>NC_088173.1:0-2567500 GCF_028769735.1 Zonotrichia leucophrys gambelii
TCCACCCTGTGGCTCCTCACTTTGATTTGTCTGTAGGTTCAGGAAGATGACAATGCACACTCTGCCTTCCCTGAGCCCCCACAGCAGCTGAGCGCTGCTCCGTGTGCTCAGATCGTCAGGAACTGGATTACACGTACCCGGATGGACTGTGTGAGATGCAAAGCTGTGTTTTGTGTCAGGTACAAACAGGTGACGTGTGTATTTGTGAATGCGAAATGTGTGGACACCAGCAATGGGATAGTTGCGAATCCTAATAATAACTGAGGAAAATAAAGCATGGAAAAAGGCATTTGAACCTATCTTTTGTTTGCAATTCACCCTGGTTGATTTAGGAGCATTGGAATTAAGATGTTAAAGATGTTGCATTTTGCTTGCATTTAATCCATAAAAAGCTCTGCAATAATAACCTTTTGAAGTATAATTTTAGAATATTACTTGTATCCTTGAAACTATAGCTTTGGAATATATTTAAAGGAAATATGCTTATCTCACGCCTTATTGAAGCAGAGAAAAACAGCTTGAGAAAGGAAGATGAACATCACCTCAAGGGTTTATGGTTTCGACCAAAGGGAAGCTGGACATCACTGTTATGAGATTTATAGTCTCTGCAATTAAAAGGTGGACACACATCTGGGGAGCTGGACTCCACCAGATGGGATTCATCTTTCTTCTTTTGGAAACTGGACCATCACCATCTGGGGATACTCCTTTGAGATACATCCTGAGAAATTAAAATCACAATAGTGTATAGAATTGTGATGTAATAATTTGGAATGAAAATTGCTGATGAGTAAAAGATTGGAAATAGAAACTGCTGAAAAAAGCTGATGAGTACCCCTATAAATACTTGTAGCCATCAACTATGGGTGTGCAGTTGGAGGGAAAACTTCCCCCACTGTACCCAGCGCTGTATTGCTCATACTTTACCATATTAAATAATAAATTGATTGCTGCTTGAATATTGGCCTAGTCAAGCTTCTTATTCATAACAGAAGGAACAAACCAGGTGTGAAGACTGGAGAAGAAAAATGAGCCCACATCACTTCCTTGGGAAGAGAAGATCCGGCAACTTCCAGAGGGGAGGAGAAACAGATAAAAAGGTTTGAGAAGCTGAAGTAGTGGCAGAGGTACCAGGGAGAAGAAATAAGAGGTGACAGAAATGGTGGCAATGAATTGCAGGGCAGGCAGAGGACACCAGTGACCCAAACAGTTTGGCACCTCCTGGCCATTAGGCAGCTGACCCCAAAAGTTCATCTCTGCTCAAAGGGCATGCACGGCCTCGCCCACCCAGTACAGGTGCAGGAACAGCATGAGGAAATGGCAGGGGAGTGTCATAAACAACCTAAATACTGTCGTGCATTTCCAGCAGGTTTTGCAGCCTGTACTGAGCATCCCAGTCCTGGTTGCACTGTTCCCAGACACCAACAGCATTAGATCAGAGGGAGCTGATTTAATCAGTTGTTAAAATAATCAAATCATTTCAATTTGAAGTCAAGTCATTTGAATGATAAGGACCATTTAAATCTTGCTGCTCAGAAGGCAGAAGATTGGGCTGAAGCCAGAGCTTTGAGGAGCAGCCAGACAGGGACAGGAAGAGCCAGGGAATGATAACATGGCACCCACCTCAGTTTGGGAAGAATCATTTGCCCAGCAGGAGCCCAGCTCCACAGCAACATCCCTGGAAACTGCATCATGAATAGCAGGGAGTTCATTCATACAGCAAAAGATTTCCTGGCCTTATTTACCCTTCCACATTTGCTGCAGCTCTTCATTTCAAAAGCCATGTGAGTACCCTGTGCTGGAAGGCTTGTCCTTCCCCTGCTCCTGGCTCTGCACCAAGATGTTCTCTGTTCTGCTGCTGACCAACGCATCTCCTGGCTCCCTACCACTGAAAGAAAAGAAATCTATTTACAAGACACAAACAGCTTTGTGTAAATCACAGCCATGGGCTGCCAATTGTGTGCTCTCCCAGCCCAGCAGTGCCTCCTTCCCCCAGCACAGAGTGCTGCACTAGCGCAGCTCCAGGCGCGTGTTGCTATTAGGTCATGTCACCAGGGACTGGAAAGCACCAGACTATGCTCTGTGTCTTAAAAATCCAGATGTGTGATGATTATCTCATGATAGCCATCATAGATCCTGTGGTAATGCTATTTCTAATAATTCAGCCTTCAGGAGTTCTTAGGCTGGGATGAGCCCATGCTCCGAGCTGGAGCAAACTGTGTGCTCGGGTCTACTGTGTGAAACAATCACTGTGGTCCTAGTGCTGCCTCCTCCCTGAAAAGATGGGGCTGTTACATTCTCCTGAGTCCACATGGTGGAACCAGATAATTTCTAGTTGGGAGGATGTACAGCAATGCTCAAATCACTAATATCACTAAATATAGTTGCATGAAATTAAAGAAGAATACCCTTACTTTCAATTACACTCCCCTTTTTTACCACCTGATTACATGATAATATGTTGTTATAGTTCTTTCCCTACATCTCTTCTTTCTATATGTGGTCCACCTCAGGGCTGCAGCAGGAGTGGAAGCCCCCGGGCAAATGACTCATCTCCCTCAGGCCAGACGTGGATTTTGACCCAGCAAACCAGAGCAACACTGACATAAAGGTGGAGTTTTGTGTTATTCAGTGAACAAAACATCACAGCAAATGACTGCCTGGAGTTTGGTGTGTTTCCTAGAAGATTTGCAAAGGAAATATGAAGGAAATGTCCTTACTGTTTATCACAAAAGGTCAAGTGTACAAACACCTGCAGCTGCAGACATCACAAGGATGCTGTGTTTACAGCAGGCACTGCCCCATTCTGCTTCTGGGAGTCTCTAGCCCCAAAGAGAGCTTGTTCAGGCTGGGGGAGATTTCAAGAGACAGCAGGAGGCTCCCTTTTTCTCTATGCTCCCCTTTACTTTATGCTTCTTAAAAATCCCTCTTCCCACTGTGATAAATAGGTATGATTCGTGCTGATAAAAATTGAAACAGTAATCAATATTGATACAGTAATTAATGTTTGAGAATAATAAAACAGTTAATAGTTAAAAGTTGTAATGCCAAAGAAGAGAGGGAAAGGAGGGGCTCCACCCACCCCCCTTTTCCCAGCAGATGTTCTCTAGGACCACAGGAAAGAAGCTGAAGATACAGTTGCTAAAAATGACCAAGAACCTGGTTGGGTCCAAGAAAATGCTAATTATAAAGGACTTATTGCTTAGATATGTAGATGCAGTGATACGTTAGTCTTGGCTTACACTGTACTGGCTTGCTGCGCATGTGTAACCCAAAGGTGAACTAAAGGACAACGAAGAAGACTCCAGGGCCTTCATCAGTGACGACCCCCAAAGATTTGTGCGACCACCAAACCGAGTGGTTGTGCATGCGTGGTAAAGGTGGTAATGAAAGCGGAGACAGAAAAGTGACGAACCGAAAATAGGAGGAGATGGCATTGACACATGGCATATAAGGGGTGACTTTCACTTGGCAAGCTTGTACGTGAAGTGGCAAGGGTCAAGAACCCTGCCCTCCGTACCCCGCGGTTGTTTTTGCTTATGCGCTATTATTTGAACCAAATTATCCCTGATTTATATATATATTTTTTTAACTATTTAATTAAAATTGTTGTTACCTTAAATAGGTTTGGTTTTTTATGATGGGATAATTGGGCAAACATAACATTTCCTTTCAGACTTCAAACACAAGTGCCTTCTCCAACACCAGAAGGATGTGGATTGATTTCACAGGTTACTTCTGCTTCTCAGCTTTGTTCCTTCCTTTCACTCTCAGATCTCTGCTTTCCCCTTTCTCTGCCTGATTTTTCACATTTTTACCTCAGGCCTATCCAGACAAAGAAGCTGATTCTGTGTTTTGAATGAAGATAAACTCAAATCCAACTGGCAATGTGAGTGGAGGTTCCCTGTGTAGCCCTAGGAATTTTTCTCTGGAAGCGCCTTTTGAATGTTAGTTGATGACTGCAATCCCTTTGATACCATGCAGAGCCTCAACATGTTTTCCCTCCTGTTATTTCCCCTTTCAGATGCCAGACTGACATTTTCCAGAGCTGAGGAGATGGATAAGTTACAGTCAGCCCCAGCTGATTGTAGGTAAATATAGGAAAGCCATATTTTTGATTCGTTTGTTCTTGATTTTTTTTAATATAATAAACTTCCAGGGGAATTGCTATCCCAAGAGGGAATTGTTCATTCCTGGAGGAGTCCTGGGCTGATCCAGGAGAGCTGTGTCTTTTAACACTTGTGTTTTGTTCCATCCTACTGCAGATTGAGGTGAATGGCTTCAGGACTCCTGGGGAGAGGAAGAAGCTGGGCCCACTGGTGCCTGAAGGATGCCCATTATTTGAAATTCCTGATGCTCCTCCACTTACATAAAGCCCTGCCTGGAAGGAAAAGGGAAGTTCTTCAGTGATAAGGCCAGGAACTAAGGTAAAAGGAGCTTTTCTTTTTCAGCCTTTTCATGCTTCCTGTATGGCCATCAGCAAGTCACACGCTGGGTCTCTGTGAAAGGTAGGAGGGCCCACGTTATTTCATAAAATTTCTCTTTAGAGACAAACTGGGGATCTGCTTCCTCTCGACTTCCAGGGCAGAACTAAGCAGCAGGTAGATTTAAACTAAGCCTAGTGTTTAGCTCTCCTGCCAAAAAGGCAGTAACAAGTGTGTAAAAAATGAGCTGAATTTCCTGGTTTTGATCAGATCAGGCACTCTGAACACTCAGGACACATTCTGCTTCATTTTTGAAAGGGAAAAGCGTAGTAAATGCCTATTAACTAAGGAAAATGTTGGCATGTATGTCGATCAGCTTAAACTGTGTCAATTTCTGGTTTCAGCACACAGGGGCAGTGTTGCACTGATGAACTTAATTTCAGAAAGAAACTTGTACTGTTTGAAGGAATCTAGGAAAACACAGGGCAGTTGCCAGCTGCCTTGACTGATGATAAATACAGGGTTTGATTGGGACCTCTGCAAAGTGAAATCAGTGGTAACTTTTCCTGCTATAGCAGTGCTCGATGAGGGAAAGTGTTCTGGCTGGACTGTTCCTAATTTATTTTCCCTTACATGGCAACTGTGCAAAACTTCAATTATATTGTTCTGTGTGGAAAGCCCTTTTCTGAGCCCGGGTTCTTTTGGTTGTATCCCATCAAAGAGTATGTCAGCTCTGTCCTGAGAGGAACTCCTGTGTGGAATAAGAGCCTGCTGAGGAGGTAGCACAGTATTTGGCAGCTCTTCTGAGGTGATTGATCAAACCTCTTTCCTTAGCTGGTTGTGAGTCTCTGATACATGGAAGCACCTGCTTGTGACCTTTTTACAGCTGGATTAACGGCATGAAAAATAGCAAATTTGAGGGCGGTAAGAGGAGAAAATTCTGTGCTTGCAATCATGACAAATCTGATGGAGTTTTGGCAAAAAATATGTTGGATTCAGCACTTGAAACAAACCACAGTGCTGGAGGAGAAGTAAAATTCTCTCTCAGAAGTATGTTGACAACTTTAAATCATCAGATGCAGCAGACCCCGTGAGAAATAGAGCTCTCACTGGAAATCTGGTGTCCACAGACAGCTGTGATGACAAACGTTTCCTATGGGAAATGGATGCAATCCAGAGAAGTGCCTCGGGCTGTTCACAGGCTGCTGTGTCCTTACACAGCCTTACCCAGTCCTGCTGGCTGAGGAGAGCAGGAGGCACGGCCTCAGGAGAGCTCCCAGAGGCTTTTCCTGTCCCTGGAAGGGCTGTGCAGAGCATGGGCATGAATTGCTCTTTGTGGTGCCTTGGAGCGAGGGTTTTCACACTGAAACATTAGGAGTGTAAAGCCTCAGAAATCTGATTTGAGTCAGGCTAAAGAGTGAGTTCTGGATAATAGCAATCTGTGAGCCTGACCAGGTTGTGAGGCTAATGAAAACTCAGCCCCTGGGAGGGAAGCTGAGGGAGCAAAGCTCAGGATAAGCAAGGATTGAGGAATCATCTACCATGAAAAATAAAGCGAGGGGCCTCTTTCCTGCATTTGTCCCCAGGGCTGTCAGGAATGAGACCTGGGACGTGTGGGGCAAATAGAAGGCTCTGGGAACCTGCAACATCTTAATGGCTGGAATGGGAATGGGCTGGCACGGACAAATGCAAGGAATCCTGGGTTTAGAGTCCCAGCTCCAAAGCTTTTCCCCCACTGTTCATTAAGGTTTTGTTAACACAAGGCCCTGAGAGCTTGCAAAACCAGAAGGAGAAATAATGCACATTCCATGCAGGGTGAGATCAAAAGCTGGGGATGCCTTAGAGGCAGACACTACTGTGTGTTTCCTCAGCTCTGCCAACAGGAAAGGCAGTGGGCTCTGGTCTCCTCTCTCTATTGTCCATTTGAGATCCAGTTAAAAGTCAGGAAAGGATTTGCACACCTTCTGTGACACGTGCTGTGATATATGTTAAGGGATGAGCCAAGTCTTGAAGTCTACGTGCACACATGGAAGAGCAGATCCACCCACAGCCACGTGTTCTACCATAGGTAACTGCCTACACGAATAAAAGTATCCAGAGTTTTGGTGTTGCTTCTTATTCCATTTATTGGAAAAGCGTTGGCATTTTCTGGCAATGTAAATGGGGAAAATAAATATGTCCTGGGAAGCTGGTAGGCTCCACACAGAGGAAAAGCACTTTATGAGAGCAGAATTATTAGCAGTGCTCCACTGAGCTGATTTGGAACAGGTCCATTGTGTTTTCAGCAACTGGCAGTTTGGATTGTTACAATTCCTTGGCAAGGACAATAGAAAGATGGTGGTTTCCGGGGGCATAATAAAAGGGTGAGCCCCAGCTTTGCACACTGCATTTTATAATTGCGTGCTTGATGTGCACAATTGGGCAGCACTGCCTTACTTGCCTTAATCCATCTCTCTCTCTCTCTCCCTCCCTCCCTCTCTCCCCCCTCACTTCCTCACCCTCCTTCAGAGCAGCAGTAGCTGCTGCAGCTCTGGCCGCTCATCGGGGAGAGCACCGAAAACGAAAAGAGCTCAGCTATCGCCTTAACGTTTTTCCCAGAGGATTCATTTCACCCGCTTCCCCAGCTTTCCCAATGGTTTCTTTTTCAGTCTTTAATCCAATAAGTATGGAGTTATTTCACATTTTAAACCCCTCTAAAGGGTTTTAGGAATGGACTTGCTCTCTCCCTCCTCCTCCCCTCGCCTCTTTTTTTTTTTTTTTTTTTTTGACAAGTCAGAAAATTGTGAAGTAAGCGAGCAGAGTAACTGAGAGCTGAGAGGGAGAAGACACTTCCATTCTTTTAGTGCAGTGGGCTGAGGCAAAAAGGCCATTGTAATGGTAAATCGCATGCAGAAAGGAAGAAAAGACTGATAATCAATCACAAATGAAGCATTCGTTTGGATTTTGGCAATTTACTGGCCGGGGGCTTTTAAATCCATAAACTTTTTCTCTTTTTTTTTCTTTATTTTTTTTTTCTTTCTTTCTTTTTTTGCCCCCATCTTTAAAAGCAGTTTTGATCTGCCTAAGGCAGGAAGAGAAATCTTTCCCGAGCTCTCATGCTCAGAGTAGCTGGGAATGGGGAGAGCTCAGTGCTGAAACTAAAATCCCGGTGGAGAAGCGGCGCAGTGAAATGTGGATGGGGCTGTTTTTAACCCATCACCTTGGACTCCGGCTCTGAAGCAGAACTTTCCACCTCAGGCTCTTCTTGTTCCTCCTGTTCAGGGATGACTTGCGGTGGGCTTCTGGGGACTTTGATTTCCGAGCTGGTCGTTCTGTGACTGCCTGAGTGGGTTTTGTGTTTGCCTGAGTATGTGATTAGGACAGATGAGGATGCTAGACAACATTAACAGCAGCATATCCCCTTCAGAGTGCAGCATCACCCACAAGGGAAGATACATCTACCTGGAGGCACTGCTGCACGGAGGTGCTCCATGGGGATTCACGCTGAAGGGCGGGCTGGAGCACGGAGAGCCATTAATCATCTCCAAGGTAATTGCTCTCGTTTTCTACGCCATGCAAGCAAGGTGGGAGTGGTGCCCGAGTCAGAGGGCAAGAGTTGTGGAAGTAACACCGAAATGTTATAACTGACCTTGTATTTGGTTGGCGTTTGAGTGCTGAGCACCTGTTTGAGTCAGCAGGTTTGCTCAGGGGCTGCGTATTTGAGAAACACAGGAGAGCTCTTGGCATTGTTGAACTATCCAAGTGCAGGTTTTGTCCCGCAGGAAGTGGCTGTATTTATTTCACTGCCATCAATGGGAGGGAGCAGGGGACTCTGGTGAAGTGATCTTGTGTCGTGAAGCCGTGCCATATCTGAGCACGGTCAGTAATCCATCCATCCCCGCCACTCCTGAGGTAAAACACCGTGAGTGCTTCCAGCCACACAGAGGAATGTGGGCTAATTAGGAGTGTGTGTGTGAAACTGTGCAGTAAACTCTTGCACCTCGTTGGTAAGTGGTTTGCTCACCCTGCTTAGTAAATATCTGTTAAGTATGGTACACCTTCAAGAGGTTTACTACTTAATGATTGAGTATTCTCAACAGGCAACTAGAGGCATAGCTCTCAAGGATGTTTTGAGGGGGGAAAATGGGAGAAGGAATTCCTTGTTCTCATCAGAACTGATGCTGAAGACCATGGATTTTCAAAAGCATCACCCTAAATCTTTGAATATCTAAAATATGTTTGACCTATGACCCTTAAACTGTTCTGAAAATAGGATATAGGTAATTCTGAAATTTCACCTCTAGTGGCTCCTAACCATATGTGTCCTGTGTCATCAATCTGGTGCATTCTGTGTTTATAGTGTGTATGTTAAACTACCAGTGCACAAACTGACTTTTGTCCAATCCTACTCCCTCCTGCAAACTGGGATGTATGTGGGGAATTCAATGGATCACAACCAGCAGCAGATACAAGAAAATGCTGATACTCAGAATCAATGTTGTTCAAATCCTTTGCATTTTCAAATTCCGTTGCAATTCCCTGTGCAAACACATTCACGTGAAGACTGTCAGTCACTGACGTAAATTAGTTATGATTACTACATTTACATGTTGAAAATAAAAAAGGGGGGTCCTATTAAAGTCTTTTCAGCGTAAAGGGATTTTAGAAATGTCACGCAATCATCCTTCTTGCATCTTTCATCTTCTTGGAGGCAGTTTGGCATAGCCACAGACACAAAAGCCAGCCTCACTGAAATGGTGGTTTTAATTTTTCTTTTATAAACACTTGGGACTAACACAGGCTGTTCACTGTTCCTGGCAGTGTTCTGCAGTTGTGAGGAAAGACTTTCTTTTTCCTCTGACATTCCTCTGTGATGTAAAAATTGCACTCCCCCCTTTTTTCATTTTATTTTTTTTTTTTAATTGGGGGCAGGGAGACAGAGAGGATGGGAGATGGCTCTGGCTGCTGAACATTAATTAATCTATGGGATTTGGTTTCCACAACAACCAAGCCCCTTAATGTCAAACATGCCTGGAGTGTGCACAGTGCCACTGGGAGCTGTATGATTTGTGCCTGCCTTTCCTGAAACAACACTGCAAAAATGTGCTGGGTTTTATTTTTGGTGGGGTTTTCCCTTTTTTCTCCTCGTAGTCCCTGCTTGGTTTGTGCTATCAGTGTCAGCATTTCAGTGTTTTGCTCATGCATGGGTGATGCAGAGCTGGAGAATGGCTGCATGTGAAAGCTCTGCTTTCTGGAATGCAGGCAGCTCCTGTTTCCTGGTTTCCAGTTTCAACTGAGAAATTCCTCTGGTGCTTCAATTCACTATGTGCTCCTCAGAATTAATTGCATATTACTCATTTAGCTAATTCAGCGTTCCTTGCCTGAGTGTACTGTGAAGTAATGAGGAACTGTGGGGAAATGATGAATTATGTTACAGATTTAATTCTGTACAAGAGTGCTTGGAGAATCATAAAAAGTTTTAGGTTGAAAAGGACCATTAAGGATGCAGGCACTGGGAATGATCCAACAACAGTTCCAGATAATACTACTAATGCTTTTTTGCAGCAAATCACTTTACACTGTGGAAAAAAAAAATAAGAATCATGCATCAGTTTCTAATAACAAAGTAATTCTTAAGATTCTTAAATGTTTCCCTGAGAGAAGCCTCAGAATAAAGCTTTGTGGAATCCTCCCAGCATGTTTTTATTGTACCAGCAGGAAAGAAGGGGAAGGATGGCAAAAGGTAGGCAGTTGCATGTTCCTTTTCTGCTGCACCTCAAGGAATTGCCCAAAACTCAGCAGCTAAAGGAGCACCAGAATGTTCCTGGGCAGCAGTGGGACAGTGCCCAAAAAGAGGCAAATTAACACCATGTATTTTCCTTTTTATATTAATTGTGTGGTACAGAACATGCAGTCAATGACATGTGGTCAAATAGTCCTTTGGCAAGAAGGTTCTCACGTTTTTAATTACTTTCCTTTTTTAAAAAAACAGGACACTTGCTTGTTTTGATTTTAGCATTTACACCCATTGGTGCTTAAAAAGTAACTCAGTGTCCTCAATGTGTCACTAAGGCTTCAAAATGAGTAGAAGTCAGGTTCCCTGAAGTGACCTCCACTCCTCTGTTTCTAGACCTTGGGTCCTACAGCTGAATTTCTGATTTTTTGTTATACCTGTTTGGTAATTTAGAACCCTGTAATTTTGGCCTAATTTGAGGATATTTGCTTGCAGTGGAAATTTCATTAAACAAGTGGTTTTTTCATCTGGAAATAGAACTTCAATGACAAATGCCACAGTGATACCAAGTGTTTAATAAGAATCCAATATTCTGTGGCCTCAAAATCATGATAATACCCAGAAGTAAACCCAGATTTCTATTTCCAAATTACTTTTTTGGCTCACCCTTAGCTGCAAAAATGCAAAAATGAAAGCCCTGACTGTTATAGGCAGTAAAGGCAAACTGGTAAGAGAAGGTAAGGTTTCATTCCCTCTCAATTTTCTCTAAGAATTTTTAACCTTAGGTAATTAATGTTAATCAGTCTGAACCATTTTGGAGCCAGGAGAGGTATTTCTGTGGCGTGTTTCTCCTCGCTACACAAACCTTTGGAACAGCTCTGGCTGTTGTAGGCCTCTGAAACGCCCTTTTATTTTGAGCTCCGTGTTGACAATGCTAACAAAGGAGTTGTTTCTCTTGCCTAGGAATTAAAGCATCCAAAGCCTTCTCCCTGGGATGGTGGCTGTGTGGGAACACTTTTCACATGCTGTGCTGGAGTTCATGGGCTCCCTTCACTCAAAAGGACAGGTCGTTTGCAGGGACCTCATGCCAAAAGCATGACACAAACTCTGAGGTTTACCTCTCAGCAGGGATATAGGAAGCAATAAAAGTTTAATAATAATGGGAATAGTTTGGGACAGAGCCTGAGAAATAATCTGGAATTCTTGTTAGGTGTTTAAACCTTGTCTGGAGCCTGATCCAAACTCTGATGGTTTGTGCTCTCAGTCAGTGCTTGCAGGGGCTGGACCCAGCTGCCTTCACAAGGCTCCCTTGCCTGTGCTACTTCTCTGGTATTTTTGGTTGAGGGAGCTCAAAGAGCACTTAGTGATGTGCAGTGGAAATTGTTCCACCATTCTTGACAAAACAAAACTCAAAGGGCCATTCTGTACCCAGCTGGTCCACAGACACTTAGCCCTGTCTGATCCAAACATTGGGAATCAGTGTTCTCCCAGCAGCAGGAGCTCGGAGCTTTCCCCTCTTGAATGCCCAGAGTCCCCTTAAACAAAATAAAATTATCTTATGCACTGACAGGCAAAGTTCCTTTGCACTGTTCCCTGCATCCCTTGGTGTGACAAGTGGCAGTTTAGGAACTGTTACCCTTTTCGTAGGGCTGCGGGCACCAAACCCATGGCCCATGCTCATGTTAGGGAGGCTTCTCTGAGGCTGGCAGAGTCATGAGAGACTTGTTGGCCTGGGCATTAGGGCATGAAACTGAGCCAGAGGCACAGTGACATCTTCTGTGATTTATTTGAAATTTATTGTAATTTTTCTTTGGACATTTCCACCCCTGTTGCTGTCAATATGGACTTTGTTTTTCTCCTTGCTGCTGAAGAATAGCTCAGGCGCGTGTTGTTAATTTTTGACAAAACCACCCCTTCTCACCCTTTATCTTCCAATTTTCTGCAAGTGGGCTGGTGATGGTGAGGGGTCCACGGTGCAAAATCCTCTGCTGGCACATCTGGCTCCTACTGCAGGCAGTGCACAGGGCAGATGTCTGATCCCAGAAACCAAGGAGATGTGGATGCTGCAGACTGGCAGCTGCCACAGTAACTGTGTGAGGAAGCAGCAGGCAGTTCCTCACCCCTCTTCCTGGCTTCCCAGGGCTCACATCAGGGCCTCTCCAAAGACTGCTGATGGCAGCACAAGGGACAGGATCCCTACCTTTTCTTAAAGCGAGGGAGTTGCTGCATGAAAAGGCTTCTATTGTCAGCCCCCCCATCAGGCTGCCGAGCATTCTCCAGCACAAAAAGACTTCTGTTCACTTCCACAGCACTGCATTAGCAGCCACAGGCAAGCCCAGAGCTGACGTGCGCAGGGCCTGTGGGCACTGCTGCTGCCCCAGCAGGGTCAGGGCAGCTTTCAGACTGCTGAGGGGCCCTGCCAGCTGTGCTGTGGTGCATCCCAGGGAGCCTGGCTGCAGGGAATACCGTGCTTCTCCCAGGCTATGAATCCCCAGGGGCGCAGACAACTATGTTGTGAATGTGCCTGTGGAAGGAAAAGATGATGAAAAGGATTTCTCTGTGCTGAGAAGGGGTGGGGATGGCAGCTGCCAGATGTTGGGGTCCAGCTGACCAGTCATACTTTAGGTTCCTCCTCAGCAGAGGTCAGCCCAAGCTGTGAGGTTTTGGCCTAAATCCACTAAATCCTCTGAAAGATCAGGTCTCCACCCCTCATGGCTGCCACAGGAGTTACTGAGTGTCATGTCCTCCAAAGTCACAGAAAGGTATAAGGGAAGAAAGGTTTTCCTCTCAGGACAGAGAGGAATCCTGTGTGATTAAACATAACACATAATCCTTAAGGTCCAGAAATGAAGCCTTTGTGAATCCTGCCCTGGCTTTAGCTTGCGTGAAAGATTAGACAGAAAAATGCCACAAATCCTTGGCTGTAGCAGATACAGCCAGAGTTGAGGTTTAAAAGCTGATCCTAAAATGAGACCTAGGGAATGCACTCTTTAACTCGGTGTTTGTACACAATAGATGTTTGCTTGTGAAAGGGTCCACTACTTTCAGCCTTTACCACAGCTCATGGGAGCCCAAGGCATAGGATGAAAACCCATCATTGATAATAGAGCTGGAGCTGAGCTAGTCTCATCTCAAATGTCATCATTGTTTCCCTTCGGGAACTTTTGAGGAAGCTCAAAATTGGGAAGCATGAATCCAGCATAGGTTTATTGCACAGGAAGTATTCAGCCAATGACAGGATCCCAGGGAGCAGCTGGAGCTGTGTCAGGAGGTGTTTGGCTGAATATTAGGAAAAGGTTCTTCACCCAGAGGGTGGTCAGGCACTGAACAGGCTCCCCAGGGCCTGCCAGAGCACAAGGAGTGCTTGGACAATGCTCCCAGGCACATGGTGGTCTTGTGCAGAGCCAGCAGTTGGACCTGATGATCCTTATGGGTCCCTTCCAACTCAGGATATTCTCTGAACCAGTCAGAATTGGGAGGGAAGTGGAAATGAGGTGAGTTGTAATTTGCTTTCCAACAAACTCTGGTAGTCAGAGGAACAAGTGCAGAGGCCTTTGAAGATAGACTGCTAAGGCAGAAAATTTCTGTGACTCATTTGTCTACTTCCAAAGCCTGGAGTGAATCCCCATCCAGGGGCAGCAGAGAGCATCCAAGGCAGTGCCAGGAAACCCCGAAAGATGTTGGTACCCATCAGTACCAACTGAGTACACCCAAGAGGTGGAAAAAAACTTTCCAAATGTTGTTTGTTTTAAGCAAGAGAAAGTTTGTGTCCACTCATTCACACAGCTGAACCAGAAATAGAGTTCCCATCTTTCCATTTTTAGCCAACCACTGCCTAAATCATAAAAAAAACCCCAACAAATAAATGATTCCAGGTTTCTTGGTCAACTGAAATTAGGAAAAGAACAACAGGAGGAGAACAAGAGCAGCTTATCCAGGACACAGCTTGTTAACATCCTAACTGGTATTCAAGCATAATATTAATTTTTCACACTTGCATTAAAAAATCCCACCAAAAAAAAATCGAACCCCAGTGAAGAATGATTCCTGCTGATAAGAAAATCACTGTGCTTAAATTCATTAATAGAATAGGCTGTGGGATACATTTCAAAGCACGGGGTGAGAAATAAGCTCCCAAATCCCATTAAGAAATAACAGGATTTATGTGCATTCCTCCCATATATTAACTTTCCCCTCTGGAAACATCTTGTGCTGAGCTGGTGCCATTTTTCAGGCAGGTGCAGTGTTTTGCAGTTCCCACAGACTCGCCAGATAATCTGGCAGCCTGAAAGCCATTGCCCATTCTGCCCACGAATGGGGATTTTGCGAGGCCCGGCCGCATGAGGAGCTTGGCTGGGTCGCACATTCTGCAGCGCTGCCGTCAGCAGCTCCGGCCTGTGCAACCCGGCCAGCGCAGATCCAGCACATCCCGGGGCTCACAGCCGCTCTGGGGAGCGGGCATTTGCTGAACGTGACATGCAGGGTGCCATTTGTGAGCTGAAGTCTTCAGGGGATTGGTTTGTAGGATCAGCAGGGTCTGAAAATTCCCCAATACCTGTAGAGAACTGCTGACCCCCTGAGAAGGGGTGTTCACTGTAGCTCTATTACCTTGTTTTTCTGTTGAGTTTGTAGGCAGTATTTATTTTCTCTATCATGGTAGTGGCAGCAGGATAAAGGTAAAAGCTAAAGAAATGTACTTCCAGGTGGTTGGAAGTTATGATACAGTCACCAGATGTAACTATAAAACCCCAAATGTGGGGATGGGTGAAGAGTGAAGCAAGAGTCTGCAAATGCAGCAGCAAGTTTACTACCTCATACAAGAATGATGATGAGGTTGCTTCAGATTTATGCATCATTTAATACTGGATTTTAAGATGTTTACAATGGCACATAATTGCTGGAATAATCGTGCCCTTGAAAACTTGCAGTAGTGCCAGATCCATTATTGCTTTCTTTTAAAATTTTTCTGTAAAAATACGTGTTCTTTAAAGGAACGACGCATTTAGAAAAGTGGATTGGTCCCCAGTGTCAGACCTCATGTTTTCATACACTGATTGATGACCACTCTTGCCAGTGGACTGAGATAGACCCACATTTCTCAAATACAGTCTCATAGAAACTGGGAAATGAGCTGAAGGAATCCAGACCAAAGATCTGGCTGTTTTCCATGGGCAAATACACGGCAAGACACATTTCAAGAGAGAGGCTTGAAATGGAGAGAGAAATGTGAAACATTTGGGCAGCGAGGGGTGAGGTCATGGGGGGAGTCTTCATTTTCTCAATGGTCCCTCTCCCCTCCCTCCTGCCCTGCTCCATTTGGTGTTTGCTTAAAAGCAGTTGCCAGTGTTTGTTGAATAGTGTCAGCACCGAAGGGATGCAGCCACTGACCTGACTAAAAGGCAATAGCAAAAGGTTAGCAGAATTAGTCTTGTACTGCAGACTTGTATTAATAGTTGTATTGTGGGGTTGTTGGCACCAACTCTGCAATTAAATAAGTTGTTGGCACTCTTCCCTAGGTTAAATTACTATGGCTGTTCCCCCTGCTTGCAAGTCAATGAATACAACACTTTTGGGGAGGCAAGTTCAAACATTTTTGTTCTTTGGGGATTCTGCACATTTGTGGTCTCAAGCTAAGAGGTTTCTGCTGGCTTTCCAAGCAGACCTCTGTTGTTGTTCTGTCTCTGCAAACAGCCTGTGCAAACTAATGCTGGAATAACCAAGCAGGGAAGGAGGTGGCTGAGGGAGACACCACAAAAGACTGATGGAGAAACAAATGCCCTTAGAAGAGGTCCTTGCTTTCTCTCCTGCCCCGATCCACAGATGTTTCTTAGCACTGGGCTATTGTTGGAGAGGATTAGTTTTCCATCACAGCTTCATCAAGGGCAACTTAGCCTTTTTGCTAGGCCAAAAACACAGCCACAGACAGGGGAGGGGAGGGACTGCCTGCTTCTCCTTGCCCATAAGTGCAGAGCAACCCCTTTGCCAGCCCAAGGCCCTGTTCCCTCCTGCTTTAGTCAGTGGCAGTCGGGCTTGGCCAGGGGTCCCCACACTCCTCTGTGCCATTCTGCAGGAACCACTCTCAGCAATACACCTCCACAGCTGGAAAAACTTTGGATTTTCAATTTATTAACAGTTCCTTCTACTTTGGGAACAGAAGTTCTTGTGCTTCTTTCTGAGCTGCCTCTAACGTAGCAACACATTGACCTGCCAGCAGCACCTGTGTCCTCACCTGCTCACTAAGGGGTACATCCAAAAATCGCTCTATCCTCCATGTAGTCCAGTCCCTGTAAACTCCAGGCACAAGAACTGCAGGTGCTTCAGTCTTTCTTTTTCTGTAGACAGCGTGGAAAGGCAGCAAGACCATGGGGAGACTGTGCTCTGTACAGTCTGAGCTGAGAAACCTGTAGAGAGAACATCCAAGATTTCTAAGAAACTGGTGCTGTGCAAAAAAATGTCTGGGCACAACTTTCATCCGTGCTTTCCTTAAGACTGGCTGTTATTTAACCAAGTGTTGGACATTAATCATGGACTGTAGTTCGAGGTTTCCCTGCCCAGCTGGGACATGGGCTTTTTCTGGTTCATATCACTGTCTGATGGAGACTGATGGAGAGTGAACTGTGGGCACACCAAGAGAAGCTGGAGGTTTGGAGGAAGGAGTAAGCAGAAACAACAGTAAGTACGCTTGGGTGACTCAGTGTTTCTATGACTTGTTGTCTATCTCATCAGCTGCTGAAAGAAAAGGTTCCTGTGCTGCTTGGAGCTGAAGAGAACCAGGGCGAGCATCTATTGTTCTGTAGGGTTTATTCTTCTCAGGTTGGGATCTTGTCAGCTCTCATTAGCTTAACAGGATGGACTGTGTCCCCCCTTGGATGGGGGAGTTTGCAAGGCAAAGAGAAATGACACAAAGTGGCTCAGTCTGTGGTCCTGCTCCCGCTGAGTCAGTGCTGAATCACTGACCCCTCGGGGATTCTGGGGAGAGGGTGTGATAGCCCTGCTCTGGGAGACCTCCTGCCTCTGATGATGAGATATTATAGAAGCTCAGGGTGGCATATTGTACTAGGGGAAAAATGTGATGCCACAAGCTAAATTCTGGTCAGGATAAATCACATGGCAGCAACAGCATTATCATCTTGATTTTTCCTGAGTCACATTAAGCCCTCTTTGTAATTCACAGGGGGGTTGTAGTCTGCCCCTGTACTTTTGGTGACTAGTTGTGGACCAAGCACAATCCTCAGTCAAATGTCTTTGCTTAGTTGCTGACTCTTCAGTACTCCAGAGTGAGTCTGCTTCTCTTTAGGGTAATTTGAAAATGGGGGCAGTATCCTGCCATTTCCAGCAAAGGCATTATCTTCCATCGTGCCTGTGGCCGTGGCATTCCCCAGTGACTGGAAGGGAGCATATCAATCCAGTGGCAATTGGAGCTGAGTTGGCCCCCTGCATCCCTGTGAGATGTCACTGACCAGCTTCACAGCAATACCTAGAAATCTGCAAGGTGAGATTATTGTGCCACAGGAGGGATTTAAAGTACTTCCTATCAAGGGAACTCAAGGCAATTACCTCTCTATATGCTAAAAGTTGGGAATGTGGGAACTGGGTAAGGAAGCCAAAGTTAGAGAGACACCTTTCTGCAAGGCAAGATGAGAGACTGGGCCTTTCCAAGCTCTGTAGCTATTCCTGCAAATTCCCAAGCCGAGACAAAAAGAAAGGGAAAGAAAAAACCAAGATGGATAAAAGGAAAGTGTGGCTGTCTCATAGCTGCTCAACAGGCAACCCTGAGATCCCTCTGGCAAGAGCAACTGAAGCTGAATTTGTCATTGTTTGGCTTGTGTCACCCAGCTGGTCGGGTCAGAGAGCTTCTCTGACCTGAGTCCACGAGTGATGGACGGGTCTGTAGCAGGCATTATCACAACATAATCACATGGAGAGAAAGGAAAACCCTGTGTGCCTTTCTTAACTTCTTCTCTCCCCGTTCTCCAAATCTTTAGGATAATACATCTTTTCTTATTTTACTCTGAATCCGTTAATGCTTCTGTTGTGTAATAAGGTTTTCACAGCAAAATATGGCCTGGAGAGTAGTAAATGGAATTCTTCCAAGGATCCCCAAAGATCTGCAAAGATTCTGTTGCACTGCTAAAGGAAGCATTAATCATGGCCAGAAATATTTCCTGCTGGGTTGCAGTATGCTTTCTGATTTCCTCTCTCCCTCAGGCACAAGTGGAAATTCCATGTGATAAGAAGGTGCAGGTTTTGGGGTTTTTTTGCTGGTTTAAGTTAGCTAAATTGGTTTTGGAATGGAACAGGGGGTCTGTAACTTCTTAGTGGTATTACTGCTCTTGCCAAAACTAACAGCGGCCAGGAAGAAAAATGCTGGAAACCCAAAGATCCTGGTCAGGAGGAGAACAGAGGAGGAATTTTCTTGGCCTGGTGGCTTATGAAATTCCTTTTCTCTTTCTGAATATCTGGATATATGTGTGTTGCTGGCTTGGGGGCAGCGTAGGAGATTTGGATTTGTGCATTTGGATCAGGCAGTGTCAGGAGTTTGGTTGTTCACTTGGATTTACAGTTTTTATTTACTCACAGCATATTGACCATGGCATGAATACTAATTTTTAATACATGCAAAGCTTAAAGAACATAGAACTATGTAATATTCTTGGTTTGGTGGTCTGTATAAAGAGAATGGTTCTTGTGGACCCTGAAACAAAATCATGGCAAGGTGCGAAGGATAGAAAAAAATGAGGGACCAGTGCTGAACTGACAAGTTTTGTTTGACCCTCTATAATAAATGCAGGGGAACTTTGAGATGAAAATTATCACCACAAGCAAACCTGAAGTATTCTACTTTAAAAATGTCAAAGCTAAAAGTTTCAACCCTTAAAAGCTATTCCTGCTTTCATGCCTGTTGGGGAGCAACACCCCTTGCTGCATTTAACCTGCATGTGGAAGCAGCCTTGTTCTTGCCACTGGAATCACTGTAGTTAAATGAGGGTACCCCACTCTTGTCTTTTAAACTAAAACTCTGCTTGAATGTGGAGTAATTTAGCTCTCATCCCACCTATGAATGACACTCCTTATTATCTTTGGGGCTTATTTTGACCTTTTGTCTTCAAGTGAAATGGAGCTGAACCTTGCCAGAATCCCCCTTTTAAGACCTTTTCTTAATAGTACAAGGGATATCTTAAGCTCCTAGGAAAACTTAGGTAGTGAGGCAGAATTTTCATAAAGGAATGGATGTGATAATATCACTGGATATTATTCCTGTACATGTAATGTTTCTAATGGAGAAAGATATTTTCCCTTATTATTGTTGATAAGTGGAGCTGAGTGAAAAATGGATTTTCAGGTCACTGGATGTTAAAAAAATATTTGCACTTGTTTCAGATTGTTTGTTTCAATAACATTTTTAGTTTTGACAATTCCCAGAGATAGCTTCAGCTACCAAAATCAAATCAAATAATGACACTCTAATTTAAATTGAAAAATTGTACCCTTTTTTGTTAAAAATAGTAACCTTCAGGCTGTTTGATTTTTAATTAATACCTTATAGGAGTCAGTGTGTGTTGGGAAGTGTTTTCACTATTAACATGACACCAGTTGGATTTAATCACCCAAGTCACATAGGCATTAGAAATGTTGTTGGGCAGTCATTAAAGCAAAGTAGATGAGAACTGGATTTGCAGGAGCACTCGGTGTCCAGAGAAGTTTCCCTGGTTCTTGTTTGAATACCCATAAAAAATCTGGCTTTGTCACTCAAGTTCCCTGTTGGCAACTGCTCTTATTTATTCACCCAGGGCTCTCACCCGTGATGCCTTTCCACCTTTCAGGAGGGGATATTGTGGCCCTTTGCCCATGAATGCTCCAATGCAGAGAGGCAGGGAGAGTCATCCTGTAATGACCACCATGCCCAGGCGTGTCAGGGGCACTGGAGTTCCCTCTGCCTGAGCTAAAAAGCTCGGCTCTAAGCAGAAGCTTGGATGGAACTGGGTAAGGCCAGGAAGGAGGCACTGCGTGCTCAGCATCTGTGCTTAACCTCCCCACACAGCCCAGGCTGCCCAAACCTTGTTATTTCAACTATTCCAAATCACTTATGAGATTTGTCTCTAAGTCCAGGGACAGCACTAATCCAGGCAAAGAGGTTTTGGTAGTGTAAGGCCTTGGCAGTAGAGGAGCTTGTGAGGGTGAGGCAGCTTTTCTTAAAGCTGGTGTATGCACACCAATCTGGTACTTGTGTGCAGTGTGAGCCACTGGCTTTGTGCATCCTACAAGTGTCTAAGGCTAGGCTGGACAGGGCTTGGAGCAACCTGGGATAGTGAAAGACGTCCCTGCCCATGGTAGGAGGGTGAAACTGCATGGTCTTTATGGTCCTTTCCAACCCAAACCCTAGGTGATTGTAAAATGGATATACCCCATAGGGTCCATTTGCATGGGAGCCATAGGTTTGGGTTACAGTGTCCCAGGAATCCAAACGTGCCTGTAGCTTGCTGCTCCTTGCTGGGCTTTGCTGGCCTGGTGGAGCGTGCTGTGGAGGTGGCAGCTACAGTGAGCCATGCATCCAAACGTGCCTGTAGTTTGCCATTCCTTGCTGGGCTTTGCTGGCCTGGTGGAGCATGCTGTGGAGATGGCAGCTACAGTGAGCCATGCATCCAAATGTGTCTATAGCTTGCCACTCCTAGTGGGGCTTTGCTGGCCTGGTGGAGCGTGCTGTGGAGGTGGCAGCTACAGTGTGCTGGTGAACCCTCCAGCAGCAATGTCAGCTGGAAGGTCAGAGTCTTGGTGTTCGTGCCCACCCTTGCTGTCAGCTCAGCGTTGCCCGGGCTGCAATTCCCGGCCCGTGAGGCCTCGGCGCCGGGAGCGGCCCAGGAGCCGCGGTGGTGGCTGTGTCCCGCCCGGGCCAGGCCCGGGTTAGCTGAGGACAGCTCTGCTGCCCGCGGCCCACGGGAACGGGCGGGCGGCGTTGGAGCGAGCCCGGGATGGGTGCGTGTGTGCGCTAATGAGGCCCAGGGGTGCTGCCAGCCGGGCCTCTGCGAGGGCACTGTGCGCATGAGTGCACCAAGAATGCGCCGGCTATTCAGCGGTAATAAGTTTTTATAAGCACACGTTTCTGACCATGTCAAATTTTGTACCCATTCAGCTGCTAAAATCCATGGAATTTGACACTGGGGAAACAATCACATTTGAGAGGAGCTTGTACAAAGGGGAACTCACATTGCTTCCCAGCTAGAGCCTGAGCAGTTGATTGGCTTTTCTAACACAATATCACACATTTATTCCTTAAGCAAGATTAAAAGTTTAGAAGAAGAAAGATTAGTCAGCAAGATTAGAAAAGAAAACATTCTTAGAGAGTTGTATTTTCCGTAAAGAATCATCTGCTCTCCACAACTGCAAAAAAGTAAAAGGACATTTTTTTTCTTTCACAGTTTTGAATAGCAGAGGTCTACAAACACACAAATGGGGCCTAGTCCATTCTCAGCTCACAAGTCACGTTATTTTCTCTAATATTACCTATGTGGGTAAAGTAAAACAAGCTCAAGGGAATGATTAAAGTGAACAAACAGGAAAGAGTCATATTCCTGGAGGTCCTGGTGTTCCAATAGCTAGACAACAGCAGCAGATGCTGATGTGCCCAAGGGGTTTCCACACTGACATGAGGGGAATGCAATATCTTCTCCACTATAAAAAAATATACAATTTAAATAATGGAAAATCACTGGTGAGAGAGACCCAGTAAGCATCAAGGAGTGACAGCCACCACCACTGCACTAGCAACAAGGTTTCATCCTTGTTAAAGACAAGGAAGGTTCTTAGGTTGGCTCTTTGCCTTCCTGGATGAAGTGCTGAAGTACAGGAGATGAAGTCTTATTTCCCACACTGCTGGTGTGATATCAGTTTACCACAATAACTGCTCTCTGGAAAAATAAACATTAGCTCAGCAGAAGGCAAACTGCAAAACACAAAGAGATGGAATATTAAGGAAATGGTGAGCAGTCACTTGAGCTTGCAGAGGAGCACTTAACTTTCTCACCCCAGGGGCTTGAGCGAGGTGAGAGGAGTTCCTGGGACTCATTAACCACAGATCCATTGTTCATTGGAAGCGTTTGCTGTGGGGTGATCGATACTTCAGAACCTGCGTGGGAACTGACCGGAGATTACGAGCAAATAATAAAAGTGAAACCAGCTTACAGGCCTGATCCTTCTGCGCTGTGCCTTTGGGCAGGTTCATTCCTGGGCAGTGAGGAAAGCAGAGTGCTTCAAGAGAAGGGGCCCTGCAGCAGGACCAGGGAGCTGCTGCTTACAATCCAGCCCTGCCTCGGCCCTCACTTGTGCCCTCTGTTACCTAACTTCTGTTTTGGGGCCGTTTGAGGTCTTCCTGCTGGCACACAGGAGGTGCAAGACAAGAGCAGACACATAACACAGTCTTAGGTGTAGGTGATGGGAATAAGATGGACACAAAGGGCTTTTTGGGGTGTTGCACAGCAGGGGCTTTGAAGAAATACTCTTGAGTGCCTCTGTGAGGAGAGTGATGAACCATCAGAGTGGTAATCTGCTCTTGGAATTTCCTGTGGTAAACCTGGAAAGAATGAGTGAGGTGTCAGCAGTGTTTCCTCTGCTGTGCCCTGATGTAACTGGGGCAGAGTTTGGTTCTGGCTATTTAAGTGTCATGGATGAGCATTATTATCTGCCTGGAGAAATGGAGACATGACAGCAAAGTCATCCAAGGACACCCTTGGGAGCTGGCCAATATCCCAAATCTGTGCTGTGGCATCAAAGAACAACACTTTTTATCTGGGCTGCTTCTCTCCAAGAAGCAGGGGAAATAATCTCTCCTGCCCTGATACTCCTTTGCTTCACACCTCTCCTGCTTTTCCCAGGCCACAACGGGACTTGGAATTAGCTACTGATGGGAGAAAGAGAAGTGAGTGCTTTGTGTGAGCTACAGAGAGGGGATCTTTCATAGGACAGTGTGGCCAGGCCTTAGGAAATAAATTATGCCCTTTTTCTTTTGAGTTCTGGAGAAGAACTTGTATGATGCTGAAGAGCCACGGGACCTCTTTCTCAGATCCTGGTTCAATATTGCCTTCCCCCTCATTCCCAAGAAAGCTCCCTGATTCATAAAAATCACCAGATATAACGCATGGAGCAATGATTTCCAGAGGCCAGTGCTTTAGCTGGTGTAAATAAACACATTTGTCATACTGGAACAGCACCAGGATCTCAGCTGAGAAATTGCCCTGTGTTTTTCTTTCACTGGAGTGAATAATGTGTCCCTAAGGAACAAAACAAATTACTTAGGCATATTGCTCTGTCACAAGGAAAAGACCCAGGAATTCAGGTAGGCAGGGTTAGGCATAAAGCTCAGGCACAGTGTTCAGCATCTTAGAACAGAATTTCATGTGCTGCTTCAGCAGGACATTCAGCTGCTGAACTGACATTTTGAAGAGAAGGAGACAAGGAAAAAATGCAGAAAAACTTTAAAAAATGCATCAGGTTATTCAGTCCTTGTGCTGCCCAAATAGCAAGCCACACAGGTTTTGTTCAGAGTATACTCAGGAAAGCATGAAGAACACTTCTCATCATCCTCCCAAAAGAGAAAGGAGAAATATCTGTTGGCAGACATTTGCTTCAAGATCAGCCACTTCCATCTTTGCTTGTGAGATTGGAAGGGATCTCAGAAGAGTCTGATTAGGCGGCAGGGTGGATCCTTGCAGAGTTGGAAAAAAGGTTTCAAAACTGAAAGTTTCTAAACTCCACCATGGATGTATTTCCACAGTAGGAAAATCTGCGTAATGAAGGGTATTAGACAAAAGTATTTTGGGGAGCTTTGACTCTATATATTTCATGGCTTTCATTCCCTGCACACAATGAACCATCTGCATTTAGTGAAGTCTGTGCCCAGCTTCTAAACCTTCTGCTGAGGTAATGGAGCTAGACCATGCCAGACCACTAGATATTAAAACTTGGTCTGTGTTTTTGGACTGATAAGGGAAATGTTGTGTTAACTGCTTTAATGCATTTTCCTATCACATTGCGTCATCTATGTGCATTTATTCATTCATTGTCAATCAAATAGTCAAATTCTGGTTTAAAAAGTAGTATTTTAAAATCTGCAAAGAACTGTATTGACATGTCATGCTTCGGTACTTAACTCCAAACAGATTTCACCTGTGCGCATTTGGGGACCTGGGCCTTTATTGTTTTCTTCCTGAATTAAATAAGCTTTTATGGGACAAGTAGACACCTAAACATATTGCTAGCATTTCAGCAAAAGCCCTTGTCTGAAACAGTACTTTTTAAACCAAAGGACAGGGCGGCAATTTTGCCAGTGTTGTACTTTTTTTTATTGGGCTAGGGAGAAGCTATATTTGGAGTTGCACTAAACCTGCAGGTTCTCTGGCTGTGTTTCAGTCTGCCTTCCAGTCAAACTGGCATTTGTCTCCCAGTTCCAGAAATGTTACTGTGATGATGATGTGTGAAATGGAAACAAGACAATTAGCGTTTCAGACACGCCAAGCTGGCACTGGAACCAACTTACGTGAACTGTGAGGGAACAAATCTGACGTGGAGCCCATTCAGGGTAAACAGCAGTCTCAAAAGAGCAGCACGCCTTTATTTTCTGATCACGGTGGGTTAACAACTGCTTGTTAGTCCCAAGGTGTTCTCTCCTTCCCCACATCCATTCCCTGGGAGAAAGGAATGGGGTTTGCCCTTATTACTCAGATTACGAGTTTTGACCATGAAGTGATGAAGCATATGCAGGGAGCTATTAAAGCTTCATTGGCAAGTGGCAGAGCAAAATTGTTCAGGGACTGTGAGCACAGGAATGGATGATAAGAGCCTTTTCATTTATTAATCACTTTAATTCACATCTAAAACTCAGCCAGCTGAAAAATAACCAGCTCTGGAGAATGGGCGTGTAGAGCGCAGCATGGTCAGCTCATAGCTCGGTCATGACATCCATGTTTTACTGCTTGTACTTTGGGAGGCTGTGCCAGGATTAATGACTCAGGACAATGCTGAGAAAATGTTCATTATATGAGGAAGTTTATTAGATTAACTGACTAGGAGACATTTTGTGGAGATCTTCGTGGGGATGCTGCCAATCCCATGTTTTAAATGGAATATTAAGTGTTTTCAGTTGAACTACAAAAAACACATCACCGGTAGCTGGATGCTGAAGGGAACACATTAAATTGAAGGTGCAATTTTTATTTTTAATTATTTTTCCCCCAGAAAAGGAAAGTTTCAGATTGGTTTATGCAGGAATTACCTACTCATGAACCTGTGTTATCATGCTGAATGTTCACACATTTAACACTTTTTTAGCTGTATTCTAAAAATCTTCTAAGGCTTACATCCCCTGTAGTCCATGGAGATGGAGGTGGCAATAGATACCTTGGGTAGATGGGATAGCTGGTGCTGGGAAGCTTGTAAGCTCCCACAGCCTTGGAGGAGGAGGATGTTCATGGTGATGGACACCGTGTTCATTCTGTCCTTGCACCAGGGTTACCCTTGCTGCTACTTGGAGTCGAGGGAGAAGGAGAGGGTTTAAAACATTTTCGTTCATTAAAGTATGACAAAAGACCTCATTCTGCCCAGGCATGCAGCCCACAAAGCTGTTTAGGGCCTGAAAGAATCAATTGAGGCGATCCAGCGGCAGCAGGACAAAAGACCTGGGGCAGTGTAATTAGCTAAGTACTGCATGCTGCTCCTTCAGTCCCCTCTCAGTTAATCAGTCAGGACAGGGATGGCTGGGTGCAAAACACCACTGAGATCATGCACTGGCCCCTGTCGCCTGGGCTCCTCTGAAAGCCATGGCTGGCTCTGGGGTTTGTAGATTTTATCAGTGATTGAAACCTGCTTCCCCCACAGATGGACATCCACACTTGGCAGTTCTTGTGACAAATGGTGACAATGCCAGCGGCAAGTAGAGAGGAGAGTCTCCATCCCTGCATTGCACACTGTTTAGCTCTGAAGACAAACACCAGCACAGAGTTACATCTGCAATTTAAGAGGAATCTCTAGAACCCAACAGGAACAGCCAAGAGGCCACCATAATCACTGTGCCGTTTTTGTACTCAGTATTTTGTCTCTCCATGCAGTGAAGGCATTAATCCTGACCTCAGTAAGGGCCACAATGCAGGAGAGATCAAACTGCTCAGGCTTTGTTCAAATCTGGGGGTCTGTCCTGTCAGCAAAAGGGAGATTCAATCAGCTGGCTCTGTTCCTAATTCAGCTTGAGGAACAGATGCTGGGATTTTACTGGAACTGGTGCTCTGTGCAGCTTTTCAAAGGGCCAGCACTGTACATTTTTAATTATTATGTTGGCAAGGGTGAGAGCAAACAGCAGCAGTTTACTATCAGTGCTCCTCAAAGTCTGCTAGGACAGCTGGAAACTCACACTTGCAGCCTTAAGGTTTGTTGTCCCATTTCCCAGTGGAAATCTCCTGCCAGGCCCTTTGAACCTGAGCTGGCCTTCAAAGCTCATCCAAGCTTTTCACAAGTCCACCACAGTCTGCTTTGATACAGACAAGGCAGTGCTTGCTTTTCACGGCTGACACAAAGACACTTCCTCAGAGAGCAGCTTTAAAAATTTGGAAGCCTGGAGGAAGGGTTGCAGCTGGCCATCTGTAGCCATAGCAAAGGAAATATCCATCCCAAGCTCTCTTACAGAGGCACATGTTCCCTGAAGAATCCTTCTGTGTTGAGATAATGAGTGATGAAGGGACCCCAGGCAGTGCAAAGGAGAGCTCTTTATTGCCAAAACCGTGCCAGTTCATGCAGTTTCAAGGCACAGCAAGCCCAGGTGAAGCAGCCAGCATTCACCACTATGTGGTCTCTCACATCCCTCTATTCCAGCTGAGTCACTCCCTTCTCCTTAGCCTAAGGAACAGGCCAGAGCCCTGTTGCAAGGCCTTCCCTTTATAAAGCCTTACCCATCAATAACACTTCTGTATAGGCTTCATCCTAACCCCATGAAATGAAAAAGGCATACACTGAATTTAGCAATGCCTGCTCAAATCCCTGGAGGGATATTAATAAAACTAATTCCAAACAAAGTAGTGTCTGCCACACTATTTCTGCTTTGAGGTTTCCAGTGAACTTTTTGTTCTTTCCTCTTGGAACTTTTACGCAATATTCAAGTTTTCTGCAGCTTGTTTGTCTCAAAGCTGTTGTTGCAAAATTGTTTGCCAGAAAGGACGTTGTCATCATTCACAGGACCTATTTTTAAATTCCACCAAGATTCCTTAAGTGAGAATGTTATCCCAGAGAACTGTACATCCCAGAGAAGCTGTGGAGCCTCTTGGAGCTGAAACAATTGAGCACATTCACTGAAGTGGCCGGGAGACCATGGGGAAACAGTGTCGCTACCTACACTGGAATTTGGCCAGCTGCCCAGCTGCCACTAATGCCTCCACTCTTTCAGGAATGTCCTGGGATTTTCATTAATGTGTAATTCAGCTTATAAAAACATGTGCCTGCTGCCTTATCCCCTGGAGCTATGGCAAGTAAAGAAATGCTGTTTGGCCTCTGTGTAGTGGCTGCCTTTAGCAGGCACATTCCCTTCCTTTCTAGTTATTCCTGTTCCTCTCCTTCCTCCTTCCAGCCCAGGATGTGAGGGTAAAGCTCACAGTGCATTGTGTAAAAACGTGAAGCAGGAATATGATTTTTTCAATGCTTAAGGCTGAAGCTAAGAAAACAGAAGGGCTATTTTTACCCAGAGGTTCATCATCACCACATCTGTAACAATACCTCCAGAACCTGGCATTATGTGCAAGAAGAGAGGAGGGCGGCGAGCCAAATGGCCTTCTCATGATGCAGGAGTTGGGGCTCATTTTGAGCCAGATATAAAACTGGAGTATGAAATCTTTGTAATCCAATTCTTTCCTGACATCGGGGGCCTTTCGCTGCTGAGAGCTGAAAACATCATTTCTCATTGCCCTCGTTAGTGGGAATCTCGGAGCTGTTTCTTCCGTCAGTTTATTTTCAATGACATTTTTGGAAACAGAAGAGCAGCAAAAAAAACCCCTAACAAACATGAAGAGAACTGTGAGAAATCAGGAAATGGGGCCAAGTGGAGGAGAAGGCAGGAAGGGAATGTGTGTGTTCAATTTGTGTTTGCAGTGCTTGTGTGGGACTTGTCCCTGGCACAATATGGTAAAACAACAATTTGAAACCCTTCCTCTAGAAAGGAATGCACATGTCATCCTGGAGATGCAGGGCAAGGTGTAAATCCAAAGCAAGCAGGAAGGAGCAAGACAGCAGGCAAAGTGCCTGGTGTTTTTACAGGTCTATTTACCTCATCCATCTCCGTGGCACCTGACAGCGCTGGAAACTTGGACCTGCTTCAACCTGAACTGCAGCTGAATCAATCTCTGTGTCTACTGCAGCTAAAAATAGTTTTGCCAAAAAGTGTTTGGCTTGGTAAATGAATAAGCTTGGAAATGCAGGTATAAATTCCCCTCCCTAAAATGTCTGGATAAGGCATTTCCAAGCAGGATGTGGCCACTTCAGAGGATTCAGGCTAAGAAAGGGAGAGGTGCTGCAGGTGGCTGTGAGAGTGGCTTTAGGGAGCACCTGTCCCTGTCACCCATATCTGAAGGGACTGTGTTAGAGGCAGAACAAAACAAATGCCTTTCTTCTCTCACCCTGTCAGTTTCTGCAGGATTATGTCCCTATCTGCAGTATAAAATCAACAAGAAAGTTCCCGGAATGCTCTGAAATGCCTTGCTAATCACCAGCTAAGCCTGCTCTTATCATCTTAGTTTCCAGATTGCTCCAGCATTTCTTGAGCTGGTGAAAAACCCTCCCATGCAGGTTAAAGACATTTCTGCTGACATGTGGACAGGGAATTTCAGGGGCTTTTGGGCAGTAGTTAAAGAATTGACACGGAGCACGAAAAAAATTAATTCAGTGCTTATTAACATGAATGTTCAATAATTTTTAGCAGCATAAGGTACTTTCAGGACAAACTCCTAGGGAATGTGCTCTGAGCCACAAGGTGAACGATATTATCAGGAAAAACAGAGCTCAGAGATCATGTCTGGCAGAGTGGGAAGCACTGAAAGATATCAGCCAGGCAAGCTAAAGGGGCCAGGACCCCTTCCCTCTCATTTTGTACGTGGACAGAGGACTGCAGCCTCTCCTGATGAGCCTGCCTGTGTTTTCAGAATTTAAATTGAGGAATAAGGTAAATACCACTTCTTAAACAGTTTATTCTCGCTTTCCCACATAATAAAATTTATTCAAGCACCTGCCTTTGAACCTTTCAGGTACTTTCTGTGGCTTAAGCGCAGCACTGCTCTATTTTCACAACACCAGTAATAACTGAAAAATTATTTCCTCTGAGAAATGAGTTCCATGGAGAAGCAGTTGTTCCCCGGAGCAGCCGCGGGGTGACAGCAGAGGACAGGGAAAGTGACCGCAGGCCGAAGCGGCCACGGCTGGGCATCCCTCACAGGGAGATCCTCCCAAGCGCTGCTCCATCTCTCTCCTGCTCTCAGGAAGACCAGGAGGCACCTCAAGACATCCAAACGACCAGAGCAAGAACAGGGGCTTCATTTCCCGTGCTCTTTTCCATTTGGAGAGCCTGCTACACAGAAATGCCCGTTCTATAAAACCAGCTGCTGCACTTGGATCTGTGGAGCTGACCATCCCTGGAGATCTCAGAGGACGAGTCTGCCTTGGAGACAAAAGAAATGGAAGAAGGTGGAAGGGAGGAGGGGTGACAAGCTGATCTGCAGGCAAGGAAAAGCAATCTCCCGGGCCGCGAGCCTGGCATCTTTCATGGGCACTAAATTCGCTTGAGAAGAACTTACAGTAATTACAGAAGGCTGGGGGAATGAAGAAAGGGTTTGCCAGGAGTGATGTGATGACCATGCTCGGGCTGTGAAATTCCTCTTTTGTGGCGGCACGGTGGCCCCGAGCCCCGTGCTGTTGTCTGTCCCAGGGCAGCTGTGGCTGTGGCATTAGGCAGGGATGTGACCTGGCTCCGAGTCAGGATGCTGGGTGAGCCGGCTCAGCTCCCTCTGCAGGGTCTGTTGGCTTTTCCTGCTCATCCCTAAGGGTGCCAGAGGTACTCTCCTGCCCTGAAGGACGCCTCTCTGAATGTTCAGCTGGGTTTTATTCACTGTTGGCCGCTCTAAGCTTTGATCTTCAAAGTGTGACTAAAAATGTTGATGTCTGATTCTCATTAAAATGAGGGAGAAGTGCATCCCTAAATCCCTTCAGCAGCTATTGAATCCTGGCAAGAGCTCCAGTTGATTCATCAAGCATGGCTCTGCTGCATGATCTATTTTTATTTCCTCTCAGATATACAGTGTTTAGTGGTTAATGGTTTGTATCACAGGGCTCAGGGAGGAAGAAGAGTATGATAAAGAAGGGCAAAAGGTAAAAAGGCACGTGATAGTATCATGAGGGAGAGGATAACCACAGCAAACAGAGGAGAATTAAACCTGTGGAGACAAGTGGGAAGCCAGAAATAATGATGGAAGGACATCCAAGAGCACTTCCTCATGCTTGTAGGAAAGGGAACAGTGCTGTGAGAGACAATGCCCCAATGCTGGGGACATGGATGGAATATTAAAGGCAAAGAGTCTGGCTTGGCATCAGCACAGCATCACCTCAGTCAGAGCAGGGGCTCCAGATCGGCTGTGTGGTGCTTTCTGTGACCCTGGAAAAGTTACATAAACATGGCTCCTGTTTTTATTCCTCTCTAATTTAGGAACAATACTTCCTGCTGTCTCTCTATGGTGTTGAAAGGCCAAATTAGCTAATGGAAGGAAAGTTCTTGAGGATGATTACTGCTGTTTTCATTACTATCATTATTGCTATTTATAATAGGTATAATGGAAGTGTTAATATTGGGGAAGGGAAATAAGGGAAAGAGAAGTGGCAAACATCAAAAGCAGTAACTGGCCATGCTGGGGCCAAGGATCTGTCTACAGGAAAGATAAGTACTACCTGTTCCAATAGCCAGAAAATCCCATAGCTTTATATTCACCTAATTTATGGAATTACCTGATTGCAGGGTGGGTTTTCTTGACATTTCTGCTTTGAATCCATGTGAGCAATATGCCAAGGCAGGAAGTTCATTGCCTAATCCTGTGATGAAAAAGAACCTTGATAACTGTCCTTTGAGAGCTGCTGATTGTCTCCTTTCTCCTCCAAACTGATCCCAGGTGTGTACATCTCAGCTATATTTTCTTACCTGGGAGTATTTTCCAGTTAACCCAAAATGAGACAATCCCAAACAAGTCTCCTGGCACTTGGCCACCCTGTCAAGCCTCAGGGGGTTACAGCAATATAGGTCATAAAAGCAAGTATAAAAACAGTAATACAAAAGTCTGGGAAGACTTGTTAAACATCCTGTAGAGAAGGGCACACTGCCATTTGTGCCTTGATTTTAGAACAGCCAGGAGATTAAAGCAGTGACTGAATTTCCTTCTAGGCTCTTCCTGTGATGCTAGGGTTGGCTTTCCCAAACCTTGGAAAGTTGTCCTTGGAGTAGGGAAAAAACACAATTTTGAGGACACATCTCCAACTGGTCTGCTTTCCTAGATGGTGAGGACAGCCAGAGGGAGGGGACAGAAGGTACAGAAGGCCTTGCAGTGCACAGCAAATAATCAACCACCAGCAAAACATAATGACACGTGCCTAAACTGATCCAATTGCACTCAGTCCCAAAGGGGGCATTTTGGGGTGGGCCAATTCTTGCACCTTTAACCTTTTTGTGAGTGGATGGTAGTCCATAGCATCCCACAGTTTGAGGGATAGGCTGCAACCACAAGGGCTGTTTGGGGATGGTGTGCGTGCTCTGTGCAAGTGCCTGTGGGAAGGACTAGGGAACAGCTAATGCCACTGATGTATATCCTAAGATTCATAGGGTTCAGGCAGTCCCTGAACAGCACCTTACCTCAGTTTTAGTAATTACAGCTGCTTCCACAGGCCCATGTCCATTTTTGAGGAATGTGTGGCACTGAGTGAGGAGCACTGAGTGCCACAGACTCACAGCTGTGAGGCAGTGCTGTCTCCTGTGCTGGCTGGCCACAAGTTTGACAGCCTCTTGCCTAGGCTAAATGGACTCGCTGTCAAAATGTTCTAGGGACTGGATTTTAATTGCTGAAACCTTGTGAGAAATGTGAGGAAGCACTGTAAGGCTGGGGACAGGATGGCAAAGCAGGGTGAAAAAAAAAGAATCCTTGGGTGTATTTGGGGCAGAGCAGAAGACCTTTCCAGCAGACTCTTTGGCAAACAGCTATTTTTAACTCTCCCCTTGCAAAGCAAATATTAACTCTCAGCCATGTGCAGCCACTGGCTTTGTGTGCTCTGGAGAGGGGCGAGCTGTATCAGCTACAACAGAGGAACAGGGAATGAGTTCTTGTAGCCCCTTGAGCTGATACGGGCCGATAATCGCCGCAGACCAAACAGGATCAAGTTAACGTGCTCCAGGCCCCAGTATTTGTGTCACCTGGTGCTATGCTCTCTATGGCATGCTTGGAATGGATTGTTTGCAAAAACCAAACAGTGAGCAGAGAAGTAAGGCTCTGATTCCCAGGAGAATGGGCAGGGTGTGTTTTGCAGGCTGGGATTGGAGCTGGAAGCAGGAAGCAGAGGATGAACAGGACGAAGTGGGGCCTCACAGGGCAAGAACTGCTCTGCACCTGCACTGGCATCGCTGTTCCGTAGCTGACCCAGGTGTGCCTCAGTCCTTCCTTGCCTCGCCCACTTCCAGTGGGCTGTAAGCAACAGGAGGGAAAGGCGGGAGGAGGCTGTGGTGATGGATTTATGCGGGTTGAGAACCAGCTGGCTGTGCCCTGTCCTGCAGCTGCTCTTCTCCCTGCCCAGAGGTTCAGTCCATGTGTCGCCCATGTGTAGCTGAGAGCCGACTTTGGTGCTGCCTCTCAGCTCGATCATCACAGCTTTCCCACATCTGTTTTCCATGCCTCTGTTTCTCAAAGCTGCAGGGCTTGGGGCAGGAATTGTCCACGATGAGGTGTTTGTACCGAGCCTCTGAAGGTGGGACCTTATACAGCTCGAGGCGTTGCCCACAGCAAACACAGATTAGTTCCTTGTCTTGTATAATCCAAGAGGGGTGGAGAAAACGTATTGTTGGTTTTGCCTCCTGTTACAGAAAAGATCCTGGATGCTTCTTGAAGGCCTGAATCCAAGCTGCATCACAGGCCCATCTTTCTTTGTGCATTAGTTGAAAGAAGACTTGATTTTCCCTGCCCCTCCCTCTTTTAAATGTAGAAATCTCTGTGGGAGCCTAGCAGTTTTGTGCTTAAGAAGGTGGAAAATTATCTTAAGAGCTAAGCCTTCTTTCCTCCACTGGCTTAGGAATTTAGAGTCACCAAGAGGAGTCAGACGCAAACTCATCCAGGCATGGCTCCTTATCTCTTGGAGCCCAAGCCAGCAATCTGTTTTCCATTCACTTCTTGCCACTTTTTGCTGAGGGGCTGGCTGCTGAGATTAACCTTGCTCCCAGGACAGGAAACAATCACACAGGAAATGGAAAGGTGTGGAAGTGTTGGAGCCTGCAGGGCAGTCCTGGGAATGACCTTGAATCCTCAGCACTTGTCAGTAACTTGCACCACTCCTGCACAGATCCCACTGGCATATCTGCAGCTGGATTGCAGCTTTGGTGCCCACAGTCCCTGTACCTTCTGTGCCACTTGCACTCACATCCTGGGTGTTCATCAGCATGTTCAGGCTGAGTGGGGGAGAAAATGCCTTCTTCTGCCTGTGTTAAAGAACAGGTTTACTTTAAAGTATTGCAAAGGTTTCAGAGCACTGCTAACCCTTCAAAACTGTGGAGTTTAACTTGTTCTTCCACTGAAACAAGTTCAGCCTCTCAAGGTGCAGTCATTCAATATGAACCTTGTATGATCACCTGGAATAAATTAGCACACTACTATGCTTTGTACTTGGGAGCAGAAATGTTATTGTAGAACAGTGCAGAACACTATGACAAAAAAAGCCTTCCTTGCTCAGCTGCAGCATAAAACAATAACTAATTTGGAAACTCTTTCCTTAGCTTGGAGTAAATGGCAATAGCTGAATTCTCTCCAGATGCATCAGGGATGGGGAAATCCAACAGAGACATGGCTCCAGGGGGAGACCTTTGACTTAACTATTTCTTGATTGAATTGTCTTAACTGCTCTGTCACGCTGACACAGAGGTTGGGGACAATGGGGAGGAATTTCTGTCTGCTGCATGTCACTGCCCCCCAGTTGTGACATGGCATTAAGGTTGAACGAGGGGAGCAGCATATCCTCTGGAGACATTCAGCAGCTCTGCAACTTTGTTTTTGGGTTTTGAGAACCATCTCTGAACTCCACAGGGGATTAAAAATGTCCAACACAAAGCCCACATCAATTCAGCAACTCAGTGAGTTTTCTGAGCAAGCCAAAATATGCGTGCCCTGCTCTGCACTGGATGCAATGCACAAGTGGTCTGGTGTGGCTCTGCTACACCTCATAGTGCACAGGGAAATGAAACATCCCAGTCTTCCCAGTTTGAAGCTCCAGTCTGGGCTCTGAAAAGTGACTAAAACCTTGGCTGTTGAACTTGGAGTGAATACAGTCAGATTTTCTGGTTCCACCCTTTCCCTCACATTGCACTGGTGCTGATGACCTTGTGAAGAGATGAACCCCAGATTCAAAGGAAACAAATCTTACTACTGGAAAGGATGGAAATGGTTCCAGTGAAATACTTGAAAACAAGAGCTCTAAAGCAGAGAAGATTTTTCTGTAATGCTGCTCCTGGGAAAGTCAGGGATTCCTTGCATCGGAGAATGCTCCCTCTCTCTATTCCTTCATGGGGGGAAATTGCTTCCTCTTTCACCCTGTCAGTTCCTATAAAATCTTCAGCAGCTCAGGAATTCAGACCAGCCACCTCCAGCAGTTCATATGTGATGCTTCTCTTCCCATCATTATAATACCTGACACGAAAAGGGCAGCAGTTTGTCATAGCAATTGCTGCTGCTTCTGTCAACACCCTGCTGTGCTGGCTTGCTGCTTTTTCCAGGGCATCTCCAGGTGTCCCCCAGGAACTGTCCTGACCTGCTGCATGGCTCTGCTCTCACCTGTGCAACTGCATGCATCAGTGTGCACACATCATTGCTTGATTGCTCCTCTTTTTTGTTGAGAAACTCAAGCAAGTTTACAGTTTCAGAATCACATGTACTATTCACCATAGAAAGGACACAAAGATGGAATAATCCATCTTAAGAGCTGCAGAGAATTTGTTTTTACAAAAGCTCCTAGAAGAAAGGGAAGAGAGGGATAAATAAAGAAAACTTCTTTAAAATAACCAAGAAAGGCTCTCAGTTAGCCAGTGTTCTCTGAACCTACAGTAACCATAGTGAGCCAAACAAAAGGCAGCAGTACTAAGTCTTATGTATCCTTGGTGATCTGCTTAAGCAACTTCTTGCTTTTACAGTAAGCCAAAAAAAGGGGGAACACATGGGTTTGAAGTCTCCTGCAGGATCTATTGAGTGACAAGAAGCCTCCTCTAATGCAAGAAAATGGTCTGGAATGTTCATGCAAAGCAGGACCGGGGGTGGCCTTTGGGATTTTCAGCAGAGGGCAATGGGCATGGAAGGCTTTGCTGCAGAAAAGACAACGGCAGGACTGGAGTTTGCATCAGCCCAAGGAGACTCTGGAGGCCTTTTCAAGTGGGTGCATTTTAGGAGAGGCCAGCTTGGCAGGGAGCTCCTTGTCTTCTCCTTCCAAAAGAGCCTGACAGAATTGGCTAGATGGCTTTGTGATAAACAGGAGAAATGAGGAGGTGTGGGACATGCTGGAATCACAGAAGTTTGTTGGGGTTTCACAAGAAATGGGAACTATCCTGTCTGGAACTTCCTCAGGAAAGGAATACTTTGCTGTTGCATGTTTCTAATTGGCATGGACTCTCCCCAGGGCCAGGGCCTGGGAGCTAGGGATTTGCAGAGACATCTGGAATAAGAGCCAGGATCTGGATCATCACCACCCACAGAGCACTCACATATTAATTAGACAGGACAGAGGAAGTAGAACAATTTTGTCCATTCCTGGGGGGAAACTGAGGGATGGAAAACAAGAGTCTTTATGCTATTGACATGTTTTGCTGTACAGATGTTCCTGCTGATTTCAAGGGCAAGGGATCGTTCTCCACTCCTGGCACTGCCTAGGCTCTGGTCACAGCACGTGTAGTAAGCACCAGCCATTGAATCCACCCCCAAAGGTTCAAAGCCAGGCTGATTTTCAGGTATTCCTCTACCCCATACTTGTCAGTCACCTTTCATAACTTGACTTGGCAGAGCAGTTGGCCTAATTCAGCCAAAAGGAAAAAAATTCCAATCCCTGGCTGGCTCCTCCTGCTCCTGATGGATGAGAGACAATCATTATACCCACAAGGTGTGCTGGCTGCATTTCACCTTGTTTTTCTCAGCTTAAATAAACTGCAAGAGGTCTTGCTGGCTACTGATTGGCCCCTTCCACGAGGTCCTGTAGCTTATGGCCATGACATTTTTGACACAAGTGACTACTGAGGGTGGTTTTGGCAATGCTGTGTCTGCTCCACTTGCACACTGAAAACAGCAGACTGCAGGCTATGCCCTGGCTGACAGCACTGAGATCCACTGGGGATTTAGGGAACAGTGGAAAGCTCACCTTCCCACTCCCACTCGCTGGAGATCTGGCGCCCAGGGTGGGTCAGAGCAGGGAGCCACAGGCAGAGGTGGTCTCCACGTGGTGCTGTTTGGCTGCTGTGGCTGCATGGCGTGCACACATCTCCCATCCTCTGCTCTGTGCCTCCAGCACATCCCATCCTGGGCTCTGTGCGCCCTCGTACAGCAAAGCAGGTGTTCATTTAACCAGGTTACCTGCATGGTGAGGTTTGTTTGCTTTGGTGATAATTGTTACACTGTGATAGAGCTTTGTGTTTATAGTGCAGCTCGTTTTGTTTGAATCACTCAATCCTCCCCAGGAAATTTCACCACTCCTTAAACACAAATATTTTCAGAGGCATGCAAAAATGAAGAATGGACATGGAGCATCTGAGCTTTGCTTTGGACTTTTGATGGAACCTTATAAGTCTTTTTGCCCTTTTTGCTTCTCTGAGCAGCAGTACCAGGTCACAGGCCTGTTGTGAATGTTTTCTTCCAGGAACTTTCAGGGATTTGTATGCAGGTAACCCCAGCTGGGTAGATGAGAGATGAGAGATGAGGATGCTAACAGGTTAGTAATAGATGAGAGTGTCAACAGTAAAATGTCAGTCCACATCTCCATTTATATTCTCTCTAAGTCCATAAGTAATACAGGTTTGAAGCTGCCATCTAAACCTTCCAAAGGCAGCATGTGGGTCTGGTTTTAGGTCTTGCTCATGGACAGTTTAAGCACACAGGAGCAAAGCAGTTCACTTCCAGCCTCTGGAGTAACTTGCAGATGACTCTACCCATGCTAACAAACTTTCCTTCAAGGCATCCTTTACTCTGGTACTGTGGCTGGCTGCTTGGCCTTGCAGGCTGCAGTTTAAGAGCCCTTGGTGTAGGGATAAGCTGGAATGCATCAGGATTTGAAGAAAGATTTCTTTCAGACCGGTTAATAACGTTATCAGCATGATCAGAAGTATTGCAGGGTTTAGTCTTCCCTGAAAGTGTTTGATTTCACATTCTTTATAAAGGTGAAAATGGAAGAATCCAAATGTTCATTTTCACTGCAAAAGGAGAAAAACAAAGGTCTAGCCGCTGTAGTTGTAAAGACAACCTTAAAAGTGTTCCTGTGAAGTGAAAAACCTCAAATATATAATTACAATTGGAATTATTAGATGATAAATCACAGATCATAATTCTGCTGATTTTTTTTAAGGTTAGGGTTCCTCCAGGCACAAATGAATACAAATGCTTCTGATGAGTATCACAGCCTTTGAAGTAGCTGGTATTTGTTACAAAACATATTTTTCCAAGCAGCACTTTTCTCCAGTATACATGCTGTAACATAAAGCAAAACCAAACATAAAATCCCTTCTGTTGACTATATCACAAGTTAATCTAACCCCTAGTACCCCACTATTGTATTTCATTGAAATGATACCCACCTGTTCTGCTTTACAGCAGCAATAAACTGCAGCAATACTGCATTTTTCGTTTGTTATTTATTTATACTGGCAGCAAGGGCTAATGTTTCATCTCTCACCCTTCCTGGTAATTGTGATACAAGGCTCTTTATGGGAAGGCTCATTCCTGTGGTTTTATTCATTCTTAAGAAGAAAAGAAAAAACTCATTCATGAGTGGAATGACTTCCTGGTAAAATGAATGACAATAATTTTTACGTCCCTTTGTAGGGGTTTTGGAGACTTTATTGACTGATGTTTGGGGAAGTCAGATTTTACATTTTAGAAGGTACCTGGGCTGGAATTCCTTGCTTAGGAGGAACAGACCACCTTTGCCAGTGAGAAACCACCATTCAACACCGAAACTAATGCCCTGGTAAAAACCTGCACAGCGCGTCTGCATGTGCTGAGTTACATGTCTGGGGCATGGCTTAATTACACACTGCTTGGCCTGACTTGAAATAAAAGCAACTTCCAGAAGCATGCCTGCAATTCCACTGCCCCGGAAATCTCACCCCTGCACACAGCTGCCCTTCCTGCCTGCATCTGAGGCAGAGCCAATGCAGCCACATCCCTTTGTGTCAGAAGGATGTCTGGGGAGGTGTGTGCCTGAAGGAAGTGCTTCTACTTCTGCTGTGCCAGGAGATGTTCCACAGGAGGGAACGCGTGGGTCCTGTGGCATCTGCTAACACAGGTCACAGCCTCTGTTGAGCAGGGACTGCAGGGTGCTTTGAAAAGCAGGAGTTGTGGTGGCAGGTTTTGCGGTCAAAGTAATTATCAGTTGCACTTGGAGCTGGTGGCCCTCCCGAGTCTCCTGGAACTCAGCATTTGCAGTGCCTTACCTGGCCCTCTGCTATGCTAGTGCATGCCTTTGCAGAGAGAGTGCATCAGTGCACAAGGCTGCAATTCCCAGATCCTGGGCCAGATTTTGTTCTTTGCCTTGTGTATTTCTACTGGCACATGGATGGGGAGTCACTACACTGTGTACATGATGAGCCGTACAAAGCAGAGGCAAGTGCCCTGGGACTCTGCTTCTAGCCTTGCCACTCCATAGCCTGGAGCAGACTGCTTACTTTCTCATAAAATTCAAATAATCATCTACTTTCTTTCTATCCCTAGCTGAAAAACCCTGCAGAGATGCTGCACTTCATTAACTACCTACACCTGAGTGCTCCTGCTTTGCTGCTGGCCAGTAAGAAAGAAGCTGTAGTTCATCAGGCATCTAGATCCCAAAGGGGAGCTTGAACAAACAAAATCACATCCAAGCTCTTCTAATCCTGGCTTTGCCCTTGGGCTGGTGCCTGGGTGCTCTTATCAAGAGGCGTTCCATGGCTGTTTTGCTGGAGTTCACTGCTTCCAAATACCAAAGACTTTTCAGGCTTATTCTAAGCAGTGCTTCTTGGCAGAGCTCATCTGGCTGCTGATTCCAACTCACTTCTATAAGAAATGTAGGGGTGGCAAGCACAGACCTTTGAGTGAGCTGGCTGGCAAAGGGTTTTTTTAAATCCAAGAGCAGAGTTTGGGGCTGGTAGATCAATTCTTGAGCAGAAGCACACTCTCAGCTCTGCAGGTGAAAGCCAAACCGTGTCAGGCACGTCTCACTTTCTCCCTTCTCTCCTGTGCAGATTGAAGAGGGAGGGAAGGCAGATTCCCTGCCTTCCAAGCTGCAGGCTGGGGATGAAGTGGTGAACATCAACGAGGTGGAGCTGAGCAGCTCCAGGAGAGAGGCCATCTCCCTGGTGAAAGGCTCCTACAAGAAGCTGAAGCTTGTCGTCCGCAGGTAGGCGAGAGCCACAGTCATTCCCTGCCCTCCTCCTGCCCCACAGGCCACCCAGCCATGCCCCTCACTTCTCCAGCTGGAGCCCTACGGCTCGGCCTACTCTGAGCACAAGCCTTGTTTTGAGAGCACAGGCATGAGCCCACGGGCAAATGCTTGTTCTTTCACCAATATTTCCAGGGCTCCTTTGTCACTGACAAGTCCAAGCACGTGAAACACACATTTCTCTTGCACTGCTCCCCTGCCGTGTGGAGGGAACTCCTGCAATGTGCACATGACATTCCAGGATCCCTGTTCAGTGATGTGCCATCTTCCTCCCGTGCCCCTGGGGCTCCCTGCCAAAGGGTGACAGCTCTGTACATAGCTCTTGCCTCATTTGCTGCACGCTGTCACTGTTGCTGTGGCAGCACAAAGATTTCCACTGGCCTCATCAAGATTTGGAGCTGTTAGGTGTTCTGCAGGTAAGTGATAGAGGATTTTGAATCCAAGATGTTTGGGTCTGGAATTTGTGTTGGTTTTTTTTAAACCTTAACAGAAGTGCTACCTATGTCTTTTGCTGTGGCCATGGCCAGTTTCTTTCTGTGCCAGTTAAGTGATAGCTGGTATCACTTTATGGAGAGCTCTGTCCTCAAGCTCCACACTTGGGCAAAAAGAAGTCTGGGTAAAGATCAGCACAGCACCCTCCTGCTCTCTGGGCTGTACTTTGTGCTTTTGCTGACTCTCTTTGGTTGTTTAACTAAAACATCTTTAGGCAACCTTACGGCAAATTTTGAATATTCATGTACAGAACTATTACATGGTTTGTGCGGCCATTGGGAGAGGATTTGCAAAAGAAGTTCATTGCAATTTGAGTGTTTTCCAAAAATACCTTTTGGATTTGGTTTTTACTTTAAGCCTATGTAGATTTTAATCCAAATGTTTAATTCAAGCTACCTTAGCAAAACTGTGGAAACAGAACCTGTTTGTTTTGCAATGCAATAGTTTCTCTGCATTTTTTATTTTCCCAACACCTTTCCACCTATTTTTCCCTCTTTAAAGAAATGCAAAGGGTTTTGATGCTTTTCTGGATTGAATTACAATAGTGAACATGAAAAAAATTTGGTTGGGAGTCTTGCATGGCTTCATTCATCACCAATAGAAGGATCAAGCACATTAACTTTTAGAGGTATTACATTCACATACCATCCCCTTGCCAAGGTACTTTGAATCCATTGTGCACATTTAAAGCTCAGTGATAACCCATACGTTTAGAACTGGAAAATTGCAATTAAGAGCTAAGAGCCCAGCCTTCAGGTAATTTGACCCAATCTCAGCTCACCCTGCAGTGCTGGCATGAAAGCAGCAAAAATCAGGAAATGTGAGGTCCTGACTGCTCCCTGGGCAGTGGGTCACAAGTTTCTCTGAATTCACTCCATCACCACAAGTGGCCAGACTCAGCACACTGGCCAGGGTAGAAGAAGAGATTTCGTCTCCAGTTCTAGAAGGTAAGAAGAGATAAAATGGTTGGCTGGAGATCTGCAGTACTACATAATCTGAAAATAAAGTATTTTTGAAATGCGTGTGGTGATGATGCTTGTAAACTTGCCATAATGATTGAATTGAACTGGATTAGGGTTGCTTGCTGCAAATACCAGTAGTTTGAATACTCCCTGACCTGTTTGTAACCTGAATTTTTCAGTGCTCTCAGTATTCACAGAAACTCTTTCTTATGGGGTGACACAAACTTCCACAGACATGGACTTTACTCCTTACAAGTAATACACCAACAACAGAAAATTCTGCTTGGTGTATGTGCTTCTGGCTCTCTGCAGAGCATATTCCAGGTCAGCGTGTTTTTGAGGGTTTAGCTGTTTGTTTTCCAAAGGAAAACTGAGAAGTTCTCTGTAACTGTGTGGTGCTGACACCAACCATCATACCAGACAGAAAGCACACATTTTTAAATCACATGTATTGTGGCATAGTCCACACAGCATACTCAGATTGCTATTTAATCTTGGTTTTTATTTCAGGACAAAGGTAAGCTTTTTGTACTTAAAGGGTGAGCCTCTCCATGTGTTACTAAGCAAAAGTAGATGTTACAACACCTTGCAGATCTGCAGGCTGATGCAATGATGTGGTACTTCCCTTGGAATGTCACAACTGATGTGTCATCATCAGTCTTCATCAACTCAGGTTTGATTGATCAGTGTAATGGAGGGACAAGGTGGGAATAGTTTGGAAGAAGGGAATGTGAAGGCAAAATTAGGGAAAATTCAGGGCAAGATAAAAGGCTACAATAAGTAACAATAAGAAAAATGATCTGTCTCACATGACCAGCACCAGAGTATTTAGTACATGAGGACCACAGTCTGCCTCTCACTCCTGTGCAAATGTCCTGCTGTTCCCAGGGAGGAACTTGCTGGAGGAGAGACATGAAGCTGTGAATTTATACACTTTCTGCTTCCTTGCTCACAGACTTATAGCAGGGCAGAGGCAGAGAATGCTCTAATGAGCCCCAGTGTTAAGTAAATCCTGTGCCTATTCCCTAAGAGGATCTTTATTTGGGAGATAAATGCTGAACAGTTTTCACAGATGCTCTCTAGCTGCATTTTGTTTGTCTTGTCCCCAGCTCAGAGGCCCTCAGTGACAGTTTTCAAATGTTCCATTTTCTCTGCTTCTTTAGCACAGCTGCTCACACCTCCCTCGTTTCAAAGGCTGTTCCCAAAGCCAGATCCTGCCTCTCTGCCCATTCCTCACTGGTTTTGCCCATTCATTTCCGGGACAATGGACTCAGATATGTGTGTTCATTCCTGCACACCTCAGGCCTGCAGCTGGTGTGCTCTGAGGGGCCTTGCTGTTGCTCACTCCATCGTGCTGAGGCCAGAAGCAGCTGGAGCAGGAGCTGCTCTGCAGCCCAGGGAGTGACTCAGTGCGCCTCAATCACTGCTGGCGACAAATGTCTCTCACCAGGGGCATGACAACGACCAGTTTCGTCAGGCCTGAGGAATTCACAGGCTGGTGCTGGGGAGGTCGCTTTGCTCAGGGTTTGCCCATTTGGAGCAGTCGGTGTGAATCACAATGGGAAACTGGAGAGACCAGTTTGCTGGATTTTGTAGCACAAGGCTGGCCTACTGTCCTCAGCAAACTGCCTTACAGAGGTTTTGATACTCAGTTGATCTTTAACCAGGTGGAGAAAAAGCTGTTTGAAGGATACAGCTACAAAAGAAGTAAGACTTACCTGGTTTGTTGTGAAATACATTATTTCCAACCTGTTTGTTTTTTTTTTTTTTGTTGCTTCCTCTCCAACCGCAGTATCCAAGCAGAGTTGGATGCAATTACAAAAAGACCCTTTTCAGTTCTATCAGTCTGATCTAATTGTGTTGTGCATGCCTTCATCAGCTGAAGATAAGGCTCAAACCACGGGCAGGGCCTTGTGTGCTTTACAGCCCCTACAGTGGCCCGGAGCAGTTGCCAAAAATAGGCTTTAGCACAGGTCAGTGGGCAGGAATGGCTGCGGGAGCATCACGCTGTTTACATGGCTGGACATGCAGCCTGTCCCTAACAGCGGCAGCCAGGGCAGCCAGGCGTGGTGGCACACGGGGCTGTGCCACCAAGGGGGCCCGGCCGCAGGGGACAGGTCCCACACGGCCTTTGCGGCCCAAACCCCGCCCGGCCAAGGCCTCCCACAGGCCGCTCCTCAGCACACCTGATGTGCTGCCACGGTAATAGATGGCCTGAGTCCCACAGGATCCAATCCCCAAATGTTAACAGGTTTAGTAATTTTTAGTATTTTGTTACCTCTAAATCCAGTGTTGTTCTGGAAGAGAGGATGGAGATTAAATTCTCATTTTTAAATCATTTGGGATGAACAGGAGTATTTGTAACCAGTGACAGAATTAAAAGCCATCCTAGAAACACAGGTGCTCACACAGTGATGCTTCTGAAACTGAGATTAAAGCAAGGACCTCTTCTTACAACTTCTACAGCTATTTGTAGAGATTTCCTGATATTCTTCCCTTTGTCTTAAATCAGAACCTAAGAGGAAACCCCCTCCACTACAGAAGCAGCCAACAGCACATCACAGACACAAAGCTGAACCACCAACAAAGCTGAACTGGGCTCCGACAGGCAGCACGGAGCCAGAGGGGTTAATGCTGCTGGTTTATCCTCACAGCACCCCAGGTTACACAATGTCACAGGGCAGCCTGAGATGCCCAGCTCAGCCCAGTGACATAAGGAGAGCGGGGCAGCCTCACCTCTGGCCATCCTCATCCCGCAGGCAAGCTCTCACAGCTGCCCAGCCGGAATTACGGCTCCTGGGCTGCAAACAGCATCTCCACGGCAGTGCCCATCCTTCTCCTGGCAAAGGACGAGCCCTCCTGTCTGCTCCCTGCTGTCAGGAGGGGGATGCAGAGCAGGGAGACACCACAGCCATGCCAGGCACCCACCTTGGCTGTCGCTGTCCTGCTGGGCAGATCCTCCCGCTCCGACTGCCCGTGCAGTCCTCCTTGTTCAGGGGATAGTGCCCTGCAGAGGGATCCAGCCTCGGGCCGGATTAATTATTGCAAAGCTCTAGTAATATTTGCTGGTGGAACAGCAGTGAAAAATGTTCTGCAGAGAATTAACAGGGTTTTAGGCCCTTGCTCTGCCCATACCAATGTGTAAGGGCCCTGCAGATCTCTTCCAGGGTGTTGTTTTCAGGGCTCAGGCCAGCACAGATTGGGATGTGATGGTGACACTTGTGTTTGCAGAGCCTGTGAGACTGGACAAAGCATAAATCTCAAACTAGCTGCGATTTACAACACAGCTGCTTGCTCCGGGATGCACATATGTGCTCTTAGCATTTATCCAGTCATTCTGACACCAGTGACTGCAAGAAGCCTGTTCAAGTATTATTTATGTGGTGTACACAATATTGTAGTGAAGATCATTATTCAAGGTGGTTGATTTTCTGCTTTCAGTGGTAGTGGTTTGTGTCTGCCTCAGGCTTAGCAGTGCCTGCAATTCTTTTCCTTCTCAAAGAACCTCAGACTAAAAATAAAAGTCAAATAAAGGAGTGGGGATAGAAAACATCCTCCTTTTCCTGTTGTGCTAAAAAACTGTACAAAAAGGAATTATTAAGCTTATCCTTGGCTATGACCATAATCTGCATGTTTGTTTTCACGCTTCCCTACAGATTCCCTGCATCACTTGGGTTATTTGGTAATTCTCTTGGTACATCCCTGGCCCTGGGCCCTCTTGCCTGAATGATGAGACCTGGGGGAGATGCTGGGAGCGAGAAGGTGCTGGGCTGCGTGGGCCTCCCGGGGCCAGGGCTGTGTTTTCAGACAGATCTGGTTCTAATCAACTCCTTTAAACACCTCAGTGGCAAGATCAGGAATTAAACCCAGACATCCTGAATACTTGCACTTATGCCATAGCTACAGAGTTGTTCTTGGTTTGGCAGCAAATTGCTATAACTGAGGCTTTAGGAAAAAATACAGGAGAAAAGTCTTGCACTCCACTTGATAAATGACCTTATGGAGGTGTGGAAGGACAGGAGGAAGATGTCAGCACAGCTGACATCTGCGGCTCAGAGCTGATTCAAGCCCATGGAAATCGGTGGAAAGATTCCCACAGACTCCAAAAGGCTTTGGCTTAGACCCTCACTGAGCAGTGATTTCCCTCATTGACCAGGAGAAAATGGGCTATTCCTGGAGAGAGGGGAAGCTGCTGGCATTTTTACAAAAAGACAAGTGCCAACACAATTCTTCAAAGAAGTCTGTCCACTAATCCTTTCCTCTTATGACACTAATGTAATTTTGTGCCGCATTTGACACCGTGCCAAAAAATTGCATCGAATAAATCCAAGTTTTGTGAATGAAATGAATGAGAACTGGCGCTGGCCCACGCCCCCGCTCTGCAGCAGCGCCTTCCCAAAGAGCTGCTCTGCGGTGTGCTGAGGTTTGTGCTGAGGTTTGTTCCGTGCTGATGGCCGGGGCAATGGCAGAAAGGAAGGCTTCATGCACATGGAATGTTTAGCTGACAGCTCAGAGGCCAAAGCTGGCATCCGAGGGGCTGCCAGGGTGGTCTGTGCCTAGCGCTGGTTTCTGTTTGTTGTGAGCTCCTCCTCGGCTTTCCAGCGTGCCCCTGCTCATGTCTCCCTGTGTCTCAGCTCTTTCAAAGTGCATCCTTTCATCACTGGAAAAAGGAGCCTTTGCTTGGGGCTGCAGCTCCTCATGTAATGCCAATGGGTGCGACCAGCCAAAGCCCACCAGGGGCCTCACCCACTGTCTGGATGGGATTTCCAAGCCGTGTACACCCTGGTAAGGAAAGGCCTTAACAATTCCTCGTGTCTTGGATCAAACTGGTCAGCCTTTAATATCTCAGGCATCAGTATTTTCATAGAGAAATTTCCCATGCATTCACTGAAATGTTTGCAATCCCTGTCTCATTAGGAAGGGACAGACAGCTGAGAGGGGAACAGAATTTAATTTTTAAATCCCTGGCAAATCCTTACTGTCTAGGATTTAATTAGCTACAGCTCAGGAATGATAGGGTTTTAGTAAATGTAAGGGAGATCTAGATACAATTTTTGAACAAAAGCTTTTAGGTCACTGATAGGAACAGTGGGCAAATGCCTTGGAAAGAAATAAATGCCAGCCACCGTGATGTGTTATGGTTGCTGGGATGTTACAGACTGACCCCTCAGCTGAAGCTGCATTAGGAACCCAGGAATTTCCAGCCACTGCCATTCCAATTAGCTGCTCCTCTCACCCTGTGCCTGTGGATTAGTTTGCCTTCTTCAGGCAATAATCAGCCTGGGGTTGTATTTGTCAGCAAGTGACTCTGGAAAAGCTGGGAAATCTCTGCCAGTGCCATACAAAGTACATTTACAGCATGAATCTCCTTTTTTTGGAATTTCCCAAGGATTAGGTTGGAGCTGGATCAGATCACAATAATATGAAAACTCAGACAAACAAGCATGTGTTCTCCCAGCACTCCTTGCATTGTTCACTATCTGGGATGGTCTAGAGGTGACCTTTAGTCCACAGGGCAAATACTGGGACTGGCCAGGGGTTCTGGTTACCTGTCCAGGTGCAGAGGGGTGCAGGGTGACACCTTCACTGGGCAGCTGCAGGGAAAGCTGAGAATAGCTGCATTTCATCATCACTGCGCTGTAAAGGAGCTGCAGTTGCATGGGAGCTGACTATAAATACAGATTTATAAGGGGTTTCTTGCTTGGGTGACATTGATGTGGACAGATGTACATGTGTACACAGCCACAGCCAGGTTAAATATTTAGTTGCTCGGCTACTAATTTAAAATCATTTCACAAAATCTTTTCCTTGCTTTTCCTGCTTGGTCCAAGGTTTCCTCTGAAAGGGAGGTAGGGTCAGGAGAGGTTAATGAACACTGATGTAATCCTACTGATATAAATTGTGTTTGCCTGGATTTACTTCAGCAAAACAGATGTTAGGGTGTAGTGATTACTGTAACTCCTTTACGTTTTTTATGAATGGGCTTGTACAGGTCATCCAAATCCCTTGGAATTGCTTCTCCCTTAGGGCTGGATACATGGAATATCTCAGGCAAAAGAACAATGAAGAGCAGACACTGCACAGACAGTATCAAATGCTCTTTTATATGCACAACTCTTCCTGTGTGTAGCGCAGAGCAGCCTGAATAACTCACCCAAACACAGATGGACAAAGAATATAGAACTTTTTTTTTTCCTAATCCCCCTTTCTTCAACTTCCTGCCTGACTTTGGTATTAGAAGGGAGGGAGGGCTGATCTTCAGTGCATGTATGTAAAGCATTTTTAGGTACGTTATACCTGCATAATAAACCATAACTTTTTTTTTTTTTTCCTATTGAGAATGTGTAAAGAAATGAAAATCAGAAATAGTGGTTAAAAAATGCCTGTTTCAGGAGCTGAAAAGAGACTCAGCTCAGAGTTACAACTTAGGCTTTTGTGTTTACCAGGCTTTTAAAAACGATTACTATTGTCAGGTGAAATGTCAGGGGGTGAGTGGAGGCATTCAAAAACGTAACCGTGTGGAAGAGGATGATGTATTTCCTTTACTTGAAGTCAAGGGGACATTGGAGTAGAGAAAATGTGGTGAACAGTATGGGTGAGACTGTGAATGTTTTGGTTTTACAGCTGGCCTGGAAAAGAGAACTATTTAGGGTTAAATGAAAATGCAATTGTGTGTTCTGTTTGGCCTGAAATGAACCATTTTGCTCCTGGTAGGAAAAGCATGTTAATTTAATACATTTAATGTATATTTAATGTAGGTTTTCAGCTTTCTCTTGGATGTTAAGGCAGCCTGGCTGGGTATAGAGCACCTGAACCTCCCATGCTGCATTAGGCTGACTTCCTCAGTAGCAGGATGCATCCAGGGGGTTGAGGGCCATGCGGTTTTCTGGGATTATTTCCATGGACTTCATCCAGTTTCCAGAGCCGCCTTCTGTGTCATCTTTTTCAGCCCTGCAGTGGACTGCTGAGCCCCAGCTTAGGGGCCAGTGACCAACAGGGACCAACATCCCTGCTGCACCTCTCCTCCGCCGCGTTTGTCCCCCACCGTTATCCCCGTGACATTCTTCATCAGCAATGTGAGGGGCGAACTTCGAGAGAAACAACAGAGAGTTCCCGGCCGGCTGAAAACACTTTTTTCTTGGATATGGTTTCTTTTCTCCTCTCTCTCTCCCCGCGAAGCCCAGTGTTAATTACAAGAGAGGCCAAGCCCAAACCTGCGGGGAGCCGCGGCAGAGCTGACTGGCACTTTCACTCAGCACATTCCCCCTTTCCTCACGCTCCCTGCTCCTGTCTGTCAGGCCTGCTGACGACTGCCGGGTAGGAGGGCAGTAACCCGAGCTGCCTGTGCCGAGCCAACCTCCTGCTTTTCCCTGCGGGATTAGCGCCGAGGTGCCGGCGAGCACAGCACCTGTACCCGCGGCGCTTTATCGCGCTCCGGCCGCTGCTGCCTTTCCTCCCTTCCCTTCCCTTCCCTTCCCCGCCGCCGGCCGCGCTCCCCCGGGCGGGATGGGGATCCCGAGCCTGCCTCCGGGGGCTCCAAAGGTAAGCGGCCTCTGCGCGGCTCCGTGCCGCGGGGCTGGGCACAACGGAGGGCGGGAGCCTTAGCGACTCTCTCCGTCCTAAAGCTCACGGGCATCGGAAAGTTCAGAGCAAACGAGTGTTGGTGCAGTGCCGGGAGGGGCATTTTTGGGGCGCCCAGCAAACGGGGAGCCGGGTGCTGTGCCGGCGCTCAGGGTCTGTCACCGGGAGGCTGTTGGGCAATCTAAGCAAAGCTCTCAGACTTCGGTGCCAGGAGCTCACAGGAGAGGTGAACTTGGGAGAGCCTCCAGAGCTGTGCAGCGTGTTGGCATCCCCACCCTCGGTGTCCAAGGGTAATATCAATGCCATGCACTTGGGATGCTGAGTCTTCGCCATCAGGGGCTCTGACTCACATCCGCACCACGATTTGTAGGGTGCAGTTTGCAGTTTGGTAGTCTGGAAGAATCCATGCTCAAGTTCGTGGCACTCTTCTTGGCCTTCATCTTTTATAAGTGGAGAGTCATTTAAAGTGGGTAGCAAACCGGGCACGAACTTTACGTCACTGCTGGACAGAGATGGACCAGCCCACAATCTGGGATATGCTCTTGTTTGAACATTGCAGGGAGCAGAGAGAGAATGTGAAAGAGGATGGTTCATGAGAGATGGTGATTAGTACAGCTCCAGTGCTGGCAGTCACTGTAGCTCCAGGTGGCCCTGCACAAATTTGCATTCTTTGGAGACCTGACGTATGTTGTACACACACCTATCCGCCCTTCTAGATTGGTCATGAATCATAAAACTAAGTTCATTGAACTTGGATTTGATTTTGAGTATTTCCTGACACATGAACTCCTTTAGTAAACCCATTAACTAATCTTCAAACTCATTAGCTGCCTCATTGCTATTAGGGTATTTTTAGTTTGGAGTTTGTTTGGGGTTGTTTTATCTTTGAGTATGGGCCAAAGCTTTAGCTGTGCACTTCAAGGGAAATTGTAACTGTTTTTCTCATCTGAGCTGTGGTGATCCACTGTGCGTAGGGAAAGTTGGCAGTGCAGGTTGTAGTGGTGCTAGTGGAATACTGGGACAAAGCTAGTGGGCATGGGAGTATCCCTGAAGATTCCTGAGGCAGTGGAGCGGACAAGGATCCAGAGCGTGGAGGAAGAGGTTGTTTCACAGCACAGATCCCACCACCCTGCCTGGCCTGATGCCTACAGGGGTGAACAGGCTGTTCCCAGGCTGCAGCAATCAGAGGAACCTCCCATCTGAAATTTGAAGAGATGCCTGAATTAAAGAGCTTGGGTGGTCACCCCCTTCAAGCAAATTGAAAAAATTCATCTCAGGCTGATGCTACTGTTTTCTCTGGTGTGCTATACTGTGTTAAAGAGAAGTCTTTTGGATGCTTTCAAAGGGCTAAAGGCAATACCTCATGGAAACCCAAGTGGCTGAAGAATTACCAGATATTAGCATTTACCTCAGTTGCCAAAGCTTGGACGTTTCTTTCTGCCTTTCATAAATTACAGTCTGCAGGGACCATTTAGTAATAAATCGCAGCAACTTGGCTTTTAGAGGGCAACCCATGTACAGAGGCATTTCAGGGCTGTGCCAGCATCTCTTTTGTTCAATAAAAGTAACAGCAGGAATTTGATTAAAGACTGATAGAAAAGACAGGGAGGGAGAAACATAGCAAAGATTAAAGAAAGAAAGAAAGCACCACCTGGAAATTTCATTCCTCCTTTATTTCCAGCTTAAGCTCGTAAATACCAAATCTAAACCATTGTGCGTGTGAGAGAGGGAGGGAGAATTTCCTGCATGCCTGCACAGAAAAGACTGCACATGCAGCCACCTGAACGACTTTTAGCAGAAGTCAGATTCTTTCCTCCAACATGGCTTGCTCCATGTCTGCACCGGAAAGAACAGGAACTAGAAAATGACATTCTCTGGGAGGAGGGCATTTAGGGGGTCAGGCGAGTCCCATGCCCGAAGCAGAGCGGCGCTGGCTTTGGGCTGAGCCTGCCCGGAGCAGGGAGCGCATTTCCCAGGCTGCCTCGGAGCAGCAGCCCTGCAGCTCGGCACAATGCGATGGCCAGCTGCACACGGCCGGCCCACAGCATCTGCCCCTTTGTCTCCAGCATCCTTGCTGTAACACCCCTCAGGAAAAGGAAAACCCGGTGGCTCCGGCAGCCAAATGCAAATTAGCCCCGAAGAGCCCCGTTCCTGTGTGATCAGCGAGCGACAGGCAAATCGCGTTCAGATTGCTCACTGCAGAGCCAGCCCCGCCGTTGTTTGGGTGTAGGAGAGCAGAACGCTGCCATTGAGTGTCCAACGGGAGCCAGGGTGCATTTTCCTTGGCAGGCCTGTGCCCTGGGAGAGCTTTGCTGGGAGTCACGGGCACGCTTTGGTTCCCAGGCGGGATTTGCAGGGCACAAAAGGGGAAGTCTGGGACCGTGAACTCCCTGGGAATGGGGAGTTCAACCCTCAACAAGGTTTGGCATACTTTGGGGGCTCTTGCAGGTAATCTTGCCCTACTGCAGCCTAGATGGAGCAGCAAGGCAGAATGCTGTACCTGAAATCTTTGCTGCTGCATCTGGTGTCCCTTTTCTATATACTTGGACATCTCTGCTTCTTAAATTGTGCTTTTCCCCACCTGCCACTTCTCTTAGTGCATCTTTACACTGGTTTCTCTCTGCTCACTTTCTCTCATGTTTCTCAGCTGTTTGTAACACCTGTTGGACAGTGAATCCTTTCTGGCCGTGGCCTTGGCTCTGAACTGTGCCCCCCTCAAGTGGTTAGGATGCAATGATGTCTTTGCAGCAAAGAGGACGTCTCTGCCTCCATCCAGCCCTCCCCACCTCAAGCCCCTGTCCTGAAGGCTGCTGCCCCCTCCACCCAGGGAGCAGGAAGATGCCCAGCCCTGCATCAGGGTCTGGATCAGGCCCTTCGGGGCTGTTTTCTCACTCCCCATCAGATCACTACAAGGATGCAGGAACAGTGTCCAGGACCGAGCCTCTGGTCGGCAAACCACATTCTCCCAGGCAGTGAAACTCTGCAAGTACCGAAATCCCGTATCCCGACAGGATTTGTGGTTCTGCTGAGGAGAGGAGAGGAGAGGAGAGGAGAGGAGAGGAGAGGAGAGGAGAGGAGAGGAGAGGAGAGGAGAGGAGAGGGCGGCGCGGTGTCCCGGGGACCGGCCGCCCTCGCCGGGGCCGCGTCCCGCCGGAATGCGGGGAATGCGAATGGCATGCTTGAGTGGACAGCTTCAGAGCCGGGCGCGGGGATGGCTCTCCTGCCATCTGTTGTGAGCCCCGCGGGCCCATAGCAACAGCGGCTCAGGAATGGGGCTGCTGCTTCTTTCTTGTAAAGAAATTCTTCCCGAGCCTCTTCTCTGCTCCTGCATGCGCGCGCTCATGAATAAGCGGGAACGGGGCTGGGATTCCTGCTCCGGAGTGATGCCTGCTGAAGGAGAAAGAGCCTTGTAGAGCTCGGCTTGCGTTTGGTTTGGGGAGGCGTTTTCCTTTTTGTGCTGGGACATGAGCCCATGTGTGTAATTTATTGTTAATTGCTTTAGGGGGATAGAATATAAGTAAAAGGTAGTATAGAAAGTAATCTTACCCCTTAAGGAGTTGCAGCTGAGCCAATTATTAAAGATTAGGAGCAGGCCTGACTTTAACAGGCCACAGCTGTAGCCGATAACAAGAAGAGTGCTATAAAAGAGTGGGTTGGTTGGTAGAGAGGACCTGGAGTCAGCTGGCTGCTGCGAGGACAAGGAAGAGTCAGTGCTTGGAGGAGCTGCCTGTGAGAAACATCAAGGAGGTACCAAACTTTAGCAATGTGGAACCTTTGCAATGTAATGAAAACAAATTGCCAAAATCTAGTTCTATTCAAATCAAGTGTGAACCTGGGTTTGCCGTGAGGTCAGTAAAATCTCCAGTGGATGTACAACCACTTGATTGTCCTCAATGAAACAGAGATCACTTCTGCCTTGTTATTACAAGTACCAAGGTTATAACTGATGTAAATAGTCCCAGTGGGCTGATTTGTTGTGCCCATCATTTTCTTCTGGCCCCGGAGCTCCTCTGTCGTGGCTGAGGGGTTTTGCTGCATCGTGAAGTGGTGGGACTGGGTTCTCTGAGGTTACAGGTAGCTCAGCATCACTGCTGGTACTGAGAGATGCCAACGCGCGTGCTAGGGAAGATTTTGCCACACAAGAACTCTGTCTTCTGTTCACCAGTGTGAAGTGGCATGCCATGGGGAAGGGTTAGCGCTGAAAGAGCCTTTATTCTGTCAGCAGGGGCAGGAACAGACTGTCAGTCTGTCTGAATGGTTTTACTCCTTCCTTTCCTCTGGAAATTCCCTTCTGAAATGCAGATTTCTGTTCTCCCCATACCTTAACCTTTTTTTCCTGCTGTCAAGCAGCTGAGGCCTCATTCCTGCACATTGCTCAACCTCTCGCTGTGACTCAGCAAAGTGGATTGTGTTTAAGTGTTTTAATTCCTTTAAGATGAGGACTTGTAAGTTGCAAATTTACACGAGTGTTTCAAGAGGTTTGACGTGAGACATTCAGAAGTTAGGGGTATTTAACTCTCCCAGACAATATATTGGTTTCTTTAGTGTTCTTTTAGCATTTTATTTCTATGCCTAACAGCATGCAACAAATACCAAGATTTGCAGAGAATCCTCCATGGACAAGAGGGAATCACGGAACTGGCAGTTTTATGTCCTCTGAAAGGAGATGTCACAAAGAGGAGAGGGGAGGAAACTCAGTAGTTTTCTCCTCAGTGCTCAGGGCTGTGTTTGAAGCTGGGCACACAGCTACAGTGGCTTGATCACAGGGAGCAGGGTATAATTTCAGTGAAAGCTGATATGTACAGGGAGGAGGGATAAAACTCTCCCTATTACAGGTATTTATTATCACTTGACAGCTGTCAGTTTGCAATAGGGGATTTGCCTTCCTGTCAGCTCTCTGAGAACCAGGTATATTTGCCCAAGGTTGTGGGGAAGGGTAGAAATCCTGCTTTCAAGCACGGGTATCATTTAACCGTGATAAGAAGGCAGGTAAGCATTTCTTCTGAAAGACGACTGTGGAGAACAGGGGAGTCAAGTCTTTCTGGCCCTACCCAGATGGGAAAAAACAAGTCATTAAAATCTGATACCTACCTGCTTTTAATGAGAGAAATGTTGTTCGAAGAAATAATCTCAGTCCTATCACCACCGAACTATTTTCAGGAGCCATTAGCCTTTCACCTCCTCATATGTTTTATCTCTTACTTTTGATCTCATTCAGGGAAAACGGCAGTGCTGCTGCAACCAGAGATTTGGGCTTTAGTCAGGAGCTTACTCAGTCATAGCCATGCTCTTTGCAGCCATCCTTCCCAGTAAATGACCCCCAAAAAACCATGGGGAGTGGCGTGGGGAAAACAATTAAAATCAAGCCCTTGGTGTCTTTAGTCACATTTAGTTCTTCACTGAGCCAGTCTGGGTGTTCTTACGGGTTCTGCAGCACTTCCTGCCTCTTTAGCCTCTTCTGCCTCCCCAGCAGCTCTTGCACTGTGAGCTGCCAGCCTGACCTACAGGCACAAGGCATTGTGGTTGTGGCTGGAAAGAGCCAAGAGCAAGAGCCAGCTGTGCAGGGATGCTCTGAGCTGCACCAAGCGGTCACAAACTTGGCCTACATTTAACTGCACCTCCGTGTCAGCTTGTGTCTTTGCTGTGCTCTCTCCTTGAAAGCTGTTCTAATGTAGAATAAGGTCTTTGATCCAGGCATGGACGCTGTCGCAATCCCCCAGCAGCAAGGGAACGAAGCCGAGTTGGGTGGTTTTGGTTTTAGATAGTGGGATCAGTAAAGGAAAGCTGTAGATGACTGAGGGCTGTTAAGGTTCAGTCTCCTCCTCTCTCTCTTCAGTGTTTCTTATGCTTTTTGTTCTTTGTACCATTCAGAATAACGTTTCAAAACCAAACCAGCAATGTAGGCTTGAGTCTGCTGAGACAAGTCTGTGCCTTCTGCCTCATCCTGCCCAGGAGCCCACTTCTCCCTATGAAGTGTTGCTGCTGTTCCTACACTGCAACACACCTCCTGAATCATCAATGTTCTTCAGTATTTTCTGCCTCAGCTCCAACATGTTGCATTGGATATTCTTTTATGTCATTTTTTTTCCTTGCATCTGTTAAATTCAGACTGGGATTCATTTTAGTGCCAGCCCAGTTTTATTTCAAAAGTTATCTGTCATCAGTATGTGAAGACAGAGAGAAATAAGTGAAAGAAGAAGGTCAATGATGAATGAGATATAATACCTACACATTTATTTCTGTGCTGCTTGTCCATATTTATTCCTTCTCTTTATCTATGGACATCAAAAGCACCCAAAAAATGCCAAGAATGCCACATCCCATTGAAGTTCTCCTGACGGGACATTCAGAGCAGCCCACAGCAACAGCTGTACTGCCCATTTATCGTGAAGCAGAAAATTGTACATGGCCCGGGACAATGGCCAGCGTCACCGAGCGACACGGGGCCACGTCTCTGTCACGGTGGGAACGCTCCCTGCGCTCCCCCGGGCTGTTTGTGTGCACAAGAATCATGCTTATCATATTGCTGTAACACAGCACTTTGCATCTAATTTAAGCAATACTGGGCCTTTTGTTTGTCTCGAGAGGTCTAACCCGGGGACAAAAGCCGTGGTCCAGCCTGAAGGTTATGAGACGTTAGCAGACATTCATGTTCACACATACACGCTCCGTCAGAGGAATTTATGGCCATTACCATGTTCTCTAATGAGTACAAAATGAGACCATTACATATTCACATAATTAGTTTGACAGATTTTCATTTAAATATAAAAAGACTTCTAGTCTTCAGAGAACAAAAGGAGGGGTTTGTTTCCAGGGCAGTTTTTGACTCGGCTTTGCTGGAGCAGGAGGTTGGGAGTGACAACTGAGGGGAGACAATTTGGTGTGAATAATTCTCAGCTTTTGATTTCGTGTTGCCATTTCTTTGCTGTTTTTCCAGTTCCCCTGGAGCACCTCGAGGAGAGTTGTGTGATGAGGCCTTTCAGGTGCAGCCAGGAAAGCCCAAGTGTCGTTTTATGTTCTTAGATATTTGGGCATCAGAGAAAAAGATGTTGGTTTTTTTATTAATTTACTTAGAGTGATTTCTCTTTGGAAAGGTTAGCACCAGCTTGCTCTGTACCTTTTCCCATGCCTCTTTCACACTTCTTTTACCTGTGGTCACTTGTCCTTCAGGTTATTTATCTTTTTGTATTTCAAATGCACTGTTGGCATCACTTCAGTTGTGGTTTTCCTGAATTGGTTGGGCTATGCAGGTTCTTCAGGCATTTGTGGAGGAGCACTTGCTTAATTTCATGTCTGGGTTTTAGAGGCCACATGTTGGCCTGGTCATCTCAGCATGATGAACACTACATGTGACACTTTCCAAGCAGGAATTCTTAAAAGTCAACATGAGGTGTCCTCCAAGACCCACGCATGTACCCAGTGTATCCAAGCCCAAACTCCTTGGATTATGGTAGATTTGGATTGCTTTACGTTTGGGTGATACAACAGTATAATTGAGAAGTTCCTTTGGTTCATAGTGTGCGTCTGTGGGGCCACTCACCTTTGTGTAACCAGCCCATGTCCTTATCAGAGCTGACAAGGTTTGTTCCTACACAGAGGTTACATGCTGGGAGCCGGGACTAAGTGCACAGCTATTTTATTTACACATCCAAGTGCCTCTTGGATGATGCTGGTAAATTCCAGGACACTTGAAGTGCCCTGTGACATTTCAAAAAAGAGCTTTTGTGGGAGAAGATCTTGAGCAAAATCCACACGGGCTCGGTTGTGACACTTGCCAGCCCTCCCTTTAACTGGGAAAGCTCAGGGCCCCCTTGTCCTTTGGTTTCCTGTGAGTGTCCCCTCCCGGGATGTGCCTGCCACACACTGTGCCCAGCTGAGAGTAGGGAAAACTTCATTCACAGTTAACATGTAACCACACTTTGGAAACAGAGCTGTGAACTCATAGAGAGCACAAAGCATTTTGGCACTGGCAGATGCTAAATCCTCAGAAGGGCCTTATGTTCATCACCTGAGAAACCCCCCTGCCTTGTTCTTCTGACACATTGCTAGGTAAAAAGTGACCGAGTGCAAATATAGTACATTTGTGGTTTTTTCAGGATCCAAGCACTTTTATTCTGTGTTTTTTAGCTCTGTTTTCCTTAGTCTGGCATAGACTTTTAGAATGACAGCATGAGGAGGAGTTTGAGCTTAATGATGAATTAGTGCTATTGGAATTTGAACTGCTCTTGTTTTTCAAGTAATTCTTATCAGAGAGGCCTTGTTTCTGGAAGGGAAGCAGCGGCAGCTCCGTTCAGTAAAGCTGACAAAGCAGGAAATGATCGCCAGCCCTTCACAAAATCCTAACTGAACATTTACTTAGAGCCACAGTGGGAGAGACCCAGACCCATAAATCAACCTATTAAACCTTCAGACATGAGTTTTTGGAACCTCCCAGGCATTTCTTTTTCCTGCTGCTCTTAAGAAGTCTTTTAAAGGCACGAGCTTCGTGATGTCATTAAGGATATGAGCAAGTGCTGTTGTTCCAGGCCTGGAATCAAGGCAGTGGGTGACCTTATCCCTCCAGGAGCAAATCCCAGTGGCTTCAGCCCTGGCTATTTATTAGACATAAGCACAAGCTGACACGGGGTGCCAGTTTATCAGGCAGGAGAGGTGGTTGTTTCTGTGTAGAAGGGCTAGAACCCCCTGGACTGTTTTAAGAAGGTCTGTGCTGCCTTTTATGGCAGGGTGTGAAGGTTTAACCTAGCCTGGGTGGCTGAGGGGATGCATCTATCCTGATCCATCTATCCAGAGCCAAGCTATCATCTCGTCACAGTCCAGTTCTGCACTGTGGAGGACAAGAGGCTTTTTGGTGTGCCTGAAATGGAGCCCTTCACTAAGCCCTGTGTTCAGTGTGACTACGTGGGAACACCTCGTGCTCTGCAGAGACACAGCAGCCCTTCAGGGCAATGTTTAGGGGCAAAGAAAAACACAAACTCTCAGCCCTCAACATTTAAATTTGGGGGTAAGGCAGCTAGTATTATTCCTCACTGTTTAATCCCTGTGGAAGATTAAGGAAAGGATAATTAATATCTGCTGTTAAAAAAAACAGCAGTATACTTCTTTCCTCATAGACAGCATTAAACTAAAGGCCTGTAGTTACATGTGTAAAGCCTGATTAGTAGGTGTGCAACTATTAGAGGGCCAGGATGCCTGGGTATCATTTCTGCCTGTGCCACATACTCACTGTGGGATGGGAGGCAAGGTGTTTACTGCTGCGTATTTCCATTTCTCTGTGCAGGCAGTACGTGTGACAGCCCTTCCTCAGGTGAGGGATGTTGTGAGGCTTGATTGCCATGTGTGGTGCACTTGGCAAAATACCCTGCACCACTGAAGGTATGAAAAGGCAATTAAAAGAAAAATACAAGGTCTTTCTCTCTAATTTTCAGAGGAATGTCTTTGTACTGGTTGCTGTAACCGCAGCCCGAATTTTCCTGCTAAGTAGATGGTGAGAACTGCTTCTTAGAAAAGAAAATATTGCCTTCCTCAGCTGCAGCCACCCAAGAATGAGCCTTTGGTAGCTAAAAAGGGGAACAGATTCTTCATCATTCTCCCTCCCATCCAAGGCTTGGAAGATGGGGCTCTGCTCACAGGCCCAGAGTATTTCTGCATCTTCCTGCTTCACCTCTGCCTCAGTGACTGAGTGCTTATTCTCTCTCTGGCATGGGGCTGCCACCATGAGTACTACCAATGTAATTCCTGTGCCTCTGAAAGTGCAGATAATAGAGAGCCCAGGTGCCTGTAGCTGTCCCTAAGTGTGAGAATATATAGGACACTGGTCTGCTCCTGTCATCCCAGTAAGCGCTTGGCTGAAAGTTTTGCTGCTTCACTTGAGCTCTCTGCTGGAAATCACTTTTAATTCCAGCACTTTGCTGTCCCTGAGGATTCTGCAGTGCTTCTGAGTGCAGTGTTCACAGGGTTCCTCAGGAATAAAGAACACATGACAAAGAACCATAAAGGAGATGCCATAAAGCAATTCTGCTGCAAAGGAGAGCCCAGAGAAAGTCAGCGTTGTGTCGTGCTTTATATCTTTGCAGTTGAAGATAAATCACAAGCCAAGGGGCTGGAAGTTCCTGGTGTGGGAATGGGTGTGGGTGGGCGTGGGCACATGAATGGCTTCAGAGTGAGCCAAAAGGGAGCTGTGCTGAGACAAAATCAGTGAGGAACAATGTGGAGTTGGATTTTGCTCTGCAAACTGCCCATTTGTCTCTTGGGGTATTTTGTTAATTATATAATTTACATAACAAGGCCAGCAAGTCCCAAAAGGCAAGTTGCAGCTCAGACATGTCTGTTGATGGAAGTAGGGCAGCAAGAGCCTCTTCTCCTCCCCGTGCTGTTTGGGAGGGCAGCAGGGAGTGCTGACTGACCCTGTGAGTGGTGGTGCAGCTTGAAGAGAGCTGAACAGCCAGAGCCTGGGCATCAGGAAGAATTTCTTCACTGAAAGGATTGTCAAGCATTGAAATGGGCCACCTGGGGAAGTGATGGAGTCACTATCCCTGAAGTGTTAAAGAAACAACTGGACGTGACACCCAGTGCTATGGGTTAGTTGACAAGGGCAGGGTTGGACTTGAGGATCTTGGAGGTCTTTTCCAGCCTAAATGATTCCATGATGACATTGCTACACAGCACATCCAGCCTGTGACGTGTGTGGGGCATCGGGAAACCTTTCCAAGAGCTTTTGCCTCGCTGACAAGATCAAGCACTAGAGGAAAAGAAAGGAGAAACAAAGGGATGGACTGGGAAATGCTGCAGAGTCCCAACAGGAGAAGTGGCTGATCAAATGTCCCCATAAAATGTTTCCATGGCTAAGGGCTCTCCTCCTGCAGGACTGCATGGACACCCCCTCCTCATGGCTGCAGTGGGACTAAGCAGGCAGTGAGGACTGCTTGTGTGAGTAGTGCTTGCAGGCCTGAGCTGCCTGCCCAGTGCTGCCCACACTCCAGCACTGATCGGGGCCATGAGCAGAGCACTGTTTTCCAGGGCCCTGGACCTTTTTGCAGCAAACAAAATGTTAATTTGAGCTGTGTCTTATGACCTTGTGACCCACAACATGCTCTGGGGTGAAAGGTGCTTTGTTCCTTGTCCCAGTTTTGTCAGAGCCTCTGAGGGATGGGCAGTCTGATAATGGACACTGGTCCAGCAGTGTCAGCTGTACTTGGCGCTAATGACCAGTCCCCAGTTTCAGTTTTAGCAGGTGGCAGGCTGGAGCAGCTCCTTTGCAATGTCCTAAATCTATTTTTACAAATGGCTTGGTCAACTTCATGAGCTAGTTCCTGTCCAGAGGGTGCTTTGGATCAGGTCTAGTCCTGCAGTGCTGGAGTGAGGGGATTGAGACCAAACATTTCACCAGTAAGTGATCAATGCCTGGCAGAGAGGTGTGCTGGATGTCGGAATCAGGACTCTGGCTCAGAATTATTGCTCATTGTTATCTACATGGTTGTATCTCATACAAACAGGTGGGTTACAAACCAGCAGTGCTTGCTGCCATAAAAGCAGAGCAAAATCCAAGGCAGGCCCTCAGGCATCAGGAATCTCCAGGTATGGCATCAGGCAGGCAGTCAGTCGGCATCAGCCCAGAGGGCATCACAGGAACCTTCAGGGATGATTCAGCAAGTCACTGCTTACTGCTGACAGGGTGTATTGCCTCTGAACATTTATTTTAATAGTGACGTTCCGTGTGAAGCCGCTTCTGAAAACTGACATTTTGCAAAGCGTGCTGGTGGCTGACAAACACCAGTAGCTCCAGTTCTGTGCTGGCCAGAGGTGGTGTCACTTCCTCTGCAGTAGCCAGACATGGGAGATCCCACTGCACTCCCAGCTCTGTCCCTCAGCTCCAGGCTGGCACCAGAGCTTCACCTTTGCCTAAAGAAAAGGCCTAAGAGCTGAGCATTGTGTTTTCATAGTTAAGGTGTATGTAAAAGGGTCTTGCTTTAATTTCAAAGTTATTAACATATTTTCTGTCACAGAGCTTAACAGACAGACATCATTCATCTGACTCACCCCTGTGTGTGTGGGGGAGGTGAATGAGAGTTTGTGACAAATGGCTTTTTAAAAGAATGAACAAGGGTTCCTAGTTACCATAAGCTGCCTAAGAATTCTGAAGGATCTTATCTTTTTAATGGAAATGACTCTGGGTTAAATCTGCCAGCTTGGAGTTCATGTTGTCACATTTCAGGTTCTTTACCAACCTTTGCTCTTAGGGGCTAGCATTCCAAGCTGGATTCACTACAGATCAGATTTGCTTGTTGAGAAGATTTTTATTTTTCGGTGTCACTGCCATTCCAGCTTCCCTCCAGGGAAATGAAGAGTGTGGTGTAATAGCTGCTGCTGGGATTGCTTGCTGTGGGTCACAGTCCATGCTGAAGGCAGGTAGTATGTGGTGATGCTTACGTAAGGCAGGAATGAGCAAAGTTTACAACAGTTTTCCGGGAGAGGAGTACACTGGTTGCCTTTAGGAAGATTTCACTGTGATGATGCACAGCTGTACTGATCTTCCCGGTTCCTGAGCTCTGCCTCTGGTTCTTCTCCTTAGGCAGATACCCAACATTTTGCTAGTTCCTTCTTCTAGACTAAGAGAGAGGAATGGGATAGAGACTGGAAAGAAGATCCCTGGGATCTGTCCCCATGTTACACCCCAGCATTTAAAAAAATCCAAACAACAAAATGCCTTGATTTGACTGCTAGCCTGTATGTTTTAAGGCTGGGCCAAGCAGGATTCCTGATCAACGTCTGATCTCTGGCAGTACTGATTGCCTGCCTTTGTCACCTGACACGGGCACAGGACAGGAGGGTGCTGGGGACATCTTTTCCCTCAAAGAAGGGGCAGTATTTGTTCCCGAGGTCAAGGGACCGGCTTGCCTCTGCCAGATTGGAAGCACAACCTTTCCAACCAGTTTGTCAGCTCAATTGTTTAGCAGCCTGCTTTGTTTATGCTATAAAACCTGGCTCTTGTGTTCAATGTGGAGTGCCAGAGGGCACAGGAACAACAGAGTGAGCTGCTTTAAATCCTGTGCTTAAACTCCATCAGGCCTTAGAAATGTAAAGAGAAGGTTTCTCTCTAACTGATAGATTTATTTATTCCCAGCCACATTCCTGTGACCCCAGAGGGAACAGTCTGAGCTAATGGGGTGGAATACAGCTCCTGGGATGTGGCTGGAGTAGCCAGAGCTCCAGAGCCAAGACCCAAACACATCCTGCACCACTGGGGATTAAAGTCAGGCTGTCAGCAGGGCTTTAACTCCCTGCAGATCTTTCACCTGACATTGTCTTTAAACCCTTTTGGGCTCTGACAGAAACAAAGGTGAATTAGAGGAGATTTTCCTTGAAACCTGAGCTCCAGAGTTTTGAAGTTTTGTCAATGCTCACCGTGCAGCATCCTGCGGTGTGTCCCCAGCAGTTCAGTGAGCTGCTCCAGGCCTGGAGGTCAGGAGGTTTCCTTTACTTGCGAGTACTGATGTAGCCAAAGGCAAGCCAAAAATTCATGATTTAGGCTCCAGTGTAGCTCTGAACTGTCCCAAAGTCTGGCAATCGCTGCCCTCGTGGTTTCACTGCCTTTATCTCTTACTGGGGGTATTTGCTGGGCTGCTCAAGCTAAAGGGCTCGTAGAACATGAGTCACCAAAACAAGTGGCTCCCAAATTACCCAGTGCCAAATATTCTGGTTTGATCCAGCAAAGCTTTTCAGGTCATGATCAGCTTTAAGAGTGTGAGCAGTTGCACTGAAATGCTCTGGATTACCCCTGTGCTGGTGTGGGGACAGTGGGCACAGCCTTGCAGGATCAAGCCTGTGGATAGAGGGGCCTGAGGCCATGTGCTGGAGGAAGGGAGAAGGTCACTGCCAGCAGTCCTGTCACAGAGTAGCACCCTGGAATTTAGGGCAAAAGCACATTGGGCTTTTTTTGTTTAATGCCAATCTGCCCGAAGTCCTCAAACTGTGTAAGCCAAGATCAACAACGGAGGCTAAAACCTCTTAACACCGGTTCCTCTTCTTTGCTGACAGCGATGTCAGGCACAAAATCAAATTCTTTCTGGGTGTCAGGTAAGTCAAAGACTGCAGAGTGCCCCAGAAGGGGATTCTTGGGGATTTATGTTCCATCAGCAAGACAAATGATAATTAAAGCCTGAATATTTCTGCTAAGCTGGGAAACAAAAAAGAACCGTCTTAATTCCTTAAATTCCTCATGCCAGGCTGTAAAATATATTCCATTCATGCCTGTGTCTTGCTGCTTGTTCTCTCTGTGTGTCTTTCTTTAGCACTCAGCCACCTGTTTGTAAGGGGTGTCCATCCTGCAGGTTCTCAGGGCGCTTTGCTCCCCGCTCTGCCTGCCCTTGGACGTGCTGCTGTGACACTGAGGCCTCCTTGTCTGCGGGAGACAGTCCATCAGAGCTCCCCAGCCTGCCCCGCTCCCATAACTTCATTCTTGGAAAGTTTCTGAGTTTCCCGGGTGATAAAACACGAGCAACATTTGCTCTGACCCGAATCATTTCTGAAGGCATTGAGCCCTGTTTTGTTATGAAGGTTAGTCAGGGTGGGTGGTGGGGCATGAGAATTCCCAGTGATGGCAATTCCTGACAAGTGTCAGGAAGTCGCTGCCTGCACCTTTCACGCTGCAGGATTGTTTTGATTAGTTTTTTAGTCTATGCTGAAAAGTACATGTGACAAGCTGAGGGTGAGAGACGCCAGCAGAACAAATTGGCACGTTACAAGATGGTCTGCCATGGCTTGGCCCCAGCTCTCACCAAAAGGGGGGAAAAAAAAGGGGAAAGGAAAAAAAATTCAAGCCCCAGCTCTGTATATACAGCAGCTATCAAACTGTCACAGATCACCAGTGCTACAGCTGGGGTTAAAATAATATAATAGCAGAGTGTTTGCTGGTCTTGTAAAAACCTCCTGGTATTCACTGGAGACCAAACTCATGAATCAAGAGGACAGTGTTTAAAACTGTTAAAAAAACTATCAAATGACAAAAAGCCCCACACAGTAAATAGCTCTGGAATGTTGTGGGTTGACTGTGGGTTTTTTTTTCTTTGCTCTGCATTATTTATCCCCTTAAAATTAATACCGTCTGCATGATGGGTGGCTTGGGGCTTAGAGAGACTTACAGAGCAAGTTCACTACCAGTTCTCAATTACTGTGGAGTCTGATTCTGTTCTCATTTACTCTAGAGTACACGGGAAATGGTTGTGTTCCCCTTGATAGACTATATGCAGGGCATAATAAAACCTTGAGAGTCTGGCCTTTGCAAAGAGACAGCTAGGCCACACCAAATACTCTCAGTCAATTGATTTAGTTTTTACTGCATTTCTGGTGGGGATGACATGCTGCATCTCTGCTCCCAGCTCAGCTCACAAGACCATCATCACTTCTGTCAGAAATGAAAAAGCTTCAGGTTTGAACTTTGGAAATAATCAGTAACGTGTCCGAGCTGTAATAAAAAAGCCCAACACCGTTTCCGTCCTGAGGGTTGTTGCCTGGCCGAACCTGGTAACTGAGCAACCTGCACAGGACACTGTGGTGTCAGTTCCCAGATCCACGGCAGAGGCTGGGTGGCACTGGCTTTCCTCCTGAAGGTAATAATCATTTTCTGCTCAAAACAAAGAGTTAACTTTTTAGCTTGAAATTTCATTTCCTCTTAGGAGCATGAAAGATTAGGAACAGGATGATTTAGCAGTCAGACACCCATCATACACACTGACTTGGCCTTTCCTGAAGCTTCCCAGCACATTGGCAGCTCCTGCCAGCGTGGCTGAAGGTCATTCTGCAGCATCTGTGCCATGAGGAAACAGGAAGGTCATAGCTAATACTGTGCCAAATTAACAGACAGGGTTTTAATTCAACACCAGTTATGGATGAACACTTGCATAAGGAATCCTGGGCGTGCTGTAAGCAAGGCCCCTGGGCATGTACTTCAGGCTAACCTAAGTATAAGTGCTTCCTTGTGTTGTGTCTTGGAAGTGATGAATGCTGAGGTGCTTTCATGTCCTCTTTCCAGAAATCATATTGCCTTCAAAGAAGGGGAATTTCACTGTGCTGCTGGTGGAAGGAGGTGGAATGTTAGATGGGAACCATCGTGCCCTTTCAGTTTTTCATCTGAGTAAACTACTTTGCATGTAGGCTGACTGAGAGAAATGTTGTACTATGAGGTTGTTAATTTCTCTTTAGCAATATTGAGACACTATCCAGCAAAGCATCTTGTGAAGTATTGCCAAGGCCCCGGTTGGCATCCATGGGATCTTTCATCCAGGCTGTAGCTGCTTTCAGCATTAGCAGCTCTGGAGATGTATCTGGGGAGGAGGGAAAAGCCATAGCAGGCTAATTTGAGAGAGCAGCTGGCTACCTGGCAGTCTAGGGACCAGGTGTAATTAAAAACATTCCTGTCTCCAGCACAAGGCTTATAGATCTGTCCTGGCTGTCTGTAATTAGAGATGTGGAGTGAATATGTTGCTTTGAGAGTGGGATTATTTACACTTTCCTTATTTCTGGTCCTCCTGTTTTATGGTGACACCTTCTCTGGGACATGCAGGGGAGTTGGACTCCCAGAGGGAGCAGGCTGGAGATCAAAGAGGGAGCACTGCCCTGCTGGATGTGTGCTCTGTAAAGAAAGCATGCTGGATTTCAGCACATGGTTAACGAAGCTGCAGGTGCCCTGATCTCCTGTTACTGATGCAGTGAGGAGATACAGCCTGCTTGCATGGGGATGGGAAGATAATCACACATTTAGCAGACACACACTGTACCAGGGCACTGGAGCTGAGCCTGTGATGTGCCTTCATTTTGCTTAACCCTGTTTCCCATCCCAACCCTGAGTCACAAGCTTTTCATCAAAAGCGATCCTTATCTTTTTTCCTGCTTTTCCAAAAGTGTGTGAATGGCCAAGAAGGACTCTTTGAAGTCAGTGGGGGCTGCAAACTGCTCTGTGCTTTGGAAACTCAGACCGTGAATTTAGACACCTGCTTTTTAAAGATCTTTATCTATAAATTCATCAGTGCTTCAGCTTCACTGTCCATATGACAGGTCAAGTAATTTCTGCTTCCTCCAGGATCAGAAATGCCCTTATTTAACTTAATGTGGATGGGCACAAGGTATGCCTAACCGGGGCATTATACTTCAGAATATAATAAGGTAGGAAATCCTTTTAATCAATATTTTAATGTACTGTCTATGAGACATTTAGCGGTTAATTTGATTGCATGGCACCAAATATGCACAGGAAAGTTATCATGTGTGATTCTGTTAGGTGACCTTTTCTCTAAGGATTCTCTTGTCTGCCTTTCTCCATGTTTCTTTGTGGTTTCTCTTATTTCTTCTGGCGTTTCCTTACTAATTTCAGGCTACTGCTCCTTTTTCATCCCTTTCCCCCCGGGGCAGAGGAGAAGCAGCAGCAGAGGAGGAGCAGAGGGATACATGTGAGAGCAGCTTTTCCCCAGTCAGCCGTGCAGTATCACTCCACCAGGAAGCACAGGGCTTTCCCAGGGCTGGTTCTCATTGCTGGAGGAGGAAAGGCAGTGTCTGAGCCAGGAGAGATCAGGCTGTTTCCCAACCACAGTCCTGATGCAAGGGCTGGGCTGAGAGCATCCCTAGGTGTGGTTGTGAAACTGGCAATAAAATCTGTTCCTGAGCTCTCTTCATGGGTGTTGGGGATCACACAGGGAGCTGATGGAAACTAGGAGGGAAGGGACAACCGCTGCCATTGCCTTGGCTTCCTTTTGTTATCTTTTCCCAAGGAGCTGTGTCTCCACTGTGCCACTGGAATGGGAGCTTGTACAGTTCTAAGATAATTTCAGGTTGTGGAAAAAAGCGTCAGATGAGGCTGAGCTAAGCCATCAATCCTTTGGGCAAGCTGGTGTGTTTGAGCTGGGACAACTCAGGGTCACTAAAACACAGCGTCCTGCCTTAGCTTCAGAGCCACGGCAGGGCCTTTCTGGGGGGTGACAAGAAGGCCCCGTCTCCCTGCCGCATCCCTTCTGCTGTTGGTGCCCTGCTTTAGTCGCCTGGCTCTGCTGTGCTCCTGTCTCATCGGCTGGGTGCCTGCAGCGAGGGCAATTACTCCAGAGCCGCGGCTGGCTGGCTGCTGCCCTGTCATTACTGCGGCCGCCTGTTAAAAGGCTGAGCGGGGCTGGCTGCGCCCTGCGTGCCCCTGGCCTGGCTCCCCTGCGCCGCCTCGCCGAGCCCGGCCCAGGCCGCAGCTGAGGCTGCCGCGGGCCCGCTGCCCATGCAGGGCCACCTGCTCGCCCTCAGGAAGGTTCTGGCCCTCTGGAGTGCATCCCACCGGTGGGTACCCGGCTCCGCGGGGCACCGGGGCGCGGGGAAGCTTCAGCTCCCTTCGGCGGCAGGGCAGAGCAAGGCGCTGCTGCTTGGTTTGTCCGCCTGCTTTGTGAGGGATGGGACGCTCGGAGACTCGGTGAGCTGGGAGGCCGCGCTTTGCTGTCACCTCTCGTTCCCTCTGGTGTCGTTTGCTTGTTCTTTTAGACGTGAATGGTGAGCGCAGCTGGATCTGTAGTGCTGACACCACCAGCCGGGCACAGGAGGTGGCATTCAGCTGCAGTGCCAGCCTGTCCCAGCCTGGCATGCTGCTGTAAGGGGGCTGCTCTGCTGGCTGCTTCGTGTCGTGCTCTGTGTGTGCTCCACGTTGCGAGAATGTGTCTTTCTGATGGTTAGATGATGACAAGCTGATCAGAACAGCATTGTGTCACCTGGGACGTTAATCACAGGTGGCACTTGTCACTCAGACGAGTCCTGCCTTTGTGTGCTTGGTCACCGTCCCTATCAAGTGCATGGTATTTGCTCCTTTTCTGCTGGTGTGTTTGTCCAGGGGTGGGGGTGAGATTCAGGAGTTAGTTGAAGTACAAAAGACTGCAGAGAGATCTGTTTTCTGAACCTAACTCTGAGTTGTCAATCCTTTTGATCCAATTATAGAAAACAACTTCTTTGCCTTTGCATGGGTGCATAATTAACTGTGGTGGCACTGAGGATTTTCACCCACCAGGAGTGGCTGCCTAATGATACCAGGTGTGCAGCAACCTTGTTTTATAGCAACAGAGCATCTTATAATTTAATCTTGACCTTATGAAATTACAGGACACGTTCATTTTCTGCCAGGGCACTGTGCCTGCCAGTGGCACCATCCTTAGTGCAAATTGCTCTGGGGTTTGGAGGGGGTTGGCCTCTCTCCTTTAGAGCAGATTGAGGGCATGGGCTTGTTTTCAGCCATTAAATTATGCCTCTTTCAGAGCTCTGTTGTCACACAGTCTTGAATTACTGTGCAATTCCTGATAGCATCACTGTTCATGTGATTACTTTCCTTGCAGACTAAATATCTGGGAATGAAGCTATAGCTGGCTTGGTTTTTCAAAAGTATTTCCCATCCATGACAATCCCAAGGAAATTATCGTGAGCTTTAGTTTAGATATGCTTATATTGAGACATTTTTATTGAGATATCTAAGATGTTAGTTTTTACCTGTTTTACCCAGCTCTGGGTTATGTCATTCTGTACCACTTGGAGAGTCAAGTGTTTTTCTTTTGCTGTTGGCTCGATAAGCATTAAGTGCAAATTCCTCAACTTGGCCTGTTCCAATGTAAATAAATCAGAACTTGTTTTAGTGATGGAAGTTAACAAGAGTTTAATTGACGTCAGCACAGGGTGAACAACATCATGGTATCACAGCATCAGAGTTAGGATGTGGAGTGGCTCCCTGGGCTTTTCCCTCTGCCACAGCTGCTGGGAAATGGCCAGTTCCAAAAGCGCCATTGCAAAACTTCTGGAAAACATGGATGGAACTGCTGCATGGAGGCAGTCAGAAAGGTTTTTGAGCCTTTATTCCTACAGGGGAAGCAAAACTGAATCCAGCTGTACAAGGGAGTCGAGGCACCTAAACATTTGTTCGGCAGGCTTTGAAAGTTCAGAAAGCAAAGGTTAGTGTAAGTGTGCCTTCACACGCGTGGTGGGTGCAGCTGTCACTGCAGGAAGGCGTTGGTGAGGTGTCCCTTTGAGGACTAATGACAGAGCCATGGCTGTGAGGAGCAGCCCATGTCCTCAGAGCAGCACAAACAGTGCCTACAGCCGTGCCTGCCACAGGCTCCTTCCTGCCTGGTGCAATTAGGCAGCTCACAGGCTGCTGGGGCCGAGGAGAGGCTTCAACGAGCTCAGCCTGTTCTGAGACAGGGCTCAGAGATCCTCCTGAGGGATCTCATGAGATAACAGCTGAATTACTTCCATCAGCACCTTGACAATGTCTCAGGCTTAGTTCCTCACTTGGTGGGAGCGGTGTGGTCCAGTGGTTCTGTTCCAGTGCTAAACAATTGGCATTTGAGGTTCCTGCTTTGGCTTTATTGGTTTGCATAGCTCCTGCTTGCTAAACGGCATGTGCAGGAAAAGGAATTACTCCTCTTACCAACACTTTGGAATAACTGCACTTATCCCAAGTGTATTTTAGATCCAAATATATGAAACTTGGACCAGCCTCAGGCATTTTTTCCCAATTGATCAAATAGTATTCTTCCTTCCAGGAAACAAATTCCGGTTGCCTTGAGTTCTTATCACAGAGTCCCTGTACATGAGGGACAGTTCTGACTGAGGACAGTTTGACTGAACTAGACCAGGATCAGAAACTTCACACTCCTCATACTTTTGAGGCGTTTTTCTTCATTTTCTCTCATAGCATTCAAACCTTTTACCTCTACTTTTGGGTCATATTTTCTGTGCTCTTGGGACCCTACCTTTCTCTCCTGGTTTCCCTGAGCTCTGTCAGTAATTCACCCCTCACTGCAACAGCGATTCTCAAGTGACAGCAGCTCTGGTGAGATGTTGAGCTGCTGCCTGGCACACAGGAATGCAACCAAAACCTCCACTTGTTTCTTAAACCTTTATCAACCCATTAAAGCAGGAGTGAGCACTGACCTAGAAATGTGCAGCTGCGGCTCTGGCCATGGCTGCAGAGCCTCTTGGTGACCTACTTTGTGCCAGCCCGGAGCATCCTGCTGCACAAGGGTGGGTCCTTCCCAGGAAACTCATCAGCAAATGCCTCTCCCTGCGTTTGGTTTCAGGGGAGCTGAAGGGGTTAAACAGCTTAGGAGCCTTGCTGGAGCCCTCCTCTTTTACACCCAGCTGTTAGCCTGACCTTATCTCTGCAGTTACACTGGGATACCTTGGACATGCACTTAGGAAGCCCCTGAGGGAATTGCCCAATGGAACCAGCACAGACCAGGTCAGAGAATTCTCTCCTGTAACTTTATTTTGGTTTAATCACCTTTCTTTGCTTTCCTGTTTTGGTTTGCGCAGAGCAACAGTGACATCCATTGGCTTATTAGGTGAATCCAAAGTCCTTTACAAACACCATGTATTTACTTGAGTGTGCCTGAGAGATTATAAAATGCTGAATTCTCTGAATAATGGTTAGCACTGCAGAACCAACCCAGGTAGGGAAAAGTTAGAGCACATTTGCTTCAGCTTTTTCACTCATGATAATACCTAAAATGTAAATTGCTACAATAGATGTTTGTTCTATTTTAAAACTGCATCCTTTCTTGAAGGCAAGAGGGCTTAGAAAAAGAAGAAAATCAGTAGAAGTTGTGGGGAAGGAACTGACAGCCCGAGGGTTGTAAAAAAACCCCAGTGAATGAAAGACCGAAAGTCTGAAATAGAAGATTCAGTGATGGAAAAAAAAAAAATAAACAAAACAAATCATTCACGTGAGAGGCTGTTCTGGAGGATTCTCATTCCATTCCAAAAAACCTGAAAACAGTTCAATTTCTTTTTAACCATGTGAGTGAATCAGTGGGCATTTCCTGCAGGTATTTCATTGAATAGAACCAGTGTCTGCAGTAAATTTTTGACCTGCTGTGGTTGCGGTCCCACTCCAAGGTCCAGCGCCTTGGGCTGGCAGGGAGTCCCTGTAGAAGGAGGATTGAATTCCAAGGCCATTGGCCCAGTTTTGTTGCTCCACAGCTGTTGGGGCTGTGTGTGCAGCCAGTGCAGCCCCTCCCTGGGACTGGGACACCTGGGACAGGGACAGGCAGCACGGGGATCTTCCCTTCCAGAACCGCCAGAGACAGACGAGAAAGGGAGTTATGCGGATGGACACCATCTCATCTGGAGTCTGGTTCATGGCTCTTAATTAGAAATTAAATTGCAAGTGCTGTGTAGAGCAATCATAAGTGAGGGGAACTACAGGTGCTCAGCAAAAGGTTTTCCATTCCATTCAGCAGCTTTGGGGCAGGCATCATGTCCACAGCACCGAAGAGGGATTTTCCCTTGATTTAGATTTTTATTTCAGTGGGAGAGCTCATGAAACATTCCCAGCTGATGCTCAGTGTACTGGGGAATTTCAGACTGCCCTTTGTGGATATGTGCACAACAGAGAGGAGGGGAAGTTCATGAGGAAGTTTTGCCTTGTATCCCTCCAGACTCCAACATGCTGGAGATACTTTCATCCCATTTATGTGATTCTAGCCCTTAGAGTCTCTCTGCTTTATCTTCATATGCCATTGCTTGCCTTTGGCTGGCTCACAGCTTGAAAATATTTCTTCTTGATATTTCAGACACTGACGCTGCAGTCCAGCCAGAAGTGTCCCTTTGGAGGCCCTCTCTTCTCCTGCCTGCCTCTGGGGACTCCTCTGTGGAGATTCCTTGATGCATTCCTTGCTTTCCCTCCTCCTGTGAAGTGCTTCCATGGCTGCATGTCTGCAGTTAATGCCAGGGCACTGTTGCTGTGCTTTCATGGACTGAGAGAAGAGCTCACCATTTCTTTTTTTAATCTCTTAGTCATTCTCTGGCTGATCTCTCTCTCACAGCTGCTTTGCAGGTAAGCTCCACGCAGCACAGGGCTTTGCAGGCCCCGATCTTCCCGAGCCGTTGCCAAACGCTGGAATTCCCCTGGGTGTTGACTTTTTGGTGCCTGTTGAGCTCCTTTTCTCATGGCTGCAGTATGTGGTTTCACAGGGAGTGGCTGGCTGCCGGCTCAGGTTCCTTTGGCTATCCTGTGTATACATTTTCCATGATCAGAGAGGGAGGCCGGCGGATAAAATCCCGCTGTTTGCGGATAACAACGGATAGCATTGCTGTGCTAACAGACATTTGCAGGGCAGATATGAAAACAGCCCCATTCATACCCTCCTGTCCTGCTGCTGGCTCTTACAGCTGCTTTGAAATTCGAGGTGAGCTGTTGCTCCATCGCATAAGGCTTTGCCATGGCTTCCCACAGGTGTGCACTGGACTTCCTGAGCCCTGGTCAGCCTGCTGGCAGCAGGAGGGTAAGCACAGCCCTCCTGCAAAGCTCCCAGCATCCTGGGGGCAGTTACAGACTGCTCGTGGCTGCCTTGTCTGCAGATTTCCATAGATGGAGGGGAAAACGCTCGATTTGCACTCCAGAGCAGGCTTAGCCCTGTTCTCACCCATACAGTAGGGATAATTCAGCAAAACACCACAAACATCCCAGTTCCTTTTGGTAAGGAATAAGCCAGAAAGATGGGCTTCTCTCCAGAAAAGCTGCTGACATTTCAGTGACACCCAGAACGCCCCCAAGCGCAGTTGCCTGTCTGGAGGCTGCACCGGCCCGTTTGTGCCTGCGAGGCCGGCGCTCAGTCAGCCTTTATGGTGAAGACAAACAGGGTTATCTCTCCAGTGTGCTTGGAGCTGCCATGAAAGGGAGCCTTTCTTCCCCATTTCTGAGAGGAGCCATGCCTGATGCTCTCCTGTCACCCCAGGACCTTGTTGTGCCTGTTTGTCCCCAGCTCATGACATCCGGTGCGGATTGCTGGTGTCACAGTAGCTTCCTGCACTGCCCACTCTGGTACTTGATTTTCCTTGTGCCGCTACACCAGATTGCCAAAATGCAGCAGATTTGAGACAAGCTTTAATTTGGCAAGTTCAGCCTGACCTGGGATCTTGCTGGGAGCTCCTCAGAGACTTGCCCAGGTGTCTGAGGTGGCACGATGTGGCCCATTTCTCTGCCCTGCCTGGGTTATGGCGGGGCCAAGTCCCTGCCTGGGGCTTCTGTGGCTGGCTCTGCTGTGGCAAAGAACAGCTCCCACTGTTTCCTTGCTCTCACACACTGGAACTGTTTGCACATTTAGAGCAAGTAATGCTTTATTACTGTTTACATGAAAGGGGGAAGGCAAAATAAATTTTAAAAAAGGAGAGAGAGAACATCTTGTGAACCTGCTGTTCTCAGATCTCTCCGATAAGGACGGTTCCAAGTGCGTGAGAAGTTCCCTACTCCAAGATTTATTTACTTCTGAAAGAAAAGCCACCTTCATCTCATTATTTTATTTTCAATACAGGTTTTAATTTGGTGAGAAAATATCTTCCCCTTAAAGAACCTATTCTGCCTCATTAACTCCTATAAAAAGCACCCCCCCAAGCTTGAAATGTTTAAAGAAGCATAAATTAAGGCTAAGTTTGTTGTTTGCTGCTTTAATCAACAAACAACTTTAAAAAGGACTCACAAAAGGTTCTGTACACTAAATTTATTAGTGAGCAGGAAAACAGGCCCTCAGCTGCAGCCTCCTCCCCTTCCCAGCCCCCTGGATTTGAAGGGGGGTGGGTTTTTGGAGTGACTGGTTTTGTTTACAGTGTCTTATTCTCTTGGGCAGGTTGTTGTGGTCCCATGGATCTCTGTCAAGCTTTTGTGATGCAGCTGAACTGAAGTGACTTGGGACAGTCTGTTAATTAGGTCTTCAAAGCCTTCTCCCTTTTTTCTTCACTGTACAAATGTCCTTTTTTTCCTTCTTCTTTTCCCTCAGTCTTTTTGTCAATAGCTCAGAAGGAAAAGAGGGTTTTTTTTTTCAGAGAGGGTTCTCTCTGCCTTCCTTTCACCTCACGTTGGAGGAAAAGTGGATTCACATCTATTTTTTGCACTTCTCTCCTTGGAATGTTTAAGAAGCTTTCTGCTATTTCCTCTTTATGCTGTCATCATGATGTTTCTCTCTTAGGGATATCTCCATACACAGAGGGGTGCTCACAGTGACCTCAGTGCCAAGAACTGAGAGAAAACTTTGGGGCACAGTCTAGAAATTTTCAGTGCAGAGGAAAGGATAGTTGAATAAAAACATCAGGAATTAACTTCCCGGAGTTGGCACATATGGGATTTCACCCAAATACACCCAATGAAAAATCAGTTTAAGATTGAACTCAGTCTAGATGCAAGAAATATGGGATTTCTTGCATCTAGACTGAGTTCAATCTTAAACTGATTTTTCATTGGGTGTATTTGGGTGAAGTCTTCATGAGGAAATTTATGGGTTTTATTCGTTGCTGCAGGATTTGGACTTCCTCATTTCTTAATTTTTTTCACAGCTATCTTAAGTTCAGTCTGAGATATGCAGTGTAAGAGAGATCCAATAAAAATCCTTTTTGTTCACTGGAAAAAATGGCCTTGACCCATTAGAGAGAGATTTGATATTTATCTGAACACCACCTCACCTTCCAGGAGTTAATTTGACTTGGAGATAAGCCAAGACAGGGAGTTTCTCTAAACTTCTCCCAGCTTTACAGGCTTGGATTCAAAGAGACCTGGCTCTGAGCAACTCATGGCTCAAGTTTTCCAAACCAAAAGGCGACTGGGCACGTTTTGGAAAACCGGAGCCTCCCTGGGAGTTCTGTTCCCCCCTGATTGATGGCCCTGGCTGCAGCCCCTCTGTGTTCTCACTCTTCACGGTCTGTGGGTAGGTCAGCACTGCAAACACTCCTCAGAGGAACTCATCCTTCTCCGATGCAGCCCATGGTTTATGTCAAAACCCAATTTCCTGTGTGCATCCCACACCTTCCCTTCCTCCCGCAGCAGACGTGCCAGGGCTCTCATGTTTCACACCAGCTGCCTGGGCAAATGCAGGGAGGGCCCTGCTGTGCTGCAGCCTGGCATCTGCAGTGCCCAGCAAGCCAGGGCCACGAGGAACAGCCGCAGCACAGGCTCCCTTGGGGCTGTTTCACATCATCTTGTCATCCTGCTCCATCTCTGTGACCCAGCCGTATCCCAGCCCTGTGTCCAGAAGCTCGTGTTGCCAGAAGCAAGAAAACAGCAAAGTGTGGGATGAGGGGGAGCACAGGGATCCAGGGGCACTCTTCCAGAGCCAGCACTGTGGGCATGCAGTGCTCCTTCCCCTCAAGGGGAAACCTTCCTTGGTTATCCCGTGCCCCCAGGAGCACACTGTTCATGGCAGTACCAGGAATCCAGCTGAAGAGCAGGAGCACTGGAGGAGTTTTTGTGCTGACTAGAAAAAAAGCAAAAGAGAAAGGACTCTTGGATGAATATCTGAGTCCTCTGGTTCCCCACAGCAGAGCTATTCCTGTCATCTCTGGGAAGGGATGGCATGTGGATGTGCATGGTCCTAGGGCATCTTCCCCTACTCCCAAAGGCAAACAAAGGCAGTGCCATCAGGTGGTGTGTACACAGAGTTTGTGGGCTCTCTGTCCCTGTTGCAGCCCAGCTGGCAGCCCATGGAGCTGATGGCAGCAATGTGTACACTGCCTGTTGGCCGTGATGTGGGAGCTGAGGTGAAACTACCTGCATGCTTTTGATCCAGGTGGGAAAGGGCAGGGAGATGGGCAAGGGCTTTACTGGACCTTCCTGACACCAACTCTGCCATAACTCGCTCTGCTTCCAATGCAACTTGCTGCAGCTGGGGGAGACAGGTGAGGAATCCATCTGGGCACTGCAGGGTCCAGCTCTGATTTCTTCAGGTGCTCTTTAAGTCCAAGGAGAGCCATTTTCTAAGCAGTGAGAACACCAGCAGGACAGAGGAAAACTTGCAAAGACCCATGATTGTTGAGGGAGATTATATGACCTCTGCTCTTGTGCTTAGATAGGATTAAACTGCCATCGGAAGCAAACACCATGTAAGGAAACAAAATCCTGAAGAAAAAAAAAAAGGAATTAAAACCAGCCCTTTGGTTCTTACCCCTTGCAGGATATGATATTTGATACTGGTGTCACAAGAGTCACCCGGTGGAGAAATCCTGCTTAGTTACAGACATTCTTTCATTTTTTTGTATGGAAGGGCTTTTCTTTCCAGAATAAGCACTGAAGGTCATGTAGGCTGGTCCTGGTGGAAAAAGTTCTGGAGGTAGCTCAGTGGGAGCGGAGCTATGCTGTGCCATCCAGGACGTGCCACCTGGGGCTGCTCCACCTGAGCAGGGAACGAACACAGGATCAGGAGGGAATTGCACAAAGGCCAAGGCGTGACCGGGATGGTTTGGCTGTGTGGGGCCGGTGACATTGCAGGCAGGACACTGGCAGGAGGTGAGCTGTGAGCACTGAGCGCCTCTGCTGCCTGCAGCAGCTCAGCTGCGCCGTGTGGGTGTTTGGACCCAGCCCCATCAGTCTGCAAGGCAGGCCGTGCTCACTGCTCCAGGGCGGCAGGGACCGTGCGGAAGGTTTCGTTTTGTCAGCACTATGTGCTTGTTGTGATCCCTCCCAGTGAATTCCCACTGGGATTAGCTGCCTGTCATCTGCCTCAGGGCGAGTCCGTGTGCTATCCTAAGTGCTGTTTTGCTTCAGTTAATAGTCCAAGGTTATGGGGAGCCTCAGGTTTATGCTATGGTGGTAATGTTTTTGTTGTTGTTTTTATGACAGAAGGACAAGCGTTCATGGGTTTTTATGATCTCATCCCGAAGCCGGACTTTGTTTCCTTGCCTGGTAACGTCTGTGACCCTGTTTGCCGCTCGGTATCTTGCCAAATGGTTGGCCAAGATGCAAAGTACACTTCAAGTGTTTAAAATATCAATAAAACCATCTGGAGTCATTTACGGAGCAAATTATCATGGGCCCTTCTGGCTCCTAATGGAATGATCCTGAGCAGGTGGCATACGCTGCACATGCTGCTGTGGGAATGTACAGCGTTCCGTGTGGCTTTCCAGTCAGGGAGGGGAGAAATCACGCCTTTGGGAGAGGTGATAGCAAAGGCCATGCCTCCAGGGGGTGACATCTGCACAGAGGGACTCTGCTGGCAGCAGGGTCACCCTGGCTGGTGGCTGCAGACACCAGCTCTTGAGCGGGGTGATGGGTGTGCTCAGCTTGGATCAGAAAGGGCCTCTTGCTGTCAAAGGGGACAGGAAGGCAGGCACCACCTGAGTCATCCTTATTCCCAGGCTGCTTAATCCTGCTTCCCAAACCTGCCCTTTTGTGTCACAAGGCAGTGATCTGGAGCTGTTGAAATTATTAACCCATCCTGATGACACATCCCCTGCTAGCGCACGGGAGGGGTCTGTTGTTGTCCCCAGTGGAAATCCAGGTGTGGGAGCTCAAAGCCATGGCAAGACAGGTGTGTGACACCACCCCAGGTTTTATACAGACAAAATATCCTCCCCAGGAAGCACAAGTGAAAAAAAAGAGGAAATGACCCTTAATCTGCTGAGAGAGGTGCCACCTCATGATGGGTTTCATCAGAAGTGATGCTCACTGCCTTTGTAACCTCACCTCTGGTGCTTTTCTGCATTTGCCGCTCTAGTTTATCGCTATGATTTCTGCAGCTGATGAAGTATGAAACATTTTGGGCTGCTGATTATGAGTGTGCGGGTAGGCAGAGAGACATCCACGTGAAAAGTAGCTCAACTGGCTGAGCATAATTTCACCGGACACAGATGTACCTGTTCAATATTTTACTTCAAATAAGACCAAGAGAAACCATTTTAAGCTAGGTCAGAATTAAGTTACATATAAACAGAAGTAAAATCATCTATGTAACATGTTGTGGTAGCTTAACAGCAGGTGAACAAATGGCTTCAGGGAGGCCTCTTGTGAGGAGCGTGTTGGGAGAGGGATTCTTTCCTGCTCACAATAAGTTCACATCCTTTTCCCTCAGACTATAAAATACCAGTCTCAGTAAAACAGAGATATTTTTGGGTGATGTTTAGATATTTCTGGATAAAAGATCCATTATGATATATTGTGAAGAGCAATTTTTCCAGCATCTCCTTCAGCCACCTCTCTGGGTATTTCGCCACCTCTAAAGGTGTTTTCTTTCCCTCACATTCCCCCATTTGCCATCCTCGTTGTGCACCTCTCTCTGGTGCTGCCAGCAGCTTGCAGAGGAGTTTGAGTTCAGGGGTTGTTACAGGGCCAGGTGCTGTATTTGCATCCATGTGCAAATCCAGAAAACGGGGGTGAACATGGAGCCACTCCTTGAGAGGAAACAGCTCCCAGATAAAAACCCAGGAGGGTACAGAGCAGAAAGGGAGAGGCAGGTGTTGGCATCACAAGGGCAGGAAGGAGGATGGCAAGTGGCAGGGTGGGAAAGCAGAAACTGATTTCATTTCACCTGTCACCACTGGGAAAGGGAAAATGAAATCCTGCAGTCCTCAGCCAGGAAGACTTCCAGAGCACCTGGCCACTTCAATTCCTAGGCACAAACCAGCTTGGCTCTGTAATAGCACCGTGCTTGTTTCGTGCCAGCCGAAAGCAGGGTATTAGGAGTACAAATTCTTACTTGAAACTTGAACTCCTTCCGTGTGTTACACAAATCATTGTGCAGCATGAAGGGTTTTCTTGAGTTTTTCACAATATAAGAAATGGAAAGGGTTTATTTATCTTGTCTCTGCCTGTCATCTTCCTTTGTGAGACACAACAGTTCCGCTGTATGTAGTTTTAAAATTAATTTAATACAACTCATTTGCTGGTTAAGTGTCCTGTATGAAACGAACCTAGCAGGTGACAGCAGACGCTGTTAAAGCCACCCCATCAGCAGCGTGGCTTTGCTGTGGTCCGTGACACTCGCTCCTCAGACAGGACATCAGCGGGCCGGCGGAAAGCGCCCGCAACAGCCTCTGATTAATGGCGAGGAGCGACTGGACTGTTTCAGGGAGCCGGGAAGAGCGGCAGGGCTTGGAGGGAGCGCAGCCCTCTGCGCTCCGCAGCCGGGCGGGAGCTCGGGCGGAGCCGGCGCTGGCGGCGCGGGGTGCGGATGCGGCGGGACGGGGCAGCTCGGGGGGCTCCCTCGGTGCGGGGCGGTGCCGGGGGCGGGCTGCAGCCGCGGCACCTGCCGGGGGCGCCCTCGCCCGGCGCGAGTGCGAGCGCGGAGCCGTGCGCGCCCCGGGGCACGGTGAGTGCGGAGCGCTGCGGGGAGCGCGGGGAGCGGGGGGATGGACGAGCCCGGCGTGAGGGGGCTGCGGGGCGGGCGCGCTCCTTCTCCGAACGCCGGGCAGGGCGGGCTAACAAAAGGCACCGGCGGAGTCTCCCGGGGAAGGGCGCCCGCCCCCTCCCGTTCCAAGTGCTGTTTTCTCGTTCGGTGTTCTCGGCGCCTCCGGATGCTGGGAAGGAGCGGTCGGGGAGGGAAGTGGGGAGGGAATGGTGTAGGGTGAGAGCCGCCGTGCCGCGCTCCCCGTCCGCACGTGAAACTCATGGCTCGCAGCGGTTTCCAGGTGCGAGTTGAACGCCCTCGTTGTGCTGAGAGTGCGCGGACGCGTCCGGGACTGCATCACCCGCTGTCGGCTGCAGTGGGCAAGAGCTGCGGGGCTGGAGGGTCCCTTTGCTGCTCTTTCTCTGGAGCCGGGTGCCGGGCATCGGAGCAGCGGGAGGCTCCGTGTGGCTCTCAGTGTGTTACACGTTTTAGTAAGCAGTGCAGTGTTCCTGCACGGAGTTTTGCTGGCAGGCGCCTTGCAACGAGATACTGGGACAGAAGCTGAGAAGTTTTATCACCTGGTTGGAGTGACCCACAGACTCCTTAAAATGGCTAGCAAGGGAATTGTATTCAAATTGAACACTGTTAGCCAGTGTTTTTCTTTGTAAATTTGGGAGGAATGTGTCCCACAGACCTCGTTTGCCTTCACTCCAACTTTCTCCCCTACTTCTTCTGCCCACAAGGTCCAAAGGTCTGCTGTTCTCATTCCCTGCAGTAATGCCTTTTAAACTCTGATCTCTGTATGTTCTTCTGCCTAAACAACCCAACCTTAAATTTAGTTGGGTGCCACCAGCAGCACCCATTAAAACACATTCATTTCTCATCCCAGCCTGAGCCCCCTGTAGCTCATTCAGGAGAGGGGTGAGGCTCAGCAGCTCTCTGTGTTTGCTCAGCCTGACTCTGCTCCTACAAGGTGCTTGTCCAGATTTTCCTCGACACCAGAAGAAACAACAGTAGGGAAAAATCAATGCCCTAAAACTCCTTTGAGTGAGAGAGGTGAAGTCCAGGCCAGCCTAGAGCTGGGAGAGGGAGGGCTGCTCTGCACGTCTATAATGGGGGGATTTAGAGGATTGAGAGCTTGTTGGCCCACATTAAATGGTGCTTGGCACCTCTGGCTCTTTAATCGAAGAGGGAAGTTCAGTTCGACTGAAATCAGGATTACTGTAAATTTTAAGGAAAGTTCATTTAATAATCACAGAGGCTTATCTTCCAGAGGTCAGCAGGCCAGAGGTTTAACTGTAAAACATTGCTCAAAATGCAATAAAGACATACCAGGCCAGCTGTGGCCTATTTGGCATTGCTCTGCAGAGAGGGCTGTGGCACGTGGCAGCCCTGCCTCTGGGAGATGGTTCTGCAGCAGCCAGGGGCCTCCGCAAATGCCCCTGTGTTCAGTGGGCCTGAACAGATTTTTTTATGAGAATAAAAGCAGGATGATGTAGAGCCTTTCTCCCTGTACAGAGTATTCCAGGTCTTGGCAGCAGTGGGAGAAAAGCTGGGCTCTAGCAGGAGGATGCAACTGGCATCAGTGAGCAGATGGACTTGGGAAGGCTGCTAAGGGAAGAGCAGTGATGGGAAAAACATCCTTCCTGCCTTTGTTTAGTTAGGGTGGACCCTGCTTTAATGGTCAGCCCTCTGGGTGAGCAGCCATCGTTCACTTGGTGTTTGCAGAGCAGCTGGCTTGGTGGAGCCTGGTCCATCCCATCCCATCCCATCCCATCCCTGGGCTTCTTCACCCAGCAGCAGTGTAAGTAAATAAATCGGGAGGATATGACATCAAACAGGGTGTTTTATAATGCCCTGTGTGATTCCCACTTGGCTAACATTTGTTCAGGCCCAGAGTGCCTGTGGCTGGCGCTGGCAAGCTGCTGGGCTTTAGTGGGTGTGGGAGTAGAGAATGGCTCGTGGTCAGCAGGATCAGGCTGGAGCCACACTCAGTATCTCGAGGTGCACACCACCCAGGTGCTCCAGGCAGTGGAAAAGAAACCATGGTGTGCTCGAAACCATGGTTTAGGAGGTTGTTCCCCAGTTTAAGTGGAATGGAAAGCTTGGCTGCCCTTGGTGAGCTGCATTGCTGCATGCTTGTCTCTGTTCAGACCAGAGCCACTTTCCCTAATCCTTTACATTTCAGTTGCACCAGGGCTCAAATTAGTGGCAATGTCCTCGGGTTTAAAGAAGCATGAGGAATGTCAGTCAGCAGTTGTTCGGAGGGAAGGGGATGGGGTGGGTTTTTCATGTAGCAGTAACTGTTGTATTGGCTCAGTTCTAGAGGTTGGGATCAGAAGGGTAAATTTATGCCTTTGAAAGGGGAATTTGATGGAAATGAAACCAGCCCACTTCACCCTGATTAGATTACATCGAGTTGTGCCTTCAAAATGCCTTCAGCCTGGCAACAAGGGCAGAGATTTGAGAAATATCCAAAAGTTAAAAGAACATGGTTCCTCTGGATTACCAGCCTGTCTGTTATTTAGAAAAAAAAAATCTCATCTTTACTATTCTTTCAGCAACTCAGAATGGTGTTGAAGAAAAGTATTCGGGGGGACAATAAAAATAGGCAGGCCAAGTGCTCTCCAGCAGTGACCTGATCCTGTCTCATGTGCTGCAGAGGGCACAGATTCCTTTGCACTTACAGGCAGGCTCCAGGCTGGAGACAGACTCCATTTCAGCCTAATTTAAGCAAAGTACGTGCTGATAGCTGGTGGCCAGTACAGTCACAGTGGGGACAGGGCCCCCCGTGCATGATGCATCCTCATCATGCTATGGCAGCTTGAATTTCCCTGTGTAGATGGGAGCAAATGTGTGCTATAGTAAGGCATGGCTCTAAAAACTCAGCTACAGCCCTGATGGAAATACTGAGCCTGGAGTGGGTTTGTCCAATTCTGTGTTTTCCCATCCAGGCTAGGCAGAAGTCAATGGCATATAGATTCTGTCCCCAGGGGCAGGAATGATCTGCAGGGAGAAGGAGAAGCTGGGATATTTGAAGTGACTCTGGCAGCCAAGGAGTTTGCCTTGTGAAATCATGGTTTGATTTGTTTGTCTTCCTGTGCAGACAGTGTTTGCCTGGGAGCTCACTCACTCTGCACTGGCTGGAGTGCTTAATGCCCTGCAGCGCAGACCTTGGGATGGATCTGCTCTGTGCTGGGCAGAGAGTGGTTAAGCCAGGCCAGAGAGAGGTGTGTGCTGAGAGGTGGATGGAAAGGGAAAGGTTTTATGGGGCCCAGTGGCTCTGTTGTGAAGGTTGCCAAACCTCCAGGCTGGGAACTGGGGGCTATCACTGTTGAAGCAAAAAGGGAGCTTAGTTTCTAAGTGGTTGCTGAGTTTACTACATTGTTTCTGTCAAAGGTTTGCAGGGGTGATGCTGATTAATGTTGCATCCTTTCCCCAGGTCTGTCTGTTCCCTTCTTCCCTCTCACCAGGCTCAGCCTGACACTGTTTATTAGGCCACTCGTCCCTGCTTTGTGAGGAATAAATATTGACACTGATGGCTGCTTAATAGGATTTGGGTTTGCTGCTTTCTCTCCAAATGAGGTTGGCACTTGTGGCTTGATTTGTTTTTGGGGCTGGCTCCTCCATTTTGGGAGGAGTGTTGGTGATGGCAGTGTCACCCCGTGTGCTGCATGCAGGAGAGGCTGGGAGTGGGGCTGTGTGTTGCTCCCCTTTCCCTGCTGGTATGCAGAGATCTCCAGGCTGGGACTCCAAATCACTGCATGTCCCTAGCAGAGGTGTGGCTTCCTTTGAGAGGGTGCTGCTGTTGCCACTGGGGAAGAAGAGTTTTTGATGTCTTGTTAACCTGCTTGTGCTGTGAGGGTCAGGTCAGAGTGCCAGCTGGCAGTGATGTGGGTGCTCCTGTCCTCACTGCTTCCTTTGGGGGCATCCACTCCAAGGAAATGCAGCCCATGCTGTTTCAGAGGGCTTTGGGTGGATTTTTGAGATGTGTCTGAAGTGAGGAAAGGCCCATTAAAAGCTGATAGGCATTTAGGCTAAGTGAGGTTTTCTTGGGTTTCCCAAGAGCTGTGGAAGGTTTTGCATCTACAGAGCAGCACCTTCATGTTCCTGGAAACCCAGGAGGATCTGTGACTTCTCCCTGGAAGTCAAAGCCATATGCTAAGCTCTAGTGGAATTTCTCTTGACTCTTGCTGGGAGTGGTTCACCTCAGTGGTACTGGAGGGCAGCATCACTGGGGAAGCCATCTCATCCAGGTGAGATTCCCCAGGTGCTCATCCAGCCCTGCAGTACTTGCAGAGAACATCCCAAGACCCAGCCTCAGATCTTGCTTCAAGCCCAAGGAATGATTTGGCATCACCAGACTCAGGATCACCAGACCAAAACAGAGTAGACAAAGGTGATGGGGAAGAGTTTTCCTGCTGGCGGGGCACATGGAAGGGGTCCCACACCCAGGGCTGTGTACAGGAAAGATGCTTGTGGTACCTCCTCAGCAGAAGGATGGCAGATGACTCCTAATGCTGCTAAAATAGCTCCCTGCTGGGGGGAGTGGAGTCACGAAGGCCAGCTGCCCCTTTTGCGGGGTTTATGTGAGAACAATGGGGATGCACAGAGGCATGGGACCAAGAGAGAGGAGCCAAGGATTCCTCCCTCATCTCATGTTCCTTGTGATGGTTGCAGTCCTCATCCTTTTCCAAGCTCATCTCTGCCAGACTGGCAGATGCTAAAGGTATTTGGAGTGACAAACAGATATTTATTAGCTTAGCAGCCAGCATTTCTGTCACTTGCCTTGGTCTCTCTCACTGAGCTGGCGAAGTTCTCATCTCTTTACTCAATCCATCATCACTTCTTACTTGGGCAAATCTCCTGCTGAAATCCCCAGGAAGTAAATGGAATGCTGTGTTGAGTAAGGTGCCCAGGAATTTGTCCAGGAAGAGGTTGTGGGATGGAGAAGCAGCTCAAAAGGAGTAGCTCATATTCTGGGGATTAGGTATTGCTACACTTTCAAAGGTGATTTACATCTGCACGCTCCACCCGTCCAGTAAGTGCAATTAAAATCTGGAATACCAGGAAGCGCTGCAGATAAGCAGGTTAGAGAGGGCTGAGAGACAGCTCAGCTGCTGCAGACCTGAGTCCTTGGTGCTGAATGCCCACTGTGCCTGTGACAAATGGGAGTACGAGGCTTCCTTCTGCCCCCTCTGAAGGGATGCTCAGATTGTCACTCCCGTTAGTACAAATCACTGAGAGAAAACTCTAGCAACATGGAACCTTTGCAATATAATGACAAAAGAACTCTTGCAAGATAATGACAACAGTAGGAGAGCTGCAGTTACATTTTTAGTTTCACTGACACTTGTCCTTTAGAGCCAGCTTGTGCTTGGTGTGTGTAATGTAAGAGAAGTTAAATGTTATCATTTATCAGAAGGGCTTTAGATCCACATGATTCAGTGTGGGGATACCCCAGAAGCTGCCAGGCTGCTGCTTTAGCTGTGTGTGGTGGCCATGGCCCTTACAGGGACAGGTGTGTTAAAGACCCTCCAGCTTACCTGAGCACTGCTGTGCATCATCTTCCTCTCAGGCACCTCTGCCCAACAGATCTGATGCACAGAGAGAGCTGATCCCACTGTTTTATGGCCAGCTCTGAAGGATTGTACCTCACAGCCTCCTGGTCCTGAACAGCCTGTGAGGAGAGGGGATGCTCTGATTCCCCAAGCTAATCCTGCAGTGTCCCCAAAGGCATCTCTGGAAGACCTCAGGAGATGCTCAGTAATGGTCAAGAGAAAGTTTATAGGATAGTCCTGTTAGTTGTGGGGTAGAAAAGAATGAAACTGTCATTTCTCTGTGGTTTTACTCCTGTCTTGACACAATAAGTAGGCAGATGTGTTTTTGAGAGGGTTAAAGCTCTCTGAGCACAAGGTGCAGGTAGAGGTGGGGTGCAGGATGGATCACGCAGCACTTTTTTGACAGACCAGGAGAGTTCTCACCTCTCAATTGTCTCCTCCTGAGAAGGTGAGATCTCCCCTGAGCAGGCAAAGTGCTACTCAAGTCAGTACTGCTTTAGAGTCATTTGCTTCCATTGAACTTGATCCCAGATTAGAACTTCAGGGAATGAAGCCACAGTCCGAGGAAGATGTGGGCAGGGCTGCACAGAGCGCACTTTGGGAACAGGCTGCCTGGGTGCTAACAGCAAGCTGTGACAGAGTCTAACCATACACCACTAACACAAAAAGCCAGGAATTCACTAGGGATAAAAGCTGAATCCTGAGCCACCAGGTTGTTTCTCCCAGCCAGGACCCAGGTGGTTTTGGCAGGGCTGTGCAGGGAGCTGTGCGCTCCAAGCCGGCTGGGCAGCACAAGAAAGGACTGTGGGCTCCAGGGCTCCGTGCCCAGCTGCCTCCGAGGGCCAAGTGCTCATGCAAAGCAGGGAAGGCCCCCAATTGAGAAAGAGTGGATTTGGGGTGCCTGGAAAAGGGTGGCAGGCTCTGGGTCGAGGTCTGGGCGCAGTGGAATGCTTATTGTCAAAGCTAAAGACCAAAGGGAACGCTGCATATTGTGGGCCTAAATGCAGCTGGCACGAACCAAAAATGTGCATGTGAGTGCCTTTCTAAGTACCCAGTAATCCTCCAGGGCAAAACGGGGATTAGGGCTCTCTCCCAGACAAAGGAGGAGTTCATTTTCTCAAAGATCCCTTGGCCAGTGAAGTGAGGAACCCAAAGGAATGCCAGGGCTCCTTTCAGCTCTGTGCTTGCAAACAGGTACGGCGCCGGAGCAGCTGGTTTGTGTGGGGCTGTGCAAACACAGCGTGGCCAGATTGCGGGATTGAGGTCAGGTCAGCTAAAACCCATCCGCTCCCAGAGAAAAGGAGAAGCCAGGAAAATGCTGGGCAAGTAGGACTAGACAGCTTGCACAGGGGAAAAGTGGTCTCCTTTCTCCAGAGTTTTTTCTCGGTGGCCCTGAAGGTCAGCGCGCATTGAGGTTGTTTAAGTTGGAGTTGCCTGAGTGAAGAGCCCTCTGAGAAGGAAAGCTGTGAGTCTGGATAAGTTCCAGGTGACTTCTCAGCCTCTCTTGCTTTGCCCTGAAATCCTGCATGCTCGGAATCTCCAGTAGGAGCCATAAGACTGAGAGTGATGGGTGCCTGAATGGGGGGATGGATCCATGTAAAATTTACCATCCTGTGATTCCTTTAATTTGCCTTTGAACAATGGCTTGTGCAGGTAGAAAAGCACAAGCCCCTCTGCACTGTTCCTGGGAAAATTATTTTCTCTTCTGGGATTGGCTTATGGCACAAAGATCAGCTCTAGTAATCCTGTCTTACCAGATATCAGGATAGATGTGCTTGTGATGTGTACAGAAAATGTGCATTAAGTAGTCCTGTTTCTTAGAAGCAGCAGCCAGCAGCACTGTGAATGGGTTTGGGTTGTGTGGGTTTCTTTCCCTGGGTTTTATTGAATCTGAATCCTAGACATGGATATTATTGTTTCTACTTGAGAACTTGGACCTTGCTGCAGATCTCAGGGAGGAATGCCTAATTCAGTCCCAAGATTCATGTGCTCAGTGAGCCTTACTGAGATTTGAGAGGAGTCTTGCTCTGCTTATGATGAAAATGTGCTTCCAGGAGTTACACAGGTGGAGCCTGCTGCGTTTTGGATTCATGAACCAGTCTTGAATTCCTCATGTGCCTAATTAAGACTGTGGAGTTAAACCTGGCTGTTCCCCATCTCAGGTGAATGTTGTTAGTCACAAGCTAGAGCTTTTATCCAAGGACTGAGACTTTTTCTGGCACAGGTTTTACAGGTTATTAGTGTGGGAGGTTTTGGTGCAATTTATAAATTTTTTTTCATGGTAAGTTTTGTCCACACGTTTCCTCCTGGTCTTGGTGTGGCTCGGGGGTCCTGAGTAACAAACCTGTGCAGGCCTTGCTGCTAGCAGGAGAGCCCCTGGGCCTTTGTGCTGTGACACAGGGACACTTGCAGTGCAGCTCAAGGAGATTCTGGGAGCGTGACAGAGCTGTGGATTACAGGCTATTTCTGGGCCAGCCACAGGAGGTAACAAAATACGAAATACGTCAGCACTCCGGTCGGAGCGGGAGGATCTGCCCAGCAGGACAGCGACAGCCAAGGTGGGTGCCTGGCATGGCTGTGGTGTCTCCCTGCTCTGCATCCCCCTCCTGACAGCAGGGAGCAGACAGGAGGGCTCGTCCTTTGCCAGGAGAAAGATGGGCACTGCCGTGGAGATGCTGTTTGCAGCCCAGGAGCCGTAATTCCGGCTGGGCAGCTGTGAGAGCTTGCCTGCGGGATGAGGATGGCCAGAGGTGAGGCTGCCCAGCTCTCCTTATGTCACTGGGCTGAGCTGGGCATCTCAGGCTGCCCTGTGACATTGTGTAACCTGGGGTGCTGTGAGGATAAACCAGCAGCATTAACCCCTCTGGCTCCGTGCTGCCTGTCGGAGCCCAGCTCAGCTTTGCTGGTGCTTCTCTGTACTTTTGTGTCTGTGATGTGCTGTTGGCTGCTTCTGTAGTGGAGGGGGTTTCCTCTTAGGTTCTGATTTAAGACAAAGGGAAGAATATCAGGAAATCTCTACAAATAGCTGTAGAAGTTGTAAGAAGAGGTCCTTGCTTTAATCTCAGTTTCAGAAGCATCACTGTGTGAGCACCTGTGTTTCTAGGATGGCTTTTAATTCTGTCACTGGTTACAAATACTCCTGTTCATCCCAAATGATTTAGAAATGAGAATTTAATCTCCATCCTCTCTTCCAGAACAACACTGGATTTAGAGGTAACAAAATACTAAAAATTACTAAACCTGTTAACATTTGGGGATTGGATCCTCTGGGACTCAGGCCATCTATTACTGTGGCAGCACATCAGGTGTTGGCTTAGACTCAGCAATCATGGCTCCAAGAGGAGGAACCATTAAAATATACCTATTCTGAAAAATTTTTTAAAAATTAAATAATTTCTTCACATAGTTCCAGGTGCTGCTTGTGGCTCACCTCAGGCATATCCCAGGACTCATCCCTGTAACTACAGGCAGCTAAGCCAAGAGTGCAGGATGTAGTGCAGCCAGAAGAACTGTAACACTGTTGTCCTGGAAAATAAATGCTATGGGCAGACAAAACTTCCCAAGCTGGGTTTGTGCCGCCTCCCTGTGCAAAGTCTGTCTCCTCTCTGGGAATTACAGCCAGGCAGCTGAGCTTGCACTGCATCATTTCCTCAGTGAGAGCAGTGATTTATGCTGCTGCCATTACTCAGGCAGCTATTGTTATGAAACATGGGCTTTAATTAATTAAGAATATGATCTCTGCAGACTCTGATAATTGTCAGGAGAGCTGCTGGGCAGGGGCACCCACCCACACTTTCTGTCCAGGCTGACTTTAGAAAACTGATCTGTGCTGGAATGTGAAGGTTGTAAATAAGGATAAGGAAGACTGAAGAAAGTGAGGAGGAAGAGCCAGGAGCCCCAAAGGTTAAGATAAGTGCTGTGAAACGTTCCAAGCACGCAGGTAACAGGAGGTCAGCATGGGAAGCAGATAAGGGGCCAGAGGAGCTCGGAGTCAGCCCGGCTCAGAGGCAAAGGATCTCCCCAAAACAGCAACCGAGTTCTGCAAGGGCTCAGGAGACGCCCAATGGCAGCAGCTGGCAAACCAGTCTTCTGGGGAGTTGATTAATGTAAAATAAGGCCACCCATGTGCTCTTGAAGAGCTCTGAGGAAGGTGGTGAGAAGGAGGGAGAGTTTCGCAGATGCCTGCTGTGGAAAGGCCGTGCTGGCTGCGTGGGGAGAGATGGATGTGGGGTCAGGAGGTTCTGCCTCTCTTCTGGAGGGGGCACTGAAACTTCTGAAGGAGGTTTTCCTTGAAAAAAGCCCTTAATCTCTAGCACTGTATTCTTTCACTGTCAAGCAAGCAGCAAGGAAAAAATTCAAGCAGGCCATATTTTTAGATGAAGGAAAAGCTGAGCAGTGTGTCCTCATGGACATGTGTGGTATTAAATACCAAAGGCACCATGGAAGCAGCAAGTATAAATAACAATTCATAATTAAACACGAACTTTGCAGAAAAGGAAAGATTTCAGAGGCAGCTGCCAGCCTCAGGTGGGAGGTAAAGGAGTTTTAAATAGACTGTGTGTGCTGGGTTTCCTGTCTCCCACTTGAGAGCTTTAGAAACAGCATGATAACAAAAAGAACAACTGCAGGCCCCTCCTTGCCAGGGATACTTTTTGGCTGTGGAATTGTGAAGCCCTTTGAAACATCCCAAAATAAAATGCAGCCCCAGGCTCTAAGAGCATCCCATCGGGCTGGGCGCTGCCACAGGGAGCTGGAGCTTCCAGAGAGGGGCCACTCTGAGGAGAAGGAGTGAGGACAGCCAAGAGGAAAGGTAGGCCCCCAACAGCTTAGCACAAGAGTGGCTGTCTCCATGTAATGGTGGAAGAAGTGTCTTTGCAGAGATTAACACCCTCCTGGTTGTTAGACCTAAGGAGCTGCCTTCCTTAGGAATGCCATAGCCAATGCTCTGGGCTGAGCAGCCAGGTGAGGCAGAGGGCTGCAAGGGCAGGGCAGGTGTGGCCTTGGGGTCCTGTTTGGGGAGGTGTTCAGTTAGGGGAATATGTTTTGCTCACAAAACTGTTAGACCTGTTTGTAAGGATAAATCGTTTATATGCAATCTTTTAAATCCTCACCTCTCGCAGGCCTTCTGTCCTTTCCGTGTCTTGCAGTGAAATCTCCTCTGGAAATTGGTAATTTTTCATGGTGAGCTTGGTGAGCTAAGAGAAATAGAGCATTTAAGGATATTGACACTTCCAGGGCTGCAGGAAAAGAGATTGTGCTCCTGGTGTACAGTGAGGCTGGAATGGGAACAGGGAAGGGAAACTTTCAATTTTGATCAGAGGCTTGACATCATCTCAGAGAGGAGTGGCAGAGACAAAGCAGGACGGGATTTGGCACATGGAAAGAAAAGGCAGCCAAGGCAGGATTTGGGGTAAAAATCGGATGAAGATGAGCAGGGTGAGCAACAAAAGGCCGCTCCTGACGAGTCGCTTTCCCTGGTGGAGGTGAAAGTGCTGCTGGCATCCCCGCTGTATCCCATCCGCAATGGGAGGCTTAACATTCCTGCCGGGGACGTGGGGGCGCGGGGGAGGCCCGGCCGGACGCACGGAGGCCGGGCTCTCAGCGGAATGGCATCCGAGCCATGTCAGCCATGCAGAGCCCCCGATGCCGGCGTGCGGGCTCCGCGCACACCGAGAGGCAATTGCAGCTTACGCCGGGCCAGGCAGAGGCGCAGGGAGCCTTTCAGCCCCGCTTTTATTCGGCGTGGAGGCTCACTGAGCGAAGTCTCAAATCCCTTCTGCGCTGCAGGGCTCAAAATTGGAGCAAGTGGGAATAGTGGAGCCTTCCAGAGGAAAGGAAGGAGCTGAAGCAATGGTTGCATTGTGTTTTTGTGACTTGGAGCGGGGTAAATATGTGTTTGCTGACTCGGTGGAGATATCAGCAGAGGTGTAGGACAGGTTTGTCTTTCTCCCTCTCACTGTGTGGAGTTTTCTCTTGGCTTTTCTCTTGTGTGTTCAGAGCAATCCCTGAGCTCTCATAAGGTGGTTACATGTGGAAAAAGCGTATCCCACAGTGGAACCCGTGACTCCACACCTGGGGATTTAGTGTCCCCAAATGCAGCTGCAGGATAATGAGTTCTGTGCCCTGTGTACTGAGCTAATCTCACTCCTGTGTGCCGTGGGATTGGGCAGCTCCTCCAAAACACTCGTGAGGGACACTGGCAGAGCCAAGCATTGCCCAGAGTAGAGAAAAACAAGGATACACATGACCTGATGCCCCTGCCTTGCCCTCTGGGTCTGTGCATTGCCCTCTTCCCCAAAATCCTGTTGGCTAAGGGCTGAGGTTTTGCGTGCTGGTGTTTACCTGTCCTTGCTCTCCTTTGCAGGGACACCCATGCAGCACAGGGATGCTCAGAGCTGTCTCCCAGCCCGGACTGCGTGACCACTGACTTGCAGCCCGGCAAAGCCACGTGGGCAGCAGGAGTCAAGCTACGGCTGAAGACCAGGTGAGAATGTGTTGGTGTGGGTCCCTGAAGCCTCTGCAAAGGCAGGGTGGGAAACAGTTACTGCTCTGGCTGCCTGTGTGCCTGAGGGGCACTCGCGGGGAAGGAGTGCTGAAATTTCTCCTTACGAGCTTTTGTCAATGCTGGTGAAGGTCATCAGAAATGCTGAACCCAAATATCTCCACACAAGTGGGGTTAGTCTTCTCTGACTTCCCAACTTCAGGTGCCTGGCATTCCAAAATCACCTGGCTTCTTCAGAGTCTGGGTGGTTAAGTGGGAGTTTGGCATTCATGACTTTTGAGCACCCGTCTGCAACTTAGAATGATTAAATGTATTCAGAAATCACTTTGCTGAACTGCTCTGGATTGGCTGGTACTGTGGCCGAGCCTGACTCCCCTCCTTTGGCCATGCAGTTTAGAACCAAGTCCTACAGCATTTACTCAGGCAGAGCTTTTGCTGGCATCAGAAGAACCTCTTACATCAGTCAGCTATAGTCTGGGTGACCTCATAGATTTTTGTGTCTCAGTCTTGTGAGATTTGTTCTGTGAAGCAGAAGCAGTGGCTTTTATTTGCAACATTGCATTTGGGTCAGACCTTGGCTTATTTGAAGTCAAGAAGCTACACTGATTTCCTGGAGCTGGTGGAGCTGTGGCCCAGTGCCTGTGAGTGAGCAGCTGAGAAGGGAATTCCACATTCTGATTTTATCAGCGAGGATGCATCTCTGGAGCAACCTCCCTGACCTTAGTGGAGGTGCTCCAGCTTCTGGCCACTGTAGGCAGTCATGGATGCTGACCCTGCCCAGCCTTGGATGGAGCAGATTTTAGAGGCTGAAATATCTCCTCAAGCTGATCTGTTGAGAAGTTCATCTTTGACTGAGGAGTGGGACTCTGCATTTCCCCAGGTTATGTCACCCACAGGGAATTTGGGAAAGGAGCTCCCCTACATCCACCACCTCCCTATAACAATGAGTCATTCACCATATGCCCTCTGTAAATCCTTCTTGCCCAACAGTTTAGAACCAGATCTTCACAGAAACTCCAAAGTCTGGCATTTCACTTGGATAAATTTGCCTTTGGGTGTAGAGCCCAGTGTTTAACTTTACTTTTCCAGCAGCACTGGAAGCTGTGGCTGCAAATCTCAGTTTGACCCGGGCTGGAGCTTTAGTTACAGACAGGAAGCTGCTCTAATGTATAAGAATGTGCCTGTGGGAGGGTGTTGGAGACTCAGCAGCCTTTGCTTTGGCCCAGGCAACGGGTGCAGTTCCCTGGCGCATTTGACTCACGCTGTTACCCCCCCAGCTGTGTGCAAGTACCTCCACACGTCCTCCTGAAGGCCCTGCTGCTTCTGTCCCATTTATGGCTCCTCCAGGAGCTCTTGGATGGGGAGCCCACACTTGGATGTGGAGCCCATGAGCGTTGCCTGTGATTTGCAGCCCTGCAGCTCAGGGGAGAGCCCAGCTGCTGCCTGGAGCCTTGCCCTGCAGATCCCCTTGGTTACCTGCCCAGCCTCATTGTCCACGTTCCGTTTGGATAATCGGGCTCACACGGGGCAGGGTTCCTGCTGCCAGCCACCCAGCTCCTCCTGGGCACTGAAAACACATTCCTTTCATTGTTTCCAAGTCGCTCCTGTTGCAAGTTGCTGTGTGTTGGGTATCGGGTGGTGAAAGAATCTAAGCTATGCTTGGGTTTCTGTCTTTTTAACTAATTTACTGACTGGAGAAGAATGAGAAAAAATTAATTGAATTGAGCCTGTGGGCCAGTTTATCAGTCTGGATAAATCAGTGCAGCTCTGAAGAGCTCTGGGCATGGAAGCCACTGCAGGCTCTAGCTGTTGGGATTTTCCACACTTGCTCTGGGAGAGATAATGTGAATCCCTGCAGAAGACGGGGAATAATAGGATCCTCCTCAAAGACTCTAAGTCAGTTAGCTGCTTCTTTTCCATGTCTGTTCTTTCTTCCTCTTTTTCCAGTAAAGGAAGCAGAATAAAATTACATAAAGAAGAAAGTTGCAGAGAGCCTTTAACCCAGTGCTCTCCTGCTCCTCATTGTATGCATGGTCTAGGTACCAGGCTGAAGGCTCTCCTGGCTTCTCCATGTCCAAGCTGCAGTCCTGTGAGAGATGGACTATCTTGGAGCACCTTTCAAAATAGAGATCTGAAATACTCCTCGTTTTGAAATTTAAATCAAACTCTGTTGCTTGATCATGCTGTCTTCAAAATAGCAAGCTGTCAGAAGATCCTGGAACGACAGAGTCCTTGAACTCAGTAATCAGGAAGAGTGAGGTTTGTGTACATCACCTCTGTTCCTGTTGAAACCTGTGTCTGGTTAGTGTCAGGGAATGCCATGGGACCCTTTCTTTGTGTAGGGAAAAGTCCTCAATCTAAATATTGCCTGTCAAACCCGTGCTGGGGTGAAGGGAAGATGGAGCTGCAGCACACAGCCTGGCTGCCAGCCCCTCACTCTTTGTTTCCTTTGCTGGACACTAGATAAATGCCTCTTTCTTGGATAAGACGGCGTGGGGGTTCCCAGAGATATGTGATAACACAGAGGTGTGACTTGCAGGACCAATAATCATTAATTACAATGTTTGACTGTTCCTAAGTTCAAGGAAGGAGCGCCGTTGCTCACAGCTGCCATCACCTCTGAGCGATCCCAGCACTTCCATCTGCAGCCTGTGCCTGAGGGCACTTCAGTCAGGAAAAGCCTGCAGGAAAAAATCTGTGTCTAGATCCACATGGTTGTCATCTCTGCTTCCACAGAGGGATTTTCTCCCCAGTGGTATGGTGGGGAGTTTGTGATAGTAATGGTAGGAATTCTGAGAAGAAACTTCTGATTCCCTTCTTCAGAGATTTCAGGGAGATTGGTGCCTGTCTCCCATTTCCCAGATGGCACCCAGGGCATGGTCTGATGCAGCCCAGACATCTTCAGTGATGTTTGTCAAAGGGGAAAAACAAATGGTGTCTGACCACACAGGCACAGGAGCTGCAAAATGAACATTTTGTGGAAAAGCAGGTTGTGTCCTGGTATGAGAGTATTGAGAATATTGACACATTTCACCCAGCTGCTCTCAAGTGAAGGGTTTTTCATGTGTTTTTTACTCAGGGAAAGTTTTCATCTGAGCATTAAGGGGTGGGCAGTGTGGGCGTGTTTCTCCCTTTCCCCTGTGGATGAGGAGACACTATTGGCCAAGATCCATGATGTGAAATAACATTTCATAGACTTCAGGTCTTTCTAATGAGTCTTCTTTCTTTTTCGCCAAAATTGTGAAGGGACAGAGCTCACTCCACATCCTTTCTGCCCCAGAATTTACCAGAAGGGCTCAGTGAGCCTAAAAAGAGAGATTTAGTGAAAGACACACCAAGCTGATGCCATTCTGGTCCGACTCCTTTCTAATTGGCCTCGTCTGTTCTGCTTATTTTTAGAACCATGACTGAACCTTAATTAAGAGCGACGTTGCTTTGAGTAGATTGTGGCCTCGCTCTGTGGAAATCCTAATAGGCTTCTGAGTGCTTTACTTTTTCCTTCATCTCCTGTCTCCTGCCTAGTAGCTGGACAGAGAGGCTGCAGCCACGTTTGGATGTCTGGAAAACATCTCCTTGTCACGCTCCCGCTCCTTTAGCAGTGTCTGTCTTGGAGCCAGGTCTGTCCCAGTGAGAATTCAGATGGTTGTTCTGCTTTCTGTCGGTGCAGGTGCACACTCACCCTGGAAGGAGGGTACGGGTGAATTGCTGGGATCAGGATCTCTCCATGTACAAAGATCCTGCTGCTGCACGTACAGGATATGGCTCAGGATGTGGTGCCCCTGCCACGTGGATTTTGTTAGGTTAGAGTTATCACCAGCTTGAAATCTCAACTGCAGTGAGGATGACGTGGTGAGGATGGGCAGCTGCCCTCTTGGCTTTCTCTCTTGTGACTCAGTGCCTGGGATCAGATCCAGGAGGCACCAGCTCTGCACCTGCATCCAAATCTTTGATTTCTCCTGCAGGAGGAGGGTCTGTGCTGCAGGACCCCCATCCCTTCCCACCTCCCCATGTGATAGGCTAGGCCATGCCTATCCCTTCCAGCTCCAGCAGCCTCCCACACAGCCACCTGGTGCAGGGCTGCTGGGGGACGCACATCCACAGGGATTGTGGCTGTGAGTGATGGCAGAGTGACCTTCTCTCTTCTCTGCCCCATCCCATCTGCCCTGGACACAGGAACACCAGCTGCTAGTCAGAGCCATCCCCTCCGGTCATGGAGGTGTGTCCTGGTGACCTCTGCTCCTGCCTGGATCCGCAGGTAGATTCTGCTTTCCTTGAAAAGTTTTGCAGTCTTTATCTTCAGCATTCCCTGTGTCTGCTGAGGAAGGGTTTGGAGCTTGTGGGGACAGAGAAAAATGACCACAAGGTCAGTGGTACAAGCAGCATTGTTCACAGTTCTCTCTTCTAAGCCACCTGGATGATGTTTCTGATGGATGTGAGAATGGTGAAAGCAACTCCCCAGGAGCTGTGTGGGAGTAGAAAAAGATGAGTTTATTGGGGCACTGATGACCCTGAGTGGCTGGTTAATCAGCCACAACATCCCTCTCTGGCTTTCACTTATTAGCTTTCTAAGGATGTGGAAAAAATGCAAATGGCAATTTGAAGAAGCTGGGTTGTTTGCTCTGGTTGAAGATGGACTGCACCTCCTGAAGGATGCTGGGCTTGAGGTACTTTTGAACTTGCAGAGCACTCAGGTTATATGTGTACTCCAGAAGAGGCAAGGAACAGTACGTGAAGAACAGCAGTCAGACTGACTACACTCTCCTGGATGTTCTCAGTTTGTGACCTTGAGGAGAAGATAACCTTTCAGTTAGACTCTGAAGAAAGCCTCAGATGCTGATTCATCTCTCGAGTTAGTGCCAAAGTGTCTCTGTAAAGTTCCATTCCTGTTTTGCATGCAGTATAAAGATAATCTCCAGAGATTACAGAGAAGAGCACGCTCAGCTCCTGCCAATAAGGGCGAGCTGCAGAGCTGTTCCTGGGGAGGGCCTCAGGGATGTGGATGTGGTCCCTGCAGCCCAGACTGCTCCCAGTGTGCCAGACTGCCACTGGGGAGCCTCTGCTGGCCTGGGTGTGTTTCCATCTGCAAACACTGGGGCCAGCATAGCAATGCTGGGCAGCTCCCAGATGGCAGCAGCTGGATGAGATGAAAACTATCCCTTTCCCTTTGACTTTCAGTCTCCAGTGTGAGCTGGCAGTACCTGGTCTGTAGCCTGGGTTACAGCTCCATTCGGATGCCAGCCCTGCATCACATCCCACTGATTTCTCCAGGTATCTTCACTCCCAGGCACTTGTCATGGTGCCAACCTGACCCGGATGCCCAAGTTATCTGATCACTGCAAGTATCCATGAGGAACCGGGAGTCTCCTTTTCCTTTTCCAGCCTTGGCATTTACAACACAGGGATCACTTAGTCTGTTATTTGAAGAGGAGAATTTTTTGGTAGTAAGGCTGTCCAGACACATTCACAAGTACAGTAGAGAATATGTAAAAGATAAGGTGATGAGGTTGGTTTGTTATTGTTGTTGTTATTACAGTTCTGCAGTTTTGGATCCTACAGCCTTCTGTGCCAAAGTGTCACCTGTTGCTCTTGGTTTTGTTGCAGGCAACTTAGCTGCCCCAAAGTAATCCCAGTTAAAGATCTAACTATTTTTTTGTCTTCATTCAAATCCAGCATTAACTGCTGCAATTGCAGGTTGTGTCATTCTGCCAGTTTGTCTGGGATCAGTCAGGATCTGCCACATTTCCAAGACAGGGTAGGTGTGGAAACAGTGCAAGGTTGTCCCACACAGAGCTGCTAAGCTGGTACCATGTGTCTTGTGACTAAAATTCACAGCTATGCACGTGTGGTATTATTACAAGGATATCAGACAAAAGAGTTAAAATACCTGTGGCTCGGATGATTGGCTACACAGCTCCCTCACTGTTTCTGCTGATCAAACCAAGGGATAACACATGCCTTGCACAGGATCATTCATTTTCCCAAGCAAAAAACTGGTGCTGATGGCTTGTACTCCACTAAAGTATTTACAGTCTTTAAAAATCTGCAGAGGAAAAGGTAAGAATGTGGGTTATTCTCAATAAACAGTTTTGTCAACTTCCCATCTGGCAGTGTCCAGGTTCTTTGTTTTCTGGGCAAGGAGCTTAGCAGAAGAGCTCTGTCTTAAACACACCTACACACGGAAAGGTAAAGTGGTGTTGGGTTCAGCTTGTCCTTTGCAGACCTCCAGTCCAGTTTCCCTTAAGACAATCCTGCAACAAGAGACCTTAAAGAGAAAAGCATGTCCCTTTTTCTTCCTTCGTTGAGCAGACAGCGAGGAAAAACCTCGCACTTGTAAAATCTGTATGGAAGAAATGCTGGAGAAATGGCTCTGCCTCTCACTCTCTGCCTGTGCTTTTCCATGCTGTCCAACATCAGCAGGTGCTGATGTTAACTGATACTGGGAAAGGACCTGACCCTAAAAAGCATTTTTAACTTTTTGCACTTTCCTGTACTGTTCCTTTTACCAATCTTAGGCAGCGCTCTCAGTGTCTGTGTGCCAAGGGCATTTTAATCTGTGTACTGATGTGTTCAGGACATGCTGTGCTGTGGATTTTTCAGTGAGACAAAGACTAAAGATGTGTCATATCCTCCTCTTGCATTTATTTAGTCAGAATTGTCCTGCAAGCTGTCACGTGTCAGTAGGACTCAGGCCCAGGGAGAGAGTGAGAAACTGTGGAAATGAGTGCTAGAGCAGGGGAGAGAGATCCCTCATGGAAAGCAGCAGGAGGATTAAGGACAAGCCCAAAGGCTGGGGCAAAGGAGAGTCTGTGTGGCCTCTTCAGGGGATTCGATCCCTAATCCCCTGCTTTGACTTTCCATTGCACCACTCTGTGCTTTAAATAAGGTGTCGGTGGGGCTTTTTTCCCTCGGGGCTGACAGACACAGGCCTTGGTGCTGGTGACTGAAGGCACCAAAGGGCAGCTGTGCCAGTGCCACGCCTGGGGACACACCCTGGGGACAGCTGTCTGCCCGGGGTGGATGCGAGGGACACACATTGCTGGCACTTGGGTGTCACGTCTCGTCCTGCATTTTTAGCAGCCCCGAGGAGAGATCAAAAGTCCCTTTGCAGGCTTCCACCCCCTCATGGCATTCACTGACTTGTGCAAATCCCGGAGGGAGCTGTTGCGGCAATGTGGGGACGTTCACACGTGGTTACTGTGGGACTTGCTTGGAATGGACAGAAACACAGCAGGGGAGCACAAATGAGCACAAGCAGTTTTAAATGGTGGTGTTAAGGTCACATCCATCTTCCTGGGGAGAGCTGGCCTGTTGCTGATGTGCAAACCCCTTCTGCTTTCACCTAGGCGGAGTGAAACGCCGGGCCGACCTCACTCCTGGCATTCCAGCAAACTCGCGGAGAACCAGCCCGATCCCAGCATGATGCAAATATCTCAGGGTACGCTTGGCACCCCTTGGCATCAGTCCTACCACTCCAGGTAAGTACTGCACAGCTGGGGAGGGAAGGGAGGGGGCAAAGGTGTAGTGGGAAAATGGTACCAGTCACCTCCATACAGCTGGACAGGTTTATACACAGCCAGGGTTCAGATCAGAGTTAGGAAGGCTTCAGTTCGTGTTTGGTTTCCCAGATAAAGGGGCTTTGTTTTCCTCCTATAAGTGCTCTGTGGGGTGATTAGCAGCTAGGAAGTCCCCCTTCCCACAAAGATGGGAGCCCACTGCCAGGATGGTGGTAGAGCTCTCTGTGGATGATCTCCCATACAGAAACACAGCATGGTTTTTTCCCCAGCAAAGCAACAGAAATCCAAAGTCTAAGTTGGCCTATTGAACAAAAAGGAAGAAAAGGGTGTAAGTGGCAGAAGCTGTCAGTGTAACAGAGCAGCCAACAGTGCATCAGCAACAGTGCTGCCAGGGTGAGGAGTTCAGGGAGGGATTTCCTGCTTTGGCAGTGGCTTTCTGCAGGAGTCAGCTCTATCACAGCTGAACGTGCAGGGCAGCTTGAGGAAGGACAAGTTTAAATTCCGCCCTTGAAAGATTTTACCCAGAGAGGCAGAAGGGTTTGAAAACCCCCATTATAGACTCTGGGATTGAAACATCACTTTCTTCTGCTGGCTAGACTGATCCTTGGCAGAGGAGAGGAAAGAGAAAAAAGAGCATTAAAGAAAGTGAGGAGATGGTTGTAGAAAATAAAGTGTGTTGGTCTGTGGCCTCAGCACAGCTCATGCTGGAGCACACTCCTTTCCCACCGAGGGGCTTTGCTTCCCAGGCAGTTCCTGGCAGAGCCTTTGGCAGCATGGCTCTGTCTCCTGGGTGCTTGAGAAGGAGCACGGGGAACATCTAGTGGCCAGCTGGCTGGGGCTGTGCTGGGCATTGCCAGGGAGATGGTTATTTGAATCCAGTATAGAGTGGTGCATTTAAATGAGCAAACCACTTCTGTCCTGAGATTTGCCATATCTCTTCCTGCCCGTGTTCCTCTGCATCTCTCTGCAGAGCTGCTGTGAGCAGGCTTCCCTCTGCCTTTCCTCATCCTTAGCACCCTTCTCCCCTGGGTCTGTCACTTGTTTGGGATGTGATCTGGAGCCAGCTTCCAGCTCTGCGCCTTGCCCTGCCACAGCCTGTCCCTCCCTGCTGCTTCCTGTGGCTCTGCCAGGACAGCACATGTTGTTGCACAGGGAACTAGAGAAAGTGATACCTGAGGAAGGGAAGCTGGGAAGAGAGGGAAGAAAAGTGAAATCCTCAGGCTACCCTCTCAAGTCCTCAGTGTATTTGCTTAAATCTGGAAGGGGAGATTAGCTAGGGCAAACTCTGCAGAAGTTTGTGACATGCATAAAGAGCTTCCTTTCCATGGATAGAAAGATCTCTGAATATCCTTCTTTTTTGATCGCTTTTCTGACGGCCGTGAGTCCTCAGAGGAAGTGCCAAGGTGTACCTGCACCTGCTAAGCTACAAGAAGAGGTGGCAGTGCAGACTTCCTGGGAATTCTCAGACTGTTTCTGTGGTTGCACCCCACTTTCCTCCAGGCACAGGCACATACATCTCTCCTCTTCTTGTCAGCTTAGTTTTCTCGCAGCAAACAAACTATCCTTGGGACAGCTGAATTTCCAGGAAGCCTGCCAGAGCATAGCCTTCATCTCCATAAAAAGAAATGAACTGGGAAAAAAAGAAAGAGATTAGATCCCCCCCAGAATGCCCCTCGTGCTCCTCTCCTCCTCCTCCTCAGCGGCGTCGGTGCTCATTCAGCTTTCCGAGGGCTTTGGATGGGTTTGCCGGGTGGGGTTGATCCTCCCTGGCTCCAGAGATGGACGATCTCTCTGTCTGTATTTCCCTCCCACCCTTCTGTGGTAAATAAGAGCCATGTGTTGCAATGTCAAGCAGTTCCTCTTTGTGAACTGGGATGACTCCAGACAGGGGATGGAGCAAGGCCCAAATATGGGTTTTCATCTCAAAACTAAACATCTCGCTTCTGAGCTCACTTATAAGTCGTTGTGCCTCTCCTCTGCTGGTTTTCACTCTTCCCTCGCTGTCCCCCAGCTCCTCCACCAGCGATCTCTCGGCGTACGAGCATGGCTACCTGAGGAGGAGCCCCGATCAGTACAGCTCCCGGGGCAGCATGGAGAGCCTGGACCACTCCTCCCCTGCCTACCACCCTTGCCACCTGTCCCCGGCCAAATCCACCAACAGCATCGACCAGCTCTCCCACCTGCACAGCAAGAGAGACTCTGCCTACAGCTCCTTCTCCACCAACTCCAGCATCCCCGAGTACCCTGCGGCCCCGGCGGGCAAGGAGCCCTCGTGCTCCGCAGTGGGGCTGCCCGAGGGCATGCGGCAGGCCGACATCCGCTACGTCCGGACGGTCTACGACGCCCAGCAGCGCATCTCGCAGGAGTACGAGGTGAAGCCCTCGGCCCTGCTCCCCGGCGGGGACGGCCGCGGCCACGGCAGGCTCCACGCCTTCGGCCGGCACAACGCCGCCTCCTCCTGGGCGCAGCCGGCGCAGGGCCCCTCGGACAGCAAGAGCCAGCCGCCCCTGCCTCCCGCTCGCAGCGACAGCTACGCGGCCATCCGGCACCACGAGAGGCCCGGCTCGGGCACCGGCCTTGAGCCCAGCAAGCCCGGCCGGGGCCAGCCCAAAGGGGCCTGGGCGCCGCTTGTCAGCTCCCTGTCGCAGGGGCCGCTGCTGAAGCCGCCCTTCGGAGAAGGGCACCTGCACACCGTGGTGGAGAAGAGCCCGGAGAGCAGCCCCACCATGAAGGCCAAGCAGAGCTTTTCCCAGGCGGCCCAGCCAGGGCAGCCCCTGCTGCCCACCGGCGTCTACGCCGTTCCCTCCCCGGAGCCGCACTACGCCCAGGTGCCCCGGCCTTCCGCCGGCAGCACCGGCACGCTTTACCCAGCTCTGGCCAAAGAAAGTGGCTACTCCCCAGCCCTCCCGGCCTCCTGCGACAAGGCCGAGGCCGGCGGCACCCTGCCCTTGGATGAGAATGGAAACCAAAGCACTACGAACAGGTCGACCATCTTCTACCAGCCCCCTGCCACTGAGAGAAAGCACGAAGCCAAACTCATCCAGCAGAAACCTCCCAGCGCAGCGGGCCCGGAGCTCGGCCCGGCTGTGTCGCGGAAGGAGGAGCTGCTACCCCTTTACAAGGCAGCACACAGCCACCGAGAGACCACCGGTACCACACAGACCTCCAGGCCCCTTTTCCAGGGTCCACAACCCCAGCCGAGGGATGCTAGTGAGAGGAAAAACCATTACCAGCCCAACGAGGACTGGACACCTGGATCCCAGGAGGAGAAAAATGGTAACACACAGGTAAACGAGAGAGACACTGGTGCTGCCCACCCATGGGGTCACAGCAAGGCCAAGCAGTATGGCTTCTCTTCCTTACAGAACATCCCAGAGAGCTCCAGGAGGCAAAGCAGCTCTGACCTAAGGGAGACACAACCAGGTGAGGGTTATTCCAGCACCAGACTGTCCTTCCTGAACAGCAGCAGCAGAGAGGAGAAGGATCACAGAGAGCAGGGGCACAGACAGTGGAGTGATGTGGACCCCCAGGCCTTCACGAGGCAGGAGGAGGACGGCACGAGCATGGCTCTGTTCCATGCTGCTGAGCCAAAGTGCAAAGAGCCCCCTTCTCCTCAGCTCCCAAAGCCCTCAGATTTCGGGAGGAGCCGGCTCAGCTCTAGCAGCACCCCGAGCTTTCCCTACAGCAAACCAGAGGCTGGCAAGTCCCGCTGCTCAGTGCTGGAGAAGGTCAACAAGTTTGAGCAGCGGGAGCAGAGCGCTCCCCGGCCCCAGAGCGCCGGCATTCCCAGCTTCGGCCAGCACTATGGGCCGAGCAGGACGAGCCAGCCTGCTGGCATGAGGTGCTCTGTGCACAGCCCAGAGGACATGAGAAGCAAGCTGCCCAGTGAGCCAGGCAGGGGCTCCAGCCCCTCCGTCAGGAACGGGAAGCTGGAAGAGGCTGACTGGCGCCCCGTCGAGCTGCAGATGGTGGCTGCGGTGAAGCAGGCAAGACCCAGCGAGTACTACGGCCTGTGTCCTGAGAACGAGGTGCAAATAAGGGCGCCTCAGCTTCCTCGGAGTAGGAGCACATTGCAGCTGGGAGGCGAGCCTGAGAAGGAGATCCTCTGGAAGGATAACATCCAGGATGCGCACGGGTCGCAGCTGGACACGTCGTTCAATAGGGCCTACAGGAACAGCATCAAAGATGCTCAGTCCAGGGTGCTGAGGGCCACCTCCTTCCGGCGGATCAGCCCCCCGTTCGGGAACGCGCCCAAGAGGGTGCCCCAGAGGCCTGCCTCGGCCCACGTGGGCATGAGGAGCACGGCGGCGTCCCCGCACACCCCCAAGGAGAGGCACAGCATCACGCCCACGGAAGGAGGCTTCTCCAGCCTGGACCACGCCAGGACGCAGCAGGTGCTGCGCATCGGGGGCCGGAAGCGGCTGACGGCGGAGCAGAAGAAGCGCTCCTACTCGGAGCCCGAGAAGATGAACGAGGTGGGCATCTCGGATGGGGAGCCGTCCCCTTTCTCCTTCCAGAAGAAAAGCATCCACTTTATCTTCCCAGAGAACACGGTGGCCGACCGGCGCAAGATCTTCGAGAGGGACGGCAAGGCCTCCTCCACAGCCAGCCTGTCCAAGCCGGAGCTCAAGCAGCTCCAGCAGAACGCCCTGGCCGACTACATCGAGCGCAAAATGGGGCGCCGGCCGTCCTCGCAGGACATGGGGCTGCTCCGGGAGCGCTCCCACAGCTCCTACCTGCAGCTGGCTGGCCCCGACAGCCAGAGCCTTTCCTCCGCCTCCAGCATGAATTCCCTCCAGGACCAGAACCTGTACCGCCGCAGGGAGTCCATGGAGCGGATATCCAGGACGGGACGCATGTCTTCCACCCTTCCTCCGGGGCTGATGGACTGCTTGGACACGAGCGGAGATGAGAAGGTGCCAGGGCGCCAGGACAGCCTGGTCACCGGCCGGCCCAAAGCAGAGAGGTGCTGGGAGCACAGGCCCAGATCGGATCTCACCAAAAGCACGCAGACAGACCTGCTGGGCATGCAGGGCCAGCCCCGCTACAGGAAGCAGGAGCAGGTCTTTGAAACCCCCTCCACCACCAGGAAATCTGGGAAATCGGTGTCTGTGGAAGACTTGCTGGATAGGTACGACAATCAGCCGGTCCCCGTGCACGTGCGCTCCAGGTCGTCTCCCACGGCGGATAAGAAACACCAGGTATGTGGGAACGGGGTCATGTGCACCCACAAGAGGGGATCTCACAACCAGGGAACGCGGGGGAATGTCAGAGAACAGGCTGATGTCCGGTCATGGCCAGGACTCCATTGATTAGAGACACATTCAGCACATACTGAGGCAGTTTAGTGCACCTTAATTAAAAGATCGCTGGTGGGGTTCAGCCCTCTCCCTGCTGGAGAGTCAGGGGTGTCAGGGATGCTGGGATTCCAGTGCATGTGCTGCTCTGGACATCCTGTCTGAGCTGTCCTGCCTTTACCTGCCAGCAGCACCAGAGATGCACTGAGCACTTTTCTAGTGGCGTGTCCCACTGAGATGGTGATTTGCCTCAGCCCATTCTCCTGGTGCAACGTAGAGAGGATTAGAGGCTGCTTGGAATTGCCTTGGCTCCCACTGTGCCTGACAGTGCTGGGAAGTGCTGGGCAGAGGCACTGCCAAATAACCATTATGTTTAGCCTCCAGCCCTGGAGGGAAACATCACAGAGAAGACTGAACAGAGACCCTGGCCCTTCCATGTCCCCTGCTTGGTGGTTGGGAACATCACACTGATGTCACAAATGGGGAATTCGACTGACTCTGAAGATGGTAAACAGTAGAACCAGGCTAAATTCTTAAAGAACAACTGCCCAGGCCAGCTCTTCAGCTGGCTGAAATCTGTTCAGACCTATTTAGGAAACTGCAAACTGGTCAAGCCACATGGATTTGCAGCAGTGCTGGGTTTGCTGCCCCATCTCTATTTCCATGCCAGGCTCTATTCATCATGGAGAGAGGCAGCAAACAACCAAAATGTGTGGACAGGCTCCTAGCCCCAAATAAGCTGAGTGTTTGGAGAGGCTCACATGCTTACAGGGCAGTGGAGACCCAGGAAATCTCTTTCTACTCCTGCACTCACTCTTGGCCCAGAGCAGATTATCCAGGAGCAACAAAATGGTCCTGAGTCAAGTGACGAGAGGAGGCTCTGGGCAGCATCTCACAAATGGCCCAAACCAGGGTAGGGGGATGAAGCTGCCCCCCAAACTCATTGTGTGCTTCATTCTACACATCCTCCCTCAGCAGCCCTCAATCCCATGCCACATCTTTAAATAGAGTGAATTTAAAAAGCATCTTGTGAATATCAAGTGACCGGAATGCACTTCCAGAACCGCCCCTGTCTCATGCCACCATCAGTATTTTTCCACCCCAGCCAGGCACCAGCCCCATCTGTGCCATTTTGTCACACTTGATGATCAGAGCAGCAGGAAAACCAGACATCCAGAAAGAGAAAAATCACCAAAGTGTGCTTTGCAGTGACAGGTTGGATGACAAGCAGCCCCAATTCATTTTGCCTTGCCTAACTCTTATCAGGCAGGAGGTACAGGGCAGTACTTCAGATCTTCATTTTCCCCTCCTGGTTAATTTTTAATTGTTCATACACTCAGCTGCCAAACCAGAGGTTCTGCCTCTTGGACGCCAAGTTGAGGAAGAGGGTGAAGAACATTGCAGACCCGAACACAGGGTCCTAAATCAGGCAGTGAAGAGGGAAGAGCCCTTAGGGCTGTTTCCCAGAGGGATTTAGCTGTAACCACCTGTGGAACAAGGATTAGTCCCATAGGCAGCAAAGCACTTGTGAAAATCCTGGTCTTAAATCCTAACTTGACTTCCAGTGTATATATTCCAGTATATACACCAATCCATAGGGTCTGTTTGAAAGGGAAGTATATGTTGAAGTGCTTTCTTCATTAGGTTTGTTTTTATCCATCTCCAATGCAAACCCACAGCTATAAACATGGGGTAGAAAGCCAAACCAACAGAATGAGTTTTTTTTAAATTATTTATTAGATTTCTTTTGGCCTTTTCAGATATTTTTGTGGGAAATGTTTATTTCCAGTTTAGCAGCAGACCTCTCTGCCTCACTCACTGTCCGTTTTTCAGGGCCTTGTGTACAGTGCTTAATGTTCCTTTCAGGCTGCATTGCACTGTCACTGCAGGAATTTGTTTGGAGCTAGGCAGGAGTGGATGGCCATGGGGAATGAGTTGCTCTCAGGCTTTGGAAGGCATTCTCATCCATGTTTTGGCGTTTTGTTTTGCTTGCTGCCGGCGCTGTGTCGGTGCCCCAGGAGCTGCTGAGGAGGGAGAGCAGTGAGTTGGGCGCCGTGGTGAGGGATCCCTGCTACGTGCTCGGCGCAGGAGCCAGGTGGGTGTGTGTCCCTGTCCCCGTGTCCCTGTCCCCAGCTCTGGCCATCCCCCTGCCTGCCCGCAGCATTGTCTAGAGCTCACACCTGCACAGACATGTTCCACGAGTGCTGTGCCCAGCAGACTGAGGAGGAGTTGCTACAAGCTTTTTCTTCCACCACCACGGACATTAATTTGCTATCAAGTCCTCTTTGTGTCATTGTGAGCATGTTTGTGCAGCAAATTCCCACTTTTGTAACTTCAGAGTGTGTTTGGTCTGCTGTTGAAACTCACAGTGTATGATAGCATTAACTGAAGGATCCTAAAGGAAACAGTACCTCCATGTCCCACTCTGGGTGGTTTTATCCACCAGGGATGCTGCCTCCCCAAAAGCAAGGGACTAAACCCAGGATATTTCCTTAATCATGCTCAACTGGGAGATGGCCTTTGGGCTGCTTCCCTTCATCCAGGCAGGATGTTGTGCTCAGCAACAGGGGAGAGAGAAATGTTTTTAAAAACAGAAGAGCATAAGCACAAAACTCAATGTCTTAGGGCTTATGTAAGTCTCCACTTAGCCCCTGATTGTTTTGAAGTTAATGAGAACTGAAGTTGGTCGTGCTGTATTTACATTTAAATAATAAATAGATGTTTGCCCTAAGCCCTGAGTGCCCAAACAGCTAACTCCCATTACAGTAAAAGCCATCAAGAGGGACTAAAAGCATTGTTCACAAAGGAGCTCTGTTCCCCACAAACTTGCAGTAAATGCCAGCCCTCTCTGTGGTCACAGTGGGAGTTAACACTGCTGTGTCCAAAGGTTTCTTCATGCAGCTCTGGGTCAGGGAGTGACAGCTGGAAGCAGGGGAAGGTTCCCACTCTGGCTGATCCTACTTCTGGCCATTTTTGCCTCTAAGAACACATAAATGTTGTTTTAAAGGGACTCAATCTGCCTTCAGGCACATCCTTGTAGGATTATTTAAAACACACTTGTTTACTTTGATTTGGAATAACTTTTTCCATGTTTTTTTCCAAAGAGAACAATGCAGCTGTTTCAGTTCCTCCTGCCCCCCTTCTCTCCTAGAGATGGCATTTCATCCTGCTGCTCAATCACTGCTTGTGCCTTCCTTCTATTTTTTTTTCCTTTCCCCAACCTATTTTCCAAGTAATGGGATGGAACGCCCAGACTGAAAACAAGTTTACTGGGGCACGAAATGCAGGTTTCTCATTTTCATGCTTCACTGCACAAAGATTATTTGTTATTAACAGTTTTATGATGTTTGTGCAGCATAGGCATCCCACGTGTGCTCCACAAGCACATTTCTCCTGGGAGATGGGAGGTTGCTTTCCCTTCTTGCTTGGAATTGGACTTCCCAAAGGATAAAACAAAAGGACAGGAGAGGTGTTTTCCATGCATGGACCCTTCAGGGAGGCAAGGCAGGCAGCAGGAATTACGTTTCTATGTTTCCTTGGGACACAGCTGCTCCATGAGCTGCAGAGGAGATGGGACCATCCTTACTACCTCTCCTGCTGGAGAGGAAAACAGTCAGATGGTTAAGTGAGGAAAACCTTGGTCAGCAATCACTTGGCCCAGCCACACGTGCTGTTCCTCTGTTCCCCAGGTGTCACAGGCCATTGGGAACTGCTCCACCAGTTTTAGAATGCACAGTTGCTTCCACAGTGGGAGAGATCTCTAAATTAGAGAATCACCATCTGGCATTCCCGACAAACACTGAGCATCTGAACAGAATACACACTGCTACTGTCCAGGAACCACAGACAATACCAAGAGCAGCCTGTCTGGGAAGTTTCCCCACCCCCAGGCACAGGCTGCCAAATTCTATTCTCAGTCACACCAGAATAAAGCCAGAACGACCCATGTCTTTGACAGAGTTGTTCTTAATTAGTACCAGTACATCTGAGAACAAATTTGGGGCCCAAGTCTCCAGGATGACAGATTGGCAGGATTATTTGACAATGCATCTCAAGAACAGAAAATGCACTGGTAGTAGAGCTCCGTTGTGTTTTACTGTTTATGATATGGCCTCGTGGTTCCAGGCCACCTTCTCTTGCCTCTGCCAGTGCCATTGTTACTGCTCAGTTTGTTTTCCAGCTAAACACCCAGACAGGCAAATAGGTTTGGCTCTGGATTCCCAGCAGAATCCTCAGTCCAAAGGCCAGATGCTGTTTCTCAGGCTCACATGTGAACACCCTAAAAGACCTGGAAGGAATAATTCAATCTGCTGGCTTTGCAGCCTTAACATCCGCTTGCAGTTGGAATGTGCTGGCTTTGGTGTTGGTCACACCTGCCTGTCTGAGGGAGCTCTTCTTTCTCACAGGATTCCAAGGCTGCAAGAGCTTTTTTCAATTTTCTCTATAGTCAAAATAGTGCATTTTTTGGCCTTTCTTCATTCTTGGAGACAGTTGAATCATTTTAATGGCGCCTTTCCAAAAGGAGCAGATAACATTATGAGAATATTTGGCTCATAGAGCTGAAATTCTTAAACTTTCAAGCAATTGAGAATGGAATTTGATGGTAGATAATGTCAATTAGTCTATCTTACAACAATTGCTACTCACTCCATGTGTAACAAACAAAATTGAAAGCAGAGCAGGAATGGAAGCCAGCCATTAGGTTCTCCTAATAGTTTTTCCATTGAGTTGCTGCTGTGGTGCATGCTATGTGTGTGATGTAGCACACACTGACAATGATGGGAGATGGTGAGAGGGAGTAGATCTGGCTCAGGATTTCATTTCCAGTTTCAAAGCTCAGCTGTACCTCACCTAGACCAGCAGGCAGTGATGCTGGCCTCTGGTAGTGTTGGTAACTTGCCCATTAAGGAGGTGCACAGTAAATTTTCCTGCTCGTTGATGAGTTATTAATCTTACCATGGTCTGTCTCTTGGTATTCAGGTCTTTCAGCAAGAAAGAAAGAAGCCACTCAGAGAAAATGGCGTTCACCAGTTACTATCCCCATCCCCTCCGCAGCACAGAGCTTGTCGCCGGGCCTGCCACGCTGGTTGAGAGTCACAAGCTCTCAGAACTTTCCAGGCCAGATAGCAGGACTTCTGCATTTTTCCCAGCCCCAACAGAGGCAAGGAGTCACTATCCTGAGCAAAAACAAGGCTTTAAACCCTTGTTCCTTAACCTTACTCCTTCTGGGCCTGGCCACTCTTCCCCTAACACACCCGGCCAGGCTCCCGCAGACTTGCAGAGCACAGGTGACAGCCAGGCTCCGAGACAGCACCATGCCAAACGAGAGGCTGCTCCCCCTGAGGGCAGCGGGAGCACTCAGGCACAGCCTCTGGATGCTGCCCAGGACAGATCCCCCGAGACTGCCACGGAGGAGATGATGTGGAGGAGGAAAGCGGGGCTGCTGCACAGGTCCCTCCCGCCCAAAGCAGCGTGGGCTCATTCGGCCAAAGACAGCGGCTACGCCAGGGCCGTGGTGTCTCCTCCGGCGGCCGGGCCCAAGCCCTCCCAGAGGTGGCAGTCCCTGCCCACGCAGAGCAGCACTTCCTCCGACCCAGAGAGCCCTGCTCCCCAGGCCGTGACCCAGCTCCGCATCTCGGAGTCGGGGCTGCAGCTCACGCCCCCGCCGCCGCTGCAGGACGAGGAGGACGACGAGGTGTTTGTCGCGCCCTTCTCCCCGCCGCCGCCATCCCGTCCTCTGCCCGAGCTCCGCTCTTGCACTTCTGCCAACGGCACGGAGGAATTGCCGCCTCCTGCCCCTCCTGCTGAGGGGAACGGGGCAGCTGGAGACAAATCCCCCTGGCTCCCAGAGGAGGCCGGTGTGAGGTAAGGGCGGGCTGCAGCGCGGCGGCTCGGGCGGTGCCGGGCCATATACAGTAAGATATGCGGGGCTGGGACAGATGGGCTCGTCCCTCGGGCCGCGGGACCCGCAGCTGCTGGCCGGGCTGGGAGCTTGCACCATGTCAGGGGACAGGGAGTGACAGACTCGCTGCTGGTCCACCAGCAGGTGCACTGACAGGTGCTCCCCAAAGCCCCCAGGACAGGAGATTATGGGGGAACACTCCTGGCTGTTTCTCCCGCAGATTTCAGTGTGGCTGCTTCTGACTCGCTCCAGCACAGAGCTGGAATGGCTGCTGGCTCCTTCCAGTTACTTGGTTTTGAGAGACAGCTGTGAAAATCCGTGATGGGTTTCTCCAAACAGTTAGTATTTCCCAGAATATATTTTGGACCTGGCACAAAATAATGCTGTCATGACGCGGTGACCGTCTGCCAAGAAATGACAATGCAAATATGTCACAGTCAGGCCTTGTATAGGGAAATTCTCCTGAAGGATAGGACTTTGGGCGAGGTGCCCAGGAGGTTTAACTCTGCACAGCTTCCCTCACTCCCAGGGAGCTGCTCTGATATCCATCTGGGAAGAATCTGGCCAGGGCTGTAGTAGTGACTGGCCTTCCAACACAGCAAGGACAAATGGGGTAGAGGCTGCTCAGGATGGCACTCCCAGGTGGGGACGTGCAATGTCCCCAGCCTGCCAGTGGAAAACAAAGTGACTTGGTGTTCACTAGTTCTTTCTGTGCTGGAAGGACAATCCAGCAGTGTCCAGGTTGAAGGGACAAAACAATTCTGGTGCCAGTGGCTTCACACTGTGGACCCTCCATATTGGAGTGAGAAGCGAGACACAAAAACAAGTGAGAGAGAAGGAAAACTCACTCCTTGTAGGCTTTTACTGTGTGGTACAATGGGAGTCTCTGGGTGGTAGGTTTCTCTTCATCTCACAGAATGTTTCTGTCCATTGCAGCTTCAAAAGCTTTCCCAAAGCCCTGGCTGAGAGGGAGACCGCAGGGTTGGGCACCAGCACCAGTGAAAATAACTGGCCAACCCCATTAAAGAGGACTGGCTCTCCATCTGCTGTGGATCAGCAGCACCAGTCCCCTGCTTCTCCTGAAGGGCCTCAGAGCACTGACAGACAGCCCATAACTCAGCCTGGAGGTAACTCCAGAGAGCCAGCATTGGAAAATGCCAGCCTGGACTCTGGGATAACCAGCACAGCACCCCCAGTGAAGGCAAAGAGCAAGACCCCAGAGGATATTAAGTCAGAGGCTCTAGCAAAAGAAATTGTCCATAAAGACAAGTCTCTGGCTGATATCCTGGATCCAGATTCCAAAATGAAAACTACCATGGACTTGATGGAAGGGATTTTCCCCGGTGGAAGCAGCGTGCTGAAGGAGAACAACATGAAGAGGAAGATGTGGCAGACACAGGCCAGCAGGACGGCGGCGGCGGGTGACACGTAAGCACCGCTGGGCACAACTCCCTGCTCCCTTGCTTCTGAAACTTGGCCTGTGCCAAATTTTTCTGCATGTCTGTAGGTGCGAGTGAGTTGTGCAGTTCAGAGGTGTGAGGCCTGGCAGGGCATTTCCAAGCAGCCTTTCCCATGAGCTGGGCTCTGAGCTCACCTCTCTGGGCTGTGCAGAGAACGATGCTGAGCTTGGGAACAGAGCAGGAAATGAAACGTCCCTGGAGATAGAACTGGGTTTTGCTATCTGAACCTTAGTAATCTGAAGCAGTTCAGTCCAAAGCAAAGGAACAGAGATAGTGGAGTAAAATCAGGATGAAAATAATGGCAGGCACAGAGATAACAAGAGGCCAAATTCTGGAAGGAGGGTTGAGGGGAGCTGCTTGTTACAAGATCAGCCCAAGTTGCCCACTGTGGGTTTTTTAAGACAGAGACTTCCAGGTGGCAGCTGGAGAACTGTCCAGAAGTCAGGTGTACTGCATGAAGCCAGGTAAGGGCAGTCTGGCCACCTTCAGCAAGGTAAATCCTGTGCAGTGCTGTGTCCAATCACCTTTAAACCCTGGCTGTGCTGTGCATCAGGGACCCCCTGATGGCAGGAATCTGCCTTGTCCTGGTGGGTAATCACCTTGGAAGGTACCAGAGAGGGAGTCCTGGAAAACCATGGGTCTAAACACCGGGAAAAGTCAGGCTCAGACTGAACTCTTGCTTTTTCTTCACTCTGGTGTAGGAGAGAGGAAAGGGAAGCTCCTGTCACCCTGGTCACCTGTCCTGCTTACTACAGCGTTTCAGCACCCAAAGCAGAACTGCTGAATAAAATCAAGGACTTGCCAGAAGAAGTAGGTGAGGAAGAAGAGCTGCTGGACATCAATGAGAAAAAGGTAAATTCAGCACACAGTACTGTTTGCTGCTCACATTCCTGAAATAATAATAAGCTCTGAAGTGCATTTCTATTTGATGTCAGCTTTTGGCAGCACCCAAAATTGCGTGGGAGCGGTTAGGCCACCCGTGAAGCTTCGTTAGAGTGACCCAAATTGTATAAGAGAGTTAATCTGAATTACTCACTGCAGATTGAGTACCAATCTTGCACCACCCTGAGGCAGGCCTGATCATACCTAATGCTGAGTGTACAGACTGTCAGGAGCTGTCCCTGTTCAGCAGCAAGGAAGGAAAAGGGAGAAGTGAAGCAAGTTGTGTGAGGCCAGCATGAGATGGAAACAAACAGAGTCCAGCAAGTGACTGCACTGAGTGCAGGAGATTTTTTTCCCCAGGACTTTCCTCTTCAGTGAAGTCAGTTTACCCATTTCACCTGTTGTCTGCACTCACTGCATCCAAAGAAACATGGGTTACTCTTTTTCCCGCAGACTATTGTTTCTCTGCCCCACTGAAAGCCAGGTGCACCTCGGTGGCTCAGTCAGCACAACCTCCCTGTGATGGCTGGGAAGGACAGAGAGCAGGCAGGAGGGAAGGACACATTTTGCTCTCTTACTGAGCCTACATTTCACTGTGGAATGGCCCCCTGCTCTTGCTGCAGGCTTCCATGCTCTGCTTCCAGGGCATTTGAAGGGCCTTCTCATTTGCCCTGTGGTTGTCTCACATTAGTTACCTGGTAATTACAGGTATGCTGCTTAGCTCCCACATCCTGGGGGCCACAGGCTGGTGTTTGTGGCCTGTCTGTGCCTCTCCTACACACCTCCTACCTTCCTGTCAAAAGCTGCCATGCCTGCCTCTAAGTCTAAACCATCCCACGCTGCCATGGAGAGTAGCACAGCCCAGATTTCATTTTCTGTTCACCACCTTTTCTTTCTGTGGAACTGCACAGATTCTGGGTCACAAATACACAGGTGGCTCACTGATCAAAAGCATTTGCCCAGGGCCTTTGCCTGCTGCTTTCATCATGTGGCCCAAAGCACTGGTTGTAGCACCCCCAGCTCCAAAGGCAGCCCCTGCCACATCCATAGCATTCCTTGGACTCCCTTCCAAATCTGCCTGCTCAAACCAAGGTGAGAGGTCCAGAACAAGACAAGGGTGCTGCACCATGAGCCTGCCATGGAGGGCAAGTCCCAGCTTCAGAGGTTCCATTTGCATGGAAAGCCAGGAGGAGATGGGAGTGATTAGGCCCAGGCAGCACAGTCTGGCCCCTTTGCTCATGGTCTGTGTGCAGGAAAACTTGCACAGCCTTACCTGAGGAGGGGCTCCTGAGGGCAGCACCTGTGGGGAAATCTTCTGGATAAACCAAGCACATTTCCACTGTAAGTGGAAAGAAGATCTATCTGTTGGCTGGTATTTGGGATTGCAGGAGAGTCACTGGTTAATGAACACAAACCTAAGCCACAGCTCCTCCAGCTCCCAGGCCTTCAGAACAGAGGTACCTGACTCTCAGGAGCCCCATAGCCTGCTGCTGCAGTTGGAGGGCAGATCTCCTGGAGCAGGGAGGAGCAGCTGCTGGTTCCCAGCAGCCCCATCCACCTGAAAACTGGCTGAGGTTAGTGCCAGACTTTGAGACCACCCCATGGCGTGCTGCCACAGAGACTTCCCCACCTAACTGTAACCCTGGACATGCATCCTTCCTGATGCTCCTCAGGATTTGGTACAGCAATCAACTGCTGAGGATCTTTCTTTGGAAGGGGGCTTTAGAAACACAGCCCCTGGGAAGGGCAAGGGCTGGGGTTTGTCTCTGGGTACTTCTGAGGGAAGAATGCCCATGAAGGAGTTTTGGTTGGCCCTTAGGAAGTGGGATTTAGTATTACCTTTGCTCCCTCTCCCCTGAGCTACCCTGCTGGCAGTGGGGGTCATTCCAGGGAGGGGATGTTTGTTTCAGGGAATATCAGTGGCCTTTTGCTCAGCCTTGGCACGCGTGTGGCAGCGGAGGGCGGGCTGTGGTGCAGGCACAGAGCAGTGCATGTCCAAGTGTTCCATCTAGTGGTGCCTGGCCGTACAGAGCCATGTGCTCCCTGCTGCCAGCCCACCCCAGTGACCCCAGCCTCACCAGTGTTTGAAAATCCTGCCTGCAATGACACTCAGTTGTGATGGAAGGAGGACTCAGAGAGAATCTTTTCAGACCACCTTGTGACTGACTTGTTGCACCCTGTGGTGTTTGCGTGCAGAGCAGATGAACACACAGGTGTTTGTGCCTCAGCAGTGCAGGAACTGGAGACATTGAGAATCCCCACCCGCTGCATGGAGAGCTGCTGCTGCTTGCTGTGCTCTCAGTTCCAAGTAAACAGAAGTAGGAATTGCAAGCCCTAGGCCAGAGACTTGCTTCTGCATGTGTCTTTCCACTAAATCCTAACAGAAATTGGGATCTCCTGCACATGTGCAGCACTGCTGTTCCTGGAGTAACCAAACCCCGGGGGCCTCCTTTTCTTTGGCAGGGAATAAGTGTCAGTGTTTCTGCAAAATGGGTGTGTTCTCTGTGTTCAGACACTGAGTAAATCCAGAGCATCTTTGGTGTGAAGGCTTCCTCGATGCCTCCGTGTGTGAGGCACTTGTTTGGAGCACTTCAAGGCATTTCAGGCTGGGTATGAGGAGCACATCAGAGACATGGCTGCAGCTCTTTTCACTCAGAGGTTTTACAGAACATTCATCTGTAGGTAGCTGGGTATCAGAATACAGTACACCAAATCAGAGATCTCTTTTATAAATGTTCACGGAACAAATATATCATCATGCAACCTGATGAGCTGCTTGGGTTATCTCCAAGGTGGGGAATTTCAGTATTTTCTCTGTTTCCTCCCTTCTTTGTCAGCTGTTGCTGACCTGACCCTGCTCCTCAGGACCTGCAACACCCATATGAGCAGGGTTGTCAACACCCATATGAGCAGGGTGATGCTGGTAACAACCAATGTGGCAATGCTTCCCCTCCAACAGGCTGAGCTCATCGGGAGCTTGACCCACAAACTGGAAATCCTGAAGGAAGCCAAGGAGGGCCTGCTGGAGGACATTAAGATGAATAATGCTCTGGGGGAGGAGGTGGAGCTGTTGATCAGCACGCTGTGCAAACCCAACGAGTTTGACAAGTACAAGATGTTCATTGGCGATCTGGATAAGGTGGTGAACCTCCTGCTCTCGCTCTCGGGACGCCTGGCCCGCGTGGAGAACGTCCTGAGCAGCCTGGGGGACAGCGCCAACAGCGAGGAGCGGGTAGGTATGGGCACAGCCCGGGCCTGGGGCAGCAGCCGCCGCCACCACGGCATTGCAGCGACCTCCAGGGGCTGCCAGGAGGGCAGCGCGGGGCTCGCGGTGCTCCCGTACCGGCAGCTGCTCAGGCATTGTCCCTGCGAGTCTTAATCCTCCTTTGTATAAATGGCTGGGATCCTGCAGCCCTTGTCTGGATGCAGAGCAGCTGTGTTGGGCACAGCCACATTTTAACATTTTTGGGGTGGCTTTGAAACCAGATTTTCCCGGTAGTTGTCGCTTTCAGGCGAGGTTTCCTGACTTTATTGCAGCACTTTGTGCCTCCCGTTGGCAAGGATGTTCAGAGTCCAGTCCAGTGGGGGTCACAGTCCCTCCGTGATGAGGAGTTCATCCTCCTCTCCCAGGCTGTTAACTGTGCTCTGGGAGCTCTGCAGCCGTCTGCAGAGGTGGTGCTGGGAGGCAGGAGGGGCTCGGGAGTGTGGTGCTGCTGGTACTGAAGGGCTCTCTCTGGTGTGCAGAGTTCCCTGAACGAGAAGCGGAAGCTGCTGGCTGGCCAGCACGAAGACGCCCGGGAGCTCAAGGAAAACCTCGACCGTCGGGAACGGCTGGTCCTGGACATCCTGGGCAATTACCTCTCTGAGGAGCAGCTCCAGGACTACCAGCACTTTGTCAAGATGAAGTCTGCGCTCCTCATAGAGCAGCGGGAGCTCGACGACAAAATCAAACTGGGCCAGGAGCAGCTCAAGTGCCTGATGGAAAGTCTCCCCACGGACTTCACACCCAGGGATGCAGCAGCAGCAGCTGCCCTGGCTGCTGCACTTGCTACCTCCGCCGGGGCCGGTGGTAAAACACCTCCAGCAGCCTCTTCCTCGCTCTAACCTGGCCCAGGTGGAGCTGGGGTGCAGCCCTGCCCGAGTCCCTTTAGTCCCTTACTTGGCAGGTGCTCCTCTTCAAAGGCCATGGACAGAGACAGGTCTAAACCAAGATTTTAATGAAGGAAAAAAGAATAGCAATAATAAAGGTTTTCTTTTCCTTTCCTTCCACCTCTACTTCCTGGAAACTTAAATCGTTGTGGAGGGAAATCTCCTCCTGCCCGAGATGAGGAAGAATCTCACAGGAACTAAACACATGACCTTTAATAAAAAACATGACCTCCTCTCTTCCCTCCCTTTTCTGCCTACCTGACACCTCATTAAATAATGAAGGATCTAAGAATGAAGCCTTAAAAATAAAACCAACCCATTTTACTGAACATTATTGATATTTATATTTTTTAAAGAACAAGACCGAATGTGTAAGTTTTTGTACATACTCTAATCAGTTACTTGATTCTACTTTGTTCTGTATGTAGAAAAGACATTTAATTTTGTATTTTGTGAAGACCTTAACAAAAAGAGGGAACCCCAAAGATAGTCATGCAGTAGCTTGAAACATCTCATCGTGGTTTTGTTGCTGTTGTTGTGGTTGTTTTTTAATATAATAAAGGGCTACCAGAAGCAGCTTCACCCTGTTTCAACGCATGCTAAAGATACCATTAAGTGGCCTTACAAAGGAGATTTTGGCCACAAAAGTAACAAATTTTTCCTCTTCTTGATCCTATGATCCTCTGAGTCTGGAGTTCAAACTTCTTTTATGACAAGCTATGTGTCAGGAGTCCAAGCTAGCACTTGGCAAGGAAGCAAGGAATTCCCTGCAGGAACGTGGGGGAAATTCTGTCTTTATTTTGAATACTCATAGCTGTGGCCTGTGTTTCTGCTGAAGCCTGAAAGATTTCCCTGAGGTGTGACAGGGATCTCTGCTGATGTGATTTATAGGCCCTGCTTTGAGTAGAGTTTCAGGGAAACAGCGGGGGGAGCTGTTTCAATCCAATCAACGCATTTCATTTGCCCTAAAAAAAATCCTACCCACTGCTGCAGTTTAATTTATTAGATTTAAAAGCACTTTAAATCCAGATTACTTTTTTTTTTTTTTTTTGCAGCCACCCTTCCATCTTATACTTAACAAAACAACTCACAAAGACATGGTAGATCTGGGAGGTGTTTGTGTGTTTTCCATTTAGCAAGTTCTTTCCTGAAAAATACAAGGCCTGCACTTTGTCCCCAGGTCAGGAAGAGGCTCCATCCAAACAGGATCTGCCTGTTTGCTCCAGGAACCCACATGGCTTCAGGGGGAGCACCTCCAGCAAGTTTGGGGTGGACAAGGCAAGTCCTGTGTGTGTTCCCACAGTACAGAGAAACATCAGCTAATGAGGCAAGTGATAGTCACTGATATTTTTATAACAGCTTATATTTTCAAGTGAGAAATGAGTTAAAGCCACAGTTTTTGTTCTAAGTGCATAAAAACTCTCTTTGCACAGTTTTGTTCAAAAATCACCTTCCTAACTGCAAAGTTTACTGAGTTTTGTAGAAGTACACCTTGATATAAATTTAAAGGTACTTACACATCAGGCAAGCCTGAAGATTTACTTCTCAGCCAAAAATATTTACTTCTTTTACTTCTGGCAAAAAGTGGAGTGTGTTCATTGCTCTTTATCCCACCTTGCTTTTCTGTTGTGGCTATGAAACTAGAGGATAAAGGAAACACAGAGTTTTCTGGACTGATTTTGTGGGACAGGAATACCAGGGATAAAATCTTACACTTACTGTCCAGTCCTGGTAAATTTACCGACACAAATCTCCATTTTGGGTCTGGCTACATGAGATTTTTAATACTGAACCTGTATTGAAGTGGCTGCAGTGAGGAAAGCCAGTACATTAGATACAGTGAGCACAATCAGCTGTGCTACTCCTTCCCCAAAATGCACCTCAGGGAAGGGGTTCTCAGCAGCCTGGCAATTTTTGCTAGAAATGAACTTTATAACAGAAACATCTGGTTTGGATATTGCTCTGGAATGCCCAACATCCCACCCTGCCCCAGGGATGACAGCCTGGCCTGTTTGCCAGCCTGGGGGGGCTCTGTTTGTCAGTCTGTGGTGCCTGGGTCAAGCACCTTCTCTAGAGCTGTCTCCAGGTAAGTCATGGACTGCTCAAGGATTGTGTGACAGCCACCTTCAGCTGGCCACAGGCCCAGTGGGAAAGCAGGATCTCCCTTGGGTGACTTGAGGAAAACCCTGGTAAGGACAGAGCAGTTAGACTGCTACACATGGTGCCAGCTCCAAGTAAAATCTCCTTGTGCAAAACCAACACCGTTATGTTAGATTTGCACATTAGTTAGGAACAGCCTCTCTCCTGGGTCAGCATGGCTGAAATTATTATCTCCACTCAAAGCAGGCCAGCTCTTAGTGAGGCCTCACGTGCTTTTAGCAACATGCATGTGATAGAAGCCAGGAAAATCTACTCATCCAACTTCAAATTGGCCTTTTTTTATCAGAGCCCTTGGGCGACTGGCGGTCACAAGGAATTCACATCAGATGCTTCCTTCAAGACTAAATCTAGTAAAGAGTGTTTACATACCAGGGTCTGTTGGTTGTGGGTTTACACACAAGCTCTTTTGTGAAGGTTACCTATAAAACTGGTCCAACCCAGAGCACAACAGTTTATCCATCATCTTTACGACTCAGTTGCTGTCCTGATTGTTTAGGCTGGTAATTAAGAAAGTAAAGCAGACTGGATAGCACTCCATACCCACTCCACATAAATCCTGTCCTTTGCAGAACAGGAAACAGAGAGCTTTTCATCGAAGAGTCCCTGCTTTAAATCAGTGTGAGCAAACTGAGGCACACCTAGAGACACCATCCCAAGCTTCTCTGTGCCTCATTCACTCACCCTGCAAGGCAGGGTTTCCATAAGAGCTGCTTATCCCTTTACACCCCTCAGAGGGGACGTGTCCTGACTGTGGCACAGTGTTAGGGCTTGGCTGTGTTCCCACAGGAGTGCTGCTCGTGCCTTTGCACACCAACCAAGTGTCCTGCAGCTCTGCTGTGTGAGGGGGTTTTTCTCTCCCTGTGTGACTGAACAATCAGCCCTTGTGTTGTGCAACTGGCTGTGTGTCTGTGGCCAGCCTTTGTGCAGCTTGGTGTGCATCGGTGCCAAAACCCATTGCAAAAATCTGCTTTCTTCTTGCCCATTTCAAGATGTCGGGGAGATGGAGCCAGCCAGGCTCAGCACCCTCAGACAAGCTTGAGAGGGGGGTCAGTGTGGCTCTGCCTGCTTTGAGATCAGGAAAAAGGGCTTGTTTTCTCCTCAACCATATAGGGGACAGGGTGCATGTGAGCCAGACAGCTTTTTCCTCTGTGGTTTGCAGCCTGAGGCCATAGCCTTCTTCTAGGGCTGCACTGAGAAGCAGAGGCACTTCAAATGAGAAAATCCAGCCTTACTTGTTAAATTCTTCCTTTTAGCACTAAATGAACTTAGAGAACTAAAATGCAAAAGAAAAAAAAAAAACAAAAACGAGGACATAATTCAGCTGGGGAGGATTAGAACTGGTGAAAGCTTGATGGAGTATGGGGGAAACCACTCATGAGGTGCTTGTGGTTTTACTGAGGTAAATAAAACTTTGATTAAACAGCAACAACAAAAATAATAAAAAAAATACACACAAACCACCAGCTTAGAAAGAATGAAATTGGAATATGAGCAGCTGTGAGAGGAAGAAGTTTAGGGAGAGAAAGGGGGCCCTGAGCAGAAGCTGCTCATGGCTCTTCCCGCCAAATTTTTCGGCAGGAGCTCTTTTCCCTCAGGGACCCGGCCGCCATCTTAGGGGGCTGCTGAGGGGAGGGCCCCCTGTCCGTGAGGGGCTCTGGATGCCCAGGACTCACCAACCTCACCTCCAAAAATCTCAAAAAACTTCCAAAAATGAGAGCAGGGCTCGCTGCCTGTCCCTGCTGCTGTGTTTTTATTGCCAACACCTGTGTGGCCATCAGGGTTAACGAGGGACAGCTGGGCCGGGCCAGCCCGACAGGAGTCCAGTGTGAGGGAGTGCCGGACAATGGACATCTCAGCCTGAAGCCTGCTGAGAAAAGGTGAGTAAAGCTCTATTCTTTATGTATTTTTTTACTCTTCATGAGGCAGATTGGCAGCATGCAGCTGCATTGGAGGTTTAAGGGGAAAAAAAATTGCTGTTTGTTGGAAAGCAGGAGCGTCAGGTGTTTGGTTTCTGAAGGGAGGGAACGTGTTGGCCTGTGGGGATTGCAGGGCACCCACACCATGGGGGTCTCAGCTCCTGCCCACAGCCTGGACAGCACAGTACAGGGTCTGTACCCATCTGACCCCAAGGATATCCCACCCCAGCACCATCCAGGCACATGCCCAGACCTCCATTGCACGCTGGGAAAGGGGAATGGTGTGGTTATGGTTTCCTGTGTGCTGCCCCAGAACAGTTGTGAGGTAACACAGCACGAGGTTTGGGGCTGACTTTGTGAAGTGAATCCTGAAGTGCCCTTTGGTTTGTACATGTTGGAACTGGGGCTGAGGGAGTGGGAGGTGAGGGCACAAAGGAGGAGGAGCAGGAGCCAGCTGGTGTTAGCCTCCTCATTTTGTACACGGGTTGTTGGTTCACTTCGTATGTGTTTATTGTTGAGAAGAAATTGTCAGGAGACATTTTGGTTGTAAATTCGACGGGAAGTGACCCTGCTGGCTTCTCGTGCCTCACCGAGGGCTGCCCCTCACCTTCCTAGCACCCAGCTCCTGGGTGCCCAGTGTCCTCAGCCTGTCTTTTGAGGCTTTTGTGACAGTCAGTGCCACACGCAGGCTCGTGCAGCCACAGTCACTTGGATGGCCTATTTCTGTCGAGTGAAGTTAATGTGAACTGCTCAGGGAGAGGTTATTTTCTGAGAAGACAAAGCTGCTGGTCTGTCTTAGCCCTCACTGCTCTTCTAAGCTGTGCATGAGATTTTAATTCCTGTCCAATCTATTGCTTCCAGACTCACCTTCTTTTAGAACCGGTTACTTGTTCTCATCTTCCAAGGTGTGAGGTGAAAGCACCTCTCACTTAATCTGTGTTGATGAAATAATTTAGATTAGAAAAGACTCTTAAAGTCAAGTGCAGCTGTGAACCTAGCACCAGTAAATCCACCACTCTGCCCCAAGTGCCACATCTCCACCTTTCCTAAGTACCTGCAGGCATGGTGACTCCACCACTTCCCCGGGCAGCCTGTTCCCCTGAAAAAAGTTCTTCTCACACCCAACTCAGTGTCCATGTTATAAGGCAGCCTCACAGCTGTTTTGTAGAGGGTTTTGAGGTCCCATTTTCCCTGGCCATGACACTGTAAGGAAATAAAATGGTGAGTGCCCACTGTGCAGGATTTAAACTCAGCAAAGAAAGAAAATCTGCACCCTTTGGCCATGTTGTGGTGCTTTCTGCTCCTCTCCAGAGCAAGCAGGGCTCAGGGTTCTCCCAGAAATCTTGACATGAGTTCCCTGTGCTTCAGGAGAGCACACTTGGCAGGGACAAATGTCACTTTCCCATTGACTGTGACCCTCTCCTCTGCAGCAGGCCACGGAGTTCTGGCTTTCCCGATGGCTCTAGCAGGAGACAAAGCCTGGACAGGAACCAGCCAGGGCACGCTGCATTTACTGGCGTCCCTCAAAGGAGCAGGATTACTTATAGCTCCTGGACATGGGAGCAAAGACTCAAAGCAGCAGGAAATGCTGGCAAAGGGATGTTTCCTTCCTCCCCTTTCTCCTGTTTTGTGGTCTCCTGAGTGGTAACTGCCAGTGCTCAAAAGCAGGATAAAGTGAATTAATTCTTGTGGGAGATCCAGGAGGGGGGTGGCCCCAGGAAGGCGCTGTTTGTGCCCTGAGCACCGCAGTCAGGAACACTTGTGGCTAACCTAGCTGGCAATCAGGGCTGCCAGCTTAAGGAAAAAAATGGGATTAGCTTTATTCTTGTCAGTTCTGAGGCACACAGACCTCACCTGACCAGGGCAGCCAGGAACAGAGACACTCAGCTCTAAGCTCTCCTGTGCCACTGCTGCATCAGGGCTGTTGTACCTTCTCAGTGTCACACACCTGATTGGACTTACCTTCAGCCAGGTTATGTGACAGAGGGAGAAGCAAGGCAAAAAGTGCTCTCTCTTCCCCAACTCCCCACCCCAAATACCCTGCAAAACACAGAAATCCCCAGCCTTACCTGACAGGGCAAAGCACCAGCAGGACTTGTCTTGAGCCTTCCCTACCAAACACACCCAAGCCTCTAAACACGTAGCTTCCTGTGCCATAAATGATGCAGCAGATGCAGGGCAGGAATGAGTCCCTCCATTATCTGCGCCCTCTCCCCTGGGGGTGCCCAGCTCCAAGCAGCTGCTGCAGTGCAGGGGGGACAGTGCTGCTGCCATGAAGGCAGCCTGTCAGCCTGCCCACACGGAGCTGGGATGGCTCAAATGCTCCACAGAGGGCCGTGGCCCTGCCCGGGCTGGCTCAGCTGCTGGAGGAGCAGCTGTGCCTGGATTAGCCAGCAGGGATCACATTCCAGCACGGAGCAGCCTTTGGCTAAGGCAGCCTCACCTGCACAGGCTGTTGCTGACTGAGCCCCGCTGGCAGCACAGTCACACAGCCACCGAGCCAACCTGCCCAGGCTCCCCATTCCACACAGCATGCAGCACTTCCTTACTTTCCATGGGTCCTCCAATGCCATGACAGTCCCAGCTTGGGTCAGCAGGCTGTGGGGAAAGAGCAGCAGCAAACACATTCCAAGGCATTGCACGAGTACAGAGGTTCTAAGCAGAAGAGACTCTTTACCAAGCTTTTTTCCTTCTTTGTCTGCCTAACTGCAGTTAGTTGTGTTCAGTGCACTGAGGATTAAATGCCCCTGGTAACTCTGTTGGATACAGCCCTGTAGCAGGGCAATGTCCCAGACACTGACCCACAGGCTGCCACGGGGTTTGTCACCCATACTTGACGTGTTGCTCAGCCCCCGACTGTGCCTGATCGTCTGTCTCTGGCAGTGTCCACACCTCAAGTCATGAGCACCAGGGACAGCCTGGATTCCCTCAAATCAGTCCTAAGCTTTCTGCCAGGCTTCACCTTTCATTCCACATCTTGTTCCCAGCCTGCCTACTGTTCACTGCTCCTCAGGCCAACCAGTGCCAGCCTACAGTGCACACAACTGGGAAAGCGAAGCTCTTGGCAAGAGCACAAGCCATGCCCCGAGTTCCCTGTCAGTCCCCCATGCCCAGCAGGGAGCATCCCTTCGTGGTCAGGGATGGATGGCACTGTGAACAGCCAGCACTCACTTGTTCCTGGCTGGGACTCATCCTACACTGGAGGAACCAGAGAGGGACCACACAGTGGAGCCAGCAGGGTGAAGGGAGCAACTCCTGCTAAGGCAGCTTCACTCAGTCAGGCTTTGCCAGGCTTGTGTCTAGCTCAGAACCAGCTGCAAGGCTGCAGTGTAAGGAGGAAAATGGCTGGATACACATCCCCTCCCTGCCCACCCCCCTGCAGCACACACAGGAGCAAGCAGATTAGAGCAGGGAACAGCAGAGGAAGCAGCCATTGCAAGTTTTGGTTTATTTCACTACACAGGGGGCAGAAAACAAAACAAACCAAGCTATAGCTGTTAGCTGAACTTAATGGCTTTGACTTTGAAGTCACCCTCCACAGCCAGGTATTCAATTTTCTCCATGCCCAGCCGATTTGGGAACTTGAACTCTGCCTCGGGCAGCTTCACCGTGGCCTCAGCTTCATCGAAGGAGATGCATATCTGTAGAGAGCCATGAGAGAGAAGGAAGGACGGGAGGAAGGAAGGAATGAAGCTGACACATCACAGCTCCCAGGCCTTGCTCACTCCCACTGCCTCCCGTGCTGCTGCTGCCAAGGCCGTGCTCAGCAGCTCAGCAGAGGCATAGCAGGGAGGAAGCTTCTGCAGCCGTGGGATGAGACAGACCCAGTCTGAGCTCAGTGCTGTTGCTGCTCTGAGGGGCACAGCTCAGCCCAGAGTGGGGCACTGAGCAGCTGGGCTTGACTTGGGCAGTGCAGCTCTGGACACTTCCTTGGCTCTTCCCCTGGGGCTCGTTCCCCTTTCCATGCCTGCTCCTTCTGCCCCACACAGGCACAGGGCAGCATGAAAAGCTGTGCCCTTGGCCACTCGGTGCCTGGGCCCAGTGCGCACCCCTGGGGCCTCACCTCAATCTTGTCACCATGCTGGAAGGGGAAGTCAGCCTTCCTGTCCTCCTCCCCCCACACGCCATCCTCCTTGGAATTGCACACGATGGTGTTGACATCCCCGTGGCAGTCAAAGCGAGGGTTGAAATGCAGCATGAGGGTGCTGCTGTCCTTCCCCACGTTCACAGCAAACCTGGGCAAACAGAGCTAGTGCAGAGGGTGCCTGTGCAGCAACTCCAGCTGCCAGTGCTGGCAAGCTGAACACAGCAGGAGCTCTGGCTTCCCCCATCAATCCATTCACCACCTCACTCACCCTTTGGCATCAGACTGGATCTTCCCTTTGACCTTGATGCACTCACCAGGCTCAACATCCAGCTGAGTAACAACCAGTCCCTGCAGGGCCAAACCACAGGAGTTAGTCTATCCCAAGGCAAGGCTTCCAATCCTGCTTGGGCCAGGGCACACAGCAGCTGTGGCACACCCAAAGATGAGTTTTGTGCTAGGGGAAGGGCTGAGTCCCAGCAGCCACGGGGGTCTCCCGCTCCCCTAAGCAGCATAAGGTGACAAGGAGGTGGGGTGGGGTGGCCCTGGCTGGATGCCAGGTACCCACTAGAGCCGCTGTCACAACTGCACGGGGGGAGAAAATACAACAAAAAGCCCATGAGTTAAAACAGAGACAGGGAGGGAGAGGTCACTCACTGATTACTGTCACAGGCAAAACAAAGTCAGCTTGGGGAAAATAATTTAATTTATTACCGATGAAAATCAGAGCAGGATAATGAGAAGTAAAACAGGCTTTAAAAATGCCTTCCTGCCACTCCTTCCCGGCTCTACCTCTTCCCCGTCAGTGGCACAGGGAGGCAGGGAAGGGGGACGGTGTTTGTGCCTTTGCTCGAGGAGAGGAACCTTCCCCTGCTCGGTGCGGCTCCCTCCCACAGCGCTCCCCTCCAGTGAGTCCTCCCTGTGAGCTACAGCTCTTCACCACTGCTCCGACACGGGTCCCTTTCCACGGGGTCACAGCCTTCCTCGGCCATGCCCCTGCTGCGGCACAGCGCGCTCCCTGGGCTGCAAGTGCATTTCTGCCTGCCTGTTGACATCCATGGGCTGCAGAGGGGCGGCTGCTCCCCCACGGCCTTCACCACAGGCTGCAGGCTGTTATCGCAGAGCCACTCCTGCCGTCCCTGATGGGCTCGGCCTTGGCCAGCGCCGTGTCCGTCCTGGAGCTCTGCCGACACGGGGGAGGCTCTGGCAGCTTCTCACAGCAGCCACCCCGGTAGCCCGCTGTGTTACCAAAGCCTGGTCACACAAGCCCCGTACTGAGCTACCTAACCGTGTGCAGGGGCAGGTAGGGAGGCGAAGTGCGAGTCAGCTGGCTTGGGCGCTGTCCCCCGGCCCCCTGACGGCCCCCTTGCCCTCATGCCTGCTCCCCGCTCTGCCCGCACACAGCCTGCCCAGCTCAGGGTTCCTCGAGTCCCTGCGCCCTTATCCCCGCGGCACGAACTCTGCTCCGCCTCTGGAATGCAGCCGCTGCGCCCGGGGGGGTCTTTCGAGGAAAGGAAAGCTGCGGGAGCAGGGGCGGGTTAGAGTACACTGCCAGCCTGCTTTCCTCTCCTGTTGCATTAAGAGTTAACCCACTCCTGCACCCAAAAGGCATTTTCCAGAAGAAAAATACACAGATTAAGGGAAAAAAAGTATAAAGAGTCTGGAAAGAGTAGAGTTGCAAACGGACCCAAACCTTTAGAGTACTTGAGAATAAAAACATTCCTCAGCTTCCCTACTTAGATAACATGCTAGAGAAGAGAAGAAGTACGGCTGGTCTGCCCTAACTGTTCTTCCCGAAGCCATACATCAGCTTTACATCTCCTCCTGTCCGCCCATCTCTAGCACCACCTCAAACCCCACAGGCAGCCCAGGCGAAATCCCAGTCCTGCTTGGCACAGCAGCCCGGCTCGCAGGCGGCACTCACTTTCTCCATGCTGCGGACACCGGCCCCGGCAGGCAGAGCAGCCCGAGCCCCTCTCCCGGCACGGAGTGACGCAGCGCCGGGCTCGGGCAGCTGATCCAGCGGGCAGGACCATCACATGCTCGGGGGGGACGAGCAGAGCGGGATTGATAATCGCAGCTGCTGGGCTGGGCCCCGAGCCTCGCAGCCATGGACAGGGGGCGGCGGGAGACCTCTGTCGATACTGCTCTTTGCAGGCAGCCTGTGTGTGATACTAAGAGCTGGTGATTGCTTGCTTCTGCGTGATCCGTGCTGTAAGCTCTCCCAGCTGCTGTGCAGGATCCCAGGAGCCGAATCCCGGTGCTAGGAGCCAGGTGGCTGCTTTTTGTTCGGCGATCCTGTCTCAACTCAGGGCTGGAGTCCTCGTGTTCCTGCTGCCAAGTGGCTGTCTCTGTGGATACGGGTGGATGCGCTCTCCCAGCCCAGCCTGGTGGGAGACACTGGTACAAAGCCTCGCTGCTTGCAGTTCAATGAAAGCCGAGGGCTTGGTGCAGCCCGTGTCAGCATTTCAGCAGCGCCTAAAAGGTTAAGGTTGGCGGTGTGGGGCTCTTAAGTAGATGTGAGAATTCAGGCTGCGGCTTTTGAAAAGTAGCACGATCTCGCTGGTTCCATTCCAGTTGCAGAAGGCTCCGGAGGGAAAAGAGAAATGCTTTGTTCGGGGAGGAAGAGGCCGGGCAGGGCTGTGTGCAGCCGGCAGGACCGGAGAGGAGGCTGATATCCCCGAGGGTGCCCAGCGCCTGCCATTGCCCGAGCACGACTGCCCCGGGGGCTGTGCAGGGGCAGCGGCTGCAGCGCTTGGTGGAGCCGTGTCCCTGGATCGGCGTGTACCTTTCCATGTGCTTTAGCAGGGTCCTCAGGACTCTGTGCCTCAGTTTCCCTGAGGCCTGAAGTGACGCTGATGCACGCAGCTCCCCGATGCTGCCTGTAAACCCGCAGCGAGAGCTGCTCTATAAGCACAGGGTGCTGCTTGCTGGCTTGAGCCATGACCACTCTTGGGAGGGCCGCTCCGGGCACCTCACAACGCAGAGCAGGAGATTGTGGCTGGGTGGAGGTGGGAAACACTCTGCCCTGCAGGAGGCTGCTGGAACTTCATTAGAGCTGGTACAGGAACAGCATCCTGCCCCAGATACCCCCCACACCCATTTCAGAACATTCCTGTGGCGTTTCAGCAAAGCTGAGCTGCCTTTTTACTAAAAAGTCACAAGCTCGGATTGCAGCCCTTTGAATGGGGTGCATAAAAGAGGACAAAATGCTGACTGAAAGCGCTGTGGGGAAAATCCTGCACATGCCCTCACCTCCAGCTAACTCCCTGGCACACACAAGAGCCATCCAGAAGTCAGGAGTTAACTGTAGGAGTAGAGTTCACACAGGTAGCAAATGCCACTGAGAGCAAACCCCCTCCACAGAGAGGTTGGAGAAATCCCAACTAATTCCACCTTAAGTTAGCCCCATTCTCCCGCAGTGTTAGCCAGGATCACGTGTTAGAGACAGGCTTTAGGCCCTGCTCTCTGAACCTGAGTTACTGTTCCCCTGGTCGCTGGCACAGGGGAGGGATTGAGCAAATTCTGTTTGGTCAGTTGGGTTTGTGTATTTGTTTTCCTTTCAGCCCCGTGAAATCCCTGGAGACTTCTCTCCTCCTTTCAGTGCTGGCCCCTCTGTCTCCCGAAATGCACATTTCATGTGAGTTGCTCTTCTGGCCTGGCTTCCTCCTCTGACCCTTCAGACAGTGAATTACCTTTCTAATAACACCCGGAGACTGCTCTGTTTGTTTTCCTTGAGTGCTGTGCTCTGGCAGCCTGATCGGTTTAGCAGCAAAGCCTTTGTCTTTAAAGCACTCCCTGTCGTGAGCCCTGTGATATCAGCAAGGTGTTTGTTCTGGGGCTACAATGCTGAGTTGCCTCACTGTCCTGCATCTTTCTTGGGATTAAGTGGGAGAAAAACAGGGGACACAGTGGCCCTTCAGAGGGCAGGCTGCAAAGCAAGGCCACACTGGCCAGTCCCACCCATGAGGGATGATCCCAGCCTCCCTGCACAATGGGAGGCAAAGCACACCTTGCACCTCCCGCAGGGAGGGACTCGGGCCCCATGCACCCACAGCAGGCAGGCAGAGGGTTGGGGTGTGTTTCCAGGGCCTGGGGGAGAAGGGGAGAGCCAGTGCCCTGTGCAAGCCCCTCTCATTGCCCAGGTCCAGCAGGGCATGTTCTGGGAAGAAACCCTGGGCGGAAGAGCCCGAGTGAGCCCCACCTGGGTTGTTACAAGGGCCTGCAGTCAGTACAGGCCCTGAGAGAGAGTAGCAGGGCACACACAGTGCAAGTGTCCCCATTTCAGGCATCACAGCTCTCTGCCTGCTCTGGGAGAAGTGTTGCACCCATCTGGCAGCTCTGGCAGAAGCTGGGAGACAAGAGTCATCTCTCTCCTGCTCATCCAGAGGTGATGCACGGAGGAATTTTTGGCTCTGGGGAAAATGAAGGCTGGCCTCCCGATGCTTGGCCGTGCAGGCTTGCTTGTGGGTACAGTGTTCTGCCCAGCACCAGGTCTCCAGCCCAAACTCTTCATTCCCCTCTTGGTTTGCACAGGCTGAAGGCAGACACCGGGCCAGTCTGATTTCCTTGTAACTCCCTAGAAATGTCCCAGATTTGCTTCGGAAGCGAAGGGTGCAGCATGCTGAGTGTTACTCCTTTTAATCTGATGTGAGAAAATGTACACCCTAGCCATTGGCAAAGTCGTATCCCGGCTAATCAGTGCTGCCATTAGAGATGGCTTTGCCCCGGTTTGGGAGGTCTGAGGGCACACCCTGCTGCTGGCTACCCCAGGGAGCAGGGTGTGCCCCGGGGCCTGCGGGCTCCCCACCGCCCCTCCTGCTTTGTGGCGCACGGAGCCCACACACGCTGCCGGCTGCTGGGGGGACACGTCCCGAGGGGCTCAGGGCTGCAGCTGAGAAGGAGCCCCCAGCTGTTGCCGAAAGAGTGAGCAGAAGCTTTCTCCTCCTTCGGGGAAGGCATCCAGCCCCGGGGCCAGCGCAGGAGTTCTGTGCGTGCACTGCCCTGGGGGGGCACCACTGCTTCGGGCACTGCCCCTCAATCACTGACCAGTGCAAGGATTGTGCTGCTAAAACAATGACAAGAGAAACCCCTCACCCTTTCCTAGAGTGAGAGAAAGCTTACAGTTTGCTTTAAGCTTCATTTTCTTTGGGGAAGATTTGTTCTTGTCTGTGAGTTCATTCTCAGTGCATCAGGCAAGGGCTGCGTCTTTTTCTCACGCCGGCTTTAGGGAATATTTGTGTCAATACTGTCTGGATGGGATTCTGTTCTCAGCAATAGCCCCTGGTTACTCTTACAACCTAAATATTATTCTGTTACAGCATAACAGACATACACATTGCATTTCTATATACACTGTTTTCTCTCCCTTGGAATATCTGGGGACTTGAACTTAAGCAATCCTCTGCTTCTGCTGTTGAAGTGTCTGGTTCTCTGTCGCTACCACAGCCCATCAGTTTGTCTTTTTGCTTGGGCAGTGATGACTCCCCTGAAGAGTTTCGTTGCAGAGTTTCCCTGGCCCCTCTGCGGAGCTGGCTAAAACAATGCTCTCACTGCCACAGTATCTTCCAGCCCTGTGCTATCCTTGGGGGAAACTCTAGGGCTCGGCTGGATACCACAGAGGAATGGAGCCAGACTCCCAGGAGGAGGCTTTGGCCTGCTCTCAGCAAACAGAGTGACTCAAGGAGCCCCAGTGCAGTGTGGCAGGAGGGTGAGAGGCGCTCCAGAGCCTGCTGGCACTCAGATTCCCCAGGCACTGCCTCAGAGGGAAGTTTGTGCCAGGAAGGTCCAATCTGCGCTGGATACCAGCTGGGCTTGCGTGGCCACACCACAGCGTTTTTATCCCTGAGGGCTTCCTGATTTCAGCTTTCCCTACATTTAAAAGGAGGCACCTCTATTCCAGGTTAATTATAAATTAAGTTAATTATAAAGAACTTCTCGCACTGTCACAAAGTGATGAAAGGAGTTTGCTGATTGTGTCACTGGAATTTAAAGTATGTCTCCTCATTTTATTTCCCTCATTAACATTGACCCAAGCTGATAATCTGTGTGTTTCTCTCATCTCTCAGTGGATTAGATTTAACTAGAGCAAATTGTTAACTACCCTGGAGAACTGGGCCTTTGTTTTTTTGGACTCACTTTGCTTTGGCACCTCCCTCCTTCACCTTTTAAGTTTGAGGGTGGCAAATGCCTCACCTCAAGAGTTTACTGCCTCCTCTGAAAGGAGCTGCTTGCGTTTGCTCCTCACTGGATGTCCCTGCTGTTATGAATAAGAAGCTTGACTAGGCCAATATTCAAGCAGCAATCAATTTATAATTTAATATGGTAAAGTATGAGCAATACAGCGCTGGGTACAGTGGGGGAAGTTTTCCCTCCAACTGCACACCCATAGTTGATGGCTACAGGTATTTATAGGGGTACTCATCAGCTTTTTTCAGCAGTTTCTATTTCCAATCTTTTACTCATCAGCAATTTTTATTCCAAATTATTACATCACAATTCTATACACTATTGTGATTTTAATTTCTCAGGATGTATCTCAAAGGAGCATCCCCAGATGGTGATGGTCCAGTTTCCAAAAGAAGAAAGACCAATCCCACCTGGTGGGGTCCAGCTCCCCAGATGTCTGTCCACCTTTTAATTGCAGAGACTATAAATCTCATAACAGTGATGTCCAGCTTCCCTTTGGTCGAAACCATAAACCCTTGAGGTGATGTTCATCTTCCTTTCTTAAGCTGTTTTTCTCTGCTTCAATAAGGTGTGAGATAAGCATATTTCCTTCATATATATTCCAAAGTTATAGTTTCAAGGATACAAGTAATATTCTAAAACTATACTTCAAAAGGCTATTATTGCAGAGCTTTTTATGGATTAAATGCAAGGAAAAAGCAACATCTTTAACACCTTAATTCCAAGGCTCCTAAATCAACCAGGCTTAATTGCAAACAAAAGATAGGTTCAAAGGCCTTTTTCCATGCTTTATTCTCCTCAGTTATTATTAGAATTCACAGCTCTCCCATTGTCGGGGTCCACACATTTCGCATTCACAAATACACACGTCACCTGTTTGTACCTGACACAAAACACAGCTTTGCATCTCACACTGCTACTCTGAAATTAAGAATCCAGGTCCATCTTTCCCTCCTCCTTGGGGGTCACCACAGCTCTTAGGCAGCTGTTGCAGTGGGAGCTCCATGCAGAACCCATGGATTAGTGACCCTTCAGGTGTTTTCCTCGAGGTCTCTCAACTCGGGCAGCACTGAGTACTCATTTTCCTTAGCAGCACAGCTGTTTACTTTACATCTCTGACTGCACTGCAAACTTCTGCAACAGGGAGCAGACCCTGGAACACTTCTCAGCGGGATGTCACAGCAGGATAGCAGCACTTCCCAAGCCTTAGATATTCCTGTGGTCTAGCCCCAGGCGATCTGGGTTTGATTGGCACCTCATGATCCTCACCTCCCCTGCAAGGGGACTTGTGTAGTGGCTGAAGATGGGGACCTATGGATTTTCCTATCCCTAACCTGCTGAATAAAACCTGTATAGGCCTTGAAGGGTCCACATGGCGAGGGAAAGTAAAAGGGAGTGCAGCTGCATTGCCCTCCACAGAGTAACTCCAGCAGTAGAGCTGGTTAGCTGGGTCTGGACCCCGTGTGGGTTAAACAAGGTGTCAGTGAAAAAAGGATCGTCACTGGAGCAAGCCTTCTCAGCCGCTTTCATCTTGAGTGGAGGTGTCTGCACCAGGCTGGGGTTCTAGTCTTTGTTTTGTTCCCTCTTCAGAAATCAGCTTTTTTCACATCATGCCACATGTAAAGTTAAAGCTCCCAGGGTTTTGTCAGGTAACTGGGAATGCTCTTCTGAAGGATTTGCTGCATTCCAGACCACAGGACTGCATCTGTGTTGTCATAGTAGATACATCCAGGACACAGTAGACACCTCTGTTGGTCCGTTTATATTATCTCCTTAGGATTGTAAGGCTTGATTTTCCTTATGTCCCTCTCATTCTGCAAAACCTGCAAGGCAGAGATATTCCTCGGACTGAAAGACTGTGAAGCAGTTTCTTGGTTTGGGACTCTAATTGTTGGAGGAAAACCCCTCACAGTGACTTTGGACAGGGTGGGACCAGCGTCCACAAAAGCATTTCAGCAACCTTAGGTTAGACTGGTTTAGCAGAGCTCTTTTCTAGCCTGACATAGCGCATAGAGCATGCCAGGATGGCTTAGAAACTCAAGCCATCTGGAATTCTTTTCCACAAAAACATGTGTGTGCCAGAATTGGTCTCATTTGAGCCACCCACAGTGAAAAGGGATTGTATTTAGGCTGGCTCAAGTTTCTTGAATTCAATTTTAGGCAAGAGAAAATGGTCAGCAAGTATTTGGAAAATGCCTTGGAAAGAACACGCTGATTAAAAACGTAACAGTCTTTGAAGGAACATTAACACTGTCCATTCTGAGCCATGAGACACTGAAGAGCCATCAAAACGATGATAGGTGGGGAGAAGTTCCTTCCCCTTCCTGCCACCTTCTCCCCCAGTGATTTGTCAGCCAGATTTAGGGCTTACCCAAAATGAGTCATGAGGACTCCCTTAGTTCACAAAACAGCCCTGAGCTCTGGCTGTTGAGGTGCAGCAAACAAAGAGACACTCAGGTTTAAGACTGATGTACTTTTATAGGGTACAGCAGCTGTAAAAAGTGTCAAGTGCAGGCAGCTCATTTGGTTGTCTCCCATAATTCATGAGGGGCCATTTCCCAGGGTGGCATCTCATCTAGTAGGTAAAGGGGAAGGACCCAGTTAGAAATATTCACACACAAGTTTGGAAATACGTTTAGAAGTGGCAGATGAGTAAGTTCTGCTGGAAAGCAAGAGCATCATTCCCAAGCACTGTGGGCAGATCAGAATCCCTGCTCCTAACCCCACTGAAGGCTGTGGTGATCCTGGCTGGATTCACAAAATGATTCTTGTTGTATTCATATTGTTCTTATCATATTTCTAGAGCCCCATACCTTCTGGGTGGTTTTCTCACAAGCAGCTCTTCACAGCAGTGTTGCTCCTGCTTCTTCATCAGGGCTCCTCCAAGGTTCTCCCTGGCTGGCCAACCCACCCCCTTTTATCCCACTTACCTTCATTAGCCACAGCTGCAGCCCATTTAGAACAACTAGGATTGGGGCAAGGCCACTCACACAATACATATATATTACTAGGACTCCTACTATAGATTCTGGCACAGTGTGGTGAAACAAAGCAGTGGTTCAGAGCCCTGCAAGGAAAAGGGCGGGCAGGTGGGATTTGTCACCCTGACAGGAAGGACTGGGAGAATGTGAGCAATGGCAAAGCCCCAGCCGTGCCTCGGGCCCAGGGGAGAGCACAAACCCAACTGGCTGCCCCAGTGCAGCCACCAGTGCAGCAGGCTCCGCTGAGACTCTGCGCTCCCAGGGCATGTGACAGTGTGCCCAGGGTGTGAGGAGCAGCCTGGCAGCTGGGCTGCATGGAATCCCGCAGTGCCTGGGGACAGGCAAGGGGCATGGCATGCCTGCCAAGTCTGCAAGGTACCAAAATCTGAGGGAAGCACCATTGCACCCGCCCTCCCCTTCGGCCACAGGCAGGAGTAGGAGTGTCCAGATGCCATGCCTGATTGCATGGACATCCAGATCCATGGCTGACTGCTGCTTGCCTCCAGCACAGACATCCAGCAGCTATAAAGTCACCCATCATGAAATCTACAGGCAGCCACTATGAGGAACAGCAGCCTTGGGCTTCTTGTGAGGCAGCAATGAGAAACCATGGAGAGGGCAGAGTTGCAAGATCTTTGCTTAAATCATCTACTCAGTACTTATAAAGCAAACAGACAAAGAATCCAAATCACATGCAAATACCTCCTGAGCTCAAGCATCTGCATTCCCACTGAGTATGCCACTCAGCATATGACTAAACCAGTTCCAGTGCTTATGCAAGGAAAAATGTGCAGCTTCCCTTGACTGTGCCCATCTGTGCGTCTCCAACCTGCAGGCGAGACTGCCAGGCTTAGTGACCTCCTGGGGATGCTGTTTATTAAAGCCACTTGCCTGGAAGCCTCCCTGCCTTGGCAAGAGCATTTCATCCCTCCTTTTTCCCTCTAAAACACACCTGCCCTGGTACATTCCTTGCCTGTGGACTGCAGTGACCAGCACTCGGATGGGGAGAACCCATAGCAGCCTTGTGGCTTAGAAACCTCCAGCAGAAAGTATGTTGGGACAAGAGTCGGGCTTTACATTCCTTGCCACTGGTGGTATGACTCAAGCAGAGCTGGAAACTCAGGTTAAGTATTTGAACACAAGCAAAGAAAAGAACAAGATATTTCTTAATGCATTGGGCTGTTCTACACACTTTTTCTTATGCAATAGTTAATCCCCTTGCAGTGCTTGCATTTTACACTCTTCAGTAATATTCAGCACATGCCCAGCAGAGGTCTTCCTGCCTGCAGGGTGACTTGATGCCACTTGGCACGAGCACAGAGGCTGGTAAGGGAGCCAGCCTGGCTCAGACACAGCAGGCAGCGTGACTTTGGGTGTCAAACCAGGGTGACAGCACAGGCTCCCACCTTGGTTCCCCAGCCTGCCTGCGTGGGCTGAGCCAGGGGCACTGGCATGGCCGGGCAGGGAGGTGAAACAATCCACAGTGACAGGCAGGCTTTCCCTTGGGTGAACTCACAGGGAGAGCAGAGCTGCAGGACTGGAAGCCAGCAGTGGTGCAGGGGAGGGACAGCTGCTGTCCCCAAGCCCGGCACAGTCCTGCAGGCTGCAAGTGAGCAGCAGCATCTGCTTCTCCCTTGGCCACTAGCAGGCTTGCAAACAGCCTGACTCTGAGGACAAACCCTGCCCTCATCCTTATCAGCTGCCTGTTTTGTTCTAGGGTCACTTTAGATACCATCACCAGGCAGTGTGAGAAGCACTGGGGAGATAAGGAGGGTGCAGTGTTTGTGGATGGAGGAGCACAGCTCTGCATCCCTGTAGCAACAACACTCCCCACTAAGTGCCTCTTGTCCTCTCTCCAAGTGAGACTCAAGCCCTTCCTATTTCCCTGACACATTCTCTGCTCTTTACCAGTGCCATGCACCTCCCACGTGGACTTTGGACAACCTGCAGGAACACCTGCCCTGTGCCTGGCTGTGCAAAGCTATTTGTTCCCTGTGGAATTACCATGGGGCTCCAGATCTGTGACACACACCAATTCAAATTCTTCTGATTCCCACTGCCACTGAAATATCCTGGGCTTCATGAAAGTCTATAAAATACCTCTTCTGGTATCAAATTCTTCAGAACATTCCTTCACTCTCGAGCTGTGACTCAAAGGCCAAAAGAAAATATTTAAACCAAGATCTCTCTTTACAGAGGCCCCTCAGCAAGGGGGAAGCTGCTGGGACACATCCTGAAGGATTGTGGTCCTTCCTTGCCGTGGCAGCATTAGAAATGCAAACTGAGGCCAGTCCACATGGACAGACATGCTTGTCTGGAGGACCTTGCCAATAGTTTTGACGGGCCTTTCCTTCACAACAGAAACTAGGACTTGTTAAGCAATTTATTTTAAATAGCTTGTGGCTTTTGAGCACATAGAGCATGGCTGCCTATGAAACATTATCACATAGCAAAAAAGGGGCCCAAAATCTTTATCAGACCCATCTGCCATGAGCAGTTTTGTGCTTTCCTCCAGTACCATCAGAGCTAAAAAATCCGAAGAGCAGTGTAAAGCTATATTTCACAAACAGGTTCTGGGTTACTTTTTATTTTATGACAGCCTGTACTGTAGGGAAGTCCGGATAAGTATGAGGAGCTTAAGTGCCTTTGCTGAAATCCTATCCAGATTTAAAATACCATGAGCCTTAGGCTTATTTAAACCATCCAAAAAGTCGTTTGCTCCACCAGATCAAATTAACTGCTCTAGGAGAAAGCCAACCTCCACAAGATCACCCATCTGTGTCTTTACAGACAAGTATTGCACTATAGGCTCAGTTAAGTATTTAACACAATAGTGCCTCTGTACCAAGCTTTTCTTGGTATCCTAAAATATATTTATTTTAATTAATGGTAAAACACATTTTCTGTGCTTAAATAGACTCATGATGGGGATGAGGGGTATTAATTTAACTAAACTAAGAACTCTCCTTTTAGAGCTTTCCAGTGTGACTGAGTTTTCAAAGACAACATTTGTATTTCCCTGAAAGGCTAACGGTTCTCATTTGCTGGGGAAATCCAGGCTGTAGTATTAATTGGGAAGGGGTGGGAGGGGGTTTCTTATACTAAACCCCACTCTGCTAGCCTGTTGTTATTATATTGCTCTTATCATATTTCTAGAGCCCCATACCTTCTGGATGGCTTTCTCACACACAGCTCTTCACAGCAGTGTTGCTCCTGCTTCTTCATCGGGACTCCTCCAAGACACTCCCTGGCTGGCCAGCCCACCTCCTTTTATCCCAGTTACCTTCATTAGCCACAGCTGCTGCCCAATTAAGGCCATCACAGCTGCAGCCCATTTAGAACAACTAGGATTGGGGCAAGGCCACTCATACAATACATAGATTTTACTAGGACTCCTACTGTACTAACCTACATCTGGTGCTACCTGTAGTAAATGTAATTATGGGAAATTCCAGCTTTACAGCATTTAGTAGCATTTGTGATTGTTTCATTACTTGCTAGAAGTGTGCAAGGCTAGAAGACTTTCTTCTCACTGTGGAGTTGTACACAAACTATTTAATTCAAAATGACATTTGTCACAGTAAGAAAAAATGTTTTGTGTGATGGACTCTCCATTTTTTTTTTTAATTCTTCAAGTTCTGTTTGTCTGCTTCACAAAGTGCTGTGATATAAAGGGTCCCATGGCCATTGGTTTCGGTTTGCAGTGTTCTGTTCTCTTGCTCACCTGCCTTCCCAGGAACACTTTTTTAATTGCACAAAGGCCTCTTGGGCGCTTTGAGCCGGGCTCCCAGCGTTGCCCCACCTTTGGTCCTTGTCCCCACCTTGAGGCGTGGGTCCAGCTGAGCACGGGCCGTGCCGTGCGCCCACTCTCAGCCGCGGCGCTGGGCGTGTGAGGGTGCTGAGGGCTTACCCTGCCGGGCCTGACAGCCTGCGCTGGGCAAAGGCCGAGGCGGGGAACACCCTCCCCCTCTGCTTTGGAGGGGGCTTTGGAGTACAAAGCAGCTGATCAGAGATAAGCGTGACAGAGGGCAGGGGTGGACTTTGCCAGCAGCAGCCGAGTGGGAGGTGTGTTTAAATGCAGCGAGAGGAGAGGGCAGAGTCCTGCTGTGCGTTAATCCTGCGTTTCAGGGCGGTGCAAAGTCAGATGCCTGCACTGGGTGTGAGGCAAGGAGCCACGTCCAGCTGCAATGAGGAAACAGCAGCGTGCACAGGTGTGGAAGGGGCCAGGCAGGCTGACAAGTAAGTGGCAAGGAGATAAGGAGAACTTGGAAATGGAGATGCTCAGGCTGCATGTGTGTGTATCCAGTGGTGGTTTACTCCTGGCTGGCTGGATCTGTGATGCACCAAGGCAGCAGTGGCTGAGGGAACCCTGCCTCCCACCATGGGCTGGACATGGGTTTCACCCTGTCCACTGCTTATTTCACTCGCAGAAAACTTGGGAGGATGAGGCTTTCTGGGAGTTAAAAGAGTGGTTATTCCCCCAAATAACTGTGTGGTGTAGGAGCTGTGCAGTATTAGCAGTGTGAGCAGTCCTAACACCGCTGAGCTGATAAACCAGAGTGAATGCACACTGAATCCAGAATGGAAAGGTTTGAGCTTCCTAACAGTTGCTCTGTAACTCAAAAATTGGAGAATCCAGCTTATCTGTCTCATCTCAATAGGCAAGCAAACAGTGATCACAAAATCAGGTCGCAACTTATTTAGTTCAGCAGTCTGACAACACTGCCAGGGAGAGAAAAGGGCTCTGAAAAAGGTGACAGGCGAGGGCTGAAACAGTGTGCAGGAAAAAAAAGCACCACTTTGGTTTGCGTCACGGAGAAAGGTCAGGGAAAGGGTGTAAGATGAGAATCCCAAGGTAGCAGCATGGAAGATACAAAGGGGAAAACCTTGTTCTTTGGAAGCTGTCTTTAGAGAAAAAATATGCCCCCCGCCCCAGTTTTAGTCAGCTCACAAACTTCATTTATTTGGGGTTCCTTCTGAGAAGCTCCCTGTACAGGAAGGCTCTGATGGCATCCCTGATGTACCCTGTCCAACAGGGTTGCTTTTAGGAGCTCATAGCCAAGGCTTGTGGAAGGCCTTAGGGATCCCTTTCCCCAGGGAGCCTGGTGCATGATGTGAGTAGTGACAATGGCTCTAAATGTGGTGGCAAAGGCTTCATTGCTTCATCAGGCAGCAGACATTTGTGTGTAGGTGTGACCTAGAGTATAAACCCCAGCTGGATTGAAGAGGAAGGGGGAATACACAGGATTCCTCCTGCTCTGGGAGGTCCCAGAGGGCCCTCCACGTTCTCCTGCTGGTGGCTCAGAGGCCACTTCAGAGCCGAATTTCTTATGAGTTCAAGATGGTGTTTCATCTCAGAGAGGAATGATCATTGACAGGACACTGCTTTGGTTTACTGAACTCTTTTCCTGTAAAAGGAGAAGAACAGGCTGGGAAAAGGCTTCAACCTTCTGTGGCCCGAGAGTCAGGCAGAGTAGCTTCCCTTGTGCAGGAAAAAGTTCCTCCCTCAAATAAACCCCAAGCAAAGCAGAGACCTCAATTAGTGCTTGAGCAAGGACTCGAGGCATTCCCTGGCACGCGTGTTATGCAAGGGTCAGGTTCTGCTGCCCTCGTTGCTGTTCCTCCCCGAAACTGCAGGCACTCACACACATGCCTCAAATGCATGAGCGCTCCCACCTCCTGCTCTGCTGTGCCCCAGAGCCTCCCACTGGGGCTGAGACAGCAGGCCCAGTTTCACTGCTCCTGCACCCGGGGTCACCCAGCAGCAGCATCAGCCTGGCCGCACTGGATCCCTGGCTCGTGTACCTCAGCTCTCTTCCTGCCTCCACAGAGCATCTATAGGAGGGACAGATTAGGTGCAAGATGAACTTGTTGCAATTTTTGACGCTTTAGAAGCTCATTTATGCTAAAGCTGAGAGCAGAGTACATTATAGGACCCACACAATCCACTGAGATTCCTAAAGACAGTTTGATTTTTGTAAACTCTGAAGAATTACTCCACTGGACATCTCATGACTGCACTTGGCCCCCAGTCCCACCTGCCCCCAGCACATAAACACCTGACAGGCAGTTTGGGGCTGGTGTCTCTGGGAAGATGCAGCTCTGGTTATGAAACTGCCTTTCCTCTGCAAGGCTGGGACCCATCCTACAGCCCAGCTCCTTTTCTGCCCAACACACAATCCTCCCGGAATGCTTTCCGTGCCGGGGCGTGGGAACAGGGCCCTAGCCACAACACAGGTACCACTTCCTAATCCTGTGGTGTGAGGAGAGCAACTGGAGGTGCAGGAATGAGGGAGCAGCAGGGATACTGCTGGGCAGCCCCGGGCAGCTGTGGAGAGCAGCAGGGCTGTGGTGCTACCCTGCATTCCTTTCAGCATGGAATGGTGGGCAAGGTGGCCTGGGAAACGCCCTTCCCTACTCGCTGGAAGGCTGGATCTTGATCAGCTGCATTTTTAAAAGAGGGACTCATCCTTAATCTGCTGGGATTAAAAAGGGATGTCATTTTACTGCTCCTCAGAATTGAGGTGGTGTAAACAAGTGTTTTGCAAACCCCGGGACCAACAACAATCTGTCACTGTCAGCAAAAGCAAGTGCTCTGCCTGGATTGGGGCCAGATTGAGCCTCACCCCAAAGCCACGGTCCCACTAATGCTGGTGGTCGTGGCTGCACGCAGGCAGCTGGTCCTGGCCCTGTGGGCTGCGCAGGACTTGCCTCCCGAGGGTTCTTCCTGCTTCCAGCAGAGTTACCGCATCCTTTTGCTGGTAGAAAAGCAAGAAACGGGAGGGAGGGCAGAGAGGCTCAGACAACAGTTCATTGGAATAATTTAAAAGTACATTCTCCAGTAGGTTCGGTCTGTTTCACAGCTTTTGTTGTGCCTGCGTGGCTTCCTCTCTCAGGGTGGCCACCAAGGTCCCATCTCCAGTGGCAGGGATGCCGGGAGCTGTCTCAGTCGCTGTCGCTGCCGGATTGGTGGGGCACTGCCCCACGGCCGAGCTGCACCCTGAGGCAGGCAGGCAGCGCCGCCCTGCCGGCGGACGGCGAGACCTTGCTGACAGAGGACGCGCTGCGGGCCAGGGGCTGCGTGGGGAACATGATTGTGCCGCGGGGTGCCTCCAGGAGCTGCCAGATCTCCCCCGAGGTGGAGCTGCCCAGGTATTCCCAGGGCCGGCGCCCGCTGCCGTCCCGCACCTGCACCTGGCAGCCCAGCTGCAGCACCAGCACCTTGATGACAAGCTGGTGGCCGTGTATGGCAGCCAGGTGCAGCGGCGTGTACCCGCAGCCCGAGCGCGCGTCCACGTCCAGGGCCAGCCCGAGCTGCCGCGCCGCCGCTGCCAGCTCCTGCAGGCCCGGCCCGTCGCCGTGCTTGGCCAGCCAGTGAAGGACCGTGAAGCCTGATATGAAGTCCCTCTGCAGGGCCAGCTCAGGCTCTTCCAGAAAGAGCCCCCGCACCTGAGCCCAGCAGCCTGCTGACATTGCCACCAGCCAGGCGTGCTCCCGCTGTCCCAGCGGCACCAGGGGCCCCCGGCTTGCGGCGTTCCTAGGGGAGCTCTTGGCGAGCACGGAGCGAGGCTGCCGCCCACAGTCATCGTGCGCTGAGGAGGGGGTGCCCTGCGCCTCCGACAAAGCGAGCTGGCGCCTGATGCTCTGGAAAACAGGCAGCGGTGCTGGGAGCTGGCTCTCTGCGGCTTGGGACACTGCGGGGCCCTGTGCTGGCCGCAAGGACTGGGATGGGGGTGACCTGGCAGGGGGTGGCTGCAGGGGGCGGGATGGGGAAGGGAGAGTGGCGGACTGTGGCAGGGATTGGGGTGGGGGGGGCCTGGTGGGGGGCAGGATCCCAGGGCCTGACGGCAGTGTCAGGCTTTGACACGGGCGCAGTCTCAGGACTTGAAGTTGGGTTGGTCCCTTGGGGGTCAGCCCCCTGGATCCCCTCGGCAGGTCTGGGGACGGCCTGGTGGGGAGCTGCTGCAGGGACCTGGACTGCGATGGGGGCAGCCTGGTGGAAGCGAGCGCCTCGGGGCCCGACAAAAGCAATGGCGATGAGGAGGGGCTGGCAGGGAGCGCCTGCAGGGAGCGGGACAGGGGCAGCACCTCCGGGGCGGACAGCAGCGGCAAGGATCGGGAAGGGGGCAGGTCCCGCGGGGACAGCGCCCCGGGGCCCGAAGGCAGCAGCGGGGACGGGACGGGTCCGGCGGGGGTTCGCCTCTCCGGGCTTGCTGAGGGCCGTGGAGCCTTCAGCAAGGGCATCCCGGTCGCGGGCTGCGGCAAAGATCGGGGCTGAGGCAACCTGTAGGGAGGCGGCATCCCCGGGCCCGGTGGAGGCGGTGGCGTCCGGGACCGGGACGCTATGGCAGAGGGCAGCCCGGCGGCAGGCAGCGGCGGCGATCGGGACCGGGGCGGCACCGCGGGGGACAGCGCCCCAGGACCCGAGGGCTGCGCAGGGGGCCGGGGGCGCGCTGTGCCGCCGGGCCGAAGCGCCCAGGGGCCCGAGGACAGCGGCTGGGTCCGGTACGGGGGCGGCTGCGGAGGGGGCGGCGGGGAGCGGGAGCGGGGCGGCCGGGGAGTGGGCGGTGTCCCGGGGCCCGGCGCGGGGACGGCGGCGGCGGCAGCAGCGCGGCGCGCCCGGCGGCACTCGCAGCACGGCCCGCCGCGGCCCCGGGCGGAGCAGCCCCCCGCCCCGCCGGGCCGCCCCTGCTCCGCCGCCTCCCCGCGGGGGCCGCGCCGCCCGTCGGGGTCGCGTCGGGGCGGCGGCGGCTCGTTCTTTTTCTCCTCCTGCTCCCGCTGTTCCTCCGGCGGCGGCAGCTCCTCATCGAGGAGGTCGCGGTACCTGCGGCGGAGGACGATGTCCTTGGAGGCGCCGGGGGCGGCGGCGGGGTGGACGGTGGCCAGGGAGTTGACGAGGCTCTTGAAGTACTCGCGGCGCTCCCGCCGCTGCTGCTCCGTCAGCGCCGGGTCGCGGAGGAACCGCTGGAAGTGGCGGAGCAGCGCCGTGTTGGGGGCTCGCCCCCCGGCCGCCCAGAGGAAGTCCAGCACAGCCTCCTGGCTCAGCTCCCGCGCCATGCTCCGGGCCGGCCGGCTTTCGGTGCTCGGTGCTGTGCCTCGGTGCTCGGCGCTGCACCCAGGTGCGGCGGGGAAACCCGCCTCCCGCCGCGCCGGGCCTCTCCGCCTCCTCCTCCTCCTCCGTGGCCGGGCCGCCACCCCACGGTCGCCTTTGCCCCGGGTGGCGGCCCGTGGTGGTGCGAGCTGGGGTGACAGCGCTGAGGAGAGGTGACACCCAAGGAGAGAAGCAGGCTAGGGGGGCGGGAGGAGCTGAGCAGTGCGAGGGTCCTTTGCTGGCGGGCAGCGAGACCAAAGAGCTGCTTATCAGTCATTGTGTCAGTGAACGGACAGGAGGTGATAGGCACAAATTGAAATGCAGGAAATTCCATTTGTGTGTGAGGGAAAACTATTTTACAGCGAGGGTGGTCAGCTATGGGAAGAGGTTGGCTGGAGAGGGTCGGTCTCCGTCCTCAGGGACGTTCAGTGCTCCATGAAACACCCCAACACCAGAGGTGCATCCCATCCTGAGCTGCCCTGTGGTGCCAGACTTAGGAAAATTGACAGTAAAGACTCAAAAGTGTGCTGTGGTTTGGGGTAGCTGTTATTACAACATGTACAACAACTCATGCACAACAACCACACACAAACACCACGAGTGTCTGCAGTCACATCGTATCTCACCACATCTCATCTCTGTATTTGCTGCGTGGCTGAGAGAGGTTGGACACACGATGTGCTGTTGTGGGGATCTCACTTTGTTCTGTACTGCCCATGCTGATACCACAAGTGTGTACATAACAGCTGAGAGGGATGGTAAGATCAGTGCCCCCATGGGCAGTGTGCCCTGTGCACACCGAACAAATGACAGCCCCTGTCCCAAGCAGTTTGGGGACTGAATAGTGGGCAAAAGTGTGGGAGAGAAGGTGTGCTGGATTTTCTGTCTCGCAGTCAGAGAATGGAGGGACTGAGCTCAGTGTGGGCTCTGTGGCTTTAAAGAGGTCTGGATCAGGCCCTAAGTCACACTTCAGAAGCCATCTCTGCTGCAGGCTCCCAGCTATCCATAAATATTTTTAGCTGCCTGTCATGTAAGCAGCTGGAATATCCTGCAGCCTGCTGCAAACCCAGAAGTGTGTGTAGCCCTCACAAACCACGGACAGAGATTGCAAGAGATGCTGCATGCATGTAGGCACACAGTTTGTGGTCATTGGGAGTGGGGCTGTGGCCGAGCATCGTCCCCAATGGGCTACAGCTGTGAGCAGCAGGTGACCATTGCTGAAGGAACAGCCATGGAGTGTCCAGGGGCACTGGCCAATCACCACAGGGAGCAGAGGGCACACAGGTGCCATGCATGAACCGTGAGGGTATAAAAGGTTCGGCTAAAGAACAAGACTGGTGCTTGAAGCCTTTGGCTGTGGTGTGGTGTTACTGGGTATAGGTTGAGCCTTCTGAAGTGGTATGATGATACTCTGTATATTGTGGCTTGGCAAAGTGTATGCCTAACATCTTTGGGAATGTTGAAACAATTCCTGTGGGGTCTCTGGAATGAGGGGCTGGCAATTCCCTTTGGAAACATTGAAACAGCTTCTTTGGGGTTTCCGGAATGAAAAGGCGTTGATTTGTTAGCAATGGGTATGAAATTTTGAGGAGCAAGGTATTGAACACTAACAGTTGCAAAGAGCTGCGCTAGCTGAGCTCGGGGAAGGTGGCAAAACGTTTCTTTGTGCTGATGTTTTTCTCCCCCTGCTCTTTCAGCATGGATGGCCATATGCAGGAAGGTGTCTGTGCGTGAGTATCATGGAGGAAAGGCAGCTACAGCTCTCCCAGCTCCAGGCCAAGGAAGGACACGGTGAGTCACATCAAGGTTTTGTGAGCACAGGAGATTTTCGTGTTGGTTGAGTTATGCTGATGTGGGAGTATCATGCATCTCTAATCCGGACGAGGGGAAGCTTTGTGTGCCTCACCCACAGGTACCACGAGGGCAGCTCTTTAGATAGGATCACCAGGTTTCCACTAGAGGCTGCACTGGTCCGGGCGCCTTTCCCGGCGCAGGCTGGCTCAGCACCTCCTCACTGGAGCCGTGTGTGCAGGAGGAATTTGCTACAAGAGCAATAATGAGTCTAATGCTGAAGCCTCCCTCGGATCTTGGCATTAACGCCTGACATGTTGGAGTGATAAAAGCGCTGCATCAGCTATGCTTGCCAAATGTTCTTGATAGACACCTTTGCATGTCTGTTGGTGCAGCAGCTTTGCTGGTGGGGGCTGCACCTGTACCCGGCTGAGGGCACTGCCCAGATGCAGATCCTCAGCTGCTGGGGGGGAGGAGGGTCTGGTAGTGCACTTCCATTGCTTCTGGTTCAGGCTGGGGGTGCAGGAGCTGGTGTGGGTGACCCCTCTCCAAGATCAGCTCCTGAGTTCTTCAAAACACAATCATAAAAGCTGCAGGAAGGAGATACCTGGACACTGTAGCCTCTTCAAACAGCCATGTGTTACTATATAGCCAAACAGAAATGGCTTTCTTTGGAGGGAAAGGTACGAGCCTGACATTGAAGGGACTACAAATGGTAAGTGCACTGCAAAGGTCTATTTGGTTATCACTACCTTGGGTCATTTACTTGTGCTTTCAGTTTTTATTCTGCTGGCTTTTTTCTTTTGATTCTGTGGATGTTCTTATATGGGGGTAGCTCTGGTGTGTCCATAATTCAGCGTATCCTTCAAGTGTGCAGCAAATAGGGTCTCTTGTCTTCTGTAGCCCTTTGGGGTTTTATGTCTCACAAAGCAGTGCAGGGCCTTTTCTTCATACCTACCTTGGCCATAGATTTGCAAGCAGACATGTTTAGCTTAGCCCTAAGAGTCCCCACCTTTTAGGTAAAGGGATATCATGCTCAACACCAGGATAAGTGTTTGTCAGCTGGAGTGGCAAGGAGCCAGCTATGCTTCTCTTCAGCCGTAGAAGTCATTTAGGGGAGTGGGAGTGTGGGCACACAGTTTGTGGTGATTGGGAGTGGGGCTGCCAATCCTCATCCCCAGTGGGCTCTAGCTGTGAGCAGCAGGTGACCATTGCTGAAGGAACAGCCATGGAGTGTCCAGGGGCACTGGCCAATCACCACAGGGAGCAGAGGGCACACAGGTGCCGTGCATGACCCATGAGGGGTGTGAAAGGTTGGGCTAAAGAACAAGAAGGGCAGATGCTTGAAACCTTCTCAAGTGGTGTGGTGACACTCTGTATTGTGGCTGTCTCACCTGTGACATGGGAGAGCAACTGGCCACCGTGGCTGCTGTTTGGTATACCAAGTTTGTTTAGAAACTGTGTTTGTGTATTTGGCAGAAGTGCTCAGAGAAACAAGAGGAATGAGGTAGCATGTTTTGTTCTCTGTGTTGTTATACAAGGCAGTTAAGGGCTCCTGTGTGCCTCCTTGTTAGAAATACCTCTGCTGAATCCCTGCGCTCCTTCTTGCTGAGGAGGATCTTGCTGAGCGCTTGCTTGGCTGTCTCTTTGCAAGGGTCTCTGGAGCAGATGTGTCAGTATGCTCATCTGTGGCACTGCCAGGGTGGGCGAGAGAGACCCTTCGGGGTTAAGGGGACGGGTACCGCGGCCCGGCGTGGGCAGGATCGGGATTAGCGGGGGGTTACCGCTGGGCACTGGCTGCCGCCCCCGGGACTCCCGCCGCCTTTCGGGGCTCCCCGAGCGGCGGAGCGGCGCCGGCCGCCTGCCCGCGCTGCCCGGCGGCCCCGGGGGAGGGCCGGGGGGGTCCCGCCTCGCCGCCCGGCCCCTTTGCATTGCGCATGGGCCCTCCCCGCCGGGTGGCCATGTTGCAGTGCTAGCAGGCAGCGCAGAGGCGGCGGGCGGCAGCGCAGCGCAGACACCGCACCGCGATGGCCGTGGCCGTGGGCAGACCGGCGGTGCGCGGGGCCGGGGGGCGGCGCGGGGCCGGGGCCGGATCGCCCGAGCGCGGATCGCCGGAGCGCGGCGGCGGGATCTGCCGGGGGCTGCAGGGCGCAGCGCTGGGGATGCCGTGCGGGGGGCTGTAGGGGAGCGGTGCTCGCGGGGGGCTGCGGTGCCGGGGGGGCACGGTGGGCTCGCCGCCTTTGCCCCTTTCCGGAGCCGGGGGGAGCCCGCGCAAAACTTTTTTTGGCTCCGTTTTGGGGCCGCGGCTCGTGATTGCGGCGGGGCCGTGGCGGTGGCGGCGGGCAGCTGCTCCCGGAGCCCCGCGGGCACGGGGGAACGGCGGGGATGGTCCTGGGCTGCGTCCGCCGCCGCTGAGGTGTTGGCGCCTTCCCCCGGGTGTTTCTGCCCCGCCGCTGCCGCGGATGGGAAAGCGGGGAGCGGGAAGGGCTGTGCCCCGTGCGGGTGGGCGGCCGGCGGGCGGGACGGGCCCGCGCTCCCCGGGAGGCTGCGGCGGGCGCGGCGCGGCGGTCCGGGCGTGGAAGGGTTCTGGGGCACGCTGTCCTGCGTTTTCCAGCGTGACCGTTTGTCTGGGGGTGTGGTGGCCGAGAGGGCTTGTAGGTTCGTTTTGAGAAAGACAAAAGATTTCCCCCTGACGGGGAGAAAGTGAAAAAGCCCCCAAACCCACAACAACGAAGTATGCCGAGAAAGAAAAGGAAATCTCTCTGGCATCCAGCTTGCAGAAACGTGAATGAAACTCCACCGTGACCAGACTGAATGCGCTTTTGTGCATTGTCGGCCGGGGGAGGGAGAGACTTGACCGACTTCGCGGTAACTTTTTCAGTGCTTGGGAGTAACATAGAAGTTGCCCATGAGTGGAGGACTTGCATGCAACTCCCTCTCAAAATAAGAAAATGGTCTGCGTTCAAGATGTGACCAGGATGAGACAAGTTTCTTTTAGGGTTTATTAAGTGCTTGTGGATCTGCGGGGCTGTATGGTTCCTCTGATGTGGAAAAGCAAATGTATGGAGATGGGGTTAATGGTGTTACTGGAGGTGGGGAAGTTATGCTACTAAGCAAAATGAGAGCTGGTGCTTCTTAACAGAATACCTATAAATTATACCAGCCATTTGTAAGGCTTCTTCTGAAATGTTTCCTTGATCTTAAGGTCTAAAGCATGCTTGGAAACTGAAGTTTGGCTTTCAGTGTAAGAATATGCATTGAAGGTGTGCCTTCAGATGATTTTTTAGGGCAAGCTGAAGGGTATTGCCAAGCAGAGCCTTTTGGCTTTGAGTGGAGCAGTAGCTTTGCAGCATGAAGAGGCTCAGGAACGTGGCTTATTGCAAGATGTGATTGCTGTTTGTTCTTGTGAATGTGTTTGGCGCTTTTTTTAAAATTATGTTAAACTGGTGCTGCTGCTGAGCCTCTTGGGTTATTTTGGTGACTCCAAACCCATGGCCATCCCAGAACTGCATCCATAGAGGGTTTTGCACCAGTTAAACCAAATTCTGGTCTGTGGGCTGCTGAGTCCAGCCCCGTGGGACTGACTGGGGGATGAAGCATCCATCAGCGTGAGAGAAGCATGTGGGAGAGGGAGGGCGGAGGGCACTCGGCTTCCTCGGAAGCAGCTGCGGGGCAGACCCTGCATCCTGCCGAGTCCGTGCTTTTTGGACAAGGGAGTTGTTTTATCTCGGGCTGATAAGAGAAGAAAGGATGGTGGCCTGGCACTCAGGAGGTGTTGGGCATGTTCTCTCTTCTGTACCTCCTTATCTAATCCTCCATGCTCCCACTTTGCATGCTGCTGTTGTGCTGCTGAGAGTTGGAAGGAAGAGTTAATTATACGTTAGAGCAAGGCAAGACTGGTGAAGGTTTGCCTTTCCAACTTTGTTACAAAATATGATTAAGTGGAGCTGTGAGTGGCATGCATCTTGTTGGAGGGAGAATTAAAGGAAGGGGGGGAAAGAAAAAGGAAAGGAATGAAACCAAAAGCGAGTCACTTGGAGTTAAAATGATGATAACATTCCTGAGTCACAACCTTTTACGTCCTGGCAGGATATGACATTATGTTAATTGTAAAAGTATGCATAGAAAAATAACTTGAGCAAACTGCTCTGAAGTGTCTGTGTTTAATTGTAGCTGAGCAGGGCGTGTTTTGGTAGGATGGGAGGCTTTCCCTTTAAGGCCCTGATCCCACAGATGTGAAGGCGCATGTGTAATGTGCTGCCTGTAATTTCATTTGACTTAATGGAGACTGATCCCGGCATGCAAATGTAGAGGCATGCATAAGCAAAGTTTTGGCAGGATGGGTGCTGGGAGCTGCTGTGGGAGCTCTCAGCTGATGAAATCCATATCTGTGCTTAAACATGAACCAGGCTGAGAGGATGCTGTGGTCATCTGGGCTCAGTGTGAGATAAGCCACTTCCAGTCTGGAAGCTGTTGAGATGTGCTGGCTAGGGGACGCTTTTCTTCCTCTTGGATTAATTCCCAGTGTCTTGACCAGTGTTGGATGGTTTGTTGGTAGATCTGAGTATGGAAGAGGGCCCTGGCCTAGCTACCCTTCCCTTTGTGTTTATCCTAAATGAGTACAGAACCAGAGCTTGGTTGCGTTACAGGAGTGAGACTCACGTTCATTTATTAATGTACCCCCTCTTTCTAAGTCTAACAAAAACTGAAGGGAAAATGAGGCTGGAGTGCAGATTTTGCATGGGAACCATAGAAAATGTTATCTGAGAGATTAAAACAGCACAATGTATTCTTACTCTTCAATCTGTTTTAAAAATACTTGATAATGAGAGACTGCTGGTTTCCATGGAGGGGAGGAAGGCGAGGGAGATGGGAAGGTAGTGCGGGGCTGAAGCCTCTGTGCTTTGTCTTTTAGCAGCAGATTTGCTGACACTCACTGGGCTCAGCAAGAGCCGGGGGCAGCACCTTTGGAGAGCCACATCTGTGTGTGCTGCTGAGTGCCACAGGGCCACCGCTGGCCTGGGACAAGAGATGGCAGCAGGGAAGGGGCTACCATGCTTCTGCCTTGTGGGGCTGCAGGCTGCTCTCACTGAACGTGGTGATGCTGTGGGTGTGGGTGGCACTGCTTGGATTGCTGAGGTGGCCAGGGCACAGGGTTTGCCTTCCTGGCCTGCTGCTGCTGAATGGGACTGTTGGGCCTGGCCTGGCTCAGTTGTCTGCACCAAGGAAGCCCTGGGTGTTGCACACAGGACTGTATTTTAGTTTGTGACCTTTTTGTTTCCTTTATTCACCTCGCTGTCTGTTTGCACTAGGAAATTCTTTCAGACAATTCTTGCTGCTCCTGTTGATGCTAATAGTGGTGGGAACCTGCCTCCTCCTTGCTTTTATTTCAGCACAGCCTTGGTCACGGGCCAGGTTGTGTGTGTGCCCACCACACACTCAGGACCTCTAGCTTTTGCAGTGTGAATGAGCTGAGCTGGAGTCAGATACTGGAGATACTTGCAAAGTCCTTGCTTTGTGTAGGTGAGATGATGGGGAAGCAATTTTAGTGCCTGAGTAAGGCCCCTAAAATAATGATGAGGATTGACTAAGCATGAATCTGAGGAATAAAATATTTACGCACAGCTGAGGCATGTTTTATGTATCCCCTTCCCACCCCTGCAGCAGCCCTGTGGCTCTTGGAGGTAATTGTGGGAGCACGGGTGTGAGGCTGCTCAGTGCTTGCTTGGCAGGAGAGATGCCGAGGGCACAGGGTCTTCTCTTGGCTTGGCAGATGCTGCAGCTTCCTCCAGCCTTGCCCTTGGCGTGATTTGGCTCTGGGCTTCAGTCCTGTGAGCTGCAGGGGCTCTTTCGGGGAAAGATTCTGTAGCAGCTTCAGCGTAGAGCAGTTGGAAGTGACCAGGTGATGTAAAAATAAACAAGAAAAGCCTCCCAATAGTACTCTAAGCTTTTTTTAGGTGCGCTGTGTAGCTGCCTTCACTTCCAGCTCTGTGAGCAGCTCTCCAGCCCGCTGGAGGAAGCGATGCGGAATAATGGTTCAGACAAACACCACGGCACGGGGACAGTTCAGCGCTGCTGCTGGAGCAGAGACACAGAACCCACTTTGGGCTCTCTCAGCTCACAGCAGCCTCAATGGAAATTTACCCCAAATGTTGTCCTTGTTTGTGTCCTATGCAGTGGGAGTAAGAGATGCCCCTTCTTGGCTGCTCCCTCCAGTCTGGATGCATTTTCCCATCCTCTGCACCCTGGTGCCTGGTTTAGACACCTGTGGGCCAGGACTTTGTTGCCAGAACTGTTCTTGTCCACAGCTTGGGCAGGTGTGATGAACGGGAGTGTAGGCAAGGTCCAGTTGGCCGTGCACAAGGTGCTGAAGGAAGAGCCACAAGAAGGAAGAACAGCTCCCTGTGGTTTTCCTTTAGCAGGTCCCAGCCTTTCTAGAAACTTTCTCCATCTCTGAAGTGCTCTGCTCATCCCATCTAAGTGGTGCTCTGCTGGCACAAGCTGTAGTCCAAAGGCCAATACTGCCTTTGCCTGCTAGTACAGTTATTTTGCTGAGCTCTGTGATTTATGAGTTTTGAGCTATCTTTGGAGCTCCTTACTTAAAGACACAGGATGTGCCCGTGTTTTTGGTGACACAGGGTTAGGATCTGGATTTGCAATTAGAGCTCTTGAAGTGTCTGCAAATAGGAAGAAGCTGCATCTTTTCTTGCAGGCTTAAGGTTTTGTGTTCTGTAGTAGCATCCCACATAAGGTGCTGTCAAAAAGCAGACTGCTGCTGTTTTGGGGAGTTGGTGCTTTCTTCCTTCTGAGCTTACATCTTCTTTAGGTCTTTCTATTGTCTAATTGGATTTTCTATTTCTGGGTTTATTTTCAGATGGGATCTAGCTGCTGTAAATATGTTATTGAAGTACTGTAATTGTGGGTTATTTCTTTACCAGATCTGCTCATGAATACTTGGCAGGAGCTAATAGAAAAAGACTTGGTTTAAAAACACTTTGGTTTTAAAACACTTTGGTTTTGCCACGGTTACTGCCCCCGCTTTGCCGGCGGCTCCTGAGAGCTGATTCCTGTGCACAGCAGTAGTTCTAATAGAAATTGTTCCTGGAAATCTGCATGCCTCTCATGACTTTCATTCAGGAATTACATTAACCTCTCTCACGTGATGGGTGTGGAAGTGAGGCACTGTTTTGACTCCTTGGCGGGATGTTCGGGGCTGTCAGTGGATCTGAAGGTGGTTCCCTGGGTGGCTTTGCTGGGTGCAAAGTCAATTACAGTGTCATGTAAGCAAAAGGCTCAACAGAACTTATTTACCAGATGTGTTGAATGCACCAAGTGTGCAGAGTGCTTTGTGTAAGCACGTGAACTTGGCTCGAATTAAGATTGTGGCAGTCTGGTGGTGGCAGCTCTGTTTTTGTCCGTAGAGAAAGCGAAAGGCTCAAGCTGGGGAGATGGTTTGTTTGGTGACCCCGTGAGCTTGTGGCTCCGCAGGGCAGCACGACGAGGGGCTCACAGGGAGTGCAGTAGTGTGACCTGCAGTAGAGGTGGAATTGCAGGGCTGCTTTTGCCCTTCCAGATAGGGGTTCCTGCTGTAGGCACAGACAAGCCTTTGGATGCACTCGAATCATCTCCCTTCAGTCCCTGTGCAAACCCTTCTCTGATCTGAGTCAGTCTGGAGCTTTTGGCAGCTTTCAGGTGAATGAACAAGGCCAGGCTGATGGTCCTGGCTTAATTTTTCTAGGACAAAATTTGGCAGGCAACAGACTAGCTTGGAAATGAGAAACTTGCCTCCTGGAAAGGTGAAGGTACCAGGTTATGGCTGACACTCATTCCTGGCATCTCCCTGCAGGAACATGGATTTCCCCATATCACCTGGATGTGTCTAGGAAATGTACAGGGTTGCCAGTAAAGAGATTGTGCATACATGTAGTTGGATTTTCCTTTTCTTGCTTCATCTGTGATTAAAGATTTTTTTTCTCTGTTGTCTCCTTTAGTTTTAGCTAGTATGATGACATTTCTTGGATATCTGGGAAGGAACACAGCCACAGCATGGCTGATGTTATTTTAATAGTCTGTTGTTGTTTTGTTCCTAGTTTGGAGTGTCAAGGCTGGTATTGTCAGGAAGTGCGGAATTAAATAATTGGGAGCAGTACTAATTTATTCTGAGGTTTGCAGAGAAAAGATTAGGTTGTCATACTGTGAGCAGGTATTGCTCCCTGTAAGTGCTGGGAGTGATTATAAGGCTTAACGCTGCCATCTGGGACTGAACATATGCACAGTCCTCAAATCTTCATGTCAAGGCCCCAAGAGGAGCAGGGATTTTGTGATATCGTCTGGTGACACATCACACCACTTCATCACCACATCCATTGGCTGCTGCTTTTTCCTCCTTCAAATCTGCCTCATGTCTGGGTTGGCCTATGGCAGGCCTCCTTATACCTTTGCATTTTTGGGCAGAGCTCTGAGCCCTGAGGTTTTTTGCCTGAGTGTAAGCACAAGGGTATGGACTCTGGGAGCGGGGGGAAGTAATCTTTCAAATCTTGTTTCAGCAGTTCAGCTAAAGCTTCCCATCATTCTGGCCAGGTAACTCAACTCCCTGCCACTGTGGTTATCTTAGCAGAAGAAACAACCAGTCAACCATTATGCCTTTGTTAACCTATAGAATCGGAAGATCAAGATTTTTAATTACATTTGAAAAGGGTTTTGTTGTTTTCCTGTATCTTGTATGTAATTTCCAAGCCAAGAGAAATCCCTAGTGCTTTTAAATGAATGCTTTTCTGCCACAAGCTGTCTTTTATCACAGAAAGTGCCAGCCTAGTCTCATTCTGTTTCATCTGCCTCATTAATATTAAATACATGGCACTTTAATATGGCAGCCGGAGCAAAAGCAGGGAATTTCAGCTAATATCTGACAATGGCAAGCTGAGATTAAAAGATATCAGAGTGCTGTCGCTATATATAAAGGAGCTGGCATTTTTCAGGAGCACTTGACCTAATTTATGTCAGTTCTTTTCTCCCCCTGCTCCCTTAAATCTTTGCATCTTTAAGTGAGCCCTTAGATGCTCCTGCCTTTCTTGCAGGCCTGGTTCAGTGTTCTGGGAGAGGAGGGGGTTTGGTGCTTGTAGCACAATCCCTGGTGTCCAGTGGAGGCAGAAAGTGGCACCAGACCGGGGAGATGTCCGTGTTGGGGAGAGCCTTCATGGAAGAAGTGTGGACTTGGACTGTGGGGCAGCTCTTCAGCAAAGCTGTAGTGGACTCTCCTGATGGTCTGACTTAGACAGCACCTGGCTGAAAGTAAGAGAATAAACAACTTTTCAGAGCAGTGCCTCCCCTTCTGGGACGCACAGTTGATGGTCACTGAACAATTGGAACGATTCACAGGCGTTGTTGATATGTGATTGACTAAGGCTGTCAGGGCACCTTGGGTTGTGTGTTTCCAGGTAGCTGAATATTCATCCAGCTGGAAAGCACTCCTGCTATTCAGCATTTGCAGTTGAGCAGTTATTAATTATTAGAGCAGTAATTAGCAGAGCCACTTAGGATTAGGGTTTGTGTGGCTGACAATGCTGCGAGTGTTTCGGCCTCTGATTTGGTGTGTGGTCTTGGGCAAATGCCTTTGTCTTGGTGTGCCTTTGTTTTGTGCGTGTGTAAAGCAGGAGATAATTCCCTTCCTTGTTTAGTGAGGTGCCAAGGTGTGATCGGAGAATTAATAGCACACCGTAGTCACCTCTGCAGACCTCGCCCTGTTGCACCAAATCGAGTGAACTCTCGTGGCACAGAGGCATTACCAGATTAATGCTTTTTAATTAAACTGCCTTCAAGAAAATAGCTATTCAAATAGGGTAATATGCAAGTTGTGTTTTCAAGGAGATGTAACAATAAGGAGGAAGGGTTTAAAGGTGAGCAGTGTGAGTAACTCTGACCCTGTTTCTCTGGGTTTGCCTGAGTGCAATTGAGGGCAATTTTCACGTAGTGCATTCCTTAGTGATACTTAATTTCTCTGGTGTATGCCAGAACCATTTAAACAAAAAGCCAGAGGTGTTTTGTTGCTTAAACAAAACATTATTTGAAATTGTGGGTTGCTATGTGACTCCTGTCTGTTACTGAACACACTACTTTTCCTCTAGGTTTGGCTTTGCCAGGCATGGAGCTCGGGAAAGCTTTATTTTTCTTCCAATGGGGTATACTTTACAGCATTTTGATATAACCTGAGAAAAGCAGGATTTTCATAGCCTAACCAAGTAACCTGATGATTTCTTCCAGTGGGTTGAGCCAGAAAGCCAGAAGTATAAATGCAGGCTAGCTGTGATACAGTTTATACGCTGTCCTGGTTTCAGTTTGAAGGGAGCTATAAAGTTCACACGGGCTAGAAAATGTTTCTGGCATGAAGTAGGTGGTTGGTCCCTATGTAAAATCCACACTAAGGAGTCCCAGGGGAAGGGTGTGTGGATGTTGTCAGCATCCACACTGTGGTAAATGTATCTTTTTCTGAGCTGTGTGTGCTGAAACATTTTGGCAATTGGAAGCTGCTCAGGGCTGGAGCCTCGCATTCCCGATTTGGTGCCGTGCCTTGCAGAGGAGAGTGGCCCAGCGTGTAGGGTTCCGTGGTGCTGGGTGGAAAGAAGGAGGATGGAGATGGCTGGATGTGTGCCATCCTCCTGGGTACTGAGTAGGAAGGTAGTGCAAGCCCGCTCATGAGGTTTATGCTCTAGTTGGCACCCTCAGGGGCTACTGAGTGACCTCAGAAAATGTGAATTAAGACATCAAGCACCGAGCAAGGGCTGTTCCAGCCTGCACTGACTCTCCTGGGGTCAGCATGTGCTGCTGGCCAAGTGCTGATGTGAGACATGGGAGCCCTGATGCTGCATGTACAGACTCAGCTCCTTCTCCTGGACAGCTGTGGGAGGAAGAGCCAGGCATTAGCCTTCCTCTTGGAAGGCTTCCCGAGTTCCTCAGCAGGTATTTATCTGTCAGACCCCATCTGCTCTGGGGTATGAGCAACCCAGGCAGGGCTGCTTGTGGCTTCGTGCATCACCTCCTGCTTTGAGCAACGTGGAGGTGGAGGCTGCAATCTTAATAAAAGGATGTGCAGCAGCAGATCCCTCGCTTTGGTATCTCATTAACTCACTGGAGCCGAGGGCAGAAACGTGCACTGCACATGGGAATTGTGCCCCAGTTTTGGCTTAGGTGGGCTGCAGCACTTGGAGTTACAGAGCATGTCAGAGCAAGGAGCTCCTTCATGTGAACTAATCTTCCCTAGACCTCTGCAGGAAGTGCTTGCTTGGAGCAGCCATCATTTGCCTTGGGCTGTGTTTGTCTTCCTGAATCCTTCGGTTTGGCTCCATGAATGTGCAGCAGGATTTACCTGCTCTGTCAGGTCTTTAGAGCTGGGCTGCTGCAGGAGCTGCGGCCGGCAAAGCGGAGCCTGCTCATCTGTCACAGTCCTTCTCAGCTGCTGTGTGCTGGCACAGGGCTTGGCCAGGCCCAACAGCCAAGGGCTTTGCTGGTGGAGGGATGTCTCGCTGCCTGTCCTGGTGCTTCCAGGGAAAGAGAGGAGTTGAGGAGAAAAAAGGGATGAGAAATCTGAGTACCGCAAGCACAAAAAGCTACAGCGTAAAGTAACTGTGGGAGGTGCAAGCTAATGGCAAATCCTCTTGCTTATTGATGTTATTCAGAGAAACAGCCTTGCAAAATGTTCTTTTCCAGAAGCTGTCCTTGAGCTATGGATTTCAACCAAGAGCAGTGCAATATGTATCTTCTGCACTCATAAGGTTGCAAGAGTTTGGGTTATGTTTAGCTTGGCTGTTCTGGAGAAATCCGAGCAGCTGGACTCTCCAGAAGCATAGTACTCCAGGGAATTCTGGCTGCTGGCTTTTGGGGTGTAAGGGAGAAGAACACTGCAAGTGTGGGGTTCATTTAACACTGCTCTGTTACAAGCAATGGCATGGGTTGCTAAAGCACAAGCCTTGACAGGAGGGCAGAAATTAAAATTAAGTCTGAACGCAACTGCTTCTGCTTTCCCTTCAAAGTGCAAACATGACTGGGGTGGACAGTCGAAGCAGAATGTGGAGGCCAGCATTAATTAATCTGTGGGGGTGGGTGCTGGCTCCAGTTGAACCTTCTAGCAGCTCCCACAGCTAATGGACGTTGCAGCAGCTTGCATACAGAATAATTTATGAATTTGGAAGGACACCATTCCAGAGAATGTGGGTGAGTGCCAGCAGTTTGCAAACCTCTGCCAACGGTCTTGTGAGCGGCGGGCTGCTGTGGGAAAAATAACATTGGATTAGCACAGGGTGATGTTTGGAAGTGTCCCACTTAGCTCCTAAAGCCTGGCCCTTGTGCAGAACTGCGCTGGGCTCTCGGCAGGACGCTCCAAAGTACCAGAAATGCATTAAGTCTGAGTCTGCTGCATGCACCAAACGGGAAGTGGGGAGCAGCACAGGGAGATGGTTTTGGCTGCAGGCTTTTCCCAAGCAGCCTTAGCAGCATCTTTGTTTGGGAGGACAATTTCCTCGTTCCAGGTAATTGGGCTGTCTGGGCAGGTGCAAGGCTACTTGATCTTGCAGCTCCAGGGCAGCTGGGTCCCACTCCAGACCTGTCCCCTGGCTTGGGAGCTGGTGTTGGGTGCCTTCCCTTGGCACCAGGCTCCAGAGGCGGATGTGAGCCCAGCAGCACTGCAGGCCTCTTTCCAGCTTTGCAGGCTCCTGCTTTTAATTAAACTGTCGCGACACTGGGACGGCCCGAGGATGACTGAGACACCCGAAGCCAAAGGTCCGGCTCACAAAGGTGTTTGGGAGCCTTGGAATGCGGAAGGGAAGCCTTGGGCAGTGCACAGGGCAGGATCCGTGCCTGCCTCCCACCAGTTGTGGTTTATTTGCTCTCTGCTCATCCATCCATTCTGTGGCAGGGCTGAAAACATCTCTGAGTTCTGGCTTTAATATCAGAGTGTATCCTCACAGCTGAGGGCAGCCTTAAATGATAGCTATGCCTTGGCAAACCTTCACTCTGCACAAGGTGATGTGCACCACTTACCTGTGAGGATCTTGGTGGATTTGAAATAATTCCAGATGGCTCCAAGGAGATTTGCTGTGCTTGATCTGTGTTATATGGAATTCCTTTGCGTTTTATACCTCTAGACCCAGTCTCACGATAGAGAGGTGCTTGCCTCTGAGCAGCTGCCTGCCTGCTGGATAACTTGGTCCCCTTGTGGAGCTTACTCCTTTGCCAGCCACGAAACAGTCTTCTCTCACACATCCTGGCCAAGTTCTCCTTCTGCTGTGTGTGTAAAGGACTGCTTGCTGCCTCTCTTGTTACAAATGCCCATTGTTCCAGTGGATAGGTTGAAATGCAGCATAATCCTCAAATGTTCTGCAGATTTGACACATACCAGGAGCTCTCTGAGCGTACAGTTCTGCCAGACACTGTGTTGGGATGAAGAACTTGGGAAGAAGTAGCAGCTAGGGCAAGTCTGCCTCTGGGACTGATGTGGGGGGAATGCACCAAACACAGAGTTGATAGTAGGTTTTGGATCAAGTCCTTGGAATTGTGTCTAAGTCCAAAGAGAATTTTATTGTTAGAAGATTTGTTTAATTAGCATCTGGAACGTAGCCACTAACGTAGGTTTGTGTGTAGAAAGATGGTGAGTACTTTCCTTTAGGAATTGTTGTTTTCTACGTGTAGATGTTCAAACAATAGTTAGGGTTGATAAAACTTAGCAACAGCCAAAAGGAAAATATTTTTCTCTTTATTTCCTTGGGTGTACATTTAGACACTGTTCTCATTGTTGGGGTTTTTTGTTGGCTGTGGTTTTTTTTTTTGGTTTGGGCTATGTGTGTCCCTTTTTCCAGGGCAGAAAGGAAAATTGTTCACCAACAAAAGCTAAGCTTATGGAAACTACCAGTTGGCTGAAGGTTCAGGGGCTGGAAGCATCTGAACCTGCTGCCATGAGGGGACTTGGGGGTGTCACTGGAGCCCCCAAAGCCCTTGCAGTGAGGGAGGAAGGAGGAGAAGGGTGGCTGTACAGGCTTGTGCTTTAGCAACAGCCATTGGTGAAGGGGCATGTGGGGAGGTTTTTCCATATGCAGCAGCTTATGCCAGTTTTACATCTGTCTTTATTTGCATTATTAGGATTACACTAATAAATCTGCTCTAAACCTGTTTGAAATGCCTGATGCTGTGACACTGCTGTTTGCCAGCGCTGTGCACGCTGCCCTTGCCAGCATCCAGCCCTGGGGTGGAAGCTGTGCTCACACAGCTCAGGAGGCTGCTGCATCCACCCAGCTGTGGCCTCGCTGCCTTCACAATAAAATCCCAACTGCACCAATGACGTTTTTGATTTTCTTCCCCAGGAATTGCTGTCCCAGTTATAGATGTGTTTGGAAAAGAGGACCCTGCAAAAGAACCTTGTCGCATAAGCCTGGTGTTGGGGGGTATTGCTTGTAATTGAGGGGAAGATTCTTCCCCACTGTGTGGAGTTCCCAGCTCATCTCCTGTGGAAAAATCCTTTTCTTGTAGGGCGGTGGTGCTGCCTGAGCTGCCTTTGGAGGCTGCCATGGGCTTTGGATTTCCTTGCTGGTGTTTGCAGGGTGGGCTGGGGATGTGTTCTGGAAGGGACATGGATGGTCAGCTGCTGGAAGGAGTTGGGCTGTGCTGTGTCACACAGAGACCTTGGTGGCCTGTGCTGGGGACTTGTTCTGCCACGTCCTTCGCACTGGGGTACTTTGTCACCAGCAGCTGGAATGCAAGGAAAGCTTTAGCTCTTGGGGGTGGGCAGGAGCAAGATAAACTCCTGAACATAGGCGTGGGGCAGCGTGGGACTCCTGATACTTCTGGGACTTGATTTAAATCTCTGGAATGAAAGGTTTATCTCTGCTCCAGCTCAAAAACTGGAGCTGTCAAGCTAATCCTTGGATTCCTTGTGAGTAGCGAGTTAATCCTTTCTTCTGTCTGGTGCTGCGAATGTTTGTTTAGCTATGCATTTATGGAGCTCAGACACTTTGGAGTGTATGTTGGGCAATTGCTGGTGTCCTGTCCGGGGACTCTGTATGGCTTGGAGCATCACCAGGATTGTAGTGGCCGTGACACCTCTTTGTGGTCCTGCCCCTTAGCAAGTGATGGCTATGGAGAGGGCTGTGGGAACATTCCTGGCTGTTTTGTCCTGCAGTGTCTATCGACTCCAGAAATGCGAAGCTTCTGTAGCAGTTATCAGTGCAGCAAAACACAAGGAGGATAAAACACCTGACGTAGGGTGGCCTTCTGGTCCCATCTCCTAACAGTCCCAGTGTTGTGGCTGTGCTGCAGGCCTAGATCAGATGGCCTTTTCTCCAGAGAAGCTCTGACCAAGGAGGTTTTTTGGAAAGACAAAACATGGTCTTTCAAGGTAACCACAAAAATTTGGAGTTAGTGCGGTGGAGGGAAGGAAGTAATTCAGTTGAAATATAGAATTGCTCCTATTCATAAAAATTTTTGTGTTGGCTTTCCCTGTTTAGGGCAGGAAAACCAGGACTTGCTAAAGGCAAGTGGGGAACTTTATTGCTTTGAGGTAGTTGAGAGCTCCAAGTCTATGGACTAGTATTCCAAAACTGTGGGCCAAATAATTGAGTAAACCTTCACCTTTTCCTCCACATGCAGATTCAATCTAACTTATTTCCCCTTTCCTTCTTGCTGAAGATGAAAAACTGTGTGCTAAGGCAAACAGTATTTGTGATTTTCAATATTTATTGATTGCTGACCTTTTCTTATTCATGTTGAAGGATTTCTGTGGCGCCTTGGAAGAGCTCTGTGTGCCATGAGGGACTCAGTGTGTTCTGTTTCCCTTTTCAAAGCAGATGTGGGGGCTGGGACTCAACACTCAGCATATTAGGCTGTGCCATGAATTCATTCAAAGCTGGTTCTTTTGCTTTGTTGTATTCTGGTTACTTGGTCAGTATCACACTCGAGTGGGGATGATAACACTGGGCTTGGCTAAACACAAGATGTTTTACTTAACAACCTTAGTGCAATATATGCACATACGTGTTGCATATGAATTTAAGAAGAGGTGGTCTGAGCTAACTCCTTTCAATCCAGTTGGTGCTGGATTGACACTTCCTTGCTAATGCTGGACCTGTAAACTTTCCCTGGGGAACTCCTGTGTGTATTTAGCACTTTTTTGGGCTCTGCAAGCCTTGGTAGGGATTTGTGAAGGAACTGGGTGATGATTAGTTTGATGTTAGGACTGGCTTATACTTGCTGCTGTGGTACCTGGGCATGGGATAAGCCTTGTGTGTATGTACATCTGTGTTAGCTCAGGATTTAAGTGTGGGGACAGCTACTGTGATAGATCCTGAGCTCTTTAGTCCAGGATGAAGAGAAGTGGTAAATGAATGGTCTGAAGCTGTGTGCATTGATAGGCACAGCTCCGGTGTCCGTGTGCCAGGCAGCCACAGTGTCCCCCACCTGGCCCTGAGCAGGCCAGCAGGGCACAGTGTTAACATGGATCCTGTCCTGAGTCCCAGGGATCATTCATTATCCAGAGCACGAGCTGGGGCACCTTCCAGTCCTGCAGCTTGTTGAATGGGAGCTGACAAAACGTGCCCTTGATGTGTGGCTGCAGCTTTTCAGGAAGGAGCATGTGGGGTTAGAAACTGTGAGGCAGCCCTGCTGGGCTGTGCCTTTGCCACCTCAAGGAAAGCTGCTGCTTTTTGTGTCCCAGGGGCCCTTAATGCCAGTCAGGTATTGGAACAGTGCTGCCTTGTTACACTTTGTAAGCAAGCCCTTAGGGCTGCTTTCCTTTCTCAAAATCCTTCCTCTGCTCTGGTTGTGCTCACAACCCTAACCGGACTGGAGTTGGTGGAAGGTTGGAGGAAAACCTGGCAATGGGGTCGCATGCTCTGTTGCCAGGTTTGTCTTAATTCTGCCTTTTTGTGCCTGGGGGCAGTGTCCCAGAGAGCTCCCTCCTCTCTGTGGGTGTAACTGGAATCTTGCCGAGTTCATGTGTCACCCTTCCCTCTGTGGCAGGTCCCATGTTGGGCTGTGCCTCCAGCTTTGAGCAAAGTATAGATCCAATGACTTAATGGCCTGGGGTGCAGCTGTTTCAAGGCTATTTTAAGAGCATGACAGTGAAATACAGAAGGAAATGACTGTTGGATTTTCTCTCTCTGCTGCCTTGCTGGATTGTGTCTGTGGTGGTGTGGCACTGTGCAGCCAGAAGGGCTGGAAAAGGGCAAAGAACTGGGAGAGAGCAGTGTTTCTAATGGCCATACAGCAATGTGCCTTCCTGCTGTCTCCCAGCTGGCTTCTGTCCTTCTGATGGGAGCTGTTTTTAACTCTTAAGGTGGCAAGTTCTCGAGTCTAGCAAAAACTGGGCCTTTTCTGGTCCTGGCTGGTGTCAGCTGGCCTGGAGTCACAGCGTGACTCGTGTGTCGTGTCACTGTGCAGCGTTCCAGGGCTCACGGGAAGGAGCCAGCAGCTCTCTGTGCTGTGCCTGCCTGAGGGAGCGGTGGGGATGCTCCAGGGGGAGGTTTGCCCTTCCCTGTGTGTGGCGCTGCAGCAGCCCCAGGGCAGGGGCACCGCCATTGGAGCGGGAGGAGAGCAGCGGGTCGGCACGGGCGGCTGGCAGGAGCAGCAACTCCCGTTTTATTCCCTCGGCCCTGCACAGGCGGGCAGAGAGGGAATGTTGCACGTCGTCCTCCTGTCAGGAGAGAGATTGGCCAGAGAAGCACAGAGCATCTGGTTCTCATTGGGCTCTGCCTTTGGATGGTCTTCATTCTTGTTTGTCACATTATGTCTTTTTTTTTTTTTCCCCTTCCTTCCTCTCTCCTTTTTTCTTTTTTTTTTCCCCTTCAGCGAGTTTACAAGCCTTGCTGGAATGCACATATGGTCCTTATCATCCCCAAAGTCCAGCTTTTTTTTCTTTTGCTGGTTAGAAGTTTGTGACATCAGGGGCTGTTAGAAGCATTAGTCACTTTGCCTCCAAATAGAAAGGTCCGTGGTTTTTGGAAACCTATGGAGGAAAATGTCTTTTATGTCAGTCCTTGGCATACATGGAATTGTGAGTGCTCTGAGCTTGTGCTGACCTTTAGCCAAACATTTTGCCTGAAGACAAATGCTCGTTCCCACTCTCTGCTGCCCCTCCTGAGTGGTCAGATTTTGCTGACTTCCCTCTTTCCAGAAGAATGCAACTGTATCCTTTTCCCTCCATGCTGCTGCCGCGTTCCAGCCGCTTGCCAATGTAAGCAGCTCCGCTCGCTTCCCCGCCGGCGTGCCCGGCGGCGCGGGGCTGCCTGGGCCGCGGGCAGCGTGTCCTTGCCGTGTGACAGGGGTGGCTCTGGCAGCTGGGAGCGCTGCAAACCAGGACATTGGTGCCGCTGTGCTTCCCACCCCTGTGGCATCCGTGCTGGGCGAGCTCGGAGCTGCTCGGGCTGGGGCACGCTGCTCTGTGTGTGTGGGCTGCACCTAAGCAGGGACCGCCCTGTGGTGCCTGCTCGTTGTCCCCTCTGCCATCCTGCCCCTTGTTCAGGGGCCAGTCCTGCACAGAGCGTTGCTCCCGTGTGTTGCTGCCTGTGGAAGTGTGTCAGCATCACCAGAGCCTCTGGGGGCATCTGCTCGGGGGAACCCCTGACTTGGTCTCAGTGGCAGCCTCTTCTAGCCGGAGGTTCTGCAGTTCCATGAGATTTTATCTGTAGAGCATTATTTTCTGCAAGGGGGGCAGCATGAGTCCCACGCTTGCTCTTCCCCATCTGCTGCTGCCCAGTGCTCTGTTGGTCAAGTTGCTTCCAGCCTTCCTTCCGCAAAATGACCTTTTCTGCCACCTCGATTCTTGGGGATTAAAGGCAAAATCAGGGAGAGCCTTTTTGTATTCCGTGTGACCTCCCAGTTTAATGAGCAAGGGAGCCAAGTGTGGCATAGCTCTGCTGACAGCATTCCCTGTTCCTGGGAGCAGAGACCTGGCTCCTTGCTCTTGTGGTTGGTGTTGCTGGAGGGCTGGGCCAGGGGCCTGGTGGGGAGCTGTGTCCCTGGGCAGCTGCAGCTGGTGCCAGCTTTTATCCAGGAAGATCAAGATGCTTTCCTGCAGTCCATCCCTCAGGGACAATAGCTGCAGCAGTGAGTCACTGGTGGCTTGGTGGCAGGCAGGGAGGCACAGATCTTCATGGCTTGACTGACACATTAGTGTACAGAATGAGAGCATGCCTTCCACAGGGGTCTGCTCTCCCTGTTGAGAGAAAAGGGGGGGAAAAAGAAAGCAAGGGGGAAGAAAAACAACCAAGGACCTCCCAGACTTGAGTAACTTGTGCAGACATTTGCCCGAGCCTGCAGCCAGCCAGCAGCAGCAGCGTGGAGCCAGGAACTCCCCCTCCTCTGCTGGTGACACCGATGGTTATCTTACCCTGAAACAACAGCCAAGAAGTCCTTCCTCTCTTTCTGAACTGATTAACTGATTGATTGCTATCAGCCCTTTTCTTCTGGCATCCCTGCACGCCTAGGAGGGGAAGGGAGTTGTTCTTGCTTCCCATGTTCTCCCCGTGCTAGTCATAAATCCATTTGTCCAGCAGTTAAGGGTTTGGCCATCCCTTAACTCTGTGTAAGGAAGGGGAGTGGAGTTATGGGTGCTGTTGGGAGGAACAGGGAGCTTGGCTCTGGCTTAGGCACTGGGAATACTTGGTACCCTCCTGGCAGGGACATGAGCTCTTGGATTTAACTCTGGGAAGGGGATAGATCTTTCTCCTCCTGACTACTCCTTGCTTCTGTGCTCCTGCTCTTGCCTGAGCTGCTTTTTTTTATTTGAGCAGACTGAACTATCCCTGAGGTCCCTGGCTTTGGATGCAGCATCTAAGATGATTTGACCTAGTAATGAGTCAAAAATGTTGCTGGTCTGAGCTGCTGACAACAATAAAAGCTTTTAGAATTTCTTAAAGGTGCCTCCTAAGTCATGTGGCCCCAAATAACTAAACACTTGCTTCATATTTGGTGTTGAGCTCAATATTTTGCATACCAGCCTTGTTCCCCTCTTGAATTTGAGGCTGGTTTTTGTTTTCTTTAACTCTTGGGAGGCCGTGTGAAGCTGACCCCCAGCCGCCAGCAGCAGTGGGCCGGGAGGGGCCCAAGGGGAATGTTTTGCCAGCAGCCTTAAAGCAAAAGGGGCTCAGCCAGGAGCTTGCTTGGACTGGGGAACAGCCACCATCATGGCTGAGCCCTGAGCGAGGGGAGCAGACTGGGACAATGACTGTCCTTGTGGAACTCTCCCCTTGGCCTTTTGGGAGTGGGGCTTTTTTCCTGCCTGGGAGAGGAGCAACTTTGCTTTGTTTCCAATCCACTGCCAGACACTTTTGGAAGCGTAGGGACTCAGCTCTGCTTTGTGCTGCTTCCGGAGGAGTGACATGGGACCCACCTTTACCTCCAGCTCCCCGTCCACACACAGATGTGCTGTTCCTGACTCCAGGGAGGAGGAAAAACTTCATTCCTGCTGGCCCTGCCAAGCTGTTGTGGCTTGGGAGGAATGAGCTGACTCGCCTTGCACGTGCCTTATCAACTGAATTGTTTTATAGGGCTTCATGATTCCTGTCCAGCCAAAACCACTGTTTGCCACAGACCATCCATTACAGCATTGCCTGACCCGTGAAACCATTGCCACCAGGAGTTATGTGTTAAAAAAAGATATCTAAAAGAGTCTTGAGAGGGTTCTGAGACTGCAAACCCATTCTTGCCTTTTGCAGGGCTTTTTTACCCCCTTAAAATGAAGAGCAGTGGGATGTGAGTGCCTGACAATCAATCTTTTTATATAAAGTAATGGTAGGTAGTATTTGCTGTGCCTCTGGGGGCCTGTCTCTGCTCAACTTACCCCTTCCCTTCCCCTGCTGCAGTTAAAACCAGCAGCTGTGATAACAGCAGCTCAAAGATTGTTGTTGATCCAAGAAATATCGACTGTGGGATGCCTTGTAGGGCTTTCTGCAAAGAGCAGTCAAGTGATCAGCATCTTTTCCCAAGAAACAAGCATTTATTTGTTCATGTCATTCCCTAGTTTTTGTAGGGGTTAGCACATAGCTCTGGCTGTTCAGAATCCCATCCTGCTCATGGATGGTATGGGAAGAGGGAGGGGAAACCGTGCCCTGTAATGCAGGATTCATTACAGGAGACGTGACTGCCTTGAGGAAGAGTTTAAAAATACAGGCTGCTTTTGGGATGTCTTAAGCTCTCCAACGTGTGAGAACATCCAGACACCCAAGTCTAGCAGCACATCTGGTGCAAGCTGGCTGGTCTCTGCAGGAGTCTGTGGAGCTGCAGTTTCACCCATGCTCATCTTGTCCATGGATCCTGAAGCTGGGAGCAAGGGAGCAGAACACCTGTGGCTTTGACTATGACCCATGGAGCAGCTTTGTATGAGGACCTGGAAGCTGCAGAAGTTTAAGTAGTGCAATAAAATTATCACTGGGTGAAAGGGTGGATTTGGCATTTTTTTGGAATGGGAGTTTTTGGTGACAAGATGGAGGCACTTGGGTGTGTCCAGCCTTTCTTCTTCTCCTTCTCTACCTCCATCTTCTGCCGTGATGTTGGCACTTTGGGGTTGGTTTAGAATAGGAGTTCACTGTCTAACACAGGTGATAGCTATTGGCAAGTGATTGTGAACATGTTACATGGAGTTCATAGTCTAAAGCACTGCCCCGAGGGCGGTCAGAGGGCCGCTGACCGTCCTGCTGAGCGGGCTTCAGCTAAACAGGAGAAAACTTTTATAGATAAGCTATGATAAACAACTCTGAGACCAAAAACTGAAGAACTGCAGTTCATTCTTTGGATGTGTGGGATGAAACAGAGACTTTGCTTGTATCTCGGGGCTGCAGTAACCGGCAAACTCCCGAGAGGCGCACACAGGGCTCTGGGGGGGAGCCGGAGCCGGGTCAGCCTTTGACTGCTCTTCAGCCCGAGGTGCCCAGTTCCCAGAGGGGTGACTGAGCTGGGATCAAACCCGGCCCACTGACTGTGCTCAGGGGCTTGTCATGGCACTTCACAGCTGGAGAGGCAGGGCCCTCTGACTGAGCATCCCCTTGTTGTTGCAACACTTCTGCTCTGCCACACTGAAAGCGTGAATCACTTGCCTGCTCTGCTACTGATACCCTGAGCAATCAGGCTTGTTGCTGTCCAGCAGAGGCTTCCTTTCCTTGTGGATGAAGCTATATCCCCTTGAAGGGGTGAAAGCAGGAGCAGAGGCCTGGCTGCAGTGGGAAGTGGTTGTGCAGCGTGTTCACCTCTTTTCTCTGGGGACACGCAGCCTGCAGCTCCCCCAAAAATGTGTCAGCTTTCCAAGGGCATCTGCCTGCTGCAGAACTGGTTCTGTTTGTGTGTGGAGGAGATATCTAGAAATGTATTTTCTTTGGCTCTCCTACCTCCTCCAGAATGTGTATCTGTGGGCCTTGTGCAGAACTGCAGCTATTTTCTGTGTCTGCTTTGCTCAGGGAGATGCGCTGCATCCTGGGAACACTGAGGGAGGTGAATGCTGGGGTTTGTGTTTCATCTCTGCCTGTGCCTCAGGCCTCAGATCTTTTCACCAGTGTTTTGATGTTTTGAGCAGATATCAGGCTACTCCTGTCTCCTGTTGTGCAGCACAGCCTGTGAAAAATACTTGGCATTGCAAAGCGCAGAGTTAGTTTTTGTTTATTCCATTGTTGATGTTTGCCACTTGCAGATGAAAAAAAAAAAGCAAAGGGAGGGGAATAAACCGGAGAAGGTCTGCAGCAAAAATAACTGACACAGATGCAAGAGATGAGTCTAACTCCTGTTCCTGCTGAGCAACTGATGATGAGGCAGTACTTGCTTTCCCAAAATATGTCAGGGAAAGAGATACTGGTGCTGTGCTGAGGGATGTTCAACACCCACCACTTTGTGTGAAGCCTGTGAGTCATGGGCACTTTTTGCTTTTGGGATCTGCTCTGCACTCCCTTCACTTGATCATAAACCCAAGCCCACCATTTCTTTTAGAAATACTAACGTTACAAATATTTACTTTAACCCATTCATGCAACACATCAATCCCAAGACCTTTTCCAGGGAAATCCCTGCTGGGGGTGAATGAGGTGATGGTCTTTCTGGGTGGTTATCCTTTACCCAGCCTGAGAGAAGGAGATAGCATCTCTTAATCACCTTAAGCGTCTGTGGTGTGGTGCTGGTGAGTAGCTCCCAGCTTACAGAGTGATGGAGGTGAGCAGGCTGGAAAATTGGCATTTAGCTGTGGACAAGCCTGGTTTGGATGCTGAGGAAAGGCTCAGGTGTCTCGCACAGGTGCCAGGCTGTGTGCCAGCATGGCAGAAAGGATCCCTTTGCCCAGACTCCTGGCACAGACTGAGGCATTTTCACTTGGACATGTCACTTTACTCAGGGAGTTTTGGTATTTCTTTAGGTCTGAGTTTATTTTCATGACACTCAACCCAAATGTAACTAATTTCTCCCTGCAGTTGGTGCCTGGTCCATTGTGGTCTGAGGAGGGAAGTGGAGCTGCTCAGCAATTTTGCAGAGAGTGGGAAGTCCTCCTCTGCTTTTGATTCTTAACAACCAGAGAGTTGTCTATGTCTGGTCCAAAACCCACTTTGTGGAAAGAAGCTGGAGCTTGCCAGCATCTTTAAACCAGTCTGAGGCTGCCCACGACTGTAATTTATTGTGGCCTTGGGGAGTGACTCCATTGGAAAGGTTTGGGTTTGGAGAAAGGTTCCAAATTAAGGACAACTAACTTTAGGAGAAAAATGTTGTGAAATAACAGCAGAACTGCTCCAGGTCTACTGAGTTGGTGGGGTTTTTTTGCTTGCTTGTTTTAAGGGGGACCTTGGCATAACTGTGACTTGCCAGGGAAGGAGGTAACTGGGCTGGGTTGCTTTTCCAAGCCTCTCTGTGGATTGCCATACAGCTGCTGTGGGAAGGACCCAAACACAAGCTGGGGGTTGTGTCAAACCTCCCTTCTGCAAGCTTTGTGCTGCTCCCTTGCCCTGCCCAGAGCAGCTTTGGGGTGTTGGATGTTGTCAGCTCAAGCCCCGCGGAGGAGAGCGGGTCATGAGGGGTGACTGGCACCTCTGGGCTGCCTGGCCTGGCTTCTTTTCCTGCTGAGGACGTGCACAGGCAGCACCAGGGGCTCTGTAGGTCACACAGGAAACGCTGGGAACGGTGCCCTGCTTCCTCACCTCGTGTCAGATCAGGTTATTTGTAAACCAAGGCGTGGCAGAGCAGCATGCTCATTTTATTCCCGTCCTGTCAAAGCCTGGAAAAGCTGGAAAGAGTTTTAGCTGGCTCTGGTGGCACAGTTGCTATCTGAGCTGTGTCCTGCTGTGGCCATGCTGAAGGGTTGCAGGAAAAGGCCAAGAATGTTGGCATTTCCCTTGTAGTCCTGGGAGGACAGAGCACGTGTGAGAGCTGCTCCTTGCCTTTGGCACACTGAGCCAAGCAAAGCACCACCTTGGCTCTCAGCTCGCCTACACAGGTGTCTGTCAGGAATAGCTTTTGGAGCGGCAAGCAGGGCCATGTCACAGCCTGTGTCACTCCTCAGTGTGCTTCTTGAGGGAGCCAGCCTCACTGGGAGGTTTGGGGAGTTTCCCATGCTGCTGGGGAAGTTCTCAAGTGGAAGGTTGGCTGGTTTCTGCTGCGTAGCAGTGCAGTGGACACGAAGGAGGCAGCCTCAGCTGCTTCACCAGCTGAACAGGAACTGGTCAGCTCACAGCTCTGTGTTCCACTCTCTTTTCCAGGTGTCTGCCAAAATAATCTTAGGGTAAAGAATCATGGTTTATTGGTGATAAGCACGGAGAGCCAGTGTGGTGGTGTTTGGTTTGGGGGGAGTGTGTTTGGGAGGGACACCAAGACACAGATTCTGTGTCCCAAAAGCCTCTGTGTCCTTAATGCAGTTCTGACAGGACCTGTTCCCTGCCAGAGGTGTTGCAACCCTGCTGAATGCTTTTCTGCTTTCCTCCTGGCTCTTACAGAATGATGACCTCAGGAACCTGTCCCTGTCCGGCCACGTGGGCTTCGACAGCCTCCCAGACCAGCTGGTCAACAAGTCAACGTCACAGGGCTTCTGCTTCAACATCCTGTGTGTGGGTAGGTCACCTGCTGGGCCCTCAGGGGCCACAGCCCCACACTCACACCTTTTCCCCCTGCCCAGGGCAGGGCTGAGCCCCTGCAGGCTGTGCTTGTCTTCCCAGAGCTGCTCCATGGTGGAATGGAGTGTTCCTTGTTGCCCTTTCTCTGCCCTGTCCCCTGAGTCAGAGCATGGCAAGGGCTAGCTGTTAAAATCTATCCCTCTGATCATCCAGTGGTTCTGCTTTCCCCAAAGGCTGCCTGTAAGGAAACTGAACTTGGGAACTCAATGTATTTTTAAAAGGATACTCACTTAAATCTGCTTTTCTCTGGATTGGGTGTGGAGGCTGTTTCTCACCAAATTGCATTCCTTCCCTTCCAGGGTTTGCCTGTATCCTTACATTCTTAGTTTCTCCACTTGGAAACGATGCCATTTTTAGTCTCCAAATGATGTACTGGAGAACAAAGCTTGTCACCTGTCCTCTGCTGTGTTTAATGTAGAAGCTGGTTTAATAGCCTGAGTTACTTTTCCCAAATTGTTCAGAGGGTGAAATGCAAGGAGGCAGCATCTTCTCTTGGCTGTGGGGAGGAGGTAGCTGCTGTCTTGGTACGCTGTGGCTGCTCCACAGCTGGAAATCCATTGCTCAGCCCCAGGGAGCTGTGAGCCAAGCCAGCTTTGGCTTGTCAGTGAACCCAGAATCTGGTTCTGTAAAGAGACAAAACTGCTGGGTTTTTCTCTTAGCTTGGCAGTGCAGGCTGCAAACATCATCTTTCCATTCATTGTTCATTCAAGCCTCCAAGAGGGGAGTATTGTCCCTTCTAATTAGTTACATTAATTAGCTGGAAAAAACCCCACAACCCTCTGACTGTGATTTTTCTACAGCAGATTGAGAATTTCTGTGAGCTGCCTGAAAAGAAATCTAGCAAACTTGACTCCTCTCTGTAGCTCTGTGTGTGAAAGGCAGAGATAAGAGAGGAGTTGCACTTGTGCGCACTCGAGCTCCCAGCCCTCACGTGACTCTCATAGCAGCATGAAACCATTTCAATCCAGCAGGGAACAGCCTGATTAGCAGGCAGCTCTTTGATCAAAATGGCATCAATTAATTGCCTTTCTCTCTTGAAGTAAATATGCCTTTCTTAGCGTGACTTAATATGTCTCCATTAGCAATTTGATCCACCTCTTTTTTTCCTTGTGAAATGTGACCATCCACCGATTTTCACCCCATATTAACGTTCCACACAAACTGCTGCAGTTGGCCAAGGAACAGAAATCTCAGCCTTGAAAAAAAATTACTGTTTAAAATTGTGATTTGAGAGAGGACACAATTAAATTCAGTGTTGTAATGTGAGACTTCTAATTGGGATGTGAAATGCTGCAGAGCCTATCTGGCATAGAACACAGCAGTTCACATCCGGAGCTCCCTGAAATTCGCAGCCTCAGCCACAGGCAGTCTGTACCATCAGTTTAGGACTTGGCTCTCTGTGTGAGTTGCCTCAGCCCACCCCTGCTCACAGCATGGGTAGCAATAGCTGCTTGAGAGTGTAATTGCTAAACAAACAGTTTTGACTGAAAAATGGGATTTAGGCTAATGCTTTCATCCATGTTGCTAATTGCACTGGGGATTAGTGAAAGTGTAATAGTTTTAAAAGTTGGTATTTAACCAGTATGCCTTTTTCTTAAGAACTCTGGATATATTTCTCTGTCTCAGATTTTTATTGTCTTAAGTTGCACTATGGGTATTGGATGATCTTCTTGAGACAACAAAACTGCCCAAAAAAGGCTGAAACAAAATGAGGGAGACAAAATGAGGGAGTTGAGAGAATTGGCAACTTGGTACCATTAAGAAAGTTCCTGGGTCATTCCTGGGGCAGTGGTCAGGATGGGGACTGTCTCTGAAGACATCTGTTCCCGCAGGGATTATCTTGCTTAGCGATGTGCATGTAGCCTAATTCCGCTGCTGCCCAAGTGCAATAACTCCTTAACCTGGGGAACGTGGCAGAGAAAGAGGCGAGGGAGGCCCTGTCCTGACACTTGTGTCACTTCTGTGTGCTCAGGTGAAACTGGCATTGGCAAGTCGACGCTGATGGACACGCTGTTCAACACCAAGTTCGAGAGCGAGCCCGCCACGCACAACGAGCCCGGCGTCAGGTTGAAAGCGCGCAGTTACGAGCTCCAGGAGAGCAACGTGCGCCTCAAGCTGACCATCGTGGACACCGTGGGCTTTGGTGATCAGATCAACAAGGACGACAGGTAATCTGAGCACTGCTGGGACACACATCCCCCTGCTGGTGCCCTCTGAGGTGGGCAGCAGGTGCTGGGGGTGTTTCCCATTCCCAGCTGCTGCTCCTGCCTAACCCTGTGGAGAGAATGGTGGGCAGCAGGGCTTAGGAAGAGCTTTTGTTCTCTTGCTGTGTCCTGGCATGTACAGCTGTGGTGGGTGTGATTCGCTCTGTCCTCCAGTTTGAGGCTTCCCAGTCCTCCTTTGCGCTGCTTTTTGTGCGGGGTTTTCTTTAACATTTCTCCCAATGTGAGGCCTTACTGCTTTCTTTGCGCACGTCTCTGAGGTTTTTGGTGTCTCATGGTCAGAGACAGAATTTCCATAAGCCAGGAAACCAGAGAGGCAGTCATTTTACAAACCCACCTAGTGGTGTCCATGAAGCTGCCCTTGGTGGAGGGGGAACACATGGAACAACTTTCTTTCCAGAAGCACAAACAGTTAATTTGAATAGGGACATGTTACGCTGCATGAACTGCCTTTTCTCCAACAAAATGGACCCACCAATGTCCATGAATGATGCAGTTGTCTTCTGAGCTTTGCTCATAGGCTTTAGCTCTTGACAAGTCCCTCTTATCTTGTGACTCTCCATTCCCTCTTTTGAGATGATGAGATTTTGGACAAGCTAGGGGGTAGGTCATGTATTCATGTTTACATTTTTTTGTTAGATGATTTTCAGTGAGATTGGCAGAGCAGCAGCTCAGACTTGAATTGGACTGCCAAAGGCATTGTTCTTCACGTTAGCAGTCTTGTGTGGTTTCCATGCACCTGAAATTGAGGGCTGTCATATCTGTTGTGCTTTGCCTGTGCACCAAGTGGAAGCACACCCTTGTGAAGGAGGGACTGCAGGTTGGTGGGGAGTATCCTAAAGCAGTGCTTGTCCCGTGCCATACAGAGCTCCTGAGTGTCCACCAGTGTCCTGTGTGGTCCCAGCTCTAATTCCCTGCTCTTCTCTGTGCCTTCTCTCCCCAGCTACAAGCCCATAGTGGAATACATCGACGCCCAGTTCGAAGCCTACCTGCAGGAAGAGCTGAAGATCAAGCGCTCCCTGTTCAACTACCACGACACGCGGATCCACGCCTGCCTCTACTTCATCGCTCCCACCGGGCACTCGCTCAAGTCCCTGGACCTGGTCACCATGAAGAAGCTCGACAGTAAGGTACTGGCTGCCTGGGTCACCACGGCCCTGTGGTGCTTTCATTATCTTGCCCTCTGCTCGGGAAAATCATGTCTGGGTTTAGCAGTGGAGAACTGCAGGCAGAAAGTGTGAGAGGTGTACCTGGGGCAAGCTGCTGCAATGGGTCATTATTCTGCTTCACATGCTGCACAGATTTATTGAGAGTTTGGGCTCCTACTCTTTTCCAGCTCTACCTTGGGTGGGGAGCTTGGCCATGTGCTCCCCAGCTCATCTTTAAAGTCAATGAAGACAGTTGATGTTGTCTTTCTAGTCAGTTAGAAACAAAATGAGGTGCTGTGTCTGCTTGCTCTGACCTCACCCAGCTAGACAAAAACGGTGATGTGATCTGCTATGGCAAACATACTGGTGTTCTAGCTGTAAAGTCATAGACAAGAATCTGAGTAAATATGTTAGCTGGCATCTGCTGTTCCAGGTGCCCTCATGGGCTTGGTTTAAATCATGGTTCAAATGAGATTGCCCCTCTTCTAGGAAAAATAACTGAGGTACAAATGTAGAGCCTGAGTAGCTAAACTGAGCTTCTCTGTGCTCCTTTCCATCATGATTAAGCAATTTAAATCAGTCCACTGTGCACCTCATTGGATCCTGATTCTGCAGGACATCAATGATGGCAGTGGTTCTTTGTTTCCTAGAGAGGCCAATCGATTGGATTTTATGTGGTGAGGGAGAAAGTTCCTTGCCTTCTTCAACTGAAAATAAGGTTATGGAGATTTATCCCAAGTGAGCTAATTGACATTCCTGGTCTATCTTTTTGGCCAAGGGGGATTTAATAGCTCCAAACAGAATTAAGTGATGTAATAGAAGAGGATTTTTAAGTACTGTAGTTAAGATCCCTTCATATAAGTCGATATTACTGTTATCCTCAGTACAATTTCTGTCTGCTGTTGCAGGGAAAAGCAAACCTGCAAGATCAAAAGCAGAAACTGTCCCTCTGAAGGGAGGAGACAGGGAGAGAAGGCAGGATCGGCAGGATCTTCATCCTTGCCAACAGCCTGCCTAGGGAAGAGAGGCAGTAACTCATCTGTCATCTCAGAGCTGTGCAGGGAGGAGTGATCCCTGGTCCTGCAGTGCAGCAGCGTCCAGGGGCACATGAGGGCACACAGGTGAGGGAAGTGTGCCTGTGTTACTGCCAGCCCCTGTCCTGTGTGTCCCAGGGCTGGATAGGCACCATCTGCTTCCACTCCTGTGGGTGACAGCAGCTCTGCTGCCCCTCCGGTGTCCCTGGTGACATTCCCCTAGTGGGGTCTGTGACAGGCTGTTGTCTGAGCGTGGCTCCAGCTGAAATCCAGGCAGCTGCAGTACCAGGGGATGTGCAGAGATGGTCATTTCCTTTCTCTTTTTTTTTTGGAGCAGCTCATAATAATCTATGACAACATTTCCTGTCCAGCCAATTCAGATGAAGAGGGGAGTATGACAGGACAGGAAATAGCATGCTGCCAAATTGCATTTGACTTCTTTCTAAGGCCATCACTGCTGCCTGGAAATCCTGCCTGAGGTGGTGCTGCTGGCAGCAGCAGCCCCAGGGAAGTTCATCTGCTGGGGATGCTGGCTGGTGGCACTTCAGGGCTGTCACTGGGTGTTCTGCTCTGTCCTCTCCCAGAGACACAACCTGTGCTGTCCTGTCTTGCAGGTGAACATCATCCCCATCATTGCCAAGGCCGACACCATCGCAAAAAATGAGTTGCACAAGTTCAAGAGCAAAATCATGAGTGAGCTGGTCAGCAACGGCGTTCAGATCTACCAGTTCCCCACCGATGAGGAGACAGTGGCTGAGATCAACGCCACCATGAGTGTATGTTATCTGGGGGGGTGCCTGCCCTTGCCTTGCCTGGCCCTGTCCTTGATGGCCCTGCTGGGTCTTGCTTGGCTTCAAAACTGCAATTTAAGCACAGACATCAGCCTGGCCAGAAGGCTTTTGGGGGCTGGCAGTACCTGGTCTGATACGTTTCCTTGTGTGACAAACACTTCTCCCCCGTTGCAGTTCTCACATCCTTCCCCTGTTGCAGTCTTCCCGTCTCTGGAAAGGAAGAGGATGGGAGGCAGGGCCTCAGTGTGGTCAGGGCAGAGAGCTGAGGTTTGGCTTTCCTGTCCCAAACGACCACTGGCTGCTTCATGGGGGTGATTCATTCACTGCCGCCTTTGTTTCGGTTTCCGCTGGTGCTCCAGCTCTCCACAGCCCAGCAGTGGCTCTGGCTGTTACCTCCTCCCCTGCCTCTAGACACCAGATGGGAGGGCACTAAGGGCTAGGCTGGACCTAACATTTTAGTGGGGGTTACCACGGGAAGCAGCTCTTTGCCAAGGGCCTGACTCAGGATGCAAAGGGAAGAATCTGAGCTCAGGGTTGCTGGCAGTGAGGTGTTGATTGGCCCCAAGAGGATGTGCCAGTCTTGAAACAAGTGCACTCAGATCAAGCTATTTCTTTGCTATTTGAAGGCTGCTGTGAGTTTTGCTGCTCAAGGGCTTGTAGATGGGCAATTATCTCATCCAGCTGAATGTTAGACCCTCTCCACAGCTCTCTATTGCCTCTCTTGCCGTTTTGAGCAGGGAGAAGCTGGCACAGAGAAGGCATGTGGCTCTACCAGCGTGCATTGGTGCAGAGCCCTGCCTTCCTCAGTTGCAGCCTGGCTGCTGGGAAACCCCTTTGCCAGATAATCCCATCTCCTCTGCCCTGACATCTTCCCTTCCCACCCAGGCTGTGACCACAGCTCAGCTGACACAGCTCCCGCTCCCAGAGCTTGCACCCAGCCCCTTTGGCTGCTGTTAAGGCAGGGGGAGTTTTCCGCTGGGCTGGGCTGGGCTGGGCTGGCAGCTGAGGCGAGCTCCCTCCTGGCAGCAGCCACACTTCTGGGAGCAGATCCCAGATTGCTGCCACCACACCCACAGACAGACCTGGACGGAGCAGAGCTCCATGACTCAGATGTGTCAGCTCCGCTCTTCCCCTTGCTCACAGCTTTGCCCTGTGTAAGAGGAAGCACTAGCAGTTCTTTGTAGCAGCAAAATCCCCCTGAATTTTGCCTTCCTTGAGAAGATCTAGTGTATTTTCTTTTTTATTGTTTCATGATTCTTTTTTCTCGGTGTTCAAATTCAGTTCCAGTTTGTAAGACTTGTTCTGTGCTTAAGACAGTAGTGCTTTGTAATTAAATGGAAAACAATGTACGTATCTTGTGTTTTTACAACTACAGAATTTTGGGCTTTAAGTCTGATCAGGTTTCTCATCCAGATTGTCCTGTTGCTCTTCCTGGAACCAGACAAATTGCAAAGGCGTTTAAACAACTTAAATTTAGCAGAGCTGCCCCAGTAAACAGCTTTCTCGAGAAACAATCTCTGGCAAGGCAGCAAAGGAAATCCCCGGCCTCATTGTCCCTTTCTTTTGTAGGTCCACCTTCCTTTTGCCGTGGTTGGCAGCACTGAGGAAGTGAAGATTGGCAACAAGATGGCGAAAGCCAGGCAGTACCCCTGGGGTGTTGTGCAGGGTACGTTACCAAGGGCACCAGCCAGACCTTCTCATCCTGTCCCCTTCTGATCCAAGAATAACCAGTTCTGTTACTTCCATCTCTGGATGGCCCTTACCAAAATCTGAGAGAGCACAGCTGAGATCTGAGCATGGGCATCTGGACATGAAGCCAAAAGCTCCTTCCTGCAGGAGGGCAGAGTTTGGCCAGGACACTGTTTGCAGCCCAGGCTTTACTGAAGCTGCCAAAAATCCAGAGCTGATCCTTACTTTCCAGCTAGCACTGAGAAGTACAGAATTGAGATGGTGATGGTCTCCTTGTGGCTTCAGTTGTGTATCCCATTGGAGAATGGCCCAGGAAGCTGCAGGGGAGCATTCACACTGCAGTTCTGTAAAACTCTCTGGTTTCTCAGTAATACCAGCTGCCCCTGAAGCAGCTTCAGAGACTTCCACTGTGTTTACCAGAGGTACTGGGAAAAACAGTTAGGAAAGAAGTTGATGTATTTGGGAGGTCTTGGACTTGACCTGTACCCTTCTGGGTTCTTGCTGTTCCCAGAGGACTAGGACCAGATAGCTGGAGATTGAGTTTAGACTTGGCCTCTGCAAGCCCCTATGAGTGCTGGGATTTTGAGTGGGTTTGGGTGGGAAGTGAAATCCTGTGAGCAAACAGATCATCACCTTGCTGGTGCCAAAGTGGGTGGGGAGGTGGGAGCCCTGTGACAGATGGGCAATGCACAGATGGTGCAAATCCAGTGCAGGCCTTGAGCTCAGGCCCGTGCTGGCGTGGGATGGCTTCAGCCCCAGCTCAGCAGGGCCTCTTGGTGCGGGCTGGCTCCGAGCTGTGCTCTGAGGTTTGCTGCACTGGGGCCCAGCTCCCGGGTTTCATGTTCTCCCTGTGGATATTGTGTCGTTTTTGCAGTGGAAAATGAAAACCACTGTGACTTTGTGAAGCTGCGGGAGATGCTGATCCGGGTGAACATGGAGGACTTGCGGGAGCAGACGCACACCCGGCACTACGAGCTGTACAGGCGCTGCAAGCTGGAAGAGATGGGCTTCAAGGACACAGATCCAGACAGCAAACCTTTCAGGTAGGGATGTGCAACACAGGCACTGCTGTGCTCTGCAGTCTGCTTGCTCTGCTGCTGCTCAGGGCTGCCTGAAATTCTGGTGAGGAAAAGTGCAGCCATGTCTGTGTGACAGCAAGGTGGCCCGTGCTCTGGGGACATTCTGAGGTAAATGATCTTTTGACCCTCCTGGAGCTCCTCACAGCTGGCCCAAGGTGAGCTGTGAAGAGGGTGCCACGGTCTCATGCCTGAGGTTTGGCTGATTACTGAGCACATAGTTCATTCTGTCAGACAGCTTTATTGGTCTGCAGCCCAAGCCATTAGCCAGGGACAGCAGCTGTGTGGGAATTTGGGAGGGAGTGTTTGTTTTCTCCCTTCATTTCCTGTTTCCCATTCCTCCCCAGCTTTTCCCCAGTAATTGCACCCCCTGCCTCAGAGTGTTCCATGTCCTCTCTGCCTCCTGGGGAAGGCAGTCAGAATTCCAGTGCACCGGTGGGGGCTTGCCCTGTAACACACATGTGTGTCAGGGGCTGGCATTGGTTTGGGGTCTTGTTTCTGACTTACTGAGTTGATGCAGCTGCACTTCTTCTGCAGCAAAACCTGGCTGGAATCAGGCAAGCCCAGTTCTGTTACTAAGCCCAAGTGTGAAGCTTTATTGGATTTCCTTTCTGGAGAGCAATGGCTTAAGATGGGCTCAGCCCTTCCTTTGGAGGAATCTGAGGAATTTCCATTGCTTCCTGTACACGAGGCCTCTTTTGACCAAGCTATAAGTAGAAAGGAAATGAAAATGTACAGAATTTCTCCATCTGGTACGTGCTAGTTCAGAGCAGCTCACTCTGGGTGCCTTTTCCCTCCAATAAACAAACAAAACCTATGATCCCAAGCTGTTTGGCCGAGGCTGATGTATATCTGAAATGAGGGAGACATTCTCTCTGAGCTCAGGGATCAAAAGGATGCTTTTCCCTGCATCTTGGCCCCAGGAGCCACAGGAACTGCTGCCCTTCAGCCGGCTTGCATCAGCCAGGAGCAGGGAGCCTTTGGCCAATCTCAGGGGGAGCAGGGCAGGAGGTCCCAGCAAAGCCTTGGTGCTGTGTAGGAGCTTCTGTGAGGTGTGGAAAAGGGGCACTGCTGGTGTCTGAGACCCCCACATTGCTTGGCCAGGCTGCCAGAGGTCGGGAGGGAGCCCCAGGATCCCAACAGGCATCAGCCCCATGAAATGAGGTCTCTTTGCACAGAGACCATTCTGCTGTCCTCTCTCTCTTGTGGGCTGAATTCTTTGCTGCTCTGGTTGAGCTTTTCGAAATTCTCCTTTTTCAAGTAATATTATTTGCCAGGGCATCCTTCAGTGTGTGGGGGTGTGTTGGGAAATCAAGTTACTCTTGTAGTTTAGGTTCATATGGTTGTGTACTTAAAAGCCAATTCCCTTGTCATCTTTGCCTGTGAGAAGCAGCAGGGATCCCAGTTGGTTTGGACTGTTATTCCTTAGGGCTGTAATTGTTTTTTTCACATGCAGCCTGGGAGTTGCCAGGCCTGTTTCTCTGAGAACTTGGCTCCTCTGGAAGTCAGAGTCACTGCAGCAGAGAATGAAGCTTTGAACATGGGACAATTTAACAGGAAGCCCCTGCCCCTCTCACTCCTGCCAGGCTTTTCCTGCTTGCCCATCACGCAGCACGGTGTTTCTGGAAGTGAGCTTTGGAAGGAGTGTTTGCAGATCCCACGAGCTGCGTGCAGAGCTTTCTGTTTCACTCTCTGAAACTTTCTGCTGCTCCCTAGGACAGCGTGGCACTAATTGCAGATTCAGTTTGTGCTCACTGAGCAGCAAAGGCTCACCTGCCCTCGGGCTTTGCCACATCCTTCACAAGGAATTGAAGTTTCAGTGTCCACAGTCAGAGCATTAAATCCAGCACTGAATTTTAGCGAGGTTTTGTTTTGAGTCTCCTGAAGACTGTATGCTGTGAGAGGTCTGGTTCTGCATGTAGCTAAAAATCCAAAGATAGCTCTTGCCCTGCTCTCCCACGAAAGGATTTTTGTAGTTTTTAGAATCAGTATTTTTGCTTCCATGTGTAGGAAGCTGGTGTGGTCATGTGGAATGGTGTGATTTCTCTGGGGCGGCCGGTGCTGTGCCAGAACAGCTCTGGGCATCCTGTCTGGAGAGTATTTTAGGAGGTAACTGAAGTGCCTATTAATTAGCAGAGTTAAATACAAGGCTTGAGATAATCTGACAAGTTGCGTTCCCCAGCTCAATATTGCATCCCCTAAAAAAACCCCATCCAATAAAAAAGCCATCAAACCCCCCGACACTGCTAGGAAAAGTAAAAGCTTAACTTTGTTGGAATTAGGATGTTCCACTGGCCCAAGAGTTAATGTGTTCCTGAGGCACATGGGTGCAACGTGTCTGTGTGACTTCAGTGGAGTTTTCATTTTAAAAATGCTTTTTCAGAAAAGCCTCTTGGGGGAAATAGTTATCATTCCCACACTATCATTATGGCTGGGCTATCCAAATCCATTTAAGGAATAAAACAAAAGAGGAATTTGGCATCCAGAGTTCCTAAGAGGCTTTAAAAATCTCAGAGGTACATGGACAACGTATTTCATGTCCCAAATCTTCACTGCCTATCTCAGTGCTGGGGAAATGAAGGAATGCCAAGGAGTGGAGAGGGAATGAAGGAATCCAGTCATGTGGTTATTTGGAGTAGGAAGGCTGCTGATGGTTTGCAAAGGCCAAAGGAGAAAGGGAGGTCTCCCAGGATGGTGTTATCTAAATCAAGCTCCTGATGTGACTCTATCAGCAATGAGTAGTGAAAATGATTCTGCTCTGTGTCAGTGTCGTGCCTAATGAGCTACACAGGGGCAGATTTCTCCCGGGTCTGCTACACAAACCTTGCATTTGGAAGGCAGACTTGGCACAAACACAGGGAGAAGGGAGGCGGTGTGGCTCCGAGGGCCCGCGGGCCCCGTGGGCATCGGGGATTGCTGCAGGCACTCGTGTGGAGGCTGCTTCCCTTGCAGGACAGAGCGATGCGCGGGGCGCTGTGCAGGGAGCTCGGCTCCTCCTTCCCATTCGCCTCCCGCTGCCGCCCCCTAGCGCGCTGCCCTGGCTTTCGCGGGGCTGGTGCTGCCTCTGCGGGAGCCTCTGCCGTGGTTTGCGACACCACAGCCCCAGTGCTGAGGCCTCCGAGGGCTGGAAGCTCCTGGCTGTGCTTGAAACACTGTTCTGACTGGGGTTTGTGTGCTCTTAACAGTCTCCAAGAGACTTACGAAGCAAAGAGGAATGAATTCCTGGGCGAACTCCAGAAGAAGGAGGACGAAATGAGGCAGATGTTTGTCATGCGAGTGAAGGAGAAGGAAGCAGAGCTGAAGGAAGCGGAGAAGGATGTGAGTATATTGTGACTGTGAGGGCAGGGCTGTTAGAGACCATGTCCTGCTGGGGCAGGAAGCTGCTCCTCAGGCCTCGTGCTGCTGCAGAGGTGCAGACAAGAGTACGGCCCTCAGTGCCCGAGTTCCCTTGTTCTGCACTAACCGATAGAGTACCAGGGTACCGAGCACTGAGGGATGCAATATGGAGCTGCTGCTGCTATGGGAATTCCTGCTCTCTGCAGTGCCAGGGAGTGTTACCTGCAGGGCTTTTCTCACGAGTCAGGCAGACTGGGGACGGGCTGATGGCCTGCAGGCAGTGCTGGGAGGCCTCAGTGCCAGCAGGAACACCTGGGGCGTCATAAATCAGGGTGGAACATTCCTTCCTCTCTTCCCAGCCAATTCTCACTGTCTCTGTCCCGGCAGCTTCACGAAAAGTTTGACCATCTAAAGAGGACTCACCAAGAAGAGAAGAAAAAGGTGGAAGACAAAAAGAAGGAACTTGAGGAAGAGCTGAACAACTTTCAAAAGAAGAAGGCAGCAGCTCAGCTATTACAGTCACAGGCTCAGCAGGCAGGTTCTCAACAAACCAAGAAAGACAAGGACAAGAAAAAGTAAGCGGTTGTCACCCACACCCTTTGTAGGGTTTGTTATAAATTTTGGGAGGTTGTTTTTTTTTTTTCTTGCTGCATGTCTGTATTTGCTTTTCCCCATTACCAGACTGGAAACAGGCCTTTTCTCAGCCTGATCAAATAAAATATTTTTTTTTCTAAAGGGTGGGCCAGGGACATGATCTTAATTTTTCTCTAGAAGAGTACCTTCAAATTTTATCTTCAAGTCTGACTGGTGTGGGAGAGCAATTGGATGGTGGAGTTTTGATTTGTGATCTGTTCAGCATCTTCTGGAACTATGGGATGTTCTGGACTCAGATTTTTCTGCCCGAGCCAGAAGTATTAAGGGAGTTGCTACCCGTCCTTTCTTTCACCGGTAGTCTCCAGTTCCCATTCCTTAAGGTTGTAGTTGTAAGTAGAAGTAAATTAGAAACCAAAACCACCATGTTATTTTTACATGGGGAATGCTAGTGCCAAAAGTGATGACTTGGAAGCTTGCTTTAAAGACAAGAAGCTTTGGTTTTGTATTTTTTTAGAAAAACAAACTACTACGGTACTGTAATTGCAGCTAAATGGCGTTTGTGGTTGTATCGAGTTGAAATAATAAGCTAAGAAACCTTTACCTTTTAGTCAAGATCATGGCACTGTTTTTTACTATTTTATATTTGTGTCCTAGGAGTGTGATCCTTTGCCCTCCCCTGGCTTTATCCATTCCTAGTAAGAGGGTGCTCATGCAAGGTCCTTAGTGAGTCACCTGTGCTAAGGGTGCTTAGTTGGTACTGCCATTGGGAAGGCTGGGGATGCAGCAGATCTCATTGGAAAACACTTGGTTAACCCACACACAAAAACGACAGTTCCACGCTGCTTTCACTGCCCAGGAGAGAATGGGGTGTTCCTTAGAGCAGCAGGGGTGGTGTCACCCCTGGCAGAGCCGAGTGCCAGCAGGGCTGTGCTCAGGCCCTTGTGTCTGCCGTGCCAGCCTGGGAGCTGCAGCTGGCCTGAGCTGTGTGGCAGCAGCTGTGCAGCAGATGCGCTGGCGTTTCACAGCCTGCACCCTCGCTGCACGGCCCTGTCTCTGGCTCTGTGCCCGGGCAGGTGGGCAGGGCCTGGGGCCGCTTCCTCGGCTGCCGTCAATTGATGTAGCTCCTATGGAGCCGTGCTGCTCGCTGCTGCCCGAGGAGCTGGCCCCGGGCCCTGCCAGGATCCGGGGAGTGCTGCATGCTGCACGCTCTGCTCGGGGAGAAATCCTTACAGACCAGACCCAGGGGTGTTGGGCTGGGCGCTGGAACGGGCCAGTGGCGGCAGCTAAGGCCCAGGCATGCTGAAACCCCCTGCTGCAGATAGATAGCTGGGACACTCATCTTCTCTCACCTGAGATCTCAGACATGGTGATGTATTCCCTAAAGAAAATAGAAAGTTTTGAAGACCCTTTTCCTTATCTTGCAGAGTTAGCCTAGTATTTTTAAGAACTGTGCAGTCAGATTTTTTCGTCTCTCAGCTGTAGGACCAGTGCAGTACAGAATGGCCTGGGGAGTTCTGTCCCTTTGGGTGGTCAGTGTGAGCTCCTGTTTGGTTCTCATGGGTGAGACAGGGCTGTTCCCTGGGACCGTGACAAACACAGGTTCTGCTTTGCTGCTGCGTTCACAGAAATCCAGCCTCGAGGAACATGCCCGTGTTTTAGTGTGTCCTTTGTGTCGCTCCACGCCAGGTGCTGTACCTGCTGCAGGTGTTCTCTAGTGTCAGAGTTACTAACAGAGGCTTTCAAGGGAAATGCTGATGCTCCTGCCTTGTAGCTTGCCTTGGTTTTCTGAAGGCTTTCAGTTTCTCCTTGCCCTCTAATGTGGAGCTGCAGTTTGTGTAGTTAAGGCTTCCAACCTCTCTCTCTGCTGCCATGGCCTGTGGTGCTTCTTGTGCAGTTGCCAGAGGAAAGCCTTGCCATGCCTGACCCTTACAGCCTCCCCACAAAGTAATTAATGGGAATGCTTGATTTTTCTCAAGGTGGGATTGGATTTCTCTGGTTTAGGCAAGAGAGACTTCCCACCATGGTGTGCATGCTGGAGGGAAGGCTCAGGGTGAAATCTGCTGCTGGCCTGACTCCATGAGGGAGAGCTCAGCCTTCTTGATTTCCAGACTATTCCCCCAAAAATTCTCTAGCTTGTACTCTTTTTATCTAAAAAGTTTGGGGCTGTGGCCTGACAGCAGCAGTGTTTGGGGACAGCACACCTGTGTCCCTCAGGCACCGAAGGGGTGGCTGCAGAGCAGACTCTGGCCCTTGCCTGGACGTGGGGCTGAGCCCCTGCTGTAGGGACTGTGCTTCCAACCTGACCAGTCTGGAGAGAGCTGCTGGCAGCAGAGCCAGTGGGAGAGGCAAGCAGCCTTGTGGTGCTGGCCTGCTGCAGGCTGGATGGCCGCATGCCTCAACATGTGCCGCTGTTGCTGCTCATCCGCAGCCCCCCAGGAGCCAGGACCATCTGCTTGGCTTCTGTCTCCAGTTATTAAAAGCTGCCTCTGAAAGCCAAGTGCAAAACCTTTTTTTCTTTTCCCCAGTTCCTTTCCACTTAAGTTTCCTGTCCAGTGTGCCTGGTCTGGCCATCAGGGACCATGCTAGTCCCAAAGCAGTCCCAGAGCTGCAACACCCCTGTCAGGGCCTGGCCCACCACCCTGTGAAAAGAGGGGTTTGGTGGTGCCTGGAAGATCTGAGCTGACTGTGAAAGCCCAAGTGCTTGGAGACATCCTGGTGTCCAGGTGTGAGATACCTGAGCTATCCTGCTGGGATGTCCATGGCAAGTACCCCAGGCTGGCCCCCTGCACCCGGTCCCAGCTGGGAACAAGTGAGCCCCAAAGCCACCGAGCTCTGTGGTGACAGGCTGTCACCTGGGCCAGCTTACAGGGTTGGTTGGTCAGTACTTCTGTGTCTGCAGTTTTTCTTTTTATTTTTGCTTGTCATAGGCCAGAGTAGAGCCCAGCCTTGAGGTTGAATTTCTTTGTAATTCCATAATCCATCTGCATGCCCACCCACCGGAGCGGGTTGCTGGTGTTGGCTCTCCTGGCTTTCTTTATTTTTTTTGCATTTTGAGTTCAATTAGTGCTAACTTTTTTGTTTTTTGTTCTGTTTTTTTTAACTTGCAGTGCAAGCTTCACATAAAGCCTGTCGAGCCAAGGATGTTCCTGCATTCACCTGCTTTTGCAGTAATGTGTCTCTGCCATCTGTTTTCTTTTTATATTTTTTTTCCATTTTTTAACATGAATAACTATTAACTCATCTAATAACATAGTGGGAACAAGAAGGAAGAGGGATTGGGTGCAGGACTGTGCAAGTGGAAGTTCAGGGGTGGGTGGAGGGACCAGGTAACCATGATGACACCGTGCATTTTTCTCACCAAAACCATCAGCAGTAAATTACTTTTGGCCCCCAGTCTGAGCCAAGAGTCAGAGCTGGCTGTCAGCAGCTCAGGTGTTGGCTGGCTCAGGTGCCCTCAGTGCTGCTGGCTGTGCTGTGGGATGCCCAGGGAGTGGCTGGCTCAGAATGTCCCAGCCAGCCCAGGCCGTGGCTGGAGCTGGAGTTCAGCCTGAGCCACGTCCCTCAATGTGTGGAGCAGCCCCAGTGCCACGGGCAGAGGGAGGGGGTGTGTGCAGATAACCCAGTGTAACTGACCCTGCATGCTGTGACATTTGCATGATAATCTGTGTAGCTCCTGTTCCTGCTGCCCGCCCTGGCCTGGTTTCCAGCCTTGGGGAGGGACCGTTCCCAGCACTGCTCCCCCTGCTCCATTGCCTCCACCCTTTGGAGCCTCCCTTAAAATCCTGCCTGCTTTCCAAGGGGCAGGATCTTAACGAGGCTTAGCAGCCCTCATGGAATCAAATGCCTGGGCAGGGGGGAGATCAGAGCCTTCAGCATCCTCTTGGAAATTCCCGGTGCGTGTGGGATCCACAGTTCCAGGCCAAGGGAGAGAAGGTGCCTGGACACAGTCTCTGTGCTGCCCCCCAGCCCTCCTGCAGCAGGAATAATGTCGCATTCAGGTGTTCCTAGGGCATGCCAAGGAGCTGTAGGATAAGCCAGGCCCTGCACACAGTGGAAATGGGGCTGTTTCAAGTGTTTTTTCCATGCCATTGCTTGCAGACAGTGTCATTCCCTTCCTTCCCAAGGAGTGGCAAGCCGTGCTTACCCTGTGACTCCTGGATTTCTTCCTCTGCCAGTGCACAGCCAGCACTTCCTAGCTGGGCAGTCTCTTTAAAGCCTTCTTTAAACCCTTCTTACACAAAACTCTTCCTACCTGAGTCTCCCACTACAGCTGTTTGCCTGCTTCTGGATGCAATTTCTCTGGGGAGAAAAGAAAAGGCAGACTTCTCACTTCTTTTAATCACTTGTTCCTCAGGTGTTGGATTGGGAAGTGCTTGGAGGTTAGCTTATGGGTCGTCCTGCTTTTTAACCCTCACTGCTTAAACATGGCTTTAGGAAGAGAATATCTATGAACCATGTCTTGGTAGACAGCAAAAATTGATAAATAAGCTGGAAATAAGGCAGTTAACCTTTTTATCCTTTTAAAAAATATGTATAATTTCTTTTTTTTTTTTAGATTATTTTAAAGTAGTTTTTAAAATTATTATTCTTTTGTTGTTGTTTGGGTTTGGTTTTTTTCCCCTCCTGGAGTTGCCAACTATGCACTTTTCATCGGGTTAAATAGGTTTGCTGCAGGGTTAATTGGAAAAATGAAATTCTGGTTGTTGTGGCTTCTGGCAAACCCAGCTTTAAAATCTTGAGTTATGAAGGAAGAAGTTTGAGTTGTTTGCATGAGTTTTTTACAGTCACATCACATGCCCATCACCGAGTGCTCGTGGCAATATGCTTTGCTTCAGCTGCCTCTATGCATGTCATCTTTTTAATTACCAGTGTTTTGTGCCAAGTAGAAAACTTAATTTTAACATTTATTTCTCCTGCTTCATTTAACAGCCCTTCAAGGGATGTTTAGCAGGGGAAATCAGCTGAGCTGAGCTTTTCCTTTTTGACAGAAAGCTGTGGCCAAGTTACATTAGTGTCTTTTTGGTTGAGTTTTTCTCCAGCAGAAAACCAGCTGTGTTGGAGAAACTGGGAATAAACCACAAACTTGAAGATGTCAAAGGTACTGTTCTGGTTTTTTTGCCAAAGGAGATGGAAACTACTTTTTTTCCCATCTTGAACCCCTCTGGGCCATGTTTAGCTTGTTCCTGCTGCTCTTGTTGCTTTTCCTTTCCCTGTGCCTTTTTTCCCAGTAGCCCCTGATGTGCATGGAGTGAATGATAGACTCAGGTCTGGCTGGATGTGCTTTCACCTCTGCATGTAAGTACAGCAGGAAGAGACTGACCCTTCCTGCCTCGCTCCTGACGGGAGAGCAGCCGTGCTTTTCTGGGAGATGCTGCAAGTCACTCACTTGCAAGTGGGGTGGCTAAAGCCCCTCTAAAACTGCACGTTCCTCACAAGGTGGATTTCAGTCCTTAGGCTAGCACAGAGGAGCAGGGCAGGCCACTGAAATGTGCTTTTTCTGGGATGGGGATGTTCCCAGGGCATGAAGCAAACCCCCAGAACGGAGAAGCGAAGGCAGTCCCGGTCTCTGTGAGGGGCTGTGGCTGCTCTGCAGAGAGGGGCACACGTGGGTCTGGCAGGCAGTGGGAGAGGAGGAGATGGATTAAGGGTTTGTTCCCCAGAACGACGTTGTTCCTTGCAGGGGGGCAGTGAGTAGGAAGGTGCCCTTGCAGCTCATGGTTGTGAAATGCATCCTCTTGAGATGCATCTCCTGTGGCGAGAGCTGCAGGAGCCACAGGGGAAAGCAGGCGCTGGCACCCGCGCCGGGCTCCTCTCCAGCTGGAGAGCTGCCGCTCCTGTCACCCCTGCACGTGCTCCTGACAGCTTGGAATGCCAGCAGGGAGCTGCGTGTCTCCCTGGAAGGACATCCACGTTAAACAGGGCCCGTGGTTCTGCAGGCAGCTCTGCTCTGCTTCTCCCAACCCCTCCCCGTGCAGACGGAAGTGTCTTTTTGTGTGTGACCACCTCAGCTGTGTCCGTGTGACTCCAGTCCCCTCTGTGTCCCTTCTCCCCGGGCCTGGGCTGCACGTGCAGGCTGTGAGATCTGCGGCGCTCTCACCAGCGTGTGCCAGCACAGAGCTCTACAAATATGAAGGGTTTTTTAATTAATGGGAAACAAAGCTGTGAACAGCAGTAGAAATCTTGTATTTTTAATATCCTGATTGCCTTAAACCATAGATGTAGGACTTTATTACCTTGCTATTGGAAAATAACCCATGTTTGTAACTAAACAATTGTGTAACCTACATACAGTGTTAATGCAAATGATATGTATGCATCTGTTAGATATTGTCACTTTATTTGATGTTAAAATATTTCAGTTTTTGAATTACAGATGGAATAATAACCTTCTAGCATAAGCTCAGTTATTTCTTGTATATGCTTCAGGCTGCAGATCCACATAGTGCCAACACTTGAAGTGGGGAGAGGAAATATATTTTTACCCAAAGCTTTGGTCTTTGCGTGGCCTCTGTGACATTTGCTGTTGCCGTTGTGTGGCGGGGTGACGGGAGGGTCACCTGTCAGCCTCTGCCTCCCCAGCAGCTTGTTCTGTGCCTCTGAGGTGCTCTGTAGGTTTGTGCTGCTGTTTGTCAGTCGCTTCATGAGCCGGGTCCCCACCCCAGCCAGAGTTGCTGTGTGTGACACCTGTCCAGTACATTCCCCCCCCGTGACTGATATTGAAAATGTTGTTCCTCCTTTGTTCCGCCCTCACTTTTTCATTTCAATTCTGAACCTCTGTTTCTCTTCTCTTCTGTTTTTCTCTTTTTTTCTGTAGCTTCTTCTTTATGTAACCGTCACCTTGCCAAAGCCCCCGCACCCTCTCTCCCAGTGGACCGTAGGGCACTGGAAGAGCTGCGGATCCGGGCCCCCCTGCCAGGAGAAGAGCCGCCTCATTCCTCCATCACGTCTGCCCTCCTCTCCTTCCCCCTTTGTTCCCACCCGTGCGTCTGAGGGTGTGCTGTGCTGTGTGTCTGTGCGGGACGTGCCCGCTCCGACAGCGTCCAGGCTCGCAGCAGTGCCGGAGGGAGCTCGGCCGCGCTGCGCCTCCTTGCTCTGGGTTAGTTGGATTGTTTTGCCTCCCTCCCGGCTTTCTTCTGCCATAACGTGCACACGCTGCTGGTGACACACACAGTGACAGACTGGGGTGTGAGTGTGCATAGCTGGAGGATTTAATTTCTGCCTCCAGCCCGGCTGCTTTGGACACCACAACTTCATCTCAAGAGCGTTCTGTGCTCCTCTGGCATGGCTGGAAATCTCTCCATAGACCTGTGATGTTCTCAGTGTGTCACTGTGTGACGGTGGATGTCCCATCCTGTGGCACTGATGGAGCCTGTCCTGGACAGTCAAGGCCTTATTTTCTGGCTGTGCCTCGCTATGGGCAGAGCGGGATTCTGGTTTTGTACAGCCGAGCTGCACTGGCTCGCACGCAGATCCAGGGCTTCATTTTGTTTTCATGAAGCCTAATTAGTGATTATTTTTTTAACAGTCCTGAATGTGGGCAAGTTGTTAAAATTTCTATCTTGTTTACTTTGGAAGTGAACTCAGCTGAAAAGTTTGACAAATGCCAAAGGATTGCTTGAAGGTAAAAACAAAACCTGTAAATGTGTGTAGTGACCTCCAGCTGGTTTGGGATGGAGGGAAGGAGGCAGCCCGAGCCTCTTGGAATGTTGGTTTGTGTAGAGTGATGCACTTTGATTTTGAACCGAATACTAGTGATTTATTCTTTGCATCTGTGAACCTTAATCAAGGACTTCCTTCCTTTAGCCTGCCAAGGTAAAGCTGCCCTGAGTTGGTCTAGGTTTGGCCTCTGGCAGTCAGTGTGTGACATGCCAGCTGCTGAGGGGCTCTGCTGAAATCTGCTGGGGTTTTTTTCATAAGAAGAGTGTTTTGCAGCACTCTTCAGTGACAAGGGTCAGCTCCCTGCTTGTCCTCTGCAGCCAAAGAAGTGACTTTATAGATGCACTCAGAAAGGTTATTGAGTGCTGGCCCTGTGTGTGCTGTACCCTGGTACGTAGCTGGACTTGCTGGTTGTTGCCCAGCCTGAAGGGCTGTCAATATTTGCACAAGTGCAGCTTGGGACAGGACTTGCAGTGATACCAAAACCAGAGCCTGCCCCGCTCTCGAGGCAGGTGGTACCCAGTGCCTCCCACCAGATAGACAGGTTAGAAACCTGTTTAATTCAGCTTTAACTGAGTACGAAGCAGGGTTGAGGCCATTGCTGGATTAAACCTTGGCTGTGTCTGTCCCTGCCTTGCTCTGCAGAACTCTGTGGGTGTTTGTCTTAACTGGGAAGCACCACTTGCAGGATGGGATCCCTGTGTGCCCTGGGCCACCATCCCTACCAAAAAGTCCTGGCCCGGGGTTCTCTGCACACAAAGCTGGCCACTGTTGACTGAGAACATGCCTTGCCCATTGAATGCCCAGTTTAGGCTGGCTTTTCTTCCAGTGGTGGCACCTGTGCCAGTCTGCAGTGCCAGTGAGCAGTGCTGGGGGCCCGAGGCCGTGGCTGTGGGCTGTGCAGCCATGGCAGCCTGCAGCTTGCCCAGGCACCCTGCTCACTACTTGCCCAGCAGCCACCCCAAGTGCTGGCTGCCTCCTGCAGGCTCCTGCGAGACCTCTTCCAGGGAGGGAATCCTCTCCTTGTGCTCCCCTCTGTCCTCACACCTCTTTGTGGTTCCTTCTAAACTCCAGATGGAATATTTTAAAAGCCTGATCTGAGGAGAAGCAGCTGGGCACTCCCTGGAGGCCAGTACTCACACGGACTGCCGTTATTTTGCAGCTCTGTAGAGTTGTGCTGTGCTGGTGCCTCTGGAGCTCGTGTCTGCGGGAGGACATAGCGGGGTTAGAGAAGGGCACTAAAGGGAATTGGGATGGAGCAGCAGCGTCCAGGTGAGGCGGCTCCCTTTGGAGAGCGAAAGGCAGAGAGAGGTGAGGGACGATCCGGCCGTGCTGCGAGCTGCAGGTGGCAGCACACGGCCTCTAGGGGTCCCCTGCAGCCCAAATTTGTTTGTGACTGTTCCAAAGCTCGATGGCGGCGCGTGCCGAGGTGCCGCTCACCAAATCCTCACAAACTGAACTCAGCTCGAAGGGAATGGGCTCAAAACATGGAGTAGCTTTCTTACCGAGCAGGTACTAAACTTCCGGGCTTTTTTTGCCCCGGGTTGTTGAGGTGGATGGTGTCAGCAGAAGGTTTTGGGGTGGGTTGGGGGTTTTTGAAGGGTAGATTCAGGGAGAACATGTCCAGAAGGAAATCAGTGCCACTCCGTTGGCGGTGGGAAACAAGGAGCCCTGGCAGTGCTCCAGTGCAGTGGGAGCTGCATAGCAGCCAGCCTGCTGCTGAAGGTGGTGGGGCTGGAGGGGGCAGCTCTGCACCTGCTCCAGGGAAGAGCAAAAACAACGAGATGCTGTCAGGTGCCACAGCCAGGGAGGCGCCAAGCATCCAGGGCCCGTGCCAGGACAGCAGGACACTGCAGAGATGGCTCATCTGGACCAGGGTCAGGGTTCGTGCACAGCACCAAGGAAATAAAACGTGTCTGTCTCTGCAGCCCACTGGGGCTGAGCATGCTGTGTTTGGGACTGGGGAGAGGGAAAGCTGCCTCAGCAGCCAGGGACACTTGAGTCCTGCTTCCCCGGGCTGGCCAGGTCAGCACTGTGGCTTGGCCGGCGTCGGGCAGCACAAGGAGGCCAGGAATGGTTTGGGGCAGGTTTGGGAGAGCCACAGTGATGCTGTTAACTGGGTGTGTTTTGGAAGGCAGAGCTCTGCCCTCAAGGCTGGCACGAGCTGGGGCACTGCATGACCTGCTCCTGTCCTGTGGCTTTGGGAGTGGGAAACAGTGATAAGGACACATTTACCTTCCCAGAGTGACACACAGCCATGGCTGCCGCACACCTGGGACAGCAAACTGCCCCAGAGGCACCCAAATATCTCGAGGCCCAGCTCCCCTCCTTGCTGTTCCAGCCAGGTCCCTGCCAGCTGGCACGGGCTCCCTGCTCCCACCCTCATGCCAGCTCCTCTCCCTGGCTGGAAGGAGCATGGCGAGGGGAGATGCCAGTGTCATTTAACTGGGAAAGGTGTGAGCTGGAAGCAGGGAGCCCAGAACTGGGCTGCACTGCGCTTTACTTGGGGGTGTGCTTGTGACACCTTGAGCCTGCTCAGCAGCCTGGCTTTGGAAAACTGAGCCGTGGGATGAGAAGGTCAGGGACTGAAAATTCTGTAAGGATGACAGGAAGGGCTGGAAGGGAAGGAAGACACACACCCTGCTGAGCAATGTGGGCTTGAGGGGGAATTTTTGAGCCATGGCAGGAAGAAGCCAGACCCAAGGGAAGGTATCCCGGTGGACTGCTGCAGTAAGGTGGCACCTTGGAAGGCCGGGAGCAGGAGGGGCTCCAGGACAGGGACACGGAGCAGTGTCCCAGCCAGGCACTCAGCCTGGAGTGAACTGCGGGAGAGGCAGCGAGTTCATGCCGGGTGCCTCCCCTGGCTGCCCAGCACCTCTCATGCCACCATTCCAGGGGTCTGGCACAGAGCAGCTCCCTGGCAAGCTCCAGGGAAAGCCAAGCCAGGTCTTGGGTGAAAAGCACAACACCAGAGTGGGAATCCAGGACAACTTTCTTTATTGCTACCAGAAGGCTTTCATCAGTACAATGGCTCTGGTTACAATACCTTCCTCAGGGCTGTGGAGAGAGCTTACAGTCGGGACAGGGTGTTCTGAGAACAGGGTGTCACACGGAGGAGACGCGTTACAGGGCGGACTCTTGGTTAGAAGTTACATGAACACAAAACTCAAGGGTTGGGGTGTTCTGTTTCGGTTCTGTGCCTGATGATGACACATTCCAAACCTCAGGTGTCCACAGCTGCCCCGGCACCTCACCCAGCAGTGCTGGGGAGTGTGCAGGGAGAACCGGGCTCTGCACAATTCAAGGGTTATGTCTGATGGAGAGAACCAAGCCTTGGTGAGAATCCACACTCAGTGCTACACAGCAAGAAAAAAATGGTTTCATTCTAGTGATGCATAACCCAGTAACTGCTTTCTGTGCTGGGACAGACAAAATGGTGTAACAGGGAGAAGTCTCTGTGCAAGACACAGAGCACCTTCACACTCTCGAGGGAATTACTGAAGTGTGGACCAGCTTGCAAGCATTGGTTTGGGTTTTTTCCCTGCCTAATCTTTTGTTTAAATCCAGTTTTTCAATATTATCACGTTTAAACACCCAGCTATTAATCAAAGAGGTTTTCTGTTTAGAAGGGCAAAAGAAAGCTGTGGTGGAGGTGGGGCAGGACAGAATGTCATGCACGAGACTGGCTGAGAACTAAAAGAGGAGCAGGCAGAAAGGGAGCAAGGAGCGGGTGGGAATGGGATCAGAGAGGCATCAGTTGGTTGGGAAACCCGGAACAGCTCCGCAGGGCTGGTGTGTGAGCTCTCGGATGTGGAGAATGGGTTACAACACACAGGAGCAGAAAAACAGTGGAACCGACAACACTAGAAAGGAACAGGTTTTTGCTACTTTTTTTGTTTGGTTTTTGGGTCTTTTTTTAGATTTTTATACTTTTTTGTGTTTTTAAGTGCTTAAATAGTGGAACTATAATTAGCCGCACAAGAAATAAAATTCAAAAAAAGGGTCGGGATTTTTTTTTTTCCTGGTTTTCTTTTGGCTCCCTTCAGTTCAGCCTGACAAGGTACGGCCCCTTCTCGCCCCGCTGAGGCCACGGGCTGCCACGGCAGCTACATGACAGACACGGGCTGCAGAGGGGGACAGGGGGACACGCTGCCCTCCTGCCGCGAGACGTCGGCGCCGCAAACGGAGCCCATGCTCTCCAGGGCCACCGCCTCCGGAGCCAGCTCCTCGTTGTACAGGCGCTTGATGCCGTCGTAGAAGTCGTCCACTTCCATCTCTTCCACCTTGCGCTTGGCGGAGCCTGCCTTGCAGCCGCCGGCGGGGGCGGGCGGGCGCGGGCAGAGCGCGGCTGTAGCTGAGACGGGCGCTTCTGGCCGGCCGTTGTCCTGGGACAAACCCGGCCCTGGGACAGAGGAGCGCTGGCGGTGGAACGCTCCTCTGTTACAGGTCACCAGGGTCTGCTGGAGGGGACTGTAGACATATACAGAGTTGGGCAGCAGAGAAGGCTGCAGAGTGGAAAGGTGATGTGCCGCCAGCTCCCGGCAGTGGATCAGCTGCGAGCTGTCCATCTGGGAAGACAAGCAAAGGTGCCGCGGCTGTGGGATCACTGGCACGGTGAGGAGAGGACACGGGCTCCCAGCACCCTGGCCACCTGTGTGCCTCACTTGCCAACTACCACGGGGACTTCCCGAGATACAAGCCCTGCTCCTTCCTGCACCCTGTGGGACTCGTGGGGGGGAGCAGGCACAACTTGGAGATACTGAAGGATTTCACTGCCTCTTGTTAGCAGCTGGGGTGTGCTCCCAGAGTACGTGCACAGTTCCCTGTATGCTGTGAATGAATGGAGGAGCCACTAACAAGTGGAGTTGTCCCCTGCTGTGTTTTCTCCCTGGTGCAGCAATGGCCCGTGTGTATCAGGGCACGTGGCTCCTGCCCCTGTCACACAGTGCAGGCGGTCAGGACTGAGACCTGGCAGCACTGTCCCTCCAGGCTGAGGCCCAGCCATCCCCACAGGAGCGGAACAGCAGGCAGCCGTTGGCAGCAAGGAACCACAGAGCCCCCCCGGCTGGCCCGGAGCACCCTCCCTGCTCACCTGTGCCTTCTGGAGCAGCTCGATGATGAGAGCCAGCCAGTCGGGGAGCAGCTTCTCCAGCTCCAGGCTGACGATGGCCAGCGCCAGCATGGAGCCCTTGAACTGCAGCAGCTGGAAACAGGCCATGCAGTGCAGCAGCTGCTTGGTCAGCGCCGCCACGTGCTGCGAGGGGCTGGGCGTGGGCAGCAGGGCCAGGAGCTGCGGCCTGCTGGACACCGCCACGGCGTGGAACTGCGGGACACAAGCACAGCGGGCAGCTGGCAGCGCTGGCCAGGCCATGGCACACCTGGGAACAGTCTGCACACACAGGGATGCTCCAGCCTGACCCTGGAGCCAACTTCTGCCCCACGGGAAAAACCCAGCGTGCCAACCCACCAAAGCTTGGCGCGGCCTTTCTGGTGGGACCTGCCTGGGCACCAGGCTCTAGGGCTCTGCAAAAGGCCTTCCCATACACCCTCTCTCTCCAGTGCACATGTGGCATCCGGGGGTCTTAGACAAACTCCTCACGGAAGGAGTGAGGATAAAACTCCACAAGGAACCTCAGGACCTCCCTTGATCTCCTGTCATGCATGGATCTGGCTCTTGGCCGTGCAGATGTGCAGCAGGCATGGATCCACACTCACAGCCCACCCTTGGGGCTGTCTCCATGGCTGTACTCCTTGTTTCCCTGCTGCCTGGTGTTTAGCTTTGAGGAAAACCAGTGGCAGTGAAGAGTTAGGGGCGCAATTTGCAGGAGCTGTGAATCTGTGGCTGAACACACCCCAGACCAAGACCCAAGGGTGAGACAGCAGGCTAACATTTTGGATATTGCACTTCAAGAGTGACAAGTCTCCTCTGGAATTCTCTGGCAAGGCATTTTCTTTCAGAAACTACAGGTACAGAGGAAGTCCAAATATACCCCAAGGTCTTTGTTCCCCTACAGGTACAATTTTTGTCTAGGTGCTTCTTGACACATTACCTGCGCTGACAGACACCAGGAAGAACACTAATAGCCCTTTACTTACAATATGAAGGAAATCCAGTGGCGTTGCCATGTGAAGATCCCAGTTCAGTTTATCCAGGATGATCTTCTCCATTCTGCGAATCTCAGCTGGAGAACAACCACAAAAGCTATCCCGAGCCAACACCTTCAGTACTGGAATCCTCTGCAAAAGCCAAGGCAGAAAAACAAACGAGAGAACCAGTCATTAGAGAAATCACACCAATGCTTGTTCCCGTCCTGGCAAGTGGCAGCCACCAGGAGCAAGCAAAGGCAGGGATGGGAGGGCACAGTCCAACAATGCCACGGTAGGAAGAACAGTTACCTCATCTTCCTCAATGGTCTTTGCAGCGAGGAAGAAGCAGCTGATTGCAATACAGTTCAGGTACTTGGGACGGGCCTGTGGGACAGGAGAGCAGAGAGGGCTCTGTGTCAGTGTGACGCAGCAATCATGTCCTGATCCTTCTGCTGGGGCATCCCAAGCCCCAGGTCTCCTTCTGGATGTGCGGGCTGACCTGTGGCTGCGCCCTGGCACTGGCAATCTGGGCCAAGCACAAATCCTGCTCTGTGACGTCAGGCAGGGCAGGGACCTGCCAGCCCTGTGACCCACGTGGGCAGCTCTGGACTGGAAAGAGCTCGGGTTTAGGCACTGCAGCACAGCAGGCAAAGGGAGCTCGTCCCCTCACAGAAAAGCCACTTCACCTGCTGCAGCAGAGCTCTGCTCCGAGTGCTGCTGTGGGTCACACACGGAATGGGAAGGGAAATGGGAATTGGAAAACACTAGCTTTGCCTGGGAAAGTATAACTCGGGAAAACTTTAAAAAACCCTTGTGAAATTACCACTTGTAATTTCACACTACAGTTCCCAAAACTGTGGCCCAGGGATTAGTGAGGGAGAGCTGGTCCTTTCCACAAGGAGATGTTATTTAGACAAGGTAAGAGGAATCTGGAGGGGAAAGGGGGATTTTTTGTGAGCTTTGTACATGTGACCACCTCGACAAGGAGCTTCACTCCCACTGGCAGCGTAACAGCCACTGGCCATGGCCACATCCTGCAGAGTGGCTGGGGCTGGAAAGGCAGAGGCTGTTGCTAAACCTGGCACGGCTGCGGAGCCATGAGCAGCTCCTGCCTGTGGTCAGAGATGCTCAAGGCAAAGGGAAATGAAATTCCTGCACTCGCACCCTGCACTTGCGCGTGCAGGTGTCCGAGGGAATGAACTCCCTAAGAGCAGAACTGGGACTGGGCCCTGCCAGGGGTGCTGTGCAGTGAGATACAGCAACACTGCTGGCTCTGGGGAACAGCCAGTCCCTGCAATCCCCAAGTCTGTTCCCAGGGAAGGGACTGGTGTTCGTAATAAAATCCCACAGAGGCCCCTGGTCAAACACCAGGAGTTCAGGTGCATCAGAGGAATGAGCTTTGTGGGAGAGGAAAACTGGGGAGGGAGCACAAAGCCCCAGAGCTCACCCAGGCCAAGCCCCTTTCCCCCTTCCCACTCACTGCCCAAAGCACACGGTGGGCTCTGGACTCACAGTCCCACGCTTTCTGCACAGACTCCTTGGCTGCTCCAACTTGCTGGAAGAAAACCTGCACTTGAGGCCATTGGCTCCTGAGGGATCTAAATATTAGCCACCTCAGCATTTCAGTAAATCAGCTTCTTTAGATTCTTAAAAATAATAACTTCCATGGCTTGCATGAAAACACGATCAATATTTATTAGTATTTAAGGGCTGAGTTAATGACTGATGTCACTTGTGTTCTACCAAAGTGTCTCACATGGGAAAGCAAGGGCACAGGCTTGGAATGCATCCTGCAGCTGCCATCTCCTGGGGGACATTGCATACCCAGCAGGGTGGTGCTGTGGGCTGAGACACGTGCAGATGAGACCACGGACTGCTGAGCATGGAATGTAACTCAGCAAACGTGGTAAGAAAGAAACTTCCAGCGCCTGACTTCACAGCTGCAGGCCAGGGCTTCCAGCTCGGAGCACACTGTGTTTGGTCACTTGGCAGGTGCAAAGCACAGCCTGGCTAAGGGGGCAGAGGGGCAGCAGGGCCCACTTGCAGGGATCCCAAATGTTTTTCCCCCTTTTTAAAGCAGTTTCTATGGAGGAACAGCCTGAAACCCAAAGGGGCTCATCCATTCCAGCTGGGTTCAGCACAGCAGGAGGGCACAGCTGTCACATGGACAGCCTGCACCTCTGTCTGCTTCCCTTTTTCCTTCCCACCTTTTGGACATCAGTCCAAGATGGAGTCCATCAGGCTGTAGAGCAGCTTGGTAGGGAACTACTCTTCCGAAAGCCACTGTCTGTATTTCAACCTTCTTTTCCCCCCCAGTTCCCTGCACCACCATCCTTGCAGGCTCAAACCTGTCCTCAGCTTTTTCCCAGCTGGTTTCCTGCTAGCAGGTGCCCCAGCACTTTGGGGTGGTATGCAGCCATGGAGGTGAGCAGGGCCTGTCCCTGGTGCTGCTGGCCTGGGGCTTGTGGCACTGCCCTTGCCTTCCTGAGGCAGCCCAGGCACTGTGGGGCAGGGAGGAGGGGGAAGGAAGCGCTTCCGTCCGGCCGCACCGCTCGGACCGCGCACGCCAAGCACGCGCCGTGTCCGTTCCTGCCCGAGCAGCTGCAGATATTTACCTTTACTGCTGCTAAAAACCTGTCCAAGAGGCTGATGGCCAGGGCGAGCGTTTCTGGGTAAAGGTGGAACTGGTACTTGAGCTTGGCCAGCCACTGGATGACCTCATCCCTCTGCCTTGGAGAAATGGCTACATCCTGGGGGAGAGAAAGGATCAAAGGTTTTACCTCTGCAGGAGTGACTCGGCACAGAACAAAGCCTCCTTTGCAAAGGGGGAGCCTGGAGCCAGCTCCAGTCACCACTCTGTCCCTGCAGTTACTTATCCCATCCCAAAAACCTGCCCTGGAAAAGACAACTTTCCTTACAGCAATCTCAAACCGCACTCCAGTGTCACTGTCCTCTCTTCTGGGGAAAAGAGGATGGGTGACTTGTAGTTTGTCAAGCATTGGCAGCCTCAGCTTCAGAGTAGTTCCCAAAAATTTATTTAGTGTTTTTTAACCTGCTCAGAACTATGTGGGTGCACAGCAATTCCCAGCTGGAACAAAGCCCCCCTTGCCAACAGCAGAGTGGAGCGACTCTGGGGTTTTGTGGGGAAAGGTTTCTTATTTTCTTCAAATCATGGGGGTTTTTTAGCTCAGTACTTGTTATAATAAAGAAAACTGCAAACAGCTGACACAAGGCTCTCAGGGAACTGGGAAGGGGGAGGCAGCAGCTGCAGCCTCACCTGCAGTTTGGGTTTGGTGTTTGGTTTGGGTGTTTGGCCCACGTCTCCCCATCGATCTGTTTGGACAGCAGCTAAATTTCAACCACACGCACAGCTCAGTCACTGACACCAAATCCTTCCCCATGACCCAGTTCAGAAGCATCTCCAGCTTTCCTAGAGCCTTTCACATCACCTAAGGAATGGTCTGGGCTCGCTCCAGTGGGGATTATTGGGGATGAGGAGCCCAGATGTGTCCAGAAGCACAAAAAGCTGGGCTGTAACTGCCCCCAGTAATGCCATGAGGGCAAAGCAGCAGGAATTTGGGAAAAACCACCCCAACACTGATACCAAATAAAGACTTCAGGCTACATCTGCCACTGGAACACCTATGTGTACCTTGCACTGACAGTGAGGGCACCCCGTGTCACCAGCACTGCCTGCTGCTGCTCCACGTGGGCCCCTGCTCTCAGCTCTGCTCAGCCACAGCCTGGCCCTTGAGGAAGAAGTACCTGCTCTTTTCTCCAAGGAACACTGGTTCTTCCTGAAATCACTGCTGCAGTTCCAGGGTGACATGTGAGCCCCCTGGGGGCAGGAGGGCCCAGGAGCACAGTGAACACACCACACACCAGGAGAGTCACTGAGCGCTCTGCTGCAGGTGCTCCCGAGAGCGGGAGGGGACCTGGGCTGTACCTGGGGGGAGGAAAGGGCAATGCTCGAGGAGGGGGTGGAAATGGGAGGGAGGGCTCTGCCTCAGCAGCCTGGGGGATTTCAACACCACCACGCCCCCGCTCCTTCCATCCCTGGTAAATCCTGTTGCTGCTCGATCCCACCTGAACAGGCAGCAGCTTCCACAGCTCTCAGTGGCCTCTGTCCTGGCTGGGTGCTGTTTCCCTGTGCCTGCCAAGGCTGAAGGTGAGGTCTTCTCCTAAAAACAGCATAGCTGGGAAGAGTGAAGACTCTCCCTCTGTGCTGCCTCTCCTCCCCAGCCCTCCAAGACCCGGCCTTGGATCCTGCTGCCCTTTGTGGGCAGCCCAAAGGCACCGTTTCACTGAGGGAGCACACAGTGCCTGCAGGGCCCGGCCTTCTGTGGGAAGGGAAGAGCGTTTGACCCAAACCCAGAGCGCAGCTGGCATGGGAATCAAACCAAGCACAGCCCCACAGTGCCTGGGGGAGCAAGGAGAACTGCAAGGCACCCTCAGCTCGGTGCGTGCCCAGCACAAGGCTGGCTGCCTAAGAACTATCTGGGGAAGCAAAGGAAAGGAGGGAAAGGAGGGCAGTCTCCAGCTCTTTCTGGAACCCTACAAGAGGGATGTCTACTCCAGACCCTATGTGCAGGTAAAGCAGCAGGAGGATGGGAGCAGAATTCCCTCCCAGGTGAGTTTAAGCACCAGGAGAGGTTGCTACAGCCTGGTTCAGGGACAGGCAGCAAGAGTGAGAACTGGTGCTCCTGCCCCCACAAACCCTGCTGCTGCTCCATGCAGGGCGAGGAGCTTCCCACACAAACACCAGGCTCTATCCCTGTCTCTCTGAGGTGTCCCTGTGACACCCGCAGAACACAAATAACAAAATGCAGCACAGGAAAATTAATTAAGCAGCGAGGTCACTGATCCTTAGTTAATTGAAACTAAAAGCAAAACTGAGACACTCTGGGGGCTGAAAGTGAGGAAGTCCCTTTGGGTGGAAAGCGAAGGTTCCTCCTTGGGGCAGAAGTACTTTCTGTGCGTCAGGAGAACCAGGGGCCAAAACATGGTTGCTCCTGGAGAGCAAGCACAGAGCAGATAATCTCTAGGGATGCTGATCTCTCCCATACCTTGAGACTTATGGAATATGTAGGCTAAAATAAATATTATCTGTGAACTCCAACATGACTCTGTTTTACTGCTGCCTAATTGAGAGAAAACACCTCAGCTGCTAATCTTCTCCTTCAGGTCTCCTGTCCCAGACAGGTGTTCTGCTCTTTCACCATTTCTGTTGCTGCCTGGTCCCTGTGGGTCCCTGGGGGCTTCTGGGCAGCGAGCAGGTGACCTTTATTAGGACTGGAAATAAACTGAGCTCTGAATTCCTCAGGAGGTACAGAGAACAAACGGGGAGACTGAGTGAGCCAAAACAGGAAAGAAAGGAGGCATGACACAAGTGACATTTTCTTTCTATAAAACATAAATTCAAAAATCTTCACTGATGCCCCTCTCAGTCACAAAGTTACTCTGTAACAGGCACAAATCAACCTCTGACCACTCCTTACGGCTCCATTTCTCAAGCCTTAATCCCAAGAACACTCCTGAATGTCACCTGCATCTCATATAACACACGGAGGGGGGGAAGGCAAGGGGAACCAGAAGGGAAAACATCCAAATCCATTCAGAAGCAGGAGGAGGTTCCAGACTCAGCCCACTGTTTTTTTATACTGAAAAGACCTTTGTGAGATGTGGCTTTGGTGTGTTGCACATACCCAGAACACTGGTCTGCATTTAAAGGAGGGAGTAGGAATTTTTAGACAAGTACAAACAAAACAGAGGGATCAGGTACATTAAATCACCAGGAACCAAGTCCCCAACAGATTCTGCACCCCATCCTAAAATGGAAAGTCTTCCTGCTTCTTCGGCTGTGGGTTTCTTTCTTCCTGTCAAAGACCTCACTGTCACATATTTAGAAACTGAGTTTGTTCCGGCTTTAAACACCAGAACCAAAAATGTCTTCTAAAGAGTCAAAACAGAAAGTTTACTCCCCAAAACAACCTCCCTAGAGTCTCCAGTCAGATCACTGGATGTCTGCAGTGGATTCAACGTTTTGCCACTGGCAAAGCAGGTGAGTCCATTAAAGCTCCGTGCAGCTGCTGAACCCTTAGAGCAGGCAATGGAAAGTTCCATCCACACTCTGGCTCCGGGCTGCCAGATCTGATCCACAGAAGGATGCAGATTTCCCCATTGCCACGGGAAATAAACAACACTGTCCTGCAAGGGAGGTTTTAGGCTGCTGCCGCTGCTTTCAGAAGAAGGCAGTGGATGGTAGGGAATGTGACCTTCTCCCAGATATACAGAAAACAGGACAATTCCCATTGCACATCCGTGCCTGCACCATGGCCAAAGTGAAGGCTGGGGGAACACAGGACAGTTGGACAAGCTGGGTGTCCTGAAGCACAGGAACAGAGGGAAATGTGTGCTTACAGACAGGAGTGATCTCAGCTGCTCCGTGGCCTCCCAAGTCCTGGTTCCCCCCCAGCAGGCAGCTGTGTTTATGCTCTCCTCTCCCTCTGACCTTCCTACACCTCACACTCACACACGCAGTGTGTGCTTCCACTCCCAGTTAGTGATCCCATACTGCTAGAAAACATTCAGTGGCACAGCACTGATAATGTCACTGTCTGAGCTGGCACGCAGGAAAACAGAAAGCAAAAGGTTACATCAAGACAAGAGTTTTGGGAGTGGAAATTCCAGGAGCAAGGACAAGCACAGAGGAGGAATTGCTGGGAAGTCTGCCTGAGGCAGGTGGTGGTTTCTGAGCCACCAGAACCAACTTGACCAAGGCAGAAAGGCAGGTGCCTCATCCCCGTGAAATCCTCACCCATCAATCTGGTTTGGTTACACTCGAGTCCCTACCCTATCTTGTTATCCTGTAATCTTATCTCCCTGCAGTATAATCACCCCAGGAGTACAGCCAGCAGGGAATGACAGGCTGGTTTACCATAAGCCAGAGTCTTAAGCTGTACATGCCTCAAGACAGCCACAGCTACAACACACTCCACACCTCTGACAGCCAGATCACTTGTTTGGAAACCGAAACGGGGATTAACCAAACTAATACTGAGGCCCTTCAAATGTATGTTCTCCTGCCCAGCAGCAGCAGCAGCTCCTTGTTAGCCAGACAGAGAAAACAAACACGACAGGGATTAGCTCTGATGGCAGCTGACTTACCTGTGTGAACGTCTCGTGTGGTGTAACAACAGCAAGCCTGGATCCCGGCCCTCAGTGTGATTATTTCAGCCCAACCCGGCAACAAAGGGCCAGGAATTCTGTGACCGCGTGCTCACATTCCACATTTTGTTGCAGACAGAACTTTGTGGTGTGCACAGGTGTTTGTGAGTGCCCAGGTGAGACAGCGCCACCTCCCACAGGAGCACAAACCCACGAGCAGCCTGGTCTGACCTCCCTGCAGGCCAAGAGGGAGCCTGGACTGTGAGCCCCCGTGGGCTCTTCCAGCCCGAATTTCCCTCCAGTCCTGAGAGAACACTGCTCACTGCAACAGGCCAGTGCCTGGCTCTGCTCCCTTGACACGAGCTGGCACCCTGCTCTATAAATAGCCCTGCTGGACTCCGTGGGGCTCTTCCTGGAGCACGCATCAGATCAATGCTGCCATTAGTGAATTACTCCAAGAAAACGAAGCTGCTTTTAGGAACCGTTGCAGAGCTGGTGCCCAGCAAACAGAGGTGCTAATAATCCACACAGTTTGCAAAATGAATTTAATCAGGACAATGTGTGTGTGCCTAATAGACACCTAATGCCCTGTGCTGTGCAGTGTGCTCTGCACCCGGGCCAGGTGTGTCCATCCAGTACAGAGGGAATGCCTTCCTTCAGAGGCTGATTCCCCAGGTGTCAGGAAATCCAACTGCTCCTGAACACCTCCAGTCCCACACCACCCCTCCATGGACAGTGTCCCGCCCCTGCTGGCGTGCATGATGTGAAGGACAGACATTACCTGATTGGGCTGAATTTTCGGCACATGTGCTTTCCACATTTGAGCTTCCCTAGAGATTGCCATCTCCAGAAGGAGAGACAACCTCTGGCTCTCCAGGGGTCCTGAAAACTTCATGGTGACCCTTGGATCCACCTGCCACCCAGCTGGATACAGCTACCTGCAAACCAAAGACAGCTTGGTGAAACACTGGGCTGTGCCTGTCCAGGCAAAGGGCAGTGAGAGGGAAATAAAGCTGCAGGAAATGGAACTGTTCCCCTGGCCCTGGCACAGCCTCACTCACAGGAACAGCCTGTCAAAAAACTTGTCCATTACACATGGAAACCAAAGCAGAGACAAGACTTTTGTCCTTTATTTCTTTAAAGACAACAGATTGCACCGACTGCTCTCAGATAATGTGAGAAGATGATGTGATGGAAAAGGTTATTTAGGTAATAGCTTTGAGACTGCCTACCAGCACCATGGCTGCAGATTTTTGACAGTGTTAACTCACTTAGGCAAAACAGGGAAATGGCAAATGAAGGGTAAATCCACGGGAAAGTTATTGAAACTTCTGATTCTTTGCAGGAGACCTTGTGCAATCCCCCCAAGGTGGATACTGGCCAAACACTAACCAGGCATTTTCATGTGAACACAACAGTCCAGGCTGTACTTACAGGAAATAAGCAAGGTGCTGACTCTGAAAAAATAAACAGAATCCACAGGGAAAACAATCCCTTATTATAAATAACAACAAAAGCAGCTCTGAGCAAATGAAAATTCAAGGTGCTTTCCCAGAGCTAAAGGAAACCTTGAAGATCAAGACTGACAGAGAACAACTGCTATTCTTTACTCACACAAACTGCACCAGGTATAAACCCCACTGCAGTCCCACTTAAGAGCCCAGAAGGATCAAGTAGCAAATTAACGTCAGGGCCCTCTGTCCTGAACAGGGACCCTTCCACATTACATTTTTATATAACAAACCCTGCTCCATTAACAAGGGACAGCCTGTACTGGCCTGGAGATGTCCAGGTGTCACTGAGCAGGCAGAACACCTTGGAACCAGGAGAGCTGAAAAGGACCCCTAAAGCTCTGTGGCGTCTCTTCTCACCAGCCCCCAAACGGCCACTGTGGGCTGAAAACTCCCTATCAAAAGTTCCTCTCCTGCCCAGAGGGAGACTCTGCCTGGGGAAGTGAAACTCCAGAACCTCCAACCACAGCTTCTTTACATGCATTTACTCGATTTTGCATGAGTTTTTTAAACCTGGGGCTGATCCTGAGGACACTCAGTGTAAATGGGGCTGAAGGGGAAACAGGGGCACAGAGTCACAGCCTCCCCTCCAGCTCCTGCCCTTGGAGGCTTCATTAGCATCTCCTGAGCTTTCCCTGTGGCCAGTTCCCAAAGGCTGGATCCCTCAGCACCTCGTGGCCAAGCTGGGCCGTGGCAAGGGTGGGAGCAGACCCACGGCAGAGGCTGGGGCTGGGAGCAGTGCTGAGAGCCGGGGGACTGGGAGCAGCTCGCTCCACACTCGTCAGGAAAAAAGCAGGAGCTTTATTTAGCCCGGCCATGGCTCCTCCTATGAAATATTGATGGTCCTTCCTTGGTTCTGCAGGAAGGAGAGAGTAATTAGCCAACCCCCAAATCACTGGAGACAACACAGGGAAAAATTTCAGGCTGTTTTCTTCTGTTGTGACTGATCAACATTCCCAGTGTGTTTACAACACAAATGGGTTTCACAGCCTCTGGAAGCAGACAAGAGCTCTCAGTTACCCTGATCCCTCTGTGGTGGCTGAGGTGGCTGTCCCTGTCCCAGCAGAGAGCTCGGTGTCCCCGGAGCCACGACACACCCAGGGCCTTGCAAGGGGCACCTTTAGTGAGCGCTGCTGCCAAGGGCAAAAGAGAGGGGAAAATAACCTTTCCTTTGTGAACTAGGGACCTCATTCAATGGAGGGCTGACGCACAATAACCTTTATAAGGGAAAAAAGAGGAATGACGTGCTTGAGAGTTTCCCTTGGAGCAAGAGGGTGCAGTTTTCCAGCAGAGAGCACAGCCGGGAGCCTGGCCAAGCACCCCGGGGCTGAATCCAGTTTGCATCTCCATTTACATAGCTCTCCATCAGATAAATGCTGCCTTTGGAAAAAAACGCCAGCAGGACTGTGTGCAGCCTTCCCAAAACACAAGGGAGCTCAGGCAGAGCAGGCTCTGAGAGCACGAGGACCAGCAGGGCTGGCACAGCTTCCCAAAATCCAGCCCAGGGAGCTCCCTGGGCTCTGCTCTCTGCCCAGCCCAGCAAAGCGGCAGCGGCCCAACTGGAGAAGCCTTGTGTGGGGCAGGGCCAGCAGGAGGCCTGAGCCTGCCCCACACCGCACACTCCCTGCAGACAGAACCTTCCTGCCTTTTCCTGCAGCCCGGCCCGAGTCCCCCACGGCTGCGGAGCCGGGACAGTCACCATGACCTAACTCACCCCAGCCTCCTGCTGCTTTCCCTGATTTACAATTAACCTTTAGCTCCAGGATGCTGCGTTTTTGGGCTTGGGGCTTTTTCCCTTGTGGTTACTTTGGGAGTTTTTCAACCACTGTTCAAACAGTTCCTAAAGTTCCTGATCAGATGACTGGAAGGTCACCTGGCTGAGCTGAAACCTCCTAAAGTTTAACAGTTGGGGAGCTAATAAAGGAGAAGTGAGCCCAGTGAAGGGACTGGCTTTGACGCCTCCTGTGAGGAGCTGCAAGTCAGATCTTGCTCCCAAATTAGAGAGTCAAAACCTTGGTGCGAGGTTTTCACTTGTGAGAGGCATCAAAAAGCACCTCCTTATCCATGGTAAACACCGAGCTGGTCCATAAAATAAAATCTCTCATCTCCTAAAGATCTCACTTTAGTCCAAGTTTATAGCTACCTTGACTCAAAGAAATGCATTTCAGCTTCCCGGGGGAGATTTTAGGCTGCCAAGTGCCGCAGGCTACAGTTTCCAAAAGCAGTTTCTGCAGGAATAGGGGCACACAAGTCCATGACCAAATAACACTTCATGGTTTGGGGGGGGCATTTGTGTGGGATGCAAGAGAGAGGAGGTTTTTTATTTTTAGGCTTTGTACTCACTCACAGTGCCTATAAAAAGTGCCTCCTGCACACAAAAGATGCTGCTCCAGGAACACACCATCCACTAGAAGAACAAGCTCCTAACACAGCTCCTGATTTTCTGCCCCCAGTTGCAATTTAACTGTCCTCATACAACTGAATTACAAACAGGATCACTGAAATAATTCAGTAACAAAATCCTCCTTGGTTCTGATTGTGGCTTGTTGTCTGTTTGCTGTAGGGGAGTTTGTTTGTTTGCTTTTTCTGCACAGCTCATTTAGTAAACAATGAACAAGACTTCTAGGGCTAGACAGGCCAAACCCCACTATGTTTGTTGTGCACATCAATCCAGGTGGGTGCTCTGAACAAGGGGAGTCATTCCCGTAGAGCTGGAGCACCACACAAATTTCTGCACACCTCGTATTTTCAGGGACCAGCAGCCAAATCTGCTTCTGCTTCAGCAAGCAGCAATAAAACCTCACAGATGACCTGCACACAGATTTTTCTGGGCAGTGAGGGGAAGGCAAAGCAGAAGGAAGAGAGGAGGAGACTGAATTCCTCGGAGCTCCAGCCAGCCATCTGTGATTTCAAAGGATCCAAGCCTACTGCTAGCAGAAATGTCTAACTGCAAGTTGTGATCAGAAATTTCAAAGCTGTGGCCGGGGGCTGGGATGGATGTTAATTTTAGTACCTGGGGCTTTCTCTCAGCTTAACTCTTTCCTCGTGCCCCGGCAGTGAGGCAGTCTGGGACTCCGTGCTGGCCACAGGGAAATGCCACAGCACAGCCTGAGGTGACAGCAATAAATGAGCAGATGACCAGTGTGGGTTCAAATCAACTGCTTTGGGACGTACAAAACAAATGGCCAATGAAAACAGCTCGACAGCGTTGTGAGACAACAACAATTATGCAGGCTGAATGGCTGGGAAAAGTAGGTTTGGGAATAGAATTCCAAACGTGAACACCTAAGTGAGCAAGTCAGTTTGAAGGAACCAAGTGCCCTGTGGTGACAGAGCAGGAGCAGTCAGAATTCTCCCACCCGGGGCCTGCAGGGGCTCTCTCACCGTGCCCCAGCCCAGAGTGGGAGAGAGGCAATTTTCCGAGGCTGGCACAGGAACAGGGCCCTTGCACTCGCCGTGTGACTCAGCCCGAGCAGCCTCCCACAACCTGGTACAAAGGCAAGGCTCTGAGGTATTTTGGCAGCATCGCTCAGGCGGGCTCTGTACATCACACGCTCGCCACTGCTTTTCCTCCAACCACATCTTTCCTGGGAGTGCAAATAAAGCTGACCTCATTTTAGTGCCGCTTTTCCAAACAGATGAATTTTTCCAAACATTTTAAAGGAACCTGCCAGCTAAAACCACGGGTCGAACAGGGAATGCGGAGCAGTGTTTTGATGGGTTTTTACGTCTTGTTTTGAAACAGAAATCCCAGGGTCCATTTAGCAGCTAGGAAGGAGGAGCCCTCTGGAAAAGTGCTGCTCCATAAATGGGACCACTTCTAAGAGATCTCTGCTCCCCTTCACTCCCCCAGCCTTGTGACTGACACCAGGGGTTTGCTGTTTACAGGAAACTTAAAATGATATTTTCCAAGGTAGGAACTTTTAAAAAACAAGGCAGAAGATGAACTCCTGACTCAACTTTCAGACAACGGCACCATTCTTCCCTCCTGTGAGATGGGTGTGCTACTAGACCCATGTCCACCCCACTCCCTGTGCTAATGGCTCTGGCAGGAAGGGCCAGAGGAGGATGAGGAGGAGGAAGTTTGCATTTCCTTTTTTGTCTGGCTACTGCCAAGATGAGCCCATTCAAGCAGCCTTTGCCCAGGAAGGTCTTTGGTCAGTAACAGCTTAAATATTCCATGCCACAGCTTTCAAGTGGTGTAAACACTGCCTTAATCCCAGCTCTTTTCCCTGCTGTGGCAGCAACAGACCAAGCAAACTGAGGATAAAAGGGAAACTCAGGATTCAGCCCTAGGAGAACAGTTCCAGCTGCAGAACGTATGTGTTGATACAAAAAAGGAGATGAAACTCTACATATTTCCGTGAGTTCAGCTCCAAGATTTTGGTTTATTTGAACATAAAAATGAACAAAGATGTAAATTCCTCACAAGGTTTACAGAAATCAGCCACGGGATAGATTTCAGAAGGAATGGGCCCTGCTATTGTTTGGCAGCAGAGTTTGTCCCAAGGCTCAGGAACAGGTCAGGAATGGGATCCTTTATTGTGTGAACTGGGGTGTCACGTCAAGGACAGTCAGCCCTCGCCTGGGACAGTCACAGGGGTCACAGGGCAAAAAGACGGTGCCATCCTCTTGTTCAGAACTGAAGCACCAGACAGAATAAAGCAAAGAGAAAGGAGTGTTTGCTGAAATGACCCCCATTAATTTCATGCTTTTTCCACTGTAAATGACAGATTTGTCTGTGAGACAGCAATGGCTGAGCCTTGTACAAATTCCCTGTGCACCACTGGCAAAGGAATGAGCAGCTCACACAGGCAACTGACCACGGTTTGCTTGGCAGCCTCCGGGTTCTGCTCAGGGACTCTCTGGATCTTCTGGGGACAAGCTTCAGGACCACTGGGGAACACCTGAGCCCCTCTGAGGAACCTGAGGGCGCTGCTGGTGCGGAGCGACTGAAGCGGGGGGCTGAAGGAACCCCAGCAGCTGCCAAGGAGCATCACCAGCTGCCCAGCGTTAGGGAGCCAAGCAGCACCTGGGCTGAGTCTGAGTAAGAGAGCTGAGGCAGCAGCAGCCGTGCCTTTTACCAGAGCTGCTGTGGAGGGGGACTCTGGCAGCCCTGCTCCAGGATAACCAGCCTCAGGCATGGTGGTGGCACCTCAAGTGGCCATTTCCCCCAGGGACTTGGTCCTGCAGAAGGTCTGGCTGCCTTGGAAGAGCCATGGTGCTGACTGAAGGAGTTTTGGGAGGAAGTGAGCAGGCTGCACAACATCAGAGTTTCATGGGATACAGACAGGATTTTCCCTGGGACTGGCAGCTTGCAGAGCCTCAGGCCCATCTGCACCAGAGAAGCAGGCAGTGCCTGCCCCCACCATGGAGGTAAGTGAAGTGTCTGGGGACAAGGGGAAGGGTGGCACTGGGTCACTGCTGGCACTGAAAGGGAACTTTCTGCCCCACCTCAAGGTTTGTCACTACAAAATAGGTTCAAAGTGCGTGCAGTGAGATGACAGGAAGGCATCAAAACAACAACAAATGCTGCCTGAGTGGGGTCCCCTTCAGCATTTGCATGTAAGCATGGCCAAGTCTAAGAGTTTCCATTCTGGAGAAGACCCCCACACCCTTTCTGGTAGGGAGAAAGCACTGAGGTGTGGGGAGCTAACAAGGAGAGCTGTGTGCAGCTCAGATCACAGAGCTGTGACCTGTGAGTGCTGCAGAGCAGGGACACAGCTCCATGGCAAAGAGGAGATGCTGGTGCCCTGCTCCCTGTGGGGACTCCCCATGACTGTGAGCTGTGCAGGCAGAGCACAGGGATACACCCTGGATACAGGGGCTCCACAGGACCCCAACCCTCCTACAAAGAGGGGCTTGTTGGGATTGGGAGGGTCAGAGGCTGCCTTGGCTGCAGTGACCATGCAGAGTGGAGGCAGCTGGGGATGAGGTCACACAAAGGCAAAGCCCAGCTGAATTGTGTTTGGCAAGCTATGGGGGAGACTCAAGGGGCCTGAGTACTTGGGTAGGAAGAGGAAGGCCAAGGAAAGTCTGGGCAGGCTGCTGGCTGGAAGCAGGGTCAGGATAAGCAGACAGTGAGGTGGATTGCAAAGTGGCTGCACAGTTGTGTCCAGAGGGTGGCAATCAGTGACCTCTGCTTACTGTGAGGGTGATAGGGCTTTGGCTGGGTGGCTCAGGGAGGCTGTGGAGTTTCCATCCTTGGAGGCATTCAAAGAGTGCTTGCACGTGGTGCAGAACAACTGGTTTTAGGAGGCCCTGCTCAAGCTGGAGTATCAGATAAATTGACCTTGAGAGGTATTTTGCAGCCTCAAGCACTTGGGGATCCCAAGGGCTAAAGGCTCAAAGCAGCCCAGAGCAGCTTGTCTGTTCTTCAGGCAGCAGGAAGGCTTTAAAATTAAAAAAGGGGCAAACCAAACCTGGCATTATGTAATGTCTCACTGGTAGCCTCCTCAAAGCAACACATGCAGGGCATGATTCACTTCTCCCACCACCAATGTAACTTGGTATAAATCAACAGTGACTTGAAGGAAGTCACTCCAAGGAAAACCAGGCTCACAAAGTAGGAGGGAGAGCAGTAATTTCATAAAACAGGGCCAGAGGCTTTCAAGCCCATAAAAACTAACTCTCTAGAGGCAAGGGCCAACAGGCATTCGGAATTGAAAGCATCATGCAGCACCTTTTGAGTAATATAATCCCCTGAAACCAAATAAACACAATGCCTCTGTGGGCAAAAACACAGAGCCAGGATTCAGCAGTACCTCTGTCTGTCTGTCGGCAGCAGTCAGTCATTAACATCAATGAGCAGTGATAAAACCAAACAAGTTTATACCCAGTTCCACAGCCACATCCAGAAAATGTCTGACTACCATGGCTTGATTCCTCTTGACAACAACAAAAGAGAATTCTGTCTGAAAGCCTAAGTGCTCACCAAGGCAAATATTTTGCTTTGTAGATTCTGACTGGCTTCAGGATAAATTAGTGATTACAGCTAATATCAGGATACAGTGTGAGGCAGTAAAAAGAGATAATTAGGAGGAAATGAGGAATTATCTGCTGTTGAAACAATAGATCAATTATGAGGTACAGCACAGTAGCTGCAGAGCAGCATTCTTGTGCTCTGAGGGTACTGCCTCCTCTTTCTCATCAACCAAGGAGAACCCACAGTTATAAAGCTTAATTATCCTCCAGGAGCTCGAGCTTGCTGACTAATTAGCCTCTTGTTGAGACAATGCAGGAAAGGATACAATTCCAGTTGTCCGCTAAAATGGCACTGCACAGTCCTGGCTCTTCCCTGCCTCTTCATCCCTCCTGTCCTATCAGAGCCCTGATATAACCACAGTCCTGAACAACCCAAAACCAGCCCTGAGTCTGAAATAAACCAAAGGCAGACAGGGGAGCTCTGAGGGGGGGGACAGACGAAGGGGAAGGAAGCAGAGCGTCTGAGGCAGCGCGTACGGCAGCTGGAGTTGTGTGAATCCCGCTCTGCTCCGGGCACTGCGGGCACGGACACCCGCACAGGGCTCCCACAAACGGGGACTGCAGTTAGGAGCATGTCAACACCAAGATTTACAGTCAGAATTATTTAAAAACCTGAAGGTTTTAGGAGGCAGGTTCTTGTCTAGCAGACCACTGTAGTCAAGTCACCCCAGCCAAGAAACAGGCTCTTGCTGTGTGCAGTGCAAAAGCACCAAAAAGGGTCAAGAGCCTCCGGCAGATGGGTTCATCCAGCAGCTCCCAGCACCCTGGCAAAGGTGTTTGGTGTCTGGGCTGCTGAGCAATATGGAATATCTGCAGCAACATGTTATTGATGAGTGAGCTTTTAGAGGAGTTTATGGCCCAGCAAGTGCAAATACCCACTGTGGTTAATGAATGTGCGTTGGTAACACAGGCAGTCAGCAAACACACGGGAAGGGAAAATGTCACACCACATCTGCCCGGTACAGACACTGGGGACACCTGAGATTTCCTTCCATTCCATGGCTTCCCTGTGCTCCTCTGGCTTTGGAGAACAGTTTTGGTGAGCACGCAGTGCAGTAACAGCTATTCTCCCCTTAACATCCACCTCCTGCATGGCCAGCTGGCCTTCCTGCTGCTTCCCTGAGCGTGCTGCTGCAAAGGCTCTGGTCAGGAGCTCCTCGAGCACCCCAAAGTGATGGCAGCAGGGGAAAAAAGGCAAATACAGGCGGGTTCCTGGGCAAGTCAGCACTGCAGGGCAGGAATTCTGATCTCACAGCTGTGTTACACTCCATCTGGAGATGCAGGTCTTGTTCACTCACAGTCTGGTCCAGGCTCAGGCAGTCGAGTCCTAAGGTCATCATCTGGCACTCAAAATATGATGTTCAGTTTTCCTGAGGCCACTGGTCCAGCCTGACCTTTTTAAAATCCCTCAGTGTGGCATAAACTGCAGATGTTTTTATCTATCCTTCCCATCACTCAGTGCAAATGGATAATTAACACTGCTGTGCTGCTGAACTTTATTTGCTAAACATAAAAAGTGCCTTGTAAAATCCCAGTGACTAGACCTGTGCATACAAATGTTGCCCAAAATTCAGCAGAGCATCAGGTCAGCACTGATTAGTGCTTTAGCCACGGCACGGCTGCAGGTGTGCACGGGGACGGCACCATGCAGCCCAGGGGTGCTGCTGGAGGCCTCCCTTCAGTCCCCGCACCAGAGATGCTGAGGCAGGGGAGCACAGAAAGGCTGAGAATGGAAAATCAAAGGGGCTGTAATTACAGGGAGATGCTCACAGCTTTACAAAGCTGTCAACACTTGGACAAAAAGCTTCTCCCAGGGCAGTGACAGGAGCAAAGACAGCAGCACTGAGCAGTGTCCTGCTTGGACTGAGCCCTGATTAAACTGATAAATGTAGGCAGGTATTACTGGAACCACCTGAAAACAGGACAACAACTCATTCACTCACAGACAATGACTGCACCAAGGGTCACTGTAAGATGGGAGACAGGTCTGGAAGCAGGGCAGCACAGCTCCCCAGACCCTGTGGCACCCCAAACACGGAGCAGCAGCACAGCCCGGCCAGCGGGCACCCAGCAAGGAGGGCCCTGTGAGCAGGGGCTCTCACCAGAGCCACTGGCAGCGCTCGTAACCAGGCTCCCTGAGCAAACCAAGTGCAGGGCTGGGGAATACACAACAGACACAGCAAAAGCAGCAGCTAGGATCAGTCCTGCCACATCTAAATGGGCCTGAGTTCTACGCAGGGGTGAAGGATAATTAAAACCCTCTGTGTGTGTATCTATATACACACAGCCCCCCATGTGAAAGTTCAGTTCCTGCTGGGGAGAAGCCAAAAACTCAGCTTCCCACATCCCACGCCGAGGTCTGTGTAGGCACTGATGAGAACGAGCCCTCCTCCTGCCCCACGAGCCAGCCAAACTACTTGAAAACCAAATCTGAATTGTGTGCAGGGATATAAAATCCAACCCTGGAGACAAGGAAAAGGTGCCATGATTTGGTTTTTGAGAGGCTGCCTCACCTTGCCTGACCTGGGCTCCTGGTGCCACTCCTGCAGCAAAAGGGGAGATGCTCCCCTTTCCCAACTGTGTCATGCATCTTGCTCAGTTTAAACATTTTATTTTAAAAACACTCACCCTTCTGTCTTTAAAAAGGGCTGTGCCATGTACGTGCTGGTGCAGCACACCACAGAAAGCAATGTCTAGGAGCAGACAAAGGCTGATGCTGAAATAATTTTTAAATTCAGGCTTCAATCAGCCTGCCATGTAAGATCCTTTTTTTAAGAGTGGTAAAATGAGGGCTTGTTTCTTTTTCCCTCCTTCACAGGAGAGCAGGTTTTTTCTGTGTTCAATGGATAAGTTTTCACGAGAATTTTTTCTGTCACTCTGCTCTCTACCATAGGCACAAAAACCCACGGCAATCTCATTCCCTCCAGTTTCCCCCGCTCGAGATGGATTCAGAGCACACAATGCTGCTCTTCCTTCGGGGAAACTTCGTCCATCACAGCTGGGAGAGCTAAGAGGGAAGTGGGGAGAGAGTGCAGCCCATCTCTGCAAATGAACTACACGGAGACGAGCCAACAAAACCCAGAACCAGGAGGCCTGCAGGGAAGCGGGAGAGAGAGACTCTTCTTCAGGTACTGTACTGATAAGACAAGGAGTAATGGGTGCAGATTGAAAGAGGGTTAATTTACGTTCGGTATTCTGAAGAAACTCTTTACTACGACGGTGGTGAGACACTGGAACAGGTTGCCCAAGGGAGGCTGTGAATGTCCGAACCCTGAAAGAGTTCCAAACCAGGCTGGACAGGGCTTGGAAGAATCCGATCGCCTGGAGGGGTCCTGCCCACGGCAGAGGGGCTGCGAATACGTCATCTTTAAGGTGCGTCCCGACACCTTACCAATCTCTGATTGCAAATGCCGTGCGTCGCGCTGAGACCAGAGTCACACCTGGGGCAGAGATGCGCTGCTGAGCCCCTGGAGGGGACGGGACAGGGACCCGCCGGGCACCGCACCCGCACGGGCACACAAAGCACCGCTGGCAGGATGCTTGGAGCGCGTTTACTTTGCGCCTGTATAATCAGAGCGTTTGTAACTACGGCGTCGCCCAGCACACCCCTCACACCCCCGATCCCCCCCGTCCCCTTCCCGGCTCTCACCTCCCCTGCGCGGCGGCGGGGTGCCCGGCGGGGCCCGGCCATCAGCACCCCATGGCGGGGCGGCGGCGCCGGGGCTCCTCGGCGGCGCTTCAGCACCGTGCGGGGCCCATGCCCGGGGCGGCGGCGGCCGGCGGGCTCCTCATGTCGCCATGACGGGAGCGGGAAGGGTGAGGGGGAAACTAAGGGGGCGGGGGGGGTGGGGGGAGTTAGGCCGCCACCGCCGCGCGGGAGGGAGGGAGGGGGGGTTAAATTAAAATAAAATAAAATAAAAACGAAAAGGGAGGGGAGGGGAGCGAGAGGCAGCCCGCAGCCAGCCGCTTCCCGGGGGGTTCGGGGAGGGGAAGGGGAGGGGGAGAAAGAAGCGCCGGTGAGGCGGCGCGAGCGCCTCTCAGCGCGTAACCGCCGCGCCTCAGCGCCGCCGGCCGTGGACAAAGCCCCGCGTCAGAGATGCGGGAGGCCGGCGGTGGCTGGAGGCGGCTCCCCCTTCCCCGTTCTCCCCTCCCGGTTCACCCCTCCCGGTTCTCCCTCCGGCCCGGTGGCTCTTAGGGGGAGCGGGAGGGCGGGGGAAGGACGGGACAACGGGGACTCTTTTCCCTGGCGGAAGCATCGCGCGGCAGTGTCGGGTGGCGCGGCCGTCTCTGCGGCGCGTGCGCGGCTCCGTGAGGGCGCTGGGAGGGGGGGCTCCGGGCAGGGCCGGGGACGGTCGGTAAAGTGGCGTTTAAAACAACCGCGAAGCGACGGCAAAAGGTGTTTGTTTATAAGTTAACTGCAAGCTAACCCCGAGCTGTGCCGATCCTAGGCGAAAGTGTCATGGTCTCGCCTGTTTCTTGCGCATCCCGGGTCTCCCAGCCTGTGTGTGCTAGAACAGAGCTGCCTGTGTTATGCCTGGTGATCTCTTGTTTATTGAGCTGCAAAATATAAATAGGGATTTGCCCTGGACTTCATTTACTTCCTTAGGCCTTCCCCGGCACAGAGGCCTGCAGCACTGTCCCTTTCCTTGTCGTTTCCAACCTGTCCGGCATTCATTCCCACTGACAGCACAAGATGCCCGAAGTGTGGAAGCTGAGCCGTTGTCTCACAGCTCCGTTTATTCCCTGAGACCTGGAAGCTTTTGAGTGTTTAAATCCTTTTGTAACCTAAGCTTTTTTTTTTTTTTTTTTAATGGGTTTGGGGCTGTGTTACAACACTGTACAGCAAAGACCAGGAAAAGAATAAATACTTGGCATGCAAATCCTGGCACGGTGATGAGTGTCAGAATCTTGCCGCACCACCAGCAGTTGAAGTGAGGAGATAAAAGCAAGAAGTTCAGAGCAAAGGCAAATTATTTTCTTTAAACTCCTTCCAGTATCTGTAGTTATTGGCTGTTCAGACAGCGCACAAAGGAGGATTTCCTCCGGAGATAATAAGCACAGTGACATATATCATCGAGGGAGAACACAGGGTTTTTTTTTTTTCTATTCATTTTCCAGCAAATTAACTCTGAAGCAGTTCGCTAAAAAATCATCCATCTCGAGCTTTTTTTAACCCCTTCCCTAGTAACATATAAGACTGAAATTAGAGTCTATTTTTGCTGCAGCAGCTCCTCTATGCTCAGGGTAAACTGTTCTTCAAATCCAAGACTATCATGTGCCGCTCCCTTCCATTTTTATTAATTTTTATCTTGAAACAGACTATGACTTTTAGAAGGTGTAGAGAAGGGCAAGTCCTGCTGGAATTTTATCTCGCTTTCACAATCCCATTCTCGGTCTTCTGGGTCTTGTTGCCTAAGAGTCAGTGTTTCAGAAGTCTGTAAAGCTGTGGCAGCTTCCCCAGATCCCAGTGGTAGTTTGTGACCGTGACCACAACCAAGAGATTTAGCAGGATGGAGCATGAATTCCATGTGTTTGCAGGGAGAGATGGAAAGAGGCAATAGGGCTTTGTGCTGACAACAAAGGCAAGGGTTAGATGGGATTTTAGAAGGAGTCCTGTGAGGGTGGGCAGGCCCTGGCACAGGTTACCCAGAGCAGCTGTGGCTGCCCCTGGATCCCTGGCAGTGCCCAAGGCCAGCTTGGACAGGGCTTGGAGCAGCCTGGGACAGAGGAAGGTGTCCCTGCCCATGGCAGGGGCTAGGACTGGAATGATCTGTAAGGTCCCTGCCAAGCAGGGATGCAAAGGTGAATGGTGATTTTCATACCCACCCAACCTAGGTGCACTCAAAGTTCAGCTCGGGGAGTTCAAATCACACAGCAGCCTCAGAGCGAGGGGAAACTCACCTTGGTGCCAGGCAGCTTGTGAGGCTACATTAAAACAGTTTAAGCTCCAAGAAATGAAGGAGCCATTTGAATATCCCAAGGGGCTGGAAGCATGCAGGCTTACAAAAATAACTTGTAAAAAAAATAAAAATAACAGCTGAACTGTTTGGGTTGAGCTGGTCAAGTTCCCTGTGTGACAGAGCACGTCCAGTGATCCTTGCACTTACCACTGTGGCTGTGCTCTGACTCCAGGCATTACGTAACTTCTCTATGTTTATTGCCAACCTGTGATCCTTCAAGTAGCAAGCAGGCTTTGATCAGCCCAGAGGAGACAGTTTTGATGTTGGTTGAAGAAACAAAGCCTTAAAAAAAAAAAAAAAATAAGGGAAACAGACTCTGAGGGTTTCTCGATTTTCCAGAAAGAAAGTTAAACTCTGTTTTCTTTGTGAGAGGGACAGCTTGCAAATGTGGAATGCTGGGGGAAGCAGCAGAAGGAAACGAGGAGAACCCTAAAGACATGGTTTGTGGTGAAATTACCTGACAAGGCTTTGCTCAGCTTCCAGGGAGTAAGTGCTTGTCAAGGAAAAATTCTCAGCACAAAGGAATTCTCCCAGGGGAATGAAATGGGGTTTCAGCACTGAACTGTCTTATCTCTGTGAAAACTGAACTATACAAAATCACTAGTAGTTTTTGAAAAACCTTCACCTTTTTCTTTGTGCAATGAATCAATCGATGGAATGCTGATTTTCCAAGTGAGCAGTGTGAAAATCACTATCTACAAATTATTAGGCTCTTCCACCTCATGAGTACATCAGCTGTTCTTGTTCCTACAGGCAATAATTAGCTGCTCTTTGGGGGAAAAAAATTTAAACCCCCCCAAAACTGGTATTCCTGAAGAATGTGGCAAAGGAAAAAAGGAAACTAGATGCAGGCTCCTTCATTTCTTGGAGCTCAAGCTTAGCTTTCCAGCACAGCTGTTAGGGAAGGCTGTTGGCCTTGGAAAGCACCATCAGTGGAATGACAGGAGTGTCAGCTCCAGTGGAACATCTACTCAAAGGCCCCTCAGGACTTTGTGTAGCTGTTCCCACCCTGCTCTTCCTCCCAGCAGGAATTTCAATTATTTACTAGGAAAACAAACCCTTCTCTTTGAGCTGCACAAGATTCTCTTCCTATCTGTTCCCAGCATGGAGCTCCTCAAAACACCAGGACACAGTTCTGCTTTCATCCAGAACAGTCAAATACGTGCTCACATTTAGCAAATGAAGCACCTCTTTCACCTCACTCAGTGATTAATTCCAAGAGGGGAGCTGCAGACACTAAATTAACCTTTTTACCTGATTTAGTTTTACTAAATAAACAGCCCCATAATGTAATTTTCTCAACCAGAGCTGCTATTTTCTGCCGTTTGCTTTGCTATTTGGAACGTGTTCTGTTCCAGCTCTATTTCATTGAACTTGGTGACAGCAATATCTTCAGACTGTCCCCTTCACCCTGGGGATGCCACCAGTAAATCCATCATTCTTCCCAGAAAATAGATTATTAACTGCAAACACATGTCAGAACGTGCAAGAATACCAACAGTGACACAAATGTGCCTGCTCCTTACAGCATTCCCAGTTTTATCTTTTTAGTATTTGCAGTATCCTGCCACAGAGCTGTGCTGGCAATGTTCCTGCAGCTGTTCCTTGGGAAACATCTGGAGCTTGGTGCATCTCCCTTCACCCCTCTCAGAGCAGCTGGGCTTTGGAAAGCAAGGGGGAAATGGGATATTCCTTACTGGCACTGAGTCCTCAAGACTTGCAGAATTCCAGTGCCTGTTATTTCAGTAGGAACAACTGATCCACCTGACTGAAACTTTTCACATTTACAGCTGGGAAAACCCTTCCATCTGTGCTAGTCTGTGTTTGTGTTGGCTGATAAAGAGAATTATGTACTGGCTGATGCCATCTCATAATTAGTGATTATCCCTGTGCAAAGTATAGAAGACATTGTCCCAAGATCTCAATTTTAGCAAAGGACATACAAGAATTTAAGACAGCCTGGGAAAGGAGAGAAAGGAGGATTTTGTGAGATAATTAAGGGCTTCTCATCTTTTCTGGAAAATGGAAGGTTAAATTAGAAAATAAGTGTTAAATCATAAAATAAATTTACAATACCTGGTCCTTAGAGGTGAATGCTTCCTAGCAAATCATTTTACTCAGCAGTTGCCTAGTTCTACAGGCAGGAAGGTGACTGCCTTTATTTTCTTCCCTGGTTTAACTTTTAATGACTAATTTAAATTCCATTTATGCAGAATCGCTATGATTTTGAAAACGCCTCCTGAAATTATGCAGAACCACCTTTCTAAAAAAAAAAAAAACCAACAAAACTTTCCAAAGCCTTAACTACAACACTGCTTAGAATTATCCTGTCAATTAAATAAAAGAACCCACTTAAAGACTTGGAATTTCCTTCAAGAATCAGGGTTTTAGCACTGCATGCAATTTAGTTTTTAGCTGTGCTTTACAAGTTTTATGCCAGCTACTGGGAATAAGAACATTTTCCAAGAAAGAAACTGTTTCCCAGTAGATTTTTGGACTTCCCTCTTTTAGGAAACTCATCCTGGGAGTCTTGTCCCAGGACTGTGGTGCAGCTGTGCTGGTATAGGGGCTCTTATTTAAATAAGGCAGTTATTTTCAGTAACAAAGTATGTGCTATTAGTACATGGTAGATTTATTTAAATTATAACAGAGATTCTGTCCGAAACTTACTTAGTTACCACAGATTTGTGTTTGGGTCTTGTCAGCTCAAAATACTTTGTGCTGTGAGTTTTCTGAGCAAACAGGCAGGGTTTCTCTTTTCTGCCCCCTCCCTTCCTTTTTCCAGCAGCTGCTTGGAACTTGGGGTGTGGTGTCTGGGAGAGGCACAGTCACTGCTCCTCTCAGCGTTCGTCCAGTGAATCTCTTCCCTAACACCAAGCTCCATTTAATCTCTTACTGGGATGCCTTGCTCTCCTTTGGTCTCACAGGCAGCAAGCAATAAATCTGAATAAATTCATTTCTGTGTGAATGCTGAACTCGATTTCCAGGAGCACCAGGTGAGAGGTGTGGAATTACACTCCTGTGGGCAGACAGGGGCTGGACCAGAGGGAGCACTGCTCCCATGGCTACTGGAGGATCAAATGCCACTTTCCCTCAGGGGCTGCTGTCTGGGGAACAAGGTTTAAACTCTGACAGATTTATGGATCATTTCATCTCCTAGACTCGTTCCTTCCAAAGGGCCTGGCGAGGGGAAGCCCATGCCAAGGTTTTGATAGCTTTTATCCCCTAGGCACTGATCCCATTGCTCTTGGAGCAACAGCCCCTGTGAATTGTTTCTCGGTGTGTGTACAGGTGCAGCCTTGATGGGTGTTTTCTAATATGTGTGTTTTGTATAAAAACACCACTGTGAGACTCCTGCCTTGCAGGTGTGAGCAGTGCTGCTGTCCTCCATACCGGCATAATTGGGTGTGGAGCGCTATAAGGGACACCGGGATTCATTAGAGGCTGGAAGTCGGTGCAGCTCTTTGCATAAGTGGCTCAAGGGAGCTGTTGTTCCAAGTGACCCCTGTTTTTCCTCCGTGGGTGTCCAGAGTGGGCAGACAATGGCTGTGTCTGCAGCGTTAATTACTCTGTGTCCCTTAATCACCGCGGTTTGTAATCCTATTGCAGTGTGGAAATCCGCGTGCCACAGGGCCCAATCAACACCTCTGTGTCATCCCCTGCCGCCCAGAACCATTCCTGGGGAGTGCTTTGGGCATGCCTGGACAAGTTTTGCCCGGCCAGATCGGAACATAGTTTAGCCAGGCTGGCCACAACAATCCCTGCTCAATAGGACGTGCATCTTTGGGCTCCCAAAGAATGTCAGGAAGGAATTGCTGCTCTGTAAAGCGTGTTACAGAAGAGGTAAATTGTGTTTCCTCAGAATGCTGGAAACGTTTCTTGTTCTCCCCCCACATTCTCACTCCCCTGAATCCCAAATAAATGCCACATTGAAAGAAAATTATTCCTTGCATAAGAGGAAAAATAGAAAAGAACAACAGATTTTGTTCGCTGACCTCAGCATGACTCCTCCTTTGCCTACAACACTCCATTGTTCTGCCAGGTCCAGGCAGCACAGGGAGCAGACTCATTTTCCCTGGTTTTAATCCCAAAGGTGCAGTCCATCACTGATATTAAGGATCCTTGGGGTTTGGTTGTTTTGTTTTTTGATTGTTTTTTTTTTTTGAGCTGTTTTCAACAAGTGAGTTAATACTGAGGAACAAAGATGGGACAGGAATCCCTCTCTCCTAATCTGGGAAATGAGCCATGGTCTGGTAAGAGATTCCCCCCTTAGGCTACATGAGATATGAGGGATACTTTTTCAGAGTGTTCTGTGAGGTTTAAATTAGTAAAGGGGAAGGAATGTATGTGTTCAAGCAGGTATCTGGACTGGTACTTTTGGAGCTGTCATGCTCTGTGCTTACAAAATGAACCCTTTTGTCCTTTTAGGTAAACTGGAACATGTGGTGCTTTCCTACAGCAGCTGGAGAAGGAAGAACATCCCTACTCCACCTCTGTGACAGCAAGATGCACTTTGGAATGTGGGGAAGAAAAGAAGGGAGCAACTGCTAAGGGGATTTTAATACCAGAGACTGGAGCTGAGACACTCATCCCATAAACATTACCTGAATGATTACCTGAATGAAACATTACCTGTGTGCACACAGCTGGCTGGAAGTCGGTTCCATTCGCAGCAATTGTTCAATCTGGAGCAGGTCCATGTCTCAAACAGCTTTTATCCTGCCCAGCAATCAGTCTGTGTGATGGGAGGGATGGCCAGGTACATCTGCTGGTAGCTACAGGAACTCCAGCCCACGTCAGGAACATCCTGAGGAAAAGTCGAGCATGTTTACAGCGATCTCAGAGTCGCCGGCATCAAAATAAACTTGAGGGAAGTGTTGGCCGTCATCACTGGCACTGCAGACAGGGACTGTGCCTCGAAATAGAGTTTGGCAGAGCCCAGCGCTGCTGATGGCTCGGTGGAGAAGGCGGATTTACTTTTCCAGCCTGTGACATTTCATAAACATTTTCTGTTTGTTGGAGCTGTGGAACCTCACGAGGTCAAACCCAGCACTAATCTGTCAGAGTTACCTCCCCAGACTTTTGTCTCCAGTGTGTATACACATCCAATCGCTGCACTTTGGGATTGTCCCGGGGCATTTATCCCTTTGTGTTTATCCATGAGCACGTTGGAACAGCCCCACAAAGCCTCCAGACGATATTTGTTTTTTCTGGTCCTGAGGACTCCGTTAAGCAGAGGAGCCCTTTGATGCAGCCTTTGACTTTGGGGGTTGATCCACCATCTCCTTCCTGACCCACTGGGGCTTCGATTCATTCCACAGGAAGGGAAGTTTGGAAGTGCGCATCCCAAAACCACTGCAACACCGGGCTGCACAGAAATCTCTCGGTCTGAAGTAGGACACGGAGGGGTTTTAAATCCAGACGGGTCTTTGGGAACCCTCAAGGAACAACATGAGGAGGGTCCCACAGAGTTACACGGAGAGTTTGATCCATGAGGGCTGAGCATCCTCAGGCTGCTCCAGTCAGGTCAGCGTTCATCTTTATCCTGTATAGGGATACGGGAGCTCTGTGGGACAGGCGGTGTGGGGACGCGGGAGGGCTGAGGAACAGGCGGTGTGGAGACACGGGAGCGCTGTGGGGACACCGGAGGGTCGTGGGGACACGGGATCGCCGTGGGACAGGCGCTGTGGGGACACGGGAGCGCTGTGGGACTGAGGGCGAGCGCTGCCACCTCCTCCTCCCCCCCTCCATCGCCTCAGGGCGCGCGCGCGCGGGCTCGTCGCGGTTGCCAGGGCTCGGAGCACTGGGCGGGGTGGAGGCAGAACTCGGCTGGCCAATCAAGACAGACCCCGCCTCGGGCGGTGGCCAATCGCCGCAGGTAAACAACACTCCCCTCCGGGAGGCGGGGAAGGGGCGGGGCGAGAGGCTCTGCCGGCCAATCAGAGGCCGGGAACCGCGGGCCAATCCCAGCGCGCGAGAATTTGGGCGGTCTTTTCAAAACGGATGAGGAGCCGCTGGTGTCCCTTTAAAGGCGTGATGCGTCCCATACCGTGTTCCTCCGCGCGGCCTCCCCGCCCCGCTGCAGCAGCGCGGTGCCGCTCCGATCCCCGCTGTGCTGGAGCTCCGCGGTCCGGCCGTGCCCTTCCCGGACCTCGGAGACCAGTTGGGGCGCCCTCGGGCCGCGTGAGTGGGGGGTGGACTATTTGTCTTCCGTGAGCCGCCTCACCGGCGGGGATCGCTCCGCGCGGGACAACAGAAGCCGTGGGCGGGGACGCGGCGCCGCCATCTTGGAGCGGGGCCGGGGCGGAGGGGAGCGGCTGGGGATGGTGCCGTGACAGTGCCGTGACTCCCCGCGGGGGTCCAGGCCGCCCTGCCTGGATGCGGGGTCAGCGGCCGAGCCCACCCCCGTCCGCGCGGTGACGGGAGCCGGGCTCGCCTCCCCCTCCCCGAGCGGTGAAGGGCTGCGGGGGGCGCCCGGTGTCCCCTCGCCCCCGGCCTGCGGGGCCCCTTTGTTTCCCTGCTGCGGAGGGGAAGGAGGCGAAGGGAAGGGAAGATGAGCAGCGAGGCGCTGTGGCTTTTCAAGCAGCTGAACCTCCATCTGGAGCTGGAGGGGAGGTTCCAGCCTCGCGAGAAGGGACTCAGCCTCATCGAGGGCGCCGCCGAGGTGGGTCACGGTGTCGGGGGGCTCCTCTGGGCTGAACGAAAATTTCAGAGAAAATTCTGGCTAATGGAATTTAAAGCGCGCTAACTGCGGAAAGTTAATTCTTTTCTCTGTATGCGCCGCTTGCCTTTTGTTTTAGTTCTGTATTCGTCCGTAGGTATTAACGTTACCTTATCCAAGCGCTGTGACCTGCAGGGCAAGGCGTTTAGTACTTTAGGTGTTTAGTATTTATTGTTTAAACTTGGAGCGAGCACGGGAGCGGGAGGCTGTGTATTGTTACCGTCGGGGGAGCTTCCTGCCGCTGCAGGGGAGGTGGGATGTAACAAACAGGGGAACCACTGGCTTTTCATTGGCGCTGTCTGGGGAAATGAGCCCAGAACCGTTCAATGCTGAGCAGCAAAATGTAAATAGACCATAAACATCTCCGCGTTAACGACCAAAGTTCCTTACTGAGTTCGGGGCAGGCTTATTATGTGCCTTCGGGTGCATATGAGTTCTTTGGGAATAGCCTTAATATTTAACAAAAAAAAAAAATCCCTGAGATAAGTCTGCTTGTTTGTTGTGAAAGCAGAGCTGTTGATTAAATATTGACATGCAAGGCAGAGAGCTGTGTGGTCATTTTTAAGGGCGGGAGTCACTGTGTATGCCTGCAGTTGGTGACTTATTTAAGTCTTAAATGTGTCTTAAAAGAGGCAAGTGGCGAGCAGGAGATGTGGTTATGCTGGCTGTTGCACCAGTGAGGCTCAGGACCTGGCTGTAATCTCTGAACCGCGGGTGTGATTTGAGTCCTAAGTGTCTAAATTTATTTTCTTTTCAATTCAAAGTGAAATAAAGTATTTAAGGAAAAGTTTGCTCCTGTTTGAGCTAAATAAAAGGCTCTTTAGGGAGTGAGGCACGGCGATTGCTGCTGCCACAGAATAATTCTGAGTTTGCCTCTCTCGCCATAGAACGAGAACACTCTGTGTCCAAGACAAAGGAATGCCAAGGTGGAAGATCTTTGGAGCCTGACCAACTTCTTTGGATTTGCAACTGAAACGTTTGTTTTGGCTGTCAACATTCTGGACAGATTCTTGGCTCTTATGAAGGTATGAGTGTGGCTCTTGATTCAGCAGCAGCTCCAAGGTCTGCTTTGTGAACCTGGAGTTGAGTGCAGTTCCTTTCACCCCGAAGGACAAGTAGCAGCTTGATTTACTTCCTCGAATAACTCTGTACCATCACCATGCAGGTGTCTGAGACAGGAGGAATTAAGGGAAACAAGCCAGGAAGTGTTAGAGGCTGTGTCTGGGCACTGAACTAAAGCTTAGCTTAGCCTTGGGACCGACACCAAGTGATCATTTCCTGCGTGGTTGTGCTGCTTTAAGGCAGGAAGCTTGGACTGAAAGCAGTTCCTCATTATTAGATCATCAGAGCAAACGAAGTTGCATCACTTCTCTGGTCGGACTGGCCTTGAAGTGGCACGGAATGTACAACGGGAGAGGGGAGAGGAGAGCAGGGGCAGGAACAAGCTGTGGAGGGACGGGGCTGCCCACAACAGGCTCAGACTGGATTTGTGTGGGCTGGGCGAGCACTGCCGCTCGGAGGAGCAGGGAATTGCAGTTCCCACCGCGATGTATTTGTGTCCCGGTGGGGAACAGCCTGAGGAGAGGCTGCTCAGCTGTGGGACTTGACTTGCTCAGCCCCAGTGGCGTTGGCTCCAGCTCAAGTGAGGGGACACTGCTTATGGCTGGGGCAGGGGCAGGAGCTGGCCAGCACCGGGTTTGGTGGAGATGATTCCAAACACACTTGGTGATGCGCTCATGGCTCTTGCTGTGGTTTTCAGGTGAAACCCAAGCATTTGTCTTGCATTGGAGTTTGCTGCATGCAGCTGGCCGCCCGTGTGGTGGAGGAGGAATGCAACATCCCGTCTGCTCACGAGATCATCCGCATCAGCCAATGTAAATGCACTGTGTCCGACCTGAAACGGATGGAAAAGATAATTTCAGAAAAGTTGCACTTTGAATTTAAAGCTACTACTGCCTTAACCTTCTTGCACTTGTACCATACTATTGTACTCTGTCATACCTCAGAAAGGTGAGCCCCTGTTAATCCCCTCTGAGATGATTGCAGCCTTGGCTGTAGAGGAGGCAGCTCCTCAGTTCTTGCTTCCTGGTGAGGGAATGCTTGTTCATGCAGACCCTTCCTTCTTCTCTTGGATGTCTCACAGGAAAGAAGTGTTGAATCTGGACAAGTTGGAAGCACAGCTAAAAGCTTGCAACTGCCGTCTGGTGTTCTCTAAAGCAAAAGTGAGTAGAAGCAGTTGCTTGTAGCTGCTGAGTGGGTTTGTGGTGGCTGTGGTGCTGAGTGCTGTTTCCTGGTCCTTTCAGCCATCTGTCCTGGCCTTGTGCCTTCTCACTCTGGAAGTTCAGACTCTGAAATCTGTTGAGCTCTTGGAGATCCTTCTGCGTGTTCAAAAGCATTCGAAGGTGAGTGTTCTCAGTGGGTTGTTCAGGCTGACATTGTTAATGATGGGTGATGTTACATTTAGGGTCCCTTAAATGCATCCCTAAATGTGTCTTTACAGGGTCTGTTTGGCTGAAAAAGCAATTAAAAAATAAGCTTAAATGTATAAAATCAGAGGAACTGCTGACCCAGTGTGTATTCAATGCATGCTTTAACAGGCAGCTGATGGAACTTCTGCAGCTCTGGCTGTGTGGTCTGGGGAAACTTCCAGTCTGTTCTGGGACTGCTGGGCTGCTTATTCTTTTTGCCTGAATAATTAAACCTGGGGGTATTATTATTATTATCATCATCACCATCACCTGAGGGTTTTCTCCCTGGATGGAGGTCAGGCACTGAACAGGTTTCCCCCCCAGGGAATGGGCAGAGCGTGAGCCTGGCACAGCTCAAGGAGCATTTGGACAATGCCCTTGGGTACAGGGTGGAATTGGTGGGTTTGTCCTGTGCAGGGCCAGGAGTTGAACTCCGTTATGCTTGTGGATCTCTTGTAGCTCAGGATATCCTACGAACTAAAATGGGATTCATGGCCTCTAGCTGTGTGCTGCCTCTCTTGATGGCCTAGAAGCAGCTTTTCACTCTTGCAGTCAGATGGAACAACCCCAGTTTCTTAAGGGATACAAGTAGTTCCTTAAAGTGCTATATTATTCCATTTTAAAATGGTGGTTTAAAGTTTTTTCTTCTGTTTTAAAGCAATTTAAACAACTTCACTTTGATTTGAAAATGGAATTTTAAAAAAGTTTTATTCCATTTTAAAATAGAATAACCTTTGTTTCATTTTTCCTTTGGAAGCAATAAAGATAATGGTAACAAGGACTGACAGGCAAACTGTCAGCCTAACTCCACCTTGAACAGGGCCTTGTCTGGCAGGTGTGTAGGAGTTGGTAGCTCACCTTTAAAAGCAACTTTGACAAAGGTATCACAGTTATGACTCGCTTCTGTTTGACTGATATATTTTCCCAAGAAGGTAAAATGGAGGCAGGAGTTATCCTTAGAGCCTATATGTTATGGACTAACTAACTTCTGGGTTTTTATTTTCAGATAAGTGATAGTGACCTACTTTACTGGAGGGAGCTGGTCTCTAAATGCCTGGCAGATTATTCTTCTCCTGAATGCTGCAAGCCTGATCACAAAAAACTGGTTTGGATTGTTTCGAGGCGCACAGCCCAGAACCTACAGAACAGTTACTACAGTGTTCCTGAGCTGCCAACGATCCCAGAGGGTGCATGTTTCAATGGAAGTGAGAGGTGGGTAACTCTTGGCTGCTTCATTTGTGGGGAATTCTCCTTTTCCTCTATATAACTATAGAGGAACTAATTGCTGCTGCTTGGGAAATAACAAAGTGCTGGCTCTGACGATATTGCTGGGCTTGGAATATGCCTTCAGCACCTGGAGAGAAGGGGGAGCTGTCATTGTTCAGAGCTTCTTGGCCGGGTGGGGGAGGCACTGTTGGGTTTCAGGAAGGCTTGCAAAGGTTTTCAGTCCCCAGAAGGAATTGATGCTGGCTGCTTGATCGGTAGGGTGTTGTTGGCATCAGGAGGATTGTGCCTTGTTAGGATTTCAGCTTTAGGAGCCCTAAGGAGCTTTAGGCTGAGCAGCATTTATTTAGATGCGGGATGTTGCTGCCAGCAACACAAAGCGTGCAAGAAACGCCGGGATTGAGGAGTGCTTTGCCACCTCGCAGGGGCTGTGCTTTGTTAAAATTGCCTTTCCCACTGTTCCTTCTAGTGAAGACTCCTGTGAAGACATGAGCAGCGGGGAAGAAAGCCTTAGCAGCTCTCCTCCGAGTGATCTGGAAGGCACCTTCTTCTTTGAACTCAAACCTAAACCCAAGTGGCAAACTCTCAGCTGTCGCTCTTAGCACTGAGTCTGGATTGTATTAGGCTGAAGTGTTGAATGCACCATAGAGTCTTTTGGCAATAATAAATGAGGTGGTGATCTGTAAACTGTATTAAGGCAAAACTTGCTGTGGTATATCAATGCTTTGAATGCCTGCCTTGGTTTTTTGTTGTTGTAATTTTAAGGAATTAAAAAAAAAAATAATTCAGGTCCCCAGATCAGCAAAAAAAGAAAAAAAAGTTGTTGTACAGTTCTGTTGTCAACAGCCATGAATGTAGTTCTGTACCTGGTGGTCCAAAACCCTCAGCAGCTCAACACCTGAGTAGGTGTCAGGGTCTTGTGCGAGAAGAGTGGAGCAAGAGTGAGAAGCTTTCCTGAAGGTTAAATGGGAAGCACTTGGTTGATGGAAGAAACTTGCTCCATGGGTTCAGGCAAGCAAGGGAGGGGCCCAAGAGGAACTGTGCAGTTGTTGTCCTGGGATGTTCTCGGGATTCCACCTGACAGAGTCCCAAGCTTGGCTTGATTTCAGTGTTGACCCTGCTTGGAGCAGGAGATTGGACTGCAGTCCCTCTCGAGGGCACCTCCACTCCTGGGAGTGGTGTCCTGGGATTAGATCCAAGTGGCTGGGTGGGTTACATGGAGCATGTATGTGTGTCCATAGTGCCAGGCTGGAATGGTTTACTCTCCAATGGGCCCAACACTGAAACTGCTTTTCCTTTTCAGCAGGGTCTTGAGTTGTGTGCTCCAAGTAGCAATTTTTGAAGCTTGGCTTTTATAAACTTCAGGGATCCCTATTTCACACCAGGAGTATGTGTGGTAAGCAGGAGGTTTCTAGTCAATATAGTTTTCACTTTGAGGTAGTATAAATTGTGTGGCCAGGAGTAATTCCATGTTTTCTTTAGTACGGATGTTTTTACACTGAAATTCACATAGTATACTTCAGTGTGTTTCAAATCCTGACATGTCAATCCATGCTATTAGCTTAGACTTCTTAACTTGGTAAGCCTTGCTAAGTCTACATTCCTTTGAATATTTAACCCTTGTAGTTGTTTTTCAGTATATTCATGTTATTGATTGAGTCATAATCAGACTTGTTTGCATGCTGATGTAAAGCAGTTAGTGCAGGAGAAGTGGAAATTACGCAGTAAAATATCAGGTAAATGTGATGGTGAAGTAGTTAATGTAATGGTTTTTCTTCTCAACTTTGTTATCAAAGCACAAGTTCCAGTCTAATTGTGTTTCTCCCTGGTGAGGACATGGCTAAAGCAGACTAAAGTAGCTCAGAGTAACGGTGTGAGGTGTGGTGGTGCCAAAGTAGAAATGAAGGAGCAAACAAGCTAAAAGCTGTTTCCTAGGTGCCAGCGTTGCTTTAGAAAGGTAAGAGTGATGCTGTAAGTCCATAACTGTTATGTGGTTTCAGTTTTCTAAAAACACACAAAAGTTTACAAAAAGTGTATATGAAAATGTAAATTAAAAAAAATGTACAGAAAAAAAATTTAAAACAAAAAAAGAGCAGAAAATACTGTATTTTTTTACATTGTATGTAACTTTTTGTAGGTCTGTGGCATGTAGATAGTAATTTATTGTGTACTCTGTATGATACAAATCATGTACCTCTGAAGACTTCTTGCTGCAAGTCTCTGCTCACTTCAGGAGTGCTTGGGTAAGGAACCTACTGAGTCTTGTTTCAGTTGAGAACAAAAATAAACCAAGTGCTCTGTTTGTTACCTGCTGTGGCAGTCGGTTCCTTGAAGCTTTTGGCTTCTTTTTTTTTTTTATTTTTGTGCTGTGCAGGGTGTGTGATCCCACAGCTGGGTTCCAGCTTTCCCAGGAGTTGTGGCAAGAGTAAGGGGAGACTGCACAGCAGTGGGTGAGCTCGGGGCTGTGTCCTGGGCTTGCACAGCTTGGGTGTGCCATCCAGCCCCTTTCACGTCTGTTCCATGGGGAGAAATGGGCTTGGGAGAAGGTTGTGGCTTCACTTGTGTGGTTGGAATGATGGAGGCTCAGCTTTGATGCTGCCAGGACAGGTGGCTGTGGATCTCCCCGAGGAGGTTTGCCTGGCTTCCCCCAGAGAGCGGGGATTTTGGTGGTTGGCTTGTTTGTAATAGCAGAGGTGTGCAGGGCTTGTGGTCACGGGGGTTTAAATGCCTGCTCATTTTCATAACTGCTCTGTCAGTAAGACTGGTTTGGGTGAGGGCTGAGAGGGCTCAAAGGCAATGCTTTTGTGGGGAAGCCATCCCCTGAAACAGCTCCTGCCTGTGTCCACTTCCTGGGATGTTGCTTCCTGTGCTGCTGAACCTATTGGAAGCATAATGCTGAAAGCTCACACAGGTTTCTGAGAGCATCTTGAAATGTCATCCTGCTGCTCTCCTCCAGCTGGACTGGGCCACAAGGGATCTGCAGTGGAAGCACCTCTGTTCCTGGTGAGTTGTCATTGCATAATTAAGTAATTATAACAATGGCCTTTTAAACAGGAAACTTGACTTCCCCACCACTTGATGACATATGACAAGTGACACTCAGCAATAAAGTGTTCAGAATAAATCAGTGCATTCAGACCCTGGCCCTTAACAGCTCCCCTTTTTTTTCCCTGATGGAATAAGGAGGATATTCCTGCCAGAGCTTAGAGCACTCTGAATTTAGAGCAGCATGCACTAAAGAGCTCTCTTTGGCTCTCTCTAGGCCATCTCTTTGCTTGGACTAACAGGTGAGTGTGTTATTCTTGCGATCCCACTTGGCTGTTTGGAGCTCAGCAAAATGGGAATCAGTAAATGCTTGGCACATATATAGTGTTATTTATCTTAAAATACATGTTGCAGCTGTGGGGTGTCACATGGCTACGCTTTGTGGTGTAAGCCTGTGGCTGGTGTAGTGCATCTCCTGAAAGCAGAAAGTTGCCATAACAACTGAATGAAATCAATTAGAGTAATAAGCAATTAAAATCTCATCCTTAATGTTGCATAAACATAGCATTTCGCTCATGAATTATTAGCACTCTTGCCTCTAGACCTGTACATTCTGGTTCTGATTTGCAATCTCAACCATTTTTGCATTAATGAAGCGTTTAATTTCTCCTTCAAAGAGTGCTGGTGGGTTTTTTTTTTTTTTGGCCATGGCAAGTAGGTGGTTCATCAGGGACGTGAACACTGTTAAACTCCTAAATGGAGGAAACGTTTGTGATGGGATTTCTGGAGTGCTCAGCACTGGCTTTGTTTCCCCCCAGTGAAGTCAAGAAGGAGAAGAGTAGCCTGTGATCTAGGGAAATTTAGGTCCTGGGCCTATGTGGAGGGATAGAATGTAAGAAAATAAAGATAGTGCAGAAGGTAGTCTCACCCTGAGGAGTTGCAGCTGTAGCAATCCCCAAAGATCAGAACAGGCCTGCCCTTAACAGGCCACAGCTGTGTCCAATAAGAAGATGGGTGCTACAAAAGGGTGGGTTAGCTGGGTGAGGGGAGAGTTGGAGTTGGTTGGCTGTGCTGTGCAGGAGGAGCCAGTGCTGCCAGGAGCTGTCCGTGAGAAACCACAGAGAAGGTGTGGGACTTTTGCAATAAGATGACAATAGGCCTAGGGAGACAAAGGCAGATCCTTCTTCTGTTCCCCACTTCCTCCTTGACCTTCTGTGTATTCCTGAGCCTCTTGCTTCCTTTGTTCCCTTTGTAGAACAAAGCCAGGAATAGCTCCTTGCTGTAGTGCTCAGTTGTCAAGGATAAATCAGCTTCAACCAGGGAATGGCAGAGCTGTTGTGGAAAGGTGGGATATGTGAGGGCCTGGGGGAAGCAGGGTTTGCTGACTGTTGGCTTTGCAAGGGCCTGTAGGCTTGTTCTGCAAGAATTTTGTGTGGCTGGGGGTCAAATGTTTCAAAGGTAAGAGTGCAGGTTATAATCCAGAGTCTCCAAGGAACTTTGGAAAACACGTCTGTTTAGACCACTAGCTAAATAGTGGGCCTGTCATGTGCAGTGGCTGAGTCAGGGATTTCGGAAGCCTTTGGCATCCAGAGCTCAATTATTAACTGGTAGGGAGCAAAAGCACTGGAGGTGATCCCTGGCTTTCTCCTGGCAGGATGACAGAAGCCAAGGCCAGCGGTCTGAGGGTTTGTGCCACAGATGATCTGAAGGTGGCTGTGGTGTCTGTGCCAGCTCCTTGCCCAAGATACTGGCACAGTGCATCCACAGGTTATCTGTGTGGTGCCTTGTGCTTTCCTCAGCTTTTATTGTTCCCTTGAATGTAATCCTGCTGCTTTTATCCTGCCTGGGCAATCAGGAAAGGGCCACACTGAGTGCTGTAAATGCAGCGTGAGCTGAGAAATTAAACAGGGCCTCCTTGAAGGAATTTGGGTTTTTTCTGGTCCCAGGATATGCACTTGGAGTGGTTACCTCCACAGCCTCCAACTGGCCCTGGAATAGCTGGTGGAGTATTCTTACAAGCCCAGGCTGGGATTCACTCCTGCACTGTCTGATTCCCTGTTTTCAGCATGTTTTCTTTAACCCCAAGCAGGTGGTGATGTGTTCTCCTCTGATCCATGTGCAGGGACGCTCTGTGGCTCCCAGTGCCTGTGAAAACACGGATTTCTGCTCCAGTGGGAAAAACCTGTGCACTTCCTGTGCCAGGCAGTGAGGAGGGCACAGTCATAGGACGTGTCCCGTGCTTTTTCCATAGTTAGCTGAGTGCTGGGCAGCTGTTGCAGCTGTAACTAGTGTGTAATTCTCAATGTAAGAGATTGGGATGCTTTGGATTTCAGTGGGAAGCAGCTGAAGGCTTGCTTGACTGCCAAATAAAGTCCTATTTAGGCTGTATCGAGGTACATTTTAGTGGTGTTCATCTGGAAATGTGCAGTACTGCCACACTTGTTGGGGAGAGACTTGGTGCAGAATTCACTGACTGCCTTACTCTGTTTAACAGCCTTTGCCCACAGTTGCCATGGAAGCCTTGCCTTCTGTCTGCCCTTGGGATTCATCCCTGAACAAAAGGTCCACCTGGAGTCACAGGGCTGCACTCTGCCTATAAAGCCTTGCCTCCTCAGAGGCTGAGAGCCCTGCTGGCTCTGCTCATAAATCATTTTCTGCTTCGCTGGGGTCAAAGCTTTTATGTTACTCTTCCTTCAGATCCTTCCAGGCCCATCTTTCAGATGCTGCGGCGTGTGGGGCATTTCAGTCTGCACTGGCCATGGCTCGATATTGCTGCTCTGGGATCAGTTTATATCTTTTGACAGCAGGGAACAACTTATTTGAATAGGCAATTGTAGGTGACAGTGCTCTGTCACCCCTCCACTGATGCCCTGAGTGCCTTGTTACATAAAGGCAGATAAAATGCTTTGTGAAATGTCTTGCTTCTTGGGGGTGTTGGGTCCCCAGCCCTGAGGATCAAAGTCCTTTTTCAAGTGGCTGACATCAGCATGCACTTTGTGTCCTTCCTCTTGTCCCTGCCTCAAGAGAAGTGTGTGTCTGCCATGGAAATTCACCCAGCTCGATGAAGCTGCTTTCCCACCAGCTTGGAAATCCCCTCACACCTGCATGCCAAGTTGGGCCTGGTCATTTGCCAGGCTCAGTCTGGGGCTGTCACCTTGGCTGTGGAACAGGGAAGGGCTGGGTTAGTCCTTCTGTTGTTGTGTCACTCAGGGATAGCAGGATTCACTTTTTCTGGAAAGGCTGAGGTAGGGAACTACACAGGCAGGCTTTTGCCACAGATCTTTCAACACATTCACACTAAATCTTTAGTGTGGACCACATCCATTCTGTGCTCCAGCTGCCAGTCCACCTCCTGGGATCCTGGAAACACCTCGTCCAGGCTGGCAGGTCACCTGTCACCTCCACCAGTTACCTGGACTGGGGTCCAGTTGTGCAGTTGCAGTTGGAGCAGGGATTGCTCCTCCAACAAGATGCCTGCAGGTATGGAATTCCTTGGTAAGTGCTGCTCAGGTAAGACTGATGAAGTTCCCAGCAGAGGGCATTTAGGGAGGCTGTTTGGATGGCCAGACTGGAGCACCACTTTTCCTGCTGTGTGCAGAGAGGGTGATGCTTCCAGTCACTGCACACTCCACCTAGCTCTACTTTCTGAAGAGATTTATGAGCTCCAAAATTCATGTCTTGCACATCTTCCCTTATCCCAAAGGGAAGGCTTTGGATGTAAAATACCTAATCAGCACCTGAGTTTCGCAAATGGTAGCTTGAGCAAGTTCTCTTTAGTACCAGGTTTTTGGAAACAAGCAAGCAAAGCTGTCCTGCCTTCCTGTGAAATGAAAACGAAGTCAGAATGCTCCTGAACTTCAGGAAGTCTGAAATTCAAATCTGCACTTGTAGCTTGGGCCTGTGTCTTGATTTCCATTTCAGAAGTGGAAATACCCTGCTGTAGATTGAGCCAGGAGTAATTGGCCAGACCTTGTGTCTTAACAGAAAGTTTTGAGCAGACAAGATAGAAGGAAAGATCACAGAGTGTGAGATGGGGGATCTCTGACCATTTTATCTCTAGTCACGAGCATTTTTAGAGCTGACTGGCAGTGCTGGTTGTACGTGCAGGGAGGAGGATCTGGGCTGGAGCATGATTTCCAGGGAATGGGGGATTAGGAGAAACCATCTCCTATGCCTTACTAAAGGCAGAGAAAGATTCTCTGAGTGTAGGATTTTATCATTAAAGGCCTGGAAAGAAACTATTCCAAACACATTTGGAAGGGTACCTGAGCGTGATGGCTTCTTTGAACCTTGTGAGAGCATTTCCATGCCCTCCTGGGGAAAAGGAACCTCCCTGCCAGATAAATCATCTGGGACAGAGGTTTTCAAGTGCAGCCTGCAGGGCGCTGGAGGCTTGACAAGCCTCTACGTGCAGCCTGTCAGGGGATTTGTTTTAAACCAAGGCATTGTGTTTATCTGGGGTATTTATGGCGCTGTGGGTGAGGGAGATGTGGCCCAGGCCTGATGGAGAGGGGGGCTGTCAATGGGGCTAATCCTGTGGGAGGGCTTTTCCTAGCAAAAGCCTGCTACAGCTTTCTTTAGGTGTGAATAAGGGCAGGCTGACTCTTTCTCAGTGCCTACTGAGAGTTGTAATGATATTTCTGAACTCTGTTTCTGGCTGCATCTGTCCTGGGGAACTGCCCCAAAGTGGCTGGAATAGTGAGGAACCCCCTCTTTTGCAGTGTGCATCCTGTTTGTAACAGTTAAAAACAAGCTTGGAGCTGCATCTTTTGTGTGCAAATAGGAACAACTCAAAAAAGTCTGGCTGCAGAGCCCCTTCAGCCCTCAGGGCTGTGTAAAATGGGTCACTGGAAGTGTGGAAGCAGAATGAAAGGAAAGTAAAGCCTGTTAATCCTGGGGTTTTTGGCTCCTTGGGCACAAATTTAATGTTAAACTGCTTTCTGACTTCAGGGATTGGCATGTGCTGAAAAGCTTTGCTACAAAGAGGGGAGAGAGCAGCAAGGCAGAAATGAAAGGGTACTCCTGTGCCTCTGAAAGCAGCAGTGATTTAGTGATTTTACTAAAACATTTGAGAAAGCATGGCAGAAGCCTCCAGGAAAGGACTCTGAGGCTAAAATGTCAGTAACTTGTCTTCTGATTAGCTCAAATGATTCCTGCTGCTTGTGGGAGCCCCAGGGAGCAGAGAGGCCTGGGGGGACAGTGTGGCTCCAGAGGTGACAGGGCTCCTCCTGCCCTGCTCCTCTCACAGCTGCTGCCGTGGCCACACTTCTCTCTGTAAGTACACCTGCTTTTTCTAATTGTTTTGCTGTGGTTATCCGGTGGCTCCTGTGGAATTGCAACAGGAATTTGTTTGTTGGTAGCAATATGTGCCTTGGCCTCACCTTGTTTCAGGGGCAGGGAGCAGTGTCTATGTGCACAGTGTTTGTCCTGGCCAGGTGTTGTCAGGCAGTGCTTGGAAAAGCACAGGCTGGTTGGTGTCAGTGCCACTTCTCATGGAAGCAGTTGAGTTGGAATTCACTCTTTGTTAGAGTTCTGTGCCAAGCGGTTTTCCAAATGGTTGAAAAGGTGGTCTTAAGGGAAGGGTTTGTTTTCTCGAATGGATTTGGAATGTGGAGAGCAGTTGTTAGCCTGTTATGAACAGCCTTTTGGGTTTCTTGTGTCTTGTTTTTTCTGGTTTGTTCTTTCTGGGGAGAGCTGTAAGATTTTGTGTGCCTGACCAGTCTTGTCATGCTGGAAGTAGAAGGATAATGAGAGAATGAGTGGAGGAAGGAGCAGAGCCAGGATTCTGCTTTTTCCATGCAAACTTTCCCTTTGTGTTTTTGAAATGGCCTGCCTTTCTCAGTGAAACACTGTCTGCAGAACAGAGGGTTAGGACAGCATTTTTATTTCCATTTTAAATGCTTGTAACTTGCTGTGGCTACCTCATCCCTGGAAATGTGCAAAGCCAGGTTGGATGGGGCCTGGAGCAACCTGGGATAGTGGAAGGTGTCCCTGCCCGTGGAAGTGGATGGTGTTTAAGTCCCTTCCCACACAAACCAGTCAGTGATTCTGTGTGCAGGTGGCTGCAGCTGGCCTGCAGTGACCCTGCAATGCAAGAATCTACTCTGGTTACGTGCGCCTCAAGAGAAGGTTTTTTCTGTAGGTGTGGCAGAAACGTGGGCTTGAGGCTGGGCAGGAGGATGACTAACCTTAGGAGGGGCTGGGGAGGGAAGGGTGAGTGTGCTGCCGTTGGTGCAAACAGCAAAGGGGGCAGCAAGGGAGGGAGCAGCAGGCGGGCAGGGCGGGTGGCTGCGGTGTCACCAGCGAGCATTTAGCACCGTGACCTTTGAACGCTTCCACAGGCTGACCCGAGAGCAGAGACAGCGCTTTGGGTGAGGCAGGGCTCCATGGAAATGTGCTGTGAATCACCCTCGCGTGTTGCTGTTGGTCTCTCACTCCCAGGCATGTGAATTTGGGGCAGATAAACATCATTTCCTTTAGCATGACGAATTCAGCTGGGGAGGGCCCATTGCTGTTGCCTCCAAAGGCTGGATAAGTGTTGAAGCAGTGGGATAGACTTAAAGCATTGGTTTACATTGGCTGTAGTTTCCCAAATATTAAAATTCCCGGCTTCTGAAGGTGTTTTGCTTGGAAATGCGTTTTGTCCACATTCCCTGCAGAGCTCTGCACTCCCTGGGGAGCAGCTGAATGCCCTCCAGTCCCGTGGGGTGACTTTCCCAGTATCACTCCCCTCCAGCTGGAATGATAACCAGGCAGGAAAAACCAGGCTCAGGGTGGCTGGGACATAACTGTCAGACAGGCTGCTTCTATCTGCCACTCTCCAGGGCATGCATGAACCCTGGGGGAAGTGCTCCCCCTTTGCCCAGGCTCTCCGTCCTTCATCTTTCCTCTCTGGAGCTCTGACACTGCAGGCTGGCACCCGTGTTAGCACTTGCTGTGCTGGGCTGAGTGTGTCTATGGGATACAAAACCCCAGGAGAAATAGCCAAGATGTTTGCCCTGCACTCTCCTGAACTTGGATCCCACTGTTGCTCCTCTTTGGGACTCAGTGGAGAGATCCCAGCTGTGTGCTTTGCCAGGATTTAACCACAAAGAGTGCAATCACACCCTCAAGAGACAGAAGCAGGCAGCCTGTGCTCTGCTTGTCCAGCTGCTCCAGCCGTGGCGTTTGTGGGTTTGTGTGGCACTCAACAGCTTCCAGCTGTTCCCAGGGGTGCAGCTGGACAGTGTCAAGCTCCTGTCTCTGCTTAGCATTGCTTAACCTCCAGCTTTGCAGCTGGGAATAGGGCCCGGGCACACAGGCTGGAAAGGCACAGCACATCAGCCTGCATCCTCATGCCTCTGGCAGAACTCTAGGTATGCTAACAACTTGTCTCTGACCTTGGGAAAGCAGGAGTGGTGTGGATTTCATGCAGTCCCCAGCCAGGCAGGAGGAAGCAGGCAGCTCTCTGTGCTCCTCAGCTCTGAGGGTGATCCGTGCAGCAATCTTCCTCAAGGTCCCTTTACATTGCTGCAGGGTCTGCGGGGTCTAACCTGCATTTCTGGATTTCCAGCATGCCTCTCCCCACCCAAAAACCTCCCCTAAACTCTGCTTTGCTGCACAACATCAAGACAAGCCAGTTCTGCTACTGCTCTTGCCTGGGAATTGGGCAAAGAGCACCAGCCTGTGTGTTTTGGGAGAGGAGGAAGCCCTTCTTTGACTTCAGCTCTTGCCTGTCTGTCCTTCCTCTGGTCTGCGTTCTGGTGGTTCAGAAATGCTTCTGAAAGCTGCCTTTCAGGAAAAAACAAAAAAAAAAAAGCCCGCTGAGATGAGAGCAGGCAGGTGTAGCACTGGAATGATGTTCGTTCCTTTCTTCTGCACAGTCAGTTAACTTGGATTGTGATCCTCTGCCGGGATCTGGGTGCTTGGGCAGATCCAGTTTTTCCTTGCTCGGCTGCTCTCTGTGACGGCGGTGTCTGCTGCTCCCTAGTGGTCCCAGCTCTGAGCCTGCATGCACTGCAAAATGAGAGCCTGGCTGGTGCTTTTATATATATTTATATATATATATTTTTATATAATTATATATAATTATATGATTATATATATATATATATATATGTATAATCATGTAAATTTTATAAATATATAGTATATATATAAAATAAAATTCTATATATAGATAATTATATAATATGTTATAAAATATATATGTATATATGAATAAGTGTGTGTATATATATATATGTATGTATGTTTTAGATTTATTTTTACACAACATCCTCCTGCCACGGCAAGTCTAAACCTGGTAACATCCACAATACCAGCATTTAAGCTGCCCTCGTTCCCCCAGCCCTAACCTAGAGGCAAGAGGAAAGTCCCTCATTTTGTTGTGCTTAGGTTATATTGGGAAACATCTTTCCAAGCGCCTTCCTTGTACTCCACACGGCCAGAACTGGTGGGTGAAATGCTCACTCCTGGCTGCCTCAGAGACCACGGGAATGTGGGTATGGAAGGGAGGGGAGATACCCAACAGCCTCAGCAATGTTCTGTGTCTAAGCCAAGGCTGTGCCCTGGGACAGATGTGAGTGCTGAGGCCTTGCTGGGTTTCAGGGTGTGTGTGGTAGGTGACAGGCGAGATAAAAGCTGAGCAAAGATCAAAGCGGGTTTCGTGGCTTGGTGCCTCTTGGTTTCACTTTCATGTGTCTCCCGGGGCCTTTCTTCTCTCCCTTTCATCTCCCTCCGCGTTCCCACCTGGCGGGGCGCAGCTCGGTGACCTCCCAGCCTGGGACACGCTCGAGCCACCTTTCTTGCAGCCCCCAGATCTGGGCAGTGCTGGATGGCTTTAGCCCAAGAGGACTCCTTTCAGTATCGGTTCTTTCAGCTGCTGAGATTTACATCCTTTGCAGAAGTTGGACTGGAGTTTCTCGGTCTCTTCTGGCAGCATCGCTGGGTGTGAGTGCTGATTCAGGGGTGCTGGTTCCAAGAGAAAAGTTGACAAGGGGCTTTCCAAAGGGAAGGCTGCTCATTTCATTGGTCTTGCAGCTTCCTTCTCAGTGAAGACCTGGATTTCCCCTCCTTGCTGTGTGCACTTCTACTTGCTGCTGGAGAACAGCAGCTCTTGGCTTGTTTGGGGTTTTTCCCAATAGAAAAATATCTACTCCTATGGTGTCTTGTGGGTGAAATGTGGGGAAAACATCTTCCCCAAGGGAAAAAAGTGGGGAGGCACTTGGCAAGAAGAGATGGGGCCTCAAAATGTTAAGTGGACATTAATGAAAGTAACAACCCTAGGTGTAAGCCCAGGATGCATGGTCAATTTTGGGTCCATTTCTGGTGAGTTTTTACCTTGTGTGTGGTTGAGGAGAGAAGCACTGTTTTCTGTGGATGGGCTGCTGTCTTCTGACTTAACCAGTAGAAAATGGGTCAAGGCCATGTTAAACTCTACCAGATATAATAGTTACGAGTTATTCTGCAAGTAATGTGGAGACAACTAAATTATGGGCTCAACTAAAATGGAAACCGCAAATAATTGGAAAAACATAAAATGCTGAACTGGACTCTAACCAAACTTGTAGCTGCATTTATCAAGATATCAGGCTTCAAGGGCAAGGGGAGGAGACTTTGCCATAACACTCCTGGAGAGCCAGGGCTGTTGTCAAGTGTTTGCCTGAATGTGCTGCCCAATAGGAATAACTCAGCACCAGCAATGGCAGCCTTTGAGTTCAGCAGAAACTTCCCAGCTTGTGAAGCTTGGGCTGGATGTAGCTGGAGGAGGTTTGGTTTTGTGAATAGACCTGGAATGCTTCTTCAGCAGCCCCAGAAGGAAGTGCTCAAAGCCAGAGGCCTTCCTGCACCCAGCGGGGATGTGTGAACGCCACATCGTGCCATTGACACGAGGGCAGCAAGGCCGAGTCGCCAGGCACGGCTCACTTAGAACAGCCCAGCTGCTGTTCCTTGGCTCCCTCCTGGCCCAGGATGAAGGTTATCCTCCTCATCCCCTTGCTCCATGGTTGAGCCCTCGCTGTCCCAGGGTGCCCCGATGCAAATGGCCAACGGTGCCCGAGGGCTCGGCAGCACCTGCGGCGTCTAGACCGGTTCCTGTGCCCACATGCAAATTGTGGGGAGCCAGCTGGGCCACATGGCCCTGGTGACACTTTGTGGGAAAGTCCTTGGCTGCCATTCCTGCCCGACATGCTCTGTGCCAGGCAGAAGTGGCACTGAGGAGTAACGGTGCTCCTGTGCTCCGTTTTAGGTGCGTTTCGGAGTGGCTCGGGCAGGAAACCAGTGGAGAGCTCTGGGGCAGCCTGGGGGTGCTGGGGTGCTCCTCATGGTGCTTTTCCAGCAGCAAGGATGGGCTGCCACAGAGGTCTGGGGGTTTCCTCCTGCGCTTGCTCGGTGCCGTTTGTGTCTCTGGGGTGGCCAGGACTTCCCAGAAGCTGTCCCCTTGGGTCTGTGCATCCCTGGTTTTGCATTGCTGTCCTTTCAGCAGGAGAAAGCTGCTCCCCAGAGGTCCCCATGAGGGACCAGGGAGGCAGTTATGTTGGATTTAGGTTTCTTAAGTGTTCTGTAATTTCTCCTGTTCTTGCTCCTAGCCTTGCTCCCTCTTCCTTATCCATTCCCTTTCGAAGCTGCCCTTCTTTAGCCCTCAGCACACCAAATACTTGGAAAGATGCCAGAGCAGGTTTCTCGCGTGCTTGCAGTGGTGTCACGACCCCACTCTGCTGTCTCCAAAAATGGCCCAAACTCACAATTTTGTCCCCTTGCATCAGCAGCAAGTCATGCATCTTCACTTGAAGGCAGCAAGTAAGAGCAAGCTCGATGTGTTGTTCACCCAACCTAATTTTGAACTGATTTCGTTAGGTTTTGGCTAATTCTGGTGCTGTCATGTTGACACTGAAATGTGTGTGGGTTTCAGGTTTCTCAGGTTTGGGCAGGAAGCATCTTTATCTTTGAAGCAGGTGATGGACCACAAACCACAGTGGTGAAGATTCACTGCGCTTGGGGTTTTTGGGGGATAATTTTAAAAAAACCCCACAGGTTGTTTTTTTTTTTCTCTCCTGCAAGGCACCCTGAGTGAGTTATGGGCAAAGGAGGAGTAAGCTGAAAAATCACTTTCTCTGAAGTGATTCTCTTTGAGAGGTTTGTTTGCTGCAGATGTTTGTGATGCAGCCTCTTGTGAGTCCTCCCTGAAGGGCTGGAGAGCTGCATCTCCTTGGCACCGACGTCAGGGTTGGGTTTCTGCCCATCCTGGTAAACATGGAAAGGTTTTCCCTGTGGCCTTTAGGTGCTGCTTGCACCACTTCTTTGGAGGGCTTTGATTTAGGAAGGATTAAAAAGTATTACAGGTGTGAGAAATATTACAAAAATCCAATAAGAATTAGATAAAAAAATCACTAAAATCAAAGTCTTGCCTGCACAGGGGCAGCTGCTGCAGAAAACAGAGAAGCTGTGAGGGTGCTTTGGATGTGTTTCAGTTGAGGCTGGCCTGGATGATGCCACACATCCCTACTTGAGGGCCACTCTTCTGGATTCCTGGCATCCAGGAAGCAGTCAGCGTAAATGCAGACGTGGCTCACATCCTCCCCCTGCTTCTCCCTTTGCAGAATTACCACTTGTGCAGAAATATCTGCCGCCACCATGGCTGTGGCGTTTCCTTCTGAGAAACCAGCCCAGTGCTCATCACTTACATCTTTCTAATCCAGCACAGCCCCGTGTCTGCTACCCTGGCCATTCACACAGCCTCCCAAAATCCATCCAGCTGATGCTTCTGGAGCTCCTGCTTCTTTCCAGGGCGGGCACGAGGTGGACACCTGCCCTGTGGCCACAAATCAGGGACAGGATCTGGCTCATCTTGCTCTGTCTGTTGCATGTGTCCAAGGATCATTTTCTTCTTGTTCCAATTTCATTAAGCACTGCCACGAATGCTGCTGGATTCCTCCAGTGCTGGAAGTGCAGCAGCTGAATGGTCCAGCTCCATCTTTTCTGGGGAAAGTTGCTTTCACTTCTCTTGTTTTTTCCCAGTTCTAAAAAGCAGGACCATTTTATAGGTAGGAACTTCAGAAAGGTTTTCAGATGTCTTTTATGCCTTCATAGCAGTTTGCATAGGTGACCAGTCATCTCTCTGCTAAGTTGCTGCCTTTCCCACCATTTTTTCTAAGAAACTCCTGCCACAACCCAGCAAAACCAGCCCTTGGTTGTGTTCCTTCTAATAATTTCTCTGCAAGGAAATTGAGAACTCTGGAAGTGTTAAAGAAAACCCAGTTTTAAGGTCATCTCCTCTTCCACTGCTGTGACAGCAAGGCACCCATTCTTTCTGCAGGATTTTGGGAATAGCTCGTGGAAATTGTCCCTGGCCTCTCTGTGACCCTGGTGTACAGGGAATTAAACTCCCCACTCATCTCTTGCACTTCACAAAACTTTTGGACCTATCTCAGAGGAAAAACCCAAGATTTTCAAAGAGAGATGTGTAGCTTGAATGAAAGACTTTAAAAAAATATATTTACTGTTTTGGTAACAGCTATATAAAATGCTGATGTGATTTGAAAGTTCCAAATTACAACATTATCACACAACCACATCTCTTTTCTTGTGGCCTCTTCCTTTCTCCTTGCCTCGCCGCATATCCCCTTCCCCTTTTGCTTCCCGGCTGGTGACTTCAGTGAATTTATTTAGGGCAAAGCCCCCATCCCACCAACACCTGAGGGCACAGGGTGCTCCTGTGGCCATCCTGGGTGAGTTACTCGAAAATTTGAAGGATTTGAGTGCAAGCATAGAGCAGGGAGATCACGATTGTTTTTCCTTGGCACGGCGTGAGGCGTTTTTGCTGATGAGAGAGGCGGCAAAAATAGCGTGGGGAAAATATAGCCCCAAGAAAGAAATATGTAAATGTCTGAGTATGCTAAAATCCCCCCTGCTTAGTCAGGGGCTTGGGCTCTGCTTTCATTCTGGGCTTTTTTTTGTGGCTGAGGGGTAAATGCTCAAGGGAGTGAAGGGTGATGTGTGGGGAATCCAAACGTTGCACTGCGTCCCAATGGCTGGTTTTAGTTACAAATATTGATCACCGAGCTTCTGGGCTGTCTGTGGGGAGCGTGTGAGAGATGAGCTGTGTGTCTGTGCCGGCCGGGCGTGACTGCCGAGCTGTGAGCTCTGCACCCGTGTCGGGGCGGGACCCTCCCTGATAAATAGGGCTGTTTGTGCGATAAATAGGGCTGTTTGTGCTCCCCTCCTGTCTGTGGGGCTGCGCCTTCGCTGAGGATGGGAGCGCCCCTGCTCCCCTGGCTGCTGCTGCTGCTGCTGTCCCACCCTGCCCACGCAGGTGAGCCCGGAGCCTTTGCTGCATCATCCTGTACCCAGAGCCACTGGGAGCTGGGCATCCTCCTGCCTGCTCGGTGAGGGCTGGCCTTGTTGTTGTTGTTTGCCAGGGGAAAAGCACCAGCGTGCTTTGCAGGGCTCTGGTTCAGCTTTTGGGAGCAGGGAACCGAGCAGGGGCAGGGGGCAGCCGCTCACTGTGCTCCCTGCCGGCCTGTCTGCGCCTGTAGCTGCCACCTTCTCTGTCTCTCAGCCATCCTGGAGGTGAACGGGAACCTGAGCTGTCGGTGTGCCAAGACAACCTCGGAATACATCAGTCCCAAGAAATACGAGAGCATTGAGATAAGGCCCGTGGGCAGCAGCTGCAGGCGCACGGAGATCATGTAAGTGCCGGGGGCTCCCCTGCTGCCACCATCCCGCTTCTGGAATCTGAACCTTTCCAAAAGCGCCACCTGCTTCCTGGCTGGAAAACGTCAGGGGCAGAAATGCGCATCCCCAGGGCCTAAAGGAATCTCTCCAGCAGGGAGATTCCTCGAGCTGCAGCAGGGCTGTTTGCAGCCTGGAGGAAGCACTTCCTCCGACACTGAGGCACCATGAGCCCTAACAAGTTTTCCCAGGTTTTTCTAGCTGCTTAGTGTTGATACATTTGTAAATCTCCAGAAAAAATACTTTTAGCAATGTTCTGGGCTTCAAGTGTCCGCTCCACGTAGGAATGTGTTGCGTCTTGCTTGTTCCCAGCCATGCTGTGGCTTTCTCTGTCTCTGGCAGCTTTCTACAATTGTTGGTACTGTGAGCAAAATGTGACTCTTCCCCATCAGCTCTGGCTGCTTGAATGCCTGCCTTTGGAGGGGACAGGAATGCTCAGGAACTCTCCTTGCATTTCAGCATTAAGTTAAGAACCTCAGGGAAGGTGTGTGTGAATCCCGAAGCCCCCTGGGTGAAGAAGCTGCTGAAGCGCATTGCCAGCACGTAAGTTGTTGGGTGGAAACTCCTTTGGCCCAGGTGTCCCTGGACAGCATCCCAGTACACCCACGGTTCTGGGAGGCTCTCGTGGGCCCAGGAGCTCTGGGAGAGCTGCTGCTGTCCAAAGGACCCTCTTCCAAAGCAATGAGGGGCAACACTTTGCTGTGCAAAGCAGTGTTCAGCCCCACACAACCCATCTGTGGGTCATGCTACCCCTGGCTTACACGCTGCAAGTGCTGCATTTAGATTAGGGGGAGCAGCACGAGGGGAGCAGTGGCAGGAGCAGGGTTGGCTGGTGGCTGGTGCAGCAGTGTGATGATGCCAGGAAAGCTGCCCTGCTCTGTGGTGCCTGTGCTGGGTTTGTGGCCATCCTGGCTGCGACTTCCCTCGGCTGGGGCAGGAGCTTCCTCTCCCAGACCCCATTTTCTCTGTGCTCACACCTTTCTCCTCTTTCTGCTTTTCACAGGAAGAAATAAAAGGTTTCCTGCTAAGGAAGTTGGTGCCCAGAGCCCCGAGGCAGGTTGGCAGATGATGCCCAGGTGTGCAGGCCTGACTGCTCCTCACTTTGCCCTGTCTTCCTCCCCTTCCCAAAAGCCCCACATGTGGCTCTGGTGGCAGTGGCTGTGGGGAGGGTGCCTCACTGCTGGCCCCAGCCCCGTGGCAGGTTTGGGGGGAAGTTCTCCCCTGCTCTCGGTCCCTGGCTCAGCGTGAATGTGAATCCTTCATTTATTTAGTTGCCTGTGGACTGTGAAACTGTTCCCTGCCAGGGGCTGCTCCTGCTTCTTTAGGAATGACTTTGTGACTTTTTCCATGTGTAGTGCTCGGCAACAGAGTGTGTGTCTGAGGCTTGTGTGGCACAGCGTGGCATGTCCTGTTCCGGAAGCTCAAGTCCAATAAAATGCAGGATTTTTCTTTCTGTTGTATTTTCTCTGGATCTCCTAGCTTTGAAGCCGTGTATGACATAGAATCATAGGACAGCTTGGATTAGAAGTAACCTCAAAGCCCATCCAGTCCCACCTCCTGCCATGGACAAGGACACCTTCCACTGTCACAGGTTGTTTCAGGCCCTGTCCAGCCTGGTGTTAGACACTTCCAGGGATCCAGGGGCAGCCACAGCTTGTCTGGGCACCCTGTGCCAGGGCCTGCCCACCTCACAGGGAAGGATTTCCCCCGACTATCCCATCTAACCCTGTCCTCTGGCATTATGAAGCTATCCCCTCTTGTCAGGGGTCCCTCCCATCATAACCTGTTATCTCCCCTGGTGGTGATTTGAGGGCACAATGTTGGTGGTAGGGTGATGGGACGCTCCAGCCGAAGTGCTCCACATCCAAGTGATGGAGCTGGGATTTGTAGGTGGCTGTTTTAAAAACCAGTCCAGGCCAGTAAGGAAATATGTCAGGAATGGGAGTGAGTGTCCTGGCAGAGTTTTGGGGTAAAAAAAATCAAAAGCAAATGTCACCAGGGCACTGCTGGGTTGTGCCTTGCAGGGGACAAGGTGGCTGTAGGAGAAATGAGTAACACCTGATTGTGCAGGACAGAAAAGCACCCCAGAAAGCCTCCAGGCTGGTGGGGCTGTGTGTGCTAAGAACAAAGTTGGAGGAAACAACCAAGAAAGGAAGGGGAAAGCAGAGCCGGTTTCGGGAAGCCGGGCCCCCTGCCAAGCCCCTAGCCATTTTTATCGGCATTTGCACACTCAGTGAGCTCCCGTGCCCCTTTACTTCCCCTTTTCCCCACTCAAATAGAGGGATGCCGCGGGGCCCGGGCTGGGGCCGGCATGGCTGTGCGGGCAGCCCTGCTGCTGGCCGTGCTGCTGCTGTCCCACCGCCCTGGGGACACGGGTGAGCCTGCCCTGCCCTGCGGGGACTGCCCGGCTTTGGGCTGGGTGATGCAGGAGATGCATTGCCCGGGGAGGCTTTTGGGGTTTTGTGTGAGCCGTGGCCGTGTGCCCCCCCAGCAATCCTGGAAGCCAACGGCAACCGGAGCTGCCGCTGCCTCAAGAGCACGCGAGCCTTCATCCCTCCCGAGATGTACAGCAGCGTCGAGGTGTGGCCCGTGGGGAGCAGCTGCCGGCGCCCCGAGGTGGTGTAAGTGCTGCCAGGGCTGGGTGCCCTCTGCCCTGCCCTCCCGGCCCTGCTGGGGTTCGGTGCTCATTGTCCTTGCGACAGCGGCGGGAGGCTCGGCTGTCTGCAGGAGGGGAGGTGTCGTGTCTGAAAGGCCGTGTGTTTTCTAGGATTACGCTCAAGAGCCTGAAGAGGGTCTGCGTGGATCCTGACACGCCGTGGATGAGGAAACTCTTGCAGGACCTCCCTCACCTGTAAGCTCCCCTTTCCCCCTGAGCACCAGGGGCATCCCGTGGGAGCCTGTCTTCACATGTTGCTCCCCTTCTGCTTTTGGCAGGAGGAAGAAGAAGGCTCCCCGCTGAGGAAGCTGCCACGACAAGCACGGCCGGATGTGCTGGGCCCAAAACTGCCTCCCTTCCCCATCCTGCTGTTGCCTTACCCCAGTCCAGGGGGAAGCATGCTGCTGCCTGAGCCCCTTTTAATGCCTTTAAACCCTTAAAATGCCCATCCCTGCTTCCAGCCTCTCCAATCCCATAGCCATGTGCTGCGAGTCCCTTTTGGGCGTGACCCAGCAGGCCCAATAAAGGTGGCAGCCCGCTGTCCCTGTCCCTTGCCTCCCTTCACGTGGCGTGCCAGGGGTCGGGGTGCTCGGGGTGGGAGGCATGGGGGGCAGCAGCCTTTGGGCAAAACCAGGTTTGAGGAGGTGGGCGCGGAATTTTCTGCTTTTGTGGTGAAGGGGCAGGAACAGGCCGCGTGTGGCAGGGGGTAGCGAGGGCACGGAAGTGGAGCTGACCCTTTGTCCTCCCCCTCCTCTGGCCTTCCCAGTCCCAGAGGGGGTTGTGAAATCCCCCTGGCGCGAGGGGCTGGCTATAAAGCGGCCCTGGCACAGCTGGGGAGGGCAGTGAGGATGCGGCTGCTGCTGCGGGCCCTGGCGCTGGCCCTGCTCCTGAGCAGCCTGGTGCCAGGGGGTGGTGAGTCCCTTCGGGTGTCTGTCCATCCATGGCCTGGACAGGGGCACTGGGTGTCCCAGATGGGGCTGAGCATGGGTTTCATCTACTAAGCTTTCAGTTCTGGTTCTTGCTTGTCTTTGAGATTGTCTTTTAAATCCTGTGGCTAAGCTGGAGGGGGGTACTGGGGGTGGAGAGGGGGGTTTGCCTCTTGGGTGTAAACTGCTTCTCTTTCAGACCCCCACGAAATTCGAGTGCTCGGTGGGTGGGCAGTGGGTTTATTTCATAAAATGCTGGCTAAATTTTGCAACCCTGCAGCTAAACCCCTTCCATATACAGGACAAGAAGCTTTGAGGCTGTGCTGGGAGGGATTAGCCCTGCTGGGTGGATGGGATGGGATGGGATGGGATCCATGGGATGGGATCCATGGGATGGGATGGGATGTGCCTCCCCCTCGGGGCCCCGAGAGCTGGTGTGGGCTGCCCTGGAGCACAGGTCTGTCGCTGGAGAGCCTGCTGACCAACATGAGGTGCAAATGCATCAAATCCACCGCCCACGTCATCAACCTGGGGCTGATCCTCACCATCCATGTTACCCCGCCGGGCATTCACTGCAGGAGGAAGGAGGTCATGTAAGTGCAAAGCCTGGGAACCAATCCCTGCCAATTGCTCCTTTGTGTCCTGGTGCAGAAGCATGTGGAGGGGGGAAGCCCATAAATGTCGGGGTGACTCTTGGTCCCAATTTCAAGGGTGTCCCTCCCTGCGTGGCTCAGGGTCATCAGGTCAGGGCCCCAAAATGTTCATGCTGAGGGAGCAGGGGCGTTTTCTCTGTGGGTTAGAAAAGCTTTGGGGAAGGGACATGCATGGGGCGAGGGACTCATGGCCTTGCAGCCTCACCCTGAAGAAGAACAGGCAGGTGTGCGTGACTCCCGAGGCGCCCTGGATCCGGCTGCTCATCCACAAGCTGATGCAGAGGTAGGCGATGCCCAGAGGCTGGAAAACACATACCCAGCACCTTTGCAGGACCTTCCCTTTCCCCTGACTCTCCTGGTTTCCTTTCTTTCCCTCCACAAACTCTCCAGGAATGGCATCAAGAAAGCGCTGCCACGGCTGCGGCGGGAGGCACCTCCCCTCGGAGACCTGCGCCCCGTCCTTCCCACTGGCCACATCCCAGGAATCCATGGTTATGAATCCCTCGTGGGACAGGAATGACACAGCCCCCCTGCCCCGAGACACGCTGGGCTGAGTGGCACAACGCCGGCCCTTCTCTGCTCCTGGGTGTTGGCTGAGCAGGAGCCTTTCCCTGCTTTCCCCTCAGCACCCTCTGCTTCCTTCCCTTTCGGGTGCCTGCGCTGTTCCCGCACACAGTGACAGCCCCTCCCGGTGGCAGCAATAAAAGGATGAATGTGCTCCCCCTCCCTGGCTGTGGCAGCTCTTTCCGCCTGGATTTGGGTAAAAATTGGGCTTTTTGGAGTGGGGAGTTAAGGCTGGGCTGTGGCAGCGTGAAGCCTTTGGCTGCCTTGCCGAGGACACTTGTGCTCCAGGAGTCGGTGCCTTTTCCTGACAATTTCCAGGTAATTGCAGGGGTTGGATGTGGTCTGCTGCCGGCTCCTGGCGGTGCAAACACAGAAGTGGGAGATTTCCCAGGGACTGGCTGAGGCTTTCTGTGGAGTCCCATTTCCCAGCCTGGCACAGCAGTCAGTGTGCCTTGGCCACACGCACTGAGGTGACACAGGTGTGACCTGTGCAGGATTATCCCTGTTGGCAGTCTGGCTGGGCCATTCTGGGAGGAGGTGTTTAAGGTCTGCAGGAATCAAATTTGTGTTGCCCACCCAGCCCACTTGATGCCAGTAATGGGCAAGCTGGCAAACACCCACCCAGGCTCGGTATCTCCCTTCTGCCTGCCCTGTGCTCCTCAGGAACCACAGCAGGGATGAGGATGGTTGCAAAAGGGCTGTCTGCTGAGTCCAGAAGGATGTGGTGGGAAGAAACCAGTGGATGTTTAGCCTTATCCAATGTGAGTGAGCAATATCCCATCTGCACAATGAGCAAATTAAAAAAAAAAAAAAGAAAAGTAATTTTTAAAGGGAAGAGAAATGTAGCAGTTCAGGGTTTGATGACCTCCCTTTCCGCAGCTGCCCGAAGGTCCAGGGCAAGCAGTGTTTCCTCCTGCCAGAGGCCCCCAGTGTGAAGCAAAGCTGCCATTCCCACAGGCAGGGCATAAATCCCCCCAGAACTGCAGTGTGAGCGTGCCCGGGAGTGACCCTGCAGCTGCCCCTGCTCCGTGTGCACTTCCACCTTCTCAGGGATGGGACCTCCTGCCTGCAAAGGCAGCTCACAAGAACAAACCCTGACTTCAAACCCCCTGAGCGCTCAAACAACCCCTGCAAGGCGGTGTGGGAGCCTCCAAAGAGGGTGGATGGACCCCAAGCGCTGGGATCACTCTCACCTTCACCATTCCCACAGGGAAGGGTTGTGCCGAACCTGCATCTAGAGGTTTATGATCGCCACCTAAAATTATTCCTAGCTGAAGTGAGTTCTTGGCTGATGCTTGGCAGAGAGGATTAATATGTGAGTGGTTCCCACCAGGTTCTCTTGGGATCTGGGTTACCTTGGAACACCAAAGGGTGAGCGGGAGGGAGTGTGCGTGACCAAACTTGTGGAAGGTTCAGTCTCCTTGCAGTGAAAGAAGGAAGCAGAAATATTCAGCTGCATTGTACAAAATTCTCTTTTTTATATATATATATATATGTATATATATATACACACACAAAACCCCGTAATCGGACAGATTCACCAGGTTGAGTTTTTTTAAAAAGTTGCTTGTAGAAGGGTGTTGGATTTTGTTTTCTCGGCTGGCTTTAGGCAGTGCTGCTGCTGGGGAGTGGACACCAGGCACCGTGTGTGGGAAGCAAACAGAGGCAGTGAGCAGCAGGGAAGGGCCTGGAGCCTTTTTTCCAGGTATTGCCTGCACCGTGCTGGGAACCGAGGCCGGGAAAGAAAGCACCATCCCCTCACTGCTGCTGCTGGGAAGGGAAAACCGGGAGGAAGCCACACAGGAGAGGCAGTAAACATATGCATTGACTGAAACATGAACAAAACTGGGGTTTTTTGTGCAATGTCTGTTAAAAAACCAATCTGTGTTAAAAACCGCGTGGCGTGATGAGCGTTGGGAAGTGCAGCAGAGAAAATCCAGCGGAACACCCTGGTGCAACAGAACACTTCCATGGCCAGGAACCCAAGGGAAATCCAGCAGGAGCAGCTTACAGCGTTTGCCAAGGTTTGGGTTTTCCCATCCCCATCCTCTTCCACCCCCACATTACAAAACGTTGGTGCTGGGTTTGGGTTTTTATTACTAAATGGGCTCCTCTGCAGTTCATAGACAGTCACGGGCGAATCGGAAATTCCGTTTTGTACAAACAGCTCCAAAAATACTGGGAGTGAAGTATGGTTAGGAAACACTGCTCACGCTGGGACCACCGTGCCTGGAGGAACAGGGGGAGCAGAGCATCCCCCCTCCCCAAAAAACATACAGCAGCTGAATACAGAAAGGTAATGTCCACAGAATTAAGTTTTTCATGCTATTCTACTTTCCAGTGCTCTCCAATCCATGTGCCATGGCCAGGTAGGGAATGCTGAGGTATATTCCAACAGAGATACCTGCACCCAGAGGAAAATCCATCTCTGGAAAGGGATTATCTTCCCCCCCTTTTTTTTTTTTTTTGTTTGTTTTGTTTGTTTGTTTTTGGTTTTGCACAAAGCAAGTGCTATGCAGGACTTTCCCCCAGCTCCCATTGCTTCCAATTGATCCCAGGCCATAGATGACACCCCCATTTTTTAGGCACTTTTCCAAGGGAGTTGTCACTCTGCTGAACCCATTTTTGCCTTCTGGCCCACTCCACCCCCTCCCTGGCCCCTAGTCAGAGTCAGGGAATAGTTTCTCCTCTAAGTCAAATTGATTTTTTTCCCCCTATGGAAAATTTCCTGTGTATAAAATGACAAAGGAAATGTTTAATTAAAGAGGAGCAGCCTGACTTGGCAGTTTTGCAAGACAGAAGATGGCTCTTTTGTATTTAAAACTAATTTCACAATTCAAATTGGACTTTTTTTGAAGTATACGAATGAGACATAAATATAGGCTTATCAATCTGCTTAAAAATTTCATTCACATCATGGAAAATGCTTTTCATTTATTAAAAATATCACATTTGGAGACTAGAAACAGTAAAGTGCATGAAAAGTTTCAAATAGAAATTCAAGAAAATCTTATAGCAGCAAAAAAGCAGAATAAAGAAAAACTTAAAAACACAGACACGACCTTTTCCTATCACTGTGCCTTTTTTTTAAACATTAAGCAGCCAAACAACTTGGTTTTTTTTGTCTGTTTTTTTTTTTTTTTTTCTCCAGAAAATTGCATCGTGTTTAATGCCTCTTGAGGCACAAGGTTTTGAACTGGCCACCCAGAGCATTAAAAGGAAAGAAAACAAGGATTTCCAACACATCCAAAGAGCATTAACATTTGGGAAGGAACCAGCAGGTTTTTGCTTCAGCCCTGACTGACAACAGCTCCCAAACAAATTGGAACCAGGAGGATTTAGAGCTCGAATTTGATCACAGATACTTGGCTATCTTTGGTTTTCTGATAGTACTGAGATGAGGGGCAGGGCCATGCTGCCAATCGTTTATAGTCAGGTAATTAAGTGCTTTGATAATGTGCAAAATTTATGTTGAATGCAGAGTTGAGTCTCCATTTTGGATTTGAACAAACAGTATTTCTAACATTCTTCCTACAATACAAGCATCTCTAGTTTTGTTTTTCCTTCTCCTAAAAGGCTGGCTCAATTTGCCACGTTCTGGAAAAAAGCATTACCTTGAAATATGTTAAATGCAAGTTTTTTTACATCTCTTTTGTCCATTTAGAAGTGCAGCTTCCTACTGAAAAGAAAAAGCCAGTTTAAAGTAAAATAAAAAAAAAAAAACCCCAAAACACAAACAAAAATTAAATTAAAAACCTGGAAAGGGGAATAATACTTTGGTTCCAGCCCTAGTGCCAAATGATACCGCCGTGCACCAAAATGTGCAAAAATCTCTTCTCAAACACACAAGGGAAGGAGCTCGGAGAAGCAGCTGCAGGTTGGCCATACTTCACTCCTACCTAGAGGGATTTACAAGTGTACAGGTCCCGGGCGGGCGGGCGCTGCCCCACTACCTGCGCGAGGGCAGGTGCACGCCGTTCACCAGCGGCAGCAGCGGCGGCTGCAGCTCCAGCTGCGTCAGCAGCGAGAAGTGGTCCGAGGGGATGTGCGGGTGCGGGCACCCCGTGATGTTGTTGTCCACCAGCCACTGGGGGTCCAAAGGGCCCAGCACTCCCAGCACGTTCATGTGAGTGTTGGAGTAGAAAATGTAGTCAATCACACCCTGCGGAGAGAGGGAGGGAGGGAGCGCGGTGAGGGCAGGGCCCGTCCTCGCTAGGCCGGGGCAGCCCGGGGAGCCGAGCGGGAGCGGGGCTTACTTTGAAGTCGAAAGTGTAATTGGTGTAAGGCATCAGGTTGTTCTCGTAGGCGCTCTTGAGCTGGAAGCCGTGCGTGATCCTGCCCTCCGAGGCTCCGTTCTTGCCGTTGCCGCTGAAGTTCATCAGACACTCGTTGTAACGCAGCTCCTTGAAGTCCTTGTGGTTGTCAGCTACGATGCCGTTGCTCAGGTATTCCACTACACCTGCGGGCAAGGGGAGGGCTTTAGGGAGCTGCTTTGAAAGACAGCTTTGGGATATTAAAAACCAGAAGGCACCATGAGTTCAGAGTTAGCAAAGCAACCCAAACCCCCTCATTGGGAAGTCTTCATCAGGAACTCACTTCTTTCCTACTTATTGCTGCTTCAGGCATGGGTGTTTATGTAATGACTTATTTAAGATCTAATTGTGCCTTTCTACACTTCTGCAGGTGCAGCCAGCTCTCCTGGAGTGTCTAGCTGAGCATGAAAAGCAGGCAGCTCAGCCGCAGGACTCAGTCTCTCTCTTCAGCCAGATTTCCAAAGGCAGCAGTTCCTAGGAAAGCTTTCATCCATGCCTCCCCTGGGCAGTGCCAACAAGCCCCTCACCTTCAGAAGAGAAAGCGGACCTGAACGTTCTAAGAAGGTAAGTTCCAAGTCAGGCCTAAAAGCCAGCCTTACCTGAGTCAGGCAGTGAGTTGAGATCCGCACACAGCACCAGAGGGATAGAGTTGGGATCTGCTGTTGGGCTACTGGGCCTGCTCGAGGCTTTCTCCAGGATGTTTTTCAGTTCTGAGACGAACATCATGGTCTGGATGAGTTTCACATCTGAGTACTCGGGGTCCCAGTGCATGTGGGCATTGGCCACAATGAGCAGCTGCTTGTCCACGTGAAGCGATTTCATACCTGGACAAACAACGTCAGCAGTGAGAGGTTCTGTGCTCCTGCTTGTGCATGCTCGGGGTGCAGCTCCTCAGAGCTCAGACACAGCAGCAGATGGGCGTGTTGTCATTGCTCAAACCTGCTGAAATGCCTGCAAACAGCCCAGGGAGCTCCTTGCAGCCTCCTCTGAAGCCATGAAAACCCCAGAGCCACGGGGACACAGCAGCTACCTGTGCTGGAATTGCCTGCTGCATCTCATCAAACTTAATGAAAATGTAACAGTCAATCAAGAGGCAGGAAAAGATACCTGATAATCTCCTCCTTCCACATCGGTACATTAGCACTGACATCTAATCACTGGGGGAGGGTGGAAGGAGTCAACCCAGGGGAGGAAAAGAGAGTTGAAAATAGAAGTTGAACATTGTTGCCAACTACTGGTAAGAGCAAATGTGTGTAAACACATTGACCTTGGGAAAGCTGAGCTGCTCAAGCAGAAAGTAACAGAGTAAGTAAGCAGGGACAGAAACCTGAAAGGAGAAAAACAAATGCTGGGCATCTTGCTGTGAGCACAACCAGACCACGTCACCTCTGCCTGTCTGAGCCACCGTGGGCTGTGTTTGGCTGCACTGCCAATGGGAACAGCGTGGATTAACTAGGAATAACTCGTGCCTGTCCCTGGAGCTGAGCAGCAGCGAGGACACCACAGTCGTACTCACCTGCTCCAAATAATTCCTTGTGCACCTCCAACACCACGGCGACCCCGATGTTGTCCTTGGTCATCACTCTGTTCAGCATGGCTTCTGAGCCCTCCGAGTTGGCCATGGCCACCTGGTTGAACTCCACCGTGTGCTTCTGCACCAGCGTGAACCTGGGCAAGGAGGGGAGCAGCACCGTGAGCAGCTGTGGCACAGCCCCTGTGGCAATGTCCCCGTCTGAAACACATCCCTGTCTGCTCCCACAGGCTCCCCCTCTTCCAAAGCCCTGGACACAACCGAGAGCTGCGTTCTTCTTTTGCAGTGAAAACTCTGAGAGTTTTCACTCTCAGGCTTTGGGAAGCTTCCATCCTAATGACTGGGAGCTGTTCTGAGGTTTAGGTGTAAATTTTGGAAGCTGCTGCTGCCCCTTACTTTTCTGTTTTGAAGAATATGGCGCAGCCATCCACATGCTTCTTCTCCTGCTCCGACATGATTTTGGCACGTGACTTTGGAGAAAAGAATCCGTCATATCCCCGTTCTTTCAGGGCTGGCAGGAAAAGGGTGAAGTATTGCTCCGTTTCCACTTCCTGCAATTGTACACAAACACCTCAGGCTAAAGAAGTGAAGGAAACCCTTCCTTGTGCCTGCCCAGCTTGCAGGCAGAAAAGCTGCACAATCCATGTCCCTTCCTAGACCAACGGCCTGCTGGGAATGGATGTGCATTCCTGCATTCCCTGGAATCCCTCCCACAGGCAAAGCCAGAGGTGTATTTTGGATAGCAGCAGACCACACCTGGTGTATTTGACACTGGAATATGGACGTACAGCTTGCATTGGGAAGACCTGGAATTTGCTATCGAGCAGGTGGCTATGGTGCTCCCAAGGGAACATCTAATCCTAAAGGTGGAGGTTCAGGTTTGCTGTTTCTGATGGAAAATGCAGTTATGTTCTACTACCTGAAGACTGATGATGTCTGCATCACAGTTGACGATTTCTTCCATGATTCCCTTTTTCCTGTACTCCCAATTGAGTGCCCAGGACGGGCAGTAGCCATAGAGCTGCCGGGTGGCGTATTTATCACACAACACATTGTAACACATGACTGTAAATGAAGCTGCAAAGAGAGAGAGAAAAGGAAAGATTGTCAGCCTCTGGAGGTTGTCTCTTTGGCTTGGACAAGAGTGACAAAGCTCAACGTGGAAAAGAAATGCCCAGCATCCCATTCAAATGGCAAAAATGGTATTTACAGCACAGCCATATGGTAATTTTTCTAGTACAAATGAACAAATTGCTGTTTTCACTCTGATCCAGGAAAATGAAGTCCAAGGTACGTTTCCCAGTGTGTCACCTTGTGAACACAGATTTACCTGAGGGCAGAATTTGGTCTCGTTCTTTTAAAGTAATCCATGGCCTTGGAGGCAGCTGCTCTGGGTGAACTGCAAAAAAAATTAAACCAGTGATTAATTCAGAGTTTCTATTTGTAAGTTACAGTTCCCAAGTCAAAGTGATGACTGAACAATAATGTGTTTTGCATTCCCAACTCCCCGAGTCTTCAGGGGAGGCAAAACTCATTTAAATGAGTAGCTCTAGTAAGAGAAAAAATGTCATTTGTAATATTGGTGACTATTTCTGTCTCTTCTTCTCAGATTTAGAAGCACAACCGAAATAAGTGAATACTGAAACATTGAATAATCTGCTGAAGAAGGAGGGTAAATCCTGGCATGGTTCAGCCATCCCTTCTCCAAGAACCTTGCCCTGCATCCATCATTCCTGCAGTGCCTGAACCTGGGAGTCACTGAGTGGCAAAGCAGAAGGCTCAGTTACAGAACCACAAAGCAGGACTCAGGTCAGGTACTGGATGTTCTTAATGGCTTCCGTGTTTCTTGAGCTAAATTTGACATTCTGCTCGCATTCAAATGATTATTTCTGGTGGGGAGAACCAAAATGGCTTCAGCAAGGCAGACTTTGCCCTTGGCTGGTACTTGAAGGGTTTCACACAGAACAGAGAGAACATTTGGCTGTAACACAGGAGACCCTCAGACAGTACAATCAGCCTCTTCCACTGGGACTGAGGGTGTGTTTTGGGATATGACTGGAGCCACCAGACGAAAACACTGTGGCAGGGAAGGAATACTCTCCCTGCAGTGGTTCAGAGTCTTGTTTTAACAGCAAATGCTACTTTTAAAGCCTTTTTGCACCAGATCCCTCGGGCTGTACCTGCTAGATTGTCAAGCATGTAGTTCAGTAGCTTTCGGGTTCCGTCTGGATCCTGGTAGAGGCTGAGAATATCTTGGGATAAAGGATTGCCTGTCAACAGCACAAAACAACAGCAGGGGGATCAGCAGCCTGCCTTTCTTGAGGCTTTCCACCCAAAGAAAATCTCCCAGAATGAGAACAGACAAATTAACTCAGCAGGTTAAAGGGTTTATTTCCCTGACTGCAGATTTGAAATGAGCTCCTAAGGAAGTTTAGCGGCACTAAGAAAGAGAAGCATTGTTCTCCCAACTGCCTGGTCATTTTTGCTACCAACTTAATGCTTAAAATAACCTGTAAGAAAACCCTGAGGTAACAGAGGAAGGTTTTGAGGCCAGCCCCCCTCAGGATCCCCGAGAACTCGTAGGAATATGGAATTGGGAAGAGCTCACCTTTCAAACCCAGGGTTTGCAGCTGGAAGAGCCGTCCAAGTTCATAAGGCAAAACCCGTAACAGATTGTTATTTAAAAGCAATTCCCTGCAGCAAATGCAAAAACACTCTGGGTGAGGATTACTGCAGAACAAACTCCTAAGGTGCTGCACACTGCTCGTCCTCAAAGAGAACACTTTTCACCCTGAATTTTATTATGGAAAGATATGCCAATCTTCCCATGTCAGAGCAGGGCTGAAATAGATTCATTAGGGGGGAAAAGGCCACAAAGCCCAAGATGAAACCAGGGATGGAAACAGCGATATATCAACAATCAGTGAACCCAAAAGTAATTATTAGAACCAAAGCTCTGCACCAGCCTGGAGTTTTTCAGGATTATTTGAAATAACAGGCACAGGAAACAAACTGAAACTCTCGGTCCCAATCCCACGCCAGAGATTTGTTGGAAAGTTAACCAGAATAATTCCCCTCACCTGAGAGACACCATGTTTCCTAGTTCTGCTGGTAAACTTCTGAGTTTGTTGGATGACAGATCCAGGTAAACCAGATTGTGAAGCTTGGCAATATCAGGTGGAATGCGAGTAAGGTTGTTGTCATTGAGGTGCAGAGCAGTCAGGTGTGTCAGCGACCACAGCGACGTGCTTAAGCTCCGCACTCTCCCTGCAAGAGCAAAGCAAGGAGCTTAAACCTCTTCAGTCTGGACCCCCTCTGGATCTGGAGTGGCCTGGGGCGCCAGCTGTGGGAATTCAAACTCCAAGCAACTCACCCGAGATCTCTAGTTCAGCCCAGTGCGACTTCTTCCCGTTGGCCACCTCTTCCGCCGACATGATGGTGTAAATTCTGCGAGGATCTGGAGGATCATATTTTTCCTTTGGCATCCCTGTTAGTCTGAAACACCATCACAACTGTTACTGCACAGCATTCCTTCCTTTCTGTCCTGCCAGGAGCTGACCTTTCCCAGGATACCCTGCAACACCACAGGGTTTATGCACAATACCAGAGTTTATGGCAGTTTACCAATGGCAGTGGTAAATACCAGAGTTTATGCACAACAACTGTGGCCTGCCAAGCAGGGCTCACACCTGGGCAAATCCCAGGATGGAGAAGAGCATTTCATCCCAGGAAGTTGGGGGTTCTGCAGTCACCTGCTGGGTTTCCCACTTTATCCCCCATAACCCACAGAGTTTTTTGCTGTGTGCAGAGCCTGCAGACAAGATCAGAAGCATTCTGCTGTTCCTGGATTGCTCCCTCCTGTAGCTTCCACAGGGAACCAAGGATTGAAGGGAAGTCCCACTTCTCCACTGCACTGCACTCCAGTTCATGGCTCAAAATTGCAGTCTGAGGGGGAATTAGCTCCATTTTGCCATTAACTATCCAGCTTTTGTGTTCTGTGCTTTTTCATCCTCGGGATCAGTGAAGACCTTTGTATTCCTAATGGCCCAGGAGCCACAAAAAGAGCTCAGGTAAAGCTCCCATTTAGCTGTTCTGGGGCACAAAGGGCTCCAGCCCAGTGCAAAATGTGAATATCAGAAGCCTAAGGAAGAGCCTGTGCATGCCAAATTCATCCAGCTGTCCTGACTGTCAGACAGGAGCTCTGATGAACCAAGAATTCAAGAACCATCCACTTGCCAGGGGACACAGGGAGAGGTTTTATTCCATGCCTCCCTAGGCTGTTGTGCTGGGCAGGACTCTGTGTGTGATTTAAAAACACCAATTTGCTGCTGGCTGATCTTCTCCTCCCCAGACACACAAAATGCAATTTTGATTTCAATTCCAAAGCAGCTGCTCCAGAGGATGCAGCTCTTCCCTCATCCAGACTCTCCTCCAGCCAGCTGCAGTAGCTGGGAAGTTCTTCAAACAGCTCCAACCTGAATGTGAGGTAACAAGCTGAGGGCTCTGTTCAGCAAGTCCAGCTAACCCAAGATGCCGCTTTCCCTCTCGGAGGGTCAAGTCCTGCAGTGTTTTCCAGCCGATGCTGACAGGCAGAGCAGCGCTCTGGCACGGGGCAGGAGCTGGCAGGGCTGTCCCCTGCCAAGGCCCTCACTCACAGGGCCGCTGCTTCCTTCCCTGAGCAGGGCCCAAGGGAGCTGCAGGGGCACACGTGAGCCCCACTCCTATTTATAGCCCCCTGCCATGTCCAGGCGAGGTCACACGGCCAGCAGAGCTATGGCGTAAGAGGATTCTGTGCTCACACTGCCTGGCACGGGGCCACGAAGGGAACCAGTTACTTAAGGACAAGGGATTACACCTGGAATCCTTCCATCTTTGCTCCAGAACCCCAAAATCACAACAGCCTTTCCCCCCCCCCCCCAACACGAGCAGGCTGCGCTTTGGGAGTGCCAAATCTCTGGTGCTTTGCATTTTGCTGGATTTATCTTTGCTCTTCAGATGCTGGTGTGAAAGTGGGGAGCACTCAGACAGACTCCTCACAGCCACAAGAGCCCCATTCCACCTGCCCTCGCTGCTGCATCTGTCAGACCTCAAACTGACTGCACCTCTACGGCACCTGGACCCAACACACAGAGAACTTCGCTGTCCAAACCCAGGGCTTGGGTGAGTGCTCTGTTTGAAGTCCTTAAAAGCACGGTGCTGAGCCCACCTGAGCCAGCCCTGCCCATCCACAGCAGCCCAGAGATGCCCACTGAGCCCCTGAGAGCTCCAGCAGTGCTCCCTGGCAGGGCGCCCAAAGGAACGATGCTGAAATGCACAAGTGCTCTGCCACTGCAGAGCCATGTGTGGCCATCAGGGGCCTGCAGAGGAGTGAGCCCTGAGCTGGGAGGCAAAGGACATCACATTTTTCAGCTGTTACTCACTTGAATATTGCTTTGAAATCGTGGTGAGTCAAACAGGCAGCAGTGTCATTGCCACAGTTACAGAAAGGGGAAAACAAACCTAAATCAAATGCACTTTTTTCTCCTCCTCCTGCATCACAGCAACATTGAGCAAGACTTGAAAGTCACCATGTGTAATTTTGTTCTTAGGCAAAACATGGATTCTGCCCAACTCCTGCCATTCCTATCTCCCACTTTGCTTGTCCTGAAACTAAAATAATATCCACAAATCCCAACCTGGTTTTGCTCAGTCTTCAGGGGGCTGCACTGAGTTCCCTGGATCTGTTAACTCCAAAATCCAATGTGCATCAGTGCAAATTTTGGCAGGCCTTTCTCCTAAAGGCTCCCCTTGGAAAACTTCTGAAGCTACTAAAACTTGCTCTCTGCTACAGATCCAGCCCTGATTTTGTGTAAATTAAACACAGTATCTCTTCCTCATTTTGTGTAAATTACAGAAAACCCGGAGAGGAGGACATCAGCGCATTAGTAAGAACAATATTTATAAACTCTGGGGGTTCCTAATGGAATTCTGTGGGTCCAAAAAAACCCAGAGGGGACTGGCAGAGCAGGATTATTCTGTTGCAACTCTAAATGTGGTCCTGGGTGAGCCTAAGCTGCTCTCTGAGGTGGATATAAAAAGGGCCAGGGGCAGGTACTGTGTTCCCACCAGTAAGTCTGTGCCTGCCTTTTCCTTGGACTTTTGGGCTTTTATGCTGTTTTATTTGCTGGGCTGTTTTTGTATGTATGTATGAGGCATGCAAATGACTATCATTTAAAGCCTGGAGAAAAGAAATGAGTACTGGAACACTACTGAAGGTGTGAGGAGTGTCAGAGAGCAAAGGCTGAGTTACTGGGCTGCAGCAGAGGCTTTCATATGAAGAAATGATTTTTGGGCAGCAAACAACAGGAACTTCTGGGTTTCAGACACACAGTCCCTTCCCCAAAGGGCGCAGAAGATGCACTGGTTAAATGACAGTGCCCATAAGGTGTTTTGTTCAAGTTGTTTGACACCTCAGTGCCTCAGAGAGGAGGCAAGTGCAGAAGAGCTGTGCCTGCCTCCTGCTGCAGCCCTGTGTTCATGGATGTTGGGCACAGCTCCACCCTCGCCTGCAGCCCAGCGACATTCCTTGTGACTCTTTCCTTTTCCCCCAGCCTCTGCACACGGGTGAGTCAAGCTGCCAAAGCACGTTGGAAGCGATCCAGCAGGCAGGCCTGAGCGGCCCTTCCTTCCTGAGAGCACAGCTGAGTGTCCGTGCCCTCCCATGTGCCGATCCCTCCCAGCAGTGACACACACCTGCTCCAAGGCTGGGGCTGCCAACAGCACCCTTTGGCTCTCTTCATCCCCACGGCCATTCCTGTGCTTGGGAATCAGGCCTGAGTGGTGCACAGGCCGCTTGTCTGCACTGCTCTGCTTTTAGGGGAATGGGACAAAGTCTCCCCATTTTGGCCTCCCCGAGGAGAAGAGAAGCACAGCCAATACCGCAAACACAAAAACTGGATTTCCTCCTCCGTGGGGCAGGAAAACCAGGTGATTGATTGTTCAAGGGTATGGGAAGGGCATTCAAAGAGACCTGGGGTATGTACAGATGTGTCAGCTTAAGGTAAACTATTTGCTATATCCCTATATACAGCACCTAGTGTGTATAAATCAGCAAGAAAATATTGGAGAATGGGGAATTGTCATGGTCTTTGGCGTGGATCTGAGCTTTTGTCATGGTGCCTTCCTGCAGGACTGTGTCCAGCCACCTCTGTGTGCACTGCCTCTGCCAGGAATTCAAGGAGCACCCTGAGTCTGCCCTCCCAGGTACTGTGTCTTTCCAGCTTCTTACTCCAAATACCATGACTGGGGATAGAGATTAGCAGGGAATCAAATGTAAATGCCTCATCATGTTTTTTTAATTGTAAGAACCCAAACAATTGAAAAACCATGTTTGAGGAGATTTGAAAGAATCCCTGAGGGAAGTGTGACACAGAGCACAAGGAAATTCAAGTTGAGACTAGGGAAAGGCAAGAGGTAAGCAGGAACCTCCAGCTGTAAATTTAGTGGTGCTGGGGTCCCAGGGGGCTCCAGGTTATCTCTCTGAGCCCAGAGAAGCACAGACAAGTCACAGAAGCAAACAGCAAAAGCCAAGGGGAGGGGTGGGAAGGGAGGGAACGAGCTGTATTTGATTAATTCCAGAGCCAACTGGCACTCACTTGATGGAAATGCTAATTGTCCCACTGACATACACCCACCAGTTATTCCCCTCATCTCCTCTAAATGAAGCAGGCTTTTCTTAAATCACAGGTAACACAAGCACATCCAGGTTTCCACCCTTCCTCTTCCTCCATGTCACACCCCCACTTAGAGGACCAGCTGAACTATTTACTGCATGGAAATCCTCCACAGCATTACACAGCTGCTTTTTATTGCTGTGCTTGGTTAAGAGTCAGTCCTCCCTCCACAGGAACAGTTCCTCCCTGCTGGGAGCAGCCTGTTACCTCTCAGGGTGTGCATGACAACTCCTGGAACCCACACCAGGTCTGCAGGTGCATTTTACACCTGGTGCTTCCAGAGCAGCTCTTGGAGCAAGCACAGGGCAGGCTGCTCCCCAAAATAAGGCTCTGCTCACCAGAAACGCATGCAAGGGGCCACTGTAGGGCAAGAAGTGTTCCCAGCAGCCAGCCTGTAAATAAATGTCATCAGAAGCCCCCAAAGGGCTGCTTTAAGCAGTGTGCTTGTTTATTTACACAACTATCTTGCACTGTTTCAGAGAAATGACCCATTTGCAATGCTGCTCCATCCCCTGGGGAGTGCTGGGCTTCTAATGAGATCCAGGACAGAGTGGCTTAAAGGATTAGGAGCTGAAGTCACCAGGAGTGTGGGGAAGGAAGAAGCCAGTGCTGGATCAAGACAAAACAGCGTCCTGGGCTGTGGGCACGGCAGAGAAGCAGCCAAGGATGGCTGCAGCTCAAAGCAGGAGGTTTTCCTGGGCCTGGGGAGACACAAAAGCCCAAGGAGCACGAGTGCTGTGAGCTGGGGGTGCCTGGTGTGCCAGGGTCCCTCTGGGCCAGGAGGGGAAGGGCTGCTCTGGCACCCGCACAGTCACTAGAAATGACACAGAGCCTGCTCAGGCACTGTGCCTCACAGCTCCTCAGATCAATACCTGGAGAGGAGTCAGCTATTGACCTGGCTTTGGAGCAAAACCCCGCAGGAATTATGAATCCATGCACGCTGAGGTCTTCTCAATGAACCAAGCTTAAGATACAGCTGGAACCATCAATACCCTTTCATCCTTCAAAGCTAAGTTTGTGCTAGGAGAAAAGAAATGAGATTATTTCCACGGCCAAGGTGTCATCTTCCCTTTTCAGTGGGAGACTGCCAGCACTTCCACAAAATAAGCAAAGCCCAGCAACACTTCAGTTTCTCTCCCTCAACAATCCAAAGAAAATGTGCCACTGAAAAACTCAATTCAAACAGCTTTAGGGTTACAAGGCTTGCCTTGTTCAACCACAGGTAAGTTTGGATGAGTCAAAGCTCAAGATTTTAAAAGGAAGGAGGAGAAAAAGGGGAAAAAAAGCCAAAGGAAAAAGCACACACTGATAGTGGAAACTGTTTTGCAATCACTGGCACAATAAATGAGCCTTTTCAGTCTGAACAGGGCCCAGGATGCTGCACAGTGCTCAGAGTAGCTGGGCTTGTATGCTCAGAGAGGAGAGAAGGGATTTGTTAAACCCCCCCAGTTTATAGGAATAAACCCTCTTCTCCAGAGGGTGTGTTTAAATGTACTTTACATTTTTAAAAAAAGTTTGCCTAATAGCCTGAGCAAAGCATACTATTTGAATATTGAAAGATAGTTCAGCTGCTTCTGTATCTGATTAATCCAGTCTTTCCTGTGAGCATTTCCAACTCACTTAAACTTCCAACCAGAATCCCACACTGGCTGGGGTTGGAAGGGACCTTGAAGCCCATCCAGTTCCACCTCTGCCGTGGCAGGGACACCTTCCAGTGTCCCAGGCTGCTCCAGCCCTGTCCAGCCTGGCCCTGGGCACTGCCAGGCTCCAGGGGCAGCCACAGCTTCCCTGGGCACCCTCTCCTCAGCTTGTGTGGGCTCCTCTGTGCAGCCCTGTGCAGGGATTTCACCCGCAGCCAGGGAATACCTTTGGCAAGTTTCGCTGCAGTTTTTCAAGCAGGTTGGTTTTCTGGTATTTCTGAGCACACTGGCAGGTGAGAGGTTAATTACAGAGCTCTCTGAAAGGAAGCTGCAGAAGACAAATGCAGTCCAAGGCCTGGTGCTACCTCCCCTGCTGCCCAGAAGTGGAGAGTAAAGGAAGAGCACAGACCCAGTGGGTAGGTCAGGAGGCAGGTAAGGAGTCAGGAATGCTGGAGCCTTGTTGACAGCCTGAGGTTTTCAAGCAGGTAATTTGCCAAGCAGAAAATACTTGTGAGTTATACTCATCTCCCCACGTCCAGGGTTGTTTTGTTCAGACCTGCAGCTGCCATGAAATAAATGGCCAATGACTTAAAACTGAATTATTCCCCCTTTACCTGTACAGGAAGCACCTGGGGGTTCCTAGAGCAGGCAGAAAAACACCTAGTTTCCAACCTCCTGGTCTGTCCACAGGTCTCAAAATACTCCAGAGATGTGCTTCTCTCATGCACTCCAAACATTCCTAGTTCCTCTGGTGCACTCCACTGCTTCCCTGTCTTTTGCTCCAGACTGAGGAGGAGGAGGAAGAGGCTCCTTGCACAGGTACAAACATGTCCCTGGAGACTGACCCGCTCCCAGTGGCAAGATGTGACTTGGATGGAGGAAAAAAAAAGGCAAGCCCAGCTCTTCCTGGCACCTGGGAATGTTCTGGTATGTGAGAAGTCATCTGGCCCTGCTTTCCTTTTGCTTTCTTAACCTTCCAGAACAAAAAGGGATTCAAGGAAAGGCGTTCACATGTGGGAATTTTGCCTGGGCAGCCGTTCATCCTGTGCTAGATCCTTCCCACTGCCAGGGCCAGTTGTAAAATAATGCAACACAAGAAGCAGAAATTGAATTTTGAGCTATAGGGGAAGCAGGAAGAGCAAAGGATATTCTCCACATATCGAGGCTGACTCAGGATAAAGAACTTTTTTTTGGTCTCATACACCCCCCCTTGTGATCTCACACAGGATGGGGATATCCAGCAAAGCACACAAAGTATGCTCCCTGCTTTCCCCCTTTCTCAGTTTTCCTGGGAGCATCCTATGGAGAAAAAAGAGCTACAAATCTGCAGAAGGAAGGCTTCAGCCCTCTCTTTAGATGGTCCTTAAATCCAGAGCCTTTTGAAAGGGCTTTTGATTGATTTCTTAGGAAGGAAAAAAAAAAAGAAAGCAAAACTAATTTGTGATTAGAAGGCACAAAGATGTTCACTCAGATGGAAGCATTCCTGAAAAGCGAGGGGAAAACCACCCAAGCAATTCATTCAGCTGCCCTAAAGGGTAAACAGCAAACTTGAACACCAGCCACAAATCCTGATTATTATTAACAGCTTGACCAAAAGCTTATGGGTTTTGTACTTTCTTTTGTACTCCTGGAATCTGATGAACTTAAAAAAATGTGTTTGACACCAGAGCAAGGAGAAGGCTGCCTCTGCAGCAGCACAAGGCTAAACATTCCTCCCTCTCCTGCAGCCTGACGAGCTGCCTCAGCCCAGGAACTTTTTCTGCCTTTAAAAAATCATGTAAAATGTTTAATTGGGCCTCCCCTTCCAGGCCATTGGAAGCAGCAGTGTGGGGAGCTGTTGGCCTGGAGAGCTGATGGTGGAAGGGCCAGGATGAAGGAGCTTTGCTTTGCATTCCTGTTCCCCACGCAGCCTCTGCAGAGTACAGGTGGGTGCAGAGCCTGGCAAGGGGAAAGGCCCATGGGACAAGAGCTGCCTCCATAAAAATTCCTGCTGCTCCTGGCTGGGGGCACAAGAGGTTTCCCTTTATGCTTTGTTTAGGGTGTAAGGAATAATCCAGATTCAAATCACCAGGGATGGTGGCAGGGTGTTCTGAAGGATTTGTCTCTTCATGTCTGAAATTTCCCAACCCTCCAGCTGCAAGTGGGGGGAACCCAAAACCAAACTCCTGCTGAAGGGAAAATTTTAATTTAGAACATGCACTTACACCCCAGCCTTCATATCCTGCAAATCTGCATTTGGAGTCTCACAGCCCTTTTACTCACAATTTTTCTGTCTTTCTCAGAAAAACCACCAAGCTCCTCCCCAGCCCGGCAAGCAGAATGGGGAAGCCAGCACATCCCACCCAGGTGAATGCCGAGCACAAACGGTGCTGTGCAGTCCCACACAGCACTAAGGACTGCCCTCAGGCAATGCCAGGGCAGGGGTGAGCACACACCACCCACAAACTGCAGGCAAATTGCTCCCAACACTCACTGGGCTCCTCTTCCCTCCCCTGGTGTGGGTGCAGCTCCCCAAACCCCTGTGCTGGCTGACTGCACCTGACTTGGAGCTACGATTGCTTGGAGCTGCTTTTTGCTGGTCCTGGAGCATTTTTCTAAGTGCTGGTTGAACATCTGCCCCTCCAAGGGATAAAATGTGCTCCCTGTAGGACAGCACACAGAGCATTTCTGCCTGTCTTTAATTCTCTTTGCCATGACCACCTGCCCAGCTGCTTCCTGGTGGTGGCTGAACACTCCAAAAGCTACATCTCTGTAAGGAGATGTCCAAGAGACTGCAAAAATTGTTCTCCTAAACAGGATTCTAGGAAGATTTTCTTCCAGTGCTCCCTTTTACTCAGAGTAACTTCAGTTTGGTTGTTGTTTTGGGCAGAGTGTGAATTAATTTTTTTTTCTCGTTTTCAACCCGGAGAGAGGAATTTTGTCGCACACAGCAGCCCCCCAGTGAGGCTCAGCACCTTGCCATTGGAGGTGGGTGTCACGTAGCCCTTTTGTGAATTTACTGAGCTGCCAGCAATGCCAGTCAGCAAGTTCAGCTAAAGGCCTTCCACGGCGCTCTCTGCAGCCAGCCCCGAGATCTGAAGGCACAAATGGGACCAGAAAATCCTGGGCATGTCAAGTTCTTTTTGCCCTTTCCGGCCAGACACTTCAGTTTACTTTAATTTGAACTTTTTGGGGTGGTCTTGTGGTGGGAAGTTTGATGACAGCCCCGAGGTGCACAAGAGACAGGGAAGGAGAGCAGCAGAATTCCAGAAACATTGTCACCACGTAGGGATCTTGATAAATAAACCTCCTTTTTTGTTGTTGTTTTTTGTTTTTAAATCATTACAGGTGAGATGGAGAAGCTGCACAGACAAATCACTGGAAACCCAAAGAATTAATCAGAAGGTGAGGTTACACCACACTGTCACTGTAGCGAGCACCCAAGCCCTGATTACAGCCTGCCACCAAGAGAACCACAGAATCTGGACAAAAAAAAAAATTACAAGAGGCTTAGCATTTAATGCTCTAAAGCACTAAATCCACAGCAAATCCTCCTGAATCTAAATATGCCTAAGACATATTTTAACTTATTTTTTAAAGTTTTCACAAATGCCATCTTATGCTCCCAAAAAACTAGGCTCCACTGTTACTTTTGCTTTCTCAGTAGTCTGCAAATCAGGTTACAATCCCGTGCCTCGAGTGCCCTTTTGGCACTCCCCAAACCTCTTCCCACTAAACAGTAAGCAAGTAAAAAGTAAGCACTTATTTGGATTTATCTCCCCTTTTAAGCCCAAGTAACCCAAAAGTGTCCAGCAGATTAGAGCTGATAAAAGCAGAATTTTTGGGGGTGATTCAAGAAAGTTTGCCTGGAAATTATGCAAGTTACTGATGGCTAATTTTACCACCTAAACCCTTGGGGAGGGTTTTAATAAGAAGAAACACATCCCTCCATTTGTGCACACTGGCTCAAACAAAAAGGCCAGTGGCTGCTGTGATCTACCTAACTCTAAGTTTTAATTCTTAGTGGTTTAGATTTAAATTAAGTAGAGGCTTACCCAGTGTGGAAATTAATTAATTTTTCTCCACTGGTGCTTTTTCATTCTCCTAATAGAGTCCACACAGATACCTTGGGATCACTTTCTGGCTTTTGCTCTCCCAGGACTGGTGTGAAAGCTAAACTTGGTCACAACCACGACTGTTAATGGGAAACAACAAAATGCTCCCACGGAATGGAAGTTTTATCCCATGGAAAGAGAAGAGCCAACAAGAGAATTCCCACTGCAAATGTGATGGGGCTCCCACAGGTTCTGGATGGGAAGAGGATGGTAAATACACCTGGAGCAGCCTTGCATTTCTCTTTCCTTTCCTTTCCTTCCCAGATCCATGCTGGAGCAGCTCCATCCCTGAAGGAGCACTGCTCCCAGGGCTGGGGAGAAGCAGCCTGGAGGCGAGGCAAACAAGCTCTATCAGTGAGGGTGCACTGGTGCAGATAACTGCGCTCCTCCTGCAGCTGGGCTGCTGCTGGCGCTGCTCTGGCGCTCGCGGCTCACGCTCCGGCACGGCACCCGCAGAGCTGTGCCAGCAGCAGCTCGTCCTGCCGGCTGGCAAACTCCACAGGCACTGCACAGCTCTGCCTGCTCCACGCTGCAGCCAGGGTGAGTCTGTCCAGCAGGCTGCTGTGGGGAGCCTCAGCCCCGGCACGTTAGCGACTGGCCCTCCAAGGGTGCCACAAAACTAAACTTTGCACAGCAACACCTATGGGCTGCTTACACTGAGTTTTGTCCTTCAGTTAAATGCACAAATGAAAGGAGAAAGAGCCCCTGTAGGAAGAGATAAAAGGGAATAAATTAAATTGTGCTGTACTTCAGCACTCAGAGCAGCCCCCGCTTTTAATAGTAAGAAGGGAACAAAACTGAAAGTGTTTAGCAGGGTTTGTTTAGCAGACAGCAGAGCACTGCAGAATTTCCACTGCTCTGTGAAACCCTACAGGCACACTGCACCGGAGCTTTTGGAGTCACCTCCAGCCTCCTCGGGAGGAGATCTGGTGTCTGGGCTGGAGCTCCAACACAAGCTGTGTTTGGGTGAGCCGACCCCATGTGCAGGCTGGATCACTGTTCCAGAGCACGGAGCAGAGAGGTGCCAGCAGTGCACGCTGTCCACCTGCTCCAGAGCCAAATTCTGCAGCCAGGCTGGAAACACCTCCCTCGGTGGGCAGGGAGCAGGGCTCCGTCCAGGACACCGGGTCAGGCTGTGGGACAAAGCAAAACTCAGCGTCCTGCCAGCCTGGATCTGCTGGGAGGCACCACAGCCGTGTCCAGGGATGCTGCCCTCCGGGACAGGGATGTGTGGCAGGACCATTTCCTTGTTTTTCACAGAAATGAAATCCCTGGCAGGCCGTGCTCCGCCTTCACCAGAGCTCTGTGGCCCTCCAAACCGGGATACAGGACGATACAATGATTCTAGGAATTCCCTGGGTTGTGAGGAATAATGTGCTATTTTTTTTTCTTTTTAAAAATAAGCACGTTGCCATCATTTTCATTATCAGCCATATCTACACACCATGAACAACTCCTGGGTGGGTGTTTGCCCCTCTGGGTTAGCTCTGAGTTTTGTGGGGGAGCATCACATTTTAATTGTAAAAAATTCCCTGCTTAACCAAGGCCGTGTAAAATCTTTATCAGCACGGTAACTCAGGAGAAGTTGTACCTCCCCAAAATAAATACTCAGCCTATTCAAAGTTTCCAAAAGGGCCCGATAAAAGCCATTGGTCTAAAGATTTCCAGAAGGTCAGATAAAATGTGGCGTGGCTGGGAGCAACAGAGCCCTCCACCACCACACTGAACAGGAGCTTAACAAGCGAGCCCCAGACTGGAACCAAACTCAGTGCTCAAGTGCTTGCTTTCATTTGCGAGCAGCACGCCTGGGCTGGCAGCCCAGGTTTTATTGCACTCCTGTCACCCTCCTCCTCCCACGGAACTGCTGTGGACCACGGGGAAAAGGTGGCGAGACCAGCATCTCCCCAAAACACCCTAAACCCTAAAGTACCCTCACCCCAAAGGCACCGTCACCCCAAACACGCTGGGGGTCACCCACAGTGCCAGGCCGAGATGCCATCACGGCACGTGGCGGGGATTGGGGCCAAGCCTTGGCCCCGTGGCCGGGATTCGCCCCACGGCCACGCACCACCCTCCAGCCCCGGTCTCCTCACGGCTGGGGTCAGCCCCGGGGCTGAGGTTCACCTCCAGGCTGGGATTCACCCCGCAGCAGGGGCTCACCCCATGGCCGGGGTTTATCCCACAGCTGGGGCTCACCCAGTGGCCGGAATTTACCCCATGGCCGGAATTTACCCCACAGCTGGGGCTCACCCAGTGGCCGGGGTTTACCCCAGGACAGGGATCTGCCCCACCGCTGGGGCTCACCTCACGGCCAGGGTTCACACCGGGGCCCGCCTTCACCCCACGACCGCGATTTGCCCCAGGGCCACGGCTCATCCCACGGCCGGGATCCGTCCCCCCGTGCCGGGAATCGGCCCCGCGAGCACGGCTCTCCCCACGGCCGCCCCCCGCGGCTCCGAGGCGAGCGCGGCATCCCCTCGGGCAGCTCCGGCTCCGGCCGCAGCGCGGCCGCGGCCTCCGGGGCTGCTCGGCGGTGCCGATCGCCATCTCCCCGCGGCGGGGGCTGCGCCCGCACCCCCCGCACCCGCGGCCCGGCCGCGCCGCTGCCGGCGGGGCCCGACATGGCGGCGGGGCCGCTCCCGCCCGCTCTCACCTGCATGCGGCGCGGCGGGGCGGCGGGGCCGGCGGCGGCGCGGCGGGGCGGGCGCACACGACATGCGGGCGGCGGCCCGCGGGCAGCGGGGACGGAGCCGCGGGGCCCGGGCGGCAGCGGCAGCGGCGGCGGCGAGGAGGAGGAAGGAGAGGAGGAGGAGCAGGAGCGGCGGCCGGGGCGCGCAGGGCGGAGGAGACGGGGGCGGGCGCGGGGAGGCGGCGGCGGGCGGTGCCGGGGCCGCGGCGGGGGGAGCGCGGGCACTCGCGGGGCCGTGTCAGCGATCACGGAGCGGCTCCGGTGGGGGCACGAAGGAACCCGCCGCCCCCTTTATCCCCTCGTTTCCCCTCCTGTTCCCCCCTCGGTTTCACAGCCGCGGTGGGAGAAGGAAGGGACGCCTGGGAATGCGGGGCGAACGGCGGGGATTTGAGTGTGCGGGCATCTGCTCGGTGTCTGCCCCCTCTGTTTCTCCTCCTCCAGGCAGTGGAGTTTATTGGGCGCCCAAGTGTCGGTGGCACGGATCTTCGTGGGCAGCCGGAGCAGGGAAGTGCAGGTAAAAAAAAAAATTAAAAAATTAAAATGCACCAGGGAGTGTTTGAGGAAGCAACAAGCGGTCGGGGGAGCACAGGGAGGGACAAGAGATCAGGCTCTGGGTCTGTTAATTGGAATTTGCTTTCTGCTGCAGCTGCCCGAGGTGATGCTGGACCCAAGAAGTTCATTGTTGGCCGGAGAGCGGGAAGGGCCTCAGCGATGGATGTTGGGGCTGTTGGTAGGAAACAGACTTTGGGGAGGTGTTTGTGATGGGTGATCATTATCTGCGAGCCCGTGTATCTCCAGAAATCCGTGCTCCATCCGTGCTCCAGGCAGAGACCTGCTGGGTAAAAGGCCAGAAGTGCACAGGGGACTGAGGGACAGGGGACAATGCCAAGTACCTGTCCATAATAATTTCATTTTACCCCTGGAGCCTTAAACAAACGGCTGTCACTCCTCAGCTGAGGTGTTTTAGCCGAGGAGGGTTCCTTTTCCTCCCGTCGCCCTCCTGCCTCCCCATGTCCATACTTTCCGAAGACACTGAGCCAGGTGTTGGATTGGATGAACACAGTTTTGTTACAGTTTGTTTTACACAGCCGCCCTTGTCTGGTTTTGTAATCCTTGCACACAGATCCATTGGGGAGTTCTAGGCAGCCACATATCCCTGATGTAAAAACACTTGGACACACACTGATTGGGAAAGACTAGGAGATTGGAATGTTTTTAATCAAAAGCACATCAGTGTGGAATAGAAGCCCCCTTTAACCATTACAGTTTGTGGTGTGGATCTGAACAGCTCAGGACATACAAGTGAATGTTTGTAAGTGGATGCTGCTCCAGGACAGTGAATTAGGTGTCTCTTTTCCCACCCACCCCACAAGGGAGTAAGGGTGCGATGGCAGCCACCAAATCTCTTTTTGGAATTACACGTGGCTTGCAGCAGGCAATGTTCTCGCACACAGCCGTGGCTGAACAGGTGTCAACGCTCCCGTGGCTGAGGGCCGCGGCTCTGACTGCCCTCAGGAGCCGCCGCCATGTTGCTTCAGGGAAGGGGGACCAGTTAGGCCTCAGCGCTACGAAACAACCCGGGTTCGCCCTGAGGCTCCTCTGAGGCCACTGAAGAATCGAGCTGGAGGACTTTTGACCAGCCCTGGGCAATGGTCGCCTCTCTCGGGGCAGCGGAACCCGCGCACCCGCGGAACGATAGGCCCGGGCGCGGCGGGTTGGGGGGGACGGCGCTGGCTGGCACACCGCTAAAGAGCCCGGGCCTGCGGGCCGCCGGAACGCTTCTTCTCAGCCCCGGGGAACGAGTTCCGCAGGGAACGGTTCCGGTGGTGCACCAGGGCGGCTCGGCAAAATGGCGGCGCCCAGCGCCTGCTGCCTGTGGCGAGGTGAGGGGGCCGCGCTGAGGGTGCCGCGGCCCTGAGGGGCTGCAGGGGGGCCTGTCCGGGCGGGTCGGGGGTGCGGGGGCCGCGGCGCGTGGCTGAGGCGGTGTTTGCTCTCTCCCCGCAGCGCTGGCCCCGCGGTGCGGCTGGGTCCTCCCCGGGCTGCAGCAGCGCTTCGCCGTCCCCGCCGCGGTGAGCCCCGCCACCGCCCGGCCCTACGCGGCCGCAGCAAAGTGAGTGCGGGTCCGGCGTCCCGGGAGGTGTTGGGGGGTGTTTGGGGGGTTTGGTGTCCGCAGGGCTGCTCCGACAGCCGGCTGACCTTCAGAGGCTCCCGGAGAACAGCCTACACTCGCAGGGAATGTTTTCTGTGCTGATGGCACAGGGAAAGCTTGAGGCTGTGGTGTTGGGCTGTGCCTTTGAGGGATGTAGCAGGGTCGCATGTCAGAGTGAAAGCTGGTGAGCTTCTGGAGTCTGTTTGAAACCCTTCCCGTCTTTTAATTGGCTTTTCATTGTTTAATTTGCCGTCTCTGTAATAACAGCGTGGCTGGGAGAAGCAAGAGTAGACAGGGAATGAAGTGTTCTCAAGTGCTGCAGACTCTTTACAGAGGGATGGAGGGTCCAGTTATTATTTTAATATTGCTTTCCTTGCCTGGATATCCTCTGAAAACAGGGAGGAAAATGAGAATTGGGTGTTCAACTGAATGCAAAATGCCATGGGAGAGGGAGGAGAAAACCTTGCTTTATAAAATCAGAATGCTGTGAAAATACGATAACTGATGACCTCACAACGTGCCTGGGGTTTTTTTTTTGGTCTTAGAGCTGCCAAAAAAGATGCCAAGAGGAGCCGGCAGGAGAAGGCGAAGGAGGCGGCCAAGGAGAAGCCCCTCCCTCGGAGGCGGCCGCTGATGAGCAAGCCCGTGGACGACGTGTACCTGACGTGGCTCTACAGGAGACCCTCCTATGGGCTGGAGCAGGCCGTGGGCATGCTCAAGAGGTTCCAGGAGCTGGACTTCACCCACCCCAAGCAGTTTGTGTACATCAACGTCTTCCTGGACATGGCGCTGCAGAAGAAGGTGGGGAGGCAGTTCTGGCACTCCTGAAGGCTTTGGGGCTGCTCAGACTGAGGGCAGTCCCTCACCTGGTTTGCATTTTCTATTGTTCATTTTTAGGGGACCAACTCCCTGTGGTGATGTAATTTACACTCAAGTCCTAATTTCTGTTTGTTTGCTTTAATTTTTTTTTTATTCCTTTGCCAGAAAAAAGTGGATCCTTTTTCCAGTGGTGTCGCTCTCCCCCATCGCTTTACGGATGAGGTGAACAAGGTCTTGGTGTTCACAGAGGTGGGTGAGCCAGAATTCCTTCATTTTCATGGGGTTTTGTGCTCACAGAGGTGGGTGAGCTAGAAGTCCTTCATTTTCATGGGGTTTTGTGCTCACAGAGGTGGGTGAGGCAGAATTCCTTCATTTCCATGGGTTTTGGTGTCCAGCACACCCTTGCAGCTGTCCTTTGCCAATGAATCATTTTATCTCTGTGGGATGATCCCTGAGGGGTGCCATGGGTTTATTTGGTGGCTCTTTGGACTGAATTGTTTGGAATTCTCTCCCTGAGCTCTGCTGGCAGCTAATTGGCAGTGCAGCTGTTTTTATTTTTAATTCCTTTTTTCTCTCAACAGAATGAGCAGGAAGCTGAGGTAGCTCGAGAGCACGGGGCTGCCATCGTGGGAGGAGTTGAATTAATCAAGTGGGTGTGTATTTTTCTTAAAGAATTACATAAAAATCCTAATTGAAATTGGAGCCGGGAGGGGAGGAAGCCTGATGTCCAGTGAGCTCTGGCTGGGAGGCAGCAGGCACAGAGATGTGTTTCTGTGCTTGGACCCTTTTGTAAACCAGCCTGAATGCAAGGAGTGGAATTGTGCTTGTTGCAGATCCTGGAGGATGAAATCCAGGCTGATTTCTACGTGGCTGTCCCTGCCATCATCCCCAAGTTAATCCCCCTGAGGAACAAGCTGAGGAAGAAGTACCCCAGCACCAAGAGAAGTAAGGAGCAGTTCTTGCTTGCAGCTTTTAGCAGTTCCTGAGGGAGCTGGAGCCCTGGGGGTGCCCCTGGAATGGTTTTTGTCAGCATGTGGGGTTACTTTGGGAGTTAGGTTGTGGCTGCACCACTTGCCTTAGTCAAGGGAACTTTAGGGATCCCTTTTTTCCTGCAACAGGCAAACCTGGGGTAAGAACCCAGCATTTGGCTGCTGGGTGCCCTTATGCTTATTGATCCTGCTGAGAGGGGAAGGAGGGAACAGGGAGACTGTTTCTGTGATCTCAGTGAGGGCACCATTGTCCTCTCTGTGAAACTGTGCTTTGCACTGGTGTTTGCTTTAATGAACAGATTGAATGATCTCTTTCCTGGTGCCACACCCTTCTGTGCCAATAAGCATTGCTCAGACAGCTTCTTTTGTTTTGTTTCTGGACAGATTCCCTGGGCAGTGACATTCCCAGAATGGTGCAGTTCTTCAGGGAATGTCACGAGTACTCGGTGGAGGACGAGAGCGTCATCAAGACAAGGATAGCCAGAGTAAGTTGTGTGCAGAGCTCTTACATTTGCTGCCCTGAGCAGAACTGTAGTATTCAAAGAGGGGAAAAAACCATCTCTTCAGCCTCTCTCTCAAAGTTTTTGACCACTTTTTCACTAACCTCTGGAGAAAATACAACTCTTTGTTGTGTGCATCTTAGCTGTTTTAACTTTTGGTTTTGTTTTGTTTTGTTTTTTTTTTTTGTTTTGTTTTGTTTTTTTTTTTTTTTTTTTTTTTTTTTTGGTTTTTTTTTTTTTTTTTTTTTTTTTTTGGTAAGGAATAAACTATGGGTTTGTAAGTCCATGGTCAATATGCAAAAGAGTCAAAAAGTCTTTGCTTTAACCAAATAATTAAAGAATTCTAATTTTGATAACTGTAGTTCTGGATTGGAGTAGGAAGCAAGAACTGTTTGTGTTACTTGAAATAGAAAATAATTTTGGCTTATTTATTCATTTTCTCTGCCCTAAGCTCTGGTGGGTTTTTTTGTTTTCCTTCTGGTTTGCATCTTTGTAATCCTGCCTGATGTTTGGTGTTCCTCTAACTGAGGGTGGCACAGGCAGGAAGGGTAGGAAGTGCCTGGAGCTTTGCCTGGCAGTGCTGGAGACAGATGAGTTTATAAATTCTCAGTAGCTGCTCTGAGCTGTGCATGGGCATTCCAGGGGCTTCCTTGTCTGTAGTTTTGTGTGTAGCTGGAATTCTTGACCTTGCTGTTGGAGGAGTCTGACTTAGTTAAGAAATAAGAAGGGAACTAAAGGATTTACTGTGGGAAGCTGGCATCTTCATTTGGGAACTATTTTGGAGTGCTTAGAACCCTCTGAGCATGACCTGTCTTCATCATGGAGCTGATGAGTTGGTTCTTTTGATGGATTTCATTCTGTTCAAGCTCCTGATGCCTCCAGTTCTAGGTGCTGATGCATTTGTGGCCTTTGACAGCTCGTCATTTTAGTAAGGTTTTTGCAAAAGCACTTGTGTATATGTTGGTTTTTTAAGAGTTGTTTTTTTAAGAGTTTTCAGCCCTTAAAGCTCCATGTTGTTACAAAGCCCTGGGAATTTCGTGTCCTGAGTGGAACTAGGGAGAAGAGTGAGCAAATCAGCATTTGGATAAGGCTGTTGATGGGATTTGTCACTCCTTCACAGAAAGGAAACCTATCCAAACGTAGAATAAACATCAACAGCAGTGCTGTCAGATCCATTCTCCTGGGCTCCAGGCATCATCACCATGACTAACTTGGCACTGTCCTTTTGCAGCTGGATATGCCCACTGAGCACATCATTGCCAACCTGAAAACAATTATCCAGGATATCTGCACCTTCAAGCCATCCAATTTTGGTAAGGTTTGTTCAGGCTGCAGCAAACCCAAGTGGGAGATGGGTGTTCTTTACTGGGTGGTCGTGCAGTTACCTTGCTGCTCTCCAAGTATCTCTAAAATTCCTGCTCCTCCAAGGGAAAGTTGATTCTTTCTTTCCTTTTTTTTTTTTAATTTGAATTTCTTAGCCAAAGGAATAATCAAGTCAACTTTAAGCAGAGGGCATCTGCTTAGCTGGACAGGAAATGGTGATTCCTGAAATAATTTTAGGCAAGGAGTTTTGTGTAAGCTAAAATCCCATTTTTTTGTGTCGATACTTGCTTAATGTCTGCCAGAAGAATGATCTTGCTTCTCTCCCAGTGATGCTGCTCAGAGTAGCTGCAGAGACCAGACCATAAAAAGCCAAGTACACATGCCTTGAGAAGCCCAAATAAAAACTATAAGGGGTTACCTGACTTGAAATATAAAGTAGGTGGAGAAAGGAATGCTTTGTTTCGATTATTTTTTAAAATGAATTTAAATCAATGTACATCAGCCCATTTTAGTGAGGATTAGCTTTTCTCCTGATTTGGAGTGTCAAGCCTGATTCTGGTGTTGTTCTTTCACTGCCTTGATGGCAAGGGGTGGAGTGACCAGTTGGGTGGTGCCCCTTGTGTTCCTAGATCCCATTGTGCAGAGGCTGGTTATCAGATCCTCCACCAGTGAAGGCTTGCTGCTGAACCTCGATGGAATCCTACCTCAGGTGGAGAAAGCAGAGGAGAAAGAGGAAGAAGATGCAGCTGATGAGGATCAGCAAAAAGCTGTCCAGGAATCCGTTAGTACCTGACATCTTCTCCTTGTGGGCCTGGCGCTCCAGCTGGGGAAGCAGATGTGAAGTGTCACTCAAATCATGCTCTGTGAGAACAAAAAATAAATGCAGCTTGTGTATTTCATGTCTAAATTGGGTGTAAGGTTGTCAGGAGCAGGAGCCTGTTGTCAGAACCCAGCAAGTGTTTTCCCCCAAGGAAGAATCGGCCGTGTTTTGTAGGGGAGCGAGCATTCACCTTGCTCCCATGTTTCCTGGAATACCAGCTGCAGACCCGGCTCTTTGCCGCTATTTTCCGCTTTCCTTCCAGGAGGTGGCGCTCCCGGCCTTCCCTCCTGTGCAGGCATTGGAATTGCCTGGAATTTCTCCTGAAGTGGTTTTTTTTGGGGCGTTCTGTTGCTGAACACTTGTTCGTAAAGCTGCACCCCGAAATGTAAGATGGTTCCAGAAAGGATTGGCTGTTTACCACAGGGATGAGCTGGTCCAGATCTGGAAAGGTTTAAATCATTCCTGCTACTGGAGGCAGGCCTCCTTTTTCCAAGAGCTTACTGGGATCTGGCTGCATGGGAGTTCTTTTAGCTCCCATCAGAAGCATTTGGCTGCTGTCAGTCAGGGTGACCAATTCCTGCCAGGCCACGCTGATTATTTTTGGTTGTGTGTGGGGTGCTTTGCTCAGAGTTTGATCCAAAAATTCCCTTTGAGGTGTGTATAGGAAGGTTTCACACTGACTTAATAGACTTTGCATGTTGCAAGTGGGAAAAGCAATGCCAGTGCACTGGGATATCTTTATTGCTTAGGAATTACACATGTAAGGGATGTTATGAGGCATTCCAGTGGTTGTGTGGTGTTTGCGACCCAAAATTTGAATGTGAGTTAGCTGTTGGTGTAGAAAAGCAAAGCCTGTGGTATTATCTGAATAGATTTCTCTTTTCTCTGTTCTCCTGGCTTATTTCCAAGACTTCACTGTCCATTTTGGGAAAAGATAGGCCTGCCCTCTTTGATGGGTGGATTTAAAAAAAAAGTGATGCTTAAGCAGAAATGCACAGGTGAGCTTAAATCAGAAGCTCTCAGACTGCTGAGTGTGCTCTCAGAGAATAAAAGCATGGAATAACAAAGGTTCCTGCAGGGATCTGCACTTGGAAAATCCCAGAGCTGTGGGGACACAGGCAGTCTGGGCCTCTGGAGGTCAGGGGGGCAAGAGGAGGAGCTGGTGGGCTCAGCAAGTTTTCAGGTGCAGTTCTGAACTTGTGCTACTGATTGCTGAGGGAGTAATGCCCCTGCTCTGTGCCATGCTGAAACAGTGCTGTACAAGCTGCTGAGTGCCTTGGGACTTCCTTTTATCCTGGAATGCTGGATTGGCATGGGGAGGGGAGAGATGGAAGGGATGATCACCAAGAGATGGCTCCTCTGTAATGAGCAGAGTCCCCAGACAGGCAGAGTGGGACTTGTACGTGTGGTTCTTGGGCTTTAGAAATCCCTATGATTGTCCCACTGAGCATGGAGGCAGTGCTGCAGCACCTCTAGCCCTGCAGATGATGTATGAGGGCTTTTAGGTTTGTTTTTGTGGCCCTGCTGTTAGTTTAACTGAGGAGAAGAGCTGGGATTCAAGCTCAGCGAAACAGAAACATTTGCCCAAAGAAGGAGGAAGTTGTCCTGGGAGCCTGTGTGCAGCTGTGGGGAGTGCAGGGCTGACACTCAGCCCCAACCTGGACTTGGAGGGAATTTGTGGCACTCCAAAAAACCTGGAATCCCTGTGGGTTAAGCTGAGTTCATGGGAGTTGTGCCATTGCTGGAGGAGCAGGGCAGGGATGTGCAGCTGCCACCAGTGCTGACAGGTTTTTAGTGCTGAGATGAGTGTTCTGAGTGATTAAATAGGATTTTGTTATCCATGTTCTGCAATACCACTGGTCTTGCCAGACTCTGGGAGAGAGGCTAATGCTGTAGCCAAAACTGTCCGTGTGGGAATAGTTGGATTGACTGAAATAGGACAGAGGAGGGAGAAAAGCTTTTGAGGCTGACAGAAAACGCTGTTAGGGATAAACATAATTTTCCAAGCAGTTATTTCTGTCAGTACCTCAGCTTGCAGGTGTCTAGAGGCTTCATCCCACCAGGACATGAAGGCAGAAGTGTCAGTGTGTCTCCTGCTTGGAAAACAAGAGGAAAATGCCAGTCTTCCCAAATTGTCAGGTACTGGGAGATGCTGGGTGAAGGTCACACATGGTGACCCTGCCATGCCATGTTGTTTTTGTGGGCTAATCTCATGGATTTTAAAAAGGAATATTAATAAAATTGTAAAAAACCCAGTTAAAAGCTGGAAAAATATTTAAGTGTCAGGGGTTCTGGAAGTGGGGAATGCACATGATGACAACTTCACTTGCCAGAGATGGATCCTTCTCAGAGCCATGCTTGTCCAGCTGTTCTGTGCAAGTGTGAGCCAGCACGTGGCCAGCTCTCCAGGAACACAAGGTATGTCTGCTCAATCTCTTCAGCCAGGGATTTGCCAAGTGGAGGAATGGCTCTTTCACACCAACTTGCAGAAAACTGACCTCTGCCTAGAGGTTTGGTAAAAGGGAGGCTAAAAGTGGTTAATTTCTACAACCCCAGTGACTTTTTGTGCCATTATGTCAAAGATCTGTGGCAGCAGCTGACAGCTGCATCGGTGCTTTGCAAGTTGTACCCTTCAGGCTTTCAGCCTTTGGACGATCTCATATTTCTCCTGAGAGAGTCTGAAGCTTATTTGATAATTTTATTTGCTGCTAATCTGTAAGTAGACTCAAAACAGAAATGCTGCTTTTGTGTTCAATAGGATGTGAAGGACAAAACTTTAGCAAACTTTGAATTTCTGAAAATTTCAGGTCTTTTGCGCTGAGTGCTAAACTTAAGAAATGCTGGAAATGAGTGCTTGCTAGAGGGAAAATCTGAAAAATTACCTAAGTTATGGGTCTGGAGTTCTGACTTTTAACAGGGTCTTTGGAGCAGTGTTGTGGGAACGGCAGGAAGGAAGGTAGGAGAAATAGGGAGGAGGAGGCAGTAGCTGGACTAGGGAAACAAGCTGTCAAAGCCTAAAGAACAGCAGCAGGAAGATAAAGAACAAAAATGGTGAAAAGATGGACCGGACACATTTATATGAAGCCTGTTCTGTATAAAGTTGTTGAACACTATGTGCTTGGCTTTAATTATTTTCACCTGTTCTGTATGAAATTATTGAACGCTCTGTGTGCTTGGTTTTAATTATTTGCACCTGTTCTTTCTTGCTGGCGTTTCTTTGAGTTTGGTCAAGTTGTCCAGAGTTTCACCTGAGGAGTTAGAAGGGACCTGGGGCTTGTGTGTTTTTTGCTGTGGGAATTCTGGCACAGTGATTGAAGGCATGCAGTCCTGAGGAGGAAAAAAAACCCTAAAGAATCATTAGGAAGTGAATCAAAAGTGAGCAGATGGAGTTACCACGGGGAATTGTTATCAAATTGAGCTGCCATCGTTGCATTTAATCTGGTAAGCAGGAGATGAAGGCAGCAGCAGCAACCCAGCCCTGTGCAACCAACTGTTGTGTGGAACTAGGGTACTGCTATAAAACAGGAACGCTGAAATTGGCAGGGGAAAAAAAAAAAAACCAACATTTAATTCACAGACTAGTAAAAATAAACTCACTTTCCAAGTTCATTTTAATTTGGGGTTTGGAATGGCTGTAACTTCAAATTGGGGCTGTTTTTCTTTATCCTTTGTAGGAGCCAAACGTTCATTTGGAAACGTTGGCTCTGGGATGTGTTGAGTGTGCACTGCTGGAGGAAGCTTTTCTTGAATGGACATGGTACTGTGTGTGTGTGCAAGCCAAGAAGAAATGGACATGGAAACAGGCGGCATCTGCTCCGTGCCCAGGTAGCCGGCGTGAGGGGGAGGAGAAGCCGGAATCCTACAAACGTAGGCTATTAATTTTTTAATTCATAACTAGGAAAAGGCTCATGAGTTTGAAAACCTGAGGTTGGAAAGGCTCCTAAACCCACCTTTTTTCCACAACCTTTCTTTGGACTGACCATTTAATTACAAAAAAAAAGATGAGAAAAGCATCATATACTCTAGGCAAAGCACCATTTTTATGGTAAATACCCTAACCCTTTCCAAGTTAAATTGAACAATTTATCCCTTCATGAATTAAAGAGAAGAAAGGTTTCTTCATAAATTTAAACTTTTAACTTTGATTTCTAGAATTAATTCTATATTTGTTTCTCTAATTAATTCTAAAGTTCTGTTTCAGTCTTCCAATCCCCATCCCTCTTGGCACCCACCCCCACCCTGCAGACCCTCTCACAGAAAGATTGGCTGACATCCAGTCACATCCACACCATCCTTCCACAAAGCCAAGCCACCATAAAAAGATTCATAAAATCTGCAGGCCCCTGAACCTTGTTACTCTGCCAAAAAGGAAAAAGCCAGTCACATAAAATGGGATGGTATCAAGGAAAAATAAACATTAGGGAAGAAATGGAAAACTGAAAAGGTTGATTTTGGGATGTTTTACAAAATATGCATAGTTATGTACTGAATGCAGAGTGATACCAATAATGATAGTACAAAGGGAGGAAGTTGGGTTAATACATGGAATCTGCATTTCTAAAAGAGTAACTAATTTACTGTTGTAAAACAAAGTCTTTTCTTACTTGCTGAACAGAATTTAATGTAATACAGTTAGTATAGATCTATTCACAGTATATATCCTCCTCTTGGCAAGATTCTCTAATCTTGCCAATCCTTCCAGGAGATAATACATCCCATCTGGAGGAAATGTTTCTCTTTCCCCCACCCTCCCATCTGTTATATATTTCTCTTAGATCCCCCGCCCTCAGCACTTTATCCTCTGATCATCCCTAGACCTGAGACTCTAGCTGTACAACCATTTTCACTTCCAGTCTCGCTGTACTTCTCTTTGGATTTTGCCTTGTGTTTTTATCACACTACTGAAACTCCAAGTCTGCAAGAATCTTAGTGGAATCCTCCTTCATCCCTAATTTCAATCAGTCTTTTTCTTTCTTTTATCTTGAAAATGTGAGTGGGCTCCCTGAACTCATTTAAGGACTTCTGCTATTCAATCATATAACCTTTAATCAGGCTGATTGTTGTTGTCATTATATCAAAAAAGTTCTATTGTCATTACATGGCAAGGGTTCCATATTGCCAGAATTTTGTACTTCCTTGATGTTTCTCATAGGCATCTCCTCTAAGCACTGACTCTTCCATGTTCTCACAGCACCCAACTGACTCCAGTTCCCCTCAACCAACCAATCCACTCTTTTATAACACTCTTCATCTTATTGGCTACAGCTTTAATAATTAACCCAGCTGCAACTCTCTAGGGGGTAAGATTACTTTCTATACTACCTTTATTTACTTATATTTTATCCCTCTACAGATTGTCTGCATTATGGTGAGACAATCAGAAATAAAGTAGGATGGGAGTTCAAAATTCTACCTTTCCAAAACAGGATCTATTCTTTCTAGAGTAATTTCTGAACAAAAACTATATAAGCTTTCTTATTAACAAGGTCCTTAAAAATAGAGATTCCACATATTGTCCACAAACTCAGTTTCAGTTCTTTGCTATCTTTATATTTAAAAATACACTTTACACTGAAGACAATCTTTGTAGTACCAGTCCTAACATTTCCTAGTAGCATTTTTAGTCTTGAGCTATCTTTTTCTTCTTGAGCTATCCCAGTGAATACAAATAACAGATTGTTACTCTCTTTCAGCAACCTTTTACATATTTCAATACTCTTATCATGTCCTTTTTCTATCTTCTTTTGTCCGAGACTAAAAAATTTCAGGTCTCTAAGGCTTAGCTTTAAGTCATATTTCTAAAGGTCTAATGATTTCACACTCTTGTGGATTTTCTCCAACTGATTCATGTACTACTTTTTAAGCAGGAAATGCAAATCTAGGCACTGAATTCCAACTGAGACCTTACAAGCAGTGAGGAAAGAGGAAACAGGTGAGGTGGTGGGGTCTCTCATAGCCTTGCACACTTACATGGGAACTGTACTGAGCCAGTCAGCTTCACTACTGGATTGCTCATTGCTTGTGCTAAGTGTAGCACTCTGCAGCTGCTCTTATTGAATTGCATCTTATTTACCAGAAACACTTCTCCATTTAAAGAAATAATTGTAAATTTCAATTTTTCTATTCTTTTGTCTTGCAGTCAGCTGAAGGAACCATAACAACAGTGTTCAAAATGTGTTCCTATGGAAACATGCAACATAATTTGTGATGGACTTAAAAGGACTGATGACTATTTGGACAGCAGAATTCCAAGAAGCTGTGAATTGTGAAGTTTTACCCAGATGTTAATTTCACCGTTTGCTTACAAAAATGTGATCAAAGATATTAGTAATATTAGTATGTAATTATGTGACACCCACAGCTTTTACACAGTCTACAATACCTATTATTCTGTTGTAGATGAAATTAGGCTTGTGAGACAAAGTATGTTCTTAATCATATCTGTTTATTACTTTATGGTCTTCTGAAGGCTTATAAAGTGATTTTATGTTCACTGTACTGTGAATTGCTCTCCTAGGTTGATTTTGGCAGTTCATTAAGAGCATCCTAAGGTCGAACATATTGGCCCAGCCAAGTAGAAAAGCTCAAAAACTGACTCCTTTAACTCATTCCTTAGAAATTATGTCCCCTTTAATGCACTGCATCCTTTTTGATGAGCAGGATGTTGCTCATCAACAATGTCCTGTTTGATGAGCAGGACATGTATATTCACAGGGATACATCAGCTGGGATTAAGTTATTTGAAGTTTTAGGCAGTTGTTCAAGAGCAAAGCAGCGCATGGAGCGGAAAGAAGCAAAATCCCATTTACATTTGTGTTTTCCTTCAATTCGCAGTAAACATTTTTGACAAGAATAAGGAGTTTCTATGAGTCACAACCATTTCCATGTGGCTGCTGGTTCCACAAATTCAAATCACACACACACACACAAATCAATGAGCTAGAGCAGATGCAGCATGGGCCTGGCAACATGTCTTGTCTGAGGAACCCACAAAAGTTTGACTTGAAGGAGATTCCTCTTTCTTTCAGATAGTTCTCCCCATGCTAAACTGATAGTAGCTGGTGTCACCATTCTCCCTTTGGAGGCCAGCAGGAGGTAAGGATCAATAGATCAGTATTTTTAAAGAACTATAAACTTTGGCATTCTGCTGAGCAGTGACTCTGCCTTAGGTCTGCTGAGCGCCCTCAAGCCCCCTCAGCAGCCACTTGAGCTTGCACAGTGCAGCAAAGAGAGGGGGCTGCAAAGCAGGAAACCTGCACTCCTAGGTGGCTTTGATCTTTCCTGTCTTTTTGCTTCTGCAAAAAACCAAAAGTTTCTAAAAATATATAAGAAACTGGATTTGCCAGTGTAAATAGAATATTTACCTGCAACACCAAAGGCAAGTCCCTGTTCTTGACCAGAAAGATCAGAGAATTGAAATTGTCTCCTACAGCTCAGGAAAAAAGCCTGAAATTTTGCTACTTGGATTTCATGGAGGGAAAAAACAAAAGGGTCTTTCATTTCCTTCTTTCCTTCTCCATTCTTCCCTGTTCAAACACATATTTTGACCTACCCTTGTCTCTTCACAAACAGCCTCACACATCAAACAGCTCTTCAAAACACAAATCCTATTGCTTTCTTCCTCTGGACACCTTTCATTTTTATGAATCAGTATTTTCCAATAAAAAACACTCCTCTTTTGTTCCTAAACACCTGTTTAAAAATACGCTGCAGAATAACTTAACAATAAAGTCTGAGACACAATTCCCCCTTCCACAACTACAAAAAAGCGTGTTAAGAGTGTGGCAAAATTTACAGCTTATGATTCCTAGGCCAGTTCTGTTATTAACAGTTTCAATTTCCTCTCCTTAAACATACTAACACAAACTGTTCTTTTGGCTGGAAAGGGAGTGAAGAAGAGAGCAGGCTGTGGCATTTCCTTCAGATCACCCTGTCTCTGTGCCAAAAACCCACCTTTTTTCTTCTGCACCAAAAGCAATGAATTCAGAATAGCTGAATATATATTAGAGGAGAAAAAGCTCTGGATTTTTTACTTTCAGAGCATTCTTGAACAGACTTTTGGATTCATTAACATTTCCAAAGATTATTTATTGGCCTCAGTTTCAGGCAGAACATGAAAAAGAAAAAATGATCTCTGCTTTTCAATTACTATTAGGGGATGCAGGAAAGAGAAAGAAATTTTTCCTTAAAAGTATATTTCTAGGGCACAGCTTGCCTGGCTTGCCTGGAAGACAGCTGAGAAAGTTCTCACTTTGTTTGAACTGATGTGTTTGTGAAAGCCTTACTACTTCTCCCACCTTTTCTTTTCTTCTGCAGCGTCCAGTCTTGAAAACAAACAGACAGATGTTCTCTTGGATCAGCTTGTGAGACTTGCAATGTCAGGAGTGCAAACAGACTTTTGCTGTTTAGTCCAGGAAATGAGATGCAGACAATCTGATAAATAAACAGTGTTTATTACTCCAGTTTAAAGTGTGCTTTGGATTTCTTTTCAAAATACTCCTATGAGGAAGTGAGGATGAATATTAAACATGTGCTCCTAATTTAGAGACCTCAATGGCAAGGTTAGAGGGTCTTTTAATTACACAATTTGTATAGTTAGGTCGTAACAGCAGTGAGTGTTTCTGATCTTTAACCATATTAAAGAAACAAGAACAAATTTGAATAACATAGAAATTCACTCCAAAGAAACTTACAAGACTTATGAATACACCAAGATTAATTAGAATAATAGGATTTAGGACTGTGTGTGAATTGGAATGCATTGTGACTTTTATAATTAAGAGACACATAGAGATTTAAAGAGATGGCACATAATTACCCAGTATGGACTGGGACAAGACAGAGTGGAAAATATTCTTCTACTTGAGCTCTTAAGTATGCATTTTAATGATTATGGGCTCATAAATTTAGATTTAGATATAATTCAAATGGCACTTCCATTATCAGCAGCATCTAGATCCCCAGAAGAGCACTAGAGCATCATTTAGCTTTTAATTCTGTGCAATGTCATGTGCCACCCTGTTTCTCTGTCATGGCTGTGTGGCCTACCCAGCACAGAAGAGCCCAGCATCCATGGCTCTGGTGACACATATGCTGCCAGGCTCAAGTAGGAACAGCCAGGGACCTGCCCTGCACATTTGCCAGGAGATGGAAACAAGCAAGCACAAAAGGGCAATTAACTTCATAAAGATTTTCTTTCCTATTGTGAGAAAGAAAAGAGGAGAGTTCAGAATGCAGTAGGTGAGTTTTGGAGCTAAGTCTTTATATTCAGGTAAGGACTGAATGGTGACTGCATGCTCTGCTGTCCTTTGGGCTTGCAAAAACACAATTTGGCCCTCAAGAGAGAAAACAGAGACCCACTGAGTCACCAATAACATTTGCTGCATTGCTTTGGATTTGTCTTGAGGCACCTCCCTTCCCTTCCAACTCTGCAGTAAAGCATCATTTCCACCAGACAGAGGTGATTCAGAACCCATGAAATGCTCATTTTTCCAAGTCATGGAGAACTGTTACTGAATGAGTTATTATTTAAACAGCTTTTAGTTCCAGATTTGAATTCAGAATGAATTCAAATTCTAGTGAAAGGTGTTCAACAAGTGACATTGAGCCAAGAAACTTTACTCACTGTTCCCAAGAGGAACACACCCAATACTTGTTGTGAGTCTCATTTTTATTCCTAACCTTACTATCTGCATCACTCTTTTTTTTTTGGAATAATGAGTTTTGGGGGGGAAAGTATCCCATACTACACCTATGTTTGTCTGAGACAAATAATTTCATCTGTTATATTTTGGCTACAAGACATCAGATAGCAAAAAATGCCTTTCAGATTTTTATATTTATTTTTAATCCTAAATGAATGAGATGCAGACTGATAAGCTAATTATGAAAGTATCTGTGAACTCATTTTATATGCCAAATTCTCTACAATTAAGCTAGCTGTGTTTACCTGTTGATATTCATCCTGTTTTCTTATATTGTTTGCAGTCTCCAAGTGTGACTACAGAGATAACAACAGGAATCCAACCGAACTATGAAATAGTCTGTAGTCCAACACTAGCAACAACAGTGCCTCACAGACTATTTTGTATTTACTACTTTGTAATTTGAAACATTTTTCCCAAAGTCTTCCTTGTAACTGTCATTGTAAATAACAAAAATATTCACCTTACCTACACACAGTGCTCTTGTTTCCTTCAGATCCATGTTTTAGGCCAAACACTTTTCACTTTTACTAGTCTGTTTCCTTAAAGGGCAAGTTTATCAAAACACCGACATTTTTCATATTTTAGATAGTGCACTATAAAGCCATTTAGGTAAACTTTACCTTTTCAAAGTGTGGAAAAATGTACGCTACAGCAAAATCACAAGACATGCCACATCTTTAGCTATGATGTATACCTTTCTTTTTGTCATGAGTGAGACTGCTGCTGCTTGGAAAATCCAGGCCTGGACCAACTCTGCTCCTATAAGAGAGGGAACAACAAAACACTAACTCACCGAATGTCATGGGGGATTCTGGCTGCTGACTACTGCATTCAAGAGGTCCTTAATTAGAACACAGTATGGTGATTCCAACCCTACAGCCTGATGCAGCTCAGTGAATTGTGCCTACCTAATCCTAGCTCACAGGATCCCATCAGAAGGCCTGAGGTAGTACCTTGCAGGACTACATGAGTTTTATCTCTTGTGTGAATAAGAGGGAAAGGGGAACTGCAGGAAGAAGTCAAGGCTGGATGTGTCATATCCAGCAAGTAAGACTTCCAAAGTTTGGTATAGGCTCTGGGTGACCTATGTCAGACATCCTTTTTCTGAAGTCAGCTTAACTTTTTTGAAAGCCAGGTCAACCCGTACTTGGATTAATTAATTTTAAAGTTATGTCTAGTAAAAGTTGTGATTACCTTAGAGCAAAAGTGAGTATTTTCTTGATAAAGACGCCATGCATGGGCAAGATTTACTCTGCATGTTATAAAGACTGTAGAGGTGACTAGTTGAGAGCTCAACAGAAAGCTCTCAACTAGTCTTCCTGAATATGATAGTCTTCTTGAATATGTGTAATAGTAGATTAAAACCCTCAAACCTCAAATATTAAGGCTTTGGCAACACTTCCAACTACTATTATAGAGAAGCTGCCAAATCTTTTGTTGAAGCAAATGACGGTGCGGAGCCCAGCAGATCCCCTTTGGCAGCTGGAAAGTATCTCGTACAATGTGCAATGATGCCTTGCAGAGCGACTGGCTACAAGCACCGTGTTCAGCTACTTGTGTCTCTGCTCTAACACCGGCAAAGAGGGATTTGTGCCCAAGACCGTGCTTAATATTACAGCAGAGACCAACCAAGAGAGGCCAAACTTGATTACCTTTCGGTGGCAGTGGCGACAAACGCCCTTATAACTGCTGACACTAAAGACAAGCATGAGGGAAGGCAAAGCGGCTGCCGGCTCTCTGCCCCTGCACTCACAGAGATCACAGCCGCTCAGATATAACAGATTCGCCTTTGTTTATGCCACGTCGGGCACCCACAGCCGCCGGTGTCCTCACGCCGGGCTCTCCCCGTTCGGGGCGGTGATTTACCAGCAGGAGGGCGGGGAGGCTCAGCCCCGCAGCGCCCAGTGAGGGGAGCGGGCCCTCCCCGCTCCGTCCGTCCCGCCTGGGGTGGAGCCTGGGCAGCGGCCGGTACTGCTGGAGGTGGCGGGCCCGTCCCTCATATAACCCTGCAGCGCTGCCGCCGCCTTCCCAGCGCCTCCCGCTCCGCCTGCCCTCGGCGCTCCGTGCCATGGCTCGGCGCCTCAGCCCGGCCAGCTGAGTCCTGGGAGCCGCCGCGTCCTGCGGGGACCGAGCCGGCCGTGACTCCGCGGCCCTGTCTCCGGCCTGCTGCCCTCCGCCATCCCGCTCGGCCCGCAGAAGCGCTGCCCGGGGCAGACGGCACCGTCCTGCCCGGGTGTGCATAAATCCCGCCTTCCCCTTCCCTCGCCGCGATCGCACCTTCCCGCCTCCTACCCCGGGGCTGGCCGGGCTCGCACCCCGCGCTCCGCCGCCGCTGTCCCCGCCGAGGATGCGGGTGTCGCTGCTGAGCCCGCTGCTCCTGCTGTCCCTCAGCGCCGGCCCGCTGGCCGCGGAGCTCCAGCACGGCCGCGCCAAGTGCCCGGCCCGCTGCGATGTCTCCACGTGCCCCAGCCCCAGCTGCCCCAGCGGGTACGTGCCCGACCGCTGCGGCTGCTGCCTCATCTGCGCCGCGGGCGAGGGGGACTCCTGCGGCCGCAAGGAGGACCCGCCCTGCGGGGACAGCCTCGACTGCCGCTACCCCATGGGCAAGCGCTTCGCCAAGGGCGTCTGCCAGTGCAAGCTCAGCGCCCAGGTGTGCGGCAGCGACGGCCGGACCTACGACAACATCTGCCAGCTGAAGGCGGTGAGCCGCAAGGCGCTGCAGCACGGGCTGCCCGGCATCGCCCAGGTCCAGAAGGGAGCCTGTGAATCGGGTAGGAGCATGGTGGGACCTGCCGCAGGGCGCGGGGTGGGATACCTGGGTAAAGAAAGTCGCGATTTTCAGTGGCCTGGGAAGACTGGGTGGACGTAGGTACTCTAAAAACCTCCAGGGATGTGGAAATAACTACACCCGTGGCATGCGGAATGGATGCTCAGGGTGGGCTGGGGTTTGGGAAGGGTTCCCCCAAAGCAGCAGCACGGCTGTGGACGATGCCTCGCAGCGCTCCCGGGACAAGAGGCGGGCGCGCTCGCCAGGTGGGAGCGAGGTGCGTGCAGGTGGCTCGGCTGCCAGGCCAGGGCAGGGCAGCGAGCGGCACCAGCCTTTCTGGAGGCAGGGCAGCGAGCGGCACCAGCCTTTCTGGAGGCAGGGCGGCGAGCGGCACCAGCCTTTCTGGAGGCAGGGCGGCGAGCGGCACCAGCCTTTCTGGAGGCAGGGCAGCGAGCGGCACCAGCCTTTCTGGAGGCAGGGCAGCAGCTCCAGCCCGCTCTGTTTGTGCGGCCGCTGCCGCCTGCGCTCGCAGTGCTGGCTGGCGGTGTTGGTGCTGGTGGCATCCCCCGTGCAGGGCACAGCCCGCACAAACAGAGCGGGACCCGGGAACACCTGAGCTCCGGGACCGTCCCTGCGGGATTTTGGGCTGTTTGTCAGATTGACCCGACAGGTGAATCAGAAAACGCCTCTCTAAAAGCCCATCAGGGCAAGAAAAGGGCTGCGTATTAGAAAAACCACCTAAAACATAGTCTTTTGTCTGGTTTGTTTTCTTCACCAAAGGGTTTTGTAGTCTTGTAGAGCCCTTGTAAGGAAAAAAATCTTGTAAGGAAGAAAAAAAAAAAAAACCAACCCTGAGAAGTTCCTTTATAGTGTAAAATATTGATAGTCAGGCAATCAAATCTTGTGTTTGTAGTAAAGTGTTGAGGCCTTTGCGCAGATCCTGTGATATGCTATGACACACAACTTCAGGCTTGGTGATTTAACTTTGGAAAGTTTAGTAATCTCTTAAGCTAGTAATTTCCTTTTAATATTAAAATGTGTCTCTTTATGGAAGTGTTAATGCTGGCAGTATCTTTCCACATACTTACTGGTATATTATTTTTAAAAGGCTTTGCTTCTGCTACATTTCCCATAGAGTTCCTGAAAAGAGAGAAGTGCTATGCTTAATGGAGTTTTAAAACATGCATTAATGTTTTCATTATGTCAGGTAAATCACTAACCATCCTGTTTATTCACAGCAAACTGGCCAAAATGATTGGGAGGGTTCAGAGGGAATAGGGGTTGTGTTGTAGCCTTTCTGTGGATAGGGGGCCTTTCATATATATTTTGATCTTTGGAAAGGCTAAGCCAGTTCAGAGTGGGAAGGTATTCAAATGATGTTCCTGGAGTTCCTTTCAGAGTATCTTGTCAGAGCCAAGAATTGTTTCAGATGCCAGCCTGAAGCTGCAATTTTCCATCTCTCCAGTATTTTGTAGTTATAAATTGTTTTTGCCTGTGCCTTTTCACATCAGCAAATGTTAACTTTAGTATTCCTAAAACTTAGTTGAAACTGATCCATGTGAAATAATCAAAATGCTTAACCAAAATGAGTGAACTAGTCTGCATCTGAGAGCTTGCTGAGTGCTTGGCATTTGGTATATGTGAACTTTTCTTTAAGGAATCCTCCTGAATCTAATGCTAATAGGCTTAGGAATTTAGAGCTGTGAGGCAGAAGAGATTTTTTTTTTCAAGTAACTATTTTAGTGTTTACTTTATTTTGGCTTTATTTTTTTTTGTCTCAGAAAACATCAGCTTAGATGAAGCATCTGGTTTTCAGTTGAGATTTAATTTTTTTTGTTCAGTTCTACAGCTGCACAAACTGAAGCTCAAAGAAACCGAGTGTCTTGCCCAAGGTCAGGCTGAGTTGGTGGTTGAGCCAGGAATAGAACTCAATTATGGTTTTTATTTTGTTTGTTTTGGTTTTTTTTAAACAATAACTTGCAATGGCTGTAATGAGAGGCTTGGAAGAAACTTGACAGTTTAAAATTGCTGTCAAATTTCTTTTTCTCCTGTTCTTGCCTGGCCTCAGATGACTCAGAATTTGAAGGGATAAGCTAGTTATGAAGTAAATGCAGTTTTACTTAACCATCCATATATTAAAAACAATCTCAGATAACAGAAGCATCATATAGTATGACTAAGGCTGTATTTAGAGCATGCACAGACCTAGAGTGGCTCCTGAAATGTCTGCTCCTCTCCTTTTTCAGCTGCTTGTGTTGATGCTGAGTTGGATTCTGGTTGTGATAAACCCAGACAGACTGAGAAACTTAGCAGTGGTTTCCTGGTGACAGCAGTCTGGTGAATAGGGATACGTGAAACAAGGATGCAGGAAGGAAGGGAGGAATGAGGTGGCCAGGGTTACTGAGTGATAATTGAAAAGTTAACAGAATTTAAAATGTTTTTGTTCTTGTTGAAGTCCTGGATGAGGTTGAAAAGCAGCATGCCAAATTGCAAGTTCTGCACACAGTGTACTAAACGGGGCGTGCACTGCATGGAGGTCCAGGGGCTCCATTACTGATGCTCTGCAAGGTACCAGTGCCCAGAGATACCAGTGGGAGCAGTCTGCAGAAATCCTGTGCCAAGTTCAACTCCCTGCTACAAATACTGGGGGGTTTTTAAAACTTTTTTCAACAGTATATACCTTTATATATGGGAATATATTGTGAAGCTATTTTTTCTGCCTTCTGTCACCTACTGTGATAACAACAAGCTGTTACAAGCTAGCATGTAAGTAATGGGAGAAATACTTTTGGAGGACAATCTCTGTAATCAAAGATCTATTCCTATAGAGCCATGTTTCTCAGGGCAGCAAGTGCAAGTTTTAACAATGCCATGTATCAATCAACTAAGATGTCAGACATCTCACTGCAAGGATTCACTTGGTCACCTGCCATCGACAGTCAACCTGCTTGTTTCTTGAACAAAGGACTGGTTTTGATCTGTCAGTACAGCTTAGTACAGTTAAATTCCCTGCAAGGTTATTTTTCAAATTGCTTCTTTTGACGTTTACAAATGTCAAAAGATTTGTATTTTCTTACCTAAGACATGGAGGCAAAAATATTTTTTTTAAATATTGGTGCTCTTTTGTCAATGGAACTAGGAAAATTAAAAGCTTAATTAGGAAACCTTTGAGGATGGACTTGACACTCACCATTTAGTGTACTCTGCACTGTTAACCTGAATTCACTCTCAGAAAGGGGTTGTGATGTTGACTCACCCAAGTCAGTCAGATCTTTGAAAGCTGTGAGCCTAAAAGTTCATATTCCTAAGAGTGTTTGAAACACAATTAATTCATAAGTCATTGCACACGCACGTTTGGCGTGTGCCTGTACATAACCTTGAAGATACAGAGGAACAGCTGAGTGTATGATTATGTGCATTTCTGAGAAGTTGGCCCAGTGAGGGATAGAAGTCTCCTGCTGGTGTTATTGCCATCAAAGCCTTAAAGCTGCCTGCAGCTGTAATTAGGGAAATGTACTGTGAGATGTTAGCTGGAAACACAAACTTTGGTCACATTCCTGTGCTGCTTGTTTTCCTTATGCCTGAGTTGCTTTGAGTTACTGCAGGTGAGGATGGACAGTGTACAGGATTTGGTATGCAATTCAGAATAGAGCACTTGACTGCTTTGTAAAGGATGAGTAACAGGAAAAGGCTGTTCTTGTTGTACCTCCTCATGAGGGTCACTTGGAAAGGAGGGATACCAAGCATCCAAATCAGTGTGGATTCTGTGCTAGAAAGCCTGTGCCAGTCTGTCTCTGTCTGGCCCTTGTGATTGCTGCATTGCACAAGAAAGCCACTTTGGTGTTGGTTCACCAAATTGTTTTCATCTGTGCACGGTAGACATCCATTGTATAAACAAGTTGCCTGAACCATAATGTGGCATTAAACTCACCAAGGCTTTATGGTCAGTGCACAGCTATGCAACTTGATCTTAATGCTGAATTAATCAGAAAAGCTGCCCATGAACCTATGCTTCCAGCAGATGTTTCTGTTTTTTAAGCAGAGACATTATAATCTTTTATTTGTCTTTCATTTCTTTCCATGAAAGCACAGTGGGGACAGTGTTTATCCCTGGTGATCAGATCTGCCAGGTTGCAGTCCTCCCTTAGACATAATAATTTGCTGAATGCACAGATCTTTTCTGAAGCTGGTTTTAAAAGGGGGATGGGGAAACAACCCTAAAAGAATGAGTTTTCCAGGCTCACATATTCTTAATGAATATAAAATTGTGGATTTTAATACAATGTATTGTCTTTAAGAAAGCAGTGAATGTGATTTGATTTGATTTAATTCTACAGGGACTAAGTTGGCAGATATTCAGAAACGTTCAGTCTTTTGCAAATGTAAATTGGTCTGGTTTTATTGTCTTCAGTGGGATTATAATGATTATTTCTGCTGAATTTTCTTCCAGTTCTCTTCATAGTAAGTTAACTCTACAGATTTGTTGGCATTGTTCCTGGTTTACAGCAGTGTTAATGAGATTGGAGTCTATTGTCTCTGCAAGAAAGTAGATAAACCACTATTAAATGGACCCATAGCCTGTAGATAACACCACTATCCAGGAAAAATCTTAAACTGATAATAAGACTACTCCTACCTGAAAGGCACTCAGCTTTAGCCATTTAAATTCTGTAGTTGGAGCCCATAAAATTGGAAGCATAAGGTCACATTTTAGACAATATGCTGAAAATCTTTAGCTCCATGCGCTTAAATTGAAATATGAATTTTAAGTGTTCTGCAAGGGGAGCTGGAGACCTGAAGATCTAATCACTTAGATGAAATGATAGGCTCAAAGTTCAGGGCTGCTGAAAATCTGGTTGATTTGTGGCTATGGAGCAGATTGAAAATCTAGTTGGAAATCTAGGTTTTTTTTGACTAAGAAATGCATAGACAGCAAAACATTGGTTTTATTTCAAATGCAACCTGGTTGCAGCACCTTTGAAATCTTGGTTATGCAACACATGGCTAATTGGATTAAATTATGGGTTTTTGCCAAGATAAATTAGATTTTGTTAGTGTGAGATGATTCTGAACATTCAGTAATAACATGGAAAATAATTGAGAGACCTTTGAAAAACTGTGTGGCAAATCTCAGAGGGTCAATGGGTCAAAATCCACAAGGGTTTTGTGGGCTCAGAGCTGTTACATGCTCAGGGCAGCAGAGATCTGAGGCTGTGTGGGGCTCCACAAGGCAGTGGAAATATGGAGGGGGGAGATAGATATTTAACTTTGTCTCTTAGTAAGGACAGTAGCAGCAGCTGGTGTCTACCAACTAGTGCACATTAAAGGATGGATTCTTCATTGTATATAGACATTATACAGTGTACTCAGTGCTGGATGTTGATTCCTTCTTCAGTTTCCCAGGCTTCAGTTCCACCCTTTTGAAGTATATTGAGGATTTGTGATGAAAACCATCAGTTTAATAATTATGCACTAAAATGCTGTTAATAATGACCAACACTTCAGTTCCCTTAAGTAGTGCTGAGTGAATGCAAGTGTGCAGTTACATCTTCCGTGTCTGTAGTTTGAGTTCCTGGCACATCATATAATGTGTTTAAAGGTTCTCATCACTGCCAGCTTGCAGAAAATTATTCAAGAAAGATCAGCTTTGTAAGTCAGTTTTCACCAGTGTTTGGTCCCCACCAGACAAGAGAAAAACTAGCTCATCTCTGATCAGCCCAGATCTTCAGACATGCCTTTCATACAAACCCTGAGTGTCTGTTATTCCTGATCCTCCTTTGTTTCAGATTTCTCTTTAATATTGCTGCAGATAGCAATTTTATTTCAGGTTTGAGCATTCTTGTCTTCCAACTCCAGCAAGGAGGTTCTGGGCTTCTGCTCAGACAGAGAAATGTTTTCACTGTTGTATGAAAAGAAGATAATCATTGTTTCAGTTTTAGTCTCCTCTCTGTATTGCTGCATTTTATTTTCCTCGCCTTTTTTTCATGTTGCATTCACTACCTCTTTCAGATGCTTTCTCTCTGCCTCCCCCAAATCCTAGCTGGAAAGCCACTGGCACCCATGATGTTTGCCTGGTGGCTAGTCAGGAGTGAGGTTTTTGAACAAGCATCTTCCTGTGCTTGTGGCTGTGTACAGTGCTGCATCCATTTGGCCTGGGCAGAACAGTTGAGCACTTAAAAGATGCAAATGGTTTTAGTTGCCCTGACTCACCCAGAGCTGTGCTGATTTACACCAACTGAAAGACTGCATTCATCCCCAGTTTTTTCCCAGTTCTGTGCAGTTCATCAGCTGCCTTTCACTGATGCATGGTCATGTCTATTAGGATAAATGTGATGGTAATGTCGTGTCAGTGAGCACTTGCTGTGTAGGCAAGTGTTCAAAGTCATGTCAGTAGACTTCAAAGGATATAATGCATAATCAGGCAAGCTGCTTGGGAACTGAAGGTAAAATAACTCTTCAGTGGCCTTGTAAGCAAAATAAATACCAGTATATTGTGCTTACATTTGACTGTCCTCTGTGATTCCTGTTTGCTGTGTCTCTTTTAAACTGAGCACTAAAGCAAGAACATTCAATTGGCTGGAGGGATTCTTCAGAGTGTGTGAGAATGTACATAGAAATAATAGACTGAACCTAGTCCTGCCAAGCTTTTCCTTTTGTTTATTCAGTATCACATAAATCTAACTTGCTACATTTAAGCAGGGTTTCTTTTCATTCAGAACTAAATCCCATGTCCAGTAACAGGATAAAGAACTTGGAGACTTCTGTGAAGAAATTCCTAATCTTCTTGGTCTGGTTTTTTCAACTCATTTGCTCCCTTTGGTAGATCCCATAGTTAATTTTAAAGCTTCAGGCTGTGAACACAAAAGAATGCTATTTGAGTGTGGGGATACATCCCCTACATGTGCTTTACATGTGTGGTGATATGGCTCTGTGTATCAGGGACTGCAGAGAACATGACATTTAGCACAAGCAGTGCTATTCCTTTGGGATGTTGTGGTGCTAGAAGCCAGGGTGCTGTGGGCTTTCCCCCACCTCTTTAAGATCTTAGCTTCACACTATTTTATTCACTCTTAATGAGTGCTGTGTATAGTGCTGTTTAATGTAGTACCATACTGGCTTTTGTCAGACATTTTAGTAGCCTATTGCTAGGCCCAGCTGCATGTGACAGCTTAAATGTGAATTTACAGAAAGTTTTAGGTGCAAAGGTTGTAATTTAAAGCAGGTTTCTAATGTGTCTACTTAAAAAAAAAAAATAGAACTTAAGCTTTAATTGTGACTCCCAAATTCTACAGCTGTGGTACTCAGCACTTGTCAGACCACATCTGGAATACTGCATCCAGTTTTGGATCTCTCAGTACACAGGAAAGGCATTGACAAACTGGAGTGAGTTCAGAGGGTCATGAGGATGGTTGGGGGGAACAGGACATATCTCCTGTGAGGAGAAACTGAGGGTACTGGGCTTATTCAGCCTTGGGAAGAGAAAGCTTCAAGGGGAGCTGGGAGCAGCCTCCCTGTGTGCCAGATCCATACAGAGGTGCATAATGGGACGAGAGACAAGGGGTATGAGTTGGAACATGAGCTCAAGAAGTTCAGACTTGATGTAAGAAAAACCTAGACATCATGAGGGACGGTGAAGCAGTGGGACAAGTTTCCCAGAAAGTTTCTGGAATATCCGTCCTTGGAGTTTTGCAAGTCCCAACTCTGTTTCCCTTTGCAGCTGATGCAGCTTTGAGCAGGAGGTAGAAACTAGATACCTCCTAAGGTCCTTTCCAGCCTCACCTATCTTATGACCCTGTGTGTCTTGGATAATAACAAGTAGTTGTCTGCAGAAAAATGCTCAAGACAGAGCTTATAGACGTCCAAAGAAAGGAATGTAGAGCTAAGTGATGCTGATGTTTAATTTTCTCAGGATCACACAGAATGCTATGTAAGTTTTGAACTATCTTTAATGACTTTGATTCCCTTTCCAGTACTGTTTGGAAACTGTTCTGGTAGGACAAACAGATCAAATCAAGTCAGGTTCATCTTGCCTACTTAATAAAAAAGTATTGTCTTATTAACATATCCAATTCTTTCTGCTAGTATAGGTCACCTACAGTTGAGCAGCCCAAGATACAAATTCAACTTCATCGCTGATGTGGTGGAAAAGATTGCACCTGCAGTTGTGCACATTGAACTTTTCCTCAGGTAACACTTTCAATTCTTTTAGTTACATGGTTTAACAAAGATCTACAGTGTAGTAACTTTCCTTTTGAATTTGAGGTTCACAAAATATTCTAAAACATGACAGCAGACCCATTTCTCCAGAGAACCACACATTTGTGGTTTTTGTTCCTGTTCAGTAGATCTATTCTAATGGCTTTACAGTACTATGCAATATATACTATCCACCCTAAAATAAGTATATCTCATCTTTGGAGGTATCTTCAGCCTTCACTAAAATGTTCTGCTTTTTGGACTGTATTTGTTATCTCAGTTTAAATACATATATATGTGCACACATATTTATACACATTTATATATATATGTGAGTGTATATATATATTCAGACACTAAGCTGGAAAAAAATGTCTTGTTGTTACTTTTTCAACTTTGAATGAGAGGTGATTTTATTTGGGCAGGAAGAGCATTAAGAGGTAGAAGGTCAAGGAGATGTAGCCTATCTAAACACAGAAATGACTCCTGACAGGAAAGAAATGTACTAAATTTCTCGACCAGCCCATCACCAATATTCAGGATGCTGAAGCTGGACCTAAGGTGGCAAGATCAACACTGAGTGTCAAAACAACCTGGGAGGTTTAAATATGAGTCCTCAGAACAACCTGCTGTCAGAACAAAATACTGCAAATATTGCATGAACTCCATTATGTGAATACCTTTCTTTCTAGAGTCCTCTCAATTTCCACAGATATAAGTATTTCTTTGAGAATTTTTGTGGGCTTTTTTTTTTTTTTGTAGGCTGTATCTTGATTTTACAAAATCAAGATAATCAAGTATATCAGGAGACACAGTTTTATGCACATGGTGATTGGTCCTTTGAGAGGATGTTGCAGCTGAAGATCCTTAAGATCTTTGCATATGTAGTTAAGATTGTTTCTTCTTTCCCTACAAGTAAATGTTTGCCTAGCAGCTTGCTGGGTGCTAATTTTGATACTACTTTTTCCTGGGATTGGCTCCAGTTGTTTACTGCTAAATAGTCCAGGACTTTCAAATAATATCCTAACCAGGACCATGTCTTGGAACTTGTCTTCTGCTATGCAGACACTTTATATTCCCCTAACATAAGGTCATTACAGCAGTTGTTCACAGATAAAATTTGTAATGCCTTGGACAGTTTGTAAAATCTTTTACCTGTCTGTTTTGCAGCACATGTTGTTTCCCACCAAGCTTTACCCATTGTTAGTGTTTTCCATTTTTTCTTTCACATTCCTAGTAATTTTGGTTTCGAGACATGCTTTTTCCAGTCTGCACTTGGGCTTCATGATCTCCTTAAAGCTCATCTCTTCCTTTATGCCTCTGTCCAGCTGCAAGGTTCCTTTTCTTCTTCCCCTTTTCCCATTAGATGATCAGTTAATTTTTTAGCTTTATTTCCCTCTTTCAATATGTAATCAATAACCAGTGGGATCAGATGGGCTCCTTCTCCTTCCTTTTTTGTCACCTACCCTCTCTGCAAGGAAGTTCATAAAGACAGAATTGGAAATCAAAGGAAAAGGATCCTGCTAATTGTCTGTAAACCTCTGTTCCTATCTCCCTGACTGACTAAAACCAGTCACAATTTTCAGGAAGGGATCCTTTCTTTGTAATTTTTGAAAAAAAAATGATTCTCAGAGTGAAAGGTGGTGATGTCTAATATAATCTTAAGTTGATTTTCCTTATGACGCAAAATTGCTTGCTTTTTGTACAGGCACCCTCTCTTTGGTCGAAATGTCCCCCTTTCCAGTGGATCTGGGTTTATTATGTCTGATTCTGGTTTAATTGTGACCAATGCCCACGTGGTGTCAAGCACAAATGCAATATCAGGGAGACAACAACTGAAGGTACAGCTCCAGAATGGAGATACCTATGAAGCAACCATCAAAGACATTGACAAGAAATCTGATATTGCAACAATAAAGATTCACCCTAAGGTGAGTGGCATAAACTGGAGAATGCCTTCATTTGGGCAGTTTCAGTTAGTACAAAGTGATTGACTAGAATATATGTTTAAGGATTCCTTAGAAAGATCGGTGGAGAACAATGTACTGAAATACAGGCCTGGAAATTTTTCATATCTTGGAATTAAATTACTTTGTCTTCTGTGTTAGGAACTGTAAAAAATGAAGAAAAAAAATTCCACTCATTTAATATGTGGCAAAATCATGCTATCTTTCCTAAATACCCAGGCTAATGTTTTTTAAGCTTTGTGTCAGTATGCATGGACTGCAAGGTGGGCATAATGCAGAGAGAGTGGTAGTCAACAGTTAGTCAGTGGTTGGTTTTTGTGCTGTTCTAAGAGGAGACAACAATCTGCTCGAAAACAGGGAATTTTTGATGCCCTTCTTTTCTCAATGAAATTACGAGGGACTATATGTCCTTGTTTGGTTTTGAAGATGGTTTAAAACAGCATAAGTTTTGGGTATAGGATAGTGAGTGGCTCTTTCATTAATGTAATGGAAAGTGTTTGTTCCTAATTTTTGCTGGTTTTTGATCTTTGCAATCAGATTATTTTCAAGTATGAACTAATGCTTATTTCTTTCTCTCTCTGTTCACTTAAGAAAAAACTACCAGTATTGTTACTGGGACACTCAGCTGATCTGAGGCCAGGAGAATTTGTGGTGGCAATTGGGAGCCCATTTGCCTTACAGAACACTGTGACCACAGGTATTGTGAGCACGGCTCAGCGAGACGGCAAAGAGCTGGGCCTGCGCGACTCGGACATGGATTACATCCAGACAGATGCCATCATTAATGTAAGCACCAGGTGTGGGATGAGCTCCACCTCACAGGCTGTCCCCATTGTGCAGCATGGAAGTGCCTGCTCTGAGACGTGAATCCAGCAGCTTTGTTTGACACCAGTGAAACTCTTCTTTTTCAAAACTCTGTGCAGTGTCTGTAAGGTGTGTTCAGGCAGTGTTGTGAAGGGAATGATAAGTGAAAGTTCTCCCACTGAGATTGTCTGTGAGGATGTTGCATAAGTCAGATGCTTTGAATTCTGTAAATCTCAGCAACACGGTTGTGTCCACCAGCAGTAAATTAAAACATTTTTCTCTCTGCCTGCCGAGTTCCTCTGGTCAAGGAAGCTGTAGAATAGAGCCAAAATTTCTTTCATCTCCATCCTTTAGAAGCAGTTAGAGTAGTCAAATTGAGAGTATGTGCTTCAGTTTAATGACAGGACACCCAGGTAAGAACATAAGGAGGGGACTGGGGCTTTTTGTTGCTGTTTTTGTTTTCCCTTTGCACACCATGTAATCAAAACAAGAATTGAGGTGGAAAATGGCAAAGTTTGAGGTATGGTTTGGAGCTAAGGGTCCTAGCAGTGCATGTTATATAGAAATACATTAATGTTCCTTCAGAGCATCTTTGAGTGATCCAAAGAGCTTAAGTGAAGTGCTTGGGTATGTGTTTAGTTTGTACTGCTTCTAAAATGAGCATTGCACACATATCTGAGGTGGAAAATGGCCTGAAATTTTATACCTTAAATCTGTTACACATTGAAAGGAAAATATTTTCAGGATTTATTTTTTGGACTTTAATGTCAAATTTGTCCTAACAAGAAATAATAGTGTTTTACACACACAGAGTGCTTCACAAATCATTATTGTCACAGACTTGTTAAAAGAAATCGTGTAGGAGGGAGGAAAAAAGAGGAGAATTATTTTTTGTACTAAGATATGACATAAAAGTGAGCTTTTTCAAAAAGCTTTTGTGTGACCCAGGAGCTGAACCTCTCTAGACCTTTAGTTGGAATTACTCTTCAGCTATGCAAGAAGAATTAGGCAAGATGGGTTACTTGGGAGCACACACTGAACTGGTGGTGGAAACAGAATTGGAACATGGGATTCTTGACTTCTTGCCTGTACTCATTTTTCAAGCTCAGACTCCTTCCTTGTGTATGTATTTAGACATTTGCTGCCTTCCAAAGCTAATGAGCAGGTTTAGACAAGGATAGCAGAGTGTGTCAGATAATTCTGGACCAAAGAATGATAGCAGATGAGGTGAGGAAAATGACACTAAGTTTGAATTGCTTTGCCATCTGGGACTGCAAAACATGAAGATGGTCCCTGGCATAAGGATGCTTTGTGCTTAGCTAATGCACTCGTTTTCTCCTGAGAATGGGAGGAGTTTGAGAGTTTGGTCTGTTCAGAGCATTCCTGTGGCTCAGCCAAGACTTTCCTGCAGGAATGTGCATGCAGCTGCCTTTTGAGAAATGCTGGGACAGCAGTAACATAGGGCAGGAGAAAACAGGGCCATAAGATTCTAAATGGAGCTGTATTGCATGTGCTGAAGGTCTTTCACATCCTTCAAGCAAAAGACAAGTGAATGAAAGACTATGTGCTAAGCAAGGCTGAAAAATCATTATTTTGGTTTCTTTGTGCCAGTCAGACATAAAAATCACATGTGCAGCCTCTGGTCACTGGAGAGGTACAATGTAAGGAACTTATCTAATTGTTTAATTTGAACTTTGAAGCTGTTTGATAAATTTTAATGTCTATTTTATTCTCCTAAGAACCTATAAGGTTTGCCCAGTGCTATCTAAGTGTAAACAGTTTGTGTCTCACTTCTCTGTCATACATTTAGCTTTTGTTTCTTTTGAGTGGTAAGTTGCTGCTTTTGGCTGTTTGCTGTTCTTTGGCTGGAAACCTACTCTAAAACTCTGGCCTCACTCAAAAACAAATTGTTGAGCCAGCTTGAAGATGGACAAGCAACATCCCCAACTCTCATTTCCTGTGGTCCTGTTGCATGTTTCTTTTAAGGGCCATTAGGTATTAGGTAATTTTGGGCTGGCCAGAGCTGCTCTATGCCTTCCCTAGAGAGGCATATGTGTCTGTGGTTACTAAATCAATGCTTATGTAGTGGCTACCTCATAGCAATATGCTGTGATTAAATATGCAAACCACTGTATTCTGCTCCAGTGGAGAATGAGAGACTGACAGTGTTACAAACCAAAGTGATGAGTGAAACAAAAATTGTAGAAGCACTTCACTGAACTATAACTTTAAATAACAATTATTTCAAAATGTTGTTCTGACAGGCTTTGGAAGAATCAAAATACTAGTTTTAACTATTCAATGTCTTAAACTTAGGGTCTGTCTATTTGGAGTGGCTCCTAACTTAATTCCTGCTTCTGAAAAAAACCAAACAACTATAATCATGAGAGGGGTGGAGGGGTAGGATAAGACCTACTTTTAACCTTCTGTGATCAATGTGTCTGTCAGTACTGCCTAAGAAATGATATCTTCTCTTTCATTTACTTACAAAACCAGTACTGTTTGTAATGAGAATTGCATTTCCAATAGTGAAGTATTAATTTATTTTTCTCTTATGTCATTTTTACAGTATGGCAACTCTGGAGGACCTCTAGTTAATCTGGTAAGTCCATGTGACTTGGTTTGGTTGGTTGGTTTTGTTTCAAGAGCTAGTTTCAAGTTAGTGGGAGAATGTTCTTTTGGAAAGATTCATGGATCAATCCAGCTTCTATTCACTTAGCTAATGGTAGGCAGATAGCCTGTAGCTAATGCAGAATATGCAAATTGGGTCTCAGTTCACACACCATAGGAGAACATTTCCCCATTGAGCAAAAATTTCCCCAGAAAAGTTTACCCAGCAGTGAGGAATATTGGATCTGGAGGGAGCAGTTACGCTTGTTAGTTCACACTGTGAAACCTGGCATGCACAGCAGAGATGGAACCTGGCTACCCCACACAATTCTTTCAAAACAGATTGCTTTAAATCAGCACTGGTGTTGTGGGGCAGTGTTGTAGTGGTAGTAGTGACTCCCCTGCCCACTTGGCAGAGGGAATGTCTTGCTGAGTGTTGGGATGGACCTTGGATGAACACACTGTACTGTAATCTCTCTGGCCATCACAGTTAAATGTGAAATGGATCATGAATCAAAGCCCAGATCCTCCCTTATAAGTAGTGTTTATTTCTTGAGTGATTACAGCACTCTAGAATTTCTTACACCAGCTTTTAACATGAAATGCTAGGCAGGGAGCTGAATCCTGTACTTAGGAACAAATTTAATTGGGTGTTGTCTCTCAACAGGATGGTGAAGTGATTGGGATTAACACCTTGAAGGTCACAGCTGGAATTTCTTTTGCAATTCCTTCAGACCGTATCACTCAGTTTCTCACAGAGTCACATGACAAACAGAATAAAGGTAAGGTCTGCAAGAAATAGTGACATCTTCCAATTATTATCCTGATCCAGGTGAAGTGCCAAAAGACATGGGTGTGGGATCCTATTACTGAAAGGAGCAGCATCCTTCTCCATTATAGGACATCAGACTGGGAAATAGAAAACAATCTCACAGAAGTGGGAGAGAGTTTTTTATTACTCACACCCCCAAAGAGCAGACTGTGTATAAATATGGGAAATAGGGCCTCTGAGAATAGTGAGGACACAGATGAATCATCACTGTCTCAACTGATCTTGAGAACAGATGATGACTTGTTTAAGGAGTTTTTATTGTCTTCTTTTTGTTTCTTGTCCAAGCAAAAAATTAAGGGATATTGTAGAAAATAAGGTAAAAACCTTTTAAAGCATCTGTCTACAGGTGGGATGCAGTCCATAGAAGCTGACCTGTATTTTATCATCGTCATGTATGTCAGTGCTATATAATCACATATTGTGACAGATTCTCAGGCCCTGGTGGAAGAAAGGCTGTTACTAATTTGTGAAGAAATACGTGGGAAGATGGGAGAGAGGCAGAAAGGCCTCTGCACTGGACAGCATATAAATCTAAATATATTGGCAATGACAACTGCAGTACTTTAGACTTTTTTTACATGCCTGCAGCATATCTGTTACCCTGTTCTAGATGTCATACTATAGGCTACACAGCCAAATCTGATCTAGTAATGCTGCATCCAGGCCAAACCTTCCTTACTCTTTCTCTTGCCAATTTATCTGTCCACACCCTACTACTAATCTTTTATCATGAGTGTTGGCTGCTGCTGCTTCTTCTCTTGAATCTTTTTGTTATTAATCTTGTCTCCTCCTGAGTTCATCCAGTTCTGATGCCAGGGTTGTTTCCCTACACCACTGTCTTCTCAGATCAATGTTATTTTGGAAACTTCCCTTAGTCAGTGGTTTTAAAGTGATGCATCTGCTTGTATGAGAGCATCACAAACCTGATGGGTCCCCTTATCTGTGTTTTGCTGAATTCCACAAATCATATTGTTTTCACTGTTGATTTGAGGTGAGGGGGAGGAGTAGTTGAAGAAAAGTTGTTAATATATGCTGAGAAGTGCATTTCAAAGTAGCTGACATAATTTTGTTTCAGTCAACATGTCAAAAAAACTTGTGTATTCACCCTGGTTACTAACTTATTGTTGGTTTCTAAAACAAGCAGGTGTCTCATTAGCGATGTTACTCTTTAGAACCAAAGTCCCAGTCCAGGGAGGAGCAATGACTCAGCCTGCAGCCCTGGCCTAGAGGCATGAACTGAGGCTTTGTGCAGAACTCACCATCTCCTGGTAACTGGGGCTGGAAATTCAGTGAAGCTCAGAGATGTCACCACTGAAATCAGTCACTTTGCTCCTTCAGGCACAAGCTAAGCTACCTCCACAGCTAAGGGCTCAGAGACAGCTTTAGCCATGGAGGAGCCCTAGGAAAAAACTGTGAAAGATTAAATTTTATACCATGATTGTAGCATGATTGTAGCATACAGATTTTTATTTTTAATCATGTCACATGATTCCCTAATCAAAAAGATTTATACTTTCTTTTAGTCAGTGTGACTGTCACTGCTCCAAAATCCTGGGGCGCAGGAAATTTTGTTACTTATTTTTCCAATTTTTTTGCTTTTGCTTCTCTGAAGTACATCTTATAATTTTGCTATAGCAGAGCAGTCATTTACAGCCCTTAATGCATAAAGAAAGTTTCTAGGAGATATTTTCACCACATATTTGGGACTTAGTTTTCATTTTTTAGGCTTTTAGTAATAGTTCTCCGATTTATTGTATAGTTGCTATTTTTTGGCATAATGAATTTATGTAAGCAGAATTTTAGGGATGTTTTTATCATGTTTTCTTTTCTTCCAGTTATTTCAGTAGTTTCAGTGGGATCCTCCCTTATGGTAATATTAGGTCATAGAAAGACATTTATGGATATTACCATTTTGCTCTTAATATCATATTGCCTGAAGATGATAACATTCCCTTAGGATACCACTCTTTCCAGATTTATTCTGGCATAGTAGATACTCAATTGTTTAATAAGCTGGACATTAGTCTTTCAAATCTCAGTTGATCAGATAACTGTTTTATATAGAAGGCATATATTTTTTAAAATCATATATATAATAACTTCAAATATCTGATCTATTGAAGAACAGGAGTGGAGAGTGGGGGAAAAGTAGAGGATGTAATTTGAATGAAGAATTTGCACTGGTTATGTTTTCTGTACATTCTATATTACCTAATGCATTCTTAATATATAATAGCACCTAATGTATTTTTGACCAAAGATTTGTCACAACCTTCACAGAGATGTTTGTCTCTTGAATGGTCTGAAAGCCTTTGCTAATTTTGGGGTTACCAGTAATAAGGTTAATGTCCTTTTATAGTTAGGAAGTCTTAAATTGCTACATAAAGTTAAGTGTCTCCATCTGTATCTCAGTTTTAACCAGCTGTGTATTCTGTGTTTATGTCTGCAAGTTAACTACATACTTAAGCATTGACTGATTTTATTTTTTAATTTTTTTTTTAGGAATTTCTCCATTTTGGTCTTGGCTCTATCTATTCCTAGTTTAGACTTGAGCAGAACAGTAAAACTAGGAAGTCCTTTAGATGCTTTCAGGTAGAAGTCAGTTAGTCAACAATTTGAAAAAAACATTAAAGATAAAATTTATCCTAAAAGGTCAGCTTAGCCTCTAAAAGTGTCAACAGAAAAGTGAATAAACCTTGTTTCAGATGGGCAAGGGGAAATGGGGGAGTTCTGCTTTGGCCACACCAAACAACTCATTTACATGAATCCTCATATTACATCCCCAGGACTGTGTATTAGTTGTGATGAATCAATATTTTTACCTTTGTATTTGAATGATTATTATCCATAATAATTACCACAAATCATGAGGGTTGCTTAGGAGCCTTGCTGAGTGTAGATTCAGACCACTGTTAAATTCAGCTATGCAATTTATATGAAAGGGACTCTGCACAGAGTCCAGCATTATAGGCTTGAGCTGTTTGCATGTTTTCTAGTAGGCAGAAGAATACCTTTCTTGAATGCTTTCAGGGCTGTTCATGTCATCTGCAAAATGAGCTAGGTGAAAAAGGAATTATCAGAAAAGTAGAAGCTGGCACTTGAGTAAGAAGTGAAGGTCTAGTCCTGATGATATGCTGGCCCCACTGAAATCAGCTGCATTGAGTATAATTTTGCACCACAGTTACTCAAGCCCATAGAAGTTTGAGTACGTGACCCCTTAATTTGGATTTATCAGTTCTTTTTGCTACAGTTTATAAGTTGTAAGCATTTGTGCCTTCGGTTGGTGTTTATCTGTCTGGCTTTTATCTCTATTATTGCAAGCATCAATAAATAAAGTTTAACAGTAAGGCAAGTGCTTTCCTTACTCTGAAACAGAAATTTCTGGGAATAGTGAACTGCATCTAGATACTTGGGGTCAGCTGCTTGTGACTTTCTATTATTACTAAGCAGATTTAAGTTTAGTCTTGTGGTTGAGGTTGGTTTGCTTGGCTTTGTACCCCTGGAATCAGTGTTTAATCTGGCCTGGTGTTTACAAAAATGAGATTTGAGTCTTTCTCTTCTGAGCTGTGCTCCAGCTTTAGGCCACAATGGTTTCACATTTGCTAAGCCTGATTCTTCTAACGTATGTTAACTACTGGAGGGACTGCACCCTTGTGATGACATCACTTTATTCCAGTTCTCCTAATTATTTTTTTCTTGTCTTTCATGATTGCACAAATTGCCAGGATGACAGGTTTTGAGACTTTCTATTCACAGAGCAGATGTAATATGACATTGGTAGTTCCAGGTGCCACACACTGTTCTGCCAATGTGACTTAGGCCCAACATCACCATGCCTACACTTTGGGAATGATAAAACACTACTACTGGTTGTGTGTGCCTCTTCAGTCTCTGCTGATACTTCAAATAAGATGGACAGTTAAATTCCCATTATTCATTGTTGAAAACTGTGGTTTTTGTTGAAGGTGTTTAACTTGGGTTAAATTCAATCTAATGGAGTTTTTTGAAGCAAATGAATGAATTATATTCTGACACACAAAATGTCTGGAGAGGGGAAAGAGAGGAGTGTATACTCTGCTGCTAAAGTAACCTGTGGCTTGTAGCTTTTAGTTTTACTTTATGAAATAGCCTGCTACTCCTATAGTATGAATTGCTGTTTGCAGTATGACAAACCTACTGCAGAGAGAGGGTTGAGGGCCTTTTTGAATTTCAGTGCATCAACAGAAGCGAAGTAATACTTTGACCTGCCCAAAGTTGAAGGTAGAATTAGAATTTTGGTTAGGAGTAAGTCTGTAGTTGCAAGACTTAATTTTTTTCCCTAATGCTTTATGTTTACATATATCTTTAGCCACTGGAGAATAATTCCTTTTATCACTAGTGTAATTTCTCCTGTGGTTTTTCATTCTTGCAGTTCTGTTTCTTCCAAGTCAATTTCTTTTGTCTCTTCTTTCATTTTCATTTTTCATCATGTAAACATTCTTAACTCAGGCTCCAGAATATCTTCTTGTTTCTGCAAATTTCTGCCTCACAGGCGATGCCCAGCATCAAATTTTTTAATGCAAAGAGAAAAGTGTCATCACAAATGCTGTCACTGAAGGGAATTTCATAATTTAACTGTCTACATTGCATGGACAAGGGAATTGTTTTTAGAGGGGTGAGTTATCATGTCTGAATATTTTTAAAAAGTGAAAAATTACATTGCTGCCATGGAAAGTGGAAGAGCGCCATGAGCTAGCTCATGGTCATGCCCAAAGCTCTTCAGACTTTGAATCTGAGCAATTGAACTTCTTGACATTCTATAGCTGATTTTGATCTTGCTAGTTTTACTTTAAAATAGAGGAGAGCCCAGCATTTCAGGGCAAAGTAGGGATGACAGTTATGGATGCCAGATTTTTCAGAGTGTAGCAAATCCAATGTTTAGCAGTCAACATTTTCAGTGACCCCAGTGGGAATATTACCCCAGTGTAATATTCAGAACTAAGTCTTTTACTTGGGAGTGTTTTTCTTGGAAGGAATGAGAACTAGAGAAGACTGTGTGCATCTCCTTTTTCCTCATTTGAAAAGCTGGAGAAACTCAAAGATCTTGTGAAGTCATTGTGCTGGAACAAGTAAGGGAAATATTGTTTCATGGCGGATGTGACTGAGTACTGCAGCACTCACTGCAGGAAGTCATCAAACTGCATTTTTTTCATAAGCCAGCTGTGCAATATCTTGGCTTAGTAAAATTCAGAAATGTGATGTTCTTCCTAAAGGAGTGATTTCTCACCATTTAAAATTCCACAGAGTCCTAGCAAATCATAGAACTATAGAATAGCTTCTATTGGAAGGGACTTTTAAGGGTCACCTAGTCCAACCCCTCTGCAGTGATCAGGGACACCTTTCATTGCATCCAACCTGACCTTGAGTGTTGGCAGCTGTGACATCTACCACTTCTCTGCGCAGCATTTTCCAATGTGCTACAACCCTCAGAATAAAAAATTCTTCCTGATACCTACTGCCAATCTACCCTCTTTTAGTTTGAAGCCATTTCCTTTTTTCCTGTCTAATAACCTCTCTTTAAATACTGAAAGACCTCATTAAGGTGTCCCTGGAACCTTCTCTTTTCTAGGATGAACAACCCCAACTCTGTCAGCCCATCTTCATAGCAGAGGTGCTCCAGCCCTCTGAGTACTTTTGTAATCATTTTGGCAAAGGTCTACATGTTTTGGGATTTTTTTTAAACTTGCTTTTTATTCTTTGGGGTAGAAATAACAAGCCATTTGCATTATAATCAGTGTAAACTTTTTGATTGTCCTTTCTGTGAAAATTGGAAATTCAGATTTGTTTAGATTCCATTTCTACATTTTAATGAAACCATCGTATGATGAAATGGTCGTAACCAGTTTCAGATTAAATGCTAGTTGGTTATGAAATTTTCTATTTACTGAATTTATGTGATACTAAATCACAGTAATTTCCTGGAGGAAAAACTCTTAGAGTGTAAATGAGCTTTCTCTCTTACCCTTAGTTGCAGGGAGAGGGATTGTCATTCTGTACACCAAAGCTAATAAAAAACCCCCCACTTTATACAGATGTGTGCTATTTTGTTTAGTTTTGTTAAAATCTGATAAATTCTATTTTAATTTTCAGGTATTTTGGGTCATCAGAGCAGTTATTTTTGTCAGTGTTTACCTAAATTTCTTAAATATCCTGTGTCTTCCTTTCAGATGGGAAGAAACGTTTCATTGGCATCAGAATGCTGACAATAACACCTGCGTAAGTACCTTAGAGAGGCAGTGGTTTGTTCATGCACACAAGGTGTAGCCAGCAGTGCTTCAGAAATGCATTCATCTTTCTCTGCAAATCTCCAGAGATCCCAAAGTGGGCACTGGCTTCTAGGAAATCTGCAGGCATTTAAATGATATAGGTGAAATCTATGATCTGAGACCTGAAAATTCTCTAAATACTGATTTTAGTTCTTGACAAGGACATCTGGAGTTACACCAAGTTTTAGGCGGGATTTAAGCGAAATGGTGCTTTCAGGTGACTGAGTGCCCATGACAGATCAGCTGATGGAGGGTGTTTTATCAGTGCCAGTGGAGGCCATATGGTGTGAGGTTTGGTGTCTAACCATTAACTAAAAAGAGCTGCTAAAGTGCCAGACTAAAGCTTTGTGTCTCTGTGTTAACAAAGCCAGAAATGGACACCCTCCTCTGGCTCTTTACTCCCTTTTCCCTCTTACATTGCTTTGTGTCTTGCTGTTACCCAGATATATTCTTGGATAATAAATGAGGGCTCTTGAGCTGATGTTCTTTCCCAGCAGTAGGCATGTTTCCAATGTGGCAGTAGACTGCAAGATTGAACAGGACAGTTTCCAGCTGGGGTTGTAGTAAAGCCATCTTTTATTCTTGAGTTACTCTCCTGCAGTCCTCCCTGAAGGGTGAGATCCTCAGCTGGAACGAATCAGTGTAATGGCATTAACATCACTGATGGAGAGACACTCAGGATGTTTCTCTGCATAATTGTGAACGTGATGTGAGATTTTGCTGCTTTTGGAACATCTAAGGAAGCCATGTAAGATGTCTGCAGGCCTGTTTTCAGAAAAAGACCACTTCCCTTGTTGTGTTTGCTTTAGTTATTCAATTGTTAGCTTTCTCAGTACTAAATCAAACAAAGAGAAGCTATGTAATGATTTTGGCTTGTTTTCCTTCTTTGGGACCCCAGTTTTTCGTGGCAGACAGCCCAGTGATCCATCCTTGGTTTAAAAGCTTTCTTTCCAGAAATGGGTTTTAACCCACATTGTACACAGACCTGAAATGATGTCACCATCTTTGAAATGAGGGGATGTTTGTAGAGGCTGTATTTTGCAGGAGGTTCCTGTCTTCTTTCTTTAGAAAGTGATCCACAAAAATTGCTGATAACAACTTGAGGAAACTGAAGTTTCCCTCTCTGATCTATCTTCTCTCTGGAGTTATCAAAAACTCAATTGGTCTAGATAAACACAAATTAAGAATGAGTAGCAAAATAATAGAAACAAAAAAAGTTAGCAAATGTCTGCCCTGTGACCAGCAATGAGTCTTTGGGCAGAAAAACCTTTTGTCCCTGAGAGTGTTTCTGTTCTTGTCCTCATGAACAAGGCCCTCTGTGCTACTGCTACAAAGAGCCAAAGTCAGATTCTTGCAGGTACAAGACCATTAAGTTTAGCATGCTTTGCACAGATAAGGAGTTTTGCCTCTCTTAAAATCTAATTTGTTTTAATCCAAGTTCAAATCCCCTACATTTTCATCACAGAACAACAGGCAAATGAATAATGGTTAAGTCTTTTACTTTTTGTCACAAAAATTCTTAATAAATAGGAATATTTATATTCTGTGTAACTTTGTTCTTCTTTTAGCTTGGTGGAGGAACTAAAGCACAGTAATGCTGATTTTCCTGATGTCAGAAGTGGAATTTATGTACATGAAGTTGTTCCAAACTCACCTTCTCATAGGTAGGTAAAGCACATTATTTTCTTCACCACAAATAAAACTCCAAAGGGATACTAGAAGGTAATATTTCTTTTTATATTCAAGTATTTCCTCATACCAGGCTTGATCTGTATTTAAACAATTAAAATTTGTGCCTTTAGGTTTAAAATATTTGTACTAAGATTCTGTTCACCTCTACAAAAATGAAACATTTCAGAACTATTTAAATAATGGAATTGTTTAAGTTGGAAATGATCCTTAAGATCATCAAGTCAAACCATGAACCCAGAACTGCCAAGGCCATCAGCAAACTGTCCTGCACTGTAAGTGCCACTTCTACATCTTTTAAATTCCTCCAGGGATGGTGACACCCCCCTTTGCTGGGGAACCTCTTGCAGTGTTTGAAAACCCTTTCTTTGAAGTAATTTTTCCTATTATCCAATCTAAACTTCCCCTTGGACAACTTAAGGCTATTTCTTCTTGCCCTGTCACTTGTTACTTGATAAAAGAGACTGCCACCACTTCACTACAACCTTTGATGACATTATGAAACACTTACAGTGTGCAAATAAAAAGAACATCCCAAATACAATGAACTAATTTGAGGAGTTTTGTGAAGTATGTTGAATATTAATGAACAGAAACTTGGATTAAGTTTAAGCAGGTAACAGAATAGTGTTTATGTAAGGCACTGTCAGAGCTGTTATCTGAGACAGTGCTTAATCTTAAAGGAAGAGGCTGTTTGACAGAACAGTTGCAAAGTAAATAAAATATTTCTTAAAATGATTTTAGGAAGATCAAAACCAAAAGTAATAGAAGCAGCTATTCGGGATTACATTTGAGCGGCAAGAGAGAAATAATTTACCAGTACTTTAGCTGGTGTCCCTGTCTTGAAATTTTGAGATTTTAATTTTCCGTTCTTGAAATACATATTGGTGGCATAAAAGCATGGTCTTGCAAATGGACTGAGTAAAGTGAATCAGTAATAGATAAAAGCCTTTTTTTCTTTTTCTCATTTGCTGTAGTTTTGTAGAAGACATCAGAAAATTCTTTTTGTTGTTTAAGAAAAAATCCTCAGTGAAATAACCTGAGCCTTGTTTTGCATTTAGCAAGTGCCACCTGTTATTTCACAGTCAGGAGGCTGGAATTTCCCCTCAGTGGAGACTAAAACGAATAAAAATTTATTTCATTTTCAAAAGAGGTGGTGAATAGCCTTTGTACTTTTCCTCTGCATCGAATGCGTGCTTAGTGCCTTTTTCTTGCCTTTGCAGAGGAGGGATCCAGGATGGAGATATTATTGTGAAAGTCAATGGGCGTCCTTTGGTGACTTCCAGCGACCTGCAGGAGGCTGTGATGAATGAATCACCTCTACTACTTGAAGTCCGAAGAGGAAATGATGACTTGCTATTTAACATTGAGCCTGAAGTTGTCATGTAAATAGAATTGAGGGAGCTCTCACCATAAGTAAACTCACTTATTCTGGAACACTAGATACCTCCTTTACAGCTACAGTAATTATACTTCCTGTTGACTAATGACAAGGTGGACTAACTTAATTGCCTGAGCCATTTCTGTACATAGTAGCTAGAATGACTTCAAAGATGCCATTTATAGAAGATTTAAATTTCAAAGAAACTTAAGTACTGTGTTCTGGGGAGGAGGAGAAAAACTGATTTTGGATATCTTGTAGAAATGGGTCCCACTTCCTGTAGCTGCAGAGCAGATTCAGTTCTGCACATGGAAAGATCCAAATGCCACTGGAAGTGAGGAAGTATATAAAAGAGAGAATTGTTCTCAAACTACAATCATGGCTGCAGCAGAACCCAGGTTATTGCAATGCAAAATTGAGCTTTTTTTCCTTTTATGTAACTTTTCAATGTGAACCTATTATTGGCAAAGCTTGTTCTTAGTGCTTCTCTGCTCCATGTCAATGCAGGTAGATGAAATCTGTAAATATTGAAAGGAACAAAAATGGTGTCAGGCTATAGAGTGTTACACCTAGGTCATGCGATTTTTGGAATATAGTAAATGATTCTTATAGAATTAATGCCTTATATATAAATCAAAACGATGTGCTGAACAAAGTTAAGTTTGAGAAAGTGCACAATTTTTAAAGAATTTGATACAAACCTGTTTTGCATTTTTACTGGTAAGCTTTGCTGTAAAATTGTTACACTACTTTTGGCTTTGACTGTGTATGTTTCTACTGTAAGGAGATTAAAGTTTACACAAATAATCTGTTGATGTAAACCTCTTTTTAAACAAGTATGTGTTCTCTGCTTCTTGTCTCTGGAATAAGATCTCCCAAGAGAAAATTTTCTTACAGAAGATTCAGCCCTGATGTTATGAGAACCCTTTGCATCCCTACGATATAATTATTCTGCCCTTATTTAGACTTTGTTTAGAAATGCTTTGCACACAAGTCATTTATTTACACTGTGTTTTTCCATATTTATGAATTGTGCTTTGATGTCAGCTAGAGAGTATCAAGTTGGGGTCCTGTTGTCCTCAGTTCCCTCTGTATGTGATGAAAGGCAGAAGGGAAGCACAACAGTAACCCTGTTTTACAGCTAGAGCATGTGAGACTTCTGTGTAATAAACCCAGGAGAGAAATTGCTAAGAGCTAAATCCAGATCTCCTGGGTACCCCAAACCAAGCAAGTATCTTCTCCCTTAGTGAATATTCCTTAATTTCCCAAAGAGGCAGAGGAATGTTTCTATCTGGAGCATTTTCCACATCAAGCTGTGCTTTCCAGACCTGTTTTTTGTGTCTTTGTTACATGGATGCAAAAAGGAATTAATCTTTGGAGCAGTACCCTTGAGGTTGCCATCATGCCTAGACTTTCTGGTTATACCAGCTCACTCATGTGTGACAAGCCTTGCATCTGCAGGTTTGTTCAGTGCCAGACATGTGGAAAAGCACAATCTGTTGCCTCCTTGCTGGCTGACTGGGACTGCAGCTCTGAAGTTCAGGGGTGGATGGGGTACCTTCCTCTTAAATATGAACAGTGTTACTTTCCATCACAGAAATGTGATGTGCCTGTAATGATGGCTTCACCCCCGCTGCTGCCACTAAACAAAGAGCTGTTTTCACACCACAAGCAAAAGATGGTCAGTGTTACTTGTTGAATATTCCAATTCCTTTATGTTAAGATTCAGCCTTAGCATCCAGACTTGCAAAAAGTCTACTTGTGTTCTGAACTCAGGGTAGTTGTGGCATGCAGAAGGATGCTCTCATGGCCAAAGTTAAGCCTATCCATCTGTGTGTACCATGTTAGTACCAACATTTTACAGTTTGTGAGGGGTGTCTGTTTGTAACCATTGATTAATACAAAAGAAATTGAAGTATTTCTAAATTTTTTGCCATTTTTTCAGGTTTTGGCCAAGGAATTGTTTGCTAAAGAAGACCCTTTAGAGAGTGATTAGCTTCTTTTACTGTAAAATAAGCTTTTTGTCTTCCAGTTAACAAATTGCTGATTTTGAAATAGATTGCATAAAAACTCCTAATACAGCAAGATTGGATAGAGACTGGAAGTGACACAACAATATTAAAAATTGAAAACACTGTTGTTGATGCTTGCCAAATGCCTTGGCCTTTTAATCAAGTCAGTGTGTGGGGAGAGAAAGGCTATTTCCTTATTCATCAAAAAATATTGCATTCTACCAGCAGTTCCTAGGTTTTGTAAACTGTTTCTGAAAACCTTGATGAACTCACACATCACATTCAGTGGTCTGCAAGTGCTGCTGTACTGTCACAGATCTCCCTCCAATGTTACAAAGGCCAGCTGAAATCCTTTAGAAAGAAAGCATTGTCATTCCCTTTGGCTGCAGGAGCGTTGTGTCATTTCAGCTGTGGTGTGACCCTTGTCTGCTGAGATATGAGTAGGCTTTATTAATTTCCACTTGTCCCCCTGACATCAGCCAGAACTGCAAAGGGTAATTACTCAAAGATAGGGTCAGCATCTTCTAATGCCAGCAGTTAGCATTGAGTTTATGGCCCAAACTTGATATCTCTGTTTCTTGGATAAAAGGAAGTAAAATGGCAGGTGGTGTCTCTTTAAAACAAAATATTCTGGCAGTCTTTCTGTTGTAAGCAGTTTCTGGCTGCATCTCTTAGGGGAAAAAAAAGTAAGTGATCTTGATTTCTCAGAAGAACTGGACTGGCAGCTGCAGCTTTTTCAAGTTAAAGTGGTCATTGACCTCATCATTTCTGCAAGGCCTAATCAGCAAAATAAGGAAAGAGAGAGACCACCAGTCACTGTAAGAAAGACATGAGTATTTCAGGACACTTCCATGCTGCAGCTCGGCAAGGTCACCTGTGGTTGCTGCTCAGCCCTGTGGGGAGCTCCCTCTCACCTGTCCTGGTCCTGTGTGCCCACGGGGAAGCTGAGCAGGGCAATGACAACTCTTCAGGCTCAATGTTTGGTACAAAACAGGAGTGAGAACACTCCATGCACAATAAAATTCTATCCATAAATAAAGGTTGTGGCTGTTAGGAAGGCAGGGTATGGGTGGAGCAGGAAAAAATGAGACAACACACAACAGAAAGAAAACCATATCCCGAGACAAAAAACGAAAAGAAGGTATGTCTGCTACTTACTTTCCTATAACTAGATGGGCATGACGCTGGGCCAGCTGCTGTATAGCTGCCAAGTACTTGAAGGCCCCTTTCTGCAGGGATGGCACCTTATAACTCTCTACCCTCACTATAGGATTGTAATATCCCAGAACATCAGTGACTGTCCCCAAGAAGCAGCAATGGGGAGAGAGCCTTTAGGCTGTAGTGAAAGTGCCACACACTTTGTCATCTTCCCTGAGCCCGACAGAGCTGCTCCGATTGTGGATTTTTTTTGTAGCTCTCTGTTGCCCCACTAAATGAGTGCTCTAACACATTTGTACCTCTGATACCAGCTAAAAAACATCACAGGGATGATGATGAGAGAGAGGCACTTTGTGTATGCAAACAAGAAAAAACAAGGGAATCCAGCACTTGTCAAGGAACTGTGCAGGACTCAAGGTGTGCATGAGCCTTGGGGTTTGCCAAGCTTTTACACTTGCTCATGTGTAACAGCAAGCTGTGATTTGTAGGCTGCGGCTGCTGTGCTGTCCAGAGCACTCTCATGGTCCAGCAGTTGTGTCTGCTGCCACTGCAGGAATTTTGCCCTGAGAAGATCTGAAAAGGCTTGAAAAGGCAGCAGAAATATGAATTACTGGGGAGCCCCAGTGTCCACACAGAAAATCAGTGCAAGTCAGCTCTCCCGCATAACCTTCTCTCTGTGTGCTGTTGTGTACATACAGCACAACCACACCCCAGCCAACAGTCCCTCCTTTCTCTGCATGCCCTGGGGCTGCCTCTGCATCAGCTATTCTGTGCAAAGCTCTTCCCCACAGCATCTGCCACAGAGCTTTCACACCTCTGCGTTTTGCCCTCTGTTTGCTCTTCTCCCTTTGCACAGCTATTCCATATCTCCATATATCCCAGGGAGCAGCCTCACACTCTTTAAAGTTTGTTTGGACTGCTTGTGTCTTGCTTGAGGCTTTGTTGTTTAAGCAGAAATAAGGAAGAAGGAGGAATTTTTATTTCTTTCTTCCCAGGCTCTGGAGTCTGGAGTGCTGTGCTGAGCATTTCGAGTCCATAGGAAAATACTCAGGCAGTGGGTTGATGAGAAGTTTATTTAACCACAAGACACTGCAGGATATGGGAGATGCTGCCTCTGTTTAGGCAGCACCAGGCAGGAGCTGGTGTTTGTAGACATACAAGGCTGAGGGTGTACCCCAGTGTGTATGGGCAGTATGGGTGTGCTTTCTGTGCCCACATACAGAACTAAAGCCTGAGGATTGCTTTGAAGTAGGAAGAAAACTTAAAAAGGGAAGGAAAAAGGTGTTCATCATATTTTTTAAAATTTTATTCCCTTTATTTACTTGGCTAGCTATAATATTCATTTAATTGGACATGCCTAGGGAAAGTCTCCAGGTCTGTGTTTATTCTGATCCTTATTCCAACAGTAGCAGGTTATTTTTGCTACTTTGGTGTTCTGTAAATAGTAGATTTAGTCTTTTATCCAGGCTTTCCCTATGTCAGTGTCTGCTGAACAGCTTCCTGGACCTTTGCTATAGAAGATTATGCAGGTGATGCCATGGGCTGTAAAACGAGGCAAAAAGGAGGACCTCTGTCACTTAAAATGTAGTTGCTTAGGAGACCTTGTTGGTTGGTCCAAATCTCTACCTTCTGTCAAACATTAGAGAAAATACTTTATTGCATTTTTACACTCAAAAATGCAGATAATATTTACTAGCAGTGAACTTATGCTCAGGGAGAAGAGAACATGGATACAGGAGAGAAACTTCAGTCTGCAACAATCAGAAACAACCACAAAAAAAAAAAAAAAAAGGAAATTATATATTTGGGTTTTTCCTCTTTTGATTTTTTGATGTTTATCTTCTGGGGAGAAAGGTCAGACAGTGCTCCCCCATCCCCCCTTCCTCTTCCCCTCCCTTTCTCTCTTCCCCAGAGACTGTGAGAATATGTCAGTATTAAACAGCATTTTCCCTATAAATATCTCTGGAGAATAACAGAAGCAACTTCTTGCTCTTTCTTTGTTCAACAAACACCAGCCCGGCCTTCACAAACAGCCAACTGAAGCATAGTCAGGAAAAAACAAGTTCTTAAAGGCAGCAGTGGCCAAGGAAAATAACTGGGAAGTGTGAGGGTTTTGGTGACGCAGCTGCACAGCTGCTGAGTTCAATGACTCGCAATTGCCTCCATCTGAAGTTGTGCTCCACTTTTAAAATTATTTTTACCCCATTACTATAAGTAGTAGGGCAGGATGCTTTGCTGCTTGCAGCCCCTGAAGCAGCTTGGGAAAAAAAAACCAAAACCACAACCAAACCCTAAAAACTGAACCAACACACAACAGAAAAACAAAAAGCCTTCAAGTGTCTTCTGAGTAAGATCCTAAATGTCAAAGAGAGATCATGAAGCTATAGAGTACAGTGCTAATGCTTTTGATGATGATTTTATGACATCTTTGTTGATCAAGAAGATGTGCAGCAGTGCAAGAGTTGTGCCAACTGCTCTGTTCTCCTTCCATAGGAAGAATTCTCCCCCAGGGCTGGTGTCACATAGACTGCTGGTCATTTCATCTGAGCTACCTGTCCACGTGCCCCTTAGCATCGAGGGAAAGAAACAGTGGCTTTCCTCTTCTCAGAAAGCAGAGGTTCAAAACAAGCCCAAAAGGTTGTATCCTAAAAATATTTACTATAAAGCCTCCTTCCTCTGAAGAGGCCTCAGATAATCTGAACTGATGTACATGACTACACTGTACAAATCCCAAGTTAGGTGAGATGACTTTCAATGGATGTAAATAACCTTATAATTATAAGATGGATCCAGAATAATGAAGATTTAACCTGCGATTACTAGCTGAAGTTCAATCCTAATTTTGAATGAGTGAAAAAAATTGCAGCTTTTTTCCTTGTCCAGCAGAAGTAAGCCATAAAGTTCTGTGACAAGGGGAGAAATGTACTTTCTGAGCGTATCAATATGTGAAAATTCATGGTATTGTGTAGGTTTATCTACAAGAGCAGTGGAGTAGGTTTTTCTACTGAAGGTAGCAAAATGTTGATTCCTGACTTGTTGGGATTTTAAGCTCACTCCCCCATGACATGCCCACCTACCTAAAGTTATCTGATCTGTGTTTGAAATGCATTAATTACACTTGTCTTTCTAGTTGTTTTACCACCAAAGCTGCTTCTTTCCTGACTATAAATCCAGACGCAAGGAACATAGGAAAATATGCCTCAACCAGCAGAAATGCTCCCAAAACCCTTTCCTATGTACATTAAAGCATGTGAGCTTGGAAGTCCATCATGTTGGAAGTCCCTATGGTTGGACACCAGTGCTGTGTTTGCTCCTGCATGTCACCCACTGCCAGGTGTGCATCCTGCTGGAAAACAAGCTATTGCTCACATTAAGGCCACAAAGCTGCCAGTTGTGCCCCTGCAGAAAGACTTCAACATCTGAAATATGTTACTTCTCTGGGGTTAAATATTGCCATTCTGGCATAAATCTTACAGTGAAATTCCCCTTTTAGAGAAAAGCAGAGAAACTTTTGCAGCAGGTTAAGGGAGTTCTGATGTTTTGAAAAACTCTTTGCAGTTTCTCAGTGGTTTGGGATGTCAGATGTTATATGAAGAGGAAAGTCACTGGGCAAAATCTGAGAAAGTGATGAGAGGTGCAATGATGAATATTTACCATTGTTTTGCATGTTTTCCCCCAGAATGTGTGTACACATGGTCTCTGGTTTGGTTTTATTTTTGAAGTAAATTTTCTGAATGCTTCTGAGATTTTTTTAAGGAGAAGTTATGAGCTCTTGCTGATCAATGTTGTGTGATTAATCTTACTGGTATAAGGCTAAGCCACCAAAACCAGGAACTGAACATTATATGGAAGAGCTGCAATGTTTTAGGGTTTTTTTTTGAGGGGTGTTGTTTGTTTTGTTTTGAGGGTTTTTTGTGTGTTCTGTTTGTTTGTTTTTGCTTCACAGACATCTGTAGCATCAGCTGCAGAAAAAGACATATGAGTAAATTCTGGCAAATTGAAAGAGAGCAGCCTCTGAAGGCAGCCTGGCAAACTTCTTTGTATCACCACTACCTTCTAGAATAAAGCAAACTTTAGTACAGCTTATTTATGCCATTTAAACAATTTAATATTTGTGTTGAAAATAAAAATACTAATCTTTACACATTTTGCTCTTGGCATTACAAATTTTCCTTTAATTCAAACAATATTTGAAAAATGTTTGAAATTATTTTGCTTTGAAACATGGTAGGTAATTAAATAGAATCAGTATTTTCTTAAGAGAGAGGTGAACCTTGTCTAATATAACTTTTTTAATGGGCAGTGTTTTCATAACACAACATTTATTTTATACATTACTGATGAAATTTCACCCACCAGAGTAAACTGCTAATGCTGACAACCCGAATGGCATGAAGTCAGATTCTGGGATGAAAGACTAAGACAGAAAGACCCTGTAAAAGATACCTGGAAGTTCCTTTGTCAGCTAACAAAGGTGTGCCATGGAATTTGGGTGGGTTTCTCTAATTCCGCTGACTGCTGCAGGCCAGGCACACCTTTGCCTCTGCATGTAACTGTGAGAGTTTTCAGCAATTGATATTAATTGATATTAATTACAACAGCTGGGCAGAAGTTACATCCCCCAGCTTGCTGATACCCACCTCCATCTGTTTGAGAACATAACTCTGCAGATGATAAATCAGCATAAAATATAGTTTTCTTTTCTCCTGAAAACTGATTCCTGCTTACATTTACTTCTAATATACAAAAAAGTTGCTACGGTTATCATCTTGTTTAGATCCATGAGATTTGGGGGGTAAATGCAAAGAGATGCTTTAGCTTAAGGTGGTCAGTGAGTAGAAAGTTATGCATTTAAAAGAAATCACAGATTTTGAACAGCTCTTGGCACATTTTCATTTGCATGTGCAGTGTGGGCTTACAGTGATAGATATACACTCTGTGAAATCAAGCCTCTGTGGTCTTTTCTATTTTTAGAGAAAAACAAGAAAGGGGATGTCAAAGAGTGAAAAATGAGCTCCCCACCATCCTGCTTTCATTATTAGCATGGAGGAAAGTGAAGGAGAGGAGAAAAGCAATGCTGGCCTGAAGCTCAGCTTGCTCTTGCTGTGGTTCAGAGTGGTTGGATGATACAGAGGTTTATTTAACTGCATCTTTACACAGTCCCATTCCCATGGGATCTGAGGTTCAGATTCTCCAGAAGATGTAGGTGGTATTTCATGAATACCTTATAGATTACATGATTCACTGTGGGTGGTATTTTTTTTCCTAGAGACTGGCCATAAGACAGAATTTATATGTGTGTGGCAGTATCTAACACCACAGCACTGGTTTGTGTCCTGATTTAGGGGAGAAAGCACCAGAATGTAAACATCTTTATTGGAGGAAAGACTCCCCTCAGGTTCATCTCGATGCTTCTAATTACAGAGGCACATTTTGAGGTTCATTTATCTTCCTACAAACACATCAACAGCTCAGACAGGAATAAAATAAAATAAATTACATCACAGGGCACATAACACGTCCAGAAGAAGGAAATTTTGCAAATTTTTAATGGCAGCTGTATAAAACTCATTTTAAAATTGTGGGGTTTGCTCCATATTAGGCATCTTTAGATAAAATCACGCCATTTTGAGAAACTGCTTCATGTCCAGCATTTAAATGTATACAAAATAGAAAAGATCTGCATGACATTAAGGCTAAATACTTAGTGATGTTTAGCAGCAGCTCATTTGCGCTGATAATTCCCCACCTCTAATTGTGCCAATTTCAACAAATAGAAAGTCATATTGATAATAATGTACTACAGAGGATAGATTTTGTTTAGATTGAAATTTTTCCCTAAAAACAGAAAAGAAAAACCGAGTCACTCTAGGTCAGATAACTTTCTTTTGTGTGTGCAGAGATTAGGAGAATTAGAGAAGGGGGTGTTAGGGGCATAGGAGGTTCTCTGGGTTAAACCCAAGACCTAATCCCATGGCTGTAGCCATAGTATTTTGAAAAATAATTTTTCAGCTGCTATGGTAAATATTTCTGAAAACAGAGGAGGTGTTCATAGTCTGTTACAACAATGAATCAAAATAACTCTGCTCGTTTTCCATGCTAAGTCTCAATAGCCTTGGTAAACACTGAAACAGGAGAGTGACAGTATAAGGTAACTAAAATCCTGAAAGAGAAAACAGGTAGATTTATTATCTCTGAAATTAATACTCATCTGCTGCTCAGTTCCAGGCATGGGAGCTTTGTCTGCTTAAAAAATAATCTGTCTGTGGATCCAGCACAAATACACCACAGAATCCCAGGCCTGAACCTAAAAAATCTGGGAAAGAAAACACGTGCTTGAAGTTGAGCACATGATTAATATATTGGTGAACACTGAAATGTGGTCCATGCTGGAATTTTCGTATTTCCAGTATTAAAATATCCCTCTAAATCTCTGCAATGATTTGCCAGTCCAACCTGTGTTTCATCTGCCATAGGTAGCAAGGTCACAGCAGCCCTGATCTTATGAGAGATGAAGACACAGCACACACTGCTCATGAGTTCCAGGTTATATATACCACAAAATATACATGGTGCATTCATGTTGTGTGTGCCTATGCAGTCTATGCAAACATAAGACAAAAAAATAGAAATTAATATAAAAGTGAATATAAAAATTGCAGAAGTGTTCACCAGGGAAATCACAGATGAATTTTGTGTCTAGCAGACATTAAAAAAATCTGACCAGGAATGAGAATGTCACAGGAATGAGAATCTTGTGGCAGGAAGAGGGCAAGGGAGGAGGTGGCTGTGGTAAATAAACCCTGAATTTATACAGATAACAAGTTTCCTGCAACATACTTGAAAAGTAGTGGAGTTGCAGTTTAAATCTGTTCCAGGCTGATTGATGGTGGACTGGTTGTTTAACTGCTCCTCTGCTGCACTTCCTGCATCTATTTGATGTAACTGGTAGCACTGCTAACACAAAGCATTCTGAAAACTCAGGAAAATAAGATTATGCTATCAAATTGCAGATTCTGTCTCCATGTGATTTAAAATAACACAACGCACTGGGCCTGTGTGGTCTGCAAGAGGACAGATGTCTAAATGGACACTGGCTCCGCTCTGATATTCAGTCTCTTCACTGAAACCTTAGCTCATGGCTGTGAACATGTGCTTTTATAGATGTGTGAATGCAGTGTCTGAGCAGGCTAAAGACAACATGGCCAATTAGTCAGGGTGCTGTATCTAAGCATCTTCCATTTCATTTGGACTGATTTTTCAGCTGACAGTTTATATTTTAATCATTTTTTAATCCTGATAAGTCACCACCCATTTTCTAACATGTTTTTCTGGGTAAAGTCATACTCTGTTTCCCCATTATCAGAAAGAGTCAGTACTGGTGGTTTTTTCATTTTGTTTTCTTTTTAATTTTTATATATGTTTTCTTTGCGTGTCAAGTCTCAGCTAGAACATTCCCTTACTGTATTAAGGTTCTTGCAATTAAAAGTCAGAATAGTAAATATAAAATTAAACTATCCCTTAGCTAATTTCTTCTTTGTCCTTCATAAGTTAGGGCCATACTTCATACCATGGGAAAAACTCAAAGCTAATATGTCAAAACAAGATAAATCCCTGCCTTGCCAGAAGATCTTCCACTTGCTTTTACCTTCTGAGAGGAAGTGACTGGTGTTTGGGTCAAAACTCAGAGAAATTAAAGCACAAGGATGCTCTCCAATTTTTATAGGGATTGGAGGAAAATACCCCAAATGCTAAAATTGTGTCTGTGCTGACAGATCTTACCTGCACAACCGCAGCAAACATTTGTCTGAAAGGGTCAGGCTCTTTTGAAGGCAGCCTCCATCACCACCGCCCTACAAATTAACATTACAACAAGTAGGAACAGGAAAAATCCCCATAAACATCATTGTGCATTATCAATGTGTTTGGTTCTGGAAGGTCTGAAATATTTGGGAGCTGTTGGGGTGTTTGAATATGAAAACCAGCTGAGGGTTTTGAGGTGTGCTAGAAGTGCAAACTACAAGTTACCTGTCAGACTCTTTATAAATCTGTTAGAAAGCAGAATATGCACAGGCTGTCTGATTTTCCCTATTTTTAGGCATGGAATAATATAGTAGTAGGTAATTTTGAAGTAAGTAATCTGTGCACTTTACACAGTATAAACTCATAAGGCAGCTATTTGGATACTGGCACGGCTTCTGAGAAAGCCAGTTCTGAGGGGGAAAATAGGAGACAAGATTTATCCATTTCCTTTGATACCTCAAGATGCAAGAAAGCATTGAGCCTTGCTGCTGCTAAAGCCTTCAGAAGAGCCTTTAGGGATGATGCTAGAGCTGTGTGTTCTGTGCTTCACCACTAAGGTCAGGTTGTCAAATTAAATAACCTCTATCTTTTTTATCCCTGTCTTTCTACTCCCAGCCTTTGCTTTTTGCCAAGTTGACTTTTCCAAATAAAGGCAGCAGACAAGCTTTGGATATCAAGCAGAGAAAAGGAGGATTTATGAACAGAGAAATCAAAAAGATGCTAACTTTTTAACAAGAATAGCTACATTTTTATTATTCATGTGAAATATTCTAAATCCCAGGAGAGAGATGTAGTGAGGCAAGATTTATTCATTAGCTTATAATGAAATGCAGGTAAAGAAAAAAGGCTCTTTACATGATGGAAACCAGTATTTTCCTAAAAATAAGCTTTTATTTTTTGGGCAAAAAAACCCCATTATCTGATAAATATTGCTGGACTTCATGTTCAGTTGTGACACTGAGAAGCAATATGAAAAAGGCAGGGAGTAAATCCAGACACCAGTCAATCCCCTCCATATTTATTGCAAGCACAAACAAGGTACTAGACTTTGTGGTAAGTTACAAGCTGTTAAGATCTGGTCTAAGATCAACAAAGTCCTTTTGCATCTGTCATGAAATAGCTATAATTTTGTGTTAAGGGGTGACCTGGATTTGAGCCAAGTTGAAAATATACTGCAAGTTTTAGGATCTGTAAAAATTACTGAGCTGACTTCTGAAGAAACAAAGCTAAAAGTGTTCAGATCCCTTTGAAACACTTCAAGAATCAAATTACAAATACATAGCAGATATAAATATATCAAATCAAATGGAGGACAACCTAGTTCTGGCCTTGCCTGGCCTGGCTTGGCCTCTCCTATTCAATGCTATCCTATTCTATTTTATGTATTTTCATTCTGTCCTCACCTGACTTAACCTTACTGTGGTAATCAGTAAAAATGTGACTATGCAGTCACTGGGTGTTATTCTCTAATGCTCTTCTCAAGGAGTGCATGCAGTTGGTAAAAATAATAGGATTATGTAATGGTCTGCATTTTTTAGCTAAATAAAACAGATTAAGTTTAACATCTAAGAAAATGTTGTCCTCAAATCAGAGTTTTAGACCAGCTTAGATGTACCCTGAATTTTAATCATAGATTCAAAGAATCACTAAGGTTGGAAAAGTCCTCCAATTTCCTTGAGTCCAACCCTTAACCCAGCACTGCCAAGGCCTTGAATGTCACATTTACACTTTCTTTAAATACCTCCAGGGATGGTGACTCCCTGAGTAGCCACTTCCAGTGCTTGATAACCCTTTCCATGATGAAAATTTTCATAGTATACAATCTGAACATCCTGTGGCACCACTTAAGGCTGTTTGCTCTTGTCCTGTTATGTGGGAGAAGGGGCTGAACCCCACTGGCAGTGGTTTTAGTGAGCCATGGGGTCCCTCCTGAGCCTCCTTTTCTCCAGGCTGAAAGCCCCCAGCTCCCTCAGCTACTCCTCATCAGAATTCTGCTCTAGACCCTCCATCAGCCCCATTGTCCTTCTCTGGATGCTCTCCAGCACCTCAGTGTCTTTCCTGTTGGGAGAGGCTCAGAACTGAGCACAGACCTTGAGATGTGACCTCACCTGTGCTGAGTGCAGGGTTGGTTTAGCATTTAATGTATGGTGAAGGTTCTAGACGACAGGGCCAATGCTGCTGTTGAAGTGAGAAATATAAAGGCACAAGTAACTGCAATTACTTGAAAGAGAAACCAGAGTACACAGTCCCACAGAAACAGCCTAGATGACACATTACTTTTTTCTTAGGTTAATGGAGGGGTATCTCAAGGATCAAAATAATAACCTTCAATTCAAAATACCAGATCCAATGTGTAATTAGAATGAAATGCAATATAAAAATCTTATTGCAGTCTCTGATATTATAAGAGTTTGTCAGTCTACCTCTGATGTACAAATACAGAACTAACAAAATCATATTTTCAATACTGATGTAGCAGTAAGATAAAATTTAATCACACCAAAGCCAGTTTCTTAACATTTATTTTGGAGCTGGGTGTACTTATAGAAACACTCAAATTCAGTGTTGCCCCTTGCCTCTTATAGCCTGGAGACACACTTTTTCATACACAAATAATTCTTATGACATCTCTCGCAACACTATCTCATTGTTGAAACAGGAATTGAATACAAACAGATATCTCTTTTTAACTCTAAAAATTGTGGCAACTGTTTTGTTACAGCAGATATTTTGTTCCTCTGGGGAATCTCCCAATTAATGGTGGCCTTTTGTAAGAATGCCTTATAAAATATTTGGCAGAAAACTGAAAAAGTAACCCATAACATCATAGCCTTGAATCTTGAGCCTGTACTTACTTCTGCAATTAGATCAGATCTTTTTCCAGTTACTTTTCTGAATCCATTTATGGTGATATAGAAGGTAGTATGACCAATAATGGAAGTTTAAGAAGACTCCAATATAATTGTTTTAATCCAATTCTCAATAGCAAGTAATAAAATTCTATCCTTTAGTAAAGAGTTATCAGATCTCGCAAAATAACCTTTACAACCCTACTTTCCAGTTCCAAATAAAGTAGATATAGTTCAGATAAGACTATTATTAGGATTTTCCTTTCTGGGGCATAAATGAATTCAAATTCCCTTTAGAAAACTAAACATTTACTGCTTCATGTACCACAGTGAATTGGGTCTCCTTTCCTACTGTGGACTGGAACTGCTTCAGAGCAACAACTGACTCCTCTCCCTGTGTGTGAGCCTGTAGCCCAGCACTACTGAGCTCTAAATAAGTGCATTGACTCACACACTCACTCTGACTTAGCCTGGGTTTGCGGTTTGATAGATTTCCCGAAAAATTTAGTCCGAGATTTTTTTTTGCCTGCCTGGCATTTGGCTTAATGCATAAGCAAGAGTGTTGGAATACACATTATAAACTACTCCCTCATCAATAGTAACCATTCCCCTCTTCTATTTCTTCCTTTGCACACAGGGCAAGAATTTAGTTCCATTCAGACTAATTGACCTTTAAGTTCTGAACAGATTCCTTTCATAAACTGTAACAAATACATTGTCTAATTGTACAGGAAATAAGAATTGGGAGAACTGGATTTTCTTACTCAGTGTTCTGTGAGTTCTGTGTGATTCCTGCCCTAAGGGAAAAAAACAGAAATCAGACTGGATTATGAGCACTGAGGTCTGAGAAGCTATCTGAAATAAGTCTTAACTGAGATTAGATACAGAGGTCCAGTATTACAATATTGAAATGTTTCTCAAGTGCCATCAGTCCTGAGAAACATCCAAACTTCAACCCACAGCTGCTTCTCTGCCTCTATCCAATGTCAATGCAGCTGTGATAAGACTAGGACAAAAGGTCCCTGTGTAATTGTCAGCTTTAGAGCTCTTTTCCTTCCACTCAACTTTATTTTTATTTGTCATTACTTACTGGCCATTTTTAGAGAGCTTTCACTAAGAGCAGTGCAAGTGAGCTCTGAGTGGAAGAAAGTCTTAAATCAATGTGAAATGCTTTTAGAAAGAGGTGGTATATACATATCCTTTCTTCTTTGTGGGTGGCTCCAGAGAATAATGAGCCTACTTTTTGTACAGAGGCAAAAGGGCAAGACAGGGGAAAAAGTCTGACCCAACTGTAAGTGTCACTGTAAGCAGCTCAGGGGAAGGAGGGTAATGCAAACACAGCTCCACAAGATGGAAGGCGCTTTATTGAAAGCAGCTGGCAAGCAGAGAAATAGGATATTTTGGCACCATCAGAAACTTTATCAAGACTTAGCCATGTAAGGTTGCATTGATTGTTATTTATAGCATCAGCTTAGAGGGGGTATGGAAATTATACCAGGAACCTCATTAGTATCAGCATGAGAGCTGTGTCCAATCTTCCTGCTCTAGTGCTTGTATTCATTCCACAGCATGGAGCCAGGGAGAAATCTTCTCAGTGGCTGATTATGGAGGAAAAATGTAAAAATGGAGGGCAACTGAAATACTGACCAGGCAAGACTTTTCTTTTCCTGTCTTTTTCCAGAGTCCCAGATGTACACCACCACCCTACCTGCCTTCCTCTCCAGTGGCAAATTCTCTTTCCTTCACAAATTAAACCATTGGAAAACAGAAAGTTTCTATAGATGAAGCTTTAAAAATCTGTTCTTGTTTTTATCAGAAGAGAGTATATAATTGATTGAAACTGTCAAGGAATGACATATGCCATTCTCAGATATGCAAGTTATCTACTCTGTGGCAAAATCTGCTGTAATTTGGTTTTAATTGTAAACATCTTATTACTTTCAGAATTTTTTGGTCTTCCAGGATCTTATTTTCATTAACTATGTCACCTGATAGTGAGCCAAGTCAAAGAGACGGCTGATTGATTATTTAAACCAAGATGCTGCCTGTTGCTAGTACTGCCTGTATAATACAAATACCACTACAGGTGTCACAGCTCTGATTTATTCCTAATTTTCAGGCAGTCTCTATGTGCTGATGTCTCATTTTGAATATTTGCTATACTCATATTTTTTGTTTCAAAAAGCCATTTTTCAGGTCTGAGCAGCTGGTGTGTCTGTCTCACTAGATCTTGTCAAGGAAAAGCTGAAAGAGGCTTTGCTTTCAAATGCTTTGAAGGCCTGGAATGTATATTTTCTATATAATATTTGAGGGCTTTGGTACTTAGCTGGTTTTTAGACTGTATCATCAGAGAATTGCAGAATGGGGCAGATGGAAATTGAGGAGTCTCAGTTTATATAAAGAGCAGAGCTGCAAAAATGTTATTGAAAAGAAAAATCATGGCTTGAAGTATAGAATTTTCCCCGTGTGCTTACTACTCCTTATTGTCTGCATTTAATAGCATATCCAGATTTTTAAAATTCAGACTCACTTGCAATCTGCCTTTAGTCTACTAGTTTTATATCAGGTAGATCAAGTGGAAAAAGACATGCAATAGCACTCTATATTGAAATTCTGCGTTCCTGCGGGAGTCTGTTAATTTTCAAACATTGTAGTTCAGGCTCTAAGTGAACGACTGGGATAGAAGTTAACATTCTGATGCTTTTCAGTATTAAGCCTTAGCTGAATTGGATTTAAAGTTGTTTGGTTTCTTTAATCAAGGTTTATTTTGCATTCTGTACTGTCTTTAATTGTTTCATTTACTTATTGATAGTAAACCAAGTGATAAAGCACACATGAAATACAGCCTTGTCAGTAATTTAAACATCTAGTTTAACTCATCTATCCAATTTGGTGCAGATATTCCTAATTACTTTACCTTTGAATTTTTTCTTCTCTGTGAATTAATTACTCAGGAAAACTTATCCTGACAGTCTCACTCATATCTGGAGTTCTATTGTGTTCTACCAGTGCATCCACCCAAATTTTTTCTCTCAGACTAAATGACATTTTAGTACTTTTTCTTGTCTTATGCTTTGGCTATTATAGGAAAATACAGAATGTCTGCGTTTTGAATATGTTCTTTTCAGGTGAGATTTTTATATGAAAATTTGTTTTCTACTTTTTGATTAAGTTCTGATCTGATATACCATTTGCAGCCATTCCCTTCAAGTCTTTATGAGGGCTAATTAGATCCACTACAACTTATGTACATTTGAATTGGCACTTCGAAATTTATTTTTCTTAATTCTTTCCTATTAATGTTAAAAATCAAGTGGACTATGATCATATATATTTTCAAGTGGTGTCTTTTTTCTCATTGCCACTGCAGAGATCCTTCTCCATCATTTATCTCCAACACTGCTTCCTTTCCTGGACTTTATTACATTTGCAGACAAACTAGAGGATTACCTGCAATGTGCATTTTTCTGTAACTCTGAAAGAATGTCTTTTATACCCTAGTAGTGTTTTATGGTGTTTCATTTAAGATTGGGCTTCTGCAATCAGAAATTTCCAACCCCACAAAGACCTTTTAAACTTACTTTCTTGTAAGCTGTCAAGAAGTGACTGAAGTTGTGTAATCTTGCATTTTCTGGGCCACAACTGTTGAAAGGGGAATCTGGCTGCTATTCTCGAGTGAGCTATTAAATAGATAGAGGATTACATGGTTTCTGGTGACTGCACTAGAAGTGTAGCAGACAGACATTAAACATCCTGTGCCTCCCATTTGCATAAACATTGGTTTGGAAATCACTTGGGTCAGTAGTCCTCAAAATGCTCAGTAACCACCTGGCTATGAGGGATTAACCATGCAAGGCCAGCTTCAGGGCATGAGTGAGATGTGTGCTCAGGATCGTGCCCAGGCTGTGACCAACACCTGCCCATCCCACAGCACTGGGTAAGGGCAGAGGGAGGGGAGCAGAATATCAAAAGGACCAATAACATGGATCAACAGCAGTGTTTTTGTGCCCTGCAAGTCATCACTCCTCCCAGTCCCACAAAAACTTAGGTGGAACTCCACTTAGGTGGAACACACAGCCATAAAAGGGAGGCTTCTGCTTTCCCAGAAGAAAATTATGTTTCCTACATGAATGCTTCTAAAGCCTCTGTCATGTATTTACAGTTGTTTAAGGATATTCCCCATGCCTAGTACCTGTACCAAAGTTAGATAAAACAGCATTCTCCACTGACTTCATGGGAAATGAGAGCTTTCTAAGAAAGATTCTGTGACCGTGTTCACAGGGGTCTTAGGATGAGGGAAGAGACGAGGATCTGACTCCATGTTTCAGAAGGCGTGATTTATTATTTTATGATATATATTACATTAAAACTATACTAAAAGAATAGAAGAAAAGGTTTCATCAGAAGGCTAGCTAAGAGTAGAAAAAGAAAGAATGATAACAAAAGCTTCTGTCTCGGAGCCAGCTGACTGTGATTGGCCATTAATTAGAAACAACCAAGATGGGCCAATCACAGATCCACCTGTTGCATTCCACAGCAGCAGACAACCATTGTTTGCATTTTGTTCCTGAGGCCTCTCAGCTTCTCAGGAGAAAAAATCCTATGGAAAGGATTTTTCATAAAAGATGTCTGTGATAGGATTCCAGTTGCTGAGGTATGAATATCTCCCTTTGTAACTGTTGTTGGGTACCCATACAAGAGTGACCAGGGAGAGAGCAGCGCTATGTGTTAACCTCTGAGCTCTGAAGTAGGAGTTAGGGATATGAAATAGTTTTAAATATTTGTAAAGATTCTCGCAGAGATAATGACAATCAAGGAGAGAATTTGATGAAGTAGGAAGGGGAGAAAATGCTATTAGGCAAATTGGAACTCTGGGTAATGTGGTGAAAAGAGACAGGCTGAAGAATAGAAGAGTGTCTGGCAAATGTTATATAACTGAAATTATTCTGGCCAGCTTTGGGTAGAGAAGAGCCAAAACCCAGAGCAGGGTCTGGTAAGGACCGCCCAGAATGAAGAATTGGAATGGAAAAAACTTGTGAAGCACTTTCCAACTGTCCCAAATTCCTTTGTCAGTGATGTGAAGTGCTCTTTACGAATTGCCTTGGATGGGGCTGGAGGTGGTGAGGTAGCGTCTAAGCTTCAGCTTGTACCTTGCAGCTTCCATGCATGAGCAAGCTGAATTGCAGGAATGTTGAGTTCCCCAATATTTCTGCAGAGATAAAAAAGAAATTCCATTTAATTGCTGACTTTTTCTCACTTTGCCTACCAGCACTGAACCATTGTTAGAACACTCAGCTAATTTTCTCTAGAAAATATGCTACCAGCAGAGCAGCTGGGGTGTTTCAGTGAAGCATCTAAAATTAAATCACATGAAGCCATCTAATTCCTTATTTTCCTATTCCAGTAAAGTCTGTTTTCTGGTTCAAAAACATCTTGAGTGTCCTCAGCTTTTTATGACCTACATTCCATGCATTAGATAGTCTCACCCCTCCCCCTCCACAAGTGACAGACACCCAAGGACAAAATGTCAATAATATTTTCCCAGAAATAGTGATGATGCATGTCTGAGTCAGGGAGAGAGAAACCATGGGTATATAAACAATACAAGCACAGAAAGATGAAAATGATGCAAGAGAATCTGACAGATTTTTTGTGTTGATAGTTTATCATAAACACTGAGTATATTCAATACTGAAGCGGTGTTATTTTCCTTCCAAAGTATTGGAGGTGAAATAATTGTTGTTTCACCCTTTTTAAGGTGTTAGACATCTTTTTTTCCTTCCTATAATTCTCTACTGTGTAAAAGGGAATTGATTTTTAATTTGTATAACTCAAGTGTGTGATGATGCAATTCTAATTTTTTTGCCTCGATACTCATTAATGACATCTATTGGCATGACATATATTAGATGCATATTCCTTAAATATGTCTAAGTAGTGTTATTTCTGAAGATTTGAAGAGGAATGTTGAAGCACAGTGAGATTTGAAGACAACCTAGAACAACCAACAATGTAGTAGGTTGAAGCTGACGGCAGCCCAAAAATACATAATTTGCTTGAATGTCTAATCCTCCTTTTGTTTCTTGATCCATATACTAAGATTTCATACTTTGGAACATGTAGTTTTCTTGATAGTATGAGACTAAAGATTGTGATACAAATGGGTTTGGTTGTAGTGGGTAATCTGTTGGTTTTCAGAACAAAAAGATCATAAAGTACGTTGTAGAATGACTTGAGTTGGAAAGGGCTATAAAGATGTTCTATTTCCAACCCCCCTGCCACAGACAGTGATTCCTTTCACTGGACCAGATTGCTCAAAGCTCTAAAGTGTCCTTGAACACTTCCAGGGATGGGGCATCCACATCTTCTCTGAGCAATCTATCCCAGTGTCTGGCCATCCTCACAGAAAAGTTCTTCCAAACACCTGAACTTATCCTCTCTCCTGCAGCCTGGAGCCATTCTCCCTGGTCTGTCACTGCAAGCTCCTGCAGCCTCTCTCAATCCTCCCTGCAGTCCCCCTTCAGGCACCAAAAGGCCACAATTAGCTCACCCTGATGCCTTCTCTTCTCCAGGTTGAACAGTCCCAAATGTCTTAGCATTTCCTCATAGCCAACAGGTAAAAAATAATGGACTTTGGATAGAACAGAAAGAGCATATATCTGTTTAGCAAAGTATTCTGTACTTTTGACTAGCCAGTAACATCTTAAGTAGGGTAGGAAAAGGGCAAACATCAGTAAAATTTAGTCCTTGTATTATTCTACCAGCAAAATATTCCCATATGACTTAGGGAGTTTGAGATTCAGGTTGTATACTTCTACCTCTCAGTGATAACTGATGTGGTTGAGGGAATCCTAAAAGAAATTTCGTTTCTTGTTTTGTTTCTTGGCATTAGCAACACTTTGGACAATAACTGGAAAATGTCAATGTGGGTGATAGTGTTTGTCTCTGTAATCCCATTCACACTAAGGAGAAGTGAGTACAGACTGAGCCAGTTCTTCCACTTATATTGGCAAATCACTTGCACAGATTTCATCAGAATATGCTGGGTGGCTTCAGTGGCTGGATCAGAAAGTATTAATTTGGAATCACAAAGTCCAACAGTCCAGCCAGTGGTTTTCCATGACTCTTTTATACAGAGCCTTTACGTCTCCATTTCTGTATCCAAAAAAATCAGTGTTTTGATTCTGTAATGTGTTTTGTAAACATTCTGCTTTTCACACTATAAATTGTTTTTCTGTTTTGAGGGTAAGTTTTTGGTGTCTCGATGTTTCAAATAGGCCAAGTAAATTGAGACACCAAATTTTGTTACAGACAAGAAATTTAATTATATGGATCTAGCCCATAGGTTGTTTTCCTGGAAGAACTTTGATGCACCAGCATTTTTAATTCATTGACCCTTTGAGTGCAAGGACTGAGTGTGTATGAAAATACATGGGCTCCCTTTGAAGAGCAAGAGGAAAACTGGACATCTTGGAAAATACATAACACACGTATTAAGCAAGGAGAAGCCTAATCCTAACCAATAGGAAAAGAATGGGGGTTTTATGTGTTATGAATACTATCCCTCTCCAGAGCATAGACTCTGGACTCAAGCCTACAGAATGATGTATCCATACATTTTAGAGTTTAGAGGGTCTTCTGTGGCTAGAGATTTACATCTGGTTTTTGAAAGAGTAATGTTTCATGGTTTCCTTTAAAAACAGTACTCCTCAAGAAAAAGTGATTCCCTTGTTTTTTGGGTCTTATGCTTTAAGCTCTTACCAGGCAAGGAACTGGGCCAGGCAGGCACTGGATGAGGGGCATTCAGCTGTGCTTCCATGGCAGACAGCAAAGCTCTGGCCTCCTGGGCTGGGGAGAACTGGAGCTCTCCCTCTCCACCAAGCCAACAGGAATCCAAGGTCCAAGAAGGAACAAAGCCAGGAGAGTATGCAACTTGCGGCTGGTGTGGAGGAGGGAGGCTTGTGTTTTGGTCCAAACTTATAATACATACACAAACAGTATTCTGTCTTCTTATTAGCAATTAGCAATCTCTCTAAGCGGAGATTAGCAATCTCTCTAAAGTGGACCTCTGGGCAAAGCTGGAGGAATGGCTCCTGCCTGTATCCCAGATAGGCAGAGGGCAGGAAGCATCCAGCCTGAGGTATTGGTGCCTTTGTTCTACCAAAGTCCTCTGTTCACAGTCTAAGTTCCTCAGTGGCTGTAACTCAGAAAGCTGAATCTGCTCTATTTAACCCAAGTACTGAATCCAGACCTCCTCAGTCTGGCCTTACTGCAAAGCCAGTAAGAAATATCTTAAAGCCGCTGCTTTGAGATTCAGCCTGAGGGCTCCTAAGTTTGGGAACAATTTTTTTCTTCTGAAAATTGATCTGCCCAGATTTCCTCCATTTCAGAAAGGTGAAAAGATTTTCTAAGAAAATCCTAAACCAGCAGTGCTTGATCAGAATTCTAACAAGTCACCTTTCTGTCACCTTGCTGTAGGAAGCCTTGGAGAGCACAGACAAAATATACCCTGCTTCAGCTCAAGTAAGCTTCAACCTTTCTGCTGTAAGAAAGGGGAAGAATTTAATTCCATGGAGTTGGGTTTTTGGTGTTTGATGCTGAGAGAAATGGATAGCTTTGCTGGCACTGGTGTGACACAGGGTGACTGAACAAAGTCAGAGGCCAAACTAAACTGTGGAAAAAACTGCGACTGACTCTTCCTAACCTCAACAGTAGGTGAAACAGAACTGCAATGGCACCTTGGGTTTTTCCAACCACAAACAAATATCTGTGCTTTTTTGATTCAGTATACCAAATTCAGAAAAAGTACCCAGAATGGTTTTTAATTTTCTTCTTTGCTTTCAAAAATAAAGAGCTGAACACTGAACTGAGCTATGGGTCATATAAATTCTGGTATCCAGAATAAAATTTCTTAGATCAGGAACTAAAATAAGGAAATCTCATGTGACAAAAAAGAAAATATACAAGGAATATTTCATATTTTAGGCAATTGTATGTGTCAGCACATGCAGAATATTTTAAAATGCCACAGGCAAATCTAGAAACTAAAATCAGGTACTGAAATCTTAAGAAATCAATCTTTGAGCACAAGCATTTGCCTTCCATTGATATCAAGTAGCATTTTACACAAACCCACTGTATCATCATCATTGTACTAAATAAATTAACAAAAGCCTGCCTATTTGTTGTTTTTCTACCAAATAATGATTTTTTGGCTATGAAGCTTTCGAATTGGTTTAGGTCATGTCCTAGCTGGAGATTACTGTAATTATGAGTTAGGTGACCAGATTGTGCAAATGTTCTTTGTCAAGTTCAGTGCAACATCAGTCACATCTGAGCATTTTCACCAAAACCTCTCCAGAATTCACACTGAATATGCAAGAGACATTTTTAGGCTTCATTTAGAGATGATGGAGCCATTGGTACAGTTAAACCACTGGAGGAAATCAAATTTCTGGCTTAGATGGCAGTGTCATCTTAAACCACAGCACCCATTTCTGACCAGGCCTGATTTCATATTTCTTGTAAAAGAAACAGAAGTATTTCATCATATATCATTGCTGAGCACAGCAGGGTGCTGTCGAGCAGTAAAATAATTTACAGCAGAAATACATTGACATAATTTATAGAGACCAGCTGTGAAGAAGAAAAATGCATTATAGATCAGCAATGGGTTTCACAGCCACGATCTGGCAGCAGCAAGGGATGAGGCTTAGGAAGCTGGGTATCAATTGCAGGCTAAAAAAAGTATGTTATGACTCTCAACTTGTCACTTCATGTCTCACCTTGTCCAACATGTTCCTATGCCTGCATTGATTCTTCTGGGCCTCTTGTTCCAAGTAATTCATCCAGGCTCACTTTCCATCCTCCAGAAAAGATTTAAATCTTCATCCACTCATTTTCAGTGTCCTTCCCTTCACTAGTCTATCTTTGCCCCCTCTCCAATCCTTAGTAGACCATTTCTCCTCTGTGCTTCCTCCCATGCAAGTTCATGTTTCAGCTTGATTTTTATTGCTTAGTGTCTATACCAAGAAATCTGTCCCCAAAGAGAGGAAATCTGGAAGATGCCCATTTCCAACTCTGTGAGAACAGCACTAGAGGAGATGTGAGATGTGGACTGTTCACTGAGGACAGGACTGGTGCTGTTTAGCTTTTAAACCAGAAGCTGTTTCTGCTGAGCCCATTTGATCTATGATGTCATAGAAGTTTATCTTGTAAAACTTTGCCTAGATTTGGTGGAAAGAAGTGAAAAAGTGCTTCATGTAAGAAAGTATAATTTTCACTGTGTTTCCAAGGTGTCTTGTGGCATACTCTTCCAGCTTCTCCAAGAAAATATCTGTGTACTTTTAACATTGCAAAAGATATTTTCTCAGTTTTGTTCTTGAAGAAAGCTGGACATTTGCAAAATTTTGGCTGGCACTTGCCAATAAAATTCAGCCTAAGGCTATATTTTCTTAACTACATGTAAAACTGCAGCCCAAACCATTCAGGTCTGGCAAAGCTATATGCTGTTAAATACAGAGCCTTGTAAGTGGAAGTGTTAGTAATGTTTAATAGTAGGCAGTGCTACCAACTCCACCTCTAGGATATCTTAAATCTACTATTAGGTCTATAAATAAGATCATGCTAAAAGTAATATTAAAACAGTAACAAACATGTTTTTATCAAACTTGAAGCGTCATGAAAGGTTTTACAGCCTTAGGCTGATATATAAATGCAGGTTCTGCTCTTGCAGTATATCCTAAGTGGAGGCAGAAGTCAACACTTCTCAGTTGTGGTGTCAGCATTCCCACAGGACTGTGTTGGCGGGGCTTCACTGCCTTGATCTGCTACATAAAATTTCCGTGGGGGTTCCTGTGCTCTGCAGTTCATGACCTGAAATCTCTTCTCCCACTGAAGTCAGGTTTCCCTGAGAGAGCATTGAGCAATGGCTAGATAAGGACCTCTGTGTGTAGAAACGTTTCTGCAGTAATGCTGCCTCTGTGGTGTAGTTTGCTGTGATTTTATGATGAAGAAGAGCAGGATCAGGGCACACACACGGAGTGGGGAGTAGGCAAGCAGCGTAATAATTAACATCTAGCAGACCTAAATTCTTTCTAAGTTGCTGGAAAGCAGCTGGTAAAAGGATTAAAACAAAGAAGAAAAGAGCACAGTTGTTTCAGACAAATAGGTGTGCTAATGTCTTCCAAAGGTTATGTTGAATTTGAGGTAGGCAAGAAAATGGAGAATAAAATGAAATGTCAGGGATCAAAACGGGTTTCTTTGGTAGAGAAAGTTGGTTTTCTCTGTAGCCCTCCTTTTTTACATGTAGAATTTGGGGGGGGGAGCAACAAGAAAACCCCATGGGGCAAACAGAATTAAATGTCTTGAAATGCCCATAATTGTAATGCAGATCTCATAGCTACACCACCTTCCCTTTTACACTTCATGATCAGTAAAGATACCCTCCCACCTCTCTATGCCCCAGGCCCAAAGAAACCATACAAAGTTGTTTTACCAATTTCAGCTGATCCCCAACCCTCTCATTATGAATTCATTAGGAATTCCTAATGTCTTTTCTCGTGTACATTTTCCCTTTCCACCTTATGGTCTTGTGTAACAATTTTGGTTGTTTTAAAGGAATTTATTTTGTCTACTCAGACTCCTGTATTGCTTTTGTTATCTTACTGCACAGACACAGCTGTAAGCACCAGCTACAAGGTCACAGCAGAAGCATCAGTTCATTGGATCAAAGTGTGTCTGATGAGATTTTGAGCTTGAGATGCCCTAGAGGGAGATGAAAACCAGGGGTTAGCAACTGAGACTGTTGCTCTTTACTTCTTGCCAGTGTTGAGGGTATATTCTACGGAAATAAAGCTAGAAAATGAATGAACTCTCCAGCCTCAAGCTTTTCTGATAATTATTTTCCTTCCTGAAGAAGTTGTAAACTGTATTTTACACCACCTAAAAGTCTCTCAGTGTGCTTATCCTGTGCTACAATGCTCACAGGGACAGGGGGAAGAAGAAATGAATACCATTAAATAAAATGTTTGCTAGATAATTTATTGCTGCTCTTACTTATATTCCTTATTATATTCAAGAAATTATGAGAGATTTCAAATTGCATTTGCTGCAGATAATTTCTGCCCCTGCGTTGCTCTTCAGGTGCTCTTTTGTGGGGCAATGGGTTGTTTGCCTCAAAGGAGGCTTTTCCTTATCTAGATTCAGAATTCCTGCCTTTATGAATCAGATTTGCCTTGCCTCCACTCCTATCAGTAAAGACAAAGATGGAAAGAAATCAAGGAGAAACAAATTTTTAGCAATGGAGAAGCTTAATTACCCCTTTCACTGATGATTACAGAGTGAGACCTCAGAACAAAGCTTATTTTTAAAAAGCTTTTGAAAAAGAGCAGGTTTTAGTCCTTACATCACAATAGAACTGTATTGAACACATCAAGGATGATCATACTAAACCAATTCCCCCTCAGAATGCCAACTTTCCTGAAGGTATTTAGCAGCTAAATAACAATAGTAATGAAGTATTTTTCTATTAATGCAGATGAATGGAGCCAATGGTTATGAATTCTTGAGGAAAATTAGTAAAGACAATTTCATGCTGTCTCCTTGGCATAATGATAAAACAGAAGGTCTCTGAAAAGGGATATGACTATTCCTGAAATCCGGAGTCATCTCTTCAACCTGTCAGACCTATTTTCCCTATTCTTGCTGTGCTGGGAATGCTCATTCCTAACACTCCTTGGGCTTTGTGCTCTCCTCAAAGTGACATCTCTGGTTAAATGGAGTGGCAGGATTAATATACAGCTGGAATTCAGAATTTTTGCTGAATCTGGACTTTATAATAACATGGCATGGAATCTCATTTCAGAAATGAATTAAAAAGGAGTAGGATAGCTACACTTTCAAGTAGGCTGGCAAGCAGACAGGGGACCATAAATCAAGGTTAATGATAATGGCTATGTTCCAGTTTGGAAGGGAAGATGAACATAAGAAGTATTACAAGAATTGGTGCTAGGCCCAGCTTTACTAAAAGCCATTATTTATCATGTTAATGGAAACTAAGAAACACTAAAGTCAGACCTTGCCAAAATCTACAGAAGAGGGAGAAGACTTCTTGCCTACCTTCATCTGTCTAAGTCCTACTAGCTGAGAATGTATTATTTTTCTAAATTTTCTTGGAAAAAAAAGAAGATAACAGCATACCTCAAAAAGGGGTAAAGTTAGGAGAAAGGATGTACTCTCTGGAAGCACCTTTCCAGAGATTTATATAAAGTCCAGATGACCATAGCATCACTGTCACATCACTGAAGTACTTTCAGGATGAATAAATGCTATTAAATATGGAAAAATGCTAAATTATGTTCTCCACTGGATTTTCTTTGGAATGAGATATATAACTGTGGAAAGATATTTTGAAATCTTGGTGTCAGTGAAGAAGTTTTAACACAAATCAGGAAGTAAGAAAACATGTTTTATTGCTGAAGAGTTTCAGAATCTAGTGGTTTTGTGCTTCATATGTAAATTTCAGATAGGTACTGAATAATTTAATTAAAATAGAGAAATGCATATTGAATTTGAGGAGTTAACTCTATTGAATGAGAAATCAATGAGTAAGTTAAAAAAAACATTGGAAGATCAAAAAAAGGTGGTTTTATTGCCAAATTATGACTAAGAAGAAAAACCTGCTAAAAGCATTTATTAAAGATGAAAACAACAAGAGGAGTGATAGCCCAAGGGGCATGAGTAAGGAGGAGGAACTCCGTGAAACATTAAGCTAAACATTAAAACCATTGCTTGATACTAAATTTCTTCAGACTCAGAATTTAGTTTTGCAAAAAAGAAGATGGAAGCCAAATAGCATCAGAGTTGTGCTTTTGAGGATGTTGGTTTGGTTATTTCTAACTGGTCTTAGAAAACAATGAGTGCACACTGTAAAGTGTGTTCCTATGCTGACAAAGCTGTGGGCAAATCAGAAATGAAGTGGAATACAAATGTGTCCCACTAAACTGAGAATAAAAGATTTTCTATCGATGGAAAATTCAGTTTTGATCACACTCAAGGAAAAATGAATGAGACAAAAGAAGCAATGAAATCAACACTCTAATTTAGGGGTTGGGTTGTTTCCCTGAAAGCTGCAAACACACTCCTCTAATTTTACTGCATGTAGGAATTTTGCATGGTATTTCTTTAGTATCCATAGTAATTGGACAAGATATATAAACAGGTCTTACAGCAAGGACTGGAACGTGAGTCTGCCCTCATAAAGGAATACTTTAAACTGAAAATAGAAGGATTATCTCTTGGCCTAGTGAATCTTTTATAACTCCAGTGAAAGCTGGCTGTCTAAAGGGTGCATGAAGTCATCCTCCAACAGTTCAATGTTTAGATCTCATTCCTAGGATGTGTGAATTTGACATTCCTTAGGCTAAGAAAACAACTAGAAATAGGTGTTTAACAGGCTGCATGAGTGCTCTGCCCACTGCATTAACAGATGATGAATAAACACTACAACTGCCAAAACCTTTGCTGCTGTTTCCATGAAAAATCTTACTCAATAGACATGCTGAAAAAAACCTGTAATATATAGGAGAGGTAGGAGAATAGTCATAGTCTTCTGATGATGTGCTGGGCTTTTCTGTGTTGTCAGTGCTAGAGCTTACGTGGCTGGTGCTGACTGGGTGCACAAGTTGCTGGTGAAAATGGAGACATTGAGGGGCTACCATTTTGCAGTTACACAGCCTGGGTCACATGTCTGATTTTTTATCGTCCATTCTGAGAAACATAAATGTGCTGACAGCAGCATCTGCCTGGGAATTCGCTGGAAAAGAATGGTCACACGGACAATAAAATCACCAGAGCTGATTTTCAGGAAGCAGGAGTGGAGGATTGGTGTCTCTGCAGGCTGCCTATTTACACTACATCACCTGTGTTATTAATCCTGAAAACCTTGTCACTGTCTGGAAACTATTTGCTCTGACTACGTTCAGGACTTCCGGAGCCCATTTCTACCTGGCCCAAAGCAATTCCCTACACTGCAGGTAGTCCATTAAACACCACACAATTCCTGTTTAGGGTTTTAAAAAAATAGCCTTTTGCTTTTTGCAGCTCTATTTGGATTTTTATTGACTGACTGTAGTAGACTATTATGTCACTTGCTCTGTAAAAATGCACAAACCATGAATGACATCAGTGTCAGAGATAAAAAGGAAAGGCCAAGGTCTGCAAAGGAGCTTAAGGTACTCAAATCCAAAACATAGATCCTTGGATTTTTTCATACCTTTCACAGAAATGGAATTCCCATCAGTGAACATGTCTAGATGTCTACATTTCTAGTGTTGGAAATATGGATTTCTTTCAAAATCCTGATAGCAGATCAGTACCTAGGTCCTCTCAGGGTTCTTAAGCTCCACACATTTTGTCAGTCTTCCTCATGACATCCCTGTTCCCTGGGCCACACTCTCAGGACGTGTTCCAGTTCTGCCTGGAGAAAATCTGGGAGAGCAAGGTAAAATCTCTAGTCTTTGATAATGCAAGGATGAAGACACTCCATGCACGAGAATTTTTCCCGTGTCTAGCTTGGCCCAGATGTTTTTCCTGGAATTGTTTTTTCACATAGGTCAGTGAAGCCTCTCCTGTCTGTAGCTCCCCTCAGCCTTTGGTGAGCACCTTCCACAGAAGAATGAGTGCATGTCTAAGTGCCCACTGCTCAGGAGGGGATACAAACCACGGGGTTGTTGGGGCTCAGGCTGACTTTTGTTCTCTTGAGGTGTCTCAATGGATAATTTCACTGTGCAGAAGCTGCTAAATAAAAATCACTGGGTAGTGGAGGAAAATGGTGAAAAGACTCTCTGTTTTGACTGGTAAGACACTGTGCCCAGTTTATGGGCAATACAAACCTAGCTCCTCTGCCTACATGGGTGCTGCAATTGTGTTGATGGTTGGTGGTGAGGGAGATTTGAATCTTCACTTTGTGAGAAAACTGCTGGGCCAAGCTGGGGCCTCATTCAAAGTAAAAGTCACCCTGGGTCATAAGAAAGGGTATTCAAACCCTTGCATTTTCAGGGATGTGACAAGCAATCCGTCTTAGAACAATGATGGAGTGGAAAGCAGAAGATCTGGCCTAGGTTCTCTAAAATTTGGGAAGTTTTAGATCATAGCACTGAGCAGGAGCCCCAAACCACCTGCACAGTATCTTGTGGTGCAGAAAAATATTGAATCTCTCAGCAGGCTCAAATAGGCCATGGCTTTAAGGTTCACAAAAAATGGATGCCTGCGTGGTAAACACATGAAAACCATCTGGAACATCATCAAAAGAGTTTTCTTGTTTCTTAACTAGGCATACCATTACTTGTATCATAGGTCAGTCCAAGATGGATGCTTAAAAAGCTCTTAAAAGGCTCAGATTGCAGCTGGTAGCTTCAAAACAGGCAAGCAGCCCTGCCATTGTCTGCAGGGTGTGTTCAAAGTGGGGCTGAAGAACTGGGAATCCAAACAGCATTCTTGGGGTGGGTGGATCCCTTGTCACCAGCTTTTGGCAAGGTAGCTGCTGTGTCAAGGCTGTGCCTGCCTTCAGTGCATTTTGAGACACTGTGTTCATGCCTCAGATCTTCAGATATCTCTGATGTTCCATGTCATTACTAATGGTAAAAAATATCTCTGTCTTTTATTTCTATTAAAAACCTGCTGTCCAGCTCAAACCAGATCCTTCATTTTTTCAACACTCTCTAGTATTTACCTGGACTACTGCTAAAATGAAAATCCATTTGCTTCTCTTTAAGTAATGTACTCAAATATGGTCTCTGCAAAATGCAATTTCCATCTAACGCTTGAACTAGACCTCATGAAATAAGATGCTGAGAAAGATTTACGAGTCACTGAAGCTCAAGCTAATGTGCTGATAGCTGTGGAATTTCAGATGTTTAAATAAAAAGTACTCACAGCTGCAGCAGGAGCTTCCTAATTTGCCAAAAGCCCTTAGAAAACAACCCTCCAAAATGGTAAGTACAGGTTTACACTAAATATGCACACTTAATTTTTATACAATTCTAAATGGTCCTTGCAAACAATTAAAAATCACTGTGGAATCATCTTTATCTGCAAAAATACTTCTGAGGGTGAAACAAGCAAGCAGGAGGGAGAGGGACCTTTCTATTAGCTCTGCCCCTGGGAATTCTCCTAAATGCACACACCTGATGGCACCTACTCTGCAGAATAGCTGCTAAACCCTCCAGAGCCCTCTGGGAAGGCTCTCACTGACTTACCCTCCACTGAGACTTTCCTTGGCTTCTAAGCACAGCATAAAGAGCATAACAGACCAGCTCCTGCCTTGAATAATCATTTAAAAGATTCAGCCATGTTAAGTGAATGTTTTACTTAGCTACAGGGCTGCAACACTGATTTCATTATTAAAAATAATGGAGGATTTGATGCAACGGAAAGCTGATTTACAAATATGTCACACGCCAAATCTAACTTTCAGGTTTCTTGGTTCGCTTAATGTTATTTCAAGATGTCAAATGGACTGTACATTACATTTTCTGCAGGAAAGATAGACTGCAATCCACTTTTATATGTTTCATCCTTATAGTAAGTGTTCAGAAGAAGGTTAAAAGCCATTTGAGAAGATGAGGCAGTGCCTATAATCATGTAGCTGGGATTGTTTAAGAGTATTATTATTTTTCCAGTGTATATATATGTTGGCATAATGCTGTTTTGGATACAGTTATGAATGTATATTAATAAAAACTGTTCTACCAGTATAATTCCTTGCCTGGCCAAAATCAGCTACACAAGTATAAGCATATGTATTTAAGCACAACTGTGTTTATACCATTACCAGCTGCAGTTGAAGCCTCTTGTACAGGCCAACCCAAGCCCTTCAACTCTTCAGAATACACCAAAATGGCACCAGCCTTGATGTTTAGAGGTTTGACCCTCTTTTGTAAACAAATTATAAATCACTTTACTCCCCTGTGTTTGGGGAATAATCCTTAAGGGAACGTGTTTAAAGAGATGTCATGCTTCCAACTGAGGCCATTGGAAACATTTGATTTTTTTTCTGCGGTGTCTTTTAAAAACCAGTTGTGTCAAGCATGCCAAGTGTTTGATGTTGGTTTTCTGACAGGAGAACTTAGAAATGTATTGTTTGGGCTGGTTTTGGATAACACAAATGTTTCCATGCTTTGATGAATCCTTGATGTTGTAGTACTTTAGAGGAAAGCTGACAACAGCACCAAACTTCAGTGAAGGCCCTTCTATTATATTTCAGTATATATAGTCAGAATTCTAGCTTCAGGGTAATCATAGAATCCTAGAATGATTTGGGTTGGAAGGCACCTCAAAGATTATCTAGTTTCTATCCCTTGCCATGGACAGGGACACCTCCTACTAGATCAGGTTACTCAGAGCCCCATCCAGCCTGGTTGTGAGCATATCCAGGGATGGGGAGTCCACAACCTCTCTGGGCAATCTGTCCCAGTGTCTCACCACCCTCACAGTGAATAATTCCTTCCTTTTATCCAATCCAATCCAATCCAATCCAATCCAATCCAATCCAATCCAATCCAATCCAATCCAATCCCCTCTTTCAGTTTAAAGCCATCCCAACTGTCCTGTCTCTACATGTCCTTGCCAAATCCCCTCTCCAGCTCTCCTTTATCCCCTCAAGGCATTGGAAGCTGCCCTAAGGTCTCCCTGGAGCCTTCTCCTCTCTGGGCTGAGCAATTCCAGCTCTCTCAGACTGCCTTCACAGGAGACCTGCTCCAGCCTCTGATCACAGCCTGGGCATGGACTGGCTCCCTCTCACCTGGGCTCTTGGTGAGCACCATCCTAGGAGAGAGCATTGTAACCCAGTGGTACTTCTGTACTAGAACAGAAGTTATCTTCTGGAGCTAATTTAGGACCAGAAGTGACAGTTTCATGTCCAAATTATTGAAAATACAGAGGGAAGAGATGCAACACAGAGACATTTCTAAACTATCTGTGGATTGAGCTGGTTGCCTGTCCATCCATGACATTATTCTCAACTCAGATGATCCGTTATTAATTAGGGGAAGCTGGCTGTGAATGCACTTAGTGATGAAGAAACTCATCTTTTAAAGCAGTGGGAATTTCACTTTTAATATAGAAAATTATCTTGCTTATGTTCTTAGAAGGGGACATAAGTTAGAAGTAAATCTAATTAATTGTTTTTTAATTTGTTGGTCATTGGAGAAGGCAGTGCTTTTCAAGGCTTGGCCCAAAGTTCATTGAAGCCTGCAGATGCTGCTCTGCTGTTTTCCATGGGCTGTTTTTGCAGCCTCTTAGTAAGCCTGTATTTGCAATGCCTCAGTTTCCATGATTCATTATATTGCTCAAACTTCACACTCTGAGATAGCATGAATGTGAGATATCAGTTTAAGAAGAATAAAAATCACTGGAGAATTGTTCCAAGGGCATTTGGGACCACCTAGCATTGGATGAGGTTATGTATTTTCAGTCCATCTTTCTGCAGCCAGTCAGTGCGTGTCATTCTGAGAAGACCCAGCTGAGTTAGGATGATTTCCAGCTCACTGCAGGTTTTTGGGAATTTGCTGCAACAAATGAATACTCAGTCTCTCCTAGGAGAAGGAACTTACTAGACATCACTGGGTGTGTGAAACAAATATCTTCCAAGGGATCAGCAACATCAGATGCTGATAAAACAGGACACAGGCAGTTCAGAACAGGCAGTAAATTTTATACTTTGCAGAACAAATGTCTTTGCAAGTGTGAATTCAGCATTTAATCAAAGCTTGTGGTTACAAGAAAGTTGTCAGTTTTGTTTTCCCTTATTCCTTCTTTTTTTTTTTTTTCTGAGTTGCTTTTATTAACATTGTCTTTGATATTTCCTAGAAACTCTTCTCATTTTCTTGCTATTTTAAAGAGATATGCTGCTGCAAAAGTATTGCTGTGCAAAGTGCTCTAGTGTCAAACCTCTCTTTGTTTTCAATGTTTTAAAAATAGTTCTGTATTTAAATATTCTCTAGCATTGAAGAGAATAACTGAGCCATTTTTTATGGTTCATATTGAACCATATGTATGTCACACAGTGCTGTATAGGACTTTATATTTTATTCATTAATTTAGTTTGAGAGAGTAGCTGTTTGATGTGCAGCTATTTCAAGCCAATTCTACTTTCAAAAATCCTTCTAATCAAATTGGAAAATCTCCTGATATAAATATTTAATTTAAAAAATCCTCACACTTGTGATAATTTTTTATTCTGTATTGCAGCTTTCAAACTTCCATGCAAGAAGAAACTGATGTTACTCTCGTTATAAACACTATGACATGAACATTTATCTTCTACCTTTTAGTCAGCTTGTGTAAACATATTTCAGTATAATTAACTAGTTTAGTGTTTGGGACTGAATTTGGACATATGACAATGGTGTGTCTGCTCCTGTCTGTAGCTCTTGATAGAGTAACACACAACTCAACTCAATTCTGCACATAATCAGGTGACTGTCAAAACACTCACACCAGAATCCAATTATCAATTCCCTTCAGGTAAACAGTCTTCCATGATGCTTTCCACTTGTGAACAACACAGGAGGAGTAAATGAGATAAGAATTTTTACCTTTCTCTGAGGTTCAGAGAATGTGAATCCTGGAAATATTCTTGGGAAGTTTGCCTTGCTTTTCTCTGTGAAGAGAAATGTGGCCACAAGGCTCCAGCAGTCACTGCAGCCCTCACACACAGCCTGGCCTGGCAGCTGCACCAAGGGCTCTGGGACCAGCTGTCATCCCATCATCCCACCCAGGGGCCTCATCTGGACTTGTGTCCTGAGCACAGGCACTTTTCAAAGGCTCAACCCAGAGATGGCATTTAAAGGACAGTTGAACGGAAAGAAGGCTGAGGCAAAACTGGCCTTTTATGCCATATCCTAATGATTACAAATTAGGCTAAAATATGAGAGTAGTTAGGTGATTTTCTCTTTTTTTTAAAAATTTTTTAAAAAATTATTCTGGGAATTTTTCTTTATTCCAGCAGCCTAGGAGGGCTCCTGGCTGGGCTTTGGCTCATGCCATTGCATTGAGTCAAGCATGGATGTGCAAGTGGGAGGCTTTAAAGAGAAAGTGAGCTACCAGTGAAATGTAACTTCTTCCAAGATTTACAGCAGCTAAATTAGAGTTTTCCACATCACACTTAAAAACTTAGATTACTATTCAATTATAGCTGACTTTTTTGGAGTTAGCCTTTACCCCTCTGCCTGTCTTTTTCTCTCTATTGAGGATATATACCTCCCTCCTTGTACCTCAAAGAAGGGTTTAATATCTGTCTCATATTACTTCATCCCTTCCATCTTTCCACCAGTAGCTTATTGCTCCTGGGAGTAGTTAGGATTTTGTGTGGTCCAGTTTTGAAAGGCTTCGGACACAAGAAACAGCCTCTTTCCTTATGGAAAGGCTTCACATCCTCCTTCGTTCGAGTGGTGTAAATTGTATTCCAGTTTAAATTTTCCTTTTCCCAAACTTCATCCTGTGAGAGCCCATTTAGTTGCAACAAGCAACTAAGCCAATTCTCATTCAGCCAAATTGATGTTGGCCTAATCTCACTCCCCCTGAGCTTGGAAAAGCACCATGCATGTGACAGAGTGGTAAGGCAAAGACATTCCCCTGACAGTGTCCAGTGGGTTTACTGAGACCTGACCCCTCACACCTTGGCATGAGCCTGAGGGAGAGTGAACAGCCTGGCCCCACACCTCCGCTGCCCATCCACATCTTACATCAGTTTGATTTCTTTTTTCTACAACCTGCTGAAAATGTTAAGTATTAACATTTTTTCTATTTAAAATAAAATAGACCCCTCTACTTTTCATCCCATTGTTATTTACCACAAGTGGGACTGAATCATGTTTCTGCATTTTCGCTCCCTTTTTCACCTCCTGAATCCAGGCTGTTGGCAAATTTGAAATGCTCTGTGCAGGCAACAGGGCACATGGAACATATGCTGAACATTTTGAATGGACTCTAGAAAGAAATTTAGCATTTATTAGAAGATGGAAACACTTTTGTTTCTAATGAGCAATCAGGGAATTACAAATCTTTCAAGAAAATCCAAACAGTCAGGATAAAAAATTCCAACAGCCCAATACCCCTGGTAACATCCAGGCCTGGCATTTAAATTAAGGATCTCTCTCTTTCAAGGAGTGATCCATGGTCCCAAAACAACATTTAATGCCATTTGCACACTTAGGGAATCCACTCCTTCTGCTCCATCAAGGATTCATGTACCCTTTTCTCCTACCTTTCCCAAAAGCAGGGAAAGGCTTGCTTAAGAACTGACACTTTGTAAGACAAGTTGTTTAACAGGAGTTGGGCAAGTTTGGATTTTTTCCAGAGCAATTCCTAGCGCAGCAGCTGTGAGGGTCCTGTCAAAACATCAGCCTAAATCATTTACTTGCTGTCCTTTGCTATTCCTCTATTTGTGAGCAAACTAAAAATAGAGATGAATTATGGAGCTCCAAGTAAATACACTGAGTGTAGCATTTGAGATGAGGGTGTGTATTTAACAAGAAATGTTTTATAATTGAAACAGAAATAGTAGGAGCTAAATATAGACTTTTAAATTCATTTGGACTCCGGAGTTGGCAGTTTTGTCTTTATGGTATTTGTATGATTTCCTTATTTGAACCAACATGAAGATGTTTTGTTTTTTCAGACTGCAAACATTTCTATGATCCAACATTTTTGGTACACATCAACATGGAATATCTGGCAAGCATAAGCCAGATTTTAAGGGATTTTTTTTCCCTTAGACAAAGTTCCTGTGGTGAAATCAAACTGGGCAGTAGTAAACCCCTCAAAGGGTGACAGAGGGAAATAATATTTTTTGCCAAATCTATTATTTTGTTTAATTTTGATTAACAGGTCTGGGGTGGTGATTCTTTCACTGTGTTTGTAGAGAGACATGAGTTACTTCCACACTGATGCCAAGCCAGAAGTGCTCAGACAGCTGAATCTGCTGTGCACAATTTATTGCTGCCATGCCAAGCTAGAAAGTCCTCTTCTGTGATTTTCCCCTTGAAAAGCTCCAGAAGAAATCACTGCACCACATTTTGGATGGTCTCTAAATTCTCCTGGACAGGTGGGAAGCTGTGTCCTTTCCTGCAGGGCAGATGTTGCCCAGTCAATGGAAAGCAAAAGCACATTGGGTTGTCATTGCCCATGGGTACCTGGCTGCTGTGGGCAGTACAGGGTGTGGCAAAAAAGAAATTGGGGTAATAAAAAGCAAAACACCAAGGTTTCTTAGTCCTTAAGTTCCCCAGTAAATGGGCAGCAGAACATCATGATTGGTCCCTTCACCCAGCTGTAGCTGCCTGTAAGACAGGAGCTGGTGTCAGCTAATTGCTCCTTCTAAGACTGGGAAAAGGAGGATTAATCCCATCCTAACACAGGATTAGTGCTGCCCATTGGAATTGTGCCACTCTTGTGGATACTGGAAAAGCCTAGATGCCAGTTCAGAGAATCTTATTCAAAGAACAAAATTGCCCAGAAAAACTCAAAGATCAATGTGGCTAATAAATAACTTGAAAGTGTCCCCATAGAAGAGATTTTATACAACTTTTCCTTTCCATAACACACTATTTGACTAAGGATACCAACACTGCTTCAGTTCAATCTCAATAGAAATAAACAAAATATATTATTCATTAAAAACAGCAATTACTGAAAAACAACAGGATATAACTTCCCACCACATCTTATTTCTAGCTGCAGGGCTTTCGAAAATGCACCATCATCCCAGAGGCAGGAGGGACATTGTTGACTGAGCTCTCTGATGGCAGAGCTTTCCAATAACAGCAAGTCTCATCTTCACCTCTCCATCAGGGCTGCCAGGGGGTGAGTTCAGAATTAAGTCAGGAGGGGCAAAGACATCACTGCATCATCTTTCAGCCCTTCGAAAAAACAAAGAGCACATACTTGGCAGCACTTTGATTTCTATGGTTACTTATGAATAACAGCACAGCTGGGGAACTGTTGCTGCAACCCACTAGCAGAGATCATTTAAGAGGTCACATTTAAGCAGATCCATTTAAAAAAACACTGTTTTTTTCAGAGATAATAAAGCCTAGGCCTGTAGGTATTGTTGTACTCTTTATGTTGCTATCAAGTGGACTTTCCTTCTTGTCATAAATTTGCCCTTATTGATTTCAAAGCAATAGGAGGAAGGATGGCTCTTTATTTAAGACACCAACTAAGGCTGATGATTTCTGGACAAGATCTTGACCAGGAACATGATTCACTTGGATTTTTTCAGTCACAGATGTGATGTCTCCCATGCTAATGCAGGCCAGTGCCTCTTGCAGCTTGGAGAGGCTTTCTGGCTGGGGAGACCTGCATCAGGGCTTCACTTTCTACCAAGGGGACAGTAACACAATTTCCAGCAAAGTCCAGAAAAACTAATTGAGCAACCCTGAATCAGAATGATTTGGGAGCTCTGAAACAGACTTCCTGTACAACCTGGGTGAAATAGCTGGTTTGTGCTTTCAGTTTTAATCTTTATTTTGTTTCTTAGTTATCAGGGCAACAGTCATGGAGCCCTGGTAACTTCATTGCAATAAAATATATCTTTAATTGGTGGAACAGACTTTAAAAGCCTTTTGGCCAAGGAAAGGTTATTGCTTTGTGTTTCACAGTGTCCCAATCAGGAGGGGAGTGAAGGCAAAATTCACCCTTATTTTGTCTGTCATGCACTTACTGTGGTCTCCTCTGAAGCAGATTGATTCCTGAATAGCTGGGCATAAGGACTTCAAGTACTTATTTTACTTTTACAAATTCAAAAAGGCAGCATGTCAGCAGGGAATGGAAACCCTGTTATTGGGAAACGAAAAAACATGTTATTTTACATGTTTATGGGTAGAATTTTAAAGGACACTATAACAAATATAAAATAATTATTAAACAGAGTCAGAGAATCATAAATCATAGGATGGTCTGGTTTGGGAAGGACCTTAAAGATCATCTTGTCCCACCTCCCCCCACCATGGGCATCCACTGGATGAGGTTCTGGCATTACTGCACTGGGCCTGTGAGTTGGCCCCCAGAAATGCAAATGTTGTGTTTTGACATTTTGCTCAATGTAATGCAGGATTAGTATTGGAAAAGACAAATGAAATCCATGCAAGTCCTTTTTCAAGGCTCTTCTTTTTACACACTGTCCCTACACACACTGGAATAAGCACATCATCCCAAATAAAGCCACTGACATCAGTAGAGCTTCACCTGGGACAGATTTGGCTTGCTTTTGCTAATTGCATCATTACCTCAAGCTGCACTGAACAATTCATTAGTGGCAGACAGCTGAATTTCTAAATGTGTGTGTAACCTAACTCTAACCAACAGCACAGTAGAAACTACTCTCAGTAGCTCCTCTGGGCAACCAAGGACACAATGAAATTGAATAAATAAATATAAACAAAGAATGTTTTTCAGTTTGCTTCCCATCTGGAGTACTGGCTATTTTTCCAACTCTTAAGCTGAGGCACCTTTGAACTCTATTAAGACTCCTCTACCTTTTGCCATCTCTGATGACCTCAGTGAATTTAAGAGCATTTCTATAGATTAGAGATTTTCCTTTTCAGTAATTTTAAAGAATAAGCCAATCTGCCATGGGTTGCTGAATTTTGAAAATTCCTGCCTAAATCTTTTTTTGTGTGTTATTGTCTAAGGGAAAGGTCAAAGTATGATTTTGAATTTTACTCATTCTTCCTAAATTTTCTCGCCTGTTTTCACCACGTGTTAAATTCCTACCAATAATGAGGCACTGCTGGGCCTGGCTCCTGGCTGAGTGGGGCTGAGCTGCCACAGCAGTGGCAGGGCTGGGGTGGCAGGGACAGCTGGAGGACAGGTGAGCTCAGTGGCAGAGCCTGCCCTGTCCCTGCTGGCCTGGGTGCCTTTCTGAACCTGCTCAATTTACCAGCAGAGGCTTAACCTCAGAGTCTGCCAAGGCACCTTTCACTGGCAGGCACAAGCTGTGGTCCTTCTTCGCTTCTGTCTCCAACAGCACTTAAAGAGGAACAGCATTGCTTCATCCCTCTTGTGTTAGACTCTGCATAAACAGGATGTTTCCTTCAAAACTTGCAGTTGGACTGATGTGTCCAATACCCAGTGTAGGACTTAAATAAATATCCCCCATCCAAACAATCTTAGTTGTTGACTAAAGTTTCGTTTCTTGAGACACAGAAAGTTACCTGATCTAAAATGTCATGGTTCTTGTCCTCTTTCTCTCTCTCTTGCTCATGGTCATACTTCTCAGTAACAGTGCTTCAGGAGGAAAGGGACCATCCCCATTCCATCAGTGGGATACTCTCCTTTCTCCCTGTGATGGCTGGAAATGGCAGAGGCTGTATGTAGGTACTCACAGGCTCGTTTCTGGATCTGACCAAAGCTGGTTGGGTGCAGCAGATCTGGGGACACATGAAATAAACCTACAGGTGTGTGCCCTAATATTCCTTCTGGAAACAAATAACTTTTTAGTGTCTGCAGAAAATGTGGCTCATCTCACCCCACCACAGACCTCTGAAAGAGCTGCTATGAGCTGTACTCTGCAAGACCCTGCTTCTATTCAGTGACTGTGAGGGCATTCTAGATGATCACCTCAGCTGCACCTTCAATAGACAGCTAAGGCCAGGGGAGGCTGGTTCAGGCACCAATCCCCTGCTCATTATATGTTGTAATCTTCGCTGCAGCATTGTTCTCGCCTCTCTGCTGGGGCTCTTTTCCATTCTCTGCAGCACACTCCTTCCTTTCTTCTCAGGGGCTCCTCCTGGGCTCTTAACCCACCCCTATTTATCTCAGTTACCTTCACGAGCTACAGCTGCTGCCCAACTAAGGACCCTGCAGCTGCAGCTCGTTTGGAGCAACTCAGACCCACACAGGTCTTACAATACAATATATATTCAGGCCCCCACATTTCTCCCTTTTCTTTTAACAATTATACAATTACAATATGCATACAGTCCCAGCTCTCAGCTGTCCTAGATACATACATAGAATATATGCATATCCCTATACAGTCCCAGCTCTCAGGCTGCCACAGCTCTCGGCTGTCCTTAGATGTTCCAAGGCTCTTTTCTTTAAAGGCCATATTCTTCCAGCTTTCTGCTGCTACAGCTCCTTAATTCAAAGGCCATATTATAATCCAAAGTCCCAGCTCTCAGGCTGCCACAGCTCTCGGCTGTCCGGGGGATTCCATACCTTCTTTCAATGTTTGGTTGTGTGTTCTTCCTCACACGGGGCACCAGTTGTTGTAATCTTCGCTGCAGTGTTGTTCTCGCCTCTCTGCTGGGGCTCTTCTCCATTCTCTGCAGCTCAGTCCTTCCTGTCTTCCCAGGGGCTCCTCCTGGGCTCTTGACCCACCCCTATTTATTTCAGTTACCTTCACGAGCTACAGCTGCTGCCCAACTAAGGACCCTGCAGCTGCAGCTCGTTTGGAGCAACTCAGACCCACACAGATCCCACAATACAACATATATTCAGGCCCCCACAATTGTAGGTCTAGGTGGGGGCTGCTTGGCTCACCACTTGATCAGGTATCACAGATACTATCCACAGAGCAAAAATCTGAGATCAAATCTTCTGTTTCCCCTACATGTCTCCCTCCACCCCTGTGTATTGAGCACTCTTTGGCCAATGTCCAGCCTGCAGACTGAGCCCAGGTTTTCCTTATAGCCTGCCTGATTTGTATTTTAGGAAGACCTACGTGTTCCAGTCCCAGAATCAGCATTTTCAAGTTGTTCAAGAGCTGAGGTTGTGCCCAGAGAAGTTCACTGGGGACTGCCTCTGTGAATATTCCTGGTAGATGCTGACTAACGTGCACCTGCTGCTCAGACAGGTCCCTGCCAGCATCCTGGCTGTGCTCTGGCTTTCTGTTGTCTCAGAAGTGCTGACTCATCAGAGCCTCTCCCATTGTATGCTGGAGCGGTCTCCCCCTTTTGTCCTGGAGTTTCTCCAGACCTTATCACCTCTAATAGCCCTGGATTCCCAGGAAAACTAATCATCCTTCATGAATGACCTCATAAGACAAGCTTTTAATTGTCCTCCACCTCTGGTGAGCTACAAAAGTTCCATGTAAATGAAGGAGCTGAATCATCTTTTTCACAAATGTTTAACTTGACCCAGCCTATAAAAAAGGATAAGAGTAGAAAAATATTTTTGTAAGCGTACTGTACATGTCCAAAAATTTGTTCTGCTTTAGCAAAATGTAACTAAGAAGCAGAGAGGTGTTGACCAGTACTTGGTAAAAAACTTGTTCCTTATCTATCTGTCTATCTATCTATCTATCTATCTATCTATCTATCTATCTATCTATCTATCTATCTATCTATCTCTTTCTCAGTGTGTTCATGCTTTCTTTATATCTACAAGGCTGGTCAAGAAATTAAGTTTGGGGAAAAGGAAAAGTTCATTAGGGCCTAAATTAAGGAGACAGAACTATAAAATTTAGTTGAGACCATGAGCAACTAAGTTTGAAGGCAGCTACTGCACAGCCAAGCTGTAAATCCCTAACAAAAATCCCTAACAAAGTCTCTGGTGCAGCTTTATAACCAAATGTTGTGTCTTCATTTAATTAGTGGAGTAAATTACAAGTAGAATTTTATTTGTCTCTTCATTTCTCTACTTCTTTATTTACTTTAGCTCTCTAAAGAATAAGAATGCTTGTGTAAAAGAAGCAAGAGCAGTGTCAGTTTCTCACTTCCTCTGATTCCAGGATAAAGACAAAAACAATCCCTGATGCTTCACCTCCTACCTGTCCCTTCATACCAGCTGCTACAAGTCCAGCCCTTTTAATACTTATCTGCATTTAAAATCTCTTTGCTAATGTAAGTTCTCAATCAGCAATTAAGGTGATTAATGAAATGGACAACCCAATATCAGACTAACTTTCCTTTTAATCCCAGAAAGTGTCCAGTGTGGTGAATATAAACTTATAGCACAAACTGTCAGCTGCAGAAAATGGTGAGGCCCTGGTCAGAATACCTGGTCATGAGGATGTGGTGCAGCTGACCACACTCCTCCTCCTCAGCTTCAGCCAAGGACATCACAGAAGTTTTTGGGCTGCGGGCTTTGTGGAGCACAGAAGGAGCTGGGAACCATGTACCAGGCCTAAACTTCTACTGCTGAGCTTTGCTTTGCTTCTGACACCTCAGGATGCATCCAGGTCTGATTTCTACTTGCTTCATTCATAAGTGAGTGGTGAAGGTGCTTCCCAGGGAAGTGCAGGTCATGCAGAGAAGGGAGCTGGATGCTGCCCTTGCATCCTCTGAGTCACCTCCTTGCTGGCAGCACGGTTAAAAGGGCTCAGCCTTACCCACAGAGGGGGGCTGTGGGTTCTGCACTCCCCTGGGTGTTCTCACCATCCTGAACTGGACTCAGGAGCTGCAGAGAGCAGCAGGGCTCTCGATGCACGTCTGCAGAGTCCCTCCTGCCACCAGCTCCTGCACCTCTCTGTTCTCAATAGATTTCTTGCTTATAGAATCTCACTGTAGATTCACGTGCTTATGCTTGTGCTCTTGCATTTTCACCTCATATCTATGCCATGAAGTTTTAAGTAGTGTGATTAGTGAGTTTGTTTAGCACTTCAAAAATAAAGTAAAAATTTATATTTGTGCATTTAAGACATGCACTGGACAGTTTGGATTGGGACACCAAATGGTTGTCCCACTTTAAGCAGATTTCTTCCTATAATTATTTCATGAAAGTAAGTTTAATTTGTGTGTGAAATGGCTAAAAGATTTTAGGGACCATTTAACCATTATGTACAATCCAAGAAGATAAGTAGAACAGAAATGCAGCTTTTCAAATCTCAAGGAATCATAGCATGCAACAATGGTAATTTGACACAGAACTTACACAATACATTTCATTTTTTCTTAACTGAACAATAATTGAAAACTGACATAGCCCCTTAAATAAACCAGTGACAGCTGGGAAAATCAGCAGATTGGCCCTTTGTGCCTGTTTATAGAAGATTTTGGCAGCAAGATAGTTGATGTAGTCTCTATAGGACACAGCTATTATATCTTCCAGATGTGCTTGACCTTTATCTTGGATAAAAAAGCATCTTGCCATAGAAACTATCAATTTATATACTCTTAGCCCAAGACATCAGCTCCTTTAAGATGCTGAAAAACTCCTCCTGTGATAGTAAAGCTTCCACTGCCATTCAGTACAGACATCTAACTTGTGACTGCCTGGATTTTTCAAATGTGAGTGCATATTTTAGATCAATGAACCTGTAAAACTTCCAATATGAGGAAGATCTGTAGCAGGATAAGGGATGCTCAGTGCTTGCAGAAGGACATTTGGGAGGTCCTTCCTTTGCTACATGCTCACACTGGGTAGAAGTAGAAAGAAAAATGGAAATGGCTTCTTCACATGTTGCATTATTATTTATTTACTGCGCAGGGTGATGTACACATGAATAAATAATTGTCTTTCGTTCTTTGGGGGAATCACATCAAACACAGGGAAGGGCTAAGCTGCAGACAGCTCAATGCTTACCTGGCAGGCAGTGGAGAAGGGCACAGGCCACCTCTGGCTCAAGGGGACAATGTTGGCACACCTGTGGCAATGTTAATTGTCCCACTGGCAAAACCCCAGAGACAGGAAAGGAAAAAAAAGCCTCTGGCTGTAAATGCACTTGAGTCAAAGGAGAGTTTGAAGTATGTTAATTTGATTCAAATTTTGTGTCAAAAACTACAGCAGCACTCAGAGTGGCTCAAGAAATGAGTGAATGTCAGACATCAGTGCTCATGGGGAGGAGAATAGGGGACATAGTGGAGCAGAGGAAAATAGGGGAAACAAGTTGTGGGACAAGAGGGAACCTGTGGGAACCCTGGGCTTGGCTTGGAGACACAGAGGAGAGGCTGAGAGCATCACATAATCTTGAAAAGAGGACTTGTTTTCATGGAAAATAAAGCAAGATGATGCCAAGTGTGCTGTACTTGCTGGCACACACTCAAGCCTCTGGGCTAGCAGTTGACGAGTGTGACTGCCTGCCTGCCAGTGGTTTTGTGGCATCTGCCAACCCTATGGGGACTGAATTTCTTGCTTTTCTATTTCATACAGGCCAGGCATGAGAACTCCTGAAACAGAACTCAGGTCCAGTACAGGAATCCAGGCTGACACACTCACTCAGAGGGATCTGTGTTCTGGTCAGTGCATCTCAGAAAACCTCAGTGCAGCATTACAAACCTTCTGTGATGCCCTTTCATCTTCACATGATGTGATTTCTTGGTCCCCTGTGACTAGGCAGGCTCATAGGTGAGCTTGCCACCTGCTCTGAGGCTTAGTGTTGCCACCTCATTATGTGACTTGGCACTCCAATGCCTTGTATTGGGAATTTAGAGGTTGGAAGTGGGGTGTGACAGGGTGGATTAAAGTTCCAGCAGAAGAAACCTTGCTGCAAGAAAGATCAGAGCCAAACTGCATGGGTCTGTGGCTCACCAGCATGGGCTACTGACAATGATGGATACAGCTCTGCCCTCTGCATTGCTGTGGGGCAGGAAGATGAGCTTACAGAAAGATGGAAGTGTGCAAGTAATGAAGGGAAGAGAGGAGAAAGGGGCTGAACAGCATTCTCTCGTGCCCACATTTCACCTGGATGTAAAACCTTTGAGATCCTGGACACAGTAAGGCAGTTTTGAAGGAGGAGGAGGATTCTGGAATGCAGTTTCCAGAACAGCACATAGCACTGTTTCTGCAGCTCATCTTCTGAGGAATTTTTTGTGGGAAGTCAAAAAAGAAACAAACCCACAGTAACTGCTCAAATTGGACCTAAATTGAGCACAGATCAAAAATCTTGAATTTCTGCCTTTTTGTCTGTCTTCTGGCTCTTCTACTGAGTGAAAAATGCCAGCTGGCAACAGATACATGGCACTTTCTGAGATGTTGCTTCCTGGAGATGGGAATATTTTTAAGAGAGGTGGTAGGCAAGGCAGGACTTTGCTTCATCATACAGAGCCTCTGGTGTGATGTTGTTGGAGGACATTGCTTAGTTTTGCAGATCTAAACACAACTTTCTTCCTGTGTTCTGCAGAGCTTCCTGCAAAGGACATATTCCACCTATAAATCTCTGTTGAGGAAGATGTCATGGTACAGATGCCAATTCATCCACATTTGGGCCTTAAGTCATTTCACATCATCTTTAAATCTTGAGGCAAAACAAGGGAGACAGTAAAGCAATATGGCAGAATGTATTTCATCAAAATAACCAAATGTTGAAATAGCAAAAAGACAAAAAAGGAAATGGAGTGGTGGGAGGAGGAGACAGCTGCGTCAGTTGTTACTTTGCTGTGTAAACAATTTAAAGCAATTATAAATATGCTTCTGGTCACACTGTGTTGTAAATAAAAAGGTTTTTCATGTGCACTCTTCCTCTGCTATCAGCTAAGCCCTGCTGGTGAGCCACAGGCTGTCCTGGCAGTTTGGTGAGCTGTGTTGGTGGAGTGGCACGCTGATGATGTTCCAGTGGAGCCTGTGCAGATGTTCTGCTGTTCTGACCACTGGGGCAGGGCAGGTGCTGCCAAACTGGGTTCAGGCTGTGCCTCACACCTGGGCTTGGTGCCAGGCTGGAGCACAGCCCATCCTCTCAGTGCTCCCCTCGTGTCTTCCAAAATGCTGCCCAGGTTTGACCCATACCTGTGGTCTCTGACAGAATTGATCAGTTCAACTCAGATACCTGATGACATTTCAAGACAAGAAAACAAACATATTTTTCAAACAAGAAAACAAAGCAACAAGACATTTCCCAAACAGTAAATCCAGGTGACCCACCAGCATGGCCTGTCCTATGCTATGGCCCACTAGGGGACACTTTGATGGGGTTGTTGCCCTGGTTCTTCTGCCTGCAGGTTCCTGTGGCACAGGGCCAGGCAGTGCCTCCCTGGTGCTGGGGAGGTGCTTCCCATGCCCAGGGCACTGCCTGCTGCTGCTTCTCTCAGCTTCATGAGCTGAAACTCCCTGGCTCAGAGACCACTGCTTGCTGTTGACTATTCTCAACTGGGTTTGGGTATTTTTGGTGTGTTTTAACCCCTGACTTACTTGCTGTGCCATAGACACACACCATAACCTGCATGAGACGTGGCAGAGTTTGCATAGGTCACAAATTCAAGGCATGGGTTTAGGCAGAGTTTGGCTTTGAAGTGTGGAAACAGTACAATGAAATCATTTAAACCACATTTTATTGCCTCAGTAATCAGAGAGGGTGTATGTGTTGACATGGAGTTTGCATGAAGCCTTCAAGCTTTCCTAACCATTTATAGTTTACACAGCTATATGTTAATCCACAGACAATCTATAGCTCTCAACAGCCTCATAGCAACCACAGATCAACAAATGATTTCCCTGGGCTCTCAGGCATACCACTGCCATTAGGTCCTCTGATTTTTAATTAAGAGGCAATGTCTCTAAACATCTTGAGGTAATTAAAGTGGTAATATCTTCTTTAAGATGCACTTGATAAAATAACAGGAATTCCCCTATGTGACTTAAAAATATATCTGCAACTTCATTACAAAAATTAGATTTACCAAATTTTTTGTATGGACTTAAAATGTAAAGTATGCTCACAGTTCTGCTGTAATTCTTGAATGTAATAGGACAATTCCCTTTCCCACATTTTACAGTGTAACTCTTGATATAATGATCTTATTAACTTTTATTATGATTCTAATTAATATGTTATATTACAAATAGCTTCTTATTATCTCTTTGCCATTCATTATGCTTTCATAAGGAGATGATTACTGTGATAATGTTATGACTCTTAAAAAAATATGCATGCTAACCTACATTTAGATTTTTTTTTTGGCTGAATTCTGACAGAAAGAAGTAGCAACCAGAAAGAGAATAATTTGCATAAGCCTGCTTAAAATTGTTTGGTTTTGCTTCTGAATGCACTCATGTGGGCTGAGTTTTGTAAATAAGTGTGTATCTGTGTGTGTATGAAATCTGTATCTGGAAATGTTGCAGCATGTTGCAGTGAACCACTGCATTTCAGAAGTTTTTAGAAAATAATATTATTCCAGGTGTTGCCTAGATACATATGGAAGCAAAAAAAATAACTGAAGAAAAATTTTAACAGATGCAATTACTTAAAGCAGCGGTTCAAGGAGAGATTTCCAATGTGGATGAAAGCTTATCATCAGCCAGCCTTGTTCTTATGTCCAAACTATCTCTAGACTTTAAAACTCTTTTGATTTCTCTGTAAAAACTATTGACTTCCCTCTCAAACAGCCAAACATACTTATAGAAGTATGTACCCATTATTTATTTTTCTCTGTCCTTGGCAAATGCACCTCTGTCCTTATAATTTCCATGCCAATATGAGACATTATTTGCACTTTCTCTCAGCACAGGACTTGGCTTGGCTGTCCCTTGCTTTCTTTGTCTCTCCACTGACTTCATTCCTTCATTAAGTGTAAACCCTTGGTCTTCAGAACTCATGATAGTGTAATCCTAATTTTGAAATCTTGTATTTGATGATAGGATATTTACTCCAGACTCCATCATGCTATTCTGGATGCTGAGCACTGGCTACTCTTTTTCATGTAAAGCTTCTTTTCCAAATTAGGAAGGCCTCAGAAAATTTTGGCTAAAAATGGCAAATGGAGCACTGAGATTGCTGCACATAATGCTAGCCAGCACTGACATATTGATTTGTTCAAAGTGCATAATTTCTTGTCTTCTCACTAAATTGCAGTGTTTTGGAGATCTGTTTGTGTACAAGGATGGTGGGACCCTGGGCTGTCATTTCCTCTCCCATTCATTACAAGTCCACCAAGAATCTACAAAAACATGTGATGAAAAAGTATTAGATTTCTAAGACAAGATCTATGCCTGCCTGCTCCAAGAAGTTAATTACAATTTAACATTGGATCTGTATTGAAGAAAATGTGATATTTCAGGACCAACACAGCCACTATTAATCTTGTCTGGAAGAACAGCACTTGACCATATGACACTCGAGTTGCTTCAGCTCCTAGGATGCGGGAACATCTATGAGTGAGTCTTTACTGGACCTGCTGATTGTTTATCTTGGTTGCATCCCTGAATGGGGATTTGAATGCACATGAGGCAATGTCTCTGCTAGTTCAGAGGTGAAATGATGGTTCTGAGAAATGGTGAGACACACCTCACTTCTAATGATGATGCCACCATATCCCTCCCCACTGAAACAAGCTGTAATCAATCATGTTGCAGACTAACCTTCTAAGGAATGTGCCTTTCTGAAGATGTTTTGTGCTCTCTACCTAATTACAGCAAAATACAATATGAGCCTTTCTGAGGTCAAAATGAAGAAAAAAAAAACAAGAAAAGATTTCTTTTTTTTTCTTTAAACATCTAAAATCCTGTCTTTTGAGATTAGGGGGTGAATGAAGATTTGAATAATATTATTATGGGAGAAGTCAAGCAAACAGAAAGATGACTCAAACCGTTTACTGCCAGGACTATTTCTTAACACAGAGGAAAATCATATCTGGTTGCACATGGAATCCTCCCACAATGAACAGAGAACCTGGCAACAGAAATAAAACTGCAAATACTCCAACTTTTGCTGTTGAACTGTCCTCACAACTGAAGTGTAATGAGAAGACACCAGAAATTTGGACACTGAGGAGGAGAAATCATAATGTAGCTAAGCAATTCCATGCCTATTGCCTTCCTTACTGTCAAAACAGACAGCCTGGTCATTAGAAAGGTAAAATTTTCTTTAATTCTCTCCTCCCCATTCAAGAACTTGCTTGAATTAAATCCAAAGCAAAAAGTAATCCAAACAGACAGAAGGAAAATCCCTGCAGACGTGTTCTCTCTGTAACCACGATGGGTTGTGCAGGGTAAGAATCTGTTCCTCCTGCTCCAGCGGGAGACAGCAGGGCAGCCCTGCACCACTCACAGGAGCAGAGCCCAGCAGGGAGAGCAAGGAGTGCCCCTGGCTGGGCCTGTGCCCATGGGCTGAGCCCTGGATGAACAGCACTGATTGCAGCTGATGGCTGTGAAAACAATACATGGTTTTCATCTGCCCTAGAGCACAGTGCAACCAGGCAAATATTTGTGTACTGAGCAAAGAAGCGGGCTGCTGCTTGCTGAGTGTCTGAGGCACTGGTGTGTTTGTCCCACTGCCCCACACTTCTGGCTGCAGGACTCACCCACAGATTTAGGACTGGAACAGGATATGCAGTTCTGCAGGGCTGGAAGACATCCCTTTAATAAGAACTTGTAAGGAGATCAAAACAAGCACAGAAACCCAATTCCATCCTATATGTGTCAAAAATAAATTTACAGCTGGGAATACTCCCCAGGAGATATGTTTTTCCTGGCTTCTCCCTCATACTAGTGAAACAGAGCCAGTGCTCAGTTCTGGACTTTGCAAACACTCATCATTGATAAACTGGATGGAAAAAGCCAAGTGTTTGTGTGGGCTTAGAAAAAAAATCATTATTTAATGACACTCAGACAAGTATGTTTTTGGAGGGCAGTTCATATGGCACCAGCTGTTCTGATTTAAAGGATCTTGGTACAGCATGTAACGAAACCATAGACCATGGTTTGGTCATCCTAAATAATGTGTATGTGCACAAACCTCCTTCAAAGTAAACCATACCCTTAAATCTCTCCCCAGTGATCAGACACTAATTATGTTTGTTTTGACATACAACATTTTGCTCCACTTTGGAGAAGCCTATAATACTGCAATTGCTCCAAATTTTAAGCTCCTCTTTGAGATGCTAAACATTGAGTTTGTTCAGTTTCCTGTTGTACCACACCTTTCTCTGGCTTTGAATTCAGTATTCTGGCTCCTTTCTGTTACTTTGTGCCCTGTAAGGAAAGCAGGAGTTTGGCATGTGGTTTCTGCAGGCACAGATGAATTCTCACACACAATACAGTTTCCATTTTCCAGGCAGGCTGGCATTTGGAGCTGGCTTTTGCAACATGAGAACTGGACAAGAATCAATTCTCTGATCATATTAAGGTTATAATGATCTTGCATTTTCTTACTCTTCCCATGACACTCCTGGGTCATTTAGAAAAATTCTAATTCTCTCCCAAATACAGAAGAGAGAAAAGCACTCACCTTCCCTCAGCTCTGGCTGGCCTAGGATGACAAAATCTCTCTTCACCCCTCCATTTTTGAAGGAGATGTTGCACACTTGGGCCAGCAAAACCAATCTGGCTTAAACTTATTTCAGATTATATCTGTTATATCTCTGCTCACCTAATTTACCAGTTCACCAATTATGCACAATTTAATAGAAGAGATTTTTAAAATTATTTCCAGCTCACTGAAGAAAATAATAAGCAGTGGTAGGTCTAGGATTATCTTTAACAACATCCCTAAAGCACAGGGAATGATTTCTCCACTGATGGCTTCCTGAGTGTGTTTGTAGATAGACAGAATGCTGATTTTCTTCATCTCAGTGTCATGAGACACAAAATATGGTGTGTTAGAGGTAAATGTCTATGTTACATGTCACATATATGCAAAAATCAGAGTAAGTGCAGGATATGCTCTACAGTACAGTGGCAGCATGGTGGCTTTCCTCTGGATGCCCTGGAAGCTGTCCTGGCCCATGGATCACATGTGGAAAGCATGAATCATGTCCCAGTCACAGCCACAGGACAAACTTCAGATCCACGTTGGTCTTTCCAGGTTGTTTTCTAACTCCTGGTTATCACTCCATGGCAAATATGCTGCCCTTCGGAAAAAATGGACATTATGAATTGAAGCATTTTTTCTATCCAAGAACATGTAATTTAAAAATATCCTTTGCTTAAAACAAAGACTAACAATGAATATTTTATAAGTTGACAAAAATAAGTATTTAGCAGAGCTCTGAGTAGAGAGAAGATGACAAATGAAATGAGTTGGGAAGGGCAGGAGGATGGAAGAACATGGGCAGGTGAAGGCAGATAATGCCCAATGGTGCTGTGTCTTTGGAGACTGATGGAAAGCTCAGTAGATGCTCTACACTAAGACTGACCAAACAAAAAATGTAAAAATGTGGAAATTGCCTTCAGGAAATGCACTGGGAATTCTTCTAGCCATGCACTTACTAGTCTATTATGTGACAAACACACTGAAGAAACTCCTGATAGAGCTTGAATTTATTCAAGAGAGATTCATGCTGAGGCAATGCTGAACAATCACAACCAGGCTGCAAATATTTGAGAATAAAACAAGGCAAGGTAGTCAGCAGAACTGCTGTTCTCAGCATTTACCTCTCTCTTTGCCTTGAAAGGAACTGATGTGGCGTGCTCTGCTGTATCTCATTAACCTGTGACTTGACTTGCTTGGAGGAGAGGGAGGCTTTGTGCTGGGGCAGCCAGTGCCAGTGCTGTGTGGCATCCATCACATGGGTGTCTCATGCAGCAGCTCCCCTGGCCTGTGCTGCTCCTCAGGCCCCTGAACCGAGCTAAAATGATCTCACTGTGATCTCAGGCTAATGAGAAGTGGGAATAACAAACCCTTGAGGCCAGTGAAGGTGTGGTGCTAGCAGAGGACACCCTGTGATGTCCATATGGCTGGAACAGAGAGACTGCTCGTGCTGGTAGCATGGGCTGGTGTGACCTCAGCACTTGTGTTTGAAAACACATTAACTCAGTAAGGAAAATATATGAACAAAGGCAAACAGAAGAGGAACTTGCATCCCTGCAGAATATGTGATAAATCATTAATTACAGTGGGAAGGAGGCTTTCAGACAGAAAGAGCAGCATATGAGTCTACTCATTCCTGCACAAAACAAGCACTTCTGAATCCACATCCACAGATGTAAAGCATGGCACGGCTTCCACCTGACCCAGAAAGCACTCCTCCTGAAACTACCACTCCTAGAAAGGTGATATGAAATATTCATGGATTTATCTTGCCACATCAGCAAGGGAGAGCTGTGCATTCAGTGTTCCAGCACATGTAAACAATTTCAGTTTTTCTGTTAAAACCTTTTTGCTTTGAGTCACATCAGCACACAGAAGACATACCTGGTTTGAAATACCATGGGCAGGTAGGTGGTCACAAAGCAGAACACTGCCACTCTCCAGGAGAGGAGCAGGACATAGGGCCCTGGGGAAGCAGTCTTGGGGCTCTTTCAGACCTATTTGGATTCAGCTCGCCGGTGCCTTCACGTGGCAGCTTAAAAGGATGGATCCCCGAGGCCAAATTATTTTGGACTGAAGCTATTTGACTGAATTTGACCCAGCTCCCCAACCAAGATAAAATGACACTTCCAACTTTATTTGGCATTTGAAATGGGAGGGAAATGACTTCTCTGTTCTGCCAGAGGCCTCTTTTATTTAATGTTCTACAAAGAGGAAGAAACTGCATATAATAATGACATCTTGTGGTAGTTGTTGAATTATTGCCCTATGATTTAGTAGATAACCAGATGCCAAATTTCATGACATCTCTCTCTTTCCATGCTGCAGCTCTGCAAGTTCAAAGCTACAAATTCTCCTGCTCTGAGAAGCTGGACATAGAAGATATCTGGAAACTTTGGCTGTTGACTTCAGAGGAAATTCTTCTCATTTGATTACACAGATCTGGCTAAAAACACAGATCAGAAATTCATAGTCAAACCTGATCACAGTTACCCAGGTATTCATACAGGAAATACTACTTTTGGTAATGTTGAGTGCAGAGTGGCTCTGGCCCATGGAACGAGCCTGCCTTCACTGCACCATGGCTTTGTACTGGGTGTCAGAGTAACGAGTGACAGACTTTGCTGCGGCATGCAAATCCTGACAGCTGCTGAACACCTGCACCGAGCTTGCAAACAGCCCTGGTGAGCAGCCACCAGCACCCCGTGGCTGGGGATGCAGGGTTTTTTAAAGAGTGAATGCCCAAGGCCTCACAGTGCTTGTACTTATTTCAGCTTTGGTGCTCAGGTCTGTAACTCCTGCCATCAACCAGGTGCCCAACGGTCCCAGGAGGCTCTAAGCTTACTGCAGGCTGTGACATTTCAAATTTGGGGTCCATAACTGTGCTATTTTACTGAGTACCCCACTTTGCCTGCCCATAATCAGGTCCTTGCTGGTGCAGCCTCTGCTGTGCTGGCTCTTGTTGAAGTTAGGAGCTTTTCAGAACAAACAGCACTTTTCCCTGCCAGTTTGTACAGTCCCTATCATCAGAGAGAGGCACAGCTTGTATCAGCGAGTTTGGCTGTTGCCAGAATAGTCATAATAAAGAAGATTAGCAGGAAGGGCTTAGGGATATATTTTTACAGGATGTCTGTTTATCTTGTCATGTGCTTGGTGAGAATCCTGGTGGTTCACCAGGTCTCCAGGTCTCTGCTACTGTGACACACTTTCGCTGTTTTTTTTTTTTTATTGGGATGAAGCTGGCTTAAGTTATATGCCAAACACCTTTGTGCTTTTTTCTGAGCTACCAAGGCCTCATAAACAGACTTACAGTTTATACACAAGATTTACACACAGCTGTTTCCCAGCTGTAGGGAAGGAACAAGAAAAGACTCAGTCTTTTCTTATGGACTTACGGACAGCTGAGAGGTGATGGTGAAATCACACACATGTAGGACAGCAGAACAATGCTGCTGATTAGCATTGATAGTGCAGAATGGGGACTGACAGATCAATGCTACTACATTTAATGCAGCATGGCACCTCTTCTCCATTTGCCTTTTTCACTGCCAGAGTTCCTGGTGTTCACATTGGATACTGGGAATTACAAGTTCTGCCTCTTTCCTTCTGAGACACTTATTGGATGCCCCATTGATATGGAAAATTCCTAAAGATAATCATGACACCCCATGACTCCATAACATCTAATGATAGGTGTTTAGCTGTATTGACCTATTTTTTATTCCATAGGATGATGCCACCTATTGGACTTTTTAGAGCCAAAACAGTTCAAAGAAAATGAACGCTTTATACTGGGTTGTTTTTTTCAGCAAAGAAGGTTAAACTTCCCTACAGTTCAATTGCAAGAAAAAGAGCTTCTATCAGGACATCCTGAGCTAAGGAACCTCATTAGAAAAGCAGAAAGAATAGAGGTAGAAAAACCACAGGCAACACTGACTATATCTGGTGAAGAAAAAGAAATTAAGGAAAAAAAACCCCAGTTTAACAGGATAGCTTTTATCCATTTTTCCAATGGGACTATAAACAACAGCCATAGCATTTCAGACTTTTTCTTTGGCTTTTTTGTTTCTAAACTGAAGTGTGTTGAGGGTGATAATTTTTAATTGACCTTGAACTTGACGTGGTAAAATTATTAACATTTAAGTCTGCTCTGAGTCTGGCTAAGAAGTTATCTTTACTGAAAGAACATTCCTTTCAGCTCAAAGCTAACAGTGTGATTGTTTCCAATTTCCCACTTCTGAGCTGAGACAACACAGGGTGCGCCACTAATGAGAGCCATCTTTCCACACTGCCACGTTAGTGTTTGGTTCCTCAGAACTGAGCTCCCAGAGACATCCTGTGCCCCCAAGGACAGACACCTGCCTCTGCTGACACTGAAACCATTGCTTGTCCTGACCTCTTCCCCTCTGGCCTTCTGAAAGGCAATTCAGCTTGGTTCTCTGCAATCTGAGGACAGGGGAGCAGAGGGAAAGATGCTCTCCCAATGTTCTCTCACTATAATCATAGTCAGTACAGGTTTTGTCCAGACTGTCCTAATTTTTTTTGCCATTATCAGCTTATTCATAATCCCTGATGGAAAATGTTTTTTTTAAATTATTTACCTTTTGTAATATGAAAATATCAACAAGAGAGTGATTGGAAAATCTTTTTAATATAAACTTTGCAAATCAATGATTAAAATAAATCTTCATTTTTTTAAAATTTAATTGAGTAAATATGTATAGTGTGCAGATGTTTTGCTCTTGATCTTGTCATTATTATGTTAACAGTCCCTCAGATCAAGTTGGACTTGATTTCAAAGTTATTTTAAAACTTGGCACCTCCTGGTGAAAATCCCTTCAATTTTCATCATTCATATGGCCTCATTTCCTCCTGATGTTTGTCACAAGGTATCCATCTCACGCCCATCCAGACTCTTGAAAGCTGTTTGGTTTACAATCTTGACCTCAGCCTGCCTATAACAGGTTTATTCATGCAAAATTCTGCCCACCACGAAGGTCTGTTCAAAACTTTGTTGCCTTGAAGGATCTCTCCCCACATATTTTTGTATAACTGTAAAAATAATAATAAAAAAGGATTAATGCACAGAGAAGAAACAAAACATCTGCAAGATAAATTATTAAGTTAACTTATTGGCTGAAATGAGATTTTAATTGAATTTCCAGATAACAAATGTGAATAATTATGTACAGGCAAGAACAAACAGAACAATAACCACAAAATTTCAAAGTATTGTAAACATCAGATTTCTGTGTAAATCATTTAGACCATCCTTGCATAAGAGCAGGAAACCAGAAATCTTTACTATCTCTGGTTTTCAACTTGACAGGAGTTGCACTATCAAAGGTAGAAATCTGGACACAAGATTAGATTAAGCCAATCTTTGTTCTGTCCAAACCTGAGGGCTGTGTCTGAAAGCACTCGTGGACAGCTGCTGCTGTCTTTGTTTGAACACACTTCTGGAAAGGAACAGAACTTCTTTCCCAGTGTGAAATGTTTGATTTGAGCATAAGAAATTCTTCTCTCAAGAGCAGATTGCTTATTTGTCATTTTACTAATTTGTAATTTTTTTGCAGAAGGGTTAAAAAGAAGAAAATTTTGCAAAAGTAGAATTTTAACAATATTTGTTAATTCATAATTAACAAAAGCTTAAAACTTTAAATAACTTTATAGGAAAACCAGGAAAGAAAGAATATATTTTCAGCAGTAAGATAGAACAATGTAACAAAATAATAATGTAGTATAAAAGCAGTCAGTGAGATAAAGTGAAATGCCTTTTTTCTTCATCAAAAGACGCTGTGATCCTAAATATCTGGGATGACTTAAATAAATATTGAAATATATTTAATATTAAATATATTTTACCTTGATTACATGGGCTAATGCTAACTACTTATTCCATTCTAATTTTGATTAAATATTGTCTAACAAGTTTTAATTAATCCTGAAATAAATGTGGCAATACCTTCACAGACTTAGGCTGAGATTAAGATTCACTTTTATGGAGGAATAAAGATTCACTCTTATGAAGAAATTATCCACACCATCAAAAGTTCCTTTTAAAGAGAATTTGAATTCTTCTTTAGGGCTTAAAGCTGCCTATAAAAAATTTTGAAAACTTTCCTCAGCTCTACCTATGATCTGTGGCTTACAGTGCAAGGCACTCCACTGCAGCACAACACAATTTATCCTGAATTAAATTCTCCTTTTTGTTATCCTTGGATAATCTATTCTTTAAAATACTGTAATTTTTACTAAAATGTTTGCATTGGTTCTTAGAAGGTGCAAAGCAATCAATGAATAGAGGATTAAACATAGACATCCAGGAGACAATGATCTTTAATAAGTATTTTGAGTGAGGGATTGGCAGCCTTTTGTGAATTTCAGTTGAAAATATTTACACAAGTTGAAAATCACAGACTTACAGGCAATTCAGAAAACCTTCCTGAATTTTATGGAACATGGGTTGAATAGCACTGATTAAAATTATTTTCTCAATGATTCAATGAATTTATAAAAAAGTAAGAACATAAGGAAGTGTTTAGATTCCTACATGCATTTCTCATATACTCCTAATATTAGTATCTAATATTAATGAGTCTCTATGGCTTCTGCATTTGTGAGAGCTAAGAGGTACCCAATGAAGAGCCAGCCAAATCCATCATGACAGCTTTATCAGCTACTGATAAGAAATCTCCAGGTGACTGCTAGAGAGGGGATACTGTTATAGGAATGGATCACTGTGTACTTGTACCATATTTTACATTTCTGCCTATAGCATCTGCTCACAGCTTCTGCTAGAGACAAAAACTGTGTTAAAATGGGCTTTTGGCCAACACAGATACTCTTAACATTCTAACAAACTATGTTCTTTCTCTGAAGAATTACTTTTGAAGCTTCCCTCCCATGACCTCTTGCATTAATTTAATCCTCAACAAACCTATAAAAATGGAAACAAAGTTTCCAGTGATGATTAAAGCCCTCTAGGAGATGGCTGGATAGGTAGAGCCAGCCTTTCCTGCCTCGTTTGCAGAGACTGCTAACAAAGTAATCATTGTGTTAGGTCAGCTTAGAAACATCTGTTCTGCCCTCTGTATTGCTGGATCACCATGGGAACAAGGGGCAACTTCAGACAAGAATTCACACGAAACACTGAAATCCACGGAGTCTGATGCAGCATTCCTGTCAAACATCCTGGCAGGCTCCCCAGGCTCCAGGGATTGTCTGCAGCATCCATCCACACCAACCCAAACTGCTGTGCTGGGACACTGGTCTCTGCAGAACAGTTATCCCACAGCTCAGCGCTGATGAGTAGGTTTGGCTCAGTAAGCAAGAATTTTGCTTTGCTGAGATTTTGGAATAAAGACAGATCTTGAAATATGTAAAAAAAAAAGAAAAAAAAAAAAAAAGGAAGGGAGAGAGCAGGAGCTGTTGTAGCCAACTCCATGGTGCACCTACACTGAGTCCTGCTTGTAGGTGTGGTTATGCCACTTCAGAAATGATATGGCAGAAGCAGAAAATACACAGAGAAGGAAAACAAGGTCTGTCAGAGGAATGAAAAGGCTCCCACAGATGGTAAATAGATATGGACTGGGACTAGGAAGTATTTTCTAACAGCAATCATAATTAAATTGTAGAAATGATGGTATGATAAAAACCAAACGACAGCTGAATTTGAAAATGGATGGGAGAAAATGGAGAATAGCTACATCTGTGGCTACTAAACAGAATGACACCAACAGAACCTGTGACATGGGACATCTCTTAAACTGCCAACAGCTGAGACATCAGGAAAAGAACACCTCACTTTTTCATCTGTTTCCCAGTGTTCTCTTTGGCCATCCATCCCTGTCAGCCACAGAGTATTCTGTGAAGTGAATCCAGCATGGCCCTTCTTATGCTCTTAACTCTAGATTTGTGTAACTACACCAAAAAATTTCTCTCAGCCCTCTTTCAGTTGAGTGCACAGATGCCCACAACAGCAAACTACAGCAATACAAGTCTCCCACTGAAGTGTATCTCCAGTAAATGAAAAAGTTCATTTTCTGCTGACATCAATTTAACTCTGGTAGTATTTTCCACTGAAAAATTGTCTTTCTTTTCTTTTGTACTTGTGAAATATCTTGAATATGTTAAGGCTAATTACAGGCAATAATCTTCTTTATGAATAAAGTTACAAATTTTACAATGGGTTTTCTTACCTCTCCACTTGCTTTACCAATGGCAGAATTGAGAATGAAGTCAGAAGGTGCAAAGGCATCAACCAGGGCAACTGCATCATCTTTCAACTGTTTAAAACCAAAAGAGACACATTTGACAACTTCTGCAGCTGTCTAAGGCTGAACTACAGAGCAGCATAAAAATTACTTTCATAAAGTACCAACTTTGATAATTTAAGAGAAATCTACAATTAGTAGCCTAGATTTATTTCAATTTCTTTAACTCCCAGGGTAACTGCCAAAAAAGACTGTATTTCAAATGTTTTCCTCCTTTACATAGGGGGTTTTAAACACATTTTAACCAATATGGTGCTGTTTACACATATAAACACATATCATTTTGGACTTTAAAAATATAATGACTAGATTCTTTTTTGAAGTTTTGCTGACCTGCAAAGAATATGTTGCAGTTTGGAAAGCTTTAGTGTTAAGAAAAAAACCCCACAAACTCACTCAGAAATGAAATAAAAAGAACTGTGTTGAAATATTTCACTGGCTTTCCAATGAAGATTGCAAGGCCACAAATGCTATGGTGTTGTTTGGTAGGACATATTGTTTTCCATTTATTGAAATAAATTAAGACTAGATTCAGGGTGAGTGAGTTGCTAAACTTTACAGAAAATGATTCAGAAACCATTAATGTAATAGCCAGTTAACTTACCCCATGAAGTACAGAATAATCTGATGACTGTAAGCTATGTATCTCATTTTTAGTGTTTATATACTCTGTATTGAATCACAATAAACAGGCTTACCCTGTAACATAGCTTCAGAATAGCGTCCTGAATAAATTTCCCAGGTTGTTCCCCCGAAGCATAGCCACCTTAAAAATATTCACAGAGAAGCTTATACTAGTTAAGATTACATTGCTAAAAACTTTTTGCCAAGTTCATGAGTTCAGTAGTCAAGAGTAAGCAACTGCACCTGTGTAATTGAACTGACAGTCTTTCATTAATGAGCTGACTGCAAAACTCTTAATCTAAGCTATGCAGAGCCTTTTGCAGAATGTGCTGCACTACAGCATCTTGCTGCCTATCCCTCATCCTGTCACACAAGCACTGGATCACAGCAAAACCTCTTCTCTCTCCATCATCTCTGAGGTAAGAGAGAGACTTTTGGGTTAATTTTTCACTGCAGATTCCTGCTCCTGAAAATTTGGTCGGGAATGATTGTTCTGTATTATACAAGCAGTAAGAAAATCCTGTAACATAAATCATCACTAGGATTCTCTGCCCTGTCCAGGGAATATTTTTGGTACTTTTTATAAAAGTGACATGCACAGCACATTCAGGGAGCTGACCTCACCTTGGTAGAGCACAGCCAGGTGTTTACTCAAGGACCAGAGCCCATAGAGAGCACTGAGATGCCTCAGCACTGGCTGCAGAGCTGCGGGGACGCCGGGATCGTGGCTGTAGTCGTGGAAGCGCTGTATGGCCGTGTGCTCAATGAAAGCCAGAGCCAAAGACCGACAGTAGTACACCTGAGGAGACGGCAGAAAAACACTGAGGAACAAAACACAAAGAACCAGCCCTCAGCCTGTGCAGAATGGCGTTGGTGAAGTTAGTGGAGTTCTGCTGATTCAGGTGGGATGATCTAGAGGGAGAAATTCTAACAGCAGGAGAAAACACTTTCCACAATGTCTGTGCAAAGGTTAGTTATGGAATGTCTCATGAAATGCCTATTAGAGGTAAGACTGATGCCTATTACCAGTTTTATTTGGCAGTTTCAGCCAGGCTTTATGGGATCAAGAAGCTACATGAGAGAGAAGACAATGTAAAATCAGGTCTGCTGATTTTAGGATTGTTAAGAAACCTACGTGAATCTAAAAAGAAAAAGGTAGGCTTATATTTATTTAATATGATCCAGAGTTTTATAAAGAGGATACAAATCTTCCTATTGAAAAGTTACTACAGTCCCTTCAAATAATAAACAAAAATCTGATCATGTCAGCATGAGTGGATTCTGTAGATGGAGTGCAATAGATTGCAGTATGTTTTGAAGGAACTATTCAACTAGTCCTTCCCAACTATCTGATGAGAAAGACAAGTCACCAGTTACTTTAATGCAAAGTACATAACCTTAAGTGATTGTATGTACTTACACAGGAACACTTCTTTCACTTACACACTTCAGCTTTGCTGTATGTGCTGCCATGGAATAGATTACTGACTGACAACATTCTAGCTGGTGAACAGCAGGGGAATATGATGCCATTCCTGTCCTGGCTGACTTGCTGCAATGATGTAACTCATGTTTGTTTTAAGTTGGTTTTGTTAAGGTTTGGGTGTTTAATTTTTTCCATGTAGAATTAGTTGATTAGTTTTAATTCTTTTCTTTTAAATACTTGCAATACCCTTGCATTTAAATCCACTGCAGCCTGTAAAGAAAGCATATTCCAAAGATCACTGTCTCTCTCGACAGCAGCTGCCCACTGGCACACTTATGTCCAAGCTCAAAAACATTTATAAATTATTATTTACAGCAAAATACACATCCTCTAGTCTCTGCAGCATTAAGGAGGACTGACCCCTTACTAGATGTATTTTTGAGATATGCTAATTCTCTAGTCAGAATGAAATGCATCTTAACATCCCAAATGAAACATTAATAATTATTTTCCTGTTGTTCTCCCCTATAATTCTATTTTCCTCTTTCCCATTGCTTGCACTTCTCTACTGTTTCTATCAAGCTGTGCCCAAACCAAAATAACCTAGGGATAGGCTAGGAATCTCTTCCAGATCCCCCATCGCATGAACAAATATTTTGTATTAGTCAACAACTGGGCTGACAGAAAAGTGTTTCTTCATGCCCAGAAAGTTTTAAATCAAATATATACATGTCTTCAAAGCATAGCTTGTAAATAATTTTCAAATGTTTTTGAGGCATGACATTTAAAATAAAAAGTCCTGCTGTCCTGAGGATGAATTGTAGGGAGAAAAGAAAAACTAATGACCTAAAGCATACCAACACCTATCCCAAAAGCAGTTGTGTGCCTGAACCTCTTTGAATTTTAAATATAATAGATAAAAAAATCTTCATACTTCTGAGCTCACCATTCTAATGCACTGGCCCAAACACCAGCTTCACCAAAACCTGGCTAACTGACAGGCAATCAGCCTGGAGTTTCTGGCAATTCCCAGTCTGGATTTGACCCTGAAGAATTTCTCTATAAGCTGCTTCTAGGCTAAAAGCAGGAAAGATTTTTCTCCCCCCTATTAGTGGTTTCACACAGATCATCCCCTGTTGAAGCCGGGCTGGGACTTTCTAGGTGCAGAGTTGAATGTTGACTATTCCTTCCTGCTGTTTTTTAGCTTTGCAGATAAAGTAAATGACACCAAGCATCTTCAGGGAACTGACCTTTCTCAGTGACAAAAGACAAGTGCTCATTCCTTGGATGTGAACCAATTTTTCTCATGGAGGTAGTAGATGAATCTGGTGAGCTTAGGGATAAATACTGAAATTTGGAGTTAAGCCATTCCTAGCTGTTAAAACTCTCTGGTAAGAGAGTGGATCTGCTATATGTAAATTGTCAATGTTTCCTTTTCAGGTTCCAGTGCTGTCAGTCTGGTATCTTTCATGAGTACTTTGCACTATAGGAATTAGAGATGAAAAAGACCTATTAGGTCATCTAGTTTACCTACCTGCCAGAGCAAGATTCTTTCCTACAATATGTATTTGGCCACAAGTGCAGATGGAGAAGTAATAATCACATGCTGCAGTGTATTTAATACTAACAGATTTAGTCTTCAGAAGTTGTGCTATCAAAATTGCAGACATCACACAGCACATGCCTGCAACTTTTCTGAAGGGAAATATATCCTGAATATATCCTGGAAGATTTCTACTGATGGTAACTGTCCTCATGCTATCATGTTCTGTCCAATGCACATGGTCAGGTATTAAGTTTTATAAGTATTAAGTATTAGTTATCTGACTTGCTGCTTTATGGTTCAGGAAATCATACTTTATGACAAAAGAAGATAAAACTAACAGAAATTGAAAGACTTGGATGAAAAGAAATGAATAAAATAAGAAAGACTATTAAGTATTACCTGACAGTTGTTTTTTGCCTCAAAATCACTTTGTCCAGCCTGCTTCTCCTTAATCATTTTTAGGTCACTTTCTCGGAGCAGGTAGCAAACCAACCATTTATAAGCTGCTAAAGGAACTATGAAAAAGAAAAAAGCAAAATTTTTAACATTCACAGTTATGATGCAAAAAGTCACATGAAAATTCTACTGCCAGCCCCAGATTTTGTTACTTGAGACGAAAAGTGAAACCATCAATTAATCAATCCATTGACATGTCACTTTTTCCATTAATGTAGATACAATAAACATCTGGGGACAACAGTCAGATTGTGAGGGTACAGTTGAAGACATAATCATGTCTGGCCATACACTACTTCAAACTGACCCCAAGCTGGAAGACAAGGTGTATCCACAGCTCAGTTTACACTTCTTACTTAAATAAATTTTTTTGCTGCTTTTTTTTTTCCCATATGAAGACTTAGGCCTGCAAAGTACAAAGTCTCTTCTGAGAATACAAGAACAGAAGACACTCCACAATTACAGGAAGCATGTGACTTGCAACACGGTTTTCACTGGTAGCTGAATGTAATCACATTTAAATTACTAGCTTTGTACATAATTGTGTCATATTTCTAAGAGCAGCCTAGAACTATTAAGGTAAAAAGTTATTCAGCATGAGGTCCTTGCATGAATCCATCTTGTTTCTTAGCTGAAGATTTCATGTAGAGGATACCTGATGGCATAGGGAGTGTTCACATGCTGCCTAAATTAAGGCATTTAGATTAACAGTCCAGTTTGTAACAGAATGGATCAAGAAACAGATTTTGACATTTTTAACTATGGTCTGGTTCAGTAGGTATTGCATGAGAGGAGAGAACATGTGCTGTTGCTCTCTTATTAGGTTTTGGTATTCTTTTTAACTTTTGTGTCCAAGGGCCAATCTGGGCTCAGTGATACACAAATGGGAACAGCATCTAATGTCATACTTGACTTGATTATAGCAGAGTAAATCAGGAAAACTACAGGAAACTCTTTTTCCACCATTACTAATTTTTCACTACACAACAAAAAGCACCTGTCAAAAGCAGATGAACTTCATGCCTTTTCAACATCCCTTGTATGGTTTTCTAAAATAAGCTATTTTAGTGATAGAAGATAGTGGCAATCAATCCCCTTAGAACCAGAAAACAGCAATAAAGTGGCGAAAAACCCTAACTCAGAGATGCTATTTTAAGGGAACAAAAGAGAAAAAATAATATCTGATGTTATCCTCCATTCCAGAAATGAATTTGGGGGAAATAGAATGTATTTTGAAATGCAAACTATGTTCTTAGTAAATAAAAATGCATGTAATACAAGAAATGTCAGCAAATATGACAAATATCTAATAAGCAACAGAGGCTGAATCTCAAATCTCTGGATCCTTTCCACTGGAAAGGAATTTAAAGTTCTAGAATCAGTCTAATAACAGGAGAAGCCTACCTGAGGAGTCCATGCAATCTTCAACACTAATGGCTGTGAATTTCCAGCCAAGAATATGATGGTAGCCTTGCAAAAAGTTTATTGTTCCCAAAGGGGATTCAAAAGGAGCTTTATCTGAAATACCAGAGAAAATAAAAATGATTTATGAGAAAAGAAATCAGACGTTTTGGAACTAAAAGCCTATTACAAAGCCATGCATACACTTGACAGGCCAAATGCAATTAGACCATAATACTTATTTTATTACGGCCTGGTCCAGCCAAAAGAGGACTGGTAGACAAGTGTGGAAAAACCTGACATCACTGCCTGTAATTATTCCCCATAAGATTCAACTCCAACTGCTGAGCTTTCCAGCTCTGTAAGATGCTAGTGAAACTCACTGCTGGAAAACTGAAACAAAATCTAGAGAACTCCAAGATGTGGTGATGGACATTGCTACCAAGTCAGGTGATATGAACTGTTCCAAGTACAATAAACAGACTTATGATGACTTTACCAATACAGAGTCACAGAATCATAGAATGGTTTGGGCTGGAAAGGACCTTCAACATCATCTTGTTCTAACCCTCCCATCCTGGACAAGGGCACTAGACCAGGTTGCTCCAAGCCCTATCCAGCCTGGCCTTGAGCAGTTCCAGGGATGGGGCATCCTCAAGTGCTCTAATCAACCTGTGCCAGTGTCTCATCACCCTTGCAGAGAAGAATTTCTTCCTAACATCTAATCTGAATCTCTCATCTTCTAGTTTAAAACCAAAGGCCATGATTCTCTGCCCATGTAGATAGACAGCTCTTCAGACCAGGATGCAGTGCTGAGGTAATTCAGTTGAACTAAACTGCACTTCTCAGGGAGTAAGACATGGCTTAACCTGATTAGGGATGGCAAAACATCTAGTTAGCTGCTGCAAGACAGGAGACAGAATATTTCTTGCAGCAAATATTTCTGTATTGTGAATGTACCATATGATGGGAGTCTGAAGCACATTATTTATGCTCCACAAAATTATTAAATGACTGTAAATTGCTTTCAGTATGAAAATACCTCCTAATTCCATTAGCCACACACTGTTAGGTGCACTAAGATTCCACAATGAAAACATACCTCTTATGTAATTCATCCAGCTCATTAAGTAGTTGCTGGTTTGCTGAAGCAGGACATTGTTATCTCCCTCATATGTGCAGTTTGGATCATTGTCATTTCGGATTTCACCCAGACGATTCACTTAAGAACAAGTGCACAGTTCAGTATATTGCAACATATTAGTAGAGGCTAAGAGAGATTAAATAATTATTCTGTCACAAATTTCGTCTATTCTCGTAAGTAAAACTACTGTTACAAACAGATGAGCTTGAAAATTCACTGATTACCTTGTACCGTAAAGATTTTAGAAAAGTGCTACATTAAACTTACAAGAGAAATTTTCATCTATAAAGTCTGCATCTTTAGATTTGAAACTGAGACTGAATTACTTGTACAGTATGTCTAAATGCTGATGCAGATCCTGTATGGGTTTAGGGATTTTTTTATGACTTCAAGTATGAAATAACATTTAAAAATATGTATATGAGGATAAAATACTTTCTAAACACATTACTAAAATTCAGAAATCATAGCACAACAGCAGTCAAAGAACACATCAAAGTAACCATTCTCTTTCTGATCAGTGCATGCAGTGTCTGTAACTTACTGGCAAGGTAACCATGCCCTCCACAAGCTTCTCGGCACTCCTGGGCTGCCTGCTGAGCAGTCCAAGATGCCAGTGACTTGCTGGCAGCAGATAAAGCATGAATCTCACGTCCCAAATCAGCCTTTGTGAAAAACAAATTATAAATGAGGAATAAATTTCATAGAAATTAAACTGGTGACCAGCTAAAGCCATAGATACATGTACTGCTTTATAATGAACAATAACTGGCAATACAGACATAAAATTCTCTGAGATCTATCTAAGTGCAACGTGTATTCTTTGGTGCCACAGAAAACCCTGCCACAACTGAGGAACCTTCAGCTTTCCTACATGAGACAGCAATAATGGGCACATGGGTGCATCTTAGCTCAGCTGTACCAGCATTGAGTGAGTTGATTCAGCACCTGCCAAGCTTTCCCTCCCAAACATGGAGAAGCAGCTGGTTGAGGGTGGCCTGTCCAGAAAAAGCTTCTATTCCCTCTGTGACACAAGCAGTATCTCTCTCCCTAGCCAGCAATAGGATAGTTACAGTTTATTGCCTTACACAGTTCTCACTGATCTTTTAAGCATCAGTTTTGCAAAGAGGAGGAAAATTTTTATGTACACCCTGAGAGACTCCAGAGAATTACAGTGGCCTGAATTTACACTAACTCTGTTGACCTTCTTCTGCAAATGCATTTAGAATTCTGGTTTCTGGACATGGGGCTTGATACAACCAAAGCTTATTTAAGAGCACCTCCCTGATTGATGTTGTTTGTTTTAAGATCTCCTGTAGAACAAAAGGAATTCATAAGAATTACATTCTTAAAAATTTTAACAGCAAGATTCTTTCCTATCATGACTTTTTCCTGATAGCCACTGTTTCCCCTAAGATTAGTGACTGCACTGCAGACATCCAGAGATGAAGTATCAGGTAAAAACCCAATATCAAACCCGAGTCAAACAGATTCTTCTGTGTTTTGTGGAAAGAGGAGAAATTAAAATACTCTACACTACCATTAGTACAAATTATTTAGTGAGCTTTAGCTGAAAAAAGCTTGAGGACTTAAGAAAGACTTGAGAAATACACAGCAGTACGTAGGCCTTAAAATGTTTTATTGCCAAAAATTATAAAAATATATAAAATTTATATGCTGTAAAAACACAATACTGCACTTAATTTGATAAGAATCAGTCCTTGCACAGAGACTCATAGATTAAACTATTTCTTCTGTAAAGGGATGACTTTCAGTGGGCTGACTGTGGATGAAAAATTCAGTACTAAGGCTCAGAAGTCAACTTTATTCACTAAAAATATTTATTTTAATGCATGAATTTGAATTTCAAACTCAAGTCAGACTCAGAGAGTCTGTGCAGGAATTAAGATATTTTCAGAAATTTTCACTTTGATATATGCTCCCTGTATATTCATTTACAACAGTTATAAGCAGAATTTACAACATCATAATATATTTATGATAAAAAATTCTGCAAGAGAACACAACCTTCAATCCCACAGAAATCAATAAAATGTTAATCACTCCATCAAAACTAATCTGAATGCTTCTCTAATGCAACTTCAATCAGTACTTTAAATGCCCTATATTTCTGACACATTGCTCTATCATTCCTGATCACAAGAAAGCATAAGACTTCTAAATTGGTCTTCCATTGAACAATTCCCAGATTATTATAGTAAGAACTCAGTGAAGAGGAAATCTGTAAACATCTCACCTGTCTCTGATTCCTGTCCTTTGCCAAAACGCCTGCAAAAAACTCTACAAAGTTCCCAAACAGGGACTTTGAGAAATAATCTAAGGCATATGCAGCAGCCAGATAAGGTAAAAGACGCCATTGCTGGAAAAAAAAAAGAATTAAATTTATTTGATTACAAATTGATATATGTTTTTAATAGTTACTATATTGAACCAACTCGTTGATTTTTACTGTGCTCTAAATGGAAATCTGCTTAATAGAGAAGAGAACAACAACCACCTAAAATATAATTTAATTACATTTAATTATGTTATAGGTGGTTATTGTTCTCTTTATACAAGTTATAGTTATATTGTTTTAGTTCTCACATTTCATGAATTTGTGATAAGCATTCTTTTAAACCAGGGAAAAAGTTCACTGAAGCTTTGGGGACCAAAGACATACTGTTGCCATGTGTTTATATAATGTCTGGCATGTCAGGATAAGTCACGACTCATAAGTTTCCTCAGTACAAACATACAGAGGTTGTAACCATTTCATGGGGCTCATGAAGGAAAAGAAAAGCTGCTTGAAAGTCTTTGCTGTAAAGGAAGAAGGGAATGAGAGTTTCAGCAAGCGGAACCCACAGAACAAGCCAAAACTGGGAGAAACTGAGAGACTCAAAGAACAGTGGAAAGCAGACCCTGGCTTTTCCAGAAATGGTGGAAGGAAGGCACCTTCCACCACTTTTCAGAAATTCAAGAAATGTTTCAACATTGCAAGATAAGTGTCGACCCGGAAAAAGGCACCCACACTGCAAGGACCAACTGGGCAGGTTTGTTTTCACCATTTTTATATAACCTCTGTCATTCAGCAGATCTGAGTTTTCCCAGTTATTCTACATACAGTTGTTTTATTTTTTTCAGAGCAAAAAGTGTTTCTCATTAGCATCAACTGCAGGTAAACCTTGGTTATAATCCTCTTAAATCACTATTAGCTTGAGAGTTTTCCACAATGAATGTTTTTGAGTTCTATACTTTTAAAGCATTCAGGCTACAAATGAGAAACAGCATAGAAACAAAAGAAGCACAGATATTTTGAAACAAATGCTACTTTCTACTTTCTACATCTGCAGTACTTTTGCATGTGTATGTAAGACAGCCTTTCTCTTACAAGGTTACTATTTTAAAAGACAAATGCTTCCAGCTACTTCAGAGAAAACATGAATTTTTTTTTTTGTTTTGCTCTTCCAGAACTTGTTCTAAAAACCTGGTCATGCCAGGAGAAGTTTTTGAGCTGGAATGAACCCCCACAGCTGTACTGGAACGATGCTTCAGGTGACACAGAGACAACTTTAATTTCACTAACTTCAGAGTCCGTACTGTGATCTGCAGTAGCTCTGAACGTGAGTCTCATTACATAGAAGTCTGTAGATAGAATTCCAAAGTGTTTACCTGTGTTTGGTATTCAAGGACAGGTATTTCTTCATCCTCAGTGGGTCCAAACTGACGGCGAGCTGCTGAGAAGCGAATGGCTATCGCCAAGGCAAGCTTTAAGTTGGTTGTGGAAAGTCCTGTGATCATAATTCTGCCACTGGACAAGGATCCCAGAGCTGCACTGAAACGTTCTTTAACCTCCTGAATGAATAGAAGGCACAGAATGAATGCTGAGGCTAACATTTCATTTTACCCCCACAAAGATGCAACTTGGTAGCATGAGAAGAAGCAATTTTGTCAGTTTTGTCTCCTGACTCGTTCAGATGAGGCATTCAGGTGAGACTCAGAACAGTCTTGCCTGAACACAGTCAAACTCTAAACTCTTTGGGATCAGTGGGGTCATGCAGAAACCACAAAGTTCAGTAAAGTCAGCAAGGTGAGTTGAGACATCTCTGAAATTCAATTAAAAAAACAACATTCATACCTCATGTGAAATTGCCAACAACCTTCTTAAGTTCAGGTCTTCCTGACATAAGAGGCCCATTGCTCAGTTTCTCAACCCACTTATACCTTTGTCTATTTCATGAAACAAGATCTTGTTTCGTACCTTGATAGAACTTGAGTACTTCCCCTCAGCTGTGACATCTCCAGCTATATTCAGGATGTTTTCTTTTGGTATCCTGACATTGTGGAACATGGCAAATCTGTTTAAACAAATACACAAACAGTATAAAATCTATGTCTACATAGTCTGAGGTGTTTGTATTACAGAAAAAAGGTCACAAGAAAGAGGGGATTGCAAAATTATCTCAGACATATCAGCGAACTGAAAACAGAGCCCATCAGGCCAAATAGGCAATTTTAGGGAAGTATGCCTGGGACAACAAAGCCTTTCAAACTCAGAGTAGTACAATAAATTCAAGAAGAGAAATTATTTGTTATAACTCTTCTGATTTTTGATCTTTTGTTTTAAAAAGATGATGATTACAAAACCAAAAAAACCCACTTCATTGACTGTAGGAGACCATTTCAGCAGCTTTGTAAAGAAAGAAGTAAAAAAGAATGGAAGGATAAGTAATGTATTCTGGTTGAGGGAAGACACAAGTAAAGTTACTTATCAGAGACCTTGTACACAGGCAGTTTGACAGGTACTTTCACTGACACCTCAGAAAGCTGAACTGAATTCTCAGGCTGCATGACTTAGGTTGGCTAGGTTGGAATCTCAGCAGTTAAAAGGCTTGGGAACATGAACAACTTCCTTCTGCCACCTTGAACAGGACTGGGCCATTCTCATTCCAAATAATTCCCTGCCTCAAACAACTCTGCAGTACTGTATTCTTAACTGAGGTGTTGTTTATTCCAGTCTGGAGACTGCTTTGGAATAGAGACACTATATATTTTTATGAGTCTAAAATATAGACCAGTGAGGATCACTCATTCTACTGCAATACAAATAAGGACATAGCTGAAATAGTGCCCTGAGAAGGAACTGAAAAGAAAATTTTCCTTTGTTTAAACTCAAGTTAGGAATTCTATTCCCTGAAATGTGGTATCTTAGAAAAGGAAGAGCAGCATAACCCCTTCTAAATTGCAGCACTCTAGCAGCAATAAAGATGGAAGTTCTTAAGATAGGGAGAATGTCCTGAGTATTCATATTCTTCAGGAAGAAAGTGATTGAATTTTTTCATCCAAATGGGCAACACAATTTGACACAATAGCAGCAGTATCAACCCTACTCATATCTAATAGTACTTTGAAAGCTGTATTTGTAATCAAAGAAAATTCCTTTTTCCTGCCAATAAAGGCTGATCTGTTTAATATGGCTCACGAGAGCCAGGTCATTCACATTAATAAATTACATAAGGGCTGCATTGCTGCATGTGCTTTTAAATTATGAGTTGTTTCCAAGGAAACATATCTGAATACTGAATTTATTCAGCCTTAGAGATACACAGTATTTTCAGACTTAGACACAGAGAAAGGCGTGCTATCCTAACCAAGAACCAGCTGCCTCAACAACTCCAATAAGTGCTTTGTTAAATGCCAATTTCAGTGAGACTACTTAGTAATAGAAGCAAATTCAGATTTTCCAAAAATCTGATTTCATCTATGTTAAATTTTTTTTCATATCACTGAAACTACAAATTATCTTTCTAGAAAGATCTTTGGCTAAATTCACATTCTCTTTTCCCTATATCCCAAAAAGAATCACAACTAAAACTGTACAACAACCAATATTTTTAAGCAATAGCATGAATCTTAGAAAGAACTTGAGCTTTTAAATTATTACTACTCATTACTTTAATTACAGAAGTGTGTGTGTGGAAAGGTTTAGGTTTCTAGTTTATACTAATTTTTCACAGTTGCTGTCCACCCACAGAATTCCAAGAAGGTGCTTCCTCCTAGGATCTTACAATCCAAGCATAAGGTAGGAAGCTACAACGATGTTCCAACAGTGAAGCAGACACTAATTACTGAAGAATATTTTCCTGACAGGATGCCTGCCAGTCACAGCACACCAGCAGCTCATCATTTTTTACAAGCCATTAAGTCAAATGAGAATTTTAAAAATCAGAGTGACGAAATTAAGACAGCTCCATGGATGTTTATAAGGATCCCTCCCAAGCAGGAAGGGATGCATGGAAAGAAGCAATGAAATATTATTTTAAAAAGCTATTGAATGGGTGATAAAAACTGGAATCATGAGCCAGACTATAGGAAGAGTTGACCTAACAGAGAGATGACGCAATCTTTGGGGCACATATTAGACCATATTTCAAAGGGCTCCAGTTCTTAGGCTTTCTCTCTGCAAATACGTATCTGGAACATGCTTAGCCTTGTATGTGATGAATGGTAAGATTTCATGGCAGCATTCATAGAATCATTAGGCTGGAAAACACCTTCAATATCAGAGTCCAACCATTTCCCCATCAGTACCATGTTCACCACTGATCCACATCCCCAAGTGTGACATTCACACATCTTCTGAACCCTTCCAGGAATGATGACTCCACCTCTTTTCCCTGGGCAGCCCATTTCAATGTCTTAATACTCTTCCAGTGAAGAAATTTTTCCCAGCATCTAACCTAAACTTCGCCTGGTACCACTTGAGGACACTTCCTTTTGTTCTGCCATTTGTTACCTGGGAGACCAGGACAATTAATAAAATGGTAAATTATCCTCTCTTATGTGTTGTGTTTTACACTGTAGTGCATATTCACTAAGCAAAGTTGTGCAGTTGTAGAAATTTTTTTATATTGACTTGTGCTTGAGACTCAAGTGTTTATAAAAAGCAAACTGAAAGCTACTACTTTATAAACCTATATAGCAATTGCCTACTTTCAGGGATTCCAAGCCTACTCATAATAAACATGTGACAGATGTGTGCTGAACAAAACAGCTCCCAAAATGACCTAAACGATTTTATCCACTTTCACTTGCTGTAATACAATCCCAAACAGTTAAATCTAAGGGAAGTCTTCAGTTGGAAAGAGTGAAAAACCTTCAAGAAAGTTTTATAATAATAATCTGTCTGACACAAATATAAGGAAGCTAATTCTGTACCACATAAAAGTGACCTAAAATTATTATGATTAAAAAGTACAAGCACACCCTTCTTTAATAACTTCACACAGAGCTAGTGAACCAGAATATTGAATTTCCTCTCATTATATGGTAGCCTATTTTCTTAAAATCAAAATGAATTCAAGTAACAGGTTTTTAAAGTTTAGATTTTTTCCCTTGATATTATCCATTACAGATAATATTATATAAAATATGTGGATATACATATCAGATGGCAAAGACTTTAAGAAGCAAAGCAGAGCAGCAGAACTAGCAATTAAAAATTCAACAGAAAATTTCCATGTGTAAAGGAATAAGACATTTTGCCTATAAGCACAAGTGTTGAAAATAAAAGCAGAACCTCACAGGACTGGTGAGTTAAGTGACCTTGTGAGATTGCTGCCAACTGCTGTTATGCTCCTTCTCCAAGAACTTCGCTATTGGGAATTGTTAGACATACTGGCCAATTGGAACTTGATATTGGAACATATTAAAAATAAATAGTAAGATTTAATGAAGTCAATGATCACGTTTTTAATGGTTATTAGCCTAGAAAGCATGGACTTGGCCCACATCTGTCAACGCATTTAGGGGAAAAATCTCCTTAAAGAATTGAAGAAATATCTTACAATAATGGAACTATATACACAGTCATGGGGATATCATGTACCAGCAAGCTTGGAAAATGGCTAAATTTCACACAGTGATGACAAGACCAGAGGTTTAAAAGCTGCCCTACTTAGGGCCTCTTCAGCACAGCAGATAGCATGACTGGGATTAAGGCCTCTCAGCAAGACAGACAGACAGCTGTCACTTTCAATAGATATCACAGGCCTCTACAGCAATGTCTAATTTTGCATCCTGTAGACACATTTTTTACCACACATTAAAAAAAACCTGTGTCACATATATTTCTACCAAGAGCAGTTGAGCAGAGGAAAGTGCCATTCCAATAGCAGCGTTCTTGTTTGGGTTCCTTGGCCAGTAGTTTAGGGAACATTTCAAACTAAGTTAATCTCACTGACTTTAAATCACACAATAGTAATTCATCTGGTGTGCAGCAATGCTGATAAAAGAGGAGCAGCTGGAAAAGCTACAAGCTCCTTTTGCCAGTAATAAAGTAATAAACTGTTACCTATAGTGCAAATAGCTCAAACATGCTTTGGTGAACTTCAGACTCACTAAAATCCTTTTCTGTCAGCTTTTGTTACTGACTATCTTAGAGATGGTGCAATCATCTCTGCAAAAGACTTTCAGCCAGAACCAGAAACCAGGTGAATGGTATTGGAAGGCTGCGAGTCAGTTGATATCAGGGCTGTTTATGGGATACATTAAACCTTGGGAAGAGTAACATTTCAGAGGTTTGATTAAAAACTTGCAGAAGAAAAGAAAACTGCCACATATTCTAGACTGATGCCCACAGAAAGGTTAGAGCTGAGAAGAGTTACTCTTACAGTGAAATTGTGTGGCAGTATTTTAGTTTTATTTTCCACAATCAAGGCTGTCATGTAAGAATGCAGCCCTGTACAGTAATGCTCAATAACAATGATAAAACAACATCGTTTATAGGCCTCCTAATCCCAACCTAATGGACTTCACAGGCACACAAAGACTCACTCACACTTAAGTTCTCACAGTCCAGCTCATGTTGTGAGAAACTCTGGATGAGCATACTCCTGCAGCTGTCAAGAGCTGACAGAGCTCTGCTAAGGAACAAAAATGTCTGGTTGAAGTTCACTGCAGATGTGAGGCTGTATTTCTGTGCATCAAAAAACAAATGTGTGACCAGATTTAAGTCTACCTTTCCCCATTTTCACCCACATCAAGTGCCTTTCAGTGTGAAGCAGCTACTGCTGAAGAATTTTGAGGCACATGAACATGACAAAAATGAGGGGATAAGGCAGCAGCCTGCAGCAATGTGACCACAGCCCAGTAACACTGCACGTACTCACATAATGCCCAACCCTGACTGCAGAAACGACAGGAGGGGGGCAAAGCAGGGAGATGTCAATGATTCTGCTGCAAAAAGCACACCTTTAACTTAAACTGTAAACATGCAAGATGTGTTTGCAAAATACCTAGTTTTAACTGTGAAAGTGGCACTTTTCCCAAGGACTGAAGTGTCCATGGTGTATTCAGATAACGTAAATACAGGCACAAGCATTTGAACATTCTTTTTTCATCTATAGCCACTTAATTGCTATTGCTATCACAACTGTTTGATACTTAGGTCAGAGGCTGTAAGTCAATAAAAATATTAAACAAGCCCAAGCTTGTTTATTTGGGAAGAAGGACTGATTTTTAGACTTGATTTCTTCCATCTCTATTCTTTTTCCTGTACCAAAACAGCCACTCCTAAGGCCATGCAGTGAACCAGACCTGACAAATTATCTGACTGAAGACTACAAAAACTGGTAGGGTTTCTTCATTAGTTTTTATGCAGTTCCAGTTCCCGTACAGCTACATAAATGTTCATCAAGCAGAAAGAAAAAGGTAGTGTGGAAGTAGAAGCAAATAACCAAAGAAGCTGATTATAGACATCTTCACTGAACTACTGTTTCAGATTGAAAGATGAAGTTCCAAAGACTATTTAGGCTTCAACCATGTATTATAGTTCCTATCTTCCTGGTGAAATAACTGCAACAGTTGCAAAATCTAAATGAGCATTAAGAGGATAAATAGTAGAAGACAAAAAGGACTAGACTGATTGATTGTTCTGTCCTTAAACTAGTAATAGCAGCATCATAATGTACTATTGGCAGTGATGCTGAAATAGGAATGAAGAAATAAAGTATGAATTAACCATTTAAATGCAATTGGTAAAGGCTTGGAAGTCATGTGATATACCCCATCTTTGTCAATATATAAGGAATTATAGTGAGGGCTTTCTGAGCCATCTCTTTCCAGAAGGATCCTTTCATGCGATTTATTGCTTTTCTATCAAATAAATCCCCTTTACTCATTTCTTCTTGGGCATTCTGTTTTGTTTTGAGTATCCAGAACACTAAATCTGGCCTCATTGATTGCTAGAGAATATGCTGAACATCTTAGTGTGTTGTACGTGTGCAAAGATTGACTACATTTTAATTGCACATGAACGGCTGTTAAACAGCCAATAAACCACCACATCAGTTTTCCCAAGCCCCCAATCATCATTAGATCCAGTTAATTCTTCCTCTAGAAAGACCCTTTACTCCCCTCCAAAGGCTTAAGGTAAAATGACAATTTCATTTCTCTAGTTCTTCCCTTACAAAGGGTTTTATCTTCTTAACAGATTGCATACATGTTATCAGTGGACACAGCTGAATGAGCTCAGAACGTGTTTTACAAAGAGAGGCATGGTAAGCACTACTTCAGAAATACAATTATAGTTGATTTTCATTCTTCCCCATGCAGATACAGTTGGGCATCATTTCCATCTCTGGAGAGGGGAAAGCAGAAATTTGCTGCTTGTTACAACCGGACATGAAAATGGTTCACTACCAATTCAGTGTCATTTACTGATGTGCACTGAGTTAATGGGCAATCTGGGCAATGTTCCAGTACCAAGGTACATCCTTCCCCACCCTGCCCCCCAAAAAACCCCAAACAAACAAACAAACAAACAAACAAAAAATCCACCAAAAAAAAAAACCACACACACATCAAAGGAAGGAAACAGAAATGCACATCAACACACAGCCCAGCTCTTGTTTTATGTGTGTGCCACCCCTCCACCCCTTATGCCTGCCACGCATTTTACTGAAAGGCCCCTGAAATCCCAAATACTCAGAGATCTTTTCAGTAGGTTTTTTTTTTTCCCTCAGCTACTACCATTTTGGGTCCTCAGTGAGCAGCATATTTCAAAGACTGCCAGAGCACTAGCAACAGGTGGGCATTTTAATATTATAAAATAAAGACTGAAGCACTTGCATCCCCTGGTGGCAGTCTGATTTAACTTCAGTAACAAAACACAAACCCAATTTATACTCTCCATAAGAAAAAGTAGAGTTCTATTTATATCCCTTTATGCATTGATTACACAAATTATTGCAAATTTCCTAGAGAAAAAAAAATTCAAAATATTTTACAATGTTTTTGTCTTTTTTTGTCAGGGTAGCTAAAGTTACAAAGACCTGCAAACACCATGTGATTTTTGGACATCCACATTATGAAACTATGAGAATTACTTGGAATGATAATTTTAGAAATGGATTCACACTGCAAAAATTCCCACATTATTTCTGACATTCTTTCTCTTACTAAAAAAATTATACTCTGCATCAGCAGGAAACCAGCTTTCAGCCAAACAACCCAAGAGAATAACTGTTTTTCAAAGCCAGAATGGACAACTATAATCAACTACTCTGTTTTCTTACATAGCATAAATCACTTGCATTTTCTAAGGAGGCTCTGGAATTTCTTCCCCATGACCTTCATTAACGTTCAAGAACTAAACTCTCTGTATCCATACCGAAAACTATTAGCACAAATTTCTTGAAGCACAGGAACAAAAGCAAACATCTGTCAGAGATGTCAGACTCTGATCCCCACTGTGACCACACATCCTGAGTGTAACTACATGGAAACAGACCTGATTTACTCAGTGCTCATGGTAGCTGAACCAGACTTCACCGACACATTCAAAATAAACTGGCAGTGCATGTAGTGGAGACTAACACCAGCCTGTGCTTTCTCTGAGACAAATGAGGATGTAAGATTGCTAAATGGACAAGGAGAATACCTTGACAAGGTGTTTGTGGTGAAATATCTCCCTGTGGATCCTGGCATTTTGCAGATCATGCAACCAAGAGTCCATTCTCTAGGGTGGCATGGCTTGCTGTCTGTGCACAGAAATGCAGAACTTCCTCTCCAGTCCCCATCCAGACCTTCACGTGCCTCTGAGAGCTGACACCGCCAAGCCCTGACACTTCTGACAGCTCAGTGTGTGCAGGAGCATTGCAGAACAAAACTTGGCTCCCTGGCTCTTGACAACAATGTTGGCCTGCCTGCAGTCTTAGGCCTCTCCAAAGAAAAAAGCAGCTAAAGCAGTTTAGGAACACAGGACACTCGAGTTTTTAGCTAAATGAGGGGTATCTGTGGGTAAGCTTGGGCTCCCTCATACTTCTTTCTTAATCTTCAAGTGCTGTCTTAAGGTTTCTAATGCAGGGACTATCTTAATGCATATTTAAGAGATCTATATCCATGACAGGGGCTTTTTGGGCACTACTGTTTGAACTAATAATTTTCTTGAAACAACATATACAAAGTAAACAGGAATGCTCTATGACTGCTTTAAATGACATATGATAGATAAGGGACTTTATCTGACATTAAGACAGGGAGTCACTGGTATCTCACTTAAAGAGCATTTTATGGATTATAATTTCAAATTTTATCAGTTGTTATCTGTATTTGAATAAATACTCTATTTTTTCCAGTAGATAATGGAGAAAATTATTTAAAATTATATACATTTAAAGTCACATAACAAGCATACTCTTCATTACCATGCTGCACGTAATCCATATTGCAATATAAGAATGAACAGCAGAATTTAAATACTTCTATAGAAATATGAAGTTGATTAACATTTAGATTACTCAGGCCCATGCTGCTGTGCCATCTGGTGGCTACTAGTCTGTAATGCAGAAGCAGAAAAAAAATACCCACCAAACCTTAAATATCCCTCTTTTCCAAGTCTTTCTTACAGTTTTCCTCTACAAATTAATTTTGAGTTGTTTCAGGTTTTTAAAATTTATTTCTTCCATGTCTTCAGGAAACAGAGAATCAATGATAATGAGCTAAATAACCATAAAATTCCTACAACATTCTGGAAATTCAGTCAATGCCATAATATTTGAAACCAGGATACTTTCAGATGTCTATACTGTGTTTACTGCAATGATCTGTTTTGAAGGACAATAGAAAAATCTGTAACAAACTGAATCAACAGAAAGAATTAAATTTGAGGCATAAGGAAGTGAAACCTTTCTTTGCCATTTAAAGTTTATGTCTTTATACAGAGCTATGTAACTAATCTAACAGTTTAAATAACTTTTACGTAATGACTGTTCTAATGCAGAAATATACCTTTGTTTTCTCACTGTATCTCCTCCCCATCAAACACCTTTGGTTATTAAAGCAGACAGAAAGGCCCTTGGAGATCATGACTAAGAAATGGAGCCAGGTACGATTTTATTTCAACTGTACACACACAATACAGAAGAAAATAACTAGCATTCTATTTCTTGGCTGCAATCTAGAAATCCCACGGTTTAAACAAGAGACATAGTTTCTCTCTTTGGTCTCATTTATCTTAATCTTTACTGAAAATAAACCTTATCTGGGGACCACCATTAGCCTTCCTGTGGGCTGGAAATCAACAGAAAAAATAATTAAAGTCTTACATCCAGATCTGTGCAGAAGCTGATAAAATTCTTTACCCAGAACTTACTAGATTTTTTTCCATTATTATTGTTGAAGAGTCTGTAACTGCAAGACTACCTGGGGATATTCACAGAATACCAGGAGCACTTCATATTTTAAAGAGTGAGAAAGGCTGAAAGGCTGCTAATATTCAGACAGAAAATACTGAAAATCAAGATCTTTCAATCTGGGTTTTTTTTCAGAAATATCAACAATTTTAAACCACTAGTGAACATTTCAGGAGTAAGGACAGAACAGAGACAGGGGGATCTTTGCACGCACCACTGCAGTGTGACATAACCTAGAATGTTTTCTCTTTCAAATGGATTGACTTACCCGTTATCCAGCCCATTCAGCCCAATTTTCTTTCCTACATCTCCTACCATCACACCTGGCATTGGTAGGAGAGTTTTTGTGTCTCGAATCTGTACAGAAGTGAAACAAAAACATTTCAGTAACAGAGTAATGAAAGCTATTGACTGAATTTTTCCAAGGTTGAAAATATTCCCAACTTGTACCCTGATATTAATGATAAAGAGACTTCCCTGTTTCTTTCAAGCACATAATCCTGCATATAACTTGTACTTATGCATCCTCTCATTCAGGACACAGATACTTTAATGAAAATTAATTTGGAATATGACATTAATTACATCACTGTTTTAAATATCACTTAACAATGATGACTGCTCTCATCAGACTACCACTGAAACCTCCTTCAGAAACAGGTAAAGCAGAAACCATTGGAATTTTTATGCAACAATCAGCTCTGAAATATTACAATTCTGTAATAAACTTTGTTCAGTCTGCAGCTAGTCTACTACATTTTACTATGTAAAAGTTTTGCACTACACCAACATATTTTCTACATATTTTCTGATGCCTTTAATTCTATAAAATTATTTCTGTGGTAGAAGTTTTCAGATTTCATGCAGATCAGCATGAAGCACTGGCACACATAAATCATCTTAAGTCCTGTGCAAGACTTTCAGGACTTCATATGACACAGATGAGTTCTATCTATACAAGTACCAATATCATCTGGAGACTTTTCAGCTCTTCTATATTTTCTGAAGGTTTTGCAAAAAAATGAGAGTATAAAACCAGCTCTACAATCTTCATAAAATCAGTGAACATTTAAAAAAGTATCCTGGTTACAATTCCAATAAAATGTAAAGGTATTAAATAAAGAATCTGCTGGTCAGGTATAAACAACAGCATAACAAAGTCTTTAATTTGAACCCACTCTTCCCCAAAAGAATGAAATTATTAACAATATTTCTACCCTACCTGTACAATAAAGGGATGTAATCCTTGGCACTGTCCATCAGGAGTATAGAGCTGGGCATACAAAACTGCATGAGTGGCATGTTTCCCCAAATTACCAACCCAGAACTTTGCAGCTTCAAAGTCAGGTGTATTGATGACAAATTCCTGTAACCAGGAAATAAAAAGAAAATTATATAAATAATTAAAATCAGGTCACAGATTTTTTTTTTCACCACCATGGCAATGTTCTGAAAACATCCATTACCTGCCAGGATTTATTCTATACTGCACTCCAGCACCTGAAATCTCTCTTATCATGTTCAATTTTAGAGAGAACACATGTAGTAAGGAAAAAAAATTAGAGCTTGAAAAGCTCATTATCTCATTGTAAAGACTGAAACTCAGCTTTTTTAATTGCTTATTTAAGGAGTTAAAAAAAAAAAGGCAGATTAATGGACTGGGAAGCATTTCCTAGATCTTAGGTTAAACTGAGCTGTGAGTTCAAGTAAAGAACTGAGAGAGCTGTTTCAGCTGTGAGAGCTGGAGCCTGTGCAGGGACCAACTCCTCCTCACACAGTTCAGTATGGAAAGGCAGCCTGGCTGACAGTGTGCAGCAGGGACTAACCTGAGTGCTGGCATCAAATGTGGCTGTAGTCCGTAAGCCTTTGGTGTTAGATCCGTGGCTGAGTTCAGTCAGAGCAAAACAACCAAAAATCTAAATTAGGAGACAGAGGGCACAGTTCAAGACCACTTTATTATATTAATTGAAACAGCAAGACTTTCAAATGAGTTCAAATTCAGCTATTAGAGACTAACTTGGCAAAAAAGCCCAAACTAAAACAAAGCGGGAAGTGATAAAGAGCAACAAAAGAAGCACAAGGCTCAGTTAAAGTGCAATCAAAATATTTATCTTGCAAAATCAGAGGGTCTGGCCAGACAGTAAATGCTGCCCACATGGCCTAGACTGGAGAAAATGTTTAGGATTGGCACCTTCTGTATCAGACAGGCTGCATTTATTCTGCAGAATGCTTGGTCCCAAGTCCCCATGGAACTCCATGTGGTGTTTCTTTGGCATTAAGACATTTTCCATTTTATAGCATTAGAAGGGAATTTTTATGGCAACACATCAAGGTTAAGAGTATCCTAGTAGGATAGTCTTAAATGACTCTGGACAGAGCCTGAACTGGTGTAATGTTATCTATACTGCCTTTAGGGAAAAGTTCCCAAATTTTCTCTGCATGTTAACAAAACATATCAGGAAGTGGTTTATGAGCTAGTAGTAAGGACAGTCAGAGTTCAATGCTTGAATCTGCTCCATGGCCTTTTCTTTTGCTATTTAGAGGTACCTAGGTATGTAAAGAGATCAGAAATAACACTAAAACTGCAAATAGTGCAAACACAGCTCTAATAGTGTCCATTTCTCACAAATTATTAGAAAAAAATTACCTCCATGCTATAAGCTTGTTCCAAAACGTATGCAAGTCTCTTAGAAGCACTCATAATTGACCCTGCAAACGACTGTAAAAACAGAATAATGAATTAAATCAGTGCCCTGTGATGAAAAGCACAAGTTGCACATGACTTTTAATAGTGATGTCCAGTAAAGAGACCAGGGAAAGTGGGCTGCATAGGAAACTATAATTAGACTATAACTGGGGGAGGTAAGTCAGGATTTGATCATGTCAAGGCCCCTTTACAGATGACTGAACTCATCCCAGCTCTAACTGGTTCAAGCCTTCATTGCAATTGCTTAGAAATACTTTCCATTTGTCCTTAGTGATATTCCCTTGAGCAAAGGAAAACTTAAAGACTATTTTAGTTCATTTTACTGCCAAACAGATTGGGAGCTGAAAGTAGCTGCTTCAGGATCAAACAAGAATGCTGATTTGAAAGCTGCCTTCAGTTTTCCTACATAGATATTCACATAATAAAACTCTAATTCCTAGATCGTTGCCAGCTGTGTGAAGACTAATAATTAATTAATTTATTAAATTGATAATATTTGACCAGCTATGTTGAGCATTCTTTGTGAGAGACCCATCTGGGAAACAACTGATTAACAGAATTCAGCCACTGATGCCAGTGAGAAATTTTAAACTGCTTTACATTCCTTCTGGATTCTGCTCTTCAGTAAGACACTGGGGCTCAAGCAGGTAAGTTTCTGATACCTGCAAATCTTTAGCAAACACACAGCCACCAACAACCAAGTTCTTTGGCTACCCTAAAGAGGAAGCAGAGGAGTAAACAAAAGAAAGCATAAAATCTTTTTTTCTGTATCTCTGTCTGTACTGTTTCACCTTAACTTTCCAGGTGGGATTCCAGTGGAGACAGGGATTTAACAACAAAGATTACCCAGAGCTCTCTAACTGCTCTAAACAGTTAAAACTTAATACCATTCTTGAGGAAAAGATCAAGTTTTAATAAAATAGGCACAAAGCAACAGAATTATGGTATTAGAAGTTACTTAAATTCAAACATACACTACTATAGCCATTGAACTGTACTTACACCAGAATGTAAGAAAAACTTGAGACACAGAGACCAATCATACATTCCTATAAAGATCACCATGTGAAAGAGCCTTAATGGGTCCGCCATGGCTTCTTGCTGAGAGAGGAACTCGTACTCAAAGAGCCTTTTACAGCGCAGGAAGGTCAGCTCCTGGTACTTCTCACGGCACAAATCCTCCCCAGGATGATGTGCAAAGAGAGGATCATTTTCCAGAGCAGAGAAGATTCTGTTCTTGGAGAGGAAAAAACTGACATGAGACTATTGACCTAAAACCATTAACAAAACTTATTAACTTCCTTCAAAATAACACTGGGTCTCAAACTACAATTGTTTGCTGCAAGGTACAAACTTAAAAAGCAAAATTTCCAGAGAATTAGGAAATATATTTAAATTATCTGTCATATATACAGCTCATGCAGCTAAATTTTATGACATCTCCTTCACCATGAAGTGATTCACTCTGAATCTAAAAAACAGTATGGTAAAACTTACTTGCTTTGTGTAGCAGCTTCACTATCTCAATACATGAAGCTGCTGGCAGAATCCAAGAGGCAAAAGTCCCTCAGTCTGAGGATAAAGGTAAAACTCCAGGGCTTATAGTCAGTTAGAAATATGCCATGATGTTAAAACCATAAGGCCACCACAACTGCTCTGCTCCCAGATGAAAGTAAAAAAAGGCTCCATTTAATGGAACCACCATATGCAGCCCTTCAGTGTGGGGTTGTGCATCTTTTAATGTTGTAATTTGGCTCCTTTTTGTAGTAGGTAATATATTATGGCATTTTTTTATCCCAGTGTCTTCAACATATCCACACCTTCTTAATTGTCTTTCACATAAGAAGGAAGAAACCCAGACTTTCTGTGCTTTCCTTTGAAAGGCAGACATTCCTTTTCTCTGTGTAAACATCTCTACATGCCCACACAGCTTTGAAACTCCAGACATAGAACACTTGGGGTTTTATCTCTGCTGTAACACACACCAGCCAGACAAAACTAGGCCTTTTTGATTTCTCTGATCTACTTGCTAGGATTTTTATAATTATGGTGAAGATTCAAGATTACTTAAATCTATGTAAATGTACACCATCTTCAGAAAGCCAGTTCTTTCTCCTCCTATATCTTCAAGTCATGCATTTCCACACCATCTCTTGTGCTGCAGTTAATCTCTTTTCTTGGTAGGATTAGCTTTCAGCAAGGTTCACATGCTAATCTCCAATTGCAATGCCACATAAACATTAATTCAAGCACAGAACATTGGAAATTAGGTCAAAGTAAGACAGAAATACCGTTTGATGGTGGCTTGAACTTAGCTCTGCATAAGTGCCTTGCAAAATCACGTGATCTATTATTTAAAGCAAACAGTAAAGAAATATGGTAGAATATAGTTATTTCTCAATTTGAAATGAACACTCAAATTCTGAAATGTAGTACCTGCTGTTCTCCCCTGTACTGATGTTCTGTAATTAAATAAGTCTTATGACACAGCAGAATAGATTGCTTAAAAATTCAGCTCTGTTCTGAAAATCAGCTGTGCAAATCAAATTCCTTCATGCTCCATATTTACAGAGCATTATTAACTATACTCCCTTTAAAAAAAAAACATACTTAGTTCTACTGATATCTGCACAATTAAAACATGCTTACAATTCTTTGCCAAGTTTACCTTCAGCTGGATGACATCTTCACCATCTATGAAAAGTGCCATCTCCTTCCAGTTGAAGGAAGCTTTCTTACGGTATCTGGAAAGGGGGCCTTGAGGGAAATCTGCCAGCAAATTATCCCGTGAGTTTTGGTTGCCAGTCATTTCTTTCTGATTCATTGTTAGCTAAACTGCAGCAAATGGGAAAAGATAAAACACAAACTGAAGCACCACAGATATCGCCTTTGTAGTTATAAAAAGAAATTAAAAGAGTTGTTTAATTAAATCCATGGATTTGTTTAAATGTATGAGTACAGCACTGCAGAGGCAACTAAAATCTTGTCCTTCCCCTTTTCTAATTCAACTGGCTTGATACAAAGAAAAAGAAAAAATGCCTTTGACCCAATGTAAACGAATTACATCATCTTTGTTATTAAAATATGAGCTAAAAATGAAACAGGGACAACACTGGTTATCACCATATTGTGTATTAAGAAAGAGGGTGATAAAAGTGAGAAAATAGCATGTCTTAAACAGCAAATGCAGTAAGGCCCCATGAAGTCTGCTGGCAACTTTGTGTGCATCTATGGGTCAGGCAAGAGCACTACAGAACTGCACAGACCCTGCAGGATTTCCCTGTCAGGAGGTGCAACTGCACTGGTTCGGGAGAGAGAGGAGAATTGTGCCTTCCATTAGAACCTGGCCCAAAGAAATAGAGGCTGATCCTCTGCTGCTTCCAGAAGCTGGTGCTGGAGAGCCCTCTGCTGCTCATCATCACACAGGGCAGAGATCTCTGCTGTGCCTGGAGGGAGCAGAAACCACTGGACAGGGCAGCAGAAGGACTGGCTGAAAGAAGCAGCTCAGAGATACAGGCACGACATCCTGGCCCAGGGCTGGCCAAGGGCTCACTACAAACTTTGAATATAATGAAGTATAGAAACTACTGCAGCAGCCTGCCTTTTCAACACCTTTCCTCCCTCCATCATCTTGATATATCTCCGTGATACCTCTCTTTTCTTTCAACCTTATTCTTTTATGGAGGTCATGCTCTAGCTCTGAACAGTGCAAGCACAGTAGAAGGGAACAGCAGGATAGTATTTCTGCATGTGACTTCCAAATCAGTTCTAGGAAGATGCAGGTAGCTCCAGTACTGCGCAACAGGTTTGGAAAGAAAGAAAATATAAAATAACAAAAAGGACATTGAGAAAGTGTTTCAACCTCCAGCCAAATAAACAGATACTACAATTCTAATAGGCTTTACACTTGTAATTGGAAAATAGGCTTTTCACGCATAAAAGAGAAAAAATTACATTGCAATACTGCAGCTACTGCATCTAACTTTATTTACATTGCAAATCAGCAATATTACCCAAATGAGAAAACCTAAGAGTTCATTTAAAATAGCGTTCTGTACATAAAATATACTATAAATTTTCTGACTTCATGCAATGGTTTAATACAATTTGGCTCCAAGTCAACAGTTTCAAAACCTAATTAAGAAATCAAAACAGGTAGTTGCAATAGGAAAGTAACAACGGGCTGTCCTAAAGAATAACTTCAGCGTTAATTTCAGCCTTGCTCTGAAATTTTGAAACGTGTGTGACGGTGGAAGTAAAAACCACATTATTTTCAATTTGAAAAGAACTGCTGCTGTTTCACTGCAACATGTTGGGTTGGAAACCTTTTTCCATGGAAAGCGCTCCTGCTAGTAATTCAAATTCACACCCGGGCACCAAAAACGGGTCACAAATCAGAAGGCAAAGGACAGTTTGCAGGGTACTATCCTCAACTATCTCACGTAATAATGACACAGCTCAGACACTTGGTAGCTGTCAAGAATAATGATACTGTACCCTCACGGCTAAGAGATGATATAACCGGTGTTTTACTTTATTTTCTTTTCTAGCGGCTCTGCCTTTCCGAGCAATCTGCTGCTGGCAGGGGCCCAGAGCAGGACACCCCCGGGCAGGGCACGGACCGCTTCCGTGCGGGCTCACGGCACGGCCGCTGTTCGAGCGGCCCGAATTCACGGCGGGGCACGGCTCCTGCTCAGACACGGCAAACCCACACCACACAATGTGCTGTTATCTGCTAAAAACGGTGTACCGAGCTGTCTCCCTGATGGGCCGGGCTGACTGTCCGGTGACAGTCAGCCGTCCCGGTGTGGAGTTTGCCCTCCGGAGCGTTTTCACGCAGCTGTCACAGCGAGCGGCACAGACCTTCCCTAAACACAGCAGCACATGCCGTGACGACCCTCCAGCCTCACGCCCTGCCGGCAGCTCCTCGCGTTTTCAGCCGCAGGACGGCACCGCAGCGGTCTCTTGCGGCACTCGGAGCCTCAGAGCCACCCACAGGCGGGGGCCAGGGGACGCGGTACGAACCTGCGGCCGGCGCCGTCTCCGCCTCGGCAACTGACGGGAGCAGCCTGCGACGCGCTCCGCCTCCTGACGCGGCGGCGGCGGCAGCGGGCGGCGGATGGGGCCGGTGGGGACGGCGGCCGTGCGGGACCCCGGCGGCGCCGCGCTGCCCGGCGGCTTCTGGGCGGCCGTGCACGTGTGGCTGGAGAAGCCGCAGGTGGCCAACAGGAGACTGAGCGGCGCCGCTGTCCAGGCGGAGGGGACGGTGCCGCTCGGCGAGGGCGGGGAGATATCGCCCTCCATCGTCACTGCGGGGGCAAACGGGGGCGACGGCGGGCAGGAGGGGCGAACGGCGGGGGCCGCGGAGCTGGGCCGGCTCTGGAGGGAGGTGCGGGGCCAGCTGGCTCTGCCGCCGCCCCTCGTGGCCTGGGGCGGGCCCGGCGGGCTCCGCGCCGTGCTGAGGACGCTGCTGCCCCGGGGCCGCCCCGCCGCGCCCCCGGCCCGGGAGCTGGCGGTGCAAGGTGAGCGGGGCGGCGCTGGGGGCTGTGAGGGGCTGGGGCTGGGGCTGGGGCTGGGGCTGGGGCTGGAGCTGGGGCTGGAGCTGGAGCTGGGGCTGGGGCTGGAGCTGGGGCTGGGGCTGGGGCTGGGGCTGGAGCTGTCGCGGACCTGTCCCCTCAGAGTTTGTCTCGCACATGAGAGAAACGCCCTTTTTTCCCCCCCTGTTTGTGGGAACGATGGTGGATTTTTGTCCCTATCGTGTACCTGGGGTTTATTTTTTACCTTTCGTTGTTGCGCCAGGAAGCATTAAAGTTTCAGCATTGAAATACAAATTGCAGAGGGCAGGGAGCTGTGGCACTCAGGAGCTGCTGCCCACGCTCACAGTGCAGGCCTGATGACAGCTTTGCCAGGAGTGACTGCAGTGTTGGGAAATGCGGAATTTCTGAGCAGAGCAGGCTGCTCTCCCACCTGCCTGGCCAAGTACAAGTGTCTGTATTGACTTTCTTCATGTTTAGTATTGCTTCATGTGAAGGATGCATGCTTTATGATTGGCTTTTCGCAAATATTAAAATGAATGTTATATGTGTTATGTTAGAAAATTATGCTGTATTAAACAGAGTTATAACACAATGTTAAAATAGAAATTATTTTATGTAAGATGATACTTTTCTTTGAAGAAAGGACTCGCAGCGAAATAGCAGCCACAAGACACCTAAATCTTTCAGAGAAAGAGAATTTATTACTCTTTTATCAGAAGAAATTTATTTCTTCCTGCTTTTCTGAAGCGTGAAGATGCCGTTAAAAAAAAAAAGTTGATACTGACCAGACAAAATCCTTTGTTTGAATAGAACTTATGCATTATGTATGATGTGTATAAATATGTAACAAATTATTGTTTTTAAGGGTTAATCCTCTGTTAACGGGTGTCCTTGTTCAGGCTTAGGTTGCCCAGAAAAAGGTACCCAGGTGTCCGTAACCATTTGTTTCTGTTGTCTCATATTGTCCTAATCCAGATTATCCAAATTATTATTACTCTAATTATACTGCTATTTTTATAACCATTTTATTACTATTAAACTTTTAAAAATTTAAAAACAAGTCATTAGTGTTTTTCACATTAAGAAAGAATCTCGATTTGTTGGTTTTTGTTGGGTTTTTTTTAATGTTTTTGTATGTGTGAGGTTTTTTTGTTTGTTTTTGTTTTGCTTTGTGGTGATTTTTCTCTGTATGATGGTAAAATGCCCCAATAAATCCTGCTAATATAAATAAACTTGCATAGGGTAGAACTTGACACCATTTTTAGCTAAATTTTGGAAAGCTGTGGTATGGATTAAATTCTAGTAGTAGTGTTTTGGAAAGAATCAGAAGTCCAGAAAGAAAAAGAAGTCCAGCTCAATTTACAAGTCAAAAAGACTGATAGTCATTTATGGGGCACACTTGGGGTGTTCTTGAGGCCTTTGATTCTTACCTGATGCCTTCAAAAAATAGATGCCTTTAAAAAAATATTATATGTTGCAGTTTTGATTTATTTTTTCTTTTGATGCTAAGGGAAGATGCTCCTGAGCTGCATCTATAGAGTGTATCTCTAAGAAAAAGCCTAGGAGATTTTTATAATTATTTTTTTTACAATTAAAAACTGTTAGAAGTGGAATTGCTAAGGATAGGACAAGGTAGCAGAACTTAACATTTACTCTATTGCTAATTAATTCTTGTCTAACTCAGAAGATTTTGGAGTCCATTGAAAATTGATTATGTAGCCAGTGTAGCATTTTTACTTGCAAGAAGATTTGTTTTGATGGTAATTAAAAAGACATTTTCAAAACTGAGAACTTGAGAAGTTATTCTGAAGAAGTCACCCTAGGTAAACAATAGCTAAAAAGATTTTTTTAATTTTTAGAGGAAGTAATACTGCATATACACCTGCTTCCCAGGACTCTGGATTTGCTGTGGGATATTAATATACTAGAAAAATCTTATTGTTTAGTTTTTACTTTATTAAAATAGGTGTGATGAGAATGAATACTCCTAGTCAGCCCTTGATATTTTGGGAGCATCATGCCATAGAATGCTAAATTTGGAGAATTCAAATCATCCAGTAGTTTCAGAAGCCAGGAACACCAAGAAACAGATATTCCTGGCATTGTGCTCCTTTCTCTGTTGTTTTAGATCTTGCCTCAGTGGTTTGCAGGCAGAAGTTCATTTTGGTGCTAACCAGGGTGGGCTGCACCATGGAATAATAAACCCTTATTTGCATATCTTTTCAGATGTTCACAATGGAACTGTGACCTTTCTGCCTTTGGAGGAAAACAGTGAAGGAAAATACCTCGTTAAAAAGTGCAATATTTATCAAATTCAACTTAAACACATAAAAGATGAGGAATGGTAAGTGGGGAGTGAGGAGAGGAAGCAAACAGTAAGTTATTGCAAGAGTCACACAATGGTTTAGTATTGCTATGTAGGCAATTTAGATTTTATAATTTTCTGCTTGATTAGTAAATTACAGTAGTGGTATGATGTGAGTGCAGTGTTCTCTAAAAAGAAACATCTACAATACCCAGAATCATGTAAAACAAACTTGTTTCACCTTTGAATGCAAAGATTGACTGTACCTTTGTGTGATTTAGGAAAAATATGCCTCTTGTGATCACGAGGATGTAATAGTGCCTGTGGGTCTGTGGGTGTCACTAAGGGGAGGCTCAAACCACAGTGGCTGTGAGTGCCTGAGCTTTAGTCATTGAAATGTAGAGCAGTCAGTTTGGTCCTGAGCATCCAGGGATGCTCTAACAAAATCTGAATAATGTTAGAGATGATGAAAATAATGAGTTGTGATAATGGGTGTATTTTTCTCTTAATTTTGCCTGTTATTTTTCAGGAATTTGAGAAGTTGACTTTCATTGTTTAGTGTTTGGCTGTCTTGTGAGGTCAGGTTGCTCATCATCTGTGAGCCCTCATTTATTGTGTTAAATGCAGGCTGGACTCTTATGTACTGTGATTGAATTGGGAGCTAACAAAATTCAGAGGAAACTGTTCCATTATTCAGTAATTTCATTGGTTTATTATTTCTCTACATATTTACTTATTCTCCAGTCTAGTTTTATATCCCTGATCTGCTGGTTTTCTCAACTTCATCCTTGTTTTCTCTGTCCTTGAGATAGCTGAAATAATGAAATGCTGTATTTATACTAAGTTGTTTTTTTGTTTGTTTTTAAGGTCTATATCTGTTGTAGCTCCATTTCCAGAAGATTGGTTTTCAGATGGAATTGTGTACCCCAAACTAGCGTGGCTTGGAAATGAACTTTTGTTCAAACTGGCTAAATGGTCTGTGGAGCAAAAACCTAGTGAGTTTAAAAGTACACTCTCCCTCATTTCAGTAGCAAAATACAGCAAGGTTTATCAGGACCTCAAAGAAAAGTACAAAGAGATGGTAAAGGTAAGTTCAAGCAGTAAATGCAGTAATGTTGTCCTTATTTTTTTTCTTTGTGTAATGAAGCTGCTTATTTCATTTTTTTTTTAATTAAAGAAGCCATTGAATTATAATGTATGTTTTTCAGTTTTGTGTTTTGGGGTTTTTTTTGGCAAATACAGAGAATACAGCAGTTCAGTCCTTGCACAAACTTAATTGGAAAAGCAGGATTTAGAGCCAAATTCCCAATAAATACTTGGATATTTTGGATGTATCGCTTGTGATAAAAAGGAAGAAGTAGGTCAGTGGAATAAATAGAAATCCACATTTTAGAAGGCATAAATAAAACACCTCCTTCCCCCAAACCTTTGGATACTATCTTAATATGTGTTTGAATTAGAGGAGCAGTGTTGTAATTTTGTTTTTCTTATCCTGGAGATCCTGAAGAGCAACAGAGTGCTGTATGAAGTAATGTCTGTATTCTTGCAAACTCGGCTCTAGCTGCAAACAAAAAATTGGCCAATGCTTTTGTAAAACATACAGTGAAAATGCTGAAATGTTTTACTGTTACAAAGCAGAGGAGAATTTGAGTTTTGGGTAAGGCAATAATTCAGTCTTGAGTTCTGTAGTGGAATTGCTGCTGTTGAGCATTTTAGTTATTGTTTCAATTCTTTGTTTACAAAGTAACGCTTAGGAATAATACTTAACTTTCTGTCTTCCTACTTCAGATTTTGATTCTTCACGTTCTGTTGTGCCAGGATAATTCCAGGTCTTTTCCTTGTGAAAAGAAATTTACAAATGTTCGTGTTCTCAGTGTTGCAGAGGTATAGAGAAGATTTTTTTTTTCTGTGAGAAAGTTAAGCTAAAGATATATGGTCTGTTACAGAACACATGCAGCTGTTTTCTTGTGACCTGCACATGTGGAGCCAAAATGTTCATAGAAACTTTATTGTTTGGTTGAATCAAACAGTCTTTATATTCTCTGGGTATATTTTAATGAGGTTAAAGTCCAAAATCTGTTCAGAAAGTCCTGAAGTTCTGTCCAGAAGTCCAGAAACCTACTGAAGTGAATAGGTATCCAAATTGCTGTGTCTCAACATTTTTAAGGTTATTTCAGATGATGCAGAAAATAAATTTTTATCTATTTTTTCATTCTATTTTTTTTTTTCCTGAAGGTGTGGCCTGAAGTGACAGATCCTGAGAAATTTGTCTATGAAGATGTTGCCATTGCCACTTACTTGCTGGTAGGGAACTGCTTTACCTAATAATATGCAGTAAGGTTATATTTCATGATAATAGAACCTCTCTAAAGAAGATCATTTTAGAGGTAAACAAAAACTTTGTAAATATGATGAAGATTTGCAGTCTTCTCTCACAGGAAATTTGTCAGTCAAAAGCACTATTGTAGAAGTGATAAATTGAATCAATTGGAGATTAGGATTGATTGTTTTATAAATTTTTCTATTACTTGTTCATTTTATATTATGAACAAATAAATACGTAGTGTTTTTTACTGCTATGCCTTTTCTCTATAAAATTTCAGCTCAAATCCCATCTTCAAGTGTAATAAGGTCAACTGCAGATGCTAGAAGTTCAGATAAATGCTTGGTGCAATTTTCTCAAGCATCTATCTGCTTGAGATTCTATGAAAATTCTGCTGCCTGCAATTCTTAGAAACATCAGGTTTTTAAAAGGCAGGCACATATTTTTGTTTTCCATCCAGGGTATGGTAAGAACATGTCTATATTTGAACTATACTTGTAGCATCTTACCTAAATCAGTATTTCTGAGTAAGTTAGCTCATTTATAGTACTCATTGAGGACTATTTAATTTTGTTAATTAGGTATTTAACCTTCAACCTTAGATACTGGCTTGTGGAAAGAGCTATATAATAGACTCATCTTTACCATTTTTACCACCATTTTAATATTCAGTGTTGAAAATTAGGAGTTTAGTTGTAGCCACAAGAAAATTCTAGAGTGATAGCATTTTTATACCTGTAATTGTTGGTTTACAGTGGTTGTGTTTTGGCTAATATAGCAGTAGTTTTCAGAGAGTTATTTAAGTCATTCAATATGCAGCTTATGTAAATGAAAACTTAAAGTATGGCATTAATTACCTAACCTGCTGCAAAATGTTCAGGTATTATTTGATGGTATATGATAGTCACTGTTAAGAAGTACATTCCACAGGTGATTTTCTAAGGAAAAGTAGGTCCAGTGTAAAGTTTTTATGGGTTAATGGCATCTGTGTGTGTGACCTCATTTTATTTTCCAATCCTGTTGACATCACTCGCTGTGCAGGAGCATGGCCAAGGGCATCGCTGTTGCATTGTAAAACCTCTGCAGGAATTGGGGCATGGGTGGGATCTGTGAAGGAGGTAATTAGGGATTTCTGCATACTGCCTAGTGGCACAGTGCAATGATTGGGAAATCTAAAACCATAATCCATGAGATTAGCAGGCTGTGTTGATCTTGAGCTTTTTTCCTTCTAGCAAAACTGACAGTGTTACAAATACTTATTTTCATAGTTAAGTACTCTTCAAGATTTTTGGTAGTCATAGTGAAAATCAGAGTGCAGAGTTACAAATGTGTGATCTCTAATTTCTCATTGAAGGAAAAAGAGTTGGAAAATGGTGGAGGTTAATGCATACTCTGCAGAGAAACAGCCACTTATTAATTATGGATTCTATATCTGTGTAAAAGTAACTACTTATGTACAGATCAGGGACTAGAATTTCTTAAATGCTTTGGGGCCCCTTAGCTGGTGTAGAATTTGGGGCAGGTACCTTGCTGGGTAACGCTGTTGCTTTGTTCAGTAAAAGGGATGGTACATGTACCAGTATATCACTAAGTGATTACAAAGAATATTTTGGGGTTTATTTTCAGCTCTGCCGTCAATACTTTCTTTAATACCGTGAATAGAAATGTATCTGTGGTGTTCTTGCAGAGACACTGATGAACTTGAGTTGATACTTCCCTTGCTTTCCACTGTTCTGCTCTTGCATCCATGGTTTCAGCAATTTATTTTACATTTATGTTCATTCTAGCCCAGAGTTGTAAAGCCCTGATTAATTTCAACTCCTGATTACTCAAAACAGAGTGGAGGATGTGCTTAGCATTTAGAAAATTATTGATATTTTGCAAAATAATTCTTGTTTCACTCTATAAACAGTGGGTTTCTGTTTTGGTGGGGGTTTTTTTGTTTTGTTTTGGGATTTTTTTAGGTTTTCCTTTTTTTTCTCTAAATTTATTTCACCTGTGAGTGCAATGAATGTTTTCTGTCAAATCTGCATTTCCAGGTTTCCTTTTTCATCTCAAATAACGTTCAATAAGGTTTCTTATAGGGAAACTTGAGAGCAGAAGCCTAATATGTTTTGTTTACTCTTCTTAGATTCTTTGGGAAGAAGAGAGAAAAGAAAAAGGGCTGACCAAGAAGCAGTCATTTGTAGATCTTGGATGTGGAAATGGTTTGCTGGTTCATATTCTAAACAACGAAGGGGTAAATAGAATGATTTAAAAAATAATTATTAAAAACTAGTGTCAGTATTCTTGTTATGCTTTCCTTTTATTTGGCATGCAAATAGCCAAAATAAATTAATTCATGTTGCTAAAACTGGATTTTGTCACTCTAGTTGCTAACAGAAAATCCTACCAGAGGATTAGATCATTCGTTTATTTATCTTAGTTAGTGTATTTAATTTAAATTGAGGGCTATTTTTTCTCAGGTAAGAAACTAAAAGGAAAAAGAAAATGTAATGGAGTACTTTAGTTATGCAGAAAGGAATGTGAAATTTCGACATACCTCTCACAAGATGTGTTCGTGAACTTATTTTTATCCGAACTGAATTCTACTTGTGATGTCACAAAATGTTTTTCTATATCTTTGAAAGCAGTCCTGAGATTTCTTAATTAAAAATGCCTAACAGCATACTGTACTTTTTGGAGTAAAAATGTAGCAACAGCATAATTCAGTTTGTTGAGGCACGGTTTCTGAAATAGCAATGACAGAACAGTGAAACTAAACAAAACCCATTGAAGGTGGGTCTGTCTGCTTCAGAAAATTGCATTTTCCACTTTTGGGCAACATGGGGAAATTTATAGAGGAAATGAATATCTCTTATTAGATAAAGAGACATCAGTGGGGGAGTAGGGAAATGTTCCAAGTTCTCCTAGCACAAAGTTTCTATTCTTGTGTGCCAGAAAACTTTTGTGTAACATTAGCTGCTGTTTTCCATGTGGATTTTTCAATCAGTCAGTCATTCCTGCAGTGCTGACAAACATTGGCTGTCCAAAAAATCATGTATGAGAGTTTTATGAGACTTTTTTAGTAATTGATTTTTCTTAGTTCCGCACGAGATTCTTGGATTTCAAATACTACACATTCTTCATTTCTTGTTTTAGTTTCCAGTCTATTTCCTCTTCCCTTTAAATCAGACAGGGGAAAAAACTGTTTGGGTTTCAGTAGCTGAAAGGTCCCTCCACTAGGGACTGCTTAGAGTAGCATTTTTCTTTGAGCTCTGTGGATGCTGCAGTACTCAACTTGTGAAAGGCTTTGATATTTTAAAAACAAACAAACCAAAAAACAACACCTCTGTTTTTACATTTGTAGAGATAGAGATTTTCAAGAGCAGTCTCAGTAGGTGTGCCCAGGTAAAATTTTGAACCGGATATATTAAGGTTTCCTAGTTATTCCCTTAATATTTCAAAGCGAAGAAAGGGAATAAAAGTATTCAGATGAAATGGCAAAGCTGGTTTTTGTTATGTGTCTAAATTTTAACATGAATGAAATGTTTGAAGTTACTATGTACTTTTACTGAACCTATTTGAAATTTCTGAAAAAAAGTAGTACTTAAATTGAGTATTTTTGTTCAAATATTTCAGCATCCAGGAAAAGGAATTGATGTGAGGAGAAGAAAAATATGGGCCATGTATGGACCAGGGACGCATTTAGAGGTATTATGCAAATGTATGTCAGTCTTACTGATCTCTACATTTATTCATTTGTTCATTGTTTCAGGATGTATTGATGCAAGTGTAAGGAAGCATACTGGGTTACACACAGTTGTCTAAAGAGACCCATGGGTTTGTTATGCTGCTACCCATATCCCTTGGAGATGGAGTAAGTTGTAAAGGGAGAAAAGTATGAGAAAAATATTGTGTTGTACCCTTGCATATTTGCAACTTGCTTGTTTCTCAGCCAAGAACCACTGGCATGATTTCTTACTGCATGTACAGACATGCACACCATGAAACAAGCTTTCTTTTTACCAGATGATCAATATTAAGCAGCTTTGTTTGCACCACTAGTTCATGAAAGATAATAAAGCCACTCAAAATTTGGGATAATCACTTGCTTGAAAGTGGTTCTCACCTTCTAGTACTATGTTCTGTTTTGGGGAAAACATTGTTGGACCTCAAAGGAGGCAACATAAATAATTGCAATAAAAGTCTTCAAAAATGAACAAAATGTGTCTGCAAAAGGGATTATATTTCAAGTTTCATGTTATCGTTTTTATGAACAATTTGAGCACGGGAACATTCACTTTGATTCCAAGCATTGTTAATATGATACTCATTAAAGTGTGGTGCCAATGAGAAGTTGCCCTTGAGAGGTGAGGTGTTCCTGGTTTTTTGTTCTGCAGGTCTAAAATTTCTTGCTCTGTTCTGTCAAAATTGTCACCTCCCAATGTAGTAAAATAATTTTCCATCTGTTGTTATTCTCTAGTAGTGTTGTTTGAAGTTCATTCAATATATTATGAATTGTTCATTCAACAATGAGGATGCTAGCTCATTAAATTAGGAAAGAACCTCAGTTTTCACAGGTGGGAGGTCACAGATTTCACTGTTGGGTAGCCTTCTCTTTGCCACCCTGCCATTTTGGGTACAAGTTGCCAAAACTGCCATGTTCCTTTACTGCAGTCTGCAAGCAGATCTTCCTGAAAAGCTTCAACAGACAACCCAGACCATCAATCTGTGCTGCTCCATCATTCCTGTTGTACTCTACTAAGTAACATCTGATCATGATGAACAGCATTGTCTCTTTGTGTTACATGTTCCTATTTCTGCCTAGAAAGAAAGAAACCATAAAATATATGCTGAAGAAAGTGATGATTGATTCTGGAAGGAGTTAGACCAGGAACAGGAAGGGTGGAATGATTTTGCAAGGCTCATGTAGCTACAGGAGCCACAGAAGGAAAAAGCACCTGCCCACAGCCTGTTGTTACCCCTGAAGCTAATTTTGGTTTGATCTTTACTTGCAGCAGAGTTGCCGGGTAGATGTTGCCACCTGTGTGGTTCAGTGCAGTTCTAACAACCTAAATGGATGGAACAGGTGGCACTCTGTGCTTCCAAACTGCTGTCAGACACGGTGAACACAAATGGGACTGGGAGTGGCTGTCAGAATGGGCAGTGGGGCACTGATAATCCATACTGTGTCTAAATTGAATGATCAAAACCGAAATGTAAAGTATGAGCGTTGTGTTTGATCAACCTTAAGAAAACACTTACCAAAGCCTTGGTAATTTAACATCCAGTAATCTGCCAAAAAAACTTGTTGCATTCGTTATCTAGAAATGTTTATACATATCTACAAATAAACTGTAGTATTTAAAGAGAACAATTTTAAGTGAACAATCACCATATTGGTCCTTAAGAGGGATTTAGAAAGTAACCAAGATAGTCTGAAATTACCTAATTAGTGGTCTTGTTTTATTTTATTCTTTACATGTGAAATTCACATGTACATGTGAATTTTAAGCTCTTAAAACATATCTTTTCTATATAAAGAGAACTTTTAGAGAGAACTTTATAAAGAGAACTTAAAGAGAACATATCTTTTCTATATTCTAGAACTTTGCTTAAAGGACTGTGGAAATTCAAATCTAAAACTTTTTTCAAATTTGCCCAATAATTATTTTAATGTTCATGCATATTTTTAGGAAAGAGTGGCTACTTTCATGGTGTCAACATCTTTCAGTACTTTCTCTTCTGAACTTAGTTCAAAGTGAGAAAATGTATTTGTGAGGCATAAACATTATAGCCAGTGTAGAGTATTTGAATTTAGCCTGTATGAAGAATTCATCCTCTTGGTTTCTTTTGTTTGTTATTGTTTTATTATATGTGAATGATAGCATGTGAAGAGTGGTGTTCTGTATACTAGGATTTGATTTGGGCAGCATCTGTGAAGGAGGAGAAAATAACAATGAAGCTGTGTTCTGATTTATTGCTGTGTGAGTCCTACAGGCAGCAAATTAAGTGTCTCTCTGAAAAACTGAGTTCAGGCATACAAGTGATAGAAAGAGATTGGCAAGCAATCATAATTTAGTATATGATATTTGTTTATATATATTTAAATGCCAGATATCTTAATCAGAGTTGCTATTCTACTGTTTTGCTGACCCATGTTTTGTGGGTGTTTTTTGCTTAATTGCTTCTCTGTGGCTATAAAAAATTGCCAACTGAGGAAAACATTGTTGGTGTCTGTGGTGCTCACTCACCTTGTATTTGTCAGCTGGTATTACTTGATATTACTGCTTAGTGCTTTAAATAAAATGCTTTAAAGAAACCTGTAAGAGGATTCACTTGCTGTGTTGTTCTGTTTTTTAGGAAGCTACAATCATTCCAGGTGACAGTCACCTCTTTCCAGACACTGACTGGCTCATAGGAAACCATTCAGATGAATTAACACCGTGGATACCTGTAATTGCAGCTAGGTATTTTTGCAGAGGGAGGGGAGTGGGATGGAAGGAATTAAAAAAACAAACTGGCAGAAAAAACCCAAACATTCCCCACCCATAGTTACGTATGTAGGCTTGATAAAAACTCAGCTTTGGTTCCACACCAGTTGTTCTTTTAAGACTGGCTGCTTTTGATGCAAGTTGATTATTTTTACAAAGCGTTTTTGTGGAGAAGTGCAGATGCAGTATTTACTTTCTCATAGAATTCAGTGCAGTATTTTGCTTTTGAAATTCAAAAACCAAAACTGTTTTTTATTCCTCCTATGTGAAGCTGTTGATTGTTTTTTGTTGTGTTTTTTTTTTCTTGTAAATACAAGCTAATGGTTCTGCCTTCCCTCGTGCTGTTGTGCTCTTTACGAACAGCAAAATTAATTTGGTTTTACTTCTGCAAACTAAGTTGGCAAAGTAGGTTGCTGCATCATTTTGTGAAATGGTATTTGTGACTAAATTAATCTTTTGATTGAAAAAGAAAGTTATAAATATTACTGCATGAAGCTCTGTATTTAATAAAAATTCCATTGTTGCTTTCACCTGATAGGTTGTTTGTTAAATTTTTGTATTTTCTGAAGTAACTTACTGTTCAGCAGTTTGTTATCCTTCTTGTAGGTCTTCCTATTCATGTTGTTACTTCGTGCTGCCATGCTGCTTCTTTGATTTCCATGGAAAATACAGCCGAAGACAATGCAAGAAAACTCAGTACAGAGAATATCTTGATTTTGTTGCCCAAGTAGGATTTGTGTGTGGCTTTCATGTGGAAGAAGATTGCCTTAGAATTCCATCAACAAAAAGGGTAATTTTGGCCTCTGTCTTTTTTCTTAAATCTGCTCTGTTTGAAGCGTATGGATGTTTGTTTATTTTTATTGTTGTAAGATAAGACTATAGTCAGCTTCATTACTTGATACAAAATGCTCTAAAAAGAGATTAAAAATACTCATTGTTTTCTTGGGAATTACACTCTTAATGTTATTGGTACAGTCCCTATAAAAAAGAAAAAAACAACAGGAAAAAATGAAATGTTTCATGATTTTCTCTTATGTCACTCTATATGATGGAAAACTTAAAACCTAATTTTTTGCCTTAATTTTTCTAGCTGCCTGTCTTACGTTTTTGTACTTATTGCTGTTTTTCTTGTCCAGTGAAATTTAAAGTGAAATGTTCTGAGTGGGAAGAGGTGTCCAGCTTGAAATAATCTGAGGGTCAGGAACAATATTTTTGCTGTGTGATTATGATTTGTTTACTGGATTTCTTCTGGGACACCAATATTCAAAGACTGGAATTAAAAACCCCTCAGGTGTTCCTGAGCATTGAGTTGGTATTGGATTTTATTTTAGTAGTGAGAAACTACATAAACATGTGGAGTTTGTGGGGCTGGGTGTAATACAGGACTCTGATAGTGACTTACTTGTTTCTGCCACAATAGGTCAGTTTTGTAGGGAAAAGCAGGAGCTATCCAGCTGCAGAACGTGCTCTGGTTGACGAGCAGATAACGCAGTTCATTAACGCTCGTCGCACCTGTGCTGGGGCCACGTGTGACAGAAGGCTTGGATTTAACCACGAGCATCACTCTGGTGGTCTGTGCAAAGAAGCAGGCTCAGAACCTCCTGAAGATGAGACTGAGACAGCTGGTACAATTTGGATGCCTGGATTTCAACCCAGAGAAAAAGTAGAACAAGTCAGAAATTGTGCTTCCCTCCCTCGGGACTTTGTAGATGAAGTGGTTCTCAATGTGGCAAACTTGCTGTTAAATGCAGCCCCCCAGAAATCATGTTCTGATGAACAGGGTGGAAATATGAATACCTGGAATCAAGGAGGTGAGGTTATCTTTCCTTTACACTATCTTTAGCTGGCAGAACATGTCTTTTCCAGCAAGTTTACAAGTTTTTGAATAGATTTTTAGGAAACACTGGGAACAATACAGTAGCAATCAAAGGTGCTTTTTTTCCACTATGTTTTATTGCATGTAGAAGAATATTTTGAGATTGGTTTGAGTTTTTTTCCTGGTTTACACTTAAATACTATTATAGAATCAATTTTTATTAAACCAAACCCAGCTAAACCCACAACTCTACCCTATTTAGGGAGAATATTATGGTTTAGAATATTAACATAATAATTTGCTATACTTCTGTAAGAGTTTGTAAGAAGTCCTTCAAAGTGTCATTAGGTTACAACATGATTAGGAATTTTTAGTTTAGTTTTAGGAACAAAAAGAATGTTAAGCTGCTGTTAATTGTATAAGCAGTCAGTTATCTGACTACTACCATCTTTCCATTTTCTTCCATCTGTTTTTATAATTTACTCACTGTAGTATGTCATATGTTACTGACTGGGTCTTCTAACTACATGCTTATAAACACTTCTTATTGCAATGAGGGTTACATGCTACTGTAAAAAAAAACAGAGCAAATAAAAAGTGTGTCTTACTGTGGAAATTCTGACCTGAGTCCTGTAAAATGAAAGCTGCTGTTTTACAATATGCATGTAAAATATATTCCATACATCATATTGTGAGAAAAAAGTTGCTGCAGTCCTGGTAGATAATTCTGACACTCTGCTCATAATCATTACTGTATATAGAAGTTGAATTGTATTATAGTTTTATACAGAAGTTTTTAATAATTCTACCACTTTTTATTGCAGAAAGCCTTTCTTTGAGAGAAGTGGCAGAACACTTGGATAAAGAGGTTTTAAAAAAGCTGAAAAGTGAATATGGAGGCCTGCAGACACTACTCAAGAACAATCATCAAGTATTTGAAGGTAAAGGAGTTTTGAGTTTTGTTTTTTTTTCTCCTTAATTATTTATTTTATCTCCTCTATATGCAGTTAAACTTAACTGAAAAATTACTATGCTGGTGGTTTTTTTAACTGCTTTTTTTATCTTTGCAGAAAACTGCATATTCTTTATGTGCCCATTGCTCCAAGATATTGTTAGTAAAGCTCTTATGAATTGAGATTGGTAAGGCATCTATCAGCAAAGTGTTCTGCACTGACTGTATCTGAAAAGACAAGCCTTTAGTTTAGGTGGCTGATTTGACGCTGTTCTTTGACCTCTTATTCTTGTTTCTTCCTATGAAATATTGATGGTTTTGAGGCTGTCAAATACAGAGCAATATTACTAAAGCATTTAGCTGAGGCTTAGTCTGACCACACCAAGCCCCAAAGTGTAAATGCTGACATGAAGCAAAATTAGCCTCCCTAAGAACCTGTAATTGTGAGGCTTGATGCGTTTATAAAGCTTGTGTTTGTGTAGTTTGTGGTAGCATGGCAGAAAGAGCTCAGTAGCAAGTCTCCATGGCTGGTTGAGTTTGTTTATAGCAGTTTTTTGGGTTTGGCTTTTTTTTCCCCTGTTGTAATGTGTGGTGACAGTGTGCTTTGTGTCATTTGTGCTTTAGGGCTTTTTTGTGAGTGTGAAGTTTTGCAAAACTAAAATGTAGCTTTGCAGTAATACGAGATGTTCAAGGTTTTATCAGTATTAAAGCTGTTTCAAATTTCAAAATGTGTTATGTCCTAACAGTTCCATGTCTCCTGTAAAATACTGATGAACTAATCCATGGAAAGTGATCCTGAGTATGCAACCTCTTTGTTGCCAGTGGTCAGCTTAAGCAAGTTTAGCATCCACTAAATATTTGTGTACACTTGGCTGATAGAATCCTCCTGAGTTACCATCCATTAAAAAGAGTTGGTCACATGGAGTTTTTTATATGTCTGAATTTGGTTTCCTATCATTAGGAATAGCTGAAATAGGTTTTGCAATGTGTTACATTGTAAATGGAATGAGCATCTTAAATGGGCTTGGAGGCCGTGTGCGCATTACATGTGAAGAGAAGACTGGGATTAAGTCAGACCATCTCAGTAATTTATGTCACAGGGCTTGGGAAGAGACCACTTGATTGCTCCCTTAGTAGCATGTCACCATAACAAGAACCTTCTGGTGGTCTCCAAGGACATTGCTCCTGCCCAGGAGGACAGAGAAGAACATAGCTACAGCTCTTTTGTCATCTTTACTGATTTTTTTTTTTCTTTTGAAACATGGTAGCGGATGGATGTACACACACACCAAACAGAAAGTGGTTGTTAGAATAATTGATCAGTGGCAGTTTCTTTAGATCAGGTATCTTGTCCAATACAAGACTGATTTTCTAGGAAAAAATTATGTTTGATAATAAATACGTGTTAATTTTTCTTCCTCTTTTGTGAGGAAGCTCAGCTGAAATTGCTTCTTGATTGGCTTAGTATGAGTTCAGATCTGTCTGTGTATCACAAGGAAACCTGGAGACATTTATTCATCCAGGGCAGACTGTGTGATATTCAACTTCCACTGGACTTGTTACTTTTCGAATAGCAATGATCAGAATGCAGAATGGTATTGGTTAACTATCCCAAGCTACAAGTGTCTGAGAGAGAAGGTGTGATTGAAGCAGTGTATGAAAGTAGAACATGGCAACTTAAAAGTGGCAGATTCTTTCCTCTTCATTTTTACTGTTGTTTGTCATCTGTTTTTTTCTTCCTCTCTGGCTAACTTCCTTTCATCTGTTTTGTTTACTCATTTAAGGAGTTGACAGAGATTCACAAGTGTGTATGTGTGCAGTTCATGGTCCTAACACAGAAAATGAATTTAAAAAACCCAAAGTGCTGAATCCTTATTAACCAATGATAACTGAGTGCTGTTTCACGTGAAGGATTAGACTCGTCATCTCCTTGGTGCAGTGTGTTTTTGGGTCAGTGAACTGTGAAAGTAGCAGAAGACACTTGCTGGTAATCACATTTTAGATGTGGAATCATAAAGTTAAAAACATGGGAAGAATTACAGTTCTTGAAGTTAAAACTTCTTTTGTTAGAACTTGCAATCTAAGTTCAGATGATTTTACTCTCAGTGATCCCAACTGCTGTATTTAAAATGAGCTAAAAAATGTCTACAAAGATGATGCAAAGGTGCCTCAAACTATTCAGCATCGCAGTGAAACATCTCTCAGGGAAATCAATCAAGTCTTCTTTTTACTGTGTCTGCATTGTCTTTGTAGTCATCTGTTGTTACTTCCTTCTGTTTCTGTGCAAATGGCTCATCTAGTTTTGCCTGAGTGATCCATTTGTAGAGTGTTTTTTATTCACAGAATGTCACTACAATTTTTTCCAGTATAATTACTATGGATGTCTATTAACAGCTGGATTTTTGTTTGTTTTTAAATCTTAGTTCTGAATGGGAGAGTTCATATTCGTGACTGGAGGAAAGAGAAACCACCAAGTAAAACTAAACCTGAAGTGAAGCGGCGCCTTTCAGCTGAAGCATTTAAAACACGCCTCTGTTGGTTTTTCATTCATCATCCTGATGGTTGTTCTTTACCTTCTGAAGCTTGCCCATATGCCCATGGGACTGAGGAGCTAAGGCAGTCTCAGATGATTAAGAAGAAAAAACATATACAGTAATAAAATGTTGCAACTTCTGTTTAGATTCATGTACATAAGAGAATCTATGATTGACTTTGGGACTGCCTAGTGTGTGAACATCTGTACAATATGGAGGGATTTTCCTCATTTCTGTGCATCTTATTTTGCAGTTGGTTTACAAGTTCTCCTGTATTTCTAATTCGTTATTTTTTTATTAACAGCTAATAGGTATACTAAAGTACATATATATTTTTGGATATACAGCTTGTCTAGCTTGCTTGATCATGTGGAGTTTCCCAAGAAATTAAGTTTTTAAACTTTTCTACTTATATAAATGCAAGCCCAGGGTTGTCCTGCTTGTCTCCCCCACTCACACAGTCAGACAAGGTTCCTTTACTCCCTGGCTTCCCGTGGCACAGGTCTCAATCCTTAAAATAATTTAAACTTTGCGCAACAACAAAACAGCTCAAGCTGCTGCCTCTGATGAGGGACTTTGTACAAAGGAACTCCTGGGTTTTTATACCCTCACAGGCTCAGCACACAAAGTCTGGGGATCCTCAGCTCCTGCCTCATCTCTGAGTGTCCAATGCCGCCACAGGTCCCCAGGCCCTTTCCTATGTGAAGGGTGGCATTTCTCAGCCTCTGGCCTGGGGCTCCCACCACTCAGAGCTCAACCTGCAGTTCACCCTGCAGCTGCTCACCTTGCTACCTGCACTGAATGTGTTCCTCAACAGGAGGATTTATGGTTTCTTATAATTCATAGTGGCTCTTGGGAGTCTTGGAATCAGAAATGGGAGAGATTTCACTCTTTCGTGGCTTGATAGCTTCCTTTCCAAATTACTATGCAGTAATAATATAGAATACCCTTCATGGTCCTTTCCTTGCATTTTATTTTGATTCAAAGTAATTGGTTTGCAAGAAGAATTTTCTGGGAAATTACTGTGGAGGCCTTCAGATGTAGGTGTAGGTTATTAAGGGTTTGTAGGCCACACTATCATAGATGCATAGAAAGAGTTGTGTTGTAAGCAACCTTAAAGATCATCTACTCCCCTGCCATGGGCAGAAACATCTTTCACAGATTCCTCAAAGCCTCATCCAACCTGGCCTTTACTTATTTTCAAAGTAAGGAGTAAAAGTAGAAAATCTGTTTAATAATATTAGGATGATGAGGTTTCTGTGTATCAGATATCAAAGGAATGCTTAGCACCTTGAGCAACTTTTAGCACCTTTGGTAGAATATGTTCTTTAAAAGGTTTAACTTTTAAATGCACATCCTAAGAAGAATACTGAAGCTGATGAAGGGTGTAGAGAATATGTCCTGTGAGGGACAACTCAGAAACTGAGGCTTGTTAGCCTGGTGAAAAAGAAGCTCAGAGAGCTCTTATTAGACTCTACAGCCTGAAAGGAGGTTGTAGCCAGGTAGGGATCATACTCCCAAGTAACAAGTGACAGCTTGAAAGAAAATTACTTCAATTTGTGCCAGGGAAGGTTTAGATTGGAGATGAGGAAAAACCAAAGGACTTGTCAAGCATTGCAACAGGCTGCCCAGGGAAAGGGTGGAATCACTCTACCACACCTGGAGGTGTTTAAAAGACATGTAGGTGTGGCATTTAGGGACAGGGTGGTGAACTGACAGTGCTGAGTAAATGCTTGGAGTCAATGACCTTAGAGATCTTTCCCAATTCTATGATTCTATCAACTTACCAGTGAACATAATTACTACTCAGTGGCAGTCATTGAACTGGTGTCATAGCTCATACCTGTTAAGTACTTGTAAAGTTCAATAAGTGCTGTACAAGTTGTGACAAGGACTTGTGTTCTGGCCCAGTTGGTACATTGATAGTGTGGAAACTCATCTGATCTACTGAGACAAGACTTTGATTGCAAAAACCTACTGAAGAAAGGCAAGATGAAGGTTACAGAAGAAAGTTGCTAAAGAAGAAATGTGGAGGTGGGTGCAATGACACAGAAAGTGAGTGCAGTGAGATCTAGGGGTAGGAGTGAATAAGCCATGTGAGGACTCTGTAAGAGCTCAGGGAATCTGGACAAGAAAGGAAGGAAACAATTGAATACAAAGCAGAGGAAAAATGAAAAATTACACCATAAACACTTTTCAAAACAGTGCCATGGACCCTAACTTCAAGCAGCAGGGTGCACTCCATGGCATGAAGATGAAACAGGCTCCAAATCTCTTGGCAGGATAGGACCAAAGAACTGACTGAAGTGCTGTATATTATCCTTTTTTCCTTTGCATTTTTCTTCTGATCTTGAAAGAAGCAGCACTTGCTAGATCACAATGACCCTGACAATTGCAGCAGCATCTTGCTGATGGATCATGTACCACGTTATCCAATATGCTGAGTACTACAGGTAGCTGTCCTACCACTGCCAGGAGCTGTGGTGGGCTCTGAGCCTTTCCCATAGCTCTGGTTTGCAGTGATGTGTTTGGTATCACATCCTCAGTTCAGCTCTTATCAGTGCTGTGTTACAGACAGTACAGAATTTGTGCCTTTCAGTAAAAAAAGAAGTGCCCTGAGGTGAATTACCTAAAGGAGCACATTGAATGCTGTTCAGTGAAGGTTATTGGACTAAGGGAAAGAATAGAATAACTCAGGGAAACTGCAACTGCCATGAAACAGGGCAGCACAGAAAGGGAACACAACTGATAGAGTAGTTACTGTTGTAAGAATCAGAAAAGGTTTTTGTCTATTGAGAGGGAAAGAGTTGAGAAAAGAGAGGAAATTGTGTGAACTTGAGCGTAATCAAAGGATGAGGTTGCCTGAGTTAGCCTTTGTTTGGCTATGTGCAGAGTAAGAAGAATCTCAAGATGCTTATTTATTGTGGTAAACATACTGGTGTGTTTGTTGAGGAGGAGACCCCTGTAAAATTAAGTTTATGCTGTCTCCAGATGGAGATTGTTTCCAAATGGTGCAAAAAGGAAAAACAGACTTTGAATTATTTTCCAGTCATAGGTGTCTACCCTGATAATGCACCTTGGTGTAGGATATGTTTACTTGAAAGGGGAGATTTCCTGAGCTTGCATGTGGGGCCTTTTAGGTAGGCTTGGAGGTAGTCACGGTTAAGAAGCTGGAAAAAAGGTTGGCTTTGAGGCTTTTTTTCCTTCTTTACACTAAAAGAGGAATGAAATATGTGCTTGACTCATTGAAGTTGCAAATACATGCATGATAAGACTAGTGAATTAGTTTTAAAACTACTATTTTTATTTGTGCAATGCTATGAGAACTAAAATAGCTGCTGTTGCACACTGCCTCCTCTGCATAGGCTTTGTTCCTGAACTCACCAGCATTCAGCTCTGGTACAGATGTGTGAGGGCTGTTGCCCTCCATGTGTGGCATCCTTGCAGGTGGAGAGCCAGCCAGCAAATCTCCTGGAATGACAGAAACTTCCCTGGCATTTGCAGAAATGGGAAGAGAACATTTTTTGCATCCAAATGCCAACCGTATATAATTCCACAGTTTTATGTGAAAGTAACTGCTGAAAGCATAAAGTGGCTCTGTTTTATGTAAATTCTCTATCTTGTTCCTTCCTATGTAATCCACAGCCTTAAAATGGCATTAATACAGCTTTGGCAATGGATGAAATACTATGTGGAGTAAGAATCAGCTCAACTCTATAAAAAAATCTTGCTCCACAAGGAATTCAAGCATAAAGTTTCAATTGTTCATGCTGTCATTATACTCTTTTAGTTTTTTACCATCACTACCCATTAGTTAATTCAGCTTTATTTGAAGCCTATTTTATAGAGGCTAAATACTTGCTGTGTAGATATCTCATGTGGGTGAGAGTATAAAGAGAAGTTAGATGTCAGATTGCAATTAAGAATTCTGGGATTTAGAGATTTTGTCTTTCCATCTGTAGATTAGCTGCAGTCCCATTAAGGCTGAAGAAATATTCTAAATTCAATAACAAAGAAATATATGTTTGCCTTTGCCCTTAAACATCAGTAAAGGATTGTATTTATTTGCTCATCTCTAATTGACAGCAAATTCCAAGACTATATTGTTATTTATGGGATATATATGTACAGCCTCAGTAGAACAATTGATTTTTTAATACACCTCAAACCAGAAAATTTTCTCTGTGTGTATTATTTGGGTTGTCTCTTTACAATATTACTGTCAGTACTCAAATTATTAGCCCAGATTTAGAACAATTTCTGAGGAAGTCTTACAGCTTGCTGACAGTAAATACAGGTTTCTAGCTATGCTTTGTAATAAAATTCGGCTGCTTCTTGTGGGTTTTGGGGCTTTTTTGTTCAGATTTAAAGTTTTAAATGCTAGTTTGAATAGACGGTACTTTTTGAACTTCATGAGGTTTGCACACACACAGCTCAAGCCTAGTAAGATACATCTCCCTTAACTCTTTATCTTTGGAGATCTTACCATATTTTTATGAACAGGAATCTTGCTTTTTTTTTATAAAATAGACAAGACTGAGCAATCAATAGCCTTGCTTAGGACATAGTAATGGTAGATATTTGAGAATCAACAGAGATGAAATATAAAATCTGTAGCAATCCTGGCAAGTCACAGCTAAAACACATAATGAGGCAGGTATCCACTAAAATGTCTAAACATTTGGCATCTACTGATGTTAGACAATATCTCTTCTTATTGCTCATTACTTCGGTTTATATAACTGAAAGTGTATTTTCATACAAAAATTGTGGCTAATTGGGAATTCACACAGAATGTAATGCTGACACATTAGCACAAAGAATAGTTTCCACAATCAAGATTTTCTGCTGTTGTGCTGAAACTGAGAGTAGCATCTTACAGTTTTTCTCTGAGGCATTGGCACACTTCTCTTGTGGGAACTGGTGCAGCAGCTCTGTGCTCCCATGGCAGTGTTTCCTGGTGGGCTCTGTGTGCTGGCACAGGTTTCAGTGAACACACAACTCCAGCGTGTGTGTTAGTGCTCATTTGCCTTCTCAGAAACACTGCCCTAGGCCTATTCTAACTGGGTGCTCTTACAATACTACTAGATGAAAACTGCACCAAAATCCAAATACTCCTTCAGGAAAGCCTGCCATGGAAAAGCAAGAAGGGAAGAAGGCTTGCTGTTGATGTACATTATCAACAAAGAGATACAACTGTTGTGAAATTAAAGGAACTGCAATTGGAGGAGGAAAAAAAAAAAATTTGGAATTTTAGTGACTACAAGGAAATGGACCGGGATTCTATCCAACGCAGTGCAAAGGACCAAAACAGGCCAAAACTAAGTTTGCAGATGCTGCAAACACAGGGGAAAAAGTCAAGGAGGAAGACTCAGCTTGGAGGGGATGATATGAGGGACATGCTATGGATAGTCTAAAACGGGAAAAAAAAATTTTCGCCGAGTCAAAGCCATGCAAAGTCATGGCTTGCCATCAAGTGCAGGGACATGCAAAAGCAGGGTAAATAGACAAGGAGGAAGACACAAAAAAAAGGGAAAAATCTTTCCCAAATCAGAGCCATCAAAATGCAGGCAGGCTATACGCCATCAAGTGCAGGCACATGCGGCAAAGCTTCCCAAAATTGATCCCCACTGAAGGCCAAAACAGACAAGATGGACTTACAAACACGCTGGAATGGAGATACCATCAAAGGAATTTCAATTTGATGCGAAAAACAAAAATTTGGGACATTTAGTGAGTCTAAGAAAATGGCTCAGGATTATATCAGGTGCAGTGCATGGGCCAAAATATGCGAAACCAAATCTCCCAGGTTATGCAAAAGCAGGAGAAAAATGCAATATCCTTTCTGCAAGGTAATATGGTCATATTGCCTGCCTGCATTTTCATGGCATTGACTTTGGTATTTTGTGTTGGTTTATGGATGTGAAATCTAGACAATTTTGAAGTATTTGATGAAAGTATTTACAACTGCAATCTTGCACACAAAACCAACTGCAGGTTCTGCTTTGTTTTGATTTACAATCAGTAGAATATAAAGGTAAGGGCTTCAATAATTATGAAGACAGCTGGAGAAATTACGTGGATGTGCCAATTTGCGCTCCAGATCCTCTGATGTGTCCCTGGCAGGGCTGTGGGTCCCTGGATTAGCAGTGAGTGTGTCTCCAGGTCCACACAGGAGTGCTGAGAGGGATCTGAACTGAGAATTTGTGACAATCAAGACAAGGCAGAGTATATTACAAGGCAGCATTTCCATACCATCTACAGCTGGCTGTGTGAAGGAGTCAAGGGGTTTTCCCTTGACTGTCAAACTGTGCACTGTCCACTTGCTTTATTCCCACTGCAAAACCTGAGGGACTGAGTTGGCACCAACAGAAACCAACATAATCTTGGCAATAATGAGCTCAGTGAGGTAAAGTCTCAATTCTTCCCCTTCACCCTAGCCCAAGTCACATCCATCCTGACAAAAGCAAGGAAGAGCCAACATCTCCTTGCATAGGAACAAGGGGGAGCCAACCCACCTTGCTGGAATAAGATAGCGGCATCTTTATGAGGCACAGAACAAGCCCCTCTGTGCTCTGGCTCATGTTCCTGGCACAGACACTGCAGTTGCTGGGCTGTCTCTGTCTCCAGGAGTGGAGGAAGCCAAAGTGCAGCAGGAAGGGTTTCCAGCTCTGGTGCCAATGTCCCTGAGGCTGCCCAAAGTGCAATTTGTCCACGGGCAGAGGCAGCTCCTGGCAGCTCCCAGCTGGGAGCAGGGTGACATTTCTGATGTCCACAGGTAGCACAAGGGCCTCCGAAGTCAAGGTGGGGAAGATGGTCCAGCACAGAAGGCAGACACCTCAGCTCCTTCTTTCTATTACAGGTGAGAATTCAGATGTTTCCAGAGACCAAGAAATATTTGCAAATGACCTGAGTTTTACTTAGACTTGGAATTTCAAACTTGGAACTTCTTAAATGGGTTTTAAGAGGCTCTCTCAGATGCAAACTTGCTGAGTGAGAGGGAAAAGCAAAACAGGGATTTTATGTACTTCCTAATCTCCTTTTTGAAGCCACTGGTGAGGAAACAAGAAGTTTGTTTTTTAAGCCCTTTATTGCTGTCAGACTTTTCTGCTGAGAGAGAGGGGTGTTTTTTTTCCTTATTCTTTATTGTGACTCAGGACTGTGCACACTAGCAAGCAACTGCGTCTGCATAATAAATTGGTGACCTGGAAAAAAAATAGAAAAGCTGCAGTTTCCAGGGAGTTCAAAAACATATGCTCCAAAATCTGTTTATTCCTATATTGACTATTATTTCCAATTGCCAAGGAACTACATGTACATTTCTGGTTTTTCAAAAGCGCATTGTGTGTGTTATTCACAGGAGGCACTTTGGCTTCCAAAATACTGCTAAATAGCCCTGTCAAATGGAGATATTTTTTTCTCTCTTTTCTCCTTCTCTCCTCTATCTCTCTGCCCCTCTCCCTGCTTTTCCCTCTCTCCTGCCCTCCCTGCACCTCTTCCTCTTGTAGAGGGTATGGGGTGAGGGGCTGTGCTGTGCAAAGGGATGAATTTCAGGCTTTGGATTCAGCAGTGCCTTTGTGTTTCTGACATTTTAACTGCTGAAGGAGCCATGGCAGTGACCTTAGCAAGGTGACATTTGCACAGTGTCACTTACACAGGAGTGATCCTTACCTGCAAAATGACATGGGAATGTGGCAGCACTCCTGCAGAAATGCCAAAGGCGGGCACATCAACCCAGGCTTCTAAAGGCATGCGTTGTTGACAGGGGCCTTAATATTTAATTACTATAGAATTCTGAATTAGTGCAATTATGCTTAAATAATTTAAATACAAAGTTATGAAGTTTTTTGGGTTATGTTTAGAAGTGGCAAATGTTACTGGGAAAGGTAAGGAGCTTAAGTTGGTATTTTGGCTCAGGAAGTGTAATATGAAAGGGAAAGGTAGATGGCCTTTTCCCCCTGGATTTTGCGCCTCTGGTTGTAACATTCTGGTTCAGGAATGCCTATTAATATTAAATTATTCCCTTGGGTGACTTTAGTAGGTGGAAACCAGAACCGATTTCAAAGGACTCTGAAGGAGGCCCTTCATAAAGGAAACAAATATTTACACATTGTTTTTTATTTTGTTGTTTTTACCTTATTTATGTCCAAGAAACTTTTAAATAGGCCTTCTTTGTTTGTCCACACTGGAGCAATATAACCAGGGAACTTGGCAGAGTCCCAGATCCTGGCAGCAGCTGCCAATAAAAGCTTGCTGAGCAAGTACAAAAAATAAAATCACACAATATCATTTTTAACTTTGATTAAGTTGTGCTGAATTGCTCCAAGGGAGGTAATGGCAAGCTCCAAGGGGTTAGGACCAGCCTGGGATGTGAAGGATGTTTATCTTGCAAGTGTTTGCTTTGGGCTTTGTATGTAGTTCCCACTGCTGGGGAAACACTTTGTCAAAAGCCCACTGTTAAAAGATTTTGGGGAAATAAACACTGCAACAATGGGAACAAATAAAACCCTTTATACTGTAATGTGCATAGCTGTCGGATCTCAAGATCTCAGTCCTGAGATGCTGAGCCACCGAGACCACCTTGGGGGGCTCGGGAGTCCTGGAATGTTCCAGAAGTGTCTGGTGGCTGCACTTTGGTCCTACACAGGAGACGACACCTGTATGGATAGGAGGGTTTCACCGGGTGAATGGTGAAGGGATTAGCTAATTAGAGGGTGAGACACAGGGTTTAGGATTTCTGTACAGGGGGGTTTAGAGGAGTAAGATGGAGGAATTGGGGTGTGTCCTGTCCTTCTTCTTCTTCCTCTTCTCCTCCATCTTCTTTGGCCACGGTGGCATCTTTGGATTGGTTATTACTGAGAGTGCACCCAGCAATGAGAATAAATGGTATTGGGGAAAAATGATAAATATTGCACACGTAACAATGGGTATAAAGATAGGTGTCTGTCCGGAGGGCAGACAGTGTGCTCATGGCTGACTGCTGAGCAGATCTCTGTTCGGCTGAAAGAACATCTTTTAGATAAACAATTAATAAACATAAAGACTGAAAGAAGAACTGAAGCCTCTTCTCGTCCTTCGATACGCGGGCTGCCCCAAGGCCACCCCGGGCCTTTCCAGGCCCCTCAAACAGCCGAGATAAACCGGACACATAGCAAGCCACTGTCAAATCTAAAAGCTGAATATGCTTTAAAGCACTCTGAGCCATCCAGCAAGGGGCTGCCTGAGGTGTGCCAGGGGCTGGGGCTGGTGTGTGCCACCAGGGGCAAAGGCTGGGCTGCCCTGCTGCAGGGAGGGCACAGCAGTGCTGCTGCTCAGCTGGGGCCCCTGGGACACTGGCGCCTGTTGTTTTGGGCTTGTGTGCTCTGAAATGGGGGGTCTGGGAGGTCTCCTGGAGAAGACACCTCTGGGAAGGGGAGGAGGGGAGCTGAGGAGCAGCTCCTGGGATGTTGGGCTACTTGTGTTGGACAGGATCGTGACTGGAGTTTGGAGTGATGAGGAGTTATGAGTTATTCATGAAGCCAAAGTGTTGGGGAAGATGAAACAGGAAAGCCTTATAAATATGATTGCCTGGCAAAAGATTTTGAGTATATAGAAACTATAAGTGAGATTGAAATGAAAGCAAGCTTTGAGATACCTTAGTTACTGAACAATTGGAAAAAAATGGTGTGGCCGGCTGAAGGTAATCCCCTTTTGATTAAACAATACCCTGTGCTTGCAGACAGGTCCAAGACCCAGAGCAGACCCTACCACCTTGGCAGAAGGGGTCCAAAGAGTAGTTTTTAGGGTTTAAAATGTAACACAGTATGGTAATGTAATGATTCTTGTAGGCTGTATGTAAATGCTATAGGATTTGTATCTTGTACTAGATTGGTTAGTGAGAATGAAAATATCTAACACAGAAGAAGATTTATTGTATTGTAATGGGAACCTCACTCTCTTACGCTTTTACTCTCTTGTCCTCTCATCCTCTCTCCCCCTCTCTTCTTTACATTGAGGGGAAAATCATCCTCTGGCCCTGTCTAATTCCACCCAGCCTTGAGCCCTGCTCAAACAGCTGGCATTATACTGGAGGGTTCCAAAGACTCACAAAATCTGCTTTTTTTTCCTGGCTTGACTTCTGGCAAGTAGGACTACCTGGGCACACAAAGTACAACTCTTTCCCCCTGCTCTGGTGTCCAAAATGTAAGTATATTTTCATTTTTCTACATCCCTGCACTGCCCTGCAATAGATGATTTCCCCACTCCCAGTCTCCCTTTACTTTAAGCTGTGTCCTTGCTCAGCTCCAGTGTTTGTGGATCACTTTCTCTCCCTGTACATTTTTGATGGCCTTCCTGTTTGCAGGTCTAGCTTCGTGCCTGTAGTAATTACTCCTGAAAATCTTGGGTCCCACAGAGAGCTCTCTGACTCTTGAGTCAGGAAGCATTTGTGTTTCCTGGTTTGTATGCAGATGCCAAAGTTCTCAGCTGTGGAGCAGAAATCTCAATTCTGACCTTCATTCCTTGGTTTCAAGTGAAAAAAACACCACAAAAACCCCCAGCAATATAAACCAAACTCCAAAGCATTGTATTCTTTTTTCATTCTTCCCATTGATGGAGTTTCAGTGTTCATCAAATGACTCTTTAGCTTTTGCATTCCCGGGGACATCATTATCCCATGCCTCAATTCACATGCTTTTTATCACAGTGAGGCAGTAAATTCATTGCATTTTTGTTTGCTCCCCTTTGTCCCATCATCAGCCCATTACATACACTGTGCTTGCTTCCACCTTAGTCTGAAAGTTGTTTTGTTTGTGTTTGTTTCTCCAGAAATCACTCCCAGAAGCTCTGGCATTGGTTTGCTTTGTTGCCAGCACACTGCCCCAGAGCACCTCTGGTCTGACCCACATCGTTATATCCCACATACACACAGGTTGATGCACCTGGGAGAAGCCAGGGAATGCCCAATGCCCACACAAGTGCAGTGAGAGCTCCAGCAAAGCCATCAGTGGATGCACAGCTCCAGGATAGCCCCTGGTGCCTCCACTGAGCCTGGCCAGGAGAGCAGAGGAGCTGGGGTGAGTTTATGGCCCAGTAGAGACCCATTGCTCCTGTGCCCAGCAGCAGCTCCTTCAAAACCTTCACCTAGGAATTGTTTGGACACGACCTGGAGGAGGGTCTGGCTGGTTCCTGAGGCCCAAGGGTGAAGGACACACCTGACGTGAAAAATTTGTCCCAGGGCACTGAATGCAAAATTCTTCTTGTGTGACAGCACCAAGGAGAGACATTTACTCTCATTGGTTTTCTTTAGGAAAACCCACAGGTTTTCTTTGGCTCCTTCTTAGGCACGTTTAAAAACACAAGAAACCATTTCTTAGGGAGCAGCCAATGAGCCCTCCAGCCTCAGTGTGTTTCCATTGACTTTCACATATTTTTGCCATATTTCTCTTGGCCTGTGCTATAATTTAGGCACTTGCTTCTATGCCTCTTTGGTAAAGGTTTATATGGACATAAAATCCCATGGTGCTTTGCTGTGTAGGCTTGGGGCTGGCTAAATTTTTTTTAGGATCTTCAGCTCTTTGGAGTTTTTTTTGTATGTTGCGTAGTGCCATTGGTTAAAAGCTCTGCTTCTGCAGTAAATTAAATGGGAGCCTGTTTGTATTCCTGGTGTGTGGCAGTACCAGTTGTTGGTTTCTCTGGGTCTGTATTGAAGGCACTTGAGATGGTAGTTCTTGTTCAGACTCAAGTGTTTATTATTTCTTATCAGTAAAAATCCCAAACCCTAAATTTCTCCCCAAGTGATACACCTACACTGCTCTCTATAATCTATTTCACACTTTTTGTGGATTCCAGTCTATCTTGATGTCTAGGACACTTTCTCCATGTCCTTTCACACTCAGAGAGGATGAGGTGGATTCGCTCTTGATGGAGGCAGCTCTTTAAAAGTGGGGACGTGTCCTTGACATGAGTTTGCTGTCTTGCCCTTTGCCTGGTCACTGAGAGGGAAAGGCATTTCCAGAAGAGGATTCAACCTTCTCAGCATTCTCAGCATGCTTCTTTAGGATGGGATGGATCAAAACCCCAGAAGGGCTGAGGGGGACTCTAAGCTGGTTTTTGCATTCCCATGGTGTAAGGCAGAGCTGACTTCCACAATTGTCTGGAATGTCCCCACAAGGAGTTCTTGAGGTGTCCGGATTTCTCGGCTGTTTGAGGGGCCTGGAAAGGCCCGGAGTGGCCTTGGGGCAGCCCGCGTATCGAAGGACGAGAAGAGGCTTCAGTTCTTCTTTCGGTTTTTATGTTTATTAATTGTTTATCTAAAAGATGTTCTTTCAGCCGAACAGAGCTCTGCTCAGCAGTCAGCCATGAGCACACTGTCTGCCCTCCGGGGCAGCCACCTATCTTTATACCCATTGTTACGTGTACAATATTTATCATTTTTCCCCAATACCATTTATTCTTATAACTCGGTGCACTCTCAGTAATGGCCAATCCAAAAATGCCACCGTGGCCAAAGAAGATGGAGGAGAAGAGGAAGAAGAAGGAGGACAGGACACGCCCCAATTCCTCCATCTTACTCCTCTAAACCCCCCTGTACAGAAATCCTAAACCCTGTGTCTCACCCTCTAATTAGCTAATCCCTTCACCATTCACCCTGGTGAAGCCCTCATCCTTGTCATCTCCTGTGTAGGACCAAAGTCCAGCTACCAGACACTTCTGGAACATTCCAGGACTCCCGAGCCCCCAAGGTGGTCTCGGTGGCTCAGCATCTCAGGACTGAGATCTTGAGATCCGACATCGAGGGAGGTTGGACTGGTGGTGGTAAATCCAGAGCTATCCCAGCACCACTTATCCTTTGTCCTTTTCCTTCTTATGTCCCTGTGGGGCTGTGTGCCACGTGCCTGCAGCAGTGCCACTGAGGGCCACTGGCCCTGGGGACTGTCTGGTCCCACCGGGATGTTTCAGCAAGAGAAACAAAGCCAGTCTCTACCTATACCTGAAACTATACTGAAAACCATGAAACTGCAGAGCAAATTTTCATATGCATGTGTAGATAGAGATACCAAGACATCCAGAATAATCAGAAATCAATATATTTTCCTACACTGACATCAGCAGTGCTATAATGTCCCTGGCTCTCTTGCAGGGCAGAAGGTCTGCAGAGATCTGACTGAGGTGGTTCATGTGCAGCAGCCTCTTCATATCCCAGTGTTATTGCAGCTCATCCTTAAAGAAGAAGATTAGCACTCCACTTAACAGCTCTTTATATGACAACACACCATTAGTTAAATTCAGTATAGAAGGAAATTTATGCATTCCTGGCCCTAGTCTCTGAGCCTTTCTGCTAGGAGTACAGCTATATTCCAGATTAAGATGCTATAATAGCTTTGGGCTTCACCACAATTAAATCCTCATCAGGTTTGAGCTGTCACCCGACACTGATTCACTTTCTCCTGAACAATGACACAGAAAGAAATGAGAATAGGCTATAATGGGGAAATTGGCCAAATGTCTTAATTTCCAGGCAAATATTTTGGGGTGGATGAGAGCATGAAGCGTTTGTGACAAAGCCATGAAGAACTGCCATATGTGGGTGGGGGAGGAGGGATTTGGAGGAGCCTCCTAGCAGTGACATTCTGGGGAGGTCATGGAGTAGCTCTGGATGCTGCTCTCGTGTCAGTGAGGGCAGCATCTGCCCCTGGGACTGAGGCCTCAGGCAGCCAAGGGCTGAAGATGACCTGAGTGAGGTGCTTTTGAGACCTACAGAAGATTTAAAGGAAAGACAATAGAAAAATAGGAAATAGTGAATATTTAAAATTATTTCCAAGGACTATCACAGGTTCTCTGTCACTGGAAATATCTCCAGTTCAAGAACTACTCAGCTAATGCAGGTTCAGATATCATGTGTGGGCATAATGCGGATGAGACTCAGGTGGCTTGAGTGGTCTCCAGTGGGGTTCACCCTCAGTCTGGAGAATGTGACCATAACCATAATAAAATAAAGGGGAGGAAAAACCTCCTGGCAGGACAATGGCCTGACAAGAGAAGGCAGACTGGACACTAGGCTGCATTAGATAACCAAAGGCTGAGTGTCATTCATACTGAGTGGCAAGTGCTGGTGTGGTGTTTGGAGCTCACTGCTGCAGGACACCGTGGGGGCTGGGAACTTATTCTGAGGCAGAAAATGAGCAGACCTTGGAATCCGGTGGGGAAGATGCAGAACATGGTTTCGCACCTCTCCTCCTGCCCTCAGGAGAGTCCTGTGAGACAAATTTAACCTTCATGACTGTGTCTGTAGATCATCCCCTCCTGAGACAGGCTCCCACCAGGGAGTGGTCTTTGACACTGGTTTACTCACACTGGCTTCAGTGGGGGCAGAGGCAAGGCAAGGCTGAGGGCTCTGTGGGTGTGAGGGAATGCTTCAGTTATTTTAGACTTCATTTCGCCACCTAAAAAGAAAAGAAAGATGTTTAAACCCCACTGTGAAGCCATTCTGGGCTGGGGAAATTGGAATGGGATAACAGGTTATTACAGGTATAACCCTGACTCCTCTGCACAGGGAGGAATGGGAAGAAAATAGCATATGCACACACACACTCTCACACACAAACACTCTGTCTATCTATCTATCTATCTATCTATCTATCTATCTATCTATCTATCTATCTATCTAATCTATTTCTCTATCTATCTATCTACTGATATGTAGGGCTTGTAGTTACAGACACTTCAAGAATGTAGTCACTGCACACAGGCATTGAAATTCCAGTTACACATCCCTGCAGGTTGTTTAGCCAAGGAGAAATGGGAACAGAATTGTATTTCTGCCTCTTGTTAAAAAGGCACACTTTCACACTTACTGCACTGTGAAGTGCCTTGCTTTATGCTGTGATGTTGAAATGGGGATCTGTCCTATTAGCTGACTTTTATTTTAATCTGAATATCAAAGCCACTGAAATGATGGTTGATCTTTAAAATAGTAGTTGTTCTTATTAATTGTTCCAACTGCAGTTCAAACTGGGTTGTAGAATTCACACTTTAAAGGAACGTGTAAATTTGAGTCCATCCCAGATTCAGCTGCAATTAGCATCCCATTAATATGCTGATTTATTCCCATACAGTCCTTTGTTACTCAGGGAGAGAGGCAGTGAAGGAGATCAGACACATCAGCATCTCCTGGGAAATCTCTGCTCCCTCCTGCCAGGGGTTTTTGCAGTTGTGGCTTTGGGACTTGTGTCCTGCTGCTCCTGGGTACCCAAAACTGTGGTGTCCTACTGCATATAACCACATTCCATACAACCACTTTCTTTTTTTTTTTTTTTTTTTAATAAACACTTTTTAAAGGGATTTAAACAATTCTTCAGGAGGAGAAAAGGTTTCCATCCATGTTACCTCTTGGAAAACCAGTTCCTGGCCCATGCTGCATTGTGCCCCAGCATCCTGTGGGAGGCCAAGGACACTCCTGTGTATTTTTCCAGCTGGGATTCTAGGATGGATGTAGCCACAAGGTTCAATCTGTTCTCCAGAACCGCTGTCCAATGAATGCTGGTGGGGCCTGGCTCAGCTGCTGCCAGTAGAGCAGGTACTGCTCTCTGCAGAGGAGAGGGAAAAATCTGTCTGTTCCTTGTGTTCACTGTTACATGGCCTCTGTAGCAGCAAAACAAAACACAGATTGATTGCAAAAACAGAGAGGCTAGGTTAGGACAGCTTGTTCCATTTTTTTTCCTGGTGTACCCAGCTCTTCCTCCCACGTTTCTATGTGTACCACAGTGCAGATGTGCACAGCTGCTGTAACCTCCTCAGTGGTGGCTTTAGCACTGGGGCCATGCAGGACCATCCTTTCCTGCACAAACCTCAAGTCTGGCTAACCCAGATTTGAGGAAATGACATTTCCGGATCATTTTGGGGAAGCACACATTATCCCACACTGATGTTTAGGGTACTGAGTTCCCTGTCCATCCAAGTCCTTCAGAGGCCAGCCCAGGGAATTTGAAGTGATGGCTCCTGAGGTAGGGTTTTCCCCCAGACCGGAAGATAGATGTGAGAAGTGTTTTTCTCACTTTTGCTCTCCTCTGTGAGCGTGGGGCAGACTCTGCTTGCCAGCAATATCTCAGAGCTTTGTCTTACAAATCCCTTCCTATTGAATTTCACAGAATATTCTGAGTTGGAGAACAGCCACAAGGATCATGGAGCCCAACTCTTAAGTGAATGGCCCAGAGACCTGAGTTTCTCAGGCTCTCTTCTATAGTGCATATTTTTGCTCCCAATGAAGGAGAGGAATGACAAGGAGGACTCCATCTTATCAGAAGGCTAATTGATTACTTTATTATACTATATTTTTCTATACTATATTACATTGTATTACATGTAAACTGAATCTGCCAAGCACTCAACTGCACTCCAACTGCACAGAATCTCCACAGCATCTCGTGATTCTCAGCCCACAGTCCTGACACTCACCTGGGTTCAGTTGGTCAGTGAATTAACACACTCACACCAGAATCCAATTATCAATTCCCTTCAGGTAAACAATCTTCCACAATGCATTCCTCTTGAGAACAACACAGGAGCAGTAAATGAGATAAGAATTGTTTTTTCTTTCTCTGAGGTTCAGAGAATGTGAAACCCAGAGATATTCCTGGGAAGATGTGCCTTGCTTTTCTCTGTGAAGAGAAATGTGGTGACACTCTTCCACTGGCACATCTTGATTTCCCCAGGTGTTCTGCTGCAGGATATAAGTTGGCCCCTTGAGTGGCCCTTGGAAGCACTGCAGAGCAGCCCTGCATGCCCAGGTGCATGGAGGAACTGCGCCATCTGGGCTGGGTGGGTGTTTTTAGGATGCTGCAGGCAGTGACCCTCTCTGTTTGCCTCTGGAAAAGCAGCAATGACCCCCCTGTTGGCTGGGAAATGGGGAGCATTGGCCACAGGCGGCAGCCCTGGCTCTGTCACCAGCTGCTTTTACAACTCTGCCCCACTTGTTTCCCTGTTTTACATCATGGAAGCAGTGTACAAGGATCATACACCCCTGAAGAGCTTTTTTTCTCCAAACACATAACAGTGCTACCTGAGAACGAGATTACAGCTACAAATCACCCCGCTTTTCCCTCCAACAGTACAAAGCCTGCCTCCCTGGTTTTAGTGCAATACCCCAGCTGTATATGACTGTACATTAGCTTTACTAGCCCCAGAGGTGCTGTCCAGCCTGCCACATTCTCTTTCCCACCCTAACAGCTGCACATTATTTTTGTCTCTTGTGTTTCTCAGCTGTGGCTGGAAGGTGTTCCCGCAGGCAGATGGGGACTGCACATGTCACAGGAGGCTCTAGATGGTGCTGCTGTCCCGGGAAAGCAAAGCTGCGATCTTCATTCACCGATGATAAAAGCCTCAGTAAAAGCAGTGTAAAATGAGCAAGTCAGAGGGACTGAGAAAACCGGGATGGTTCAGAGCTGCAGGAGCACCTTGAGAGATAAATCCTGAGCTCCAGGGCCAAGCACTGGTCAGTCAAAAATGGGATGCAGAGAGACTGTGGAGTGATCGTGGATCACTGTGGGATTCATCAGGGCACTGTCCTTTGGCTGTCCCCTGCAGACCCTGCCTGCCTGAGGTGAAGCTTTGCCCATGCCAGTATTCCTCCTGGGCTGGAGGCTCTGGGAGGAGATGGAGCACACCTCAGGGGTTCAGGAATAGCTGCACTTCAGAGAAACCTCTTCCTAATCCCCATTCACTGCTTTAAACACTGAGGAACTTTATTTCATCCAAACATCTTCTTTTGCTGTTTGTTTAATTCTGGCTCTTGTGACTAGCTAATCTTGTTAGCCATAAGTGCAAGGCATTGTCTTTTGGATTCCTGCTAGGTTTGTTGTGTATGGAAGGAAAATCACAAGCAGTTGAAGTACCACGGCATAATGAATTACCACTTGTCCACTGGCCATTTGTGAGCTCCTAGCCCTCTCCACAGCAAAGCTCAGCAGCAGTTTTAGCCAAGATCCAGCCTGCATTTACAGAAGGGGAGGATGTCAGACTGTTTCTAAGGAGCAAGACATGATCTTTATGTTTATTCCCAGGCTCCTGGTAATGCCCTGTAGCAATGAGTTTCACAGGTCACTTGGTTAGTATTTAAAGTATTTCCTGATGCTGGTAACATGTCTGTGGCTGGCCAGGTGCCTCCAGCTTTACTGTAACCTTCTAGCCCATGCAAAAGAGAGCCAAGATGGCCACATAGAAGCTTGGACTTGACTTGCCAGGAGGTTTTCAGCCCCAAATTCATGCCTAGCACTGCATACCCTCACCCCTCACACAGAAAGTACCCCCCTTTCTATGTGGAGATGCTTGAGGAGCAGCTTTCTGAGCCCTTCATCTGTTCTGTGCACTGTGCTGGAATTTGTGCCACCACAGCAGCAGCTTGGGACGGTTCAGATTGGGCATTTTCTGTCACATGGCTCAAGGAATGCTAGGTAATTCTTCAGCTTTAGTGCTGAGTCTTTGCTTTGGGGCTGGCAGCACTGCACAGGTCCTGAATAACACCTTCATCAGACCCTTCCAGCAAATCAAGAAGCAAATTCAAGCCCGCCTCAATTCCATTTCAGCCTTGCAAAGAATTTTTCTTCTTTGCCTTCCCTCTCTCAGAGGAAGTTTATATCAGAATACTGCTGAAATTCAAGATCCTTCATCTGCCTCCCCCCACAAAAAAAACAGAGGCACAAAAGAGGCATTAAAGACACCGAACATGCAAATAATCAAATATTTTCTTATGTGGAAGAATGGCTGCTTTTAGTAACTCATCCCAGAACACGGCAGCATTAGAGGTTTTGGAATGAGCACCTCCCAACAGCATCAATAAAGGGAAAAGGTCCAAAAAGTAAGCCAAACAGTGCTGCTGCCTGAATATAGCCTTTCATTCAGCTCTCCCCACACCATTTCAAGCCCATTTTGTGAGGTTTTTTTTTGATAAATGATGGAATTTGTATTTTTTGGCTCCCGTTCAAGAGTTTATATTTTCATTCTATAATTTCCTTAAACATTTAATTTCCTACATTAGCTGACAGTCTCTTGCATCTGTTGGAAAATTAGTTCTGGTACTTCTGTGCCTGTGCTGGGAGTTTGTTTTTTAAAAATTTTTGTTGTTGAAGATACAGAGAGAGTGAACCCACCTGTGAGTAGATGCTGTTGCACACTGACCTCTAGTTTTGCAGATGATATAGATAAAAATATAAATAAATAAATAAATAAATATAGATAAATATAGATATAGACACAAAGGATAAAGAGATATTTGAGTCAAAGGGCTCCACTTTTAAAGTTATAAGAGAATGTTCTATTCTGCTTGGCTGTAATACTGTGGCCGTCTCCTACAGTTCTGGACCCAGAGGTGATAAATGCACAGGAAACAGTTTTCTTACAAATGCTGCCATTGACCTGTGCAAGTTGCTGCTTTGAGGTACTGGTGCCACCTTCAACCATCAGGCAGCATTTCCGTGGGGTCTCCCCACTCCTCCTCCATCTGTGCTGTTCTTCCTTCTCAGTGCTGCCTCTGCAAGCAAGGTGCTCCTCATTCCAGACTCACCTTTCCTACAGTGGTGGAGGCAGCATCTCTGAAAAGTGGCAGTCCCAAATAACAATATAAGGAAATATTTTTTCGAGCTCCCTTTAAGTCTCCAGGGCAAGAATTCATTTAGCATGGAGTATGAAAGAAGGTGCTCAGCATTGGTGGAGGAGAGGAGGTGGCAAGGTCTGGGAGCAGACATAGGAAACAACTTCATAGAAAAAAATTTAGTTATGGATAGACTAAAAAATGTGAGAGGCAAAATTACCCTGGAAAAGTGTAGCTAGGGAGCAGACCACAGGAGGGATTTTACCTGATCTGAAAGTCAGCATGGAACCCTTCTCTGCATGACTGGGTACCAAAGGGCATCCCCCCAAAGCTGGGGCCAGCAGGCAGGGTGGCTCAGGATGCAGTTGTCCTTGTCCCTGTCTGTAAGTGTGTGTGGACATTTTTTCTTGGAGTTTGTGATGGCACTTTGCATCTGGAAATTCTGATTCCTACAGTCCTTAGGAACCACATACTTTGAGAAGCGTCATTTGGCTCTCTGGTGTCTTCTTCAAATAAACTGAGATGAGTTTTTTTGAGACAAAATCCCTGAACCTTATGCCACAAGTATATATTTTTTAATGCTGTTGCAGGAGTCAGAAGTAATCTATTTGATTTCTCTGTCACCAGCAAATTATTCCCCACATGGAGTGACTCCTCATCAGCTCCTACTGGGGGTCTCTGAGATGGATTTGAAGGTGCAAAATGTCAGGGTCTGTCCCAGCTTATCTAAGTTGTGCATTATTAAGGTTCCTGGAAAGTTGCAGATTTGTGATTTCCTTGATGCTTGGCTAGAAAGAAGCCACGTGCTCCAGCTTTTTCCTGCACACGGGACTCGGGGTTCTTGGCACTCAGGCAAGCAAAAGGGTTGAAGTCCTGGACTGAAGTGGGATCAGACATCTGAACGGCAGATGATATACCAGTGGGACCGTCAACAAACTACCCCATCAATAATTCAGGTGCTTTCTCACCAGGCTACATTATCTCTGGGACTTAGGTCTCGTCAGATGAGCCTGGTCTCATGAACACTCCTGGTTCTTGTAGCAGCCTGAGCTTGCCACCATAGAAAATCTGAACTGGTTTGAATTAGGGTAGTGTTATGAGAGATAAAGGCCTCCTCCCAATCAATATCAGCTGATACTTGCTCCAACAGACATCTTGCCCAGTCTTTTCATAAATAAAATCTTCCACTGTCTGAATCTTAAAATTTGTCATGTCTTAGTGGAAATGATCTGATGGAGCACATAACAAATTCTCTTTGTTCATTAAGCCCACAACATGCACAGTCCATTCCTTTTGATGGCTGAATTCCTTCTCCTTCCTTTCTGCACAGTGTGCTGGTTGTCTCCTCCATCCCCTTCTTGTTCTTCAGACTGGGATATTAGAAGAGCTGTGTGTGGTCCTGGCCAGCTACTGATTCACACTTGCTCCAGGAGAAACTGAAGTTTGAAAGAAAAAATGTGTGTGTGGAGTGGGACTTATTTTTCTTGATACCAAAAATGTCTGGGAAAATGAAGTTAGGCAAAGAAATGCCTGCAAAAGCCACACATCACCTGAATTCCCAGAAAGGCAACAGTTGGAGAGCACAAAACAATATGTGAGAAAGTATCAGAAGTGGAAAATGTACAATAGCAGTTTTTTTGCCAGACAGGTTTGAAAAATTAAAGCTCACGATCAGTTCTGCCATCCTTTTCAGGTGAGAGAAAACCTGATGCTGAGACTGGCCAGCAGAAAAAGGCACAAGGGCTCTTGTCCTGCTGGGAATTTTTGTTACAGCTCTGTGTTGAGAAGGAGGCTTTTCCCCCTTCCCTCTAAAGGTGACTTTGTTCCTGATGGCTCTGGCTGCTGCTCTGACCTTGATCTCCTCTAGAAAACTCTGAGGGCAGGGCTGGGACAAATGACCACCAGAGGAGGACAGACTCAGTGGGAGAACCTGATGTTTTGAAGATGGTGATGGAGAGAGTAGATGGGCAGATCCAGCCCCCAGAATGGATCCAGGCCAAGGACATGCTGATGTGGACAGACATTCCCAATGCTGGCCACCACAGCCCCACTCTGCCCCCATCTGTGTCCCAGGGAAGACAACAGGGGTGCAGTGTGAGGTGGGGATGTCCCTGGAGTGCTGACAGACCAATGAACTGATACAGCTGGCTAAGAATTGTCCATCATTTATGCTAAAAAATAAACAAGGCCAACAATGCTGAAATGAAACATTTGGGCTCAGCTGTGTTGAGCATTTCTGCATGCTCAGCTCACACAGAATGAGATCTGATGGCCCCTTCTCCTACACGGACCAGGCCATGGGCTGGATTAGGAATTCTGTGCTGCACTACTGCTTTCTGCCTTGTTGTATTTCCATGTGGTGCCATGGGACCTGGTGATGAATGCTGGGTGGGAAGCCTTGGATGTCTTGAGTTGGTCAGAAAAGGAGCCTGGTACCACAAGGCACTGGCATGGGGATGGCTGGGCAGCTCAGCCAGGTGCAAGTTCAAGCCTGAAACACGTCAAAATGACGTAAAAAATGCTGCTTCCCAGAACACTTCATCCTATGAAAATGCTTTGATATTTCAACATTTTGTCCCCAGTCATAACGGAAATAAATATGAAAATATTGGAAATTCCTGTGGGATTAAATTCCTGTGAAGTTCATTTTTGCACTTAGTGAAAGTAAGTACAAAAATGCTTTCTGGGTGGTTTTTTGTTTTTGCTCCCTTAATTAAAGTTTCCTGGTTTTTCCACAGTGTCAGGGATGGTTTAAAAAGCTTTCTTCCTTCAAGAGTCATTACACACAAATAGGCCTTGAGATTTCCCCATGGTGGGGAGGGAGATGCGTGTGGAAATCCAGATTGTCAGGGAGCACAGTCCAAGGTTGGGGAACAAAACCTCCTCCTCCTTGTGTGGTTACAGGCACCTCTTTGCAGAGTGCTGATTGTTGCTTTGAATCAATGTGATACTGTCAGGAAGAAACAAAGATATGCATTTTTAATTCATTTTCTTCCTGGCATATATAAAATGTGGTGCTTTGTTGGGAACCTTTTTGGTTTATTTTTAATAGGAGCGTGGGATGTCAGGAAACATTGAGATTTCAAGCCTTGCACAGTGGCAGAATTCACATTCAGTGAGGTCTGAGGGAGCACTGCCTTTGGCCAGCAAGGTGCTCGCCAGCCCTGGCACTCCTCCTTCTCCTCCCTGATGCCCAGCTCCACTAACATGGCTGGTAAATTTATTGCTACCTTGTTTGGCAAGAGATTAACGCCAGGCTGGGCTTTACAAGCAATGGGCATTTTTTGGCAGGTTTAGTCTGTCTGCCTCCTGAGATTCCCAGTTTGAGGTCCAAACTTTAATTTTTGCTCTGCCTCAGTGTCCACAAAAATTGCTAAGTTGAGATGTGACCTTTTGCTCCAGCATATGCCTTTCCCATCAGCCAGGGACTCTGAAACTCAGCAGCAGAAACTGCTTTTACTCCATGCAGCAAATAGCATGTATGTAACAGAGCCATGGCATCTCCAGCTCTTGATATCCCACTCAAACTTCTGCATCTTTGCTGTGTTTGGAGTGTGCAGGTGCTCCTCTGAGGGGGGTAAGTCTGGGGGTGTCTGTGGTATTAGGGTGCATTGATGTTACCTAGGGAAGCGGGGAAAAGCAATTTCCTTGCTTTTGCCACTCTTCCAGGATCAGAGCTATCCAGTGCCAGTGAGTGTTTCCCGGCCAAGGGAGCAATTTAGGATGGCTGGCCCTCAACACAAGAGGACTGTTATCTTGAGCACAGACTATTTCCCAGCATTTCCAGCACTCTAGAAACCTGTTTGTTGTTTGTCCTTGGAAAGGAAAATGTTATGTATCAGAACAAGTCCCAGGTACTGGCAAGGTATAAGCGCAGTATTTACAATGTGGTTAGCATGGGGAGACACAGAGGGACAGGAACTTAAGGATTTTTGTATGTTTGGGGGGCTGTGGCCCCACACCACCCCAAGTCCAGAGAAGTGACATTTCCAAGTGACTTTGAATCCACTTGCACACGCAGATTCTCTTGAAAATTGCCATGCTTCCTGTGTGTCTAATTTGGGATGTGTGGGTGAATCCTGTGGTTATCTGAGCAAGTGGTTTTGGGTGTGTGCCCTGTGAAGGGACTGGGGTGGCTGCAGAAGGCACAGCTGGTGTGGGCCCTCCCCTGCAGGCTGATGGGGAACAGCCTCTCCTCAGGTTCCTGAGGAAATGACGACTGCAAGGACAGCTTATCTGGGGGAAAAGCTGGGAAAGTGATGTGTCCAAGTCAAGGAGACAAGCCAGAAGGTCTCTTTTGGAGGAGCAATGGCTGCTGCAAGCCTCTGCCCCTAGTGCAGGCTCATGGTGACACCTCCCATGCCGGTCTCCACAGCATCCCCTGTCCCCAGCAAACTGCAGCCTGCCTTCCTGAAGTGGCAGAGCAGTGTCCCCTCGGGACCATGGTGTCAGCAGGTGACAAAGCTGTGTGGCTGCAGACAAGCCATTTGTCTTGTCTCTGCAGAGGAGCAGGCAAACACAGCTGTCACAAGTGCCATTGTGTGCAGGGGAGGTGCTGGCTTGGGAGCTGCACATCACACAGGAACAGTGCAATTTGACAACAACTGAAGTGAAGCTTCAGCTCTTTTATTAGCCAGAACAGCAAATTCAGTAGAAATGCCCTCTCCCTCCAACCACTTCATCTTACTAGAATAATCCTTTCCATCTACACCGGGGATGAGCTTACTCCTGTCTGTTCCAATCCCTTTGGTTGTTGGGACCATTTTACTGAAGGAAATGTCAGACAGAAAAAATATGGAGTCATGTGGGATTGTTTCACTGCATGGCAAAATAACTTGAGGCACAGAATTACCAAAGTGTTAAAACTTTTGTCAGCCTTGAACCTCATTAAAATGCACCATGTGATGTTATTTTAATGCAATATGTACTACAGTGTCCATGTAGCCATGGTGTCAATATTATGGTACAAAAGTACCTTAATGCTAGAAAAAGCACAAAATAACTAAAACTTCAGCATAGAATAATTAAACTTCTCCAAAATCCCCTGTGCATGGGGAGATTTCATGCTCAGGTCAGGTGTGGTAGGGCCAGGATGGATCTGATAAATGAGTGATCCTGAGGAGCTTGTGTCTGCTGACAGCAGCTTCACACACACATCCTGAGCCCATTGCTGCCATGATGCAGAGAGTGAGAAAAGTGGTTGTGTCAAGTCCCTTTCAAGTCACTTCCTTTTTTTTTCCTACATTTTTTCTATTTGATACCCAAGAACTAGTTGCTCTTTTGTGCAAAAATAGGTATTAAGATGGTAAGACTCTAATCTTGACTGACTTCTGGACAGTTAATGTTAACTAATGGTTCAGAGAAGGGAGACATTTCAGAGGAGATTAATAGAAGTCACACCGATACACTGCTGGAGATTGGTTTTCATGCTACAATTTGAGTTTCAGTGTGCTCCCCAAACACAAAAATATTGAACAGTTCAAGCATCAAAGCAACGTGCACATTACAAAAACAAGAGGAATGGAGAGGTGGCTTCTCAGCTGGATGCAGGCGGTGAGATATTGGTATGCTGAGCACAAAAAATTTGTCAACAAATTCAAAGAGCCCAGGGGTGGGGCATGACTGACATGGCCAACACAGCCTTGGGAACACACTTCAAAAGGTGAGTGCATGGGATGCTGCCAGGCATGGTGAGAGGAGACAAGTAGTAGCAGCTATTGCTGTCTGTGAGATTTTCCTAAGGGAATCAGATGGTTGGGGGATGAATGGTGAGTCCCCAAAATCTTGCTCACACAAGCCTTCTCCAGGACAGCCCCTCGGCTCCCCCCACTCTCACAGGCACTGGGTGTGCATGCTGGAGGTTGGGCTCAAATGCTTTGCCCTGACAATGTGTTTTCATCCTCTGTGTATGGACAAGCTCAGCTGAACAGTGTTTGGAGCTGTATAAAGTCACTAAAATAAATAAGAGTGAAGGAAGAAAAGCTGACACTGATGGCTGTGAAAGAAACTTTTAAAAAAGTATTTGAATAAAACTGTTCCTCCCTCAGGCATTGAGGAATCTGCTGCCTGTTTCTTTGGCTTCCCCAGTGTGCTCTAGTGCATTCAGAGCAGACCTGTTCCTCCATGCACACCTCATCCTACTCCAGCCTGACAGGCTGAGCAGTCCACAGGGTGATGGAAACAACTCCAGAAGAGACTGTCCCACCTGGGGAGCTGCTCCTGCTGCACTCTGCCTCATTCCTTGTATTGGAGTTGGCTTTGAGAGGCCACCCACTGCCTCTTGGAGGTTTCACTGGCTATCCACGTGCATCCTTCAGCTGGAGACCTTTCCCAAATATCCCACAGATCCCCCTGTGAGAAACCTCCATGAGAATCCACACCTACAGTCAGTGTGCATACCTGTTCCTCCCTCATCTCCTCCTGCTGCTGGGCTTTAAGCTACTGGGACCCATCCTGTGGGAGCTGAAGCTATTCTTGTTTCACAGTGCAAGGACCTTTGCAAATGCAGAACACATCAGAGAATGAGCAGAGGTCAGCTGGCACTGAGCTGGGTGAATCAGTCACCATGCACATTTTTCTTTGTGGTTTGTGTTTCTTTTTGTTATACAGAAGGTGCTTTTTGTTCCTGAAGTAGGGGGAGACTGTCTGCAGTACTGCTGGTATTTGCTTAACTACCTTCCTGTGAGTGTAAATCTTCCCTCTTTCTTTCTCTCTATGAAGGTAAAACATTCAGCAAATCCCCTTTTCAAGCCAGGGATCAGGTATATCAGCAGGCACAAAATGAATTTCCCATTGAGGTTGGATCTCCTCCTCTGCAGGGGTCTCTGGGTCTGCTAAACTTTCACACTTGATAGCTGAAGTCTGCTTGTGATTAAAGGGGAAAATGAAAAGCAGAGGGCTGAGGTGAAAGGTGCAGATTGCTCTGTTTTACTGCCCTGGGAGTGAAGTGGGTTGGTATGCAGGCCACTGCAGAGAAGCTCAAAAATTTCTTTCTTATTTCAAAGACTGGAGGGAGCATCACATCCTCCAGACAGTGCTGGTGAAGGGCCAGGTTCACACAGCCCAGTCTCAGGGTGCAGCTTTAGCAGCACAGCAGCTTCTCTGTAGAGGGAGTGGGGCAGAAAACCTGGGCAATAAGTGCCCCAAATTGCCCATCACACTTTCAGTATTGGTCAGGGGGAGAGACAGGCACCTGCTGGGGCAGTGAACCCAGTCTGTGCCCTGCCCAAACTCCTTTCATGAGTGGAAGTATCAAAGGTAAAGTGAAGCAGAGGAATCAATAAAGCACTGAGGGTCCTGTCACTTTTCCAGAGTCCTTATCTGAGACACTGTGGAAAGGTGGGACATCTTGCTGATCTTAGTAGTCCTGGCAGGAGCTGGAGGGAAAAACTGGCTGGTGCACTTGTCCATGGTGATGGAGTGGGAGGAGCAGACACCAGAGAGATGCTCTGGTACCTGATGAATCAACTGAAGTGGCAACATCTGCAAACAGAGGTGAAGAACTGGTTCCATCCTTCACTTACTCCTTTCCAAATCCTCCTGGTTCACTTCTCCCAGCCTGGCTGTGTGCTGAGGTCGAGCTGGGACTCGTACTTTGTCTGGACTCAGTGACTGCTGACTTTGTCTGGACTCAGTGACTGCTGAATTCAGCCCAAGAACTGAGTGAACCCACCCCATCTGACCAACACAGCCACAGCCTCGCAGCCCTGGGGCCATTGTCACCATTTCAAGTCTTCTTGCATTCCTGAAGGAGCATTCCCAGCTTGGAGGATGAAGCAGAGGCCAAAATACGAGGGGGAAGTTGAGAAGTTTGGATTACACAAGCAGAGCAAACTTTGCCTTGACTTTTGTGCTGGGCATCCATCACCAAAACAGAGGAATGTTTTTGTGTGAGTTAGAAATCATCACCAAACCTTCCCAGACAGGCACAACCACCGCTTTTGTCTTCTTCACTATAGATGACCTGATGATGGCATGAGATGTCTCTCTGTCTCTCTCTCTCCAGCCTGGAAGTGGGGTTTTAAGCAGGCTAACCCAGTGTGTTTCCACAGGCTCTCTGAAGTGCACAGCCTGAGATCCTACCCTGGTGACCACACAGACACTCTGCTTGCATCAGTAAATGAAGTGGTGAGAAATTATTAAAAGGATTAGCTGCTGGTCCAAGAGCTCTCTGCTGGGGCAGCCAAAATGCCTCTGCTGGTTCCTGAGCTTCCTCTTGTACTGTCTGTGATTTCATAATTTGGGGGTTCATAGTTCACAGAGGAGTTGAACTGGTGAACAGCAAAAGGGCAGATTTCTCAACAAGACCTCAGAAAGAAGCTAAAGTTAGAAATGCTATCAAAATGTCATTTGCTGTCATTATCCATGGAGCCAAATCATAGAACAGACCAAGAAGGGCCAGGCCAGGGCTCTGCCAGGTAACTGCAAGAGGCAGCTGAATGGAGCAGCCTCTCTTCCCACCCCTGCTCCACTCTTTATAGAGGGCTAAGCAGGTATCTCACCTTTTCCAAGGCCCTGAAATATTTGCCAAAAGGGTGTTCTGGCTGAGCTGGGAGAAGTCGCAGGCCTCATAGAGAGGCTTCAGCGCCTCACCTGCCCACCTCTCCTCTTTCCTGCTAGCAATCTCTTGTTTGAGGACCTGGGATATATTTGCCGAGGATTTTGTCCCTTCCACTGAAGCCTTGTACTTCTGAGCCAGTCTGTATTTCTTGTTCTCTTAGGCAATATAAAACCAAAGGTGCAGTTTACTCACATTTTCACAGTGGCTTCTGGCAGAATAAAGAGAAGTAAAATTTCTCTGTTGCTTGACTGCTTCCTCCCAGCCTGAGATCCTGGATCTCCATTCCCTTGAGAGCAAGTGGAGACATTTAGATCCCATGTTTAGCTTAACTTGTGGCTACCAAAAAAAAAAAAAATCAGATCTACGCTGTCTGGCACTCCAGAATTCAGAACTATGAAGACCTCAGGGTTTGGTTTCCTAATTATATATTGTCTTTATATGAAACTAAGACAGGAAGCAATGAGCATAAATTAGAGGAGAAAAACAATTTAGACATTAGGAATAGTAGGAAAGGCAGTGAAGCATCAGCAGGATTAGCTGTGGGATCTGTCATGGAGATCTGTGGGAATAGATTAAATCTTAGTGTCATAGAACTATGGAATGCTTTGGGTTGGCAGGGACCTTTAAAACAGGGATACCTTCAACTGGATCATATTGCCCAGAACCCTGTTCAACCTGATGTTGAATATTTTCAGGAATTAATTGCCAGCTAACTCTGTGGCCAACATATTCCAGTGTTTTTCTACCCTCACAGTAAAAAATATCATCCTTGTGTCCAGTCTAAATTGCCCTCTGTCAGATTAAAACCACAACCTCTTGTGCTACTGCAACAGGCCATGCTGAAACTTCTGTCCCCACCTTTCTTATAAGCCCCATTAAGTACTGGAAGGTCTTAAAAGGGTCCTTGAAGCCTTCTCTGCTCCAACGTGAACTACCCCAACATTTTCAGCCTTTCCTTATGGGAAAGTGCTCCAGCCCATTGATAATTTTCCTGGTATTCCTGTGTACCTGTTCTCACAGGTACCTGTTATGCTGGGGATCCCAGGGCTGGATGCAGTGCTGCAGGTGGGCTCTCACCAGAGCAGAGCAGAGCAGAGCAGAGGGGCAGGATTCCCTCCCTCCCCTGCTGCCCATGGAGCTTTTGATGCAGCCCAGGACATGTTTGGCTTTCTGGGCTCCCAGTGCTGGGTCATGTCCAGCATCTCCTCCACCAGCATCTCAAGTCCTTCTCCACAGGGCTGAATGTGGGACATGACTCCTGGGATTGTTTCCAGCCCTTTTCAATGATTTGGTAGCAAGGTTTTCCCTAGTTTCAGCTGGGTGCAATTCTTTTCTCTACTTCTGGTCCCAGTGATTCTCTTATTCTCTCTTGTCATAATGTAGGCTGAGGAAGGTGGAAATATCTCCATATATAATCTGTAATCTTGAGTACTTTTGGGATTACCAAAATTATGTAAGTACAGCTATGATTTATTATCTCCTGTGCCTAACACCTAAATTTTCCTGTGTACCCTTTACACCTAAATGTTCCTATGTACCCTTTGTTTGGATTTCATTCATGCCATGCCTCTCTTGTCCCCAGTAAACTCCTTGATTCTTGATTTTGATTTGCAGTGCTCAAGGAGATCTGCTGCCTTGGCAGACTTGCATAGTTTTCTTCATCAGCCATTTGACTTCCTCTGGATTAATTTTACTTAATTAATTTTAATTAATTAATTAATTTTAATTAATTTTAATAACCAGAGGCTATTCTGCAGTTCTCTTAAGTGTGCTAACCAAAAGGAGGGAGAACAACACACATAGAAGCAATACAGAGTGGAATGAAAAACCTCTCATTGAATTGCCAGGATTCCAATGGCTTTTTATACCAAAGCTAAGCTCTGCTTGTCTGAACTTACAGCCATTACCCACATCTAGATGTGAGGAGAAGGCACATTTACCATGTTGACCAGAATTGATGAACATCTGCTGGATGGACAATATTTCTAAATCTTTACCTGGCTGGTGCAACATTGTTTTCCAGCTATAAGGAGTTTTTTATGAGTCTGTGAGTAATTTGATATCTACCAGAATGATTTATGTTAGTGTTATTAATTGTAGCTACCCAAATGCCATTTTAAGTGCTGAGATAAGATCCTTGATGAGATATTGACAGGTATGGAAAGCTGAAGGAGAAAAGCTGTCTACTCTCAGGAAAAAACCCAGTAGGATTAGTCCTGATCTGCCTGAAGTTCAGTTATTACTGATTGAAAATGATCTGGTGTCCATGCAGGCCTTTCTTTAGGCCCATAGGACCTTCCTAGAAACTTATATTTGTTCCACAAATGGGTCTACAAACATTCATTAGATAGTATAGAGCTATAATAATTCCTCAAGTGTCCAGGAACAGACTTTGCAAGACAATAATTACTTGACAATTCCCAAATAATGGCCTTTGGGATTTCCTCTTTATGCTGGAAAATAAACTGTTTAATTAAAAGGAAGAGTGGAATTAAAATGATAGAGATGAAAAGACTCTTCAGCAGGTCAGACTGTAATTGGTTCCTTAGCTCAGCGTAGTTCAATGAACTGTCCTGCACTCAGTGGCTCAATTATCTCTGACTATCTAGGGCACTTTTGCAGCTTTTCCTAGCTAGTGTAGTGAAAAGGTTTAAATGAGAAATATCTAGAAATAACAGAGGCTATCTGTTTAGTTTTTCATACTCAGAATCAGGGGAGGGGTATAAAGAAGAAGGAGAAGACAAACTCTGGCATTTTGGTGTATCTCTTGGAATGAAGATGTTTAGGCATTTGCTCAATCTTATCAGGCCAGCCAGGATGTCTGTTGTGTCTGTTTGTGTTCCCTCACACGATTACAGAAAACAGCCTGGGCAGTGGAAATTCCAAGAGGATCCCAGCAGGGCAGTCACAGGCAGAGCTGGCTCTCAAAGATCATCCTACACCTCCCCTCTGCCTGGCTTCTGGTTTCCACCTCCAAATTCAGGTGAGATTTGAAGGCAATCCTCATTCTCTAGAAGCCCACAAAGGGGAAGATTTTGGCTTTCTCTGATTTCAGTGAGGGCCTGTGGAACCACTGTCAGGAGCATGACTTTGGGCTCCACTCACATCCAGGACCCTCACACAAAATATGGCAATTCTGTGTTTCCCTGAATTGTACCTCCATCAAAGCATGAAAAGCAAAATGAGAAATCCTCAGGTATTTCTAGAAGTTCCAGTTCTTTCTTGCTGGACTGAAGATTTGTCAGCAGAGAGAAAAATCCAAGCCTGCATGCAGTGAATTGTCCCAACCTGCAATAGCTTTAACCAAGGTCCCTCTGTGCTGGAAGTTTAAGAGGTGCTAGTCAAGGTGTGAAGAGACAAGTTCATACAGTTGAAAGACAATTTTTAGATTCCTTTATCTAGATAGAAATATTTCAACAACTATTTGGACACACAGAGCAAATCTGAAGGGCTTAAATTCCCCCAAAACACGTCAGGTCAGCTGCACAAGAAGGGCTCTGTGCCCTGCAAGCTGATGTTTAATTCCAGCTCTACCTGTTTGCCCATGGCAGACTTGCACTGATCACCAGGGAGGAGCCCGTGCTCAGAGCAGGGCATTAAAGCAGGCAGAGACCTTGGGGAAAGCCTGCTGTGGCACAGGAAGAATAGGAGCATTCATTGCTTTGAGGGAACCTGGCAGGATGGGCAGCTCCCCCTGCATCTTGGCACTCCTGCTTCTGATCCAGGGACCCTGAAAAACTGAAGGGAAAAGAAAGACAGCAGAAGAAAAAAAACCAAACCAAACCCAAACCTCTATTATTCAGACTTTTAAAAACCTCCATCAAAGGGTTGGTTTGTGTTTTGGACATGTCTCAATGTAGGTTGTCATTAGTGACTGGCTAGCTATATTTGAATAGATGCAAGTGACAATCCAGAGCCTTTTCCCAGCCTTTTTTTTTTTTTTTTTCACTCCAGCTTGTAGTTAAAAAAAAAGGTTCATTGCACTCTAAAGTACATCTGCAGATGGTATGTGCTCTCCTTGGCTCCAGTTGGGGCTCAGAGTGAAACACCACAAAATGCCTCTTGTTACCAGCACTTTCTGCCCTGCCATGGTAAGAAACCCTGCTTGGTCTCAGCAGATTTGGATCCCAGTTCCTGGCCCTAATGTTTCATGTGAACTTTTTGGATGGCACACTGGCCTTTCTGGGGTTTGCCAGTTTCTGATTATAGGCTGGCTCTTGGGAACCAGAAAGAGAGCAATTGTCATCCTGCCCCAAACGTGGGCTGCATCCCAGGACCCCTGAGGTCAGCAGATCAGCAGCAGTGGATGTTAGAGGGAGCATGAAACCACAACAACTCTGCTGAAGCCCTTGAAGGGTGAGTAAAGGTCATTGCCCTTCCACTTCCAGTAAGTCTGGAATTTGGATCTTGAGGCATTTAGGTCCCTGATCCCAGTGGTTTCCCTGCCATGGAGCAGGTTAGGAGCTGAGTCCCTAAATAACTGGTGGCTATGATCCCAGTCTCTCAGGGTGTTTAGATGTATCTAACGTTACTTGTGTTATTGTTGTATATTGAGATTCTGACTGGAATCTGGGCTCCTTGAAATAGAGACAGGGACAGACAGGCTGGGATTAAGGTGGCCAAATGTTGAAGTTTATGGGGTGGGTGCCACATCAGAGCTGTAGACAAAGGAAACAGTACAGAAAATACAGTTTCTGTAGAGTGGGATATCATGAAGTAGTCAGCTAAAGCTGATCTTCTGAGAAAGTCTCTTTCTCTTCATCAGCTGCAAGGGAAGTTGGAGTTATATCTATGTTATTGGTCTCTAAATTTAGATAGGAGGTGTCCCATTCAGAATGGAAGGCAATTCCTTCTCCAGAGAGGTCATGATGCTGTAAAATTGAGGCATCTTGAGCTGGGCTCTGAAAAGCAGAGGCAGTGAATTTTAAGTTAGTGAATTTTAGGCAGCGAATTTTAGTTAAGGTCCAGCCAGCAGAGCCAGGAGTTGGCACAAGCTGTGGCACTCAAAGCTGTTAGCCACTCCTGAAATCTTGGTCTGGTGTTCTCTCTGTTCCTCTTCCCCTCTCTCTGGCTCAGTTGTTTGGATTATGTGAAGTGCAAACTCTTCTTTCTTGCAGCCTTTGCCCAAAAATCCAGCAAGAAACTTTATATCTGGTTTCCAACATCTTTGGAGCAGATGAACAAGTTTTAGAAACCTAATTCTCCAGTGGTAGCAAATAGGAACATTTTACTTGACCTCAGTAAGTTTTTAGATCAGCTGAGGCTGAAGCATTTTATCTTCTGTTATGTACTTCAAAGGAAGGTGGCAAAACATGAAAATGTTTGCTGAGTTTTGTTTTATGGATTATGGGAGACTTTTTGATAATTTCTGAGTTGTCTGGGGTAAACCCTAAACCACCAGTTCTTTACGTGTTCTGCTCAGATGATGTCAGAGCAGATGGTGAGAGAGTATTTTCACTTCACCTTCTCCATGTGCACTCAGGCAGCTCAGCTCCACAGACCTTGATCCCAGCCCGGGCCTGTGACCATTCCTGCAGGACGCATGCTGGATGATAGCATATTTTCTTCTCTCACATAGTATGCTGGATGTGTTTCCATCCCTTAGATAAACTTTATAGTGTTTCTTTTCCCTTTCCCCCATGGTACTGATTATCCCAGAAATAGATAGGCACTGGAAAGCTATGTTCTGGATCTGAACTATTTCTGCATTGCATCTGGCATTGAGATCCATTTTTGGGAATGTGATAATTCTGTGTTTGCCCTTTGCCAAATTTTCTGTCTTTAAGTCTTATTTTTTTTCCCTACAGGCATGGATTGATTTTTTTTTTTTTTGTCATTCCAAGCACTTCTTGTTTGAATTGTATTGTTTTCATCTTCATCTCTCCACTTGTGCATCTTCCTGCTTCTCGTTTTTGTTAACTTGTGCTGTGTCACCCACCCTGGTCTTCTGAAACTTCTGCAGTTAAAACACAGCAACAGTGGGACACCATGTCCTAAGTGGAAAAGAAAAAAAAAAAAAGAAGACAAAGGCTATCTTTAAGTTTAGCCCTGCCTGAAGAGAATCTCAAACCCTGGGTGAGATGCTCACCTGCTGGTCAGACTGAGATTTCAGCACTCTGCAGTTGTTCTGGAAGGATGTGATACTTCCCCAGGAGGAATTTGATACAGAAAACTTTGGTGTCCTTTTGGGAAGAGCAATGCTTCAGTGTTGGGTTTTCTACCCAGATGAGTGTGGGATGGGGCTAGCTAATGCCTGTGGAGAGGATGGCACAGATGTTTCCCTTGTATTGTTTCAGGGAAGATGTGTCTGTGTCTGGGACAGAGCCAAACACCAGACAAGACAAGACACAACCAAAATGAGTGTCCAGTGGCCAGAATGGGCTGGAAAATGAGTGATCAGACAGGGGCAACACAAAGTGCCACCAGAGTGCTGGACTGCAGGGATTTACTGTCCCTCCCCTGCACAGCACACGGCCATCACCAGAGTGACACTGCCTGCACTGCTCACCCAGACTCAGCCTATCAGCTCTCCAGATTTATTTTGGAATTGTTTCCCCCAGTTTGGCGCTTCTCAGGGTTACAAGCAAACTGGGCAAAAAAATAATATTCCAAGATGCAAAAGATGTGACATGGTCCATAGGGAGGGGATCTGGGTCTCCTTGCTCCTCTCCAATTGCACAAAAGGGATACCAGGGAGAAAAGAGCTCCTGCCTGAGGCAGGGAGGGTGACCCCTCTGAACAGATACCACCATCACAAACACAGACCTGCAGTCTTTGGAACAGGCCAAGCTGCTCCAGATTTTCCTATTGAGATGTTTTCCTTCTCTAGAACATAAAAAAAGGAAGACAATCCTTTGCCATATTCCTAGAGGATCTGCTAAAATTCAGGAAATTGGATCAAGAGGTGAACAATGCTGAGCTGTGTCTGCCACTGCTTTGGCTCCATAAATGACCTGGAACCACAGCCTGCAAGTGTTTGGTGTGGGGCAGGGAATCCCACAGGACTGTAGAGAAATTACACTAATAGCAGTGGAAAAGTAATGCTTTGCTTCTTCAGGATGGTGGTCCAGGGATTTCTGGTGTATCTTGCCACCTATGAGCTGATATTGACTTTTAAGCTGGAAGGTAACTTCAGTCTCCAAGATCACTGCAGCTTTGGAGGCTCCAGAATGAACTTGGGGCATCTCGTGACAAGGGAGACAGGATCTTGTCCATGACTTGCAAACCTCTTTCAGATCCTTGAGATGCAATTACTATTTCAACACTATTGTGAAATCTCAAGGGTCGTGACTGAAGAAATAATTGGCTGTATGGGAAAAAGGATGAGATATTTCAGCAGAACACAGGACTATCCAGCATTATAACAATAACATTTTAAACACTACGTAAACAATGGCTATGGGAAAGACATAAACTCTTATGTTTCAGGGCATAATGCTTGTGTGTCAGGAAGCAATTCTCCTTTTAGGCCATTTGTTCTGTAACTGGTGGCTGCAACTGGAGCTGGACACCCTCAGAATCAATAACCCATGGCAGAGGCACCTCTGATTGTTTGCTTCCATGTTTTGCAATTAGTTCATTGGGATAAACAAACTTTTGTTTTCTTCTTGCAAATTTGACCACCTCCCCACTCCTTGTATCCCCATACTTTATATTCTTCTTGGCACTAATTGCGTGCTTTCAGTCAGCATGTTTTAGCTTTCCAAGACTGTAAGCCATGACTTGGGGGCACGGTCACATTTACATCCCTTTGCAGATGGCCTGTTTCTAGCACGGTCAGCCCTTGGGTTTTAATTTTTGCTGTCTTTATGCTGAGGGACAGACACTGTTCAGTGGGTCTTTGTGATTCTAATCTTTTTCATACAGTTTGAGGAGCAATGAACTTGAAAACACAAGATTCTTTTTTCCTGGGAGAGAAGGCACCTGAATTTAGGCCTGTCTTTACCACCCACTAAGGATGTGTGTTTGGGAGGGCTGGGAGCTGTTAGTGGTTGCTGTAATGCCCTTTGTTGTCTCCATATAACTCCCATTTCTGTGGGCACCATCTGCTTGTTGGGAAATTTGTTTTTTTTTTTGCCTCGTCACTGCAGGCTTCAGGAAATGCCATCTTGCCAGGTGGCACCTCTGTTTGCTGCTGATAGAGCAGCTCCAGAAGCAGGTGCAGCTTGTGGGATAATGTAGCTTTGTGCCAGCATGGCCCATTCAGGGACTTGGATGGGGTTGTTGCTTTAGCTCAGCCCCATTTGAGATGTGGGCATTGCTTCTGAAGTGCCCCTGGCAGCTGACTTCTCACTTTGATTTATGCTAACCTTAGAGCTGCTGGTAATTACATGCATGTTCTTGTATTCAGGGAGTTTTTGCAGTCACCAAGGAGCGGGGACTTCTTCATGCAACACCAGAAGAATGAATTGCTCATTTTAATGGGCATCCCAGACACTTTGGGACACATGAAAAGGCCTGCCTGTGTGTTCCTTCTTGTCATGGAGGAAGGGCTGGTGGAAGAAGAATTGATAATAACCCTGCAGCTCTGATGTCTAAGAGTTTCAGCACTAATTTGCTGGTATTTTGTCAGCCAAAGTAGTGTGTGCAGAACAATGGGTTTGCATAGAGTGATTCTGTGGCTCATTACCCTAGTTGGATGACTGGCTGGGATTTGTTGTCTTCTTGACATCCCTTACAAATAGTGCAAGGGAAAGAGTGCCCAATACACATTTTCCATGGCTTTATTTACCTGAACTGAATCCAAAGGGTCACATCAGAGAAATGGTCAAAAATCCTTTTCAACTGGTGTGTCCTCTGTGAGTGCCCTAAAGATATCATTTAGCTGGTGTTTTACACAGGAAATCTTGTTCTGATCTAGTAGTGACCACTAACATTTCTCTCCTAACCTACCAAGCATTTAATATTTTAGATAACATTTCTTCAAGTAGACTCTCATTGACCTTTTTCATTTTCATGCACTGCTGAAAAAGATCAGATGCAGTCAGATGACCAAAAGAGAAGAAGAAGAAGAAGAAGAAGAAGAAGAAGAAGAAGAAGAAGAAGAAGGAGGAGGAGGAGGAGGAGGAAGAGGAAGAGGAAGAGGAAGAGGAGGAGGAGGAAGAGGAAGAGTTTTTCTAGCAAAAGCAACACAGGGAAGCCTGGAAAGCTTTGGATTAGGTCCTTTGTGAATTTTCATTTCTCCACAGTGTTTAGGTACACATTAATACACAGAATATATATTAAATGGGCTATAAGCAGAGTTGGTAATGCCACTAATAAAGGTCCAATAAAAATATTAACCTTTGTAAAAAGAAGGATCATTTTTTTTGCTGTGAAAAGATGTGATCATTCCCTCTGCCAATCTGTGTTCATTTTTTTAATCACTTGGCTAATTGCAAACTGATTTTGAGAGAAGAAGGAAGAACTCCAATAGAATCAAGGTGCTGCAAGTTCTTTGAAACTTCATGGCTGAGCAGAGAATTGAGATGCATGTGAGTGCTCTGAAAAAGGTGAGAAGAGGCCAAATTTTGTCATGGCCAGTCTGTCCACAGGCAGGTGGCTCAGGACAGCCCTGGTGTGTTTTGCTCATTGTCCAGGGGGAACAGGTCAGAGGACATGGGGGGAACAGGGGGACTTGCAGGGGAGTTGAGTTACCAGCCCAGCCTGCGTGTTGGAGTGAAACCACATTTCCTCAGTCTCTCTCTTTGTGAAACAGCTTCCTGAACGTGGGCAAAGGAATGTATTTTTCCCTTGTCTTGTGCACGAAATCTCCTGAAATGTTTTGTCTCGAAATTGGCTCGAAACTTTTAGTGTGCAGCAGATATTCAGAGCATAACATTTCAGCCCACACAGTTAAATCTGGCAAAATAGGAAGGGATTGAAAGGGTCTGTCCAGGATCACTCAGGAGAGGACTGAGCTGAAAGGGACAAACCCTGCTGCTTGTTTCACCCATGTCTGGCTACTTCTGCAAAATGTCACTGAATTTCTGGCTATTGTGGCCATCCTCCACTCCGGGCAGATAGGTCTGAGATTAAGTAACAGAAGTTGTTTACCAAAGCAGAAACTGTACAGAGCCCGTTCAGAAACCCAGATGTACTGCCTGTGGTGTTTCACTGGCAGCAGAAGGCAAACCTGGAGTCAGGGTACTGTTTTGGTTGAATTCTGAGTATGTAAAAGCAAATGTGCCAGAAACACCAGAGAAGGAGAGAGGAGATAGTAACAGAAAGCCCCAAGCTGCCAGAATCAGCTGTGCACATAACCCCAACTGACCACAAAGAGGATGTTTAGGGTGTAGACATGACCAGAAGAAGAGACCAAGAAGACAGGGAGAGGCTCTTCTTTACTTTTTGATTCCCATTATGCCCAGGGAAAAATAAGAACATGACCGTACTCTGCTGATAAACAGGACTGAGTCAAAAAAACTCAATTTCCATCTTTCATAATGGAAACAGTTCCCATGATCAAAACTATCAGCTCTCTACTGTGGCCAAATATTTTGGTGTAAATTACACTGCATTTACACACACATGAAATACATATGTATGTCAAATAAAGCCACTTTGGACTAAGCATCACTTCAGAGGTTTTTGAAAGAATTCTACTTCAATTTTAGTTTATTCCCATTTTTCATGCTGAGTGAGATACATGGGATCAAAAGTAGATGCATGGACATAGATATTTTCATCTATGCCAGACTCTGGGGCTGTGTTTTCTGGGATTTTTTTTAATATCCAGGTTATAACTAATCTTAAAATAGAGCTTTAGAGTAGGTCAGACAAGTGTCTCCTTAAAGATAATTTATTGAAGAACCTAAGGGTGGCCAGCTCTACCTTGTAGGCATCCGAATTGGGTGAAATTAATTCCTTCCCCACTGATCACCAGGTGCATGGCACATAACTCCTGTGCTGGAGTGGGTGGTCTGATCTTTCAAGCCCTGAGCTGAATGACAGGGCTGTTTGAAGGTGGTTTCCATGAGCTCCCTGTAGTTTTCTTTGCAGCCAAATGTTAGTTGTTCATGCCTTAGATGGTGGTGGAAGCTCCAGCCGTGACCATGTGCTTGTCTTTCTGCAGGGGACGTGTGTGATGTGTCTCACTTCTGCATTTTAGCAATCCAGACACTGACCCTGGGCACTGTTTTTCTCTCTGTGGGGTGGCTGGTGCCACTGGGTTTGGAGTGTTGTCCCTTAACCCAGCTCTAGCAGGCTTGCAAAGGAAGGAGGGCGGTGTGGTTGTCAAAGTACCCCCACTGCATGGCAGGAGATCTGAGCTTGACTCTTCACTCTGCCACAAAAAAATATCATTGTTGATCTTGGGTGCATTTCTTACACTCTCTGCTCCACCACAGTTCCCCCATCTGTAAAAATGTGAAACATTTTTACCTACCTGGCTGAAAACTGAGGACTTCATAACTGGAACTCGAGGAACCTAAAGGGAAACTCTGGTCTGGATTTGCTCATGACAAAGCATCTACTAACATATTTTCAGCCAGTGCCTGGCAGAGCAGCAATGTTCAGATTTCTGTTTAAATAAGCTCTTTCATCAGATGAAAGAACATACCAGGAACTGGTCAGCAATATTCTCTGCAGACCTGGGAGGTAATGGCTTCCAGGTAAGGAGAAGGTGCAGAGCTGCAGTGAGATGGAGCTGGGAACAGAGGGCAGAGCCAGGGATTGCTCCTCACCCCTGAGCAATCCCAGTCACCTCTGCAGGGGGAGGACAAGGTGAGGGCAGCCATTGCTCTTCACTCTGCTGGTGAATATTGAACAATAACCACTGACTTTTTTGATTTAACTGGCATGAATCAAAGGCTTTGGTCAGGTTGGCCTCGGAATTGTTTAGGATGAAATTGATTCCTTTCAGCCTTTGAGAGGGTCCAATTTAAGCTGTTTAGCTGAGCAGTGCGGAAAATAGAGCAGTTTAGCTATAATGTGGTCACACTGGAGAGCATTTATGGATATTGCTGGATCCATAACCTCACATCCTCCTGGAAACGCCGTTCTTGTTACACTTTCTATGGCTGTTGTTGTGGCCACCAGCGATGAAAATCCAGCCTGTTTTATCCATCATGTTTCCTGGCTTCCATATTTCTTGTATGTCTTATTCACCCCTCAGAACTTTTGGTGCACATGCTCATTGCAGGGCTTCCACTGCAAGCAGAAATGTGTGAGATTTGAGACAGCAGGGCAGGAAATGCTTTTGGAAGGTGTCAATGGCCTTGTAGTTTGTAAAGATTAATGTGGCTACAAAAGCTGTCATGACAAAACCCACATTTCTGAGAGACTGATTACTTGTGCTTTTAACCTAGAGCTTTTTAGCCTGGATGCAGTAACATCTTGTTTTACTGCAGATGTGTAAAGATTATATGAATATATACAATAACCTGTTTTCTGAAAGTCTCTTTGCCCATCCCACCTGAGGGATTCTTCCAGCAATAATGGAAATGACTGGTTTGTGTAGCCAGGAGAGTCTGAAAACAGAGGCTAATTTTTTTTGCTTAGATGCATTTTACATCAATTCTCAGCTGCCATAAAATTATAGAGAGTATGAATTTGTGAGCTTTATACTGGCTGAGAATCTGACCTAAATTTTGGACAATGGATTATATAGACAAAAGGGAAATGTTAATTTGGACTGCTTTCAGGGAGGAAAAGAATGTTTCTCTCTTTACAGCTTGTACCTGTTGTGGAGGTACATGCAGGAGCAATGAGAAAATTGAGAAAGGAAAATTTGGGATGACTGCTAGTAAAGTGAGGTGTTAATCTTTCCCCATGAGGACATGATAATGATTTCCCAGCAACATGCAGAGGGAAAAGAGATGGAAATGGTGAAGTAATAGAAAAGGCATCTTGGTTCAATTGGCACTGGTTTCATTTGGGTATAAAATGAAGAAGAAAACAAATAAAACATGAATCCTTTTCCAGAAGAAAATAACCATGTGATGCGATTCTGAGCCTGGACTGCCAGCACTAATTGCTGCCTCAAAGGCATAAAACCCCTGCTTTGAGTAACTGCCCTCCTTGACAGGATGAGGACTTCTCCTGCCTTACCAAAATGAGCAGGTTGGTTCCTTGGCAAGGAATTTTATGCCAGGGCTGGAGAGAGTGAAGAAGAAGCATAACCCTATCCTGGCAGACAAATGAGCCTGGATGATCTTAGAGGCCATTTCCATCCCTGTTTTCCCCATTTTTCTCCAGAGTGGTTAAACCTCAAAGCAGTCAGTATTTATCCTAACACTTCCATTCTGAAAAAACTGGGCTTCTGGCAAGATTTCCTGCCCTCCCTTGTGCTGATGGCTGGAAGTGCTCTGAGGGCACCATTGTGTGAAATGTCTCCTTACTCCCACTTCTGGCACAACTCTTAGGAAGTGCGCAACCATGCAAAGAAATTAAAATAAAAGGCCTTGTGGCTAGGTACATCAGGTAAAGTCAATCTGAGAGTCTGCAGGAGGGCCTACTTGAAGTTTTTATCCTAGATATTGAAGCCAGATTCTGTCCATGGTATTGATGTTGCTGGTACAGTGCCCATCACTCTTACTCCTGGGGCAGGCTGTGGCCCTGGCTAAATATGGGTGACATGAGGGACATTGCCTTGTCCATGCCTTCTGCCCCTGCTGATGGAGGTGGGCTGTCCTCCACAGCCCAACACACTGTCCCTAAAGGCACAAGAAACACAAATGAATGTGGAATTTTCAAAACAATCACCTAATTTCCTGAAAACATGTGTGAGGTTTTCTACTTAGACTGCTGGAGAATCTGGAAAGAAACCATGTTTAACTATTAATTAATACGGATGGGGTTAGCAGCCTCTCCTGCAATAAAAACTTGGTTAAAATCATCAACATGATCAAGTACTCACAACACTCATGTCTGTCTTTATTTATTACAGGGTTGGGAGACATCAGCTTAATCTCTGGCTCTGCCAAAGCAGGTCTCCACTAGAGATTGATGCTGATACACTTCACTTTGAATGAGCTGGGTGTGCCCATACCAGAGTCATCTCCAACCTGGCAAAGGCAGCTTGTCTGTCCCAATCACAAATAGCTCTTTTTTCCAAGAATGATGGTTTAGTGCCATGGGGAGTTGTCTCCTCCTGCCCAAAAATGATGACTTGTGTAAACACCAGCTGCTTATCCACGGCCAAGGACGTGCCGTACCTAAATCTGGTTGTGTATCAACTGCATTAGAAAAGTTTTCACTTTATGCAATGGTTTATTTTATCAAAATGTAATTTAGGTGATGTTTAAAACAACCCAACCAGCCTCCATCTTGGCTGGGACATTTGATGTCAGTGGGGCACCATGACAAAGACATGGTGCTCTGAGGGATGAAGCTGCAAACAAATGATGGCCACGCTGGTTGGGCAGGTGCCAAGGAATGGCTGACAGGGATGATGTGCCATGGAAAAAGAGCAGGGATAGCCTGAACATGTGTATTTGTTTGGACAAAAAAAAATCTATGGAGGGAAAAATGGGTGTTATTGATAAAACACTGGCCAGGGACAAAGAGCTGGGTTAAATACCATTGCTGGCACAGGCTTTGGGTGTGTGCCCAAGAATAAGTCATGGCACCTCCTGCCCTGGTTCTCAGCCCAAAAAATGGAGATGTGGCAGAGGATAATAACAGCCTCTTTCCTTTATCCTGGCTTTGTGTGTCAAACCAGCAGTCCTGGGGGAAGGGGCTGCATCAGGCACAATAGAGGCTTGTTCCCTTTTCATCATGGCTGCGCAGCAGACACAGGTTGTGCTGTCCCAAGGCTTCTTTCAAGGTTGTTTTGTTGAGACCAGTATTTAACTCTAGGCTTTAGAAACAGAAAATGAAAAGACTCAACTGTTGAAAAGGTCAATTTGTCCACCTGTTCTGGGCAGGCTGGGTTTGGGGTGTGCACTGCATGACTGTGACAATTTTGTCTGAGGTCTGAGAAGTGAGTTCAGTGGCAATTTGCAGAGCAAAGCAGTGATTGCAGCAAAGCTTGATTGGCAGATCCCTAAAAGTTTGAGCTTAGCAAAACTTAACTTTCCTTCTGGGACAGCATTTAATTTTAAGGTTAGGTCATTTTTGTCCAGGACTTACTTTCATGAGAAATTCTCTCTCAATTGCGAAGATAACTTATACCTTGTGACATAATTAAAATGGAGAGGATATGTTCTGATTCTTGATTTTGTATTTAATTTGGATTGTGTGTAATAAGACCGCTGAGACAGAGACAAATACTGAGTGCACTCTTTTCTCCACCATACTTTTTGAAACAGGAGAAATATTCATTTTCTTTAGTCCTCAAATGGAAGCAGCTCCCACAGTGAGAAAGAGCATTGTCTTCAAATTTTGAAAGGGAAAATTTCCAAAGAAGGTTTTCTTCTTGATATTTTTTTCCTTTTCCCTAAAGAACATTACGTTTTTGAAATAAAGAGATGTCAAAAAAAATTTTTAGCAGTTTGTTGCAATACCTCTTTTTCCTGCATTTGAGGGTTGGTCTATTGCATAGGTTACAGGATCATGAAGAGCATGAGCTGTTCTTGAATACCTCTGTAGAATGACTGTATTTGTTTTTGGAAGAAAACCCATGAAAATGTAATATAGTTCACTAACACTTATTTTAGAAATATTGATAATAGGCTAGACAAATCATACACTCTGATCACAACCTGAAGTAACCCTTCTGAAAACTTCTGAGAGGATAAAAAGATCATATGGAAGAAGAAAAAACAAGTAACACAAGTAGAAAAATTTGAGAAAACTCCAGAAAAACTTATTTTCAGTTAACCAAGATCAATGCACAAAGTCTAAAAAAGCACTGCATATGGCTGAATAATTTCAATGCCATTTTGTTTCCATTTTGAAATATTATGGAGTTGTGCTAAGCAGAATTCCTGAGGCTGAAAGAAAACTCAGGTACTCCAAACAAATACCATTTGAAGTGAATGTTTTTTGGCAAGGTGTTTCACATATTGAAAAATTCCATCCAAGATATTTTGATACCTTGTTTTAGGAAAAGAAAATGCTGAGGATTCAAAGTAAAATAAGACTGTGGGGGAAAGAAAATTGATCTGTTTCCTTGGAACTTCTCTCAGAATGTTACAAATCCTGCAGAAATTTATGGGTAGCCAGAAGCATCAACTGAAGGCCTCACCATTCACCAGCCTCTTACCAAAAGTGAACATGAGAGAACATTTCCATGTTGTGGAATATACATGAAGATTTTATGATCAAGACAGGTCAAGCTCAGACAAGCTCCTTAGGAATGCTGCTCTCCAAATTTCCCCAAAAATCCTCAACATCCGGCGTGTTTTGTAATATCAACTCATTAATCACTACCTTAGACTATTAAATGATCTTGGCAACACCTTTGTCAGATGGGGAAAGTTAAGGCAAGATGAAGTTAAATTCCAAATCACAAGGGGATTCCTAGCTGGCTGTCAAGAAAACAACACAGAAATCACAGGCATTTCTAAACAATAGGCGAAGCTGGAATTTTAGAGATATTCAGACACATACCACTAAAACCAGGAGATGATGAGGAGATGTTTCTATTTCTGCTGCAGTCGGCATTTTGAGAATTTTCTCTCTTCTGTACCACAGAAAAGATTTATGAGTTTGTGGCATATATTACAGAGCTGTAGGAAACACTGAGGGCCATTCAACACTTGGAATGAGCACACTGAAAGTTGTCACACATTATCTGGGATTAGAGCTGAGTACTTCTAGCCAGAACCTCCACTACTGAAAGTTAATTGGTGAAACTTGATTTTATAGGCTGGCAAGATGCCAATGTACCTCAGCGGAGGTCAGGAGTCCTGTCCTGCTCCTGGCTAGGCAGAGGCAGGGTGGGAGAATTTCAAGGCTGCCTCCATCCTTCATTGGTGACAAGCTGTGATGGGTCTTTAGAGTTGGAGGGAAAAAAATTGAGATAAAGCACATTATTTCTTCCAATTCCCTGATTTAGAGGAGTTTGTGCAAAGAGCTGTAGAAGCCCTGGATGATCAAAAGGACTGGCATGGCCAGGAGAATCTCCTCTCCTCCTCCAGACTTGGGCTGCATGCAAGGTTTGGCTGTGGACAAGTAAGAGGTACCTGGTCATGTCTGCATGCTCTTAGGATGTTTTAAATTTAATTTCAAAAAGAAACTCAAATTAGTACAAAGAAACTCAAATTAATAGTTCCCAAAGGTGCCTATTTTGCTCCACTGGTTGGCTTGAGTTCAATGGGATGAAACCCAGCCCAGGTGCTTCATCAGGTTCTGTTTCAGGGGCTTGTTCCTCTGTGAGTTACTGACCTTCAATCAGCTCTGATCGTCCAGCTTTAGGGTGCCTTTGCCTGGATCAGCAGCAAAAGCAGAAATCCAAGGTTTATTTCCCAGCTGTGGACAGCTTTCTCCTCACCTTGTCTGCAAATAGGAAGTGACAGGTCATAAGGCTCCTCCTTGGGTCTTGTGAGACCACCAGGTAGGGGGCTGCCCTCAGCATTGTGCCACCCTGTGCCTGCAGGGATGGCACCAAACATGATGGGGATGCAGCGGCTGCAGAGGCATTTCCTGCCCAGACACTAGGTCCACACAAATCCTCCCATTTCTATGTCACACCAGGACCAGGAGAAAGCCTTGAAAAATGAAGCTGCCAGCATGAGAGCAGCAGGGGAAAGCTCATGAGGACCTTTCTGGAAAGCTGAAAACAGGAAATGTTTAATCAAGCTCTGAGGGGAAAAAAAATACTTAAAAAAAAAAAAGAGCAGAAAAGTCAGTCTCTTTCTGAGCAGCCAGGATGTTTGTGAAATCCCTGCTCCGTTTATTATGATGCTGAGTTTCAGCTGGCTGTTTTATTGAAGGCAGCTGGGACTCATTACTTGCGCATTAACACTGAGCCAGCTTTCATTTTAAAACTCACCCGTTGCTGGGAGCTTTCCTTAATGCCTTCCTGCTGCTGCCGGCTCCATAATCCACACCAGCAGCCACAGGGGAAGATCTCCTCTCCTCACCATGATTCTTATTTCCGGGGAAAGGTCTCATAAAAATCAGCCTGGCTGCTCAGGAGCGGGGCTGTCGCTCTCCCAGCCACGTCTCCGAGGTGGAGCAGAGAGGTTGGTGGTGTCCCTGCCAAGAGGACATCTGCTCGTGGAGCAAACCCCTTCACACTCATCTGCAGCTCTCCCTTAACTGCTTTCCAGGGGTGTATTAGAGCTTTCTGCAACGTAAACTGCGTTTCAGTACATCACAAATCACTGAGTGATGGCTCCAGTGGATGGGATGGAGGCTGGCACACCTGGTTTGGGAGGGTGGTGGGGAAGGAGCTTCAGGGGTTTGTCCCTGCAGCATGGCAAGAGGGGTGCTGGGGTTTTGCAACCACAGTCTCTGTCCCTTGAGCACACAGGGCCAAAATGTTCTTCTCAGGGATCTGAGGAGTTTCTGAAGTCACTCACTGTGACGGTGTTCACAGGGGTCTCAGGTTGAGGGAAGAGATGAGGATCTGACTCCATGTTTGAGAAGGCTTGATTTATTATTTTATAATATATATTACATTAAAACTATACTAAAAGAATAGAAGAAAAGGTTCTCCTCAGAAGGCTAGCTAAGCTAAGAATAGAAAGGAATGAATAACAAAGGTTTGTGGCTCTGATAGAGAGCCAAGCTAGCTGGGCTGTAATTGGCCCTTAATTATAAACATCCAAGATGGGCCAATCAAAGATCCACCTGTTGCATTCCACAGCAGCAGATAATCATCGTTTACATTTTGTTCCTGAGGCATGTCAGCTTCTCAGAAGGAAAAAATCCTAAGGAAAGGATTTTTTATAAAAGTTGTCTGCAACACCTCACCTTCAAATTGTTTGTTTAAAGAAACACTCATGTGCAAAAGGAGAGAGGGAATGTGTCTCTCTTGTGCCCCTGTGTCTTTCTTGTGCTCCCAGCCTGTACCCTGGGACATCAGAAGCTGTCTGGGCCCTGCCTGCCATCCTGGTCCTGGTTCTGAGCACGGCTCCAAATGCCCTCTGGGAACCCAAGTGTAAAATGCTGCTGTGAATTTGGGTCACAGTTTTGGGAAGGGGTCAAAGGAGTGATGTTCCTATGCTCGCATCCCTTCTTACTGTGGTGACAGAACAGGACTGGTCCCGTCACACAGCATGTTGGGTGGTGTTTAGCAGGTTTGTTCCCTAACTAGTCTGGAACTCACAAGCTGACTTCAACTAAACCTAACTGAAAGGCAGAAATTTCAAAAGTATTGAGCTCTTACAAGTGAGAATAAGCTGTGAGCTGGAGAGAAGCAGTTCTGTGAATGCCCTTGCTGATAGGCTGCACTGGGGCCTCAGGCTTCATTAGGCACTTGAGAACACAAACATGCTCCATTAGGTGGTTTAAGTGCAGTTCCATTCCTTTTGCCTGACTTGTTCACCCTTCTCCCGTGCCCAGGAAGAATTCTTTTTCTCTCACATGGGACTATGTAACAAGCTATGGGACTATGGCTATGGGACTATGGAACAAGCTGCCCTGACAATGTGTTTCTTCCTGACATATCTTAGCTGGTACTTAGCTGATACAATTTCATTTCTCAGAATGCTAGATGCTTCCTCATGCCATAAAAATATCAGAATCCTTTTTCCCCACCTCAAATATCTTTGTGCCCTAATTTGTAAAATCACACAACAGTTTCCTCAGGTTAGTAACATCATATAGAAAAAGAAGGGGTTTCTTCTGTAAAAGCCTTTGTTTTATCTTACACTCATGCATTTGCACTTCTGGAGAGGATAGATGTCTGTACCATTCATTCTTTGTACCATATTTCTTTATGCTTTCTATCCACAGAAAACGTGCTTTAAGTTTAGTGCAGCAACACTCTACAGAGAGGCTAGATGCCAGGAACAGCCAGAGGTACTAATCAGAGCCCTCCACAAGTTCTTCTTGGAATGGAAACCACTGAACTGCCGCTAAATGTTTATTAGGTTCATTAAATGTTAGGCTTAGTAGTGTAGAGCTGTAAGCCAAAATGTGGCTGATATGCATACAGAGACTCAGAAGGAGATGTTTGTTTGTGTGTAGGTGTCGCAGACATTTTTTATGAAAAATCCTTTCCTTAGGATTTTTCCTCCTGAGAAGCTGAGAGGCCTCAGGAACAAAATGTAAACAATGGTTATCTGCTGCTGTGGAATGCAGCAGGTGTATCTGTGGTTGGTCTCATGTGGTTGTTTCTAATTAATGGCCAATCACAGTCCAGCTGGCTCAGACAGAGAGTCTGAGACAGAGACATTGTTATCATTCTTTATTATTCTATTCTTAACTAACCTTCTGATAAAATCCTTTCTCCTATTCTTTTAGTACAGTTTTAATATAATATATATCATAAAATAATAAATCAAGCCTTCTGAAACATGGAGTCAGATCCTCATCTCTTCCCTCATCCTGAGACCCTGTGAACACCATCACATGTAGGTGTCTAATATTTCTGAAAACTTTCCTCACCAGGTCAAAAATCATGGACTGAGAATACTTACAATTTTGGTTTCCCTGGATTAGCACTCCTCAAAGGAAAACCAGCTCTGAGGAAAATTTTTGAGGCTCCCCAAAGACTTTGAGCATGGAGCAAGATGGAAGAGGAAGGAGGTATGTTCCCAGCCCTCTCAGGAAGGCAGCTAAGGATGTTTGTGTTCCCTCTCAGAGGCCTCTGGGCAGCTGACCTGAGCTTTAATGAAATATCTCACCAGCTCTGGGAAATGCAGAGAGGTGAAGGAGCTACCCTGCAGAGTTTCTTTTTGGATAAAATTTCCCTTTGCTTGGGCGCTGCTCAAGCAAAAGAGTAGGCTGTGCTATGAACATCAGCTTTCATACAGAGATTATCTTTTGCAATACTCCATCAGTTCCATTGCCTTGAAACACCTTATCTTCCTCAGCTCCTCCATGACAATGTCATAATGCTCATCTGAATAAATGTGAACTTTCTGATGTACACCATGTCCCCCATGTTAGCAGGGAATTAATTACTGGGGTTCAGTACAGGAAGGAGCTCTGCACTTCATTCATTGCAGTTTGCTGTAATGAATTCAAGAGCAATTGTGTCAGGCCCTGAGCTCGAGTAAATCTACATAACTGCACCAGACCAGGTGATGATCTGCCCTATTATTTTTCTTACAGTGCTGCAATTTGCCTGGGACACTTGGTTTAACATTTACATCCTGAGTCTTGCAAAAAGTGCCAGGGGAAATTTATAACCACGAGTTAATTAACCATGAATCAGTTAATATTTGGGCATGTGAAGTGCTATATACATGCAAGGGATTAAGCTGTCAGAAGGAACTCTGGTTTTAAATCTCTTAGGAAAGTTGTCACTTCTGGCAGCCTGCTGGTCTCCAAGTTAATGCTGTGCAGGGCAACTGCAGGAGCATTGATTCAGGGACAGAGTTCCTCTTGCCTTTTTTTGTATTTTCTGGGTTTACTCTATTGGACTCCCATCCAAATAATTCTGACCTTGGGAACCTATTCAAGGCTTTGCTTAGGGGAGAAACTGGTGCACAATGGCTGGGTGAGATTCATGCTCTTGTGCTGCACAGATCACAGTGTTCTGTCAGCTCTGGAAGACAGACAGACACCTGTAAGGTCTGCACAGCCCCTGGTGTCTGCAGGGATCTTGGCAGCAACTGAGAGATGAGCTCTGCACAGCAGCCAGGATTCAGTGGTGAATTTAAGGACCCATCTGCTACAGCTCCCCTTTCTGGCCAGTTTTGCTGGAAGGTTTGTACTCTAATCAATCCCACATTTCATTGTTATCCTGAGCAGTGCTGTAAGGAGTTAGTGCAGTGACCCCCCGACACTGCCTCTTTCCCTGCTGCCATGCTCTGCCTGGCCCAGAGATGCTCCGTAGATGCAGGCAGAGATAAACATCTCCACATTAAAGTCCCTCACACCCCCTTGCTGCTGGGATCTTTGCGCTTCCACATGGGCTTTGAAACAGCTGCTGAAGCAATTGGGCAGCTGGGTGGATGGGGAGGGACAGAGATGTTAGTTTTGTGTCTGGCTGGCAAACCTTACTTGTATTTGGGCAGTACTATTAGGAAAATATTAGTATTGCTTTGTCATCAGGGCAAAGAAGATAAAGGCTAGCAATAAAGTAGGAATGGTTGTTTAATCTTGTCCCTGGTGATTAAGTCTGGCTCAATGGAGCTCTGACTGTGATCACTGAACAACAGGCAGAGAGGCACATCAGAACAAGCTGGTAATCAATAACAGGATCACAGAATTATTTGGGTTGGAAGGGACCTTCAAGATATCTCATTCCACCCCCCTGCCATGGGCAGGGACACCTTCCACTAGACCAGGTTGCTCAAAGCCCTGTCCTTGAGTCTTTTCAGGGACAGAGCATCCACAGCAGCTGTGGATAAATGCACACAGCAAACCTCAGCAGCCCTGAGTCTCTCACCCTCAGCCTGTGAAACTCACTGAAGGAACCACTGCTGCTTTGAGGCCTTTCAGCTCCTTGCTGGGACAGGGTCAGCCCTGCTGAGGCTGCAGGTGACCTGCTGGGGCCAGGAAGGGATTAGGGGCTGAGCAGAGCAGTGCTGGGGGCTGTGCCTGGTGGGGCTGGAGGAGGTGACATGGCCTTGCTGTGACCAACAGCACCACTGGCCCTGCACGACCTCAGCACAGCCCTCCCCAGGCTTGGCTGAGCTTTAGGATGTTGATGTGGCTGCTCCAAGCTCCCTGAGGTGGCAACAACTGCGTTTCACACAGCTTCAAAGAGCCAGGTTTGATAGAACAAACTCATTTTTTTGCTGCCTACTTGAACCTGATGAACCTCCTGTACGAGCAGCAGCTGCTGACAAATAGTGACAGTTTGCATGAAGTAAATGAGCATGAATGGAGCCTTAATAAAGCTCTGCTGGACTCATTTAAAGCAGGCACTTTCCCAGGGCAGAGACCTGACTTCAAGTCACTGGAGCTGTGCAACCAAAGGAAGGGATGGAGCTGAATTTCCCTGTCTGTGCTAACCCTCTCTAAAATACTTGGAGAAATAAAATCTGCATAATGATGTGCCATTATCTGGGGCACTTGCTACCAGTTTTCTCTGCTCTGCAGGCCAAATTCAAAAGCCTTATAACATTTTTATGGGCATAGAAGCAGAATAATATTAAGAAGGGGTGTTTTTTGCTAGGGGATGGTTTTACAGTTATATACGGGTAGGCAAATGCCTTGGGTAATGTCATGACACCCACCATGTCCATTCACCAGTACAACTATTAACCATATTTCCTGAGTTAGCCTTTTGGGGCCCAGTCAGGCTGGCTTTACCACAGGAAATAGCAATTAATGTTTCCTCCCAGGCTAAAGAGTAGATTTATCCCTGTTCTCCTCCAAGTAACTACATGAAGCATTAACATCTCAGAGACTGCTTGAGGATGACCAAGTGTTATTTGTAATGCAGCCATTTTAACAGAAACTGCAGAGTTTTGGCTGTAGTAGGCTGATTATCTGTTCTTCTGTTGTCTGAAAGCTTGAGCAATGCAAAAATACATGACTTGTGAAACATCAGGCCAGATGTTGCCCTGTTTCTCTGCATGATTATTGCCACTGACAGCTGGGGACTGCTCCCAGGGCAAGAGGCTGCTCCAAGAGCAGGGGTGGAAAGCCCCAGCTCTTGACATGGCAGTTGGGACATAAACACAGAGATGGCAACTTCCTGCATCTTCTCCAGCATCTGTCTGCAAATCCAGACAGAAAGCCTTGTGGGGAGAACAGGCTGCCTTTTACTTTAGTTTTCAAAACACCTTCTTGACTCCAGAAGCTACCAGACCATGTTATCCTGCACTAGATGGGAATGGATGAGCTGAGCTCTTGACATGACCACAGTGAGAATGTTTTCATGCAAACATAAGAACAGCACACAGCAAAGGAGATGGATAGATATCCAACAGGTTTTCCCCTAAACAAAACAGTTATTAATAATTCTGCAAATTTCCCTCAAGGCTAATTTCCTGTTTCATGCACTCAGTACTTGGTGGACTTCAGGGCTCATTTTTTGTCCTTGATTCCCTGATGGACCAGATACCTATGACATCTTTGTGATTGGATACAACCCAAGATGTTTATTCCCTGTTCCAACATGTAATTTCTAACATTTTGCCTCCCTTGATTCTAAATCTCTCAGGTGCCAAGAGCCTGGAATTTCACCCAACCCATGTAGGAGCTGGTTTGGCATTCCCTCACCCCACACCTGCCAGGAGCAACCTTACTGGAAGAAAGAAATTGGTATCAATTTGAGATTAGGATCAGATCAGCTTGAGGCAATTCCCTTGGAAAAAAACCAAACAAACAAGCAAACAACAAAAAGAAAACATTATGAAGTTAGCTCTGGGATGAGCCTAACACTTGGTTGGCAGAAGTCTCTGGCTACAGAAGGGTTTGGGATATGGTGCCTTCATTAGTGTGACTGATGGAATTGCAGAGAATTCCCATACAGAGCCACGAGGCCCAAGCAGGCCATTAACACAATTCCACTGCATTTTTCTTAAACCCATTAGGCTCTACTATTGTGGAGGCTCATTTTTTTTTTTTTCTCTAATTTGTAGATTCATTTCACAGGGAGTGATTTTGCAGGAGCACCTTGTGATTTAGTTCAGTGTAACTCAAAGTCAGACTGAGGTCTCTTGAAGGAACACTTTAATTTCTCTTACAGTCTCTCCCCTCATGCTCAGCCTGTTGGCAGCTCAGAGCATGCACATGTACATTTCTTATGAGATCCCTGATGACCACAGGGAAAAGGTCCTGGGAGATGCTGGAAATGCATGTGCTGTATGGAAACTGTATCTTACCCAGGTGCACAGCTCTTGAGAAGCCTGAGCCTCTGAGGAGCTGAAAAACTCTCTTTCCTGTGTGGGAGGAAAAGGTTTTGCAAAGATTGTCAAATGGGAACAGAAAGGCTTAAAACATAGACAAGATATAGGTATAATTTGCTTGTCATTCCTTAGGCTGTTGGTTTTTACAGGCACATTCATATAAAAAACCAATTAAAATTCATCTTCCACAATAAAATGAAAGGGGCAAATAAAAACCACCCAAATATACCCTAACTATGAGAAGTTATCTACATAGGAAATTTGCTTTATTATTGCAGCAGAGGCAAACAGTGCCAAATAAAGTTTAGCCCCTGCTGTGCTGGGCACTGCACCTATATTGACAGCCAAAACTTAGTACAAGGGACATGTAATTTTTGTAGTCAGAGCACCACACCACATGTTTTCCAGCAGATTTTCTCATATGAAAATTCCAACTGATTTTCTCCCATGAAAATTGTAGCCTCAAAATATTGAGCAACTCAGTGACACAAAACCAAAAGGCCATGCTAAAATCAGAAATTAAATACTGCTGTGCTGAATTCTGGTCCAATGAAGGTGTGCAGCGGCTCAGGCACTTCACAGTGATCAGCAGATGTGTTCCTGAATAAAAACATGACCCTGCACAGAAACCTCCCCTCTTCCCTGTGATAACTCCTCCATGAAACAATACCTTTGTTTAGTTTTTGCAATCAGGAGCTGCTTCAGCCTCTCCCATGCACACACCTGCCTTCAGTTCCTTTCTGGATGCAGCTCAGCTGTGTCCTCACTCAGGTGCACTCTGCTTGTTAGCAACAGCAGCTCCTCTGTCTGCTCCTTCCCTCCAGAGCAGCAGCAGCTGTTTCCTCTGCATGTGTGAAAGTCTTTATGCTACCCAAGAACTGCTAAATACCTCTAATTGCTCGTGTAATCATCTCGGAGTGAAGGACATGAGCTGGATAATTCCCATCTGGAGATGCAAACTCTCACCCCCCACTCTGAGGAAGCACAGAGGTGAAAAAGAGGTTGTAATTTGTTGGAGGAGCTGATCCTCTCAGGCTAGGAGCCTGTGTCTTACTGATTTGGGCAAGAGTGTATGAAAATTGCAAATACAGTGTGCTTGTCAAAAATAATTCCCTTCCTATCACTGGTTTGCAGCTTAACTACAAATTACCTCTTGTATTTCATATCTCTGTGTTGCTTCTTCTTCCATGAGTTTGCCCAGTGGCTTCTTTGAACCCAGACAAATGTCTGATATCCAGAGTGCCCAGTGTCAAGGAGCTCCAAAGTTTAACAGTGTCAGAACCTGATATTTTCATGTGATCATTAATTGTTCTTCTATCAGGAGGGGATCTACTTATTGTGGACTCTCCACATATCACACTTGAGCTCAGAAGTTTCCATCACCTCCTGATTTGTCTCATAACTCAGTAGCTGTGGAAACCAGCAAATGATGAACTCAGCTGCCCCACTTCTCTGAACCGCATGAAGTCAGATCTATTATTGTTTACTTTTCTTGGTTTTTTTTCTCCTGAAATTATTATCTTTTTTTTTGTTGTTTTTTAATGATTAATGCACTAATACTCATTAAATGCTTGAAAATTTAGATAAGCCACTGTGTTATAACTCTCTTAATCCTTTTCTATACTTTGCCCTCCTCTTCCAGCCTCCTGATGGTTTAGACTTGCAGTTTGAGAAACTACTGCACAGCATCTGAGACAGTAGGCAGTATCCTTAAATTGCCTTTTATAAGACTGAAACTTTTATTTATGATCAGTTTGTGGTTTGAAAAGGAACTGTACATTTCCTCAGCAGCTCTTTCACAGCTCATAGAGCAGCATATCAACATCAGGAGCTGAAGTTTACCAAGTCTTAGGAGATCAGTGAGCCTTAGATGTGCCTCAAGCCTTGCCATCTCACTGAAATGTTGATGTTTCTGCATTGGAAAGAGCCAGGAAAAGCTCGGTTTCATGTTTTCCTTGTCCTTGATCTTGATCTAATACTTATCCACGTTTCAGACATTTGGAAACAGGTACAGAGACTTGGGCTGCATCAGAGGACATATCTTGGGCAGAAACTGAGCTGAGTTCTGCTTTTCTTTTCCTTGTGCTTTAAACCCAAGCTTGGACCTTACTGAAGGTTAAGAAACAATTTGCAAATTGTTAACTGAGGAGTGTTGATGAATGTTTCATTTCACCGAGGAACAGGAAGCAAGGTTGTTTCCATGCACAATTTAACAAGGAGATGAAGGTGAAAGGAAACTGTACACCATCCATCTTGGATCCTAAAAGTCTTAATTGCTAAGGAAAGCAGAGGAATTTTACAGTATCACAGGCCACATTAGGATTTCTAGTTTATATCTCATAACCTGTCATTTCTTTTGGGGAGTAATGACACACCTAATACATAGCAGAAGAAATCCTTGTCAGGCAATTCAGCTTTGAAGCAGAACAAACAGTGAGAACAGCATCAGAAGCTTTGAATAACAAAACACTCTTCCCAAGGAATGGCAATGGAAACACGCTCCTCCTGCAGATCTGCTCACTGCTGTTTATTCAGCATAGGCTGTGAATAAACAGTAGAAAGATAAATGGCATTAAACTTTGGTAATGACAGACAGCACAGATAGGATGTGCAGGCTTGAATTCCTCCATAGCCACATGAAGCAGGAGTAATTAGAACTGGCTGGACAGTTGCCAGCAGTTCTCTGTTCTCATTGAGAAATAAAATCCTATTACAATGCAAGTACTAATCTAGGCTGCACAGTAATTTTGAAAGTCATGTGCTGGAGAAAGGACCAGTTCTCAGATTTTCAAAATGAACCTCAGACAGAATAACACTTTTTTTTTTTCTGTTCACAAATGATGTTTTGGTTTGGAATTTAAAGCTATGTACTTGAAAATGAAGAAAAAAAAATCCCAACCAACTGACACTGTGTAATCAATCCTAAATGCTATTTTCCATCAAAGATTTCTCCATTTACTGAGCAGTAGAAAGGGAGAGATTATTTTAATGTGGCATGAAGATAGCTGTCAGCCTCTCAATAAACATTAATCTCTACTGTCAGTGGTACCCAGGCCAGGGAGCAACCTCTGGCTCCAGAGAAATTCAGTGCAGAGAGTTTTGCATCTGTAACATTTAGGGCAACTTCCAGGAGCAAAATGTCTGAGCCCATGCTGTGTGTCCAGGCACAAAAATCTGTGTTTGTATTGTGGAGGGAGGTGTCTCTGGCTGTACAGGGTGCAGTATTGGATGTGACCAGTGCTCTTTGGCCATCCATGACCAACTGCTGCAGTTCAACACTCACAGAAAAAATTGATTCTCTCTTCAGATGTTAGATCTTGTTGCATGGGGAATGTGTACTGCAAGTTTTCTGGCTGCATCATCTCTGCTCAGATCTGAGCTCCTTGCTTCTGAGCTAATTACAGATACACTGCCCAGTGGGAAAGACCTTTAGTTGTTCAGAATACTGATGGCTTCTCCAACTTATTTTCCTACTGATCAAAAATTTCTGGAAAATACAACCAGATGTCAGGCTTGTCTGTTAAAGGAAATGGATTTCAATCTTGCCTTTTTACCTAGTACTCTATTGCATGGAAGCACACAGCCAATAGCCATGGAAAGAAAGGGGCTGCATGCTGAGATGATTCTTCTGTTCTGCAGGCAAACCAAAATACCAATATTCATTTAACTGACTTGAATGAAATTTTCATTTTGTTTACAAAAGAGGTTGTGACAAAGTACTTGGCCTGGTTTATATGTAGTGTTATGGTTTAGGCTTTAAAATGTCTTAAGAACTATCTAAATGTAGTTACAGAGTGAGAAAGATTTAATTTCAGTTAATCTGTTTAAAGTGAGAATAATTTAATTTAACTTAATTACTTTGAAGACAAGCTCTTTTCATACTCCATCTAAAGTTAGGCAGCTCCAGAGGATAAATCACCCCATCTGTTGCAAAGCATTGAAAGCAAAACTGTATAAAGGTTTCCTTTGAAAGCATAAAAATAAAGTTTAGCCCAGTTTTTTAATAGCTTTGTGAAAGCCACACATTGAAAAAAAAAATTAGTCCCAAATTAGCCAGTTGATTGGAATCAGCACTTATAATTAAAAAATGTTCCAATGGAAACCCCTTTCTTGTCAGCCACCCAGAGCTGTTTCCAGGAGCTGAAAAGTCAGGCACTGTGGACACTGAAGCTGCAGGAGCAGTGTGGAGGGTGTGTTTGTGCACAAACATGCAGCCTTGCACGCTGCCCCAGCGGGGCATTTCCTGCGACGATGCATGTGTGTGCAGCAGCGCTGCATGCCACAGGGTGAGCCCAGAAAACGTGCCACCCTGCAGAAAACTTAGCTGTGTGCCTTTGTCCCTATGTCTGAGCTCCCTGGAGCTGCCATCAGGTCATGCTTGCGAGCTTTGATCTGCCAGCCTGGAGGCAGAGACGCGGGTTTGGTGGAAGTGGGATCCTCGCTCCATCGGCCGAGTCAAAGAGCTGACGGTTGGGAAGGATGCCAGTTGTGACAGAACATAATGAAATTATGAGAACTGGCACCACAGTGCAGTGTGCTGCTTGTCCCTGACAGCAATCCTGAAAGTCATTTGTACATGGAAAGTACACACAAAAGCCATAATTAGACCATATGGCTGAGTGGTTCCTCTAGTGCTGCTCAGCCGAGCTGTAGAACTTTGCTTTGCAGCAGAGGAGTGACTGGAAGGGTCAGATCCAACCTGGAGGATTTCCACTTCTAAATTTTTTTTAGAATTTTCTCTTACATCTCTATGGAAACCTGCCACTATTGGCTTTTTGGGGGAAAAAGTCGAAATCTTTGATCTTAACCACATCCCACATGGTCTATAAAACCTGGAAAGCTGCAGCACTGGGATTCAGTATCCCAGAACAGAGCAGCCATTCTTAATGTCTGTATTTTTAACATCCTTGTCTTGGGCAAGGTACAACACTCCAATGACTCAAATACAACTTGGTGCAGAGGAAAATACAGTTTATCTATATATATTTGCTTAACTGACTGAATAAAAATATAAACAACTCAGGGACCTAAATGGGGTGGAAAGCTCATGTGTGAAGGGAAGGTCTGGGGGTCAGCCCCCCATGACCTTTATTGTGTTAATCTAGGAGAAGGACAAGTGCTGTAAAGAGAAATAATGACAGCTGTTTGTTTCAGAAAAAAATGTGGAGCATTTCCAGTTCTCTCTGCTCTGGATGCAACTCTGGGAAACATTTCTGCAATCAGTGGTGTTATATCAGCAGAGACATGGTGGAGATGAAAGGAACTGACACTTTGAATTTTGTATCTGTTTTGCCACTACTATACCACTGAAAACAGATATAAAGCCAGTGAGAGACCACACCACCTCAGACCTTGCTACACCGGGGTCAGAAAAAAAAAAAAGGTATTTTGTTTGCCAAAAAGCCCTTGAATTTTGTGCATGTTCTGGTTTCATGGCTATCATGATTGTCTCAACATCAGTACCCAGCCCTAGGAAATGTTTATGTCTAAATTTTTCAGGTCCTGAGTACCTTATAATCAATAATTTTTTCAGAGAGCAATTCAGTAAGGAAAGGGGTCACAAAATGTATTTCTAAAGGCTACAAAGGATGATGGTGAATGGACTATGGTGTCCCTCAGTTACCCAGTAAATTTTTAGTGCAGCTGATATTGATTCACATCTGTTGGTTTCCATTTCAATGCCTGAATCATGAGAATGAATTTTATTTATTCATCTTTTATTTCCTGACTCTTCTTTACTCTTCATTGACCCACTCTTCTCACCATTATGCACAACAAAAATGATTCCTTCTCAGGCAGAGAAAAATCTGTGGGTGTGAAATTTGATTCCAATATTTCCAATTTCCAATTATCGGCAACATTTATAACAAATTTTGAATTTCCTTCCAAGAAAACCCAGGAGGAACCTGTGCATTTTTTCACTGAATTCTTCCTCATTTTTGACCAGCCATGCACAGAATGTGGTTGGGGTACAAGACAGAGAAACATCAGTACCATTTCAAGAGAAATCTTTGACATCAATCTACAAAAGGCAGACAGATGGAGCTTTATACTACTGTAAGAACAAAGCTTGAAATTTATTTATTTATTTATATATTTATCTTTCTCTAGTATAGATCAAATTTAGGTGGCCGATGAGGTGTCCCTTCTTCAGAAGGTCAGTGCTAAACATGGGCCACATCCTGCCTTCCGCCCTTTGGACTCTACAGAGACAGTCCCAGCTCAGAAGGTGTGGTGGAAATGTCTTGTTGACATATTTAATTTCTTTCAGCATTTTACAGAATAGGCCACTGATTTTCAACCAGTGAGCAAGGGTGGTTTGTGTGCCCGAGCAGCAGAAAAATGAGCGTCAGAGACACCAGAAGGCCCCAGTGTTTGTTGGTGTGGCTGGTGTCTTGATTTCTTTTGATACCTCACATGTTTTTATGGTGGTGGGTGGGGAGAGCACCTCTCCTGCCTGGTGGGAAGTCCATCCCAAGGGAGGGAGGATGGGGAAAGCTGGATCATTCCGTGCTGTGCAAGCCACAGCTCTTGCGAGGCACTAAAGCAGCCATTGCTGCTCGTGAGGGACAGAAGCAGTGCTGGGTTTATCAAATCCTAGCTGGGTACAGCTCTTCAAAGGCATCCTTGTGGCACGACACAGCAACACCATGATCAGCCATGATTTATGAGTGTCTGGCAGCTTCTCTGCCAGATGTGCCTGTCCTTTGTTTTCCGCAGGAGCTGGAAGCCATCCATCCCCGAGCCGACCCACGCAGAGGGAGTGTGCAGAAGAGACAAGTTCTTGGAAAGGGAAACCAGGCAGTTTGGAAATGGCAGGGCCCCTGGGCACTGCTCAGATGTCTCATCTGCCTGTACTGAGCTGCATCTGCTCTTTACAAGCTGCAGGTTTCACTGATGCGTAGACGGATGTTGTGAAAGGCAGTTGTGGCTGGGATTTGCTGGGGCTTGCAGGTGGTAGTAAAATTTTGGAGAGCTGACAGCAAGTGATGTTGTAGTTCAAAATCTTAGAGAAATAACAGTGATGGTTATGGGGATATAAAACGCTTAAGATCTGGTGGAAAAGTTCCCATTCATATCTTGGGGACAGAAATAAAATAGGATTCAGTGATTCCTGGTAATATTTGTTGGCTGGGATGAGCCACACATGTAATTAATTCTGCAATCATTTGAAGTGCTGGTGGAGGAATCCAGTCCACTTGCCTAAGGCATGTTGAGGAATGATCCTCCTACACTGGGTGAAAATGTCTCTGCAGAGTTAGTGAAGCCAGCTCCCTCTTGGCTGGGCAGACCCTCACCTCATGGAATTCCTAAGCACCTTCCTCTCTCTCCCCATAGGAGATGCAAAATCACTTGCTTTAAGAAGACTGGCTCACCTGACCCCTAAAATGTACAGCTACTAAGGGAAGCAGAATCCATTTGCCCCACATTTCCCCCATTCCTCTGGTTTGGGGTTACTTGGGTTCCAATGACTTCAGCTAAGTTTTATCAGCCAGTCATGGGAGTGACTCTGCTGAAGGCCAGCCCAAAGCAGTGCTGCAGGAACTGGGAATCAGAGATAGTGAAGTCAGAGTGAAAAAGTTGTTGGAAGCAATCTGATCCTGAAAGGAGATTTACAGACATGACTTTGCAGCCTTCTGGATTTTCGTTTCTTTGTTTTGCTGAAAAAATGATATGAACAGAAGAAAAATGCAAATGGGAGTGTCCTCTGGGAAAAGCATGGCCTGGGGAGGGTGTAGAGCAGGAGGAGACATGTTTCTTTGATGGGTATTTAAAACTCTTGAATAGAAATGAGCAGAGAGGTGAGAACCTTCCCTTCATGCTCCCAGGCTGTGAACTGATGAGAGGCTGTCATCACAGACCACTCCCTTGCTAAGGCCAGGGCCTCTCCAGGCACAAAGCCCCAGAGACCTGGGGTGTCCAGAGGAAGAGGAATGCAGGTCTGACAGCTCATGCAGGTCTGACAGCTTCTGTGGTGCTCAAGAGGGCTCAGTCTAAAGGCACAAAATAAGTGATTTCAGACAACAGTGGACTCTACCACACAGCTTGAAGGACTAACTGGAAATACATGATTCGGGAGGCAGAACTATTCCTATCCATGGCTGGCTGTAAACCCCTTTTGAAATGCAATTTCTTGGACAGGTAGGCCATAGAGACTCTCACCTGGAACATCTCACCATTGCATCTGACTTTCCTTTATATGGAGGCAAGAAATCTGGCTGGAGATGATATATAAATGATACAAATATATATATAAATGATAGACAAATGATAGCTGGAGATGTAAACTCTCAGGAACAGCAAGTTTCATCCATTTCACACTCAAATCACTTTAAATCCAGATAGTGGCTAAATGACCTTCCTCAAAAATTTGTCATCAGCAAATAGAAAGGTGACAAAATCCACAATCCCATCGATATTTATCGTTGCTGAAGTGAAGAATTTGCAGAATCTGTAAGGAGGGTGCTGCTTACATCCCTTCCATTGGCCAAAGAGAACTCAGCTAGCAAGGATATATATTATTTATTATCTTTTAAATATTTTAGATGCAGTCTGATTGGTGGGTTAAAGGGCTTCTGCCCTGGTTAATTTTACTGTCTTCTGTCCTCCTTACTGGATTTTTATTCTGGGCACTTGTAAGACAAATGTAGACTGTGGATACATAGATTTGGTGACTCAGATTAGACCTCTGGGAAAAAATGCAGACAATTCAGAAATGAGAAATATTTGTGGAAAATCTGAGCCATGAAATCCTTACCTCTAACTGTCATTCTTGTGTGAGGCATACAAAGGCCAATTCCAGCCCTCCTTTCTTCCTGGGTCCAAGCCTTAGAGTGATGAAGGTCAAAAGCCTCAAAAAGTATGCTTTTAGTGTGGTTCCCTCTCTTGCCTTATGATAGGCTATTGCTGGGTACCCAAAGGCCACACCTTAGGGTGTAAAGCCAAACACTGGAGATCCTGACAGAAGTAATGTGGATGCAGGGAGATACAAGGAAAAAGAATTCCACCCACTGGTCCTGGAGCAGTGATAAAGAGTAGTTAGGTCTGGTGGCTGCCCTCGCCAAAGCTTGCAGCAGCAGGCACAGTATAGAAGATGGGTGATGATGATGATGATGATGGTGATGAGGTCCCAGAAGACCCATCTGCTTTTGGAGAGAAATTTAGAAGTTGCAGACCTGAGACTGCAAGACGCTTCCCTCAGTATCTCTGTGCCCATGGGCAATTTTTGTCCTCATGTGGAAACATGCACAGCTCATACTAAAATATAAATGCATCCCACTGCCACAGAGGAAACCTGCTGGCCTGAGCACTGCCTGCTGCTGTCAGGGTCCACTTCAATGTCTGAATTGTCATTAGCAATCTTGGGGGCTTGAAAAGGAGCCAGGAGCCTTCCTCTGCCTTATTGGCCATGCTGTGGCAGTGGCAGAGGTCCTGGCCAGCCCCAGCAGCTGCCACCAGCCCCTGGCCATGGAGTTAAATGCCAAACCACTCTTTTTCCTGGTCCAAGGGCTGCCAGGAGGGACTGTGGGGCTGATGGGCTGTGTGAAAGGTGCTCCTGTCTGCTGCACACAAAGCCACTTATCAGAGCCAGGAGGTGGGAAGGGGGAGAGTTACTGTACAAACAGGCATTCAAGATTAATTGCTTTTCATCTCTGGAGCTGGCCTTTCAGCCCTGGGATACAATAAGGGCCTGTTCTGATTGTATCTGTTCAGGGGCCGTGTTCAGCCAAGGGCTGTTTGGCAGGAGCAGGCTGAAGCTTTTTGGGAGAAATGAATCGAGCTACCAAGTGCTTTGTCCTCCTGGGGCTGGAAACTGTTTCAGTGCTAATGGAAGTGATTGCCACGTGTTTACTACCACAAACAGGGTGTTTGCATCATATAATTTCTCTACTTCTTGGAATTTGTGTTGTGAGCTGTTTTCACACCAAACTCCTGCTTGTCATGGTTTGTCACTGCTTGCTCTGCCCTGATGTTGCTGATAAATCCCAGTATATGATAGGGTGATTGATGTGTCTGAAATCAGTTTGCCAGTTCTGATGCCTTTCTTATGAATCATGCAACATTCATGTGTTGTTTCCTTTAAAATTTGAGGAATGGCAGGTAAACAATTACATGAAAATCTCAGCTTCATTGAAAAAAATTACTAAAAGTTGCCCAAAGGTATAAGCCATAAAAGATGATATTAAAAAAATAAATCACAGAGTCATAGAATCCTAGAATAGTTTGGGTTGGAAGGGACCTTAAATATCATCTAGTTCCAGCTCCTCTGCCATGGTCAGGGACATCTTTCACTAAACCAGGTTGCTCAGAGCCCCATCCAGCCTGGCCATGGACACTTGCAGGGATGGGACATCCACAGGTTCTCTGGGCAGCCTGTGCCAGGGCCTCACCATTCTCACAGTAAAGAATTTATTCCAAATAGCCAATCTAAATCTACTCTTCCTTGATTCACTAATATGGAACACCTGATGGTAAACATCCTGAGAGCTCCTTGTGATCCGGATTATGCCATAGGATCCATGATGGATTGCACTGCAGTGATGGATGGATCTGGACCACGGGAGGGCTTAGGGCCACTGCAGGCAGCTGTGTCACAACTTTTGGAGTCACCACACATCCACTTCACACCAGTGCTCTTCCCACCAGCCACAGAATGCAAGGTCTTTTGTTCAAGAGGCAGCTGCCTCACTCAGTGTAAGCTGCTCTGCTCCTCCTGTGATGGGCCGTCTTCTGCCAGTGCTGATTTCAAAATGCCAACCCCAAGGCAGTCAGGTCCCTACCTGCAGCTCTGCCCCACCTCTCTGCAGAGGTGACAGTGAACTGACAGTGCCCTTATCCTGTCATTTTGTGCTGTGTTAGTAACTGATGCTAAGAAATGGGGAATATCTTCCGTTACTGGGCTGAATTATGATCACACCCTCCTAAAATAGCATCTCTGTTTGCAAATATGTCAGCAGCTAGTGAAGGAATTTGAAGTTGCTCCTGACATAAAATATTTTAATTTGTTTTTGAAGTGGTTCCAGACTAACTTCATTGTTCTGATTTAACCATTCCTTCCCCCTGAATTTGCATTGCAGGAAATAAAATAAAACCTTCAGTTACTTAATTCAAAGCATGTTACAGTGAGTTGCCAGCATAAACCTGTACTGACTTGTGGTTGAGTTCAGTGCTCACCCATATTCACCAAAGAGGTAAATATAGACCAAGTTAAAAACCAAAGAAAATAGTGTCCTTCTGGGACAATATATCTTTATATTGGCCAGAAATCTCACATCAATTTTTCTTATACCCTCAGAAGGGAAAAACTAGAAAACAATGAAGAGAAACAAGCACATTTTTAAAGATGTGAAAGATATAATTTTTAAGGCAACATAGTAATTTTTCTGATTTCAAAACCACTTGCCTCATTGATTTTTGATCCAAACCACATAAACTCCACATAAAAATATAGCCTGTCCCTATAGGGCATTTAAAAATATAGACTCTTTAGCTCTTTTCTTTTGTCGATATAGCATGTGTCAGTGTGGAAGAAAAACATCAGAAATAATAAAAATTCTAAGAGGGGATTATCTGCATTAGTCCAGGAGGTGCTGTGGAATCCCATAGCTGGGGAATAATTGTGGTTTGAGGCAGATGATGCGGGAGTCAATAGGGTCTTTGTCCCTGGTTTCAGTGAGGTTTTCATTTGCTCTGCTTCTGCCAAGGGTCACATGAAGCATGTTGCTAAAATTATGCTAATATACAAATGTTTTTTAGCTTGTACTCCTCAGAGTGTTAGGGAGACCAGAACCACTGAAGCTCAGGATGGGGAAAGATGTGGCACACTGTAACCAAGAATTTTTTACCATACTGATCTCAGTCTTGTGCAGCTGAATTTCCCCATGTTAATCTAAGATTGGGACACTTCACCCAAACCCAGCTGAGAGCAGCAGCAGAATTCCTCATCCACAGCACTGTACTTTAATTTGGGCCCATCACAAATTTAGTGTCTCCTCATTTCAACTGCTTTCCCAGTGTCACTGTGCATTTCTAAGTAATTCTACCACTACAATAACATCTCAATGTCTTTTAATATTGGTCATCTCATCTGCTTACTTCACTTGACCCTTCCCCCCCAGGACCTGGGGTCACTGTTGGGGTCCCCTTCTGTCTCCTGTGTTGTTGGAGGCAGAACTGATTGCACTCCTGCTGCAGACGGGCTCGATGAGCAATGAGAGTGTGGCAGCATCCTCCCCTCACAAAGATTCATTTTTGCACATGCAGACAGGAGTTTTGGGTAGGGAGTGTTGTATTCCCTTGAAGCAAGCTTACTGAGGAAAAGACAGCTCTTTGTGGCTGAGCAAAGACACTTGCAAAGTGTTTCAAGGGGTTTCTTCTCTGCAGCTTTTCAGGACGGTGCAGGGGAGTCAGGCCCTGTCCTGGGGAAGGCAGATGGGCCAGACGAGCCCTCTGGCTCCTTTGCGGTCCTGTTTCCTATGGATGCTAAATATATATATATATATATATGGATGTCCATCAGCCTCAGGGTCATCTTTGATCTCCAGAGTGCTTTTGTTTTCAATTTTCTTTACATCATAAAATTTTGCAGCACCCAACAGGCTGCTGACCTTGATGCTCTGGGAGCACACCGAGTCATTCATTTAGGCTGTACCATTAAACCAGATGGCTGCATTTGAAATTCATTTATCTCAATCAGTTTGGGTGGACTGAAATTGCAATTGCATGACAGCTTCTTTGGAATCATGACGATTTCCCATTTCCCCACCCTCGATACTCCTGTGTTGAAATTTCTCTGAGTTAACTTCCAGAGAATTAAGTAATTGCCATTGATAAATCTGTGCTGTGAATTCTCATGCATATTATGGAAAAAAGGAGATTCTCTTACATTCTCTTACATCTTGCTGACTCCACGTTGAGGTGCACAGGACATGCAAGTATTTCTCCTGCTCTGGCTGAAGGAATTCATGTGCCCAGCTTCACTCCACCTTTGAAAGTCTGCCTCTGAATTGCCAGGAGCTCAATACATGCTGCATCACATAACTTTCCTGCATGTTCCTAAAATACAAATCCAAAACGGGTTTGGGATTAAGTGTTTTCCCTTGGGCGGTCTTAAATCATGTTAAAAATTGAAGCCGGGGAGGAGAGCGTTTTATAATCGACATTATTTATTTTCTTTTCGTTGGGATAAAACCTTGATCCAAAACTCATTGGAAACAATAAGAAAACACTCCCACTCGCTTGGTGGGTGAGAGTTCAACAGGTCGTGACCAGAGGCCCTCTATGCAGTCCTACCTTCCTGCTTACTTACTTGGGCTCTTTCCTGACACTCTGGAGATCCCTATCAGCTCGTCCAGCCGTGTAGGGCTATGTCAGGACTGTCAATCCAGCCAGGGCTGTGGAAGTGCTCCTGAGGGAGCACACCTGGCTCTGGATAGGTGTGTTTGTGGGATTCACATTCTCTGAACCTGTGAGAAGCAGAGAAAAGAATGATCAAAACAATTCCAATCTCATTTGCTGCTCCTGTGTTGTGCCAAAATAAAATGCAATGTGGAGATTGTTTACCCAGAGAGATGGTGTTTTGTTTCCTTGGCCTTTCAGGGCCAAGTGTGTGTGCAGACTGTCAGACAGTGACAAGACTGTGCAGTTGAGTGCAGTTGAGTGTTGGGGAAGATGAAACAGGAAAGCCTTTAATAAATATGATTGCTTGGCAAAAGATTTTGAGAATATAGAAACTATAAGCAAGATTGAAATGAAAGCAAGCTTTGAGATACCTTAGTTACTGAACAACTGGAAAACAATGGTGTGGCTGGCTGAAGGTGAAACAATTTTGATGAAACAATACCCTGTGCTTGCAGAGGGTAGGGTCAGAGCAGACCCTACCACCTTGGCAGAAGGGGTCCAAAGAGTAGTTTTTAGGGTTTAAAATGTAACACAGTATGGTAATGTAATGATTCTTGTAGGCTGTATGTAAATGCTAGAGGATTTGTATCTTGTACTAGATTGGTTAGTGAGAATTAGAATATTAAACACAGAAGAAGATTTATTGTATTGTAATGGGAACCTCACTCTCTTGCCTTTTTACTGTCTTATCCTCTCATCCTCTCTCCCCCTCTCATCCTCTCAGGCCTGCTCTGAGCTGTGGCTGCAGCTCCCAGCAGGGCCCTGCACCCCGGCCCTTTGCAATGAACCACAAGTCCCAGACCTGGCTGCAGAGATCTCTCATCTCCATCTGTCCCAACTGTCCTACCCTCAACACTCCTACAGTTGAGTGCTTGGCTGATTCAGTTTAGTTGTAATGTAGAATAAAATATAGATGTAATATAGAATAAAATATTATCGTATAAAAAAGTCCTCTGATAAGATGGAGTCAGATGCATAATTTCTCCCCCTCATCAGGATCGCTTGCTTTACTATAGTGTGTTTGTCCAGGCACTGCTGGGAAGCCTCATCTCCTGACTGGGAGCCAAACACCTCCCAGCTCGATGTGCTTCAGTGCTGAGATGTTTGCTCTGGGCTCACCACCCACCGTGGGCCAGACCTGCCCTGCCAAGGGACTCAGGTAGCCTCCAGAGGCTGCCAAAAAAAGGGATGTGCTTGTTATTGCTCCTTGCTCTGAGGCTCCTTGGCATCTGCAAACACAAGGTTGTCCCCTCAATACAAAGGGGAGGAGAGCTGTAGGGATTAGGGAGGAAGTGGTGACAAAAAGGCACTGGCTGGAATTTTCGTGCTGGCAACAACAGGTTTCCCCACTTTTCTCTGCTCCTCTACCATGGCCTTGATGAAGTGGGGAAACATCTCTGGATGAAAATGAGAGATGAAGGTGGTGGAAGGATCACCACCAAGTGCAATTAGGCTGGTGAAGGGCTTGGAACACAAGCCCTGTGAGGAATGACTGAGGGAGATGGGGTGGTTTAGCCTGGACAAAAGGAGACTCAGGGATGACCTTATCACTCTCTACAACTCCTGAAATGTGGCTGTAGTCAGGTGGGGTTGGTCTCCTTCACCAGGCAGCTCTGACAGAAGCAGAGGACACAGTCTCAAGCTGCATCAAGGGAAATATAGGTTGGATATTAGAAAGAATTTTTTCACAACAACAGTGATAAAGTTCTGGAATGGTCTGCACGGGGAAGTGTTGGAGTCACCATCCCTGGATGTGTTTAAAAAAAGACTGGATGTGGCACTTGGTGCCAGGGTTTAGTTGAGGTGTTGGGGCTTGGGTTGGACTCAATGATCTTGAAGGTCTCTTCCAACCCAGTGACTCTGTGTTTCTGTGAATTCTCAGAACATGATGATCTGATTCAGTACACTGCCTTCAGGGTTTGGGTCCTGCTCTTCTCCACCCAAACGTTTCCTCTGCAAAGGGTGGAGTAAAGGAGTGGCTCTTCCATCATGTACAGCCCTACAGGGACATCACCGGGGCAGCGATGATAAAAGAGGAGCACCTTATGTGTTATTTGAAGGGCTTTTACCCTGAATTTTAGAGGCTTCCGCTGGGCTGCAATGTAATAAGGCACATGGAAATGCAAACTTCCACAGAGAGCAAGGGTGGACCAACAGCCTTCCAGGTGGCACAAGACTTCACGACATCTCCAGACTCGCTTTCAGACATTTTTGTGGTGCCTTATTTAGGCTGTGGGACTCCTGGTAACCCAGAAGAGCTGAACTGCTCAGGTCATCTGAGTTTATGCTTGAGCTTACAGATGACAGCTGCTGAAAGAGGGGCCTGACAACACATTGCTCAACCAGAGCAGAAGCTGGCTTTAGGGACACACATCCCATTTTCAGGCTGAGATTGTATATGAACAATAGGAAATTATTGCCCAATGAGCTCTGGTTTCATCTGCTTCTAAGCCATAAGGTCACTGCAAAGACCTCATTCAAGATTGCTTAAATTTTCATGGAACTGTTTACTTTGAGGGGGAACCAACAAGGAAACAATGGACAGAATTCAAAGGAGGGAAATATTTGGAGTTGCAAGCAGTTCTCAGTCTATCTCTGCAGGTTATAGGAACAGCTGGGAGCCGTGTGTGTTAAAGCATCCTCAGGTATGGGTGAAAAACCAAACCTACAAGCAGTCATTGTTGTTAAACACTCTGTATAGAATTAAGGTAGGTGGTCCAGGGAAAATTTTTTTACTTGATGTAAACTGAATTATCAAGTTATGTGACATTGGTGAAATTGGCCTGATTTGCAGAATTAAGTGTTGGTAAGGAACTAATTTTAGGAACAGCTCCATTGTAACTGCCTCCAAAAAATTAATAAGGAGCTTGAGTGAAAGATACAACATTATAATCTCCAACTGGAGAAGACCAAGTGTCAAATCCCAGGACTGACACTGCAAATGACTTAGAAAACAGCAGTCACTCAGGTCAAGGAGAACAAATAACCACGTCTGGAAATTGTCTTGGTGCCACTCATCTCAGTAGGAAATGACACAAAAGTGATGATGAAACAGAGCAGATTTCAAGTTCTCCCTGGGAGGTGGGAAGCCCATGGGAACAGGCTTAGACAACTTCACTAAAAACAACCAGATGACTTGTTTTTATTATACAGAATAATATATTACCTTGAAATTACCGTGCATATTCACACTGGCCAGGTGGCTTACTGTAAGACTGAGGAGGCATGGAATTACCACAGGAAACGAAATCCGTCTATAAAGGCATTCACCTTGGATAATTGACAGATTGTGTCACAAAACATCCCACAGCTTTCTTGACAGCTTGTGGGTTTTCCTCAGCAGACAGCGTCGCGGTTTCGTGGCTGACTGTCTGATCACTCTTCAGCATTATCACAGCCAGTCCTCGCCAAGTTGCGCAGCATTTCCTGTTTACAAAAACAGGAAATCGCTGGAGCAGAAAGGGCAGGTTGCAACAACTCATTTATTGCTGTTGATTTTTCCCCTCCCCTTCACTAACTACCTTGAAACAAAAAGGAATGCTGGTGAGAGTGCCCTTGATATTCCTACAGCACAGAACAGGATGTGCTTCACTGCCCTTTGTGCTGGCATTAGGCTGGGCTGTCATTTATCCATGTTTTGCTACACTCACTGCCTTTACTTCTTGTAAAGGTAAATGTATCTCCTGTATTATTTCTAATCAATGTGGAACTTAAAGCAGGCTGTGTATTGCTCACTTCTCCATCTGTGTCCAATGGTGTCTGCAGCTTTCCCAAATGTATGGCACATTGATTAATTTGACTATAAACCATTCTATGATTCTGTGCTAAAAGTGTAAGCTCTTCATAAAACAACTCAGAGGCCTGAATATGTTTTCTTGCCACCTGAGCCTTTTGAAGTGCTACCTTGGTTGGGCAGAGGGAGGCTGTTTGGTCTTTAATGGGGTTTAAATTCAAGCTCAGAGGTTATAGATGGAGCTGGGATGGTTTAGGGAGCTCAGCCTGAACATCCTGCAGCATGAGCTCACAGGTTTGGCAGAGTCTGGTCTCAGCAGGTGTTGCAATCTGAAATCTGAAGCAGGGAGATATTGTGGCACTTTCAGTTACCATTACTAAACTTGTCATTTAAATGCTGGTTGTGCCTAAAAAATAAAAAGTTAGGTTTTAACATTATGAAGAAAGGTAGCAGAAGGTGCAAACCTTGTACAGCAGATCATTTTTCAGCTGGGAGAGTGAGCTGTTCTTCTCCTCATTCAATTGCTCTGTTAACCAGGGTGCCAAGCATTGGCTTCCATGGGTATCAGTGTAAACCACCTACTGTAATGAGGCAGGGAAGGTGTTAAATACAGGGGACATTAAATACATTATACAAAAACATTAAATACAGGTCCTAACCCAGCAAGTCCTGCTGCTAATTCTGAGGGCGACAAGGGAACATCTTCTCAGTCTGGGGCAGGAGGAAGAATAAATCCTTTGTGTGAGGGCTGAGACATCACCCACCCCTGCCCATGCTCTGCTCAAGGCTGATCCTTGTCCCTGGCCCTGGCCTGGGCAGTGGTGGCCCCCTCCAGCAGCCTGCTGGCCCCCATGGCCTGAGCTCCCTGCTCTCCCAGGCTGCCTGCAAAAGCTGTTTTGAGAAAGGGCCTTTTTCAGGGCGCCTTAAGGATTTTCCACAAAAGAGCTTGAAAGGGAAAACCGACAAGGGCTGCTTCCAAAGGAAGCTTGGCAGCACTGTCTTCCCAGCCTTGCAGCCGTGTCACTCCACTGGCTTGAGAGGTGGCCTCAGGCAAGGCTGCCACAGCTCTGAGGTGGTGGTGAGCTGGGAATATTTTCCATGTGATTAAAAAAGAAAAGAACAGAAAAAGGCCCTAATTCCAGAGAGAGTTATCTTCTCAGGGAGAATTTCATACAGCCCCTCAGCCTGGGAGCAGCTGGGTTGCAGAGCTGGGGTGTGCAGGGCTGGGAAGCCAGTGTGCTGCAAACACTGATGGTTTGTCACCTGGGATTTTCTCTGAGGGATTTTGGGGTCTTGTGGACCTGGAACTACTCGGGTCTTGGGTGCTTTGCTCATAATCAAAAAGCCCTTTGTGACTGAGTCATCTCCATCCCAGGGTGCCCCAGCCTCTGTCCACACTCCAGGGCTCCCTTTATTTCAAGGACTTTTTGTCCACATTCCAGGAAATCCCATTATTTCCACAAGTTGCTGGTGAATGCAATGGAGCTTAAACTGGTACTTGAAGAACACCAGGACAGGAGAGACCCCTCACCCCTTCCTGGGACATAACAATGCCTGGTTTTTTTGGTGGTTTTTTTTTTTTTTTGGAAGAGCAGCTTTCCTTGAGCACCAGCCTGTGCTGCTGTTGGCAGAAGCATCTCTGTATATCTATGCTGACACCCCAAATGCAGCCTGCTCTGCTGTGCCTTCCCTGGGGCAGTGCTGGCCCTCCTCCCCGGCTGGCACAGCCTCTGCTCTCCAACAGCCAGCCTGTTAGCATTACAATGGGGAAGACCAGGGAAATACAGCTCTTCTGGTGTGAAACTGGAGGGAAAACCCCGGCAGAGAGCTGGAGGAAACCAGGCTGTAATGCACAAAGGCAATGGGAACTGGGGCATTGCTGAGGATTTGGCCTTAAAACACCCCACAAGGTCACAGTGGTGAAGCAGGGCTTGGGCCTCCACATCTTCCAGAGAACTGGGCTCACTTCTTCCACCCCAGAACTGTGAAAGGATGTGTACAGCAAAGGTTGTCACTTGCTCCTCCTTGGATTTAGGAGCTCTCCCATATGTGTCCTACCCCACACCCCTCTGGTGGGCCTTCCCTTGACTGGAGACAGCAAGGCTGAGCAAACAGAGGCACCACTGCCTGTGAGCCTACAGCAAATACAGAACCCCTGACAAGAAAATTGCATGCTTTAACACCAGCAGGAGAGCCTGGTTTAGAGCTGCTGAAGCAACCTCTCCCGGCAGAGCTATCTCCAGCTGATAGCTGCTGGCAATCAGCAGTGTTTGTGGAAGGGCAGCTCATCCCAGCTCTCTGGGTAACCTTTATGTTGCCCTTTCTAGCTCGAGCCAGCCCTGCCTCTCACATGACATGCTAGAAAAGCACAGGGAGAAGATACATGTATTCCTGGGTTTCACATTCCCTGAACCTCAGAGAAAGGAAAAACAATTCTTATCTCATTTGCTGTGCCTGTGTTTGTGCAAAAGTTAGAATGCAATATGGAGACTGTTTACCCAAAGTGATGGAGTTTTGTTTCCTTGGCCTTTCAGGGCCTATCTGTGTGTGTGTCAGTATTGTGGTCTCACAGTCACGAGATTCTGTGCAGTTCTGTGCAGAGTTGAGTGCTTGGCAGATTCACTTTAGATGTAATGTAATATAGTGTAATATAATACAGAATAATATAGTATAACAAAGTAATTCGCCTTCTGATAAGATGGACTCAGATGCATCATTCTCTCCCCCTCATTGGGGGCAAAAATATCCCCAGTAGATATTTACATCATCCTAGAGACCCCATGGGAGCAGACACCTCCTGCTCTTGGGAGGGACCAGCATTCCTGTGGCAGATTGCTGTGAAATCCTCTTTCCTGGCTGTGGCTGCAAGTGCCACACACCTGTCTCAGTGTTGCTGCCCAAAATTAGATGTATCATCTGAATTTTCCTTTCAGGATTCCTCCAATGAGAGCTGGCCAATGACAGCCCTGTCCAGGAAGGACACTGAGGCTGGTGGAGCTGGACCCACTCTGCTGGACTGTGTTTGGAGGTGCAGCAGATAAAGAGATAAAAGGAAGGAAAATACACGCATGCCATTTCTAATCTGGGGAGAAAAAACCCAATCTTTGTGACTCTCAGTAGATTTAAATGCCCAAATAAATATTTCTCTTCAACTTAAAACCAGAAGTGGTGGTGCCCTTTAAGCAGAAGTGGCATTTTTTAAGTGCTTTGTTTTTGGGGTCCTTGATTATATTCCACCCACAGAATGAAGAGCAGGACACATTTTCTCACCAACACCATCAGAATGTGAGTGAAAGACATGGAGAAAATAATGAAATTGTTCTGAAATGTTCTTGAGACCCTTCTGATTTATTTGCAAAATGTAGTGAGAAATATGATTTCATATGCATTAAAAACAATATGAAATGCTTTGTTTGGAGTCTTACTGGATCTAAGATAAAGGCTTCCATTTTTATAGGGTGAGGAGGAAAGGGGTAAACCACTAAAAATAAAGAAATCAAAACCAAAATGGAAATTTTCTGTATCACCAGAAACTTCTTTTTTAATAAAATGAAAATGTTTCACAACTCCATTTTCTAAAAGAAGCTAAGGAGAATTAGATCAAATTTTAATCCGGTTAAAATAAAACTTAAGTAACAGTGTTTCAGCAATTTATTAAATGAGATCCCCAGCATGCTGTGCTGATGTGTTAAGAGATGATCTATGTAAGAACAGCATTAGAAGGCTTTGAAGCACAGAACCTTTTAGGAATGAGCTCCTGTCCCCCAAATCCTCACTAGCAATAAAGTGAAATATCTGGAGTTAAATGAGCTTTACTACAAGATGATGGATGTATCTAGGGCTTAGCTCAACCTGTTCTCAATTGTTTCATTTTACTGAAAAAATTCTAAGCAGGTTTGTGCTAATTTGAAAGGGCAAGAAAGCCACTTCTCCTTTAAGTTTGGAACCAAATAATTTTTCTCCATTCTTCTCTTCCTCAGTCTTTACTTTCTCTTCACTGTTCTGAGAACTTGCACTATCAGAAATGATGTGCAGAGTTCCCTGTTAATCGTTGTGGGAAAGTATCTTTCCTGATTTTTGATTGATTTTTTTCTGATTTTGACTGATTTTTTTCTATGAAAAAAAAAACCCAAAAAAAAGAAAAAAAGAAAACAAAACAAAAAAAAAAACCAGAAAAGGACGTTCCTGCAGCTGATGGAGATAAGGCCAATGAATGCTGTTTGGGGGAAAATGCTCTCTATGCTGCATAATTCCAATTGCAAGTTAACGACTGTGGATTTTTATCATGGGATATGTGTCTTTTGTATCATAAAAATAATAATAATTACATGTTCTTAGAACATCCCAAGGCAATTTCTTTACTCAGCAAATCTATACAAAAGGGCCTTTTCCCAGCTGGGCACTATGTCCAGATTCCCTGTGGAAAATGGTTACAAGATTTTAGCTCCAGCTTTCGTTCAGTTTGTATCCCACAGAAAGCGGGATTCTGGGGCCCCTGGAGAGGCTGAGAGAGGCATTTCACACCGTTTTGGAAGTGTGCACCTTGAGTGGGTGATGGATGCTGTGCCTACAGGGCCAGCAGCTCCCTGGTGTGGGGGAAGAAGAGCTCATTGCCAGCCAAAATACAGGTGCACAGTGCTGCTCCTGCAGCCTACCTATCACAGGCATCCAGGAAACAAAGGAAATACACCCTGGGCTGGGGTTAGGCCCAGAGGGCTGATACTTCTTCCCTTTTTCCTAAAGATTCTTATGTTTTATCCAGTCATGTTATCTCTTTTCTCGCTTTTCTCGCTCAGCTTGGCCTGGTCGCTGGGTAGCAGGGCCAGGCCAAGTACAATAAAATAAGTGGGCTGCTAATTCAGAGCAGATTGCTCCAGCTCTGCGGGTGCACATGGCAGGACATGGCACTTCCAAACCCAACCCAGGCTCCCAGGCCCAGCCAGAATAAACTGGGCTGCAGTCATGCCCCAGAATAAACTGCAGTAAGTTTAATAAATATTATATTTAAATGTGTGCGGCTCTGTGCGTAAACCGCTGTGACCAAACTGCAGCAAACTGGAGCTTGTGTTACAAGCACTGTGGAAATATCAGCATTTGGCTTTTTTAATAGCCCACTGTTTGTACTACCAAGCAACAAGAGCTCCAAATAAGAAGCCATGGCAGACCTCACCTCCTCCTGACGCCTGCTGTGTAATGGAGACCAGATGCAGAGGATATCTTGCCTGCAGTGAGCCAAAAAGTTGGGATTCATCCAAACACGGTGGTACCAGGACCTGGTAATGTAAGGGACAACGACTTGCCTCTTTTGTCTGGGTTAATTTAGTCAGTCTGCCTCCTCTGACTTGCCTGATGAGATATATTCTGGTTTGGGATGTGTTTTTTTGGTTTTTTCTTCCCATTTCTGTCAAAATCTTTTTGACTGAAGTTCCTCAGTTATCCCCTGTGTTATTTTCATGGTGACTTTATATTCATGCTGAGGTGTAGTCATTCCATTGAAAATGAATAATACCAGCTGCTTATGTTCAATGGCAGCTCAGGTTAAAGAATTTATCCCCTTTTTGGTTAGAAAACAAGAGGGGTTTTGGTTGAAGGAGAGCAGTGTCTGGCATATGCCAGAATCCACCATTATCACTGGGAGCCCAGGGGAGGAGAGGTAAATGAAAATGTCCATCACTGGGTAAACATGGACTGGAAGTATTTACTCAGAAAACAAGTAATAAAAATGGCTTGCCATCTAGTTGGAGGATGCACTAAGTGGCCTCCTGAGGCAACAGAATATAAAGAGGTATTTTAAATGGTGATAGAACACCAAGATTAGCTAGGCTTGGAAGAAAATTGTAGTATTTTCTATGGAGGGCAGTGTTGGCATTTAAAATTATTTTAAAAATTAGAGACAGAGACTCTAAAAAAAAGTAAAGGATCTGAGAAAGGAAAGCAGCAAATCAGGAAGGACAAGACACCCCACTTTGGCATAGGTAATTGTCCTAACCAAGACAACAAAAAATGATTACACAGTAAATTATCTAGGGGCTGCAGTGAGACACAACCTTATCAGAGTCTGAAATGTCACACTGTTCTAAAGACATGGAGGTCATGCAGGTGTGTATAAGTATGAAACTGCTGTGAAGGACTGTTTGCAGCCTGCTGAACATTGGCAAAACCCCTGACTGTTCTTCAGTGCATGGAGCGTTGCTAGAAGGGGAAAGGCTGCAAACAGCTTTTTATTCCTGACGTCCATCATGCATAGAGCAAGATGTTATCTGTTCATGACCATTTTTCTTTTCAGTTCTCTGTGTGAGCACTGAATTTGTTTTTTATTCTTATGCATGTTTGGTTAGAAACACTGATTTTTTGGATAGGTGTGGCTGCAGATTTGTGTAGGCTTTATACATGTACAAAGGCAGCTGTGTGAGGCTATGAATGCAAGTCCCCATTAATGGACACATGGACAATTAAACACACTCATCACTGGAGTGCAGAATAGCCAGTTGCACATTCCTAGCAGCAAATGTGAAATTAAACTCACTTTGGTAGCCATACGCCAAAAGTATCAACTTTCAGCTCTGCCAATGCACAGCACCCAGGAGGCCAAAGAAACTGGTGCTGATGTTCTGCAGCCTGATGGGCTGATCCACCTCCCCTTTTGATGCACACACAGCCCCAGTGCAGCCCTGGATCCTCTCCCTGCCCCTGCGTGCACCAGCAGGAGCCCCACTGGCAGCAAGGTGGTAGGTGAAGGCATACCGCAGGAAAAGAAAATCAGACACATCCTGTGGGTTTTCCTGAAATGTTGTAAGTGCATAAATCCTATTGATTTCCATGATATTTTAGAAAAATGCCACTTCAGTCTGTGGAGAGGAATGGGATGTACTTAGGAATGGTTCACAATGGATAATTGAATGCTTTCTTGCACCTACCACAGCATCCCTCTGACCACTGACTTTATCTCACTGAGCGGAGTGGTGGGAGAAGCAAAACACTTAGAAGGAGATAAATGGGCTATGTTTGAGCACTGTATGCCTGATAAATTGGCTGTTCATCCAGGCTGCCTTTCATCTCTGTAGGAAGGAAGGGTATTTCAGAGCACTGTGATCTCCCACACAGGGAGAAGCTATCCCTGCCCTGCCACAGGCAGCCAGTCCATTAGCCCCTTGGGCTATCAGGGCATTTAAACAAAACCATCTCACAATTAGCAACTTGCTGTTGCTGTGTCCTCACCACTGCCTTAATTTGAGAATCTCAGAGAGTTCCTTCAATGTTGGTTCGTGCCCTTCATGTTGGTGCTCACAATTCTCAGATGTTGCCTCCAACAACTGGTTTTGAGGCACCAGTTTTCTAAATGTTCCTTAAGCAGTGCATCCTTTTTTTAATGGGAGAGATCTCTTTCAATGAAGGGAAATTCCGTCTGTAAAATGGAATCCCTCATGTCCTGTATGAGATTTTAAAGGTTCCCAAAATAGCCTTCACATGAATTACCATCAAGGTTGCAGAAGCTGGGATTGATGTAGTGAAAACCTCATATATGTAGATCAAGAGGTCAGGATGATAATGGCACAAGCTGATTTTACAAGAATGCCATCATTTTGGCCATCTCAGCAGTCTGATGATTTTTTTTTTTTTTTGGTGCTTTTTTGATTTTTTCAACCTTTAGATCAGAGCCAGAAGGCAAGTTGTCTGGCTAGTTTACACAAACCCTGCATTGAGGCATTTGAAGCTGGAGTCCCTGAAAGTTAAGCAGAGATTCACCCTGGTTTAATTTCTCTACAGCCCAGCCATGTGCTCTGGCTGTCTATTCCAGCTGAGACAGAGTGTTGGAACTTCAGAACTCAGGCTGAGGAGATTTTACATTCAGTGGCATCAAAAAGTTCAGTGTGCTTGGAAAAATAAATCCATATTCCAATGGTAAATTTTGCTGTCATGGGAGAAGAATGTCCTGCTTCAACAGGGAAAGCATGGCAAGGCAAGATAAGGAAACAAAGATATTCTTTTCATGCAGAAAAATCTCTGGAAAAGTTTATTTGGAGAGAATCAAAGTAGATTCTTCTTTGGAAGGAGAAAGTCTTGAGTTATATTTACTTTTTCCTCTTAGAAATGACTCAAAGAAATGTTTTTTTGAGTATTTCACTGATGGACAATGGAAATTCAAATGGCATTTATAGATGTCTCCTTTGAAAATGTTGGGGTTTTTTTCTTGCAAGGTGTTAGAAAATCATTTGTGATCCAGCTTCAGGGCAAGCTAGTCCTAATTGTTTCTTGTTTAAAGGTGTAATGATTACCAAATTATAGGAGAAGCAAAGCACACCCTTAAGGAATTTATGTAATTTCATACAAAATATTAAATGTATATTGTTTTTGTTATGTTTTAAAAAGCAACTAAACCTCTCAAGTAAAAAGAGAAAAGAAATACCCTTCACTGATTTTGTTACTTTGGTTTTGGTTTTTTTTTTTTTTTTTTTTTTTTTTTTTTTTTTTTTTAATTCTAGCTAACAGCAACTCAAAGAATGAGAGCACAGTCTTGATTCGTGGCATGTACTTGCCCAGCTCTCCTTTGAGTGCCTTGGCACCATCTCCCAATTAGTGCTGCTTGGTTAATTGTTGTATCACCACTTTAGACTCCGGAGAACTTGAATTAAGCTTCTTGGATTTGACTTTCAAGGACAAGGGCTCTTAAAGGAGCAAGAGCAGCAGAGGGACAGCATTGATCAACAGTTCAGACAGTTGAGATACAAAAAATGCGGTGCATGGGACTGTCTCAGTGTTTCCTAACACCAGGGAAAACAAGACTTTTCAAGCTTCAGGAGAGGGTGGTCTTTGCTTGAGACAAGGACCAAAGGGATGACCAATCACAGGTTAAAACTGTAAAAATATTTATTTCTTGGTTTTGACTCCAGTAAGTAATTAGGAAATATATTTTTTCTTGTGAACACCCATTTGATGTGCTATGTAGAGCCGGGAGGTGGCCAGAAAAGGACTCTTTCTGCTGCCTTTTCCGGGCTGACCCTTATAACCAGTGATGGAAAATAGCCCTACACTGGGTACTACTTCAGGGAATACGCAGGCAAACAGAATTTGCTTTTCCTAGAAAAGAATAAGTTCCCATTTAAAACAGGGTTTATTTCAAGCATCATGTCTGAAAAAATAGGGCAAAATATCCAGGATATCAGCTCTTCTGCATCCATTATTAATGATGGGAAAATTTGCTTAGGACAAAACAGAAATGTCCCTCAGTTCCTCCCATCAGTGTCCACAATCCAAGCTCACAGGGTCACCACTTCAGCAAGGAATTAATGTTATTGTTGATATTAAGCACTTCTCCAATTTTTATCTATTAGAGAGAGAAAAAATTAGGTTTTCCTAACTTTCCTAGGAAAGTTTCCTATTGGTCCAATGATCAAGCTGAAGGACTTTGAATCTTTAGTTTTTTCATTTTACCACATGATCCTCCTGCCTCTGCTGCTGTGCCCTGTGCTGGTCTGACCTGAGCCCCTGAATCATCCCTGGGAAGTGGCTGCTCTCAGCACTTCAGGAAGAAGTGTGAGGCTCTGTGGTGGTTCCTGTGGTTTCTTCTCTCTGTTTTGCAGGGCTCAGCTCTTTTCTGCTGTTCAGTAAATGACAAATATGTCCATTTAGTGTGGTTTTGTAGGGAGGTGTGAATTGTGTCTGCTGGTACCTGCTTGTTGGTTTGGCCTTTTCAGTAACTCAAACTCATTTCTACCAGATCTGATGGAGGGATGGGAAGATCAAACATATCAACAGTTCTTCTACAGACTGCATCAAAACCAGCATGAGGGAAGGGAAGAGAAATCAGAATTTGTGTCTCCTGGGGACATGGTTTAGTGATGGACGTGGCAGTGCTGGCTGAGCAGTTGGACTTGCTGATCTCAGGGGTCTTTTCCAACCTAAACAATTCTATAAGATCCAGTTTCTGGTTTCTCTGGCAGCATCCAGCTGATGTGCCTGATGCCCACCCCTGGCCAAGCTGCACATGGGTGATTCCAGCACTGCCAAAGGACCTGCCTTGTCCTTGGGCTTATCTCAGGGAATGTGGGACAGCGCTGGGCTCTGTGAGTGTGATCCAGGGGGACACTGAACAAACAATTCCTTTGACATGTATTTCGGCCAGAAATCAGATTGGGATGCAGCTCAGTGTGAAAAGAAAAAGGAAATTAAATATTCGTTCTGTTGAGGCCAATAGCAAGATTACTAATCTTGAATTTTGGCCGCTCTCTGTAATAATGTGGCCAATGAAGTTCTTAAGAATAAAAGATTGTGGATGCAGCCCTTGCCATAGATAATACCCCAATAATGTGGTAGGTGATTCAACCCAATCTCTCTTTGGGAACTACAGCTTGTAAATGCAAAGTTTGGATTTTTGTCTGTCTTCTCTTGAGACTCCATTGCCAACACAAACCTAAGGATTTGTCCTCCTAAACTCCTTGTTTTGCCTCAGATGAGTTAAGCTAATTCTCATTTTGGACCTGAATGAGGGATGACGGCTGGATGGGACACAGGGCCCTGTGCTGCCAAAGGACAGGGAAACACCCACCTGCCCTGGATGCTCATCTGGGGCTCCTGAATCTCCTTCTGGAGCTACTCATCCCTTCCTGGGACTGTGAGGGAAGCCCTGGTGTTGGCTGGTTCCCCCACTTTTCGAGAGCTGGGAGGGGATTATCTGTTCACCCTGGAGAATGCTGGAGAGATTCAGTCTTGCATAAATAATCTCTAGAAATCTCCACAGGGAACGTTTTATGGTGTAAAGTGGAGAGCAGCAACCTTCACCTGACTTTTTCTGAGGTTCATCATCAGTATTTACAAGGCAGTAAAGCTCAGCACCATTTTCTGTTATGCACAGGCAAGACAGCAAACTCACTTGGTTTTGGCAATGTAAGATGCACTGGGATGTTTAAAAAGAAGTTTTCAAAGGAGCTTGGTCTTTTCCAGCATTTAGGAACAACCATCAGCCATTAGCTGTCCCTCCAACTTTTGATGCAGATGATCAAATACTTGAAGGCATTTCTGGAGTGCTCAGAACTGTTTCAGTGAAAGAGGTAATTACAGAAATGATGCTGCTTCCAGCCAGCAACTGCCCACAAGATGAGAGCACCAGACAGCCCCTGGCCACAAGTACCAGAAATCTGAAAGAAAATAAAGGGTTCATTTAAAAAAGAGAAAGATCATAACTTTATAATAACACTATTATTCAAAGAAAAATACTTCCTTATGAATTTGCAAAACCACTTTAGGCTTCAGGATTTTTTTTCCATCCCCCAGCTGCAATTAATTCTAAACCATGAAACAGAGCATACAATAACATCAACTGGTTCCCCAAAGGCTGTCACTTTGCCCTGGCCTACCAACTGGTTTTCAGGATTACTCTATAGACTTTGAAGGTGCCTGAGAAAAAACAGGTTAAATGTTGCCTCCTGGATTTTCTCTCTGCTGAAAAAAACCTTTATTGACAAATCACTACTTATTCATTATTTCAAGGGAGAAGAACTTTTTGTCCATTTCTTTTCTTTCAGTTCCTCTCAAATAATGCACATATTTGTTTCAAATTTAAAAACTGCTGAAAAGTTGATTGGTTTTGTGAGTACTAATTTCACTATTCTGCTCATTTTATCTGTGTGAAATGCTCTTGGTTTTGTGTGTGCAGTAAAAAGCCACCCTGCTGCTGAAAGCTGTCCTGGGGTCTTTCTCTGCAACAATTTCTCCCTTTTGTACACAAGGGTGAAACAACATTTTTGATCCAAACACAGTTTAAAGGTGGAAAAACAACCTCATGGCTGGTATTTTAGGTTTCTGCTGCAGAGAAATAGAAGAGCTTCAGTTCAGCCAATCTTAAGGACAGTCTTGATTTTTCAAGAGTTTCAGATATATTTAAACTTTCATGTGCTCTACATCTGGACCAAGTCTTTGGCTTGTAATTCTACACAATTTTGTCAGCAAAGCATCAGAGCTGATATAGTCCTTGTTAGACAAATTTGGTTTGAAAAACCCATATATCTCAAAGTTTATGCTTGTGAAAAATAAATTGTCTGTGAAAACTGGGTTGCTTGTTGGTTTTTTTTGTTGTTGTTGGGGTTTTTTTGTTTGTTTTTTTTTTTGGGGGGGGGTTTGGGGTTTTTTTTTGTTTCTTTTAAGGAGAGACAGGCCAGAAGAGACTTTACATGAACCTTGTGTCTCCCTAATTCCTGACTGGATAAACTTGCTTTCTGGCATGAGGCTGAGAACTGTCTCAAAGTTATAAAATATTTTCTTCTACATGTGGCACACAGAGAAGCTTCTTCATGTCTAGCACTGAGGCTGGAAAGATGCCATAATCAACCTCTTCCTGAGGAAAAAAGGATGTTAAGAGTACCCCTCAAACAGCCCTGGAGTGTAGTTTGCTTCATTTACCCTAATATTAGGCAATCTCTTTAAAAGAAATTTAAGAGACCTGTCTACTACAACTACTACTACTACTACTATTATTATTATTATTATTATTATTATTATATTTCTCACTAGAACAGGTTGTCCATTGGCTGTCCTAGAAAATTTGCCATATTATTTTTGGAATGTATTTGCCATATTATTTGGGCTTTTTTCCCTCATACAGAATAAAAGAAGAAATAACCTTCTACACTGAATTTGCACTTTATTGCTAGTAAGAATCCTTTTTTCAGGGATGGGTTAGAGGGAGGAAGGAGTTTTCAATGGAAAGAATGACACTTGGGTTCTTTTCTGATAAAAGAATGTTTTGTACAGTGTGACAGAGCTGTCTGTACCAAAACGCTCCTTGAGCTTGGCAGGAAAAAAACGCAAACCTAATTTGTGGTAATAGTAATGGCCCCTATTACCAGCCTGATCAGAACAGACCAATGGGTTGGGCAATTGCTTTTGCTCCTGAAGTCCAAATCTGGGTGCAGAGGGACACTGGCACCATTCTGAGCCCAATATTCCAGAGTGAAGGAATCTCAGCCACGGCCTGTGACCCATGTTCTCCAGACAGAGATCTTCAATTGCCCCCAGTAATTAACACTGTCAGGAATGCACTTTAAACATCTGTTCTGTAGGGTTTACGCCTGGGTCCACGATTCTGATAAGATTCTACCTGTCCTCTGGAAGACACAGCCTTGAATCCTCCCCCAAAGGGTCCTCTGTGTCCTTTCTTTCAAGAACTAAGGAGAGACTCATCTTTTCTGTCAGAACATCTTGGGACAGGTTGGCATTCACTTCAGAGTCCTCCTCATGGTGTAAGAATCCTGTCCATAGCACTGAGGTTGTAACTTTTTCAGGAGGGAGAAGAGTGTGGCATTCACATATTCTGAACATGATTCCTCCACCCAGGGTTTTTCTCTTGGGAAGATGAAAGACAGCAAGAGGCCTCAGAGAAAAGGAAAACAATTTTAATCTCATTTATCTCATTTGCTTCTCCTGCGTTTTGCTCATGTGGAATGTGTTTGGAGATTGTTTACCCACAGGTGATTGTTTCATTGGATTCTGGTGTGAGTTGTTTTCACTCTTCAGCCAATCGGGGCCAAGCTGTGTCAGGACTCTGGAAAGAGTAATGAGTTTTCATTATTATCTTTTTAGCATTCAGTAGGTATCCTTTCTGTATTCTTTAGTATAGTATAGTATTCTTTAATATAATATAGTATAATAAAGTAATAAATTAGCCTTCTGATAAGATGGAGTCCTCCTCATAATTCCTTCCTTTGTCAGTGGCCATGCATTTACAATAGAAGAGATGAATATTTAACTTGGGGAGTCATTGCAAGAACCGAAAGATTTATGAGACCAGAGAGAACATGGATGAGCCTGGCTCTGACCAGTGGGATGAGTGTTCCAAGACTCACTTGATGTTGAGTTCAAGTATTTTATATTACATTCCACAAAACACAGAAATGATCTTTTGAGCAATGTCAACATCACAGTTTTGCTCTCCCACATAGAGCCCTTAGGTTATAATGTCATGTTTACTCATTCCCACATGTTCACAGAAATCTTTCATTTTTGTACATAATGGCAGAACTCCTACTGGATAAAAGGATGCTGCTTCCCATTCGAGTTAGTTTGAAGCTGGCAATTAGGGCACTGCTCAGAGGAGGAAGGAATTTGAGGCAAGGGCAAGAATAGAACCTTGGTTTCCAGATTCTGAGTGTCCTCACACCGTTCAAGTATTGGAAGGGTGAGCTGGATTTGGTCAGGGATTCTACGGTTGCAAATGTTTTCATGTATGGGACAGAGACACAATTAATAGGATATATCTCTGTCCCATATCTGCTGGGCTTTTTCATTTGTCTTGAATGCATCTTCCACAGGTTATTTATCATCCATCTTTCACAGGTTATTTATCATCCAGACTTTCACAGAGTGAGTACAGTCCACACTGTATCAAAAGTCCTTGCCGGGGAGCAGTTGGATGGAAAATCCCCTTCTGTCTTCCCCTGGCCATTGACCACCCCACAATCTCAGCCCTGCTGTACCCAGGCAGGAGGAGGGACTTTACAGTAAAACCAGATCCAGCAGATTTCACTCCAGACAGCAAGAGCTGGATACACTTCTGATTTCTGTATCCAACTGAGAAACATAAAAACCATGATAATAGAAGTAGATATTTTTTGCTCCTGATTGTGGTTTTATTAGGCACAGTGTCCAATTTTCTTTGAATATCCCAAATATCTGGGCACACATTTTGCTGTAACACTTCCCTGTAAGGCAGATGTCAGTGGCTCACAGTTTCTGGCTTGGCATCTTCATCACTGTACAGATATATTGATTTTGTCTCTCTCCTCAATAGCTCTACATGAATGAGGCTTAACATGCCAGTGAGGCGAATGATAACACAGGGCTGACACCGTATCAAATTACCCTTTACAAAGCTGGAACACATGTCCAATACCTGAGTCTGTGTAAGCCCTAAAACATGATACTCTGCTAAGACATGTCCAAGATATAAAGGGGAACTCCTGTGTTTGGATACTGCACAAGTCTGAAGGTTTCTTTTTCCTTTTTCACTCCCTGCTGCTATCACTGACAAAGAAATCAGACTGACATCTCTGCTACTAGTGTGTTTAAACAAAGTATTTGCCTAATTAATATATTATTTCTGAGTGCAAATAGAAAATTATTTGCTCATCGGGGGCTGGTTATAGTTTGTGGACTTAATTTTGCCTGACTGTGGAGGGTTTTATGTGAGTTAATGTGCAGGAATATTCTTCATAGTTAACAGAGATAAAGAATCTCTTAGGAGGTGTGATTCACATTATCCTGAAATGTTCAATAGTGGCTATATGAACAACACCCTAAAAATGCCTCTCTGTCCACTGAATACACAGACAGCTCAGTTGTTGACATCTACCACAAAGGCACCCAAAAATTGATAAGAGGGGGATTCATCCTACCTTGGCAGTCTGAGTGGCTGCATACGAAGTCTGTCTTGCTATGAAAAATCTTTGGAAGCAGCGAACCAAGTTAACTTTTCCTTTTCCTGTTACTACAATGGAGTAGCCTCAAATCAGGGAAGAGCTTACACTACAGACTCATCTCCTCAGCCCCGATTTCCATCTCAAAAATCTGCACCAACCCAAAGAAAGAAGATGGAGCTCTGGTGCTTGGCTGAGGCTCCTAAGTGCTGCAGAAACAGTGAATAGTGTTTGCAGAAAACAGCACAGTAGAACAGCAAAGACTGTCCCATCTCTAAGCTTTTCAAAGTGTTATGCCAGAGAGGTGCTTTAAAAAAGAGGGAAACAGGTTATGTTAAAGTCATTTATTTGCTATTTGTTGAGACTACTGCTTGCAAATGCCAAGGAAAGGTGGAGAGCTGGGATTATTCATGAAACAGATTAAGGAAAATCCATGTCAGTGAGAGCAGAGACCCAATATCAATATTTGTAGAGGATGGCACCTACTGTCATGCATGGTGTGGGAGGAGGCAGTGATGCTGGAAAATAACCCAACCTCCACATGGCACTAGGGAGTGCTACATTTCCATCCCAGCCTGGAAGAGAAATTCATCCAGCTGTGGTGTGTGCTCTTTCAAAATCCTCCTTGAACACTGGAGCAGGTGCAGAGAAAAATACCCAATACAAACCAACCAACCAACCAACAAACAAAAATCCCAAACCTAAATGATTTGATGATTGCAGGAAATGCTGTGCAGTGAGCCCCTCAGTGAACTCAAGTTCCTTATTTCAATTTATCAGGAAAGTTTAAAGAGGATTTCACCGTAGTGTGTAATTAATTGTTTTTCTTCAGGAAGAATGTGCTGCCTGTTTGGGGCAGGAAGCTAGAACAAGGCAATTCCAAACTGGAAATAAGGCACATTCTAACTGCAAGGTTGATTAACCATTCCAGTGAACCATGGAAAGATTGATAGATCCTTTCATTTCTCAATGTCTTAAATTAAAGCTGGTTGACTTTCTGAAAGAGTTGTTTTAGCCAAACAAAACTTGTTGGAAAATTTAAAGACTGCATAGTACAGGAGTTGCTGAGGACTTTTCCACAGGGAGGGGAGATTTATATGCTCACTCTGGAGTTTATTATTTCTGTTTATGTTCTGTAGAAGAGCTCAAATACAAGAGAGATGCTTGAGATAAGTGCAGAAATAAACAAGCCAAGACTAGGCTTTCTCCTGAAGTTAAATGTAAGCTGAAGTTGATGTGGCTAATTCAGATATGGGGTTTATCTCAATGAATCTACAATGTGAAATGTCTTTTTTATTTAGACACACTTATAGATCTTACTTGACTACTTAAAAGAAAAAAAAATTAAAAAAAACAGCTTCAGAAGTTCAGAGTTGCTGTAACCAATAACTAACGAATTTGTCTCCTTTCTCTCTGATTTATAAGTTCCCTTAATCAAAAACATTCCTCCAGTTTTGCTAGCTGACCCAAATCAAAAGGAGAAGTCAAAGATCATTGTTGCACATTTTAAAATGCAAGACTGTCTCCTTCTCAATAAAACATGATGGATTCATGGTGCAGCATAGAATTCACAATCATAAAGGCGGGTGATAGAGGTTAACCACCACATTGCAAATACCAGGACTTTGATTCATAAATTGAAGAATAAAACATACTTAAAGAAAAAACATCATTTGAGATTTTGTAAACTGTTGACCTCCCTCAAAGCTGGACCTGCCTTTACACTGCTTGGGAAGAACCTGCTTCCAAAATGAAACAAAGACTAAATTAGCTGGACTCTGTATGAGGGTGCCACAGTCAAGAAGTCAAATCCAGTTGCCTTCTATTTTTTTCCTCCAGACATTACTGTGCACATCAAAGCAGACAGGTTTCTTGATTTGTTTAGCAACAGATTTACATAGTGCATCAGGTATCTTGAAGACTCACATTTGTAACCAGTAAATACCCTAAACAAACAAACAAACACTAACTCAAGGCTGCAAAAGAAATTTTTTCTGTGTGCACATTTTTAGAGAAATCTTTATTTTAACTTTATAATTGTCATGATGAGGTGGGAAATTCCCCCCTTTCCCTTTTTGAAAAGTTGGACAATCTAAAACCAAATGATGTGCTGAAAAGGGCAGTTGTCATCTCTCTAGTATTCCTGCTGTAGGAATTTCCTTTGTATTACAACATTTATTTTCTTTTTTGCACCTTTATTTCTGTGGGATAAACCAGTGTGGGGATGAACTGTCTTGGAAGGAAACTGCAGAAGATCCACTGGCTGCAGGTAGTAACCTGCAAAGAACCTGTAATGGAGCTATTTCTGCTTTTGTTCTCTTACTCTCCTTCTGCAGAACAGAATAATAATATTTACCCTAATTATATTTTTATCCTTCCTCCTTTTCCAAGAGATTTCTAGTTCTTTCTCAGAGAAACTGTTTATGGCTGGCCTCTCCCATCTGCAGAGTCCTGAGGGGCAGACTGGGACCATTAACTTAATTTTGGATGAGTGTGTGTACAAGGTAAACGTATCCAAAAAAGCAGTGTGGATGCAAGGATCACATACATGCACACACTGCAATTTCCCGTAGCTTAAATGAGGATTCTTTTTATTAAAATAAGAAGTTAATTAATACACGTGGGTATTTGAGGATCAGATTCTACATACTATTCACATGGACTTGATTTAAAGATCCTAAAATTTATTAAAAGTTCTGGTAAAGGAGTCTGTTTCTGGTGGGAACAATACAGTGATAACTTTCGTAGATAGAGTATGCAGAAAGTTATGGCTGGCTTCTCATAGATTAAAAATTAAAATAAAAAAGGATGATTCATGCCCTGTGGGAGAGTTTGCTTCCATCTAACCTGACTCCCTGGTGTTGGGCTTGCAGTCCTAAACCCAAACCTGAAGGGAGGAAGGGATGCTCCAGGCCCACTTCGCGTGTGAGGACGATGGTGAGATTTCCCCTGGCTGAAAACAGTTCAGTTTTTTCACCTTTCCATCCCAGGATGAACCAAACTCATCTTGTTTGTGCCAAGGAGCAAAGCAGCTTTGGAGCATGTAAAACTTGGGTAGGTGACCACATGGAAAACTCAGCCATTGTGGGAATAGATCAAGGACTCAAGGGCAAGCCCTTGGTAAACACTAGACCACAAGTACTGGGTGTTTTTGTCTTCAATATTGTTTGAGGGCTTCCTGGAAGTTCATTTCAAGGCCAGATTTGCTGTCCTTAGGGACAGCACACCAAGGCCACAAGCTATGCAAGGAGGTGGGTGAGTGTTGGGACATTTCAGAGGAGATGTCTGAAGAAGTTCAAACCTTTGTCTGCAGTTATCCAGCATCTGAAACCTTTTGAATGCAGGAGGAGATGAGCCGAGAGCAATCCTTACAGGCTGTGTAGAACTGTGACTGATTTGTCCTGCTAAACTAAAGCTCAGCTGTCAGGATAAAGAGAAGAAGATTTTCTATGGCCCAGCTCCTGCAGCAGGTTTAAGGCACTGTGGGACATTGGAGGCACCGTGGGTGAGAGGACATCTCATGGTGAGGGTCACTCTGTATGTACTCGTGACTCAGGATTCTTTCATTGCAACCTCATCTCAAGAGGCCAAGTCAACCCAAAGTCCCCAAAACTGATCCAGACTGTTCCCAACAAAACACAGTTTGGACCAGTGTATTTAATGAAATATCTGAGAAGGCAGCTGGAAGTTTTGTGGGGCAGATCCCTTCAGTTTTGATTTCGGCCTTCAGGGTTACAAAGGAGATGTGTCCATGAGCCTGATACAGCAACTGTTTGGTGACTTGGAGACAAGTGATGGAGTCAGGCACCCCAAGAATTCTGGTGGAACATCTGGGTTAACAAAACAAATATCCAATGGAAAATAAATGAAATAGATGTTGTAAATAAGATCCCAGTTCAGCTTCCAACAATGTTCTTCATAGAGACAATGAATAAATGAAATATCCAATGTGATGCCTATACAGGCTACAAATCAATTTTGCTTTAAGTAGAACTTTGGACTTGTTTAGACCTTTCCTCCACTGTGTTTTGCCATAAGCAAAGTAAAAAAGAAGTACTGAGTCTCCTAAAAAAAATATTTCGGATGCAAATACACTGACCTGTGTTTGTCAGATGAAAGCAAAGTAAATGTGTGTGCCTGTGGGGAAATTCATTGCTGTTTTGCTTGGCCTCCAAATAAAGAAAATCTTTTTTTCAAGTGTTGAATGAGTTTCGGTGCTGCCCACAAGGCTGGCACTTTACACCAGTGTGTGCAGCCCTCTCCTGTTTCAAATTCACCATATTTTGGATATGGTAAAAAGATTTGGGATTTTTCTCTCAAATATTTTGCTTCCTCTGGGCCTAGGAAAAATAATTAACAAAGGAATTCTCTCTGTCACTCACGCTTTGCAAAGGCATGGTAAGTTTTCAACTCTCTCATAACTAAGTGTGCTAATTTTTTTGAAGGGTTTCCCTTATTCTTCTTGTAAGTGTGCTGGTAGCCAAAACAAACACAGAAAGAAGCCAAGGAGCGAATAAGATATATCTATTTGTATGAATGGTCCAACAAGGGAAATCTCCAAAAACTACTGTAAATGCTATAAGATTTCAGATGGCAAACTCATCCAAAATTAATGGTTAACAAAACATTCAGTTCTTAAACACCAACAGGATAAAAAGAACAGTTTCCAGTAGTAAAAATTAATCCTTTTTTTAATATGGAAGGGTTGTCTGTGGTTAGTACACTGGCCTTGGAGACTGAGGTTTAGCACTTCTCTCTCTCTGTGAGAGTCAACTGACCCTGTTGTATGTTTGTTCTTTATCAGAGGAGGTTCCTGGTGCTTCTTTCTTATCTATTTACTTCTCTTAGAGTATCACCTTCTTGCACCACAACCTTTCTGCTATCATATCTATATGGTGTCTTAAACAAGAGGCTTAATCTTGTTTGAATTTTCACAGTGGGTATTTTTTCCAATTGGATACAGTTGTTTGGTTTTTTTTAATCAGAAGTAATCTTCACTGAAAATTTTTGTGTAGGACCCAAAATTACATATTTTGTAAAAGGTCAGAATGCTGGGAGACAGCTTCCATATTTAAAAGCATCTCAAAATCTCAGGATCTAGTTAAACTCCTAGTTCCTCACACATGCAGCCTTGCACAGGAAAGGAGCAGGATTGCCATAACAATCTATATCTGTTTTGCAAATGGTAGCCTTAGAAAAGTGGTTAGTAAAATATTCAGGATTAGGTATCCATCACAGGGAATACATTCTCCCTGTGCAGATAAAATCAGTGAAAATTACCATTTTGCTCTTCTCAATGTCATTGGTATTTGCAGAGAAGAAAAGAAACAGTAAAAGCAGCATGACCTGTACTGCTATTTTTGCATGCAAGGGACTGAAGAATATCCTGTTACATGTGAACCATTTGGTTTGAATAAACAATCTATTGACCAATCTAGTGACCACACACATGTGAAACAGGGACCATGCATGACAGTGCTTCTGAAAGGAAGCAAAGCCTGCATAAACTCTGGCCACTGATAAAGGACCGAAAATGAGATGGCATTTCAACAGGAAGACATGAGCAAGGTTTTCTAACACAGCTCAAGCTGAGCAGAGCCTTGGTGGGGGAATGGTGTGTGCTGACATTTCTCTTTAACAGTTCACCAGCTGGCTGAAATCAGGCAGAAAATGTCCAGAGAGCCACTCCAAGAAAGTTACCTGGCATGGAGCTGCCCTTTCACAGCAAGAACAGCCACCAGCCCTGCTGCCCTGCCTCTATTGCCCCTCAGCTGTCAGTCTGATGCTTAGAAAAATCTGCTGGGCAGTGCAGGTTTTAGGGACTACTTTGTAAAACAGCCATAGCACTGTTTTGCCCTTGACATTTTTCTTATTATTTAAATATATTATAACTTCCATTCACTAGCCTTGGCTGCTGTTCTTGTATGTCCTGAACAAATGGCTGCTAAGAGGAAGATATGAAATGTAGATAAACTTCTTACAAGGACATGGGGTAATGGTTTTAAACTGAAGGAGGGTTGATCTATATTAGATAAAAGGAAGAATTCTTTTTACAATAAAGGTGTAAAACACTGGAAGAGATTGCCCAGGGAAGCTGTGGATGCCTCATTCCTGAAGGTGTTCAAGGTGAGGTTGGATGGGACTTGGAGCAAATTGGTCCAGTGGGAGGTGTCCCAGCCTATGGTGGGGTGGTTGAATTAGATTAATTTTTAAAGGCCCTTTCCAAGTCAAATTGTTCTATATTTCTGTAATTCCTAGATGGGACGGATGGTAGAGTAGAGGAGTTACTCACCTTTCAGTCTTGAATCTGGATGGGGAGCAGTCAGGATCCCAAAAGGCATTTGCTGCAAGTCACAGATGAATCACATCTCCAAGAGCCTGCGCTGTGGCACAACCCTGCAACTGCCCCACACGTTTTTATTGTCCTCAGCCTCTGTTTTGTGCACCTTCCTGCAGGCATGCAGCTGCTGGCAGAGAGTCAGGGGATCCTTGTCTCAGCTGGAGCCGAAGGCAGCACAGGAGGGGCTCCAGGGCTGCCAGGCCACCAGGAAACCTGTCTGCCCTCTGCTAACCTGACCCACCTTTCTCCACCCTGGCTGACCTGCTTGACCTCCCTGCAGTTACCACAAACTTGGACTTAGCTATACCACTGTATTTAATTTTTTTCTTTAAAGCGCAATTGTTTTTGTTTTTTAGATGGGGACTGATGAAAGCTGTTGCTGTTCTTATTTTTCCTTTCTACGAACTGAAGTGATGACAACAGAGTTTCTAGTAAATTATAACATAGGCAGTCAGTTCCAAATTAGTTTTGAAGTAGGACTTTTTTCTTTCTTTTTTTTTTCTTTTTTTTTTTTTTTTTTTTTGGAAGGGTACAAAATACAGCCAGACAAGATTTAATTAAATGCTTGTATTGCATAACTGTAATTTATCTAGCTCAGTGTGTCCTTTCCCATGGGTTTGTTTGGACACAGGGAATTTTTAGCTTTCAGGCTGCCCGATGTGGATGGAGAGCTCTGTGTGTCCACAGGACAGGTAGAAAACAGGCAGTAGAAATGCTGGCCTGCCCACACTGCCGTCTCCATGGTCTTCCCCCCAAGCAGCCACCTCTGAGGATGAGAGTTTAGCTTAGAATCTGGGCTCTTGCTGAACCTGCCAAGACTGTTAAGTTTACCAACATAAAAACAAGCCAACATTCTTTTGCTATATCTCTTACTACTATGGCTCAGAAATAATCCCATATGGCTGCAGTCTTGCTGCACTTCTTTATGGGCTGGATCCGGAGCTTGTTGATGTCGGTGGAGAGGGTTCCAGTGATTTCAGTGAGTTCTGGAACAGGCCTGTATACATGTGTGAGGCCTATAAAAAGATGTATGTGATGTGTTATCTCTGACCCTGTTAGCAAAGATGTGACTTACCACACCTAGAGCCCAGCTCTTTACTCCTCCCCTCCTGCAGTCCTGTTTTCTAAATGGTGATGAGATCTCCTAAGAGCACAGGCATGATTGATGTTCAGTCCTTGTGCCTTCCTACACTTGTGTTTGCTGCTTCCCAAGACCTGAGCAAAGTGCTGGATCCAGCTCTTCCATGGAGAAATCACATTCATACCCAGGGCCTCTGTCCATGCCTTTACTGCAGAGATATCAAAATGAGAAACTTATGTCTTTCAAAACACTCTTCCACACTTTCCTAGCAATTTATTGTTATTTTTCCTAGCAATTTAATACCCACAGTTTGCTCTGTAATGACTGCATGAACTACTCTTTCATTTCTCCAGATCAGCTGAAGAACACTGCAGTTTTTCTGCCAACAATTCCAGAAATGAATAAGAAGAGAGTTATATTTCTATACATACTTTAATGCCTAAATACTTTGTGTATGGACCTCATTCTAAGAATATATTTGTCTTATAGCCTGGAAAATGCCAGTTGTATTCTCATTGCACACACTCTGTGTGTAGTGAGAATAAAGGAAGAGTTAGTTCTTGTGATTCCTGTTGACAGGTCAGCATGGAAGGGGTTTGCTAATGCTTGGTGGGTACCTCATGGGCTGGTACATTCAATTCTTCACAGAGGGAAGAGTTGGCAGGGCAGGGAGTCACACAACTCTTCTTCTGTGGAGGTGATTGCCATGGGAGAGGGTTGGAGCCTGTGACCTGATTGTAGGGGAGAAATCTTGCCCTGTTGCAGGGGGTAAATAAAGGATTTTGGTCTTTTGTGACCTTCCATGACCTTCATTACCTTTTACCTGTTTCATTATTAGAGGTTTTTTCACCTCTTCAACTTCTGAAAAATTAATTGCCTGGAAAAGACACAAGACAGGATGGAGTTCCTCAAAGGGACTCTCAGACCCTGTGGGACCTGCTGACTGAACACATTCTGTCCTCTCTCCTTTCTGGCTCCCAAATATCAACTTTCCTCCTCAACAGATTGTGATTGTATTTTCACAAAATTTCTTAGCCTCATACTTGTCACTGAAGGATGTCCCATGAATTGAAACAGAGTGAATGATGTTCCCCATAATAGATGATAGTGAGTGTCACCAGGCAAGGGGGAAAAAAACGGTAAGAGGCTTCAGCAGACACAGTCAAAGTATGGCTGCAATTTGCAAGGGGAAAATGATAAACAGACCTTTGGCTGTGCTGAGATTTTCTCCTTTTGATTATCCAGGAAAATTTTTAGTATCAGGAGCCATTGTTATCACACATAGTTGGGATGGGACATCTCTTCCAGATGTTGGACCCTAGTCATGAACGTTGCAGAAAGCACCAAATTCCTTCAAATTCTGTTGATATTAGTGAAAACTATGGGAACTCATCACCCTGAGGGGCTGTGCATTAATGACTTGTTCAAGAAAAGGCATCAGTGTCTCAAAGTTATACATCACAATACTTAACCCTAATGAAGATTTTACATGGACTAGTTCAAGACAACAGGCTAAAGAAATTTGGGAATCATAATTAGAAGCTACATCACTTCCCAGGCTGCTGAACTTCCCAAGCTGCCTCATTGGCAGGTTTGTCTGTTGATGCCCATGTATCACATTCCTGGCCTGTACCACATTCCTGGATTTTAATCAGAATGCAGGATTCCATCCATCAGCCTGTAGCACACAGAACTGCTTCCCAGGAAAAGATACTGGTAATAAAACACTAATTTTATTACTGGAATGTACTGGAAGCCAACATGGAGGAGTAGACATCCCAGTGAGGTGGATGGAAGGTGTCACACTCCCAGTGGCAAACATCTGTGGAGGTCACTGGCAGAAAGAATCTGTTAGGACAGGAAAGTGGGGAAAGGCAAGGAGAGAACAGAAGAAGAGAAGAGAGTAACTTATGGCTGTGTTCACTTAATTTTTAAAGCTGCTCTTTCCTGTGAGTCTGGGGTTGATCAAAGGGTGGGAGACCCAAGGGACAAGGAATGTCATGGCTGGATTTGTAAAATAACTTGGTGTTATACTAATCTGTTGCTTTGTTTGACTTGCTACTCAGAGCAGCTGAGAGCTCCTTACTCCTGCTGGAGGTGGACAACTGCTGTCTAGGGCGAAGGTCCTTGAATGTTGAAAAAAATCCGGACTATCTTTTCCCTTTCTTCAGAGAAATATCTACACTCTGAAATTTTGTTCCAATTTATGTACAGGATTAACAAAAATTTCCTGGATCAGTATTGCAAATAGTGACTCCACTTTTTGCATTGTGTGACTGACAGTGGGCTAGCAACTATGCAACAAGGCTGCAAGTTTTGAAGGTAGATCACATCTTTTTTGGTTCTTCTTTCTAAGGATTTCCTGCAGCTTTAGTGAAAGAGCAGCAAAACTTTGCTTGGAACCTGCCGCAGAGCAATTTATAGCAGCTTATATCTGTAATTCATGGAAGTTTATTACATGACCTGCTCTATGAAAGTTCACTATTAGTTCAGCATTTAGTGCTCACAGACTTGGCAGAGTTTCCTGCAAGCTGGATGCTGAACATCCGGTGAACTTTGTTTATGAACACAGTATATTGTGGTTAGGAGGCTTTGGAGCCACAGGTCACCACCCAGTTGTGTGCAAGCTTAGAGCCCACTTAGAGCCACAGGGAATGGAGGCAAATTATTATTATTTCTAAATCCTGTGCAAGGATTTAGAAGGAAAAAAAAAAACCAAAAACCCAAACAAACAACAAAACCAAAACCAATAATAATAATAACAATAATAATAATCCACTCACCAATGTAATAAAACAATAGCAATAATAGCAGCATTATTATTATTATCATCATCATCATCATCACACCCCCACTGTGCTTGAATCACAGATAAATAAAGAAAAAAATGGAGAATCTGCTGAGGAAAAAGGTGAGGCAATAAAATACTAATTTTATTATTGGAATGTATTGGAAGCCAACATTGCTGGTTAACTGCTGTGGAGGAGAAGACATCTCAGTAAGGTGGATAGTGACTGAACTTGTGTCAACGCCCCCCTGTAGGAATTCCTCAAAGGTGCTTCTGGGGGCTTGTGAGTAGAGAGAAAATCAAGGCTGGCTGATCCCAAGGCAAAGAAACTGCTAGAAAACTGAGGAGAATTTGAAAGAAAACTCTTCTGCTGTTTAGTCTTCCTCTTTTGTTTGCCTGTGGTTTATGGCATAGTGATTGACTACAGGCTCTTTCCCAAGCTGTTTATTTTGGAATGGTGCTGTCTCTGTCGTGTCCCAATTACTGTGTGTATCTTGTTTTCATCTTAAAGAAGCCCAAAACAAACTGAAAACTTCACAGACCTATAGTTCATACATTCAGCTGTGGATGCATGGAGAGAACCCAAACCATTAAGTTTATGTGCAGAATGGGCCATTTGCACAAACATTCCTGCTGGGAAAACTGTGTCTGTTCTGCATGAATAAGTGGTAGGGAGTAGGGTCTGCTCTGCCCCTGCTCTGAGGTGCAGTGCAAGGGTTTGGGGCCCCTGTACCAGATCTGTGTAACACCTCAGAGACGGATCCTTCACTGCATGATGGCAGTCTGTGTGTCTGAAAGGTTCAGCAAGCTGAGCATCTTCTGCCTGTGTCCTCCTACCACTGGAAAGTACTGCTGAACTTGGACAGCCCAAATTAAGAGGTTTATTTATATCCTGATGGGAAGAAATCACTGAGAAGATGAGCTGAGGAGAACTTGGCTGCTGAGCGACCAGAGATGGGCATCATTGGCAGGGCATGACAGTGGAAGAGTTTCTCTACTGAGCCAACAGTTGAAAGCATTTATGCTATCTGTGGTGCTTAACTTCTAAACAGAAACTTGGTTCCCTGCTTTCATCTTGCTAAGCAGAGGAGCCCAGAGTGTCCAACAGAAGTTTGTTTAAAATCACTCAGGAGAAGGAGGCATGTTCCATGCAGCCCATTTTAGAAAGGCACTTCAGTTAGTACTGAAGACAGTAACGTGGATCTAACAAATAAGGGAGAGGATATTTAAGAGACTGATGAAATGGCATCCTGAAGGTAGGTGGGACAGCCTGGGCTGATGAAGGTGAGCCCTGTGTTCAAACAGTAGCAATGTGCTCCATCCCTTGCCAGTTGGAATAAATTAATAAGCTCCAACATTTGCTTTGACAGTGCAGCCAAATCTGCATTTGAATTAACATTAAAGAGTAAATACATTTTCTGCAGAGTGTATGGTGCTCCCAAGAGAGTCAGCATTCCACTGAGCTGTGCTGTTGTGAGAAGCCACCAGGTGAAAGTCATTTCCCACAGTATCACAGAGAATTAGTATTGTGCTTGTGACACTGCACCATCAGACTGTCTGGGATTGTTATGACTTCTACTATTACTAGAACTTCTAGAAAACTATTTTAATACACTAATAAATCCCTGTGATTAAATTCCTTCTCCTGATGTCCCAATGCAAGTTAAAATAATGAGGAAGGCATAAACACATTGTCATATAATTAATGCTGGTAATTTTTATAAGGTCAAAACACTTTTGTGGCAAGGCCAGCAAAGAGAGCATGTCTCAGTGAAGTTTGAAAATATATGATGAGAGCCACAGTATTGTTCCCCTGTGGGATGTGCAGACTACCTCCTTTAGGCATAAAAGGCATAGTCTGATGAAAAATGTATGTTTGAACAAGTGGGAATTCAGAGCCCTCAGATAAGCTTTACCTTGAATTGTCTTCCTGCTATTTCCCTTAAATATAAAGGGGCCTCTGAAAGTGGACATTTAATTAGGCAAGTAATTTTTCTCTTATTCCCTGCATTCAGTCTTGAAAAGAAAATATTTTTAATGGATTCTTAAGTAGTGAAAATGTTAATTTAAAAATACTGTTAATTTGCAGGATTGGTTGGAAGGTTCTACTATGACTTGCATCACAGTTAGCCATCAAGAGGGACCATCATTTCCCCTCTAAAGCATCACCACTGCCCACACACCTTCAGTGATGTGACCTTGGGCACAGCTCTCAGCCAAGCTGTCCAGGTGGTGGACCCAGATGAACTTAAGAGTACTTGGCAGCTGAGAGGACACTTATTTTTTAATACGGATTATTTCCTTTCCATTCTTAGCCCAGCTGATGAGTAGGAAAAGAGCCATCTCCTGGTAAACAAGATACCAAGACAGAATTGTGAAGCACCACAAAACCATTGTGTTGTTTGAACAGAACAAACAATCCCTCAAACACTTATTTATGAGCTTATTTTAGACTCTTGTGGCATTGAATTATGAAAGGGAGGTGGTTTTTAATCTATTTTCTACATCTTTGTTTTGATTTGTTTTTCTGAGTTGTTGGCAATGATTATGACCTTGTTTGTATGAGAACTGGAAAGGGGATAGAAGAGTAAGGTGAGCTTGTTTAGACATATTGAGATGGTTTCAGTTATTTCAGCAGAGAAGCAAACTTGAGTGATTGTTAACACTTACACGTGCCCAGATGTTACACACACACAGCCACAAAAGCTATTAATAAAATTATTTCTTAAAGTTACCAAATAGCTCATGTGGTGAAAACTTGGCTGGCTTCCAGTTTTCCATAACTAAGGTAGTCTGAGTTAATTGGGATAAAATGAAAACTATCCTCAAGCTTCTGCCAAAAATGTTGAGATTTAAAAAAAAAATAAAAATATCTGTTCAACATTTGTCCCTCCTTATTCTTCATTTCCTCTTGCCTCTGAATACTGGGCAGGACTTAAATATATATTCCTATCCAGACTATCCAATTAGAATTAATGATGAAAAGGATTTTGTGGAACCTAGAAACCTAGAGCTTCAAAACTTATTGAACCCTTTTAAAATGTTAGAAATCAGACGTCTGTAGGTTTTTCTTCCTTCTGTCTTCACTACAACTTTAGGTCTTTCAAGTACTCAGAGCTGTCAGAGGTAGAGTACTGAAGTGCATGGATGCTGGCCCAGTTGGCTCTTGTTTCTAAGCAAAAATGATGAACAAGTGCAAAGCAGCAACATTCATCTACCTCAGGTCCTGGTGCCCCAGCATCAGGAAGGGGTAGGTCTGGAGCAAGTTTCTGGATCTGCTGTGTGCATGCCATGGGTCTGTGCTCCTTGCATAAGCTTGGGTTGGGCTCAGGCACATGTGACAGTGCATATATTGATAAGCAAGTGGAGAGTTACCATTTCTCCCAGCAGCTGGTATTTGGCGTCTTTGGCTTGCTGGAAGATCCACAGACAACTTGTATTCCACTTAAATCCTGTTTAGGCTTAGGCGTCAGCTGAGATGTAGTAACTGTCAGGGTGTGTGCTCCCCCTCCATGGCTAATGTGAAGGAATGTAATTTATCTGAAACTCCTTCCACTGTGGGTTGAGCTGGATGGCAATAATTCACATTTGCTGGGTGAGGATAGCCTGCCTCAGCTACCATAACTAAGTCAGTTTACTCCTGAATCAGAGGAACGTGCTTCTGTGCCTGTGCCTGCACTAACAGCAGCACCCTCTGGTCCTAATCTTGTGCTTCAAATGGAAACACTTAGTCCTGTTGAACCTTGAGGAGAACCACAATCTCCTCAGTGCCTGCTACAGTCAGAGCTCTCATAATTTTTGAAGATCTCATGAGTCCTCTCTGGTGCTTTGAGATGAGGCAGGTCTGCATGTGCATGTAGCTACAAAGACCAGAATGGCTTTTACTGTAAATTATTTAATCTCTTTCCTTCCCCAGCAGGTCAGTGCTCCATGACTCACACCAGGCCTGAGGAACACATCTATCTGGATGAATGTCTGCAGATTACTCTGAATCCTCTCCAGACATTTTGGGCAAATATACAACACCCTAACAAGTTGTATCTGCACCAGTGCTTCCCTACAACACAACTTCCTGTGCTCAACCAAGATAAACAGTGGAAGAGCATCCTGTTGTGCCACGAGGAGAAGAGGCTTCAGTTCTTGTATTTGTTTTGAAATGTTTAGATTAAGCAAATCTCTACAGAAAATAGGAAATGCCTGACTTGCCCGAGCAGCCGCTGCAATCCTGTGCTCGCCAGCAGCCTGGGGCTCAGACCCTTGATGTCCTTGCAGGCTGTGCAAAGAGGCCACAGGCCTTGGGGTCCCTGGTGAGAAAAAACAACACTGGGACTTGGGCAGGAGAGCGAGCCTTGGCTCACAGTGTGGGTCTGCCTGCCAGGCACAGTTGTTTGTGTTTAATAAGCCCTTTAGGAAGGTCTGTGTTTCTTCGATTGCCTTGCTCCGCACTGCGCAATCTCATGGACGTACGATTCATCACGCTGTTGAAGATGGGTTTATGTTAGTGCAGCACTGGAAGAACAGTGAGAAGCCTGTACTCAGTGACATCCTTAAGAAGTTGGACAAGAGATATCCCAGGAAGAAAGCCCAAATCATGGTTTTCTGAGGAGGTTTGGGCCTCAATGGTCACAACAAGCGCACCCAGGGATCCCCTTGATGGGAACAGCTTGCTGACTGTTCCACAATCAGCCACACAAAGTTAAGCAATTAGAAGGCAATGGCATGAGAAATCCTACAGCAAAACTTGGTTTTAAGGTCTCCAGGTCAGTCATGATGTTCAAATTTGGTGGATAAAAACCATAATGTGAGTTCTTGTTGCACATCTGGAGGCATTGCACGGAAAGATGAAGGAGTAAAGCCTGAATTCATGCTGAGAGATTGGGGAAAAAAACCAGTATTTGACTTCTTCTGTGGAGAAGAAAGAAAAGACTCATGTTTAGGAAAATGTAGTATAAAAATCATAGGTGAAAACTCCTTTTAACCACAATATGACCATGCAGGGGTGGGCACAGCTGTGATCCACTACAGTGACAATACTGCATCCTGCTGGTGCCACAGTGTATTTGTGTGTGTGCACATGTTAAAGTTATGCCCCTCAGCAGCTGTAATCAAATGTTTGCATCTCTAGGCATATAGTCAGACACTTGGTTGCCTGTGCCTATCCTTGGGTTTCCTGTGGCAATCAGGATATTGTAACACAGAAGTTTGAAAAACCTTTGATAGCAAATCCCTTCCTTAGTAAAGGAAGAAAATATAGACAATAGGGCAAGACACAAGCACAAGAACCAGAGATTTTCCAGACTGGTAGCAAAAGGATCATCCCACTTCCATCAGAGCAGTGTGTGATCTTTGAACAATGAAAAAAAAAAAATTCAACTCCCAAGATTACCATGGAGTAATGATTACCAATGTCATATTAATTATACTTGACACTTTAGAGCCAAATGAAATGACTATCTAATTAAAAGCACAGCATCACCTTAATGAAACAGCCCTCACTTGTCACATCACAGGAGGCTTTATAGCTTCCCTCCCCGCCCTCTATTCTTTGAATCCAAGTTCAAATTCAAGGGAAAGTTTGCTTATGGATTGGATCCAGATGTGTCTGATGTTTTAACATTTATTTTCAGCAGTTCCCTCTGCACGAGAGATTTGAGCTCTTTCTGAGCATACTCTTGTTTCCTCTGACATGATACTGGGATATGCTGTCAGCCTGAAATTGGAAAGGGGTGGTGGTGTCACTTCCAAATCCTACTGATCTGGAACATATAAAAAGATTTTGTCCAGACAAATATTAATTCTTTTGTCTGTGGAATTAAAATTTGAACACTTTATGTCTGTAACTAAGCTTGACAAGATGCTTTGACTAAGGAAAATTAGTTTAGCTCCTTGGGTTTGCTCTGGATTTAGTCCAGCTGATCCAAGATACAACCCTACAAAGAGGATCAGAATGGTATCCCAAATGGCATTTAGGCCACTGGAGAGCCCCCATGGGCATCCTGGAATGCTCAGTCTTTCTAGCCATGAGGACAGGAGTCCCAGCTACCACAAATCAGCTTTTATGGGATACAGCAGTGGTTCCTGACTTCGTGTTGGTTCCTGAACATGTGTGTGGATGGACACAATTGCATCTCCTTGGAGCAATTGACAAATATCTTTTAAGATGTCTCTTGAATTACATCTCTAGAATCCTTCTAGAGTCCCCTCAGCATGTCATTCAGCACATGCCCCACTGGTGCTGAGGTCTCCTGGGCTCTCTGTTTGTCACTTTCCAGTCAATATTTCCTGAGGAAGTCTTCTATAGTCACACATTCAAAAACACCCTTTTCCTGACACAGTCCTTTAATCCAGGAGAACCCCCAAAACCAGCAAAGATAATTTCCCTAAATTATTTGTGTCATGTTGCTGCTGGTTTCCATCATTTTACAGCATAACCCAGTTCTGGGCCTACATTTGCTGTGCCAGTTGTAAATTGTTTGGGGACATGGCTGTCTTTGCACCCCTTGTTTGTACTGCACCAACCACTGCACTGGCAGTGGCACCAGAGTAATAATCCAACTGCCATTTGATAAGCAGTACAACTATTCATTAAAAAAGCTTGCTGATATGTGTTTCCAGTTATCTTCTCAAACACTCTATGACCATTCTATTCCATTACTACAACACTATCACATTGTGTTTGATCTTATCCTTCCAAAGCAGGTTGTGATCAAATTTTTCTCACCACTACAGTGCTCTGGTAACTTTGCTGTTGAATATAATGTCAAAGTGCCAAAGCTTTTTATCTTTTGACACCCTGGAACAAGCAAAGCAAGAAGAAATGTGGAGCTGTGGTTGAAATGGATCTGTCTGAAAACAAGAGGAGAAAACTGGGGACAGGTTTCTGAGGGGTAGAGGTTACCTTGCACAGGCCCTTAGCTCCTTATTCCAGGGAACAAGGAGCTCCTTTTTCCAGGGATATTTACTATCAGTGTTTTCCATTGAATATTTATGATAACACGATGACAGTGGGAAACTTGAGCCTTGTCTGAGGCTGGGAGTGGAGAAGAACCTTCACAGCAGGTAGCTGTAAACTGCAAACTGACATGCATGGATTGAGAGTCTGGTTTCCTTGTTTTCCTTCAGAGCCAGTGGCAGGATGCTGAGCCAAAGGACAGTTCAAAGAGATAGTGCAGCAGGAAGAGAAGTTGTGTCATAGACACTTATCAGAGCCTGGAGCTTACATTGCTTTGGGTAACTTCACTGGAAAGAAGTGGGATGCATCCTCCAGTAAATTTGGACCATGGGAACACAGCTTATAGGGCTGGAAGTGCTCCAGGAGAGTTCAGCTCCAGCTGACAAGGACTGCAGCCTTATATAATGTTAGCCATAAATGTATCAAATCCCTGTAAATGTTCTGTTGTTTTTGGTTTTTCTGGTTGCTCCTTGCAGGAACTCCATTTAGGGATTCTATTTTAACTTGTAGCCTCAATTAGCGCATACATGAAGCATCATTCACCACTTTCTGCTTTGCTGCCATTTTTATTAAATACTTTAAATGTCAGATTTTCCTTCACTAATTCAATGCTTTCTGCTTTGAGTTACAGCTGAGACATGCCTGCAAATGCAGGAAAGGTTTAGGATCTGTGGTTTACTAGATAGTGTAGGAGCTTTTATTCTTGTATTGAAAACATTTTTGGAAGCACCAGCTGTATTCATTGATGGTAGGTTGTGACTTACTGCAGTCTCATTTTTAATATGGACACTGCTTTTTGGCATTCTACAGAATTCTCCTGGCCTACCAAGATTTACAGAACTCAGTATTAGTGAATTCTGTAAGGGCATCTCCTTAATCAAATGCATGTAAAAACAGGATATTGTTGTGTTCATTGTTTTCCCCACGAGCTCAGAAATGTTTGATTTTCCTCTAGTGGTCTGGATGAGCTCTTGTCTGGCAGTTCCAATGTTTTAACTTCTTTAAATTTTTGACCTAAAAGTCATATCACTGTAGCACAACTGTAATTACAATTCCTCATTTTGATGGAAGGAAGTGAGTCACTAACAGGCAGCTTTCAAAAGTCTTCTAGAGTTTGACCCAAGTCAGCAACAGACACTGTCCTCTCCTCAGTGGATTTATCTCAAGAGATAAAATAATTAGTAAACATCCTGGAATTTAGCATTTGGGTCACACTATCTCAATATTTATTGTTTTGTTTTTACTGGCCTTTTAGAAGAAAACAAAGGCATTGATAACTACATTATGTAGCCCAGAGACTTCAACAAGAATGAAATTAGATGTCTGAAAAGGCCTACAGAAATTTGAATTTGGTGGGAATATGAGGAAAATCATGCTAGGCAGCGCAGTACCCTGATGTTGCTATAGAATTGTGCTGGTCAGGCCCAGACCAAATGAACTTCAGGCAGGGTTCTGCCTTAGTCCCCAGACCTTTGATGGCACAGTAACTCCCTCCTGAGATGGTGCTGACCTTGCTAGAGCTGCCTCATTTCACCCCTGGTCACCAGAGGACACTTTGCAATATGAGAATGACACTCCTTGCATTGCTGAGAGGTCCAGGACAGTGTGAGGTGTGAGACCTTATCACACAGGTAAAGGAAAACTTTAGCAAGGCAACTTACAACTGTGGTAACCAAAACTCTTTTTTTGAAATTAATGTCCTACAACATTTGAGGTATACAGGCATATAATAATTTTTTAAAAATATCAATTCAGATGTCTTTTAAACACATTGGAAGAAGAGCTTATCTGGATCCAGGTTACTGGAAAAGCATATTTTTAGCTTGGGATGGTGAAACCTTGGTGAAGAACTAGCTGGTTAAATTTCCTCTGTGTAAGAGCAAGACCTCCTGTGCTACAGACCTCATTTCAAAATTCTTGGATTCAAGGATTGTGTGTTAAAACTGAAGAACAATTTGCTCTTCAATCTGTGATGCAGACCTGGCTCTGCATCCATGACTGAAGGTTGAATTGTTGTGTATGTGACAGTTAACTATATACAGGTGTGATCCCTTTAATTTTGTCAAAACCTGTCTCAAAGGAAGTATCATTACACCTTTAATGCTCAACTTTGAAGCAGAAAAGCTAAATGAAAAATACATTCATATTCACAGCTGCTAGCCAGCTTTTCTTCTCAAGCATGACAGCTTCTCTTTTTGTGGTGTTAAAGACAACTTTCCCACTAGGTCTCTGGGCTAGGCAAAAGATGTGCAAAACTGACTGAAGAAAGATCTCTTATAACCCTCTAAAGTATTGACAAATAGACTTCATCTTTTGGCCTGAATTAGAAGGGGAGAGCACAAAAAAATTTCAATAGTTTGAATGTTTTCTGCACCTAGAGTGGAGCTCAGTGATCTTTGCTTATCTTTGCTGTTTCATGAAGTCATAACAATTACAGCTCCACCTAAATGCACAGGTATCTTTGTATGCCCAGATAACATTCTTGTTAATACCACAGCAGTGCTGACCTGAGTGCAAAACCTGTGCCAAGAACCCTATTTGATAGACAACAATAATTATCAAAAACTGGCTGTATGCTGTGGTTTTATTTTACACAGCTGACTTTTCCCTCATAATGATCACACACCTAGAAATTCCTCAGATTTTTTGAATGTTCCAAGTTTTTAGCTAATAAATTAAATATTCTTCTAATTGTTAACAAACAAACCACAATTGCTGAAGTGAACTTCAATTTCCTTTGTGTTCACTAGCAGGCTGTAAAGGGGCATTCAGCATGAGCACTGGAGTGACTGAGGGATCAGTAACATCGTTAAGTTTTTAATGATTTTTACTGATCTCTCAAAGTTTTTCATGTAAGCAGAGACACTATGAAAGCTGTTCACTACTTTGTTGTGGAGGTGCTCAAAAGAATGTGTGATAGGTTAAAATAAAAGGCAATTTCTCTCACTGTTAGGTCAGAATGAGGCATGGAATGAACCCTGGAACTCAGAAAAAACTTAAATTTTGTGGCTGCTCTGTCACTGTAGCTGTGGTAGGACAGCAATCTAATCTCCATCCTAGAAAGTTTTCCCAGGTAGCCTGAGCTGAGCTCCTGCTGTCATTGCCCTGTCCCACAAAGCCCTGAGCTCAGCATGGCCTAATGCTGCTCTGTCATTAAGGGTATTTGCAATGGAATGGAATTGTTCATGTTAATCCTCCAGGCTCCCCACAGCTCCTGCTCACTGTATTTATCATTCTTGGCTCATATCCCCAGAAAGGAGGCTCCTCATAGCAGCCTTTTTAGGGCAGGCTGGGGAACCCTTCCTGCAGGCCAGAGCCCTGTGGCAAAGGCCTCCTCAGTGTAGCCTCTGCACAGCTAAATTTGTGATTTACCAACACATTGGTCTGCCTCATAACCCACAGATACCTTCTTTGTAGGGTGGGGAAACCCTTTCCCCACAAGGCAGATGATTCCTTGGACAAAAAGATTCCTGGTGCTGATTAGTTTATCTGTGGGTGCTGGTGGCACATTTTTCTTTTAAAACAGATCTGAGGGGAGGCGGCTGGTCAGAAACCTGGCTGAGAGGTCATTGATTTCATTGTACAGGGCTGAGGACCTGGCCAGCAGTGGAGAGGAACCAGAGGTGATAGCAGCTCACCCTAGACAGACTTTTATGCCGCAAAGCAAATGGTTACAGCTCATTTCAAAGAAGACACTGGACGGAATGCACTGCTGCTCTTAAGTGTTTTGAAGAAAGTATTACGTCTGTGTGATGAATTTAGGTAAAAAAAAGACACAAGGAAAAACCAAGAAAAGCATGGAAACAATTTCTTAGATAAAAGGCAAAGTTCCTTACATGGGAAACATGTGAAAGACTGGAAAAAAAAAAATCATCCCAGTAAAATATCTGTGAGACTGGATTCCCCCAGCCTCAGTCTCTGCTCTCTCAGGAAAGTCAGCCTCCTCATTCCTCAAATACTTTATTTCTTAAATTCAGAATATATGTATGTACAGCAAATCATTCTAATCAGCATGAATTTACATAATTCCATATTACCAACTACTGTGGCATTCAGAACAAAAACCCCCACAGTTCTCATTTCTGGAATTTAGGGCCTGTTTCCCATTTGTAATGTGGATGCTTCCTATCATCTGGCACTGTAAGAACATTGACAAGGCATGGATGAAATTCACAACATCAGGCTGCAAAATATCACCTGGGAGGAGGGAACAAGCCTTGCCCTCAGTGCTTTTTCGTTTATAACCTGCACTGCCCCAGTTTCCTTAAACTCACAGCCTTCATGGGGCTGTGGCTGTAACCAGTGCTGTGTAAATAAAGCTCTTTGGAGATGAAGCCCAGAATCCTGTTCCCTTCTCTCTTACACCGGGGCATGGGGGTGTGCCACCCTTGCCTTTCAGCAGACACTCTCTGAATTTTTTCATTTCCTTCACCACTTATCTAAAGTGGCTCACGGAGATAATTTTCCGTGTCAGCAGCTAATCTGATCTGAGATCATGTTACTAAACTTTCTACACAAATCTCCTCTTTTCTTCCACTGCCTCCTTTAATGACCTCAAACTCACTGGCTGTTACCAATGACTACACCTGAAAGATGCAATTCATTATTGCCCAACATTTTATACCAGGAGTCCCAGATCTGCTTCTTTGAGCCTTGTTTCCTGTCCAGGGACATAATGAAGCTGTGGGCCCTCTTTACCTCCTGGTTACATAAAGGATTGAATCATTATATTTAGCAGACAGAGGCTCCTCTCTGGTGCTGAACACCCCAGGTCTAATCTCATTTAGCATTTGTGTGTTGAAAGAACTTGAATAATTTCAGAACAACTGGTCTTGAGTTAAATTGGTCAAGCTGAAAACGGTGTCAGGCCCCTGTTGATTTATTTATTCCTATGTCAGTAGTCATCTCAGCTCTTGACTCAGCCAAACGAATTACTGCCTGATCGGCACAGCCAAAAAACAGTTACAGAGTGAAAGGACTTTTGCGTTCAGATGTTACCTGACCTAATTTAGGGTCCCATTTTTTCTTTCTACTTGTTAGACACAAGTGTATTTTTGTTCCCTCAAACCTAGACCTTGCAGGTAAATTATCCTTAGTCTCATCTGATTCCTTTCTGTGCTGCAGTGCAGACATCCCTTCAGACAGGTAATCCTTCCTGATCTACCAAGGCTTCTCCACTGAGTTCAATAATTCACATTCCTCCTTATCCAACAGGAACTTGAACTTTCACTTAAATTAATGGTATTATGAAAAGTCCTTGCTTTGTCTAAAATGTTTGTACTAAAAATTATTTTGAAAAAATTGAGCACATTTTAGCATATTTTTATTAATTTTTAACCATTTAGCATGTTTTTATATCTGTCTGAATATTAATACTAATTAATAATTTAATTTTAATACTTTAACATGAAAAATGATACTGAAAATTAATACTTGCTGGTTTGTTTGTTTTTTTTTTAACTGTCTGTCTGGAAAACATTTATTTTGCTCAATATTTTCTCAAGAATATCTCCTGCTTCACATTTCACATGCAATGTCAAAATGAAGTAAAACCTTTGTTATGAAAACTCCTGAACTCTGAAGTTTCAGCCAAAGTCCAGGTCACAGTTTTATAATTTGACCCCAACTCTGCAAATATAACTCTCATTAGGGGGACTTTAACTGTTTGTTGTAGTTTGTAGGTGCCTTGAGATGGGCTGTCCATGGGCTTAAACTGGATTAGGTTTTTTGCCTTATTTTGCTGCAGTTAATTGTTTGCCTCTACCATGCCAATGGGTTTGTTCCCCAAAAGAAAATCCTAATTTAGCTGTACTCTTATTTCCATGGGAAAACTACAATATGTCCTAGTTCTACCATACCTGCTGCTGGATTGCATCCTTCTGTACCAGAGCAATGTCAGGATTCACAGCCTCAAAGATCACCATTCAAATATGGTGCAATACTGCAACAAATCCATCCCTTTAAGCTCTATACCTGTTTTTTCATTTTTGACACAAGTCAAAATCTGGAATCCTGAGCTGCTAATGGTGGCCACCTCCCTTTTAGCAGGATGGCCATCACAGGGCTGTTCTCAGAGTCAAGCAAGCCCAGAACTTCTGCTCACAGATAAGCACATTTTTTCACCTCTGCAGTGCTTTATGACTCCCAGTGTGTCAGCAATAGGTGATAAATATGTAACATACAGGCTGGGTCAGCAGCTGTTTCTCCACACTCCACACCAAGTCTTGCTCTGTCCTGATTTTGTTTGGCCTTATGAATGTTGGTTTGATTCTTTCAGCAAACCTGCCTTTCCCTCATGGTCTTGCCATTAAACTTCTGCATAGATTTGTACACAGCATTGCTAGATAGTTTATGGCTTAGTGTTGTTGTGCAGAGATATTTTGCCAGAGTAACATGGCAATTTCAGGACAAAAGGCAGTGAAAATCAAGTCCTGTCCTCTGCTTAGGGTCCCTTTGGCCTCATCACTAAAGCAATGTTTTTGAAATTTGAAAGATTTTCTGGGGACATTTTGGTTTTGAGGAAGACGATGAAAGGTTAAAAAAGCCAAAAACCCAAACCCAGATTTTGCACTCACTCAGATAAACAGAAGAAAAAGCTTCACAAAAAAAAAAATCTATCTTCACCCCCCTTTCTCCATCATGCCCAATGTTTGACTCCTCTTGGGTGTTTAACAGAGAAACTGTTCTGCTCTGAACCTACCTCACTCCTGGTGAGATCTGTTGTCTCACTGAGAAGTTGTTCCTGTTTTCTATTATCCTGCTGGGAAGTTGTTCCTGGATTCTCTAGCTGAAGCTGCTTTTCCAGTTTTTAACATCTGAATATACAGAGAGAGGCAGACCCAGCTGATTCCTCGTGCATTTTCAGGTGGATGAGGTCACTACTACACTAGCTGTCAGCCTTTCTCCAGAACAAATATTTTATTTATTTGTTTATCACAGTAAATTATCTTCAAAGCCAGGAGCCTCAAACACCTGGGCTGGGAAGAGTGCAAATCATGCTTAAATGTGCAGTGAGCTGGAGAATATTAAAGTACCCTCTAATTCCCACACCCACCCATAAGAAAGTTTCTACCCCAAGACTTCTGAGTCCTGCTTAGCTCCTGGAAGACCTGGACTGTGGTCACTTTGCTAGCTTGGTCAGCAAAAGTTTCTTGGCTCCTTGCTGACAGACTGGAGCAGGTAAGTCCCCTCCAGATGCCGGGAAGAAACCCAGCCCAGGAAATAAAGTATGGAGGAGACTTGGGGGAGTTGTTTCTGCCTGGACAGAAAGCAAAACTGCTGCTGGTGCATCGCACTGTGGGTTGTAGGATGGAGAGCGCCTTTCTTTCCTCCCCAGTGAGAAGCGCCCTGGGGTCCCTGTCAGTGCTCCTTCCAGGCAGTGCAGGCTGGGCTCATGTACCAACAGAGGAAATGCAGCACTTCAGCTGGTTCTGGGTGCCTAGTGACACACAGGCTAAGGGAACAATTAGGAGTCGTCTTCATAATTCTTTTATAACAACAAAACCCCCATGGTATGATAGCATATGAGTGTCTGTATCCACATCCTTTTCCATCTCTACATCTACATCCACATTTTGCACTGGCACAGACCCGAGTCACCCGAGATCTGGTGACCTCCCTGGCTCTGTCCACAGGCCGTGTCCTCCCCAGGTGGCTTCTGGCACTTTCCTTTGGGTTCAGGGAACAGTTCACCTTTTGCATGTTTTAGATGCGGGGCAGGGAGTGAGAGGGCAGGAGTGCAGCCCCTGCAGAGCACTGGTCCCACCCGTGCAGGGACGTGCCCCAGGCTCAGCAAACACACAAACTTGTGTCCTCAGCAGCCAGTTGTAGCCACATTTCTCTTCACTGAGAAAAGCAAGGCACGACTCCCCAAGAATATTTCTGTTTTTCCTTTCTCTGAGGTTCAGCTAGTGACACATGCAGAAATTGTGCTCCCAGTATGAAATTACTGGAACAACTGCATCGGGCCATAGCACCTCTGACCAAAACAGCTCAGCAGTTGTTGATTTAGATGAGTCCATGGTGTGGTGGGGCTGTGTGTATGCAATGTAAAGTCATTTCTTCTCTGGGATGTGCTGCAGAGACCAAAGGTTATTGTCTGCTTTGGAAGGCAATTTCTTTATTTGAACTGCAGGCAGGAAAACAGACTGGTTGTTGGAGTTTACAAAAGGCTGTCATGGCTCTGCTATGTCATTTTTAAATAAACACATTTTAGTCATTAAGTACACACTCTCAAGACCTCAGTAAGAAGAACATCAGAATTATTAGTCAAGCTTTAATTCATCTGGTATGAGTTACAGCTGAACTAAAGCATGTGGCAAATGAGAAAAGCTATTTTCCAAGGCCAATTTATCTGTGATAACTTCTAACACAGAAGGAGCCCAAACTCTAAACCATGCCCACTCTCTCTACACACTTTGGTTTTGCTTCTTGTGTTGCTATTATTTATTATATAGCTCCAGAGAGGACCAGGGGATGTAATTGATCTCTCGAGGTTCCTTTGAGCCCTCCATTTCCACGATTAAATGAGCCTATGAATTGTTATAGACATCATCACACAAAATAATGTTTTATTAAGCACCAATAAATTGCTACAATAGCAAACCAAAGTTGTGTTTGTACAATATTTCACAAATCACAGACAGCAAGGAGTATCTTTTATATGTGGGCACATTCATTCCTCCACTACCCCCACATCCCTGTGGTTTCTTGTTTCATTTGGGTTGCAGGGTAAATGAATAGGTCCTGCCTCTCTGAAAGAATACCTTTTCCAAACATGGCTATTAATTTATAAGTGGTTGGCTGGTAAGCTCCTCTGCTGTGCCCAGATTTCAACCCACCTATGTAGGCCACAAAGTATTGAGGGGGAGTCAAGGAGGAAAAGTATTGAGTGAATAGTGCATGTGGTGGAATATATTTCATGCCTCTGAAAGTAATGATATTAATTTAATTAAAAATCCACACTGGTCGCTACAATTTATAGGCCAACATGACTAATATTGTTATGCTTATGTAAGCAGAGAAATTAATTAAAACTTTGAAGCTTTCTCGTTGGCATAATGAAAGCTTATTTTACACTGGTGAGAGATTAGGGAAACTTTCTTGGTGGGCTTTTTTACAGAAAGGCAAAGAAACCCTGCCCCACTTTCACAACCAGGGAGTGTTTAATTAAAAACAGGAGAGAAATTGGGAAAATGAAAGAAGCAAGAAATAGTTGTGTTAATGCATTAGCTCTGTAGAAAGGGCCTGAGGATAGCCAGGAGGATTTTGACACTGGCTCTGTTGGTGTGAGAGAGAAATGGGATCATCATTTGTTACAGGAATTGGGATGATGGAATGCTGAGGGAGGGACTGGGACACTGCTGTGAGGGACTGGGACACAGAGCTCCCTGTGGCAGATTTACAAGACACTGTAGACATTGAATTGCACAGGACATCTCTCCTCCTGCTCTCAGAAAAGGGATGCTGCAGGCAGGCCCTTCTACTCAGAGCTCAGCCTTCACTCAGTTCCCATGTCTGCTCGTTTTGAATTGCATGGAGGTATCGCTGGGAGATAGACAGCCATAGAAGATTTTTTAATAGTCAGAGTGAAATGTTTCTATTTGGACAAAAAAAAATAAATCCATCTAGTGCTGCAAAAAATAAGTGCCTATTTAATTGTAGTTATACATATATATATATATACATATATATATATATATATATATAGGTATATTGGTCTCTAAACCTTCCTGTGGAGGGCAAGTGGAGAGGAAGGTGCTGAGCTCTTCTCCCTGGGATGCAGTAACAAGATGCATGGGAATCATTCAAAGCTGTACCAGGGGAGGTTCAGCCTGAGCATTAGGAATAATTTCTTTACTATGGGTGCTGGTCAAACACTGGAACAGACTTTCCAAAGAGGTGGTCAATGCCCCAGGCCTGTCAGTAATTGGGGCATTTAGACAATGTCCTTAATAAAGTCATTTAATTTTTGATCAGCCCTGAATTGGTCAGTGGGGCTAGATGGTCATGGTAGGTCCTTCCCAGGTGAAAGTTTCTGTTCTATTCTAGCTGCACATCCATGTAGGGTGCAGCTGTTGGTGTGAGTTCCTCTGAGCCCAGCTTGCCTCACCAAACTGGAGTCACTACAGAGTTATTTGATGTAACATGAAATCCCTGTGAATGCTCTGACTCATGACAAGGACAGGTCCAGGCCTTCCCAACTGCTTGAGCCAAGAAAGGAGTAAATGGTGAGAGCTTAACTGTGCCAAGCTGGGTACATCTGGAACCTGAGCTCCCATGTGGGGTGGGGAATTACATGAGGGGGTTGATGCTATTTGTGTGTAAGGCGTGGAAGCAAATTCCAGCAGTAGAAGAGCTGAAATCACAAAATTTTGTACCTCTGGATTTTGCTCAGGACTCTCTTCTGCTGTAATTTTCCCTTTTGACATAATGATACATAAAACTCAGCAAAAAAATAAAAGAAAATAATTCCCTTCACTTCTCACTAGATCAGCAAGGTCAACATAAGAGCATTGTATATTCAAAGAGCAAAAATGGAACTGCTGGAGCTGTTTGTGCCTAAGGCTGTTATCTGAACCTTCCCAATCTGAAGGATTTGCTGGAAACCCAGCAGCTAACTGTGCCTTTGCATGGGTGTCCCACATTGCTCTGGAAGGAGAAAGGTCCATGCTGGCTGGTTCAGTCAAAGTTGTTGAGGAAAGATCCAACACAACCAAGAGGATTTTAGGGTCTGCAAGTCCAAAGGGTAAATGAGGGAAAAAATAATTATTCAGCATTCATTAAAGCATCAAACTCTTTATCAAGCCATGCTGTGCCCTGATCACTTCCCCCTCCACTGGCCAACCATGCTGCATGCCAGATGGGCTGTCCCCAATATCAGGCTAACAGAAGCTACTGCTTTTCCTCAAAACTAGATGTACTTCACATTCAAGTGCCTCTTGTGAGCTGTTCTCCACCCTCAAGCTGCCCTGACAGTGTTAATTCCCCATGATGGCAGGTGAGATGAACCTTTTTTTGGGTTTTAGTGCAGTGTGATCACAGTGTAACACTCACCATCAGGTCCAAGATCTCACATGCATGTCTTCCTTCAAAATATTAGAATAGTCAACCCAGCTGCCAAAAGAATCAGAAAACATTAAATCTGGGTAATATTCAGGCTATGGATTTGTCTGCTCAGGCAGAGCTGCATTTCCCTTGCCTGGGCTGCCTTCTGGCTTACCTTCAGAAACGGCTACTCCAAACCATCCCTCACTTTCTGCATCTCTTTACACTCTTGAGGTGGCATTGATGATCCTTCTGGGCCTGTTCCAACTCAGACTGTTCTGAGGCTCTGTGAAATAACAAGGGGCATGATTCTCCTGAACACTTTGGGGTCTTCTAATAGAAATCAGAGTTTCCTCAAAGTAGGGAAGGCTGTTTTGAAAGAGAGTCAGTGTATTGATCAAGGCAATGTGGGAAGGAGGTGCATCCCCTTCAGCACAGACGTGAGGGCAGCAGTGCTAAAGGAAAGGAGAGCTGAACATCTCAGTGTGTCCTGGAAGACTCTAAGGAAGGACTATGTTCTCCACTTAAACAAAATCTAAAGCACAATTAGAAGTTTTGTTGTGCCAAAAAAACGTTACCCACTGATTATAATTAATTGAATACACACATAAAAGAAACCAGTCAAATTGTTTGCCTTTGCATAGAAAGGCTCCAGCTAAACATCATCCTGTTGCATAATATTTTTTACCTGTTTCAGAGGCTCTCCATTGTGGTTAATTTGCAGTAAAGACCAGAGCTGCTGCCTCCCCCTCCACAACACCAGTTTTAGGAGAGCCATAGCTCCTATTTGACACACCCTGTGACTGACAAGAGTTATACTAATTATTTCCTTTGACTGGATGCATTGAGTATTGGCTCTCTACTCCTGAGAAATTAAGACAATTAAACACTGCAACTGTTAGGCACAAAATCTGCAGTGACAACCAAATGACCATGGCTTTCCTGTCCACCCAAAGAACAAAGTCTCCAGGCACAGCAGGTGACCAGCAAATACTAATGGAGCAGCCAATACTCAGAGGAGCCCTTCCCTTGCACACTCCATCAAACTGGCTGAAACACCTCTCATCAAAATGCTCCTGCTGGACCACGGAGCAGTGCCAGGCTGGTGTCCTGTGGAGGAAATACTAGAGAATGTTGTGAGCATACAAGTTTTTCTTTGGGGAACTCTATTTCAAACAACGTCCTCAGGTTTTCTGAATTGTGGCATTTTTAACAAAAATTTGTTTTGGGCTTACCATTGCTGCAAAATGCTGTTTTTACTTTCAGAAATTCAGATCCTTTTTTTTTTTGTATTTAGGACATTTTTTGTGGGTGGTTTAGTTTGTTTTTATGCTCCTGAGATGACATTCTGGTTTGGGATTATTGTTATTATTTTAGAATTTTGATTATTATTTCCATTACATACAGAGCGTAATTTAGATATGTTGACATCTCTAGCAGAATGAAAATATGTTTTTCCAAACAGCTGGGAGTGCTTTAATTGCAGATGGGTCTCAACCAGCTCTTGAAAGCTGTTCCAGTGTAAACCTGACCTCTCTGCCTGGCTCCCAAATTTTGTGATGTACAACATTTAAAACTTGGACCTTCCCCCCCTGAAACACTGTGAGTATGTTTTGTTGAAAAATTTAATAATTTTTACTGAATCATGGACATGGAGTAAAAAGAAAATCACTCCCAGAAATGCTATGATCTACACGCATTTTTAAGACACGGAGAGTAAATGTGTAGAAATGAAAAAGTTTTGGTTCAAAATGGTTTATAACAAAATAAACCTGACAGAAAGCTGATGGTTGTCAGGAGCTTTTGCAGCACCAGTGAGAAAAGGAAGTTTCACAGAGATTTTGAAGTTTGGTACATTCTTCATTACACAGAATCTTCTCGATTTCAGCCACAGTTTAAGCCAGGTCTTCAGGAAAGCAGAAGTACATCCTCCAAAATATTGTAGGCAAATATAAAATTTAATTTAATTCTCAGTTTAATGCCAAGACAGGGGCAAACAATAGAGGATTTTCTGCTCCTTGCTTTCTTGCTGTTTATGAAAAATCAGCTGCAGAGAAAGAATGATGCCAAGCAGCTCCTGCCTGTTGTGCTGCTCAGAGCTGCTCTCAAGGGAGGAGAGGTTATATCAGGTGCAGCCAAATTCCAGCCCTGCCATCCAGCAGAAGGGATTTCATGTGCCAGGGCTGCCCACAGGACAGTGCACACAGCTGTGAAAGCCCAGCTCCTGCTGCCCAGCATCCTCGTCAGCACCACACTCTCTCCAAGCAAAGGTAGGCACAAAGAAACCTCCCCAACATCCAACTTTTGCTCCCAACATTTGTTGTGGTGTCACTGAGGACTTTGAGGTTAGCTGCCTGTTTATTTGTTTTCCATCCTGGGATGCTGTGTGATCTGTTTTAAGCCTGGAGATGGAGAAAAATGCAGCTCTGCCTTCAGCAGTTTGTGTGAGTGACAGTGACTGATGCCTTTTGGAAGAGCACCCCAGGGGCCATGAGATGAGTGTAGATTGTGTCTGGGTATTGGTTAGCAGCACTTGTACCGAGCTGGTTTCCATTATTCCACATGTCAGGAAGAACATTTGTGCTTCCAGGCCACTAGATGATGATGGCACTGTAATTACAGCTGCATCTGAATTAACATTCCCACATGAATAAAACATTAGCATGATTATTCTTAGCTCTTTAACCAGTGGTCTGTGGTCTCATCTCATTATAGCTACTTTCTTAACCAAACCAAACCGCACACTCTAACAAATGAAGAAGAGAAATAAACACAGAACATCTCTTCACATTTTTCCCATTTAAGACTGGGAGTTGGTTAAATAATAATGAAGTATCTCTGAAAACCAACATGTTGGCAGAATGATACGGCCATAACAGGGTATCTGTGAAGTTTAAGCCTTTGCTTCATGTCCATAAGGGTTTGATGCCCTTACAGCTGCGGACTGCAAATTGAAAATGCTGGATGTGTGATGATGTCTTTTTCTACACAGGAAAACAATTTGCACATTCAAATCTTAGTATTTTGCATTCAAACAAAATCTTTGGGCCACAGGTGGAATGTTTTCATAGGAGCTTGGAGTCCTAAAGGGACAAAGCCAAGTCAAGGCCCCCATTTTGATGTGCTTGAGTGCAGGAATTGCCTTTGCCCTGCACTCCTCATGGCAAGGGCTGGACAAGACCCCACAGAGCCTCCAAAGCCTTTTCAGTGTGTCTGCACTGGAGCCAAAGGTGTGACACCAGCTCAGAGACACATTCCTGAGGTAGCTTTACATGGTGTGCTCTTGCTGTAATCTTGCCTTTCTCAGCAGCATCAGTAGAGGGAAGAAGGGCATTTTTTGGCTTGTGGGTTAATGACTCTCACACAGGTTGAGCTGTCTGTTGCTGTGATTTTAGACTTGGTCAAAATAGAAATACAAAAAACGATACTCTTCCTGGCTCCCTGGGAAACCCTGCAGCGTCACCACCATCCCCTTCTGTGGATGATTTTTTTAATATTTAGCTCATCTGTTTTTACCTCTTTGAATCCCTTTTAATCACTAATAACTTTTGAATCCTCTTGCCCGCTTCAGCCAATGCTTGACATGTTTGTGAAGGTATCAAGGTCTTGAAGTTTCCTTTAAAATTATGTTTCTGTAGAGAAGACCCTCATCATTTTCTCATCAAAGAAGAATTTCGTAGCAGGAACACAATTTTAGAACACATCAGGGAATCCTCACCTGAGAGAGAAGGAAAGGCTGGAATAGCTCAGAGCTCACATTTATTTACATGCACTGGTCGTATGATGGCTAGACTTAGGAAACCGTATTCTGCTGTTCATGAAGCTCCTCTGACAATTTGGGAAGCACAGGTGAGCCTCACACTTCAGCCTGGTACCTTTGTGCAGCGTCTGAGAACCAGGGGCTTTGCCTCTGTCAGGATCTTCCATTGTGTTTTTGTAAAGGCTGAGGGCTCAGACAGTGCAGGCTGTGAAATCTGCTCCTAATGATGGGTTACAAATGAGCAGCCTGAGCCCAAGCTTGACTCATAATGAAAGTAATTGTAGGTAGTAGTCCATTCCCATTCCAGAGTTGGAAGTTGTCCATTCCCAGTTCCAGCTATTGCAGGGAGACTCTTCCAGGGGATGTGTGGTTGTGGCCAGGCTGTGCTGGCTGTTTTTACTTCTTCTTGAAAGCTGAGCACTGGGCTGGGCTGGCAATTGTGTGAGAAAAGTAAACACAGAATTTCTTTTTATAGCAGCCTCAAGCTAGACCCAGATACCAGGATGGGTGACAGGAATGGGGAGTTCCAGCACCAGGAGGGGAGGGGACCACTGAGGCTGTCTTCAAGGATTCAGCTCTTTCCATCATCAGCCATTTGACTCTGGTTCAGCAAAGGCATCTTCAAGTATTCGAAGAGACAGATGGGCCAAGCTGAGTCTAGATGTCACCAGTCCATGGGCAACTTAACAATTTTGTCTCAGAAATATTCTCTCTTACAATTAAACCTGATAATTACTGGCTTCCCATTCCACTGAGGGAAAAGTCTAACCCTTGCAGAGGCTGAAAATATTGGTTATAGATGTTCTGTTGGGGGGATGACAGCTTTGGTCACACAAGAGCTTTCTTCCATGGTAGCTGTTCCTGGTTTGGATTTTTTTTTAAACCAACAACATTTAACAAACAACAGCAGAAAAACCCCTCATTTAAAAAGATGCTGGATTAACCTCCTGAGAAACTGGCAAAAGAATCTGCCTTTGCCCTCCCTTAAATTATATGTTGTGCTCCCCTGCTGGTACCATAAAATAAAATGAAAAAGAATCTTCCCCATTTTTCTTTCACCAGTGTGTTAGGATATTGTCAGGTCAGCCCTGGTGGTGGGGTAGCAGATGACTAATAGCTGTGGTTTTTAATTAAATGTTATCAGAAGAGGATGATAGATTAGCACTACTACCCCCTACATTTCCCAGAACATTTCAAAATTACTTTTTGAAAAATGGACTTAAAAAGAAGAAAGAAGGGGGAACCATGAAACAATGGTGGGAATTCCTTGTCCTTGCTGGACTAGAACAAAAGCTTTCTGTCTGTCAGAGAAGGAAAAGCTTATTTATTTATTTGTTAAAATTAAACCAGTGCAGGCTAACTTGTACCTGGCTGGGATTTCTGCAGCAGAGCTGGACCTCACCTTCTCAGGTCCCTGTTTCTGCAGGCATTTCTAAAGAGGAAATGTAGGCATTTGGGTATTTAGAGCTGTGACACCTGGAAATGATAAAACATGGGATATTGAGTGAACCCTGCATTTCTACTGCCTAGAGGTTTACTGGGAGTAGGTGGGGGAATATCTGAGCTAATGGAAAGGAAAAAAAACCATTAATCCAGAAGTAGCTCATAATTAAAGGCTACCATTTTGTCTCTACATGAAATAAAAGTTCAGAGTCTGAAATTTTTCTTTGGGCAAGCACCAAGTTCAAATAATTTCAGTGCAGGTGGCAGGATCCCTGTTTTCTGTGGAGAGATATTTGGTCCTTTCTCCTCTGCTCACCTTTTTGTTACTACTATTAGTTACAGCACTCAGGCAGTGAAGATAGAAGAACACAATCTCTAGACCCCCCTTTGCCTTAAAAAACAGCTTAAGAATATTTTCATCAGAAAAATAAAGGCCATTAAAGTAACTAAATCCTTTCAGATTATTGGGTTTGGAATGTTCTTCTCAGAACAGGAGCTGAAACTCTTCTTTAGCTTCATTTTAGGTCCCTGAGTGCAATTCTGGATGCTGCCCAAAATGAACAAGTGATGGGGAATAGGGGTGCAATCTATAAATAAAATGAGCACATCATTAACTTTTTATCATCATTGTAATTTTTATTAGTCAAGGTTTTGGCCCCTAGAAGCTGGGGCATTTTTAATGAAAAAGACACAAATAGCTTGTAAGTCAGGCTATAAATATAAGGCACTGGAAAACTGGGCTAGTGCCCAGATAGATGATCATATTTTAGAATAAATTTATTTCTATTTCTCCCTTTCAACCAAAAAGGTGTATCAGTGCTTAGTGACAGAAAAAAAACCTTATCTTTTTTTTCTGCTCAGCATGCATTTTTTTTTCTGAGTTCCTTCCATCTTTGGCTATGGCATGCACATCCCACAGAACACAGATACAATTTCAAAGCAGTGGTAATGGCTGTTAATGTTAAAATGCTGATTTCCCAGTTGCCTTGTTGAAACAGTCTGAGCTGCAGCACACATGCCAATAAAATCCCACTTTACATATAGTGGTAGGTGAAAATATGATAGAGGTTCCTTTCTCTGCCAGCTATTTAATTTCTGTCCAAGGAAACTCGAGTGAGGTGCAGTTCTCCTACAGATGCTGGTTAATTCTTTGGTCCATTTAGAGCGTGCTATTGCATGAAAACAGAAGAACCTGTGGGAGTTGGTATTTCCTTGATTTTTTTTTTTTTCTCCTGGGCTGCACTGAACACATATTGAGTGCATCAAAATGCCACTTCAAGAGTGAATAAAAGGAAAAAGCTGCTACATTGCTGGAAAAGAGCCTGCACCAGAGTTTACCTACTTTGCATTTAGAATGGTGACAACAAACAGAGAGGCCTTGTGCTCCTGTCAGGGTGCCCTGTGGCCAGTGACAGAAACATGGGCAGTTCTAAATTAAAAGAGCATTTCTATATTAATTTATCACTCTGCTATACACAGGGCTAAGTATTTTCCAGAAGCTGCTACTGAGCCTCGGAGAGCTGAGGGAGCTTAAATGGTTGTGAAAGAAATACAGTTGCTTTCCTGATGTGATGTATTTGGCTTCATGAAAGGGCATTTTGTTTAGGTGGTGCACAGAAATCTTAGAAAGTGCCTACGGACACAGATACGGTCCCTGGGGCAAAGCAGCAAACCTGAGCAGAGAAAGCATCATAAATCATGGGCCTTAATGTGCAGCTCATAAATCCCGTGTTTGTAGGAGCTCTGATAAGGCAGGATGATGTTGGAGCACTTTCACTCCACATAACAGAGCATGTGGCACTTGCATCCACACAGCAGTGAAATGAGCTGAGATTTGCATCTCATTTTTCTCTCCTCTGTGCCACGGGTGGGACAGATTCTGATCATGGCTACAGGGGGTGTAAATAAGAGAAAGGCCCCTGGTTTCACAAGAGTGACTCCAAATGTAAATCTTCACATTTGGGATGGGGAATAGACTCTGAATTATGTTCATTTACATGAGATAATCATATCAACCTGTGAATCTAGAAGTCAAACATCTGTGCTTGTTACTCACAGTAATTTGTATGTATACATATGAATGCTTATTTGATATTTGCATATCAGATATTTGCATATTGTGAAGGCAAAATGTGATATAAACCAATCAGCTTTCATGTGTCTGAGTTGTTACTAAATGATGGCTGGATGCTGCTTAGATAACCAGTCTGATAGCCAAGGAAATCCAGATTTTCCCAAGCAGTCTGTGCTTAACTCCTCAGGAATTAGATGCCCTTCCTAATGGCAACATTTGCAATAATTTTGGGGTTTAGGTCTTTCAGTTAAAGTGAACATCCTACCCTAATATTTGAAATAAATCTCCCTAGATATCTTCTTTCCCCTCAAAATTTTAACCCGTAGAGAAAGAAAATGAAAGGACAGACATTATTATTGTATTTTCTGAGGAAAATTTTAATGAACAGTCTCTCTGTTCAAGGTAAGGTGCATCTGTGGGATCCACTGAAAGGAAAAGAAGTTGCATTGTGCTCTCCTTAAGTGCTAAACCTCCAGGTTTTTCTTGGCTCCCAGCATTCCTGATGGTGATTCAGAGTGCCCTGTGATCTTTATCAGCCCTGTGCATGCCATAGAATGTTTTGGGTTGGAAGGGACCTTAAAGACCATCTAATTCCAGTCTCCCCTTAGATTATGATGCTCAGAGCCCCATCCAACCTTGAACACTTCCAGGGATGGGACATGCACAATCTGGGAGAAAATCCATGTACCTCTCAGACTTCCTCTGTACTTACATCAGTGTAAGTCAATAGATTTTGACCCTGGGGACTTGTTGTGGGAAAAATATTCTATCTGGCATGGTGCAGGCTAGACAAGTAATCAAATATCCTACCTTCTTCATTCTTTCTTGCTGCTTGAGCATTGGCAGAATTATTAAATAATCCCTCTAAATTAAATTTCTCTTTCATTTTGAGAACATCATATGGATATCTGTGCTTTCAGGACATAACTGGAAGAGTGGCTACGAAGATGATTCATTTTCCTTATCCATTTTAACTTGATAACCACAAAAAGCAGTAGATGCTTTCTATTTTTTCCAGTACAACAAGCAGTAGCATATGTTTACTGCACAATAATTTATTCTAACAGAGGAAGATGATATTTCCCTAATGACTCATGTTTCTGAGAAATATGAAGTGTCTCTCCCTTTACATCTTTTCCTCTTCTCATCTCTTTTGGATGAGAAATCATTGCTTTCTTTTATCTGTCTCAGATGCATCCAACAAAGTTACTACAAAGCTCCAACTCTCTATGTTCTCAATGAGCCCAGCAATGACCTCTTCTCCTTGTAGCATCCAGTCTTTCACTTGTACATTTTTATTTATCTCCTGCAGCAAGCTGTTATGTAAAGTTTTGGGTGGGGATCTTAATCTACAAACACTGTAGATTAAGACCCCCACTCAAGTGGGGTCCTTTAAAGTCTCCACCCTTTAAATTCTCTTGCCTTTAAAGAGAACTCGCTCCAAAGTGTGGCTCTAGCTGCCACACAGTGCTCCACACAGAAGTGAAAGCTGCATCACAAATCTGGAAATGCATGTTGTTCCATATTCTTTCCTATGTCTGGAAGCTTTTTTCCTAATTTTGAAAGGGTTTGGGTTTTTGGTGGTTTTTTTTTTTTTTTTTAAGCAGAAACAAATCTTTGAATCCCTGGGGCTCTCACTTGGCCCCCTTTGCTGAGCAGTCCTGACAAAATCATTGGAGGACCAATATACAGAAAAACCCTTTGATCTCATTTTTCTCATTTAAAAAGGAAGGGTGCTTGTTAGCATATTGTCTGAATGCCAGAGTTCTGACCAAATTCTTGCACTAGTGGAATGCCCCTCCTTGGGTGCAGTTTGCAGCACGCAGCATCATGTCAGATGTCAGCAGTGCCTTGGGGAGCTGAGCTTCAGCCTGGAGTATTATGTCCTCATGAAGTCAAAGATATTACAAATGAAAAAAACCCTGAGGCCACTCTGTACCCCTCATCTAGGAGAAACCTCTTCTCCTTGAGCAGAAGAGTTATTTGCATCTCTGTGTTGAGATTTTCATCCTGGGAACTCGAGACACCACAGGAAGGACATGGACACAGTGGTGCAGACACAGAGCCAATCTCTGTCTCATCTGGTTGTTTTTTATTGTGTGGGATCCTCACTGAGGGGGTTCTGTACCTGCTGCCTTCTCTGCTCTGCCTGGCTGTCCACTCCTGCCTGCTGGCCCCCAGCATTGCTGCTGTCTCATTTTCTCTAGGAATCACCTACTAACGCCCCTCTCCTCCATTCAGGAGATCATGAGCAGGTTGTTCCACTCCACAGCGTGCACAAGGTATCCAGAGTATCCATCCCACCTCCTTTTTGTCCCCTTCTTGTTCCCAGCACTGGGAGCAATGCCTTAACTTAGGTGTAGTTTCTGGCCCACGTTCTTTACTCTGCTGGAGTCATAAACTTTAAATCTCTCTGTGCTATTCTGTCTTTTCCTTTTTTTAGGAGAAATGCTTCTCCAACACAATAAAACAACACCTGTGAAATAGATTTCAGTCTTCTCCAAGGTCTCTTTCATTTCTTCCCACTGTTCTTCATTACAGCGTTCTGTCTTTTGGATTCCTCTCCTCCTGGGAATCATTTAGAGATACAGAGGGATCTCCTTTCTCTTCCACAAGCTCTTCAAAGTTTAAATCATTGCTTGTTGCTGGGAAACAATATTTGTTTTCTTTGTCCAGTGAGGGGCCAGTACCTAGTTCAGGTTGCTGGCATCTCAGCGAATTAGAAATCATTGTGAAGGCCTTTTTGGCAACGCCAGGTACAGGAAGCAGCAGCCCCATCCTTTGGTGCGGACAAGGCTGGTTTCATTGGTGCCATCAGCTCAGGCAATGCATCACACAGGCCAGAGCTGTCCTTAAGCTTGAAATACATCAGGAAAATGCCAGGAAAGGTAATGGGAAGGAGAATGACCCACTGCAGAGCTCACAGTGGTTATCTGAAGTAGGGAGGGTGCCTTATTGTGGAGCCTATGTGAGACCCTTCCAGGCTGGTGGCACTGCCTGACTCCTGATCCACACAGCCCTTCCCAGACTTCCATGATGGGGCCTGGATCCCTCCTGGAGTTCTAAGCAGCTGCATTTTGCATATCTGGCTTTATTTATTTTGGGGATTTCCTTCTCTTTCTCTCCCCTTGCTTGCAGAGGTGCTAAGTATTAAAATAACAGTGAGGAAGGGGAGAATTCACATCTTGGCATTTCTCAGTGAAAGTCTGCCAGACATTTAATAAACTGTTTTATGTTGAAAACATTTGAAGAATGACTCTGCAAACAGTGATAATACTTACTCATTAAGCTTTCAAACAGCCTGGCCTGACAGCCTTAACCTTTGCACCCTGCAAGTGAAAACATAAGGCACAAGTAAAACCCCTTCCTGCAGTAACTCCATGGGCCAAGTAGTGGATTACACCAGGTATGAATTTACCCCCTGGCATTTGGTTCATTTCTAACAGCAAGTCATCATGGCTCGGTTGGAGACCCAGTGCCTGATATAAGACTCCCAATAGAGTTAATTATTCAGCTCTTTACAATAATCCATCGCCCAGTCAACCCACAAAGCATTTCGTCACAGTAGCAGCCTGAATGTTCAGTTAGGGGACCAATTAATCAAGCTGGCATTAAAAAAAAATATAAAACCACATTTTATAATAGTGTAAAACATCAATGTATTCATTTGAGTTGCATTTGGCATATGCAGACGTGCACACACAGTATCTCTGCAGCTTGATTTATTACATTTAAAACTGAATGGTTTTGGAAATCAATTTTATTAGCCTTCATTATTTTAAAACATAAAATAAAATGGAAGCCTTACTTAATAATGGCTTTTAAATTCTAGATAAAGACGCCCAAAGGAAAAATATAGAAACCCTGGAGCATTGTATATTATTCTTTATTTTTTTTCATGGACTAGCTCAGTGATTTGCTAAAAGAAATGATGGGAGTTAAGGAGTGTGTAAACAGATGAAGCTGTAGGTATTGCCACTTGTCCAGTGTGTGTGGGAATGAGCGGAAGTGATTCCTTTTTCCCCAGCACGCCTTGGATCAGAAAACACAATTAAGTGGCATCTGTCTCACTTACCAACAGCACCTCAACTAAAAGAGAAACTGAATGAGAAGTTGTCTTTTAAGAGACAAGACCACATCCCTTCTTTATTTGCAGCTGTTTCTCTATCCAGGGTTACACGGGGGGGAGGGGGAGCAGAGGGTGGAAAGGGACAGATTAGAAATTAATGGAACAGAGATAAAAGTGAGAACCTCTGCCACAAGCCGTTCCCAGAGGCAGGTAACGGGATCCCTCTCCACCTGTGCAAGGGGGAGGCCAAAAGCAGAGATTTGCTGGAGGATTGCAGCAGCCAGATGGGCAGCATTTCACCTCCAAGGAGCTGATATTACAGGAGCAGCAACCAGTGCAGGTCACGGTGTCTGGAGCAGTGTGTGACACTCACAGGAAAAGTCTTGCCCTGACAGTGAGCATGGCCTGGGGCCTGAGGTGCCTGGGAGGCTCTTGGCCACACACTGCAGCTCCTGCCTTGTCAGGACCCAGGACATCCCTCTGGCTGCCCTGAGCAGCCAAGACCCCTGCCAGGGGGCTCAGAGACCCTGGCACGGAGCCCAAAACACCTGTGGGTTTGATTATGACCCATGGAGCAAGTTACCAACCTTAGATGAAGATCTGCAAGCCATGACAGTTTAAGTAGAATGATAGTGAATTTATCACGGGGTGGAAAAGTAGATTTTGGAGTTTCTAGAATGGGGATTCAGGGGGCAAGATGGAGGAATCTGGGTGTGTCCAGCCTTTCTCCTTCTTCTTCTTGGCCTCCATCTTCTGCTGTGATGGTGGCACTTACAGATTGGTTTAGAGTAGAAGCTCACAGTCTAATACAGGTGACAGGTATTGAAAAGTAATTGTAAATATTGTACACGTAGTTTTTAGTATAAAGACACAACACTGCTCCAGGGGTGGGCCGAGTGCCTCTGTCTGTCCTGCTGAGCTGACCTCAGTAAAACAGGAGAAAATATTTTATAGATTAGAAACAATAGACAACCCTGAGACTGAGAAATGAAGAGTGCTGACTCCTTTTTTGACTGCCAGGCTGGGAAAAGAGAGTTTTTAACATTTCTCGGAGTCACAGTGACCAGCTAGAGACCCCAACACTGCCTTTGTCCTCTGCCTGTGCTGCCTTCCTCCACTGGAGGTGAGGAATCTGCTGTGCCTGGGAACTGCTCATTAGTAGAGATGTTAGACTGGGGAAGGACTTTCCAAGAAAAATTCACTGCATTTTTCCTGGGTTTTTGATTAGAAACAAAAAGAAGCAAAACATTTTCAATTATTAAACTTTTAAACATACACACATAGGGAGATAAATATAAATATGTATGTATATGTACTTGCCTAAAAAACATCATTTTGTATGCTTCCACAGGAAAGTTTTAACCACTCACAGGTCTTAAAGTACCCTTACTTTTGAGATCTGCAGCAGATAACATGGAACCAGTGCTGACGAGGCTTGGCTCAGGAGCAAACTCAGAGGCAGTGTAAGACATCTCAATAGGGTTTGGTGCTGATAGAGACACTGCAGCCAGAGGAAGGCATACAGCCATGGAAAGATGAAAAATAAAATGGTGATTATGGATTTGCTGGTGAAATTCCCATTATCAACATCAATCTATCCTGGTAAGAACTCTCTACATTTCACAGAATCACAGAATAATGAGGTTGGAAGAAACCTCTAAGATCGTTGAGTCCAACCTATGCTCTAACATCTCAATCAGACTATAGCACCAAGTCCAGTCTTTTTTTAAACACATTCAGAGATGGTGACTCTACCATCTCCCTGGGAAGACCATTCCAGCACTTTATTATTCTTTCGGTAAAAAAAATTTCCTAATATCCAACCTATACCTTCCCTGAAGCATCTTGAAAGGCAGAAATGGGGATTTCTCTGGAAGACCTGCTGAAGTATTTTTTCAAAAGCAGTATTTGAACACACTCATCTGCTTTTGCCTCAGCAAGTTCCAAGGGATGACTTCTGCAGGAGAGTCTGGATTTTTGGTCAAGAACAATGCCTGGTTTATTCTGTCTATTGCATCCTGTTGGAGTTGCTAATGACTGCAACAAGGAACATGGCTGGGCTGAGGGTGCTGGCAAGCCAGGACCTCAGTGAAACCCAAACTCTGCCTTCCCTGAGTGTGTTCAGGAGGCAGCTTCCCTGCGTGCCACTGTGATTTATCCAGGGAAAGATCTCTGTCCGCTGCCTTCAGTTCCACTAAGCCTTCTTCCTTCTACTGCAGGATCAACTTCTCAAAATGTGGAATTATTGGGGGAGGGAAGGGTTTTCCCTCTCATACTAGATTCCTTCTTTGGTTTTTTGTTCAGTGTGTTTTTAATTTGTTTTTTTAAAAATTGTATTTTTTTTTTTTTTTGAGAAGGCATAATCACAAGATCTCATCTGAACTTTCTTGTGCTAAGACATTAATCTGCATTTCATAATGTTTCAGAGCAAACAGTGCTGGAGTGAACATAAGCTCTCCCCATCCATACTTAACTCACTCAGCTCCTCTCTGCAAACAGAGATGACATTTTTGTGCACAGCAAGCACAAAAGAAGTAGAGGGATTCAGTCTGGGAGGGTTTTTGTGTTTGTAAAGTTCCCCCACTATTTTATAAAATGAAGACAAGTCCAGCTGGGCTTCAAATACCAAGAACAAGCCAAATGGTTGTTAGCTAAGGGGCAGCAACAGTCCCTCTGGGATGGGGTAAGGGGATGGAGACAAAGCGATTTAGGGGAAACTGAAGCAAATAAACTTTCCAGCCGGATTTATTAAAATTATCCCTCATTTACTTTAATTCTGCTGTTTAATTTTCATCCTAACTCTTTTCCCAGAATTTGTAGCTGCTACCCACTATGCTGACTGGGGCTGCTTAATCTGGGCAAAGTCATCTGACATTACAACTAGTCTGATGGGTTCACAATGCTGGGAACTGCCTTACCAGGCCATCCAGGTGTGGCTCTGGGTGACATCACCTTACCCTAAGCAGGCACTCTTTCCCAGCTAAAGTGACTCCTCTCCAAGGAAAAGGCTCCTGGTGTTCCACAGCTGGGAAAGGCTCTCTTGGCTCCAGGAACAGTGCAGGGCCATGAGGAGACACAAAGCTGCCTGGGAAGGAAAGGGGAAGGACAAGTCTGACATCTATGGACAGTCACTCCTTCTCCCAAACAGCATCCCTGCCATGAGAGCAGGAGCAGCAGGCTCAGCTCTGCAAGTCTCCTGCTCCATTTTTATCCTTTTCTCTTTGTTACCTTTTGAGAGGGTCACAGGAAAGAATCTTGGCATCCATGATTTGACAGCATTCAGCTTTGCATATAGAGCTGAGAAATCTTCAGGATGTCCTGCTGAACCCAGGACATTTGGGCTTGCCGGGAGTGGCCCTGGATCTCAGCCTCTCACTTGTTTACCCCTGACTTTTCTTCAGCACCTGCTCTGCAGGCACAACCAAAGCTGGCCTTTGATAATGCTTTCCAAGGCTTTCCAGGCCATGGAAAACTTGTCTAAGTACAGGTGATGGTCATGAGTGGCTGAGTGCAAGCAGAAGAGAGTGTTCATGGCATTGCAGGTGGCTCTGCACAAGCTTTTGGCCTCCAGCTCTCCTGGGAAAAAATCCTTGTCTTCTCTGAGGGCTCTGCCCTGCCTGTGTAACCTCAAAGAGCTGAAATTCATTCCTCCTGAATCCTGCAAAAGCTCAAGCCCATGAAATGACCTGAAAATATACACAGGCTGCAAAACACAGTGCCAGACATGGATTCTCTTAAAGTTTGGTGTATTCAATGCTGGGAATTTGCTTCCACCCATGCCAGAGGTAACGGGATTAGCCCTGAAGCCCTGATCCCACTCCCTAACCTTCCCAGAGCTCAGGGCAGCCTGGGATCCTGCTCTGAGCTTCAGGCCTCTGCAGCTGAAAGTGTTTAAATAGGAATGTCCATCACCCAGTGTGAATAAAAGTGAGAGTGGCCCTTTTAAAAGAGAGCGATGACTTGATCAAAATGCTGCTTTGTCATATCTGTTTCATAAAAATTTGCCCCCTCCAGGCCAATCCAGCTTGATGTCAATGGTGAACGCCAAGCACAGCCTTGTCTCGGTGAGCACCGCACAAAGCCTTAATTTCACAGCCTTCAAACAACAGTGAAAAATCACCAGGAACTTTCTCCTCGGGTCTGGGATCTCCCTAGCAACCGCAGGCCAAGCATACTGTAATTCAATTTACGCCTTGAACTCCTTCAGGAGTCTCTTCTTTAAAATCTGTCACAGTCAACGTGCCTTGGGAAACTATTATAAGAGCCTGAACCTTTGACCAGCGGAGAAAGTAAAGCGTTGGTATAAATCTCGTCAGCATGTTTGGTCTGTTTTTATGTTGGGAGCATGGTACATTTAACATTCATCCCGCAGCCTCCACCTCTTTTCTGCTTGGGAAATGCACCCTGCATCTGTCACACTGTCTGCGCTGAAACCGGGGCCGGCCATCCCTGAAAGGAGGCGCGGGGGAAATGCCTCCGCTCAGCCAGAAGAATTGCTTTATGTGGAAATGCACTGACATGGCCCTGGGCTCGTTGGGAGACAGGGGGTGTCATGGGAAAGATAAGCAGGAGTGACCTGGCAGGTTTGTGAATGTCTCAATCGGGGGCTGAAGTGGGTTGAACAAAAGAGTGAAAGCTTAGCAGGAAAACACAAATGATAATGAACTGCTTGCTGTGTTTAAATTGCCATCCCCAAATAGTTCTGCAGTGAACATTGTCAAGTTACTTGAGTCAAAGTGAGGTTTATAGGCCTGTAATTTTGGGGGTTATTTGTTCATGAGCCCTGTGTGAGCATCTTGAAAAAATTACTGCTTTTGCTGACAAATGCCATTTTTAAATTAACCATACGATACGATGTGTTATAAATAGGATCCTTTTCTGTCTGTTAGCTCTGTGTCTCAAGTGTGGTCAAAAAGAGAAGGGATGAGATTTTAATGAGTAATGCTTGGTGGGAAACATGTTGGCATTGAAATCTAGGGGCAGGTTTAGGCTAGCATCAGCTGATGGGGAGTACACCCAGAGACAAGAGGGGATTTTCTCCCTTCAGGGTGCTGAGACCCTCCATGCAGAGCACCTAACAGGAAACGACTGCTAAAATAATTTTCAAGTAATTACTTGAACATATTCCATATTCCAACTCAGTCTGAGTATTTTGTCCCAGAAGCTCACTCTATCAGCTGGGAATAGCAAGTCTGTGTACTGAGAGGGTATTTTCCAGAAGGACCAAAATTAGACATCACTTTTCCACCCTCCTCTCTCACTTGGCTTTGGAACCGCATCCTAAATAAAATTATGTAGCAGGGTGACTCCAGGATGCACCTATGCAGTGGTTATTATGGATGACTGGTCCAAATTGAAATTGCTGATTTCAGAGCATCAGGGAGTAGCTCCTAAGGAAGTCACTCTGTGCTCAGCCCACACAGCCTCTGCTCACAGAGAGGCTTCAGCTGCAGCCCTGCAGGAGACATGGAGCAGCAGCCAGCACTAAGTGGAGTACCTGTGTGAAATCCCACAACCCCTGAATGGGGCAAGCTTCGTGCTCACTACAGGACTAGATTTGATCTCAGCAGTCTTTCTTCACGTTGCTTAATACGACCATATTTGTATTTTCAGTCCTGCTGTTCACTTTGATCTCAGGGAAGCCTTGTAATGCAGGCTGGGGATGGTATTTGGCTGGGCAGTAGCTCCATCTACCCTTGGAGAAGAACAGCCTGGAGCTTTTTCCTATACTTGGAGAAGTACTGAGATAAGGACAGTTAAAAATCAGCAAGGGTCTGAATCTGTGTCTGCAGCTGAGTAGAGACTTGGCATCATTTTATGGCTGGAAGAACCTACTCTGTCTCCAGTAAGGCCTACAGGGATTGGGCATTGCAAAGTGGCTGCTGAAGGGCAGACAGGGCTGTGGAGAAATGGCCAGGCCACATGCAAAGCCATGGAGCTGGGCACTGCACTGGGAGTGCAGCAAAGCTGGAGCAAATGCCAGCAAATCTGAGTTGAGTTTTACCTCTCCCCTGGCATTTCTGCTTTTCCCACGCAGTTGTGCTCATTGACCATGTGGGTCTGAGTCACAGCCCTTGTCTGTGTTCCTGTGTGCACTGGCTGGTACAGGGAGGACTTAGGTGTAATAACACCCTGTCACTATTCATTACAAACACAAAATTGCAGCTGGAAGACCCACGGGTTCCCACGAAAGCAAGGCTGTCTTTCATCTTGTTGTCTCTGCTTTAAATCATTCCTCACTGTTCAGGGAAACTGAACAAACAGGTGGGGGAAAAAACATGTATTACTAATTAACTAGAGATCATTGTTGTACACCAAACAATAATATCAAAACTCATCCATTACAGTGGAGGGGGACTGTTTATAGAGGCATTGATGAGTAAAACATTAGCAGCATATCTTTAACTGTTTCATGTCCCTAGGAGAAGTTAAGGAAAATACTGGGATAGATTTCATTCTCAGAGTGGTGTAGAAGTGAGTTACTACATCATGGTTAAAGTTGGGCACCCATTTATTTAAGATAAGTCAGGATAAGTCTGCCAGGATGGCCACCCCCATCCCACAGGTCACTCTCAGAGGCTCTGTGGTAGGCAGCTGAGGTACTGGGGATGCCTGGATGCTCCAGACCAAAACCTGAAGCATTTGCAAGAGCAGGGAAGAAGATTATAGTAACTGCTTTGCACCAGTGGCATGTTGCTGGCTCTACATCAAGAGAAAAAAAAAATTAAATATAATTTATCTTTCTCTGAAGAGTTCACCAGCCAAGTTTTGAGGGAGTAATCTTTTTTACATCTCCTGTTCGCTTGACTGTATAAATACAATACCTGCTTGAGAAAGGAGCAACAGTGCTCCTTTCAGCCTTGCAGGATTTCAACTCACAGTAAGTTTATCTGACATCTCTCATGATTAGCTGTGAACTTATCTGGAGCAAGAGAGAGGGGTGGAGAGGGCAGGAGTGAAGAAGATAAGCACCAAACAAAAGATGTTTGTCTCTCTGGGTGCTGGCTTGAACCAGCCCAGTCTGTCAGGTACTGAAATACGAAGTAGCACATGAATTTTGCAGCAGGGAGAAGGAGGAGAGTGTGGAATATAAACTCATTTTAGACACCAAATATGTCTTACTGTTATTTTTCTTCCCTGACAAATTGTATGGCGAATTCCATGCACTCAGTGGGGAAAGTGCTGTTGGCAGGTAAGAGCTTGCTGTAAAGTGCAGTAGAAGATTCCCAATGATTACAAGTAAGTGTAGGCCAGAGGAAAACTGATTCCTTTTCCAGTTGAGTCCTGAAGCTTGAAGACTTGAGGATGCAAGGCAGAGGTTTTCCTGTAGGGCCTGAGGGAACCTGTGATCAGCTTTAGACCACGATGCAATTCCCAGTGAATGTAATGAGAAAGGTGTTGTCCACCTGAGTGATTTGAGGAGAGATCCAGGCATTTTCGCCCAGTCTCCACCACCTATGAAGCAGCGGACATCAACTGAAGTGATGCCTCAAATGCAGTTCTCACCACCACGAGGTGTTATGGCAAAAGTATAAACTTATTCAAAAGTGTTTAGACAGAGGTCCAAAGGACAATTTCTTCATGAGCTAGCAAACATACAGATGGAAAAAAGTCTTGAGGAGAGCAGGAGATCCCTGAGCTTCAGGAAAGTGCCAGAGGAGGTGTCATGCTTACCTGCCTCAGGCTTCATCTCTGGGTATCTGCTCCTGACCCCCTCTGAAGGACACCAGGAGAGCTGCCCACTTCTTCTATCTCCATTCTTACAGAATCCAAAATAGGAGCAGAAAACTTCTTTCGAAATTGCTCATAATTTTTCAATAGAAAAGAAGAATAGATTTAATGAAACGGAGCACAATGTTCAGTCCTGGCTTTGTGCCTGAAAGATAGCTGTTTTCTGGATGCTCTGTGCTGTGGTGTCTCACATTACTCAGGGGCTTCCCCCTGCTGTAGACACAAAGCTGTTCCAGAATAACCCTGAAGCAGTAGTTGTTCCTGAAATAACTGTCCCTGAGTAACTCCATGTGTGGACATTTTATTCCCAGTTACCAGGATCTTCTGTTGGTGGATTAGCCTAAAATATCTTTCTTTTTACCAAATAAGAGTCTTCGTATATGGGTTATTCAATAACTATTGCTTTCTTGAATTTACCTCACCTTTAACATGACAGACCTTTCAAGTAAAAAGGGGCCCAAGGACACAAATTTATGTGCTAACTGCTGGCACATGCTGATTATTCATCATTTCACAATATTAATAAAGTTTTAGCACACAAATGGCTTTTTCTGGAGTCACTAAAAGTGCTTTGAGAAATCACAGTGGAGTAAGCAGCCTTATTTCCATTGCACAACCAGGAAAAACTGAGGAACAAACACAATAAGGCATGATATTCAAAAATGATAAGCAATCTGAGATGTTCCATTTTGATCAAAACCTAAGTGAAGAGCAAGAAGAGACTGAACTTAAGATAATGGTGAACATCTAAACTTGGAAAACAGACTGTCTTAAACGTCCCCTGTTTATACCAAGACTGGACACAACAAAACTTTCTTGTCAGTCCTGAAGATGTCGGCTCTGATTGTGAAGATATTGTTTTTAACATCACTATTGATGCATGCAAATAGAGATTTGGGGGTTCTCATTCCTTACACACTTTTCAAACATATGGCAGAGTGGTGCCTGACCCCAAAAGTTCATTCTTCAGACAGCAACACATAATCACTGGAGAGACACTGGTTAGAAACTGAGGCAAAGGAAAATCAGATTTTTCCATTTCTGAGATGCTCAGTGAAGTGGCAGAGTGCTGCCTGCCCAGCTGCTCTTGGACTGGATTTTCTCATCTGCTTAGGACAAGAGGAAGGAGCTGGTGGAGAAACGAGGGCAGACTTTGCAGTCATTTGGTGGGAACTCTTCATTTTCCCCATTTGGCAGGGAAACTGTCTGAAAAGCAATTCTTGGAAAGCATGGGTCTGGCCTCATCTCCCCCACCTGCCTAGCAACTTCAGGGAAGGTTTGGGAAGCAGCACCAAGCCATTTTCTTTCTCCCTCAGCCATTTCCCCCTCTCCCAGGCCACAGTCAGCATTGGAGTTTGTCTCTTCCCCCCTCTCTTTCTTCTGTTGCAACGCCAGTGGTGTCTCCTGGCACTTTCCAAGGTGAAGTCAGATTTTGGCACCGTCTCTTTCAGCTGTGATGAAAGTTACAGCAGGGAGGGTAAGTGGAATTTGATAACAAAAGGCCTCGAGAGGCCTTTTCATCTTTGAACTACTGGCAGTGCCTATAAAGTCCTGTTTCTATCTCAGCATCAACATTCACAATTGTGCAAAATAATAAAATGGGAGATAAATAAATAAGAATTACTGCAGTCAATCTGTTAAATGATTTTTCTTTTACTAGATTCCAACAAATTGCTTAAAACACTTCTTAAACTGCCTTTGTTTTCAGGAATGTAAATACTATGAGGGACACATTGTACAGTGGCTGGCATGTCTGGAGTACCAAAGACAGAGTCATAATCCTTCCCCTCATTTTTCCTGGCTAAATATCCTTATGTGGTCAGAGTGACCCTCTGTGCAGTCCTGTCAATTTCTAAGTGGTTTGAGATAAGTGTCCCTTGATCAAAATGGAACGTTTGTGGAAATTTTCTGACAAATAAGCATTTTGAAAAACCATCAACAGCTGGCAATGAAGAAAATACGCTCTCCTCCCCTGCCCATGCTGAAATTCTATGCTCAAATGTAAATATAATTTGAGCATAAAGCAGTAAATTTTTTGAGCAGCAATCTAAATAGTGGCTAAAGAGGGGAAAAAAAATCAGACTGAACTCTACTGACCCCTGTGTGTATGTATTTGACAATATAGCATCTCTAGCCAAGGTTTAAAAATGGTGCACTCTTGCATCAGGGGGTAGACTGGACCTTATTTCTAAACTGTGCTGCAGTATTAGACAGGCTCATTTATCTTTTGTTTCTTCAGTTGGGTTTCACAGGAATAAAGGGGATGCCTTTGCCAAAGCACATTTTTCAGAGTGAATAATGATGAAAAAGTTGTGGTGCTCTGTTTGCCAAAGTGCAGTATTCTGCACTAATGCACAGAGGCCTCCTGTGGTGGGAATGTCCAAACTGGGAGGACCTGGGTCAGGGACAGTGAGTGGTGGGACTGCTTCAGAGGAACTCAAAAGGCTCAGCACAGCTTAGAGAGAAGAGGCACTGGGCTGGCAGCAGCCTCATTTTTCTCTTCAGATGAGGCATTTTTCTTCTGCCCCACACTGGGGTGGTAGGGCACAGCCCCCAGTGTCACAGGCTCTGAGGATGCAGGTACAGCTGTGATTGCTGGGAAAGCCTTCTTCAGAAATGAAATTAGAAATGTAACTTTGCTGGATTGGGACATAAATGTTTTTGCTTGGTTATATTTTGGTTTTAGTCTATATCCTTCCTAGAATCTGATAAAGATTATGTTGATTGTTTTGGGGTTTTATTTAATAATACAAGAATCCAAGAGGGAGAAGAAATTTTGCACTGAGTATAGATTTCCCTATGGTGCTGATAGTGATAATGGTCTCTCCATATCCTTCTTAGAGTCATAGAATCACAGAAGGATTTGGGTGTGAAGGGACCTTAAAGATCACCTGGTTCAAATTCCCTCTGCTGTGGGCACCTTTCACCAGACCAGGTTGCTCAGGGCCCTGTCTAACCTGACCTTGAACACTTCCAGAGATGGGGCAGCTCTCGCTTCTCTGGGCAATTTGTTCTAGTGCTTCACCACACTCTGAGTAAAGAATTTCTTCCTAACATCTAATATTCATCTAGAGTCTTCACCAGTGCTATTCTGAAAACCTGGGAGAGATTGGGAGTTTCTCCACACTGAGTTTTCCATTCTGTTCCTGCAAACCTCTCACCTATTTCCAGAGAGAGAAGTCAATGGGTCAGATAATTCCTCAGCATGGACATTGCCATGGCGTCCTCTTGGTGATGCCTGAAGCATTTGCCATGAATTTCTAGCAACATTTGTGATAAACGCTTTCTCAGCCACTTCTGGTGGCATGTCACCCATTGGCCTTTTGTGTTTGGGCATTTCCAGGAAAACTGGAGCTTTGCAGGACCGTGCCCTGGCCTCCTCTGTGGTGTATTTACCATCTCAGAAAGAGTGAAGAAAACTTCACAAAGTTACTTCATTATTTTAGTTCACAATTGTTTTGCCACTGAAGGGTAAGTCACATCTCATCATTATTCCAGATGCGACCAAATTCTGGCGTCTGTTAAGAGAAGTATATTGTATGTGGACTGAACTTGATCTGGAATATACAAAGTTGTTCTACTGCTAAAGATTGTGTTGATTGTTTTGGGTTTTTTTTTTTAAATAATACGGGAATCCGAGAGGAAGAAGAAATTCTGCACTGAGTATAGATTTCCCTGTGGTACTGGTAGTGATAATGGTCTCTCCATTTGTTAGCACTCTCCAGCAAAAGGACAGGTTCAGTGGCCGGTATATTTTGCCTTCCAGTCTTCTTGGGCAGCACATTTTTCTGCAGAAATCTCTGACATGAGTAATACACACACAATAGGGTGACATCAGCCCAGGTCTGAGGGGGGAAATGCTCTCGGGCCTTCCTTGTTTATAACACAGGCCATAAGCCAACTTTCACCCTGCTCTACATCAAATTCAAGGTTAGGTGATGTAATGTAGGTCAGGATTCAGCTGTGTAAAATCTGAGAGAGGACGGAAAAGACTGTGCTGGCTTCCAAATGCCTTAATAAGGGCATCTTCCTTTAAAGAGAGGGTTAGTTTGAAGTAACTTCTCTTATGCTAACAGTTATGACTAGGCAACTGTAAGCACTTAAATCAAGTGGGATTTTCTAGGCAAGACACTGCTAAAGTCCACAGTTTTCAACTGCCTGATCTAGTAGCCCATGCCTGTTCAGGAGCACCATTTGTTAGGGGAGGAAGATTTGAAGTGGAGAGCTGTATATAAATGGCTTTAGTCAGGAAAAACAGCCCAAATAGTTCATGGCTATCTTAATGTGAAACTATAAATTGCAAACTCAAAACCTGTGCTTTAAAACAGGGGGAAAAATCAGAATTTTTGATTCATCGAGGCCTGCAAAATTTCATATTTTCTGCAATTATCTGTGGAGCTTCAGAAAGAAGACTTAATGCATGCAGTGCACACACACTCATGCACACAAGCACATGGAATATACCTCCAGTTACAGATGTTTCAAACTGGTGCCATGTCACCAAACACCACAGAGCCCTTCCCAGAAGGGGAGCTTGAAATGCTTCTTCTGCACTGCTCTTGCACATCCAGGCTTTATAATAATTCATAGAATTGTCAAGGTTGGAAAAAACTTTTAAGATCATTGAGTCCAACCATGCACTGTCTAGTCCATCCCCAAATCATGTTCCCAGTGCCACATCTGCACATTTTTTGAACACTTCCAGGAATGGTGTTTCTATCATTTCTGTGAGAAGCCTGCTCTCATGCCTATCCCTGTTTCAGTGAATAATTTTTTTCCTAATATCCAATCTAAACCTGGCAGTGCCAGTCTGATGAGATTGGAAATCCCGGGGTTGGTATTGTTTAGGATTGATCACATTTAATACTTTCACAAAAATCCATGTTTGCACTGCAGCTTTGCTCTGCCAACAGAAGGCAGAATAAATGAAATAAAGCAGTTGAGGAAAAAAATCCAGGCAAAGATGCTGGCTGGTAGAGCTGGCACTTGCCCTTCATTTTCCCCCGGGACAGATGTAGGTGTATTGGCAAATGTTGTTTCAATTAACACAAAATACTCCCAGCCTGGATTTGATGTGTTACACCACAGTCTGGCCACAAAAGGAGCATTGATTTAGGGGGCTGGTTTCACAGCCCTGTTGCAGAACAATATTAGTGGGTTTGAGGAGAGATTTGCCCTGACACCTTTTGTCCGTAGCTTGCAGACACCATTGTCCGTGGTGCATAATCTGATTTAGCTTAATCCAGCCCTAATGGGAACTCCCACCTAGGAGCTGGGGGAACAGGAGATATTGCAAGATTTCCAACAGGTCATGGTGGTCTTTTTTGTTTTCATTGTTTGCTGCTTAAAAAAGAGAAAGAAACCCAACCTGAGCTCCCCCTGGAGCAGATGGAAAGAGGAAAGCATCTCCAGAAGGTAGTGAACTGATCTCCCATCTAAAACAGGTCTGAGAATTTAACCTGGTGACTCCTTGTGTTTTTGTGTGTGCATGTTTGTGTGCTATTCTTTTGGACCACGAAATGAACCCTATGAAAATCTGAACTAAAGGGTCTTTGCAAAGACCATTCAACCTCCATGGAAAATACATTTGTCAGGGCACTGAGGTTTATGCCAGACTTGAAACACTGAAATTACCCCTAAAAATCCAGCACATACTGCAGAACTTTGCTGAATTGGGACCTTCCAGGGTACAGAGATGAAGGATTTCTTTGCAGTCTTAATTGTTTGTTTCAATCCTATTCAGACTCTCTCCTTGTTTTGTCCTTGACAGAAAAATGCAATCCCTAAAGCTTCCTTTCATCTCCTTGCTCTGTAAATGATTTTGTTATAAGAGTTGCCTCTGTTTTAAATAAATTTTCAAAACACAACAGATTACATTTAGTACTGTTTACTAATCATGCTGATTCTGAGAAAAGTATGGATAAAGAAATTTGTGCAAATCCAAACCCTGGATAACATTGGGGATCTTTAACTCAGGACTGCTCACTGTTGGAGTAAATAAAGAAGTGAACACATGTTACATTAAAACTAATTTCAGAAGCAAAATAAAATTTCTCTCAGTGGAAACAGTTTTTCTTAGATATTTTGTGTATATGTCCAAATGCTAATAATTTGTTCTCTGTTTTTATCCCTCTCCTCCCCCTGTCCCTGTTAATGTGTCAGGTTTCCTTATCAGTGATAATGTCCGTGCCTTTCAGTGACAGTCACACACCCTGAGGATGGTCCCAGATGAGGCTGAGACAGAAGATTGATACTGGAATTGAGTAAAATACCACTTTTTTTTCTGACAGCGCATTCCCTGAGAGAAAGGGAGAAGATTTTCCCTGGGAGCATCTCAGGTTTGCAGCTGCCCCCTATATGGGTCTCCCTGCATAGTCAAAGAAGGAAAGAAGAGCTTTAGGGGATGATCCAGTTTAGTGATCTCCCCAGCCTCTACCCCCACCAGCTCAGTTTGAGCCAAAGCAGAAGAGCAGGAAGGTATTTGGCATCTTCACTTCTCTCCAGGAGCCCCTCTGCTTGGCTCCCTGTCCTTTTGCTCAACACCTAGCAGAAAGTGATAACAACAACAAAACCAACTTTCAGCAGCTCCAATTAAAAGAAAAAAGACTCCACTGTTTCCTCTCTCAGAAGCACAGAGAGCTAGAATGTCAGCCAGCTATCAGCAATACCTGGAAAACATTGTGTTCTCTGCCAGCAAAGCTGATGAGGGTTTTTTATTTTAATGGTTGTGCTCTGAAAGATCTACTTGTTAGGTACATTGTACACCATGGGAATGAGATGTGGGGTGGTTTTGGCCCTGACACTCTGGTTTTACTTTTTTGAGGATTTTTCCACGAATCTCCAAGGGGAAACAAGGCAGTCAGAGATCTGAAGGGTTTTGTCTGCTGTTCCCATCACTCCTGTGTTACACACATCTGCGTTTCACCATGTGATTAAATCAAATGTTTGGTGCCAGCACAGTAGCTACAGCAGAAGGAGGTGCAGAGATTAATACACCACAAACTCAGAGAGAGCTTACAGCAAGGACACAACCAGTAAAGGGCAGCACTGTATCCTGTGCCCCTTTGGAGTGGGACTTTGGGCTGGGTAAAGCATTCTGGGCATTTAGAGGACAGCAGAGCATTGCTGGGGATAAATAGCTATTCTAGAAAATTCAGTCTCCTGCTGTAAACCTGCTCACTGCAGAAGAGCTGGAAGTTGTACAGCGAATCTGGTTGCAGGGCTGCAGGCTCCAAATTTTGATAGTTACTGGAAAAGGGGTTTTTTTCCCCAACCTGAAACCTGGAAAAAAAAAAAAAAGGCAAAATGCTACATTATCCACATGGGTACTGTTGAATCATGTTCTTTTGACTTCCTATCAGATACACTGGCTGCTCACCTGCCCAGGTAACTTGGGCAGTGTTAAGCACCTTAAAGAATGCCCTTGGATTAAGATCTTCCTACATTAAAGAAAATTATTTTCCACTTTCTTCCCCTAGAACAATCTGCACCCAGCTTTCTGACTGTGCAAGCCCAGACTTTGGTGCCATAATTTTCTCTTGTACCCATTTGCTACATCCTGAGTCACAGAGTTGGTAGAAGCACGGACAAATCACCATAAATTCTCAAATGCACAGGAAACCCAGCACTAAGGGTTTCCTTAATGGGAAAAGGAAGGTGGCCAGGCTGTTATCTGTCCCTTCAGGGAAATGTTTGCCATCTGCCCTGACCCTTCCAGCAGGGCAGTGTGTGCTGCTGCCCATGGTGGTTCAGTGCAGGCCCATAAATGCATCTCTACAGGAAAAGCATCTCCATCCATGTCTGCTTCTGAAGTCTCAGAGCCATGAGCATCAGTGATCTCAAAGCACATGATACATTATTTTGTGAGCAATTGCTGCTCTCCCATACATTAAAACCTTTGTCCATTAGACTGATGCTCTTGGCAATGAGCTTGCACAGTTCAGAGATTAAAAAAGTGCCTATTTCTTGTGGGATGCTTCTGCTAGCAGGACTTTGTGAGACAAAACTATTGCTTGACACATAATTTGAAAATTTATTATTTTGACTTACCCAGAAAGAGCCCCTTTTCTTTGACTCAATTTGACTTTCTTCAGAAGTTGCTTCTTCTGAAATTTTTCAGAAATGCTTTCTTTTTTCCCTTGGGTCTCCTAACAAAAATGAAAGCACTGCTGTTTTCATTAGTATTTTCCAGAGAAAAGTTTAGGCTTTTCTCAATAAAGGGCGAGTTTTTCTGCTGTTGAAAGCTGGGGTTTTTTATCTTTTTTCCCTTTTCAAGTTAGAAATGCTAATGTGCTGCCCTGCAGGGATTGCCATTTAAGTGCCTTATACTTACATTTGCCTCAACTGACCACACTTGCTCAGATCCTCTTTCCTATGACACACCACAGCCTTCTCTCATGATGTGAAAAACCAGTTGTGTTCTGGGAGATAATACTTGGCCAAGCCCATAAAAGAAAATGGGAATATAAAGGCATCAGAAAGTTCTACCATTTGTTGTGGAAAGCAAGCTGAATCTAAGCATTTTATTTTCAAAGTAAGTATTTGAATTATGAAGGAACACTTGGCATTTTCCTCAAAAAAGCAGAACTTTCACAAATAAATTAATTCTGAAAAAGAAAAAAAAATGACCTCTCACCCCAAAATTCCTGACAGCTAATTTTCACTAGAAAACATCTTTTGTGGAAAGTTTTGATGCTCTCCATATTTGTGTACTTAAAACTACATTTGTGCTAATGTGACTTTGCTGATCAGAACCTCAAAATTTTGCATGTTTCAGAATTTATTTTATATATTTGTTCCCAGCCAAACCATACCATATAAAAGCTGTCTTATTATTAGTAATATCAAAAAAATTGGCTAACAAGAAAGCTTGGATACTGCACACACACTGATGGTCTTTATAGAATAAATGCTCTGTGCTCTGATGTGGCAAATGAGGTCATTTGAGTGCACTAACTCTGGTCTTCCTCTCCCTGTTCTGCTTGAAAGAGATTTGAATGTGAAAAGGTTTTGGCACTCCAGGCTCCAGGGTTTGGAACAGTTTTCAAAACTGGAGTCTTAAAGGTCACTTTTCTCTGAAGAAGTGAGGGACCCAACCCCAATATCAACCATCAAAGAAACGCTAAAGTAAAAAGTTTTTTTCAAAATCATGTTGAAGAGGCCAGAGATGGAGCTATTCCCCATAAACATGTGAGGCCTCTGTGTTGAATATATATTGTTTTATCCCTGCAGCATGACCCTGTCTCTCAGATAAGGAGAAGCAGTAAAACAGAGAGGATGTGGTTGCTGTAGTGGAAGTTGGAAAACAAATTCAAGCTTAGGAGGCTTGTTTTTCCTCCCCTAAAATTAAAACCAGTGCTCCTGTTAGCTTCCTAAACTCCATCCAAATTTAGCTGATGCTCTGACAGGGAAAAAACAGGATTTCATAAGTTATTTCACATTTAACAGTGGTAACAACTGGCTGGGAGATGTGGGTGAAGGCATAGGAGGGTCAGGCACACTCATGCCACCTTTTTCCCTTCCCATGATGAACCAAGGGAAGTGTTTGACCCAGAACAACTGTAAGGCACTGGTAGCCATGGGCACCTTGAAACAAGGGCCATGGTGAAATCCTGCCTGAGCCAGCCAAAAGCTGTGCTGGTGGTTGTGGTGTGATGCCACCTCTGTGCCACTCAGGGAGACAAAGGGCTTAATTCTGGGCTGGAGGGAGATACCTAATAGGGGCTGAAATGCACGGCAGATGCTTTTTGAGGGGCCTGAGTATGTCCTTTTCCACACCAGCAGAAGCAGGAGGATGTGTTCCCTACCAGGTGACCTCACCCTGCACTTTACATATAACAGCCTGGTGCTTCCCACAGATTTGGATCCAGATTCAAATCCCTCTTCTGGCAGATGCAGAGCAGGATTTGTGCTGTGCTTTCCTACCTGTCTGTGACCAAGCAAGTTTGGGACATTCTTATCTCTCTTCTCTGGCTGTGCTCCATCAGGTTTGGCAGGTCATGTTGAGAAAATAACTCCCAGGTTAGAAGCCCTTGTTCCTCAAGCAGTCTGGCTTAGCTCTCCAACAGTCCAGCACCAGCAACCATGGCCATGCCCCAGAAGTGTTTGTGGACACTCAGCTCCTACACATCCTCCTTCACCTACCACAACTCAGCTCTGGGACCTCAGCTCCATACCCCAACTCTATGACTTGCTGAGGCCAACCCTTTAAGATCAACACAGATCCTGAATAGAGAGGCCTGATCACATTAAATGACACAAGGCCTGAACACATTAAATGAGAGGCCTGAACACATTAAATGACAAAAGTTTTTAAAACTATCAATCTGATACATATTGTAAATGTTGCTGTTTTCCTATTCAAGCAACCGTGCTTCATTTTACATGCACTTTTTGAGCCTGCAGGAGTATCTCAGTCAAGATTTTGGGAATACTGAATTGTTTGACAGGCTTTCAGCCACAGCGAGGGAGAGGTACTTTAGATGACTGCTCTTTGAGAAGGAATCACTGCTATAGTGGGGAAAATGTTTCTGAAGCCCCCAAACTGCCTTTTCCATCACTCACCAGCCTGCACCCCATTTGGGTGGGCTGACAGCAAATCACTGTGCTCAAGCTGACAGCACACTGAGCGGGTTTTAAATTTCCTGCTCTCTAAACCATGCTGCAAACTGAATCAAAACACTTTCATTAGAGGGATGAAAATAAATCCCACCAAAGCTGGATTTTATCATGTGGATCTATCAGAGACGAGCAGACTGGGTTGTGTGGGGTTCAAGGATGTGGCCATCCATCAGTGCCCAGAGCCAAATGGGAAGCTGTGGAGAATCTCTGCTGCCTGCCCACATGTTAGACTCAGCAAGCAGTGCCACCACCTACGAGGACCAAACCTGGCACGCTGTCACTCGTCCTTTGGTTTTTGGGAAGCTTTGATTTCCATCAACGGAATTGGGGCTGGCAGCATCATAAAGCCATCTTCGAATTATGCTGAATTTCCAGAGCTAAAGCAACATTTTGATGGCATTTCTACTTGTGATCAGCATCCAAGCACGAGTGTAAGCCTTGCAGCACATGTTTGAGGAGGTGGGTGGGCTCTTCGGGCATGTCCTCACATTGGGGCTAGCACAAGCCCCAGCTCAGGAGCTGCTCCCAACCTTTTCCTTTTCCCCACTGAGAGCACAATCCTGGTTAGCTGGTGCTGCCAGCTGGGACAGGCTGCCCCAGCAGGATGCATTGCCTAGAGTATTTCTTTTGCTTTCACTTAACAATCTGCCACCACTCCCAGCAAGATTTGGACAGCATTTCTCAGCTCCTAATAACTCTTTCATGCCTTCCCCAGCCTCCATGCCTGCACCCAGGAGAACAGCCCCAGTTTGCTTGAGCTAACTTCCCCAGAGCAGTGTGGGCAGGCACTGCAGCATGTCAGGAGAAACAACCACTTAATTTTGGGTTTGTAGGCCAATATTAGGCCTGATCTGACCAACATCCTAGGTGGAGGTGTTCATATCTGGACAGTGTTTTCTGTGAGAAAGTTGAAAATGTCTTTAGCAGAGCACAGCCCTCTTCACTATGCAAGCACTGTCTGTTTGCAAAAACAATTTCAAGATGCAGCATAATGTACATAAGTCACTGACTGTATTCTTAGCTAGAACAGCAAAAATGCACAAGCATGTAGGCACAAATGTACAGAAATGCATGTTATTGTGATTTACAGCTGTCAGAGCAGTTCCTGACACTGAAAGAGCTAAACTTAATTACCAGTCTGGAATGAATCTTGATCTTAAAATATAAAAAGAGAGCAAGCTGCCTAAGTGTATGCACATTCTTTCACTGTAAATAGCTTCCCAAGAATAGAGGGCCAAATCCTCAGTTGGCATAGGCTGGTGTTGAATTTTGACAGCTAAATCCAGAGAAGTTGGCTTTTCTCATAGGTGCTAGCTACAGATCTGATTCTGTACATTTTATAATCTTTTCATCAGGAGAGCGTTCAAATCCCGTAGGAATTTCATGAAGGTGTTTATTAATGGCCATCTGCATCCTCCAGCACTATTTGCCTTGGCATCTAGATGGAGCTGAGGAGCTCTGGGTTTTATTCCTGTCTGAACCTCTAATTCAGTGTGACCTTGACCATGTCCTTCATCACCTTTCTCACTGTTGGTCACAGCATTCAGACCAGGGAAATTGAACTTCAGCTCACCAGATAGAGCAGAAAATGCCCTCAATCAAGAGGATCCATTGCACAAACACAGGACTGTGTGTAATCTGCCTCTGAGTCCAGACTTCTGGCCAATGCCTTCAAGTGTTTCCCCTGTACTTTCCCTCTCACTGGCACCCCCATTTGTCATTGGGTGGTGATTTCTTGGCTGCACAAGGCAGTGTCTCCTGCAGGCTGCAGAGATGATTCTGTGTGTCTCCTGGAAATATTCTGTTTGGCACTGGCCATACCCCAGAGGCACTTTGCACCCCCTTTCACAGCCTGTGAGCCCTTGGCCAGGGCAGTCCTCCTGTGTGTTTGTGTAAGACTTCATGCACGGAGGTTCTGCCTCAGCTGGGGCCTCAAAAACACGGCAATAAAACCAGCCATAAATAACAGCCCAAGACAGGGTGTTAAACCCACTGATGGCATCTGAGTCATCACTTCGGCCTCTTGATGGCATGACCTTGGAGGTAGGCTGTTAAGTCTGTAAAAAACGTTTAGAAAAATAATAAAAAAAAGGTCTCTCAAGTCCAGTGTCTTGCTCCAGTGATAGCAAAAAGGGTAACAGGAGACTGTTGTTCTAGCTCTGCGCTGCCTTTTCAGATCTTGTTTTTGTTTTCCTGCAAGGAGCAGGACTTTATTGGCTTGTTTCTGGGTGCACACATGAAGCCTTTCATCAGTGCATGTTTCAGTAACAGGCCCCTGGATATCAGGAACATTGACACATTCATACAATGTCCCACCCCGTGATTTGCAGGGCTCCTACGGCTCCACACTATTAATGAATGAGTGACTCTTTTCATTACCTTGCCATAGATCAAGTGTTGGCCTCTGATTTTGACAGATGATTCAAATACATCTGGTTTTCCTAACTTGAGACCGCTCAGCTCCTCCAGCTAGCGCTAAATGACGTTGTTTGCTAGAGAAGAATAAACTATTTTGGAGGGACGTACAAAAGGCACTTTGACTGCAGCACGGGCTGGGAGAGAACGTGGCTGTGCCTGAAAAGTGAGTCTCAATGGGGAAAAAATCTACTTGAGTGAATTTTTTTTCTGGGATTGTTGAGATTTTGTTGGGGAGCAAGCAGCTTTGCATGAAGAAAGTCAACAACAGTCCCATTTATAACCTGTGAGGGCCATGAAAGTTTCATTTTCTGTGCACAGTGAAAGATCCCTCTATCTATAGGGATTCCCCTTGACATTATGTGACAAATGCACCCCAGTATGATGCCAGCAGCTGCATTTTTCTTTGGTTTCTGACATGCCACATCCTAAATTTAATTGCTCTAATTTGTTAACATTATTTTATACTTGACAAGTATCCTTTCTAAGGTTCTCCCTGAGCCATGGCAGCTCACTTGCCACCTTAATGCCTTTGCATAACTAAGAGACCCCTGTTAAGTCTGCTCTGGTGCAGCAGACTGCTGTACCTACTTGGACAAGCATATGTATTTGCTTAAAATAGGAATAGGATGAAATTCAGGAACAAACTCAAAGAGGAACAAACACCTTTTGCTTCCCCTAGAGTAGCCCCAGCCACAGAGCACAGAGGTGTGGTGCTGCACTGTGTCTGACTCATTACTGCAATGCAGTTTAAATACTTTGCCCACACTGGAGCAGTTGTATTCAAAAGAGTTGAAATAGGCCCTTGTCCCTCCACATAGCCTGGGGGAGGCAGGAGTGCCCCCAGAGATGGAGAAAGGAACGTTTCCACTCTCTAAGTCAAAGGACCATGGGTGTCTCAACTCCTGGAAAAGAGTTCAGGTGATGGACAAAGGATGGGCAGCAAGAGCGACAGGTGGCCATGCAAAGGGAGTGCTCCCAGCTGTGCTTAGGCAGTCTGGTTTAATGGGCACCACGAGGAAGAGGTTCTGCACACCAGGAGGCACAGCTCCATCTCCCTTTGCTGAGCTAGTCTGGCACCCAGGACCAGCTCTGGAATGGGCACAGAACCGAGAATGGTGCTGAGGTTATCAAAAAGTGGCAAATCCTAAAGCTGCACTTGGAGCATTCATTACCTTCTGCTTCAACCTCTCCCTCCTCCAGCAGCACCCCCAGACCACTGCTCCAGCACCTCTGGGCCCTGCCAAGGCTCTGCCAGTGACATTCCTGTCTGGATACCTCCAGATGTTTTTTGGCCTCAAGAACTGTGTGTTGTGTATCACAGACAAGTGCAACCAAAGAAACTCTCAGCTCTTCATTTGCTGCTGGAATAGAGGAGCTGTGGTGACTAACGCATGAGAACAGTGTGCAGCTCTCTGAGAGACCAAGCTAAAACTGACCTGGCATCTTTGGATGCCTCAGCCCCTGCAGTGTCCAAAGCAGTGGCTCTTTGCAGCATCCCCTCTGCAGGATGGGAGGGATGAGCTGTGGTGCTGCTCATTGCCAGCTCCCTGATGGAGAAAGCAGAGTCAGAGCCTTGCAGATTTTGCATTTGCTCTCAGTGTGAAGGCATCCTGATAGTCATGGCTTTCCTATGAGAGCTTTAGGCTGAGGAAGCAGCAGCTCAGACAAATGTATCTCACAGTAAAGGATATCCTGCTCAGTCAAAATAAAATCTGCACAAATTCAGATGACCAGGAAAGGCTGGGCTTTGCAACACTAGAAACTTCATATGATGAAATCCTTATCCTATCCAGCTCTTACCATGGGCCTGAGAGATAATGCCTCAGCCCGGGACCCTGGCAAGACTCTTACCTCATGCTGAATGAGCAATAAAGGCTCTTAAACTGCTAAAAGATTTTCAGGAAAATTTCGAAGGCATTTGGATTTGAAAGGATGCAGAGGGGAAATCTTAGGTACTTATGTAGTTACATGTCTGAGTAGCTCTAAAAATCCCCTGTTTAGTCTGCAGCTAGCAGAGAGCAACCCAGATCTCCACGTTGCCACCTGGATATTGGCCCCTGGCTGCACCTCAATTTCTGTATCCAGTTTTGTGCCCTGCATGACCAGAAGGATGTGGAGGTCCTGGAGCATGTCCCAAGTAAGGAATGGAGCTGGGGAAGGGTGTGGAGCACAGGTTTTATGAGGAATGGCTGAGGGATCTGGGGGTGTTCAGCCTGGAGGAGAGGAGGCTCATGGGGACCTTCTTGCTCTCTACAAATCCCTGACAGGAGGCTCTAGTGAGGTGGGGGCTGGCCTCTTCCCCCAGGTGACAAGAAATGAGAAAAGAGGAAATGGCCTTAAATTGCAGCAGGAGATGTTTAGATCAGATGTTGGAAAAAGTTCCACTGAAAGGGTGGAACAGGCTCCCCAGGGAAGTGGTGGAATTGCCATTTGTGGAAATCAGAAAGTGTGTGTGGATGGGGTGCTAGGGACACATGGTTCAGTGGTGAACACGCTGGTGCTCAGGTAATGTTTGGATTGATGATGGTAGAATTCCTTTCCAATCTTAATGATTCTGTGTTTCTCTGATTCTTGCCCTTCACTACCCATGGCACAGCTTCCAACCCTGGTGACACAAGTATCTGTGCTCAGCTCAGGGCATTGACTTGAATTGTGGCTGAAAGCAAAAAAAAAAAAATCCCATGTGATAAGGATTTAGGAGTCTCCCTAGAGAAGAACAGTCTTTTCAAGATCAAAATGGCATAAAATCCAAAAAGCAATAAAAATATTCACACTTCAGAGCCCAGACCTGCTCCCTCTGAGTGTCCACTAGAGGGTTTCTTGTACTTTCCACCAAAATGCCAGCACTACTGGCTCTTGGAAGCAGATGGGGGATTCCAGAGGCAGGATGGATGCAGGAACAGCAAAGGGACACGAAAGTCTGTGCCCACACCGGCACCTCATGGCAGAACTAGTGTGTGGAGGTCCACTAGTCTCCCATCTGTGCAAGCTCTGTCCCTGGCAGGAGAAAGTGCAGTCCCATCTCTGCGGTGCCAGCTCTAGAAGGGCTTTATTAAAACTCACAGGAGAAACATGGCTTTTTCAAAGAAAGGGCCTGTGCCCATTTATCTGATTGAATTGCCACCTCATTTAATGGTCAGTTCTCACACTCAGGCTATGCAAAACTCACCAGCCCCTTCCTGGCACTGCTTTTGCCCCTCTGCTGTGGCACAATGATGAGCCAAACCTTCTGCTGCCCTTCTCTGCTCCTCCCTAAAACCTGGTCACACTCATACCAGGAAGGGGGATGAAACTCATCTCCAGATTTGCCTCTGATGTAGGAGAAAGAGGCAGAGGAAAGGGACAGCAAAATGGTGATTTTTGAGATTTTTGAGCTTAGAACAAGTATTTATGAGATATCATTACCCAGATTAATTTCCTGCTGCTGCTGTACTCACAGGAACCAGTCATGCACGCTTCAATTACTTCCCCATGGCCATGGAGGCTTGGCAGGGAGATGGACTGGTATGAGAAACACTGCTTCAAAAAACCATCAGGGGATATTTCCACAAGTGCTGCAGGTACAGGGTGGCAGGGTGCAGTACTGAAAGCTTTATTAGTTCCTGTGTACAAACCCATAGACTCTCTCCAACTGTCAGAAGTGTGAGCATTTTAGTCTCTAAGCACTTGTGAAGCACATCAGCATCACTTTCCCTTTTAACCATCAACAGAATAGAGCTGGAGAAATGTAAAGTGTTTTCCTTTATGATTGTCCTGTTATTATTATTATTATCATTCCTCCATTATTGTCCTCATATCCAAAGGAATGAGGACAAAGGTGAAAGAGTCACTTGCAAATGAAAAACAAAAATTCTTTACGTACGTTAAATTACGTACTTTGAGTGTGTTTTTTTCAAAATTATAATATAAAATTGTAATATAAACCAAATAAAAAATATAAAATACAAAATATAATACAAAACAGAAAACCCCAAAAGATGGCAGAGGAATCTGACAAAAAAAAAAAAATCACCACTTCCTTAAAAAGTTAAGTAAAAGATTTTGATTTTTTTTAAAAAAATAAACAACAAAAGTGAATGTCCCAACACAACCCTGAGCTTTCCATGACAAAGCAGTTTTGGTGCCATGGATCTGGGGTTTTTGGCTGGTTGCTGTGGCTGTGCTTCTGAGCCCTGCTGGTCGCCACAGGCAGGAGAGGTGCGATGCCAGCCCAGGGTGCTCTGTGTGTGCCTGGGTGACTCTGCATTGTCATCAGGCTGGTTTGGGAAATCCCTCGCTGACACTGAAGGCCAGGGTCAGATTTTCAAAGCACATAGCGCCCATAATTGGAGCCAGATTTCTGGAGGAGCTCTGCTCCCATTTAAACACCTAAAGAAAGTGACTGGATTGTCTCTCCCAGCTGCCCCTGCAGTGGGAAATAAGAGCTGCCACAGGCTGACTCCAGCCCTAGATAAATAATAATGAATGAAAGACATTATAGGGGGTGAATTTGCAAATATTTAAAGTTTCAAAGCATGAATTTTGTTAATTAAATAATGCTAATAATGCAACATTGGTCTGACCTAAAGGTTAATGTAAAATTGCTGTCTTTGGTGAGAATCTCCCTCTTCACAAATTCCCTGAAGTAAATGAAACTTTTTAAGGTTTCATCTGGCTTTGAAAGCTGAACTGATTGAACTGAAACTTTTATATGGGGTTTATTAATCCCTTCTGTATGCTTTCACACAAACCTGTGGCCATCAAGAAATAATACAGCCTGCACAGATTATGGATTAAAAAGTTTACCTTTCTTAATAACTTTGTTCAACCCTTTTTTTTTTCCTGTACTTGTTTTACATGTGACTGTGTTGTTAAAGAGAGCTATGATTATTTAGAGGGAATCCGAGTTAGGATTTAGAAAACCTGGTTACTTGTGAAAAAAAGGAATAAATGGAGCAGTCTCTCATTATGTAATGCAATTAAGTTTAAATAGTTTAAATACTACCAAAATAATTCAGTGACTCTTGTTTAATTTGCCTGGTTTTCACTATATTCTCTTTTTCCCTCTCCAGACCTTTTCATATGCAGTGATGGACACATATTATAGTGACATGTGTGCTAAGGAAACCTTAGCTATAATATTAGAAAACTCCATTTAATTTGATTGTGGGTGTCATTGGGTTCAGAAATATTTTATGATTTTGAAGATGTTTCGAAGTAAGGATGGCAATTTCCCTAATTTAAAATTATGAAAAAGCCTTTAAAAGTCAGGAGTAGTGCTGGGCCTTTAGAGAGGGTTTTGGGAGCAAAAATCCTTGTTTTATCAGAACCTTCTTTGGTAATTTCTGTGGGACAGGATTTTTAAAATAGAGACAAAGCGTCTATCCATTCACAATCTTTTCAAAACCTTACCTGAGACTTTGTGCCTCAGTTTCCCACCTCTAACTCCATATCAGAGTGGTGTGATGATAAGCACATCAAAAGCTGGCGATGATTAGATAGTGCAGCACTGGGTGAGGCGTGTTTGCCCCTCCCCACAAGGCACGGGACAGGTCCCAGCACAGCACCAGAGGCAGGAGTCAGTGGGACAGCAGCTGCTCTGAGAGGTTCCTGTTCTGCCCAAGAAGGTCAGGGGTTTCTAAATGTGAATGTGAGCTCCCAGCTCACCTCTCCAGGCTGTGAAATGTTGGCTATGGGATACGTACCATGGCAAGCATGGGTTTCAAGTGACTTCTCCTGTGCCCATCAAGAATGAAGACATTGCAGAATGAAGCACAAAAATCAAGTTTCAAATATGTAAGAGTAATGAGAAAAGGAGCAGGTACTTGCATCTCTGCTTAACATTTTTGGCTCCATCTCTAGTCTCTCTACACTGGTTGGAAAGGTTGGAGAGTTTTAAACCCCTCTGTTTTTTGCCTGAGGAGGGTTGCTGAGTGCTGGGCTAACACATATGCACAGCTTTTGACAGCCAGCCTGGTGCCTCTGGGCAGAGCTCCCCTGATTCCAGCAAAGTATGATCACTTCACTCCGCTTCACTTCACTTCACTTCACTTCACTTCACTTCACTTCACTTCACTTCACTTCACTTCACTTCACTTCACTTCACTTCACTTCACTTCCAGACTTCTCACCCGGGTCTTCTTGTGCATTTATGAGCAGAAATGGATTCTCCTGTCCATTAGAGTTCAAAGTCAGTGAATTCCTCCATCTCTCTCCATGCCCCTTGAAGACACTCCAGATAAGGAGCAGCTTCTGATAGACTGCAACCACACAGCACTTATCACTTGCCTCCAACAGCAGTCAGATTTTCTGCACTGCTTTGGTCTGGCAAGGCTCAGATCTGGATCCAATATTGTAGGTCATGCTGAAAGCTTGATATCACAGGTCTGCAGTGGAATGGAAGATCACACTGTCTAATTGCAACCTTGTCCAACCACTAAATAGCATTCTGTGGAGATAAAGCCTATCTTTAGTCCTTCCCAAAAAACACTGGGCCTTTGCCAGGAAGGGAAAATGCTGGGAACATAAACATAACTGGAGAACAAAAAATAGCAGGATTGAGAGGAGATATTTTCCAATAGACAGCCTGTAATTTGCTATGGATGTGGTAATTTAGTCAAAATCATTGAATTCTATGTCTTTCCAAAGGGTGTCTGTCAGTGTTGGCACACTTGGGTTGGGTGGTTGGTAATATGATATGGAATCTTTCATCTTGGATTTGCTTCTCTGAGAACTACCCCAATCAATTTTGTTGATCATAAACATCACCCAGTCAGAGGCATCATAATTGTTCTCCTGGGTGGTTTTTTTGGTGGTATCTGTGAAATACACAAACATTTCTCACTCCCCAAGGAAAGGAGCATGCCCTCCACATCCAAGAAACACCCCTTCTGGCTGGTAATCTCACAGGACTATGAGTTACCCATGTCCTCTTTGAGAATCTTGGTCACAATGAATGGCAGCCAGCTCATGTGTTCCAGGGTTTGAAAGGCAATTTTCTGCTGAGTGGACAGATATATTCCCAACTGCTTCTTGAGGGAACAGAGGAAAGACATCACAGCTGTTTGAAAGTGTTTTGTAGGTGGAGAAATGGAAAACAAGGCTAGAAGAGAGCTTCAGAAAGCATTTCATTTTCCCTGCCCCAAGGCAAGATCAGTTGGACCTGGCCAATTTCTTACAGAGATCTCTCTAATCTCTTTTTTAAAATCTCCTGGGATAGGCCATGCATGCCTTGCTCTAACTCAACCACTGGCCTTTCTCCTAATACCTACCTGGAATCTTTCTACCCTCCTCTTCTTGTCCCCAGGGAAACATGCGGAATGGCTTATTGCTTTTTGTAAGGAGTGTTCTCTCAGTCAAAGAGATTCGCAACCAAATGATGGGAAATGACTTGCAACACTCTCCCTGTAAGTAAAACATCTTCCTAGGAAATAGGTAGGGTTGGGATACTGCTGTGAGCACATGTAATCAGAGTGGGAGTTCATTTATGTAAAGTACAATAACTACTCAGCTGGATACTGAAAATCACAGATTTTATGGAGGCGGAGACTCTTTGATATACTTCACTTTTCCCTACAATTTTTCTCCAGATTATTTTCTTGGATTCACAGGTGATCTTGTCTGTCTCACAAGGGCTTATGAACTACCTGCCCCACTTGCTAAAGACCACACCGATTCCTGTCAAATCCTTTCCTCTAATTAAGGTAAACTGGATGGAAGAAGACAGAAATTGCTCCCAGCCCCTGCTTAGTTTTGAAGTGAGCTGCTAAGTTTCCTCAAGACCTGAAAGAGTACCTCTGTGCCCACCAGTGTACCTGCTTTTCTCAAAAGAATAGTCAATGGGCCAAATTGATCCTCTTCCAAATCCTCATTGCTCACAGAGGAGGCTTAAAGTCCATGGAACTTCAGTGGGTGGGATGTGCTGATGCCAAAGGTGTACCAGGAATCAAAGTCCAAGCTCAGGTGTGCAGGGCACAGCTGCCTGTGGCTTGGGCAGGGCCACTGATGCTGGAAGCTGCTTCAAGAAGGCAGCAAAGAGTGTGGGCAGAGACTGTGGGCTGCCCAGAGGGCATGCAGATGGATGTGAGGCTGGAGATGGAGATGGATATGGAAAGAAAGGTAGAATCAACAGAGAAATAAGAAGGCAGCAAGAAAAAAAGTCTATTTAGAAGAGAACAGTCCCATTCTTCCCTGGGAATGCCTCTTCTTGTCCATCTGTTGCTGAGCCCTTTTTCCTACTCCTGCACAGCCAAGGGTTGGATCTCCATCAAGATTTGGGTGCTTCACTGCCCTTTCCAGTTCCTGCTCCGTGCTTCCCTCCCAACCCAGCATGGTTATAGGTCCTGGCCTGAGAACCTCACAGGTGTTTAAATGAGAAATAAGAACTACCCTGAGGCTGGAAAAGCCCAAACTTGCCCCACTCCTTTCCAGCTTTGCCATGGAGTATTGCCACTCACCTTAAGTGACTTCTGAGCTGTGGGCAAAAGGAGAACCAGGGCCAATCTCTCAGCCCAGTGCCTCTCTCAGAGATGTTATCTGTCTTTTTATTTTCTCTGTTGGCCTGACCAAATGAAGCTCCCTGCATGTGTACAGCAGCGCTGTGGGAGCAGACTCCATTGTTCTCTGGACTGAAACCTGCTGACTATTTAAATAAAACAACTCATTATCTGCCACTGCCTCCTCTGTAACCTGAATTGCTGTCAGAACATACTGTCCCCATAATCACTTCCCTCCTGCTGGGACATCTTTTCCTGTGTTTACCCATGTTCTTTAAGTAATGCTTAGAGCCAAGTGTCCATGCTGTGAGAGAAACACATATTTTAATGGTTTAGCTTCTGTAAAGCTTGGAGCGTTCAGCAGAAAGGAGAGGGATTGTTAAACCTCAGTGAAACGCCTACAGATCTTGCTTTGAATCTACAAGGATGTTAAGCAAAGTGAATTTGATAAGGGCACACTCAAACTGAGTAATTTTCCTTCCTTCTGTTTAGAGGAAGAGCTGTAGAGGCAGTGAGTAGGACAGTGGCATGCATGTTAGTGCAGCATCATCTGGTGCAGTGAAGCTGTGAAATACCTGAAAAGGTCCTAATGTGACATAGCCACAGACCTAAACACAAATCTGGATGGTGGATCAGGATAATCAGGGATGGTGGAGTCCTGGGGTAGATTCTTATAGTGATGGATTAATTGCCTTTATTTCTACAACACCAGAGATCTCCCTGAGCACCACTATGACATTAAGATCTTGATGAAGAAAGATAATCTTAATTTCTTTCTAACATCAACCTGTTTAACATATCACAAAAACCTTCTTTCCTCAAAATTCTGCTAGTAGTCTGTCTAGATACAAGTAAAAACCCTGGATCATTAAGGCACATATTTGAGGTGTTCTGTATGGGGACTTCTGAACAGTTTGCCTGAGCTCCATCTCTTTTGCTATGCACAGAACAACCTAAAATTAACAGCCTCTGCCCTTGGAAATTCCCTGCATGGGAGAGCAGGAGCAGGTGGTTTTGCACAGACATTGGGTTTATGCAAATGCACTTTGATCCTCATGTGAACACAAACTAAATAGTGGCCAAACACTCTGCTTTCATTTCTCCATAGTTAGAAAGGGGTGGGGGAACGCAGCAAAAACCTGTTCTTTCAGTGTTGGAAACTGAAACTGCACAAGCTGCACTGTGTATTGCAGTCACAGATCCTTGCAAAGGTGGGCAGTGGCCAGAGCAGTTCCTTGCATCCCTTAATCTGAACCTGTAAGTGCAGAGGAAATTGTCCTTCAAAGCCAGCAGTAATGTAATGCTCAATAAAAGTTATGCCAGGCAGGGAGCTTAATGTGACACAAATCACACCGTAAAATGCCATGTGGGGAGGACGAGTGACTACATGAAATTAAAGCTGAAACATAATTTATCCCTTTTCAGGAAAAGTAAGAAACTGCTGACTGTACAAGGAGAAAACTAAACTGCATGGGCCCTGACTGCATCAAGCACTGTTCCAGTTTTTGTCAGTGACAGGTTATGATGGGAGCCATATGACAGTCACTACTGTTTGAACAGTTTGTTGACGCAAACACACACTTCACCATGATGTCTGATAGCCATCATGCTGCCATTCCAAATGGGACTTGCTTTTGTCATTGTGCTTCCATCCTTTCCAGGGGACTATTTTTGTTTCTCTTTCCAATTACAGCAATTCCATTCTGATCTTGGCTCTCCATCAGGCACAGTGAAGGCTCTGGGCTTGAGGAATTGCGAAGTAACTCTATATCCTCTGAGGCTTCAGAAAGGAAATAGTCACAGATTTATTGGGCTTTAAGGCAGTTTGGGGAGGAAACCAGATGAAGGCATTGTGCATCCTGGCTTAGATTCATAAGAAAGTCAGTATGTGTTATTACACATTAAATATGTCACTTGGAAAAATTATTTGAGAATAAAAGTAGGATGGATACTTAGAAAAAAGTTAATTACAAAATGCACTTTTATATATACAATTCAGCATAGAACATATCTAAGCTTCCAGTTCTTTTTTTATCTCCTGTCCACATGCACTTTTATTATGAAACAGCAATTGTGATTTGAAGTTATTTATCAAGTTTTTCAGGCCAGCTTTTTATGGAATCTCAAGTAAAGAAGAGGTGACCTTTAAATCGAGGAGTATTTCAGCAGGACATGGCTGTGTTCCTGTATGGTTTCCCAGTGATTTGGGCCAGCACAGCAGGGCCTATTTATGGCTGAAGCAAGGGACTGTAAAAGCCATGGCAGTGCAGCACTGTGCAAGTGTCCAGTGTGAGGTCAGACACCACAGAAACCAGAAATCCACCGTGCTTGGAGGGAGAGCAATTCCTCCTCATCTGGCTCATGCCCTGGTGGGACTGGTTTGTTGTGGTTCATCTGGTTTTCTTTAATTTTCCCCAGGTGCCATCACTGATGGCTGCTTAGGAAGAGTGCAAGAAGGTTTCAAGAGATATCCCAAAGATCTTCAGACCTTCCACTGTGTCACTGCTCACTGCAATGGCTTTCACTGCTTGTCTTTTCATGGTTCAATAATAGATTGAGCTACAGTGTTTGATCCATGTTGGCCCCTGAAGGAGAGGGAAACTATCTGCATGTAGGAGGAGCAAACCCTTCCATAAAGAGCATTAATCATGTTTTTGGGGGGATTTTTTACCTGTCTTCACAGCTCTTACTTGCCCAGAATATCTCACTCTCTTAGCTCCTGAGACAGAGTTTGCTGAATTCATTGAGGATTCAAAGAAGGAGTGGAGAAAACCAGTATAAATCTTCTGGAAAGCTGTGTATGAGGTTATTCCTGGCTTAACCAGGATAAGCAGTATCACAGACTTTTATTTTTTTAGCAGAAAAAGCAGAAGGAAATGGGAAAAAAGAAGGAATACTTAGGGGTAAGGAGCACAACTGCAGAAAGAGAGATGTATCAAGATATCACACCACTCATCTGTGCTCACAAGTGTGACTAGGATAGTCGCATCTCTAGTAAAAAATGGAAATGCTCTTTAGCAAAAATGGAATGCTCTTTAAAGGAATAAACATGAAATTTAATAACCAAACTCAGTCATGCTGCTTCTTGAATAAACTGAATTTCATCTAACTTTAGGTGCAGACTACATGGTGAGTTGCCTCTGGTTCTCCTCATGGAAAAAAAAAAAAAAAGACTTTTCTAGAGCAAGATTCATTTTGCTAGAGAACCAGTTGAATTTAATGACCCAAGATGTTGAAGCTCCTATTCTTCTCCATGGAGCATAAAACAAGCTGAGGGTGAGTAGCTATACTGGATTTAAGTCAGAAGGATTTTTGAGATTATTTCTGGGGCAAACATACCAATATAATTTGCTTTAAAGGTTCATAAATTTGTATTTAACTATGAAAAACTCTGAGTTGGGTATCAACTATTATAAAGCTGGCTTTTAAGAAATTAAAGAATAATTGAAACTGAAGGGTTTGCCTTACTCTGCAAAAGTGAGAGTTAGGGTTATACTTTAAAAAGTGATCTCATTTCATGTTTCCAAGAGCTGTGGCTCTGAGTTCTGCTGTCTTCTCAAACACCGAGTCATGATTACATCCTCAGTGGCAGTTATGTTTTTCTGGACTTGTTTAAGCCCCTCTGGAGAAAAGGAGCTGCAAAAATGTCAGCAAGGACTAAATCTGGACATCATGAGGTTGCACATAATGAAGAGTGTTTGGCCTCCATCACTGGTGGTGATGAGGCAAAGGAGGAATAGAACACAGCAGGGAGCTGGCAGGGCTGCCAGGAGAAGCAAAAAATGTGTAAATGTAAAGTATTTGCTACCAAATATAGGGAGAGTCCAAGAACATGGAGGCACAGGAGGTGTGTGCTGATATTTGCTGTTTAGGGGAAAGAAGGTTTTTGCATCAATGGCTCTTCCTTTCTGCATCTCAGCATGCTTTGCTTTCTTTGAGAAAATGGGTGAGGATTGATCTACAGACATCATGATGGCCTTGCTCAGACATGAAAACATCTCTCCACATTTTGGAAAACACCCCTGTCATGCCACAAAAAATGTGGCAGGGCTTACAGCTGAGCAGTGCCTTTCCTGAGGTGCCTTCCAAGACAATCTCATTGCTTCCTGTCCATCCATATCCATGTTGGTTCTTGTCCTGCTTATATGATAAATATTTTAGAGGTGGGAACATTCTTTTAGCAATATGTTTGCAAAGTATTTTGCACCTCAGGGCTTTCAAGGGGTCATTGCAACAGTAATATTATGTTCTGTTGGGACAACCTGCCACATTCCTGGTACAATCAGATGAGCCTGGAGAATGAGTGGAAGGGATTCTGCAGAAAATGTATCATTTTACAGTTCCAGGATCCTGCAGGTCTCAGCATGACATTTCTACACCACTTGGAAATCTGTATGCTGAAGCTGTGCCTGTCCCAGTAAAGGAAATGACCCTGGGGATGTCCCTGGCTCCAGGACCAGCTGCCTGCTGGGAACACCTTCTGGAGTGCTCTGTCACACTGGGGCATCACCTGGGAATGTTGCAATTGGCATAGGGTGAAACATCACAAAAAACCCCTTCATTTTGGTGACTTTACAGAGTGAAGGATTGTGTTTCATGTAACCACCAGTGTGGGCATAGCCACGGGTCAGAGAGAAGGTTCCTCTGTGCAGGATGGCACAAATGGAAAGGCACAGGACCCCACTTGCCACCACTTTCATACCTGTACCAACAGACACGAAAATCTGATGGTGCTGAGCACATCAGGCTTCCCAAATAGTGAGGAATATATTCACCTGAATTCAACTGCTTTCTGGTGCCTCATTGACATAACAACCACTGGAATTACCTAATCAATTGTGTCCTGTAAAACCTGCGTCATGTTTAACCACTGACTTCATTGCTTTTCCAATGTGCCTGAATGATTTTCCAAGTAACAGCTGTGTGAAGTCAATACAGTGGAGTATGAACCAATTCAGCAGCTACAAACAGCCCTTTATGTGTTACAATTTTCAGCCCTCACAGGGTATACAGCTCTCAATTTAGCTGGTGGCCCATTTTGGTATGTGACTGTTTTTGCAATACTGCTATAAATTTACAGAAATTTATGATCAGGAGACTAGAGGGAAGTTTTTATAAATGTTCATTCACATTAAGTTTTTGAAAGTTTCCCTTTTTTTATTACAGTGATTACGTTCTTACAAGCCAGTGATTCAAAATCCAAATCAGTTTCTAGAGATTTGTGATCATTTGGTATCTCTTGAATTCTGCTCCTTGAGGATTTGTGGTTATGCATAAATTTTTACCAGTGCTGAAATAATCTGAGTGCATGAGGGGACTATAACATTGGAGGCAATTAGTTTATTATGCCCACAGAGAATTTTGTGGATGAATTTGCCATATTTAGCAACAAAAACAAGAAGTAGAAAGTATATGCCAGTTTCCATCCATGAGACAGGTGGCTGGGGTCACTGGCAGCTTCTGGGATGGGATTTGGGCTGAGCTGGTATTCTGAGGCTGATCTTTGTGACTAGGCACACTTTGTGCCATCTATCTGCTGGTTCTGGGCATCTCTCAGGGACCGATATCCATTCACCTGGAAGGTATCTTCAAAACAATCCTCTGGGATGTGCAAACACAAGGTTATTTCTTGACATTGTTTCCCACTGCAGCTGGCTCTGGCTGAGGCCTCGTGGTACATGGGGAAACTGAGGAAGGAGAAATCAAAATACTAGGCAATGTGTTATGAGATGTTAATGGCCTGATTCATCTGAGAAATCCATTTTATTAGACAGTATTTTGAGTTCAAGCTCAGATGTATCATTTGTTAATATTTGTTAGCATAAAACACTTTGAAAGGCACTAGTTCCAGAAGACATTTAATTTGTGTGACTGTGCCTTTCAGCCTTTTGAATTGCTTTCAACTTAATTCTCTATTTTGAGATACATTTAGCCTTCACATGAGTCAGCCTGGTTAAAAGCTGAACAGGAGCTTTTTTTCACTAGTATAAAACTTTTCTCTCTCCCAAAGGTCAGGATTAGAGGTGGAAAGTATTTTTCCCTTGGTGTATATATTTTTAGCCCAAAAAATGCAGGTCTGGATCAAGCAAAATCATTTACATCTTACACATTGGCAAAAAATTCGCCCCAAAAAATAACCTCTGAGTCTACCTGACACAAACCTTTCCACTCAGGATCTTTGTTTTGGTCAGCAAACTTGGACTATGTCATAATTATTTTCTTTCTACTGAGCTGCACAAATGTGGCTTCAACATGTGTCCTATGTTGGTGAAAAAGGCTGTGCTCCAACTTCCATGTTTTCTTGTGTGCTTCCATGCATTCTGGTTCATTCCACCATGTACCTGTCACTGGCCTCATGACTTAGCTGAAAAAAATAAATATTTCCCAAAAAAATCTGTCAGTGCTGCTAAAAGAGCAGCTTGTCACAGCAGCACTGTGCTGAGCTGCCAGGCTGAAGCTGTCCTTTGGAAAAATGAGCTTCCCATGGAAAATAAGCATCAACTTCCCATAAAATATACAGTCTTGGGACAAAACACTTCTTGGTTCAGACTTGTTTAGCCTGAAGTTATGGCAGCGTGTAGAAACCTCCAAGGATTGGTTTTTACTGTGAATATCATGGTTGGGTTTAGTTAAACAATTATTTACAGGGTAGGGATTTTTCACCTATGCTTGGGTAGCTGAGATTGCAACTTAGCATACTTTTTTTGCATATTTTTTATTGAAAAAGCAGTGGAAAATGCCCAGACCACATTCAACAGTCCTTTTCTATACAATGTTTACCAGCATCCAGGAGAAAGTGCTGTTTTTCCCAGCTGGATCAGCATCCTTTGCGTTTTGTGAGGAAAATTCCTGGCCTTCCCTTGCCACAGAACAGGAGCTTTGCTGAGCCTGCCAGCCTAAAGGACATTGTCCAGCATCCACAACACAAGTCACAGCTTCCCAGGAGCTCCCTCTGCCTCCAAATTACAAATTACTGTGGCACTTGTCACAGTCCATCAGCAGGGCTTTTAAGAAACCCAAAGAAGAAAAATGGAACAGAAATTAAAACAAAACAAAACAAAACAAAACAAAACAAAACAAAAAAGGAATTATTGCATTGGAAACAGTGCAAAATGCTGCCTCAGCCTTCACATATCACAGCAACCCTGATACAATCCTGGCCATGAGCTGCTTTCCACCTAAATGCTGAGCATGGCTTGGCAAATCATGGGTCAGGAGAGCAGCTCATGAGCAGCCAAGGAAAGCTCTATTCTCAGACAGGGGCTGGAGCTACTCCAGAGTGAGGGTCCTCAAGCATGGAGCAGTGTGGAGATTGAGTCCTTGGCACCAAATGGTCAAATCCACTCCTTGCTGGGGCAAGGAAATTCTCAGTGTGAGGCTTAAAAGGCTCAGGCTCTGCTACCAGCTTTCACTGGGGGACATCCTTCATGTCCTGTCACATCCTTCTCTTCTGCCTCAGCTTCTCTGCCTTATAAACATGGGTAATAGTACTAATAGTCTTCCTTAAAATAGCTCAAGATTTTCTAATAATAGAAACAATTACAACAGCAATGACATAATTTTGATATAATTATTATTGTGCCTCCAAGGCTAGATAATTGAAATTATTTTGTCTTATTTTAATTTCCTTCTTTTAAAATTTTTGTTACTCCCCATGCTTATAAGACAGAAATCTGCTTTCTTTGGAATTCCACTCTACATTTAAAAAGGAAGAAAACACAGCAAAGCATAATCCAGCAACAATAGTCCATATCTTGCAAAAGTATAGTTTAAATAAAAATATTCGCACAGTTTGTGCACTGGGATCCTGCATCCCATGACAGTGCTCCTGTGCCAGGCTAAGGCTTATTCTGCAGCTAAAATGCTGCTGGTAGCTGCGCTGAATGATCTCTTGCTCACCCTGGTGTGGAGCATCTCCTATTAAATGGCAAAATCTTACTGGAATATAGAAATCTCTCTTGGTCAATGAGTCTCTCTAAGGCATAGAACCATAGAGTCAGAGTATCTTGAGATGGAAGGTCCTGTAAAGATCATTGAGTCCGAACTCTTGGCTCAACACTCAGGATTGTCTTCAAACACCAGTTTGATCTTGGCACCACATTGACTGAGAAGAAACTATGAATGATGTGTTCCCATCGGATTTCACATATTCTCTGCTGAATCAGGACACACATAACACAAACCTTACTTCAGAAACTTGTTCCAGGCCCTCAAGCTCACACTCCGATCATGCTAAAGGTCACAACCTGAACAGCATCAATTTGCTTTTTTCCCTAGAGTCCTAAAATGTTTGCTATAAAACATGTCAGAGGGAGTTATGGACAAATGACAAAACAGATTAAAATGAAGTACAGGCTGAGATTTTAACATTTGAACAAACACATATTAAGCCAAAAAAAAAAAAGAGTTAACTGATGTCTAATTTCCCATGGTAGCTATCTGATGCTTGAGATGTCTTGAGGCTGGAAATGAGAAGAGAAATTTGCTTTACACCATTTGAAGGTGGCTTTGAATAGGTGTCACAGTCCAACCTGGAAAATGGGAGATTGTGAAATGGCTCCACCCAGGGAAGGGTTGGTTGAAGCACTCACCAAACAGCCAAGCCTGTATCTGCAGACAGGGATGTGTTTGGCTTAGCTGGAGGAGTCTGGTGAGAGGGTGTGAATACCTGGGGTGTCACTGCAGAAGAAATAAATTCCCTCTTGCTCCACATCTTGAAGGACCACTGCCACCAGCAAAGATCAGGATGGGGAGAAGATCTTACAGGTCCTGTGTGCTAATGCTGTGCACCTGGCTGTGCAGACAGAGAGGTAACAGAGACTTGAGTCTTCTCTACTTTGGACAAACAGCCAATTCCATCTTGTCCCATCCTTTTCTGGCAGAACAGGACGAAGAGGGAGCAGCAGCCTTCCTGCACCAGCTGGATCCTGCTGTAGGAGATGGCATGGACATGTCTATGGTGATTCCAGCTAGTAGAATTTTTTTTTTTTAACTACCAACAAAAGCAGCTATACAAACTGAAGTTAAAACTCCCTGGTAAGATCTAAAGGCTTCCTCTTAAATTCTGGGAAATTTTGCTCTGAGTTCCAGGCACAGTGACTCAGATTCACCTCTAGCAGTAAGATGAACTGTACTGCAATATTCTCCAACACTGCTGCACAAATAAATCATCTTGATCCACCTCTACTTGAATGTATATTTTTCACATTTTCGAAATGGCTCTAGTTTCATTCCATGCATTTTTTGTTGTGAACCCAGGCTAGTTGTGTATATTAAATTTTATATAAAATACTGAACCTTTCTTTGGGCTTACAAAGCAAACCCCAGCATTGTGAGTGGTAGGAAACAGGTTTAGCTCCTACTCCAGGAAAGTTGTCTCGAGGTTGCCATGCTGGGAAGCACAGAGAAGATTGCTTATCAGTAGCCAAAAAGTTATAGCAGAGAGGATGTCTTTGTGTTTTTTGGACAATGTGATACAAATCTAGGAGGTGAACCAAAGGCTAAGGAGCAGATTGGGCCTTGCAATAACCTTGTCTCTAACCTTGTTTCATCATCCATTTCCCATAGGATAAATCCTCATATCTCACTACTGCTGTGCTGTTAGTGATGAGCAAGGACAGCTGCTCTGGAGGTGTGTGAAGTACCTGGAGGTACCCACATGTGAAATAGTAAAAAAATGCCGTCCTCATTGCTCTCATGCTGTATTTTTGTTCTGTCTGTGGTGCTGCTTCTTCCATCTGGAGCAAGAAATTCCAACATGACAACCCAGTTTTACGTAAAAATAATAACATCTTCAGGTCTGTGAACACTCAAAGTGCTGCACAGATGATCAGCAAGGAACCCTGAGTCCGGTGAGTTATCCAGTGGAGGAGCATCTGCATCCCATAGGAATGAGCCTGGTTCAATCAGCCTCGTGCCCACAATGCAATGCGTTATTTATTTCTGACCATCACTGCACTGGGAGCCTACAGCTCTGAATCACAGCACCAAAGCCATGCTCTGGAGCCATCATGTTCAGCAGGAGCATATCATCTCTTCTGTGGAGCAGAAGCAGCTGAGGATGTGCCTTGTGTTGCCAAGTGACCTAAACACTCTCACACAGCCACTCCTCTTAAGACGAGATAATCTTATCTTGCAAAATCACCAAAAAAGTCCTTGGAGATTTGCTTCTTCATCTGTACTGGCCAGATCTCAGCAGCTGAATGGTGGAAACTGGTCCAACATTTTTTGTGAACTTTCCCATCTTTTGTCTCTGCTCCATGTGGCTTGAGAATTTATCACAATATTCCCTCTCCTGCTGGCATGTAGGGAACAGAGGGAAGGGGGTCAGAGAGGGAAACCTTAATCAGAATTTTTCCAAAAATCATTTTGTGTTTGTGGTAAGAGATTCATTCCTCATTCTTTTTAACTTTACTGACCTAGATTAGATCTTGGATAACAACCAAACAGTCATGAGAGAGAGGATGGCAACTTGTGGTAAGAGGAGAGAGAGGGGATGGGTGGCTGTGCATGGAAGTGGAAAAGCACTTCTGGTACTGGTTCTGCTGCTCAGCATGTGCAGCTTCACCCCAAGGAGCTCAGCAGGAGCCTGGGTTTGTGCCGGAGCTGGATCCAGCCCCACTGCAGTGCCAGGACCCCTCAGCTATGTCAGCACCATGTGCTGTGCTCCATGGGCAGGACTCCTGACAACTAGCAGAAACACAGTGAACTCTGATATCTCTTCCTTTGCAATTAATTTGTTTTAGAGTGTTATCTTCTACCTGGGACATTTCTCATTCATTTATTTGCCTTTAAGTGGCTGTCTCCAGCACTCTGTCTGCTCTGCCTGACATATCCCTAATCTTTTTTCCAAGGAGTGGAACTTCCTGGCTTTCTTTAAAAACTAGATATGTGTCTATATGCATAAATCCCTAAGGCACAATAATTTGACTGCTTGGTTATCTTTAGGATTGCCATTTTCATTTTGCTTGGCACAAGAGAAACAGAGCAGAATTACTGAAGCAGACAAGCTTTGGCTGTAGAATCTCATAATGGCTTTTGTTTCTGATCAACTGGAGAAAAAGCTGGAAGTCTTTTAACTTGTTTGACTACTCTGTACACACCTTCCTGGCCCCAGCTGTACCTCTGGAAGAGGTTCCAATCCCCAGCTGATCTTTCCTCTGTCTCTGCTCTGTTGCCATGCCCTAGTGTCTTCCAGCAAATCAGAACACTCAAATTTGGTCTGTGACACTTCAACAAGCTCAGCCCTGTTAGCTGAGCCCAATGTTTGAAAAGGCTGAATCAGTCACCTCAGCTTATTTTCCTAGAGGTTGTCAACAGGTCACCCATGTGAACTGCTCTGCAAATGGGGCTGGGGGTTACCCCCAGCAGCCTCTGTGACAGGGGATGTTATCTACCAGCACAGCTCAGTCTGGTGTGCTTGCCAGTGAAAGGCAAAACAAAGCAACCCCTGCTCTTTGAAGGTTAATGATTTCTGGTATTTTCTATTCACTAAAGGGTGATGAGGTACTCATCATCCCCTGCTGAGACAGATGGGCATTGCTGTACACTGGAAAATGTCTTTGCTTCCATTGATTATAGGAACTTTGTTAGACCAAGGATCAAGTCTTTTTTCATGTTTAGAGCCAGGCCAGATGTCTCCCACTCATTCACGACATGATTTGGCATTATAAGACCTCAGATATGTAAGGCAGCACACTTGTGAGCATCATGAAAGCAGACTGGAGAACCCTCCAATATGAATCCTCTGCAGCTGCCATGGGACATGGAAGGAACAGGTGAGTGGATGTGCTTTTTCTTGCTTATACACACTCACTATAAACTATAAAAGAGTTGTTATTTCTCTCCTCTCCTTAACAGCACCCTGGGTGATCAGCAGATGAGCTGAAGAGAAGTGGAAGGAGAGGCATGGAAGATGCTGCTACTCCTTTCCATACAGGTACAATGGGACGAGCTTGTGACCCCGTACACACAATGACCACTACAGCTGAGCAGCTGGAGAGTTCATGCAGGCTATTCTTCCCCAGATCAAGAACCAGAAAAAAGAGCTAAACAAAAAGAAAGTAAAAGAAAAGAAAATACAAAAATAAAAAGGAAAAAAAAAAGAGGAGTCTGCTTCTTCCTGCCCCAGCTCTCTCCCAGGCAGTTCATCTTACACTGCTCCCTCTTGGCCCACAGGTCTCAGGCTTGGATTGTGCATGGGCACAGAGCAGTATGCTGTTCAAACAAACCAATGCACCATTTGAGATGCCTGTGGCCCCTGCTGAGTCCCATCTAGATGTATTAATAGGTCACAAGTTAAACCTGGGTGTCTGCTTGCTCACTTTTTGAAAATAAAGCTTATGTGCCAGGCGTTGTACTTAAGGTCACTCGCACAAGGCGCCTATTTAGTCTCAGAGTCAGCAAAGCCAGATCAGTGGTCTGGGGAGAAGAAAAAGCTACTTGAACTTTATAGGTTAAGAAAATCCCCAGCTAAAGTGGATCATCGTTGTTAAGTTTCCAGTTACATCCAAAGAAATGTCAACACTGATGTTTTGCGATCAGGATGGTGAGTAATTTTACCTAAACACAATTTTTTTTTTCAGACTTTGGTCTTGCAAGGTGTTCCCGGATTGGAGCTGTATTCTTTCTTCTCAGATCCAGTTTGCAGATTCCAAGTGCAAAACAGAATTTCATTCTTCCACTCATTTCTTTTTATATCTAATCTACTCTTTAAGAGGATCTTCAAAGTCTCCTGGTTTGTTTTTTTTAAGCAGCAAGTCATTGCTGACAAGTGGGAGCTGCAAACAGGATCTTTTGGGCTCAACTGATTTGTTTTTAAAAGACTCAACTTAACTGTGACTTCACACTAAAACTGAGCAAAAATCAACCAATGATTCAGTAATTTTCTGTTCTCAAGCTTTCATGTGCAGTAATAAAAGTCGGTCTGGAGGGACAGCTTGTATTTGTCTATCATGATTTTACAGAAATTAATTCATTAATTAATTGTGGCTTCCAGAGATGCATATGAATGATATTATGAGACACAATCAAAAGTCTCATTGATGACTGGCCAAAAAAAAATCACAGAAAATTAACAGAGTAGTGGCAAACTATTTAAAACATCCAGAGCTCAAACACCAGTGGATTTGTCTGGGATACCTACCACATGGGTTGGCTATTGTTCTTATTCTTTTCCTTACTACTTATTTATGTCCATATATATATATATGCATGATGCTTCATAAAAGAAATCAACCTCACATGCAGGAATATAGACACTAGACACACTAAGAAGATTTCCTTTTGTTGGTTCATATAGACACTTAGGCCAAAGACAAAAAGTTTATTCACACCAATGAGCCAGTCTCAACTTCCTGATAGACTCATCAAAGGGCATAATTACTTTCCCTGAGACCTTTCAATCTGCCCCAGCCTTACAGCTGGAGGAGGAAATTGCTTTCCCACCCTGGGAAAATGTAGAAGGTTTTGATTGCTTCCTCCTATTCAGAGGGATCCTTGGGATGTATCATATTACCAGCTTCCAGCACCCACCACAAGGACTCACAGAGAGCAGAGAGTGCTGACCAGAATTTTGCCCAGGTACAGAGTCAGTCCTTCAGCCAGGGTCAGTCTCAACAGACTTCAGCTGAATGTAGATGTGGCCTTGCTCAAAACAGTGAAGAAAAAGCTGGTGAATTACTGTGGGCCTAAGTATGGGGGTTTTTTTCCCCCATCTCTGAGATGGGAAAAGCCCTTCATCTGCTTCAGGACAGAGAGTGAGTAGAAAGAGTAAGAAGAGAGCAGCAGTCTCCCATGCAGCCCCCAACTTGGGAAAGCAGGTGGAGTGGAGAGGAGAAACCACCTTTCAATTGTGTTTTAATGAACAAGTTGTTTGTTCTTCTGTGTCCTTTGATGAATGGGTGTTTTCCTTCAAAAGCTGACGTTTGTCTTTCATTATGCCCAGCATATGCTCTACTAGGCAGGACCGTTTTTCTAGACTAGATAAATAAACATGAAAATGAATTTATCTCACAGAAGCATGTTCTCTTTCAAGTCTGGCACAAGCCTGCCCTCTCCCCCAATAAATCTCTGTGTAAATGTGTATTCCTCAGCAATCCCTCCCCCTTACATCAAATGGAGACATTTTGTAAGCTCCCATCTCCACACAGCTCAGGAAAGCTGCCACTGACTCCAGGCACTTAGTGGCAGTGATTTAAGTACAACTCGCAGCTGAATTTGAGAGCTCTTTATCATCAAAAAGAAACTTTTCCAAACCAGAAAGCATCCAAACTCTTTTCCCAGTGAGTGGTAGATAGCATTTTAACCCTCAAATTATGGGGCTGATGTGAAACAGCACTGCCTGCAGGCTCTGGCATGGGATCTGCTGTTGGATGGAAGCTGGGTAGTGTAGTATGATGCCAAAGTCTCCCCTTTGAGAAACAGACTGTTCATTTGGTGTACAGGCCTGTGGATAAAGCTGGTTAAATTTTCAAAGGCATTTTGGTTTCCCTCCAAACTCGGTCCTATCTGCTGTTTGTTCTGTATTGGTTCACAATCTGATCCTGCACATAGTTTCTTTGGGTTTAGACATGGCAAAACATGTCCAGAAATGACAATTCCCGAACGTCTCAGTCATCGCATGCCTTAAACCCACTGAAATGTACACTGAAACCAAGGCACACTGGGGCACTTTGCAGCTTCTCACCTTCAGCACATGAGGGACACGTCTCTTGAACCAGTTCAGACAAAGAGAGAAAGATGGGTGAGTCAGTTCTTCAAATCACTCAGCCTTATGTCAATGAAACTTTTGCAATCTGTCAGTATTTTCACAAATACCTCAAGTAGTTTGGTCAAATAATGGCCCTGATTCATGAAGGTACTTTTAAGTATGTGCTTGGCTCTGACTGCACATTGGTGTCTCCTTGGAGTCAGTGATACTGAGGTGTATCTGTGATTATGTGCATGTTTAAGTGCCTTTGAGTGCTTAACTGATGGCTAGAATAGGGCCAGCATTACTCATTCAGTAACACCTGTCCTACTACTGGACAAATAATAAATCAAACTGGTCAAGCTGTCTCTGAGCTCATCTGTGAAGCATGTTGTGATGGCAACCACTGAGAGTACAGATCCTCAAGCGGGTCCTGACTATTACAGGCACATCCCTGATATGTAGGAGGTGAAGAGCATTCCAGGACTTTCAGAGAAGTTTGACTTTGAAACAGGACGTACAGACTTGAGATTAATCTGTTTCTCTCACTCAAGATTTTTATTCTGAGTCCTACAAGAGAAATTAGTTCAGCATAAATGGGATTGTGCTCCTTGAAGATTTCGAGCTGCATTGCAAACACATTACAAATATTTTGTAAGCCCCTGCAAAGTTTCAACCTCCTTGATTAAAGAATAGCAACACTGAAAACAGCCCTAGTCATTGCAAAGGTTGTTGCGATGGCTTGGCCCAGACCATGCCTCAACCTCACCCTCAAATTTGCAGCACCCCCACATCTCTAGCAGCACAACTGCCTTCAATTTGTTGCTACTGCAAGGGAGGTAGAAAATCACTTTATTTGGCCAAGTTTTACTCCATTCTCCCCCCTTGAAAAGGATGACTTTATCTGGCTTGCTGATGATTTCTTTCCCAGTAATGTTTATATTGATCATATGCAAGTGTTAAGCTATGTCTCACTCAGGCTGCATTCTGCTCTTAACTGGATTACCATACAGAGAATGTTACAATGAGGCGCCGAGGGCTGCCGGGTCAGCCTGGTAAATGATAGCACCTCTTGAAGCTATAATGGATGAGAGTATCCTTGATAAGATTTGACACTTGTACTATATGTGCTGTCACAGCAAACATTTTGCTTTTTTCTTGATGTTTTTAAGGCCATAAATACTGGTCTCTAATGTTAAGTATGTGAACCTCACATTAATCACACTGCCAGGGAGAGCAAAGCGCTTTGCTCATAAACTGAAATGGAGCACAGTTAATCTATCAATGTTCTGTAATGAGGACTATTATAACAAAGTATTTAGGTTGATTTACTGATGGCTACACATCTCTGGTAATGGTCACACATCAGTAAAAGAGCAAAGGGGCCATCTGGATCACCAGGAGTCTGAGATTTATTGAATAATGTAAAGATCCCTCTTTATCTCTACTGTAAAGTTCTTAAGCTCATTCTTAATCAGTTCACTTTCTCAAGATCAGTCTGCTCACCAGGGCATCACTGCCCAGTGTACGTTTGGGTAGCCTAGCCCCTCAATTTCAGTATTTTCAAATACCTCCTTCATTTCAGAGACATGACAAGAGAAGCAAAGGTACTTTGCTGATTTTAGAACTGCCTCAAAATAAATAAAGAAATTTTAAAAAAAAAGCTAAAATCAACTAGCCTGAACAATACTTTTATTTAGTCTGTCTACTGTGTAATCTGTGTCTAGCATCTTCCCACAGATATTTGATCCCTGTCAGAAATAGATGTTAAATAGATACAGAACACATCTGCCACCCCTACCTTGAAAGTTTTAAATCTGGATATTATCAGGTAGTTAATCAGAGTAACAATTGTGGGCTCAGGATGCAGGAATAATCTCACTTTCCCTTAGAAATCTGCATTAGAAATACCTGCACCCAATTAGCACTTACCCATCTTTGGTTTGATATATGGTTTTTGATGAGCTCTGGAGCATTTTTTAAATGCTCACATGACAGTAGGTGAACTATGCTCATTGAGGTATTATTCTTCCTTCTCATGAAAGATTTCTGCCATAGGGTCACTATCGCTGTGCAAGAAACACCAGACAGTACATTGGCAAGCCTAGGAGCTGGGCCTGGGGGCACTGTCTTGGGGCAGCACTCCCAGATGTACACAGTGGGAAGGTAGTGAAAAGTGAATAACCAGCTCTTCCAAACCCCAAACCAGTTTAATTTAAGGTGCTCTGCAATAGGATCAATATTCAGAGCACCCATAAGGCTAGGAATTAAAGCTCCTCTTTCAGCTCTGCTTTATCTAGGAGAAACTTCAAAATATTAATATAAACATACTTTTTTAGGATGCTTCTTCTGGTGGGCGTTAAACTGAAAATACCAGGTTTACACACAAACTCCTCACCTTTCCCATGTGGGACCATTTGTGCATCATCCACACAAGTGTGAAGATGGACAGTCCCTTTCTAGTACGGAAATAGTGCTTAGAGGCATTTTGCTTGCTGCAGGTGAATTCAGTCTTGAAGGGAGATCAGTAAGTCTGATTTTCAGAAACCAGCTGATAAAACTTTGAGTTCATTGAGGGCATCAGGTGAGTAGAGAAGACTTTAAAAGAAAAAAAAGCAAAAAAATTCCTTCCTCCATTTGCACAGGCAGCATTGGAAATAAATGACCTCTCAGGAAAAGAAGGAAATTAGTTCTCCAAATACCATATTCAGTTGTGGAATCAGGCTTCTCTTGCCACTGGATGCAAAGCAATCACCCCAGCTGCACACTCACCAAGGCAGGCCAAATTTGGTTGAAGAAATGGGACAGGAGAGGCATTTCTTCTAAAAGGTCATCAGTAATAAAAACATACTTCTTAAAAGACCTTCTCAGTCCCTGTCTGGCTCCAGTTCCACAGGAGAGATGATTGTGTACACCCTTTGCCTTTTCTGTCAGCACAGCTCGGCTCTGCGCTGAACATGTTGTACCACCACTCACTTGTAATGAAAAGCTGCTGCCTGCTCCACACTGGCCAGAGGATGAGAAGAGATGCCAGATCAGAAAATAGAAGTGGCCACAGAGTGTCTGGGACAAGAAGTGCCACTGAATGAGAGCAACCAAAAATACACTTTTCTCTCACTTGGCACATCCACAGATATCAGCCATGGATGAACACCCAAGAGGAGAACATGCCAACAGGAACCCAGAGTGCAGCCCCTGGGGAGGGTAAAAAGAGTTGGCAGGCATTTCTTGCTGTACCTTAGATGTAAGGATTATTGTGGAGCTGTATTTCTTTAGCAGACTCAGAGATTGCTAGATTGAGCAAAGGGATATCCCAGGAAAAGGTGTTAGAAGATAAAGCCAAAAGAAACATTCAACCAAAACTACTATTTAATAAAGTGCTTTGCCTTGCCTTCTTCAGGAAGTAGAAAAGACTTTTTCTCCTACTTTTTTGTCTTCACTTTCCATCATTTCCCCTCACTCTCTCTGTTTTCTTTTTCCCCTAGTTTCTGCATTTCTTGAATTTGAATACTCCAAGAGTTCTGGATGTGAACCTGAATTCTGATCCATATTTCACCACTTGCTTCTGTTTTTCTAGCAGGGCACTCTGAATGACAATGTGCTCAGACTGTGGGGGAGCACAGGCCAGATTTCAACCTGTGTGCTGGGGTTAGATGTCAGATCTGATTCTTGTATTTCTCATCTGACAAGAGCTAAATAATGCTAAAAGTCACTTGATTTGAATTTTTGGAGGGATAGGAGAGGTGTATTGGTAAGGAACAGTCCAGGCATAAATGCCCCAGCTCCTTCCCAGTGCATCCAGACCCCAGGAGTTCATCATCCACTAAAAGCCTCATCTATGAAAGCAGCCCTAGAAGTTCTACATATTTCTGTTTGTTGGCTAGTGATCCTGACAGGAGATTTTTTGACCCATTTTGAATGGATGACCAAAATTCTGACTGTCCCCAGAGCACTGGGAAACTGTAAAGCAAACAGCATTTCTCTCTTGCTATGGAACACCTGTGAAGCCTTTGCTTATCTCAAAGGTGCCAGGGAAGTTAAAAGTAATTTGTAAAAGTGCCTTGGCCTGATTTATATATTGCCAATGCTGCTATTTAAACAAGAGACGCAATCACTCAAGGTCTTCTCCTTAGATAGCAGAAAGAATGAGATACCACCAACAGATGTGAGGCAGACTGGCTCAGTCTGGGCAGCCTCTGCACACTACAGCAGCAGCCTAAACTGAGTAAATTCAGCTTGAGTATTCCAGAGAAACATCTAGGTTTGGAAATAAATTAATCTGGGTTTGTGAAAGTGCTATATTCACTTTTTGGTAATGTCACTGGAGCTTAAATATATCATAAAAACCTTCTTTTTATGTTGACATAGATTGGAAGCTAAAACTGTAATGTGCCAATGTTTATGGTGATTAATGTTTCCTAGTGCCTTACCAAGAATAGCTAATTTGCTACTGCTAGGTAGCGATTGATGGGAATTAGGACAATGCTAGAATATTTTACCTTGTGCAAAGTTGGAGTAGGAAAACCCTTGAATGGAAGGCAAGGCATGTCCCACTTTTGGCAGACAAATCATTCTGGAAATAGATACAATGATATTTAAAATAGCCTTGCTTGAATTAGGTTTATTCAACAAGTCTGGAGGGTCGGGGATAGCTCAGAGAATATATGGCTACATATGGGCTGCCATATATTCTGTTCTTTGGAGACTTATTTCTCCTCTGGAATCACAGCATGTGTGCTATCTAAAAATCCAGCTCTACCCTCAGCTGCTCTAAATCAAGCAATTACCCTGGGGCTTGGTTTGCTTATGTACTCAGACAGTGAAAAGGGCACTGGTACAGACAATATTGAGCCCCACTTCCCATGGAAATCCCAGCCATGTTTTCCTGCATGTCTGTCCACTGGAGAGGCTGCCCAGCAACCCGGCTTTGTATAAACAGGCTGGTGAAACCCCAAGAGCAGAGAAATATATTTTGGGTCCAAATTTGGAGTTGAAATAGAGCAGAGCCATCAGAAAGAGTGTAAATCAGAGATGAAATCCCCACTTAACCCTGACAATGAGGTCTAATGAATAAGTGCCCAGCCCTATCTTGACTTGCAACGCAGTGCTCCCCCGTTGAGCTCCACCAGGACCCCCAGATTCTCACCCTCTCAACTGCAGAGACACTTTTTTGTAGGGCAATGAAAACTATGACTTATACACGTTAAAATTATTAAATGAGTTGCAGAGTAAAAATAGGAGACGGGGCCCAAGCACCTCTGTTGTCTGACACCTCCTGATCAGCCTGGCTGATCTCCAGCCCGGGCACTACACAAGTTGTCAGGAGGGAAGGTGTGGGAGAGCAGGAACACTCGTTATCACTGGGAGGGCAGGGAAAGGAGCCAGGCTGGAGCTGAGTGCCTTGGCGAGGTGATAAGTGCCGTGGAGCAAGCCGCGTGTGTCAGCCAGCAGACGACCCTGCTTGCCAAGGATGGAGTGCATGGGGATGTGAGAGCCAGCTCTGTTGTTATTGTCGTGTCCTAAGGAGTAAGTGCACTGGATTCTACATGCCTGTGTGTTTGATCAGGAGAGCACCACTGACAGACAATAAATAAACAGAGATAAAAACAAGATTAAGCAGGTCCTTCTCCTTATCGCTGCTCCTTTATCCCTATTGATCTCTGCCCAGTCCCTTTTCATCCAGCCTGGAATTCCTCACATGCTTGAACCACGAGCTGTCACATCTAATTAAAAATGTGATGCGAGGTTTTGCATGCAGCAGCGAGTATTTTCCAGTGATGGGCAGCTGTGCCTTTCTCTATGAACACTCATCTTGCCATTGTGAAATCCAGCTGGGTTTGTAGCCAAGGGATGGCAGACATGAACAGGAAAAAAACAACCTACTTTTTGGTTCAATCTTCAGGAATTGTCCAGCCCTCATTTCCAGGGGTGGAAATGGTGGTCACCTTGTCTAAGCCTCATACCCTGGCAGAGAAAAGTTGGCTTTCTACTTTTATCTGTTTATTGGGGACATTTCTCCCTTCCAAGGTCTCTGTGGTAGGTGGGCCACAGAGACACATAAACCCTTCTCTCCTCCTTGCTTGCTAGCCATCTCTTTCATCCATTTGGATGAAAGAGTGTAGACTGAAAGAGTCTTTCAGGCAACCACTAAGATGAATGAGACGAGTTTCTTCCCTGTCTTACAACAGTGAAATTTAGATTTCAAACACTATAGATCAGGTTTTCTCTTCCTACCCACTCTATAAAGAGGCTTTGACTATTTTCTCTTCTTTTAAATGATACAAAGGAAGGATGTTTCCAAAGAAAAAGTGATCACTGGCTGATAACTCCATTTCAACCCCATCCCCACTCCTGCATGATGTAAATTTTCCTCATCTCCCTGGGTTAACTGCTGCATTCATGCTCATCAGATCACTCTGAACTCACTGAATGAACTTTTTTTGATTGCTTAAAACAATTAAAATATGACAGGTAAATATCATTGGGGCAGTGTGTCCTTCTTCATAGAGAAGATGTTTTTGTACACTGAGCAGTTGTGGGCCCATAAATACCACAGATGTTTAAGGTCTGCATGGATGTCTAACAACACCCAGGGAATGGCTTTGAGGTGAAAATGAAGTCCCTCATTTTGTGCACCTAACAGTGCTGAGACAAACAAGGCTAAATTAGGAGGTTACCAGTGTAAGGGTAAACAACACAGAAAAGGAAACACAAATAGCACTGTATTTTCTGCCTGACTTTTTAATCTCTACATTCTACCATACTCTGATTTTGTTAAAACATTCAATAAAAAAATCTCTTGAACATGGCTTTTCCTCATGCTTTCATGGTCTCTGGAAACTATTAGAACTCTGGTTTTGGCTTTGGTTTTTAAAAGTGGCTGGTGGCTTTAGATGAGGCAAAATTTCTGAACATGGGGGCCAATGTTATTAGGGAGATTGGTGGAGCTAGGGAGTAAAACCAGGCATGATTATGGAGACAGAATTTGATTCCCCCAGGTCTGATCCCCTCTAGGTACCTTCATTTTTCAGGGCTAAAACATGTTTGCAATTTGGAGACTTTGCTGAGCTCTTCCCCCTTCTGAAGTCAGACCTGACTGTGTCTCAGGCTGGGCATCCAAAACTATAGATATTTTGGAAAAGATAGATCATGTCACTCCTTTGATTTTGCAACTTTTTTGCCTGTCCCTAGGAATAAGACACTTTACCTCAGATTTACAATGTGATCCAACAGGCAATCAGTGTGAGCAGGATTTTTATTCATTCTTTCCTATGCCATCATTCAAGATCCCACATTTTATTTCTCGCCACTAAAACAATATCATTAGACATGAAATATATGTTGCCAGGCCCTCCCCCATCTCACTTCTCTCCCTCCCTTTTTTTCTGAGGAGAAAGAAAAGAAAACTTCTTTTCAGGATACATTGTAGGGAGTGCTCATGAACTGGCAATTTATTTTCTCCTAGGTTTGACACTGCCAGGCCCTTAGTGCTTTTATTGACTCTGGCTAAACACAGTGACAATTATTTTTGTTGGTTTCAAATCACCTTCTCCAGCAGAGTGTGAAGTCAGCAGGTTTTTTTTGCATGCTGAGCATGCCCTTTCAGACAACCTAAGAGGAGCAGAGGGAAAGATGATGGGTTTTTTTTCATTTTTATCCACTTGCACTTTGGCATTCTCTGAACTGACCTTTTGTTTTGACGCAGGGAAAGCAAGGGAGAGGCTCACAGATCAGAAATGGGTTGATGGTCAAGGATGAAAACAGAGCTGGGACATCCTTATCTGAAAGTTCCTACTTGCAGAAACCTGTTTTTCCCTGCATGTCCCTTCTGGAAGCCCCACACATTTCCCTCTGTGTATGCACACACAACACACCCAGAGAATGCAGGAGTCCTCCCATCCCTCCATGGTCGTGCAAAACCACCCAGCCAGAAATCTCCAGCCCTTGTTTTCCTCTTTCCTCAAGAGCATGGTGCCTTCCAGGTCACCATAAACCCTCTGCTGGGCTGTGAGGGGCCAGGATGATGGTGAAAAGGAGCTGTTTCTCAGAAAAAAAAACCTTTGGCAAAGGTCTCCTGGAGCATTTGTGGCTTGTGGGATGTGCATTAGTGCAAGCATTTATTTAATGCATTTCATGCTATCCCCTCCATCTCCACTTATCTGTTCCTGGCAAGGCCCAGGAAAAGCAAATGGCCCCAAAATAATGGCAGTGTAGATTCAGCCTGTGGGATGCTTCACAAACTGCATATCAGTTACAGCAATTTTGAACATGATTTGTAAGGGTTTACAGACTAGCAAAGCTGCTTGGGAAGGAAATAAAAATATAAGCCAATCTTTGAGTCTACCACTAGGATGAATAGAACAAGTTTCTTCCCTGTCTTACAACAGTGAAATTTAGATTTCAAACGCTATAGATCAGGTTTTCTCTTCCTACCTACTCTACAAAGAGGCTTTGACTGTTTTATCTTCTTTTAGGTGGTACAAAGGAACAGTCAGTTTCTGGAAACACAGTGGATAGATCTTCTCTGGTAGAGGAGCTGGAGAATCATCCAAAAATGATCTTTCATTTAAATTATTTCTTCAAACTTTTTTGCCACATTAAATAAAATGTCTCCATAACATTCTGAAAAATGTTAAAAATTAAAATTGCTGAAACATACCTCTCAAGTAAGCCATCATAGTGAACATTGCTGCTTACTTGGGAAGAAAAGCTTCCTGTCAATTAAAAAAGCATTTGTTAATGTCTCACTTTTACAGTTGTGATAACGAGTAAAGTCTGAAGTTTCCATTGACTCACAAGGATGTTCAGCCATAACTATCACCTTGTCCAAACTGTGAGAAAATGAAGATATAAATAATCTTTTCCAGACGGTGTGACCTGCTGAGGCACTTGAATTGATCAATAGACATCAATACCTACCTTCAGACAGAATCTGTCAAATGCAGAAGGGTTTAATTTGCGCTTTACACAGGAGGTTAGAAAAGCCCTTAAGCTAAAGAACAACTAAAGGACAGTTTTAAAAAACCTTGGTTGTGGTGGAAGGGTTGGCTTGAGGTGTCCCTGTTTTCCAGAAATCCCACTTGTTCTTGCCCATGTGCTACCATTAGGTATTGCTTCTGGTGTGTCAGGACAGGTGCTTCAGGTCATGCAGGACAGAGATCTGAGCAAAATTCCCTTTCTCCCACACAAAGGACTTGATGCTTTTGGACAGAAGACACCTCGCTGGTTTTGAAAGCAGCATGGATCATGTCTCCAGATGGTTGGCTATTTCAGCAACAAGATAGGGAAATTTCTATTTGCCTACAAGAACAAACATCCAAATGCACATTTCTGGTTTTGTTGCCTCTCTGCCTGTGCACAAAGCCTCGGGAAAGACTGTGATGACTGTGCAGAAAACAGACTTCCTCGTCCCTCCATCTGCACCTTTGTGTCCCACCAGCCCTGAGAGGTTTTCTCCTTGGATTTGCCTCACAGATCATTGGGTTGGTGCAACTGAGGGCTTGGCCCAAGGACAGACTCTGGAGCCTCCCCATCTCCGTCTGCCCTCACACTGTTGCCCTTCCCTGTCCACAGCAGCTCTCAGGAGATGTCTGTGGTTCTGATCCAGCTGCAGTCTCCTGCATGAACCTGCCAAGGGGCTCATCCAAATTGTTCCTCATTAGCTGTTGTAGGGCTCCTGACAGCAGCTTTTCAGCTTGGACTGAAAACTGTTTCTAGTTGGTGCTTCCCCACAGGGGCAGTGTTATTGCCAATAGGAGTCCAGTGTGTTTGAGAGCTGTGGATGAAGCAGGGGAGGGAATATCCCTTTTAACCAAGGGTGCTCCACAGCAACAAGCCAGTGTCTACTCACCAGCCTCTCCAAGCTGCCTCTCCATGCTTTTTGCTTGGCAGGCCCTCCCTTCCACCATGGAAGCACAACTGGCCCCAGCCACTGTGTGCCCCCAGCAGGCAGGGACAGCCAGCCAGGCACCTCAGAGAGTGCCCATAGCAGCCACCAGCAGGGGTGAGATGACCTGCCAGAATTTCCAAAGCTTCTTGAACTGAGCATTAAGTCAATTTGAGAGGGATTACTCTGCCAAACACAGTAATTAATTAGAGAGACATGCTTCAGCACGGAGCTTTTCATTATCTAAAGCGCTCAACGTGCCTTTGTGGGGCTGTGCCAGCACTGTCAAGGCCCATCAAGCTCCAGCCCTTCCCACTATGTGTGTTTTGCCAATTCAGGTACTTTTTTCCCCCTCTTTTCCCTTGCAGTGGCCATATTCAGCATCCTTGCTTGAATAGAATTTTAAAATGGTTTGGGTTGGAAGGACCTTGAAGATCATTTAATTCCAACAACCCCAGCAAGGGCTGGGAAAGATCTTGATCTCTCAAAGAGTATGGCTGAGGCTACAGGGAATGTTTTCCTGATCCACTCTGAACCAAAGCAAACCTGGCTATGGGAGAGGTAGGAGTCATGCTGCTGTGTTTGATGTGAAGGATGTTCTGAGGAAGGCAAAGGCACTGCAGCCCAGCAGAGTTGTTCTGGCATTGCAGGATGCATCTCCTCTTTCTGTGCTTTCTAGCAGAAATGACAGCCTCATATTTGGAGTCCAGGCATGTCCCTACTTCTGATCTGAAGTTCCAGTGCAGCTCTTTGTGAGTCACTTGAGTTCCCTGAACCCTGATCTGTAATGTTGTGATGCAATTTTCATCCTCTCTCCTAGCCAAAAATGTACAGTTTTGAATACATAAATTTGACCTAGTTTAGTCCTGCTTTCAGCATCTGTTAAGGCACTTAGCATGCTGGTCTTCTGCAGGACAAATGAAAGGTCAGTCTCCTTCTGTGTCTTTTTAGCTCAATGACAAACCTTTTTTTTAACAGTGTGACCAAGACAAGGTGCAGTGTCCTTGCTGCTCTGTGAGCACACACTGAGAAGCAGGTCCTGATGGAATCAGTGGACAGAATTTTTAACAACAGAAGTATTGCTGTTGTGGTCTAACAAATAGGGCATGAGGCAAACAGGAAGTCCTTTGCCAGAATTCAGGAAGGAAATTGTCATCATGAGCAGTAGAGAGAACTTAGCTCTTTCATGACATCTCAAAACGAGAGCCATCATCTGGGATATTTCTGCCTGACTTGAGGCAAGCAAAGGCAATACTATTTTGGAATCAAATGCTGTGTAGATCAGCATTTTCAATTCAAACTTTTGAATTTTTGAAAAACAAGTATGGATTGGCAAGTTAATAGAGAAATACCAACAGTGTTTATTTTACCTAAACTCTTAGACAGTTTAGTATTAATGGTTGGTATGAGCGTTTCCAGCAACTGATCTTTGGGAATTACAATTCTCAGAACAGTCCCATTCATTATTTCAGCCCACTTCACTTGAAGCTCCAATTTCCAAATGAAAATTGAAGGAGGGAAAACACACATTAAAAGAAAAAGTAAACAGAAGGATTCCAACAACTGATTTTCATTTAAGCATCCTATATTGATTTTTCTCCTTTATAATTATGCAGTGTAGAGTGCATCTTTTCTTAATTCATAGAGTCATAGAATCATTATAGTTGGAAAAGGCCTTTATGATCATTGACTCCAAACATTAACCCAGCACTGCCAAGTTCAGTCCTAGACCATGTCCTCAAGTGCAACATCTACATCTTTTAAATACCTCCAGGTTTGGTGGTTCCACCTCTGCCCTTGAAAGCCTGTCCCAATGTTTGAAAGCCCATTCCCCAAATAATGTTTTCCTAAAATCCAATCTAAACCTCCCTTGGCACAACTGGTGGCCATTTCTTCTTGTTTTGTCACTTGTTACTGGTGAGAAGAGGCCACTCCCACCTGGCTACAACCTCCTCTTAGGGAGCTCTAGAGAACGATTAGGTCTCCCCTGAGCCTCTTTTCCTCCCGGCCAAACACTCCCAGCTCCCACAGCTGCTCCTCATCTGACTTGTGCTCCAGACCTTTCATCAGCTCCATTATCTGTTTGCACTCCAGCCTCTCAATGTCTTTTTTGGAGTGAGGGGCCAAGAACTGAGCACAGGATTCAAGGTGAGGCCTCTCCAGCACCGAGCGGCAGAGGGTTGATCAGTGCCTGTGTCCTGCTGGCCACAGCACTGCTGATCCAGCCCAGGTGCCATTGGCCTTCTTGGCCACCTGGGCACACCTGGCTCATGTGCAGCCACTCTCACCCAGCACCCCCAGGTCCCTTTCCAGGGCCCTTTCCAGCCACTCTGGCCGAGCTGTGGCACTGCAAGGGTTGCTGTGAGCCAGGGGCAGGACCTGCACTCGGCCTTGTTGAACCTCAGAGCCCTGGCCTTGGACCATTGATCCAGCCTGTCCAGATCTCTCTGGTGTCATCTCAATCCCCTTGTCCAGATTACCAATAAAGATATTAAACAGGGCTGGCCCCAGCACTGAGCCCTGGGGGACATCACTGGTGATGGCCCCCAGTGAATGTAACCCCATTCCCCACACTCCCTGGGCTCAGCCATCCAGCCAGTTTCCTGCCCAGTGAGCAGTGCACCTGTCCAAGCCATGAGCAGCCAGTTGTCTCCAGGAGAATAATGTGGGAAACAATGTCAAAGGCTTTACTAAAGTCTACCCAGAGTGCATGAAGAGTCTTGGATTTTTGCTGTCTCACTGAGTGGAAGCATTCCTCCCCTAGGTGTGCCCACTGCTGCTGGCCAGTGCTGGCCCTCCCTGTAGCCCTGGTGACAGTGTGTCCCCACCAGAGAGAGCCTGGGCAGCTGCCTCAGTTGTGCTGGTGGGTGCAGTGCTTTCTGCCCTGTGGGCTCCATGGCTCCCTGTGGAGCTGGCAGGGCTCCAGCGCCTTTCCTGCACACCCTCCTGCATGAACTGCCCCACTGTCTACCCATTAAATGGGTAATGACTGGTCTGGTAGCCAGCAGAGAAGGGCCTTCAGAGAAAAGATAGTATTTGAAAGTAGAGGTTACACACAGAGCCCTCTCAAACAGATCTTTGTGCCAGAGGCTTTGTTTTGATACTAGAAACATTTCCACTACAGCAGCCTCTGATGGCAGTCATGTGTGGGATTAGGAACTGACTCCATTCAAATAACAGCTGTTTGGAGTGAAAACTCGTCTCTGTCAATTTGCATTCAAAGAAGGCAGAGGGAAGGGAAAAAAAAAAGACCCTGGGCCTGGGAATCATTGTAGCTTAATCCCTCCTTTGGCAGGAGATAAAACTAGGGCTTTCCAATGCTCTATAATTTCTTGCATTGACCTGGAAAGAGATTTCTCTATTCACTGGGCTGTAAACCTCCTTTTTTATATTTACTACATGATGTACAAGAACTGAATCTCCAGCAGAGAAAACATGCCATGTTGGGCTAGGAGCCTGGGAAGGAACATAGGCTCAGGTTAAAAAACTCAGTACAGCAGGGACACACAGTAGCTGCTAAAACCACTTATGGATTGTTCTTTTAACTTTCAGCGGAAGGTTTTCTCATTTGGTGAAGAATTGGCTGAGATTTCCAGAAATGACTAATGATTTACGGTGGTCTGCTCTTTCAATGCCAAATTTCAAACCCTGGAGGAGGGCCTGATTTTTGAGATCGGGTACACAGCTCTTGCAAAAAGTCAAATATCTTTTGTGCATCTCAAGACCCTGGTATGCCTAGTCATTCATGCTCTCTGATTTAGAAAAAAATAAATGTGGTGAAAAAGCAGAGCAAAACCTTTGACCACGCTCTGCCAAGCACAACTGCAGACACAGCAAAGGGTTGAGGTGCACTGATCCAGTACAGCACTCATGCATTTTTGGTTAACCTGGTGCTTCCTGTCAGCACCATAAACAGCTTCTTGCAAAAGCTTTTTCTGTTGTTTTTAACAGGAAAAAGTGGCTGTGCCAAGGGATATTTTCAAGTACAGCAGACCAAGAGGCAAAGCTGTTACCAGGATTCAAGCCTGTGTGCACCTGGAGTTGTTCATTTTCCCTAGTTCTCCTCCTGTGTTTTAAAAACTGAGAGAATAGTATTTAGTCCATGAGAAAATGGATTTCATTAGAAAATGAGTCATGTCCTCTGGGACTATTTGAAAAAGCTTTGAGGGAGGCCTTCTCAGAAATGAAAATGTCACCTTAACTGAAAACTTTTTCTCAACCATATGAAAAAGAAAAGTTCTGACAGTGTCAAAATATGCTATTTTGACATATTGTAAATTTTCTTTGGCTTTTCTTTTGATTGTAACTTTGGATTTAAATTTTCTCTTCCTGTGCCACACACCGTGTTATCAAGCTGACTGTGACATCCCCACCACACAGCTGGTGGAACAGTGCTGGAGCAGGTGGGTGTTGCCCTCCAACCCCATCACCCACAGCCAGATCCTGTAGAAGCACTCAAAATCTAAGAGAAAAACAAAAGCCACTTCCTTGAAACAAACCAACTTGAATTGCCAAAGAAAAAATATTTATTTAATTAATTCCCTGCTTCTCTCTCTATCTATTTTAATGTGTTGGGCAAGCTTCCTTTATGGAGCATTTAAGAGAAGGCTGGGTTTCACACCCATGGGAAATTAGGCCAATTTATGAAATGCTGAACCTTTCTATAAAACAGCACTTCTTCCCCGGAGGGCTGCAGAGTTCCACACAGAGTGCAGCAGAAGCCAGGCTACAGCCAGGAGAAACATCCTCTGTCAACAAGATGCAAAGAGAAAGAGTGGTAAGGAAGGGGATGGAGAAGGGATTTTGCATAACGCTTTCCCTGCATTGTTTGGATTGGAAGCCTCTCTCCCTGTGTCCCAGCAGACAGCCTTTGGATCACTTGGAAATTGTGCCCACTCCATTCTTGTGCAGAGCTGAAGCTGGGGCTGTTTGCAATGGCTGCTGCCAGGGAGCTCAGCAACCTACAGGAAGGAAGGTCTTGTTCTTAAAAAAAAAAAAAAAAAAGCCAAAACTGCCCCCCTTGAGAGCTTGGGAGTGAGGGGACATGGATCCTATTCCAAGCTCTGTGCTCATTCTGGGTGGCCTTGGACATGTCACACTGCTGACTGTTCAGCTCTGTCTGAAAAAGCAGGATGAAGGGCAGCAGGGGGGTATCGTTCCCTGCTCGCTGTGCTGGGAGGAGTGCTGCGCACCAGGAGCTGCTGGCACAAGCCCTGATGGATGAAATGGGCTTTGTGGCTTTGCTTCAGCTGCCTGCCACTGCATCAGCACCAGTATCTTTGCACTGTCCTTGGATGGAGGTCCTGAGAGGATGGAATAACCTGTCAGGATGTGTCTGGGAAGCTGCCACACAGGCAACCTATTACCTCTGAGTGGGTTTTGGAGCAGCTGTGTGCGCCAAAGGCAGGAGCTTGGTGTGGCACAATGGCACAAGGATTGAGGATTTCTGTTTCCACATCTGAATTTTCCAGTACCTGCTGCAACAGATCACAATGCTGTATTATCAGAATTGTTCCCACTGACAAAATTACTGGTGATCTGACTGCAGCAAAAACCCAAGGCAAACTGATCTTGGTAGTAGCTGCTGGATGGAAGCTGGTATCACAAAAATGGCAATTGGAAGCCTCAGTTAAGGAATCTGAATCTTAACCGTAATGCTGACATTTTCTTTATTGATGTTAACCCTCTAACCACTGCAACAAGAAATTGTCCAGCCACACTCAAAGTCAAAGCAACAGCCCTTTCATGAAATTCAAAAAACAGTGATCCACTGAGATGAATCATCTCAGAGGTAGACTAACAAGAACCAGCTTAAATCCTACTAATCTGGATTTATGTCCAAAATGTGGAATATCCTTTTGGGGTGCACAAACTGGAAAGAAAATGGGAAAACCTCCCCTTCCTTTCTTTTAGCAAAAGATGAGAAGTTTTCTCTCGGTCATTCCTCTCCTATGAAAAACTTCTGTCCCAGTTTTGCAGGTTTTGGCCAACTCAGTCTTCCAGTCACTTTACAAATGCTCAGGTATTTACCACACTTACCAAAGCAGGATCCACCTGTGAGATGAGGCTTGTCGGTACTGCAATTTTCTTCTATTTGGTTCTGAGCACTTCAAAACTTAGATGGGGAATTTTTGGTTCCTTTCAAGCAAGTACAAGTTCCTGTACAAGCAAGTCTAAAAAAATATGGGACCTCTTACTTCTCCCCTATCCTCATTGCCATCAATCTCCATCTCCATCTCCGTCTCCATCTCCATCTCCTCCTCTGCAACGTGGATGATACCTGTGTCTCCATTCCTCCATGAACTCACTACATTTCAGGGATTATTGGAAAGATATCAATGATTTCACCTCTCTGAAGAATCTTAGACCTGTTAGAGAGATAACACGAAAAACTCACAAGAGCAGCTGAATTCCTTTTTGTTTTTTAAACACTGCAGTTCCCTAGTTTTAGAGTCTTGATAAAGTCATTACAGTGCCAAAAGGGGAAACGTGTTGTTTCCATGGCTGCAAGCAAACATTAAAGATAACTACTTCCAGTGATGGGATGCTTCAGAGAATATGATAACACATTCATGTTCTTTACTTGCATGAAGTATGTTGTGGATATATTTGTTGTGGATATATTTTCCTTGGAAAATGTCTCTTATAAAAAATGAATATTTATTTTAACAACAAGGCTTGTAACACAAAGTTTCAATCTGAAATTAAAATAATAAAATAATTAATTTTCAATTAAACTTTTTTTTGTGTATCATATTGGGAAACATTACTATTTTAAATTAAAGAATTCTTCCTTTGTGTACTATTCTTCCCCCTTTCATTACAACTGAAGGAAACACTAAAACTTAGTGATTTTTTCCTTCCCAAATCTTTCTTCTTTTAGTCCGTGATTTTTGAAATTATCTTTCCATTGGAAAGTTATAAGACTGTGAGATTTCCATTCTGCAAATTCTCTAATATCAAGGAAGCTTTGAGTATTGATAACATGTTCACTTCCTATTTTGCCTTTTTGTAACTTCTGTCAATGTAAAGGAAATTTTAAGACAAACTATGAGCATTAATGCATCCACTGCTGCAGATCTGATGGATGGAGGTGATGGCAGGTGATTGATTCAGGGGTTTCTCTCTTCTGCACTTCTGCCAGGTCCTACACATTATTTTATTTGCCAAATGCTTCCACTGGACAATCTGTATTTTCAAGAAAATATCCCATCAAATTTTAATTTTGAGAAGAAACCTAGTAGAGCCAGAGGAGAAGTCAGGCCCACCCTCAATATACATTGGCTGTATAGATTGAATTGAGAGGACTCTGTCTTCAAGGAATTATTTATTTACAGATAACTTTTCTAATCCATGCAGTGGAGATCAAAACCTCTCTGCAGAATCTTAGAAACCACAAGTCACAACAGAACTTAACCCTCCTCTTAGATTTTGGAACATCATCTTTGGAACATCACTTGGAATAACATGAAGGGGCAATGGTTTTGCTATTTTTTCATTCCCCATGAGACTTGCAGCCACAGTTCTCAGTACTGTAATGGAAGATGTGAAGATGTGTACATAGCCTTGAGTTACATGGGATCATGAATTCCCCTGGAGAAGGAAGAGATGGCTCATATGGCTGTTAGTTCCCCACATCAGGCTGCTCTTGGTGTTAACCCCCCATTGCTCCTGCACACACAGTGCTTCCACATCTGGAAGTGAAAGCCCAGAACAAGGCAATTTTTCATGCAATGGAACTGTCAGCACGTGCACAGCTCGATCAGCATGGCCTCGTGAGCTACAATACAATGGAGAATGGTGTCAATAAGTGAAAAGCTGCTGCTATATTGGTGTGCAGACCTTCACCGTGTGTCTGCTGCCTCTGAAACCTTGTGCTCAAGCTCAGCCTTGAAGTAGTGGACTGTCAGTGTTACATTTATGGTTGAGCTCTGTGATCTTAAGGGCCTTATCCAAGCTTAATGATTCTGTGATTCCAGAGCTCAGTGGTTGCAGCCATTCTGCGTGGTCCCCATGCTGCCTTTTGACTCTGGATTCAACAATTAGGCAGTCTGTCCCTTCAGCTCATGCATCAGAACATCCCTGAATTATCTCAGCTAACTCTGGCATGCTCCTCTCCCCCTGCACTCAGGTCACACAAAGAGGGCTTGGCCATGTGAGCTGCTACAGTCACTTTGACATCACACAGCACACTGGAAATGTTCTCTCTGCTTCCTTCAGCCCTTAACACAGGTAAGACTGGACGTGTGTAAACACCAGATCTTCTTCTAGCATAAAAAAGTGCTGCTGCTCTCTGGGGTTATCAGCTGGAATAGGACTGCTCAGAGGTGTTCATGCTTTGTGCTTTATACACTCCTATCATTCAAGTGGGGACTTTCCAGCAGCCTTTCATAAGAGTTTTGCTTTTGCCTGCTGTTGATTTCTGCAGGATTACACAAGATAACTGGTGTAGCACTGGGGATGGTATTTGTTGAACTGAATGCTGTTATCTCCATGCTTCAGTTTCCATGTGCCCAAATCCAAGGGTAGTGATGCTTTCCAGCTCTGTGAATGCCTTTGAACTCTGCTGCCAAGAAGAGCTGATAATGTGGATAGCATGGTTACAATGAGGTTTGTTGCTCAAACACATCCCTAGGGTAAGACAAATAAAACCAGATAAATCCCCTATAAATACACTTCTTACATTGGAGAAAAGCCATGTTCTGGCACCCCCAAGCAGACCACCTGATTGCCAAGCAGCTGGAGCCTGCATCCTCTCTGAGGGAGAGGCAGCTGTGAAGAAGTGCAGAAGTAGTTGCCAGCTGATGGGCTGGTGGGGCACCAACATCAGGGGTGTTGCCTCATGCTGATATCCACAGGACTGTGGTAAGAAGGTCTGAAGATGCAAGGGAATGCCTTGTTCATTCTCAGTGTGAGACACAAAAAGTAAACCCAAATTTGTCTTCAGCTCCCCATGACTATAGGATGCTTCATGAAGTTAAGCAAAGTGGATGTTAGGAATTATTAGGAGCAGGAGACAAAGTCCTCTGGAACATCTCTTGAAGCTCATCACCAGGACACCTCCCTGGCTTGTAGACCCTTGTTCACTGAGATATTGTGTCCTGACAGGAGACATGCTGAAGAAAAGGATAAATAGAAAAGGTAGAAAAAAGATAGAAAAGGATAGATTCAAACCCAAAGTTTCAAATATCTAAAACTTTGTGAAATGAGCCCCTGAGCAATGGATGGAAGACCCTGGTGACTTAGTTATTTCTCTCTTACACTCATCTATAGACTTACTTTGAAAGCTGCAGTAGGTGACCGATACAATGAAATAGAGTATATTTTATTTTTCTTTCATCATCTTTCTTTTCCCTTTAACAAGGGAATTTAGAATCAGCGGGAAGAGACAGATGGAAATAAATTAAAACCAAAGTAAAATTTGTTTTAGTCCTTTCAATAACCTGCTACAACTGCAAATTTGAGAAACCAAGAAAAAAATCTTAACTTCATTTATGCATTTAGTCAATAATTACAGTTCCTAAATAATAAGTCATTCTGTAGCCTGAAGTTCTTATTCTGAGTATATATTTATATTAGCAGTTAAGTATACTTTTCATGGGCAATTAAGACATTATTCCTTCCTAGCTATTCACAGGCATCTCAGGAGGGAATGGGGAAAGACGCGATTGTAAAGCCACGAAGATAATAAGAGCCAAAGTCTCTTTCCTCATCTTGTGATACTGATTTTCATAATATAAACAGAGGCACAGAATCCTGAATCTTGGTAATATACCTATTTTAAATGCCAGTTGTTGAGCAAATAGACCTCTGTGGGGATATGTTTGTTTGAAAAGTCCTTTGGGATTAGGAAATATTAGCCCGGCTTTCAGCCTGAGACCTATTTTGTGAGGAGTCTTTGTTGCTTTGGCAGCTTTCTAAAGCCTTTTATGATAGGTCTTGGCCCTGGTGATATTTATTCAAGTAAACCTAAGAATAAGAGTTAAGATGCAGCTGTTCCAACATTGTGGACATGTTTTGGTCTCCGTGAGTTTCGACTCAACCCTGAAGTGCAGGACACCTCAGAGTGACTAACAAAGTATTCACACTCAGGCCTTCAGTTTAACTCTTATCCATTTTCCACAGACAGTACCTGCTTCTAATTAATTCTGGCTCCGAATCATTCTTCCTCAGTCACAAGAACTGGTTAGTTATTTACTTTCCAGCAGTTTGCACACAAGGCCCAGGGTTTGAACAGGGCTGTTCCTGGCACTTTCTTACAGCCCTGCATTCTGCCCTTCCTCCAAGGAGTACAAGGTTTATATTTTTTGGTTTTGCCAGCCAAAGAAAATAAAACTAATCTCTGTCAAACAGGGCATCCTCTAGCTCCTTAACTCGGGTTTGCCACATGGGAAGAGCATTCCCAGGCTAGACTGATCTTCCCTTGCTTGCTATTACATCAGGGTAGTGAAGCCACTTTTATTATCAGAAGTTAATGAAAGGCAGTTTTGGGGTTTTGCTGCAGCTCCCATTAAGTTTTGGGGGTTTTCCAGCTAACCTGAATCAAAATTATTTCATCCTTCATCATTTAATTCAGGCCATATGATACCTGATGTAAAATTGGAAGGCGAGTTTGGCTGTGTGATAGCTCAGAGTGGGTCGTCATCAAGAAGAATCTTTTCATCATAATAATAAATATTTCATCAGGCCCTTGACTGTTGCATATGAAGAATTTGACTTTTATTTGTAATTTGAATGTGCTAATGGTGTCCAATGAGGGAAAAGCAAAATAGATTATTAAAACCTTCAGTAAACCCAACTGGATGACAGTAGTTCTTCTTCACATAGTATATCTACCCTTTTATATACCACACATTAGATAAATATAAAAATACAGAAAATACAAAATTGATTTTTGTAAGAAAGGTCATTATCTGGACTTTACTACTATGCTGTGTCACATGGGGACTGAAAAATCACAGGACCACAGATGACAGAGGAAAAACAGAAAATGAGGACTCCTATAACAATCTATGTTGCAATCCCCTAAATTGTTCCTGTCCCTCTTTCTCCAGATTTTATAGACAAAGAGAAAAAGGAATTTTAAAATTCCTGAGAGCCAAAACTCTCAGAAAGAGGAGTGGGCTGCTGAGGCCGCAACCCTTTTGCACTGTAATCATGGTGACATCACGTGAATAAAGACAAAACTAGGGAGACATCATTGCAGAAAAAGCAAGGCAGCCATAGCTCTCAATTTCTGGGACATGGTGCGGGTTTGAGCTAATGTTCTCAGATTGTAACAAGTAGTAGGCATTAAACAGCACTGCATTTGCAGTCAGAAAAATATTAAGGAAATGTGAAAAATAAAGGTCTAGGCCTGAGCAAAAGGTACTTAATTGGGGACACGTGGTGGTAATTAATCCTATAAAAGGTATGTAAATTATAGTAGATTAAATCAAAATCAGGTATCTAACTTTAGATATCTACACCTATATGGGACTGATCTTAGCTTAAGCATCCAAATAAAACCTCTGATTTTCCTACACCTCACCTCCGTAACAGGAGGCTTGGGATATTTCTCCCTGTGTATGTCCTGGAGGTGTTTTTATTACCTACGTACTTGGAAAGAGTTTTGAAGTCCCTGTGCAGAAGAAACTGCCTTCCCCAAGTGTTATCATGCACACCCAGCCCCCCCAGTGCATTTGGAGAGGGTGGTGTTCCATTTCCATGGCAAACCCACAGCTGCAGCCTTGTTTGTTTCCACAGGTGGATTTGAAGTGGATGCCATCTTAATCACTGACCATGAGAAATCACGGACCCCTATTCCAGAGGCAAGATCTTCCACAAACACAGGGCTTGCTCTGGGTAGGTATTTCTCTGAGCAGAACACAGAGGGATTGTAGGGTCAGACAGAAACCCACTGTTAGGGAAGTCAAAGAGAAAAACCTGGGCAGAATCCAGAACTTAACTCAGGTAAATAAAATAGTACCTTTCTATGAAAAGATTCATAAATAAGCAACGATTTTTAAAATAAACCCTTTCTGGAAGCTGCAGCATACAGTATTCTCTTCCAGGAATGACAGTATAAGATATAACCATTACAGCTTTCATATTTACTCACTAAGTACAGAAAAAAAGAGTTGGAACACAAACTAGGATGGAATTGAAATAATGCTTACAGTCTATTCTGCTCTGAGTGCTTAGAAAGCATGTTTTAGGGTTCCTCGCCCAAACGCAAGTCTCCTCTAAACTCAGGTAGCAATTCCCAGCTGGTTCCTTCAGCTCCCTTTGTAGACACAGCAAGAGGCAAAAGGTGCTCTGCCCTCTGAGGTCTTTGGGGAGTTCATCTCTGTCCATTGGCAGCACAGGGAGCTCAGCCCTGAGTTTCCACTGAATTTGCAGGGAGCAAAACTTTGGGAATTCCACCCAGACTGCAGCCTCCCTGGCTCTGGGGCCAAGAATCTGCTCCCTTGTTCAAGAAAAACATATCTAAGTAGTCACTTAACATGAGCACATACCTGAAACTCAGTGGAAATTAGGTGGATGAGGAAGTGTGTTGCTTAAAGCACAGCACATGAATATGCAGGGCAGGGGAGGGCAGAAAAACAGTCTTTTACATTCATTTAGGTTAAAGAATTAATTTGAATTCGTCCACAGTCACTCTCTGTGACTATTCCACAGCTGAACTATGTGAGCATGGAAGTTTGTCTACAGAAAATGTTCAGCTATTTTGTGAAAGCAAACGTGGAAGTTTAAAATGTGGGCTGTGTTTAAAATTTAGGTTACTTTCACCAACCAGAACTGCTTTTTCTTCTTCTGTGTACAGGACTGAGTACACTGGCAGTGCTGCCAGAATGAAGGAACAATAATTCTTTGATGAGATCACCAAGTAAATATAAGTATCATGTTCATGGACTATTCATATAGCAAAAATAACAATAATCCAGACAGAGATCATCTCTAATATAATTACAGCACTGCACCTCCCAACCATTGCGTGCAAACACTGATCATGTTGACCATTTATGTGCAGAACATTTTACTGGTGTCTCCATAAAAGAGAGAATGTTTTCCTTGTGGGCTTGCAGGGAGAACTAATTAACAAAAATAAATCTAACCCTTAGAACTAAGTATGTCTGCCAGTAAATTATTAAATTCAACCACCTCATCATTTTGTGCTACAAATGACCTTCTGAAAGCAGCTCTCAGTGGACCTCAGCAGACAATTCTGACAATCCCCTTCATCCAAAGGCAAGGATGCTGCTGTCCTCAGTGTCTCTCTGTCACACAGGCATGGGGCTCTCACCATGTATCTGACAGGATTTTGAGGACTTTTCCAGAGACAGTATTTCTGACCCATCCCTCAAGTCCAAGGATGGGAAGATAACACTTTAACAGTGAGATATTCTTGGGGATGTGGTGGCTGCCAGTCAAATTCTGGTTCCTGAGAAGGATCATTGTCAAGAAAGGTTTCCAAATACATCCTATAAAAACTTCAGTCACTCTCACACTGCTCAGCTGTCTGCCTGTGCTTAATAAACTGTTGTGGTTTGTTCACCACTTTCCTAGGATTGAGGTTTTTCTTTGGTTTTTTGTTTGTTTGGGTTTTTATTGTTGTTGTTTTTGTTTTGTGGGGTTTTTTGTTACTAACAGAGTGCATAAAATACCAGTTTCTGAGATGAGGCTGAGGGACTCCTGTGTTATCCCAGAGTAACTTGACTAAACTTAAGTCATAGAAGACATCAAGTATAATTCAGTTTGGCAGACTCTTTGAAATACAGAAACAAAAGCCATTTTCACAAACATTAAATAACATTTTTCCCTTTACTCCCCTTCTTTTCCCCAATTTTCCTTTTTTCCTTTTTTTTTTTTTTTTTTGCCAAACCATTATAAAAATTGTGTCAGTTTTTTAGCCAAACCATTATAAAGATTTCACTGAATTAAATTTCAATGACAGGAAAACACCATTCCCAAAACTGCATTTAGAAGTGAGACACACAGAAGTCCCAGGCTGATGCCCAAGGTTCCATACATAGCAGGAAGGAAGGTTTGGGTATAATGACTCTGAGGAAAATATTAAATAATTAGACAAGGATTTTGCTCTCATGTCCACAGAGAAATTGTATTGCATACCTTTACAACAGAAAATGCAACAAAATATATAACGTATATCTACTTCTCAATTAAAAATAAATCCTTATGGTTTTATAAAATCCTCTATGTGTTCAGTCATCTGTCACAGCACTACCTTGTCCCACAGAGATGCTGTAGGAAACAAAGTTTTGTGTACATAGGACAGATATGCAGAGCACTCACACCCTGCTGTAAACGTCCTCAAAAGGGGGAATCTCCTGCCATGTGTGTTTTTACTGTAAAAAGTAGTGAGTTAGTTCTTTTCTAAATGGTACAAATACACCTGTAAAGCACTGTTACCCTGAATCCAGCCAAATCTCAGCACCCATAAACTTTTCTGTCTTTGCAAATGCTTTGTTAGCTGGAGAGGGCTAAAGATACCCCTTTGATCACTTACTGCAGCAATTCACTGAGCTGTGCTGTCCTTTTTGCTTGCAACTGTGTGAACACATTGTCAGAAGCATTTTGCTCCTGCACCTTATTTCAGGAGCCTTCTGCACACATTTCCTCTTGCACTGTACCCAGTCTTTATTGAGCCTTCCCTGGCTGGGGCTGAACCCATTTAACTTGATGGGGTCAGCCCAATAAATTACAGGGCTGTTTCTGACAGCTCGGAATAAGGCATGTGGGAAATGTTCCTTTTGGAAGCCATCAGTAGGAAGTACCCTAGACACACAGATGGAGAGCATGTGTCCACAGAAATTAAATGGGGCTGGGGTAACACACCCAGAATAAAACACTCAGCCTTTTAGTAGTGGAAGGCCATTAAAAGAGTTTGGTGATGACACTTGTGCAACCCAATATCTCCATTGATGATATACATTTATTTCAACCACCTAATGAAATCAGGGGGGTTCATTACTTTATTGCTTTCTTGAATTCAAAAGCATATGAAGAAAAAATTAAATGACCATTTTCTCCATGGCTGAACCTCTGTTTTCAATTGGTATCTTGTTTCATTAATTTTCTTCATGTTTAAATGCTGTTCTACCTCCCTACACTGGCAAAGTCTGAACAAATATACAACCCACCAAAACTTAGAAAAAGGGTTTCTGTTTTCCAGTTTAATCTTATTGATCCCAGCGAAAAGCCATCTTATGAAAAGAATCAGGAAATCTCTTAAGAATGGTCATATATCTGTCCTTACTCAGAAGTCCTTATAGAATGTGCTTAGCTCCACTTCACTGGGAATTAAGCACATTCCCAGTGCTTAAACTTCCCAGAAGTTAAAATTCTTCCCTTTAGGAGGTTCCCCTTGGTCTACCACCTGCTTGCAGATGATTGGTGTCTTCATCCCTCAGCCACGTAGAACCAAGTTTTGCTATGGCAGATGCCAAACCACTAATTCAGCAATGGTGGAGGGCTCAGTGACAGGAGCCTGGCCACCTATTTTTTTAAAATTCAAACTCTCTGAATGTCAGGGGACTGTGGGTTTACTCCAAAATCACACATTGGCAAGAGCAAAAAAAACAAAAACTCTTGAAATATTGAATAGGTCCCTTCCAACCCCTATTCTGTGATTCTGAAAATATCAAGGAGACAGTAGGGGATGAGAAAACTGATGTTTTTCTTGTTTGTCATCTTTGGTGTCCATGAAAGTGGAGTGTTCTGGAAAATAGGCACACTTAGGCTTTGCCACAGCCATAGATCTCTGCTCTGTCATTGTAATAAGACAAATTCTCACCTTGTTCCAATTGCTCAGTAGAGGGAAACTGAGGAATTGTGTGGATCATCTGCTGCCGTGCATCCTCCCTTGGCTGAGGAGCTAGAAGTGTTTAAGCCCATGAGAAGATAAAAGATTCAGAATTCATGGTATCCTGAGATGACACACCTTGCCCTTACTCACCTTGCTCTCTTACACCTTCATTTTCAGAGCTACCTGCCTCTGTTTGTTTCCTGTTGTACCTGTAGTACCTCAGACTGATGTTTTGGGCCATTCTTGCACTCAGAGGTGCAAATCTGAAATGGATCATTCCTGGACAAAACATTCATGTACCCAGACACAAAGGAGATGCTGAACTTTTCCAGCTAAGCAAGTCTTGGTTATTTTTCCCCACCTACACACCTCAGAGGAACAGTAAATCCATCATTAGTGTTGTTGCACATGTTTCAGCAATAAAGTACTTAATGCACTGCAGAAATGAGAATCTTACAGTGTAAAAATCAGTTTGTCACAGAAGGAGCTGGCAGGCTGCCCTGCCCATTGAAACAACAAATTGACACCAGTTATACCCTCAAACTAATGAATCAGCCAAGGGATCCCAGAGGCCTGAGTGTAAGCTGAAGCTGTGAAATGGCATGTGGAAAGGTTACCAATTAATTTATATTGAAAAAATAATGAAAACAATCAACTTCTTGTAGCCTTTAGCAATATTTTGAAAAAATATAATTCTTGTTCACCTACAGACTTTCTGGAGACTTTTTCAGAAGCTGAAGGCAAACTTATTAATGGAATTTGATGGCCCACAGGGCTCCTGTTCTGCAGACAGGAAGCACTTATTTTTATAAAATACACAGAATTAAGCCCATATAGGAGAAATGTCAAGCCTCTATTTTTGGGTGCCTGTCTCTGGAATCTCCAAATTAGGACTCTACAGGTGACAGAGGTTAGCAAGTCTGCAACAGAGAGAAAAGACAAGGAATTGATAAAATAAATAGAATGAACAGTGACCTCAAATCTAACCCAATTCTATTGATTATTCACATTAATAGGAATTAAATTGTCCTCCCCAATGTCTGTGGTAATTCAGCTTGGAAAAATAATAGGCAAAGAGTCAAATGTCCCAAGACTGTTCCTTGTGAGCCCTTAGTCTTCACTTTTCTCACTTCACATCTCTGGCTTCTCCAGCTTCATGGTCTCCATGGGCAGAGCCTCACTTGGTCCTTTGGATGTGAGCATCTGGCACCATCAAGGCTCTTTATGAGATCAAAAGAAAGGAAGTTTAATTAACGCAGGCAAGCCTGCAAGTTCATGTCCAGTCCTTCCTATGGGATGTGACCTGTGCCTTCCACTCACTCCTTCCCAGTGGAGACACTGAAGATCTCAAAGAGGAATGTCTTCTGCACATAATGGATTTGAAATGCTTTTCAAGGTTCAGATATGAAATTCTCTCCCTGGGCACCAGCTGAGCCATGGTAATGTGCCTTGTGTGCTTTCTGAGGTTGCTGCAGATGACAGCTTAAATACCATCCTCTAGGGCTCTTGCTGAGGTTTAAGATGGGTTTTATTTCCCCTTCACTGAAGGTTAACAGGGTACTCAGGACTGTCCTCTGTGCCCCAGATGACTTGCTGTCACTTTGGGAGATGCAGCTGCTCCACTGATTGTTACCACTGGACATGACCACTTGATTTCACCAGTATCTTAGTCAAGATCCACTGGATCTTGACTTCAGGGACATGCACCAGCTTTGGAAGTCATTCAAAGCTGAGAAACTACTTCCAGCCCTCTACGAGCCCAGTTTGGGGAAATTCAAGCTCAGCATTCAAACTTTCCCTGAGCTGCAAGGGAACCCACAGAAACACCTGACAAAGATAGACCTGGTAGATAAAACTTACTCCAATAACCATGGGCTCTCCACCTGGCTCCTAGGAGTTATCCACCATATAATTTCTGTCCCTCTAGTTCCTTCCCTATACATCTTTTCTCTACAAGTGCCTCATACCTTTTCTTTCAGAAATGGCCTATGATGTTCAGTAAAGCAAGTGTTGCCCATTTTTGTTTGGCTTTGAATTGTTGCTTCTATTTCAGATGTGTACATCTGGGGGACAGGGCCTGTGTACACAAACACTTGTTTCATTTTTCCAGCTGTACTATATGATCTAACAGAATTGAACACCTCATTCTGCTAATCTCACCCTGTTGTCCTAGGGATAGTCACACAGGCAAAGCTGTTGTATGAGGACAAAATGTGCACCTCTCACAAGAAACACTCTCTCTCTAGGTCTTGGAGATTCTGTCTCAGTGACTTATTGCCAAGCTTGTACAGCAATCAAAAATTAATCCTTTAATGTCTGTATTTTCAAGCTAAAGTGATTAGGGAGCCTTTGACTGTTAAATCACAGGTGAGGGAAAGCCTTCATGAACCCAGTGAGTATTTGTCTGGTTGTCCAGAATCTGTTAATTCTCCACAGGTTTAACTGTCCCATCCTTAAAGTCCTTTGGTGACAGAATATATGCAGCCTGCTCAAACAACCCAGATAAGTCCATCTTTGTCTTTTTCCTTAGAAAGACTACTTTTCCCTGAAAAGATGTGTGGACTTCTTTATTGTCCTCATTTAAACCAATAACTTGTCACAGTCACCGCTAGAGTTCTGAAAAATGTGTCAATGTCTGAAATGTCTCTACACAGCATTCATTTAATGAACACCTTTGTGCTTCTTTGTACATTAGGAATCTTTTTCTTGCACTTTTTTATTGGGAGAAAGAAGTGTTACCCATGTGGGAGCTGAACCCCTGATCTCAGGTTGGGAGATCAGAACCTCGTGCATGAGGCTGCTCATACACAACGTATGATTTGGATTAGCAAAATCTGTTGAAATTCTCTCTCTGCCAAACTCTCTTCCATGAAAGCTACACTCTTGGACAAATTTTTATGTTTGGTAATTGAGGAAAAATTATGTCATCATTGGAGGGAATAATTTTGGTGCATCTTAGCAGAGGGAGCAGGACAGCACAATACACTGGATGGATGGATTGAATGCTGACAACATAAATTGGGCACCCATACAGATATTCTTCCTTTTAAAGCTGCATAAGTGAGAAAAGGTGATCTGCACATTTCTGCAGTCAGGGAATGTTGTCTGTTTCCCAATTCTGGCGCCAACTCTGCATTTAAATTCCAACCATATTGTTACAGTCCATTAATTTTTGTAGACTGAAGCTGTTGCAGTGCCACACAGAGAAAATATGTAGCACAGATGTGTTTGCTGTTATGAATTTTTTTCTTTTTTTTTTATGTTTTTAGAAATAGCTGTAAAATAAAATAATAAAAGCACTCCAAACAATACATACATGGACTGAAATTAAATCCACATCACTCTCTGGCTGGTTGCAGAGCTGTAGTGCTAAAGTTGGGAACAGTCCTGCCACCTATTTGCAGTGTAATTAGAGTTCATTTGAAGTCTGATGGAATTTCATTCCTATTCCGAAGGATGTCTGTTGCAATAAATTCGTTTCTTGGACCAAAGAAAAACTATTCAAAAAATTATTAGCAAAGGGCAGCTATGCTGCAAGCATCTGAGAGGGGTCTAGCTTACTCAGCTTTTTATGGATGGAATGCAACCGCCATTAAAAGCAGCTCTAGAGCATTTGCTCAGAGGAACTTGTCCTATAACATGTTTAGCTTGTTGCAGTTATTCTTTCTCTCTGTGTCACTAATTTTGAACAGCAGGATAAAGGCACTTGGAGGACACCACCACAGCAGGCACTGAGATACTTGTTGTCAGAATAATTCCCTGCATTAGGAGGGTGAGGTAAAAAGGCACAGGGCCAAACCTGGCTTGCATTAATGCCCCTGTTAGCACATGACTTATAGAAAAATATCAATAACGCTTGAATGTGGTCCCTCCTGTGGTCCTCCTGTGCCCAGAAGAGCTTGAAGAAATGACACTGCAAATTAGGCACTCCCTGCCCTGCTTTTTCCATTTGAGTTTGTTGCATGAAGTAGGAAAGATGTGAATTAATTTAGGTTCCCTCCAGATCTGGGGTGTCACTGCTGTTTTATGTCAGTATAGTATGTATATCAGGTTTCGCCCTTTTATAACAAGAGAAAGATTATGACCTAATGAAAAACCCATTGTAATTTTCTATTAATCCCTTCATCCAAAAGGGCATTTTTATACCCCCAAAAGGTAAATTAAACATCCCTCATAGACATGCATGATATCTTCTATATACACCATACTGACACCTATCTACATGCTTACAGCAAACATTTACCTACATGTACATAATTGCCAATTAGTACTGAATTAGCACAGAAAACAGACAATTAGTAGATTTGAATTTTTAAGTAGATTTTAATACAGCACTAGTATCTTACTTGACAGCTATACAAGTTTAATATTGCATTACATCTCACCACAGACAGCAGGAGTAACTTTATTGCACCAAAAGAAACTGATACACACTTTGCAGGTTCCATGGTGTTTATAACATCCTTTCCATACAGTTTCATGCTTTTTTCTTTTTTTTTGTAAGGCTTTATTCAACTCAGCTTGGCAAGTGCAGTCGTCATGGTCCTGTTGACTTAATAGGGTGATGACAATTTTCATCTGCAGAGGAGGAATCCCAGGAGAAAGAGGAACTTCCTTCAGAGAAAAGTGCTAGCAAAGCCAGAGTTTATCAGGAAAACCTGCACAAGCAAGTGTAGGCCCTAACAAAATGCACATATTGCATTGATTTTCTGCTTCACTGAGAGAAGGGAGTGACTACACTAAATACAATTTCTTCCACAGTATCTGGAACATACTTAGCTGTGTCATCAGAAGTAATTTTTAACAAAATGAAGACTTTACCATAGCTATTAAAAATGTAGCAATAAAGCAAAAAGTCTTATGAGGTGGTGACATAAGTGGTCATGATTAATTTTTATGAGAAAACAATACAGTGCAGACTGAGCCAGACTCTTCCTAGAGGTGCACAGTGGGCAAGAGGCCATGGAGACAACTCACAAGAGTAGAACTTCCAGCTAGGTATTAGGAAAAAATCTCCCAGTAAGGGTAGTCAGCAATTTGAGCAATTTGCCCAGTAAAGTTGTGCAATGTCTATTGTCTAAAGAGGATATTCAAAACTCAGCTGGAATAAGTCCTGAGTAACCTGATCTAAACTGGCTCTGTTTTGAGCAAGTGGTCAGACTGTGTGATTTTCAAAAGTCTCTTCCAAACATTCATTGTTCTTCCATGACTCTCTGATGAGATTTAGTTAATTCACAGGAGTAAAATAGCTTTGCTGTATTCCCAGTTCTTAAATAGGCTTCTCTGACAGAGGCAGGAAAGCCAAAGAAATTCTCAGTTTTAGTTGTCCTAAGTGAAAAATGGAAACTAAAGTATTTACCTAATCACAGTGGCATTTGTGTAGTGTAGACCATCATTGTCTACCAAGTGCTTCAGGTTCTTAGAGGGTTGATATCATACACACATTTAAACACATTATGAATGGCTATTAAATAGTAAGAGCAACACTTGAACTTGTTTTTAGAAATCATATATATCCTGTCCATTGACAAGTGGATTATAATTCCTGATGCTGTCCTTTCAAGTATTGCCTGGAGAGCTGGGACAAGCTCTGGGTTACCTATGACTCATATGTGAAGTTTGTGTTCAAACAAATCCAAAATAGGTGATTTTCATGCCTTCACCTGCCCCATTACATCAAGCCTGCTTGAAACCTGGTCTGAAAGTTTTCAGGTGCCAAATGAAGGTGAAACAGGTCTTTAGACAAATAAGGGAACTCCCACTATTTGGAACACCTGACTGGTATCTAAGTAGGCTTATTTCTGGTCATTGACTAAAGACACACCTTAAAATCTGATGATTAGTAGGTGACCAGCAGTGAATCCCAAATACACAGCAGAGTGAAGAAACACTGAGTTTGACATAACTACCCTGTCTCACTTCTACAGAGCAGGTATTTGCAAAGGCTGAAGTTCACCTCACTCCAGAAGAGGCATGGAGAGCACTTGAGAACCACTTAGGTCCTTAAAATGGGACTTAAGTGGGACTAAAGGGCTGTTCCAGCCATCTGTGTGGATGAGAATACCACCTACAAAGAGCAGCATGGCCCAGACAAAGACCTGTTCATGGGAGAGCTCACAGATAATGAGTAACAAGAGGTTTAAATGCAGCTGAGATGGAGAACTGACCAGAACAGGAAAGAGATGCTCAATGCTTTAGCTTGGCTCTGCATCCTGCCCATTGTACATGTGTGTGGGAGGGGGTGTTTGCATGTATACAGGCAGAAGAAAACGCTTATGAAACATGCACACACACACAAAGTTATAATTGTGATGTCCTTAGCATGCTTGGGAAGGTTGAATAAAAAATAATGTCAGACTTGTTCTGTATTCAGCTATGGAGAAGGAGAAATGCTGCTGCTAATAAAGGCAGATTTGGCAGCTGCAGAGCCTTGGCAAGGGTACAGAGTTCCTTCGTGTGCTACTGAATAGCTCCAGCTGTGCACAGCTTGAAATGGATCTTGAAAGCACTGAAAGACAGCTGTCCTGCTCACTGCCCTGCTTGCCTGGCTGAGAGAGGATGGGGACGCTTTTAATTGTAAGTTTATGCTGTACTTTGGGTTCTTCCCCTGCTCGTTCTCCCTTTTCCTGGTCCATAACATAAAAAAAGGATGTGTCCATGGGACAGGTGAGGGTGATACAAGTCAGCCCAATATAGGATAATGGCACTGCAGATTTGATCCAGGTCCTGCTGTTGGCAGACAGAGATGACTGTCAGAGGCATGCTGTGCATTATGGCAGGGTTTTGATATTCACCCAGCTCCGTCAGTTATCGGAATCCTCTGTCGTTCTGCTTCTCCAGGGGGATAAGATGAATGTTTTTCTTTTTGTACTGTGTATACAATGAAGTGAGCAAGGTGGGAGAAAAAGGACAGTGTGCTAGTGTTTTATGTCCCAGTGGAGGACGGTCTTCTGCATCTTGCAAAAATGTCAGCAATGTATTAGGGAAGAGATCTTAGGAGCGGTGGCCATGTCTTCCACTCTAGCAGAAAAGCCCTGAGCCATGTCTGCCATGCCTTTCAGAGCCTGCTCATCTCTACAAGAAACTGAGTCAGCAGGATAAACCATATAGTGACATTAAATATAAATGCAGTTGTCAAGAAGATCAATTAATTAGTGCTTAACACTTGCTATGTCAAGTGGCAAATATATTGGTTTTTTCTCTTCATTGCAGCTTCTTCTGACCATCAGAGTGGGCACAGCTCCATTTCTCACTGCCATCCCATCATCCAGCCCCACAGTGTAACAAGATGTTTTCTGCTCTTCTCTCCATGGAGATGCTGCTGAGAAACCTGTGTTCTGATGGCTAGAAGTCTTCTTCTTGTTTCCAGGTGCAAGCTTATTTACAGCCATTTCCCACTCTTTTCTTCTCGTGCCAATGTTGTTTGAAACAGCTCTTCTTCCTTCAGGTGTTTCCCTGAAACCTTTTGTCCAGGTGAGTGGATATGTGGGCACATGGGTATGTGCACACACACTGTGAAAACTCTACAGAGACACCTTCACTTATCACATGAAGCAAAGCTGAGGAATGTCTGCCCATTTAGACTTTCTCCTCCCGTTTTTGAAGTCCATTAGAAGTCTTCCATAGGGAAAGCCCATGTTCTGGTGCCCTGGAGAGCCCTCGTTAAAGCACTGCAGCTACTTCACCTTTGGAGTCACCACCTCTTGGCTCATGAGCCAAGCAGGAAGACCTGGGCAACTCTAAAGGAGGGCCAGGAGACTCTGGGTTGACAAGACTGACTCAAATGCCTTGTTTTGCTCAGATCAAGGTGGGAAATTTTGGTCATGCTTTCCATTACCATCTAAAATCAATTTTTCCAACAGGGAAAAAAAGTGTCAGTGTCAACAAGCTGTGAAAAAAAAGAGAAATATTTTTCCAAAATGTAAAATAAAAGAAATTTTCTTTTTTCTCTTCTTGCTCGCTGAACACCAGGATAAAGGCAAATATGTTGTTGCATCCAGGGATATCCTTTCAGGTGACCTGTAGGGTCAAAAGTAGGGTTTGGTTTAGAGTAGCAGGTAGATGGAAAGGTCATGGGACTGGGCAGGGGATGCACTGCCTAGAAGTGGAGTTGCTGGAATATAAAATAGGGAGTTAAAAGAAATCCTGGGGAATGGGCCAGTTTAATTAGAATTCTAGTGGGATTATAAAAAAATGCATTAACATGCTGTTCCTTAAGCATTGGGACTTGAGGAATATTTCTTGGGCTTCCTGTGGCTCCCTTCCGTGTGGATTCTCTCATGTTGAATAACTGTGCTGAACTCATATTGTGACCTTTTCCACTAGTTTAGTCTCTGTCCTGCACCCCACTGCTAATTTTCCTAAATATTTTAAAACATAATACTGTGATGCTTTTTCCTTTCCTCCAAACTGCACTGGAACCAGTGAACAGACTCAATAATTATTAAATGGGGATAAACCTGACAGACAAACAAACAACCAGAGCACAGCTGCATAATACTCATTTCCTCAGGAAATGAAGCAAAATATTACAAACAAAGTCCATTTATTAAAGCTATGTAATAATTTAATAAAAGAACCTCAGTGTTCCCCCATTGAGACCTTCCTTGGCTTTTAGGCTGCCCTTTTTGTCTTCCTTTCACCTTCCTCTGAAGATTAAAAGCTTGATTGCAGCTGGAGATGGGACATAAAGATTGCCTCAAAGTGTCAGGCCATACCAAGCCAAGCCTGAGGATCACATGCACCTGGTTAAACTCCCTGCCAGGTGCTGGGTCCGGGAGGAATTGCTCCCCTTCCTCTGCGGAGTGGGGGATTGTCCCCTTCCCAGCCTCATCTGTGAGTTTTTATTTAGGGAATTCCCTGACACTGCCAGAGTTAAACACATGTCTCTATTCCCCTATGGAATGTCGCTGCTCCAGAGGAAACCCAACACTGAAGCTCTGACATTTTTTAGTATTTATTGATATGCACCTGATGGACCTAGCGTGTCTGGCAAGATCACCTGCAGAGGCAGAAAGGGGGACTGGTGACTCAGATGGGACCTTCAGGGACACAGTTCTTAGGAGTTTTGATAGGGGCTTACAGTGGTGCCCATGGCTTGTCCCTTCATCTCTGAATGATGTCGAAACACAGGCTCAGACACTCCACAAGCAACTGTCAGGGACTTTCCTCAGTTTTCCTTAAATTCCTCAGGGAATTTAAACCAGGTGACTGAGTTTTGGAGACAAGAGATTTTAACCTCATAAATTTATTATGAGGATTAAATTAGTGATTTTTACATTTTTAAAATTAATTATATTTTTGTCACCTCATTATATCATCTCCACATCTTTTGAGATGCATTTAATTGTATGCTACTATTTACTAGTTCTCTTCTTAATGATTTTAATTGCAGCTATACTTGAGATGTGTGAGATGCTTTCTAGAAATGGAAGCAGGTCCTGCTTTAAAAAGCTTACTCTGAAATAGATGAGGCATGTAAGCATCTTGCTACATTATATATATATGTAATCTAAATATATATAAATAGCACTATTAGTAGTGATTCATAATGTGCTACAGGAGCTGTGGCAACATCATCAAACACAGGCAATGCTTTTAATCCATTTGATGCTCTTGCAGGAACCAGACCATCATTTGACAATCTAGATATTTATTGTTTGATGGGGCACATGAACCTTTTTCTGTACAGAAGTCCAACTTAATGGGAGGGGTTCCTCCAACAAGAATGGAGGATGGACATGGCTGTTTGTCTCCAGTTGCTGATGTATGAGAAGTATGTTATTCACAGAGCTGGTCACTTTTTGTTGGTCACCCGTCTTACAGGAACTGCCAAGGTGGTGATGTTGCAGAGATATTCAACAGGGGGTGATATTACCAGGGGTGTCCCTGGTAACCTGCAGACAACTCATTGGCTGAGCAAACTTAAAATTCACCTACTTTCGCACAGAAGTGGCATTTGAAACTCTCAGCAAGTTATCTAAAACCTCTATTTTATGGTAACATTTCCCCATTCCAGTCTGTGAAAGCTGGAAACTAAAATTTTCACTAAGTACAACATTCATTGGAGTTGCTGAAAGGACTGAATAGCATTTTCCAGCATCAGATGACAAGCAGCCAGAAAATGTAGTGACTTACTGAGCAGTCATAACTTTGAAATGAGCTCCAGCTGAGCTGAGGGAGGTGATGTGTTATCTGGGACACCCAGAGCAGATGTCTACCCTGCACAGTAATGTGCCAGTGTGCACTCACAGCCTCTTCCTGTCCCCTGAGGAGCACACTACACACCGTATGTGTCCCTGTAGCATCTCTAAAACACAGAGGAGAGGATTCAACTTATCTGCTTTAGTGATCAAACTTTAAACTTCTCACTCCAGGCTTGTGACCAAGGTGCGTGTGGTGGAAGCACAGGCATCTTCTCTGGCTTGTAGACACACAGAAGGATCTCAGGATCACACAGAAGGATGTTTAGAGGAAAGGGGGACATGGGTACCTCACATAGGAGACTAAAGTTTGGTGGGGTGCAGCTGGTACTGGTTTTCCTGAAGCTCTCCAAGAGAGATGGAGAGATATTTGTTCCTCCAGACCTTCCTTTAGGGGTGTAGCCTAAATCAGACACTCTGAAGCACTCTGGAAGACTCTTCCCTCTCTGGTGGCTACAGATGGAGTCTAAGGAGCTCAGCCTGCTCATCCAAATGTAGAGGAGAACAGGTACCATGAACGTCCCCCAGACAGGGAACCTGGAATGTGTCCAGAGTCCCAAAGCAGTTTGTGGCTGGGTTCCATGGCAGCCTTGACCCTCTCCCATGGTGTCAGGATGTTACAGACAGCAGCCTATGCAAAAATATTTTAGTGGAGACAACTGGCCACTTAGTGGGGACAAACTGGAGAAATGAATAACCTCCCCATAGAGACAAATGCCCTACATTCAGGGGAGGACAGTAAAAAGAGAACTTTCACCTCATTTATAAACTCCAATTAGTGTCAGAGTTACAAATACTAAGAAACTGTGAAGGAGTCCAAATAAAAGATAAATGTCTTCAATCTTTAAATTCATTCATAAGGCTGTGTCTCAGCATTTTTCTTCAGGTCTTGCATACTTGAAAGCTTGCCAGCTCTTTTCCAAGCCTCTTAATCATTTGGACTAATAAAAATATTATCTCTTTCCATAAACCATGGTTTTCTTGTATGCTGAGGCCATCACAGCTACAACATTCATCTGTATAACTCCTCTGCTCACTGAAGTAACCAGGGATGGTTTTTTGTCCTTTACAAAAGCTCTTTCCAGCCTCTGGGTTTGTAACCCCTCAACCACAGAGGAAGGATTGGCAGGAGCCAAACCCCACACCTGTGTAAAGGCAGAGCAAGCCTTTGTCACTGTGTTCACCCCTCTCAGTGCACGAGCAGGAGGTTCAGGATGTAAAATCACATGTCATCAGCACAGCTCAAACACATGGAGGTGCAGCAACAAGCTCTAACAGAGTTGAAAGGTTGAAAGCAAATTCAAGTGATTTGGCACTACTCACATCCAGCTCCCTGGAGCTTCCTGAGCTAAGCCAGTAGAAAATGTGTAATTCCACACCATTCAGCACAGACACGAAGCAAAGAAGAAGATCTAGATCTGTAATTGACTTATTACTAAGACCCAAGGTTCTGGCAAGAATGGACCTGCTTTGGAATTTGAAGACCAAACATAAACATCTCCAATATGGAAGCTTCATGTCTGATGATTTATATCTGTGCAAAAGAAAGCATAGGGTGGACTTGGGGGTTTGATTTGTTTTGGTTTTTTTAAATGTCAGGCAACAATGGTGTTACCAAAGACCTGATTTGTCTTGATAAGTTTGGAATAACCTAGAGATTAAACCTGATTCAGAGCTCTTAGCACTTCACAAACCAGCATGAAAACACTGTCCCTGACCTAAAATCCAAGAGAAGTACTACTGCCAAAAGCCTGGGAGATGGAGGAGACAAGGAAGAGCACCCCACACTGATGTCCAGATGTGGATATAACCAGAGTGACTGGCAGGTGTGTGGTGAAGAATCTGTGATTGGGAGAACAAGAGCCTGCTCCCCTCTGTACCCATGATCTCTTTGAAACCTCACCAGCCTGAGCAGCTTTTCTGGCCTTTCCATCTCTCAGTCCACTTGCTGCCTCTTCAGAGCAGTGGGATCTCAGCTTCACCTAACCCAGGGAGATAAACCTGTTGCTGGACAACAAAACTGCTAACATAATTATACAAAATTATATGGGAACCAAAGCAAAGACAGGCTGAAGGCGAAATCCAGACAAAGAACGATTGTCAGTGTAAGATAATTCTGCATTTTGGGTTCTTCACTGTTCCACTTGCTTAGGTGTCTTTATCAGGTAGTTTCACACTGTATTTATGTGGAAGAAACACAGGAAAGCTGGAACACATGTTCTGAGATGGCAGCAAGCTCTCTGTGCATTTACTGCACAGCCACCTCTTTCATGATGCCAGAAAATCGTGACCTCATGACAAACTTTGTCAAGTATGCAGTCAGCCAGGAGCCAGTAATAGCAGTGGTGTCTAAACCACCAGAGAAAGGACAATTCAAGACAGAGAGAACTGATATTGCTTGTAAAGAAGTCAAATTAAGCCAATTCATAAACACAGACATTCTTATTAAAGTGCCTAAACTAACACATCTTGCTATTTCCAGCATTCCAGTACAGCACATATATCCTAAACCACAAGGCAGAAAGGATGGGGTTTCTAACCTCATCGGCAGCATGTTTTTTATAACACCATACAGCTCATGAAAAGCTTGGCATGCACTGCTGGATTCATTCATATCCATTAGAGAAGACCAGATGAGCTTGACAGTTTTATTTTCACTTGAAGATCTCTCAGTACAGCAGGCTGTCCTGATGGCATCAGGCCCCCCTGACAACTGAAGTATTGCGCACAGAGAGGAATCAGAAGGACCATTGACCACAATGGACTGAGAACAGTGGTGTAAAATTGCATGGAATTTGCACAGAAAGAATGTGCAACCTAAAGCTACAGGCTTATCTCTTGGTCCAGAGGGGATAGAAGATGTTGCTTCACAAATTTTCATCTACCTTTGGATTGAGCTTTGAAAACAAGGATCCTGCTTGTGTTTCCAGGATTTCCAGTGAAACTTTTTCAGAGCCGTGTGGTGGTCCTGGTTTGCATCAGGAGAAGAAAATCTATGTTATTTTCCTTCTGACTGCAGCCTCCTATGACTTCATATAGGAACAGTTTTCAGTGCTGGATTCCTCAGTTCCATGACTTTATTGCTCCTATCTGTAATTTAGTTCTGAGGCATTCAGAAATCTTTTAAGTGCCTGCTGATATGCTGGAATAGAGAGAAGAATGCAAAAATCAACATTGTTGGTTACTGCAGTTTCCATAGGAAGAGGCTACTATGTTTCTGGGAAGAATACAGCTAATTTAAAGGGATGCATTGAGAAAGTGACTCTAAAGACATTTATAAATTTTGATTTATAAAAGACATTTGATGCTATTCTTCCACTGGGGCATGCCTTGCATTTCTCCAGGCATCCCCACAGATTCCAGTGGGAGTCTGTGGAGTGATGTCTTTTTAATCAAAGTATCAGAACCTGGTAGTTTAGGCTGAGTCTGTGGTTGTTAGATTTGTTGTTAAAATCAAGAAGACTCTGCTAGATTGGGACCTTCATTAAATATGGAGTTTTCTTTCTAATTTAGAGCCTTCTGTTCTCCATTCTCATTCCAAGAGAACAGTGTTAAATATTTTAACGACATATATGCTGATGAACAGGGTCTTCAGTCAGGCTAGAAACAGAAAATAAATCAGATTCTGATATAAAGGCCCTTCACTGGAGTGAGATATATCAATTTCCGTTTACTGTAGCTCTGTCCCTGTGATTGCAATTTTCTTAGAGTAAGTGATTTCCTATGTTCATAGTAATAAACTACCTGTCTATTGACTCCAGCAGTTTGATTCTGTCTTCTTACTTTAGTCATTTAGACATTTAGACATTTTTAGTCATTTAGACTTTAACACTTTGGATGTGATAGCATTGCTGCAATAGTGTTCATATAGTCCATTGCCAGGAAAGGATGAATCCTATGTAAAAGAGGTTAATTTTTTATCGACAATTCTGAGACAAATATTAATAAATCTAGTTACCTTCTAGAAGTGGAGTAATGTGGGATTCTGCCTTTAAAAGTCATGAATCTTCCTACAGTTTTGTCTACTTTTAAATGTTCTCAACAGTTTTCAGGTTTCAATCTGGCTTTTCTAAAAGCATCATGCATCCTCAACTCATATTCATTTTCTTGAAAATTTTGCTCTCTTCGAGGTTTTCTCCCACAAAGCCACCGGCAAATTCAAAGCTCCTTTTCACCTTTGAGAGAGTATGTTGGTTAACAGGCAGGACAGGGAATAAGATCTTTCTAGCAATGAGTTAAAAAACCAAAACAACAAAAAACAAAATAAAATTAATCCGGAAAAACTCCAGAATGACTACACAGGCTAGAGTGACTACCAACATGTTTATGAAGTCCAGTGGGCAGTGGATTGGGAGAAAAAGTTAATATTTTCTCCTTTTTTCCCCCACTCCTGCTTTTTCATTCATTCTATATAAAGTTTTTTGTACACTGAGAGGCTCAGTTGCCATAGGGGTTAGCTCAGCTAAGTGGCTGAAAATAACACTTACTCTAAACTACACCTTGAGTCATTTACAGACAAAATTAAGCTGGGAGGTAAAGGCTTTTTTTGGGAGATTATACCAGCAAAACCAAGACTGAACCAGCATCTCTGTTGATTCAAATTTTGGGCAGTTCCAGCAGCCCAGAAGGAGCCCCATGACTGCAATAGCTCTGGTCCAGCCAGGGCACAGTGAAATGTTGGCAGGGAAGGTTCAGTCTGTACCTCACTGGCAGAGTTTGACACTTCAGAGGATCATCATCAAAGGCACATCTTCCCATGCTTTTCTTTTGCATCAAGAACTGTGAAAGTTCTCTTTGTAATCTGTGTTTTTACCAAGCTGCCTCTCCCCAAAGAACCCTAAATCACTTTGCAAGCCAAAGGCCTTTTTTGGATCTGTCTTATATTGGTATAAATGAAAATTACCCTGATGGTAGATCAGAATCAGCCCTTTGTGTAAACAGCATTCTTGAAACTCAGCCTTCTCTTGTGCAGAAATCAATCAGGCTGCTTGTTTAGCCTTAACCCTCCTGTCATAAGCAATAAACTTATTGCACTGGGGATTGAGAGGGTGCATCCAGAAACCACTTTGTATTTGATGTTCTTGGGCTGATGAGGTAAAATTCCTTAGGACAGGAATGGCCTCTTAGAGGAGGTCAGAAATTGCAAATATCACAAATGCAGTACAGCAGGGGGATGTCAATGCCAGGGTCTCTCCTTGGTTTTAGTGCAGATGACCTTGTGAATCACTCCTTTGCTACAGGGGTAACCAAGTAGTTGGGTATTTTCTTATTTTCTTACAGAGGTGCAGACTTCAGTATCAAAGACTTGTGTCTCCTGACCAGAGACTCATTCTCCATTTACATTCTTTTTAGAGCAGCTCATATGCCCACAGGGATGCATTGACGTGCAGTTTGAAAACCCTCGGCTGAAATCACCAGCTTGTAGCACAGCTGGGGCTTCTGAACACTGCTGTGATGAAGAACAAAGAAATAATTTCTAGAGGGAAAGAAGAAGAAATATTGATAACCAAGTGACATGGCTTCTGTTGAGTTTTCAAGCATTAGTTTTCACCAATGCCTGCATTTGCCTTCATGGTTTCAGCACCCTTCCTCTTTAAAAGCTATCTGGGGACAGGAACAGACATCCACTGAAATTTGTCTATAGATAACTGCAAATGAAAAAAGGTGGGGAGGAAGAAACAGAAAGAGGTTGCAACCTTTTTCCTCTTTCCATCCTTATTTCACTCTATGTAAGTCCTAAATTGCTCAGTAGAAAACTCTTCCCATGGGATATCCTGGGGCATCAAATAGCCTCATTTTAATTCATTGGCATTTGTTAGCCAAGGTAGAAGAAAAGCTGGAATGCACATGCATGTGTAGGGGGATGTAAAAACAAAATAAACAAACAAAGGCAACTCTAGGAAACAAAAGAAACAAATAAATATTTACCTGGGTTTGCCTTCAAAGCAGGAACATTAATAAGGAGTTTGGTCTCTCTTTCTTGTGGGGTGTTTCTGGATTTTGCACTATAAAAACATCACATGGAAAGCATAGAGAAAAACAGGTTCCTGACCTGGGTTCACATTCTTCTTCCCCTCTAAACGCTTCAAGTAAAATGCCCCTACCTTGAAAGCACAGAGCACATTCTGAGGTCCTGAGGTCCCTATTGGAGAGCTCAGATCTCTCCTTGCCTTCTCCCCAAAAGGGTTGCTAAAACAAACACTGATGTGCTGTAAATAAATCCAGGATTGTTTTCCCTGGAAAGATATCTGAGGATCATGGGCAAGAGCAGAATGAATGTGGAGGAGTGTTTCAAACCAGAAGGAAAAGATATGCAGACTTTTAGCTAACTTTAGTTAACTAAATCAAAGGGACAGATCCAAAAGGCCCAGTGGGAGCGGTGCGCACAAGAGCAAGAACTCTGCTGCTAGGAGAGTGTCATTCCCACCAGCTCCTGCATTAGTGGTGAATGAACACTCCTGATGCCTGAGTGTCTTGGTCTTGGGTAGCTGGTTGTTAATTGCTGCCCTGAGATGCGTAGGATGTCTCTGCTTCGGCCCGCGAGGCTGAAGAACGAGTCTGGACTCTTCACTTTTCTGTCTTGAGGTTGTTTATTAATTCTTATCTATAAAATTTTCTTTCTGCCCAGCTGAGATCTGCTCTGCAGGGCAGCCACGGGCACTCTGACCGCCCCCAAGGCAGTGTTGTCCTTTTATACTACAAACTACATATATCATATTTACACTTAATTCCCAAGACTTATCACCTATGTTAGACAGTGCACTTCTACTCTAAACCAATCCCAAAGTGCCAACATCACTGCAGAAAATGGAGAACAAGAAGAAGAAGAAAGGCTAGACATGCCCAAGTTCCTCCATCTTGTCCCCATAATCCCCATACCAAAAATCTACATTTTTACCCTGTGATAATTTTACTATTACATGATTCAAACCTCTGTGAATTTCATGTCCTCATACAAAGCTGGCAACTTGCTCCAGGGGTCAAAATCAAATCCCCAGGTGTTATGGGCTGCGTGCCAGGGTCTCCAAGCCCCCTGGCGGGGTCCTTGGCAACTCTGGACACCCGGAGGGATGCACTGAGCTCCGACTTGTTGGTACAGGAGAATTCAGGCAGAGCTGTGGGGCCGCTCTTGCTGAGCAGCAGGGATGGGTTGTGATTGTGTGGCTGCAGGGAGCAGCTCTGCTGCGGTGTCAGACGGCCCCTGGAGAGGCTGGGCTGACGCCTCGCAGCCCGCTCAGACGGAGCCACATTCCCCCGTGCTGGTGGCAGCGACACAGCCACCACAGCAGCTCATACCAGCAGCATCTGAAAGCAATAAAGCAAAGGAAAACTGCGGGGAAGCGCGAGCTGCAGGAGCCTGGGTGGGAGCAGCCAAGGCGTTTGGTTGTATGGAGAGAATTCATTAGCAGTTGTTTTTGTACTCAGAGACATTCCAGTGCTGGAGATAAGGTTCCTGTTGAGATATTTCCTTGTCATTCATAGCTTTTAATCCCTAATTTTCATGTCTATTTGACTGCTCTCAGACACCAGACTCATCTCTTCCCTCTCTTACCAAATGATTTTGCAATAGCAAACTTCTTGGGGATTAAGAGTTTGTACCACCACGATGAACAGTCACAGCCCCTCCAAATATCTCCATTCCTGCAGCAAAATGACACATATTTCCCTCCACCAGTGCAGAGCCAGTGCTCAGAGCAGTTTGGCAGGACAGAGGCTTATAACACACCCTGGAAATGTCCATCCTGTGAGGCCAGCAGGACTGGTATCCATTCCCATGGTAAAACAGCCTGGAAAGTAGACCCTGGAAATGTGCTTAAGCCCAGATTGGCTAAACTCAACTCAGGAATGTCTCTTTAGTTAATTTTTAGTTCATGAATGCATCATAGTTTTGATTGCACTGAAAGCACTCTGCAAGCCTTCCTTGGAGTCTGTTTCACAGGAGAATTGCAGCCTGAAATATTTAATACTACCAGACACCTGGGCTTCTGAAATATGAGGGGATTGGAGCATGAAGTCCATTATTTCCAAAAAGCCCATCTAGCCATGGGAGGGAGATGGAGCAGCAGCAACAAAAAAATCTGGGAATTTTTCCCAGAGTTAAAAATGGAAGTTTGAATCTCGTCAGTACTGCTGGGATAGCCAGTAATCCTGAAGACATTGGTGTCCCTAATATTTGGCCAAGGGTGTCAAAGGTAGATGCCTATTTTGCTATGCCACTTTCAATTTGCTGCAAGAGCCTCAGACAGGCCCATGTGAGCCTAACCCAGGAGATCCTCCAAGGAAATTGGTATTCAAGGGAGTTTAAAGCCTTGGGAAGGATACCAAACTCCTCTCTTTGGAACAGGATTTAACACAGATTGAAAATCTTCCATACACTTCAAGGTTTTCTGCTTCATTCCCAGAGATGCTTTGCAGGCCTGTCAACCCTGATTAAATCATTCCAAATAATTAAATTGTTTTTGAAAGTGATTTGTCAAATATATACACATATATATAATTTGTAGCTTTCATGATCACAGTAATACATCAAGTTCCTGAAAGTCATTGAGTCCTGCTTCAAATTGCTTTCAGTCTAAATGGTTTTATTCTGTTCAATTGGGTTATAAAACCTTGGCCACCTAGTGAATCTGGTAGTGGCTATAAATCTCTGCAGCTGGGAAACTGGAAGGCAGCCCTGCCTACCTTACAATGAGAAGAAACCCTGCTTCCCATTCCAATTCAGCAGTGCCTGCAGAGTATAAAGACCTTTCTGAGCAAAATCCTTCAAAATTAGTAATAAAGAACCGAGGGGAGCCTGGGGAAGAACGCGTAATTATAGATGTTGTTTGGAGGGCTCTGCTGTACTTTGAAGGACATTTTGAAAGACACAGCAGTGATGGGATGGGATGCTCTGCAAGAGCAGGGTGTGCTGACAGCACCCATGAGCACCACCGTACCACCAAGATATATCACTCTGTTGTAGCCACTGCTTGTAAGGCCCTTAGAAACCCAGTGAGCTACAGTGAATGTTGCTGAACATCCATTTCCCAAGGCTATTGAAATAGGATTTTTTTTTTATTTTGGGTGAATGGCCAATGAATAAAACAATCCTGACGGAAGAAAACGAGCCAATTCCTGGCTTCTGTGTTAGGATTGAATAAAGAGGATCAGCTCACACAGTAGGTGAAAAGGATACAATATACTTGCGATTAACTGGTTGCCTTTTATCCCATTTTCTTTTCATTTCCATGTGGTCAGGATTTTTTCCTTCAAAAAATTATTATACAACCCTGTATAACTTTGAGGTCAAATTAATGGCTCTATAGTCACCCAAAACATCTCATTCTCTTCCTGCTTTTCTTATTTAGCCTTGGGACACAGATCCTATTTACCAGTTGCATGAACTACCCATGACTGAATGAATGCATCATTGCTACTGAGCTAGCCAATTCACACTCTTCTCCTTCCAGAATTTGGGGACAGAGTCTATCTGTCCCCAAGTCTCTTTTCCTCCTCCTATGTGGTCATTCCCATTCTTATAGCCTCATCCTCATTTCCTTTCATTTGCAAATTCACCCAAGTCCTTAACCAAGAGGAAAGTGGTGCTGTCACAGGCAGCTGAGCCAGGCTGCAAGGGGAAGGAGCTGCCTCTCTCCTCCTTCACCTCCCCATGGCCTCACTCATCCCTGGCACCAACCTGGGTACTTGTGGATCAGTTTTACGAGCTGATTCAACTTGCTAAAACAGCAGGAAAACTCTAGCCATATGTTTTTCTGGGGTGGTTTGCCAAGGGGTTAAGGAGCTGGTGCAAGAGGTGGTGAGGCTTCGTCACCATGGTGGGGAGATGGGAAAGGACAGTAGAGCCTCTGCTTGCTGGCAGAGACCAGTAATCTTTTAAGCCATCTCACCCTATCTCACAGAACTGCATCCTGAGGCAAAGCATTTATCCAGTTTTGGTGCCATATTTTTAATCTCCATGTCCTTTCTCTCCTATTCCTCCTCCAGCTGAAAACCCGTCTGGTTTTGATTTAAATTTCCCTTGCAAGGTTCAGCTCAGCTTGACAGTTGGCAATTCTCACAAGCTTTCTATCCTTTCTGATCTCTAAGATGTGCCTCTTTTGCTGGTCAGATATGGTTTTAGTCCTTATAACCCTTTGTTCTGCCCAGTCAAAATATCCTGTTTGAAGGGAACCTTGCATTTGATTCAGTCTGGAGCCTTCCTCTGTAATATTGGTCCTCCTCCAGAGCAAGATACAAGAGCAAAGGGGTTTTTTTCACCCTTGCCTGTAAAGTACCCTGCACACAACAGTCCTAGAGCTCTTCAACAATGTTACACTGTTAAGGAGAAAGTATCCTATCCTAAAGGTTTGTGGTATTTGTATATATGTTGTTTGCATATCTCTTTTGTAGAGGTGGACTGTAGGGCATTGAGAGAAGTAATGACTTGTCCAAGTTTCCCTGACAAGCCAGAGATGAAGCAAGAAATGGAATCCAATATCTTCATTCCAGATTCTCTCATGTTTTTTAATTCTTTCAGTTTTACTGAATATTAGAGATTAGTCAACATAAATGTTGGTCCTATATTAAATACATCCAGCAGCAGCAGAATTTCCCCCTTTGGACCTAAGTCGCAGATCCCTCTTTTAACACTTTCATTATATTTACATGGATTCATCTCATGATCACAGGTCCAAAGTCATTGTGTTCTCAAGAAGTCTCACCATTTACGAAATCAAACCTAAAATCTCATAATCTGGCGTTTGTTGCATAACTGAGTGAATGAATGAGTCAGCCCAAAGGCCTGTATGGGCCTTTCTTGGTAGCATTTATTTTCCAGTGCATGTGTGCAGAATTAAAGCTTCCATAATGACACAATTCTCATTTGGTGTACATATTGATCTCTCTCTGTCTGTCTCCCTCTCTATCTCTCCCTCCATACAGGAAGGCAGTCTTAGCTTATACTCAGCCTAGGAACCTATAGGAAATTGCTGGAATGACTCAATGTCTTTTGCCATCTTACCCTATATCACTTGGAGGGGTTTTGCTCTGCCCATGCAGTTCCTGTGCCCTGGCAGTCTCTCCTACCATCAGACTACAGCATTACTTCTCTCCCTAATCATTGTTTCTGCCTCTCCTGACCAGAACCTATCTCTCATTACCTGCATTCCAAAACCAATGCCATTCCAAAATCCTTCTTTATCCTTACAACATCCAGTGTTACATCCTTCTTTGGCAGATAAATCCCTCCATTTTATTGCTAATGCCTCTTTAATTAATAGAAAAGTATTTCAATGCTTTTACTGGCCAGTATAGTTTTTCTACCTACATCAGACAAAATCTTTTAATTATCAAATTGTCTGTTTGATAATACCTTGCAGCAATAATTTTTTCTTTCCACAAAATCCATTTTACTGTCCCACATCCCAGCACACACCATTTTTCCATTATGCACTGAATCTGCTTTCCCTCTGTGTTGAATCCAGGTGTAAGAATTTCACAGATATCTCCCCAACTCTCTCGCTCATTTCTCATGAGGTCTTCATACCTGCTAATTTTATTCCTACAATACCACTCTCTCTACTGAGGTGAGAGCTGAATTCCACTGGATATTCCACTGAATATCCTTTTCCTTAGTAATGCCCCATAATCAACTGTCTCAAAATCATCTCTCTTGATGATTATTTGAGACACTTGCTGACCTCCATGTAGTGACTTTTGTACCCTTCCTAAAGGCTCATCCAAGACTTTGTATTTCTCTCCTAAGTGGGCATAATTGTCCTTGATTCCCCCTCACATCCTTTTGGGACTTGCTTTAGCTTCTAAATCCACATTGTAGTTCCCATTCTCCTCTGAATATGTCTGGAAATATGGGAATTAACTGGCCAAAGTAATTTCCTCTTTCTGGTCATTGAGGCAACCAGGGACCACACTGTGGCTTTTGGAATTAAATTCTGGTTTCATCCACAGTTTCATCCACGTTTCTTGAGCAGCAAAGTAACCTCGTTTACCTCAGGCTGGAGCCACAGTATGGTGCTGTGAGAAAGGTTTACTCTGAAGAGCAGAGATCTGGTCTCTGGGTAGCCTGAGCCTGGGGTTTGGGTTTGGTACCTGCAGGCTGAGTTACTCTGTAGAGTTTCTGCAGTGTTTCATAAGGGCTCTACTCATGCTGCAGCTTCTGTCAATGCTGTATCTTTCTTCTCCTCCAGCAAGTTTGTAAAAAACTTGTAGGTGCTTAATATCCCTGAGAATCCTTGAAAACTTAGCTGAAAGGAACTATGTGGCTGAGCAGTTTTTTAGGGAAATGAGAAAATACACACACACCACACATAAACCCCAACTATGTTACAAAACCAGGCAAAAAAGGTGCTAATATGTATTCATCTTTAGCTAAGCACTGACAGCAGGGCAATGCATTGTCTTTGCCGATCTTATTTTCACTTGAATGGTTTTCCTTTTATTCCCTGTGGTGTTTAAGGTCTTCCAAAAGAAATACAAATGATCATTGGAAATGAATAGCTGGTTGTGCACGGGTGTTGGGAGAGTGCTGAAAATGGGCTTTCACTCTGCATTCAGTGGGAAAGTGAATCACTCTCACACAAAGCTAGAGCCTCGAATGTGAGGAGGGGAGAGAATGAAAGCAGGATGTGATTCTCAAATGACATTTGGTGCTGTTTATCTAGTGGAACAGTGCATAGATTCGGTGTAGAGGAAACACAGCATCTCACTGCTGGGAAGCAATTGCATTCATTTTGAAGTGATCTATTAGTTCTCAGGTCCTTTAAGAAAATGGAGAATAACATGAAAAGAGACAGAAAAGCAGAGGAAAAAGCAGAAGTTGTCCAGTCTGAAGGCTCTGAGAGACTGTGGAGGAGCAGAAGTTGGGATATAGTAGACTGTTGTCTGCCCCAGATAGGCCTGTAAAGATGATTTATTCCATTCTTGAATTTTACATAAAATCTCAATCTTGCACAAAACCAGAGTCTCAAAGTTGAAGATAAAGTACCAAAGAGCTAACTGGAGGGTCTGGGGTTGTATAGGCTTAAAACCTACATCATTACTCCATTTAAAGCAAGGATGGGCTTAAAACACAATCATTGTGTGGGGTGAGTGTGTGCAAATTCAGCCTGTTTGAAAAACAAAAGTGAAGTACAGATGAGTGTAACAGATGTGCTGGAGGCTATCCCTTCCTTTCCTTGTACCCTGCTCTGCCCTGCTTCCCTGCTTCCTGCCCACACCTCTGACATTCACCAACAGGCCACGAAGAGCTGATCCCCTGCATGTAACCCACTCATTGCTAATTTGGAGGTTATTACCTTACTGTGTGCAAAGTCTGGTTGCTCTTGGATTCAACCCCCAGTTGATGTAGGTCAATGAAGCTTCATTGATTTAATTTCCACTAGCTTAGGTGAGCCACTTCTGAGAGACATGAACACCATTAGCCCCATTTATCTCTTAATTTCTTCTCAAAACCCAGTGTTCCAGCACTGCAGGAGCATTGGAAAACTAATGACTCAAAAGCAAGAAAAACCTGTTCTTGATTTTAGATATTTTAGCAGCTGGAACAAGGAGCAGATATTGTTTGTATGAGCAGGTGGAGCTGAAGAGCTGTAGAGGTCATGTCTACCTTTACCTGAAGAACTCCCTGTGCACCCTGCCCAAGGCAGCACTTGTACCAATAATGTGAGTTCTGAGATGCTGCTCAGTGAGGGGACAGGGCAGAAAAGGATGGATTGCTCAGAAAAGGAATAACTCTCCAATGCAGCTTTAGTGGGGAATGATCACCACTGTTTTATTCTTCCAGGCAGTGTGACCCTGCCCAGAAAGGAGGTTCTGCTGGCCTGCTGTACTTTTTTTTTCAGGGAAGTGGTGAGTGGTGAGAAAGAATGACTTTCTACATGTTCCCAAGGTGTAGACACTCCATTAAAAGCATGCTGATGGGTGCAGAAAAGTGAAAGATGGTGCCACCCCAAGGTTTGCCATCTACCCAGTTAGGTGGGAAAGTTCAGAGGGAGACCTGCAGTCCATAACTTTCCTTCTGCCAACCCCAGGTGGGCACCTGTGCCCTGTCTGCACCACACCAAGTGGTCAATGGGTCTGTTTTGTTGAGGGGAAACTGGTTTCTGAAAATCAGATTTTCCCATCCCAGTGCTAAGCCATAGCTGAGATTGTACTGGCTGGACCCTCACTGCTCGGTTTGGGTGCACTCTGGGAGGGGGTTCCCAATGTCATTTCCCCCATCCAGGCCTGGGGACAGGCCAGTGCACTCTCTGCAGGTCTGAATTTTCTCCTAGCAGTAATGAGCTGTCCATGCTGCCTGCCCTGTCACAAAAAACACATCCATCCCCACAGAAAGCAGGATACCACAGTGAGCCTGGCTCCAGCACTCCTGCAAGCCCTGCTTGAATTTTAATTTGTAGATTTGTTAGGCTTTGACTACCACTGGCATTTCATAGAGCATAATTACTATTTTTTCATTCTCTTTTTTATTGGTGCAATGAATATTTATTGGTAGTTTGTCAAATTACACGCAGCATCTATCTTGTGTAGTGATAAAAAAACCCAAGCAGCTTGCTTAAAAAAGCAATTTAAAATTATCTGCAGAGGTGCTTCTGCTGGGTCAGGTAGAATGCACACAGAGGAATCTCACTTTCCCTTTTTTTAATTTTTTTTAGTAGCAATGTCAGGATGGTGGCTCATTATCAGTTGTAAATTACAGGGGGTGGGGAAAGGGGCATAAATGACAAAGTTCAGAAACAGCATCTGCTGAAGAAAAACAAATGAGGTGGGGGGCAAAGCAGGAAAAAACAGACGAAACACTGTAATTGCTTGGCAACAAGTTGCTATTGTAATTTAGAAAATTGGAAGCATCCGTTCTCAAACAGTTCTAGCTTTATTTCGTTCCTTCTTTCTTTTTGAGTGCAGCCCTTGTTCAGGATCAGCTGTGTCCTCCTGCAGGATTACTGGCTCTCCCTGCACGGAGCAGTAATGGACCCCTGTGTTTGGTTATGGGCCATCGAAGAAAAGCATTTTGTGATTGTTTCGCAGTGCAGTCATTTAACAAGATTAGAGATAATTTGCCCCTTGGAATGCAAAACTGTTTCTACAGGTGCTTAAGCTTCCTGGCTTTTGGATTAGAGGCCTCATTTTGTTTTGTGCCATTGCATTCAGGAGGTCTCCGAGGACTGTAAATAAATGAACAGCGACCCTCCGCAGCTGGGAAACTAATTTTCCAGCCCAAGCTGCAAGAGTTGCAGCTCACAAAGCTCAGTGGATGCAGATAAATATGTGCACACTAATGTATTAAACGCGCTGATTAACTAATCCTGACTGTGCCTGAAAACCATTTGCCAAGTGGGAAACAGGCCTGGCCAGAAAGGGAGCAGGTTGCTGGAGGCACACAGGAGGTGCAGGGGTGTCAGAGGTGGTAAAAGGGGTGATAGCCATTCCCACTGATGCTGGCAGAGCTCCTTCACGCCTCTCTGCTTCCTTCTCCCACAGGGGAGAGAACAATCCCGGCCTTTGGCCACATCCAGGAGGATGAGAAGTCTCGCCAACATCCACTAAGATGTGGAACCTCAAGGATGTAGGGATGCCGTGAACTCCTTCCAAAGGAAAGGTGAGACCATGAACGCTCCTCTAGGGACACCCAGTTCTAGTCCTGCCAAATAGATGTGGTCTCTGGAACAATTCTCCAAGAAGGATCATTGGATGGAGAGGGACTCCTGGATGGACCTGGATCATGGTTACTGGGGAGCAGAGAAAGCCTCATTTATTTGACTTCTCTATTCTTTTTGTACGTCTTTTCCTTTTCTTGTAGTGTTTCCCTTCCTTCTATGTGTGTAATTTGTTTATTTGAGCCATGGGGAAAATTGTATTAATTCAACTCTTATTCCTAAGCCTTCTTTAAATTCAGATGTGAGATGAAAATCAAGACTGCTGAAATTCCCCAGATGATGAAGTTACTTCTCTCTGCTCAACCCTGCAACAATTCTCAGTTTGGGGAAGGTCTGAGCAAGTCTAGCTGGGACCAGAGATTCCCCTGCCTCAGACATCCCTGCTGGACCCTGTTCGCTCCCTGGGATGCTCAGGAACATTGTGCTTCTGCAGTTCCCAGACCTGTGAGGCTCAGAGCACCAAGCACTCTGCCCAACTAGCCACCATCAGTGGTTTGGGGGCCAATCCAAGGTTCAGAAGTTTGTTGTTTAAGATCTTTCTGTGCCATGGGTCATCTGGTTACTTTGAACAAAATGCTGAAACATTTTAGTGTACTCATGAGTCAGGGGACAGAAAACCTGAAGTTGTACAGGTCTACAGTTTCACTAATAAAGAATTTCAAAAGTGATTTAGGTGAGGGTTTTTTTTTTTTTTAATGTAGATTTTTACAGTCTTCAGATATGTAAAAATGAAAAAGAAAAATTTTGCCAGAGGAGGCAAAGGTATGTTCAACTACAAGATGCCACCAAGAGGGTTGGCTCCACTCCTGTGTAACCCTCACTGCTTGTGCCCACCTGCCCAAAACCATCTACTGGTGGTGCAGCTTGGGTAGCATTGGTATTTTGGGGGTTAGGGTGTACAGTGGGGTTAAATAAGCATTGACATCAGGCGAGGGAAGCAACAAGAGTCAGCAAATACAGGTGAACATGATAATTTCTTCTGGCACCAGGTACTCCTATTAACTTAGCTCAAAGGAGATAAAACTTCTAACACTGTCCTTTTTCCCACCATTTTTTTTAATAAGGTTATCTGAGCCTTTCATAATTATCTACAATTTTAATGAAGGCCAAACTCTTCTCAGAAATGTGCTTTTTTTGGTTTTGGGATTTTTTTCTTTTTGGCTCAAAACATTTTTCACCTCTACTCCAAGAGATTTCAAGTGCACAGACAGCTTCAGTGATCAGAAATGCGTCTTTGGCAAACAAAATATTTGCAGAGAAAATTTTGCCCAGATGCACTCATAAGAGTTATTGAAAGCTTTTCTCGCTGTTCTTCTTCTAGTAAAATAGCAAAATAGAATGTTTTTCTCTGACACAGAGATTACAAGAATAAATGTTTTAAGAAATGTGACTCACACAGTAGGAGCCAAAAAGACAGGTGCTGTAAATTGTGTCTCCTGAGGAAATAATAATAATAAACATCCTTACAGACTGACAGGGTATCACATGAAAAGAGCAAATTCCCTCTAGTTCATCTGTTTCAGCCATCTGAGCCCTGGACTCACCAGTGCATAGTTTGGTACCTGCCTTTTCACTGATGAGTGGGAGCAGATTTTGCAGAGGAGGCATTTCTGCATGAGGAGTGACATTGAAGTTTCCTTCAAATTTCCTACAAGCCACCAGGCAGCCACTTGACAAGCAGCAAAGTTCAAGGAGTAGCAAGCAGAAAAAGAAGGAGAAAAAGCAGAGGTAGTACTAAGAAGCCTGTCCAGAAAGCACAACTCAAATAACCAGACCTACTAACTAGACAGCCACATGAAGAGCACGTACACATTCAGAGCAAGGTGATGCCAGTGGGGATTGGACTCAAACAGACTTTCCAGATGGCTGCATATATTGCTCAAACTTCATGCAAATACTATTTGCATGGGCTTAACAGGTTGTGTACAGAAAATCCCACTCATCCCTCAGATGAATGAAAAGCAATGGAAAGCAAGAAGAAAAATATGTCTGGCGGCACACAAGTAAATATGCAAGATTTATATGATGCAGTGCTTGTGAATATCTGATTGCAACACCTTCATAGCCAGCCCCTGGCACCCAGGGTCTATCACTAATGCTCAGCCCCTATTCCAGAGATTTATTCTGCAATAATGTCCCATTCCAGGTTCACCCCACTTTTTTAGGTGCTATAAGCTACCATGGACCCCCACAGTTCCTGAAATTCAGGCAGATGAAATGTAAGAGACCAGAGAAACAAGGGCACAGGCAGTTGGGGAGGTTTGTTCCCAGAGACAAAGATTTCTCTATGCTGTTGGGACCTCTTTGCAAGCACCCTGACATAGAAGGACCTTAAAGGCAAAAGGAAAGGAATTCTAAAGGCTGCTCTCTTGGGAAAGACTAATACTTTGGTGGCTCATCTCTCCTGAAGGAATTCTACTTTTAATTCTGTGGTGAGTCCAATCACATTGAAGTTTAAATGCAAGTCTGTGGGGTTGTATTCTATTTGCTATACATTTGTCTTTATGGAAGAGGCAGAGGCTGCTAGCAGTGAGCAAGACCCGTCCTCTGTGGAGACACCCTGGGGCCTTCTCACTGAGCTCTGTCCAAGTAAATCTGCAATTGGAGGTAGCTTAGCCGATCCCATCTTCCCCGTTCCTAATTTTAAACATGCAGCAAGGGGTCTGTGTTAGAAGTCCTAACCCTGGCCTTGCTGTCAGTGCTGGAAGGGTATCCATCCCCTCCAAAGGGCAGATAGGATCACTCCAATCTGGTCTTGGGTTTCTCCCTTTCCCTTCTGGAAGCAAGGGAAGGCACTTCAGGCATTTTTGGTGGGGGACCGGACTGCCTTGGTAGCTTCCCTGGGGCAAGGGGCTTCCTACCGCTGAGCATCACCATCGAATGTTTTAGGGCAGGTTATTTTTCCTGGGAGTTGCATGCAGCCCTGATTGCCCAGAAGAGCATAAGTGAGCATTGTTTCCCCCACATTGTTCCCTGGCTCTCCACTTTTCCCAACTCCTTCTTACCTCATCCTCCCCTTGCTGGCTAGAGAGCTGTAAGCCGCTGATTAGCACTTCATTTGACAAACAGGAAGTGGGCAAGAAAAGCATCATTTTCAGAATTAGAGCCTCGGAATGAATTGAAGAAAGAAAGGGGGAAGAAGGAAAAAAAAGAAAGCGAGCCTTGCACACTTTCCTAATTGCTCGTTAGAACCAATGGCCTTTGTGGTTCCTTCCCCCTGTGTCTTCTTTATAAAAACGTTTGCACAAGACATTGCTATTGTCTGCCAGACAGCCTCAGGGTAGGACAAAATGAACTAATTGATTTGCAGTTATGTCGTGGTGAATAGTGCTAAACATCCATCTGCGGATTCCTTGTGAGGAGTGATTAATAATTTGTACTCCTGGGCCTAGAAGACTGAATACCCTTTTTTCATGTAAAACTGAAGCGTTTCATTCTCTCAGCATCACAGATATCTCCTCTGCATTGTGGGTTACAAGGAGGAGGTCAGCAGTGCCGCGCTGGCGATGGCGCTCGGGCGCGTTGTCCATGTGTGGGTAAAGCCCAGCACGGTAGTGGGATTAGTGGGAATTTGTCAGGCTGACACACAGTACTGTACAGCACTCCTGCTATGGCCATTCCAGTGCAGATGTTCCCAATTCCTTGTCATTGTTCCAGAGGCAGAGGATTTTACATGTGTTTCCAAAGAGAGAGCTGGGAGACTTAAAATTTACTTCAAACACAGAACCAAAACCTAAACTGGGACAATTTAAGGAATTGGATTCAAATTTCAAGGCTCTTCTGGGCAGTTTCTACAACCTCCAGAGGGAAAATCCCAGCACCAAACACACCCAAGTGCTGAGGCGTTTCAAAGGCCAATCCAAAACATTTTACTCAAATACCACCTACATGTAGAAAGATACATGCAAAATACCTTAAGCTGTCAAGTAAAGGGGAGTCTGCCAGACCTCTCTACAGGAGCTTCTGCTTGTGGACCTGCTTTACCAGGGTATTCCTCCTGTGCAGTCAGGGCTTCCATAATTTAAATTGTGAGCCCGAGGCCGTGGGCACTTTGTCTGAGCTCAGTCAGCTGTGACAGCTTGTGATCCTCTCTCCCAGCCATGTCCTAGGGTCTTCATAGTTGTGTTCCCAGCTCCACCACTCACTCTTGGTCCTTTCCACCTCCACCTGGAATTAAAAGCTTGTAGCTGCTCTCTGAGCCATTTCCTGCTTCCTAATGAAATCTATTGGCCTCCTGGGGGGAAAAAAAACATTGACTCAGCCAACTCTTAATGAAGTCATCTGTTTTCATGGTGTTGCTGGTGCCCTCTACTTTCCCAGCTCATTAAAAAAATTAACAACCTTTAGATACATCCAGAGATCCAGAGATGAGATCTACTTGGTCAGAGCAAGTCACTTTCAGTGGGAAAAACCACTTGTCCTTCCCTTCTGATCCATTTTTACATTTTCCCAGATTATCTACATTTTATCCCATGCTTTGAACACTTTGGCTGAGTGCATCTACATTGATAAACAGATGCCTGTGAGGCCTTGCCTTGCTGTCAGCTTTCTCCCTGGCTGGTTTGGACTGCTGCTGCTCTTTGAAATCAAACCAAGGCATAGTTCTGGGAATGGCTCTCTCCAGGAACTGATCTGATATCTCAGGTTTGGCTCCCCTTGTAATTCACAGTCTTACAAACCCACCTCAAACATCCCTCGAGAGATTTTGCATTCTTAAATGTGCCCTTATGCTCAGCTGTGTATTCACCACCCATTCCATTCATGCCCCATGCCATAAAAACCAGATTGTCAGACTGTCCATGCCCCTGGTCTGAAGGACAAGGACTGGCTGCTGTCCTTTGGGAGAGGCATGGACAGTTTATCCCTCTGGGGCAAATAGGCATAAGGTGCAAGATAGATTTGTTTGGTTATGCCATGCCTGGGTCAGTTTTCCTTCTTGGAAGCCTGGGATGAGGCCCTTAGAAGCACTTCTCTCCTGGCTGTAACCAGCAGGGCAAAAAGAGACAAAGAGACAAAGTCAGCCTGGTGATACCTGGTTGTTTTCCTCTCCTGACAGGTAAGAGCTTCTGGGGAAATTATCTCTTCTGAGTAAAAGTAATTTCTGTAAGTGCTTTGCAAGAGTATCTTCGGGTAATGTATTTAATATAGTTCTGAAAATTATTTTGTGAGAAAATAATGAGCTAGAAGAATACAAAGTGCCTATTTCAGAGAATTTTCTTATTACCTTTCAGGGGTGATAGGCTCTGGCCACTCATTAAATATAATGCAAAAGCTTTATAAATATGTGATGCTGTAAAAGGAATGAGATTAGATTGGATGGGGCTTTGAAAAAAGTATCCATCTAGAAGAGTGTTTGCAAGATTGATGATCTCAGGGAGTTCTGCAGACCAAAGGAAGGAGCAAGGCTATGGTTATACTGTCATGTTCTTTCTTTTATTTTTCATTTGGGGAATCTTGGGCTGATTTAGCACACTGTAACACAATGACCTGAGCTTAAACAGATTAAAAGGACAGGTTTGGATGCTTTATGGCGACACACTGTTTATAATCCATGTTCTTGAATGACAGTATGAGTCCTCCTTATTCTGAGAGTAATAACAGAGGGTCAGCATTTCCACACTGCTGAGCTCACTTGTGAAACTTATTTCTACAGTAGATTACTGAGGTCAAGAGTATAATCCAATTCAGAAAAATCAGTGGGAACATAACAGGAAGCATCATTATAACTAATGATGCTTTCTGTTATGTTCCCACTGATTTTTCTGAATTTGACATTCATTTGTCCAAATCCATACAGTTCCACATCTTGAATACTGGAAGCAGTTTGTGTCTGTTCACCTTCAAAAAGACACAGCAGAAATATGGACAAAGATAAAGAATTGCCCAGATCAGAATAAGCTAAAGAAGACAGCTCCTTGCACCATATGTGATTCAGTTGAGGAACCCTTTGCTGTAGAAGTGGTGGGTGCAGAAAGGGAGTTTAAAAAGCATTTAGATATGACGGGGAAAAAAATCACTGGGGACTATTAAAAAAAGAACATACCATCATTAAAACAAAAAGGTCCCAAAGTCCCATACTGCTGGAGTGAAAGGAGGATGTTCTAGAGTGGCATCACTGTATGTTATCCTAAAACTTTGCTCCTCTCTGTGCACCCTCTTCAGCTGTGGAAAAACAATGGCTCTGTGGCAGCAGCAGAACTAAAACCCCCCATCTCATGAGTGCTTTCCTTGATGACTGTGGGCAGCTGACAAACTGAACTCACCAAACCTAGCTTTATCCCAAGCAGGAACACAGAGTCAAAAATCTGGACTTTGTTTAGTGAGACAAAAGTCACTGAAAAACGTTCAACTTCAACTTTTCGTGCAGAAAAATTCAACTCTCCACGCAGAATTGCAACATCTGGCAGGCAGGTAAAATGAGCCAGCCAAAACGAGAGGTGTAGCACTTGTCAAAGCAGAAGGGCAGCCCCGGGAATGGGATCCTGGATGTCAAGTATGTCTGGGTGTTCCATCCCTGTGCCCGGCTAGGGAGGAGGAGATGCTCTGGGGACATCCTGGCCGGGCTGTCCTCTGGCTCCGGGCAGCGCTCAGCCTCTGCACCAAAACCCAGACAAGAACCAGCGCTGGGGCAGCCCGGACAGCATCCAGCTGCAAAATTCCTCCCGTTTCTCCCGGCTTTGGTAGCAGCGGGGAGAGAGAGGTCGGACGTGCCGAGGAGCGCTGGCGTCTCCGGCCACTTCAGACGGGGCCATTGAGCGGGCGGGGAGCTCCGCTTTGTGCCCCTTCCCAGAGCGCTGCCTCCTCTCCATTTGTTTACCACACATCCTGTCTTCCTTTCTGTTTGCTTCACACATCATCGCCTTCATTAATCGTCCTCCCCGCTCCCCATTTGGGCCTTTGGATTTTCGGCTCGCCATGGGTAATTCTAATTACCTCAGACATTAAAAAAAAAATAAAATAAAATAGGAGCTTAAGTAGGTGCACTTCATTCTTTAACTGCCTTTTACAAGCAGTTCAGTGCTGGCTACCAAGGGAATCTGATTAAACTAATTACCCTGATTGGCTTGTTTAATCAACTGCTTGGTTTAATTGGGCCTCGCTAATGCGGAGTGGTGGAGTCTGTGGTGCGTAATGTGAGAACCAGGAGACCCGTAACAGCGGCGGTGACACCGCCACAGAAACCAGGCCGCATTCCCAGCCGGACGGGGCGGCTCGAACAAATGCAGACCTCAGCTGAGAGCCCAACTGTATTCTCAAGTGCCTGAATGGGCTGGAGGTTTTAGTGATAATTAAAATTGCTAGGGGAAAGAAAAAAAAAAAAAAAAAAAAAAAAGGGCAAAAAAAACCCTCAACCCTTTCTCATTAAAGGATTTGTCCTTTTCCCTTCCCCCCCCTCCCGGCCTCCGAACTCGAAGCAATATCGGGAATCCTGTCTGCCTCTTTCAAACAACACTACAATTCATCAGGGCAAAGAATCCTTCCTCCTTCATCTCCCCTCATCCCTGAGATTTTTCACTCCCATTTACAGCATGCATGGCCCAAAGTAAATACACAGACAACAGGGTTACAAATTACCTTGTGCAAGGTAAATCCACTCTGAGTACCTAAGGAGTTTGTGGAGTACAAACAGCTCCTGTGTAAGCATCCCAGCAATAATGGGCATTCCTATAGCTCTAATTACTAGAACAATAATAACCTGCAGAGCATCCTTTTCCTCCTCCCATCCCAGGGCCGACTCCCCACTCCCTTCCCTGCCCTCCACTTGCTCTCTCAGTGGGGAGGATGAGGATGAAGAGCCAAACACACGGTTGGCTTAGCAAAGCTCCGTTCATCTGGGTCCAATATGTTTTATGGTGACATGCAGACTGAATTTGCTACTTCCTGAGGGTTTTCTTAGAGGCAATGATGTCCTGCAGACCAGTGGCATGAGTGTGACATCCCTGCAGTCAGCACTGTAATCTAGCAAAGGTATTCCCTGTGCCACAGTTCATGCCACTTGGGCAAAAATAAATGGCATGCTCAATTGTCATAATTCTCCAATAAACCATCTGTAAAATGGAGAATATAACAGCAAAATGCACCCACCTTTAGCCATATATATAAAATATATGTGGCTAATATATGGAAAATACAGTTATATATATGGAAAATATAAACATATATATGTGATTTAGCAGCTTTAGCCCACCTTTGTACTTGATTAAGAGAAATGGGCATTTATGTCTATTTCTTTTGCATTTATGTCTATTTCTGATGTTCACTTTACCCTAGGAACACCTTTTTCTTCTGCTTTAGATGTGAAGGGAACTTCAGGTAATCTTGGAGTTACACCATGGCCAAATGACTCCTGCTGTGGCTCTTGGGATGAGGACCTTAGGGAAGGCACCAGATCTCCTTGCAGGGCCCATCCTATGCTTGTGAGGGTATTGGGGACCTAAGCTCTTACCAGCCTGGCATCCTCCCTCTGCAAGCCAGCAGAGAAGACTGGGCTTGCTTCCCACTGTGGTCGCTGCTTTCTTTACCTCTGAGCTCTGCTCACATGCTGGCCCAACCTCCCCACTTGTGATGGGTCAGGGGCTACCCACAGGCGTGAACAGACTTACAGAAGGGGTCTGGTCTTCTTTATGGTCACAAATTGTGAGGGGAAAAAAAGACAGCTCCTCCAGAAGTGGTTGGGTGGACTCCTGTGTTGGCCCACATATCACCTGGTTGCGGCCACCTCATACCTCAGCACCATACACAGTGGATTGCTTTCAAATTGTCTCCAGTTGTCACATTTTTTTTCCTGAACAAAACACTGAAATGTTCTGCAGATTGGTAAAATATGTGTTTGAATTCTGTAAAAATTCAAACGTGTTGGGATTTTTTTGTATATACTTTTTGTTCATATGTTGTGGAAGTCTCTTTTGCACTGTCTGCCCTGTAACCCACAGCAAATGAACCTCATGGTTCTCCAACCTGGCTTCAATTTCTCTGGAGAGGTCCCTCCTTTAAATTTTGTGGTTTGCTCTGGGCTGAAAAACGTCCATATAAGTGAGTAGGTGAAAGCATTTTAAAACCACAGGGAACCCCAGTGTTGAGCTGAAAATAAAATGAAAAATTTTCTTTGTGGCTGGGGTGTGTTTTATATCCCAACTGACCGTGCTGGGAAGGTCATTAGACCCTGACCAGCTGTGGTTATCTCATTGACCATCCCAGAAATACGAGCTGCAGGATGCCCAAGTTAAAGTCACAGCAAAAATCGTTACCATTTTTATGAGGGACAGTGTGGCATTTTTCACTGGAATATACCCAGTCAGATATGCTGCAAAGTGGGGGGGAAAAGCAATAACCATGTGCTAATATTTCAGCTCTTTTAGGGTCGCTAGGGTAGTGCTGTGATGATCTCCCTCCCCATCCTCCTGCCTGGCGGCATCCATCCAGGACACCTAATGAATGATTGGTAAACATAACTTTTCCCAGCAAGACAAAATCTGTTTCTAACTCGTGACCTGCTGACACTCATTCATTATGTGACCTTCTTCTGCCAGGCAGGCTGTTTAGGAAAACCATTGACCAGCTGCATGCCCTGTGCAGCTATCCCTTAATGACAGGACAGACTCTCTTGGTAAGGGGGTGATGCTGAAGGGCTGCTGAGTGCATGCTACAGAAGGGAGATTGTGTCCACCGAGTGCTCCACAGGGCCGTGGGACCCACTGCAGAGCCCATGGGGCTGCAGGAGACAGCCTGGCTGGGCCTCAGTGCTGCTGGAACAGGGCCATGTTTCACCAACACCCTCCCACAGCCTTGTGTGGGGATTTCACCTAACGCCTGTGGAGATCAATGCACGGTTTTTCACTGCTTTTCGTCGGTTTCGAGTGAGGCATTGTTTGAAATTTTGGGGTGCGTATTTGTTCTTGTGAAATCCTTCATGTTCACAGACCTTACACTGTCCTTCATCCAAAGGAACTGGGTTTGCCAGGGACCTCCCTCTCCTGTAGGTAATGTCCCAGCCTCAGCTAAACACAGCATGCAGCAGTCTGTGGTGTTGCTCTCCTATTCCTCAGGGATGAGAAAGATTCATCTAAAGCCAATCACTCCAGCTATTTCTTGCTGATGAATTAATTAATGGCCTTGCAGGGAGAACTGATACTTAACAAACACTTTCACTTCCCACTCTTCCCACTGACCTCTTGGGAATTGATGTGAGCTAGAGAGAGTGCTGTGTTTTTCCTTCCTCAGAGAGTCTTCAAGTTGTTCACCTGGCAAGGTAAACAACCTCATTGATCTTATGAGGTTCAGGTGAAGATCAAAGTAATTTGGGGATGCTCCAAGCTTTAGTTTTTTGGGTTTTTTCTAGAGCCACTTATATACCAGTTTTTAATCTTTTTTTTTCCAATTCCAAAGAGCTGCATTAAAACACCTTATTGCCAACAGGAGGGGAATATCTCCATTCCAGTGAATGATGCCAAGTTATCATTACATTCAAACTGCATTTTAACAGCTTTCTCATTTTCAGGGCTTTTCACCTTTGCATTAATAAACACTCAAAATCCAAGAGTTGTTGATCTCATACCTTTCCCCATATCCTCTGTGTGTTTCCTAGAGGCATGACAGCAAGAGAGATTTGATCAAGGTCGAATTGAATCAAAACAATGGAGAGCCCGACAGTTGGCTCTGGAGCCTTGGCAGTGCCAGAAGCAAATAAAGCCTCTGTGTGTTTATCACTTCATTCAGTCCAGATGGGCTGTTTTCCCCATCCTGCAGTCATCATCCTGTATCCATACAAAGCTCTGAGTGATATTTCTATAGCATGTTGGTTCAATGAAGCTGTCCTAGAGTGGCTGTACCAGCGGTTTTGAAGTTGCCTCTGTGTCTCTCATGTGGTTAGGCTTACAGATGTCTTCTGTGGTCTCTCTTTCTCTATCAGTCATCATTTCATTCTCATGCCTTCCAGATTTCCAGATACCTCCTGCCTGTGTCTGCTTGAAGAAAGGCATCCTGTAAAGCCCTCCCATGTATTACAAAAAGATCTGCTTCTGGTTTTGCTTCACATAACGCAATGTATGTTTTGCAAAAACCTAGGAACTGACAATCAGATTATTGATCACAGCCAACAATTCTGGCTCCTCAGTGTCTAATCCTACACTCCCCCCTGGAAAGTGGTTTTAGATTTGTTAAATGAATTGGAGGCTGATGAAAAGCTAAGGTCAGACGTATGGGCCTTAAACAGACAGAATATGGGGAGGAACTTCTTATGTCACGTGCCCTTCTAATTAGACTCAGTTGCATACTGTACAATTCCTCCAGCTCAGGCTATCAGTCTTACTTGGAAAAAAGCTTTTATCTGCCCAACATTCTGCACCAAATCAGGTCAGATTTGGCTCATTTGCAAACCTGGCCCATATTTTGCACCAGAGAAGTTCAAGGCATTGAGCATTCCTGCCCATCCATTGCTTCCATCTGCCAGCTGGAAAGGGAGTTCATCAGAGCAGCTGCTGTCATCAGGCTGGCTCCCTCTGAAAACAGACTGCAAGAATGGGACAAGAAGGAAAGATCAAGGCAAGGAGCTGGGAACTGGATGACTCAAAGTTAAGCTTACATTCAGACATTCAGCCACAGTCCTCCTCAGGATGAAACATTTGGGGCACATGCAAAGCACAGAGTAGAAAATAATATACATATACCTCGAATCCAGGGGTCTGGACCCACTAGAGTGAATCTAAGCAGCTCAGTTCACGCAGGGAAGATAAGGTCCAACCTTTCAGGAGCTTTCAAGCTCAGCTGGCACGGCTCCTGAGTATTGTACCCCTTCATTAGCTGTAAGCCTTCTAACAATTGGGTTTGCTGTTTTTAACACAGACATAGCACTGCCCAGGTGTGTCCAGAGACTAGCTGAAACCAAACAAGAACATGTGTCTGCACTCTGCTCCTGACACAAGCCTTTAGTGCTTTCCTGGCTTTACCCCTGTTACAGCACAGGCTTTGCAGGGACTTTTTAAAGCAGGCCTGATTATCTGACCACTCCAGAAATCGAGCAGAAAATGAAACTGCTGGGCAAAATCAGAAAAAAAACCCCAGTAGCATGACCATCCTCAAGGCTATGATACCACAAGGGAACCTATACCACAGGCTGGTTTCAAGGTGTTTCCTCTCCAAAACCCTTTTTAAAGAGCTGAGTAACCTCATGGGCTTTGCACTGGGCTCTGAGCTGCTGTGAGCAGGGCTCACAAGGTATAACCAAGTACAAAATATGACCCTGGCTTAGCCCAGCCTGACTCTGGCAGGGCTGTGCACAAAGCCACAGAGCCTGTGTGAGAATGCCCTTAGTCAGGCTCATAAAATGTTGTAGTTTGCAGCTGAGAAGGGATAAATTAAACTAACAAGCATGACAGCTATTTAAAAATAAGAAATCATGTTTCATGGGGTAAAACAACATCTGAGGCCCCAGAGAGTCTGTACTTTGTATTTTTAATAGTCCTCTCACTGCAACAACGCTCTCCCCTCCACTTAAGCCAGGCTGAAGACCCCAAGTTCAAACATTTCCCCACTGCTGTCTCTGTGGCTTACTGCAGCTCTCATCTTTACTATCACTCTGGATAACCCTCTTTTTGTGAGGAGAAGGGCTCATTAGCCAGGAACTGATAAACAAAAAGGAGGGTGGGAGCAGAGGTCCGTGCTCCCCAAAGCAGGCTCCCCGGGGGTGGTGGTGCCTCCCAGCTGCAGCCTGTCTGAAACGTGCTGGGGACAGGCTGTCAGAGGGCTGAGCTGTCCCACGCTGGCTCTCTGGGGGAATCATGTGCTGGGGGTATGAAAAAAATCTGTGTCTCAGAAGATTCTGCAAATGCAGAGTGAGGCTGTTTGCCTTGGGCCAGCACGTGCTGGGCTCTGGCACCTAGTGGGTGAGTGCTGGTGGCTTTGGGTTACAGAAATAGCAGAAGCTCATGAATCCCCATTGCAGGGGAATTGAGCACTTACCTTCTACAAAACTCTCTTTTTTTTTTTTGAACAACCATGACACCCATACCCACTGGTGTTGCCTACACACTCCTAGCACTCTGCTGCTTAAAGGGGAGGGGAAAACAATTGAATGACAATGTAAATGCAATTAAAAGTAGCTTTGAGGCAATTTGGCAATGATTGCTAATGGCTAGCTTCTTGAAAGGAGGATAAATTTCAGGATAAATTCCTTGTGACAAGAATACATTCATGAAACGATCATGATGTAACCAACCAACTTCTTATACACAATCCGTCAGTTGCTGATCCTCCAGATGACAAAATAATACTGTTCTCTGTGGTCATTGGCATTAGCAAAGACAAAACAAAAGGTGTTAAAGTTATTTATGGCAAAGCAGAGTCCCATGGTGACTGCTATGAGAATTGGGGAGCTGAGGCAGGGAAGTTCAGGGCTCGTTACAAGTAAGACCATGGTTTATTCCTATGCATGAAACTCTCAGAGGCTGTTACGATTTAAAACTCTGCAGAGAAGAGGCTGATCATATTTTCTGAAGTTCTAGCAAACCTTCGAAGAAGAGTATTTCTTTGTGAGACATTTAACCAAGGCAGATACTAACAAGATAAGGAGCACAGGTTTTAAACTAAGGAGGAGAGATTTAGATTAGTTTTTAGTAAAAAGTTCTTTACTGTGAAGGTGGTGAGGCACTGTCACAGGCTGCCCAGAGAAGCTGTGGCAGCCCCATCCCTGGAAGTGTCCAAGGCCAGGTTGAATGTGGCTCTGGGCAACCTGGTCTAGGGGAAGGTGTCCCTGCCCATGGCAGTGAGTTGAAACAAGAGGATGTTTAAGGTCCCTTCCAATCCAAACCATTCTGTGAGTCTGTGATTCTGTGGTCTGCCTTTTGAAAGCAATTCACAGAGACCCAAAGACATGGTTAAAATAAAAGTTCTGGGTGAGTATAGAGCATTTACCTTGCCTGGTTCTCTAAGTGAACCAGGAAGGAAAGATAGGTAGTTAGAACAAGATAGGAAACAGGGGTGTTTGATTTTATCTAAAGAGGAGTTGAAAATGAGGAGTTCATCACCCTCTGTGAATATTACAGTTGTATCCTCCCAAAGGACAAGAGAAACAGCAAGTCCTGAGTGCCAGGATTGTCAGATTCAACCTCAATATGCCCAGGTGTGTTCTTCAGAACTGATCACTTGGTGAAGCTGAGCAGAAACAGCAAAAACAGAGATATCCACGACCAGTTGCTTTCTGCAAACCCCCTCGATCTTCCCATGGAGTAAGAAATCACTTTTCGTAGGCAAAACCTGATTTTTGAGCTAATGACAATCTGCATGTGATCTGAACTGGAGATAATCTGTGTGCTGCAAGTATAAGCCAACTACAGAATGCCTTTCTGCAGAACTGGCTGGAACATTTGTCATTAGCAATGTCTGCTTTTGATGAAAAATAGCTTCACAATTGTGATAGAATTTTTCGCAGGAAAAGTATCTCTTTTTATTTCTGTTTCTTGGATAACAAGACTGAAAATAATGTGAAAGCCAAGGCTTTACTCTGTAGTATTCTCAGAATTAAAATATTGACTTTCATTTTCCTTTCTTCTATTTTTTCCTTTTTTCTTCCTTTCTTGCAAAGAAAATGTACACTTTGTTTTCTTTTCTACCTTTGCATAACTGTCCTTTTTCTTTCTCTTAGTTGACAAAAGGTAAAAGAGAGGATAACAGTGAAAAAAAAGAAGACAAACTATATCAAACACAAGTATTTTAATTTTCTAAGAAACTGAAATCAAGAAAAATGTTCTATTCACAGCATGAGCATTGTCAAAGAACTGCCACCACCTCTATTTTATTTAAAGGTTAAAAAACTTTATTTCCTCATGCATGTTGATGGCATTCGTTCCTTCTATTTTTCTTTTCAGGACTGGTCCAACTCCTAACCCTTATCTTTTTCTTCACTTCTCCCACTTTGCACCGAAGGAACATTTTCAGAACTTCCATGGGACTTGGAATAGAAGATCCTGCTTTGAAGAGTACCAAGGCTCTGGGGAGCTGCATCAGACCCAGCTGGCCTCGGCCACTCTCAGCTTGTGCCCACGTCCAAGGTCTGTGACTCACTGCCATGTCACTGGGCATTTCCCAGTGGCTTTAATCCAATGAGTTAACAGCAACAGTAAAGTGCAAGAAAAGAGGAATTAGGGGCTGCATCCCTTGGGATGCTCCAATACAGCAGCCACATCTCAGCTCTCCTTTCCCAGGCACATCAGAGGCAGCCAGAGGGTCACTTTACCAGGCAGGACCAGCAGCATTGCAGATGAGGAATCTGTAAATGCTTTACCGGTCCAGGATTTTGACCCACTGGAGCAAAAATGGCCTTTGCTCCACACAGAGAAGTCCATTAAAAACAGTCACAAGAAATAATTGGATCTGATGGGAAACAGTTTCATCAGAATCAGCTGTGGAAGCCTGTATGCCACGTAAGGCATGTGCAGCAAGCAAAGCACTTCTTGAAGGAAAAGGAAAAAATGTAAATAACCCAAACACTGACTAATACTTCCAAAACAAAGGAATAAAGAAGACTGTGTCTTGCAATACCTGAATACCCATTTAAACACCCCTTTCTGCAGAAACATTAGGCTTCCTGCTGCTTCCTTAGTGAATGTGAATTTGGATATTTGTATCCCTGTTGATCCGTGGACTATTCCACAGCCTTGTGATGTGATGAGAAACAAAAGGGCCTGAGCTGTGTGGACACTCACACGTCACATTTAACAGTGCTTCCTTTACACCTGCAGCCTTGCTGCCAAGAGGGAGCTCTGCCAGGGGCCTGGATGTGCAGGACTGGCTCAGACTTGTTCCTCTCCCTTCATTGTGCCTTTTAAAAGGGACCCTCAGGGAGTGCATAAAATTAAGCACATACATGCCTTAAGATACATTTCTGTACAGCAATGGTCAAATCTCAAGGAATAAAAGTATTTTCTAGCTTTACTTCATTCTTGTAGATGAAATTTATAAAATTGCTTTCCTTCTCTGTTTTAAGACTTTTCTCTGCCTTGGCAAAATGTATGATTTTCTTTGCTTAATGGGAGACTTTTTTATAATTAAGAATAAAGAGACTCCTACGAAGCTAAGGAAGTTGTAGCTTTCATACTCACATTGACACATGCTGCATTTTATGACTGGAATATTTATTTTTATGCTTTTATTATTTATTTTAATTTTTATTTTCTCACTTCTCCATCTTCCAACCCTTTTTGAAATTTTTCTCTAGTCCTTATTTTTAATCCCTTCCAGGTAAAATGCTCCCCAGCATCTCATACCATGGTTTTTGGGTGTGTTTAAATTTAATAAAATTAGTTCATCCATCCCAGCCAGAGGGAACATGGTCAAGTGGCATTTAATAATGCCACTGAACACCCAGAATTTATCACCAGTCACTTCCAGTGAAAGAAGCTGTTGGTTTCTTTGGTAAAACAGGTGCAAACATTATGTGAGTTTGTCAGCCAAAATCCAGCTAAATACCCAAATGATGCTGCTCATCAAACACACCTGCCCTTTCATTTTGAGTTGCTTCATAAAATGTCACCAGCCAGTCAGTCTTTAGCTTTGCCTCCTTTTCCTGCAGACCTTGATGAACACCAGGCATGGAAAACATGAATCCCTCTCTGTATTAGTTAATTATTCATCCATAAGAATGGCAGAGAGGGATACATTTAGTCTGGCTCTGACTCTCCTATTCCTGTTCTAATACAGAACTGCACCCCTTCTCAGAAATACTGTGGTAACCCTTGGTGTGAAAATGAAATGTCTCAGTTGTGGAGACAAGTCTGAAAACAGCTAAAAAAGAGCTATCAGGAATGTGATCCCCCAGTACTTTCACAATGGGAGTTGCTATTCTGTTTGTGAGATAGGGGTGTGGGAATTCTCCTTATCAAAATGAGTTAACACCCTTTCACTGCAAGTTGGCCAGCTTGAATGATAAAAAGAGTAGGGGAAAAAAAAGGGTGATTCCTATATCATTAAAGATTAAAAAATAAATTCTGAACCAAGGAAAAACCTGATAGTCATGAAAGAGAGGGCAATTTTATATTATCTCTGCTTTTATAGTTGGTTTTCTGGGGAATCCATGTTGCACTGAAGTCTCAATGCTTTTTTCCGTCCTACAGGTCAAGGCCAGGGTGTCCTTCTGTCTTAGAAAACATTGTGCTTTGATAACTTTTGAAGGCCTTTTGCATTCAGGGCATGTTGGAGCAGCTCTTGTCTACTCTATTTCATGCCCACAGATTAAAGCATTATGGGAAAAATCCCAGGATCTACAAAAGCATGAGATTGTCTTTTGGCCACTAAGCCGAGTGGTGAATAAGCCTCTGGATCTGGCCCTGAATTTTCAACGTGCTCAATGTTTGGGCTCTCATTTTACCTTTCATATCTAGAACAAGACTTGTCAGAAACATCACAAAATATTTTTTTCTTTCTAGAAGTTCCTGGCACCATTTTAGTTCACACAGACGCCTCACCCTTCAGTGTGTACTCATCCATGCTCCCAAAGCTATGCAGATTGCAGATTCACCACTGCTGGTGCCATAGAGAAGTCAGGACCCCAAGCAACATCACTGAAAGTGGTTTTGGGTTCATATGAGTGTTCATATGCGTGATGTAACTTCAGCTGAGATGGGGACAGGGTGAGATGCACAATGAGTTCACAAAAATGCAGTGCTGAGGTGGCCTGTCCCACATGGTGTGCTGCAGATCAGCCCTTCCTCCTCAGTGTGGTCTCTGAGCAAGCCATGCATGACTCCTGAGAGCCTTGGCACAGCCACTTCCCCAGGGAGTCCTTTGGGAGGGCTCAGCTTGAGCTGCCACCCAAACGGAGCCATGGAGCTTGGAGTGAGCGGGGTGTGACGATGTGGGACATGGAGCTTGGAATGAGCGGGGTCTCACGGTGTGGGACATGGAGCTGCAGAGCTTGGAATGAGCGGTGTCTGACAGAGTGGGACATGGAGCTTGGAATGAGCGGGGTCAGATGGTGTGGGACGTGGAGCTTGGAATGAGCGGGGTCTCACGGTGTGGGACATGGAGCTGCAGAGCTTGGAATGAGCGGTGTCTGACAGAGTGGGACGTGGAGCTTGGAATGAGCGGGGTCAGATGGTGTGGGACGTGGAGCTTGGAATGAGCGGTGTCTGACAGAGTGGGACGTGGAGCTTGGAATGAGTGGGGTCTCACGGTGTGGGACATGGAGCTGCAGAGCTTGGAATGAGCGGTGTCTGACAGAGTGGGACGTGGAGCTTGGAATGAGCGGGGTCAGATGGTGTGGGACGTGGAGCTTGGAATGAGCGGTGTCTGACAGAGTGGGACATGGAGCTTGGAATGAGCGGGGTCTGACGGTGTGGGACATGGAGCTTGGAATGAGCGGGGTCTCACGGTGTGGGACGTGGAGCTTGGAATGAGTGGGGTCTCACGGTGTGGGACATGGAGCTGCAGAGCTTGGAATGAGCGGTGTCTGACAGAGTGGGACGTGGAGCTTGGAATGAGCGGGGTCTCACGGTGTGGGACGCGGAACTTCGAAGGAGCAGGGTTTCATGTGTGGGACGCGTGCGCACCGGCACACGCACACCCGGCAGGCATCTGTGAGTTACGAGGTGATAAACCCCGCACAGAGCCCTGCTGACTTCATAAACCACAAAAACTATGAAATTATTGCCACATTAGGAGAAGTGATCCCATCTTAGTTTTACATCCCATGTGAGGCAGGAGCCCTGATTCTTTCTCATGTGCTCTTTAGGAGTTTCCAGAAGTTTCTTTGCTTTATGAAGTTGAGGTTATTTCACACCTTCTGCTGGTGCTTTCTCCTGCAGCAGGACCCCTCTCTGTTGCCACCAGTTATGGTCACATATACCCTGTAGCTGTTCCTGAACAACTCCCTGCTGGAAGAAAGTTGCAGCCAAGTCAGAATTTGATTCCCTTATATTGCCTCTGGCATTTCCTCATCTTGTAGTAATATTCATGCAGAGGACTTGCACGTTAAATTGAAATTAAAACAGAAAAGAGGCAGCACTAACAGTTCAGATATTTGTCTTAGTGTGGTTCCTTGCTTAGAGCCAGAAGCTGAGAGCTGGGGCACAGCAGTTCTGGCAGAAAGAGATCCAGTCTTGAGAGGAGAGAGGTCACCTCCATCCTCAGGGGCTGTTCCAATATCTAATTATCCTCAGCATAATAAATTTACTTTTTATTTCCTATTCAGATTTTTCCTGACTTTGGCTTGTGACCACTATACCCTGTCGTGCTTATGTCTGTGTAATTAAAGAGGAGCCTTCACCACCCATTGCCTTTACAGGCAGCCATGGCCTGTGACCAAGACACCTCTTAATCTCATCCTGATCAGCTAACTAATTTAAACTATTCTATAAAACTAATTTAAAATATTCTAGAAATGCATGCTTTAACTAGAATAAAATCAAACCATAGGGAATTTGGAACTGTATTGCTGAGGCAGCATGAGACTGGATGCTGTATGTGTACATAAATATGTACATTTTAAAGTTTCTGCAATTAAAATACCATGTAGACAAAACTGTGGAGTAACTGTAAAAGCAGAGGCTTTTGTTTTGATATTATGTGACTCATTTGTCTTAGTAAGGTACTTTTTGTTGCTGCAATATTTTTGGGGGGGTGTATTTCCATAAACCTTAAAAACTTAATTTTGGTCAGTCCTGTCAAACAAACCAGAGCCACACACAGGCTGGGTTCTCAGTTAACACCCTGCTCCTGCATGGCTCAGGAAAAGGAAAGGACTGCAGAAAAAATACAATTTTTCCCTTTCTGCTGGTTGCTTCTGAGGGCAGTGGTCTGTAACTTGAGCACCAGCACATGAAAGCTGTTGGTGTTCTGCTCCCTCCCCACTGACAATCCATAATGGCTCATGAAACCTTCACAGGAGGTATCAAGAGCTGTCCATAATAAATAACTCTGCTTTCATGTACGCTACTTAAAGACAAGATTTCTCTGCCAAGATCAACAGATTACACCAAAAAAAAAAAAAAAAGCATTGACAGAACATATTGTTTCAAAGAGATAAAGAGCCAGAAGAAACACAGATCTTGAAGAAATTAAGCCCATTTAATTTCAGACTGCTCCACAATCATTCTCTCCCCTCTTCTCTACTCTTTCCAAAATCCCTCTGTGATTTTTCAGTTTTACAGTTTGCTTTTCTTCTATGCTGGTTCCACCTAAACCCGCCTGTCCCAAAGGTCCAGTTGGAATTGCACAAAGCAAGGAACAGCTTTGAAGGCTGAAGTGCTAAAAGGGCTTCCATCAGCCGCAAAACTGACCAGGCTGCACCTTGGCATGGAGTGGTATCCATCCTTTAGCTTTGATGGGTGTTCAAAAATTTCGTCTTTCAGCCAAAAAGAAGAAAAGTGGCTAGAAATGCAAATATCACAGACCAGTTCTAGATCCACTGCTTTCAGAACTAGAGATTCCCAGAAGTGAGCGTATTGCTCATATATTTCTTCTTAGTATTATCATGGGGGTTGAGGTTTCTTACTTGATTTGCCATGTGTTCAACCCTGTAATTGGTTAATTGCATTTCTTTATTGGTTATTCCACAAACCACATCTAAAAATCCTAATGCCAGAAGTGGTAAGGTAGTTTCCAAATAAATTCTGGGAAGGAAAAGCTAAAAATCAGATAAAAAATAAAGTACCAATCTAGTTCTATGTATTTTCAAGTACTACAGCTTCCCCTAATGCAACTGCTGTGTTCTGAAAAATTCATTAGGACACTGTAACACTTCTCTACGTGGCAAAATTCCTGTTTGTGACAGCATGGAAATATACCAAATACAGTGAAAGACATTCATATCCAAGTTATGCAATTGTCAACGTGTTCATATTTTAGTCAAAATTCACCAAGTGATGGGAATGTGACATCCCTTTGAACTGATTTCCAGTTATTTTCTGTTTGCAAATAGTTCGAAGTCATTAATCAACAGAGCTTCCTTGAACCATTAACAGAACTGCTGCTCTGCTTGGTTGTTTCTCTTTGAAGGGGATTACAAAACCATTTGCTGAAGTTTCAATCCACATGGGTTCCTGCTCTGAATTGCATGCTAAGTTTTGGGATGGAGCTAATTCTTCATCTGGTTTCATGTCAAAACCATCTGAAGTCAGAGAGTTTTGCACAGAACTGATGCAGAGTCATAAATTGTCCAAGTTCAGTGTGGATTGGCCCAGCTGTGTTTGCTTGAAAAAGGGTGGGAACTGGAGCAAATCCTTGAGGGAAAATGAGCTAAGTTTCAAACAAAACTCAAGACTATGCAAATTTTACATAATTTCAGGTTTCACAGCCAGCATGTTTAGAACTCCTTCCCTATCCTTTTCTCTGGGACTTGGTACTTGGCCCCCAGTGTTCTTCAAAAAGGCTAGCAAAAGAGCAACTTAAGAAAGAAAATTTGCCAAGTTTCTCTTGCACAAAGTTCCACATATTTTTACTCCAAATTATTCAAGCTTCTCTTATGTTCACTTCCTTAAACAGACACACATGCAACCTGGTGGACCTGACGTGTCATTTCCCACATTCAAATGTACAGTCTAGGTTCAGTCACAGAAAATAAAGGAGGATGCCATCATTTGTTTGGGCAAATGAAAAGCTAGCCAGTGTGCATTGGGTGAGACTGAGAAAAAAATCCTCTCGTGTTTAGCAAAAGTATACTCCTGAGGAAAACAAAGTCTCACTCTGCAGCAGGAAAAAAAATTAGAAAGCCTATATGCTTGGTGGATAAATCAGCTTTGCCAGATTCTCCACTAGCAAACCAGAGCACAGCTTGGTTGTATAGTACTAAAATGATTTTAAGAAATATGTATTATCAAGAATTATTTATTTGATGTTCTTCATGAATTCCTCCTTCTCTTTCAGAAGTTTTATTGCAAAGCAAGAGCTGAAAGTTTTAGACAGAATGTTTAAATTCTATCTCATTTTCCTGAGCTGCTTCATGTATGCAAAGTATCAATTTCAACTCAGCACAAGAAGCAAAACAAAGCTTTTAGGAGTATCTCCTGCTAGAATAATTGGTATAACTGGAAAAAATAGATAAGCTTTGGGGTGTACAAGCAGGACCTTTAAGTGCCAAAAAGCATGTTTAACATTTTCCATTGATAAAAGCCATTACTCATCAAAGTGCGTCCTTCTGCTTCATCAAAGCACCATAAATCTAAAAAAATAAATCCAGCTAGCACTGCCTGTGAACAGATATGTTCAAACACTGTTTGTTGTCCCTGCAATGATGACAGGGTAACCCTGAAAACTGCGTCCATGATTTGATTTGCCAAACATAGAATTCCAGTGTTGTTTGAGAGAACCTAAGAGCTATAAGACACCCACATGGGCTGGGGCTGTGTCTCACAGGACCTACAAAGGGTCTGATGGGGGCCAGGTGAGTCACAAGAGTATCTCAAAGGCTCTGGGTTACCACTTTTAGGCAACTGAGTTCCATTGGTGTGTCACAGAAGAAAACATTGAAGCTCAAACCAGAATTTATAAGAGAAGAGGCCTACAGTTGTGGTCATTTACATTTTTTTAACCTAGATTGGTTTCATCTGGAATTAAGTTTTAAAATGTCATGAGAGAATGGATATAAATCAAACATTTCTCTCTTTTCCACAGTCTTTCAACAGAGGAAGATGTTATTGAGGTATTGGAAATATGATGGTTAAGTTTCCTAAAGAAAGACATGTACAGGGCAGTGCATAAACCTGGCTATTGCTCTACCAAAACAAGCTGGAAATTGATGTGAAAGAAAACAGATCTCTTCTGAGTGCTGAGATCCAAACCCAATAGAGTTCTTGGGCTCCCAATGCTTATTTGGGCTCCTGACTTTGTATTTAGACCAAGAGGAATGAACTGTTGGTCTTGTGCCTATGTGCTCTCTGGACAGCACCAGTTCACCTGGATATCTTCACTCTCTTGGAATAGCAGCACAGCAAATGTCAGTTCCATTTGGTTTTGGGGTTTTTTTCAAAACCTTCTCCAAGACCTGACACTTCCAGGAATATAAAATACAATCAATATTCTCCTGAAGTTTATAACTACTCATGTTGAGTGGTCATGTCACTAGTGGTGATCATCTCAAGCTTCTCCGGAGCTGATCCATGGCTTTAGTGGACTTCTCCACAGCATGAAATCTCAGGGGTTCTTGTGGATTTGCAAGTGCTTGAGCTTGAGATGGAAAGTTTGATCTGAAGTCCAGCTTCATCTGCAACAGCTATGAAAATTGTATAAAAGCCCACAAATGTTTGCATGATATTCATGAACATGAAAAAGTTACCTGTTACCTGCTTGACCCTCAGCAATCCTAAGGGATGTTGTGGACTTAGGGCAAAATCACTTTTGCAGGACTTTTCTTTAATATTCTTCTACAACCAAGTCAGAGCTTGTTGCACACCTGCAGGTCTCCCACTGAGCCACTGTCAGGATTGCGCAGTATTAAACCAATCTTGGCATTTCACAGTGTCCACTAATTATAAGCACATCTGTTTAAGAGCAGTTAGAGGAATGAAAATCCCAGCATCAATGTGTTTGATGCATGTGTTTGCTTCCCCTTAGAGTGAGGGTGGGAAAACACTACTTTAAAAATCTGTAATCTTCATTTCTCTTGAAAACAAATGTAAATGCTCCTGCAGCTCCCCCCGGGAACATCACTGGAATACAGAGAAATCTCAGTGAAGATGAGCAGGCCTGAGGGCAAACTTTTTTTGTAAATGTGTTCATGCCTGTTAAAACTGATTTAAGATAGAAACAAAATTTGGAGCAAGCAACCAAACTCAGGTCCAGGCAGAGGTCTTGCATCTGGGATCAGTGGGAAATAGCAGTCACTGCAACATCAGCAAATTTTGGATCACATAGGTGTGTAATATCCTCAGTTGGAAGGGACTCACAAGGATCATCAAGTCCAACTCCTGCCCTGCCTAAGGCCACCCCAAGAATCCACCATGTGCCTGAGACCCTGTGCACATCTCTTGACACTTTGTCCAGTTGACGCTCTAGATGGTGTCCCCTCTCACCTCTTGAATCCTGACTTGGGTCCAGCCTCATGTTTCAAACTGTCTTGCTCAGAAGCAAGTTTGTGAGACTGAAATATTCTATTGTTTATCTATTTTAGCAATGAAAGCAGTGAGACCAAAAAGGTTACCATTTCATTTATACAATTTTCCTCATTCACAGTAGATGATCTTGGCAACAAGACCTCTTATGTTATAAGACCCGTTTTCATATTCAAACAAATATCACATTACTACAGACAATAGCATATTACTACTTGGTGGTCTGAAATCCCATGTCCTGAACCTTTTGTATTAATGTGGATAAGGACTAATGATCCTGGAGTCAGCAGTGTCAGTCAGTGTCACAGTCAACTGAGAAGGGGATGCTTTGTCTCAGTTTTTGTTTGAACTTCCAGCTCCCATGGGAACTTAGCTCACACCAGGCCCTTCTTGACCCAAATACTTCTTGTCTCCCTTCACATGTCCCTTGTTAAAAGTAGCCAGATAGCCAGTTAAAAGCTATCAGCAAAAGAGTGGGCTCTCCAGACACAACGCTGTCTGTCAGCCTTTGGTCCTGTGAGCAACACCAGCCCAAATTTCATCCCACTGACCTGTCCCTTTTTATCTTGCATTTAAATGTATTTAACAATCAACAGAAACTGTGTCAGCCTGCGGTATCCAGCAGCTATGTTTGGGAGAGGATACAGCTGGTGCAGGGCAGGCAGTGGTTTTGCACCACGGATGGGTGAGATGCAGCCACAGCAGCCCATTCATCAGAGCCATCAGCCTGCTGATGGCTCCATTCACTTCTCAGCCAGATACTCTGGAGTCATCCTGTCTGCCTCCCAGTGCTCAGGGTCCTGGCAAGCCAGTTTATCTCTTTGCACAGACACTTGCAGACCTGCCTGGACTGAAGCTGTGGGGCTCATCAGCACATTAGCAAAGCTGAGAAGAAAATCTTAAATCCTTCATGACCAGGCTCTGGTACTTGAGATGACCTGGGTGGGAGATGGGGGCAGAGGAATCTGACCTCTGTGAGTCACCACCAGTATCAGCAGCACATTGCTCAATCCAGGGGATTTTCCCTGGCACCGCTCATATCCCCCAGCTCTGCAGTGCTTTCCTGGGGAAGAAACCCAAGGTGGACACTGTATTTTGCCATGCCCCCGAATAAAAGCCCTGCACTGCTCAGGGACACAGCTGAAGTGAAATTCAGGCTGATCCCCACTTTGCCCTGCAGGATAACCAAACCTTGGGCTTGGATATCTGATAGTGTAGTCAGCAAAGGCTGTTTATTTGCAGGGTTTTGATGAGTATGTGGACAATCAGGTTTCCTGGGAAGTGGCACCAAGCCTGCCAGAATTCAAGAAATACTTGGACAATGCTCTCAGCACATGGTGTGATTCCTTGGTTTGACGTGGGCAGGGTCAGTAGTTAGACTCAATGATCCCTGTGTGTCTCTTCCAACTCAGGATATTCTATGATTCTACAAATCAAGGGCAGTCCTTGGCTGCAGCTGCCATGGTGGCAGAGGACAAGAAAAGGAACAGGCTGCAAAGCTGGCACTGTTTCATATGCCATGAAACCAGCAGGATATCCTTGCTGGGTCACTGCATTGAAATAAGCAGAGGATCAAACCTGTCCTGCTAATGACTCAGGTGAGGTCTCTGAGTGCTGTGCTATGCTGAGACCATGAAGCTGGACGTGAACAAAATTCCTGTCTGGTTAAAATAGGGTGAACTAAAGGACAAAGAAACAACTCTGTTATTGTCTAGATCTCCAGATCATATCCTCAGAGGCTATGATGCAGTTTATTCAGGAGAGGAAATAAAAACCGCTTGGATAAAATCTTACACATTCCCATGCTCTACTCTCTTGTGAAAGTGTTTTAAGTGTAGCACTACACCACTTTAATTATGTGCACTCCTTCAATAAACAAGCATGACTCACACCTCTGCACGGGAGATAAAAGATGTGTGGAAACCATAAAAACACTAAACCAGCATGTAAAGCCAGAAAAGCCATTTATCTTCATGGAATATTTTAATGTCTGTCTTGTTCTTCTAGGAAAGCTATGGGACAATTTAGGCCTTTAAAGGGCCTCAGCTTGTAAATATATATATCTAAAATATCTTTTCCAAAGCTGGTTCTGTAAAACAGTTTTTAAAGGACTGATATGGGGTTTAACAGGGTGTTCTAGGTTTTAACACCCTGTGTGTTGTATTAGCCACACCTTCCTCATGTATAAATATAATGGAAAGGAGGCAGAAGAGCCTTCAACAGAGATGGCAAGCAGAGAGGTGATGTCAGGGTGTGTCTTCCTCAGTATGAATCCTAAATGATTACTGGTGCCAGAGGCAAAGACCCCAGCTCCCCGCTCCCTCTTGCCTTGTCTCACCTTGCATGGGGATCATGCCTGTTCCTTTGGGCCACCTTTCCCTCTGGAATCACTTGAACTGTGCCCCAGCGAATCTTGTTCCCTACCCCAAGTGCTGTGGAGCCTCATGATCAGGGCTCAGCTTGGCAGATCCATGTCTCCATCCTCCTGGGAAGCCTTTAACCACAAGCCTAGCAACCAAAGTGAGGCACTGTCACCATCTGGCTTTGATCTAAACTTAGTGCAAAGTCTAGGGACAATCATAGGCACTTGATCTCATTTTTGGGTTTCCCCCCAAGGGAGATATCCCATTCCTCATCCTCAAGTCACAGTGAGATGGGGTTCCCAGAGCAGACATCTCAGTGGCTTTTGGTACCATTTGACGGGATAAAAAGTACCTGAGAGAGTCATCAGAGTCTGTGGTGGACACAGAGGAGCTTTTGTGAGCTGGATGGGTGAGAACACCACACTCACAGTATTTTGGGCTCTAATTGTCCAAAAGTTTGGACATTTTTTCCTTTTTTCCTTCCATGTACATGCACACACACACTCACAACAGTTGTCATATATTCAGTGATCTGTGGCTGTGCTGAGGGTGACCTCAATTAAAATGTGTCTTTGCAGGCCAAGCATGGTGATGCACAGGGGTCTCCAGGGCAGGTAGAGTTCCTGGATTTCCATGATGTTCATTACAGGCATCCATGCAGCTGACACAGAGTTTGCTATTAATCTTTGGCTGTAGCACTCTTATTGCACATCCCACCGAACTGAGATTCACTGACATCATATGGCCTAAGTTGAGTCTAATTTTATCTGTTTTAGAAATGCCTGGTGTATTTTACTGTTGTCACCCAAAGCTGAGCATGCAGCTGAGTCTGCAGACAAGGAGGGGAGGGTGATTTGCTGTGACAGGACTCCTTTCCTGGCTAGCAGCAAATCAATAGCATGATCATTTAATGGGGACATCACATATTCCATGAATGTTCTGATGGAACATAAAAATCACAGGCAGCCACCCAGGCTTGTGTGCATAAATATCTCCTAGTTATGGAGCTGCTCCAGCTCTGGGATCATGTACGGAGATGTATGCATCACTGGTTAGAGGTGCCCAATTTAGATGAAAAAATTGGGATTTTATGCCAATGGTGGAAAGCAAGCCTCTTCAGGAGGTCATTTAGGATGCTGAATTAGGAGGCTGAGCAGGACTATAGCCAATGTAGTGAAATGAGTCTCCACACTGAGGTAAGCAGCCCCCATGAGGTCCCTGCCCCACTGACAAAACCCTTACAAACCTCTAATCACCAGTGTTGATAAGACCTGTGCAGGGAGGCAAGGTCTAAAGCCACACAATTAAATCACTTTAGGACACCCACAATTTCTGTGGTTCATCAGCAATGTAAATCCAAGCTAATTTATATTTTTGTAATAGCTGTAAAGTGGAGGCTAAAATGCATTTTTAAGATATTAAAGTAATAAATATCTCTTTAGTTTGTCAAATATCCCTTCTCTGCTATTCTCTCTCTGTCAGTAAGCTCAGCTCTGCTCAGCTCCAGCCCACCACCCCTTTATGGTGCATAGAAAAGGGAATCCATTGAGATTGTTAAATAATTTTCTGCTTAAAAGTTGCTTCTACCACTTACTGCACTTTTCTGTCTCACTGCCAGGCATGTGACCACTATTTTACACATCCCAAGAGATTCAAGCATGATTCCAACTCCTTTTAAGTAAAGAGAAAGCAATGAACAGCTTCTCCCTGCTTTGAATCATGCCATGGATCACATCAAAGTGACTTCTGTGCATCTAGTGGTATGCTGGAGAAGAATTGAGAGCTGCTCTATGAGATTTTGTCAAGGCAGCACAGAGGGATTACCATGCCATTAGTAATGCTGTTTGTCACAGCGTAATTTATTGAGGCTGATTGGTAATTTCATCAGTCATTGCTGTTGTGCAACACTTAAAAATCTGCAGCATTACATGGAGGAGGCAGTTCAGTGGGCCATAATATTTAGCAAGGGTAAAGGCAAGGATAAAACTATGTAAAATTGCAGGGCAGTTCTTGTCAGCATTGGAGAGCAAGTGTGATTAAGAGCCATCTCTGCTGATGAGGATGCTGAAACACAGTAAGAAGCTTGAGCACATATTTTTGATGAGCACAATACTGCCCTGTGCAGGAAGAAGGAAAAAATCACATGGGGGGAGTTGGAGTCAGGCTGTGCAGGGAGGGGAGGGTTTTTGAAGGTTGCTTCTTGGTACTTGGCCCTCCAGCAGAAAGGCTGCTAGGAAAATCTACCAACAGGAATAGTAATGGCACCTGTGCTGGGAAGCTTCTTGAAATTAGCTATTTATTCTCTGTACCCCCTGCCTCCCCTTTACCTGACTGTCATAGCAAACCTCAGCTTCTTTCCAAAAGCACTTTTAGCTGCTTGACCTTCAAGCATTGCAGCCGAGCAGAGGGTTACTAGCTCTCCCTCAGAGGCTGCATGAGCTAAGGATTTTATACTGGAATACCTCTGAAGAAACTACCCTTCATTCACTGAGGAAATTATTAAACCCTGTCAGACTGCAGCACACTGAGTTGTTCTTCTGCAAAAGGTGTCATTGTGCTCAGAGCATGGATACAGGAGAAGGAGGTGATACTCACAAATAATGTCCTGGAGAATTCTAGGTCTGGCACCTCCTAGAATCTGTCAAAACTTCTAATATCTGGGCAGATTTTTCCCTTTTAACCGATATCTTTCCATCTTTCTATCTGTCTTCCTTTTATTTTTATCTTTTTGCTTTTTCCTCATTTGTTCCCTTTTTTCTTCCGCCTCAGTACCTTGCCTTGCCTAGCCACCTTCCTAATTCAAACACACCCAGCTTACAAAGTTTATATCTGTTAAAAACATCTTCACATGCAGAAATAAAGTCACTTCCAAGCTTTGGCATTTGCAGGAGTTGAGCCTGAAGTGTTAAAGTACAAACACTTTCTGATCAGCCATTCCCTTGATAACAGATGGCCCAATCTATGCTCCAAGATTGTCTTTAACTCTGTCTGACCCAACATAAAACCAAATGTTCATAAACTGCAGTTCTCCATACCCCAAGATGTCCATTTTTGGCTGTAAATCTGGAGCACATGCTGTTATCTGAGATTTGTAAGTCATGTGTGATACAGGGAGGTGCATTATCTTCTTGGGGGTGTCTGATCCGCGCAGGCAGAGCAGAGCATCCGCCATCAACCTCGGCTTCTCCAGGGAAACTTTCCCTGCCAGTGTTTGCAATGTGTTAAAGTCATTTTCCAATTTCCCTGGACAACACCTCACCTTGTACCTTGGGTAAGTGTAGCAAACCCAAGCTGTGGGAATCACATGGATTAAAGGCCACAGGAATCACACTGTGCTTGGGTGGGAAGGACCCCCTTGCACTACACTGGAATTTTGGTACAAGATCTGCACGGATGAAAGCTGCTTCTTTCCACTGGTATTAGTGTTGCCTCAAGGGCAGGAGAGCAGAGAAAAAATGCCAGATGTAGAGCCCATGGAGCTGCAGAAATAACGCCTCAAAGTTAATGAATTATGAGGAATCAAACCACAGCTCAGACGTCTGGCTGAAAAGACTCTTCCCCAGCATTGGTTCAGCCACTAATGGGTTGTGTCACACACTGCTGCTGAGAAAGGAACAGGGAGATATCTCCAACTGGGGGCTTGGCACACCCTCGTTTAAGAAGGAAAAGGGTTGGATCTGCTCTTTCTGATAAAGCCACAAATCCTGTTAATCAAGTGGATGCAAAAAAAAGTATTATCTTTCTTATAGCACATTAAACTTTTGCCTCAGGCTTCAAAATAAGAAGATAAGAGAAAATTTGCTTTTAAGGTGTCCATAAAATAGACAAATGTTCAGGTTTCAATGATGTGAAAAAATGTCTTTTCACAGGCATTATTTTTTGCAGAGCAGGGGGAAGGGGAGCTCCTAATCTGTTTATACTAGGATTAATATTAGGAGTGAGTTAGTTTTTCCAAGGTTCAGCAGAGCATGAGGGGGAAAACAAAACAAAACTTATTTTCAGGAATGTTTACCAATGGGTTCTGGTCATGATTTGTGTTTTGAAACTTGGGAGGCCAGTTTTTGAGCTTCTCTGTTAGTGTTTAATTTAAAGATTAGGAATTATTGAGTTAGGTTCATTAAAATAGCTGGGTTTTGTCCTTCAAAAATTTAAGAAAACATGGTGTAAGCCTTGGAGAGAAGGTCTCTTTCTGGGTAACAACAGCCTCATTCAGCTCTGAGCATATGGCTGTCTTTGTTTTAGAAACCTGTGTTAAAATAAGGATAAGGCTCCCCATTCCAGCAGAATCATCAGCTCTGTTCTCAGGGATTTACATAGCTCTCAATAATACTGCTTTAAGCCATGAGAAATCTACTGAGATCCCAGCATATTAAAACTACTGTTAAGTGTGATGGGAGTAATTTCTCTCCTAAATTTCATGTTCAGTTCCCAGTTTGAAGACAGGGGAATGTGAAGCACCAACATCACAGAGAGGATAAGGCTGGCAAAGGGCAGCTCTGAGCTCTCTGGGTGAGTAGAGGATGAAGATGCTGAAATATCAAAAGAAAACCCACCCAAACCTTGAGGAGGGACCAGTTCCAGATCTCATCATGAGGACATCCTCTTGGAAATGCATGAATAGGACAAAGGTGCTGGTCCTGTTGCAATGGGCTAGTCTGCAGAAGGCAGAATGATTTCCCATGTCCTGACACAAGGAGACAAGGCTCCTCCAGGACCAGACCTCACCCCTTGAGCTTCCCAAATGATTTGCAGCAGCCTTTTGCCAAATGCATGGCAGGATCTTTGCACTGCCGTTCTCAGCAGGTTCAGATCTGCCCTCAGCCACTTTAATGTACCAGAATTCAAAGCAGCTGCCCCCTTACAGTGTGGACTAGGACCAGCCCAAACTTGTCTACGTGTGGTTGTGCTCACAAATGTCCCATTAATTGAGAACAGTCCTTAGTGGGTTTTCATTTCAAGAAGAGTTTTAGAAGTTTGGGTCACTGTAAACAAAACTCTGCTCTTCTCTGTTTTGGGTGTTTTACAGCAACTCAACTCTTTTTTTCTGCATCCCAACCAGCTGACTGTAGCTGGCAGGAGGACAGTGAATCCATTTTACTATGACTTTCAAAGTTTCAAAATGAGTGTTGGATCTGCCTTGGAGTGAAAACAAAACCTTTTGAACTTTATTGTACTGTGAAGTCATGTCAAGACCATTTTTGCCTGGGAAGACTCTGAGCTTCCCTCTTGTGAAGACAGCCTTGGCATTGCTGCTGGGTGTCAGATGGCAGCTCAGAGCTCTGGAAACAGCAGCTCAGTGATGTATAGAAGAACCTGGAAACCTTCAGATATGGCTACAAGATAAGCTGGTTCCTAGACCAGAGAAGCTGTGGATGCCCCATCCTTGGAAGGGCTCAAAGCCAGGCTGGATGGGGCTCTGAGCCACCTGATTTAGTGGAAGGTGGCCCTGCCCTTGGCATGGAGGTTGGAAAGAGGTGATCATTCATGTCAGTTCTGTGATTCTGTGATTCTACTCTGGACAGTTTCTCCTAGGTGAAATAGCTGCCGTGACTTTTCTCAGGAATGCTACAGCTCTTCCTAATGGTGCAAGGTCACAGTGACATTGAATTTCTGTGACAACAAACCAGCCATGGCCAAAGTGGATTTTAATCCTGATCCCCAGCTTCACTTTTCACTTTTACTCACACCACCAGCTTGCTGATGTAGATACCACTCTTCTCATCTTTCCATGTTTAGCAGGGGGAGACACACTATGCAAAAACTAAATAAAAACAAAGAATTTTAAAAAAGCCTTATCAGGCTTGAAACTGCCTTGTTTTCCATCCTTGTGTTCTTATATTCTTCCAGCATCCAGAGATTTCATTTGTTGTTTAAGAGAGATATACTTACTGAAAAATGCAAGCTCTGGTCCAGAGAATACCAATTCTAAGTTAATTTTTCCAGGAAGAGACCCTGACTATGCCTTATTTGTACTCAGTGGTGTATGTCAGCTGTCACATACTTTCAGACCTGTGAGGAATTACACCAGCATTGGATTATAGTGTACTTGATTTTGAAGAAAGGAGAAGCTGTGCTACTGTAATCATCATTTACACCATATCCTTTTGATTTGTTGGATGCCAGGCTACCATTCACACGTAGCATATCATGCAGTCAAAAATAAGGAGCCTGCCTCTGAGGGAAAAAAATAAACAACACTTTTTTTTTTCAGATGAATTACTCACTTTTTGCATAAAAAAAACATGATTTCAGATAGAGAGGGGGAGAAAAAAGTTTGAAAACATGATCTTTGGAACACAGGGGGCTTCCTGTGAAAAACGACTCCATGTGTCAGGTGCTGTGATAGCACAAAGCTTCTCCCTGAAGAACTTTCAATCTGAAAAAAAAAACCGGTTAGAAAAACACCATATTTTTAGTATGGATTCTTATATGCTCCAAAAGGAAAAATAGACCAGTGAGAGAGTGGATATTTTATCAGAAATATGTCATGAGGCTTCCCAGGAAGCCTCTCTGGGAAGGCAGTCAGATGCACTAATCACAAGATTATCATTCTTAGTTATTATCTTTTTGAAAGATTTCACATCATAATTTCTGCGATTCTGGTTAATACCACATTAAATGGAAAAAGCATCCTACTTGTCACATAAATCACTAGGGCAGAGCTGCCACCAGTCACCCTTAAGGAGGCACTGCCTGTTTTACATCCTTGGGGATGCTCTGAGGCTTATGAAGTCCACGTGGTTCACCCAGGCATTACCTCCACACAACCTTTGCTATCACCTTCTGCCTCACACACCAATTATTTCCACACGTTGTTGTAGAGCTCATCTTGCATGCTAGGATTAAAGTCAGGTTCAAACCTGGTACCCAATCAAGCTGGACATCAAGGAGCTGGCAAACACCAAAAGCCCAGCAGCCCTTCCAGATGGAGATTAGTTATTTTCTCCTTGCCCATCCATCCCCCTGTTTCCCCATCAAACAGAACTGGGCACCTATGATTTCTTTGCCACAAAGTACATGGTTTATATTTGAAGAAAGGCATTTGTGAGGAAGATGACAGATTCACGTAAGCATCCAGTGAACTCATACTGTCTTCTTCAATGTTTATATTAACTTATTATGCTCTACTGTTCTCAAATAATTACATAACTATCCACAGTCATTTCAAACAGCCCTTCAACCCACATCAGCCTCATGTATAAACATTGGTGCTTTATACAGTCATTTTGTATGAAATTTGTCTGCAGGGCAACAGTTTGCTGTACTGTATGCCTTTTGTGAGATGAGTCAGGCAGCAGTTAAGACTCAAAGTGCTTTTGATTCCCTTGCAAACAGTCTGTCTGCCTTCCCTGCTGTCTGAAGCCCAAGATCTAAGAGGGGTTGACCAGAATGGTCTGTGTCCAGAGTCCTGGTAATAAATCACTGAGCTGCAAATAACAGACACAAACAGATCCCAGGCATCTGGACCCCTCTCTCCATAACTGCAGGCACAAAGTGTTCCATCATTTCTTCTAAACAGGTCCAATTCCAGCTCAAGCACCCATTGTTAATAGCTCAGACACTGCCAGGTTGCAAGAATATGGTTCTGTGCCCAAGCAGCCTTAATTTGTGTCTCATTTGGGGTCATTAGCTTGGGCTCAGCCCTGCCCTAACTATAAATGAAGGAAAACACAGCCTATCTGGAAAGATTTGGTGGCTTTCTGCCCTTTGAGGAGCAGTCCCATGCAGTAAAATAAAAAAGATCTGAAAATGATGCAAAACAACTTAACTTTCAGAGAGACAAAGACTGCCTCTTTGGAAAAACTTCAGGCACTCTTAAAAGCAAGAGAGCACAGGATGAGTCACTGTCTGACTTCCCACCCTGCTTTTGGGCAGGGAAGGTGGAGAAACAGTCCAGCTGAAAAAAGTGTGTCATCATGACAAGCCTGTTCATCTCTCACTGTAAAAAGTGCCCAGGAGACAGTGAATCCCATCAACCAGGAGCAATTAGGCACTGGGTGTAAGGACTGGCAGAAGACATAAGCATAATGTAATTCCAGTTTAAGACCTTTCTAAACATATAAGAGAAACTTGAGCCAGCATTGTTGGCCTGGGTACAGATTCATGTCCCTCCACCTTCATCCTGAAGTGTTGTGGTTTTATCTCAAAGGGAAGAGGATTTTGCACAGCATTAGCCCATATTTTCATTTTAGAGGAAAGCAAGGATGAAAAAATTCTCAGGAAATTTTGCTGCTTTCTCTACAAGTTTGAAGAAATGGACACTTCTACCTTTCTTCTTACTGGCAGGAGGGGTTGTGGTCTTTGTTCTTTGAAAAGCAGAAAGATGAAAACCTCTCTGCTGTGTAAAGGACATTTTTTAGTAGTTGTGTCTTCCTCAGTGACACATCCTCTTATTGTCTGTACACACAAACACACACACACATGAACACACAGACACACATTTTCTATTTCATTAAAAAACATTCTGCTAACAATCAGAGGCAGCTCATAAATGTCATATTTTGAAAAGCATAATGCGTGATTCCCTCCTTAGGGCAGTTTTTATGACAAACAGTATACCAATGTTTGTGTATAATTTCTGAGACTATAAAATAACTTTTTATGGTTCTTGGGCTAATATCTGAAAAGTAGAGTACATTTTCGTATGAAATTCTTTTGCAGTATTCAAAGCACAATATCCTCTGCCATTCCACCCTCCCTCTCTCTTTTCTTTCTATGCAAAACCATGTGACAAAAAGCAAAGTGCTTTTAAGAAACATACCTCTGGCTTAGAGCCAAGTCCTCTTTTTCTTTTTTTTTTTCCTTTTTTTTTGGTTTTGCCAGTTGAAGCTGACAGATATCTATAGCAAACAGTTAATATATATAAACATGTCAGCTGTAAAACAAATACACTTTGAAAGAAAACAGAGAGCTGGAGTGGTTTATGCTGCAAGACAATGTTGGTGCAATTAGCAGACGCAGGGTGTGGGGTCTTCAGGGCACGTTTGGCAGGTCTATCCAAGGTAGAAGTACCTTTCTTCTTCACTCTGTCAAGTCCTGTGTGGATGCCATGGAAGAAAAGACAGGCCCCTGGTGTCACAGGCACCATCTGGTGCAGATGAAAAGGAGGCACAAGCAGTTTTTGATGCTGAGGAGGTGTGTGTGAGAGACAGCTGCAAGCACGAGTTCCAGGGATACATTTCTCAGGTCAAATAAGAGAAATTGTCACTGAACTGCAGCCACTTAGAGGCTTGGATCCTGCAAAGCTTCTGCCAGATGCTGTGCCCTCCTCCCTCTGCTCCAGCGAGGTTTCCTCCGCTGCTCATTATCGCGTGCTGCTAAACGAGCGGGACTGAATTAATTAGAGATGGGAAAGAAAACCAGTCAGGAAAAACAATTAACAGTGCAGTGCACTGTGGGCAGGCTCACAGCACCCCACTAGTGAGGAGTCACCTCAGCACCAAAGTCACTCGCAAGGTCATGGGATGAGGACCACAGAGGGGGGGATGCACAAGGTTGGGCCAAAACCCAAAGGGTGATGACCAGGGAGGGAGGGAAGGGTGTCTTGCTTGGGTCTGCTCCCTGCTCTGCTGAAGGACACATCCCCTCACTGAGCACTGCCTTTTACTGGGACAAAGGTGTTCATAGGCCCAGGCTTGTCATTTTTGGCATTGTTGTTATCAGACTGAATGAGGAAAATAACAATTTTAGCCTGCCTGTAAAGTCAGTGAGTGGGACTGGCATCCTTCAGGGTGGGCTTTGGTGTCCAGGATGCCATGAGATGGATCCAGGCTCTGCTGAGCTTATGTCCAGAGGTTCTCCTTCTTGGTGGGCCCTATAAAACAGTCTAGCACAGACCAGACACCAGGATGGCTCCAGGCCATCAAAACCTAACAATAGATTAAGAATAGACTAAACAGATAATTAAACAGATTAATTCAATTCTCAAACAGACTAGGAGTGCAATTAAATGGACTCTGATTCCCCAGGCTGGGAAAGACACCACTGAAGGGGATGTGATAGAGATCGCAAGACTGGAAAATATGAATAGAAGATGACTGTTTGCTGTCTTTTCTAATACAAGAGCCAGAGGACATCAGATGAAACCAGTTAGTAGCAAGTTCAGAGAGAAAAAAGAAACAAAAGAAGAGCTATTTTCCCCAGTGTGTAGTTAAGAGGGGGAGCGCTTTGCCATAGGGCTACCACGTACAATTGTGGAAGGAAAATAATTTAAAGGCTATTGAAGGCAGAAATGCCTCCCCTGGCTCAGGGCAGAGCTGAGGCTGATAGGGTGTGGAGGGTGCAGGGCAGGACATCCCTGGGCACTGGCTCTGCTCACACCTCGGCATCTGTGGGGACACAGGCCAGGTCTGCCTTGGAGGGAGGATCAGCTCAGGACCAGGGGCTGTGTCCTGCTGGAACAGTGTGAAATTCACATCTCAAATCGCAGCCCAAAAGGTTATTTGCAGCACAGATGCTGCCTGGAGCTGGAGGGGAGGACACACACCTCAGAGTCCTTTGCACAGTCCAGCCAGCAGTACCTGAGCATCCTGGAAGCTGAATCTTCTTGAAAAAATTAAATGTGGGGTAAGGAGGGGCTTCATCTTTCTGATGCCTTCCAGGGACACAGATGAAACCTTTCTTCTTTTGTGACAGGAAGAAAAGAGGGATTAACAGCAGTGATGGGTGAAATTCAAACACTTTGCAGGTTTCGTTCAATTTGGGTAAGTCTACAACAGATCTGGAATGGAATTTAAGCAATACACAGATTTCAGAAAATGCCTTCCATCAAAGCAATTTCCCACATCTCAGCTTGCTGTCATTTAATGCAGATATAAATAAGGATGAAAACAAATGTTTTTTATAGCAAGAATATGCTTAAGATGTGATTCATCAATAAGAAAATATTTTGCAGAAAAATAATTTTCAATTACCTTTTAATTTTTACCAGAAAGGCAAGATTTTTGAAAAGCCATTTTTAAACGAGTTCGATTTTTAATTCCTTTTCTTCTTTCTTTCTTTCTTTCTTTCTTTCTTTCTTTCTTTCTTTCTTTCTTTCTTTCTTTCTTTCTTTCTTTCTTTCTTTCTTTCTTTCTTTCTTTCTTTCTTTCTTTCTTTCTTTCTTTCTTCTTTCTTTCTTTCTTCTTTCTTTCTTTCTTTCTTTCTTTCTTTCTTCTTTCTTTCTTCTTTCTTTCTTTCTTTCTTCTTTCTTTCTTTCTTTCCTTCTTCTTCTCCTTCTTTCTTCTTCTTTCTTTCCTTCCTTCCTTCCTTCCTTCTTTTCTACCTTTCTTTCTGATTCACATTTTTATGCTCATTATTCCCTCACCCTACTCCATCTACTGCTGAAAAAAAATAAAAAAGATTTCTGAACCCTTAGAGAAAACTGCTGTTCACTTAAACCTGCTGGGAAAAAAAACAGAAGAAAGAATTTTAAAATGTGAAACTGTGTGGAAAACAAAGCTTGTTTTTGAATGTCTTTCTAGCTAAAATATGAGGGGGAAAAGCACATGCAGGAATACTTTGAAAAGTAGGATGCCTCCACTTTTGCCTTTCCCACTGCAGGCACAGGAGATTTGATAGATCACACTCATTGAGGGCCAACTGAGATGTCACCTGCTAAAGGATAATATTAGGGATGCCAAGGTTCCTGGTTAGATCTGCTTTTACAGACACACAGGAAGTCCGCAGCAGAAAAGGGATTAAGAACAAGCCTTAAATGAGTGACCTCTCCCACCCTCAAAACAGCCTCTCTCATTTCTTTCTCCCTCCCACAGAAAACACATGCTGCTGATGGGGACACGGAAAGGGAAGGTGACCCCTGAGACCACTGAGCAGACAATGCCATGCAAAGCAGAAGAAGCATTGTGATTTTCTTTCCTTTGTTTTTTTGCCTTTTTTTTTTTTTTTTCCCTTGGCTCCTCAAATATTTTCAATGAAAATGCACCTGATTTCCCCACTGCTCCAGTCTGGCATGGGACCTGCTAATTCCCCAGCTGCTCAGAGAGTCCCCATGGCAGCAGCATCTCCTTTTCTGGGCCCTTTTCTGGTCTCTGCTGCACAGCAGTCCCAAATCCTGAGCCAGCACATGCAAAGGTGCTGCTGACTGGCACTGGCTGAAGATCAATCCCCTGAGATTAACTGCTGACTCTATAGCTCTGGTTTCAGGGGGGATTTTCCAAAGCACCTGTTTGGTTCATGTAGAGGTAACAGAACAGAAGGAATTGCATAGATGGCTTTATCCCCCTCCCCACTTGTTTATGATGTAGCATAAACAATTTCAGTCATTTATTTCAATTCATGAGAAAATCACTCTCCAAATAGCAAAAATATCCAGAAAAGCTTTCTGCCAAGCAGAAAACTGTTCAGCAAAGCAGCATGCTAAGAGACCTACTGGCACTAAGCTGCTTGAGAAGAGGCTTCAACCCCAAGGCAAACATCTCTGGAAGCTTTATGAGAACCTAGACCAAGAGTCAACCACTGCCAGCAGTGGACATCTGTAGGCTTCTTTTGGGCCCAGCCCAAGAGATCCCAGTGTCTGTTGTATGAGGAAGAATTTCTGGAGTTCATGGGCTTCATAGCTAGAGGTGAGGAAACCCTCACAATGCCCTTAGCTGGAATATAACTGCTTGAGGTTTCTGACCCTTGCAGATTTATTTTCTTGTATGAAATCTCCTTAAAGAACAAAATAAAGGGATAGTTGATTTATAGATAGATGAACTCAGCATGATTTCCAATAACCTGTCTGGTTCTTAATGCCTGAAGCCTCAGCAGCCCTGGACTGGCAATAGCAGTTTGGATTGGCCATTTGATACCTGCAATAAAACAGGACACTAATTGAAATTGCATTTCAGCTGCTCACAGATGTCCCTGTCTTCACAGAATCATAGAATCAGACTGGTTTGGGTTGCAAGGAAACTTAAAGGTCATCTTGTTCCAACTCCCTGTCATGGGCAGGGACACCCTTCCCTGGATCACTGATAACTGCAGGAGATCATGCAGCCTCTGGGCTGTGGGCAGCCACAGGCCTGTTCCTAAACATGTATGGGCTCTTGCTGGATTTTTTCAGGAAGATATTGGTTTGTTTTTCTCTCAGGGCAAATCCGTTGCCTTTTAGGATTGAGTTCTAAGGCTCAGAGATTGGAATCTCACTTGGGGCCACCAGCACAATAATTTGTCCATGGGCTTGTGGGTGACATTGACAAAGTGCTGTAAGAGATTGGGATGGTTCAGAAAGCTGGAGGGTGAATGCAAGAGAGAAGAGAGACATGTGGCTGTGTGAGACCTCTGGGACCACTAAGCATGCTAGCTTGAGCTGCTGAGGAGCTTTCATTCCCAAGAAACCCTGAAGAAACCCAGGTGACATTCTGTCCCCAGTGCCAGTCACTGTGCCTGGGCCAAAATATAAATTGATCTAGGACAAGAACAAAAATCTGTGCTCTTGTTTATTTTACAAGCATAGATGTGACCAACAAGTCTCACCACAGCCCTGAACTGCAGTTCAGCTAAACTGAAGACTGCAACAGTTGTGGAGAGGAAATGAGGTTGCACAAGTATTCAGCTGCTCGTGTTCCCTTTCAGCTGAAGTTAATGTCAATGGTTGCTGGTGCTACAGGTCATTTCCTGTCTCTCCCATTAAATCTGGAACTTCAGTGGATTTGCCAATGGTAAAGAAAGATCTGGCCATCTTTCCAGGCTTAGAAGTGTTCTTGTGAGCACTGGAGAGTAATTATGAAGCAGGATGTAACCCATGTGCCACAGAAGTTCATAGCAGAGATTGACAGAGGTAGGGGAGCATGCTGCTGTTTCTGGAGGTTCTTCCTCCACAGCAAGCAGCAAATGCCATCTACAGATTGACAACCAGATATACAGCAAAACTCTGCCAGCTGCAAACCTTAATGCCAGGGATCATTATCCCAGATTGCTGCCAAAGTCAAAGAGTTGCTCCAATGCCATTACCTTAGAGGCTGGGCTTTGTCCTCTGGGTTATCTTCCAAAGCTGTTCAGGCACCATGGACACAGTCATCCCAAGGGGAGCCATGCCTTCAGCTTGTGGGAGACAGCTCTGGCCTTGATAAACACATTTTGTGTCAGTGCAAGCAGCAGAACAGTGAGTGACCATGGAAGAAGTCATGGGTAGCTTGGCTTCTTCTTGTGGTCAAGTACCTATTTTCTGTGACTCCTCATTCACAACACAGGGGCAGCTGAACCAGCACAGCTGGGGACCTTCAATCCTTTGAAGCATCTGCTGCTGCTGCTGCCCTGGGATCTCCAGATCCTGCACTCAGGAGTTAATCCAAGATCTCATAAAACAGCTGGGTGCTGGGGCTGGGAACTCTCTGCAGGACTGCTCAGTGTTGCACTGAGGTTTTCTGCTGGTGTGGTGCACTTAGTTGTAGTTTTGGGGTAGAAAGACCAAAAGCTGCATCCCAACACCACCATAAATGTGGAGGGGCCACTCACTGAGCACATGAGCAGCCGTGGAGCTGTTCACTGCCTAAAGACTTGGCTAGTCCAGCTAGATATTGACCTTTGCTCAGTTCAACTTTCATGATTTTGCTCTGTGTAAATTTGAGGCAGGTTCTCTTCTCACCCCTTTTCTGTTTGTTGCACTCTTTGTTTTCCATAAAATTCCCTCTGTGTCAGGGGAAAGTGCCTGTAGGTGCATTTGGAAATACAACCTGAGGCACTTAACTGAGGCAAGATCAACGCTGTGGCTCTCAGGCTTGCTGGGGAAAAGTTTTGTGGGTTTTTTCATGTTTTGCTGAACATTTTCTCTCATATCTCTGTAGGAGCCCATTTCTCCCACGTTTCTGTGAAGAAGACCTCTGAGGGCAGCTGCCTAAGTTTGGTTTCTAAAATCAGGTGGGGTGAAAACTGCTGCCCCACAGATGTCACAGGGAGTTCAGTTTGCCTGGGACAGGGAGGCACTTGTCAAAGTACAACCCTTTTTTTCTGAATTCTTTGTTTGCTGTGCCATGGCCTGACAATGAAGGCTGGGATCTCTCTGTGCCAGGCACCACATAAAAAACAGAGGGAGAAACTTTTCTCACCCCAGAGTTTGCAGTCTAAACAGATGAATGCTGCAGAAGAGTGAGCAGAGTTTGGCTTGCAAATATTGTGTTAGCTCCCTGATTTCTTCATGGATGGCTGGGAGGCAGATGTATTGCTTTCTTTGAATGGTTTGGAGGGGTATCCGTGCAAGCCTGGGAGTGGAACAGGATCTTGTCTTTATGGCAAATTTGGCATGGGGAGATGTTCCCAATTAAATTTGTGCATGATCAGATGAGCACTTGCAATCCTAGCAGAAGGATTTCAAACTCAATTGGTTTAATTTGCTGCATACAAAGAATTGTGTTCATTTGAAAATGCTTTTGTTCCAGAATTAGGGCATCTCTGTGTGGAGCTTTTAAGGGACAACTATTCTTTCTTAAATCTATCCTTTCCCTTAATCTAAATTAACTTCCCTGGATAGAAAAGTGTGTGTGTGTATGTAGCACAGAAGGGGCCAGGGGAAAAGCAGGAAGGGATTAGTTGAAAGGAAAAACAAAGGAAGGGGCAGAGATTTGAAGAGGGGGAGATAAACTGACATTGAGAGGGAAGGAAAATGAAGAGCAGCTGGAGGGACAAGCCCATCAGAGCAGAACCTGAGCAGGGGGGGATCTCCCAGGGCCAGGCAGGGAGCAAGGGCTGTGGGGTGCCCATCAGGATTTAGCCCTCAGCTTCTGGAGACACCATTTGCTGCAGAGCTCAGCTCTGGAGTTGTTTGTTGTCTTCTAGGAAAGGAAGTGTTTGTACTGAAGGAAAACATTTTTTCCATAAAAGTTGCAAGGAACCCCGGCATATCTGATGCACTAATGCAAGTTGTTGCTTATTACAAATTGTTGTTCATCACACTTCTGTAATCAAAGGCAGTGAAGCCAAAAACTTCTAAACATTTAAGTTACTGAAAAATAAAGGAAAATAAAAATATGTTTTTATAAAAGAAGAAAACAAAGACAGAAAGAAATAAAAAAGGACCAATATCTTCTTTGTTAAGCCACATTCCTCATTACTACTAAATGGGGGAGAGGAAATTCTCACATTTTGCCCACAACAAGCTGACAATGCCATATGCAACCTGTATCTCATGAACAGGAGCCATTCTTCCCCCAACAATGTTGTGCCATGGGGCTTTCATGGAGGGGTGGTTATACCACCTACATACACAGGCTTCTGTCTAAGTGAACAATACTTCTTGCCAGACTGAATTTCTTATGAGTGGGAATTGTGTTCAGTATGACACAAAAGCACAGCCAAAGTTCAGTTAAAATTAAAAAAAAGAGATGGAACAGAATAATAATATTTTACACATGAATTTACTGATAAATAGAACAAGAACACTGAGTGAGGGCACTAGTCTTCTCCAAAAGCTTAGCAACACCTTCTTCTCCATACTAATTACTATGGGTCCTGAATCCTTCAATTTGTCTATGCCCGAAGCCATTAGGGTGAGTCTGAGGGCATTGGTGGGAATTTCACCATTAATCTTAATAAAACCAGACTCAAAAAGGGAGAAACCCATGTGGGTGCATGTTATACAGTAAGAGCTGTCATATATAGAATCACAGAGAGCCTTGGGTTGGAAGGGACCAAGAAGGTCACCTGCTTACAACCACTCTGCCGTGGGCCACCCACAGGACCAGGTTGTTCCAAACTCCATCCAACTTGGCCTCTATAATTTCCAGGGATGGAACATCCACAGCTTCTCTGGTCAACACTTTCAGTGCCCCACCACCCTTTGAGGAACACATTTCACCCTAACAGCTAATTTAAATCTCCTCTGTTTTAGTTTGAAACCATTTCCCCTTGTCCTGTCGCTGTCTGCCCATGCAAAGAATAACTCTCCCTCTTTTCTGTGAGCCTCCTTCCACTACTGGAGTGCCTCAATGGGGCAGGGAGGTCTCCCAGTACTTAAAGTACATATAGGGTCTCCATTTCTCTTGGTGCAAATTAGGTGAGGAAGATCTCAGAGGCTGATGTGATTCCTTTTACAGTCTGACTGGAAGAAGGGTGACACTTTAGACCTGTTCCAGGCATGCACTCCCTCCTTGTTGGTGCTGCATATCCATGATCAGGACCTGATCCCAGGGCCAGGAGAGCTGTTACAGCTGTTGAGCTTTGCTTTCCAGGTACAGAAGGTTTGTATTCCTCCATGGAGTGGTTCCCACTCCTGCACTCTCAGGTAGCAGTGGTCTCCTGGGGCTCCTCATTCATGTTATGTGCAGCCATTCAGGCGAGGCTCTTTGAACTTGATCTTACACTTGGCAAAGCTGGGGCTGCTCCAGCCCTCCTGCAGGCTTCCTGTGTGGCATTTGGAAATGTGTTTATCCATCCCACACTCCAGTTCTCCTCATTGAAAAAGCAAAAATGGGAATCATGTTCTTATCTCCCAAAGGACTGAGAGGTGAAATTGTTATGGACTGGGAAATGCTGAATCTGAGGGTCAGTGAGGTACAGGGATGTCCTCGTGGTCTGTATGTGATTAGAGAGAGTCAGATGCTCCTGTCAGCCTTACACAAAAGCAGATGTGTGAGATGTGCAGCTACATTTTTTAATGTTACTTTTTACCCTGCCTGCATTTTTCTTTTCTTTGTGTAAAATTATGACCTTTTAAATATCAAATGGACTATATATTATTAGAGAACAGTTGCTTGGTTTTGTAAGAGTAACAAATATGTTTTCCATTATATTCTCCAGGTGCATTCTATAAAAGGGGTGTTTATGGTAGAATCATATATATTTCAATAAAGGCTTAGTAGTTTTATGTCAGAAAGAGGTAGCCCTGAAACCAAAACCATACATTTCAACTTCACTAAGATTGCATTTTTGTTTGAAATAATGTAAACCCTCAAATGGGAACAAAACATATTGGGTATTACACAGGGTTTAGAGAGAGTCACTTAGGAGTTAGGGCTGAAAAAGTATTGATCATTTATATGGTATTAGGGAAAGTTGGAAAACGTAATAAAACCCCACAAAAGTAGGCAGAGAGTTGCATAATACTACAAAACCTGGAAATTGATACCCATGGCCTTCACTTTTACTATCTGGAATCTTACTTGGGAAAATAGTTAATTAAAGCTAAGCCATTGAAATGGTAATTTACAGCCCCGTTTGGAGCAGAAGCCTGGAACAGTGAATTCTGGAGCAAGGCTGTGCATCACAGAGTTTCAGCTCAAAACTGCTGTATAGACATTGCTGCAAAAGCTCTGTTTCTGCTGTCTTGTGTCTATTAATCAGTATCTCTGTATATACACAGTGGTTTGAACTATTTTACAAATACTTGTAGGAGGAGATGTTGCCAAGCCCTATCTTGATATTGCAACTATAAATAAAGTGTCTCAACACAGAACTCTGAATTTAAAACAAACTGCTTGAAGAAGGTGAAGACAAACATTTTTTATAAAATATGAACAAGCCTTCAATCTTAAGCCAAACACAGAAGGAGTCTTTGAAATTGAAAAATCTAAAGAACAAGTGGAGATTTGGGGTTCTATCTGTCTTGTGTGACTCCTACAAGGGTTTTCCACTATCATAGATTTATTCAAGTGTGTTTCATCATTTTATTAAAGCTGCCTCATCCTCGCTATCCCTGAGACTTACAGGAGAACATTTAAAAAGTGGTTAAGTTCTGTCAGAGGGTGTTTTGTTCTCAGATCCTCTCTCAGGAAGGGAAACAAGTGAAACTGCCTTCATTACTTATTGAGAACATCCCCAGCAAGACCAAAAATATTCCTTTTCAGAAAGAATGCAAACTCCCACAAATCTGAGAAAGAAAATCCCACAAGCAAAAAGACTTGAAGCTTTTCCTTGTGCATCAATTACTTTATGTACATTTGCTGTGTGTTCCTTGCATTTTCCCCTCCAGCTCCTGGAAGGGGCTGTTTGCAGATGTGAGAGAACTCCAGAGGTGAGATCAGGCACAATGGAAGTCTCTGGGTCCATTGATAGACAGATTCTCCATGATGATCAAACCAGTCAGCACTCAGCATCAGTTTGAAATAACTCAAGATACACTCTCAGAATTGTGTCAAGCAGGACATGAGGTGAGCACAGCAGTCACTACCTTACACAATGACCTCATCCTGGAGAATAAAAACCAGTGTCCCTGCTGTTTATAAACCAGAGCCAGCCTCGCACATCTGCACTGCCTGTAAGATGCAGATCCTGAAATAATTATTCCCTCAGTCACAATGAGCCTTTTTTAAAAATTATTATTATGAAAAGTGCTGAGATCCTCTCCAAACAGAAGCCCAGGAGCAAGCCACAATGGATTTGGTGACAGTGAGAGCAGAGACCTGGAGGCAAACAGAACCAAGGGCATAAATATATATTTTTTAGCATAATTGGGCTACATATTTCCTCCTGATTCTGCTTTATGCTCATTCTCTTTGCTGATTTCACTCCCAGCTGAGCTGAGCAGTGGCTTTTGGAATAGTTTGTTATTCCACATCTGCAGAAATATTGCACAACATTAACTTTCAGCAGCCTTGAGCCAGCGTGTCCTTTGTGTGCCTGGTGCGTTCTTCTGGCCTTGAACCGTGACAGTAAATAATGAAGTTCTGTTGACTCAGTGTTTATTCCTGATAAATCTCAGCCCCCCCCCCCCCCATGCTTTTCTTCATGCCTAATACCTAAATGTGTTCTCAAAACCTTTGGCCAAGTCACATCCAAACAAAACATCTCTTTGCTGTTACATTTGCCCCGATTCTCTGTGTATTTCTATGAAAACAGCCACGAGATAGTATCATTGCAAAAGGTAGGACAGCTGCTCTGTTGGGCATCTTTCAGTGCTGGACACACACCTTTGTGTCTCATCTTTGCCTTTTTCTTGATTTCCTCAAATACTGTTAAAATTGGCAGAACTTTCACTTCAAATCTAGGGTAATTATGCCAACAAGTTCCTACTGAATTCACCTTCTGTATAGCTCTGAGTGATGAAAAAGGGTGTTTTAACATAAAAATCTGTATTGCTAGATGACGAGGGAGGTCTTTGAAAGGGACAGGCTGGGTGTCCCTGTGCTGCCTGGGGGCAGCTGGGGTGGGCTGCACAGCAGCAGGGCTGAAGAGGGGTACAAGGGGGGAACACCCTGCACTCACACCAGCGTCACTGGGACCAGTCTGGCCACCAGCAGCCACTGGGACAGAGGAACAGGGTAGTTCACATCTTAGCTAAAGGATAAAATTAAGGATAAAAGCTTTTCCTGGATTTTATGCTGGAGGTGCTGCACAAACCTGGTGACTTGGTCTGCTGGGGCTAATTTGAAACTATGACTTGAATAAGAAGCAAGAGCAGTCTGACCAGAACTGATTGAAATTTCTGCACTATTTGATCCAGACCAGCACTTTCTTCTGGGATCACCCCAAGTTAGGCAGGAAATAGATTCATTCTCAATCTCCACGTTCCTCGTCACCCTTCAGTATTGAGTTCCTCTCTGTCAGTCTGCTCCAAGCACTTCCAACTATGAGCTGACATTCTTCTGCAAGATGTTTCAGCTTTGACCAAGCCTCCTTTCTGTGAGCAGAGGAGAGGGATCATTACAGCTAGCTCTGACTCCCCACAGGACAAATACTGATACCCTTTCCCCATGTTCTCTACCACCCTTGCAAAAATCAGGGTATGAATCAAGCCTGTGCTATTTTGGACTCATTTCATTGCCTGAAATAGTCAGAACTATCAAAGATATTTGAGCTATTTTCCTTCCTCTTCTTCCCATGAAAAAGATTGTTCCTCCCTTAAAATATGGGAGTAGATTCTAGGTCCAGCACAGATTTGGCTGGCTGATTTATATCAAGTGCTGCACATGCACTTTTTAAAGTAGGTTTAAAAATTACATTCCCTAATAGAGATTAAATATTGATTACTTAAGTAATAGCTCTGTCTGCGATAGGAAATAGATGTGTAGCAACCTCCACACATCAGTCACTCACATTCTGAGGAAACAGCATACCAGATGAAATTTAGGAATTTTGCAAATTCTTTTCTGAAACCATCCTCTTCTTCTTCACAGATGCATATAAATATATGCAAATCTATTTTTATATGTGTATATATATGTATATAACTCCTTTGAGTTTCCCTGGAAAGCTGGCTAGCTCCTCAATTTTCATTTCACTTCCTCCTGAGTGCTACTTGCATTTCAGTAGTGATGTTAGTGCACCTTCCCCCATAACTTGTCATTGATTTTGAAGGTGGGTGAGCCTCTGTCATGGAAAAGTGGGGCTTGTCCCTTGGTGTGCTGGTGGCCTGACGTGAGCGTGTCCCCTGCCAGCGGCAGCGCTGCGTCAGTGGCGTGGCAGTGCCATCAGCGCCAGGTCATGCAAGGAAGGGGAGGGACAGAGAGTGTGTGGTGTAATATGACCACAGTGACCAGACATGCCCTGTGGGTGTGTCTGCTTTGTGGCACTGAAGAGCTAGAAAGAAGCACCTCATCTTGGAGGGGAAGATGAAGATCCTTTTCTTCACCCTTTCACTCCGTTCTTCAGTATGGGCCAACCTGATCCAGTGAGTGGCATCCCTGCCCATGGCAGGGAGTTTGGAACTAGAGGATCTTTGGGGTCCCTCCCAACCCAATCTGTGTGTGATTCTAGGTATGACAGCTCTTCCTGTGTGACATGCACCCTGGGTGGGCTTCTGCCTTGGCTGCCACACTGAGCCTGGACCCCGTGGTCACTGAGCACTCACAGCCTGGATGCCACTGGCAGGATGGGACCGAGAGTTTGCCACTGAGCTGCCTGGGTCACAGCCTTGGCTGGTGTCAGCTCTGTGACACCCAGAGCTGTTCAGGCCAGAGCTCCTCCTCAGCTCATGTCCTTGCAGCACTGCCAACACTGCTGCCTGACTTTAAACAGGAGACTCCTTTGCCAAATTGTATTGCAGCACTTTGGTTATCTACTCAATTTGCTGGGAAAAGATAGCAATTTTCCCTGACCTTCCCCTTCTGAGATACCATCAAAGCAAGGTTAGATGTTAGATAAAGCCCAGGGACACATGGGTCCCTGCCTGCAGAGGGCTCAGCGTCTTTAGAGTGTGTGAACATAGCACAGAAACTGAAAAAATGTCTGCAAGAGCAGCACCTGTCTGATTGCTCTGTTCAGATTTCCCGAATCTTGGGAAGATAAGTCCTTTTCATTTCTGTAGGATATTTCCTTTGACTCTTGCTGCAGTCTGAGTGTAACATGGGCTTAAATTGCTCAAACCAGATTTTTCTGCTGCAGATGTTTTATTTGAAGTTTTCCTCATTTAAGTGGAGGGGTGCAGAAGAAAACAGCCACCCTCATTTCTGCAGAGATCCACTTTGGGTTTCCAAGGCCTAACAAAACTTTTCTGAGGCCAGGGAGTTGTTCATAAGGGAGTTGTCCATTGCTGACTCTCTGCAAGGTCTCTCATGCCCATCTTCCCACCAAAGAGTTGGGGATCCATTTCCAGAAGCTCACTAATAATTAACTCATCTGCATCATTCCCAAAGAGATTACCATTATCATGCTGTCCTGTAGGCAAATAAGCTCTAACAAGAATATCATTCTAAATATAACAAACACAGCAGGAGGCTCTCAGAGGTAAAACATCTACTTGGTACCTGGCTCCCTTTCATCTTCTGCAGGAATGAAGCCTCCAGCTGGCACAAATCCCCAGGCAGGCAACAGTGTGAGCATCCTGCCAGGAGACACTGAATTGCACTCAAATTGTGCAAGCCAGGCCAGTGGGCTGAAAATCCTTCACTGTGCTGCCAAATGCTTTGGCCTGAGCTGGGGTAGTAACATGGTCCTCTTTAGCACTTGTCAAAAACAATTTATCTGGCAGAAGGAGCTCAAAGCAGCTCAGAAATAGGAGTTAGGTTTCAGCAAGACCCTCTAAATTTGAGTGAGACCCAGGCTACAGAACGAGTTTGTCAAGGCCATACAGCAAATACATGTGGTTGCATCAGGGGAGCTCTTTCTTGGTCCTGCCATACTTGGGGTGACACAGAGAAAACACAGAATATATAGTGAAGTATGCAATCAGGGTTAAAGTTATCCTTCTGCTCTCAGTGCCTGTGACTGTACCTACAAAATTTTCAGAGCAGCCAGAACTCCTAAAACATCACGTTGGCCTTTGTTTTGGCTGGCATGTATGAGACAAAAGGTTTTGAGGCTCATGCTATGAGGATAGAATAGACTGCGGCAGCATCTACTAATTCAAGGACATTTTATATCACCAAAAGTCATTAATCACATGATGCAAGTTCCCAGAAACCAGATGAGAGTGCGCCTCTGTCCTGCAGGCATCCTACAGACCCCATGTGGAGGACTCTGACTGAGGCCATAAATTGCTACAGAGGCTGCAAAATAATGCAAAAATCCATGTAAGCACAAACTTGGACACAATGGGCGTGTTTTCCAAAGCCAGGCACAAGAGTGTGAGCTGAAGATGAAATAGCAGCCTTTCAGCTCAGTATGTCTGCACATATGTTGACTTGCTGCGACTGTAGCAGTTTAATGTGGCACCATTTGTACCAGTGTGCATTTATGTCTAGGAAATTTTTATTTTTTTCACACCTCTCAGAGCCACTGCAGGCCCTTCAGGAGAGCTCTGAGCGTGCCAAACAACCACCTTTGGAGCACCCACAGCATGTGCTGAGGTCAGTGGTGTTTGATGATCTGCAGGAAAACACCACTGCACCAAACAGGCACAAGGCAGTAGTGGTTCAAAAAAATCCTGCTTTTGTTATCTGATGCTCTAAAGCGTGTGATAAACACCTCCAATTGAACTTTGATCCAAAGTAGCAGGAGAAAGGAACTTCTCTCTGGTCACATGTCTGAAAAGTAATGTTTCATTAACATATTAGCTCTGTCCTAGTTCATTAAAAGCACACATTAATCTTCATTTTATTAAACCTCTCTGTGGCATTACATCTGGGTTATGAATCAGTCATCTGATCTGCCCATTTCCTTGCTTTTAATATTTCAATACCACCATTAAAAAGTAATATAAGCAGAAGATTTCAATCTCAGATAATTATCAGTATCTATTAATTGCATTTCAGCTGGCATATTGTGTGCCAGGTGAAACATTAATAAAAGAGATATTTATTGAACTGTCCTAAAAAAGTACACTCACTGGCAAAAATCTTGATATTTTCAGCAGGACTCAAACATTAGGCTTGTTGGCTGTTTCAGGTACTAGTTATAATACTGAGTTTTAAACTTTATTTATATTTTTAGTTTAAAAAGACAGTTCTGTGGAAAGCATGGATTATTGTGAAAAGGTTTTTAGTAAAAAAGCACATAGTTATTAAGGGAAATAGATTAATTGCAATGTTTTTAGTATATCCCTTTATCCTTGCAAAAACTACTACATGCTGTTGGAACTGATTTTTTTAAAAATAGTTGTATTGTTCATATTTCTAATTCAAATCTAGTCAGACTGAAAACATTAGTGGAAGAAGTTCAGCATGAAAAAGAAACTGAGTTTTCTTTGTATTTTAAAGTGCACTCAGACAGCATCAAACATAAGCAAGCATAAACCATAAGGAGTGAACAGAAGTTTGACTTTTTAGAAGTATGGAAATTAAACAGGAGGAGGAAAACTGAAATTGTGACCAATCTGCAATTGCTGAAAATGCTTTTTATTCTGATGTGTGTGTATCAGATGCCCTGATTCTCCTCTCCTTGACACAGTTGTAAATTGGGAGTGGGTTTTGTGGGAGTTCGCCTGTTACAGCCTGAGAACGAGACTCAGAGACCCGAACAGATTGCAACAAATAGATCCTCTCACATGTACATTGGTAGGAATTTTCTAAATGTGCTTCATTTTGAAGCAATCTGTATTTCCAGAAGCCTAGATTTGTATTATCTAATTAGGTCCTATCATACACTGAGGACCTGCTCAGCCCTGGGCACCCCTCTGAGGATCACCCAGTGACAATTGCCCAAACTGGGAGAGAGCCAGTGCAACAAATCACTGCAGGAAGACAGTGAGGGTTCAGCTGAAAACAGCAAAATGAAAGATGGATCAGGGATTTATCAATTCCACAGAGAGAGGGTTTGGCCTCAAGGACATACTGTGAGATGGATCCTGTCTGAAGGCAGCAGTCCCATCTTCATTTATGAATACTGAGAATTTGGCCATTCTACATGTTGATTTTGGGGCCAGAACTCTGATGGAAATGCTCTACTCTTTAAATCATGGCAGTGCCAAGTAGGAGCAGATTAAAGGCGTCAGGATTTGGCCCTTTGTAGATTAATAAAGGCATGCTGAATGGGAATTTTGTCTTTTCTTGGAAGGGGACGAATGAAGTGCTTTGATCTAGAAAGGGGAGTGTGAAAGGTCACTGGCTAAGCATGTGTGCTGAAGTGCCCTGAGCCATCCAACATGATTAGCATAAATTAGAATCTGACTGCCCAGCTTTATTCATCTTTATTGATGTCTATATAGTTGCAAAGGCAGAGGGACTCTAACAATCCCAGCCAGTACAGAGAACCAACTGGAGCATGTGAAAATCCATAAAATGTTTAGTATTTCCAAGTAGAAGCAAATATATGAGTGTTATTAATGTACAAGCCTCATAATTTTAAAACCTGGGTTTTGTTTGGACCTTGATCCAGACCTTTGGAAGCTTGTCTGAAGTTCCAAAACTACTTGTGCTTGCAAAATTGCAGCCAAGTTTTGTGAGTTTATCATGAGATTTTTTTCCATTGTTTCTAGCCCTGGCTGAACCAGTGACAGTTGTTATCAATGCCCAGCTGCAGACCTACCAATGTAATATGTGCACGTTCCCTCAGGCAAACTGACACACTGACTACAGTCCTGGGAAAACAGAAGCTCTACAAAACTGGACAAAATAGGCTTATGGCATGGTCAAAATTTCTGCTTCAAGGTCACTTTGGGAAGCAAAGCCCTCCCCCTAACCCTCCCAAATTAAAAAAAGACATTATATGTATAGATTTGTGACAGCAGGAAGATGTAAATTCAGTTTTGTACTTGCTCAGATAATCCATCTCAGTCCACCAACCAGTTATACAAAATTCTCCATCATCCCTCCTACCTCTGTGTCTTTTTTAACACCAAACTACCAGGATTTCATGGCTCCATCCCCAGAAACAGAGGCCATGGGGTGTAGAGATCTCCAATATGTTACTCAAGCTGACAACTGTCATTTCACCCCCTTGGAAAATGAAGTTTTCCTCTTCCAAAAATATTAGCAATATAAGAGAGAATGAGCATAAGCATAAGCAGTAAGAGAGAATCTTTCATTTCTGACTACTTGATTATCTCTCTTGGACAAACAGTATGTGATATTCAGGGTTCAGTGATTTGCAGAAACAGGCAGTCTTTGAAAGCAAAATATAAATGGAACAACATCCAAATTACATATCTCTGTTAAGGAAGTTCCTATGGTCAAGGCTCAGCTATGCAAAAAGCATGTCCCAAATGACCATCCCTAAGCCAAAAATCTCTAGGTCAAACCCATCATTTTGATCATTTACCCTGACCTCTTAAGAAATAAACCTTAACAATCAATTCCTGCGTGAAGTCTGTAATGCTTGGCATATACCCTATGCAAAAAGCTATGCTTCTGAGTTGAAGATCCCAAATGATGGCAGAATCCAACATTTATGTTGGCATATTCTTCTAATAGCTAATAATTGTCATTGCTCAAACCAAGAATGTAGTTTCTGTAGTTGTACAGAATTAGGGAGCAAATGTTGTCACCTCTGTAAAGAGCTTGACACAAGAACACAGTTAACTTGTAGCTGCCAGTTCTTCAATCATGCTGATTTTCCTTTTCCCACCGGAGAAATTTTTCCTAAATGGACAGTGAAATAATGTAGTTACTGTAGGTGCCAAATAGAACCTAAACCGAGTATTCAAATGGGCTTTTGTTTTTAAAAGTAAAGAAAAAAAATATATTTACAACACATGCCTTTTGTTTCTCTTTAAACTGGGAACACAGTATATAATTTTCAGGAACGACAGTGCCTCTATTTTTTCCGACCACAAATTAACCATAGTTCAGTGCAGTGAAATGCAGTAAGACTGATGGAATGCTCTGCCTAAGGGATGACTTACCCCTAACAAAAATTATGCTTTGCTTCCTATTTATTGTGTTCAATAATATTGCCTCTCTAAATACTTTTGGTTCAGTACTGACACCAAATGAAGAGGAAAGCCTCCAGAATGTACAGACATGCAGGATTAGGTTTCGTTTGTCTTTGTTCGTTGTCCTAATTCAAACCAGTCACCCAACCACTGACTTATGACTCGAGGAGACATATTGTGGGGCTTTTTTCAGATGTATTTCACAAAACCACCCAAACTCAAATAGCAAATTTCTGTCCTCAGCTACACCCCTGCAAAAGCAGCAAAGTTTATAAGTTTTCACATGTGCAATGGCGTGCTTTGCAAAAAATCCTGCACATTGCCTTTTTAGTTTGTTATGTTTGAAAATACAAATTATTTACTCCAGATATGCCTGACCGGTTGCTGCAAGAGGTTAATAAACAAAACATAGATACTTTGTACATCTACCAGTAGATGAGTGGATGGTTTTGGCCCTGATTAGAAGTCTACTTTTTGAGCATTTGTTTGCGCCCCTGGTTGCTTTAGTGTCAAAATTTTCTCATTAAACATGGAGAAGGTCAATAAAATTCAGCTTTTCTCCTACACCCTCCACCCTAAATTGCATATATGCAATGAGAAATAGTTCAAAATTCTTTCCAGATGTTAATTAAAAATCTCAATAACCATTAGAACTAGTCCTTGGTACGTACTTGTACCCATAGCAGATAAATGTGTGAGAACATGCTTATTAACAAAGTTCTGAAAAAAGTTCCTATTCTCCATCAGAAGATCTGCCCCAATTCTCTGGGCAGAATTAGTGGCTGAGTGCATCAACTGCCTGCCATGTTTCTGAGGGCTGGTGTGAACCTGTAATTCTGCTGCATGTAAAGAGCTCCCCAGAGATTAATGGGAGTATTCAAGCAGGCAAATGTCGTGCACACTGGGTGGCAGGATCAGGCCAGCAGTTAGCACATCCCTCACAGTTACAGTGACTTTTCTTCAGATTTAGCAACTGTGATTGCTACAGAATTTCCATTAAATTTTCTCACTTGCACCCCAAAAGAACAGAGACATAATATTACAGTAACCATAATTAGGAAGGACTTAAGAAAACTAAGTCCTACTATGTGCAATGTCCCATCACTGGCAAAAAAAATGGTGCATATTATCATTTTATCACTGCCTGGTTTTAGCCACTTTATTTAAAATTTGATTGAAACTCTAATAAGGATTTGCTCTTTAAATCCTTACCTGCTCAAGTCTCCCTAAGTTAGAGCAGTGAGATTTTTTTGCCATAAACTGTAAAGAATGAAATTTTGCAGGGAAATATTTTATCTGTCAACAATAGATCTGAAGAAGGAATTTAAATTCAAGAACTCTTCTGAGGAATTTATCTAATGTTAATCATTTGAAAGTAGGAATCTAGGCTAAACGTGCTGTCTCAGATGCCTCAGTGTCCAGAGGATGAGCAATTCCATCTCAAAACAACTGTCAAAGTTAAGTAATTACTCCCAGAAATTGAGTCCTTTTTTTTCTTGCAGAGAGTTCCAAAATGAACAGATAGGACCAGGCAACCAGGTTTTAGATGGCCAGCATCTAAACCAGCTGTGTTAGCTTCTGCTCAGTGTCCATTCAGTATCTCAAGCCTTTCCTGGAGTTTTGATCACAGAGGTAGCTCTATCACCAAGCAGTGCAATTTCCATCAGTGGCATGGCCTGGCATGAGCTGTGCTGATACAGATCTTGATGTATATGTGTTGTACATCTGTACCCACACAGTCAAGATCCCAAGTGCTGTCTCAGGCTGTTTCCTTGGTTAGCCTGAATAAAATGTATGTTTTTTGTGATGAAATCCAGACTAACCTCTGTTCGATATTCAACTTCCATTGTAATCTTGAAGATTCAGGCTGATCTTGCTCCCAGACAGTGCATTTTGATAATGCCTCAGCTGCATGGCTGGCCCATTTCCAGTTAAAACCAGCAGTTCTGGTTGAGTTCTGTCTGCAGGGCTGGATTCATCCTGATCATAGGTCAGAGGAGACTCCTGGTCCTAATTCTCTCTTCTGTGTGAATAGCTCCTGAAATCCCTCTACCAGGTAACATAATATCAGGAAGCCTTCCATAAAACTTCAGGAGAATCTCAGTTTAGAGCTAAAGTCTGAAACTCACACAGATCTCAACCCTGATGCCAGCCCTCAGCTCCCAGGCAGCAGTCACACACAGTTAGGACATAACATGGTCCTCAGAAAAATTCACTTTTTTTTATTATTGCTATTGAGTTATTGCTGTGGCATTTTCTTTACATGTTGGGCCACTGCTCTGGAAAAAGTTGGAGTCTCTACCCTATCTGACAATATTTACTGCTGTACCTTGGTGAGATATCCAAGCAGAAGGGGGTTTAACTGTTTCCCACCAGCCTGGCTGCATTCCCCAGATACCCGTGTTTCTGAAATGCAAGAAGTTGGTATTGCCTCCATTTTCCTCTACCTTCATATCTGAGTTTTTCTATGTATCCATCAGGACTAGAAGCATTTATTTTAATTCTTTTTTAATGCTTATGCCAAGCTCAAATTAAGTCAGAAGTGTCCACTTGCACTGAGAAAAATAGGGATAGGAACCCTATCCTGTACAAGGGGTTTCACAGATGTCCTGACCCAAGGACTGCACTACTCTGGGATAAACCAGATTGATCTGACAGAGTGCCATGGACTGCACAAGAGATGCCGAGAAATAAACAAAAAACCAGGTGTAAATATAGTGATATTTTACTCCAGACACTTTCCAAGCAAGAGTTCCTGAACCCAGTGCAAGTCCTCTGGTGTTTCGTAGTCTTGTTTGCCATAGTGCTGCCCAGTAAAATATTGTCCAGTGACTTGAAAAAGGAAAAAAAAATCAATCCCCAGTGTCCTTTGATACTACAGATCTTAAAAACCCACAAATGATGGACCACCTCAGCCTGTTTCAAAGAAGTCCCAGGTAGTTTCATGTGGTCCCCATGTAGAAGGGGATGGATGACAAACAATATTTTCCTCATCTTTTCAATCACAATTTTGTCTTTATATTGACTGACTGTTTTGTTCTTTTTTTTTTTTCTGGATAAAGAGTCTTGTTCTGATTATCTTTTTGTAATTAGTGCATAAACACTAATCCAGAATTCTGACAATATCTATTTCCCTCTCTGTACCTTCTTTTCAATTCTGCTGTGTTTTTTTTTTTTTTTTCTGAGGCAGGGACACTCACACTGTGCAAAGGTTCTGGCACACTATGGACTGATCAAGGAAAAATAGTATTTTCTTTTCTGTCCTCTATTCCTTCCATAATAATGAAGCATTGAACTGATATTTCTCATTGAGCTATCTCTTATAACCCCAGATTTATCAAATCTGTGTCATAACTCAGCTTTAACCTCACTGGACATATGATGTTGAGCCTGTGCATAGCAGTCCAGATTACACAGGGTTATTTAAGAATGGGCAATGTGAAATTGCCTTTAATTGCCCTCCATGAGTACTATGGACAGCTGCAGCCTTTTGCTCTGAAGTGCAATCAAAGCAAATCTGCTCTGAAATAAATATGTCTCCTGGCCAGACATGGAGGAGAGACTGAGAAGTTACTGGAGGCCCCTCTGCTACCTTGTACCTCCACAACTGTCACCTGAAGTTGTGCTGCTATGGACCAAGTGGCTCTGAGCCCTGGGAAGCAGCCTCAGTGCTGACTGCATCCATGCACAGCTGTGCTCCCCACAGGCCAGAGACAAGAGGGAATAGCTCAGGACAGCCAGCTGTCTGGGATGGAAGCTCTCAGATTCTGTAAGCTATATGGAGACATGCTGTGGAGGAAATTGGTCACAGGTCCGATTTGTTGGAGCACTGTACTGGAGAGAGCTGCCTGCCATCTCTCCTGGTGGGGTTCATGTCCCTCTTCTGCAGCCAGGTCCTACATAACCCATAAGTCACTTTATTTCCCTCTCTGTGCTCCAGTCTCACTCTTTAAGTGCTTCCATGAACTCACTCACTGCTTTAAGCAGGATCCCCACCAGGCTCCTGCATCACACTTCTGCTCTGCAGAAGGAAGGGAGGAAGGGAGTTGGGAGGAAAACAGCAGAGCAGTGCTCCTCTGTTTTTCCTGGATGTCTTTCATTCACCCTCAGCTGAGTTTTCTCCCCATTCAGAATAACTCGCATTCTTTGGGGCACATTTCTCCTCACAAATCTCAAGGAGGCGGAAGCGCTGCAGAGCTGCTGCTGAACTAAAGAGCGCGTTATTCCAAGGCTAAGATCTTATTACAATTCCTTTACTACAGCAACACATTTTTTCCACTCCTTTTCAAAACCTCAAATGTTGTTATGGCGTCAATGGTTAAGAAGTTTCGGCTTGCTTGGATTTCAGTCTCCTGGCCTTGGGTGGAGGGGAAACATTATTTCTCTAAATACATGAGATCTTGTGCACACACACCCACTTGCATGCTCCTAGACCCCAATCTCGCAGTAGGATCTGCTCAAGCACAGCTTTCTGCCTGTCTGGAGTTGTGCTGAATTTAAATCAAGCACATCTGACAGATCAGACTCTTTTAATGCAGTGCTTTGGTAATGTTGCTACTGATGTGATCCAGGAAAACAGCAGCATGGATCAAACACAGCCAGGCGACTGTCCCAGTGCTGTGGCAAAGAAGATAAAGTTTGTACAGGCCCAAATGATGCTGCAGGGACCCTGCACATATCCAGCTCTCTACTTTCAACCTGGTGGTGGAAAATGTGGTTTGTGCTCCCCACTGCAAGGTGGGAGGTGGAACCCCAAAGCTCTTGCTGCTGCAGCTCTAAGCAACCAGATTCCATCATGGCACAGAAAAACACCTGCTGACATGCTTCCTCAGCCCCCTGGGCTTCTGCTCTCTCATATGTAAGATGAGAGGGAGCTGAGTGGCACAGAAATCGTGCTGGATTTTGGGGAGATTGTGGTGATGCTGTTGTCTCGTTGGGCTCAGTTTTGTGCCCTGCCTGCAGGCTGCACACTCTGGCCACCTTCCACAGTGACTGAATGGGTTTGTCCCTTCTCACAAGACCAGTAGAAAAACCCAGCCCTCCTTGATGACTTCCTCAGCATCCAAGGCACTTGGTGCTGTTTCTGACACCAAAGTATCTGGTCACCTTCTGGCCTTCAACACTTTTTTTCCTTCAGCAGCCCAGGGATAAGGTGGTCTGTTTAGCACACTTGGAAACAAGGCATGGAGCATAGCCAGGCTACTAATGTTTAGGTGCCTGAAGATGCAGATCTGCATCTGTTGGAATTGTGAAGCATATGGAGGCACTTCCCTACCACTGAGCTTGAGCCAGGTCCCACAGTGGGTCAGGGTTATATGCAGGAGGATTTGGGCACAGTTTTATAACAGATTCGGTGGATGAGACAGGCAACACCCCCCATACACTCCAAGAACAGCTTGTTTCCCACCAGTGAAAATTGTTATTCTTGCACTGTTGTTTCACAAGTTCTGTTTCCATCAATGCCTGATCATAGATAAGAGAAATGCAATCTCAATATGTACTTCTTGGCCTTTGTTTATCCAGGACCAGCCATCGTGGTGGCAAGAACAACATTTCACTTCTTTCTCCACAGCTTCATTTTCTTCCACTCAGACTTGAGCTCACAACAGCACTGCAAACCACTGGAATGGGGACAGGATAATCCCCTGATCTGGAATCAGTTTCAAGCTTGCCACATGGACAGGTACTGATATGATTCAAAAATAAATCTGCATTTCTTGCAGTTTGCACTCTACTAGTGGCTTCCTGCAGGCTCTTGGCATTGCCCAACACCTCTCACAGAAACAGTACCTGAGCCCAGCACTTCCTTCTCAGCTTCAAAGCATCTGGGATACCTTGCTAGAGCAGAGGGGATGAATGAGATGCCTGGGAGTTGTCCTCTCCATGACTGCCATAACAATGATAATCTCACCGGAGGATTCAGTGGTGGGGCATTGAATCTGTGACTGGGCGAGAGACCTTTCCTACCAACAATTCTGGAGCCCTAAGTGATGAGTGCTTGCAGAAGGAGCACCTGCATTTCTGAATCTCAATCAGAACCTTTTTGCAACTTAAATAAAGGAGAATGACCAGACTCTGGTTCTCCCACCCTGAATAAAAAAGGTTTGGAAGATTGGCTGGAGCCTAGAAAGAGGGGTGACTCTTTGGGTAAGATATGAATTTCATCTCACATGGGATAAACAGATTCTGGAGATAAAGGAAAGATTAACAGAAATCTTGTCTTTTGAGCTAATTTTCACTGTTCCTGTGAGCTTCACAGTTGGATGTAGCACTCCAAAGTAATAACTGGTGGAGTGATCTTTGCGAGGATGGGAAATCTCTGGTGAATTGGAAGTGATTTATGTGACTTGTAAAAATCTGGGTATTATTTTCTGCCAGTGCCAACCTGAGATGTAATTACTCAGACACAGGATGGCAAGGCAGAGTTAAAATAAACCTGTGAGGCAGGCATAAACTGTCATCTAGCATGGCCAAGCAGCTTCTGTGTCCTCCTCCGTACCATGAAAACTGGCCTGATTAAAGGCGGCAAAAACAGTGCAAAGCAAAGCAGAGCAAAGCAAAGCAAGAGAGTTAAGTTGCAGTTATCTTGGAAGAAATGCTGGGCAGGAGTTTTTTAACCCAGCCCCTTGACCTGATTTCTAACAACAGGAGGCAAAAAACAGTGAAAGCTGATATACCTTTTATCATAAAAAACAGGGGCTCGTTTTTGCTTCTCTGATTTAAGTGTTGCAAACAGGAGGAGGTAGGAAGAGAGCAGCTTTTGTTCATTTGCAGGTTGCATAAGTCAGCCACAGTGAGCCTCTCTGTGCCTCCCTGGGACCAAAGCATGATGATGACACTGGGGTGGAGGTCCCTACCTCATGCACCCCTTACCCTAGAAGGGCAGCGTCCCCCCAGCCTCTCTGAATTTTTCTGGTTCTTTACTGCATGGTCTCTGGGCACTTTTGGTGCCTAGTCCCTTTGGTCAAGGATGATGCTCTTAGGCCATGTGTCCTGTAACTGCTCCAGGACTACCTTTGAGAGGTGATGTCCCCCAGGAGAGACCCAAGCCACCAAAACTTCCCCCAGGTACCCACCTCTGTGACAAAACTGGCATTTAGCCTGGAAGTAAACCTTGAACCCCTGTAATCCTGGAAGCTACAATGGTCCTCAGAGGTCAGGACATCCCTTCTCAAAACCTAACCCTCTGAATGGGCAGAGCAGGCTAAAAACAAGCCTGAGAAAGAGAGGAAAGAAGTGAAGACCTCTAAAGCAAAAGCCCATTTGAGGATCTCTGAGCGGTGTTCCCTCTTGTCCTCTTTTTAATTGTTGCCAAAATTCTCTTAATTGAATCTCTTCTGCCAGGCTCACGCCTTGACATTGGTCAGCCACACCTGGCCCTCTGCTTTGTCTGACCTCCTGACATGCAACCATCCCTCCCTGAGCAAAGAAAACGATCTCTGCTGTCCTGCCAGGCATATTTTAACAAATCCAGCATACTGGGAGAGAATATCTCCTTACACCATGCACAGCACCTGAGAAGTCTGCGAGCCTCAAGGGGCATCGCACGGGGGAAGGAGAGAGAGGTTGGTTTCCCCAGCTGAACCTCAGAACTAATCCCCGGAGGAAAAAATCGCTCCGTAGTCCTCATGAGGGCTGTTGTTGGCAAACTTTTCACAAACAAGTTTGCAGCAAACAGTGCCACAAGGGTCCTCAGTGTTCCCCCAGCCCGTGTCTCTTGTCGGCTGAGGAGCGATGCGATATTTGAATGTGAATGGCGGGCACTTGCTGGCCCAGAAACGGGCATTAATCACCTCTGAACCGCAGCTCCAGCAGCTTCCAGGCTCTCTGCTCTAGAGTAAGGAGGGGAAAGTGGACTCAGAGGCCAGCCCTTGGCACGGCAGAGGCGGTTGAGGCAGGGGGAAATGGCTGCAGCAATCAGCCAAGGGGAAATAGGTTCAAAGGCTCTCCAAGACCCTTAGGATTCCTCTCCTTCCTATTATTGCTTGTGACAGAGTTGATAAAGCACCCCAGAAAAACCACCAGGCAGCCATCAGCAGACGTCAATCTTTCTAATCTTGGTTTTGGCCTTGCCTGATGGAGACCAGGTTGGCCATGGAATACAAATGAAGAACACGTGAGTTTTGGGAAGAAGTAAATCCAGGCAGCAAGCAGTGTCAGAGGAATAATAACTCAGCCAAACCAACGTGTATCAGACCTGGCTTCCACAGCACAGTCTCAAACTGGATTTCTAGTAAATATAAATCAGTGCAGCTCCACTTAAACATGGGATTCTACATACCAGAAAAAGCCAGCCAAGATGTCAGAGACAGCTAAGTGTTTCTGCCACCAGCGATAGCCCATGGATTTCAAATGCTGCTGGGCAATTCAGGCATCCACCTGACAGTCAGATTCCCCAAACCTCTTGTTAGTAAAGCCCTCTGGGTCATGGATACCAGTTAACTTCCAGGCTTCTTTCTCCTGAGGAGAGTTTTCCTCACATGGCCCACTTCAGGGAGGGCCACTGGTCCTTCTCTCTGCTGTGATCACACTGTGGAAGCCAGTGGCTTCCATTTGGTCTTCCTGACAGAGACCACAGCCTCTTGGTTTTTAGAAAACTCAGCTAAGCTCCTATGCATCAACAAAAAAAATGCAGGTGAATTAAGAGCTTGAAGTGTTTCATCAGTTCATTATAAAATATTACTAACCTTCCTTTAAAAATAAGAATCTTGTGTAAGGTAAGGAAGCCCAACTCCTACCAGAGCAGGTTTTTATTACAGGCAGACTTAAAGCATAAGTCTTTAATAAGGCTGCATACAGCTAGGACTAATACAGTCATGTCTCAATGGAGCTGCTTCCCAGATGCTGACAAATCAGACAACTTCTTCCTTGGCTCAGAGATCCTATCGAGGTAGTAAAAGTGCTTCCACATGTTCATTATGAAGTGCAGGGTTGCTGTGTGGTTATTAATGTGTTTGCTGTGCAGAGCAGAGACCCTGGCCTGCCTAAAACATGGGTCTCCCCTCACTGCTCAGTGTCTGTCTCCAGCAGCATGGCCTCTGATGTGGAGAGAGAAAAGACACAATTTTCTACCCCATGAAATGAGTCCGATTCTTAAATCACTTCCAATCATTTTGTAATCCTTAGATTTAGGGCATACAATATTCTAAGTTAAGCAGAAAGGGTCTGCAAAGGTTAAAGATAATAAATCAGAAGACATGAAAAAAAGACTAAAAGAAAATTAAAGGAAAGGCTATATAGGACTTGAAATAACCATTTGTTGGTGCTGAACAGAGTGGGTTTGGTGACAGTTTGATGGAAAGAAGTATTACGTAAGAATGTGCATCTAAACTCATTCCTCTGTGGTTGTTTTTTTTTTTTTTTCATGTGTTGAAATTTGCAGCAGAAATGTGGCAGTAACTCACCAGCAAATGTACCTTGTACAATGGTGATAACTCAGTCCCAGCATGTGACTGGCTGGGCTTTGTTCAGGGCTTGTGATAAACTGATAGGAAAGCTGACCTTAATTATTCTTATTTCTGATTGCAACTTCCTTCATCAGTCTGGACAAGCCCAGTAACCTCTGAGCCCCAGTTTCCTCCTAAGCCCTGCACCTGTGCAATAATGGAGTTTTAATGCAGGCACTGCTGCCCCAAGGTGAAACATGAGCATGAGAGATGACCAAAGCATGGTCTGAGCCCAGGAAGGCTTTTCCATGCAAAATATGTGGGGTACCTGCAATGCTGGTGTGACCACTGCCTTGCAGCCATGGCCATGGCTGAGAAGAAGGACACTACTTCCTGAGGGGCTGGATCTGCTCCTGAGGTTTCATGTAGCCTCTGCTCAAACAGTGATGGCTAAGAGAGGGGAAAAGGCAGATACAGAGGAGCCATGTAAAAAAATAAACAAATCTGAACCCCTGTGACAGAGCAGGGTTTGCATGGAGGTGTGTTTACCAGAGAGGCTCACCCTGTTCCCATCATGTTTATTTGCAAAGTAAAGGTGAAGCCACTGAACAGCTTGATGTAGAGTGCATCAAAATCAGTGGAAATACTGCCACAGTGCTCAGGAGCGCTTGGCTGAAGTCATAAAAATGTCATGCTCACAGTGCCATTTCACTTCTCTGTTTTACAGCATTTCCCAGACAGGAATGGTGTCCATCCTTCACACACCACTGGATGAGAGGGGGAAAGTTGTACATGGCTAAACAAAGGAATTTGTGGGAGGGCAGAGGAGCGTTGCAGGTTGACCCAATTTGTAACTTCAGGTCAACACAGTGTGTTAAGAGTCAATGAATAGCTTGGCTGGGAAAAAGAAAATGGAACAATAATTCTTCAGATATATTAAAAATAAAATGTCTCATTTGAAAAAGGTCTTTAGATGAATACCTGTGTTTGCCTTACTTTAAAGGTTAAATATAATATCAGGAAATTAACATTTAGTTTGGGGTCGGATTTTGAATCAGTTTGACTCTGCTTTGGATGAATTTCATCCAATTTTTTTTTTCAAGTGTTTCATTTCACTGTGAAAACTACAAAGCCAGTTCTGTTTCAGGACTACTCCAACTTGTATTTTCTGTTCCGAGCTTTTAGTTCTGTGGCAACACTAGAAAAGCAGCTATTCAGAACATCTTAATTATAGATGAAACCACAGCCACCTCAGTGCCAGTAATGAGGAGATAACTTCTTGGACCATACTGACTGGCAGTACAGTAGAAAGCCAGTGCTGTGCATTTCAAATTTTATAACATTCTCTTGTAAATCCATTTCTCCTGCTCCTCTGCTGTGTTCCCAAACATCAATACAGTGGAATAGGAGCATCACAACAGTACAGAGCAGGACAGTGGAAGTTTTGGAAATACAACACACAGAGCCCCTTCCAGGCAGAAAGCAAAAGCCAAAGAAACACTGACTGAGCAGACCTATATGTACATTCTCTCTTAGAAACTCTCAATATCTGACTACAGCCTCTCATTTCCCAGCCATCAACTGCTCCTTTCAGGGTTTATATTAACATGCTGATACACACACAAATCCTAGAAATGAAAAAGATGCAATTGCCTTGCTAAATTTATAATCCTGTACTCATTCTCAGCCTCCCAGCACGTGTGCAAAGGTTTTCTGCACACAGTAATCAGCAGTACCAGCACATCAGGCACCTTCATTCAGCGCTGCCTCCTGTGTCTCCTGTGATGCTGTCTGTGAAGGCAGGACCCCCAAACCCACCAGTAACAGAGCGCATAAAGGATCAGTCACTTGTCAGCTGGCAAAGGCAGAACAGGTTTTCAGCTCTCTTTTTCCATGCATAAATAGTTGTGTTTTTAAAAAATAAAAGATAAGCACACTGACATGGGGAATGTGAGAACAGACTCTTTGGTAATCTCCATTGCATGTATGGATGCTCAAGACACATGCTGGGACAGGATGACAGCACAGGGCTGCAGCAGTGACTTGATTTTCTGAGTAGCTTCATTTGTAATCCGAAAAGGTATTATAGAATGAGATATTTATTCAACTGTGAAACTGCTGCCATACAAAAACACTGACAGATCTATGTAGTGTTAAATTTTTTTGCGTGTGTGTTGGTTTGTGGATATGTTGAACATGACTCTTACCATCCATAACTGCTCGAGCATTAAGGTCTGGATGCACAATGTTTTTTGGAAGAGATATGATCCTTTAGGCTCAGGAAGGTCTAATTACCAAGCTGAGAAGGACATTTTATCCACAGCAGGTCAGTTCACAATTGCTTTCTTTAGGAGCAGTCAGTGCTGGTTGCATTGGACCCAATGGCCGGATGCCCTGACCCCTGGGCTAGCACAGGCGGGTCTGATTCAGTCTGGCAGTGATCCCACTGCATATGCTCAGCTCTTCTGGAGCAGAGCATCCCTTTTAATAAAAGTTTTTCTAAACATTTTGTTATGGGAATTTCTTTGGGGGCATTATTATTCTTTGGACTTTGCAGGAAAAAAAAACCAAAAAGACCCTCCCTTCTGGCTGAGTTTTCACAGTTTATCAAGAACATAATTTAAATCCTTCTATACTAAAAAATATTTCACCAGAGACTGATAAGGGTGTGCAGACTAAGGATAAAGGCAAATTTAATTACTGCTTTTATTATTCTGTTTTCCTGAGCAGGGTAATTTCCCATCATCCTGAGTGGCTTGAACAGCCACAAACTTGAAATAGTGATGATGGAATTTCCTGGGAACAAATTAATGTGGAGGCACTGGGATATTACAGCAATAGTGTGCTAAAGGAATGTGCCTTTTACCACACGCCTCCTTCGTATTGATGTATATTTTGGCTAACACGGAGTGTCACTTGCAAAATGTGCACCATGTCGTGGCCTGTGTTTTTCTGGCCTCTCCCAGACTGAAGTGAGGAGCCCTATTTCATGTTAGTCACTCCTGATCGTGGTCCTGCAGCTCTTTCCCATGCAGGCCGAGCTCCCACTGATTTCCAGACAGGCATGTACAAGTGAGGGCTGCTGGATCTGTCCCTAACATAGTAAAAATAGACAGTTACTTGGTTGTTTTCATTAAAAGGAGAGGAAGGAGAGCATTATATAACAGGAGGGTTTTTGGGGGGAGTGCTGGTTTATTTAAAACCTCCAGTGATAGCTGCTTTCCCTGACTGGAATTGGCTCTGCAGCAGGGCAGGAAAGCTGGGATCTTGCCATTGCTGGAGAGCAATGCTCTTTTCTTTATTAGCGGACAATAAGCCACATTCAAGACATGCTAAAGAGCTGGAAGACAAGCAGGCAAAGCAGAGAAATTCAAAGTGAGGGCTGGTGCTTGGGAGCCTGGTGTTTGCATTTGCCTGGGAGGTGGAGGCAGATGCCACTGAAGATGCAGCAGCTCTTTGCCAGTGCTCTCAGTGCTAGCAGAAATCTGGAGGCACCACTGGGTTGGTTTAATTGACATCTATGCAGATTGCTTGCCTGTAGCAGGCAGAAATCCTGCAGGATTGGGGCAAATGGATGAGTGCAGCAGACAGGGCACACCTGAGAGGTGATGTCATTTTTTAAAGCAGTAGGGGAAATTTAAGGACCTCGCAGCAAGTGAAGAGAAAGGGTGCACAGGGGCTGGAGGTTCTGCTACTGGGAGTTTGGCCCCCAGAGAAGTTAGAAAGAGGGATCTCAATGCTTGCAACCTCTGTTCTGACTCTGGGCACCATCAGCTTTCTCTTCATGGACCACAGTCATGTCTCACCTGCCCAAAGGATATGGCCGCAGCGCTGGTGACAATGCATGAGCAGGCCAAGGCTGCTGCTTCTGGTAAGAGAAAATGCCTGAAGAGAATGTGAGCTGAACTTATCTACTACATCCCTAGATCATCTCCTGGTTGGCTCCTGTCCTGATCCATGCCTTTGTGGAAAGGCACAGCTCTCTAAATGCCTGGAGGAGGTTCCTCACCTGTGGCCTCCCAGCAGAGCTCCGTGTGCTGTGGGACACGGGAGCAGGTCTGAGGCACGGCCATGGAAGGGTGCTGGCACACCCTGAGCTGGCTACAGGCCTCCCAGAGGATGCCAGCCCTCTGATGACACCCCGCTGGGTGTCCTCAAAAGTCCTCAGAGCAAATTATTTTGCATTGTGCATGCATTGATTCCAAGCCTAGTTTTCCTATTGTTTTCAGCAGAATTTGGTTTTGGCCACAGGGCTCTGAATCAACATAGTGTTGAGTCTGGCAAGTCAAGAGAACTAGGACACCTGATTAGGAAAAGGCATTTTGAAAAAATTATTCCCTGCCTGCAAAACTTACATGTAGAATTGGATATAAAAGGACAAAATGCTGACATTTCTGTGGGACTTCAGTAAACCCTGGTGTGCTTTGCAGAGCACCTGGTTGTAGTCTCCAAAAGTAGACCCAACTCTGAGTGAAATGCAGAATATTCTCACTGTGAACAATACACTGTGCTCATTCCAATTTTATCACAATATTGGGGCTCACAACATGCAAAGGCAAGGAGAAGTATCAGAATTCTGGTGAAGACCATCTGAAAAGCCTTGTTTCAGAACAATCACTAAATAAAAAAGCACAGAAAAAAAAGTAAGAAAAAAATTTATTTCAGCAGTGAGACATTCATTTTCAACATTGAGCCAAGGGGCATTTCTCACATGTAGTTTCAAATGAAAAAAAAGAGAATTACTGGCACAGCCTTTTCTCCACTGGTTCCAGAGGAGTAATTAAACAGGAGCCACTTGGAGCCGGCTTGGGGGAAAGCATACACTGTGATCTTGGAGTAGGAAGGACTGTGTGCTTGCCTGCTTGCCTCTGTGTGTGCACACTGGGGTTTTTTCATCTTTTAATCATATTTGTGCATTATTTTCCTGTGTGTCCATGGCACCTTATTTCAGTGAACAGTTTGAAAGGCATATGCTGTTGAGCAAAGAGGAGAGTAACTCTCCTGATCTTTTTTTCTCTTTCTCAGTGAACATGCCATTTTTTGATGCTTTTCCTAGGACTTCTGTGACCTATGCTTTACACCACCTGGCTGGTTTAATTCATGAATCCTCTATTAATATGACAAGCTCTGCAAAGGTGACTAAAATGTTAAGGAGACAGATGTCATCAATATCTCTCAAGGGTAAATACTTGAATTTTGCTCCCTTTTTGTGTGGCTGGTCTCTGTTCTGATCTTGGCACTGTGGCTGAGCCACTGAGACTAATTCATTTTTGTTTCTCCCTCAGATGCTCTGGATGAATGCTAATCATAATTTTAACAGTTCCCTGTGCTTTTCTCAAGTGTCAAAGCCTTTATTTTCGGCCACTCCTGGTGGAGAAACCCCATCTTACACAAATGAGCAATGTAGCTGCAAGTATCCTTGTAACTCAAAAGAAGACACAGACTGCTTTGTATTACTACCAGGGCACAATTTGTCCTTCAGGCAAGAAAGCAATTCTTTGCTAAGGGTATTGCTAGCTCCATGCTGAGTCAGCTCAGCATCTTGCTCTCACAGACACCTCACCTGGAAAAATACCTCAGGGTCTGATGTGGCTGTCCTAGGAGTGACTAAAGTGGAGGCTGGACTAAGCAGAAGCAGATCTGAGGTAGATATAGCACAGGGAAGGGAGAAAGGGTCCCAGTGGCACAAATAGATTGTTTAAACAACAAATTGTCATCACCAGAGGGGCTAAGGAGAGGATGCTGATCTCTGGGGTGGTCTCAGCATTAAGTGGGAGATACCACGAGCAAACTCAACATTTTGCCTGTGCTTAAAAAGCAGCAAAAACAAGGAAATGAGTAAACCTCTTATCTTAATTTTCTTGCAAGTTGCTTAGTGCTTTGGACCACATTAAACTGCCTGGATTGAGCCCATGTAAGAAACCAGATGTCAGGTTCAGATCCAGCCATGCTGTTGGCTCCAGGACACAGTTTATATCTGAGTCCAAGATGCACATCATGGGCCTGTTCTGGCCTGAGCATGATGCATTTCTCCTCCCAGACAAAGCTCCCTATCTACACTGTCCACATCATATTTATCCTTAGGAGACTGAAGCAGGAAGATTGTTTCATCTTTGGAAAAAACCTCTTTTGCAAATGGCATTGTGCTGGTCTCATCTCTCCTTTCACACTCCTTCCCAAGGCAGTTACTTGTCTGCTGTAATTTACTCTTTAATGCAGCACTTTCCTATTCTGTGAGACAACAATCATGAAGCATTTAAATTCCAATTGAGTAGGGCTGGAGTGCAGAGGGGCTGCAGCTTGTGCAGCGGGGACAATGGGAACCTGAGACAGGGGACACCAGTTCAAGGCCCCCCAGGAAGGAAGGCTACAAGCTTCTCCCTCACATTCCCATCTCCCTAGAGATGTAAATCAAGAAAAAGAAGGGAGGGGAAGAGGAGGAGGGGGGTGTTTATAGAAAGAAAAGGGAAAATGGATTGAGTTGTGCTGAATTCTAAGACAAGGATCAGCTACACAAGAGAACTATTGAATAGCTGTGAAATCTGGAATTGAGCCATCAAAAAAGCTGCTGAGCTGCATGTGAATCAGGTTGATTGTTTTTGAGAAGCACCTGATTTTTTTTTTTTTTTGCCCCTCTCTCTCTCCCAGGCTCCGTGCTTAGCCTTGGAATTTGAACATGACTGCTGATGTGCTAAACTGCTTTTCCTTGAGATAGAGATATTTTAGGGACCAGGAAAGGAGGGAGGGCAGGGGAGCGTCTCTCTGGATGTGAAGGCTGTGGTACTGGGATTGTGAGCTGACAGGTTCCCCATTGCTCTGGGGAATGGCATCGAGGAGTTCCCACTGCTGGCAGAGACCAAGCAGGAGAAGCAAAGAGCTGTAACTCCCTGGGACAAGGGAGGCTGGCTGCCCTGTAGCTGGGCTGCAAGTACATTTTGCCAGCTCTTCACCGGGTTTGTGCTCTCAGGAATTCACATTTCCTATCTTGTCTCCCAGGACAGAGACAGCACCTATTTCCTGCTGAGTGGTCCCTGCTGGACCTTCGGAAAATGAATTGCAAAGCCCCAATTTAATTTAATACACTTATCTGCACGGTGTCTGATTTTCTCATGTGCAGTGGTGGAGTTATAATTCCCTCTTCAGCATTCACTAGTGAGGGAAGCAAAGCACAGGGATGCTGTTTTCCCAAAGAGAACTGTGATTCCAGAGTGGCCCAAAAAGGCACACTAAAAGAAAGAAGAAAAAAAAATTATCAAAGCTGCTTTGAAAAATCTAGCAGTTTGCCTAGGGTTATGGATGAGTTGGGATTGCAAGAGTGATACTTTGCCTTTCCTCATTTGGTATGTCTGAGAACCGTCTCTGTTCTAATTTATTATTATTGTATTGCATTATTGTGTAATTTTATTGCATTAAAAATCATGTGAATAGCACCATGGTGCTCTGCAACACAGAGCCACTGCTCCAAGGAGCCTGGTTTAACTGCTTCCAGATTTGACTCAAGAGTCATACACTCTATTACCTTACGCAGAAAACATCTGCATTGTTTTATTGTTGCTTGTTTACTGAGCACTGAGGGTAAGCACTGTGCTAGGAGAACTTACACAGTCTGGACATTTCTATCATACTTGAGCTCTTCTGCAATGGGATGGGCTCGTGTGGCCTCTTCCCTCGGTCGTGGTGCCTTAGCTCAGCCCAACCCCACAGCCCCTCTGCCCCTCCAGAAGAAGTTGACAAGACTCAGTTTCTTCCCAAGCCTTGGAGGGGTATTTAGACCCCACAGACCACCTTTGCCTGTAGGTCACACCAGTGCCCATGTTGGTCACACCAATGGCTGAGAAGCTCTGGGTACCTTGGGGCAGCCCTGGGGGCAGTCTCAGTGCCACCTTGCCCCCACAAGAGCGTGTCCCTGAAGCCTGTGTAGCCTCCACACCGGGGGAAGAGTTTTGATAGCAGCTGGCTGCCGCAGCAGCCCAAAATGCCGTGCTGGTGTCTGCAGGGACACTGGACACCCCCAAATGGGCCTGGCTCAGGTCTGCAGACAGAGAAGGGCAAGAGGGACCCCAGCACACCCTGTTCAGACAGCCCCAACCCCAGGCACCAGATGGGAAAAGGCTCAGTCCTCAGGGGGTTCTTTCTTTCCTTGCAATGGAGAAGACCCTCTCATGGGATGAAATATGCTCCTAGAAGGGAGAGAAGTAAACACCCCAGCATCCCCTCTCAGCCGCCAAATCTCCTTTTGTGCCCTCAATCCCCAGGCAGACCCCAGCACCCAGCACTGGTTACCTACAAGGTACTACCCTTAGAAAAACTCCCACCACCAGCAACCCTCTGTCCCACCAGTGAGGGGACTCTGAAGGGCTCCTGGCAGCAGTGAGGTGACTCAGCTCCGGCTGAAGTCAGGGACAGGGTGAGGGCAGAGTGAGGGCAGAGGGAGGGCAGCCTTTGTGCACCGGCCGCTGCTGCCTGAGCAGGCCCTGGCCATTCACACCGGGCCTGGCTGTGGCCCCCTGAAGTTAATGAAAAGCCTCTCTGGGATGTCAGGGTATGGGGCTGAGCCCTCGGTGTGTGAAATGAGATCCACACCCTCTTTAACCTAGCTGAGCCCTCGGTGTGCAAAATGAGATCCACATCCTCTTTCACCCAGCTGAGCCCTCAGTGTGCAAAATGAGATCCACATCTCATCATCCAGCAGCACTGCGAGCTCCAGGAGCACCCAGAGCCGCCCAGGCTGAGCGCTCTTGGATAGGCCCAGGAAGCATCTTGCCATGCCAGTTGCTAAAGCACCTCAGGTTTTTTTCTTCTTTTTTTTTTTTTTTTAATGGGGAAAAATAATTAACCTTCACCTCAGGTCCCAACTCGCATAACCACAGACGAGATTCTACTAATAATTTGCTTGTTTAAGTGACTCATAATAAACACTGTTAGTTTACTTTTGCTTTGGGAGCAGCTGATCTTTGGAACAAACCGCCCACAGGCGTAAAATCATGTCACCCATTTGCTGATTTAACCCCCTGAGTGCTCACACATCTGCAGACCCTGCTAAACTGCAGCTTGCAGGAAAGCCTGGAGTCTGGTAAATTTTGTCATCAAATGTAAAATAATATCCAGGGAGGATGAGATCTCTTCTTCACCTGTTTCAGGCTGGGATGTCTTTGCTCAGGTTGGTGCCCCCCTCATAAGGCTCCAGGGATGAGGATGAAGACAGGGCCTTCCTGCTCCATCCAAAAATGCTGACCAGCTATTTATTTGCATTTTCTGAGGCAGCATATTTTCCATATGACAAATTCTTCTGAGAATCCTTTTATCCACTTATTATAGATGAGCATGCTGAGCCTTGATTCCCCCTCAGGGCAGCCTGAACTTCAGCAGTGCTGATAGGGTGTTTGAAGGCACCAACGTGCTGTGACCTCGTGCTGAGCACAGGATCCTAATGGGACAACCACAGAATTAATGCCAGTCTCAGGAGAGCACATTGCTGGTGTAAATTAAAAGAGCCAGGGTCTGTTTTCACAGAGCTAAACACTTTTCCCTCCAGAGCACAGGGTGGAGTGCTGTCGCTCACTGCCTGCACAGAGAGCCCGGGCTGCCTGCTTTCCCTGGACATGGCTGAGGTGCACAGACCAAGCTCAGGAGGAGCCCCACAGCAATTTCATGACCCCTCATGCAATACAGAGATGACAAGCACACACTGGCCTGGGTGTGCAGCTGCCTGTGCCAGCAGTGAAACATCCTCTCCTCTGCAAAGTGTGACCCAGGCACGCCTGGTGTCACAACCGCGGTGCAGGAGGGACTGTGCCCCGTTCTGTAGGTGGAGATAACTCAGCCTCAACCAACAGAAGGGCTTCCCCAAGGTCATACACAAAGCCTGCCAGAGCATGCCCTGTAATGTAATTTAAACATCAAAACCCAGTCCATGGAGCAGGCAATTGTTCCTCTGCTGTGTGCACATGTTCCTTTGCCCTCTGAGCTTGGTGCTCGATGCAAGGAAGGTTTGCAAGAGCAGCAAATTGGCCTCAGGCTGCTGAACAGCAGTTTACTGTGGAGCTTCAGACTAACACGTTTTTTGGAAGATAATTTTATTTCTCTTCATCCCCAGCTTATGGTTTCAGCTAAGCAAAAACCTGCTTGACCTAATTTCTCCAACTTGCTGATCAAAGGTCGTGTTTACCAGGATTATTTCTGTCTTCATTGTAGGCACAGCTGGTAAACAACATGGAGATTTTACAGTATTTAACTTTCTGATAGATTTATGGAGGCTCCCTGCCTGACTTCCTTTGCTTCTTTCAAAGCTATTGCACTCACCCTTCATATGATTCCATGCACTGAGTACCTTCAGGCCCAAAACCCAAGCTGAGCAAGAGAAAAGAGCCGTGTGTCAGCAATTATTCACCCTCCCTCCCCACAGCCAGCCCCAAGCCTCCACTCTGGCTCATCTGCTTCCCACAGAGGGCTCATGTTAGGTCAGGAACAGCCCAGCCTTGCCCAGGTGCAGTGATGGGCATTTGCCAGGCTGCCAGCTGCAGCCAGGAAAGCAGAGGAAAGGTCCTACCAGCTTCCATGGGCTAGAAGCTGCCTCCACAAGCCAGTGGGAAAAAGCTCTTCCTCCATAGGGAAAATGTTGAGGGGTCTGGGTCTGGCTCACCAGCCCTCACTGCCTTTAGACTTCAATCTGAAGGGAAAATAAATTTAAAAAAAAAAAGAAAAAAAATTAAAAAGAAAAAAGTTTGTTGGTCCGCAGTTGTTTAAAGAGCTTTGCCCCCTTGGGAGCTGTAGCACACTGCTGGGAGAGCACAGGAATGTATCTCCATCCAACACTTGGCCTTCTCACAGTGCAGTGGTTGTTGGAAGGGTTCAGGCTGGATTTTCCAAGTTGCAAACCCTCCCACTATTTGGATTTGAGAGATATAGTTTCTTCTGTCCCCCAGTTAAACAGCTCCAGTTGCGATAGCAGAGGGCAACAGTCCAGGCCTGGGGCTCCAGCCCTGCCTGGTAACACCTGGGGGCAGAAGGAGCAGAGGGTGTCCCTGGGCACACCAGGTGTGCTCCAGAGTCACTCAGCAGACAACAGGGACCACCCAGCTTCCCAGATAAGGATGCTTTCCCCATCCTTCCCCAAATAAAACCCTGGCTTCTGCAGCACCTTCCTCAAAGCAGTGTCTGCATCACCACTTACTGAGGGTGGGCAGGTTGGGAGCTTCTGCATTTTCCAGGGTGTTCATGCCAGCAAAGAGATTATCCAAATCCTCTCTCCTGAGGAGTCAAGCTGCTCTACGTGCAGTTATTGCTTCTGTACCATGGTATTGATCCACAAGCAAAGTCAGTGACTCACAAGGAAATATCATTTCACCTACTAAACAATGGTCTAAATATACAGTATTCAGTATATTTTATCTTCTTTCCATCAGCCTCCACAGGGTAACATATCTTATTCAAACACCATGAAGTCATACTTCCCTGGTACAACCATTTTCAATTATTTCTTGAACAATGGAGGTTGGAATGGACTGAGTCCTGCTATGGTCAATCATTTCTTCTTTTTCTAATTGAGTTAGCAAAAGGTAGTATAGGTGTATAGAGGTAACAACTTGTTAGTTACTGCATTGGAAATGTTTTGGACCAGATTCCCAAAAAAAGGGCATTGCTCCTCCTTCAGAGGCACTACCCTCAGTAAAAGTAATCAATGGAAGGCTTTGCTTGCCCTCTTGCCCTGGGGAAAAGATGCAGGCCTGTACTTTTTTATATGCTTGAAGTCTGAGCTGTTTTGTTACATTTGTATTGTGAGGTAGTCAAAAACTATGCAGAAAAGCTCTGGAAATATCAGCCTATCTTTCTGAGGTTTCCAGAAGCCTCAAAGCAAGCTCTAACCAGAGCATAAAGCAAAGTCCAAGCCCACCCTAGATTTCCTAAAAGTGCCACCACAAATATGCTGTGTAAGAAGTTGCTCTGCACTGCCTGAGACAATCTTGCCACCCTCCCATGCCCTCATCCGTCCTCCAGCAACTGAGGAGTAGCTGAACTGGCATCTCAGGTTGTAGATAGATGTGTGCCAGGACCAGATTTCCAGTTTAAAAGAGAAAACTTAAATGAGACACATGAAAAAACGTTTGTCTTCTTTTTTAAAAAAATCCCCTCAGAAAATTCTGGCCAGTGATGAAAAAAACAGGGTTTTTTTTTATTAGAAAATTTTGAAGCTTTCTGAAGAGCACAGCAGCCAAAAAGCATTGCCATTACTCCGAGATAGGAGTAAAGTATTTAAAAGCAAAAATATTTATAAGTGTGAGTGAAATTCTTGGCTTTCAATAATCTACTGATTGCAATGCTACTGACAGGAGATGGGGCCTATTTGCTTCGGGGGACTGCCCTGGCTTTTACAAGGAAATGGTGTAAATGAAGTTAAGCTGTAATTTGTGGATAATTGAGTGATCAGTGACAAATGTCCCTGTGACACACAACAAGCTGTCATGGAAAAAGTATGCTGGTACAGCAACATGTCACATGTGGTCTTAAACTGAGTATTCTAAATCATCCAGTGTCTCTGCTCAGTGTTTGCTTAAATTAAAAAAAAAAATCCCCAAATTTGACCTTTATAAATTTTAATTTAAAATAAAATAAATAAATAAATGAAAGGCATCCAGAGATAAGTCAGAGAAGATTTTGCTGCCGATTCAAGTGTACTCTGGCCAGGTGGCTGAACTGACCACTAACAAGGATAAAGTGAGATGCTCACCCTCTTCTTTTGCAGAAATGTCATGCAAACAAACATTTTCAGGTCAAAAACCCAGATGTGTAAAATAATAACCTGGTGTGGAAAGCTGGTGTCGCAGCTCCAATTTTCACTCCAAGGCTGAGGGTAGCCTATAATCACAAACCTGAGCCTCCCCAAATATGCTCTTTCTGGAACATTGTACCACAGAAAATTAATTGCATTCCAGCTCCAGGGAGCATTAGCACTTCTCTGAATTCAGGGCCAGCCTAAGGAGCTGCCGTGCCCTAGGCAAAGAATCCAGCCCCCTCCTGGCCTTTGCCCCTTGCTCTGCAGAGCTGAAAAGGAAAAATTATAATAAATCACAGCCTTTAGAGACACCTACTAAACACTGACTGGAATATAAATGTATAAATTAAATAGGAACTGAACGTACTCATCTCAGCCCTCGATTGTGGCTTTTCTTCCCTTCCCACTTTCATTTCTTCTTCCCTTTCTTTCACCTTTGTTTCACACATTCTCCTCTCCCTACCCCCTCCCCCTTGCCTCCCTCAGTTTTTCCCCTCCTTTGTTGTCTTTTACTTTCTAGCCTCTTTCCAAGACTGTCCTTTCTCACCCTTTCTGTTCATCACTCCCTATTGGTAGTTAGATCTCTTTCCTTCTTCCTCAGCACTTTTTTTGATTCTTTTCTCTTCCCCAAGAATGTCCTGAAGATAAGAAAATAGCCCTCTGCAGAACAATCTGTATCTTTCAGAGATTGCATCCTTATCATTATTTTCCTTACAAAGAGCAGTTCCCATTTAAGATACTTTATAAGTTTTCTCAGGACTGGCATTTAGGTATAAAAGAATCCAGAATTACTGGTTTCCTTTGGAAAGTTTGGCATATATGTGATGCTTTCTTTAGATAATATGTTACTTAGGAGCAAACCTGTTAGCCTTGTGCAGATTTCTGTGGCTGTGGAAGGTTCAAGCATACAGGTAGTTAAAAACCAATCTGTCTTGGCAAAAGGGCTTAGTTCTGGCCAATTTATACACTGTTATTCTTACAAGTTTGAGTTACTGTGAGTCATGTAGAGTGCAAGGAGTAAAAAAAACTAATTCATGATCCTACCAGATTCTCTATTCACAAGTTTTATCACATTAACCATCTAAATCTCTCTAACATGATATAACACCCCCAATGGGGATGAATTATGTCAAATAATGTTGCTTATACTGCTCCAGTTACTCTGTCAGGGGAAGGGAAGGAAACATGTACAGAAGGTCCCTTTATGCTGAGGTGCCTGATTCTGCCTGAGCTGCTGCAGCTCTGAAAGGTCTCACACTGCTGGTCAGTGCAGCTCTGGCAGTACAGAAACTGTGTGTAATAACCTGAATATGAGAAAGAAAAACTATTTCGTGAATGAACAGTTCTGCAGCAGAGAAGCTGTGCGGTTTTTCTGGGATCCTGTGGTATCCTGTTGACATCTGAAGCATTTTATCTTTGTTACAACACCTTTCCAAGGGAAGCATTTTTCTTACTGTGTTTCCCACAAACTCCCTCCCCAGAATGTCCTTTTCTTGCCTGCTGACTCCAGCTTGCTCTGTGTGTCCTCAGGATTTGTGTTGCAGAGGCACTGCTGGAAATAAAGAGGCAATTTCTGCTGCAGCTGGTGTCAGCCATAGCCCATCGCAGCTCTGCTCTGCATCCCTGGCTGTGTTGAGGGTGTCTCCATGGAGGAGTGTATGGAAGTCTGAGAAATCTGGCATTGGTGTTTCCCCTTGCTCCATCCATATATACAAAACATTGTTGGTTTTCCTGCACCAGCTCTCCAGCAAGCTTCCCAGGATGATGACTTGGCAAGTGTGGGCTCTTCTGGTCTTGGAATCTGAGAAACATCCCAGAAGCTGCTGTGGGGATATATCAGATGTCTCAAGAAGAGAAATAAAGAGTTCAGATTTAAATATTGATCAAGGTTTTCCCTGGTAGGATGAGATACGTAGTAAGCATCTGAGCTCAGTGTCACAGAGCTCAGTGTCACAGAGCTCAGTGCAAACTGGTCCTGCCTGGAGTGGGGCTGTGACTGAGCTTCAGATACATCTCTGCAGCTCCCATTAGCTGTGATCAGCTGCACTGGGAGGGCTGATGGAGACCCACTCCTTCATTTGCTATTTTTTCTGGATAGTATATCAGATGTATGTTCCTGACAGGTTGCAAGCACATGGACAAAGATCCAGTGTGACACGCTGTGCCTCAGGAGAAAAGTGCTCTCTAACTCCCAGTGTGACTGACCATATGTTGCTCCTCCCTTAAACTGCTCTGCAGAACCTTTTTTCTGGCTCCAAATGAACTTCTTGGGGTTGGTGATGGTCTCCAAAGGCTTGCTACAGACTAGCAGTGCATTCAGACAAAGCAGTGCAACACCACCTGGCACATACACATAGGATGTCTCCGATATGTCAGGGATAAAAAGCGTGATCTTATCAACTTCATAGAATCACAAATTTATGAGGGATTTTTAAAAATCATCTAATCCAACTGCCCTGCCATGAACAGGGTCATCTTCATCTCAATCAGGTTCATCTTCCAGGGTTGTCCTGCTGTCTTTGATCCCTGCCCCATTGGAGTCACCAGAACATTCTGCCCTCACTTTCAGTGAGCAGAGCTGCTCTTCTGACCAGAGTTAAATCCAAATAGAGCATTGCTACTGAAAACAGGGAGGCCTGTTTAAAGTATTGAAAGCATCTTAATTCCTCATCTCTGTTCCTCAGATGGAATTTAATGTTCTGAGAAAATGTGCATATTTTCTCACCAGAAGAATAAACTTAATCGATCCTTTCATTTTTAACTCTCTGCCCGGTGGCAATCGGTCACCTCTTTGCAATAATAGCTGCAAAGAAAATAATCTTTGCTGGATCAGATGAAAAGGTGCAGAAAAAGTCACAGAATTAACTGGCAGAGCAATCTGGTTGTTACCCTAACATATGGAAATAATAAGTGCCAACGAGATAGAGCCTGAACACTGAGCTTTCATTTTGTTATTCTGAGCACAAAAATAAATATTTTTATAACTACATGTAAAGAGCAAAAGCAAATAGAGTTAATATGTAAAAATATACATTTTGCTTCATTATGTGTAATAATACATATTGATTTCATTATAATATTTTTGTTAAGATCAGTTTGCCTGGGAATAGTAGTCTATTCCTAAAGCACAGCCTGCCTATTTCAACCCATCTTTCTGAGGTGCTGTGCTAGTATAAAATGAAAGGGAAATATTAACTAGGCTGTATTATAAAGAGTTATACATTGGTTTGGGGAGGGGGGGAATTTGGAAAAATGTGAACTAAAAAACATTTTTATTTTTACAGTTGAATGTCTGTCTGACTTTCAGTCATGGACTACTATGAGCATGAAAGAAGAAATAGAGAGGGGAATGGCAGCAGTGCTCCAACAGTGAAGTGTTCCAAGCAGTAACACACCAGGCTGCTTTGTGGCATCTCTGCAGCCCCTGTGAGATGAGGGCAAGGGCACAGCTACAAACCTGGAGCTCAGACCCCACAGAATCTTGGAGCCAGTACAACCACAGAAAAGTACAACATTTCAGAGCACTGCCCAGGCACAAGCAGAGGTGGAGTAACCCTTCCCCAGGGCTGGCATTGTAGGGATTCTGCCAGTCCTGCCAGCACTTCCACTCGCCCAAACACTGGGTGTCCCACCCTTACCCCGTGTATCTCTTGGGATGCCTGAGGGCCACAAACACCTGAATTTTGACAAACAGGTGCCTTCTGCAGCCCAGCACTGGAGAATGATGTCACAAGCAGCTATGTCATTGGGAGTCCCATTTTATGTCACGTCTGCCCACTTACCATCTGAGATAATCCAGTTTGTCACTGCCCCATCCCAGTCTGTAAGGCTGGCAACTGAGCAGCTGACAGACTCCAAATGTCCAACCACATTTCATACAGCACTAGGGAAAAGCTGTGAAAAAACAGTCACAGTCCCTTGGGATAAGGACAAGGAATTTTACAGGCCCTGTGGACAATAACTGCTGTTTGCTTTTATTATTCATGACCTGGTTTAGCCCAAGAGAGAGTGATATTGATGTGGATCTCGGGGGAATTCATACAATAAAATGATAGAAAACAGCAAAGCCCAGAACCAGGCAGCCATTCCTCAAGGTGCAAAGACTGCAGTACCTGCAGTGATTTTGCTGACACTGAAGCTGAACTCACATCCTTCTGCATCCACATTCTGAGAGCCTCATTTCCCACTCCAAAAAAGACGAAAACCCTCAAACAACTCCAAGTTTCTTTGGCTCCATGCTCATACAACAGCCCATCTGTCTGTTTGAACTACAACAGGCAAATGGTCCCACCAGTGTCATATCCCTCTATTGATTTTGGTCTGGGTGATGACACCGAGGTCAAAGATCAGCCTATATGTACATTATGTAGACTCTGAGGAATGCTGACATGAGGTGCTTGCAGCAGCAAGAAAGACAAACCAGAGAGCTCATTCAAAATGTTGGACAGCAGATCTTGGCTTTGCAAACGTTAGTGCTGGCTGCATAGGGGAAACTTAAGCTTTTATATCCAGCAAGTCTATTCTATCAAGTACCACTTAGGCTGTGGGTTGATTTGCTACATTTCTGTACAAGTGATTTAGCAGATATAGATTCTTCTTTAGAAATGTCCTTATTTGTTTAAAAGACTGTTATCATGTTGTGGATTTGGACTGAAGTGAACTTTTTTTTTAAAAATCTAGTGAATGGGTGAGTTTAGCAAATTTTTTTAAAATCTAATGAGTAGGTGTATGTATTGCAAAATATTTCTGAAAGTGGGCAAAAAAAAAGTTGTTACAGCAGATTTCAGTGTTCCAAACTCTGGGTAAACGAAGTGATATGTCAGCATTTGTTTTCTTAAGGGAGCAAATAAATTGTGCCTCCTAAAAGGGTAAAATAACATGTAGGTTTCCATTTGTAACAGTCCTACAGTGAAAAACCTCTCCATAAGCAATGGATGTCCCTGAAAAAAGTGTGATATCCCCAAAGAAAGTGGCTTAAATGGCAAGCCAGAATGGGAATGGGTTGACTCTGAAAGGGGAGAAATTAGGGTTGACCCAAAGAACAGAAACTGAGGGATGTAGTGCTGGGCCCATGAGGCTGGGAAGAAATTCAATACTGAATTCATTGCAGCTTTATTTTCATCCCAGATTTTTTCCAGAGTTCTATCTGAATGCCTTAAATCTGCCAAATTGGGTTGAAAACCATGAATGGAGCAATGTAGTCCCTGTGTTTTTGTCTCAGCTAGAATTCAGCTTCCATTGCACTGGTTTTAATTCCAATTTGAGAGTAAACAAAGCACAACCAAGCATCTCAGGAATTTCCAAAATGGCTCATTCAAACACAATTTTAAGAATGGGTGAGGATATGATATGGTTATTTGGGGAAAAGCATGCTCTCACAATCTCTGAAGAGCTGATGACCTCAAGGAGACTTTATGAGTTGGATGCCAGAATGCGAAACTTTGACCTTTTCTCTTTTTTTGATGATCGTTGGTAGAACTGAATTTTAATTCAATAGGTGAGGACAACTGCTTACAAAATGCATTGTCAAAAAATACTTTTCTTTTCATTTTCTCCTGAGAATACAGCAGAACCTTTCTGATCACTCCTATTGCTGGGGCCAGGTAGCATAAAATGACAGTGGCAATACAGATCTCTGCTGTGTTCCACCATCCTTCCTTCTGCCTAAAATATATCCCTTTTTTTGTTTAAGTTTTCCTTTGGCAGTTCTGTGGCTGTTTGCTCTGTCTTGTTTTCCTTCTGCAGTTTCTTCCTGACCTCTCTGTTGTGACTAGCTCTTCTCAGGGCCACATGCAAATACTCCATATTCTCATGCCCTGGCTCGTTTCATGATGTTTCATGTTGTTCTCAAAGGTCTGCCCTGAAGTCAAGTCATTGTGCAAGATGCAGGTTTTGCTTAAGAGTAGGCTAAAGACAGAAAACAGAAAACACCTTCCGAGAAAGATGAAGAACCTCAGCTATTTTTATTTTCATCACCTTCGAAACGACATCACATCCAAATGTCTGCTTGAAATAATGCAACTGAATCAACAGAGGATTTTGGCTCTTCTTCCTTATTCCACTCTAGTTTTATATCTCCTTTTAAATAATCTTATTCCATGTCTCTCCACAAAGATACCTCTTTTGGAACCGTTCAGCTCCATGGCCTCATGCCATGCTTTGTTTGCTCTGTATTATCCTACTCTTGTGCAAACTTTCTTTGGTGGAGGGATTTGCTGGGCTTTGGCAAAGCTCTGTTTCTGCATGACTTCCATGATTGGGAATCTCTGTAAATAAACAGTCATGAGCACCTTTGCAAATTGTGAGATGGAGAATGTCCTCCCATGCATTTGATGTCAGGGCCACAGTTCTTTGCCAGAGACTTAGGGATAGGACTTGATGATCTTAAAGATCTCTTCCAGACTACATTATTCTATGATTCTATGATTTTATGACAACTGAAGTTAGTGGAGATGCATCCATTAACAGCATCTAAGAGATGGGGCAGGTGATTTAGTTACCAAGTCTTCTCTTGAATGGTCAGAGGGTGGCCAATTAAAGGCAATCTCCCTTGGTCTTTGTTTTTTTAAAGTTGACTAATAAACTGCATTGCATATGGGTTTCTACAAATCTTGTCTGAGGAGGCTTTAAGTCCTACACCCTTGAGTTTTGCTGGTGCACATACATGTTTTTGACAAGGAAGATGGTGTCCAGCAAACCCCATTCTCAACTGGAATGAAATCCCTGAATCCCAGTAAATGTGGGGATGCTTTTGCATCAGCTGAGCCATCATTCCACAGTCATAGAAGAGGGATGCAGCAATGGACAAGAGGGGCTATGTGGAAGCCAATGGCAAATCTCCCAATGGTCTCCTCAGAGCCAAGACTTCGCCCAAGTGGATGCGTGACCTCCTTCTAGGGCCACACATACCCTGCAGCATTTAGCAGATTAATGAAACCCCATCCCCAGGCTGCCATAAAACACATTTGTGGTCATGCATGCAGCTCTTGGGACAGGCTTTATCTCCTCTCATTGTTTGCTGTGTGTGTTTTAACACAGAGCCTCAGGACACAGCTTGGCTGGGGTACAACATTTTGAATAAAGCCATCCCCTAAGCCAACCACAGCTAAGAAGCTGTAATTCTCATAGAGATACCATGTACTTTTTATGCTCCTTAACTGTAGTCACAAAACCCTGTTTGTACTGGCAGATCCTGTGAAAATAGGTTTTAGGAGGTACTTGAAAAAACTGTACCTCTGAGATGTTTAGCTGCGTTGCCTGGTCTTGCCTGCCTGCTTAGAGTAGCCATGCACAGCTTGCCTAGATAAAACCCACCAACTTTTCAGAACTTGCAATTCACATTATATAGCATTCTGTGGAGTCTGTAATTAAAACAAACAAAAAAAAAGACATTGCATATAAAAAACCAGCTCTGCAATAATCTTCTGAGTACAACCAGTACATACATACCAGTAGCTGGCCATTCTTGCCACTTGCACATCTCTTTCAGCACATGACATCAGAGTCATAGAATGGTTTGGGTTGGAAGGAACCTTCAAGATCGTCTCATTCCACCCTCCCTGCAATGGGCAGGGACACCTTCCACTAAACCAGGTTACCCAGAGTCCCATCCAGCCTGATCCTGAACACCTCCATGGATGGGGAGCCCACAGCCTCTCTGGGCAACAACATTACTAACCACCACGTGAAAAAGACCTCTTTAAAGCTGCTTGCTGAGACTCACAATGGGGCTAAACACAATTCAACCTGCATTAAATTTCAGTAAAATTGATTCTTTTCGTGAAGTCCCCAAACTCTAAGCTAGAGTGATCCAAGCCACTTCAAAGACATGATCTCTGCTCAGAGGAGCTTTCAACCAGACAGAAGCCCTGGAGGTGGGGCACTGGGGCAGCCAGGGAGACAAAGGGCAGCTGAACAGCATCAAGAGCTCCCAACAGTACAGGACAGGTCTTTATGCATGCTGTTCTTGTAGCTCACTGAATAGATTTATAGTCCTGCTTGGGTAATTTATTGTTGGCTAATTAGATATAAGATTAATTAAGTAGCTTGCTGGCCCTTAATTACAAATTTGGTGCCTTAATTTATTGTAATTTCTTCTAAATAATGACTATGCTCAAATAATGCTGATTTATATTATGGTAGGGTGCACGTACAATGAGCCTGACTCTATGTTGTGCCTCTTTCACACTGCTCCCAGGGCATAACAGGGTCTTAAAGTGAACACAAACATAATTCCTGCCCTCCAAGGCGCCTTTATAGTACCAGTGAGCCGTGATTCACCGTGAGTCAGCAGCAAGCCACTGTAAAGGCCATGACTTGCACAGCTGCTGAGAAATTGGGATCAAAGGAGCCAGCCTAGTTCTCCCATGAGGCTGCCCTTAGACAGGGGAGCCCCGAGGGCAGGCAGTTGGTGTTTGTGTAGCACAGCCCACTTGAGCAAGTGGGGGTTGCTCCAGCCTTCATTATTGACCTGATTTTGCCTGCCAGCTCTCTCTCCCAGTTATTGCTCGGTTTTGTGTTGCCCTCTGCAAGCCTGGGGCAGAGCAACCAGAGTGTAAAGCAGAGCTGGGGCAGGGGCTCAGAAAAAAGGATGTGAAATGCTGGCAGGAGTAGGATGGCTCTAGAAGGAGTGAGGGTTGGATGATGAAGTGTGCAGGAGGAGTGGCAGCCTGGACCAAGGTGAAGGAAGGGGATCTGAAGCACCTGACCTGCTGAGAATTTTAGACTTTCTGTGTTGAAAGGCACAGATCCTCAAGAGAACACCACATTCAATAGATAGAACTCTACACTGACCCACAACTCCCAGCTCCAAACATCCTGAGAGCAGTTTGGGGTAAAACGTTGTTGGTTGCAGCTGCAGCAATCAAGGTTGAGGTAAAAAGTTTTGCTTATGAGTGTGCTGATTTTCTTCCCCTCTTCCCTTTTCTCTGCTGGAAACTAGATCCCTAATGGAAGGGGGAATCAGTACAAAATCTTTCCCAGCAGCCCTTCCAGCTCCATGGATTCAGTTCTCTCAGTGTGACAGCATGTGATGGTAACAGCAGCTTTAACCAAAAATCTCAGTCTTTACAACAGGTCCTGTAAGTCTTGCAGCCTGCTCTATTTCTCATGAGATATCCATGTTTTTTTCTGAAATACATTTTACCTTTGGCCTTTGTGAGGTGAAGGAAGTGTGCAAACATCATGAACTACAGATTTGAAAGTTTGGTCCAGGTATATTGTATTTCTTTTCCCTTTTTAAGCTTGACACTGAGAAGCAAAGAACTGATGGATGAGTTATCTGAATCCTTGCCCATAATCCTGACCACTGGAGGAATGACAAAAATCACTGTTTTGATTCCTTGGTCTCTGAAATACTCACCCACTGTGTTATTGAGGAGTTTTTCTGGATCTACATCTGTAACTACCTAATGTACATCTGTGCATCTGTAACTACCTAATGAGAGGGATTCAGCAGATTGTGACCCCCAGACACCCTTCAGAACCCTTTCCCTCTGCTTGACAATGCCTTGGAAGTGAGTTTGGATCTGAATTTATGACACAGATTAATACCTGGGTATCAGGCCCAGTAAAAGCAATGCTGCTGCATAAGGATATGATCTAACCCTGGAGTTCCCTGTTTGGATTAATATTTATGAAACCTATAACCCCAGCTTAAACTTTGAGCTCTGGGACAGGAATCATGTTTTCCAGAAGCACACAAGAGCCACATAAATGTCAGAGGGATGAAGATAAGGCTTTAGCAATGTCCCTGGTGCTGGGATTTAAGTTTCTGCAACTGAAATAGAGCAGGGAGCACCCACTGCCAGATTCAGCCTGGAGAAAGAGCCGTCCTCTGCAGCCCCAGCCACAAGAGCAGGAGCCATGCCAAGGCAAAGGGCTGTTAATTCCAACAGGACTACCTTCAGAAAGTATCCTCTTGAGAAATCTGTCTCTAAAATTATCTTGACCTTCTGCCATACACACGCATGCACTTTTTAAAGGGGTATGAAATGAATCTTCTCTTTATCCGTCCCCTTGTGAAATATAAACAATTCTTGATGGATTTGCAGCTTACACTAGTAACTGACAGCCTGCTAGCTGCTGGCATGATTACTTACAGTCTGGCAAGCACGAGATGACTGTGATGCCTACAATGTGCACTCCCTGAAACGTGGTGTTTTTCAGTGTTGCTGAAGATCAGGTCTTCAGATTGGCTCAGTTCTTATCTGAGTGGCAAAACAACTGGCCAGAGAGCTAGCAAACTCTGTTTTGAGACTGATATCCGTTGAAAACTTTGCCTGGATGGGTGTATTAAAAGGGGCAGGTCTCCTCTGAAATGTTAGTCTAAGCTGTGAGTGCTGAGCACTTGGAAAGCAATCCCTGAATGTGCACTTGTGCAAGCTGAGTTTTTCTATATGAACAGTTAAGCAGACCCTGCCTATGTCCCATTCCAGGGAGTTGGATGCCTTGATGGGATTCTTTCTGAGTGAGAGTCTAGATCACAAATAGATGGAGCACTGCCTAAGCACAGCAAATAAAATTCCTTATTTGCTCACATAAAAGCTGCATTCAAAAAGTAGGGCACCACCATTGCATACAACTACTCTCAGCCAGCTAGCAAGCTCACCTCCATGCCAAACAGAACTTGGAAACTCGCTCAGTTTTGAAACAGATCCTGCCCAGAGCAATAAAAAGCTTTTGTGGGTGTAAAGGCACCCATTGGCAGCAGCCATGTGGGGAATAGCCCTACTTTGAAGAACTTTTTGCAAACAAAGGTGATCTAAGCATTCAGGTGCCCACTCTGAGCATTCTGCCCACGCATCTGGCAGAGGTGAGGCTGCATTTACCTTTGCTCAGACAGCAAACACCCGTGTGGGACCATGCAGCACAAATTCACAAGGGACACGGGGAAGCATGCGAGAGTAGGACTTCTTTATCAAACATAAAGGTTGGGGTTTGGCTTTCTGTGGCCACATAGGTCAGATCTGCTGCTGGAAGATGCCAGGCAGGCAAGAGGACCACTGCCTGGAGACGTGCAGTGAGTTCTTTCCCTTACAAAGGCAGGTGATGTGCTCTCCCACCAAGTGGACACTGACATGATCACCAGGCTGTCACCACCACCTCTCGGAATAGTTTGCCTCATTGTTTGGGAAAGAAATCCACACAAAATATATTCTTGGGGAAAAAAAAAAATCAAAACAGCCCACAAATATTTATGTCATGAAGCAGAGCAGACCTTCTGCTCCCACCAGGCCTACAAAAGGTTACAGGCTCCAAACCAGCTTAGCACCTGAGTTTATAACAAAGTGAAGCCATTAAAGAAAACCATAAGCAGCTGAACCAAGAGAAAAGGAGGGAATGGGGTCTGGGATGGAAGAAAAATAAATTTTGCTCTGTCTCCTGAAAAAGGGTGGGAAAGGGAACTTGTCAATAGCATGTGTGTCAAGCTTGCATTAAAAATAAGAATTAAATTCAAGATCAAGGACAGAAATATACTGGAGATGCTGCTTTGAAAGGTGGTCCATGGGCTGCTCTGAAAATGCTGTTACAGGAAACAGCTCTCTCAGAGGACACCATCATTGTAGCACTTCCATAATCACCACAACAAATCCCCAACTGCCCCTTGCCTGTGCCATCTCACTCATAAGAAAAATAATTTATTTTCTCTGTGTTTAGGGGTGCTTATTTGCTGGCACATTGTGTCTACTATCAATAGGAACATATGGGTTGCAATACTTTTTTAAATGGTTTGTGAATCACCTGAACCCTTTCTGTGTGCCCACATCATCTCCTAAAGTCTTTGGGACGCCATGGTAGAAGCACACCACAGTGCCCTGTTGTCCCAGACCTGGAAGAAAGGAAAAGAAACACTGGACAGTTTAGGAACAGTTAATAAATGGGAGAATTTTCTTTTCTACACTGCTGGTTGGCACTTGATGTACAGCCCGGGGTGCTTTGACTCCACTGTCAGAGGATCCAGCTCAGCGCTGCTGTTGTGATCACGCATCAGGACAGGCTCTGGCCCAAGCTGGAATTTGGGTATGAGTACAAGACACTTAAGGCTGGCTGGAAGCACATGGCTCTTTGGTAAGGACTCTGTGCCATGGGTCCATGCCAAGCCCTGATGATGCAATTCTCTCCTAGCCCTCAGTCTTTTTGTAATCATAAGTGATTTTTGTATTGGAAACTTTCAAAACAGTTGCCTAGTTCAGTCGACGTTACGAAACTACAATAACTACTGAAATCATGGGATCCTAGAAACTGAGGGCAGAACAAACCACTGTGAAATTTCCCTATATCTCTCACATGCAACCTGCTCCAGAAAAGGAGATGTCATAAGCCTGTTTCTTCTAATTTTAAATGTATTTGAACTTTTCCTAATATCTGCTCAAAAGGCATGGGGAGAAATTATTATATCCCATTACAGCTCTCTGGTGTCTCAGATAAAATTGGTTTTTTCTTACTAAGCAGGACAAACAGAAGTAGGTTTGTGCTCATTCAGGGAGCAAGAAAATGTGAGTGCCTTCAGCGTCTACCTGCAAGATACTTGCACTCTATTCCCATGTTCCCAGAGAATCATGTCCATGGGCTAAATAACAAAAGGCAGTTATTTTCTTTTCCTTCCTTCCTATGTTTTCTGAAATTGAGCATTGCCATTTCTAAGCAGCATGGCTCATGAACAAGGTACATGAACCTGGGTAGTGACCTTTTTTATATTCTTTTCTCTTTACGGAGGGATAATTAGCAAAGCTTTTAAGTCAGGAGCATGCAATTTCTCCTGATCCCTACATCAGAGCTGTGTTTCTGGAGGAGCACGAAAAGAAATCTTTATTGTATTGCCATGGTAGCCTGAACACCTGATTGGCTGTTTCATTTCTGATTCCAATCTGACCTAGTAATTTTGTCTTGAATTAAAAACAAACAAACAAACAAACAAACAAACAAACAAAACCAAAACCAAATCCTCCTAAAAACCCCACTCTAGAGACTGATCCTCATTTAGTGCCAAGGAAAAATAGTGGGTTCAGGTGGTGGCAAGTGGTGGTAATTGCCTGTGATTACCCACATCGCTACAAGAGGGGCCCCATTTTGAGTGAAATTGTTACAATTTAAGGTATTAAACCTCCTATTCCAAAGCTATTAAATCCCCTTGTCATCTTCCAAGCTTGGATGCATTTTCCAATGCCACTTCCAAGAGGTCCCTTACTGTGTCCTCCCCTGGGCACTCCCTCCTGGGAGATGTGATCCACAAACATTCATGCAGCTGCCATACACAGTCTTGCAGTGGAGCAACTGGAAGGTAGAGACCATTCCTAATCCCAGCAGGATTTTCTCTTCCACCTGTGCCAACCTCACACTTCTAGCATGAATCACTTGTGAAAAAGAGCAGCTCTTGTTTTATAGATCTCAAATTGTTCCTTTCACAATTGCATCCAGGTTTGTGGATAATATTATGGTAATTCCAGCAATATGTTATGTTCAGTCATTAGACGTTATCAGTCTTCTAAGGGAGATATGACAAAGTTGAGTGCTTTTTACCAGACAAATGTGACATCCCAGCATCACTTTGTCTAGCAAACTGTCAATTTGCAGCAATTGAGAACAACACTTTTCTACCCTGTAACTCATAACAGTTCAACCAACATGTGCTGCAGAGCTTCATCTTGTTTGCAAAAACTCTGTGTTTGCATCCTGTAACCTTACTCTTGGTCTCTCCAGTTACAAATGCCATTGTCAACAAAAGAATTGCTGCACACACCTCCACTTGCCTTCCAGGACTACTGAGCCATGACTGATAAGGCAATCACTGGATTCTTCCCATCTAAGAGTTTAAACTCCAGTTTAACACGGCCGTGCCTGAGTCCTCTCCGTGGCTTCCACAACATGTAAAGTTGTATAAAACATGGTGCATGAAACATTTGGCTGGAATGTTGCCAGGGAGTATTTTTCAGGGTCTCTATGATTCCATCTTTCTTTATTTGTGGTTTCTTTAATTCAACATGACCCTAAAAGCTAGAGGGCAACTTGACACCTCTGAAATATTGCAAAATGTCAGCAATTTCTGGGTATGCCAGAGCCCAGGAACTTTGTGAGTAATGGCTGTCAAGCTCTGGTCATTGTTCTCAGTGGAGAAGTATTGTCCTTTGGTTGTTTGGGGTTTTTTTAGGTGTAGGGATCAAAATTGTTTTGGCATCACTTGCTGCTCAGGCTGCCAGGCCCATGTGCAGAAACTTTGCTGGCACAAGCCAGGCAAACAGTGTGATTGTTCTGAGCCTGGGAGAAATCTCCTTCTTATAGGAGAGAAATAGAGAATCTTTTATTGTCTTGGCATTCAAAACACACCTGGGCTGATAGGTCAGGGAAGAAGGAATAAGTACCTCTGAGCTTAACTCAACAGGGTTTGAGCAAAGAGAACACCTGTGACAGGGACGTGGCACTTGGGGACATGGGCTAGTGGTAAACATGGTGCTGGGTCAATGATCTTAGAGGTCTTCCCCAACCTTAGTGATTCTGTTATTCTGTGAATGCATCCTCATGAGCAAACTTCCCACGTGTAATCTAAGGGTCAATGCACACTGTTCCCTGAGCCCAGCTTGCCCAGCTAAGACTGGAAACAGAGATCTGCCTCTTGGGAAAACTAGGAGCAGCCAGATTAATACCAAGCTGATTCATAGAGATTAATACAAAACTGTAAGAGCTGCCAAAAATATGGAGTATTGCTATTTAAACCTTAATTCAGTTACAATCCTCATCACTCCCTCAGCCACCTGTCTTCCTTTTAACCAACACCTCTGTCTGGGTCTGCGCCCATAAGAAGTGTGTCCCTGCCAATAAGTCTTGAAGCCAAACAGCCCCTGGTGGGTTTTGTGACTAGATTGTCCCCTAGAAGCCATAACCAGGCCTATGCAATTAGATGTCAGCACCCAGTGCCTTAATGTGTAGGAGCTGTGCATCATATTCTTAGAGCAAATTCGCACCCAATTTGCATCCTGACCCCTTGCAGCCCTGCTATCTAAGGGTGTCCTTTTCTCATGATAAATGTGTAAGTAATTGCATGCTGAGGAGGCTGGTTGTACAGGCAGCTTGGTGGGGCTTTGAGCTGTGCTTATCAGATTTTTTTGTGTGTCTTTTTTCAAAGAAAAGACATAAAAAGTGAAACATGAGCTGATGTGACTGGTTTTATATGCTGTGAAGCAGGGGCCTTGAACAGTTTAATATTTACCACCATCAATCAGTCCTTTCTCCCCAGCTGAGAATACATTTGGACTCAGCTCACTGAAACTGCTGTTTTTGCCAAATTAAAAAAAATCAAAAAAATCAAAAAACCCAACAAACAGGAGATATTATGTACTGTTTCCTGAGATCTGTTAGCCAGTAAATACATTTTATTCTAAAATGCATTTTCCTTTGTTAGCAGGACAAACTATTCTGTGTAGAAGAGTTTGCAGAAAAGAGTATTTTTGTACAATGAGTATTTTTGTATGTGATGGAGCCCTAAGTAATGAAAATCTATCACACATATGGCTTAAACAGGAGGATTTAAAAAATTTTTGAAGAAATACAAATATTTTGTTTGGTTTTACTTTAACACCCCAATGAACTCAGTTGGTTAGAGCATGGTGCTAATAACACCCAAGTTGTAGGTTTGATCCTCATAAGGGTCATTCACTTAAGAGTTGGATTAGATGATCTCTGTGGGTCCCTTCCAACTCAGAATATTCTATGAGATCTACGTATGTCTGTATGACCACAAATATTAAGGTTCCAAAGCCTGAAAAAAAAGGAGGAAAATCGTGAATGGAGATAAGGACAGCATCTCTGCAGTTATATTTTCCAGGGACATTTGTTACCTCACACAAGAGAAATGCCTCATTTTTTCCCAAAAAACACACTGGACTTCAAACAGGAAAAAGTTGCTTTATACAATGGGGCTGGGTGGCAAAAAGAAACTGAATCATTTCCAAGTGTGACCAGTTAGAAACAAAATACACCATGTGGCATACATCAGCGACATGGGGGTTTGTTGTACTGTGAAGTTTTTATTGCTGCGGGATTTGGTTGTCTGCATGACACATGAAATGACAGAAAGACAGAAGCTCCATAGGCTCTGACCAGCAAGAAACATTCAGACTTCATAGCCACACTCAGAGTTGCAGACCAAGAGCAAAAATGAACGTGTGGGGAAAAGGGCTTTTCTCAACACAAAAAAAATTAAATCCCAACACCAAAACAACAACAGCCAAAAAAAGCAAAATTTGGAAAGGTTTCAGAAGTCTTACAATAGAAAGAGTGTATTCTGTGTAACTGCTTAGCTATTATTGCTTACTTCAGTAGTCAGTTTTATGCAAAGGCCATTCCTTCTCTCCAGAGATTGTTGCCAAAATATATGAGATGAGATAACTGGGGTGGAAAAGCCTCATTTTACAGAGTCTTGAGGCAGAGGGAGAGACCGAAACCTAGATCAGAGAACTCATTTGTGTGACTAAATATCCTTCTAGAAATAGGCTTTAGGGATTTGCCTGCTTTTGCACAGAGATCTGCAGTAAGGTCGGACTCCCCTGAGAGTCTCTGTCCAGGAGAAGAAAGTGGAAATCTCCTGGTGCTCTCTGCCTTTGCAAAGCATCTCTGTTTTGGATGTCCTTCTACATCTTGCAACAGCTTCAAGGCATCACCTCCTTGAAACCTATGAAATCTGCTCTCTAAGCAATCTGGGGGAGTATATGCTCCTAATTGCTCCTAATTAAAGGATTGCTGAGGAAGGTCAAGCCAAAAGGGAAATTCTGTAACTCCTTGCTTGTATCTCCCACCTCCTGTTGTCCACAGCCTGGATCCTGCTTGTGCTCTCTCATATCATCTGAAGCAGCCTTAATGAATAAATAAGTAGTCTTTATGTCTAAGATAATTAGATGGTACAGACAAAGCTTTTCCTTTGTAACTCTCCCTAGCTCCTGAGAAGAGCATCTCTTGCCCTTTTCAGAGAGCGTCTTTTTTTCATTAAGTTTTTTCATTGAGCTACTCAGAAAAGTCATAATTACAGAGCTTCAAAAATACAATTAGCATAATGTAACAGTAACACCACTAATGAGGGCTGGTATGCATTCACCCAAAAGGGGTATGACTTCACAGAGCACAATAGCAGCTTCTTTCTGCAAAACCAAAAAGACCCAACCCGGGCAACCATCGCCTTTGTGCTGCACAATCTGAGATCTGCCTCAGCATCCTGGTCTCCCTCCACACAGGAATGATGGAACCCTTGAAAATGCATGAATGTCCTGCAAACAACATAACACAGCATCAAAGGGAAGTAGTAGAGAACAAACTTCAGATGTGACAGGGAAGTAAAAGACTTTAAAATGCAACCCCTTCCTCTGGCTGTTTCAAAATGGATGAAGAACTGCAACTAAAAACCAACCAAGAGACCACAGAAAGTGCAGATTTCATGTGATACAGAAGGGTTATATCAGGCATAGCTCAAGTGACAGATATTCATAAACATAGCAAATTTCTGACAGAAGGATTGTCAGTCAAAGAGAACTGTAAACAGTGCCCTGTGCTCCCTTGCAGACCTGCCTGAACAAAGTGAATAATTTAGCCATGGAGACCACTATGTTTCAGGTGGACAAGCCCCAATATTGTCAGCTGGAAATCCTCTCATTGTTTGTTTTCCATCATTGTTTAGGGGTTGGGTTTTTTTGCTATCATAAGTGTTTAAACCAGAGTAGCATCACATATATAATGCCTTAATGCATGTTCTTCAGCATTTTAATGGGTTTCCTTGTAAGAAATCCTGCTTCTGGTACAGATTTTTCTGCATGTTGCACCAGAACTGTGGATTTTTACAGAGAGTATTAAGGCACAAGAACATAGGCCCCTATTCAGAGCTTGTGTTTAGATTGGAGTACTCACACTCAACCAACATTTAACCACGTGGGCTGAAGAAGTTTAGAGAATTTCCTAGCCCAAGCAGTGCTGGGTAACTGTTCATGCAGAGATATTCAACAGATTAAATTTATGCAAGCTCTGCACACATTTCAGAACAGATCTTGTAGTCAGCAAACTTTCCAAACTGACCTCTGCAATTCCCTGTGCTTGATTTTATCCCATTCTTTCAGAGTTTTCCTGGAGCATCTAGAATATTGTTTATCTGGAGTGAATCCACTGAAAGCTTACCAGTGTGTCTTTAGGTGGAATTTGACAAAGAAATGAGTGATTTTTTCTTAACTTCTCCTTACATACAGTACCATGCCTGTGCTTCCCTCACAGAGCTATTGGTCACTTTAGTGGTGCCTGGTGATGGCAGCCTTGACTGGTGCTGACCACTAAACATTGTGTTTGTCCATCAGCTTCATCAGACAGACAAACCATGGCACTAAGTGCTACCTCCTGCTGCTTCTTGAATGCTTCTACTCCATCACTACATTGGGCAGCCCATTCCAATGCTTAACAACACTTCCCGTGAGGAAATTCTTCCTGATGTCCAGCCTGAACCTCCCCTGGCACCACTTGAGGCTGTGTCCTCTTGTCCTGTCACTGCTCCCCACCTGCTACCACCTCCTTTCAGGTAATTGTAGAGAGAGATAAGATCAACCTTGAGCCTCCTTTTCTCCAGAGTAAACAACCCCATTTAGCACTGGAAAAGGCAAACTGTACTCTTAGATCCTCCCAGCCTGGGCTAATATTTTGTGAGACTGGCTTCTGCTACAAAATTTTGGTTGCCACTAATCCTTATTTAAAGTAAATCCAAGTAGATTATTGGGAGCTCAGAAATAAATTCTGCAAGGACCAGACTCAGAATTACAGTCCTCAGCCTTTGCACAGTCACAAACTCCTGCTGGGAGAAAGTATGACAAGGGCCATTACAGAAAATAGCATTAAAAACTGCCTGATGCCTCCCTGGTTTTCCTTATGACAAAGGTCAGACTGTTGTCCAACCTGCTGGAGCTGCTGAGCTGATGGTTTTTGATGCCTTTGACTGTTGTTTTGGCTGTGTAGCTTTCACTGGCTCATCTTTTGAGGTTCACTCAGTGCTGCACCCATAACTGATTGAGAGATTGTGCAGGAAGTTGTGAAAGTTGGTCTGGAGCAGGATACGTGCTCACCGTGCTAAAGTGAAAAAGTGCAGGGGTTGGAAGCTGCAAACAGAGCTGTGTATACAAAATTCATTTTCTGGCTACTCCCTTGAACTGAGAACAGCTAATCTTAACAAAACAAAAGCAGACAGGCAAGAGACATGGTCCAGAAAGGCACAGTCAACCTGACTTATCAAACAACTGTGTTTACCTTTTGACACTGTTTTATTCCATTAACAATTACTGATCTAAGACAGTTCTGCTAGGGTATTGGAAATCTTTTCAGCTCCAGGGGAAAAAGTGTATTCTCTTAACAGTTTTGTTAGCTCAACAATTTATTCCTTATTTATATTGGCTTTGATGTGAGAGAAGAAAGTGAAAAAGAATGTAGAAAGTGGGCAGTTTCATAATAGAAGTATATTTATCAAGTGAAAGGCTTAGGAGCAGGGAAAAACTGTAATGTGAAACACTGCAAAAACACACTTAGGAACAGAAGTATGAAATTACGCAGTCTAACCTGATTTCAACCTTTGCTTCCCTGGTATGAAGGTAAGGTTTAAATGGCATTTCCAAAAAAATAAATACCCGCTTTTATGATCTAAAACTCAATCAGGAAACTGCACTAGCAATTGGCATCACTGAGAGGAGGAAGCCATAGCATGCAGGAGATGTGTCTCAACACCTTTTAACTGCTGAAATGTGCCTGAGATCAGCTGAGTCTCCCAAAGGGTGTTGGGATTAAATTTATCTGAGGAGGAAGGAGTAGGGGAAGGGCAAAGATGAAACATTTTGAGAATGTTTCTATGGTCCAATCATCAGTCTATGGATTGAGTACCATCATTAGTGCCCTGCAGAAGCTGTGGGCTCAGAGCAAAGCTGCTCTCTGTCCCGTTCTCACCTCAGAGCCAGGATCGCTGAGTTTATATTATTTTTACATCAGTCTTATATTTATTTCTGCTTGGTGTGCTAAAGCAGCCCAGCTGACCTCACCTTAAGGAGGAGAAGAGTGACATGTAGTCACCCAAAGGCTTCTTTCTCTACACGAGGAAGTTGCACAGGGCAACAAACCTCCCTTGTGAGCACACCTCCCTTCTGTCTCAAGTAACATTCCTTTCTTTCCACCTTGGCCCAAACCAAGATGAAAAACCTTCTGTTACACCGGAGCAAACCTTTGTAGACAGATGTTTGACAACAACAATTGCATGGTGAGGCTGCTGGGGAGAGGGGAAGCCCTGGTGGGGACCAGAGGGACCTCAGGCAGCCCGTGCTGGAGGAGGACACACAGCCTTTGTCTTCCAGAGCCTCTGAAACCCTTCTCTGGAGCCATCTGGCCTCTCTCATTTCTCTGCACAGATGTGGAAACTCTTGCACACAGCATCGAGGGACCTGGATCCTCCTTGCTTGATCTCCTCTCTAATAGGAAATATATGTCATCCCAAGCATTTGGATTAGTTTGGATTCAGTCTGGCTTTTCCCCTCCTTTCTCAGAGAAATTCTTCTTGTCTAAATGTGTACAGAGTTGCAGATGGTCATTCACAAGCTTTGCATGCTTGGGAAAGAAATAATATATTGCACCTATGATGGCAAAATGTTTTATTGCTTGGAAAAATCCTCAGTTGTGTAAATGGGAAGGGGAGGATAAGAGAAGCCCTCAGTGGTTTCCTGTCCAGGGTCCAGCTCCTGTCCAGAGAACAGATGTAGTAAGGAGAAAAGAATGGAAAGGCCTTGCTTGGGTTATCTTTTGTGTTCACCTGATGTGGGGTAACTCCTGGGATTCCCTCAAATGACCCTTCCCTTTCTCTGGTCCCTGTCAGGGATCACAGACTGGGACATCCCACCTGGAATGCTGGTGGTGGTGATGGGTTGTGCACAGCCCTGCACAGACACTGCTGCTTGCTGGCTGAGCCAGGACATTGCCCACACCCATAAAATGGATGGAATAAGGACCAAGTTTTCCACAGGCAACCTTAGATGAGCCATCTAGTGACATTTTTCAGGCAGGAATTTGCACACACAAACTGGACAAGTGTGCGTTCAGCCACCTGATCTATCTCTAGATGTGTTTCATATGTGCGTGCAGGAAAATGCATGTTTTCACTGTTTCAGAGGTTGGTTTGAAGAAAAGGAAACCTACCTTTTTTGATATCTAGCAGAAAATCTTTTTGTTTAAAGAGTTGCTGAGAAAGATTGCTACAAAATATCTCTCAGTTTACCCAGTCTAGAAAGGAGGACACTCTTCAAGACACTCTTTTCCCCTGTTCTTTTTTCTTTTGCATGAGAGACTCTTCTCAGGCAGCAGGATATCAGATATCCTACGTGGCACACAAAGAGTTCTGTTCCACCTCTAAGTGTCTTACCCAGTTGTTTTCAAGGGGGTAATCTGTTTTTCCTGATGATGCAAAAGACTGGGGCAGATGTTCTCCCTGACTAATAATAAAAAGGGTCCTTCAGCTTTCTCGTGCTGTGAAATCCACTACTGTCCCATGACATCCCACAATGGATGCAGGTAGTGAATATTTTAGGAAGTGGAGCATTGGTGCTGATATTCCTTCTTTTTTCAGGAGAGAACAGGACAAAGTGTGCAATGTTAAGTTAAATTAAATTGTATGGCCATTCTCTCCAAGGAGGAGAGCAACTTTTTAAAAAGCTTCTAATTGTTTCAGGCAACCTACCCTTTACAAGAGAGAATTATTAAAGTATTGATATTTCACCATGAAATGGTGCTGCCAGCTATCAAGAGCTCAGGGAACAGTTATTTATAATTTTGTACAGCTGTTCATAAAACCATAAAAATCTGCTGTCCTCCTCCTTAAAAAAAAAATAAATCTTGGCAGTAGTCCTTTGGAGAGAATAGTTAACAAGTGTTCAAAGTACTCGCAACTGGAAAGCCAATTCCTGTGTGAAGTAAAAAGCCAATTCCTTCCTGTGAAGTAAAACTGCATTTCCTCTGGTGTATGCAGCCATATAAGAAACTCCCCAGTTAAAATAAAACTGGAGTGGATTAGAAAATGACCTTGTGTCAGAGTATTCACAAGCTTCAAAACAAGAAGGATCTGGCCACGCTGCTGTTCTCTGTGAACCCATCAGTGTCCATCATGCTCTTCCCTTACTGGGCAGCCAGAGCTGTGGCCCACTCACCTGGCAGGTGCTCAGGACACCTGGGGCTGTCAGCAGGAAACAGCCCTGAGATGGATATGGCAGGATGCACACCTTGTGGGCTTCCCTGGAAACAGGACCTGGGGCTCTGGGGCAGTGTTGGTGCTAAATGAACGTGGAGAGAGACTTTTCCAGAAGCCTGATGGCTCCTGCAAGATCTACCAGAACAAAGCCCATGTTGAGGCTGGTTAAGCAGCTGGTGACAGCACATGGCTGCAAGGGAGGATGGCAAGAGCAGAGGAAAATGCAGCCCAAAGACATGAGTAAGTGCTTGGCAAGATGCAGTGTGCTGCTCCATACCTCGAGATAGGAGTCAGACACTGTTGTTAGAGACTCCTCAAGCATCCCTGTGATAAGATGCACAAACACACTGGCTAAAATCTGCTCCCTTGATAGCTTGGTTGAAAAGCTTACCAGTAATAAAAATAAAAATAAGTTATTAATAATAATAAATACTTAAGTTCTGAGCATCTCTTTTGCACATAACTCTATACTAGAGGTGAGTTACCCAAGGAATGAGCTCTGCTACCCTGCTCTCCACTGTACTTCAACATTTTCAGAATATAAAGCAGCAGGGATGGTGAGAAATGGAGCAAGCAATATAAAAACAGAAAATAAGGCAGAAAATTGCAATTTAACTTCATCAGCACAATTGTATGGAATTGAAAAGCAATTTCAGCATCCCCAGAACATATTAACAGTCTTAGAGAGTCCAGACATAAAAGCAAGATATTTTCCAAACTTCAAATAGATCCAAAGTTTCCTAGCAGGAGGGGAATTGTTTTAGCATGTAGCTTTATAATTAGATGTTGGAAAAACTTAGTGGTGGAGTATATCCCACCCTAACTAACACTGAAGAAACTTCACTTTAAAATACAAAAATAACTCTGGGTGGAGATGGCCTTACCAAAGGACAGAATTCAGCCCAGCATCTTTGAAGGTCGTGCACCTACATGATCAGAAACTCTCCTGCCCTGAATGGGAAATGGTGGATAAATTTCCTCAGAACTGGAGTCAATTAAGGTTAATTTAGTTCAGTCTTTCTTGCAATAAATGGATGTAAATGAGGCATCCCCAGTGGAGACAGATTTACGACAGGCAAAACAGCTATAAAATTAAAAACAACAGGAAAACTAAGCTGATCTCTGATAAGAAGGTGTGAGCTAATTATGAACTTCCAGCTAGCACATGAAAGTAACACATTTAACCCCAACAGATAGCAAATGTCTCATCTGGGAATTTATGGTAATTGACAGGTGAGACTTGCTGTGGGAAGAAGAAAAGAGAGGTGGTGCAGGGGTTCTTTGCATTAGTCTGTGTTACACAGGACAGGATGTAATTTAATCCTGTTTCTTATCAAACTTTCCCTGGTGGCTCCTTCTATCCCATCAAAAGGTTTCTCTTCCACTTACGAGCCAGTTTTCTGATCCACTTAATCTCCCTCATTTTCCAAGTTTGGGTTTTGCTGAGCCTCCTTAGGGTTGCTGTGGAGACACAATTCAGATGGGATGGAAGAGAAGAAATTAAAAAATAATCACATAACTACTGAAAATCACATGGCCTGGGGTGTTCTCTCCTCCATTTCTCTGAAAAACCTCGGGTTTGCAGCTTCAATGGGAAGATGAATGTCATTAGTGGCATTTAGTCCAAGGAAGTATGTTTCACTTGAGGGACACCAAGTTAGAACAAGAACATAAGGGCCAGCAAAGGTCTGTGGTGGCCCTGCAGCCACATGGGACAGCCATGAAGAGAAAGAAGTGAGAGGGAGATAAGCCTATACCAATGCCTGCTTTCTCTCCCAGGTCCTGGTCTCTGTTCAGGATGGCATAACATTTTCTTGCTTCTTACAAGCCCATAGGCATCACTCACTCAGACTTGGGGACAGTAGTTGTTCCTCTAAACCACAATCCTTTTTGTCTATAGCATTTAGATTACAAGGGACTGCCCTCTGAGCCCATCTGTTCTTACCAAATAATCCATGATGGGAAAGTATTGATTGCATAGAGAGATAGGGAAACCTGCCCAGCTCTGACCCTCTGCAAACACAGTTTATTCTGGTAGGGTCTGAAGTAAATGAGACAGGTCCATTGTTAGTTTAATAGTAAGAGTTCCAAAGGCAGGGAGGTTGACTTTTTGCAAAAGAGAACAGCAACATTTCAACAGACACTGAGGAGATGTGTGTCCTACAGAGGTTTCAGATTTCCTAGAAACTGCATGAGCATACACAGCATCATCTGGGTTCATCTCTGGTCTTGCCTCAAGGTCCAAGCATGGTGGGAACAGATTTTGTGAGCTTTGACTCAGACCCCAAGCAGGATAAAGCTGGGGGAGGTTGCAAGGAGTGGTGAGTGCTCAGGGCTGGCACGACACTGGGTGAGATGCAAAAGGGCCTGTAGACAATCCCCTGAACCATCTGGCATTGCCTTCTCCTCCAGATGGCTGTACCCACAGTACAGCAAGCTGGTTTCCCAGCTACACTGGGAGATGGGGAAGGAAAGAGCCCTCCCAGAGGGAAGCAGGACAGTGGATGGGGGAGAAGGACCAGATACCATGGAGACCAGAGTAGATATGCCCCTGCAGCAGATGCTGAGCCTGCAACTCAATGTGTGCTTGACAATTTCCCCACAAAGAGCTTGAGGTCCTCCAAGCAAGGAATTGGCTCAGGTGGGAGCACATGGTGTCCGCAAGCGCAGTAAATGAGCACATTTGTGTGGACTGGGATATGGAACTCTATGAGCAGGAACACAACACACAGTACCCAAGGCTGCAGATGAGACCTAGAGATATGGAGATGAGCAAGACAGATGTCATCACTTCTCCATGGTGAAGTATTGTTATTTTGGGTTTTACTCTTTTTGGGTGCCTGGTGTTGCAATAGGAAGCCAAAAAAATGTCTCTGAGCCAAGAGTTCCTTTGAACAGGTGAGCTCTTCTGAGGGAGTTTGTATTGCCTCCATTGGCAGCTGACAAACTGGAGCCACTCAGGTACCAAATAACTTCCCAAACTTTTCCACAGCTCCACCTGACCACAGGCATAGAATTTGCAGACCAGTGCCTTATAGTCTGGGGAAACCACAGAGCAGTGTTTAAAGCTGCATCCTCCCACCACTTGTCACCTCTCAGCCCTGTGTGGGACAGGACTAATATTGTGAACAGCAGGGGTGGATGGTGACAGCCTGTGGGACTGGCTGGAGCCCAGCAGAAAGTGCAAATGCAAGTTTGGCTCCACAGCTCCACTACACTCCCGTGAAAGATCCTTCTGAGACTGTAAAAGCAGCCACCGTTCCTGGTGTTTGTTGATGCAGGTCCCTCTTGTGCTGCCACTGGAAGCCTCAGCAGAGACCAGGGAGTTTATTAAAAAAGGTGAGTAATTATGCAGAGCAGTTCTCATATCCACCACACTGCATGTGTACAGACTGTGACCTTTCTGGATGTTTCTGCAGCACACCCTTCAGCAGCTTATTACATAACAGGTGCCCAGAGACCTGCACCAGGGAGCACTTGCTGATTGCACCGAGAGCTGCTAAACAGCTCTCTGACAATGAGCATTTAAAGACCAGTTTCCTTTCCTTCCTTCTCTTTCCTTGCCTAATTTATTAGTGTGAGGTCATTTTGATTATTAACCTGAGCCCTTTTCTTTCTATGGGCAAGTGCTTCCACTCTCACTCTGCACGTTTGCACACCGCCTCTCTGAACATTTTATTACTCGATTTTCCTGTTTGATTTCCCAGGGTACTTCAGTTCCTGTTCTGAGATATGGTGTGTTCCAAGGGCTGGTTAAAGACTCACAGATCTCCAAATCTTCAGGGATAGATTCTTTTCCTCCTTCCCAGTAGCTGACAGATGGTTATTCTTCAACAAATAAAATCTAAATTGTATGAGTCTGCTCCGCTGCAGAAGTAAGTTCTTAATAAGTTCGTTGCTGTGATGAAAGGAAAAAGAGGAAAAAGCAACATCTCCAAAGTGGAGGAATTTACAATTAAAAATAGACTCCATGTATCCATTTGACAGAATTGGACAGCAAAATTTCACATCCCAAGGGGACTGAAATGGCACAGAGGCCTGGTTTTGGCTCTCTCCAAAGGCATTGGTCACATCCATAGCAAAATTTCATGAGTGGCAGCTGTTTCCTGAACCAGTGCTGTTTGATGTACCAAATCTTCTTCATGCAGGATCCCATGTGTGAATGTACATCAAGGGAAAAATGAATCTTCACCCAGCCAGGCTGACACAGACACAGTTAGACCTGCCAGGGCTGTGGAAATGGGTATCCAACAGATCCAACAGAGGCATCTAGGCTGAGCTGAGTTTATGAGGCAGAAGCTGACTCAGAGCAAGCATGAAGGGCCTCCCTGACCTGCAAGCTCATGCCATTCTCTGGTCCCTCTTTGTTAATATACTTATCACTCTGAAATGGTTTTATAAAACTTTAAAAACCCACTATGGTCTTTGTTTTATAATCCCAACCTGGAAACCTCTTGGTTCCCTTCTGTTTCTGTTTCTGCTCTGGCTCTGCTTAGTCTCAATTCTGATCAGGTTAGCATTGGCATGGGCCAATTCCTACAGCAGGGACTGGACAGAATTCTCTGGCATCGTCAGGGTTAACATGGTTGTGCACAGACATCTCAGCCCAGCCCTTTTCATCATAAGAACAGGGAGTTTAGCAAATATGGTGGGATCTGGCTCTTTATTAGCATTGCTGCAGCACCATGGACTGGACTGGCCCATATCTAATTGTGCTCCTCAGCAGGCAGCTCCTACCTGTTCCTGAAATGCTGACCCGACCAAACTTTCCAGTCATCAGGTTTTTCTCCTTCTCAGTCCTAAGGTAAAGTAAGAAACGTGGTTGAGGGAAATACACACACTGATCTTGCTGTAAAGGGTCAGCACTCAGGTTGTCAGCATTAGCAAGATAATCCCATGGGAGAGACCCTTGGTACTCTGGCATCTGAGAACTGCTTAAAATTGTCTTTGTTGCTGTTCATTAGCTGTAGACTGTGACTGGACTGACATCAGAGAGCTACCTGGCAGCCCATGAGATTTTAATCACCTTATCAACTGATTCAGAAAATAACGGCCTAAACCCAGCCTGATATTAATCTTTGACTGTATCTTAATTATTCAAAACCAATAATTCAGATCACTTAGAAAAAACAATTGCACCTTGGATACAGAGAACAGAAGTGGGAAAAATAATCCACTGTCCTCTGCTGCCATTATGCCCAATTTCCTGGAGTTCAGGACATCTCCCAGAAGGTTCTCCAGCCTCTACAAACCCTAACAATGAACCTAATATCAGCACCAGGAGGAACAAAGGGGTCAAAAGCTGCTCCCATTGGACAGTCCTGAAGGAGAAGTTTGTACAAGCTGTTGTCCTTCTCTGAAAGTTAAAAAATACAGTGAGCAAATCTCACTCTTTGAGGCAATTACATTGCTCTTCTACCAATCTCTGAGCAATTGCATTGCTTCCACCAGTCTCTGAACACCTTTTAAATCACCTTTAAAATTATCTATCTTCACAACTACCCTGCAAGATAAGGGTGATACCATCATCCTTGTTTTACAGATGGAAAGCCAAGGCTCAGACAGAGCACTGTTGCCTAACCACTTTTCTTTTATTAGTGAGCTTACCTCTGGCAGTGCCTGGTTATGTCTTACTCAGCGTTCAGCCCTGCTCTTGGAGGCTCACAAAGGCTGCTGAGCTGCCACAGAACAAGCAGACCAGGAGGTTTGGCTGCTTGCATCACTGCAGTCCTCACTGCACTAATGTAGGTGCAGCTAAAGACCCTGAACATGCAGGAAACGTACATTCATCTAAAACTGGAACATTCAAAACCAGACCTTGGTTCACTTTATTCTTGAGCAGTCATAATTCATGTTGGAGAAAGCAGGCTGTACACCTCAGAGAGGAAATTTTATTTCAGACTCCAGCTTCTCCAATTAGTAATATAAGGCATTCTTATTACTCTCTGTACCTCATACAGGGAACTAATTGCAGTTCCCTTACTTTCTGAAAATGCGTATGTTTTCAGAATCCACTGAAAACCTGCTTGCCATGTTGTGGCACATAACTTTGACATCACTGAGAGAATAATCTCTTCTGTTTCCATTCCCATTATGTGGTTATGTGCTCCTGTGAAGCCAGTCCTCTCTAGCCCAGCTCTCCTGATTCTTTGGCTTAGTTATTTCTTGTGCAGCTCATGTCAAACTTTGGTCCAAGCACTGTGCCAGACCTATGCTCACATACTACATCCATCAAAAAAGTCCAGTTGGCACCTGGCATGCTTTATTCCAGCCATGTACACAGCCCACTGGGCCACCCTTCTGACTGAGGAAGAACCACCTAAAATCCAACTTTGATCAAAACAAAAGCAATATTTTCATCCCTCCTGCACAGCCACAAGCTGACTGCTGCTTTCCAGATGGAGATGCCTTCCTTTGTGTGGCAGCAGTCCCTGCCATGCAGCAGCAGCCTGCTCAGGGTGGTGTGAAGGTCCATCTTGCCTTTGCACCATGTGTGCTAAAATCTGAGGAGATACAGAATCATGTGGTAGATGCTCCATGCCCATGTGACAGACCATCAAGTATTTTCCCATTGCCCTTTTTTTTTTTTCTTTCTTTCCCTTCTCCTCCTTCTTATCTGCTGGTACACGACACCTGCTAGGAAATGCTGGCCTGGAGCCAGCAGGAAGAGGGAGCAGCTGAAAGTTGCTTGGCTGACTTTCCCTTTGGAGAGCTCTCGGCAAGTTCTGCACGGACAATGAACAAAGTGCCTCTTCTTGCTTTCAAAAGACAAAGAAGAGTGGGTGGGATAACAGGGCTCTGCAGCACAGATTTCCCCAACAATCCCAACTTTATGGAAGGGTAACACAGATCAGTCCTGAGTTCTTTTAATATGGGACAGAGAGCCAAAATTCAGTCATCCAACAGCACGGCAGGTGCTAAGAGCCACCCAGGCCGCCAGTGTCTCCTGTACCACAAACAAGTAAAATCTTTGATTTCAAGCTCTGACTATTTTGCTCAGATACCCCTTGTTTACCAAGTGCTGAATGGCACTCAGCATTTACAGATGTAAAGCCCCTAACTGGGAAGGTCATTAAAATTGGTGGGAAGATTGGGTAAAATCTGAGAAAATCCACAGGGGAGCCCAGCTAATTAATTATGGTTTTGTAATGCACCTAAAAGAACAATGTCCAGAGTTCTGAGCTGTTTGAAGAGGCTGTTTAAAAGCAAATTAAATCAGAATATCTACTGTAAATGTACAATTGAGCTGCATGCTAAACACCAAGGCAAACTTGTTTACCCTCCTCCTGAGCCCTCTTGAGCAGGGTAGGTTTGAACATTTCGACACAAATGTCACTGGGTTAGGAGAGGCTGTGAGAGACAAGGCAGGCAAGGGAGGAGCAAAAACTTCCAGTGGGGGAAAAAAAAAAAAGTAGTGAAATACTGCAGCAAAGAATGAAAAACAAATAGAGGCAGCAAAGGGAAAAACAAAATGGTTGAGATAGAACAGAGTCCACTCATTACCCTCTACAAAATTTGTATCTCTGTCTCTGGAAAATTATTTGTGAGGTGAGATTGTTATGTTTTTGAAGAGAAGCTGCTGGAACCTGCTGCTGGGCAGGCTGGCGTCCCCATTCCAGAGGTGGATTGGTGGAGCCAGAGCAAAGTGCTGGTGATCTGTGGGCTCTGCCATGACAGATCTGCATCTGCCGCCAGGGTACCATCTGCCTGGAGCTCAGCAAGGGCTTGGCAATGACCCACCCAGGATCTAGGGGAAATGGCTGGCCTGTGGTGAGCAATAAACCATCAGAGGGCTTCAAGCCACCACCACAGCCAGTCCTTTTTCAGGCTGAACCATCCCAATGGAGGAAGCATCTGCCTCCCATCTGCTCCCTCCTGCCTGCAAGGACATATTTTTTCCATAAACCAAACATTTTGCCTTGAGTCAAAAAGCTGCATTTTGGAGTGGACCACAACCCCTGGGCTCCCCATGGCTCAAAGCTTGATTCCTGCAGTGAATGTGGCTTTTTCATCTGACAGCATAACCAGTTATGTTTGGCAACTCCAGTTCTTTCAGAAGGGAGAAAAATATGGCTCTGTCTGCTGGTAATCTCACTGTAATTTGGCACAACCTGCTCAAAACTCTCCAAAAGGTTGTGACACGTGGTGCAAGACAGGTGTAGCTGGCTCTTGGAAAACACGTGTGCAAGAACATGTAGCACCTGCTCTGTGTAAACTGCTCATGCACAGGGAGCAGTGCTCTGGAGAACTTCAAAAGATGTCAGAGGCTGTGTGTGCATTCCTGTGCATGGCTCAGATGACACCAAGTGAAGAGAGAAACCATTATGTAACTTAGATTATTGTATTAAACAATAACTTAAGCACATGCAAAAAAAAAAAATTAAAAGAAGTATTCCAGCCAACTGCTTCAGCATGAAAGATGAGATTTGTACGATTAGTGAGATCTCCTATCTGCCAGATCTTGCTGAGCATTACACCATGCAATGGAGTTGGGTTAACCCTGTGTGTTATTATGACTCAGCTTAGGGGAGAGGTAGGGCAGGGCAAGGCAAACTTTACTATCAGCATCTCTTGGAAATTGAGCTATATTTACAACACCAGGCCTGATAAATGCCTGTTGTCTTTGACTAACACCAAACATTGCAATACACAGCTCATCAGAGAGGGACTGGACTGGCAGCCAGATTGTTTAATTAAGATCAAATTACCAGAGGGCTAGATCTGGTTCTCAAGATGTAACACAGAGATTATTAACAAGAAATGAGTTTCAATATAAAAATAGCAGCTGCCACCAGGTAGAACACGTAGCAGCTGGCAGGAGGAGCACCAGTGTTTGCAGCGCTGAGCTTTGCCAGCTACTGCCTGTCACCAGCCTGGCATGGCTCTGTGCCTGCCCAAGGGGCAGCCAGGCAGGGCAGAGGAGCAGACACCAGGAATGGGGGCTGTTCCCAGCTCCCACGAGTGCAAGGTTGTTTTCCCATGTCAAAGGGGCCATACTTGGGAATGGGTGGCCCTTGTGCCTCTGCCCTGAGAGGTCAGACCAGCATGGGGACAAGGAAAGTCACTTCATCCCTCTCAGTAAAGGGACAATTGAGTGAACTGATCCCCCGCTGCACATCCCTTCTCAGGAGAGGGGCTAGCAGAGCTAGGGTTTGGGCAACAGTAGGAGTCCCTCCAGGCTTCTCATGAACGGCTTTTATGCATCAACAACAACAGATATTGGTTGCAAACACAGGAATAAGGAAACTCCAGCACCTTGGAGCTTTGCATCATTTTTATTTTCTTTTTCTGTGAAGGTGTGAGCCCACATTGCCAAAATCCCATCCCCTTTTGGACACATTGAAAGGTTAAGTGGCATTCCTCTCAGACAGCAGGACTTCTGGCATGCCTCTCTCACTTGGCAGCCCATATCCTTCAGTTTTATTTACTTTTGCAATGTGTTTCTTTCTGTTGAATGTGAATAAATATGACCAGTGGATGGAGGTGTTATGAGGGAGGGTCAGACAGAGACGGAGACATGACTGTGTGGTTTGTTTGAGCTTCATTTTCACAAGGAACCAGACTAAGATCCACCCACTAATGAAATATGCCCTGCTCCTGCTTATCTGGTGACACATCAGAGTGTCTCTCAGCTTCCTGGTGCATTAAATTTCATTTAATACAAAACCTGCCTACTGCCTGGTGTCACCTCTGCAGTTCCTTCTCTGAGATCGCTGCTCATAAAGCATTTCAAAAGTAGAATTAAAACTTGGGGTCCTGACTTAAGGACTCAAACTTCACCTAGTTGTACCCACAAGTAAGCATCCCTGCAGCTCCAACCAAAGCCAACAGGAGCTGCAGTATTTTAGGCACATTGGGTTATGGCAGAATTTTTTAATGAACTGTTGGTTCTTTTGAGACTTGAGTTTCATCATAGCTCAGTGCTCAGGAGAGATGGAAGAAAGAGAAGTGTGTTGGTCTAAGGCTGAAACAACTAATTTATGTACTTACACTGTGACTTAAGAAAGTTCTGCTCTAAGTGAGTTTATTAAGTGGAGTCAGGATGTCTGACAGCTAGCAGAGCCTCTACAAATAAGACAAGGCTGTTGGTAGTAAAAAGTAGGAATCCAGCTAAAAAATAGCTCCTCCGGTTACAAGACTACTTGAAATATTGTACTCTGGAAATGTTTGTGTTTTAAGCTGTTTTAGTGTACAGTATAAGTCATTGGCTTGTTGGGGTTTTTTCTTGGTTTTGTTGTTAAACCTAGGAGGGGAAATGTTTCCCTCCACTCACTGGACAGCAGCCATGAATTCGTAATGACCGACAATGTTTCAAAAGTATGTGTGTGTTTAATCTGCATTGAAAGCCATGTTTATGTTCTTTCTGGAGGTTAAGGAAGTTTTAACATTGGTGCTGTTAGTGAAGTGCAAACTGCTGTGGCAGGGAGGTGAAGATCTGCCACGTGTGGATGCTCTGCATCCCCACACAGGGCACCAGCTCAGCCCACACATGTGACAAGCAGTTTTGCTCTGCATCAGCCTTTGTGACCTTGGCTAGTCACCCAAATTCACCTCATCCTGTGTATGTAGATTCCCCATCTCAGCCCAATCCAGTTGTATCACTTGTTTCTTTCTGCTTTGAAGATAGAAATGCAGGACCTCCATTCCAGCAGGCCAACACCAAGCTCTGGTGCAGGGAGTGAGGAGATCTCAGCTGCTGGAGGAGACCACTGACCCTTTGAGCTTGTGCTCTACAGTGCTTCCTGAGCAGCATCCTACACCAATGTGTTATCTGAGAATAAAGGTGCTTATTTCACTGATTGCTTTATGAATTTATTGTAGCTAAGTCTGCAGTGATTATGTTGGATCACCTATGGAGGCGATTCCTCTGTCCAGGGGAAACTGAAGTAGAGAATGAGGACCATACAGAGATTGAAGTGCTAAATTGGCATTTGAGAGACCTTAGTTTAATTTTTTCCACTTAATTTCTTAGCTTAATTTCTTCATTGGACAAACCACAAAGTCTCCCACTTCTACCATTTCCAAAATGAATGTGGAAATTTCATTGAATTTGCCTTCTGGGGCAGCAAGCAAAACATGAAGAACGCTGAGGTGGTGGGGCTACATAAATACCTCTCAGGGAGATCCAGGTGGATGTGCACAAAGAGCTTAAGTTCATGATATTCATCAATGTAGATTGGAGGAGCTGTGCTGATGCAGAAGGAGAGTGAGACTCACAGTCACTCACAATGGTAAGGCCCTACAATGAGGTCTCCTGATTCTTGAAGCCTGCTTGAAGCAGCAGATTATTTTCCTTGGTTCCCCTCTGCTCAATTACTCCAGCCACTTTTCCTGGTGACCAGGCAAGCAGAAATATTCAGCTCAGTCCATCCACTGTTATTTCTCCTGCTCTGACTCTGCCATCACTACCTTTGGAGTCTCTAGGGAGGACAGCAATAGCAGTGGCATCTTCACAGCTGCTCTACAAGTTTCATCTGTACAAAATGTACCATTCATAATGAATCACTTCAATGAAAAAATGGAAGAAAAAACCCAAAAACTTTCAAAAATCTTTTGGGCTTTAAAACTTTAAGGAAATGAACACTTTTTTTGGCCACATAAGCTTCACAGTACTTCTCTATTTGGGTGGAACAGGATAATCCCCAAAAGCCACACCCAAGTAATTCCAGTATTTCTGCTAATGTGTGTACACTTCACTTCTGTAACCTGAACTAGCATGTTCCCAGCTAGCTCAGGTATTTCTGCATGGCACTCCATGGAATAAACACATCCCAGTTGCCCCTAGGCCAATGTCCTGTCTTATGAGTGTCATTCACACCAACTGAAAGCATTTCCTTTTCCTTCCACCTCAGTTTTGCTCTGGTCCTGCTGGAGTTGATATGCTGGGTGATGGAGGCATAAGGCAAAGGGTAGAGGGACTGTGCAAGAAGAGAGGTTTAAAAGAAGCTTCCAAAATCCCATGGAAATATATGAAGGCAAGATAGAGGAGCATATATATGGATTGAACAAGGACTAGGATGCTTGAGAGAATACTTAAATTGGATTAGTCATGAAGGTGATCTAGAGAAATGAGGAAATGGAAGAAAATTTTAAATGTCCAAGGACAGAGTCACTGGTCGCATTATCAAAAGAGGCATTTAAAGGGAAAATAAAGTGAGTTTCATGGCAGATTGCATTTTCTGACTTGTATAATGGATTTGAATTTATTTCTTCAACTGGAAGTGCAGTATTGAGGAAACCATGCTCTTGTCTTATGTTTAATGAAAAATAACAGTCACCAGGGATGTGGGTAGGACTATGTTGCATCATACAGGTCTATCATATTTAAAAAATCCTGGACATGGTAGATATCAAGCCATAAGTCTTTATTTTTCCTTAAGTGGCTCAACTGACTTCACCTGCCATCTCTTGGAGGAACATTTCTGGTCTCTCTCTGGGACCAGAAGAGGAAAAGTGAGTCCAGTCAGTCATTGCTTAGGATGAAGACAGCTGCATCATGCACATGTCAGTGACAGCTAAGACTGAACTAGGGAGATCCTCTTCACTTTTCTTCTTTGGAAGGCCACAGCCCTCAGCTAACCAGAGAGATAGTCCTGATAACAGCAGAGGGTTTTAAGATTCTTGTGACCTTCAGCTCTGCTGCCAGAGCAAATCTCTGTCCTTCCTGAGAATTACATCAACTGAAACTCCCCAGTACTGCCCAGTGGACATGCAGATTCAGGGTGACCCTTCAGGATTAGTGGATATTTTTCTGGCGGTTGCTGTTTCCCAGATGTGAGCACACTGACTCAGTGGAACCAGGTATGGCACAGCCACCCTGGCAGCAGAATTTCTCCTTTCGCAGCGCTGGGACCCTAAAGTGCTCCCCAGGTCTGGGTGAGCAGGGCATGGTGAGAGGTGGTTTCCAGCCCATGCCATGCCATCAGGCCATTCAGAGCAAACAAACGTGGCCTCTGGGGGTCCTTGCAGACAGCCTGGCACCAGTCCTGAGCTCTGGGAGCTTCGTGTGGAGATGCTCTGTGGTCTGTCCTGGGAGAAATGACCTTCAGATAGTATGAAGCGAATGGTGGCTCACACCGTGAAACCCACCACAAATATTTTATTACAGCCTGGTAAAAAGGACAAGTTTTTGCTTGTGCAGAAGCTGGGATTTTACTGAGCTGAAAACAGAAATACAACTCAGATCAGGACAGTGCTTCACAGTTCCCACAAGTTGTTACACTGCATCCACCTCTGTAAACTGCATGATCCAGCTATTTTTTATGTGCTTCTTCTTTCTGTTTCTAAGCTTTCTCTTTTGTGCACTAGTGGTGAGGCAAACATTTACAATTAACAATATGCTCTTCCCTTAAAAAGATTTTGGCTTCCTGGTTGGATTGATTAGCGCATGGATGATTAGTGCATGGATGTCTTTGAGGCACCAAATGACAAAATAAAGGTGCTTGTCCGTGCTGCCAAAAGGTCCAGTTCATCTGTGACAAAACTCCAGGGAAAAATAACCCAACAGTCCAACAATGGACTTGTAACACAGCTGGATTTGACTCAGACCTTCAGTGTTCAGTGTTATTCTCTCAGAAAGCTAACATTGATTCAGAGTATCCATTGCAGAGCCAAAAGCTAAACCACATGGTGGGGAGGGCAAAGGGAGAGGTGGAGGCGATTTGCAAATGGAAGACTGTGTGCATTATTCAGGCTTTAACATTGCTTGCATTCATGCAGCAATGCCCTTCAGTTAGGGAAAGCATCACAAGCCCAGCTCCTGTTTGGCAGGGTGAATGAAAGGCATCTCACAGAATCTGTATGTGAGACCATTAGCCTGACGTCTGAGGCACTGCAAAAGCTCCACTGATAAACCACACCTCTTGAAGGAGCCTGGTATCCTTACATCACTGACACAGGCAAAGCACTCAGAATTGTGCCAATAGGACCTTGTCTACTGTCTGCTCTCCTTGCCAACATTTTCCACTGTTGCCACCCAGGGGACACAAATACAGGAACATACTGGGAAGAAAAAAAAAAGGAGAGAGAGAATAAAAAGAATGATTTTGTCTCATCATTTAAAAGGTAATTTCATAAATTTGGGTGTGGGCTCTGGAATTAGTGCACTGGCAGAAACAGAATCCCAGTCATTACATGGCAGTTCTCATCAGTAGCTCTTTGACTGCTCCAACAATGGAGGGCTGTACTGTGGACCCGCATTTTCTAGGAGAGTGTGCTGCAAGGCCTGCAGGAGAAAGGCAACTCAAGGCTGTGGGCAGTCCAAGGGGGGAGCCAAGATCAAAACCAGGTCTCTAGATTCAAAGCCTTGTCAGTGGACAGCAGGGCTTCCCAAGGTTGCTTTTTTCATCTGCAGATGGAACAAAATTAGTTGACAGAGTGTTAAAGATTCCTCTGACCATCAGGAGCCACACTCCTGTGTTATTCTGGAGAAAAAACCTGGCAGGTCTTCAACATCACAAAACCCTGAACACTCACAGGCTGTGAGCACCCAGTTAGTTGTCACCAAGCTGACTGATACTGGTTCACTGGTGGAGAAGTAGCCATTTTCAGACAAAATGTTTTAGCTACCAGCTTCAACTCTTGTAAACATTTAAATATAGAAACTGTTCACAATCTTTTATCTTATTGCTTTGTGGGGTTACCTGTGTGTCTTGAAGACTCTTCCTGAAGCATTTTGGATCAGTAACCCTTTGAAACCCAAACTTGCCAAGTCCATCTTTGGATAAACCTCATCACTATCAGAGCAGTTGTGTGGGTGTATTTGGAAGCAATCCAAAGCAAATCCCAGATGAATTGCATAATTCTTGTGTAAAATAAAAATATATGGGGTAGGAAGAGTTTGTGGCGTTAGAGTAAAAGAGAGGAGGGGGAAGAGGGATGAGAGAAAGGATGTTAAACATAAAAACAATGTGATCCTACATCAAGTGAGAGGCTAAACAAAATGCTGTGCATGCGGAAAAGAAAACATTTTCTTTAATAGCAAATAGTCTTGAAAGATCAGGCTTTCTCATGTTACAAGATAATTGTAGGAAGGGATGTCAGGAGATCTCTAGTTCAACTTTCTGATAAAATCAGAACCAGATATGAGGTGCTTTGTCCTACTCTCCCTTTCTTGCATCTTTACAATTAATGTCCTGAAATCACACTCCTTAGGGACTTCTCTTGTCCTTCTCAAAACCAAGATGAAGCAAAACATGAAAGTCTTCCTTTGGCTGACGCTGTTCAAACAATCAGTGTCAGTCCTATCCAGTATCATCAGTGTAATCCCAGAGAGGTGCTGCCATGGGACACCCATTAGATAATGCTGCTCTGAGTGGTCTTCTGGATCTTTTTCATTTGTGGTGGCTTTGGCCTCAGAGGCTCCTCCTGCAGTTAGCCAGACAAGCTGAGAACAGGAGACCAAGTGATGCTTGACACTTTTCTTCCTCACCCATCCTGATAAGAGAAATCACAGTTTGGAATCAAAATACCAGGGAAGTTCTTGTCTCCTCCCTGCCTGATTGCCTCGAATGTTCCTGCAGCTTAAATACACATCCACACAACTTGAGAAACCCAAGATAGGGAGGAGAGCATGTAGGTTCCAGCTGGGCTAAGGGACATTAACAGATGTATGGTACAAATTATTTCTTAGCACTCTTGCTGTGATTGCTATTTCTGTCCAAGATTTCTAGGCTGGTATGAAGGGATAATTATTCACATAACCATGAGGATTCTGGGCTGAATGCGCCAGGACTGTAGTGCCTCTGTGTCCCAAACACATGCCTGTTTGATGATCTAAGCACAGGCTAGGTTAGCCAAATTGCAACTTTGAAAATACCCACACACACCCTCATGCTCCCAAAAAATTGTTTTTTCAGAAGTGCTTGGATGGTATTTTTATGACCTTAAAAAGATGTGATATTCGGGAGCAATGTGGCTTTTTCTGAAAATTGGGCTAGTAAGGCAAAAAAAATTCTGAGGATTATGCACCAGGCTATGAGAAACTCCTGGTGCTGTAGGAAAGCTTCTAAGGTCCATGAAGCATTTGAGTGGTATTTGACCATAAACCTCAAACACAGAAGAGCAATGTGTGAGGCATTAACACACTTTGGAAGAGGAGGTTTTTCAGCTAGGATGAGACTACTAGGGCTCTCACAAAAACGAACATTTGGGAAAAACTTACATTATAAAAATGACTGCTTTTGGAAAGCCTGCATCACATCAGAAAAGACCAGAATTTTAGAGTTATTTTGTAGCTTCTGTTGCAACTACAGTCCTATAAGATTTTTGGTAAGTCCATGAAAGATGCCTAATTCCCATTAGTTTCAGTGTAAATTATCACAAAGAATCACCCATTTTCACCTTTTATGTGTTTAAATATCTTTAACAGCCTAGAACTTCAAAGTTAGGCTGGACAGACTGTGAACTGAGTTGTGGGTAGCAAACTGAGTTTTATGACACCAAAACCAGGCTGCATTCTGCAGAAGACAGAAGTCTGAAAATAACAACAATAATCAACAAAAATAACCTGAAAAACCACCCATAATACTGAAATATCATCAGCTCTTGGAAGGAATTATATTAAATTTACAAAATTAGGTAGCTATTAAAGAAAAATTCTTGGTGCAGGGTTCCTGCTAGGAAACAAGTAGGGTTTCCCACCCTGGAAAATACAAACTGTTCATCAACATATTATCAAAAAGTCAACAGGAGATAATGATATTGATGCAATTACATGTGAGTCAATTAGTTATTGTTCCTGCCCTAAACAAAAGGATTATTTTCAGGCTAGGCTTGTTGTTAGATAATAACTGTGGTGACAGATATCTAGAAATAAGGCAGTGCTCAGGTGGTTTCCAGGCAGAGCAATTGTGAGCTATCAATAGAGCATTTCTCATGGAGGTACTAAATTTAAAAATTAATTCATATTATTCTACATGGTATTGTTCTAGTGGTTTCGGGGGTTTTCCTTAGTGGTGTTGTTGAGTAATTAAGGTTTCTCTGATGCTGTTTAAGAACAATAACAGGAAGTTCAGAGAAATTACTCTTAATTATGTATAACATAGGTTAATTCCTGTCCTGCTTTGATTAGAGTCTATAAGAGCCCCAAGCCATGCAGGTTGGCCATTAGAACAGAAAGACCCTTGAATTTGGGTCAAATATCTAATGAAGACGAATTTGGAGGATCTACACACAGTCAAACATGGTGGCAGTTTCACCACCCAATTTTTGACATTTAACACCCAGCACTGAGTGTCCTCAGTGCCACTGCTTTTATTGGATGGACCCAATGGAGTCCAAATGCACCCTCACACGAGGACCTCACAGCATTTAACTTCTTTGTGCCCCACCTCAACAGTAAAATGGAACAATAATAAAATGAAAGTGCATGTTTGGGGTTTTTTTCATATATTAGACTCTTACTCTATATTAGACTCTTATTATGTGCAAAATCACTTAAGAGGATAGAAGCCTTTTTTTCCTCATAAGAGCAGAGGGAACTCAATACCACTCACCTTTCAGCAGGATACTTCTCTTCCTCATCAGTGCTCATATTTATACATTTTCATGTAATTAGACTGGGAAATTAACATCTCATGGGCCAGACCTTCCAAACCATGGCACTCAAACTGGGACAGATCATCACTGCTTATTTCTCTTTATAATGATTCTCCAGTTATCCAGGGGAGGATTACACTACCCTTTAATAAAAGCTGTGAAGTCATTCCCCCAAGTCTGACCACATTCTTTTTCTGTAAAAGGACATGGAAGGAGCGTGAGAATTTGAATGTGAAAAGACCAACAGATTTGCATTTCGAGGCTTCTAGTTCAGGTTCCTCCTTTGATGTTGACTTCTCTTCTGAAAGCTGAAAGGACTGGTTTGTCTTTAGTCTGTGGTACAGTTTTCTTAAATTAGAGATGATTTATTTGGGGGATTTTGATGTGGCTTGTTTCCTATGACCAGCACTGAGTCGTCCGAATTCATCTTCTTTAGATATTTGACTCAAATTCAAAGGTCTTTCTGTTTAAAAGGGACAAATTAAAAAGATGGAAAAGGAGTAAAGTTTTATATAGTGGTCCTAACATCATTATCTTCCTTCTCTACTCTCCATCCCTTTACAAAATTTACTTTGTATTCTACTGCCAAGACTGTTCCTCATTCCTGTCTCCTTCCTTAATTTCATGTAAATACTGGGAAAAATACTGCACACCTCAGCCAGGCAAATCTCTCATTGAAACCAATGGAAATATTACCTGAGTAAGGTTGAGAGCAGTTGGTCCTCCACTCAAAGGAAAGGGAAAAAGTCACCAAGAAATCAAAACACCCTGTGTTCTTACTCATTAAAGAGGGGACAGGAGGTTCAGGAAGGTTTAGGTAGGGTTTGGGGGTATTATTTTTAGAAGAAAACCGTAAGTTTGGTGTTGCTGCCAGCATGAGCACATGAAGTTTCAATTTGTGGTTTCTCTTTATGCAGTACATTTTGAAATTGGAATTTAAAACAAAATATACATCTCCCTGTCTGACTGTGTATATAACAATTTGTCATTTCTTAGTGGGAATTTGAAACTATTTTTGGTGTTCAGAAATAATCTTCTGTCCCTTTCCTTCACCTTCCTCCCCCCATCCCACTAACAAATTACTCTTTAATCAACCTCTATAGAGTTTTAGAACTTTCCTTACTCTTGCAGTAAGGAAAATAGTGACAGGAAATTAATAATTATTGAGGAATGGGGCTATATTTTCATTTCCTGGCCCCTTTGGAGTTAAACATTGAGTTGGAGGTATTTGTCAAAAAGCTGAACAGAGCAGTTACCTGCAGATTCATTTTAATGAACCCCATTCAAGAACAATGCTCTCTGAAAATACATATATCATTATGAGAATAGCAAATCCTCCTAAAGCCAGAGCACTTGTGCTTTATACCAGTGCTTGAATAAGAATAAAATCCCTGCCAAGGGAGAGGTCTGGCAGCACAGTTGGTGTGCTGACCTTCAACGTCACAGGTTTGGTTAGGCAGGACATCAACATGGAGCCCTTTGGCCACCCCTAAGCTGTGCCATGGGCTGAGCCCCAGGCATGGGGGGACCATGAGGTGTCTGACTTGGCTTACCTAATGATGGCACTGTGACCCCTCACAATGGCACTGTGACCCCTCACAATGGCACTGTCACTCCTAACCAAAGTGTTTGACCCCTTCAAGCTGACCACCATCATTTCCCAAATCAACTTCTCACCTCAGCACACAGCAGCTGCTGTTTCGGAGCTCCAACCAGGATAAAGGTGGACACAACATACCAGGCATCTCCTCTCCACCCCTCTCCTGGTCTTTATCACCAAAGGGCCTGAACTAAATCATCTTTCTGCTCCACCTTTGGAGTTAGGGCTCTTCCCTGAGCCTGATCCTGGTGAATTCTGCTGAGCCCAGGTGTCTGAGGACATTCAGAAGGCAGTCCTGGGTCAGGGCAATGATCTTCCTTACACACTGTGCTAAAAATGGATGCCAGGGAAGCATACAAAGACCAAATAAAAACATCATTGTGTCTCCCTGCAAATTCCTCGAGCTCTAGGGCTTAGTGGCTCATGGATTCCCTAAGTCACTGGCTGCTGCTCTTGCAGTTAATATTTGGTTGGTTTTCCCTCTGTGATCTATTTGGGCTGGTCACTTTTTGATGCTCTGTAGACTTTTAGCCTCCCCAACATCCTGTGGTAAAGAGACCCACAGTTCAACCCAGTGTTGTATGAGGAAATGCCTCTTCCTTTTGGTTTCAAACCTGCCTCCTATTAGTTTCACAGTTGACTTCCATGAATTTTGTATTAGGAAATGAGCAGCCTTTCATTTCCTAATTGCTTTCTCTACACTTCTCTCAACTTCACATATCAGAGGTGATTATTCCACCTTTGTATGGGTGCCATACCATACCCTGAAAGCTTCTTTTTGCCTTTTCTGTGTCTGTATTGGGCAATACAAGTTTTTAGATTGTTGTAATTAATATTTTTATTAGACTTAGATCTATAGCTACAAATACCAAACTAGATTTTGGATAAGACACTTCTTTGCTGCTTTTATATTTTAGATCTGGAGATCTCGTGTCTGTCTGATCTTGTGTTTACTTTATTTTATTTTTTTTTCTACTGTTCCAAGAAGAGATGTCCATTTGCAGGTGTTGTTTGTCTACATTCACTTGCAACTACAGTAGAAGTTTTACGACGAAGTTTTTAAGGTGCAGTGTCTGGACTGGTGTACACTATTGGAGATGTGTTCGTGCCATAGACTTACAAAGTGGCATAAGGACTTTTTCTTTTATGTTTTCCTCTCCAAGTAGCTCTTAAATTCAAACAGAGGAGATTTTTCTGACTGCTACAGAACATCAAGTTGCTTTTTATAGATCTGTCTGTCATCCTTCCAAGGTCTCTTTCCTAAAAGGTATTGGCTAATACCAGAGCATATCTGAAGAGCATGTCATTACACACATTAATTGAGGGGACTTTTTCCTTAGGTGCCTTACTCTGATTAATCAGTGCTGAATTCCTTCTGGCATTTTTTCATCAGTATTGTGAAGCTGACTTATTGGGTCTGCATGTCTTCATGGTAAACTTTCATTTTTACTCTGGGCAGTCCTGCCTGGGCTGGTGAGCAAGGTCTGTGCTTTCACCAGACATGGAGGCCATTTAAATAAATAAACATGTGTGTGTTGCACAGCTCCAGCATAAACAGACTTACTTGGAAAGCCCCCAGCAAACATTCAGGAGCTGACCATTATTCCCTACTTATTGTTTCCCCTCTTTTACACAGGTATGTACATGCAGGTCTTACCTATCGCCCAGCAGGTTCTCTAACAGGCTTTGCTGAGGGGCTTTGTTGATTTTGTTTAAGAAACCCAGTTAGACTTTGTCAACCAATTCTCCTTTGTCTATGTGCTCACTGGATTCCTCGAAAAACACAGTAGATTTCTCTTCCTGTCACAGAAGCTCTTTGGATTATTCCCACATAAATTAACAAAGGTTATTTTCTCACCTGTCATGTTCCTTTTCCTTATTATAAGCTCTACCACTTCCTTGGTACCCAAACTTGTATGTTTCCACTAGAAGAATTTTATTTAAAAGGCAGGTTTAAATGAGAGCTCACACTCCACAGCCAGAAGATCCATTATTTCCAGCTTGCCTTTCTTTAGAACTCATTTAGTGAACAATATGTGATGCTGACAATTTATTTCTCCTGATATTTCTTCTTTGTCCTTGATTTGAGGCAGACAAAATATGCATTAAGGCCTCATGGTGAATAAATATGGAAAATAAAAACTCATTTCTCTTTTACGCTGTTGCTTTTTCTCATTGCTACTTTCATGACTTCACTGTCTACTGCTCTGCAAAATCTCTGCAAGACATTCATAATATAGCTCAGTAATTTATTATTGTTCAATCTTTATGCCTTTTTAAAGGTGATTCCAAACTAATTTTCAGATTTCTCTTTTTGAGTCTGCATATTTCGCAGAATCATGGAATCACAGAATAATTTGGTTTGGAAGGGGCCTTAAAGATCACCTAGTTCCATCCTTCTGCCTTGGGCAGGGGCACCTTCCTCTACAGCAGGTTGCCTAAAACCAGATCCAACCTGACCTGAAACACTTCCAGAGATGGGACATCCACATCATCTCTGGGCAACTTCTTCTAGTGTCTCACCACCCTTTATAGTTAATCTGCAGAAAATAGTTCTCTTCTTTTTTCCTCAGTTGAACAAAGCTTCACCTTTTTCAGGAATATGCCTTCTTTCTTCTAACAGCCTCTCTTATTCCCTTGCTTAGCCTTCCCATAGTTTGTTTCTTTGTCCTCTATATATGGTATTTTGGTGGATAGTGTGTATTTGATCAGAGCTGTCAGTAAGGAAGTATCCTCACAATTCTTTTATCTGCAAATAGTCCTTTTTACTAGCTTAAATGAGGTGCTTCATGCCTCAAAAAAATTGGAAAAAGCACATCCCTCACCAGTTGTCTCCCATCCAATGCAGCTTTTCTAATTATTTTCTTAACTTGTCAGTCTATCTTTACATTTTTGTTGCTTTTACTTGAGTTCCTTCAGTTACTCATCTGCCTGCAAGGACTTGTATTGCTGATGAATCTTATGTTGATGTTTACCTCTGCTTCTGACAAGTCCTCTGAAATCCAGGTAAGGTCTCAGCAGGTTTGAATAGAAACCTATGCAGAGATGTCAATCACCAGGATTGCTCAGGCCCACACACGGCTGCTTGTGCCTCCACAAAGAGAGTGCCACAAGATAATATCGCTATGTAAATAAATAAACAGAGCCTCTGATTCCCAATGTCATGTAAAGAGATGTGCAGACCAGTGCAATATGGCCCAAGGTTGGCACTGGGGCAAGAGTCAGCAGTATTTGGGGCTGAGAACAATAATTTCAATTTTTTTCTGGGTTGTTTGTTGGTTGGGTTTTTTTCTTTGTTTGGGGTTTTTTTGAGTCCATCACCTGTATGTCTCCACTCAATGAGTATTCAGCAGTATCTTCAATAGGAAGGATTGATATCCTGATGGTCACTTGATACACAAATTTTCTAGGTTTCACAGCTTGGTCTGAATTAGGTGTATTGAGGGGCTGCTTCTCTGTCATTATCAGTGAGGTCTTTGCTTTTGTGTCATTGGCAGTGCTGCAATGTGATCAGGAGGCAGGGACTGGTCTTGCCATTCATTCAGAAAGTTTATCCTCAACACAGAATAGTGTACCTGGACCTTACATTGAAAATTTCAAATCTGGCAAACCAGCACTTTCAAATAAGGGGAAAAAAATAAAAAAGGTGTCTATCAAAAGCACCTTGGCCAGAAGTCTGGATATCAAGTGACTTGGGAAGGGACACATTTCTCAGGAGATGTAAGGACATGACATAAGGTTTTTCATCCCAATTTATTCTCAGTGTCAGTAAACTTTGTATCTTTAAACTAGGACAACTCAAAGTCTACTACTGGCATCTCAGGGGATAGTAAATCCCAGCCGGGTGATGAAATTGACCCTGCAATGTTCACAAACATAGGTCAGCAGGAGGCTAAATGGATTCATAGGGTTTGGCAAGTGAGATGGAAACTCTGAAGATTACTGATGGGCTAACATCATACCATCAAGAAATTACTCTTTGGAGTATCCATGGAAAGTATACAGCAAACTCCCAGAAAATAAACTTTAATGTGAATCAGCCATCTGCCCAAAATCTGGATTTATATTGCAGCTGAGCTTTATTAAGAGTTTCAGGAGCACCAGTTCTGATGTGAAAATTTAGGTTCTTCAACAAGGTGTTGGCTCTGTTGAGTGAAGATATTCAGATCTGTTGGGTTAGATGAGGCAATAGGAGCCATGAGATGTAAAATAATGGCCACTAGGAGATAATAAGTTTCAGAAAGGATTGGAAATAAATATGTGAACACTTGCTTTTCACATTCTTGGCTAAAATTCTGTATTTACTTCACATTAGCACAGATGTTAACCAACCTACACATTCCTAAAGCAACTTTTGTCTCACACAACTGGTAGAAATGGACTGTATGTTTTTTTTATTTGATAAAACCTTTCTAAAGCAATAATCTGTATAGATGCAGAGATTTATTTGTGTTTAGAAACACAAGGTGCATCTAGAAGTCCCTTCTCAAAAAAGGGGGATGATGGAAGCCAATTACAGATCTCCAATTTCCAATACTGGTTCTGAGATTTTAGAAAAATTTACAGAGTATTTGGGAGTGCCAAAAATTAATTCATAATCTTAAAATATTTTGTGAATGCCATTGTCTCACAATTTGAATGTAACGTGTATGGATTACTGCTGCGATAGGAAAATAGAGTTCCACGTCTGTTCATTAATTAAAACATTTTTCCTCCATTAAACTTCTTCAGCATCAGAGCTGATTTTGAAAATCTTTACTTTATAATCATCCTCTTTGCAGAAAGAGCAGTGTCACCTGACATTTCCACCAAAAAAGGGTCCAACTAGCTGTGTTTTGCAGGAAATAAAATTTTAAAATGGCATCGATCATGCACTAGAAATGTGTGCACATACTGGGAGCCAAGTCAGCACTCTTGAGTGTTAGGGATCAGACTGGAGGTTGAAGGGGTCTCCTTCACAAAGGAGATCTGATGGTTTGGCACCTGCCCCTCACACTGCCAGACATTTCATTTCCTTTCTAATAGTTTCCTGTTTTGTGCATCTCAGATTAGTTCTTAAACCCATGGCTCTTAATAACAATGCATCCACCAACTTTTAGCATGGATATGAAAAAAGTGGTTAGCATACATTTTATACTTTAGTACAAATGATACTTTGACCTAAGATCTACCAGGTTTCAACTTCTAAACAACTGCTTTGATCAGGTGAGTTCATTCAGTAGTGATGTGGCAGCAACAATTCATAGCTGAGGAGTGGGAGAGAATCTTCACATCCAGTACAAGGCAGATATTGCCCCGTGCTGCGTCGGCCCTGATTTTACAACATTGCTTCCGTCATAAACACGTCTGTAAATCCTTGCTGGTTCACTTTGCTTTAGTGCTCATTTAAAACAAATGCAGCTCTGTAGCGTTTGAGAAAACACAGTGACAAAGCAAAAACCATAAAATTAAGCATAACTGAAGTGTTTGTTAAAACAAAACTGACGCCAATCTGGCACACTTGCATTTTATTCTGTTTTAGTGCTGGAATAGTTCCCTCCAGCAGAAAACAAACAAACAAAAAACCAACAAAAAGCTGCAACAACAATGACAACAAAAAACCCAAACAAAGAAGCAAACAAACAAAGCAACATAACCAACCAAACTAAATAAAAAGTCTGAACCTCAGAAAGGAAAATAATTCCGTCCAGGCTAAGGGTATTTCTGACAGTCCCAAAAGAATAACTTCACATGAAGGAAGCTGTTTTAAGAAACAAGGACATTAAGGTGATTTCCACATCATTTCAGGGCTGTCATTTTCTATGATGACATTATTATGCCAACTTTTTCAATCTTCTGTGCTTGAAGTCAAGCCTTGTCATAGAAGCCTGTGTTCCCAACACCTCCAAGAAGCAGAACTGCTTTAATGTAGGAACCAATATCCAGACTTTTAGGTGTCAGCATACCTGTGTGTAAGTGAAGGCATATGTTTGTAACTCTGTTGGTTTCCTTGTTAGGAGGAAGCTTATTGTTAATACCAGAGGGTCAAACTGTATGAAGTGAATTTGTGCAGGAATTCACCAAAACCACATCAGCTCTCTGACAGGAAGGACCTAAAGAAAGGAATTAGCAGGATCGGATGTGGTGCTTTCTGACAGACAGCCAAACCTACAAGGTCAAAACAAGAAGCCAGTGAAAAAATAGATTTATGTTTAAAATGAAATGTGCACAATTCCCCTTTTTATTGCCATGCTCTGCATTAAAGAACTATTGCATGGAAGTTTACATATCCAAAAGCCCTAGGCTCAAAAAGCCCATTTCACCATAACTTAGTCCTCACTCAGCAGGGCTGCAGATGCAGCATTTCTCGTGGTATTTTCCCCACTTTCTCCCCCAAAGGGACAGGGATCTGCATGACTTTTCCCAGGGATGTACATCCCAGGCTGCTTTGGAGCACCATGCAGCTGAGCCATCACAGGCAGCCATCACAAGCAAGGCTCCCTGCACGTTTCCCTCTCTCTTTACCCCATCCACCACCTTGCCCAGGGTTTTTAAGGACGTTCTTCAGCCTGGAAAGGGGATGTTCCCATTGCCCAAGGTGGACTGTCAGAAGTGCACAGGATCCCTTTCCCTGTGAGTATGAGGCTTTGCTCATGCAGACCACATAACCACAGTGATAAGTACCTGCTTCCTGAGGCAGGGGAGCAAATGCCTTGCAAGAACAGTGCAAGAACCCACATTTCAAACTTCAGCCTGAAAGTGCTGACCTGTGCTGAAAATAACCTCAGCAGATTGCATGGAGAGGTTCATTGTTCTGTCTCAGACTCTCATGGTCTTAACTCTTCACTGGCAAATGTTCAGGTGGTGAGTAAGCTTCTCATTCCACTCTGTCCCTTATTAACGGGGTGGGAGCAGCTCCTTGGAGAGAACCCCCTTGTTCCACGTGCCTCATGTTTAACCTGATCCTGTCCTTCCAGGTCAGGCATCTCCAGAAGTGAATATCTTACAAATGGAAAGTATTTATCCTTCAAGATATTATCCTCCAGGTGAAGGGTGGTTCAGAAGAGTTTCCTGCTCTGTGCTTAAAAACTGCTTTATCAGCTTCAACAATTTTCTACACTTGTTTTCATCAGCGTGTTTTAGACATGCTTAGTGAGCTGTCAGCATCAAAACATCATTCGTTGTTCAGTTCTGCCCACCATGAAGGCACCTGAAAGGGGACCACTGTTCACCTCTCCTCAGGAGAAACCTCACTGGACCAAAAGTTGATTTACATGAGGACAGAGAGCTGAACAAGGCACCTGTAAGTGCACCTGTGTTATCCAAGGGGACAGCAGATTTCCATCCCCCCAGAATGGAATTTTCATCACTTTCCTTTTCATTCCAGCTGTGGGAAGCAGCAAAGTGATTTGTTTACTACACACGGCTCAGCTTTACCAGGTAAGAAGTTTTTACTAGGACTTGTAAACTCTGTGGTGGCACTGGGAGTAATTAGCACCATCTTTGCTCACGCTGCCTGCCCACGCCTGGGATGCACTCTGCACATCCCTAGGCCAACCTGCAAAACCTCTGCTCTGCTTTTTTACCCAAAAGGTCACCATTCCTTGCCCATAAACCAGAGCAGGAGAGAAATAAGAGGACACAAGTTGCTGCTGAAATGGGGCACACAGAGGTGTGGGTACAGTGCTCCTGAAGTTACTGCTGAGGTGCTGTGGCTTTGGCAAGATGTCTAGATGCACAGCTGGTTAATATAGACCCTTCTTTTCTCCAGAGCCACCTCAGAAACAGCTATTGATTCTTAAGGCAGTAATATTCATCTGGCATCTCATTCATTCCAAGTTAATTGCTTAAGTGGGTGGAAAAGGAAATTTGTGAAACGAAATGTGCTGCTGCATCAGGCATAAAGGAAACTTCGTCCCTATTAAGCTGAAAATGCTTCCCAAAGACAACACATAGGCTCTGCTGTGCTGAGGCACTTAAGTTCAATTCTTCAGTGGGGCCACTGTTTAAAGAGAGAATTACTAACTCAGTCACAGCAAGCTTCTGTGCTTCGACTTCCCAGTCGCTCAGTTTACTCTTCAGGATGGTTTCCCCTACAGCTTAAAAATATGACCTTGGAAAGAATTGCTAAATAAGTAAATACTTGAGTCTACCAGGGTTTTCTTCCTAGATCCTAACCCTGGCACAGGTTGAAGCCTTGCAACTATGTCCTATCTGCTAGGGAGGCTTCTGTTGGTATTGAGCGGCATATTGTTTAGAGAAATAACACATTTTCCTTACGGAAGGAGAGAAATATTCCAAATAAGCTGCTGGTCAAACACACATTTTTATGCATGTCAGCAGCTTGAGGAGAATAAGGAGAAGGGAGCAGTTTCATTTTAAGTGATTCACTGAAGAAAAGTTCCAGTTTACATTACCATGAATTTCTCCTTCAGAGTGCTTCTCATTTTCAGGATGCAATTTTGTGCTTCCTTCTCACAGCAGACTTTTCACAATCTGTGTAGCAGTGCTCATTTTAGAATTGGCTGTTTCACCTCTCTAAATAAAGCTACTTTAGTACCTGCATTAATTCCTTGCACTGGCCATTACTAACATTAAAACATGCCTTTATGCAGAGATGCTGCCACTGCAGCTATTCACTGAATTATTGAAAGTAGTTGGTGTCTTTTAAAGCAGCTCTTTTAATGTTTCTGTTCATTATTTGTTTTTACTTGTGACCTCCATTGTATTGGCTCACAGGTAAGTCTGGAGAAGTTTCTTTTCCCTGAATTAAGGCCTGGTGAAGGTTTGAGGGGTGTTCAAGGGATTGGCCCAGATGCCATCCTGGGGTCTGCTGCCATCAGCTTTCTTGTGCCTGTGAGCAATTTTCTCCAGGAAAAAAACCCAAAAAACAACAAACCAGTCAAAGGAGACTTTAATCCTCTGTGGAGTGTTTTTTCCTCCCCAGCTCTGGTACTGCCGTGTGACGAGCTGTTCTCTCCTTACACCTTAGCTACCAGCAGCCTCAAGGAGCCAATGCAACCCATGATTGCCAAAATAGAGACCTATTCCTGTGCTCTCATGGTCCTCAAGGCTCTCCAGCTCAGTGGCAGTAGGGCAAGCCAGGCATTGCCAGCTCCTGTGGGTTCCTAATCCAGAGATCCCGTTCCCAGCTCTTGGTTCAGGGACCTGGTGTGGTCTAGGAGTGCATGACTTTGCTGGAGAACATCTACTCCAACTGCAAGGGCCTGCTCAGTTTAAGTTTTCTCCAAAGGAAACAAAAAAAACCCTATATATTTTCCCCCTGAAGAAAATGCCATATTGTCATGTTTGTGGTTTTGTTTAAGGGGTGAGGTGCAAACTGCTGTGCAGTCAAATTCTGTGGGATATGGTTGAGTGGTCAGTTTAAGAGTTAAAATTACTGGCAGTCAGAGAAAGGTGAGAGAGAAGAAAAGGAGGAACAGCAAAGAACTAAAAGGAACTGTCAGAGATTGAAGTGGAGCAAGGCAAATCTGGAGGAATGGTGCTGAGAAAGTCAGGATTTTTTTGAAAGTGGCAGAACAAGTTTTGTGCAGTTTGGTGCAAGTCTGTAGCTGTGAATTCATTGGCCTTCCTTCAGGCATCAGCAAAACAGGCAAAAATTCTTCAAATTCAGTATTCCCTCATATTCTGCCTAAAGGAGCATTTTAGCTGCTTTTTTGGTACTGAAACACTTCACTTTGCTGCTCTGGAAGGAGGTGGCTGCAGTGAGGTAGGTAATGACAGCTGACAGCAAGATTTGGTGCTCAGGCAATGAGAACACCATTGACTTGCTGGGCCACTGGCTTCACCAAGGCTGAGGAAACAACAATTTAACCTGGATCTCTAAGCCTGTCCTTTTTCTATCAGGCACGCACAGAAACAGCAAATCATTCCCTCCTTCTCTATGTCAGCAACTTTCTTATTTCTGGAGAACCCCTCTGAAAACATTTCAGTGGATTTCCAACTTCAGTACTGCTTCCAGGGTTTGGCCCCCCAGGACTGCTGCTTTACTTTCTGCACAGCAAAACAAAGCTAGAAGTTTCTGTAAGGGTCTCTTGTAATGAAAATAAAGAGACTGACAAAAAATTAATCATTAATGCTCACTCCCACTGACATACCAAGTCTGTTCATCCTTGTGGCTCTTATTTTGCACTTGTTACTGCAGTGTGTGGTTTAGAAGTAACTTCATCCTTGCTCTTTTTATGGGCACTATTTCTAAACATAGGCGATTTCAGCAAAACAGCCACACACACCAGACACATACACCCCACCCCAAATACTAACCAGGCACTTCTGTAGGACAATGAATTTCATCTAGGGGAGGTGGAAATTATTTACAAGAAAGAGACACTTGTAAGAAAAAAGCCCTAAGAAGAAAGCCTGTAAAGCTGCACCTTTGAACATAAAACAGCATTTTGTCTCTCAATCAAAACTGCTGCCCAGAGGACATGTCATACATTCTGTACAGCATCCACATTTCTACTGATGCAGAATGTCAAGGCAGCCACTCTGTCTAGCCCATGTCTGCCATTCCTGCTGGAGGGCAGAGTGAAAAACGAGCCTTACCTGTGACACTGCTCAACACCACAACAGCATCAGGCTCTGCCCAGAACCCTGGGATTTAATGCAGCGTTTCACAATCTCAGATGATTTTTAAGTGAAGCTTACAGGAGAGAAAGGCTGATGAATATTTACTCCGGAGTTTGTTCATGATTTGGCTGAGGTTACACTTCCAGAGCCTGTGACTGATGCTCTGCACTCTTGTTCATCAATGCACGGAGTGTTGGGGATGGTTGTGGAGCAACCTCCGTTTCAGAGGAAGAGTGTGCAAGTTCAACAAAACATTGGTGTCCAAAGGAGCCTGTGGTGAAGGAGACCTCTAAAGAGCTATTAATTGAGCTAAAAAGAAAACCTTGTGAGAACACTTCAGCTTTCATAGGTTTTCTGCCCTGGGGAGATCTGTAAAGGGGGAGCCGAAAGATAAAGAAACCTACTCATATTTGCCTGTTTGTTTGCCTTGGTGTCAGTTATCTGGTACTTGATAAATGCAGGAATTGTATTCACTCAACTGCTAGGATGATGAAATTTTACTTTCTTCATCTGCTGTGGTTCTGGCAAGACATAAAGAATAACAAAAACCAAGTTATTAGGAAACTCAATGGCTGAACCCTGGAATTGCTCAGGTTTAACTGACCTCTCTCAATGAGAACAGTACTCACTGCCTTCATATTTTAGGCTTAGGTCAGGAACCAAGCTCCTGAATAAATGTGCAAACCTTCCCAAAGTCTTGAGTTTGGTCTATTGAGGCTTTCATCTGCCTTCCAGAGAGATTAGAAATGGTACTAGAAGAAATAATTTCTGGAATCCAGGATGAGTGAGAGTCTCACAAATCACTCCAATACAGGTTTAGTTCCAGAAATAAGGGAAGAGCACTGCAGAGCACTCAGTTATTCTGCTATTTTTTCCTGTAGGAGAAAAGTAGTCATTCATATATCTGGACAAACTTGCCTTGCTTCCTTTCCAACTTAAATGAACACTTTGCTCTCAGTTTGGCTTCAGTACACAACAGTGAAAATGAGAAAAGAATCCAACAACACATTAATAGATTCCAGAAATTCTGTACAATGTCAATAAAGAGGTCGCTGAGCTATTTCAAAAAATGTGAAGTATTTGCAAGATATCATGAAGTGAAAGAAATTGTTCCTCTTATGGCTCATAACAGAAGCCCTAGGAAATGTAGAAAGGATTCCAATTATTATTTTATCAGAAAAAAATAATAATTGATTTATATTTAAGCTAAATTGTAGTAATTTATTAGAAAGATTGTTTCACTTGTAACCAAATAACTTGATTTGCAGCATGTCATTTCCACTGAGTGCAAATTTCAGGCAAACAGAAAATCCTGTTCTGCTAAATGGTTTCATCATCTTTTGTATAAATATTCTACAAATGCTTATGGTTGTGCTAGCCCTAAATGAAAGACATTTTTTCAGAAAAGGCAAGGAACAAGTCCAATAAAATTAGTAAAATACTGATAGGTCTAATAGGAGACATCTAATTAACAGTAAGTCAAAAGTCACCTATGGATTAAATCAGTGCAAACACTTTTTCCTACATGGTAAAGGAGGAATTGAGGTGTCCAAAGTCATCTCTAACACAGGCAGCAGACAACTGGTAGGAATCTGAATTTTGGACAAATGTTTCTCCAGGAACATCTGGACCAAACATAAGCTCCAATTTCCTCTGGTGGAGTTGAGTCTCTGGTGGTTTTGCTCTTCAGCTGTAAAATGGAGGCATCTACTGTATTTTCCTTCCTCACCAGAATGTTGCGGGACTGACTCAGAATAAAACTTTCAACAGCAGGCTCTGAGGAGCGGGGGGGTTGTCTGAGATGTTAGTTTGCATTGCAGCGTCAGGAATGGTATCCACTTGATGGTCTGATTACTACAGGGATTGCTTTCTATGCAAGTGCTAAGAAAAGAATTAGAAAATGTCAGATTTCCACTTCCCATTACCTTGTTTCCTTTCTCGAGGGCTGCTTTTTTGGGTTTACAGAATGAGATTAGTTATCACAAACTGTGGATATCACTATTTATTCAGCTTGTCAAGATGGATTTTTTTTATTGCCTAGAAGGGAGTGCCTGCTATTTCCATTTTCCTGAGAAAAATGGGAGTTAAGACATATATCTGGAAGCAGCCTATAGTGATGACACATGAGATCACAGACCTCTGACCACACCAGGGATTTCAAAGAGAATTTAAACACCTTAAACATTGTGGTGGGCTTGGTCACACCATCCTACCAAAGTCATTTTAGGCTGGTTCAGGTAACTGAATTTAATTCTCCAGAATCTGATTGTTGCTGCTGTCGTGGCACCATCCTTCATTGCTTTGTTTTATTTTCACCAAGCAAGAGTAAATGCCAAGCACCTGATGAGAGTTAGCAATTCTTGTTTATGAATACATCCACTACAGAACCCAGAATGTGGAATCTCTTGTTCTGCTGATTCATCCATACACCTAATTTGGTTTTCATTTCCACCCACCTCAGTTTAAGACCCAGTGCTATGTAAGTGATAGAAAGACACAGGCATCTTTCTAAGTGTGATTTCTGGGGAATAAACTGAATTAAAAACTTGGTCTTCAAAGAAGAATCTGGTAAAGGAAAACAAGGTTATTCTGAAAAACACCACTGTTTATTGTGTCCCTGGAGATCTTATCATTCCAGAATAGCTGCAGACCTCACAAACACTGGAGAACATAGGAAATCTTGTGTTTTATCATGAATATTTTTTTAAATTCACTTTAAAATAGTAAAAAAATCCAGCCTCCACTGAATTCCTGTACATTCAAAGGCAAAATGTAAATATTCCCCTAGAGAACAGTCTACTGGACAACTAAGGAAATGGAGAAAATGAAATTCAGGTGAATATATAATAAAAAACAACTCCTTTCATGTAGCTGCATTATTATAATTCATCTCTAACCTCTTGCTGAATTCTTAATGATGACAAAACTAATTTGTGGCAGTGGCATTAATGTTGAAATATCACACTTCAGCACAGCTTTTTTTCATTCTCTGAACTTTCATTTTCTTCCTCACTTTTCTGACTTTTCCACCTCTGCTCTCTGATATACTGTATAGGGGTTTCTAAAATTTTTCCAGCGCTTATTTTTGGGGGGAAGGGTTGCTTGTTTGTTTGGGGGTTTTTGGAAGGGAATAAACTTGTCACTAAAGAAATGTTAAAGGTCCTCTTTTGTCTCTGATACTGTTTCTGCATTTAAATCTCTGGCCAGGACTGACTCGACCATGCTGCTCAAAGCCTTTTCCTTTGTGTAGGCAATAATTCTAATCAGTGCCATTTCTGATTTAGGGAATTCGTCCTCTGACTTCATTAGAAATTGATAAGCTCATTTGCTAAATAGCCTCAAAAATTAGGTTTGTGTTGTCCTGAAAAAAAATATCGTCTTGTTCTTGGTATAAGTCTAAAGCAAATCAATTTTTTATCCTTCTCCATCTAAAGACCTCAGAATTCAGTGTATTCCCTTGTGTGCAGAGAGGTTGCAAATGTATTTCTGATTCCACTCATAGGTGAACAACCAGGGCACAGAGCAAAGAAGGGATTTGCCCAGGGCCATGCAGACACTTTGTGGAGAGCAGGGACCTGAACCAGCTTTCCCACATTCCTTCTCTGGTTCAGTGAAGAACCAAGGCAATTTCAGTCCTTAGACATCTCAGGGTTCTTTGCCTGACCTGCTCTCCTGTTTCCCAGCACAGCAGGCAGGTACAATATTTTCTGCAAGATCATTCCACTTTCCTAGAGTTCCAACTTACCTGCTTTACTATGGGTGTGCTCACTATTTCCCTCAGAAAATGTGGGCAGGAAGAATAGTGATTTTACCACCAGTCAAAGGTCTCCAGATTTAGCAGAAACATTGTCAGAGTGGCACTCCTGGTGGCTGAGCCACAGGCAAGGAGGCTTCCTGCAAATATGCCATGATTCTTCTTCTAGAAGTTGCTGGTATATATATAAATGCTTTTCTTTTTCTTTTTCTTTTTCTTTTTCTTTTTCTTTTTCTTTTTCTTTTTCTTTTTCTTTTTCTTTTTCTTTTTCTTTTTCTTTTTCTTTTTCTTTTTCTTTTTCTTTTTCTTTTTCTTTTTCTTTTTCTTTTTCTTTTTCTTTTTCTTTTTTCTTAATCTAGGGTTTCCTATTTAGAAATATGCAAGAGCTGCTGTGTCCTTTTCAAGGCTATAGGAATGATGAGTTACTTTTTGCCATCTCTGAAATATCTCCATTTGGAAAATCCAGAAGCTCCTTATGCCTTGTAATATTTTGGTGTAAGCAATACTCTAAATTGTTTACACCAGAGACTGTGCTTGCTTTAAAATGCTACCAATTTCTACAGTGAAGCCTAGTGTTTCTCAAACTTAGTAGGAAGAATAGAGGAAAAAAATTAAGTGATTAATGAATTCTATATCTTCACTGCACTGGTAAATTCTAAAACACTGCTCAGGAGACAAGAAAAAGGTTTTGAGGGATTCTAGGAACCTTTCTCATGTCTGTATGTGCAAAACACATGACAGTAAAACTAATTTGATTTATCTTCACATGACTGCTAGTGATAATTTCAGTCTGAGATTAACACCTGTATGTCAGCAGGGAATGTGGGCATGCATTGAGGGGGAGGACAGAACAGCAGTAACACTGTACAGCTCTTTATTAATTATCTGATAAAAGACTGCTGGTGAAAAAAATATGTGTTAAAACACCATCCTGATGTTCAATGCCCTTTAGTGAATGAGCAGTTTTACTAAGGCTTCTTGGTTCAGTATTTTTAGAACTGTTTAGTATGTTTAGAACTGTTCTTGGTATTTTCCTACTTAAATCTCATATGTATCATAGCTCACAAGATCCCTCTGTGCTCAGCCCCACAAAGATGGCAGAATCTTTAAGGGCACTGGTTTCACAACTGGCATCTATATTCTTTACAAGAAATAGTATTCAGGAGAAAGATTTCTGAGGTGATCACAGCAATAGCAGAAATTAGGTTGGCTGCTGCTAGAAAACCACAGCATTCCCCCAGTAAAATGTAACGATAGGTAGTGCTCATCCTATGAGCGAGATGCTTTATCCCAACACATCTTTCTGGGAAATACTGAATTACCACTCAGCTCCCTCCTGCCAGCCACCAGACACATCCCCCAAAAGGGCACCGTGTGGCCAGTGCCAGTGTGAGGTCTGCAGCTCCCCTGCCCTGCTGAGCCTCACCCAGGAGCTGCTGGATGCTGTCACCTCATTGATGCCCCATCAGACTTGTGGGGCCTCTCGTGCCTCCAACCACAGGCGACTCCGTGTCTCTGTGCCTCTGAGAAATGATGTGCTGGAGTGCTGGGCTCCTTTGGAAACAGAGCTGTGACTTCCCAGGCAGAAGCATCCACAGAGAGCTAAGGAAGGTTTCTGGGCAGCAGCCAAGCTAATTCCTGCTCTCATTTCCACCAAAATAAACCCGAAACTGTGTGACAGAAGCAGAGAAGCACATCAGCACCTCAAACCCCACACAGCTGAGATCCCTCTGCATCTGCACACAGCAGCACCTTCCCTGTGGACACGGGCATGCCCTGCCTGGGACACAATTGGCCCAGGGCTTGTGGAGTTTGTCCTCAATCCCCCTCTAGACGAGCTCTCCTTGCAATTCCAAAAACGTAGTTCGGTAGCACAGCACAGCTTGGCTGATGACGAGGGGACACAGAGCAACTTTGGAAACACAAACTGGCACGGGGAGAGAGTCTTCTTGGCTTTGAAAGGACAGCACACACGTTCAGAGCCAGAATGTGTAAAGGCTTTTGTTCACAAACAGAAATCCCTTGTGCTGACAGGCTCCGAACAAGGCTGGCACTCTTGTGAACGCAATATGAAAGTTGCCTTGTACTGGGATTAGCTGAGTGAACAGTTAGCAGCAAATAATGGACTCAGAAAATTTAGAAGGATAGTACTCCAATATTAAAAAAAAAAAAAAAAAAAAAAAAAAAAACAAAAAAAAAAAAAAAAAACCGAAAGAACAAAAAAACTGACTGTGAAAACTCTGCTGTTTTGACTTTGTTCTCTCTCTAAAATAGCAAATGTTTCAGGAGACTAGTCTTCAGCCCAAGAGTGGCTCATGGACTGCCTGTTACAAATATTCACTCTTCAAGGTGTGATACTCAGTCTGTGTACTGGGACTGTTGTCTCTGTGCACCTCTGGAGCAATGAACTGCTCCCTGCAGCAGCAGGACCCTTTTCCTCCACCTTACCCAAGGCTGTGTAAAGTGAGTAAGGTCAGATCTCTGTGCAAAGTCACAGAGGGATTCTCAGCCAAATTTGTCTTGCTCTGTCACAGGCACATCATAATGTCAGAGACACAAGCTCTGCTGGCAAAATTCTTACCTTCCTGGTAGAGGGTTCTTCAGAAAATGGAGTGTCCACATGGACACTCTCTCCTGGCCACAGCTCTCCCATCTGAGGCAGGATTGGCTTCCCTTGGACCAGGTGCTGCTCCATAAACTGGAGATGGAGCACAAACAGGCCAAGAAGCTCTCTTACATGCCTTGAAGGCTGATGTGGAGGAAAGAGGCTGAAGCCATATTGTTCCATATTGTGCTGTTGTGCTGAAATTTCTGTTTCTGATCAAAGCCCTGTATTTTACAGGCCACCTTTCTTATTTTTTAATTTCTCCTCAAAATAATTAATTAATTCCAGATCAGTTTTAAAAAAAAATTGCTCAAAAGTCACTTTTCTCTGTGAACATTCATATGTCCCAGCTTCTCCAGACCAAGCATTCTCCAAAGAGGTCATGAGCACAGACATTATAAAGTCCCAAGATTATTTCCAGCACCTTCTCCTCACTTCAGGCAGATATGAGGCTTGGTTCTGCACTACTGCTGTAATTTCACTGCAGTGGTTTAGATCCTACACCCTGTTGTGTTAATTACCTGGAATGGAGCTAATTATTACTGGATAAGTCAATTTATGCAATGTGACTAACACTGAGAGAAGAAGAGTGAGCTAAGCCTAAAAATTACTGGATTAAAAATTATGAGATTCAAAATTTTTTTTAAAGTAATTAGATTTTTCTCTTTGCTAAAACTGAGCTCCACATTTCCCTTCAGTTTCAAGTTTTTGGCAATGACAAGAAACTTCTTGCTGTCTCAAAGATCAGTGCCTTGCTGCTCTGCAGGGCTCGTCTGGGAAAGCACCAGCATTGGCAAAAGCTCCAGTGTTTTGTGGGACTGGGAGGGCTGTCCTGGGCAAGCAAGAAGCTCAGAGAGGGACCTCAGTGCCAAGGAAAGCAGAAGATGCACATGATTCAGCTCCATGTGAGAGCAGTTTGGGACTAACAAACACCCTTGAGTGGTTCCCTTGCATGGCTCAAGCCCTGTGTGTTGCCATCAGCTGTCTGGGAATGAGGATTTAGGGGTTTGTTGTTGTATTTCTTACATACCTGTCATAAGACTCTAGGTCCTAGAGTCACAGAATCATAGAAGGGTTTGAGTTCAAAGGGATCTTAAAGACCATCTTGTTCCAACCCCCTGCCATGGGCAGGGACCCCTCCCACTAGAGCAGGCTGCTCAAAGCCCCATCCAGCCTGGCCTTGAACACTTCCAGCAATAGGGCAGCCACAGCTTGTTCCAGTGCCACATCACCTTCACAATAGAGAATTTCTTCTTAATATCCAACCTAAATTTCCCCACTTTTAATTTGCATCCATTACTCCTTGTCCTGTCACTGCAGTTATTGATGAAGAGTCCCTCTCCAGCCTCCCTGTGGGCCCTGTTCAGACCCTGGAAGGCTGCTGTGAGGTCTCCACACAACCTCCCTTCTCCAGGTTGAACAGCCTCCCATTCCAAGCCTGTATTCACACCTCACACCCTGTCCCACCAGGCACCAGTGACCACTGAGGAGCCCCAAGGAGGTTGAGTGGAAGCAGTTCTGTGGGAATTCCAAGACCACTGGCAAGCCTGTGAGATCCAAGCCTGAGCCCAGGTGGGGAAGCTTCAGGTGTTTGAAAAGACACTTTAACCTGCTTTCCTCTCTGCCACACAATGTGAAGCAGCATCTGTTCCCCACTTGCAGGACATGCCTCCAAATGGGCCTTTTTTCCCCCTTTTCCACACTTACAACCCCTTCTTCATTTCTTTACTCAGTCACTATCTCACATAGAGGGACTCTATGCAAAACCATCTGAGAGTGAATGGGAAAGACCCTTCCACTGAATATGTGGTTAGGACTCACAGGCACAAACATTTTCCAGCAGCACTGAAAGGATTAATTGAAATGTTGAGCCAGAGCAGTAATTATTTTACCAAACAGTGAAACGCTATTCAGCCCTCACTTTTCAACTGCTACTGATGCAATCAAGGCCAAACGGAGCCAAGATATAAAATTACTGCTGCAGCCCAGCATTTTAAAAGCAATTAAAAGTGAGAGGTGCCCATGATTACAGTGTAAGAAAGAGGGTTTTCATTAAACAAATGGGTGTAATGCTTGCTCTGAAACCCTGCTTCCCAGCAAAACAAAACACACAGGACTGGACTCACTCCTGACTTTCCAGAATGAATCCATTCACTTGAGGAGAGTTACTCCAGATTTATTCGGTGAGATCAGAGTCACACCTGCACAATGAGGGACGTTAGAGGTGCTTTTGCTTTGCTTTGTGGTACTTTCCTGTACGTGTATTTTTGTCTCTTCCTATTTGCAGTTCAAATACCGGGACAACAATAAAAGTCCCAAAGAAGAAACTCAACTGGGCTGGGAGCAGGAAGTGAAAATATTCCAGTCTTCATGTTTATTCTTGCCATAGGAATAAATAGGGCTTGGTTCAGTGCACAGTTCTGTCACAGCATGTTGTGCAAGCCTAAGGTTTGCTTCTCCTTAGGCTGGTGAAGCTTCACTGACTGCTGTGAAATCACCTCTACAGTGAGCAAATAGAAGCTGGCTGATGCTCAGGGGGGACAGCAGTTATCTGGAACTGCTGAGTGATCTGCTCTCTCAGTGATCCTCACCCTCATGCTAGCAGTGAAGAGCCCTGCACATTTATCACTGTGAATCTGCCTCCTCTAGTCAGTGGAGGTGAAGGACATTTCCCCCATCTGCATTGCATGCTCTTATTTATCAACCATCTTTACACATTTTTGATCCTTAATACACTCTGAACTTCCAAAAAAATTCAACCACATTTGCTGAAATTTTCCATGTTTCATTTCTGACCAAAGGTGGGCCCTGATTTTTTGAAAAGCCAGAGGAAAATTCCATTGGCTGCTTGTGAGCTGAAAAGAAGTGCCAAAACAAAGAAACTCTTTCTCCCATTTGAGACATGTCTTTAGGGAGTGAAACACCAACCATCCAGCATAAAGGAGCTGCACACAAAACTCCACACTCCAAAACTTGAAAGGTCTCACTCCACCTTTCAACAGGCAATAGAGCTACACCTGGACTTGCACAAGAAATGCCAGCTTGGAAACCATATGATTCAGTTGGTTTTCCTATGCATCCAACCCAAACCCTGCAGAAACCTGCAGCATCTTTCCACCCATCTGATAACAACTCAGCTGGACCTGAATATCAGCAATAACATGGCTTCTGTCTGGGTATTGTCTGTTTTCTTGCTAGTTGGATACCTATCACCCCAAAAGGCTCCCTGCATGCCTTGTATCCACCTTTTGTCACCAAAGCAAACATTTTTCCTAACAACTATCCTGATTCTAGCCTGAATTGCCAAAAATTACCCTCTGACTCTGAACAGATAACATGGCCAGTAATTTTCTACCTTTCATGGCCAACACAGAGCTAGCTAGTCTCCTTCCAAAAGAACCAAGCCCTGGGAGAAAAAAAGATTTTCATAGGAGGAGGAGGAGGGACTATTCCATCATTGAAGTGATCTTGAAAGTTTGCAGAGATCTCCATGATCCAATAGTGGAAAGCTCTCCTGAATGCAATTGCCTGCATCACTTTGCTTTGGAAAGCATGAAGGATGCCAACCCTTCCTGCTATTTAATTTTCATTTTTGTTTCTTTCACTCCAGTTTCTGTTTCTTTCTGCCCATTGTGATGTTATCCCTAAGCTGCTGGGGGATTTTTATTCTTCCTCTCTGTGCTAGTGCCATCTGACTGGTTAGAGAGTAGAGCTGTTCAGCGCTCAGAAGGAGCTCTCTGGGGCAGGACTGGAGCACGTTAGGGAAGTTTATTATGGCCCCTGCCTGGGCTGGCACCCTGGGCTTGGGGTGGGTGCCTCCAGAGCTCAAAGGCCAGGCTATTGCAGGCCGGGGTTCAGAGCCAGGCTGCGGGGTTGGAGCAGCAGCAGCTCCGCTCCTTGCGGATTAGCACAGAGGGGGACTTGTGAGCGCTGCGTGTGATACCTGCTCGGGAGGTAAACAGAGGGTTTTAGTCTCCTGGCCTGTCTAACCAACTCCTTTGACAAGCTCTAAATTCACTTAAAGCCATGTAATTTGAACGTGCTGTGGGGTCCAAGTCTGCTTCACCCTTGATACTGCGTAAATGGGCCCATTAAGGTTTAGCCAAGTTTTGTGTGGTTTGTTCCCAAACAGTCACCGCGACGCCTACTTCGGGGAGATAAGCTCTCCTCTGCCAGAGCACAATGGGGACTGCTCACAGGATGAGAATCCACGGCTTTAAAATCATCAGAGGGGGGGAAAAAGAGCAAAACAAGAGCTGTGCCCAAAAAACGTTACTAAACCTCAGCAACTTCGCCATCCCAGATAAAGATGGTGTTTGCTAAGCTGTGATTTCATCAGCACTTGAATCATAAGCACAGTCTTTTATAAATCAGGCATAAACCTTTACCATGGGACAGAACTTTGCTTACAACTCATCATCTATGAGAGAAACTTTCTTTTTTCTTCCTAAGGTTAAGAAATTCAAACATTGTAGATACCTCTAAGTGCCAGGACAAGAAAATTGCATGCAGAAAAACATCATACTGCACTTACCTTTGATTCGAAGTTTTGGGAGTTTTTTGTGAAGTCACTGCAGCATCAATGCAGTCTCAGCCCTCAGATTGCGCTCACAGTCCTTGTCTGAAGCAGCACCAAACACCACTTGGCAGTCATATGAACCAGATGCAGTCTTCCATAACACTGAGTATGAGTCTCAAACAGGATGATTTGGCAAATCTGTTCCAAACTTCAACAAAAAGTACAAGCTGAACACTGTCACCTAAATAGTTCTGGGGCGAAAAATTCTGCCTTTTTGATTGGAACCATACCAACTTCTTCAAATCAACATCTGTGATTATCTTCAAGATATTTTTAAGATTCTATTTTTAAGATTTTTCCAGTGGCATCTTTGAGTAGGAGCCCAAATTATTGCCACAGGTAGGAAAAATCAGTTAAGAAGAAAGAAACAGGAAGCTGAGTAGCCCACAGATGCTGGTTGAAGCCACAGGGAACATAAGGTTGCAAAGGACCAGTATTCATCTGAGTTGTTGTTTTCAAACATCTTAGAAGAGAGCGTGGTTTAAAAAAAATTTGCTGAGAAATTGGACACATAAGAACTCACTGTTGGTCATGCTGTTATCCCCAGAGTAGGACATGGAGAGTTCATGCACAGAGCTGGGCAGGGTTAGAGCACTCCTGAGGGCACTGGGGGCAGACAAAGCACAGGGCCCCAAGCCTCCCAGCAGGGTCACAAACCATGCTCTTCCACACCCACAGCACTTGGTTAGAGCCAGGTCCTGGCAGTTTGAGCATGGCTGTGTGGGAGCACAGGCATTCAAAGCAAGGTCTTCTTGCAGCAGACTGCTCCTTGCCCAAAGAGAGCTGGCCAGATTGTGTTATGGCTATCTGCTATCACTGGCAATATTTGTTTTATCAGTTTTGTGCCTTAGTCATCTCTATGGCATGTAATAAGTTTGCAGTGGTGGGTTAACCCTCTTTTTGCTCTTATTATCCTTTGAAGGGCTGTGCTTGCAGTAGGCCCAGTGCAGAATAGTTTGGATGCTGATATATTCCCACCTTGAAGGCCAGTGAAGGGCTCCACCGACTGCTGCAGGGCAAATTTCCCTCTGTTTTTTTAAGAAGGAAGTAGCCCTGAACCCTTCCTGGAGCTGGACTCAACCTCACTTCACAGGACTCCTAAAGCCAAACCCCACCTTTCTGGTCCACACTTCAGACCCTGAGCCTCTGCAGCTTTCCAAGCCCCTCATCACTCTTCTCCTTCAGGTTTTCTGAGTGCACACAAACCTTCTGCATCATTCCCCGGTGTTTAGGCTCAGTAGTGTCCCTTTGCATTGTGAGCTGGATGAGATGAATGCCTTTATATCAGCTGGAAAGCAGGAAACATCACCCTGCAAAAACAGCAGCCATCCAAGCACCAAAGCTGCTGGCTCTCCAGGTGTATCTTGGCTCCACTCGGGCACATTTGCTTGCCTTCTTTAGCCCCTTGGTGTTGCTTTAATGATTTTCTCTATACCTGATGCTCTGTCCCTTGCCTAGGCTTCCCTCTCTTCCCTGTGTCAGTTTTCCAGCCCTCCGTGTGGAAAGGACCATCCCTCTTACACGGTGAGACTTCAGGGAAAGTGAATGAACAGAAGAGAGCACTTAGAGCCCAGACGTTGAAAGGCTTCTTACACAAAACACAAAAGAGCTTTTCTTCTCATCAGTGTTTTCAAGAGACAAAAGAAAACACATTTGCTGAAGTGTTCCTTGGAGATACTTTGTTTTGAAGTGGTTGAAGAATTTCGAATGTGAGATAAGGGGGAGACACTGGCATGGAGCAAGGATAACAGCTTGTTCCTCCAAGGGCTAGGATTAAATTGCAGGGAATGCTGGCACTCAGCCCAAGCTCAGCTTCCCCGGCCCCAACACTTGCTTGAAAAGGTAGGACTTGAAACATGTGCTTTGCACTCTCCTCTTATCATCTCCCTCCCTGCTTCAGCCATTGTTCATGTGCTCTGGCACTCACAAAGCCTGCATCTAGGCTTTGCTCAGGACAGCATTGATAAGCCAGATGATGAATGTGGAAAACTCCTCCCCGAGAGGGTTTGATTTGAGCTGCATTTGAAGTTGCTGGCAAAGCACTCTTCTGTTGTTTTTTGTTGTTCTGTGCCCAGCATCAGGACAGTGCCATTCTGCAGGAGGCTGCACAATGTGGAGCAGAGATGCTCCACTTACAGGTGACTCATTATCAGGCTGGCAGTACTTATTGCTGGATTATATCAGCTTCTGTTTTGACATTATGAAGCTCAGGATCTCTTCAATGAGCAGTTTGCACTCTGTCTCCTTACCTGCCTCTGCCTTTTTTTTTTCAGCAGCAGAGGCTTGCTTGCAGACATTTCAAGCTTAACATTATTCAAGCCAGAAACTGTGCAAATCACTCACTAAGTCCTCCCTGCTCAGTTTGCAGGCATTGCTGACAGATATGAGATATTTCACCTATCTAACCCTCAACACACAAGTTCTCACAGCAGATGGGTGAGTGGGGATTTTCATGTCCTCAAAGGCAGCATGGAGTGGCAGATTGGTCAAGTCTGTGAATCAGAAAATGCTGTGAGGCCTTTTTTTGTGTGCTGACAGAGAGTGTCAAGACCTGTGTTTGCCTACATCCATTTATCATGGCTTGGTATGTTCAAAAATGTTGTTGATCTTCATTAACTCTTTCATCTGTAAAAAAGCCAGAATCTTCATGCTGTCTTTGCAGCTGCATTCCTGGGGCTCCCAGGTTAATTGATTAATGAAGTGGAGCTGCTGGTATCTGTGTAAGAGAGGGCATCTTGATTTAATGTAGATACCAAAAAGATGGTCTGATGTAAACACAGGGGGCTGGTATGCAAAAAGAAAGACAGACCCCTGAGAGCCCTATGTGTTAAATGGCAAGGCAGAATAGCATTTTACCCTTTTAAAATAAGGGAGGAGGTGGGAGCTGGTGGAAATTAGGGCAGGAACCACAAAATGCCTTGTCTGAGATCAACAAGTTAGCAGTGGGACACCTAAAAGCTATGTGTCCCAGCTACAAATAAATCAACTTTCAGTTTTAGGTGTGTATGTCTTGTTAAGTATGTGAGCTATGTGTCTATCCCTGGCTTACTCATTATCTCCTGGTGAGAAATGAAGCACAGCCCCATCCCTAACTGGACAGAAGGTAGGGACACACACTGAGCCAGAAAGCTCCCTGCTGGCTCCTAAACCCAGCCCCTGTAAGGAGGTAAGCTTTGTGCTGCTCCCTATCTCAACCGCCAAGAGCAATTTTGGCGTGTACGAGCATGGCTGGGCTGCAGGTGATCCTGTGTTCATCATGTGCCCAGTCATAACAGGTCCAGATCCAACACAGCTAGGCACAAATATTATTATTGCAAAGGTTAGGATTCCCCAGGGGATCAAATAGAGTCATAAAGCCCACTTCCCAGCTAGGGTACAAAATATACTGGCACTGTACTGGGGCAAAAAAATGACCCATCAACATCAGAAATGTCAGTTTGAATCTTGATCTTCTTGTGACTTCGAAGGACACTGCTGTGTGGTTTGTGTTGGCTCAGTTTCATTTGGTTTAGGATTTTGGGAGACAAAATACAAATTCTAGCCCATATATCTTAAGTAGTTGTATCACAGAGTTTGGCCTGTGTTGTCTTTGACATATTGTATGCATGCAGCTTTATTTAAGTAACAGCTGGGATGTATGAACATATGTCATCCATCAAAGATTGGAGAGGGAAATGCATGAGCTGGTGCATTTTTGTATAACTTGCTGTCATCACATTCAAAAAGAATTAAGTCTCAAACAAAAATACTTGTTGCTCCATCTGACCATGGAAATCTTCCTTTAACCTTATGGCCTGCATGGTTGAGTAACTGTACGGAAAAGTTTAAGTGGATAGTGCAGACATCAAAAGAACCCCATCCATTATAAATTATTGGAGTCTCTTGTGCTTCAAAAAAAACCCAGAGTCAGATTCTGTTTGTGTTCCTGTGGGTTGTTGTTGTTGTTTTAACCTGTTTCTTTAACTTCTTATTTTGATGCTGACTGTGCCCATCAGCCAAAGCCTAAAAATAATCATAAAAACAGGGACTGTAAGCTCTGTGGAGTTAGGACACTTCATGTTTCACTCCTGGAGTGGCAGGGACCTGTTCAAATATAGAAATAAATGTTAGCGATTTGGGGCCCTTTCATGGACTGACAAACCTTAAGGGATTGAAGCCCCTAGGGAAAATATTGTGTGTCTATGGGGACTTTGTAGAGGGCATCAGATTCTCACTTTCCCAGGTAACACAGGTGATATGGATGTGATACAGGGGATGGGAGAGCCTGTGGAGGTCAGAGCACACCTTTGTGGGATGGATGAAATTCCACCCAAATCGAGACAGTGTCTGAAATTCACTGTTTTGCTAAAATAGCTTCTCTACAAAAGCTCCAAAAGATCCAAACACTGGCTACTGCTCACTTTAGCCTCGCTCAGACAGCAAAGGCAGCTGGACTTTGGAACACTGAATCTAGGCTAGGATAGCCTTTGTTCTTCATGCCACATTAGCAAAGTCAGTGAGGCATAAAGGAAAGACATGAAAATTGTATTTATCTTCTGCCTATCTCACCTACAGATCTACAGATTGTCTTCCCCCATCCTCAGAATACAGAAGCTGACATTTTAAAGAAGACCCAAAGCTGATCTAATCCAGCATCTTGACTCTGACAGTAGCCAGTGGCAAATACTTGAGATAACTGCATTAAATCATGACTGCAGGCAAATTTTAAGCAATCTTCCCTCTCAGAATACTCCTTTTGCATTGGAATCGTTAAGGAATTACTTCATCTCTTAACAGGGAGTAATAGCCCTCCAAATGTACTTGCTGTTAGGATGCTTAATTTACACCCAGGTATCTTCATTATTGCTAGGAATATACCTTCTGGATATGGCTAAGCCTCTCCCTGCAGCAGGGAGTGCCTTATGCCTTCACCTACCAGGAGATGGTGTTTATTTTTATTTAGATGCCAGTTCCCCTGAAAGCCGTGGTGCTTTTGCACTGTGAGTTTGGAGAAACACCTTAGGAGGCCTCCCAGAAACTTATTTCTATCACATTCTCTGGTATTTACCTCCTCTCTCATTTGGTACAACCACTGCTTATCTGGGTGCCTTCAGCTGAGGAGCTGTGTGTGTCCTTGGGTCCATTCCTCCCAGCAGCAAAGGCTCACACAGATCTCAGCCAAATTCAGGCATCTCAGGAAGCTGACTGAGAAGAGGACAGCTGATATCTCCAGAGGACCGCTGAGATGTGATGATCATGCCCCGAAAGATCATGACCCATTCCTTTTCAGAAGGGAAATCTGAGCTTCCCGGTGCCCATGTCGTGCATCAAGGGCAATCAAGGCATCTCCATCTTGAGTTTGCTTACAACCACTCCTACCTGCAATCCACCTGTATATCCACTTCTGATCCTTATCCTGATTTAGTGAAACACCATGTCTAACCACGCTCTAAGAGCAGGAATCTTTCGAAAGGTGACAGGATTTACAAATACGCAGTAAACCAGTTACAGATTGCATTAGGCTTGGGCTTTAAAATGCTCAACAAGTAACACCAGCTGAGGTTTGTCTTCACAGCCTTCTCGTGTCCTGAATTTCAGCACATGCCAGATCATGTCTTTCCCATTCCAAGCTGCTGGGTGGAAGGAGAGCTGTCACGCTGTTCCCCATTAACACCACCACTGTTCTGCTCCTCACTCCCAGACTTTCTTACAGAAACCCAATTCCTTGCATGAGATGTAGGTGGGTTTCTAAGACCTAAACTTCCCTGGAAGATTTTCCTTATTTATAAACATTTTCCACAGACCTATCTGTAAATCAGTCTCTGAAGTCTTGACATGGATGCCACGTATCTCCACAGGCTTGCTGCTGCCCTGAGCTTGATCCTGTTATTCTACTGCAAATAACATCATTTCATTTGTATGCATGACTCTTCAGCCAAAACCATAATCTGTGTGCTGGTTCTGAAGAGCTTCCCACTCCATTTCAGCACGTTGATTTAAATGTCCTTTGTGGAAAATGCTGTTAAACCCATATGGACTGGTTTTGCCATACCAGCACTGTTCCAGTTATCCCTCTGTGAAATGCTGCCAGATCAGGAGAGCTGTGTTTTACTGTCCCTCATCCTACAGCAACTGACAACACTGCACAGTCCCATGGTTCATGTTTAACTTAATCTATGGCTGTTGGAATTACTGGATACTATCAAAAGACAGGAAGGAAAGAATGGAAAATCTTACTTCCACAGGGCTGTGGTCAACCGAGTGTTGAAACTGGCATAGCTGACATTAGAAAGACACAGAGTGAGGCAGCATATAAGTAGGAATAAAGAAAAATGATGAGCTGTGAGGATAACCCAGGTCTGTTAAATGTCCTGCAGTCCAGGCTGGGAGGCAAAGTTCCTTAGAAGGGCATGAGATGAGCTGCTCTGCTCTCCCAGTGGAAATGATGCCATGGGCAGGGGGTGGCCTCTATATCTGGCTTTGTCCCTTTTTGCAGCTAATGGGAAACTTTTGGTAGATGAATGAATTTTGAGAAAGAACCACTCTGGCTTCCAGATGAGGTCTTGCAGGCCTTAACATTGCTGGAGAAAGCAAGGCCCACAGGGTGAAATACTTTGAGAAAAGGGCCATACAAAGCCATGTGTGCATGGCTATTTATCATGCTCTGCACCCACGCAGACCTCAGCATGCTGTGTGCAGATTTGCACCTGTACCCACCCCCAGAAGGTACTTCCTCATGGCTTTTCATCTTCTAGTGAAATGTCTGGGCAAATAGTGAGCGATTATTTCCTTCAATTGTTGCCACCATCCTCCACCACCCTCAAAATTACTAATTCTAAAGGAAATTTCAAAAAGCTTTTGTTTTAAAATTCCCTCCCTCTAACTGAGTGCATTGTACAGAGATCAAAGCACTGTTTTCAGTGGGTCTTGGTGGGCAGGAGTTTTCTGAACAGACTCCAAGCTTTTGGTGTAGAACAGGTCAAAATGACCTTTGCTTTTTCTCCCTCTCACATTTTTAATTAGTGACTGTTAATTCACATTACCTGGCATGGTCTAGACTTCACCTCTAGGCTGATAATTCTTAGAGCCTTGTTGTTTTCTACAGAGTGGAAGAGCAAACATTGCTCCTAAATGGCACATTTGAATCTTGGAACATCAATCTAGAAAGGAGAATATCCCACTCAAAGTCTTTTTTATGGATACATTTCACCTCTAGTAGGTTTCCACTTGTGGCACAAAAGTAGAGGGAAGCAGAGAAAATACTGAACCCACAGCAAACTAATGTTAAAGAGACCCAGATCACACATGAGGATGAATTTCCTAATCCAGGACTCTTATAGGTTGGCAAAGCAAACAATAATTCATTTTATAGCCCTGAACATGACAGAAATATTCATCACAACGAGGAACAGGGACTGTTAAGGACCTAAAAAAGAATAATAAACAAGCAAATTTTATACACCATCCCTGGGGAAAATCTCCTCCCACGCACAAGTGTCAGATGCTAGTCTTGGCTTGACTAATGCTAAAACACTAAAAAAGGGAAGGAGATGGGCGCTTGAGCATGGCTTCAGAACTGCAGCTCATGGAAGGTGACATTCATCACCTGCAGGAAGTCCTGCATTTATAAGGGCCAATGGGTTATCAGAGAAAAGCACTGGTGGACTGGCTCCAGAGAGAAATATTTAATGGAAAAAAAAGCAAAATAGAAGAGCAAAGAAAGATAATGTGAGGATTTACTCGTAAACAGACACATTTCACTGCTGCCAAATCAGCAATCTTACTAATGAGGGTTTAGAGAGCCTCTTGCCAAATAACTAATATTACAGTGTGTAAAAAAGCTCAGGTTTTCTAAATGCGTGACTCTCCAGCCAAAACCAGCTGAATGCTTCCTCATTTAATGCTCAGTAAAATGTTTTATTTAAATATCTCATAATGCTTCCAGTGTTTCTAGCATACTGAAATGCAATATGTATCATTTAAATCCTGAAAATACAAGCACTTTGCAGGTTTGTTCAAGCTACCAAATATATCATATTGTCCAATGCTGCTATATTTGGGACCATTTTGAGGAGAGACATAAGTCCAAAACAGTATTCATGTTACAGTAGTTTCCCAGTCTCAGACAATTTTTTTTCCTAATTTTCAAAGTCTGCAACAATCCATCTGGAATTTTACATCTATGATCTTTTGGAAGAACGGGTTTTTCTCTCTGGAAAGTTTGAAGTAGAAGTGGACAAAGCTTCTTTGAGACCTGGAGATTCAACAAATGAGGTGTTTTCATTCTTGGAATAGTTGCCCAGTTTGTGTTTATTTTGGCTCATCTGATTGTACATGGCTGGAGCTACAGACAACCAGGCAGGATCAATGCTTTTCACCAGCTTTTAGGAATGTTGTTTAGGGACAAGGACTGGAGACCTGGCCCAGCAGATGGAATTTAAAAAATGGGCCAACACACTGGAGTTTAAAGCTGAAAATCTTAACATGAAAGATCATCAAGTCCAAGAGGCAACTAAATTACATTTGCCTAAATGAATGAGGCTCTTCATATATGGTACTGTGGGGTGCTTTGAGAAGGAGGAGGACTGTCAAATTCACATTAAATGCAACATAATTTTTCCAGTTTCTCCCTGGCAGACCAGTCTCCAGAGGCTGCAGGGGATGTCCTGCTGGGCTGCAGCTCCTCCCCTGGTGCCAGCTGCCCTTCCCAGCAGTGAAGTTAAAGTCCTGCTCCCAATGCTGATCCTCAGCCACATCCACAACCCACCTTTGTGCACCTGGACTTTGTACCTAACTTCTTCACCTTCCGACCCACTGGGGTCAAATCACTTTGGATATTTCCAGCAACTGGAAGTTCATTTTCCTTCAACTATCCTTTTACTATTCCAGCATTACATGTTTGCAAAGATGTGACTAAGCTGTGGAAGTCCCTGAAGTAGAAATTGTTGAATCTTGTTTACACTTACCCTTTTCTTACACCTTTCTTAGGCATCTGATGCTGACCAAGACTTAGAAATGGGATAGTGGGTTATCAGGGTCTTTATAAAATCATTCCTATGTTCGTGAGCTTTCATAATGCATTTTTTATGCTGTTTTATAATAAACATAAATCTGTGTGAGTGATGAGTCTGTATTACTTTCAGGAAAAAGGATGTTTCTTCTTTTAGGTGGAGCACTGATCTGTGTATGCTATTATTAACTATCCTTTCTGTCACATCCACAAAGGAAGTAAATTTAGGATTGGCAACTCAACAGAAGGAGTGGCTGCAGCCTTGGCAGCTCAGTCCAGGCAGAACATTCACAGCAGCACTGGCAAATGGTGGTGCTGGGTTTAGCAATGGCACTGCCAGTGAGGATCATGGTCCCAGGAGAGTTCTCACCAAAGCTCTTGCTGTGGGGTCTTTGCTGCTGCTGCCATTTGCTCCAAACATTTACCCTCTGATTCCACATTCGGATGGAAATTTAAGCCTGGTTTTATAGATTGATGCCTTTCCAAGCATGATGCCCAGTGTGAGCTCAAACCAAGGACATCCAAGTGGCCAAACCTGGTCTACACTTCTACACACAACTCAATTTCTCTACTGTAACCTTAATTCAACCCACAGATGCCAGAGAGGCAAAAGCTCTGCTGAAACCACACGGCTTCACTTCCACAGCATTGCATCAGCCCTGAATTTTGAAAAGTCCTACACCCTGTGCAATTTGTGTTTGTAAGGTGTTTGAGAGGAGTCACAGAGACTGAGCCAACCCCTCACACTTCCTTGCCCCACTTTGCCATTACGGCACTTTTTGTGTCACATCACCCAAAATATTAAAAACCAGCATGGAATGACACACGTCAAACGCCACTCCAGCCAATAGATTACCAACAGGTAGTCATGTGAGACTTAATGATAGGAAAAGAAAACAAATATTTTGTATTTTCTAATGATAAATATGCTTATGCAGCTACAGTAATAATGCTTGTTTGATCTTAGCCAATCTGCTTCAATAAATGTAATGTAAAATACCTCCTAGAAAGAGTTCAGGATACTGAAGAGTTTGGAAATTGCCCAGGATAAATAATACAGAAAGCAGCTTTCCTTTTAAATTAAAAGCCAAGCTGATGAAGGAGTAGAAGAGGAATTTCCAAATGTGACAGTCAGTGATTACAAGCTTGCCTGTGTTCAGTTGTGCACATGTAAGTGCCAGTGAAACAGGAAACTGCTTACAAGGAAAAAAAAAAATCATTCCAGGTCCTGAATGGGAGGGTAGATGAGAGAGGAGCAGCAGCATCAAGGTTTGTGTCACTCGTTCTGCAGCCTTCTAGGCAATGTCATTACCCTTTTCAAGTTACTGTACAAGCTGCCTGGATAAAGAGGCTGTGTCTCTGCAGCATGAGGGTGCTCTGTCTCTGGAAAGTCTCAGTCACTTGGAAACAGAAGTAGCAAATGCTGGCAGTGTTAGCAGAGTCATTTTTCCATCACCCAGGATGCAAGTTGTTTTCTGCCTCCAATCTCTTCAATACAAATAGTTTGATTTGGGGAAAAAAAAAAAAAAAAAGTGAGTGTGCAAAGAAAAACATTGAACAGAATGGGAAGGAAACATGTTTGAAGTGATCATTTATTTGGGTCCTGTTGTAACTTCTGTATTTTCAGGGTTCACAGGTTGCCCACTTCATATTAGAAAAAATCATAGATAAGCATTCTTTACAAAATTTGGAGATTTTCTTTAAAAAAATCATGAGATGTTTGAGCAACAAACTTCTACCACTTTGAATTCTAAACATTAAAGCATCATGACCCATATTCTCAGCATCTTCTTTACAACTGCTGCTTATTTTTTGGGGGTTTTTTTAAAGGTGAATTCTTGGATTGTCAGCCATAGGAAAACAGTCATAAAAAGTTCACAGAGGCTGGTGATTTTGGTTCAGTCAGGTGCTTATCCAGATAAATGCAGTCAGAAATGTCATGGTCCTGCTAGAAATCTCACAATGTTCTGTGGTTTTGCTAAAGGTACATCAGGTGGGATAAAGAGATGAGTATGAAAACATCAAATGAGTATGATGTTTTTGTTTATTCAGCTTTCAGTTAGAAAAGAAAGGGACATCTAGGCTTTTACATTGCAGAGAAATATTCATATGTGTGAGGCTCAGATGTTGGTTCACATCTTAAAGGCATGACTTTTACAGTGAGATGACAATATTTCTGAGTGAGTTTCTCAGGTCTAAAGGCCTGGCTCAGAGTTCAGGCCATGAAATTGGGGTTTTAGTGGTACTCCAAAATGCTGAGTCAATCTGGGGAAAATCTGAAGTTAATTGCACAGGGAGGACACTAATTGAACATGTGCCTCTGTTACAGGTGCTGTTTATGTACAGACCAGTCTGTACATGTTTTAAAAACCTGTATATTAACAGAAGCAAGCTCTGGGAGCATTGAGAATGCTCTAAAGGTGTAATTCAATGATGGTCCCAGTTTGCAAACCTGGGATGCAACAGCTGCAATCAAGGAAGGCACAGCTTAGATTCTTCTCAAGCAACAGTGAAATGTGAATGATAAAGCTACCATGTAAAGAGCAGTACATTATAACACCACCTTTTACACCTCTGAGCCTTGTTTGGAAGGTTACTGCAGGAAACCCAGATCTGGTGCATGAGACACATGATTACATAACTACTGGCAGGATGCAAAATTATTCCAAGTGTTGTGGTTCAAGAAATGCTTCCCTACATCCAAAATGATTCCAGGTGCTGTGGTTCAGGACATGCTTCCCTATATCCAAGAGTGTCATGGGGACAGCCAGAGCAATGCCTGCACAGAGGAAACAGGCACCACCTCACCTAGAAACAAAAGCTGGAATTTTATGTCTTCTGTGACAGTCACAAAGAGACATCCATCAGTCTGTATGCAGCATGTATGCCATAGAATCATAGAATGGTTTGTGTAGGAAGGGACCTTACAGATCATCTTATTCCAACCCCTAAGGCATGGGCAGGGACACTTCCACTGGACCAGTTCACTCAAAGCCCCACCCAGCTTGGCCTTGGATACTGCCAGGGATGGGGCATCCACAACTTCTCTGGGCAGCCTCTCCCAGAATCCCACCACCCTCTCAGGAAAGAATTTAATCCTAATATTTAATCTAAAAATCATCATCATCCTACTATTTAATCTAAATCAAGTCTCTTTCAGGTTAAAGCTGTTTTCCCTTGTAATGTGGGTATGCAGTCCAGCACCAAAAGACCATTCTAGAGTCAGGCTCCTGCTGCAGCAAATTCTGAAAGCTGCGGGTCACAGTGGGTGGGTCTGGCTATGGAGGGTCAGACCTTTGCTGTGATCCTACCTCAGCCTGCGGGGACCTCAAGGAAACCATAATTCAGCTTAGGTGTCAGACAGGTGAATGATGGGCAGCTCCCCCACAGGGCAGAGGCATGAAGTCATGGCTCTTAACAGACCTACAAACAGCCCAGCAATGTTCATCCTTGCACTGAGTCTGAGCTGGGACACGAGCACATTGCTCCCAGTGGCTGCAGAGCCTCTCCAAGCCCAGGCTGGGTCTCCCTGCAGGGCCAGCAGCGAGGAATGAGCAGGAATGCAGACTACAGCCCTGGGATGGAGCAGCCTGAATCCATTTTCCCAGAGCTTGCTTTGGGGGATGTTTTTGTTTATCCAGCTCACCCATTTGCATTTGCTGCTTTGCTATTTCACCTCAGAAGAGCTTGCTAAGCAATTCTTCCCTGCTGCAAGCACTGGCAGGGTGCAGCCTTCCACCAGACACTGCTGGGACTCTCCTCTCTTCTCTAGCTCTGTGGAATGAGTCACTTCAGCATTCTCTCTTCCCCTCCTCTCCTGCTCCCTGTGCACAGAGACATTTGTGAGACACAAAAGGATAAAAGCTCTCCTATAAACTTCCAGGCTAGTGCTGACACTTCTTGCCACACAACTGACAGGACTGAGTTTATAAAAATAAATCTCGACAATGAAGAGCTCAGGATATTGCTAAACTCAAAAAGATCCATTTGCTCAGCTGGGGAGGTCCTCTGGAAATCACCATCCATAGGGATTTCACCCTGGTTTCCTTCTGTTGGGACAATCACTTTGTTATGATCAAAACATGCCTTGACTGAATAAAGAATTTGGAAATAGATTTGAAAATATCTTACTTCCCTTCCATATTTTGTGCTCAGGGTTAATCGGCCTTGCTGTTTTAATTATTTAAATTGGTTTTCCATGCTTTATCTCCCCTGTGAATTTGACAGTCTGAAATTCCAGGCTGAGCTTCTTCTTACTGGTTCTTATTGTGCTGCTCTCCAGCTGAATTTGAAAAGCCCTTGTAGTGCCCGGTATCTCTGGAATGTACTTGGACACTCCATCAAGTCTACTCCTCACTCTTCCTTTTATTGTCCTATTTATCTGGAGGACAGGAGGGAAATGGGTCACATGGAGACAGCCCGAGGGAAGTCACAGGTAGTGTCCAGCTCAGAAGGGATTTCCTCATGCCTCCCAAGCACCCACTCCTGGCTTTTTATATGCAATCCAGGAGAACCATTCAGCTGCCTTCTTCACCCACTGCCTTGGGGACTCACCCCTGCCCCAGGAAAAATGTAGGAGATATTCTGGGTAAATTAAGTGACTCCGAGACAGGGCTGAGGACCTCGAGCCCAACCCATCAACACGGGCACTCTACCAGGAACCCAGATTTCTTTGTTTTCATTCCCCTTTACAATAACCTTCTTTTGCATTGGCATTTGTGCCTAAAGGCCTGCTGTCAGCAGGTTCTGGTCCTTTCTCTCTGACTCCTGGACTACAAATTCCCGGGAGAAGGATTAGAGTCTCCCCACATCTACAAGGCAAGGAGGCAAAGCTGTGTCCCCAGTGCAAAAGGTTGGTGCACATGAGCCTCTCCAGTCTCCAGTGCATTGTTCTTCGCGAGTCTGCTCCCTGATTTGTCCAGCAGCTTTGTGTTGGAGGGCCCATGCCTCACTTTTCCCAGCCTCTGGAAGCATTTCAGTGAGGTTATCAGCTCTACCATGAAGGAACACACTCTCCTCATGGAGTGGGACCAGAGGTGTGGTGCAAAGGTGTTCTGAGTGATGGTTCTCAGATATGAACTGGTTGGTTCCTTAGATTTTATGGGAAAAAGGACAGCCCTTGCCAGGGTAAAAAAAAAAAAGGAAAAAAAAAAAAGGGCATTTTTAGCAGCAAATGCAGAGAGCATTCATTTTGCAGCCTAGCAGCAACTGGATTTCACACCCTTTCTCTCTGAAATGGACCGAGGATTTCTTCTCTCATTTTTTCCTGCCTCAAAATCCAGGTTGGTTTGTTGAAATAAGAAGTAAACATAATGACTTTAATGGGATGAGCTTGCAGGGCTGTTGGCTGGCTGAGGCCACCCAGCTAGAGCTCAGTGTGAGACAGTCTGCACCTTATAAGGCCAAGAGATGAAGGCATTTAAAACAAAAAAATAAAGGATCTGAACTTGTTATTTAAATCATGGTGAAGGCAATTTTTTTTAAATTCTTTTTTTCCCCTTCTGGTTCATGACAAAACCTGATATATGCAAGTGCATATAATGTCTAACATTTGTTAAACCCAGACTGAAGGCCAGCCAGATAGCTCTGAAAACAAACTGTGAATATTTTAAATGGAGTGAGATATACATGATGGAGTAAATAAAGGGCACATACCACATAAGAAAAATTGGACAAAGTTCAAATGCTATTCATCTTGGAGAAAGGCTTTTGAGCAGAGCAGTGCAGCTTGGAAACACTTGCATGTGCATTAGGGTCCATTACTGGGGTCTGACTTTTGGGGGCAAGGGGAGTTAAATCATTAAAAAGAAAAAGGAAAAAAAAATTGCCAGGCCAGGTATTGCATGCTCTTAGGTAACTCTGAAGTGCTAGAAAAAGAGAATAAGGGTTGTATTAGGCAATAGGTGGAAGTGGTCCAACATGTCAAGAGTTCAGTGCTACTTCTAGGACTTAAGTGCTAATAAAATAAGCTTCTAAACTGCTGAAGGCACATGTCCAGCCCCAAATGCTCTCCAGTTCCTTAGCAGTTATTACTTTTTCTGTTTCTTCTAGCATTTTTAACTCTACTTCTCCAAGCCCAGAGATACTCCCAAATTTGGCTTGTTTTGTCTTTCTTTGGATGCTTTTTCAGTTGACACCATTCTGGAAATTGGAACCCTTGAACTGAAATTCCTGGTACACATAATGCCACTTCTCCAGTGTTTAAAAACTTGTCTCACTCTACTTGTGGGTTTGGTGGGAATCCCAGCCATGAAAAAAGATGACATACACGAATACATACAAGAAAAAAATTGATATAATTTACACATATATCAGTAGTTTGCTCTGTGCAAGCAGTAGGTTCAACTTTATGGCTGGAGAGAAGTTGCCCAAAAGAAAAAGTATTTGAGAAAAAAAATATTATTTTTTGAAATGTTAGGACTGGACTAAAATTATTTTTAGGAATGTTAGGACTGGACTAAAATTATTTTTAGGAATGTTAGGACTGGATTTTGGAGCTGACAAGCGGTAACTTGTGGTTAGGGGTACATGATAATAAATAAGTGATAGCTCGACATCCCAGTGCCACCAATGGAAGTTTTTAAGCTCTCAGCAGAGTTGAAGCATGCTGGCTGGGGAGGTTTGCAAGGCAGTTTGTTCTGGTGAGAACTGGAGACATTCTCGTGGAGCAGACAGGAGAGCGGACAGAACTGCACCCACGATCTCCTCGCAGCCCCTTCCCCAAAACTCAGCTCATCGCCCTCCCCCTCAGCCAAAAGCTGACAGCTCCTGGCAGCCTGGCCTGGCCTGGCTGTTGGATTTAATCACATTGCTTAATTTCTGTTTTCACTTCGTGCTCATGTGCCTGCTGCCCACGAACTCGGCATTTTAGCAGCAGCGCGTCACAGGAGCGCTCAGCCGCGCTTTGGAGGATGAGCGGGGGGCTCGTTTGTCATCTCCCACAATTTGGGCAGCTCGGGCTGTTTGGATATCTCCACGGGACCTGTTTGCCAGGGTGGAAGGCTACAATATTTTTCCAAAGGCTCTTCTCTCAATCAAATGACAGGGATCTTTGTGCTACCTCATGGGAGTCCCTCTCACCCCACACTGCCCCTGGAATAAAAAAGCAGAGAAGCACGCTGTTTAAATATGCATATAAAGCTCTGCTGCACAATAGATTAACTGCTGTCAGCTTTCTATTTAGTGTGAGGAAAAAACAGTAGAGATTTTTAATTGATAATTCAGAAAGACACTCCATTGAATGGTGTTAATAATTACATCTGCCTATTCTGAGCTCTTCATCTACGCAGGGGTAATAGAGCCTTGTCCCTCAGGGACTGGAGCCCAGCTGAGAAGGCGGGACACCAAGCAAAGGAGTTGTAATTTGTATTTTGTCAACAAAAGCTGCTTAATCCTCCAGAAAGGCATCCTTCAGAGAGGCAAGCCTTTGTCCCAGGGTTTTCAGAGTGGAGGGGGAGGATGGGGAGGGAGAGAGAGAGGGAGAAAAGGGAATTACTGGCCACATGTAATTTATGGTTGAAAAGGTTCATTTATAGCTATCCCACTGTTGTATGCTTAGCCTGAGACCCTACTAGCTTCTCATTCTCTCATCAAGTTTGCCTTTTGTGGCTATAGGAATGGTAATGATTTGAGGAGAGGCTGGTCATGGTTGTTAAGAGTCATCTAGCATGATCAGAACTGAAGTCTCAAATTGATATTCATGTCTAAATACATTTCGGCAGCATGAAATTTGGGGGTCCTTGCAGTAACCATCTAGGAGCAGGCAGTCGTGATGCAGTGCTATGCATACATGTATTTATTAGCCTCCTTTCTGTAAGTTTTATAAGTTTCAGATGACACAAATTGTTTTCAACATCTGGCAGAAATTATTAATGTATATGAGGAATAAATAGATAATAAAAGGATTGGAATTGGAGATGTAGCCATGAGCCCTGGTGATCTGAACATACTGTCTAGTTTTGCTTTCAGGTCACATCCAAGCCAGAAGACACCGACTTTACTTTGGGTACAGTGAGAAGCTCTGAAACACAAAGCAAGAAGCCCTTAAGTGCAGCAGCTGCTTGGCACCTGTGCCACGTTAGGCTGGCGTCTCATGGGAGCAGCATCACCCTGTTCTCCCTCTGACTTCCAGCCTGGACAGTCCATGAGACAGAATGTTGAACACCTTCAGGGCAGGTATTTCAGCAGGCTGGCCACAGCTACCAACAGAGCTGCTGTGCTCACCCTGAACCTTTGCAAGGTGTGATTCCCCATGTGTGGAATCAGCCTTGTGCCCAGAGCAGTGAGAATCCTCCACCCCCAGAGTCTGAAAGGTGCAGGATAGGCCATGAGAAATTACAAGGAGTGATCTAAAAAAAAAAAAAAAAAACCATGGGCTGAAGGCAACAAACCTTCTGCCATCCTCAGGCTCAAGTCCTTTGGTGTAGCACCACTTCAAAAAAGGTTTAGGTGTACTTTGCTACGTGTGGATCCTCATTTGTCCACCAATGGGTGTCTGGTCAGGCACCTTCTCTGCAAGGGGCTCCTCCTGCTTCAAGGCAGAGAAATGGCTGCGGGATAAAGGCTGAGGAGGATCTTCCTCAGTACAGGACAAAAAGATGCTGGCAGCAAGGGAGGGCCATATCAGCGTGGGGCAGTGGCAAAGCACAGCCTGGCCAGCAAAGTGCTCACTCCCTGAGCTGAGGTTTAATTATTGTTCAGGAAACTTGTTATTGGAAATGTAAAGCCAAACTGCACATCTCAACACACCCACATCTGAGGACTTTTGAAATCCAAATTTGCACCTTGATTTGTATTCTGTCATGGAGTCCTGGGTCTGTGACCAACCCAAAAGCCTCATTTCAATTTATATAAATTCAATCCATAAAAATTGGTTATTTGAAGCTGGGCTGGCACAGGAATAGGCCAGGCTCCAGAATTCAATCTGAACTGGATACTTTTGATCCATCCTTATATATTTTCCTTCCTTACAGCTTCCTCCTTCCTTTTTCTCTCCCATCCTGCCCACCTCTCTACCTTTCTAAATGAAATTGCACGACCTGTCCTGCTTCTAGATGATGGCCTTGTCATAGAAAGTTTAATTTCAAGTTCAAGTGTACTTTGAGGATTTCCATTCTCTTAAAGAATGTCATTTTAAAGGATGAGCAGAAGCAGCAAGGGCATTTCTGGGACAGAAAGAAAAAGCACTTTACAAACCAGATCAATAAGTGTTCCTGCAGCAGACTAATCATTAATTTATGCATATAGGGTGTTATCAGTGCATCCTTCCAACAGGAAACTCACAAACCAGAAGTTATTTTCCTCTGTGCTGTACATACCATGGATGATTTCTTCACTCAAAGGCATTTTTCAGGAGATCAATGGGACTAAGCCACTGTCACGCCACAATTACTGCACAACCTCCAGTGAACTCCTCACCCTCAGACCTCAGGGAGGTTTTACCTGGCTTGCAGACCTATAACACCCGTGCTTCTTTATGCCCTGACAGCTACCCAGTCTGCAAGCATGTTAGAGTACTTTTTCATCCCATTTTTTAGCAAATCAAGAGTTGAAGGCCATTGCCACGTTTCTATGTTCTGCCTTTCTCTCAAGTTTCTCTGCAGATTTGATCTTCATGAAAGCAAACAGGGACAAATAATAGTATGTACATATGGGCAGAGGAAAAAATGGTTCCTGGAGACAATCCACTGCATGCAAATAGCAATGTAAAATCATTACCCAGGTAATGAATTTGTCCCTTCTGCATTACCCCTGCTAATACATGCAGTAAATGCCTCTGAGTAAATGTCTCTCAGCAAATGTCTCTTAGCAATGGGCTGTCATTTAGTTTTAACTGTGTTTTAACACAGCAGTTTCCTTGCCCATGCCTCTCTAAACACCTTTGATCTTGCATTTGGACCATTAGGAACAGGTTATTACCTGGTTACTAATGCTGGGTCTGTGTAATTTCTCCGTGGCATTACCTGAGTTAACAACTGAGTCCCAGGGAAAAGGGCTCCGTGCACCACGGAACCAGGGCAGACACCTGGGCTGCCTTTGGGTGGCTGAAGTGTGAGTGGTGATGGCCTGTGGGACAGTGCTGGGTGCTGGCTCCTGGCACAGCATGGACTGCTATTGATGTGTGCCTGTGTTGGTACGCTGCAGCCACAGGAGCAGGGGGCACTTGCCTGTTTAGCGTCACGCTTGCTTTACTTCCCTTTGGTAACTATTTGCATTACCTCTCCTTGCCTTTATTATTACTGAGGGGGGACCAGTGTGTTCTTAATTGCAAAAAAGACTTGGACATGTACCTGATAAACTAGAAAAACAGGATAGGAACAATGTCTTGAGGGAAACTTACTGTTCTTACAGAGTCAGTGACTCGGTAGAGGAGCTGCTGAGAGTGGGATCAGGATCTCCTCCCAGTTATTTCCCTCTGTATCCCCATGTCTCCATGGAATACGAGAGGTTTTTCTGCTCTGTAAATAAAACCAGAACATAGACCTTTTTTTTGTCCTCTCATCATTCACAAGATGAACATTAGATCACTTAAAAACCCATTAACTAAAATCCTTTTGCAGAGGCAGGAACTGAATCAGCTTGACCAAAACATGCTGCTCTGTGCCTGTGTTTGTGAGAGGATGACTCCAAATAACACTTGGGGTTTACTCACAAAACAAAAACAGTGTGTTTCTGTTGAGCCAAAACCCCGTTTAAGGGTTTCATATGCAGCAGACCAGCTTCAGCCAAAGAGGCTGTGCCAGACTGCTGAATTCACTCAAACTTTTCCGTTTGTCTAAATCAAGAGGGGAAAAAAGGCACTTTCAGCAAGGGAATTAAATAGTTGCACTAATTTACCCCTTCCCCATGTTCCTTGGGCAGTGTGTCAAAGGGAAGTCCTTGTCCATGTTTCAATGGGGAAGATGGAAGAAAGAAAGAGATAAATTAAGTTTATCCTTTTATAATTTAACCAAATGCTATCAGCTCATTGCTAGCAACTGAGGTGGTCTCTTTACAGACTTACAAAATCTTCTCCTGCATATTTTTTCTGAGTTTTGCTATATTTCAGGCAAGAAAACTCATATTGTCATCAAGAAATGAAGTCTCAGGTTATTTAGCTGTGCCAGTTCTATCTGCTTCCTATATAAACCAGAAAAAACTATTTCACTGCTACCCCACATTTCATTATCTGTTCTTATCTGGCTTGTTGAATTTTCTCACTGTTTATTTCTATTCAATGAGAAATTATTTATCCCAGAAGCAATATTTTCCCAGCAAACTGCCAGCATTGTTACAATTTTCCATTTTTTTTCCTTCCACCCCCACTTGTTATGATTTGCATTGACAGAAGAAGGTGGAATGGCAGGGTTCTCCCAGGGCTCTGGATCCAGTCCTGGCCCTCAGGACATGCCATCCCTGCCAGAAAGTGGCCAGGCACCATCCAAGCTCAGCCCAGCCCTCGCTCCCACTGCTGCTGGCAGCCTGTGTCAGAGCAGCCCTGCTCAGGTGGCTCAAAAACATCTTCTGATTTCCTGGCTGTGTTATTAGTGACCAGTTTACAGCCATTTGTTCTTGTGCCAACTCTGCCTTTTGCTTTAATAGCTCTTTTTCCTCCTCTGTATTTACATCCCTGCTGTATTTATAGACAGCAGTCATGTTCCCTTCATTTTGCTGGGCTTAACAAGCCAATCTATTTTAGTCCTGTCTCATAAAACAGGCTTTCCAGGCCCTGATTATCCTCCATCCTAGTTGCTTTTCCCTGCACCTGTTCCTGTTTGAATTCATCTTTTGTGATAAAGTCAAACCAGTTTAAAACCACTGAAATATCCCACTGACTCAAGGAGACTGGATTTGATTATTTTTCCAGCCAGAAGCATTGTAATAAAGCTCAGTATTATTTTACGAGGGCTATGAACAAAAGCTATGTATTTTCTTAGGCTCAGGTATTATCTAATTATTACTTGAGGACCACACTACTTAATAAAGCTGCTTTTCTGACTGCTCAGGAGACACGTGGCTGTGATTGGCATGAAGCAGATGCTTGCTCTGCCTGTGAGCTCGTTCCATTCTGTGCTGGGAGAGAATCTATTTATTTAACTCTACCAGTTAACCTTTATTTTTTAAAGTTTGCAATATCATCCATCAAACTGGGAGGATTGCTTTTCACAGGTGCAAATGAGTCATCACATGTTTGCCAGCTTGGAAAACATTTAGCAAATTAGGGGCTAGAACTTCAAGAAGGAAAAAAAATAAAGGAAAGAGAAAAGAAACTTAAGAAACTACAGTCAGTCTCACTGCCCTTGCTGGGTTGTGGCTGTCCCACAAGAAGCAGAGATGGGTTTTCTTCCATCTCAAGTTTTCTGCTGGTTTCTGAGATCCTTGTCAGCAAACATCAGTGGCTCTAAAGCTGAGCCCATCCCGTAATGAAACAGTTATCCCAGCCTTAAAGGCAGGATTAGCTACCCGAAGTGGAGCAGAGAGCCCCTCTGCACTTTTTAACACCTCATGAAGAGATCTGGCTGCCAACAAAAGGAAAATCCTAATGTGTAAAAAATGCATAATAATGAGGACTTTGGCTGAGTGGAATTCCATCACGGATCAGATGAAATTGCCTTGTGCAACTTGCTGAGGGCTCCATGCTATGCTAAATGACCTTTGTACCATGTAAAATGGGCACTGCAGCAGGATGCAGGCAGGATCAGGGGCTGGGCTGCTCTTTTATTTTCCCCCCCTATGGAGTTCAAGCTTGTCAAGAATACAACAAAAACGAGAGGGAGAAAGAGGGGGAAGAAACGTCCCATTGAATTTTTCATGAATGATTTTTGTCAGAGGAGAAGGAACATCTGTGTTTATGAAGGGTCTGGGGAGGGGACACACAGAAGGCAGGATGCCACTGTCTGCTCCTGGGCACCCAGGGAAGTGTGCAAAGCCCCATTCCAGTGGTAAAATCCAACCTGTGCTGCAATAACCTAAGGCTACAGCTGAAAAGGACCCTGCCTTTGCCCTCAGTCTTGTCTGCCTGCTTTGCACTTGTGAAGAAGCAGTGATTCCCAGAGGATTTGGGTCTGAGATTCAGTGGGTCTGGACACTCAGCGCCCTAAAAATCAAGCCCTTTCTGCCTCAAAATGATGAAAATCTTATGACAGCCCCATTATTTCATGCGTCTGAGAAGGGCTGGGGCGGCCAGGCAGGTTCATGTCCATCTCCACATAGGACTGATCATCACCTGATCATGGTGCCCCTAGGACCTGTGAGGAGCTTTTCTTTCTTTTGGGGGTTTCCTCACCTCCCTCAGAGGCACCTGGGTCTGACAAGAGCTGGAAAGGTGAAGCAGGGAAGGACAGATCCTCATGGAGGTGTTGAACACTGTCTTGGGTCACCCACTCAGGGCCACATTTGGCTCCATGTTTGAGACCAGCAGCCAGCCTCTCTCAGCTCTGACTGGCAGGAGCTGTGGGGCTCTTTCCTTCTGTTTGAAGTAAGGGCTGTGAGCCTTTCTGTCGAGCCAAGGGGGAATTCTGCTTCACAATTTCTCTCCTGTGTTGTGATCAAAGATGCCCTTGAGGAATCCTCCACCAACAGCACAGCTCTGACTCTCTGACTGTAAATGTGCAGTTTATCACTGCAGGGCAATGCTTTTATCCCGTGGAGGTGGACATGTGGAACAGCTGCTCAGTGGTGACTTTGGGATTGGACATGTGTTGCAGAGTTCCCTGTCATGAAGGAAGACTGAGCTCAGCATCATCATGTCTGCTGTCAGTTCTGTTTGTGCTGGGAGCCCAGACACAATCTCACACCTGCCACTAGCATAGGATGCTCCCTTAGTAAAATAAAAAAATAAATAAATAGACACCCAAAACTGATGAAAGGGATCCCAGGTATCTCACCAGCTGTGTTGTAGGTCTGCAGAAGCAGGATATGAGCATCTGTTGTCATACACTCAGTGGCTTTGTATTTGATCTGGCTGTGCATCAAGTGTCAAACTTCCCAAGAGCTCACAATTCAAACCGTGGCTAGATTTCAAAACAAATGTTTTTCACCAGATCTCACCAGGTCAGCAGCCACCCTGAAAGCTTGCCCAGGAGGGTGATGAAGAGTTCTGAAAGAAGCAAGCTGATTGCAGGTGCAGAGCACCCAAAGATCAGCCCCTGAGTTGTTGTCAAGACTTGTAGCTCTGTTGTTACCTTCTGCTCCCAAATGATCCTGCCCTGCCCCACAGGCTCACACCAACATACCCCGAAGGGTGAGCATGCCTGAACAGGCAGAGATGAGAATCTGCTCCCTGGCATTGCAGGCCTGAAGTGCTCCAGTCTCCTGAGGGCCATCCGCGCTGCCTTGCAGCTCTTCAGACAAAGATTCCTCCAGAAAAGACACAAAACTCACACAGAGCACACAGTACTCCTGGAGGCCAAAAGGCACATGGAAAACACAGCCAGAGAGGAGCTGGAGTCCTGGATTCTTCTTCTACCAACTCCAGTACCATTTTGCATGACAAAATTGTTTATTCACTCTACCTCCAAATCTCTTTTCACCTATCTGTGGAATTCATATCCACCTGCCAGGAATTTTTCACTAATTAGCTTGGTCTGGGAATGTTGGAAGAGCTGTTGCTGAAATACAAAGAAGATTTTAAAAAATATTATTATCTTTGTTAAATCTTGTTCCTCTCCTCACTACTCCCTTCACCCACTGTCCATGGCCAGGTCACTCTGCACCTTCTGAAGGCATTGCAGAGCAAGTGCTTCCACAAATCTCCATAGAACTTCCCTCCACATGGGCTGGTATCATCAGTCAGAGACCTGATCCATCTGGAGATAACAGGAGTAATTTATCCTTTGTGGCAGCTCATCTTCTTGCCCAGACATCCTCAATGCTGTAGCAAGGTAGAATCTTTCCTTGGAGGACAGGAAAGAGAAATTGCCCTTGATAAGCTCTTTTTATGTTGGCAGCAGCAACATTTGACTCTGGTGATGTCCAATGCCCCTTCCCTGGCTGAGAAAGCCACAGAACAGACACAGGAAGCATGCCTGCTGTAATTCCAGCTTTTCCTCCCGTGCTGCCTCCCCTTGGAGGTGTTTGGCTCTTTATACAGAGTTGGATCTCTGGGCAAAGTCTCAGGGGGTGGAGGTTCCCTCTGCCCCATCAGTGCTGCTCACACTCCATGTGAGAGCACCAAGGCAGCTGAGCAAGGTTCCTCCAGCCCCAGGGATGGACAGCAGACCTCTGCAGCTCTGAGGAAGGACCATTCCCCAGGGATATCACTGGACACACACACAGAGTCCTGTTTGTGCTTTTTGGTGAGCAAAGCCCTGCCCTGTGCCGCACAGCAGAGTCAGTGCTGCTCTGCCAGCCCCCACCACTCCATGGTGCCTTCCCCCAGCATCAACCAGTCCCCTCACAACAACCCCTTTCTTCTTCAGTTCAAAGTGCCCTGGCACTTCATCTGGAAAATTCTTTAAATCTACATTACCTCTGCCTTATTTAATCTTTTCGGGAGCATTGACAACCAGCGCATGAAAAAAAAAAAGAGATTTTAAGCTGAAAAGAAAGCAGCCCCTGATCACTTCTTGGGGCTAAGTTACAAACTGAATTGGAAAGTGGAAAGTGAAAAGAATATGTTACCTTTTAAGTGTCACTTTTTCTCTGCAAAAATGCCTTTTAACTGAGCTGTTGCAGGAGGCATAGAAATAGCATCAAGCCATGGCCTTAGATCTTGCTCTGTGCTTTGCTCCTAAACAGGTGCCTTTGGTGCCTGGCTTTGTTTTTGCAGAAATGGGGGCCACCAGGCATTTACTTGGAATTTGGAAATCTCTCAGACTTGGGAAGATTTCTGTCTCTGTGTTGAAGCACTGAGAGTCCCCACTGCTTACAGCACTTCATAGCACAAATCAGATCCATCCTCAGCATCAGCAGCACACAGAGAGACCTGGACACTGCAGATACCAGAAAGAAAAGCAAAGAGGAATTTGTAGGCAGTCCCAATGTAGATGAACATCATAAATCCCCATCTGTCACATCTGAAAGGTGCAAACCACAATGCCACCTGGAGATAACCTGGCTTTCAGCTGAGGGGCTGCAGTCTGTGTATCTGAGGTGAAGGATGTGCAGCAACACATGGTACAGACGTTGCCTCCATGCTGCAGGACACAGGGCAGGCAGCACTGCCGTGATCCTGGCTGGATCCCATCAGCAGCACTATTTTGGGACACAGTCAGGGATGGACAGCCCAGAGCACATCACCTCTCCAGGAGGCACAGCCACCTCCAGCTGATTTTGGGTCAAAACACATCCAAGGTCACCACAGCCCCAAAGAGCCTCCCTGCATCAAACATCTGTTTACCTAGGGTGGAAAAAACACCAGCTAGCCCATGGCACATCCCAGCAGGACTCTTCACACACTTCTGGTGGATTTGCAGGTGCCCATGACACAGAGGAGATGAGCAAAGGTGCTGGGGCAGGACAGGGAGGTGCATGGGTTGACTGCAGAGGTCAAAGGCAGACGGAGGGAGAAGAAAGGCTGGAGCAGCACTCCAGCACTCCAGGGCTGGTTTTTCCCTGTGTAGCTCACAAATATCAGAATCTTCAACACCTTTGCTACAGCTGCACCCCCATCTGCACCAGGCTCACATCCTTGGGGTCCAGTCCCTCCTACCTGGTGGCTGTCTCTTGGCCCCCTTACATCAGCCACCCCTGTCTCCTCATTTCTGAATTTAGCTCTGAAATACTTTTGTGTTTGACCCCTTTTCCTTTTTGCCCCCCAGGACACTCACCTGAGCTGGGAACCATCAATTTTGATGGAACTTCGGCAGGAATTTTGCCCAACTAAGCAAAAGAAAGCCACAATTTCCCTACAGATGAGATAATCTCTGCTATTTGTGAGTAAACAGGCTGTAAGACATGAATAAAAGCAGTGTAGCAGAATAAAATATTATTTAAACATCAGACATGCTGACAAATGTTGATTAAAATGTCTCCTTTCATAATCAAATGGCAAATATAAAGACATATTTTCTTATCTGTAGAGGAGCTTTCATAGCAGCCTAGGCCAGAAATGTTTGATGCTGTACAGTATGCAGTGATGTGAGTGCTCTTTGCAGAAACAGGCACAAGCCTTTGTTGAAGGAAATCTTGTCTCACTTTTCTCTGACAGTGACTTAAGACAGCTCAATCCAGTTGTTTATGCACAGGCCTCTAGTGCCATCAGACATGGTCTTCAGGGTCCCTCTGGCCACCAGGTGACACAAATGTCCCCAGCCCTTCTGTTTGATCTGCAGGGCCCCTTCATGTGTTTGACAAACTCCCAGTCTTGTCCAGAGTAGCAGATAACCAGTTCAGCGTGGTCAGATGGAACTCTTAATTCTCTATGCATCAAGCTCCAGTTTGCAAAACCTGAAATACCTTTTTCTCCTTGTTTTTTAAAACAGCCTGGGAGATCTGGGAATGAGATCTCCAGCAATGCCCTTTCTTAAGCAGGCACCATCATATCCTTCTCTCATACACATACCAAAGCAATCCAGAGGAGAGCTCTTTCCCAGAGCACTGATTAGAGGTTTATTGATCTCCCTTGGGATGCTGGAGAGCTCCCCATGTGTGAACCTCCCCTGCATGCTGTGAGACCACTGAGTATGAAAACAAAATGCAAACAATAAGGAGCAAATTGCTTTTTGTTTATACAACAAAGCTGCAGGGCAGAGGCAAAGGAGGCTCCTTCCCTGCCTGCTGGAGACCTCCCTGTGAGCATCAGGTAGAGCCCCAGCTCAGCAAGGCCCCCTCAGCATCCAGCAGCTCCAGGGACAGCACTGGCTGGTGGAAGGGAAGAGGGAAAGCAGGGCTGTGTTTGCCCCACAGTGCTGTGGCTTGCACCCTGTAGCAGATAGGGCCTGGCGTTCAGAAGATCTCGTGATGTTACGGAAAGACAGGGCCCCTGCCCCCTTAGATAAGAAAATTAACATAGGAATGTAGCCCCCTGAACCGGATTCTGGTAATTTTCCACTTGCCCAGGTAACTTTCCATCCCTACTAACCATAGATAGTAAAGACAGACCCCCACCTGACGTAGAAGCCCCCTAGACTATAAAACCCCACGGGAAGAGAGAATAAAGGCCTTTGATCCTCCACCACATTGGTGTCCGCGTGTTTCTTAGGCCCGAGCGACCCCGGAGAAGGGGGTCGCCGTGCTGTTTCCTGAAACCAGGCCGCCTGCCTTGTATCAGAAGGCAACAGCACCCTACCAGCTTGAGCTTTACAAGTGATGGATGCATGTGCAAAATCTTGGGAGCAAATCCCAGTCCTGAGCAGATGCAGACAGCCAGGAGCTGGAAATGTGTCTGCTACCAAGGCTGCAGCTGGAGGGAGGGCTGGCTCCAGCAGCTCCAGCAGGGCAGCCCCAGGACAAGCTCTGGTGCAGCCAGCCCTGACTCACCAGCTCTCCCGCATCTGTCCTGGAGCAGGAGGGAAGGGTGAGCCCCCACAACCCCACAGGGATGATATGTGCTCCCCCAGAGCAGCAGCTGTGCAGGGATGTGAGCCAGGGAGATGGAAATGCTGCTCACTGCTTGCCCTGCTGTCCATCCCATCTCTTGCACAGACAGGACAAACAGGAGGAGTCCTGCTTAATTCTCGACCTACAGGCCAGGGCACTGAAGGAGGCAGGAGCAGACCAAGACCAAGGGACTGATGACAGAAAAAAGAGGCAAAGCAGGGAGCTGAACATGGATCCTCTCAGGATCTTTTGCTGGTCGCCATGACCCCTAGAGATGTTAAAAGTCTCTTTCCCCAGCCTGAGCGCTTGAAGAATGAGTTGGAGCTCTTCAGTTCTCAGTCTCGAGGTTGTTTTTTGCATCTTATCTATAAAAGTTTTTCTCCTGTCCAGCTGAGGTCTGCTCAGCAGGACAGTCAGAGTCACTCTGCCCCCCCGGGACAGTGTTATCTTTTTATACTAAAAACTGTGTGTACAATATTTACAATTACTTTCCAATACCTATCACCTATGTTAGACAGTGAGCTTCTACTCTAAACCAATCTAAAAGTGCCACCGTCACAGCAGAAGATGGAGGCCAAGAAGAAGAAGGAGAAAGGCTGGACACGCCCAGATCCCTCCATCTTGCCCCCTGAACCTCCATTCTAGAAACTCCAAAATCTACTTTTTCACCTTGTGATAACTTCACTATCATTCTACTTAAACTGTTGTGGCTTGCTGATCTTCATCTAAGGTTGGTAATTTGCTCCACGGGTCATAATCAAACCCACAGGTGTTTTGGGCTCCGTGCCAGGGTCTCTGAGCCCCCTGGCAGGGGTCTTGGCCGTTCTGGACAGCCAGAGGGATGTCCTGGGTTCCCACAGGATCCCTTGGGGTGATTCACCCACTGGTGGGGTCTCCTCTCTAAGGAAAAGCACTCCAGTGAAACACCCATTTCCCCAGTGTTTATGCACCCCTGAGTTTGCCAATGCCTCTCATCACTGCCAGGGCCTCCCTCTCCCAGAGCACCCCAAATGTGCAATAATTCCCAGCTGGAGCTGCCCCAGGGAGCACGGGCTTGGCTCTGATGCCGAGCAGACAGGTGAGTGCTGATGGTACCGCAGCTCCTCCAGGGGAATGATTACCTGATTTATCTCCAGCCAAATCCTCCCTGATATAAATTGTAGAAGCTCTCTTGGCAGGAAGCCCCATCCCCTTATATAAGCTGAAATATTGCCCTTTGAGATTTATCCATTACTGCCAGACTGCTGAGCCGTCTGTCTTCAGCAAGGGCCCCAGAAGAGGAGAGGGTGGTTGTGTTCATACTGGTTTTGTCTGTGCAAGGGAAATATTATTGCTCATTTTCCCCTGCAGCAGAGAGCCCAATGTCACCTGAACTGAGATTTCTCCTCTCTGCTGTGCCAGGACACTGCCTCAAATAGCAGGCATCCAATTTGACCCTGTAAATATCTTTCACATCTAAATGCTTGATCTTGGGGGGGAGCAAATTCTCTTTTGAAGGTCTGAAATTTATATATATGCACAGAGAAAAATGTTTCTGAAGAAAAAAAATCCAAGCAGCAAATCACTGTGCATATGGGAATGGTATAGAGTAAACTGCAATCACATTCCTCTTCAGTCCTTCCTCCCTTCCTTCCCACCCACAGTGGTACAACCACACATTTACATCCCAACACCACCAGAGCCAAGCACCCCTGGCCCTGCCCAGCTGCTCTCCCACACAACCAGCATATCTCCAGCCATTTGTGCCCCAGTTTCCTGGAGGGATCTGGACCCCATCCCCACAGCAATCACACAGCACTGTTGGACCAGTTCTGTTTGCAGAGCTACATAGTGGAACCCTCTGAGGGCTGACAGGCCCAGGGAATGAAGGCAGCACTTCCCTCTGCAAAGCTCTGATAAGGCCAAGATACTGGCTGACAGACCTGGAGGGGCTGATGGGATCTGCTGGGGTTTGAAATTCCCATTACACAACTGCAGATTGCAGAGGAGAGCAAATCTGGTGCCCAAAGTGAAAACCTAGAGACAGGGACAGGGAGCCTGGAATTACACTGCCTGAGACATGGCTTCCCTCATTTAATGTCACTTGAACTTAATGATAAACTTCATGACATAAAAGATGCCCCATGAACTTAGAGCCACTTCCTTGCACTGAGGTTTAATAGTTCTCCTGTGGCTGCTCGTCCCTGAATCCACTGGTGAGCTCTGGCATGAGTGGAGCTCCTGCAGAGAGGTCTCTGGGCACAGCTGGGTCAGGTCTTCCCAACTTGGTGACAATTCACAGGCCTGAGCAGGAGCATCCACTGAGAGCTATTGTCCTGGAAAGAACACATCTTCCCTTTCTATCTCCATGTCCCAGTCTCATTCAGAGTGATATCTTTCCTCTCATCCTGCCCAGCCCACTACTCTGAGCTCATTCCTCTCTGCCATTCCCACATCACTGAGACAAACCTCTGCTTCTCCAAGGGGAATCCAGCTTGGATGCAATTTTCCCCAGCTGCAAAGGCAGCAGGGAAGTGAACTGGTGGCTGTCACTGCAGGAATTGCTGTGCCCCTTCCTGGTGCATCCTCTATTTGACTCCTCTCGTGACAGACCCCTTTGCCACCTGGCTGCAGGGAAGAGCCTCATATGAACCCCCAAAAAAGCACTTGAAGTGTGAGACCCTGGACTAGGTAAACCCCAACTTACAGTAAGACAGCTCCCCATCACTTTCAGCATGCTGTCATGTTTCTCAAGGGCTGGGGACCATTGTTAGAGAACAAAGCAGCATTTCTATAAAAGAGGAGAGCACAGTTAATAAGTTCACTAACTGAGAAAAACAGTCTTTTAATATCTCTCTTTGTGACTCATAGTGTGAGAGCCAGCTGTTACTACTGGAGAGAAATTCCTTGCTGATTAGTCTTTTAAAGGGCTTCCCAGATAATTAAATAATGATTTCTCTCCCCATTCATTCTAAGTGACAGGAGAGCCTGGCAAACCCACTAAGCATGGAAGGGCAGCATGTTTTCCCAAGCCTTAGAGCAGCTTAGCTATTCTGCAGCTAATCCGGTGCTTAAACCCAGCCACAGATCCCTGCGTGGAGGGACAGGCTGTGCCACCTTCCTGCTGCTCCAGGGCTGACCTGGGACAGCCTGAAATCCTGAACATGGGCTTTGGGCCAGGGATAAACATGTTTTTAAAGATGAAATTACAATAGGAAGGATGGTCTCACCTGAGCAGATAAGTTAACTTTTCTTCGCCTCTGCTTCCTGAGAATTCAGCTTTGCCTGGCGTTTGCAGGCGCTCAGCGTGGTGAAGGGGAGTCAATCCCTCTCTGTCCCTTGTTGGACTGTGCTCAGAGCCACCACTAGCAAGAATGACTGACCAATACAGAGGCCATTTGGGTTTTTTTCTGGGATGATCTGGCCTTCAGCACATCCAGTGCATTTCCAAGGCAAAGCATGAATCACAGTGATTTGCTCAGGCAGGAATTTCAGCCATAAAATTCCATGGCCTCTCTGGGTACACATCCACTGGGCTGATGGAGTTATCCTGGGTTTCACCTAAAAGGGGAAGAACAACCTGTGTGCTCTCCAGGAGAAACCAGGTGTATTCAGGTATATCCAGTCCTGGATGCAGGATTGGGAATCAGGCATGTCTACACCTGAATAACTGCATTCTCACTTATTTTCATGTATTTGGCTTTCAGAGAGGGTCATTACCTCATACCTAACTAAACCAGTGGGAAATTTCAGGATTCAATAACCTCTGGGAAAAATTAGGGTAAAAAATTAAGGTCACCACCAGCAGAAAAAAAGATGCAGCACATATTTTACCAAAGATCCAGACTGGTTTGTAGCTTAAGTTGTGCTGAAACATTTTTTCCAGTGAGCAGATGCTTTTATTTAATTGAAAACCAATGAGAAATATCATCTGAGACAGAAAAACATTGACCAACCATATAAATATGTGAAAATGAGCTTGTGAGTTTTGCCCATTCCTAATTGAGAATCTGTTCTCGTGGTTAATTGAGAATCTGTTTAGGGGCAAGACAGGGGTAGGATAGATAGAAGGGAGAAATATTTAAGAAGCAAGTGTTCTATCAGTAACATATTGTAATGAGAATCTAGCAAAAAAAATTAATTTTTTTTTTTAACTAAGATCCATCTGGACATCTTGGCAAGGGGAAAAATGCAGCATTAGCAAAATAGATTTTTGAAGAAGATGTTCCAACCTCAATGCAACCCACAAGGGATGTTCAGGCACTTGGAAATGTTATGGATTTGTAATGTCCTCTCAGAACCTGTTGTTAACCATTGAATCGGCAGGTAAACTGAGGCAGAGAATGGTTAAGTAATACAACTGTGTGACAAAACCTGTCAGAGGATGAAGTGTTTCCTCCTCTCTTTGCTCCAGCCCCCGAGGAAACATCACCCAGCCATAATGAAACCCCGAGATGGAGTGAACTCTCTGATGGCTGGAGATTTTGGGTGAAGTGCTCCCCAAACTGCAGCCAGGAAGGCAATGGGCACTGCAAAACTTTCTGTGGAAGCCTGGCTGGGGGAGGATTCTCCTAGGAAAACTTGCATCTAAATGGCATTGAGCACTTAGCCTGACAAAAGGCAGGAAACTCAAAGCAAAGGGTGACACTCTGTCTTTAACTTACATTTTTATGCCTTTTATTCCTTTCTTCCCCGCAGTGCAAATCAAGGACAGGCTGAATCCCTCAGGATTCCCCGGGTTCTGAGATATTCTACCAGAGATATCTGGTGGCCTGTATCATCAGACTAAGCAACTTTTCCTGGGAATAGGAAATTTAGGCAAGATCTTGTAACTCACAGCACAGAAGAGCTCCATGGCCACCCCTGATCCAGGGGAACCAGAGCTCCTGGGTCCCAGTCCCTTGACCCTGGAGGGAAGGTTAGTGAGACAGAGGTGCTGGGAGACAGGAAGCAACAGGGGTGCTTTGTAAACTGATAATGTTCCCTTTGATCTGAAAACAGTGAAGGAAGGCAGAACCTTTTTTAGATAAGCCATGGAAAGAGAGCAGCCCAGAACATGAGGGCTGAACTTCAGTAGAGGCTGGAAGAAAGGTGGACCTCTGCTAAAAGACAAATGCTTCAAAACCCCAAAGCTGAGCTTTCTGAGCAGGAGACTTCCTTTTTACTATCATCTTTAATTCAACAAATTCTAGTTTGCACATCTGTTGAAACTATTTTAAAAATTCTAAAAACCCTCAGCTAAACTAGACTGAATCCAGGGAGTCCTAGGCATTGAGAAGTTCAAACTTATGGTCAGAATGCTACCACTCCCAATTCCTTTTTATTAGCTGAGTCCTTAGGAAAAAATTACTTTTAAAGCATTATTGCATAATTTGCCACGTGAAAAGTCCCTGTTGTTTTGTTGCTCCTCTGCAAAGGCAGCCCCAGCATCTTTCCTAATGGATCAGGAGGAAACCAAACCCTGCTGGTGGCTTTGTTGGGCAGCAGCACCAGCAGTGGGTGCAATAACCAACATCTGGGAATTAAGGCTGACTCTCTGTTCTTTGCATTGCTTTTTTCAAGAGAGTCTCCAGGTGAATAATTATCCTGGGGTGAATCTTGGCCTTCCCATTCTCCACAGTCCCTCTTGAACTGCACCAGGAAGGGATCTGCGGTGCCACAGTGAAATTGTTCATGCTTTCAGAGGGAGCTGCACATCCAGATAACTCTGGATGTGTTTGTTTACCCACCCAACTCAGCCCTGCATCGTGGCTGGCACTAGAAATCTGATTTTTAATGCCTTCGACTACTGGCAGCAAGTCCCTGGCAATCTCAGCTGGTAACATATTGATAAAGCAATGAAACCCTGGATGCAAGGAGCAGCATCTGCTTCAGCCTGGGGATCTGGGGTGGGGAGAGGTTCGATTTTGTCTTTTTTTAACTATTAGGAAAACATGATAATCAAACCTCTCTGCCACTCTTAATTAGCAAGGGGGAAAAGCAGTACAGAGAATAATTAGCAGAGGCAACTTTCCTTTAATACTAGGCCACCGCCAGCCCCTCCAGGCGATCCAGACACATCGGATTGTGCAGGGGCATTCAAAGTCAGCTACAAAAGCAGAGGAACTCCCCTCCATCCTAACATTACTGCCCTCCTTATATTGCACTATAAAACCGGGGTGTCAAAAAGGCTAGAGATTTTACACTTAGTGTCAGTGGTTTATAGTCATTAGACTAATTATGTTGGTGTTTTTACCACCTTTATTCTACTAATTGGTCTAAAAGCCAAACAGGGACATCATTACTTTACACAAACAAGCAATTATTGGGCCATAAACACACCCTGGTTTGTGTTCCCTGGGTGAGGAGGGAGCTCCTAATGCTCTCTCTGTGGTGTCTGCCTCAATAACAGGCATTACTGATGCACTTGACTTTAGCTCTGCTGACAAAGAGGCCTCAAAGCTGCTGATACACAAGAGAAACTGGCTATTTGTTACCTCCCTTCGAACAGATTAAGGAAAATGGCACCACTCCAGGTTCAGCCCACGCATTGCTCTTTGTGCCAGCACAGCTCGACTTCGTTTTTGGTTGGGTTTTGTTGTGTATTTGCTCTTCTAGGAAGGGACAGCTCAGTGGATGCTGCAAGAATAATTTGTTTATGATACACCCATGAGAAATGTTGTATTTCCAAGAAATCTGGTCTCCTTGCAGGTTACTGGGTGGAACATTAGCCGTGACATTCCAAGACTTGTCATTGCCTCGAGCTCTAGTGAATTCATTTGCTTTTCCCGAAAGGGCAGCATCTTCCCAGGTTACACACCCTGGCAGTCCTGTCCCTTTGCTCTCCCGCTTTGGCTGTGTCACTAAATGCTTCCAGAGAGCAGTGCCTGCTCCTCATTGCTCCCTGCGCTCCTGGGAAGGCCATTCCTGCTGGATACTGCGTTTTGCTAGAAGGCTCTGTGCACTTCACACATGCAAGCACAGACTGCAGTTTGAAATTGCGCTTATTGGAGAGCAAACATTTATTTGCACGTGGTCAGAAGAGCTGGGTTTATGTGTTACCTGGCACTGCACTCACCCACAGCAAAGATTTCAATACCACAATCCCTCTCAGCAACCTAACACACCTACTGCCAATGACTGTGTGTGCAAGGGGTGGTCCAGCAGGGTATGGGCAAACCCCAACTCCCCCCAAAAAAAGATAAATCCACCTTAATATTGCCACACTGGCAATATAAAAGTGATCCAATATGAATATCATGGTCTAGTACTTTATTTTATTTTACCACTATACAGATAGCTCCTCTTCAGATGAGGTTATAAACTGAATTTATCTTTGAGTAGAACAAATGTTGACCATTCATTGTCTTTAAGGAGCCATAGTGATTTTCTGTAAGCACTAGGATATCAGGAAAAGATTAGGGCATCTGGAAGAAGGAAGGTTTATCTCAGGCAAAGCAGGGAATGACCTTGCACCATCCAAAATTCCTTCCCCAGTGTCCCCTGGGTGTGATAGTCTTCAACACTGATTCAAATGTGTTTCAACAAATTGAAAGGCAGAGTCGTCATGAACCATTAAATAATACATGTGTTTCCTACAAGGGTGATCTACCTTTAAATGTTTTTTGAAACCCTCTGTGTGGTTAGTCTGAGTTCAGATGCTGGAAACTTCTGTGTTTCACCTTAATAAAGTGCTCTGGAGTGAGGCCTTTTTAGGTTGCTGAAGGGTTTTGAAATCCTTGTGTCCTTACCATGTCACTGTTTTTTTAAGCCCTTTCCCTAAAGACTTCATCAAGTATTCTCACTTCAAAACTGATGACACAAAATGGTCCATTAGAATTAAATACATATGAAGAAAAAGTCAAATGTTCAGTGTTTCACAAATGCTTTCTGCAGCAGGACTCTGGCTGCTGTATTTACTGAACACATCAGATTTTTGACTCTACAGTTTCTTAAACAAGCCAAGTTTTTGTTTTATTTTATGTTCCATAAATCCATTTAAATTGGGCTATAATGGTTAATTTTAAGCTCTCTCTCAAATGTTTCTAAGGGGTTCTGTAATATCCAACAGAGCTGGCTCCTCTCCTTTGGAAATAAGAAACTGCAGCTTCAGAAACACTATCTGAACAATGTCTTCTTTAAACAGCCCCCAGAAGCACTGCATTTCCAACTCTAAGGGGAATTTGCATGTGTTTCAGCATCAAAGCTCGATATGACCCTATCACCTAGGGACTGTCATGTTATCTAAGTGCCCGCATATCAGGAGCACGATAACATTGTGCGGCTGGCAGCTGCTGCAGAAACGACATATTTTCTGAATTAACCTAGGCTCAGATTTGTATAAACTATCCCTGATAACATCTGCCCAGGACTCTGCTTTGAAAATGAGCAGAGACCCTGCCCGGGCGCGCTCCCTCCTGCACCGGGAGCGGACAAAACCCCGAACCCAACGCGCTCCCTCTCCCTGGAAAAGCCACGCTCGGATTCGCCACGCTCACCCCAAGAAACGCTGGGGGGAAAAGAGCGTTGAGCGGCGAAGGTAGAACAATGAAGATGTCAAGTGGCTTCTCGGGAGCGAGCCGCTGTGTCTTGTCATGCTTGGACATGAACGGGGAAAAAAATGTCTTTATTACCGGCGCGGCAACCCCGCAGCGCGCCGCCGGCTTGATCCTATAACTTTCCCATTAGAAGAGGGCGCCCGCAATCCTAATGAGGCACAATAAGTAGATTATGGGAGTCCTTTTGTTTTGCTAAACAGGCGCTTTTTCTGGCGGGGGTCTCACAAAGGTGTGCGGGGCCCCGGTGCGGGGCAGTGTCGGCTCGGGCGGAGCGGGGATGGGGCTCATCGGTGCCGGGGCTCTGCCCATTGTATCGGGGCTATAAAGCTGTCAGAGCAGCCCGATTGAATGTTCCCTCACTCCTAGCCTGGCGCTTCCTCCCCTCTCAGCAGAGAGCTAAGCCCCGGGATCTTTTGTTTTCATGAGAAACCACTGGCATCTCACATTTATAAGGAGTTTTAAAGCGCTGCTATGAAAAATAGCTCTGTCTTAAAAATACTGGGGGATTTTCTTGTTGTTGTTGTTGTTGGGTGTCTTTTAATTGCATGCAAACCAGCCAGTGAAATCGTGCAGTCCTCTGAGTTATTTTTACAGGGAGATCAGTGGTTGTTTAGGATGCAAAGGAGAGCACAGCTTTTCACCAGGCTGCAATCTTTCCACCTTGCATATTCATTTCGATCTCTAGAGTAGGAGACTGCTCCAGGGGGAAAATAGCAGGGATGGATTCCTGACTCTATGAAGGGGCTGGATCTTCTGGAAAGATAAGAGAGTATTGCAAATGGGCCCACCACCCCTGTAATGGGTTTCTTAGCTATGTTCCTGTAACCATTTACATGCTGGATGGATGTGGAAAAGATATTAGAAGTGTGAAAAAGGTGATAGAAATTATCAAACCCGCCTGTAGGCTGACGTGCAGTGTGCAACATTGCATTCTCATTTTCTGTTGGTTTTAATTAAGCCACCCAACCTTTGAAAACTGAGGTTGAGGAGTTGCAGGTCACATGAGGACCCTGCAAGGAGGAAGACTGCACAGCCAAGCAGGAAGTTTCATCACAGCCTGCTCAGATGTTGCTTGTCATCACTCTGGTCAAACTGGAGATTTATGGAGAAGAGCCTCTCCTACTCTGCTTTGGTCTGTCCATGTGACTCTGACAACAGAGAGAAAAGAAGTATAAATTTTGTGAAAGCAAGTAAAAGTAACTGGGGTTTGGGACCACTGGGAAACTCTGTTTTGTGTTATAAAGTACTCTTGTTGCACCTTCAAGGGGGCAAAGTTGCCCTGGTGTCCTGACCAACCTGTCCATAGGAATAGGCTGTGCACATCTCTGCAAATCCTCATTTCACCAGCAAAGCCCATGAGTGCCTGGATTCAAAGCCTGGGCAAAGATCTTCTCAAACCAGAAACCAATGTTCATGCACTGAACTCTTCTGGTGGATCTGGAAATATTTGCTGAGGAGTTTCCCTGACAGTCCTTGGTCTGGAAATGCTTCTTAAATTTTTCAGTGGATACTCCTGTGGAATTTCATTGAAAATCTGATGTTTTTAATCCTCCAGAACCATTGCAAGTGTTTCTACTGAACTGAGACAGCAAGGGGGATAGGAGGTTATTCAATTTGCCACTGCATGTTCCTTCTTGAGTGTGATTAATACTATCTTAGTGATGGCATTAACCATCATGGATTGAGATCCCACTATGTGGACCAACACACCAGGGCAGATGGATGTCAGAAACCCATTTTTTTTTTCCCCCAGAAGGGCTCTCCCAAAGCACCAATAGGCACACATGAAGCCATGCAACCAACAGTGCCATCCCCAAGAGTAGATACTTTCGTATCTCATAGTCTAGGAAGGAAGACTCAGTTGATTGGTCACATCACTCAGCACTTGAATCAACTGCTGGGTTCATCTCAGTCAGCTAAAATAAAGTACAGCATAAATGTGATGAAACTGATTAAAGTTGCACCAAAAATACCACTGATTAAAGTTGTACCAAAAATAACACCAGGAAGGATTTTGGATGTCAGATATTTTGAACTTCCTCTGTATTAGAAAAACAAAACCAACTAACCAACCAACCAAACCCCAAAGCAATCATTTCAAACCTTATCCAAGCAGCTGGCAATGTTTTTTATGGGGACTTGAGATGTGTTACAGGTGTGTTGTTGGGACCTAGCAGTCCTGGTTTGTACCCAAGCACTAACCACTGCCTGAAGAAGCCCTTCTAGAGGAATCTTATCCTGAGATTGTATTAGTGCATTTTGAAGGATTTTCCCCAAAATATTTCTCTTTGATGTCCCTAATGCCCCATTGGTTTTATTATTTTTCTTCCCCATCACTGCCTTCTCCTAGCTCTGCCCTGCCAAAGGGCTCTGGGAACTGCCTCTTTCCAGAGCTTGGATGAGGACTCTCCTCACAGCCATGGCAAAGCCTCTGCATCCTTGAAAACACATTGCAGGGCATCACACTGCACACTCTGTCGCATTTTTAAAACCACTCTTCTCATGGGATCCAAAAAAAACCAGCACACCCTGACTTCTGAGAAAACTGGGAAGACATCTGCAGCCCTGGGCTGTGGGATAGGTTGGAATAGGGTGCCCAAAATCCCAACAATACCAAACTTACCCCCTTCTAAGGTCTGCCCATCCTTCAGAAGCGCCTCCTAAGAGTCCACCCTGGACCCCCAGGGGCAGCAGCAGTTGGTGGGAAGCAGCTGGGGATGTTGCAGCACCAGAACTTTCCAACACACAAAATACAGCCTCGGGTTACCCAGTGCTGGATTTCTCCATGGAGCATCTAGGGATGTGCTTAGATAAAAGATATTGTTGAGAAAAATCATGCTTTCCAACCGCTTTTACTCTTGGCAATGGGTGGGCCACGGGAAAAAAGGACTGTTAGAAAACAAAACTGAATCTGTATTGTTGGCCAGGGCAGAAAATGATTGTCCAAAATAAAGCACAAAACTTGTTAACAAGCAAAGCACACTATTGGATTCAATGGCAACAGCAGTAGGAAAAAAATATGAAAACCTTCTCCAGGCACTCTGAATATAGCCCTTCTGAACTAAACCCTTTCAGAAATGTTATTTTATTTCTTGTAACCCACCCCCACTTTTTTTAAGGGCCTGGATTTATTTTTAGCAGCAATCCTGGTTTGGTTTTTTATCTTGTTTTTCAGATATTTTCCTGTAAATAATAATTGGTCCTTTTGTGGCAGCATTTCCACATTGGCAGGGGTGTGTAGGGCTTTCTTGGAGGTGGCAAGGAAAAAGGGAGTGATTTGTTTCAATGGGTTATTGTTGAGTGAATGCAAATATCTGCAGCCACTGGAGCAAATAGGAGCAGGGGATTAGGTGCAGGAAGCTGGCTGAGTGGCATAGGCCATCTGTCCCGGGCCTGAGAAAAGAGGAATCTCGTTTGCAGTGTATGTTAATTAGTTGGATGATTGGCTCAGCTGTCACCTTTGCAGAGTGAAAGCGCACGGGCACAATTAAATTCATGTCCATGTATGTTTATCAAAGCACATGTTTTTAGACAGCTTTTGGTTTTTAGGTGTAATTTTGTCTTCTCAGGCACAGAGAGGATTCTTTGCTATTGTGTCCACAAATGGAGGGGACAAAAAAGGAAGAAAGAAAAAAGAAAGAAGAAAGAAAATACCTTAATTAAAACATGATCTGGATTGTTTGCTGAAGCGTTTCTGGCCGCATTCTTTATTGCACTTGAAATTACCCATTTGCATCAATAGGCGTTAGCTGAATTTATTTCCATTCAAATGTATTCCCTTGATGTTTCTACAGAAGGTGGTAGGTTTGGAAATACATGTATGGCAAGTTTGGGCTCCTAGGGTGCCCCCATTCAAACACAATGTCAATATCCTACACTTAAAAGGGACCCGTTAGTTAAAGTGAAACGCTCCCAGTTTGGGGTGGGTTTTGGTTTTGTTGTCATTACATTGACATCTCCAACACAGCATCCCCAGTAACTTTCCTTGGGAAGAAGTTGTCTGCCTGCAAGCCCCAGGGAGTTATTTCCCATGGTGTCATCTCAATTATTTTTGATTTATTTGTTTACTGTCTTCCAGTCCTTGTCAATGCACAATGGGCACGTCTCCCCCTCCAAGGGCACGCAGGGCCCTGCCTGCAGGGTTTGGGGACACTGGAGGAGCCCTGGGACATCCACCCATGTGCCACTTGTGCACTTCAAGGGCTTGTGCAGAGAGGGCAGCCAAGGGGACAGGCAGGGCTTGGGCAAGGGACCCTCCCTGGCCAGGGACGCTGACATTGACCTTCTCACACAGAGGCAGGGAAAAGCTGCAGAGGCTCTTGGTTCCAGGATGGAGGAGCAGTCACAGAGATGCTCTCCTGAAGCTGCTTTGCAGCAATGGAAGAATTTTTTCCTCCCCGGTCTCAGAGTAGAAATCTGTCACTCATCCCACTTGGCTTAGGCAAGTCCTGGGAGAGGAGCAGCCTCAAAAGGCTCCAGCCCAGTGCCATGAGACTGTGCTCACAGACCCAGCTCTCTGGAGAAAAACCCTGGAGAAAGCCCTGTCCTTCCCATCCTCTGGCAGGCTCTGGCCGTGGTTTCTCAGACTACAAAACCAGGCAAGGGCCATTTATTTAAGCCGTGGGGAGATGCTGTGCCCCTTGTTTGCCTGTGTCTGCCTGCAGGGATTCCCCACAAGCCAGCTCTGGATTCACAAGGCAGGGTGGGAAAATAAATTGCCCAGAACTCCCTTTATTGCAAAACGCAAGAGCAAATGCATTCAGAGCTCCAGTGGCCAGAAAGAGAGGGGGAAATGTTTATATGCAAAAAAAGGCAGCTCCTAGTTGTGAGCTATGTGAGATGAATACACATGTGTATGTCAAGGACTCACATACTCTTTAGGAGTAAGGAGGAGCAGGGCCATGAGGGTATCAGCATGGTGTTTGGGCTGTTTTCCAGCTGATGGACCAGTTTATAACCCAGCATGTTTGAATGTTCACCTCTGCAGGGGTAAGACATCTTCTGTGTGCATATCATTTGATAAAACATGTAGCAAAATTCAGGAGAATGTAAGTAACACCTTCTTCTTCTGTTAGGTAGTGCTCACACCCTTTACCTCCTGAGTGTTTCCTTCCTTCCTTCCTTCCTTCCTTCCTTCCTTCCTTCCTTCCTTCCTTCCTTCCTTCCTTCCTTCCTGCCTTCCTGCCTGCCTTCCTGCCTGCCTTCCTGCCTTCCTGCCTTCCTTCCTGCCTTTTTTCCTTCCTTTGACATGGGGCACAATCCTCAAGCCATGGCACCTTGCTGGAAAGGTGAAAGCTGGTTTGAGTGCAACCACTCACTGGGATGCTAAATACTGTGAGAGGAGAGGCATCAAGGAGAGACAAGCAATGTCACCAACATGGCCTTTAGTGGGTGTCAGGCTGTTTTGGAATATTGTTCAGCCCTTAGACCGAATTGATCCCACAGCACATTTAGCCATTTAATGGCTAAATCTGGCTAAACCTGGCTTAATGGCTGAATCTGTGTGATTCATGGGTCCTGGCCAGCTCTATTTCCTAATACCTTTCACAGGCACCCCCTTACAGGTTGTGTGTAAATGTGTGTCTTATTCCTTTTTAAGACAAAGCACTATATCAGCTATATTTATAGAGGATCAGCAGATGGCCAGCAAGCTGAGGAAAAAATTGTATTTGTCAGGCTTATAAATCTGAAGGGGGAGTTTCAGCAAAACCTCACAGAACTTGACGCAATTAATTTTTGTAATGGGATTCTGTCTCTGAAAAATCATGGAATTATGTGGGTGCCCTAAGAGCAGCATCCAAGGGCTCCTGGTGTGTCCTTAGAGTCCCACGGAGGAAGAGTGCTGCTGTACTAACAAAATCAAGGGAAGAAAAACTGGGCTGCTCGTGTGCTGAGAATCCCACAGCAAAAAGGGGAACTCAATTTGGGTTCAGGGTGCAACCAGAGACATGGGATGAGCACAGCCCTTCCCATTCACCAGGTGCTCGAGGTACATCTGTGCTGACTCTAAGGCATTTCACTCACTGACTGTTCTGGACATCAGTGAACATCCCACATCTTTGCAGGGATTTTGGGGAAGCCTGGGAGGAGCCCCAACATGAGAATAAAGAGAAAAGCTGGAGAAACTCAGGGAGGCAGAGACAACCTTTGTCTTCTTGTCCATCAGAGAGGGAAAGGTAGAAGTCCTGCAGGAGTGAGTAGATGTGCTCCCAGCATGATCCCAGAAATGGCACAATTAATGGAAGGCAAGTTATCCCTTTTTTTCTTTAACCACTTTGCTAAATGTGTCCAGAGAGTCATGCCATGGCACTGCGGTGCTGCCTCTCACCTCCTAGTTAACCTGTAACCAGTTTACTTCCTCTCACTACTGGAGACATGGAGCCTTACTCAACTGGGCTTAAAAATGCATGTAATGTATTAGTGAAAATTGCCAGAAGTCCTGATTGAGATGGTTTAAACTGTGCATTAACATCAGCTGATCAGAGCAATCCCTGGGAGTTCCCCTCAGTAACACAGTAGGTATGAAAATATAACTGGTCCCCTCTATGGGAGGCTTTAGGATGCATTAGCTGAAATGCTCTTAAAATACACTTTTCCCTCTAATTAAAACCAGCTTTTTGTGTCCTGTTACTTTGGAGTCACAGCTTTTAGAGGCAGAGAATTGCTTTATGGTGCATTTTAACACATCTCAGAGCATGGGATGGTGAGTCTGCCCAGCCATCAGAGTGTGGGAGCGCGGCTGTGCCCGGAGATGCACTGAGTACCTGCTGGTCCTTCCTCACAACAACTCCCTTTCCACTGAGGAGAAACAGCAAGTGCATGTGCAAAAATAGCCACCAGTGCTCCTAGGTCATTACTCTTGATTACACTGTTACTTGGCTCAGGACTACCACAAAATTATCCTGATTTGCCGCTGTCTTAAGCAGATGTTTAAGCCAGCACAAATTGAGTGCTAAGTGGGTGTAAATCAATAACAACTCCTGAACAGAGATTTCTGGCCTGTCAGAGGTTTAAATTCCATTTCTGTAGCAGCAAAGGATACCATATGCAACAGCGGAAAATCAGCTCCTCCCTCCCTAATTTTACCTGCAAGATCTCTAAGTGGTGAGCAGCCCTCACTTGGACCATTCCCAGCAGTGAATCTCTTATGCACACACAACTTCCCTTGGAAATCCTTCCTATTTCACTTTTTTAGTCCTTGGCCCTCAAAATTCCTACAGCAAGTGATAGCTCAGCATCACTGAGGCTGTTTGTGTTCCACAGAGATTGGCAATGCTCCATGTTTCATTTAAGAGCTGTCTCGAAACAGCCAGAGAGTTTTCCTCTGAAAAAATAAATAAAGCTCTGAACCCCATTCCTCAGAGAAAAACCCTCCCCAAAACCCAGCAAGAATCAAAGCTGAAGTATCCAGGAAAGTTTATTCCTTAAAAAGGACAAGTGAAGTTATTTTGGAAGACAACTGCCAGAGGTACTGTGAGAACACTGATATCCAAAGCTGTCATAATATTTGACCTTCAGAAAATAGGGCTATCCGTCCCTTGGGTAAACTGGGATAATATTAAATGGTGAGAGGCTAAGAAAACACTTGTTTTCCTTTGGAAGAGGGTCATGGAGCTGCAGCAGAGCTCCTCAGCCAAGCATGCAGGCAATGGGGAGATCAAAAGCTGAGCTCCACGTCAGGAGCCTTTCATCTGCAGCTCTGCCAGCATTCAGAGATGAAAGTCCTGGAGTTTCACTGGGAGTGACGAAAAACATTCCTTAGGACCTTGCTTGAAAGCATGGCCGTCTGCAGAATGGATTTGTATTTAGGTTTTATGCTGAGTTCCTTTTATTTTTAATCCCGATTCCTAGGACTTAAATACCCATGTTGGGTCAAACGCAGAAGCGGAGAAACTTCAAGCGAAGGAGATGGAGTTGGGATGTAGGATCTGCTCCACTGAGTGTGGGTTTCAACCCCAGCCCCTCCAGGCTGATGTGTATGAAGGGTGGTCTTATTTCCCCCAGAAGGAGGGTGTTGTCTTTAATCTTCTCCCTCCATTCCAGCTCTCCTGGCTGTCTCCAGGAGAGCAGACGGGGAAGGAGGTGACCAGACTGTGGCTGCCGCGGAAAGCGTCGGATATGCAAGTATTCAGTGAATTCTCACAAATGATGGTTCTGTTCTCAGAAATCAGGATTACTCAGCATACGCTTCACAAACAGGAGGGGATAAATCCATGGGATAATTTATTCACAATGAATAATTCAACCAGCAGAAGTGACTACTCCAAAGATCGGGTCAAAAGTTGAGTACTTGAATAAATGAATTGCCCTTTCACAAATATAAAAAGCAGAAATCTCAATATTTATCATTTTCAGACACACAAATATTCCAGAACAACATTTTCTAATGAAGTGGGGAGGGGTGTTAATAATAAATTCTATTGATAACAGGAGTTAGAAAAGCAAATAATAACTGACTGGAATATGTTTATATATGAAAACTGACTTTTCAAACAAACTATCAACAGTGGGCTGCATTATAAGACTATTAGGAAATAGAAACTCTGCAAATAACTTGCCTACCCTGGCAACTGCTGAACCTACTGCCAGTAAATAAGCATTACCCTGGAGCACGAGCCAAGCTGTCACAAGCTCAGAGACATATGGCAAAAAGCACAAGCAGAGAGACTCGAGATCCACAGCTGAGACCAGATGTGCAGCTGACCGAGGTGAAAAATGGGAACCATCAGAGTCCTCTGCCTGTGTCACTAGAGGAGTCTCGTCCCCTCCCTGGCTGGGTGTGAGATGGGTTGAGCAGTCACTGCTGCTCAAGGACTCTGTGCAGCCTGGGAAGGGTGCCTGCATGGCAGGGCAGCCAGAGATACCCCACCTTCAACCCAGCCAGCATGGCCAGCACACCCTTTGCAGCACAAGCAGCCACTTTGAGGCTCTTCTGGTTGGAGCAGACCACAAGTATTCAGCTTGTGCCTCATCTTTTGTCTCTCTGGTGAGATGTCCATGGGGGCTCACTGTGCTTTCTAGGAAAGATGTTGTCCACAGTTCCCCCAGAGCTGTGGGAGAGTCTGCCCTCATTGTCCCACCTTCAGTGCCTTTGGGTGAACCTGTCCTTTTCCAGCAATCATAGGGACACATCAATCTAGAGATAGCAGCTGATGTGAGCTCATCAGCTCCTTTCAGCTGAACTACTGCTGGTCATACCTGCTCATGGCTGACTAATCCATGGCAGGAATTCCTCAGCCCTGGGGCATCCTTGGCCACCTTGATGGCAGCAGCAACTGAGCTTCAGACAGATTTAGGGGAATTTGACTCTGTGCAGTTTGGGCTGATGAAAATTAGGGTGCCAGTCCTGTTGGTTGGCTTACTCGAGTCTTGAGGCTATGCCTTGAGTTCACATTTGGAATCATCACAGCAGCAGGTAGGGAATTAAATTGAATTTTTTCTCATACTGTTTATAGCTGTAGTGAGGAGAGATCAGTCTCTGGCACATGCAGAGTGGGAAAAATTACTTGAGACATGAACAATTCCCAAAAAAGGGGCAAGGAGGTTGGTGAGAGGTAGAGGCTCAGCTAACAGGGATTGGAGCTGGGGCACTGCTTTCCTTCTGCCATGGAGGTGCAGACAAAAAGCATCCCAAATATTGCTTTTCTATGAAGTCCTTCATCTGCCCCAAAGAATAGACACCTCCAACTACCCTAAAGACCAGCTAGGTGTTCCTGACCTCCAAAGATCTGTGAAAAACTGCCCAGATGGTTTGCAGCCGGGGTTCATGCCTGGAGCAGGACAGAGAAGCAGCTCTGCTGGTTCAGGGAGCCTGGGAGGGCTGGTGTGCTGAGCTGCACTTTGCTCTGCCATGAAGCCCTGCCTGCTGGGGAGAGCCATGGGCCACACAGCAGCTTGGTGGCCAAAGCAGCACTCTCAACCACTTTGGAGTCCCCATCCCCTCACTGCAGCCAGAGCACAGCCTCTCACTCAACTGTAGACCCAGATTGCAAGAAAAGTATCTTAACTCGATTTTTAAAAAATTCTTTTTTTTTTCTGGAGAAAAAAAGTAAAAGGCCATTTTCAGTTTGGCTACAATAATAACAAACACACAAGAGCTGAGAGCCTTGATTTGTGTTTGCACTTCTACAGTTTCATCTCAACAAAGATTCTGGACCCAGGAGAGGCAAATAGTGCTCCTACCCTATAAAAGAGGTACAGGGGGCAAGAATGCAGTCCAGTAATTATAGAAATGGTCTGGAGTCAGAAGGACTCTACTACGAGCAATTAAAAAGAAAATTAACCATAAGAAAAGTTTTCTTTCGGTTTTATAGCTAAACTCACAAATAGAAGAAATACTGTACTGCTGAACTCAAACAAACAAGCATGCCTGATTTTAATGAGCAAAATGAAGGGCTTGTTTTATGGGATATGTAATATAATAGTCCCATGGTAAGGGAGTCTCTTTCTCCACGGCTCTGCACTGCATGCAGTTATTCCAAGTGGTGTGAAGTGGATGTAAAACGTTACCAAACCCAAATCTCTTCCTTTTGTCCTCCTTCAGTCCCCTCCTACACCCCCTGAATATATGTGTGCAACCTTGTGCTGCGTGTGGATCAGCAGATTAAAGGGAAAGGACAAGTACAGTGCTTGGGAAAGGAGGGGAAGGGAGGGAGGCAGGTTCTGGACTCATCCCCTTGCCACAAACTTCCTGTAGGATCCTGGCTGAGTCACCTAATTTTGGCAGGAGGTGTGATGGCAGAGCTCTGGCAGAGGTCCAGAGATGCCAATTGCTAGTGAGGATGGGATGCAGGGGACTGGCAGATGTGAAGCACCAATGCCATGACTGAGCCATGCATTTTCCCACTTGATGCTCCTTAAATGCTTCTGTGGAGCTCTAATTCTGCTCTCAGGGACAAAATACCATTCCTCATGTGACTGTAGCCATCAAGGCACTCAAATACCCCTACAACAGAGGTGCACCAGAGTTTGGAGATGAATTTTGCTGTTACTGTGGCAAAAAAACTTCTGTGGTCAATGAATATAGAGACAATAAGCAGAAGGCTGGCAGCAGCAAGGATGCAGTCCCAAAAATTCCCTGGGGGAGCTGCAGACAGCTGGGCTCTCCCTCCATGCCAGCAAAGACCATGGATGTGTATGAGGGGCACCATCACACACAACACAACCTCATCCCTTCCCACCACACCCCTCCTTGCATTCCCTGAGCTCTCTGACACCAGAGTTAAAAAACCCTAACTATGCTTATACCCCCCACCAGCGCCATCACCCTTTGTCCCACAAACTAATCTGTGCTTACTTGCCCAAACATTCCAAAATAAAAAGGCAACTTGTTGTTTATAAATGCAAAAGAAAATATATTACTTGTTTGCCAAGGTCTTAAGGGAAATAGTCTTAAGGCTATATAGCAAAAATTATTTCCAGTTGACTCCTTCCACCCCATCAATTTCAAAGAACCAATTTGTTGGCTACTTTGTTTTTGCTTTATTCAAAAAGAAAAGCTTTTTTTTTTTTTTTTAATTATTCTAGCTCTCATATTTCATGCCATTCTTCTTGTGGGCAAGAGCAGAGCAGGGACAATACCAGCACAGAGAAGAGAGAAAGGTCTGAGCAGCAGCTGGGTACGAGTGAAAGCAGTAATCTTCAAAGCTGGCTTTTGTCTCTCCTAGCCCCTATGGTAGGAGACAGTGATCTCACCCAGGGTCATGCTCCTGCTCCTTCTCTTCCTCCTGCCTCTTCTCCCTCAGTTTTGGGTGTTGCTGGTCGAGGCTGCCCTGTCAGAGACAAAAACCTGGGGCTGCCTGTCTCAGGGCACTGCACGTGGTGAAGATCTGAGCATCCCCAACTGCACTTTCCAAGTTGGCAGCCCAGGGCCTTTCCCCAAGGATGGCTTTGGCTGCCAGAGAGGCCAGGCAGCCAGGATCAGCTCCAGGCCGACAGCACTGCAGGCCTTGGGTGCCATGAGAGTTGTGGAAATGACTCAAACACAATGACCCAAACACAATGACCCAAACACAATGACCATGGGTGCTTTGGATGGCAACCTGGTCTACTGGAAGACGGCAGGAGTTGGAAACAAGGTGATGTTTCAGGCCCTTACAACCCAAGCCATTCAATGATTCTGTGATTGCAAACCAGCTCAAGTTGCTGCTTCTCAGCAATTTCTCAGGGATACCAGCAATCTGTGGAGTAACCAATCTCACGACTGCATCACCTCCACCCCTGGGGAATGCCTTCCTTTGAGCCAGTAAGGGAGTCACCATCCCCACCAAGTTTGCTGGAGGTTGGACTGTTGAAGAGGGGGATGAGGAGGCAAGACCAATTCGGCACTCACATCCCCCAAAGTCAGAAAAAAACTCTCTGTATTGGCTGCAGCAGAGGATTTAAAGGCAGAGCTATCCACTGTCCTTGTCCTGGGCCTATGCAAAGTCCATTTCAGAGGTGCCCAGCTGCTCTTCCTCCCCATCCATTGAACAGCAGCGTCTAGAGATGATTCTCAGAGGTACTGCAGGGCATTTCGTATTTGTTTTATTCTGGGTTGGGTTTTTTCTTTTCAGTAACAGCAAGTAAATCAGAAATTAAAGATTTTGGAAGATTAATTTGCTTGCAAATTCAGGGTGATCTGGGCTAATAGTTTCAGCCAGAGGGGGGAAATAAAAAAAAGAAACTAAGAGAATAGAGTGGGAGGAGAATTCTGAAAAAATTTCAAAACACATTGTTTCAAAATCTTCTAAACAAAATGGGTTGAGTTTTTTCTGAAGTACAAAAATGTTGCATTTCGACATTTTCCCATTCGGGTCTCAAAACAGCTTTTTTGTTTTACTAACTAATATAAATCAAAAGAAAACAAAGTTAAATGAAAAGGTTAATAAATGCAATAAAACATTTGGAGTTTGGACTGAAGAAAATACTTGGTCTTGACCCTACAGGAATCTCTTCCCTTTTTTTCCCTCAGTTTCCCAAGAAAATGCAAATAATTTGTTTTGGTTTGACCTGAAGCAATTTATTTATCATTCTTGGAACATGAAACGCCATTGTTTACCTAGATCAACTCATCAGCTCCCTGGCACCCTTTTCTAGGGGGAATTAAGGAGATCAAGGGGATTAAGAGAGACCACATTGAGCTGCTGCCAGGAGGGTTGATGTGGGGTCTGGGCTTTTTGATCCCAGGAGAAGTGCTTAGGTGCTGTATTTCCCACAGTGCCCTCAGGAGAAGAAGCAGATGTGGGGAGAAGTGAGATTTTTTTTATTAGACTAAAATAAAAGAATAATTAAAGATGTTATCTACACTCACAAGGCTTACCTTGCCTGGAAGATGAGGTATGGTCACTGCTAAAGCACAGCTCTGTCCCAGAGGACACCATAGCATCCTGACAGAGTAGATTTTATGGGCTTTGGAAAGAAAATCAGGATGGACAGGTTTCTCAACTTGCCCTCTGAGAAAAAAGGCAGCAAATCCTGTCCCTGTCCATACACTTGAGAGCTGTCAGACAGACAGACAGACAAGGGAACAATGTGGAGGATCCTAAAACAGGGCTGGCCCCAGGTTGAGCTCCTCACCGTGCCATGCCAGGGGCTCCTGCATAACATGTGATTGATTTTGGTTGCGTAATGCTGAGCTGTAAGACCTCATCAGCTGCTACTCATTACACAGGCACAGCCCTTCTTGAATAGAAACCATAGCAGAAAATAGATCTGGGGATGTAAAACCTGACATCTTGAATTCATAAACGGAGCGACAGCATTCTTGTTTAGAGTCTGAGGGTGGCCTGTTCTGAACTCGCCTTTTTTTATACCAGATGAGTCTAACCTCAGAGCCAGGATGACTCCAGCTCGTATCATTAGCCTAAGGCAAAGAAAAGACCATGTCTCAAGTCTCAGTGCTAGTATACAAAGTGCTCAAACAGGGACACCGAGTCTGATCCTGCTGTCTCAGCAGACCCACTGACTCTCCTCAGCAGGGACAAAGGGTCCAGGCTGCAGTCAGACTGTCTCACACACAGATATCCTAATCAGGAATGAGTCCCAGTCACTAGAAAGAGGCAGAAAATAAACCAAGAAATTACTCTCCTCCCTACTCCAGTACCAAATCTGTTTCTCTTCCGAAAGCAGTGACCCAGAGCTGTGTCAAAGAGAGGGACAAGATCAACTGTTTTCATTTACCAGTGGAGGGCCTGGGGGAAGGACTCACTGACCACTCAAGGTCTTTGACAACTTTTCAGTCTTCATAATTTTCTTTGCAGTTCGACATACTTGTTTCATTTAGATGTGGGTTTGGGGAGATTGGGTCTTTATGCCAAATCTCCTGTATGAGCCCAGGGAGCACATCTGACCTCTTCCTGCTTTTCCAAACCCATGATAATATGTACTGACAGACCCACAGTGCTGGCTTGGCTGGCATAGAGTAAATCTTCGCAGTGGCTACTATGGGGCTGTGTTTTGGATTTGTGCTGGAAGCAGTGCTGATAACCCAGGGGTGTTTGTGCTGTTGCTGCCCTGGGCTCACACACAGCCAAGGCCTCTCCTGCTCCTCACCCCACCCCAGCAGCGAGGGGCTGGGGGTGCACAAGGAGCTGGGAGGGGACACAGCTGGGGCAGCTGGCCCCACATAACCCGAGGATATTCCACACCACATAGATGGCACCAGGTCAGGATATAAAGCTGGGGAAGGAGGAGGAAGGGGGGTTGTTTGGAGTGGTGGCATTTGTCCTCCCAAGGCACCCTTACGTGTGATGGAGCCAGGCTGTCCTGGGCATGGCTGAATTCAGCCTGGGAAAGTGCTGAGTTTATTCCTTGCTCTGCTTTGCTTGTCTGGGGCTTTTGTTTTATCCATTAAACTGTTTTTATCTCAACCCATGACTTTTCTCCCTTCTACTCTTCTGCTTCTCTCCTCCATCCCACTGAGAGGTGAGTGAGCAGCTCTGTGGGGCTGAGTTGCTGGCTGGAGTTAAACCATGACATCCATTCATGATAGTGAGATACTTACATGGTTGTGCTGGAGACATGAAGTATCCATCTGGCCAGCAGGTATGGACAGTTACAAGAGTAACCTGAGTAACCTACTTGTCTCAAAGTGTCTTGTATCACTGTCCCTAACCTGCCCATATCCAGTCTTCCTCAGTGCATCCATTAACAACAGTCAGCTCTTCCCCTGCATCTCCTTGTGCCCTCTCCACACTGTGGATCACCCTTTTGCAGATTCTTTCCAAGATGTCTGGCAGTGCAAGCCCCTTTCTCACCTACACAGTGTGAGGGAAGAAATCAAACATGAGATAAAAGCACACCCTGAGCAGCAGCTTGGCTTAAGCATGCTGTCACCGGGTCCTGTCTGTTTATTCTTTGTCAGCTCTTTGTGCTTGCTCCATCTTTCCTCACATATTTCAAATCTGCATCTAATTCAAGTATTACATCCATTTATTTTCCTAATGCTCTTATTCCCTGCACTGTGTTTTTGTGCTGGGCAGCCGTGTCTGGAAGCACAGTGCTGAAATAAGGCACTTATTGGCTGCAGCTCCAGGGATTTTAACCGGATATCTGCCTTTGTTTAAATTAAGTAAACCAGGATGTTTCCTAAACACCATAAGGACAGAAGTTTAGACTTCTACTGAATCAGCTTTTTGACCTAAAGCCAGAAATGCTTCAGTCAAGGACATCCCCCAGAGGAGTCCAAGGAGCCTGAAAATCCCCTTCCATCAGGTCCAAGGGGCTCTGTGACTCACTCTGTGGAGTCACCAGTCCCAAACCTACAAAGTGCCTTCCCATAGCCACTCAAACTACATGACATACATCCCACTCTTCAAATGCATTTTTGGACACAAGGCTGCAGTTTGTGTACTTAGAGCCACACTGACTCATGCTCCCCAATGAAAACAAACCTGCAGCCAGTGATGGGGTACAGCTTTGGACACTTCTACAGAGTTATGGGCTGATACCTTCGGTTTTTATCAGGTGAGGAGTTTCCAAAGTGCTCTAAGGTGGACATTATGGTGAACTCAAAATAAAACAGAGGTTTCAACACTGTTTCTTACACTGACTAACTTTCTGGAAGCCTAGAAATTAAGTATACAATTCTGTAAGCAACAAATGGCAGATGGACATATATTCCAAGCAGATCCACTGCCTCTGAAGACTGGAGAGTCCCAAAAGCCAAGCCTTTAAGGCATCTCTGCATCCTCAAACTTGCATTTTTATTTCCTTCTGAAGAACCAAACCGTGGTGGCCCAGATACAGCACAGAGGGATCCAAATGAATAGGAAAGTATCAGTGTACCCAAAGGAAACTGCTGCAAATATTGACTGCTGGGTGAAGAGGGAGGGGGAGTCATTCCTATCAGAAATTGGTTCAATTATTGGAAATGCTGACAAAAGCAAAATGCACAATAAACTATGGCTGTTCCCAGCCAAAGGCTCAAACAGCTTTGCTGTCCTTCAGCCACAGGGCACCGACAAAACAACCCAGAAACTGCTGATGAAATTAATCATTAATTCTCTTAATTAAACAACCGAGGAAAAGCTTTGTAATCAAATATCCACCTTCCTTTTGTCAAGAACAGCTAACGCTTTTGCAACACAGGGTTTGGAGAACAATCTCTCAAGGTCAGTTTTGGATTGAACTGATTCCTATTTGAGGCTCTGAGGTGCTTGGCTGGGTTGTTTCCCTGTGAGCTCCACCCATCAACCATTAACTGGGGCTTTACTTTTCCAGCCTCCTTCCCTAAAGTCAGCTGCTCTATTTAAGGAAAGAGACACTTCTCTCTAGGAATGATGTTAGTAAAATATGACCAGCAGTGCTGACTGTGGCATGTCTACAGAGGTCACTGGCTTTGGAGGACTTGTTAAATGTTTTATTTGTCTCAGGTAATGCCATCGTGGTGATTCACCCTGGTTTTGTATGCCAGCAAAATGAAGGAGCATTACTAATGTTTTATATCAAGGTGCAGAGTGCATCATTAAATGCCTTCACACTGACAACAAACGTCACACAAGGGTTTTGTTCCCTTCACTTCTCCTCCTTGGCATTGCCCAGGACTTCATCAGGAGAAAAATCACACACAGATGCAACACAGGCCTCGTGTGGCTCAGCAGCAGTGCCCTACATCACTCAGATTTTACTAGCAGCACAGTTTCTACATGAGAGCTGTACTCACATATAAACAGAGCTCAAAATGTTGTCCAGATCAGCAAAAAAGGAAGTTAAATAATTAGCTATTTAAAATAAAGCAAACTTAATGAGAAGCCAGGTAATGCCTAACTGAATGTGATATTAGAAAGCAAAGGAATCTAAGTGAGGCAATTTACATATCTTGGCAGCAATGTGCAGCTCAGTAGGAATGTCTGGAAGGAAATCACATCCACAGTCAGCACAGCAGTGTTAACCAAGATTTGAGCCTCAAAAATCTACAGCTTAAATTGCCATCACTCAGGCTCCAGTTCATATGTTATTCCCATGTTAGCAAATGGGTAGAAAACCAGAAAAAATCCTCTCAAGGTCCAGAGCCAGCCAAAGGACTTTGGATGCAAACTCCTTGGGAAGAATGATATATGACTAAAGGAGTTTATTTCAGACAGTACAGAAGTTGATCAAAGGCTCTGCGGTAGAAGAGATAACCTGTAGCCATACCTTGAAGCAGCTCTAAACATATAATTAGCAGCAGCCTAAGCCAAAAGCATAGTGGGGTAACTATACACCTCTTCTTTGGGTGGGTTTTGTCACTGATTTGGAGCTGGCTGCTGCTAAAATTATATGGCTTGGATTAATCTGCTCAATGCTTCAGCCACAACAGTGATGGCAGAAAGGGCTCTCAGAGTTCTGAGACTCCAGCATTATCCAGTGCTGGAGAGGCACACAGCAGATAGATGCCAAAAATGAAAGCAGAACTTGTCTCAAATACTGCAGAGGTTGTCCTGCCACCAGGCACCTGGAAGGAAGCACAGATGGGGATGGCTGCAGCACTCTCCTCAAAGGAAGAGACATTCAAAGAGCAGCTCAAGACAGACAGGGCTGACTAAGAAATTGTCCCGAGTACCCGATGGTGAGGGAAGCATCGAAATTCAGTTTCTTCACTCTTGTAAGTGGGTAGCAGAAGCAGAAACTTCAGCAGAAGCTGAAGACAAAAGGAAATAATTAATTTTAAAGCTTGTTCCCACTACTGTCCTTCAGTGCCCTCAGAGCTAAAACTAAGTGACTGAAGAGCAGCTGGGTAAACACAAACCAACCCCAAACCCAGCCTGCTTCTTGAAAACATCACTAGTAGCTGCTTATTTGCAACTAGTTTGAGAGTTTAAAACCTGCTGGACCCCAAGGACGTGTCTGCATGGACATAATCCTACTCCCAGCTGCTGGAGCAGCCTGGTCCTGCTCACCACATCCCTTGGGGAGGTCCCAGCTGCCCAGGCACAGAGCTGGGAGCAAAGGTCCTCCCCAGCACCTCTCTGCAGGATGGCCCTTGAGCAAAGGCGCTTTCAGGGGTAAATGCTGCTGCCCCTATCTTTTCTCTCACCTCCTTAATCTTATCAGTCTGCCTAAACCTGGTCTAACAGGCCATCCAAGGGACAGTGATTGCCTCGGGGGTGGACATGCAATGGGAGAGAGCCTGCCAAGTATGCAGATGGTTGTTATCTGCAGCAGCATTGCTGTGCAACAGGCTGAGCCGGACTCTGGGCCATCTCCTGGGCAAGAGCAGAGCATGTCCCAGTGTTCCCATCCTTCAGCCCTTGGAATTCAGCCCCAGCAGAGGCTGGCATTGACCAGATCACCACCAAACCCTCCCCAGATTAAATTCCCCCGAGCTGTGGTAAATCAGTGGCTCCCCCAGGGTGGATGGAGGATGGCGAAACCCCAGTGCCTGAGGAGCCATCCAGCCCTCTTTTATCCCGGATCGAGCATTAGTGATAAATGCAGCTCCTTCCAAACGCCTTTGTCTGCCTGCTGGAAGAATGCAGATTGTGAAATGGGAATTTGCAATGCTAACAAAATCCCGAGGAAGGGCCTCAGAGAAAAATAACTGCAAACAAACATGACCAAGCCCTCTCCTGTTTAGAAGATTCACAGCATCCCAAGGAGGTCAGAGCAGGGAGTCAGAAAACAACTCCACTTTCTGAGGTAGGTCTGTGGACAAAGGACACCTGATATTGCAGAGGGATTTGCTGGCTGCTTTGCAAGACCCTGAAGATTCACCCAGCCACGATGGAGTTGTGCACCACTGAGGTTTTGGCCTGCCCTCTTTTCTCCTCACATTTGCGTTTACTGTGGACACAATCCTCACATTTCTGCTAAACTCTGGTATTCCCTTGGCAGACTGCACTGCCACTTCCAGGGTGTATCATTGCGCTGGTCAGTGGAAACGATCCCACTGAAGGATATGAAAGCAGAGACCCTCACTCCATCCACCCACCCACTCAGCTTCTCCCCTGGTTTTCTTGCACCTTCTCTCATTTCTGAGAAACTCACCCTCAGCTCAGTTCCTCCATCTGCAAAGTCTTTCATCTGGAATTAAAAATAGAGTTGCTGTAGGCAATTTCTGGACTCGCTGTGAATATGGAGAGGTGAGATGTGAAAACTGACTTTGCACCAATTCTGGCCCAAATTCCCTGTAGCTCACCTCTTGCATTTTCTGCCCCAGTGAAAAGGCCATACTCAGAGCTTTGAGGAAGAGAAGGGTTACCTTTCATTGCCTTTGCACAGGACTGCAGTCCTTGGGCCTTCCCTTTAGGTTTGACATCCTTGAGAAGCAAAAATTACAGTACAGACCAAGGAGGGAAACACAGAAAAGAGCAAGTACCACAGCAAGTACCACCAGGTGTACTAGAGCAAAAAACCACATTTGACTTAAACAAGTGTGGTGGTTTGACCAGGAAGAAGTGGGAATTCTGGGATGCCTGTGCCAGGCTCAAACCATGACAACAAGGCATCATCTCTCCTGCTTCTTCTGGATCTGCAGAACTCAGCATGAATCCCCCACAACTCTTCCCCCAGATCTCCTCTCAGAACAGCCCTCAAGACACCCCTGAGCTTCTCACTGCCATGGGACAGGCAATGCCCTCTAACATATTTTTCCCCATAAATAACTTCTAGCTTGAATTTGCCAGTGGTGACCTGTGGTGTCAGAGCACAGCCAGGTCCCAAAACACAGAAGCTTTGTATAAATAAGGATTAGTCTGCAGGTGGGAAAGTGGCACAGCATTTTTATTCCCTTTCACATGGGTCATTGCAAACACACAGGTGAGGCTGAAGCACATCAAATGAAGGCAGAGAAAAAGACTGAGTGCAACAGAATAAAAGAAGCCAGTATAAGGACAAGTGGTTATTGCATATAACAATCAAAGGAAAAATAACATTTTTCAGTCTTCCTCCCTCCAGTACTTTTGACAAAGAAGAAGATAAAGTCCAAATATTTCTCCTTATTTTTCCCCAAATAAGCACCACAGTCTCTCAGTAAAATGAATTTCACCCTGAAAATTTAGCTGACACCAGTTAAATTCACAGATCTATAGTTTTCCAGCATCATCCACCTAAAACCCCCCCAAAGACTTGAGAAATTAAAAGTGCTGCAAGAGCCTCTTTGATTTGGAGAATTTTCTCTGTTCACTCTCAGGCCTGATCATATGGTTGGCATTCCAGCATCCTTTTCTAAAGACTAAACACCCCACCTTCCCCAGCTGCTCCTCATAAAACCTGTGCTCCTGCCCCTTGCCCAGCTCCTCTCTGTCCTTCTCTGGGCACATCCAGCGCCTCAGGGTTGTGCTCAGTTCACCCCTCTTGCTGTGAGGGGCCCAGAGCTGGGCACAGGGCCCAAGGTGTGGCCTCTGCAGGGCCCAGCACACGGGACAATCCCTGCCCTGGTCCTGCTGGCCACACTCCTGTTGATACAAGCCAGGATGCCTCTGGCCTTCCTGGCCACATGGGAGCAAGCATCCTCAGGAGAAACACCTTTTCCCTAAGGCACATCCTGTGTTTCCACCTGTAGGTAGGTTTTTCTTTGGCTTTCAGCTGGGAGGTTAATTCTGATAAGCCACAATACCTTGTTTTAAATTGTTTTTATTACCAGTTTGACACATTACACTAATATTTATTTTTCAAATCACTCCATGAAATACCTTACTGATACAATTGAAATGGATATTAACTTAATGGATATTAACTTAATGTTTGGTCTTCTTGGGACCAATATTCACCTGGTATCTCAAATCAGCCCAAGCCTGCTTATGAAAGAAATGTTTTTGAAAGCTGAAGTGAGGTAGAAGCAAATACAGTATATTTCACACATTGTAAGAGGCTAAGAGAACTCAAAGTTACCATATGAGTCCATTTCCTGCCACCAAACTCCCGAATGCTCTTTTAATTTCTCTGAACATAATATTCCTCCTACAAAATGATCCATAAGCAGCTGTTTATCAGACTTCAGACCTTCCAGTAATGCTTGCAATTTCCTGAAAAGTCAACATTTATTTTTCAAGTGGCTGAGTCAGGCCTCAAGTAATTTATTGGCTGAAACAAAAACATGAAGTGAGGCATTTTGAAAGCTAATGTATAACTCTGGATGATATCCATTGTGCCATAAAGTGTTTGAGATACCAGCAGTGATGACCATGATAGTAATCTTTTGTTGTGTGTGTGTTTCATTACTGTGTTATGTCATACACTCCTGCATAGTCAAAATCAGTGCCGAAATTTTGAATCATCTCACAGCACACTGCAAAAAAATGTATGGAATAAAAGCAGCATACTTCTGTCACCTAGCATGTCTCTCCATCAACCTTATCTTTATTATCTTTAAGGAAAACTATAATTGGATAATCTTTACTTAATGTAAACTTCTAAAAGCTGGAAGCCATTTCAAGATTACACAGATTAACTGTGGCTACCTGTGAGAACATGCTTCAACATTTTGATGAGTTCAGGGTGGATAAAATCAAGCGTCTCCAGTATTTACAAAACTATTTTGGCAAAGAAGTGACTGAAAATTTTTCACACAGCCTTGAAGAAAAAAAATGATAACTTTACTCTAGTGTCCTTGTCTTTTTTATTACCCCATGAACCAGTCATATGGCTGGAAGCAAATAGTGGTTTTAATTTTCTTTGCAGACAGAATTCTCTCTGACTCCCGGGTTAACTCTAGCACTGTCAGCTGCAGAAAGGAATATATTTTCAAAGTTCAGATAATTTGATTTTGGTATCCTTTTTTCATGTGCAGATATCCCTTGTTATGAGCTGCACAGCTGTCTGCAGAGAAATCAGGCTGATAATCAGTGATTATCCCCCTTCCACTCCGTAGTAAAATACAAACTATTACAAATATTTTTATATTTCTATGGTTTGAGGCATCAACAGCCACAGAGAAAATATGCCCTTTTAAACCAAGTTCCTACTTGTGTTCTCAATTGAAAGAGGAGCAAATATATTCCTGGCAATATGCAACGCTTTTGTCTTACCATGGCAAATGATTAATACTACGCCTAAAATTTGGGAAAGGACACAAATTTGCTGTCACAACCAAATGCCTTGTGCAGCCACCTCCTTGTCACTGTTCCAAAGTGCCCAGCTTTGTGCTTTTTCCTCACAGAAAATGAGAATTTTTCTCCATCTAGGCTACAGAGATTCCTTGGATCTGCACTGTTTGCTGCTGTCTCCCATGAGCTCACCATAAGCAATTAAGGAATAATTTCTGGGTAAACTACATTAAGCATTTTGGCAATTATTGCTATTATTCTGATCCATTTAAAGTCCTTTCTCTCTTCATTGCAACAAGTTCAGAAAGTGGTGATTAAGAGGAGTAACTTGATTTTGTCCATTAGTAATTGTTCCCAGTTACAGCTGTTCTTACACTCCACATAGGAGTTCTTACACTCCACTCACTAAATAATTGAAAATATCTAAATAATATTTGCCTCCAGCCTTGGAGGAAATGTCTCTCCCACCTACCTAGAAAGCCCACAGATCCTAGACACTATAGAGACTGAAGCAGACAGTTCACATAAATATATGGCAATATCTATTGCCCATCCTATTTAGTAACAAAAGAATAAATACATAGCAGTTTTCAATCGGTTTCACTGCAGTTTGTAGGTCTTTGGGGTGCACTGACTTCCGAATGGTCTACAAAAATTCACAAGAAAAAGAAGCATATTGTCAGTAGGCTTCAGTTTAACTCTATGAGGGGCTGAAGCTCTGCTGGTAAAAAATGTGAATGCCTGCAAATGAAAAGATTGAAAACCACTGACTGAAAACCACTGGCTACTCTGGCTGTTTGGGTTTTTTTTTAAGGAGGACTGGAGTTATGCTGTAAAAATGCTTTCAGAAGGTCCTATTTATCCCTAGTACTGAAAATATATTTGAGTGAGGTTTGCAATGAAATTGTGATCTTTAGATTTAAAGATGATGCACAAATGAGAAATGGTGCTGTATGAAATGAAGCCTTAAGGGACCATGGGACTCCTGCCTTGGACCCACCTGTGGCACTTCCAGGCAGTGTCCATGGAGTCAGTGGAGTCCTGTCTCTCTCTGCACCACAGGGAACCCTTCAAACCCCTCCATCACCAGAAAGCAGCCCTGGAGGCTGAGAGAAAGGGGTGAAAAACAACCCCTCCTCATCAGCTGAGCATCCCACATCCCTCCACTATCAGTAGATAGAAACAAGCACCATTAGAAGAAATGTAAGTTTAAAAAGTCAGGTTTTGGAGGCATATTGTCCTTATTAACCATAGCTGAGATCCCTCATGTTCCTAATTCAGGTGTTTGCTAACTTCACTTGAAATCATGAGAGTTTTTCAGCCTACATGGACAACACAGTGTCACAGAGGGAGGAGATGCTCAGAGAGGGTGGGGAGTTTCTAGAGTCACACAGTTAATGGCAAATCTGGGGTAAGCTTTGGGCCTCCTCCATAAATAAAAACCTTTGACCTGCCGGTGAATCTTTTACAAGGTGCTCAAGATGAGTGGTACCTGGCACCCAGGGTTTCCAAATGCTTATTAATGATTCATCTGATCCACTGACCTGAAGAAAAAAATAGCTGTGAAAAGCATGGCAAACCCATGCAGGCCTTGCAGGGCTGGTACACTTGTCCCCCAGAAATTTTCTGGTTACATTTTGAATGAGTCAGGGCTTCCTTTCAGAACAGGTAGAGCCAATGTGTTAAAAGTATACGCAAAATAATTGGGGCAAAGTGCAACAGAGGATGGAGCCATCACCATGTTCTGGAAAAATGTATCACGAGCAATTTTTTCATATAAAAGGATAATAAGGAAGATAATTTCTATCACAAGAAAAGCTCCCAGCGTTGAGTTCACTTCTCTTCTAAGAAGAGGAAATTTGTCCAGTATAGGAAGAAAGTGCTGTCATTTATTAAAAACATTAATTTGCCCATCTCTCCCAGTACCACCAGGACAAACACCTGCCCCTGCCCATGGCAGCTCCTCCTTTCCAGCTCCTCTGGAAAGGCTGCTTGAACATTGCAAACTGCACTACAACTCAAGCAATCAATTCCCTCCCTAGGAAAGAGGCTGCTAGAGCATCACAGTGTTCCTGGAATGTTTGGAAATACTTGTCAAAACACGAGTCTGGTTTCATTGTTATTTCTATTAACATTCAAACATTTCCCTTGTTGATTAAAGGCATTGGCTCCGTGAAACATCTTGAAGTCAATGCCTACCTGCCTCCCATCCAATTTCTTAGGCAACTGCTGCTTTCCACACCACAAATGTTTTCCCCTTAATGGTAAATGAAATTATTTATGCCACAATTACTACACAGAGGCCTTTTAAGGCTGATGGAGGCCAAACCTCCCTGACCACAGGTTGCATTCTTCATTGTGTTTGATCTGGACAAGCAGCACGCTGCATGAGGGGAATCACATTCCTGCAAAAGCACAAGATCCCTGAGGTAGTTATCACTTTATTGTGACAGAGTTGGACATGGTCCCACAAGCCACGCTGCAGACCAGGAACTGATATTTGGGAAGGCATTTTGCCTTCCTGGGCTTTGGAATGACTGAGTGTACCACAGGGATAATAGCACTTAACTATTCCCTACAGGATTATCTCTGTTTGCAAAGGCCCTCAATTGCTTTTCCTCTGCAGAGCTGCTGGACATGCACACTGAATCTGGAATACATATTTCTGTTTCTTCTTATTTCAAAGGCCAGTAAAAGCTGTGGAATCACCCAATTCTGTAATTCATCCTGTATATTTAAGATGCTGATACATGTTTGATCCACCCACCCTACCTCTGCAGCAGAATACACCCAGAGCAGAGCTTGCACCATGCCCTTTGGAAAAATAAAACTACCATGGGAATTGCAGGAAGACAGCCATACAAATCAGGCTCTAAATGTGGCTGGTCTGATGTCAGACTGTGTCTGCACTGGCTTGAGGGAGCATACAGTATGTATTGAAGCAGAATTGAGCGTGACTGAATTGTCCCCGTATTGGAGCTTCCTCCCAAGTAAGTCAATCTTCCACTGAAAAAGAGCTTGCCTTAAAGTCATAGCAATAATGACTAATATTGACCACAATTCTGCTGTCCCTTACAGATGGAAGACCTGAACCTGTATTTATTTATTATTTATTTATTTATTATTTATTTATTTTAGGATGCAGCTGCTTGTTCTGAAAGCTCCCAGGCCACTCACTACTCATCCCTTTCCCTACCTTGGAGTGGGGCAGAACAGGGGAAAACCCCTGGAGAAAGGAGAGCCACCAGGCAGCACAGTGGGGTCAGGACCTGGGGAAGAGTCCAGCGTGTGTGTGAGCTCTAAAGGGCTGCAGAAAAGGGAAGTTTCTGCAACCCCTGGTGCAGGTGAGCAGTCAGGGTGGATGGCAGCAGCAGACAGCTGGTGCCCTTTGGTGGCCACATCCAGGAGAGAAGACTTCAAGGGCAGCTGCTGGACTCCCAGAAGCTCCTCTTGGCAGTGTGTGATTTCTCCTTGCAGGCACCAGCCTGCAAAGGTAAGGGATTAGACAGGCTGTGGCTTCATTTCAAATGCCCCTCAAAGTGAGGTGCCCTGCTACAGCCACAAGTGCGACCCTGCTGCACACACATTTGCCTGAAATATCCCTGTGGCCATGGCGTGAAGGGGTCTGGCAGGCAGCAGTGATCTCTGTCTCATCCCCTCCAGGCTCCAGCATGCTGCCTTGGTTTACTCCAAGGACAGGCAACACCCAGCCTGTGCAGGTGGTCAGTGACACCTCTGAGAGCCACTTGTGACCCTGGTGCAGTGCCACAGCTGCTGTGCTGAGTCAGCATTATTTCAAGGTCTGATTTTAAATCCTTGCTTCTCACACCCTCCACAGGCTTGCTCCAGTTTTTTTTTTTTTTTCTCTTTTTGTTTTTTTTTCTCCCTACTTTCTCCAATTGCCTGCTTTGCTTACCAGGCTGACAAATTATTTTACCTCTGCCAGCACCTCCCCATGTGCTGCTCTTGCAAAAGAGATCCAGCCTGCCTCTCCAGTTCACTTCTTCCTTCTTATTTCACCTCAAATAAAACAACGCACTCCTTGCAGAGCCTTCTATTCCTTGTCTGTTCCATGCTGCTCAGTGGGAAACAAATCCAGCAGGATAAGGTTTTGTTGCAACCAGCTCACAGAGGATGCAGGCACACAGAGATCCTTCACAAGGTGCTTGACTGCTCACAGTGTTTACCCTGACAATCATTTGAATCCTTAATCTTAGCAACAATGACTTTTGAGCTGGAAATTCAATAAACCAGCCTGGAACCGCAGTTCTAAGGGCGGGCTAGCTAATAAAAAGGGGTTTAGCCGTTCCAATGCACCTTATTGATATAAATGGGTAGTGACATGAGCTCTGGAAAATGTACCCCAGTGCTGGCATACACTGATGCTATTTAACCCTTGAAGGCTAAGGGTGAACAGCTTGGGATTCTACTCATGCACACTGATACTGACCTCTGAACCAATATTTCAATTCAGTTTCATGTGAGCCCGTAGCATTCGGCTGGGCAGAAGGAACAGCCTGTTACAGCGTTGTGAGGCCACAACACTCAGTCTGGCTCACAAGTCACCTAACAAGACCCAGTTTTGATAAGAAATATTTGGGAGTATTTACTGTGTGTACTTAACCTGATATGATTCAGCAACTCATGTGATCGAGACTCTGATCAAACTTGCCAGCATATTAAAATGTGAATTAAAGTTTCCCCTACTTCACTGCTCTGCTCCAACTCAGTCTTGATTCAGGAATTGCTTTCTGCTGACTGAGGAAGCAGCTCCTGTGTGTATCAGATGTACAGGGGCAGCAGACCCCAGTGCAATTTTTGCAAGATCCTTGTTGAGGCCAGAACTTTGCTTGAGCGTTCTGGCTGTCATGGTACATCTGACAGCTCAGATGTGCAGGGGAGAAATTTGCACAGCTCAGATGCGCAGGGGGAGCTTTGCACAGAGCAGAAAGAGGACTGCAGGGGAAGGGAAGTGATTGCAAGCTCTCTGACAGCGATGTCATCAAGGCTGACATTGGCATGAATAAAGCCTCTCTCCCTTCATGCCTCTCCAGAGCCTCAGTCCCAAGGGCTTTGGGACAAACCTCTGACAGCCTGTCCTGTCCCCATCTCCTGGACAGAGAGGCAGAAGGGACTGCTTAAAGCATTCACACCTGGAGCCAATTTTGCTCCAGTTTTTTTGACAGCATCCTTCATGTAACTTAATTTGAGACTATCAACAGGTTGCACTTTCACAGAGAGAGATTAGCAGCCTCCCTCTAATGTAGGGCTTTGGAGAGAGGCACGAATGGAGGGAGGGGGTTTAGCCATACAAATGCCCCCAGGGTCTGCAAGGGTCTCCAAAAACTGTCCCAGGGCAGCCAATCTCAGCGGCTGAGCCCTCGGTGGGGTCTGGGCAGACAGAGGTGTGTGACAATGACAGGCTTGGAGCCACTCACTCAAAAAAGGGCAACCACTCACCATCCCTGAGCTGCTGAAAGGGGGGTGATTTTCATCACAGACAGCTTTGGATATTAAGGGGATAAACAAATATAATGTTCTGGGAAGGGAATTCTTATAAAGGGTAAAAGGAGAACAAACATGCTGGCAGAGAAAGTATCCCTACAATGGAGGGGGGTGCATGCCTGAGGGGGAAGAAAAACTTTGGGACTAATATATGGCTTATGGCATAACAGTGCTGAAATAAATGCAACTGTGTTGTGGAGGCTTTACTAGCCTATGTACATGGATTTTTTTTTTTTTTAATAGTAAGAAAGTGGCTGAGACACAGTCCAGAGCTGCAGTTTTTGCTGCACAGCACTACATCCTGGGCTGTCTTACAGTGGCCACCACTGTGACAAAGCAACATCAAGAAATCTGTACTTAATCGGGTCTGTGCTCCCCAACACCACATGAGTGTTCTGCATGGTTAATAAATGGGAAAATCTAAAAATATCCTGCTGTAGGGAAAACTGGAAACCTTGAAGTCCTTCGTACAGGACTATCTCAATACCCATTTGATTTCCTGTTGTAAAGGGCTTCCAAATGTTATAAGCTCTTGTTTTTTTTCCAAATGAAAACCAGTTCAAAACTATTAAAGGACTGAGCTAACTTGATCCACAGTGCAGACCTTTACATCTCCCAGCAACCTTAAAACTCTCAGGGTTCAGATCTGCTGTTTCCATCCTGTTACTCCAGGAGCAGCATGACCGTGTTTACCCTCACCTGACAGAAAGGAACAATCACTGTGGCACTTTTAAAACTTCACACTCACAGTGTGAAAAAACACACTGATTCCTCATGGACGTTTTTATTTTTTCTGCAAATTTAGGAAAGCTCCTGGTCCTCCTTTGCCACTCTCTCCTTGGAAAATTTGGGTAGTGGTAGTAACAATACTAACACTTGGTAGCAATAGGAACAACGTCACAACAACAATCTTACCCTGGTGGCTTTACTTGAGAGCAGAATTTGGCTCTGCTTTCACAATTCTGTCTTCAAAGTAATGACGCCAACAACTCCTTGTGCAGTGTTATAATTATGATACTGTTATTTTAATTTTTAGTGATTTTCTGGCACCTCCAGCACAGCAGTTATGAGAGCAAACATTGTACAGCTTGATGCGCTGCCAAACCTTCTCTGTGACGGTGAAATAAGCACATTTTATTTATATGTCTGCTTTTCTCTCCATTGTTTTCACTTAGAACCGACGGTGTCACCGGCGAGGGTCTCCGCTGACATGTAGGATTTCCTCGCCGCAGCCCCGTCTCAATGGTTCCCCACACAATGCCACAGTATTGAGATGTCAGAGCCTCTGTGCCTGATAAAGGTGTCAAGAGAGATCCCGGCTGCAGCGACAACTGCGGACGCCGAGCCCGCCACGGCGGCCAGGAGCGATCCCGCTGTTTGCCCTCGCTGCGAGCCAAAGCTCCGCACTGCCCGCCTTTCCTCTGACCCACAAAAACTCCCCTTGACTCTTATGCAGGTTGGGTTTTTTGGGCCCCTTCTGCAGGGCGTTTTCAGTTCTGATAATATCTGCGTCTATTTTCAGCGAATGAGCTGCTGTGTCAAGTGGGATTAAAGCGGAGCTCTGACTCCTCTGTATGAGGCAGCTCAGCTCGCTGTCAGCAGGAACTGATGCATGTCACTTCAGCAACTCGGCCGTGCCGGGGGTCTCTGAGACGACCACAATACCCCGAACCCTAACTGTGGTAGTGGCTAGAACACGGTAATCGCAACTGTGAATGTGACTAGATCCATTTAGTCAGACTTTATTAAAACAGCCAGTCCAGCGGGCAGAGGAGAACACGCAGAGTGGAGCGGAGTCTGTCATTATTCCCATACACGCACCGCAGCGATTATGCGTGTGGGGGAGTGAAGATTATGCGTGAAGGGCGCTCGAAGCGGGCGGCTTCACTTTGGGGTACAGAGTGGCAGCCATGCAGGGGGAATGGGTGCATGGGCAAGTCCCGGGCTGCTGCACGCACAGAGCTCTCTCCAACGCACGGATCCCCTTCCCTCCGCCTCTCCTCAGCAATCGCGCTGTTCCGGGCCAGCAGAAGGGGACGCGCGGGTGACGGCCGAGGGATGCAGCACGGGAGCCCCGCGCCAACTTTAACCCCGCTCTATGGGAAGCGGTGCCGCTCCCCCCGGGGGGGGGGCTCGGCGGGCTCAGCCCCCCCCGCGCACCCGCGGGGCCGGGCGGGAGCGGAGCGGAGCGGGGCGGGCGCGGCCCCCCGCGGCAACGGCGGCGGCGGGGCGGGGCGGGGCGGGGCGGGCGGTCCGGCCCGGCGGGCGGGGACATCGCGGCCGCCCCGCTCCGCGCCCGCTGCGCGCCGAGCAGACGCAGGAGCGCCGCGGCGGCGGGCGGGCGGCAGCGGCGGCGGCTCCTGCGGGCGCTCCCTCCCTCCCTCCCTCCTTCGCTCGATGCGCGGTGCGCGGCCGGCCGCGGGGCTTGCGCAGGTAGGCGCCCCGCCGCCCCTCGGCGCACGGCTTCGCCCGGCCCCCTGCACTTTTTTTACTGCTCCCGCACCACTTTTTTTTCCGCCTTTTTACTATTATTTTTCCTGTTCCTCCTCCGTGCGGGCACTAGGGGCGGGGGGTTTTTTCGTCCTGCTCCCCGCGCTGAGCGCCTCTCTCCCTCTCCCGGCAGCGCGGCGGCGGAGCGGAGCGGTGAGCGGCGGCAGCATGCGGCGGCCGGGGGATGTCTGAGGCGGGCGGTGCGGCGGCGGCGGCCGCGCTGCCCCGGCGCCGCTCCGGAGGCATGCGGGCGGCCTGGGGCTCCGTCTGGTGCCTGTGCCTGGCGGCGGCCGTCGGCGGGATACCGGCGGCACGGCGGCAAGGCGGCGGCAAGGCGGCGGCGGCGAGGAGCGGCGGGCAGCCGGCAGGTAAGGGCTGCGCGGCCGCGCACACACACTCAACATGCTCTGCGGGAACGCTCCGGCCCGGCCTCGTTCGGAGTCCCCGTCCCTGAGCGAGCGGAGTGGGGCGGGTGGATGGAGAGCGCCGGAGGCGGCTGCGGAGCGGGAGTTACGAACGCGGGGCCGGGGCGCTTGCACCTCGCCGTGGCTCGGGGTAGTCTCGGAGGCGCCCAGGAGGGACAAAGTGCTTTTAAGAGGATCCCTGTCTGCCAGGAGCCCTCTCCCAGCAAGGCAGTGCATGGGGCGCCCCGTGGGTAACAGCTGGGAAGATGCTTGCGTGCGTGTGTAGCGGCGCATCTTCGGCGCTCATCGGGAATGCTCTGACTGCGTGTGCTCGGGTGGGAAAAGTAAGGAAAGGGCATTTATATCCTCATATTGGGAGCAGAAGGGGTGCTTCCACAGCTCCGGGTAGGCACAAGCTGGGTTGCAGCTGAATGAGGGCTGTGCTGAGAAGGGAAGCGCGTTTCGGGGGAGCCGGTGACGATCTCCCGTGGAGTGGCAGCACTGCAGTTGCAAGTGAAAAAAAGTTAACACGTCGGGCAAAGCTGGGTTTTGCTTTTTGCCTTCTTTTTTCCAAGTAATATACGGCGGGTTTGAAACATCGTGTCTCTCTGATCCGCCTCAGCTGCTACCTGAGTCCCTGTTTATTTTTTAAAGCTCTTTAATGGAAGGGAGCCCCCTCGCAGCCCCCTGTCCTCCGGTTTGCATGTACCCGGCAGAAAGTTTCCATTGTTCAGGAAAGGGTTTGAAGCCTGTTTGCCAAAAAAGTGACAGGGGAATAAATGGACTTCGTGGAGGCTGGGGGGTGGGGGGCATTACTTTCCTACCCCTTTTGGTTAAAGCTATAAATCACACAGGGGGTTGGGTTTGTTTTCAAGAAAGTCCTAATAAAACACCAGATTCTTAGTGTAACTCGTTTGGCTCATTTTTCACAGCCAAAAGAATTGATTTATGGGGCAACATCGCGGGGACTTGGTCGGAGCAGATAAGGTCGGTGTGCGGAAGGCAGCGAGCAGCCTGTGCTGGCCACAGGGCTGCGAGTGACAGAAGCGAAGTGTCCCCAGCTCGCTCTGGCTTAGCCTGAAGGGCGCGTTGGTGCTGTCACTTCAGGCACAGTCGATTCCATGGGGTGAGGAGCAGCCTCGGTGGCCGCCTCAGTGGTCCCTGGGCTTCCACCCTCACCTTCAGCCCGTAGCTGGGGTCGGTGATGTGTTGAAGTGCTGCTAAACCCTTCCCGTGCTCTAAGATAGTTTTGCAGGTTAAAGCTTTGGGACGCTGTTGGAATCGTAGCAAGTGGCACGCTCGAGGTCACACGGTGGGAAACATCCTTCCAGTGATGTCTGTGAAGTGAGGGATGGGTTGGGATTTCCAGAGCCTCCCGTGGAAATCCTCGGGACAGGCTCTCTTCCCTCTTGCTCAGCTTTCTCCAAAGCCAAGGTGGCACTGTCAGCACCCGCTCTGCTCCCTGGAATGGGATTCCTCCCTGAGCCAGGAGGGCTCCCACCAACCCCAACCCCTAGCAATGTCTTCAAGAGTTGCCCCATCACTGTGGGCTGTTGAAATCTCCTGTGGATGGGGACTATGAAGGGAGAGACAGCTTTTCAGTGCCAGTGGCCGTCCCACCATCATCTTCCACATGGATGGGGAAGCGTGAAGCCAGCGCTGCTTCCCCAGCTCAGTGCCAAAGCCAGCGGCTCTGCGACCCAGAGGGCACCCGCTGCCTGTCCGACCTGGGGGGGAAAGGCTGTGCAAAAGAAACTGTAAAGAATATAAACCTTCAGAGCCAAGTAAAAACACATTTTACTTTTTCAGTCTTTTTGAATTGAATGGTAAAAAGCAAATTCTTTCTCCTAGTCAAATGGGCCATGGGGTATTGGCTCATTACTGAGGGTTGTTGTTCGCTGGGCTTTGCATTTACAGTCTAAGGCCTTATTTTCCATAAAGGGGCTTGGAAGGATTTTTCCCCAGTGATCTAATTCTCCACACGGGGCTGTGAAGGCTATAACAGCTACTGCTTTGTGCCTATACTCAGCTACATAAAACACACATTGAAGGGAGGCATTCTCGAGGTATGTGTATGTTTGCTAATATGAATACTGGCTATTAGCGGAGGTGGAGGGGGTGCAGGTTTTAACATCTCCGCAGGGAGGTGTTCGGCTGTTGGCAGGAAGGAGGCAGATGGCGGGGCTGTTGCTGAATAGAAGCTAAACTAAAAACACCAGGGGCCTCATCTGGGCTGAGTTTCTCTTCTCTCCCGTTCTCGGAGCTGCTGTAGGAAGAACAATGTCAAATTTCCCCCCTCCTTCTTTTTTTTTTTTTTTTTTTTTATGAATGAAAGTGAGAGAGGCGAGGCAGGATTGAATGTGTATGTCATTCAGGGGCTATGACAGAGATGATTAGGGAGGTCAGTGAACTCCTTTGCAGCCTTGAGCATGCGGTCACTCTATTCAGCAGCCACAGAATAGACATCAATATAAAAAAGCCCGTCCAATTTGCATTAGTATTCAGATAAAGATATTACTTCGTACGATTTGTGAATGTCAAGTAATGCTGGCTGTTTTCTTAGAGAGCAGCCCAACTGAAACAGCAGCATTTAACTTTTACAAAATTCTGATAACCAACCATCCTGTCTCCTATAACTGGCTGTGTGCGTGTCTGCACACGGTAGATGTGAAAAAGGCAGTTTCTGGGCTCTTTAGGATTTGTGTTGCACTAGTTAGCTGCTGAGGCTGTCTGAGTGCATTGAAAGAGTTGTATAGAGAGCTGCTAATGTTTGATCAGGTTTGTGCGAGGAGGGGAGGGGAGAGCTCTCCCAGTCTGTCAGGAGCAGGAACCAAAGTTTCCTTGTGGAAGGAGTGGAATTGTCACCCAGAGTTTTAATACTGCACAGGCTTTTTTTTTTTTTTTTTTTCCATAAGGACAGAACAAGGATCGTTTAGGGATTTTGTTGAAGTTTAATGGGAGGGCATGTACCAATTCCTGTGACTTTTTTTGTGTGGAAAGAAGTGGTGATGTGCTGGCTGCAGTGTTTTTCATGCAGCTGATGGCAGCTGGGCTCCAAGGTGTAGGGTACGCCAATCTGTGTCACTTTGCTTTGTGTATCTCAGTGTTTCAAAGTTCATCCTGAAGTTATAGGGGTATTGAAGCGAGTGCCAAGTGGCCCTGGCTGTTCCTGGAGCTGGCCTTGGGGTTTATGTGTTCCAACCCTCTGCAGAGAGTCTCTCTTATACTGATGGTGCTGCTTACTTTGTGCCTTACACCAGAAATGTTTTAGATTCAGTGGGCAGCTGTGAGTGATAGTTTTGAGATTAAAACTTGATCCATTTGTTCTCATGAACGGTAGCAGCTAAAGCTAGTTAAGTCTAACATTGAGACTAGCCTATTTTGCTATATGCAATAAAATAAGAGGACACAAATAAAAGATGATGAAATACCACTTCTTAAAAAAAAATCTATTTCTTACTTTGCAAATAGTGAACTAGAAACTGAACTCTGTTCCAGAGCAGAGATGGACTCAATATATTCAGTAGTAGCTGTATAAATGATTTCTTCTACACCTACTGACGAGGGTCACTCCAATTAAATCTGAGGATTTTTTCTTTTAATAAAGACTTTATTAGCAGCTGCTGAGTAGGAAACGTGATGAAAGTAGATCTGAAAATTGTGTAGCAAAGTGTTGATCTGCTAATTAAATTATGCAATTAAAGTAAGCCGCTGTAACTGGCATGTTAACTTTTACAACTCCCTCCAAAAAAAATCCTCAGTGCTGTTTGGGAAGGTGAACCTGTCCTGAAGCCTGACTGAACATGGTGAAAATTAGCTGAACACCAAAGAACTCTTGATTACAGCATTCCCATTCTATCCAGACCATTTCCATGCAGTGGAACCCAGTCTGCTGGTTGCTCAAAGCTGAAAGTTTTCATAAAGCTGGAGGAAGATTCTCCCCCCACACCTTATAAGGCTGAGAAACAAAATTTTTCCTTTTAAAATAACAGTGAACTTTGATATCCACCTGAATGCTTAGAAAGCTGTCCTTTCTGAATACTTACTGTGTACATCTGCTATTCACTGAAGGATCCTAAAGGATAGGGAGTCAGCCTGGTTTCTGAGCAATTAATACAATTTTCAGTTTATAAAAGCTTTTGATCAAGGTGTTTCTGACAGTGATCTCTCATTGGCATGCAGAGCTGTGACTGAAGACATTTGCTGCACCTTAATTTTAGCTAAGGTTAGGGCATGGCCTGCTGGTGGCTTTTTCTGGTTGGTCATTGAAGTGTGCAGGATTCAGAGCGGGAGCCTGAGCATGAGCCATTCATGGAGAAGTGGCTGTGTTGTCATCATGGTTTAGCTTTTGGCAGTTTTTGCTATATATAAGGTAGACCAGACCCATCAGGCTTATAACAAATTCAGATATTTATACTGAAAATAGAGTTGAAATTCCCTCTGCAGTTTTTCCAGCTCAGCTGAGCCTGATACGCAGCTGAGCAATGAATCTGGCTATTATTCTTGTGTTTCTTATGTTTGAATAGATTTCTGTCTTGTCTGTCATGGACTACATGCTCGTAAATTTTCATGTGTCCTGGGAGTTTGTCTGACTCTGCATCAGAGTCAGTTTCTTCCTTTTTTTCTGACCCTTAAAAAACACTCCAGCCTTGAAATTGCCTGCTGACTCCCAAGCCATTGAATAGAGTGGTTTGGTGTAGCTGATTCAGTGTTTGCCATTTCATCTCTTTTAGCAGTGATTAGTGATAAACTTGATTGTATATGTACAAGACTGTGTGCCAGAGAGGATGGTGCCTGCTAAAAGCTTGCCGTACACTGGGTTTTTTCAGCAAATGGGACTTTGGTTCAGCACAGCCACTCGTGGTATGTGGCAGCAGGCAGCCCAGACTGGAGGAGTAAATCTGAAAGCACCTCTCTGCAAAGGCTGGGCTAAAACCATGTCTGAAGCTGCATACAAAGCCAAAAGCACCTTAAAATACCTTGTTACACCCTGAATTTTTTTTTCCTTGGTCTCCTACATAGCTTGTCAGTTTAGCTGTTACTCCTCTTTTGGCTGTTTATCTGCTGGTCTTGTTAAAAAAAAAACCTTTATCACTGAGGTAAAGCTGGCTCCCCCAGTGTCTCCCTTCTCATACGCTCAGAGCTCAGGTTGCCAAGTGCCACAGTGTGATTTAAAGCTCTGTATGTGTGAAGAAGGGCTTTTTTTCCTGCACTGAATGCTGTGTTCCTGGTGTGCTTACCCCTGAAGTATCTGCCCCTTGGCTGGAATGACCAGGAAGTTTCTGCAGTATCAAAAGCAAACAAGAACTGTGCGATACGGGCTGAGTAAAACCTTTAGCAAACTTGGTAGTTAAAATGTGAAAGGTAATCAGATGTAAACCTGCCCTATTATTCTGATAGGCTATCAGGGCTTTTGCATTCAGGTGGATAGGAACTAGCCAGGAGATAGATAAACCAATTTTTTTTTTTTTTTTGTGCTGTGTCACTCAGGTTACTCAATGTAGCAAAGCTATTTTTGAAGAATAGCAGCACAGTCAAGTAAGAAAACATTTCTTCTGTCACTGCTTCAGTTTCAGATGTATTAATCTAAAAAAGGGGTGGTATTTATTGCAGAGGTGGAGGGTAGGTCTAGTGTGCTCATCTTGCTTTCTCAAATCCAGAGAGCAAGGCAAGATAACGAGCTGGTTAAATAAAAAGGTTATATTGAAACTTGGAAGTAGATCTCTTTATCATGCAGAACTGTATGCAAAACAATTGCCGTGTGCTTACATGTTTAGCATCTGTGAGATTTTGGGGCTGTGCCATTACTGCAGGTTGTGAGGGGTTAAAAGCATTATTAACTCAAGTGAGAAGGGTTCCAAGTTCTCGGGTGAGGAAGGGATGGAGCCCAGGGTTGCTCTCGGGGAGCAGGCTCTGCTGCACAGGCTGCTGTGTGTGCCAAAGGCTCTTTCCTGGGAACATCACAGCACCAGGACCTGTTTGCTGTTTGCAGCAGCACAGCCAGGGGTGTACTCTGACCTCCTGAACCACCTGCAGGTGTCACACTGACACACAGCGGCACGCTGGCTTGGATTTTCTCCCCTCATTTCATTTTCACCCAAGGAGCCAAGCCATCGGTTAAGTTCCTTGAGTATGAGGCTTTTAGGGAAAGACAGTAACAGACAATGATAGACAATGATGGTTAGATAGGCATGCCAGAAACCTCCAGAGGTGGCTTCCCAACTGTTGCTTTTTCATAACTGATAAAAGTGTTTGTGAGTTTATCTTAATTTAAAACTGTTGCCCTGGAAATTTGAGTGTTTTATAGTTGATTTCACTGAGCTACCTTTTGCTGTTCACAAGGAACCTCACTAAAGTATTTCAGCTGAGTAGTGAAATCAGTAAAGCTTTGGAGACCAATGCTGGGTTGTAAGGATTGGACTATTATCCAAAAGCAATGGATTTTAAGCATTTTGGAGTTGACCTGGCTCGAGTTGGGTGTAGGGGAGACAGCAGATTAGCTGGGTATTGCTTAGCTGCCAGACCTTGTGGTGGGGATGTGTGTGTGTGGGTTCTCACTGATGCCAAGAGGGAGGAGTGGTGTGAAGTAACAGGAGAGAAGGGGAGGACTTCACTGTCAGAGGGCTCCAAGGAGGGTGCTGAGGATGAGAGCATCTCTGATGCTCCTCTCACAAGAGGCAGGTGGCACCTGGCTCTGAAAATGGGGTTCAGGCATGGTCCTTGTAGCAGAGCCGTGTCCCAGGAGCCATCTGGTGCCCTGTGTGGCTGGTGGTGCCTCTGCAGAGGGGATTTTCTGGGGGTTTCACTGTGGTGAGTGTCAGAGGAGGTCATGTGAAGCCCTGGAGCTGTTTCTGTTCCACAGGGCACCGCAGGGTAACTGGCATCACCCTGAACTGACAGCTCATCCCCCCCTGCTCTCTGCCCCTGGGGAAGGTGAAATACACCTCTGTGAGTGCTTTTCTTTGGAGTAAAAAGGAGCTACAGGGGATGTCTCTGGATCCAAATGATGGGGCCAGCCTTTCTCAACCTTCCGCTTCCCTGTCAGAAAACTGAAAAGATCCCAAGAATTAGATTTTTAATTTTATTTTGATGCTTGACAGAGCCTGTAAAGATCCTTCACAGCAAATTTGGCTCCCAGTTTGGAGGGTCATTGCTTTCTTTAGGGGTTTTGCCATTCTCTGCTTCTTGTCCTGTAAAAATAATAATGAGGTCCTGATCTTGTGCCTTTTCAATCCTAGGCAAAAAAAGCCCCCATTGATTTCCAAGAGAGCAGGCTGAAGCTCTTCACAGTTCGTGGTGGGAGCAGCTATTTAGCATAAGCAGGGATTGTTTGGGAAGTTTTCTAATGACCCAAACATTTTAACAAGCAGAGGAAACTGGTGAGTAAAAGGGCTCCCAGTTTGGGGGTGGAGGTCCCTGGAACTGGCTTTCAGTGACCTCCATTCCTCTCCAGGCAGCTGTAACACAGACCTTCACTTCCCATCTGCTTTCTGTAACTCCGGATTCCATGGGAGCCTGTGGCAGCATCACTGCCCAAGCTCAACACCAGAGGCAGCAGTGACAGCCACCCCAAGCTCCCCCTGCCTTTGTGTGGGGCTGTGCTGGCCACTGTCCCCTCCTGCCCCATCATTGCTGCTGTTTTATCAGTGTTGCCAGCATCAGCCCCAGTGCCATGACCTGCAGGCAGCACAGTGCACCAGGAGAGTGTTAATAATTTCCTATTAATAATTCTGTGGGTGAGCTGAGCCCTGGGACCCTGCCCCACACAGGAGCCTGTGGAAAAGGTTTCCTGGCACTTCCTGGGCAGACAGAGCACAAGAAAAAGTTTTCCCACAGGATTTTTTTATTTTTTTTAACCCCGCTTTCCATGGGCAAGACTCAAGTACAAGCAATTCCCTCCCAGCAAAATACTTCAGCAGCTTGTGTGGAGACTGTGGGGCCTGAACGAACTGGTGATTTCATTTGTTTTTTAACTTCTCTCTATAGATTCCCCCAGGAAAGCATTTTGTTTCTAGGCAGTAGCAGGATCTGTGTGAGATGTGCCTTGGGAGATGGGAGTCTCACAGCTAAAAGTGAAGAGGAGAAACCAATTGCAGTGAGAAGGTTAAGGAGTTCTGAGTGTGCCCTGACAATTAGCATGTTCGAGTGAAGATAAATCCTCAATGAGCCTTTCTTTAATTAAAAGAATGATTGGAATTAAGCACAGTATCATCTCTCCTGATCAGTATCATGAGTATCTGTACGAATAAAGCATTTCTGAGGAGGGAGAGAAGCGCCAGATTTTAATCTCTCTTTGGTAGCCGATGTGTCTGCCTTTTGCAAGGGCATATTTCTCCCTGTCTTGGAGTACCCAGGCTTGTTGACAGTAAGCAACTGTCACTTGGCAGTTTATGAAAGAAGAATGTTTTAACAAAACATGTCCAGTTTAAATAGTTATGTTAATAGGCTGGGGATTCATGCAGAGCTGAGGGGATCTGGTAAATGGAGGTACATAAATTAGCTGGGATTTAGAACCATAGGATTGTGGATTGGTTTTCCAGGCTCTTGGATCACCCAGCTTGGGAAGAAGGGTGTAAGTGGCTCATGGGGGATACTGCATTAGACTTGGAAGATACTGGGTAAAACCACTCTCCTGCACTCCAGCTGCCATCCTGGGAGATAATAGAAATATATTAAACATATTAAATATTAATATTATATATTATAAATATATAAATACATTTATATATAAATATAAATATATTATCTTTTAAATAGATTTATATTAATATATAAATATAGTAAATATATAATTATATATTGTATAAATATAAACATATTAAATGGAGTTTAAATACAGAGTACTGTGTTACAGATATCCCACTCTGAAGGAAAGTACCTCAGAGACAGCAGCAGCACCTTCTGCCCTTGTTGCAGTTAGGGCAGGAGAGCTGGAGAAGCAAATGGGAACCACCAGAGTTTTGACAAAGGGTCCCACTCAATTTTCTTTTGCCCAGTGGTTCAGTTAGTATTGCCATTATTTGAACTAGGAGCCAAAGGAAACCCAAACACGGAGCCTCCCACTGCAGAAATGGTTTGTGATGTGCCCAGGCAAAAAAAGGAAAATAACTCCCGGAAAGTGTTAATGGAGTTGTGCTGGGGCTCCAGCCTGTGAATTATTTACTGAAGGAGTAAGATTTCTGCCTCATTTTTAAGTGCAGGCATGCTGACATCTTGATTTTGAGGAGGCAGTGGGCTCCTGCATTGCAAAAATCTTCATGAAGCAGAGGGGGCAGCAGGGCTTCTCCTTTTGCCCTGTCCCCCTGAGTGCAGGGACAGAAAGGGGCAGGCTTGTACCCATCCCTGTGGTCTTAGTGGTGGGTCACTGCCTGAGCCTGGGTCTGGTGGCCCCATGCCCTGCAAATCCTTCCTTTGAGGAGTCACTGCATGCTCTGAGCAAGATTGTCTTGTGGGTGGAATGTGTTAGTCCTGGCAAAAAAGGGCCTGAAGCCTCCTCAGGTGCTTTCAAAACACATGTAAATGTTTGAAGTAGAGGTTTTCCCCCTCTCTGTCCCCTCCTCCCAGTGCATAGCAATGAAGTGCAGACAAGAGGTGCAGTCTTTGCAGCAATAACTTATCCCAGTGTTTGATCCCAGCTGCTTTGGGCATGAGACAGAGCACTTGGAGGGGGGACAGAGGATGTTTCAGGGCAAGCAGGAAGAAGAGATGACCCTGGATTAGCCACCCACCCCTGGAAAGGGAGTGGGGGAGGCAGAATGCTGTGTGCAGCTCTTGCTCCATGTATGGGTTATGCATCAAGTGAGGTTGTTTAACCTCGTGTTTTCATGAGTAATGCACAGTGATGGTTCATCCCACCCAAGGGAGCATGGCAGGAGCTTTGGTGCCTGACTTTCAGACAAATCCAGCCCTTTAGTGGCTGGTGGGCTCAGTTTTTATCATCTCTGTCTTCTACCTGGCAGAGAGCTGTTTTCTTCCTGCCCTGCCTTGCCTGTTGCACTGACCATCTTTGGCATCACAGCAGCATCCATCTGATTCTTAGAGGCTCATTTGCACAGAGAAGAATTTATAAGTGTTTCTGATGGGGAAAGGAAAGGAAAAGCTGGGGAAATGAGAGTCAGAAGGATGGGGAATATATCCCAAAGTGCCTGTGGAAGGTCCCTGGTTCATGCAGATAGGACCAGCCACGTCCTCTTGTAGGAAGGTGGAAATAGCCTTCTGAAGAGCGTCTGCATTTCCTTACAGCAGTGCTAAAATATCTCCGCATAGGGGTATCTAGCCTGCTTCTGGAAGCTCTGGATCCTAATGTAGTGCAGGTTGTAGATGATTATTTGGGAGCCCTAAAATTGCTTGGAGGCAGTGGGAACCAAGACACGCATGACTTCTCTGAACTCTCTCTTAATTTGTAAAGTGGAGTCCCAGCCCTGCTGTAATAGATAGGGTTACAGGAGACCATTAAAAGGTCCCTCCTGGTGAACCTGATGCCCTGGTGCTGCTGCTGGAAATGATAAACCTCTGCATTCAGGTTGGATGGTATGCCATGCCCTGCGTGTATGCACGGATGTATGGGAGCTGGTAAGTCCTGCTAATTTAGGGGTTGTTTTCCAAGTCTGTTTTCTATAACCCTGTAGACTTAGTACAAATAAAGAACTGACTAAGTTTCCTGTGAGAAGCGCAGAACAAACGCAAAGGGTGGGATTTGAATGCAGAAAGGTGAAAACACAAATGTATACAGAAACAGCAAGTCAAACAAGCTGAAAAAATATTGTAAGGTTGATTTAACAGAGCAGTGAACTCAAAGCTGTCTAATCCCTTTAGCAGCCTTCTTTAAAGAGGAGAAATAAAATAATTTTTGACACTACTTTTCTTTGCCATCTCTCACAACTCTTTCTAATAATGCTAAAGGATAAAACTGGAGTTTAGCACAAGGACAAAGTGCTGCAGCTTTAGTTAGAGGTGTTTTCTAACAAATAACAAAATCTTCGTTTGTCATTTGCGACATTAAAGTGGATCAGACTTCCTAAAAGGAGATTACTGTTCAATTTCTCCGACTGGGGTACCTGGCACCTAAATCTCGCTTGAGACTCTGAAATAACAAGCTTGGTTTTGAAAGATGCTGAGCCAGGTCAGGCTCTGCATTTAAATCGTTTAAGCACTCTCAGAATCTGGCTATTCATTTTGATGCATAGATATGGATTTCAGAGCTTAATCACCGACCTTTGCATTTCAAATGTTTGACCTTTGTTTTCTTTACTAAGTATGCAGACAGAGTGGCCCCCAAATTATTATTATTTTTCCCTTTTACACAGCTGAAAACGGCCAGCAGAGAAGACTTGAAGTTCTGCATCTTATTACTGAGAAATAGGGATCTTTGGAAATAGCATTTTATGTTACTCAAGGGAAACTTGCAAAAAGGGGAATATTTTCTTATTTTCATTCATGAGAACATGATCCTTCATATATCTAAAACCCACAATCAGTTGAAAAAAACCCCACCCAAACTACCCTAAACCTTTGCCCTCTCTTAATCCCTGTACAAGAGGGGTTTTTTTTTAAGATGTCCTTTTCTCCCCCGTGAAATAAAGGCAATTGATAGGCTTATAAACAAATACCAAACATTAAGTCCTAATCTCCATATAGAGGAGCCTGACCCTTTTTATGGAGAGAGAGGGTAGAGAGAGGAAACGGGCCCAGGAGTTTCAGGTTTAATGCTTATTAAAGTTTTAGTGGGTGGGAAAATGCAATCAATAAATTTTGTTTAATGCCTCAAAACTGGTGTTAGTTTTCACTAGCTACACCGGAGAGTAGTTTTCATTTTGAAACTAGGACACTCGTAGTTGGAATGACAATTAATGTGGAGTGAATATGGTCCCAGTTGGAAGCTGATTTTTTTTGAATAGCATGAGAACTCCCCCCACCTCCTTGCCTTGGCTCCAAAGTGGGGTAGCTTCCGTTTTTAATTAGCAAACCTGGCAAAATTTAGCTCATTGTGAGTTTCTGATCCTTTGGCCCAGTGGATGGCTTGGATTTCTCCATCTTGCTGTCCTGAGGCTGTTCTTTTTTTTTTTTTTTTCCCTTCAGTTTTGGTGCGGGAAGGAAAGGGGGGCTTCAGGATACTTAGGATTAAAGTCATTGTTTGGGGGTATTTGCAGCCAGCTGCCTGCATTAAATGAAGATTAGAGGAGTGCACATTAAAAGTGCAAGGGAAATACAGAGGACCTGGGATTTGGGAGCTGCATAGCTGTGAACCGAAGGGGAAAGGTTGGGGCTTTATGGCAACTTTTTTCTGATGCCATGTGATCTTAAAGCCCACTTCAGAAAGCAGCACAAGTAGCTTCCAGGGCAAAACTGGCTTGGGAATTGCAAAGGGAGCAGGAACATTTGCATCCCTTAGAAAGTTTTTCTGAGGTAAACCTAAACTTTTGAACCTGGGAAACTTATGTACTTCTCAAAAATTCATCTGCAAGAGCACTTGAGAGGTGGTGAAATTTTGATAGAACTGACCAAGTAGCTGAAAGCCCACCCTGGAGGTCAAAGCTCCAGCAGTAATGAATATTTGAAAGATTTTTCGGAAAGAAATGAGGGTACAGAGAGCCCCGGAAAAGAAATAAGCAGAAGAATCATTCAGCAACATCGTAAGAAAGTTTGAAAATATTTCCAAAGATACAGCTGCTGTCTTTTTTGCTATGCTTCGTGGAGCAGCCATTTGTGAAAGCTGTGTCTTGGTAGCAAACTCTGCTAATTGCTTGGGGTGTGCCACCTGCAGAACCCTCCCCGTAACCTGGAGTAGGAGGGGTGCTGTGGGTGCGCTGGTGCTGAAGAGCACAGGTTTGACCAGGAACCTCCACAGTTTGGTCCTGCCAAACTGTGGTTTGGACCAAGTTCTGCTCCAGTGGAATCTGGGGCAAGCTTTGCCCAGTCTGTTGGGATGCTGGGGAGCCTCGTTCTGTGCCTCAGTTTACACAGCTGCTGCCACTGGCTTTGAAAGGGCTCCTGGTAGTTGCTTGCTTGCTGCAGTGGTGAGGGTTTTTTGGACTTCCTCAGGCATGTAGTGCAGAAATGTAAAACATCAGCTGCATTGTGGTGGGATCTGTCTGTCAGCATCAAGCTGGGATGCCCCTGCTGTGCTGAGCAAAAGCTGGGGCCAAGTTGGCCGCTGCTCTTCAGAGGCAGCAAGAGGCAAGACACCAAAAGGATGTGACAGCACAGTCTCTTGTGCTCCCCAAGCATCAGCCCAGGGAGTTCCGTCACTGCCGGGAGCAGGGAGCAGTGTGGGATGGCCACGTTTGGCACCCGGGTTGGGTGAGGTGCTCTGTGTGACCTGTGGGGTGCAGCTGCAAGGGTGTGCTCATTGTGGGGTGCAGCTCTGCAAGGGTGTGCTCATTGTGGGGTGCAGCTGCAAGGGTGTGCTCACTGTGGGGTGCAGCTGCAAGGGTGTGCTCATTGTGGGGTGCAGCTGCAAGGGTGTGCTCACTGTGGGATGCAGCTGCAAGGGTGTGCTCACTGTGGGGTGCAGCTGCAAGGGTGTGCTCACTGTGGGGTGCAGCTCTGCAAGGGTGTGCTCATTGTGGGGTGCAGCTCTGCAAGGGTGTGCTCATTGTGGGGTGCAGCTCTGCCAGGGTGTGCTCACTGTGGGGTGCAGCTGCAAGGGTGTGCTCATTGTGGGATGCAGCTCTGCCAGGGTGTGCTCATTGTGGGATGCAGCTGCAAGGGTGTGCTCACTATGGGTGCAGCTGCAAGGGGTGTGCTCTTTGTGGGGTGCAGCTCTGCAAGGTGTGCTCATTGTGGGATGCAGCTGCAAGGGTGTGCTCATTGTGGGATGCAGCTGCAAGGGTTGTGGGATGCAGCTGCAAGGGTGTGCTCACTGTGGGGTGCAGCTGCAAGGGTGTGCTCATTGTGGGATGCAGCTGCAAGGGTGTGGGATGCAGCTGCAAGGCTGGTGTCACCCCGCTGTGAGTGTGGGCTGCTGAGGATTGGTGCAGCTCATTGCTGCCCTCCTGGAGGAAAGCACAGAGACTTTGGCACCTGGGAGAGCTGGGACCATCTGCACGGGCATCCTTGAGCAGGAGCTGTCACAGTCTGGGGACACAGCGTGCCCATGCTGCCTCCCATCTGCTGCTCCCTGCCCTTGGGGACCATTCATGGAGCGGAGACATTTCATATCAGTTATTTTATTTCTCTAAAACAAGTTCCATGCTAAGTTCACAAAGTTCAATGCAGAGCTCTGAGCTAACTAGATACATACAAGGGGTGTTGGCTTCCCTGTTTTCAGTGGGGAGCTGAATGGTTGTACAATCTGGCCAGATTTTAGGGAAAACTCACCATCACTGCTTGTTCTTTTAAGCCAGCAATCCCCAGCTGAAGGCTTGGGGTCAGTTCTGGGCTCTCAGCAGCAACCAAAGCTTTGTGCCTCTTGGAGGGGTTTGCATTCCCATCTTTTTAGGTGTAGCCAGGAGACCCCTTTGATTTGTTCTCTGGTGGCTTTTTTCCTGTCCTCCTCGGGGCTTCCAAGTGTCAGAGGGAAATTCTCCTGGCCAAAGTGTTTTTGTAACTGTTTTAGCTCTGTGACAATTTATTTCTTTAAACTCTCTGTGCCTGAATTGGGTGATCTATGAAAACAGACCATTAAAAGGAGGATACTGTAGAGTCCTGATGAATCCTGTTTTCTACTTGGCCGATGGAACAGAAAGCTAATTGCCAGTAGTAAATCCATTCAAAGGAGAGCTGGAGGGAGGGAGAAAAGCTAATATTCCTCCTTGAATGCCATTTAATCTCTGAAACCTTTCATGCAGATGTAAATTAGGATTTGCACAACAGAGTCAACAGTTGCTCTCTAGATAAGGCAGATTTGCAACATCTGCTTTTTCCATTTTGGAAGCTCTTCCAAAGTCGGGGATAGCCAAGCTAAACAGTAGAGATTTTTTTAATTCCTTTCCATAATCTCTTGTTTATAAAGAAGGCTGCATATGACAGAACTAAACCTGGTTATTGTTTTGCTAATTCTCTAGGAAAAAGGTTTGCTTTTCTCCCAAAACAGATCTAAGAAAACCCCCACAGGGTTTTAACACAGTGCAGTTACTTGTTAATGTCTTTGAAAGAAATGTCTGGTAACAATTGCATAGGCCACTGCAGTGCAAATACAGTATAAACATTATTATTATTATTATTATTATTATTATTATTATTATTATTATTATTATTATTATTACAGCTGTTTTAAGATTTTCCAGGAGAACTGCCTCCTCCCAAGCAAACACTTGCAATATAGGAAAGATGAAGTGGCACTTTTGAGTGATCTGGTCTAGGGGGAAGGTGTCCTTGCCTATGGCAGGGATGTTGGAATGAGATAATGTTTAAGATCCCTTCCAACACAAACCATTCTGTGGTTCTATGATTATGGGAAATAATGGAGGCAAACTCTTTTTAGATGTGATTATCTAAAGACATATTTTTATATCACAGTTTAGACTTTTGCAGATACAGATATTTTGTTTTTGCAGTATTTATTTCTGGGTGTGAGCCCCACTGAGCAGGGGAGATAACCCAGCACAAACACTTTGGGAGGTGATACTGCTTCAGCAAAGCATCCTGTGCTGCTGTGATTGCCAGAGCAAGCCCCTTCTTCCCAGGATGGCTGCAGCCTGACACGGGGAAGTGTGGTGCAAGAGGGGTCCTGACCCCACAAGGGGAGAGGAGCTGGGGAAGAGAAAAACCAGAAGGCTTTATGTAATACTTTTTATTTTATAAATAATAGAAAATATGTACACGTACACATTTATATAATATCATGTTTGTATTTGATATATGTACTGTGCCAGGCTGGTGAGGTGCCTTTTGGGGTGACAGGGCCATAGCCAGACAGGAATGTTCCACCTCTGGCACCATCACATCTGTGCAGAAAGGAGGGGAAGCTGTGCCCTGCATAAAGCACTGCCAAATATATATAAATATATAAAAATATATATCAATATAAAATATACATAAAATATTTATGCAGAAAAATATATAGTTTTATACACATATAAATATATTTTTATATATAAAATATATTTTTATAAATATATATAAAAATATATATGTGTGTGTGTGTATGTATATGTATGTATGGCGTGGTTCCTGTGGGGAGGTGACACTGAGGCCACTTGTCACTTTTCTTGGCTGCTTTTTAGATTCAGACAGATCTTAAATGAGCAATGTTTGGTAAGGTAAGTGTTTTATTTCCCTTTTGGGAAGTTTGCTTTTCCCAGTGCAGAAGCCCCAAGGTGAGGTAGGGAAGTGACTCCATCCCAAGAATAGACTCACAGGTATTGTGAAAAACACCTGAATGTTATCCAGTGGGTGAATAATACTCAGTTAACACAGGTAGGACACTTATTTAGAGTAAAGCAGGGCTAAATAGACAGGACACAGTGCTTGTCTGAGTCTGGAGACAGTGTACATGTTCTTTGCCACCATGGCTGTGTTCATCCTCCTAATGCTGGAGGTTTTCATATACCTCCAGCAATTATCCACCGGCTTGCTGGCTGAGGCCATGGGAATGGGGTAACAAACTCAACAGGAGAAAGCTCTGGCATGGCTGTTGCTCTGTGATCCTATAATGTGTCCTGTCACGGTGGATTTGGTGCAATAAAATACATAGAACAAGAAACAATTTCAGATTAACCTGACGAGAGAAATGCGTGGAGCGCCGCTGTCTCTGTACTTGTTAATGTGCCAAATACAGCTTGTCCAGCTTGAAAAGGGAAAAATATGATCTGCTTAGAACTGAGCCTTAATCCTTTCCAGCACTGGGCTGTGGAGCAATGCTGGAGAGCCTCTGGGGGTTGCTGGGGTTCAGGGTGGGGTGAGGAATCTCCTGCTGGTGGTACACAAGGTGTTGTGTGCCTCAAGTGCTCTATGGGGCAGTCCCAGTGTAGCCTGAGCTGTGGTGGATGCTCCCCTGCTGCAGGATGCCCACTGAGGGAAAAGGATGGTGGTGATGGGGAATGCATGTGTCCCACCAGAGCAGTTCCTCAGGACACTCCCCAACACTTTGGTGTTTGAAAAAGTAGGGCTGTGGGAAGTTGTTACAGGGAAAAAAATCAAAGGTGAAGAGGAAGAAATTTTCTGGAGCCAGAACCCAGTGCCCTTGAGGTGACATGGGAGCATGGGGCTCCCTCACCCCTCGCTGTGAGCCTTTGCTGCCCAGCAGCAATCCTCAGCAGCATGTGGAGATAATCCCTGACACCCAGGAGGGCATCAGGCGGCCTCAAGGTTGGCTTGGATTTTTCACCCTCCACCTCTTCCTTGTCCTTTTTGCCTGAATAAAAAATAACTTGGGAGCTGCATGCGTTAAAACCAAAATAAAACATTTCCAGGCTCAGCCAGAAACAAGTATTGATGTCTGAGAGGAGCAGACAGCTGATGGAAATACTGACACACTTAAGTACTTGGAGCTGTGAACCACACAGAAAGTGAATTATTGCTGGGATGAGCCAAGCAGCCAAGGAGATGAAGTATCTTATCCTTATAAGTGAATACATACAAAAGCATTTCAGCGTTGCTGAGCCAACTGCTCCTCATTGTGGAAGGTGTTTCCAGCCAGTTGCTGCCTTTTTGCTCCTCTGAACAGCTTAAAAATGGTCTCTTTCTCTGTAGTGTGTTTGCTACGAGCAGTGATGATGCTGCGAGTGCTGATCTCCATCAGAGGCATCTCTTGGTGGTTCTCAAGTCATTACTGCTTTGGCTAAACTAATAATTAGTGGAGTTTTAGTCATACCTTGGGAGCCCACAACCCAGATTGCCTCTTTCTCAAAGAGCCCTTTAAAGCTGCAAATGTGTTATTCCCTGCTCTACTGGCAAGTGTCAGAGTGGGCTCCTGTAGCCCCTACATGGGTTAACTCCCTGGTAATTTATACTTGTGTGTCATGGTTTAATCCTGTCTGGGAACTCAGCCCCACACTGCAGCTTGCTCACCCCAACTCTGAGGATGGAGGAGAGAATTGGAAGAGTAAAAGTGAGAAAACCACCCATAAGGGTGGTGACAAAGGCAGTCTAATAAGAGAAGCAAGGGCTGTACACAGAAGCAAAGCAGAACAAGGAGTTAGTTCTCCACTTCCCCGGGGCAGCTGTTGAGCCCTCCCCAGGACAGCCAGGCTCCCTCATAGGGTGACTGAGAAAGATAAATGCCACCACCCCAAAAAAATCCCCCTTCCTCCTTCTTCCCCCAGCTTTATTGCTGAGCATGGTGCCATATGGTCTGGAATATCCCTGGGTCAGCTGGGCTCAGCTGTCCTGGCTGCGTCGCCTCCCATTTTTTTGTAGCTGGTGAGTTGGCTTCAGAGGGGGCAACTTCATGTCTCCTTCATGTCTTGGTGTGTCTGGTTGAAAAGGTGTTGGAAACACCAGGCACATGGAGCTGGAGGGTGGGAAGGAGGTGCTGGACTCTGGCCACCCTGTGGGAGATGTGAGCTTTGCCTCCCTGCTTTGAACTCCTGCTGTTTCAAGCATGAAAATGAGACTGTCTCTGCTTTCAGATTTATCTTTGTACTTGAAAGCTATATAAGGAGTGAGAGTAAAAATTGGTTCTCCAAGGTCACAGTTGGCAAAGTGCTTAAAAGCGTTTGAGTGCCCATTTAAATACTTTGTGGAGATCTCTAGTTTGGGTCCTGTTTATTTTTTAAGCCATAAGTATATAAATAAAAGTTTGAAAAACAGTTAACAGAAGTGAGATTAAGACCATTTGTAGTGTTCTCCTTTTAATTCACTGCTACATCTACCCTGAGATTGTTCCCAGTCAGTACAAGTGAACTCACTAGAACCAAACTTTGCATCACAACATCTGCTGGGGAGATTAAAGGTAGAGGTGCCAAAATCAAGTTGTCAGAAACAAGAGGTGCTGCTTCATTCCACAGAAGCTTGCGACCTCAGTCCATCTGCTGAGTCTTACTTTCCTCTTCATTGCAGCATTCCCTGTATACATTTTATAAAAATTCTTTGTTGCTTTGTCATTAACCCAGGTTCATTATGGTTTTTGAAAAAGAGTTATTTCCTTTTAAAAAGCTAACCAGTACAGTTTGGGCTGTGCTTAGTCTGGGCTTGTTCCTGTTCAGTGGGTTTATAATACAAAAGCCAAAATATACAAGGCTTGATCGTCTGGCAAACAGCTTTGGTAGAACTGTGTTTAGTGTGGAGGGCTTGTACAGTTGTGTGGGGTTTGTTTTCCAGTAGATGAGATTAGCAAGAGGTTCCATCAAAGTTAGACCAGTACTCAGTTTTGCAAGTGCAAAGCTGTCCTCGGGACTTTTTAATTTGAAGCCAAGGTTGGTACCAGTGAAAAAAATCCTCATAGTCTAGAAGAAGGAAGAAAAAACTTGAACATTTAAACCAGAATATTTCTTGACCATATTTTCCCCAGAGATATATCCCAGTTGGGAAGAGACCATGGATGAGCACTTAAGTGTAGTAATGAGTGCTGGTCTGATAGCAAGGAGATTCTGCATGGAGCTTCTTTTTTTATTTACTGAGAGTGTATGCTTTCGGGGAAAAATTTTATTAAAAGGGAAAAAACCCCAATGCCCTAAACCTCTGACTGTATGAACACCACAATATTCTGGCCAAACCATAAAATATTTGAGTTGGAATTGCTGCCATGGTATGAGGAAAGGTTCTTAGTAATCCCAGTGAGTGTGGGATTTGCCTCCTGTGAGACAATACCTCCCATGAAATACCACCTTTTCAGGCTCTCAGAATCCTTTCTTTCTACCCTGCAAGGCTATTGACTGCAACAATTTTATATTTTGAATCTTTACATTCACACAAGAATAAAAACGCACATGACAAGAAGAGAAAAGCAATACATTTTTCTCTTATAGCCTGTGGTAGGCAAGGGGAAGGTCTGGGCACCTGGAAGCATCAACAACAGAGCAAATACAAGATGTGTTTCTTTTTTAAACGCTCTATCCCTGACGCCTGTTCTTATTTATTTATCTCCATTTCTTTCTCCCTTTGCAGAATACTTGAGGAGCGAGACCGCCTTTCTGGAAGAGTTGGTGTTTGGAAATGGAGATACCATTGAACTTTCCTGCAACACCCAAGGCTCTTCTGTGTCTGTTTTCTGGTTTAAAGATGGTATTGGAATTGCACCTACCAACAGAACTCATATTGGACAAAAACTGTTGAAGATAATCAATGTGTCATATGATGACTCGGGGCTGTACAGTTGCAAGCCAAGGCATTCCAATGAGGTCCTGGGAAACTTTACAGTCAGAGTTACAGGTATGTGCAGAAATGCAGCTGTTTCAGTGGCTTTCTATTTTTTTTTTTTTTTTATTTTTGCCCTTTCACATGTTCAGCACAACTGGTGGTTTGTGGTGTTTGTCTTTCCTTGGAAGGTCTGTACCTCCGTGGTAGCTCCTGACAGTGATTAGACTGGCAAAACAAACCAATTGAAGAATGTTTGTATGTCCATACCAAATGCTTGATGTTAATGCTGAGAGAGACTTAGAAAGGGTGCTGGTCAGATTAAACCTCAGATCCCCCTTAACACTCAAATAGATGCAATGATACGTGTGGCTTTGAAGTTTTTTGTGAGTGAGTGAACTGTGGCTCACAGGGGTTAAATGATGTGTTCTATGTTATGTGACAAATCAGTGGCAAAGTTGCACGTAAGAGCTGGAAGTTCCTGAAGGCTGTTTCTCTGTTGTAGCTGGTAAATCTCTGCCCTCCATCACAGTCATCACAAATTGCTAGCCTGTTTTAGAGGTAGCTTATCTGTAAAATGTGTATATCTGAAATATGTGCTTCATCAAAGTTACTTACTGGGATTCATACATTGCAAACAAGTGCTGTTAGCAAAGCACATGCTGTCATTTGCTTGGCCATATTTTTTGTGATGAGGATGATAGAACAGAACAGCTACAAGCTGTCCAGGCCTGGATCACTAAACACAGAGTGCCAGAAAAATCTGTTGTTTCCAGATAGCTAACCACCAACACAAAGGTCATTTTCATGATTTCAGGCGGGTGCATTGGTAGGTGGATCACTGTGAGCAGATAGAAACTCTCCTGATCAAAGGTTAAAAGCCTGAATTTTCAGGAGAGTTAGCCCCTTTGAGATCTCAGGTTTTGAAAACTTTGATTTGCCCTTAAACTGTTGGAGCTCTTTCAAGAATCCTTGAATAGTAGGTCCTTTCTCCAAAAGTTGAGTTCCCTCAAAAAGTAAGAGTCTCTCTCTGAAAACCAAACACAGAGATGTTTGTGATTGTGAATCACAACCACTCCATAGAGAGCTTTCTTGTGCAATAGGATTTTGTGTGAGAGAAAACCATCATGAGAATAAAAGCTCGTTTCACCAAGCCTTCAGCAACATCTGCTTTTTATTGAGCATTACTGGAGATTGCTGTGAATGCTTCAAGGTCATATCAATTAAATGGTTAAAGAAGTATTTGGCCCTTGAAAGGCTTTCTTTAACTAGGTACGATTATTGGAGCTATCCAGCAAACTGCAGGTTGTTAGAAATGTTACTCTCTCTTTTTTTCCTAAGTGACATGAAAATGCTTTTGAGTTCAAGGGGCAGCAGAGAGGCAGGAGAGGGCAGCTGGTTACATGCTCGAATGAAACAGCTGCCAGCCCCAAAAGTTTGTAAAGTGAGAAATTGTTTTTAATAGTGGAAGGACTGATAATCCTCTGCTTTTAAAAAGTTTAAGCCCCTGTATTTTTCCTCTTCACTAATAATAGCTAATAACAGCTTAAGAACTAGCGAGTAACCTGAACCTGCTTTCTGACAACATTATGAGTCTTTGATTCTATTAGCCCACTGTCATTACCACCAAAGTGCTGGTAATGTGGGAGCCTCCTTTTTAGCTGTCAGCAGCACTTGTTTTAAACTTTGAAGCTCTGCTTTATGTGGCAATAGTGGCGCCTCTCATATACTCAGATATTTCTTCATAATTAGTATTGATTGCTCAGCGTGGCACTGCAGAGGTGAGATTGGGATCAGAGATTTGTGGTTTGTGTCCCCAGTTCTTAAAGGTAATGCCAGCAATTAGCTCGGGTATCTGGTCAGGTGTTCATGTGGGTATCTGATGTTTGGGGCTGGAGTTGTTCTCTGCATTAAACTGGTTTAAAGCTGTACTAACAGACTGGAATTGCTCTGATCTCTCTTCTTAATTGAGCAAAGCTAGGCTAGGTGTGTTTGGAATAGCTGATCCACATACAAGTTCCATTTGGAGAATGCTTCCATGTCCTAGGGGCATATGAGGATTTTCCTACACAGAGCCTTGAGATTTGAGTCTGCAACAAACTGATTGTGCTGCAGTGACTGACTGTGCACAGGGGGATGTTTGATGCTGGAAGCAGAGCAAGTAGATGCTGGAGCTGGCATTCAGGGGCTGAGAACCAGGCTGATTAATAATAGCAGGATTTGATCTCTTTAAAATTCCTCCCTTGACAGACAAGGGCTTGAGTGTTTTGCTTGTTTACAAAAAGAAACATACTGTCCCCTAAAAACCTGAGCACTTGGAAAGGATTGCGTAGAGGCTGCGTGCCCAAACTGATATCCAGCCTTGTTGGCAGAAGCTCCATTTCTGCAGCCATTTCATGCACAGAACAGCCTTTGGATTTAGTGGCTGAGCAGCACCCCTGTGATGAGCCTGGACTGCAGGCTGGTACCAGCAAACAGAGCTTTCAGAATACCCAAGGCCAAGCATTACAAAACAGGTGACTGAACAAAGTCCCTTTTCATTCATAATTAAAGCCCTTTTGAGCAGTTCTTGCCAAAACTTCAACAACTTCTGCTAAAGATTATTCGTTTAGTAAATGATGAACAAATAGCTTATAATTTTTAGTCACCTTTTAAAAAAGGTGATGTTTTAGTAACTTGAATAGGACAGTAGCTATGAATATGGGATATTTGGTCTCTTAAAATCTAAGCTGCACTTCTCATCTTAAGAACAAGCAAAGTCAAAAACTTCCTTCAACCTTGTGAAAGTGATTTTGTATTAGTTTAAAAATTGATTCTACTCCTCTGGTCATGATGGATTCATTGGAAAGCAGAAGTAAACTATAATCATGTGTTAATATGTGGGTAACCTAATCTGAGAGCAGAGCTGAGAAGGTGCTGATTTCTCCGTCAGTGCTGGTGGGGATTTGGCTCAGTTTCTGCCTGACTTGAGTAAACCTGCTGGATCAGCCAGAACACCTAAACATCCCCTTCACTTTCAGCAAGCCCCGTGGCATTTCCCTAGTTCTGCTGCCAGCAGGACCTCAAGTGTAGGTTTGCAGTTAGAGACGTGCTTGGAGTCGTCCTTGAGGCTTTGCCAAGGAGAAGGTGCAAAGCTCCATGAGCCCCTGCAGACCAAGGCAGGGAGATGTTTCCTGTGTTGCTGCTGTGGATGGTGAAAATGCCTGGAAGGCCATTCCAGATTCTGCAGGGAAGAACTATTTGTTGTTAGCTTTCCTTCTTTTTCCCCTCTTTTATCCCCTCCCCACCTTTTTCTTTCTCCATTTTTACCTCTACTGTGCTGGTCAGAAGATAGTAGAAAACTCAAGTGCATCTTGCAATGAAGGATGTTCTGCCTGGCTTGATCTGAAACAGCTCCTTACATTTCTGGCCACATATTGAACCCTCATAATGTTTCCTGTTTTCTAGTGTTTAAGGCCAAGTTCTCTTACCACTGTCTCAGAACATAAAGGCTGCTGGGTTATTACCATTTTGCCTTTATTTGAAAGAAAAATTCCCGGAGATTATGTAACAACAATGATGCTAAATCTTCCAGATGCTGAACTGTACTAAGCTAAACTGTGTAAACTAAATCAAACACTAAGCTGCTATTTGATAATGGCATTTACATTTACAGTAGTCAGTTGATGGGGGGAAGAGGGACTGAGCCTTCATTGTGGACGGCTTGGAGAAGGTGAAATGTTAGACCACATTAAAAGAAACACTTCAGAATGTTTTGGAGAGATACAGATGGAAAATTCCCACCTGTTTACCTGTATTGAGTTACAGTCTTGAGGTGCCTCTGTGGGAGGAATATAACTGAAGGGAACTGGAATAGCCATCAAAATGTTGATGGAGAGAGGTTTGATTGCAAGAAGGTCAAAAGTTTTGGTCTTAGTGTTTGAACAAGGAGTTAATGAAGGGATGTGTGGCAGGAGGATATTGAGTTAAAACAAAAATGCAGAGAAAGTGAATTAGAAATGCTGACCTGCCGTTTTGAGACATGGTAAAATAAAAAGTCTTCAGAGTGAATGCTAGAGGGAAGGAAAAAAAAAGCAGTCAGAGAGCTTGTTCTGCAAAACAAAATTTTCCGGTTTACAATTCCTTTTGTGTTTTATGAGGCAGAGAACATTTCACAGGGAGAAGTATTTGACATTGGAGCACGTTTTCAGAGCACTGGCAAACTCCTGACACCTCTCTCCCACTGAGACAGCTCCTGTGCAGTTGTGCCTGGCCCAGCAGCACCAGAGGGCTGGGCTGGTGGGGCTGCAGGGAAGGGTGAGCCACCCCTCGGATGTCCCTTGTGTGACACCAGCAGCCTCATCCAGCAGTGTCCCCATGCGCCATCCTCCTTCTGCTGCACTCCTTTCTTGTCTCTTTCCAGATTCGCCTTCGTCAGGTGATGATGAGGATGACGATGATGAGTCAGAAGATACAGGTAATTCATTTTTCTGGGATACAGAGGCCTTTAATTTGCAAAAGCTGTGGCTCCCAAGCAGTGCAGCTCATCTGGGTGTTCACACACAGCAGCTTTGTGTTGAAAAATCAGTGACCTTAGGATGAAACCACGATGAATGAAATTTATCAAAAAATTTAGAAACAGCTGACAGAATGATATTGCTGCTGTGGAATCCTACTGTATTTTGAAGATTTGATGCTGAGAATCTGAATATATGGGTAGTTACAAATTCTCCTTGCATGTAAATCCAGACAAACCCACTTACTATATATATATATAAAATTTGTTTTACTGCACTAATATTACACCAGTTTTATACCATTTCAAACCTTGACTGCTGTACTTTTAACTATTCTGATTCTTGTCCTTACCAGCATCTTGACAGGAGTCAGAGTACAAAACATAGACTAGCCAAGGGCCAAATTTACTGATGCCATAAGTGAGAGCAGCCTCTTTGGCTTTATTGGCTTTTTCTTTGACTCCTGTGAGGAAGAGTGTCCCAGGTCAGTGCTTGGTGCTTTCACAGTGAATCTCTTTCAATCCCAGTGCTGCTTTCTTTAAGTGCAATAGCATTAATCAGGATCATTACAGGCTTCAGAAGTGTTAGTGCTGGGTTTTATTCTGCTCTTTGTACTTCTGCAGAGTGAGCTGCCCATGTGTATGTATTTTTAATAAATAAATGTCTTTGCATTTGAACTTCCAATCAGCTATGTGCATTGGCAGAAGTTCAACATGGCTGGAAAATCTCTCCTGCCTATAACATTGCACATGCAGGACTCTGTCAAACAGATCTGCCACTGCAATGAGTTAATACTGCTGTGTGAGCAGTGTGAGGACATTAATGGTGAGTTACAGTGCCAGTAGACCCATCAGCAGCAATTAGTGGTTTTCTGATAGCTTCTAATTAAGGGCTAAATTCTGCCGGGTGACAGGCACCTTTGCAGAGGTTCTCAGGGCTCCTGGTACCTGCTGAAGAATGGTACAGACATAGGGAAGGTCTGGTTTGGTCAGGATTTTTTCCAGCTGCAGAGCAGCTTCTGATGAGGACAACTGATTGTTCTGTACAGTTTTTTTATGTGGTTTGCAGAGAACTCAATCTCTTAGCAACAGGTATCACAAAACATCAGCTGGCTTATGGTACAGAAAGACGTTTTTCTTCACTGGAAAGGAAAACACACATTTCACCACATGTATTTATAGCCTGTTTTCTGGGTCTTCTTGACTTTGAGGCTGTCTCTGGTTTTAGACCTGAAGGTAATGGCTGGCTTTGCTTAAAAGTCTCATTATAAGAAGTTCTTGTCCTTTAAAAATGGTTGATTAGGTTAATGCATCAGTGCGGTGAAACCTCACGGTGATGTTTTGTGACACAGGTGTGCTTTGTGTTGCTTTCTTTGATGTCAGATCCTCCACTTAACCTCAGAGGTGTCCTGAGCGTGGGAGCTGTGTTGTTAACCCTGGTGCCACCACTGGCAGGACATCCCACCAGGAGCAGGGGCTGAGGGACCATCCCAGGCAGGCACATACGGTGTAGCCAGTGCCATGTTCTGTGAACAGCCCCAAGTCCTCTGTCTCCTGTGGCAAAAATGTGCCCTGCTGATGTCGTGTGTGAGACACAGTTGTGGTCAGTAGTTAGAGGAGGAAAGGCAATAAATGCTTTCATGCAAAAGAAAAATACCACGGACTTATAGGATGGTTAGGGTTGGAAGTGACCTTAAAGGTATCTTGTTAGTATAACTGATAGTGTTTCATATTTAGGGGGAGGCAATCCAGCCTGGACTGGCTCACTGAGTGTTGCCACGCTGCATATCACTGACTAAAATCCTTTTGTCCTGTGATGCTAAGTTACTTTTCTGGCTTGTGTTACTCAAGAGAGCTTCTCATCCTCACATAGTGGAGAGTGCAGAAAGCTGATTCCAATAGCATCATGCATTTGAAGCCAATCTGGGTAATTTTAAGGGTTGGTAATACCAAATTCCGTGTGGAGTGCCCTGCTCTGCTCACTCTCAGCTTCCTCTCTGAAGGGCAGCACAGAAACAGGGCATCCTTTAGGGATGGGCAGCAGAAAAGGAGAAACTTCTGCAGCTTCAGATCAGCTTGTTTGTTGCAGCCTTGTCTCAAGCCGTGATCCACCTTTGCAGAAAGAGGCTTTCTAATACCTCTGTTCTCTACAGCTGTTTTTCCTGGCCCTGAAACAAAAACAAAACTCCCTTTTCACACACTGTGCTTCTGCCCCAGTGCTCCCTACCCCTCTTGTATCTGTTTGTTTGGGGCCCCCGCTGTGCAGCCCCAGCACCTTCAAAGAGCCCCCATAATCTCCAATTAAATCTGGCTCTGTCCTCCGAGGCGTCAGCTGGGGAAATTACACAATTAGGGTTGATTCTGTCTGCCACAGAATTTGGTGGCAGCTCCTAATTGCTAAATGAGTGCTTGGCTGTATTAATTATTCCAAGTATTGCTCTCAGGTTTTTTTTTAATTGGTCATTCCAGTTGGATGGGTGGCCGGTGTCTTTGACGAACAAAACGGACCGTCAGGCTTAGTGTTTGATGATGGGAAAGGGCTGCTGATAATGTTTGGGGGTCCCTTTCTTTTTTCCACACCTGCACATGCAAAACCATTGCTAGTAATTAATTTACAGAGAGCTAGTCTAGAAAATTTTCCTGTCTTTCATCCTTCCTCTTTTCCCGCTCCCAAAACTCTCTGGAGCTTTGCTTGAAAAGAAGAGTTAGCAACATTTTCAGGCCCTTAAAAAGTGGTAATGAAGGGACTCCAAGGGCAGAGCAAAGCAAAAGCAGGGATGTTTTGTTCGCTGCTCCTGCAAGTGAGAACAAAGGCACTGTTTTCAATGTGTAGACGCTTTCTTCCAGTTCCAGTTTGACTTGAGAGCAATGCACTGTTTAAGTCTTGGCACAATAATCCAGGGGTGCCCAGCCCTGGCAAGCCCTGAATCTTACAGAAGAGAACTGAAGCGAGGGAAAGCACTCAGGGAAGAAGTCGTGTCTAATTGCAGCAGGCAGGAGTGAATCCTGCCTTTGCTCCATATGGAGAATATCCCCAGCTGGAAACTTTCCTGGGCTCCATCTTGCTCCTCTCTGATGTCTGATAGCAAAATCCCCTTTGGCTTCAGTGACTACATTTGCAGCCAATGGGTTGATGGGTCTCCTGTAAGACTCAAACTCATCTTTTGAATGAAAAAATGTGATAAAATGTCACCCTGCAGCACATGCAGATGTTTTGTAAAAGGGAAGAGCCCCAAAAAGCAAAAGGAGGAACCTGGTCCTGACCAGGTGACCATGTGATGTAATTACACCTCCATGCCTAGATGATTGTCATCAACACCATAAAATGGGATTTCTTGTGGGCAGATACATTAATCAAACAACAGGACAGGTTATTTGGCTGCCCTCTGTGGCCATGGCAAAGGGGGGCTTTTCCATCCGTGCCTGGCCTTTGCCATACCTCTCCTCTGTAGCCCTGTTAACCTCTTGTAACATCCCCAGAAAATAAAGGTGCATTGCCAAAAGGAGGCATTTGGCCAGAAAATGGCCCAGGTGTCAGAAACCAAGGACCAGCATGGGTTTCTGGAGCCCTCTCCTCTCCAGCTTTCCCAACACCACCCCAAGTGTCCTCTGCATTCACTCCCCTGGTACTGCCTGGGGATTTGCCCAGTCTTTGCTTGGTTTTTGCCCTTCCTTCATGCTATAACAGCGTCATCCTTTTACCATCAAGACCTATTCTTTCTATAGGAGTTGCACCCTCTCTTCTAACATTGCATGGAATATTCCCCATTTTTGTGTAGTTCTGCCATGTGGAATGGTAGATGGCTGCATGACGTCCCGTTTTAGCTCACTTTATCATGCAGTACTTCAGGCGTCCTGGATGTGCTGTGTGTTCACAGCAAAGTTTGTGGCTGGGATTTTCCAGGGCCATGGGAATGGCGGGGATTCCTCCTTTTGCTGTTGTTTGTGCCAGCCATGCTCCTGCAGGATCCTGGCAAGAAAAGGGCCTTAAGCAGTTTCGTTATTTGAAATGTGAGGCGTACGCGGGGTGTGCGAGCGCAGATCCCTCTGATACGTGGGGCTGACTCTGATAGCATCACACCGTTGTGCAAGGCAGGCTGAGGCCACATGCAAACCCTCAGTAGTGGTGGATTTCCCTCCCTGAGATGGTGTTACTGAAGCACCTGTGTCCAGCCATCCCACTGCAGAGCTGGGAAAGCAGATGGGACATGAGGAGTGCCCAGCAGGGCTCTGTCTAGCACATGGAGGGGCATCCTGGATGGAGCTCCTGGCATCCAGTTCCTCATGGACTTTGCAAGGTGGAGGAAACATAGGGAGAGTGTTGGCAGGTGCTGAAAACCAATGGGTGCATGGTTTGCCTTGGCTGAGCAGTATGGCCTTCCCTGCAATATCCTTGGAGCTGGAATGCAGCAGGGAGCCTGCATGGGGGACAGTGGGCACCTACACCAAGGTGGGGTCAATCTCTGACTTACTGGAGTTGTAATGGGGTGGGAATCATGCAGCCAAATGCATCAGAGAGTGCTGGAGAAAGGGAGCAGCTCCCATGCATCTCAAAGGGATGCAACAAGAGGGAAAACTTGGTACACGATTGTCATTAAGCAGGGAATTACAGGGGCTTCAGAGTAGCACTGAGATGGGGCTGTGATGCTGGCTGGTGTTTCTGAGCATTGTCACCACTGCAGGAGAGGCTGCAGCAAGGCTGTCCCAACAGCTTTGGTGGCTGTCATGTTCTCCAGGGCAGTTCTTGGAGGACCAATGCCTTCAGTTTGTCTTGGCCAGAGGCACGTGTGCCTCTGCAGCAGGTGCTCCTTGTCTGTGAGGAGATGCCATTTACACTCCTTGCCCCCTTCTTGCTGTTTGCAGCCCAGACCCTGCCTGCCCCATCTCCCTTTGCCCTTGGTGTGGAGCACAGATCTGGGGGGCTGGATGTGGCCCTGGTGTGGCAGGGGAAACACAGCATGTGCAGCTATGCAGTGTTGCCTTAAGCAGAATTGAAAGCTTGGAAGGCTTTTTTAAAAAAACTTTTTCTTTCTTCCCAGCATAATGAGTTTGCCGCTGCTGCTGCCTTAATTTGGAGTTAATATGTAATGTTTGTAACACAGCCAAGGAACGTAGCTGTACTTGAGGCAGATTATAAAAAGTATCTCATGCTAACACTGGTGTTTTAAAATTTATCCGTGTTCAAAGGTAACATGAATCTTTAAAACTAAAATCACTTGTACTTAAAGAACATAAACACGATAAACCAGTTTGGCACTGGTGCATTTTTTTTCTTTCCTTCCCTTAAGGAGGCTACACTACATTTGTACTCACTGAGGAGGAACATTTTGCAGTGCACTTAGCTCCTACATTTTGTCTGCTCCCTTGCTGGCCCATCAACATTCTTTTACAGTTCTAACATCTTTCTGCTGTTTATGCTTCTTGGCTACCAATGTCCCAAAGGTACATCTGTATCTTTTTACACACTGAGACCAGATTCTCATCCTGATCTGGGATAACTCCACTTGTTGATTTAAAAGGAGCCACTTTAGATTTATACTGGCATTACCAAGACAAGAACCTGGTCATGAACCTTTCATCACAAAACTGAAATGCAAACACCCTCTCTATGTCAATGAGAGTCATTTAGCTGGAAAGCATTTCTGTGTCATTTATCTTAACGGCAGCAGGTAGCAATTTAACTGTCAATCTGCACACGCCAAAGACTCCTCAAATGCATCTGCTCACCAGCTGATATCCTCTGCTGCAGAAAGGGGCCTGTTCAGCTTGGTTTTTCCTTTCTCAGGTGTCCCCTTCTGGACCCGGCCAGATAAGATGGAGAAGAAGCTGCTGGCAGTTCCCGCCGCCAACACCGTTCGCTTCCGATGCCCGGCGGGTGGAAACCCAACCCCTTCCATCTACTGGCTGAAAAATGGCAAGGAGTTCAAAGGGGAGCACAGGATTGGGGGCATTAAGGTAAGGTCTTGGTTTGGATCTCAGTTTTTTTTTTGTTGTTTCTACCAACTAGAAAATTGTATTGCATATGGGTAGTTTTAAGAGCATTGTCCTGAGTGTGTAGAAATGAAGGTGGTCCTTGCACTCTTTAGAATTGCTTGGCACCAAAAGTGTTAAAAAGGGCTGCTGTCCTTTGGGATCAAAGGCTAATTCCCTCTGAGTTTGTCTATAGTGGTCATTCAGGGAGTAGGTAAAAACGGGGCTGGGTTTATGGTTGCATTGTGAACAGGGATGAAAAAGCAGGAGCAGAAACTTCTGTCCTAATTTCTGGAGGTGAGCCCAGTGCTTTGAGATGTGTTGGACCAAGCCATAGCTGCTCCCAGCCCTCAAAGAAAACCTATTCAGTATCCTTTGAAGGTATAGGAAAGACCTCACCAAAGAGCTGGATCATCATGCTGGTAGTCATTAACATTCTTGTGGTATAAATCACTGACCCTTGGTCAAGTGTTGGATTCCCTTGTTGCCAGAGTAATAGCATCTGCTCCTTGGCTGCTTTCTTCTTCCTGCTTCCTTTCTACCATGAGGTGTTCTGGAAAATGCTCTGGCTCATGTTTACAGATAGAGCTCAGGGACGCAAAACTTCACCGCAGTCAAATTATTTAATTAGCCAGAAGTCTCTGTGCTACTTTATATGACGAATTATGGCAGGATTTTGAAAGGAAAATCAGCTTTTCTCACATTTTGGTGCTGTTGTTATTACTTTGTCCCCTTGAGGTCACAGTCCAACTCTTTTTTTCTGGTTTTATTTGGGGACAATAAAACTGCTGTAGCTCATTATAGCAAAATCATCATAGCAGGAGGGACTCTTGAGCAGCAACTTTTGCGTGCTCTCTCCCAGCCCTGACATATCCCTGGACTCTGCTACTAAGGAGAGAAGGTGCCTTGTAGGAAGGCACCTTCATCAGAACTTGGAATAGCTGTGTGCTGATGCCTGCCACATCCGTAGTGTTTTGAAAGGGGACTGGGCATGCAAAGTGTGCCATGCTCCAGAAACCAGAGAAGGATTCAAAAGAAGCCCCCCCTCCCCACAGTTCTGGGCTGTTTCTTTCCTGTTAGCTCAGACCTGTTCCTGAAAGAGCCTTTTGTGATGGCTTCAGTGAAGCCTTTAAAGGTCCTTCCTCAGTCCTGTCCCTGCTCCAGTCTGGATGAGGCTGAGAGCATGCTCAGGTTTGGATCCTCTGAAAAGCCATGGAGGGTAAAGAAGTGGGGAGGCAGCTCCTGGGGGTAAGCTGCTCTTCAGCAGATGACATTCACAAAGCGCAAGCATCTTTTACTAATTGCAGACTGTAAGGATCATCCTGAAGTGTTTTCAGGCTTGCGTGCGCCATTCCAACAGCTTTTACCAAACTGTGTCACATCAGCTGCACTAAATTATGCCTGCAGAAAAAAAATCTGAAGTTGAAAGCAATTCCCCATCCCACTTTCCAGTAGTTTTAATCTATCTTTGAGTTTAAATTGACACGTTTCATCCTCCGAAACACAGTAGTGAGTCTTTGGCATTGCTGTGCTTTGTTTCTCTGGGGGCACCTTCCAGCAGCAAGTCAATGCTTAAAAGAGCTGTTGAAGGCAATGTCAGGACAATTACAGGAAGATTGGTTTAAGCTCCCTGTCTAGGTGTAGTTCTTTGTCCCATTCTTGATAGAAAGACATCTTTCTCTGTAATTTTCCTTCCTTTATTTGCTTGCTTTTGGTCATGAGCCACAGTTAGATATACGTAATCTAGTGTAAATCTCATCCAGTATAAATATACTGATAGATATCAGCTGAGATTTGAACCAGAAAAGGGGATTGAAAACTTGCTTGGTATCTCATGTATTTAAGATTTAAATTCCCTGTTACAACCTAACTTCATAACAGGATTAGGCAGCTTGAAAAGAATGGGCAAGATCCAGATCTGGCAGAGTTTGGTTGGCTTGCTTCATCTGGAGATCTGGTCTTAACCCAGAAATCCTTGAGCTGGGAATGTTCTCATTTGTTTTCAGTGCGTGAAAGACGTTTAATGTTGATTGTGAGAAGTCTGTTGTCAGCAAACAAAGCTGACCACTCTTCCACATCTGCCCCTTGCACATAGCATTTAGATCTGTGTGACTGGCCAGTGTAAAGCTGGCAAGAGGGAAGGGTGAGTGTTGAAAACATGATAGGCAGGCTAACCTGGTTTTGTTACAGTTCATCCTTAACTGGTAAAGGAAAGAAATTCATATGACTTATCATATGAAATTTCCCAAAGAGCATTAATGGTTAAATCCGTGTTGGAATCTCTAATATTGTAAGCCTGTGTGTGTTAAATGACCCTAGAAGGGAAGATTGAGGGGGAGGGGAGATGGAGGATTATCCCTTCCCCAGACCATTGCACTGACTTGCATACCAGTCTGGCAAACACGAGGTTCCAAGTGTGTCTGTAAATGTGTTTGTTTCACAAGGAGCCAAGAATGACAACACCAAATAAACCAGAGGGATTTCCAGTATCTCACCCACTTGATTAATGCCTGCACTAAGTCACTTCATGTTTCTAGTGTTTTATCGAGTGCAGTGACTATCCTAACATGAGAATTACTATCTTTTGCCAAAGGCTTTCAAAACTAAAAATGTCTTCCCAAGTTTCCAAACAAGTTCTGTGCCCCCAGGTTCTTCTCTATTCAAAGTTCCCATCACAAACCTGGCGAAGAGAAGTTTTTGGAAGTGTCATAAAAGTGTCTTTGAAAGTGCATCCTTTGTAAAACATCTAATTTGGACCTGGTTTTAGAATATAGGTCAGACTAGGGAGTCATCCATGTGTCTGGAGCTCCATTTCCTTGGAGTAGCTCCTGGGGGTTCCAGATGCAAACATTTTGCAATGCTGAAAAGAGGATTTAAAGAAGCCTTTAGACACAACTATGAGACAAGCCAGTATGGAAATGAGCCACTGAGCAGCCACAAATTTGCATTGAAACTTCCCTGACAGTGTGGTGTGTTCAGCTGTGGGCTCGGGGTCCAGGCTCTGTTCTCAGAGCTTCTCTCACTCTGTAATTTCCACACAGTTACAGAGATGCAGCAAGGGGGATGGATGCTGCTTTACAAAAGGTGAGATGTTGGTTCTGCTCCTTCACTGAGCTCCTCCATTTGTGCCATGCCTGGGTGGGCAGAGGTGCAGTCAGAGCTGACCAGACATCTGCCACAGCTGAGATGTCTGTACAAAATGTTTGGCCACAGCCTCCTGTTACCCATACTCTAAAATGAAAAGAAATGCCATATGCAGTGTTCTCTGAAAAATGGGGTGCTCAGCAATGCTGTTTTCAGGGCTGTAGAGGTCTACAAATTGTTAAAATTACATTTGCTTGCTTATCTTGCAACTAAGCTGTCTAGTCTCCTATGGTTTTAAACCTGCTCATTGCAAAGTTCTGGCTTTGATTGCAACTTGGCCCTCTTAGGGAAAGCATGTGGATGCAACTTATGTGTAGCAAAAGAGGTTAAATGACTTCATATTTGAGTTCACCTGCTGCAGCAAGAAATCTCCAGAAGCAATTACACCCTTGTTTTTCTCCATCAGCCCCTGACATTCTGTAGTGCAGCATTATTGTAAATCTCCTATTTCTGTGTCCTTGGGGTCACCTTCAAAATGTTTAATAAAGTTAAATGTTCTGCTTTGGGCGGCAGAAGGCATCAAATTAATATCCAGAGATTTGGAGAGCTTTCATATGCCATGCACCCTGAAGTCATCTTTGTTACTGTAGGTTGCTTTCTGTATTAATTCAGGATTTGCTTTCCATATCCATTATTTCCTCTATAATCATTGGAAACAAACGTTCTAGCTGAGATCACAGGGCAGCAGGTCAGGATGGAGGCAGGGTCTGTGCTTTCCCTTCTGCTGCTGAGCCACCATCAGCTCTGGACATGAGCCACATCCAAAAAACCAACTAGTATAAAACTTGGTGCCAAAATAGAACGGCTGGCCAAGCATCCTAGGGACCAGATTAGAGGCTGGACATGTTTGCTCCTGTTTTTTAGAGGGAATTCAGCAGACTAACTCAGTTGAGAAACCTGTTTCTGTTCAGACAAATGCCATAACCTGTTGCCTCCGGAGCGCACACATTTTAAAATACAGCTCAGAATAATAAAATATATAAAATACATAAAATATAGATCCTATATAATGCCTGTTGAAGTCATTATCTAGTGGGAGGTGCCACATTCAGTTATCAGCTGGCTTTGTTACTGTGATTAAGTCCCCATTGAAATCTCAATGTGTTACATTGTGTTGCATCATTTTTGCATTGGTCTTAATGCCTTTTCTCACTAAGACTTGACAGAATTCACAGAATCACTGGACTGGAAGAGACCTTAAAGATCATCGAGTCCAACCCATGCCCTAACACCTCAATTAAACGATGGCACCCATGGCCACATCCAGTCTTTCCTGGGATGGTGACTCCACCACCTCCCCGGGCAGACCATTCCAGAACTTTATGGCTCTTTCTGTCAAAAACTTTCTCCTTTTCCTGTAATTAACCTTATACATGGGTCCTTGTGATGTTCAGGCTTCCTCTGGGGTCCGAGTGTGTGGAAGCTCAGTGATTTTTCATTGGTTTCCAAGGCCTTTAAGTGTTTTGATTTCTTCTCCCAGCTGCGCCACCAGCAGTGGAGCCTGGTGATGGAGAGCGTCGTGCCGTCAGACCGAGGGAATTACACCTGCGTCGTGGAGAACAAATATGGCAACATCAGGCACACCTACCAGCTCGATGTGCTAGGTGAGACCCCTCTGCTTTCCCTCAACAGCTCATCTGTGGCCCTGGGGAATAGCTGCCTGATAGGATATGGGAAGCAGGAGCTTGGTTTCTTTCCCTAAGTGTTGGATTGTGTGTCTTCTAAAACCAGAACAAGCTTCTTTTTGGCCAACAATTTGGGCTCACATCTGTGATCAGTAAATTACTTGGTGGGTCTGCAGAGGGCCGGAGAAGGAATGGGAGGGCTGAAATGCCACCTCCCTTCCCAAGTGGTCCTTCCCCATCTGGCTTGAGAAGCCCTGGGTAGAGCAGCGATCATGACACCCTAATTTGTGCCCTTTCCCCTTAAAAGCCAGACGATTAACATTTCAGAGGAGAATACTTGCTGGGGGAAAAATAAGGCAAGTAAATTAGGATTTCCCCTCTTTTCTGTTTTTCAGAAAGGTCACCCCACCGACCAATCCTGCAAGCAGGGCTCCCTGCCAACCAGACTGTGGTGGTGGGGAGCAATGTGGAATTTCACTGCAAGGTCTACAGCGATGCCCAGCCTCACATCCAGTGGCTGAAACACGTGGAAGTCAATGGCAGCAAGTACGGACCCGATGGAACCCCCTATGTCACAGTGCTGAAGGTTGGTACAAGCTCCTCCTTCTCACCCTCAGGGCAGTCCTTCTGTAAGCCTGCCCAGTGGATTACTCTTCTTTTTGGAGGGGATACAGCAAAAATGTCCTGAAATCGATATTCCAAACTCTTCTGTTTGCCAGAGATAACAATACTACTGTGGTGGCACAGATAAGCAAAGTTGTAAGAGCTGAGGCAATTGTGAGAAATGCAGCATAATGAAAGAGCTGTCAGATTGCATTTGACCTAAAATTGTAAAAATACCCTTTTTTTTTTTTTTACAGCTTCAATGGAGGTACTTTCAGGGTTTATTAAAATAAAAGTCTCCCAACTAAAACACATTTTTCCTTTTCCAAGTAAGCACATTGCAGCGTGCACATACCAAATAATGCTGAACTACCAGCACCTGAGAGCCAACGTAATCTTGTTCCAGCCACTAAATTTGTGAACATTGCTGTTATCAATGCTCAGAAAAGCCTTTTTTTTCAATTGAGCAAAAAGTACGTAGCAAGACTTTACTTTGTTAAAATGCTTTCTTGAAAGGCAACTTTCAGATTACAGTCATAACAAAGCCAGGGGATTTGGTTCCCCTCAACCAATGTAAATATAAAAGCAGGGAATAAGGAGTGAGGAGCACATTGGACTTCTAAAATACTTAAAAAAACAGTTAAAGGCATCATGTGGTGGTTTTTATTAAAATATATAGGGCCAAATGGAGTTTTTCTGGCTCTGCAGTTAGTGCTGAAAGCAGATTTTGTATCTGCAGCTTCAAGTTGAGGCTGTCCTGTGTGTGGACATTCCCTGTGCACATCCTGCTGCACACACCCTTCTTCTCTTTGTATGAAGTTTGAAAAAAAAACAACCACCACTTATCAGACAGTATCTACAAAACTGTAACGCAGCCAGATACATTATAATAAAAGCCAGAGACCCTGGAAATAATTACACAGATTGAAATAACAGATTGGTTGGAAGAAATGGTTGGAGACAGTTCTGCAGGACTGGCAACATGTGCTTCTCGCGAGCTTAGAAAACTTTTTATTCCTTGCCACCTCTCCAAATGTGTTTGAATTATGCATATTTGAATTTCCCTCTGGTTTCACAGCCCAGCACCAAGCTCTGAATAGCTGGTTGTGTCACATGCCATCTCATATAGTCTCCGAGCTCCGTGTGTGGTCCCCGTGGGATAAAGTGCTACCTTTTGGAAGTTTGCAAAGCGGCTGTGAACAGTGCCTTGTGTCACAAGCACAAGCCCCCATTTTGCTTTGCTGTGGCAGAGAACATATAAATAGTCCTTATAAATAGTGTTTTAAAATTAAGTTGGAGCAGCACCGGGGTGGGTAGGTAATTAGAATTGCCAAATACCTTCTCTTCTGTGGACGGCAAAGGCTCCGCATTCCTCGAAGGGGAGCACAGGCAGGCGTTTGAAAGCACAAGTTTTGTTTGGTTTTATGTTTTTTTGCTGAATAGGACCAGCACACGTCTATTTACTACTTCTGGTTAATCAGGAATGCTTTGAATTGTGTTAATGCCGGCATCAGCGCTGGGGCACGGAGCATTTCCATTTTGGGATGCATCTTTTGTGCGCCAGTCCTGGGCCTCCACAGAGCTGTGTCAGGCCCAGCTTTGCAGGGATTTTTTTTTTTTCTTTGCCTTTTTAAATGTGGTGTGCTTGTTTTTTATATGTAAAGATGTGATAAAATGATCTTGCTGTGGTCTCAGGGCTGTCCATTGGTGTTATGGAGCTGTTTCCCTCATGCCATGCAGCGCTGCTGCCTTGCCCCAGCATCCTGGTAGGGCAAGGATGCTGTTAACAGCCCCCCTGCCCACAGAACTGCTCTCTCCTGCCCTGGGAGGGAGATAAGGCTTTTTTATCAGCCTGCCCTTCCCTCCTGCTTTCAGGAGATTTTGTGGAGTGTAGGAGCTGTTTAAACTGCTTTGGAGCAGTTTAAGCGTGGGGAATATCCCAGTCTCCATCGCAGCAAGGGAGACAGAGAGGTGCCCAGCATGTGAAATTCCCCCCCCCCACATCTAAAGGGGGGGAGGGTGAGGGGGTGTCAAACCCCACCCAAGTCCAGATGGATAAGTTGAATGCTGTACTTTCAAACCATTTTTCAAACAGCCTGACAAAACCAAGCCATCACCTGCATCAGTTCCTGAAAGCCTGAGCTAATTTGTGATCAAAGAAAACCCCTTTTTCTTTGCAGAAGAGCACTAAATGCATTCCAGTTACAGAGGGGGGCTGGCAACACTGTGCCCAAGCTTTGTCAAAAGCTAAATAGTACATTCTGCATTGAAACATGCCTGGTTTAATTATAAACAAGGCAGCAGCAGCAGGCAGGCACGTTTCCCCACTAGTCAGGGCAGACAGACTTGCACGTAAGCCTTGGAGATGAGCTCAGGTCAAAACTGGTGGTGTTTGTCATCAGACATGGACACATGGGGCTCCTCTCTGGTGCCTCCTCTGGGTTCAGTTCCTAATAACCTATCAGAGCTGGCTGCCCCAATGATTTTAATGAGCTGCAAGTCATATTGGCAGGATCAGCCTTGGAAATGAAAGGCATCAAGCCTGGACTGGAGAGTGTAAGACCAAAACAGAAAGACATTTGCTTTATTTTCATTTCCAGAACTGAAGCTTCTTCTGAAGCCACTTAAAACAGTAAAGCATTTTCAGCCAAAATAAAAACAACTGTTTAGTGTTTAGGGAAAAAGCTGGTGTGCTGTTGTGGCAGCATAGAAGAAGAGAAATAAACCCATTGCTTAAAAGTCTGAAGTTTGTTTGATTTATGTACACCACTTTATTTAGTAAAGAAGAGGCTCCTATAAGCAGTGGAAAAAATTACAGCTAATTTCTGAAAGGCAAAGTCAGCAGCAAGTTTCAGACCGCCACTGCTTATATTTTGTTTCCAAATTCTATTTTGGAATCTGATAATTGAAACAGTATTTGCTGAGCCGGGTTGCAAACACAAATCTCTGCTTTAAGCCCTCTCTCTGGTGCTCCTGTCTGTGGAGTTATTCGGAAACCATGGAGCCTTTGAGTGCTGTCAGATGGAGAAGGGGCAAACTGGTCTGTTTTTACAAAGAAATGGCATGTGTGAAGGGAAGGGAGCTCACCTGCAGCTGGTTTGGGGGTCAAAGGCAACTTCTTTTCGCCAGCCAGGTGCTGGGTGAGGTGTCCCAGCGCAGGGTGAGCCGGGGATGTCACCGCAGCCGTGCAGTCAATCCTAGCTGATGTAGGTGCCGTGCAGCTATTGTTTGGTTTACTGAAGTTCAGGTTTCTGTCTATTCCTGCAGTCTTGGATCAGTAAAAACGCTGAAGCCGATGCTAACCTAAATCTGTTCAATGTGACAGAACAAGATGAAGGAGAATATCTGTGTAGAGCCAACAATTTCGTAGGCATAGCCGAAAAGCCATTTTGGCTCCACATTCGCAAACCAAAACCAGGTAAACCACAGACTCTGTCCCAAGGCCCTGGCAACTGCAAGAATGAGCTATAACATTTTTAAGAATCTAGTGATTAAAATTACTATTCATTTTGTATTATACCCTGTCAACTGACGCTGAATGGCTTTATCTTATTTTCTTGCTAATTTTTTTTTTTACAAGACTGTAACGCCTATACAGCAATTGCCATGGAAAAATTCCCACAATAAAATGACTGTCAAATTTTCTTATCAACTTTTCATACTTTTATTCCTTTCCTTTCTTTACAATTGAGTGCTGATAACAGAATTGCATGTTAATGACCTGTGATGTTCCAAGCTCTGGAAAACCAAACTGTTTTGAGTTTTCACCTACAAAACTGAGTTAATCAGTTTTGTCCTTTGGAGAAGTAATGGAGAAATAAATATCAACATTGGCTCATGCAAGCAAACATGTTAACTAGAGAGGAGAACCAGTCTCATGGGCTCTGGGGTTTGACTCCAGCCTAGAGGGTTTGACTGCTGTATTATTCAGTACCACTGCAGGAAAGTTCCTTACAGGCACCCTCTGGTTATCAGCCAGATTTCTACTGCAGTGTCAAGGTCTGTGTAATCAATATATGGATTTGAGATGCCCACTGAAGAAATTCTAAAAAATTCTAGAGTTCTGTATTTTCAATGAACTCATGAACCATAATGTTCGTATATTCCTCTGATCAGCACTTGAATCTTTCCCCACTACATCTCCCCTCCTTCCCCCTTTCTTTCTGACTGTCCTCGTTTCCCATCTCTCTTTCCCCACCCTTGTACTCACCTCACTAACCCAAAGTCAGTCATATTGTGGGGGCAATTTTTCATTTGGATGCTTTTGCTTGCATGCTTCTTTAGTGGGACAGAGTAAGAACCTGGTGAAGGGAACTTTTTTTTTTGTTTTTGCTTTTGACTACAGGTTGCAGAGGGGAATGAATAAATAAATGCGGAAGATGGGCCATTGGAAAATAAAAAAATAAAAAAAAAAGAACCACCTTAATCTGCTTTTGAAATTTGCCTGTGGTGTCCTCACACTTGCTGGGAATGTGGCTTATTCTCTGTTTTCCCTCTTTCTATATGTGTGTGTTTTTTTTCCCCCTAGACGGCAGGTGTTAACACAACGGATAAGGAGCTAGAGATTCTGTACTTGCGAAATGTTACTTTTGAGGATGCTGGGGAATATACTTGTCTCGCAGGGAATTCTATTGGGTTCTCACATCACTCTGCTTGGCTGACGGTGCTACCAGGTATTTCCTTCTGTGCTGGCCTCTCCCTCCCTTTCCAGGATGTTTTGCTTTGGAAATGCCAAGTTCCCGGAGGCTGCCCCTTGCTTGGAGCAGGGGTGTTTTCCAGAGAGGTCTCTTCTCTGGGATTTGCTGCAGACCCCTGTTGCATACTTGCAGCTGACTCTTTTTGCATTGCATCTCAAAATTTAAATTATTGCAGTAATAATACAATAAAATGCACAGATTTTTTTTTTTTCTGTCTAATAACAGGGAGGTATTAACAGCCTCTTTGTTAGGGCTGTTAAGTGCCAAAATAAGGAGCTTTGTCTTCTTACACTGACAGTGGGAGAAGAAAATCTCCCCATCAGATGATCCAGGGCACCTAAATTGGACATGAACTGTGGATCATCTTATGAAGGATCCTTTCTGTCTGACCTCATATCTTAACCTAAAATTAGATGCATAAGTGTCTGGTGTGAGCACACCCTTCCCTGCCTGTAGCATTATTTCCACTTCACGGATGAGCAGGCCGAGATAGCGATCTCAAACAGAAGGTCAGGGAGAGTCATCTGTAGGCAGAGCACAGGAGTCCTGGCTCCCAGGGGCATTGCATGCTGCCTGCTCCAGCTGGGATCGATGAAAGCTGCAGTGGGCTTGAAACCCGAGGCCGGAGTGACCTCAATTTTGTGGTCCTTTCATGTGCAAAGCTCTTACTGACAATGAAGCCAGCGCAGAATGTGCGACAGAGAGAGCTGTTCTGCAAAAGGGGGAATGAGGCTGTGCTGCCCCCTTCACCTGCTGGATCTGCCTTTGGCTGCAGGGCCGGCTTGAGCATGGTCCAGGGAAGTACCAGCAGTATTCACATTGAATCTCATAGGTGCTGTGCCTTGCAGACAGTGCAGAAGCAAACCTTGGGTATGTTCAATACCCCCCTACTGAAAAGGCACCCAAAGTCCTGAAGAGCCCACTTTGATTTACCCAGTCACGACCACATTTGGGGTCCATCTCACAACACATCCATCTCAGGATGTGTTTAGGAAACGGGAACTTTGGCATTTCTAATCTTGACTTTATCTGTGCGGGTGATTTGGATGTAATCACTTTCACTGGGGCTTGAGAAGGTCTCCTCCATGCCCAACCCTGCTGCCAGTGGGATCTGCTGATCTTTTCTGTTTATTTGCCAGCTCTGTAATAGCTGATCTGATCCTGTTTCTGTTTCTGGCATCCACTGGATGAGAAAACATTTCCTTTGGTTAGAAGACTAATTTCTCTGTTATTTTCAGAATATCATGATATTGTCTCATCTGACTCACACTCTGCTTTTACAGTTTATGATTTCACACCTCTTATTTAAGCAAGAAATATGCAGGAGAAAACTGACCAAAAATCAAAAAGTAGAACTTTATTTTGAAGTCAGATGCAGTGAAGGACAGCTGTCTGAGCAGCAGCAGGCCCCCACAGAGAGGGGTGCAGGATACAGCCCACCTGGGGAACTTCAGCTTGCAATGCCCTGTCCATGCTACAGGAGGAGGGACAGAGCAGAGGGCAAGGCAGCTGCAGTGCCAACCACAGTGCCTGATCCCAGGAAATCTGGTATCCTGTCATGTGGGAGGAGATGGCCATTGGCAGGGTCAGGCCCTTCACAGCTGGCACACAGGCTGGAGCAGCCCCAAAGGTCACCAACAGCCCTTTCTCCATGTCCTCCTGGGCTCTGCCACCAAACACTTGAAACAGAGCCTGCTGCTGCCAGGGAAAGGCTCCTGCTGCTTGCTGAAGGGACTGCTCAGCAATGGACATGACCCATTCCTGAGCAAACCGCACCAGCATGACTTCATCATAAAGCTTCCCACTGCTGACTGTCCCTCTGATGCCAGCACACCTTTGGGGGACAGAAAATCAGTCCCACCATGGCTCCTTCCTCTGATCAACATGCCTGTCCTGAAAGGAACAAGGGGGAAAACTCAGCTGACCTATGCTGGTCTCTAAGAAGCCTTGCAAGCAGGTAGCCACTGCTGATGGGCTCATGCCATCACCCTCCTGGCTATGCCACCTCTCTGGGACAGACCTTCCAGCCTCTTCCCAGCAGAACTAAGTTTTCATTAAATAATTAAGCAGATTTTTCCCTTGGGACTTTCTCCCTGTGAGGCTTTCATCCTCACTGCAGGGTGCTGTTCAAGCCCCTTGGTCCCTCAGGGCAGGCAGCGGTCTGGTGGAAATGTTTGTTGGAGAATCTGAATCAGCAAAGTGCAGCAAACCCCAATCTTGAACATCCAAGGCATCCCAGCCACCTTGTGTGGATTTGTGGCGAGAGCAAGATCTTGGTCAGAGGGACAGCACAGATGTGTGAAGATGCCTTCAGCCTAGAGCAGTGGTTTTCAATCTGTGGGCTGGGGGCTCTTAAAAACCCAAAGTAAAATGACCCCAAAAAGGGCAAACTGAGCTAATATTTTAGCTACAGCTGCAGGTGGAAAACCACTGGCCTGGGAGAGTCCCTCACCGAAGTCACTGACACTGACGTAGCTGAAAAAGTCCTGCCCAGATTCCCTGTGCTGTATGTGTGTAGTTGTGTGTGGGCAGCTGCCCAGCCTGTCCTGACTGCCATCTCTTGTCACCCTGCAGCCGAGGAGCTCATGGAGATGGATGATTCGGGCTCAGTGTACACTGGCATTCTCAGTTATGGCACTGGCTTTTTCCTCCTTCTCCTGGTGCTGGTCTTGGTGATTGTCTGGAGGATGAAAATGCCAAACAAAAAAGCCATGAACACCCCCACTGTTCAGAAAGTCTCCAAATTCCCACTCAAGAGACAGGTAACAGAAAGTAGATACAAGATTCCTATTCCCCTCTATGGTATCCCTCCTTTTTTTTTTTTTCCTCCTCCATCTCTTTGAAATTCTCTCTCTAGGTGAGAAGCTCCACCAAAAAAACATTGCCCAAGAGGGACGTAGTTTGGCTGCAGCCTAGAAGTGTAAAATAAATAATATTTTATTTGTTTCTATGCCCATGGAGCTTTGGCAGAGGTGGCAGCTGACTGGTTTGTGAGCAGCCCCCACTGCTGTGTCCAAGAGGTTTTGGCAGTGCAGCTGTGAGTGCCACAGAAAGCACATCTGGCAGGGGAAGTCCAGTCCAGGCTCCCTGGAGGAGTGGGGATTTGGGGAGAAAAAGCACTGGTTGTGCTCATTCCTGCTTTCACAGATGTCACTGGTGAACCCAGAGCTGTTCCTGTGGTGGTGGCAAAGGTCCTCTGTGAAGTTAGAGATGTTCCGCTGCATGAAATTGCAGAGGGGCAGGACCAAAAGACACCCTGTGAAACCCCACAGTGAGGGGTACAGTACAGATTTCAAGCTTTGGCTGCAAGCTCCCAGTGGGCATTGACAGTGCCAGGATGGAGAAGTCACTTCATAGCCTGTATGGGTTGTGGAGAGGCAACAAAACTGGATGGGTTACACCTCCTCATACTGGAGGGCACTGGCTGACCTGTCCCTCTTTTCCATCTGCTAAACACTTGACCACAAGTGCCTAAAGGAGTGGATTTCTGCAAGGGTTGGGGCATTTCCCAGTTAGAAATTCCCAGAAATCTGTCCATGGGCCCAGAGAGCTCAAACCTCCTCAGTGATCCATCTCAGCCACAGCCTGCCCTGGAGATACAGTTGGCAATAACACTTCATTTGCTCTACCCAAGCAGGTGTCGCTGGAGTCCAACTCTTCCATGAATTCCAACACGCCGCTGGTCCGGATCACGCGCCTCTCCTCCAGCGACGGGCCCATGCTGGCCAACGTCTCCGAGCTGGAGCTACCTCCAGATCCCAAGTGGGAATTGACACGCTCTCGGTCAGTCAGAGCCACGGGCTGGGGTCTCTGTGCCTGCTGGGAGTGTCCCCACACCAGGACCCCCTAACATTCCTGTCTGTTCCTCCCTCCAGCCTGACCCTGGGGAAGCCGCTTGGCGAGGGCTGCTTTGGCCAAGTGGTGATGGCAGAAGCCATTGGGATTGATAAGGACAAGCCAAACAAGGCCATCACAGTTGCTGTCAAGATGCTGAAAGGTACGGGGAGTCCACAGAGGACAGAACAGCATATTGTGCTGGGATTTCCTCTCTTTGCCTCTCTTTTAAGTCTTTTATTCAAACTAGATACAAACAGAAGAAAGCAGGAACAGCCTCTCCTCCCCTTTACCCACATAGCCTGGGGGTGAGGGCTGTCCCTGGAGAGCAGGCAAAAGTGCAAATCCCATCAGGAAGAGGGACTGGGAATTAACCCAGTTCTCTGCCAGGGGGTAATAGCATCCCTGACATGAAGGGGAATCCCCCTCACTTCTAGCCAGCTCCATGAATCAGCCCACTCCTTACTCCTCCCCTAACCAGCGCTGCCTGTTCTACCAAAAGCTTGTGCAGCAATCTCAGATGGAGTTTGCGGAATTTCAGCTGACAAACTCCTTCTTGAGGAACTTTTTCATTGAGGAAGCTTGGTCCCAGACACCTGAGAAGTTAAAGAGAGACAGAAATGGGGGATTCAGTGGGCTCCTCTGGATAAGTCTCCATTTCCCATCCTGCCCCCAGGCACAGTATCCACAGACAGCTGAGGAGTTCACCTGGAGCAAGCAGGGCAGTGAGCAGCCTGGGCTTGAGGTTACATGGGGGGACATTGGGTAAAAAAAGTAATATTTCTTATGAGAAATGGGTTTGGTTAATTTACATTTCCTTCATTTCTTATCTGAAACAGGTTTCGTACGTTTACACTTCCCTCAGTCTTTTCTGAAGCTGGTTTTGGAAGTTAGGAGCATTTCCATCTTTACAAACCAAAACATTCCTTTGGGGAGGTTTTGCCAATTTTTCTACGTTTGTAGATAGATTTTTCTATTTTTGTAGAGAAATTGCAGCTTTTCATCCAAAAAATACATTCCATCCCAGCCCTGACCTTCCACCATCATTAACTGCTGTCCCCTAGAACTGAGGGACAGATGCTATCTGAAGAGCAGGTACCAGGTACCAAAATGTGATTTTTTTTTTTTAATACTTGTGAGGATGAAACAGAAGACAAAAGGCATTATTGATTTCCATATGAACATTTACCTCCACTTATATGTTCTTTTGTCTTTTTTTGTTGCCGTGGTAGTAGGTTTTGTTTTTATTTTGATTCTTCTTTCCAAAGTAGAATAAAGCCAAATACTTCCATATTCTGAGTACTGTTTCCCCATCAAAGCCCCACATGGCTGCACAGCAGTTGTAACTATACCCCTAAACACTCATTTTCTTCCTGACATTTTTTTGTTTTCCTCCTCTACTTTGTCCAGATGATGCCACAGACAAAGACCTTTCTGACCTGGTCTCTGAGATGGAAATGATGAAAATGATTGGGAAGCACAAAAACATTATTAACCTCCTTGGTGCCTGCACACAGGATGGTACGTAGCGGGGTCATGGGAGGCTCAGATTTGGCCCTCCCTTCTTTATAATCACTGGCTGCCCAAACTGGCCCAGATGAGATTTGGGTGGTCAGCTCTTCCCCTGCTGGATGCTGATGTGCTGTTCCTTGCAGGACCACTCTACGTGTTGGTGGAGTATGCGTCAAAGGGGAACTTGCGGGAATACCTCAGGGCACGACGCCCACCTGGCATGGACTATTCCTTTGACACCTGCAAGCTGCCCGAGGAGCAGCTGACTTTTAAGGACCTGGTTTCCTGCGCCTACCAGGTGGCACGGGGCATGGAGTACTTGGCATCTCAGAAGGTGAGTTGAGAAACCTTATTTGGTAGAAGCCTTGGTCAATGCCACGCGTTCAAAGGCAGGGAATGCTCTGTGTCTGGGACAACCCCAGGCAAAACATTGCAGGCTTCTCCCTTTAGAGGCCAAATATTGCTGGATGAAGTATCTTGGGGTTTTGAAGCTGGAGGCTTCATCCATATGCAAAGTCCCCGTATGCAGGCTGCATTCCTGAACCATGCAGCTGCACAGCTCTCACCTGCCAGGATCATTAGCACCCACAAAACGCCTATAAAAGCACCAGCGACCCAGACCATTCTGTGAGTCTGTGCATTTTGGATGTAGAGGGGTACCTTAATTTGAAGATACCCAAACTTCACCCTGCACTCCCCTTCCTAGGGGAACCAGCACAGAAAAGCAGCTGCCCATCCCAGGGGAGGGAAGTTGGTTTTCTCACCCCTAAATCCCATCTGGAGACGAAAAGCACGAAAAGGCCACCAATTCAGTGTTGCTAAGAGGTGGCTCCCACTGAGCAGGCACGGTGGCATGGTGACACACAGAGCCAGAAGCTGAGCAGTGCCACAGCTTTATGAGCCTGGGAGTCAATGAAACAGCAGCTCAGCTCATAAACCACACGGTGCCGTTGGTTCCAGCTAACGAGCCTGAATTTATTGGCTTGCTCACCTTTCACAGTGCATTCATCGCGACTTGGCAGCCAGGAACGTGTTAGTCACTGAAGATAATGTGATGAAAATTGCTGATTTTGGCCTCGCTAGAGACGTTCACAACATTGACTATTACAAGAAAACCACCAATGTAAGTACAGAGCTGCCAAGCACACACAGTTCTCCTTCTGGCAGGGGGCTCGGTCATCCCTGCAGCAAGAGGCCCTTGTCCCACATCTCCCTTCCTAGAGGGGCTTAGGAGGAAGAAATCTGACAAGGACTTCACCTGGTGAGGGACTGTAGATAGGCTGGTCCCAGGAGTCTATCCACCGTGTTTTTATCCTGACAGATCCTGGTCCTGCTAGCAGCTGGTTGTGAGGTCTCAGCTCTGACCAGGATGCTTTAGACTAAGAGAAGCTCAGGTTTCTCCCAAACAGGAGTGGAGCCCTTTCCAGTCTGCTCCACTCCTGTTCATAAACGACCCAAGGAGCTAACTTCTGTCTCACCAGAGCCCTTGACAGAGGAATGTCATTTCTTGTATACCTGGATCTACCTGTCTTTCATGTATTTCTCTCTTTTTTGCATCTGAGCTTCTTGACTCCACTGCCAAGTGTGAGAAGATGGTCCCAGACAAGGGCTGAGGCCTGGAGCTGTTTATATTTTCTGTAGAGATGAATTTACAAGTGAAGGGCTGAGAGAAGAAGCCCTGTGTCTTGGTTCAGAGCCTGCAGCAGATGTTGAGCCCTGAGGGAAAACCCTGACTAGGACAGAGTGAGGGATGGCAGGGGAAGATTGAGGGCAGTGCAGAACCTGCGGGTCCTGGGATTGCAAGGGGTTTAAATGTCCAAGCAATCGTTTGAAGTCTACCGTGTCCATCCTGATCCACTTCAATAGCATATCAGAAATCTTCCTTAATTGCCAGGATTTCTTAATCATAAATTAATAACAATTCTTGGGAATTTTAATCACAGATTAGATGGATTTTTCTCTGTTTGAGCTGTGTGGAACAACTGAGAGCATAATCCCATTTGTATATCCTGCCTGTGTCTCATCTCTAGTTGTCTCCCACAGTGGGTGAGGAGAGGACAAAGTTCCTCCATATCCAAATCATGGTTCAAACAAAAAACAGTACTTTCTGTCTCCCTCCAGGGACCAAACAAAAAGCCCTAGAGAATTATGATTAATCTAGCCTTTCTCATCTTGTATTTCTCACATGGCAGTCTGTGTTTCTGACCCTGATGTAGGATGGGATCTGACCTCCTCCTTTAGCCTCCAGCAGGATCAGGATTTGTTTCTTAGAGGACCTGGCCCTTGCCTTCACTCTTTGGAAGTTTCCCTTCAAGTTGAGCCTAAACTGGGTTTGGACTTGGAGTCAACTGTACTTTCCAGACAAAGAGATGGAAAGCGTTGTCCCATGCTCTGCCACAGAGTTCACTGCATCTATGAGCCCTGGATGCTGTTCCCATGCAAAGATTTAGATGCACTGATATGCTAAACCTGCCTTGGCAGTGAAATACAGTCCTCTACAGAGAGCATTCACTGCAGAGATTGTCAGTGAAGATCCAGGGGATCAAATGCTCTAATCTGTTTATATGGCCACTGCTGCTTTGCCCAGTGACCGGGAAGGCAGATGTGGTTGTTAATGAAAATGTCTCAAACTGGATTAGAAAAGAAGATTCAGATGGTGCCGTTGTGGCTGGGGGAATATGCTGATGGGATGTTCCCATTGTCTTCCTAATTACAGGGTCGGCTGCCTGTGAAATGGATGGCTCCAGAAGCCTTGTTTGACCGGGTCTACACTCACCAGAGCGATGTGTAAGCAAACCCTCACTTTTTAAAAAAAAAATACAACGGGGAAATCAACACCTATAGTATCTTACAGACAAAAGTACTGCTAACCATGACCCGGGCTTGTTCTCTGCTGGAGTGCCTGGGGATGCAAAAGTGCAGGAATTGATTCCAAGCTGCATCTTCACGCACGTGGTTTTATTTTGCTGTTATCTGGTTGCTTTCATCTGAGGGTCTCTAGGGAGCTGCTGAAAAATTACTGGAAAGCGGACAGGTATTTCGTCCACTTTGTAGATGAGGTGATTCATCCAGCAGTTGAAAAATACTGTGCCAAAAAAACCTCATGAGAAAAAAAATTACCCTCAGCATCCTCCACACTTTGTCCCAGACTGTTACACTTCAGTCAGGGATGTGGAATGAGCTTGAAATATTCTGCCTCTTGTTAAAATTGATCAAAGAATATTCAACAAATATAGTCTCAGATTAATTTTGTCATTTCATTTATTTCATTTTTTCTGATCCTGTCTCATCTGTTTTAGTGCCTCTGCACAGTAACCAAACAGCAGAGCACTCCTTACATGTAAATCAGTAACACATCTGAATTTTGCAAGGGCTGAAGCAGCTCCACATATACACTAGCTTTTTATTTTAATATTTGATCAATAATAGCATTTCTGTAGCTAGCCTGCCTTCTCCCCAGAGCTCACCACTCACAACTGGACAAACAAATCCTTTCTATTTCTGTATTTTTCAGATATTTTGACTTTTATTCATCTTAAATCATACTTTCCTTGCTTAGATAATGCTGCAGAGAGCATGACAGATAAATCAAATCTAGAGAATGGGAGAGTGAGTGTGCATGAAAGTGAAACAGAGACAGATAATCCCTGTTTTTAGAAAGAAAATGAAGAAGGCAAAAGATAGTTTTGAAAAAAGGACTTTTAACCAGAGCACAGCTGCAGGACTGAAGTGTGTAACATTAGTGCTCTGCTGATTTTTGTTGGGGTATTTTTCCCCCGGCTTGGCCAGTGAAATGGGTGTTGTAACAAGCAAGTTTTGGTATCAGCTTGCACAATTAGTGGCCTGTGGTTCCAAGCCTGCAATTCAGTGAAGCCGTGCATGAATAATTTGATTTGTTCCATTCAGTGGAGCTGGTGGAAGACCTAACAAAGAGCTGGCGGTGATAGATGGGCTGTCACCTATCTGATTAAATGCTCATTTCAATTTCAGACTTGGTGCCTGGGATTTCTTTGCTATTGAGTTGGATCAGCAGAGATCTCCAAGTAACTAGTAAAAATGGCCTAGGCAATTAGTCATGCTATTGATGACTTTGTTAGCTATGCATGGCTGCACAGAAATAAAGCCAGGCAAGGGGGATGGGATATGGGGGGGCTTGGAAAAAAACCTCATTGAATTTTAAAGATCTTTCTGTGGTTTCCAGCTGGTCTTTTGGAGTGCTACTATGGGAGATCTTCACTTTGGGAGGGTCTCCATACCCAGGAATTCCTGTTGAGGAACTCTTCAAGCTCTTGAAGGAAGGCCATCGGATGGACAAACCTGCCAACTGCACCCATGATTTGTGAGTGTGTGCTGGGGCTGACCTTGCTGCACTCCCCATTCCCTCTGAGGCCAAATACACCCCACTGGGCTCTGCGTTCTGGGCTGTTGGGACATCCCCACTGGGAAATGGTGTGGCCATCTCCAGGTAGACTTTCCTCAGCCCGAGGCTGCTGAGTGACATGCAGCACCTCCCTTCACTGGGCAGGTGGCACCTGGGGTGTAGCTCTGGTGTGTCACCTTCAGGACAGGTCCTCCTCCTGCTCTGGGGGCACAGTCATGTGTCAGATGATCACTAATGAGGATCATGACTCCACAAAGCCATCAGATGATCACTAATGAGGATCATGGCTCCACAAAACCATCAGATGATCAGTGATGCGGACCATGGCTCCACAAAACCCTCCTCTTCCCCACAGCTGGCCATGGCTGAAGCTGCATTGGCCACAGCTGTTCCTTCAGTGATTTGGAGATGGATGGGCAGGTGGGTGGGTGTCACTTGGCCACATGTGACTGTGCCATGTCCCCATGTGCAGGTACATGATCATGCGGGAGTGCTGGCACGCCGTCCCCTCGCAGCGACCCACCTTCAAGCAGCTGGTGGAAGACCTGGACAGGGTCCTCACTGTGACATCCACCGATGTGAGTGTGGTGTGATGGGTTTGGGAGGGGGTCACTTGGGCCGTGGCATGGAGAACCCCCAGCACTGATGTCTCTGTCACCCTGGCAGGAGTACCTGGACCTCTCGGTGCCCTTCGAGCAGTACTCGCCGGCCGGGCAGGACACCCACAGCACCTGCTCCTCAGGGGATGACTCGGTCTTTGCACATGACCTGCTGCCTGATGAGCCCTGCCTGCCCAAGCACCCGCCCTGCAACGGCGTCATCCGGACGTGAGCAGCCCGGGCACGTGGACAGACAGACGGACAGACGGGCGGGTGGGCATTGTGCCCGTGGAGGCACGAGTGCGGGGCGCCGAGCGTGAAACCGTACTGAAGGATCTTCCAGTGGAACTGTGTGATGGTGCCTGGAGATTTGTGTTGTTGACAAGCTGTTCAGGGTAAAAAGAAAAAAAAAGAAAAAAAAAAAAGAAACTTTTTTTTTTTGTCAATTTTTTTTTTTTAATTTTTTTTTTCCCCTATTGCTGTATGAAAAGTCAAGAAGCACTGTTTGGCCTGAAGGAACTAATCTCTTGCCAAGATGATCTGTCCTAGATGATTTTTTGTTTGTTTGTTTGTTTGGGGTTTTTTTTGTTTACTTTCCATTTTGTTAGGGATTTTTCCTTTACTAAGGAGAATGTTGAACCTGGGGGGTGCTGACCTCCCAGCCTCCGCGTTCCGAGTGCCACAGTAACCGTTCTGTGCCTGCAATACGAAGAAAAGAGAAAAAGAAAACTTCTTTTATAAAAAAGCAAAAAAAAAGTGTCAAGAATGTGGAAATTCTTCGCTTATGCAATCTGTACATGAACCTTTTTGTTGGAGCTGAAAAGCCACGTTGCCTGCAGGGATTCATATATTTATAAAAATACCTATATTTTTGTTGTCGTCGTTTTTATAGCTTCACGATCATACTACCCAGCTACATAGAAGGAATCCTTTCTGGAAGAACAGAGAGCAAAGCTAAATAAAATGCAAATTTGTCATGGAGAAATGAAAGTAAAAATGGTGAAAAAGAGATGGTCAAGTCATCTGAAGTGTCAGCGCCTTGGCCCTTGCACGGGGCTGGGAGCGACGAGTCGGTGCCAGGGCAGGAGCAGAGCCCAGGGATGGCAGAGACCTGTGGGATCCCTGGGGAGCAGAGCATCACACCCTGACCTTTGAGACCAGCCAGCTGGGGGGGGAAAAAAGGAATAAATCTCATTTTTGGGGGTTTGCCTGTTCTTGCTTGCCAGGGGTGAGTGGGGGGAGCAGCTCCTCCATGCACCCCTCGAGGCCAGAGGTTTGGCTCCATCTACATGCAGTGACTTGGAGAAAGAAGTTACGGGTACCTGTAGGCAAGAGCCTTTAACTTATATCAAAAAGGTTTATTCCAGAGAATCTGTGTATAAATCTATAAATATATCTTGTATATATATAAATAAATATATTGAAAGAAAAGAATGTATAATACTAATGCAACGTAAAGCAGTACTGAGAGAGAGTCTCAAAATACGAGCATTGCAATCTAGGATATACTGATCTGGGCAAAAGAAAAGATGTTTTTGATTGTCTGTTTTGTATCTTCACAGTTTTGTTTTAAAAATTGTACCTTAACATGTATATTTGTAAAGTTATTTATAGACATTAACATATCTGTTCATTGGTTTAAATAGCATAGCGTTACTGTAAACTTTAAATTTCACCAAACTTAAGGGTGTTTTTTTTAACTTATTAAAATGGAGAAAAAATATATTAATCAAGTTTTTCCTTTGTGTTTATGGGAAATATTGAAAGAATGTATAGATGTACAGTCCTTTAACAAATTACATTTAATGTTATAAATATATATATGTATTCATTAAAAAAATATTAGTTTATCCTGGATTGCAGTGAGCAAAGGTAAGTTTATTTTTCAATACATCACCAGTGGTTAAAACCAAACAAATAGCAGCAGAGAGATGATTTTTACACATTTCAGAAAAATAGGGCCAAGAATTCTTCCATCAGTTTAACCACTGTGCATTAAGGGGGTGTGGGTGTTTATTTTTCTATTTTCAAATGAAGGTATTCTTTGTGGTCGATTTAATAACAAGTATGCAGCAAAGTGAAATGTTGACTTTGGATGGTGCAGGGTAGGTTTTTTTCTCTCCCCTTTGCCAGTACTGTTGTATTTTGGGCTTCAGAAATGCCATGTGAGCAGAATAGTGACACTGTTTGCAGGAGAGCTGCTACAGCTGCATATTTCTTTTGCATCTAACACATTGGAAAGTGCCAGTGATGCCTGATTTTTGGTGTTTAGAATGCTATGCTGTTTTGTTCCTCAACACCAGATAGCTGTGTAAAAGCACAGGAGTGACCTAAAGAATGTTAGCATGGATCAAGCTGACGGTGGGGGATGTTTGGGCTGAGGATTTTTTGTGGGTGGGTTTGTTTTTTTTTTTTTTTTTTTGTCCAGAAGACTTCTTTATGTACTACCAGAAGAGGGAAAGCAAATTACATCCTGAATTCGTTCTTTTCATTTTTCTCTGGTGCATATTGCATATCAATGTTTCAGAATAACAGGATGACAGCATCTCATTGAAAGATTTTTTTTCTTCTTAGAGCCACAGAATCCTTATCCTAAAATAAATAATTTATAGTTTGAGGTTACTTCAGTGGAAGTTTGAGAAGGTAGATTTCTATAGATTTTTGTTTTGTTGGAATAAAAAAAAAAAGAATTTTTTGGTATTTTCTTACAAATGTCTGCTAATTGTGTACATTCCAAGTACTCGAAGCAAAGAGTTTTCCTGTACTGAAAAAAGAAAATGTACAAAACTGTGCATGGTTTTAAATGTTACTAGATATTATAAATATATATATAATTTATTGAGTTTTTACAAGATGTATCTGTTGTAGACTTGTTGACTTTAACATTTCTTATTCAATGCTTATATAGTTTTATAGCCTGGACTATTATCTTTAAAAGCTTAAAAAAAATTAAAAGTTCCAATTTTGTTACATTTTATACTGTTGATGTTACAATCCACAGGTTTGCATAGTGTGATTTTTTGCAATGAGCAACTCTGTTCAGTTTATTTTAATACTGTACTTCTGTGCCTGACAGCTGCAGCTGTCAAAGGTGTGAGATGAACACTAAATAAAACTATTCTGCTTTTGTTAACATGGAAAACTTACTTCTACCAAAAAAAAAAAATAAATAAACAAGTTGATAAATTTTGGGGTTTATTCCTAGTTGTGAGGGTCCTTTGCAAAACCAAGTGTTCCAGGCACTGGGACTTGTAGTGCCAGAAAGGTTTAAATTTTTTTTATAGTGCTGCTTTGCAAGTCTTGGCCAGTTCAGGTTTTGTATTCATAATAAATGGTAGCCATTTTGGTTGAAGGGCAGTCTCCTGTATTTGTTAGTGGGCGTATTTGTAGCCACACCAGCAATTGTGAGGTGTCAGCCCTGGCTTTGACTTTGGGGAGGCCAAGCAAGGGAACTCAGTAAAACCCGGTTTTGCTGCTAGCAGACAATGCAGGGAAATTTTGGGCCAATCCTACCAGCACTTTCATACAATGCTGATTCCTACAAGTGGTCCTGTTGGAATGCATCCCAGACACCTGGATGTGGGCATGCAAGTTTGCCTACCTGTGTACAGCCTGCCCACTAGCAAACCTTTGTGCTTTAAGCAGCTGGGCATGGCATGGCATGCATCCAAGGAGGTTGTATCTGTGGCACTGGGACTGGCACCAGCGCTGTTCCATCTTAGATTACAAAAATACTAAAAATTACATCAGGTTGGGGTAATTTCCTTGCCACTGTAAGAAAAGACACCATTCTTTTAGTACCACTGTGTTGTGAGAGGAGTCTTGCTACCTGAAATGAGTTGCTTCCTTGCTTTAAGGACACACTTTGGTGGCCAGCCCTGAGCCCACCCCCAGCAGGAGCAGCATGAAGACCAGCCATAGCCATGCAGGGCTGCAGGCAGAGCATGGCTGAATGGCCTTTGCTGGCTCATGAGGAACTTGCTTCATCAGGGCAGGGTGGTGAGGATGTTGTGCTCCATTTGCCACCGCCAGGACTGGAAAAGCAGAGAGGATCAGATCCTTCTGCAGCAGTGAGCTGTGGTGTACAGCACACCTGCGCTTGAAAGCTTTCCCAATAAAAGCCTGCTGGGCAAGCGGAGAACACAGAAATCAAAGTCACAAAGAGGAAAATCTGTCCTGGTGCAGTGGCTGACCTGAACATGGTGCTGGCTTGGTGTTTGCTTTCCCTCTTGGGTTTCATGATGTCATTCTTCCTCTGCTGGCCTTTCCCCACAGCCGTGTTTGCTTGTGGCCCAGAAGAAGAGGATAATATTTGACTTTAATTGCCCCACAATGCATCCAGTCCTAAGCCCAGGATGAACATTTGGCAGCAGTATGTGACGTGCATTGAGTAACGCACTAAACAACCTCAAGGAAAATTTGCAAATTTACTTGGTTAGGCCGTGTGACTGAGTGAACATCCCACTGCAGCTCATCTCCCCTTCAGTGGCTGCAGCCTTCCACCCAAACCCAAAATGCCCTTTACACATGAAAGAGTTATTTTTCAAAGCAAAGCAAAGCTAACGTCTTCTTTCCTCCGTGGGTGACTGCACAAATAGAGCCTCTCACTGGCTGTCGTGTTTCATAGCAACATTCAAATAAATTCCTAAAATTGTGATTTATTTCCATTGGTCATGGCTCCATGGTGAGACAGGGAGGATTTGGCAAAAGGAAGAAAAGTCTGAAGCCCTGCAAGGTCAGTAGGAGAAGGCAGCTAGAACCAGAACAGCAAAGTTTCCTGGTGGTTGGTGTGATTTCAGACTTTCAAAGGTGTTTCCTGCTGGTGATTCTTCTGAGCAAACTCATCCCTCCCAGGAGCTGTATAATCTCCAGAAAAGGGAATATGGAGACGTGTTGTGCTGATATTAAAAAGGAGAATAAAGGGTGAGTGATGGCTCTGCTCAACACAGCAGAGCTATAACAACAGGAGGGCACAGGGGAACAGCCAGAGGAGATGCCAGGAGCTGAAGAACTTTCTTGGCGCTTGTGGCCCAGGACTCACCAGAGACAGGGAAATTATTTGTCACTCTTGTTTATGCCCTCTTTTTCCTTCACTTTCTCAGGCATGTTAGCTTTCACTTAGTTCCTCTGTTTCATAACCATCGTGTTGTTTTTCACAAACAGCATCTCAGGTGTCGGTAACATGTCAAGCTGAAAAACCTTTGTGCCCTGCCCCAACAAGATTGTTATCTAAAACCAAGAAAGAAATCATTGTTGTAGTGTGCAGTGTTGCAATCAGAGCCTCATGGGGACATTTCTGGCCACACACAACTCTGGGTTTTGGTGCCCATCAAAGACCAGCTCTGTCTCAGACCATTTTTTTTTTCCTTGGGTGGTGGTGTCTGGCAGGAGTAGAGTTTGGGGAAGCATGCAAGCAGAAGAAAGATATATCTCACCAAATGTGCAAGTGGGATTGGCACAGGAATGATTTTGCTGAAGACCAAAGTCTGCATCACACTCACCATCCATGGTTTGCTCCAGCTTCCTCACTGGTGCAGGAAAAACTGGCATTTCCATCAAGAAGGAAGGACCCCAGCTTGGAGAAGAGAGCAGAAATAAGGGACCAAGCCAAGTGCATCTTCAACCCAGCACTAAATTCATATAGGCATTGGGCACAAAATTTAAACAGTAAAAGCAAGAGGAAATGTGGCACCAGGAGACCATAAGGCACCTCCCAACCTCCAGGACACCTGGGTGCACTCCATACACATTTAGCCAGAAAATCAGGCAGCACAAACTGATACTGGGCAGAACAAGATGGATAATCAGTACATATCCTCTGCAGTGATACACACCCTGCCTAGCCCTTGTTGCTGGCATTTAGCTAAATGCCATGCACACTCATCTCTGGGGCTGCCTGGGCACCCTCTGCGTGCTCACTGAGATGGGGTGGGAGGTGCTACCACTGTCTTGCATGCCAGGTAGGCACTGGGTTCAGCCAAGCCTGAGCCAAAGGCAACATGGATGTTGGTGTAATGAGAGACTTCGAGATGTTACAGACTGTATTAAAGAGCAGGTTACAAGCAGGAGTGGTGAAATTTTTGACTCATACCAGCAAAATCTCTTAATAGGAGAGGAGCAGAACTATGGGCAGCAGAAAAATCAAGGCTGAGAAAGGCAATATAAACATAGCACGTCCCCTGAGGGCTCTGCCAGACTGGTAGAACTGGGGAAAAAACCCAAATGAATTCTTAAAAGTTCTCAGTGAAGCTGCCTCAAGCAGCTTTGGAGAATAACTTGGTGCTCACAGCCTGCACAGACACAGCACTGAGCTCCTTGAAGAAGTGCTGTTATGCACTCCTGACATGTTCCTGCACAGCCAGAAGAGCTGCCTGGACACCCAGGATCCAGCCAGCAGCTTGCCACTTTCCCAGGAGCCAGCATGTTACTCTATGTGGTAGCTGAGATCCTGCTGAATTGCCCAGACCCAAAGAGAAATCATTCCTAGTCTTTCCTGGGTAGCACAGTTATCTTTTCCCCCAGCAGAGAAAACAACTTAGTCAAGAAATTACTCTTTCTGCTGACCTTCCATCAGACACTTGTCTAGTCTGCTCAGCAAGGCAGAAAACACATTTATTGGTTTCGGCCAACTTTTCCACTTTCACACCAATAATACAGAGGAGGCAGAAAAAGCCAATTTTCTCCCAAACGAGAAATGGGCTTGTCTTTGCGGAAGTTTTCAAGCAAACTCTGCTAATTAAACCTGCTTTAGTGGTGCTGACAGGTAACCTCTTCATATTGCAGGAGACAGAGATTTGTTTTCATCCTCCTGTGCCTCCCAGCAGCGTTTGTCTGTCCCACATCCATGTCTGTCCCACAGGCAATGGCAGGCCCTGAGGTGATGGTGCCTGAGGTCGTTCTGGAGGAACAAAGAGCATTGACAGATGCTCACTGCACATTGCAGAGTTCCAGAACCACCACCTCCCTGTCTTGGAGTGACAGACAGCCATCTCCCACGTGGCAAGAACATTACATGGATGATGCCCACTGTATTTTCATTCATTAATTTCATTCTTGCCTTCATGCACCTCCATGAGGGCTGAGCAGAGGGACAGGATCAGCTCTTGGATGTGTCTGATTGATTCAGTTTGGCCAGTGGCTTCAGAAGATGTCCAGTGCCAGTCCCAGGGTTTTGCCTAATACCATTTTCCAGGGATGTCTTTTCCCATTTGATGTCAGTTTCTTGCCTTAGCAGCAGCCTGACCACCACACACCTCCTGGCCCAGCCAAGGGACTCCAGCAGGTGATAACTGCAGGACCATGGACCTTAAACCCTCAGGAAAGTGCTGAGCAGGCACTGCTGGGCATGCCAGCGTAAAGACACTGAGATGTTCCGATGGTAAAGCCAATATGGAAACCAAAGGAGAAGAACAGAGATGGGCACAGGGGAAGCTGAGTCATCTTTGTAAAAGGAGGGAAAGTTCCAAGCTGTCAGATGGTTTCCTAAGAAACATGCAATACCTTTCCAGTTCTGAGTTCACACACTGGGAATGTGCTGCTGTCAGACAGGGCCACTCATTTACAGCCTGCATATAAGAATTTCAAAGTTGTGGTAGTCTGAAAGCCATCGCAGAGCTCTTATTATACACAAAATGCAAATATCTGGTGATTTTCTTTCTTGGACAGAAACCATGCAGCCAACTCTAACCTACAAGGGATGCAGGAGGTAAATTTTAGGCCTTTTTGATCTGGCATTGTAAAATGCTTTTGTGGAAATGCGCTTGTCAGCACATACATTCCTATGGAATGCTTCTGTTGGAGGTTTATGGTTTACACATGCAAAACCTCTGCGAGTACCTCCCAAAGGCATTTATGGTCAAACTCTGGGAGAACACCTGCACCATCTTGATGAGACCATGCAGAGTCTCCCTCTTCAAAAAAGTCATTCCACTCAGAACAACCCTTATTGCCTCAGCCTGGGGTGTATAAACACCCAAATGATAAAAATAATCTGCCAAAAGCCCTTTACAAACTACCCAAGGAAATATTCATATGACAAAAACATGAAAATTAGGTAATACTTTTGCAAGTTTTATCATCTTTCAAATAGCTCAAGAGAGAGGAGAGGATATGCAATATAACCCTGATGACCAGGGCAAATCAATTACCAAGGTCTGAAACCACCATATCTGGCTCCTGGACAGCACAGTGACTATGAGATTAAAAAAAAAAAAACAACAACATAATAAAAGAAAAAAGAAAAAAAAAACAAAAAAGGCAAATAAATGCAACACACCTTTTGAGGCTGATGCTGAAACAACACTGAGATCCAGACAGAGCTGCTGGCTCCAGGGTATGAAGGAGGAAGACAAAGGAGCTTCCATCTCTCCTGGTACAGGCTGAGCAAAGAGGTTCACTATGCATGAGTGGAGCTGGACCTCCTGCAGCCTAATAATGGCAGAAAATTGGTGTTTCTGCTCAGCTCAATGTCTGTGCAGAGGGCAGGAGGGAACACCTGGAGCTCTGCCAGTTGGGCATCACTCTCCTTTTCTCTGCAAGTGGTTTTTTCCCTGCTATTAACAAATACATTGTAATTAATATATAGTGATATCTATATGCTTGCTAGGTACAATTTCAGCCTAGGAACAGTTCTGTTGTTAGGTTAAAATTCTGGGAAAATGGATGCTTTTAGTATTGCTTACAGTTTTATTGATCTTTACCACTAAGACCAATTCTGCCTCAAGCTGGAGAAAGTCTCAGATGGGCTGAAACATTCTGGGTGCACTTCCTTTCGCCTCCACCTGTGCCCCCTAACTGTTAATTACTTGTGACGAGATTTTTCATCCAAAGGGTCTCAGAGCATAGGAGATACACACACACTCTGTTTTTATTTCAAATTATTATTTATTTGTGATGATGATTTCTTTTTCTCTTTTAAAAAAATAAACAGGATTTAAAACACCTGAGCCAGTGAGAGCCTTCAGAAAGTCATGCAAAACCCCACTATCAGTTTTCACTCTTTGAGAATGATTTTAATAATATTTTCAGGAATTGAGTTGGCAAAAGCAAGGCTGTTGCTGGATATTCACAAAACAGAAAGGTAAGTGCTGTATTCATTACAACATTACAGAGTGCCGTTGGCATGACTTTTCCAAGTCTTGTACTCAAAAGTAGAATTTAAGATATTTTTACAAGGTAGAGAAAAGGCAAGAAATTTCTTGCAAAAGGGGTTGCTCTGCGGTTACAGAATCCAAAATAATTTTGGTTGGCTGATCAACAGCTAGTTAATTTTTCTGAGTGCATCACAATCCTCACGTCAGGGGTACAACTCATATTTGCCTTGCCCAGATCAGTGAGTCTCATGGATTTTATGAACAGAGAAGAGTGCACAAACTGTATGGGCCCAAGGAGAGTGGGCAGCTCTCCTAAAGGGAGGCACATCCTCATTATTACAGTCAGCCCCAAGGAACCCTGTAAAACACCATCCTTTCAGGTGTTAGGCAAAATTTCCAGCAAAGCCAAGAGAGGTTTGCTTGTGTGGGAAGGACTGGAGAAGCAAGGCCTCTGTGCATGTGTGAGCATGTAGGACAGGGCAGAAAAACAGTTGTTTATGCAACATTAAAGTTGAGAAATGAGGCAGTCAAGCAATGCAGCGTTAGGGGTGAATTCTCAGGTGCAATGTTGCCTCCTGGTATTAAGTGTTGGTCATCACAGAGTGACTGAGAATGGAAAAGAGCTTTAGGATCACTGGGTCCACCAGATAGCCCAGGATCACTGTGGCCAACACTAGACCATGTTCCCAAGTGCTCTGTGCCTTCTAAACACCTCCAGGGAGGTTTTGCTTCTCACTGTGACTCCATGCAATAGCCAAGACCTGTGATCTGCTATAGCTGGGGTTGTTCAGGGACAAGTCAACCTGTGATTATCCTGCAAAGGGAAAAATAAATTTTAAAAAAGACAACACTTTAATTTGAGACCTCATTCTTCACTCAGGAATTGCCTGGTTTGTGATTCTGATCTGAGATGCTCCTCACAGTTCCTCACAAGTCATATCAAGGCAACAACCCCTTTCTAAAAGCACCTGAAAATGCTCCTGCAGTTACTTCCCTGCAAAGTCCACATCTTCCCTCAGGATTCAGCTACACAGGACAGTCAGGGCCAGTAAAGCCATTCCATGGCTTATAACACAGCTTTCTTGTCCTCCTGAGAATTGAGAATCTGTGGATACAATGGGATGAGCTTCCACATCTCCTTGCTCTTCAAAGTTTCCAGCTAATTTTACATGTAATTCCAAATGATCAAATCTAATTCTGATCTGAGTTTATTTTTCTCTCCTCAGTATCTGAGTGATATGTTTGGCTCAGAAAATGGATTTAACTATCATTTCAAGCAACTGCTAATTACAGTGACTGAAACCTGACACTTAATTCCAGCCTCAAAGGTGTGAATGGTTCACATTAAACACCAGATGAGGTGCAACATCTCAATTTAGTCCAGCTAAACATTTGCCAGATTTCTGTGCAGAATGCATGCATGAGCAAGATGCAAACAAGACAGAGGAACTCAGATATCACCAAGCTCCCAGTAACACCCAGATGCACAGCTCACAACATTCTTCTTAGGCACACCTTGAAATTCAGGCACTAATGCTGCAGATCTTGGGTGGGGCATCTAATGTGCAGAGAGTGGGGATTTCAGCAGAAAATAAATTATTATCAGAGAAACCATTAGGTTAATGATTAAGTTCTCTATTTTCACATCTTACAGGTGCTGAAAAAGAAAGACTTTGGCAAAGTTAATAGAGTATTTAGTAGGGCAATGCAAGCTCAAGGAATGGAGTGAGTTGGCAACACATCTCCCAGGAACTCGGATGTAGGCAGGGTCCAGTCACAAGTGGGGGCACTGGAGGGGCTTTTCCTTTCTCTGAGTAATCTTTTAGGATGGTGCCAAAGATGTCAGACTTGAGAGATGAGTTTCTACAGCTAATTACCATAGTTTACAGACACTGAAGCTAAGGCACATATTTTCAGAAGGGCTGAGAGATTCAATATGTTGCAAATTAAAGCAATAGCTTTGTTCACTATCTGATCACATTGCAGCAGTACCCCGTGGAACTGGGGCACGGAGACCACACCGGATGGATTCTGGGCTTCTCAATCTTGCTTGAGTGAGGTGAAAGAGATGTTTTGTAATTTTTGACCACTCACTTACAAAAATAAAGTAATTGCAAGCCAAAGAAATAGCATTTTACTATTTCCAAATAACGTGGATTTAGATGGCCCATCTTCAAATGCTCAGGTCTGAAACTTCTTACAGGCATCCTTCTGCCAGACATGAAACATTAGTTTGCTTCAGAAAGCCAAACAGTGTCAGTTGAGGGTGGCTGTGAGCTGGACACAGATGATCCCAGTAATCCCACATCCAACCATCCCAATAATCCCCCTCAGCACGAAACACCCAGACACAGCATTTCAAGGGTTCAGTCACATCCCAGCAGTGAATTTTCCTGCAATCCTGCTGCATTTGTGTCTCTTACACTGGAGCACATCTAACACATCCAGCTGCCCTGGAGCCAGGGCTTTACCTCTGCTCATTCACCATAAAACCCTGTTCTTCTGTGGGAACATCTGCTCGTTTGTGCTCCACCCAAACACCCCACACATTCTTCAGAAATTTTTCTTTCTGCAAGTCTGGTTGCTTTTTGCCAGCAGCAATGTACACGCTTGACATGCTAAGGAAAAGTATTTAACAGGAGGGAAAACACGTTCCACACAAATTATTCTCACTGCAGGAGGAAGAGGAGCAAACTAACACTGCTGTACTTTGGGAAACAGCTTGCAAAAGGAAAGGAAGCTTAAATTCAGTCAGTTAAGGTGAAATACCTGCCATTCCCTCTCCATAATACGCTCCAAAGAGCATTTATTGTAATTAACCCAGGTCAGCACTGGCCTGAGTGTGGATGCAGAGCACCCTGGGAACTGCACTTCCCCATGGGAATCCATGCTCAGGGAGAGCCCAGGGGATGGATTTCTAGCAGGGCTTCCACCTTGGCTTTTGTGAAATGGGCTGTCTGGCCAACTAGGCCAACTCTCCCCAAGTCCCTGGTGGTGACAGCAAACTCCATCCCTGGCACCAAAGACTGAATTTCCATGGAAGATGAGGAGTCCTGCTTCAATGGGCATGGCAGGAGACACTGCTGTGCCAGGCAAATGCAGGGTATGGGGTTTATAGCAATGTTCTATACTAATAGACCCACACAGTCACAATTCCAGCCCAAAGAAGCAGGACTTTTAATTCTGATTACTTTTCAGTCTAAGCCACCAGCTGGACACCTTTTTTTTTTTAATTTTCATTTTTCAATTGGGAGAGTACTTTCCAAGAGGTGTGGACAGCTGTTCTTCACAAGACCCAAACACCATGTAGTGTCACAATCCCAATACCTAAAGTCTCAAAGAAATGAAGCAAAGATAACAGTTACCAACTCTGCTCTTCACTCACACTTAAGATAATGTAAAAGTATTGTTTAAGACAATCTTCAGCCATGAAAATATCTGTTAAGTTTTGCAAAACTAATAATGTTTCAGTTCTGAATGCACTTCTCCCTCTTTCCTTCTCTCTGACAATGATGTGGCTTTCAGTAGAACGGTGTTTTAGAATTATGGTGTTGACTGACCACTAAAATCTCTGTAGAGCTTCTGTTTCAGTCACTTCTGTGCTTCACACTTAATCTTCAGCCATATGAAAGCAAGTAATACTTTAATACTCTATGTCTTTCATTATTAACCTTCTCTTAAATGGCCCTGCGCTGTTGCATAGGAACAGGCTGCCCAGTGAAGTGGTGCAGCCACCATTCCTGGAGGTATTTAAATACCTGGAGGCATTTAAAAGATGTGCAGATGTGGCCCTTAGGGACATGGTTTAGCTGCATTAATGGTTGGACTTGATGACCTTAAATGTCTTTTTCAACCTAAATGATTCTGTGATTTGCTGATTGCTCTTCAGAGCTTCATTATGAGATTGGAGATTCTGTGTGTTCTTCTCATTGGCTGCAAACAGAATCTGAGCAGACATGGGCAAAAAGCCTTTCCTGGGCTTCCTGGGCTCAGTCTCACTGTTTTATTTAAGCACTATTTTGTTCAACACATGGCACCCAACCCCTGACCTCTAAATGGCTGCTGTGGCACAGCTGAGATCAAAACCCAGGCTGTGGACAGCACCAAAGAAAGGAAATGAACACAAGCTCTTCAGGACTCAGCTCTGACCTCCACACCCCTCTACTAAAATCTCTACAAACCCTTTTACTTAGTCCTTTGCAGAGTTAGTCATCTGGTCCAAGAGTAAGGCCAAAAGTGTCATTTCTTGAGCCCCCTTCAGCTGCTACTCGAGTTGTCTCTGGTGGGATGCCCAGGGTCAGGGAGTGTCTGTACTACCTACTCAAACTGCAGCCATGTGCTTCTTCCCTTCACTCCTACAGCTTTGGTAAATCCAGCTTGATTTAATCTCTCATAATTGTGCAGTGTTTTTTTATTTAAATTTGCCTCCAGTCTCCTACCAATTAGTGCATCCAGGCATGAGTGATGGCGGTATCTCAGATCTTGCTGCACTGCCTCACTCACAGCTTCACCACCTTCTAAAATGCTCCAGGCCACTGCCTGCAGCTGAGTGAGTGAATTGCCCCCTCAGATGCCAGACCATGCCATGAAAAGCCCTTTGTGATACGAAGGACTGCCCTGGAAGAACTCAGTGTGCAGGGAAGCCCTGCAGCCACCCTCAGAGCCATGCATCTCATCACCCACACCCTCCTGGGACTCTCAGATGTGGCTCCCACAGGAAGAGATGAGCTGACTTTGGCTTGCAGGAGAAAAGTTAAGAGTGAGCAAAACTGTTACTGAGTTGTTTGAATCCAGTTCAAGTTCCATCTCTGTCGTGCTTAATAAAATTCTCAATATCTCTGCAAGATTAAATGGGCAGTTACACATGAACCTTCTGGCCTCCCAACTACCAGAGAGGCAATCACAGAATCCCAGAATCGTTTGGGTTGGAAGAGACCTTAAAGACCACCTAGTTCCAAACCTCCCTGCCACCCCAGGGATGCCATTCACGAGGCTGGGATGCCCACAGCCCCATCCAACCTGACCATGAACACTTCCAGGGATGGGGCAGCCACAACTTCTCCTTCCTGGGGAATGCTAATATTTCAGCCATGAACTGGGCTGACCAAGTGACAACTGCTCACATACTCCAGATAAATTAGTGGCCCTTGTGCATGTCTTGGTCTCAGAGTTTAGTGAAACTATTTTCAAAATCCACTTTCCTAGTTCAAGATAGAAAATTTACCAAATTCCTTAGAAGTGTGTGTGCATTGCACAGGGTCAGGCCAGCAAAAACCAGCAATGAAAGGGCAAGAGCACATTCTCAGCTCCTTACTTTGTGCCTACAATGACTTTCACCATCTTCCTAATGCCTGTATCCCACCTGTCCTGAAGTTGGAAAAGAAATTGAGGGAGCAGTTAGTTTTTCTCCAAGTTCCCCCACCTCTCCCATGAACAATTCTGTTGAGGTAAATGGGCCAATGCTCTCCTCTCTAAACACCTCTGTAAAAGCAGCTGTAGCTACAACCACAATGAGCACAACTAGAGATGAATCATTTATGTACTCTTCAACTTGTCTGGAACTACAGATTATGTCTACAGTGGAAAAGTTCATCTTGGAAAAGTTCATCATGGCAAATATATTCGTTAGCATGATTAGATCAACACCACCACAATATTCAATTTTACTTTGCCTTTGGCATCAGCAAGGACAGCTGGGCAAAGCAGCATTTAACACAGTGCTAGCAAAGGCATGTCAGATAATATCCTCTCCATTCTCCCACAACAGACAAGCCATAGCAAAGGAACCAGTTTTGGTGGCCACTGAGTAAATGAAAATCTTTCTGAGGTTTTAAATGTGTGGTCTGGGTCAACACCCACCTCAATAGGGGCAGCATCAACAGGAGTTCTGCACAGTCCCAGGAAAATTCCACAGAATTAGGCACTGCTGGGATCTCCAATCTGTCTTGGGAATTTCTGGAGTCTGTTTTCCAGATAAATTAGCAATGCACTCCCTGCAAAGGACTTATTGGACACCAGAGCAGGTTGTGCCTGTGCCACATCCATAAATCTCCTCCCTGTGCATTCCCCAGACCTGGGAACAACTGTGTGCACCCCAGTTCCCATCAAACTGCTTTCCCAAAGCTGATCCTGCAAAGGTTTCAGTTGCAAATGCTGTATCATGTTACTCACTTGAGAAGCACAGGCTCCCTCTCCAGTGGTTGCAGGCACTCTACCTGTGCAAGCAGGTGACAGATGAGGTGCAAATTGAATATACTGTGCACTCAGGAATAGCTGTTTGGTCAGAGGGACCTAACAAACCTTGCTGTGTCTGTAAGATATTTCCTCCAGCTGCTCCTTATTCCCTACACACACCCAGTGAAGAGCACCTGTTGGGGTAAAGTACACACACCCACTCTGTAACCCACCTGGGAGATGTAAAAGCTACCAGAGTGCTCTAATGCAGCAAAGAAATGATTGTTCAGCAGAGATCAGTCAGCACAGCAGCATCAGAGCAGCACTGGAGGACCAACCTGTGAGCATCCAATCCATCTGGGCTTCACTTGGTGAGCTACAGACAATGGCAAGGCCAACTCACACCATCAAAGGTCTCTGAAGGTTCCTGTCATCACCTGAGCTCCACCTACACAAGTTCACCTGTCACACACTGCAATAGGCACTACTGGCTCTTTACCCATCTCTAATCCAGACCTCGTGCTGGCAGAGGGAATTGCTCTGCACTGACTCTGCCCCACCAGAGGATTCCCCAGCCCATGGAAGCTCTCTCCCTTAGCAGCTTAGCCAGTTTTTCTGGTTTGCTTTGCACTGACACAGTGGTATGGAGCAGGTGGTGTGGCTCCCCTGGCTGACTGACTCTTACTCAGCTGCCTAGGAAAACTCATCAATAAAAGCAAACATAGGAGTCAAAAGACCAGATTCAGAAAGATTTGCCCTGGATTGAGAAAAGCCAGAGAGATGGTGTTGCAAAGAACTTGGGCCAACATCCAGAAAAGTCCATGTGGTAGAAGTTACCTTTTCCTCACAGTCAGGAGAAACTTCTAACCAGCATTTTGTTTTATCTGCCAGCCCAGGTGCTTTCATTGATCCCCTAAGCAGCAAACCTGTGCACTGCAAAGACATGCTTGGATCAGTGCTTTCCCTTGCCTTAGTTTCAAAGGTGGTAATTGAAACACAGGCAAGATTTAATAAAGGACCAAAGACTCTAAAAGGAGCTGCAGCAGAGTGGAGATGGCAGCTCAGCTGAGCTCCAGTTCAGAACCCCCACCTGAAATCCATTTGTCCTCCACAGCTGAGTGCCTGAGCACACTGCCTAAATACCTACACATGGCATCCAGTCTGTGGATCCAAAAAAGAAAGAGTTCTCTCCACTCTTTCTGCTTGTAAACATAAGCAAGCCCTGCATTCCTTGCTATTAAAAGACATGAGCTGGTGAGTTACTGCATGGATATAGCCCAGAGGCAATCATCTCCCTTTGCTGTCTAAGATTTACTCTTGTTTACACCTGCAAATCTTTTACCCCCTGACAGGTACCAAACATTACCAAGAGGTCTTCAGATTTCTCAAGAGACCAGAGCTCCCAGCCTTCAATGCCAGAGGACAAATCCGATTTAATTCATGATCTCAGAAACCCTGTGGCTTCACAAAATCCCTTATCCCATCTCCTACCTCCAAGCCACACACAGATTATTCTATGATCCTATTCAATGACCAGAAGAAGACTAATCTATCTGTCATAAAGCCTGCTGGCCTCTGGCAAGCCCCAGGGCTCAGGAAGAGCTGGAAACCACGCAGCCTGGGGTACTCTTCTCCTTCTTCCCATGTAGGCGGGAGGAAGGAGAAGAGTAAACTGGGGATTTGTCCTAAATGAGCTTTTGAATTGTCCTTGGGCTCTTGTGTTCTCCTGTGAGGGGATCCTGGGCTGTGCTGGGAGAGGCTCTCCTCTCCTCTCCCTTCAGCTGTTCTTCCTGCACATGGAGAGACAGGCCAGCTTTACCAGCCTGTGCCACCATTGCCATGCCAGGGGCAGGGATTTTCCCTCTCTAGCTGGGAACAGAATGGGAGGCAAGAAGCCACACGCTTCAGGAGGAGCTTGTAGCCTGAATCTGATATGCAAAGTGACCCCAAGAGACATCAGAAAGCATCCCCCAGAACCAGAAACAGCAATCTATGAGAGAAAAGTCTTTCCAGTCATAAGTTTCAAAGTGATTTCTATCTGCATTGCAATGAGTTTGCCACTGGCAGGGGTTGGAACTGAGGAGTTAATGCAGTGCAGGTTTATGGTGAATGAAGGCTTCTGGAGCCATAACTCACTGCAATTGACAGGAGCTGTCTGCACTGCTGTGAAATATGCACACCATATCTGCAAAACAGGAATCCCTGTGAGCATCACAAAACAAACAGTGCCTTTTGCTTCCAAGCACAGCGCTTGCTGCTCCTTCTCACATCAAATAAAACCTGGTAGTTACATCCAGAGCTGAAATGACGTGTGAATAGTCAAAGATGCCTCTGCAGCAAACCAACCGAGCCCAGGGACTGCGAGAGGAATGCACGTGAGGAGCAGCAGAGATTCCCATCCATGCCTCACTTTGATCACAAAACACACAGAGCAACCAGTGGGCTCAGGGCAATGAAAATCATCAGGCAATTATCATTTCCGTCACCCATTTTCATCACTTCATTTTAAAACAGGGGCCTGTGGGGGCAAACTGGCTTCGCTCCATTGGCTTGAGCGCAATCGTCCCCCTAAGATTAATCTGTTTAAAAAATGCATCTGTTCTGTGAATAGATCTGCTTTTAATGGCTAAAGTGGACTTACAGCCTTACATATATATTTAGGAGAAGAAGCTCAGTTTTTCAGTGAGGGAATTAGTGAGGGGATGTTTTCTGGGATTGGTGAGCCATGGATTAATTTGTTAGAAATAAAGGTTTGTGATGTGAGATTTCAAATGTTTTGTACAGAGGACTTCAAGGCAGCAAGGGAAACACACCGAAAATCTTCAGTTTCTCAAAATGTGTCACCACATCACAGCAGAGCCCTCCTGCAAAGACATTTGGGTTTGACAATGTATTTGGTGGATTTGGTATATTCTGGAAGCTGGAGGAATCTATGTCTTAGAGGAATGTAATGGTATGGTGTAGATTTCTTTTACAGAGCTTCATGACCCAAACCCCGTAATGTTTAAAAATTCCATTTTAGGACACCCCTCTAAAACAGCTCTATCCTGCTCCTATGCAAAATGAAAAGTATCTTTGAAGGTATGAAAGCTGAAACACACTGAGTTGTCTGCAAACATCAGTAGCTGTAGGGGACAATGTTAGAAAACCAATTAACCCAGCCAGTGCCAGTCAATTCTCGCTGCAGCTGTAATTAGAGAGGATTTTTTCCCTCACTCCTTTCCCTGTTAATGCTATTGAACATTAATATCTTCAAGGAAATATATTGGGAAGCAAAGTCTTCTTTCTAGGTTATACACAGTGAATGTTTTTTATTCCACCACTGACCACACGGATACAAAGTACGGCCTTTGGGAAGGAATGTTCACCAAGTTTCTTGTCTTTTGGCAGTGATAAGTGACAATTAACCCCACCTGGCCCCACCAGCCATCTATCCATCACCATGCCTGAGACCTGTGAAATCCCCATTCCTGGAACTGTTCAAGGTCAGATTCAATGGACCTCTGAGGAACCTGGTCTGGTGAAAAAGTCCCTGCCTATGCAGGTGGGTTAGAACAAGATAAGCTTCAAGTCCCTTCCAGGCCAAGCCATTCTAAGGTTCTGTGGCTCTCTGATTTCCCCTTGGCTGTGTTCCCCTCCCAGCACAGGCTCCCATCTTCAGCAGAGCTCCCACCAAGGAAGGTGCTGTGGAGCTCCAGGCTGGCAAAGCAAGGCCTGAGGAGATGTGGGCTGGGGCATGGCATGGATGGGGACAAGGCAAGAGGTGGTATTGCTAAATAGAGACTGAACAAGGTTCTACCAGATTTTTCCCTGAAATAAATCTTGACATAGCCCTGCCTAAATTTTTGGGCCCAGGATATTTTACATTCCTTATGCATTGTGAGGAGCAGTGGAAGGCTTTGCTGTTCATTTCCTGAAATAATGGCAGGACTCTGCCAATCCTCCTGCACATTGGGCAGTTCCTTATTCCCAAGAAGGGACCTGCTACATAAAACATGATCACCTGAGGTGCTGTCAGTGAGCTCAGTCAGGGGAATTCAGCCCAGACAGGACATCATTACTGAGCCTTAACTTACACATTTTGTTAGCAGAGCCATTCAGCTGGCTGGCTCCTGTGTGAGTGGTGAAGAAAAGAGTGAAGCATGATTCCTTACCCAAAATGCCTGGAACGCCTGAGTCCAGCCCTGCAGCCATCACTCCCACAGCTCTTCCCTTAGTTCCATGTGTGGATGAGGTTGGAGGACTTTTGGGATGAGACCTCAGGTAATCCTGACCTGACAAAGCAAGAGGAAGGAGCTCACTCCAATTGGCTTGGGAGGCAGTGCACCTTGCCAGAGATACCTGATGCCAGTTTCTTTGAAAATAAAGAAATCATCAGCTTTCTGATTAAGTTTAGATACTCTGAGATGGGCAAAGAGAAATGAGTCAAAGCTGAAGACATCATCCAAAAGGAGTAGAAGAGGAAGGTAGAGGTCAGGACAATTTGTTTTCATTTGGAAGTTCAGCTGAAAGAGATGTTAAATTGCAGGAGGTCAGTGTTTGCAGCTTGTGGACCTTTCCTCTGTCACACAGCCTGGATGCTAAGTGAAAGCAAACAGAACTCTTCGCTCTTTTTGAACCTGATCGTGCACTACTCAAATCAGCCAGGCTTTGTTGTGAGCCTCATTCCCAGGTGGGGACAGAGCACAGCCCACAGTGCAATGCTGAGTCTGATGGCAGCAAAAAGAGCATTTCTGGAACGTGTCAGCTAAAATATTTGAACAAGCAGGTTTTCAAATCCCAGTGTGGACAGAAGGAGCTGCTTTTTAGCAGGTGTTAGCAGGAAAAGATAAAGCTGCTCAGTTGAAAATATGTCATCTTTCATTTGGAAATGTGTCAGTACAAGCGTGTTAGCACCTTTGTGCCAAGTCTGGACAAGCCCTGGAGGAGGAGAATGGCTGAACTAACAAGGAGAGGGAGGTGGAATATCTGTGGAGGCAGCTGAGTGCTGCAGTACTTTGGGTAGGAGAGGGAAAGCAGCTCTCCTCTAATGGGAGCATTTTTAAAACCAAGGGATTTAGGAGTTCACAACTGCCAAGATTTTTACACCTTCCTCAAGCACAGTCTGAGGATGCTGTTTGAGGCAGACCACATGAAGATTTTTCTGCATTAGGATTCCTGAGGCTGATGCTACTGTGGGTCCCACTGGGCTCTGCAGCAGTGGGACCACTACAGGAGCCAGAGACAGAGAGGAAAGGGATCACCCCTCAGGAGCTCAAACTGATCTCTGCCAGATCCTGCTGCTATAGCTCTTTTGGCATCCAAGCTGGCATTTTGCATCTTACGCAGCCACAGCAAAACCCAGCCCAGGCATCTTCATGCCCCCCATCAATATCCATAGCAGAACTTCAAGCACAGGGTTAGACTGGCTGGATTTTCTCTGTGCATAGCCCCACTCACTTGGAACTTACCCAAGCAGCTGCTGACACAGCCCCGAGGAGACACAATAAAAAGGCAGGGGAAATGTACAAATTCTACTTAATATGGAACAAGGGATCAGTTAATCTGATCCCTGAGGAACTCAAATGTATTTATTTTCATGACAGTGTTCCAAGAAAAGAGGTTTCCTACCTTGGATCCACACTCCCTCTGTGCAGACTTGCCCAAATACCCAAGCCAGCTCTCAACCTGCTGCTTGCATCCAGATTTTGTGTATTTTGAGCTATCTCTCTCTCTGGCACAAAAAGATGGGTATAAACCCAAGGTACAGAGACATCTAACAGCAGCAAAGACAATGTGAGTTGGGCTGCTCTGATTTCTGTTCTGTTTCCCATGGTTCCACTCCCATTACAACAAATCCAGTGCAACACATCAAGCAGGGGATTGCTAAACACATTCTTGAAATCTGAATGCAGTTACAAGTAATAAATGGCTAAAGCAAATGACCCAGTATCCAGGACAGATTTCTAGAGCCATATCCCAACCCACAGACACAGGAAGAAATATTTAACTCGAGTACAGACTGACCAGAACTATGAGAATATTAGTCCTGATTGTCCTCCGATTACTAGCACAGCACTAATTGCTGTCATGGCAGCTTTCAGTTCAGCTTGCCCCTCTAGGTCTGCACATTATCTCACAGTTTCCCAAGCAAAAGCACTGCAGCCTTCCCAGCTTTGCTGCACAGCACTGCCAGGTTTCCTAACACTCCTCTCCATCCCCAGTGCCACGAGTATCCGGATCCTGCTGTGCCAACCCCACGCTGGGGCAGCTGTAATTGTGTTGCCACAATATTGGATTAACAACAGGGTGACTCTGAAGGTACAACTTGTTTTTAATTTCCTATTTGATGAAAAAAATATTTGCTGAAATCAATTATGTTTTCATCATATTTAAGAGGGTGATCAAAGTTCTGTTACTGTGCATGCCCAGAGCTACCTTCTCCTTGGATAAAACAGGAAAAAACAATTTCCTGCACAAATCCATTTGGGATACATGAGTTCCTTGAGCAGGGAATTCTAACAGCATGAAATGTCAGGGCCAATTGAATGTGGTGTGCTAACATGATGCACAGCAGCCACTGGCACCTTCACCAAAAACACATCCCAAGTGAAGCTCTCAACACCATGGCAGCCATGGCAACATGCCAAGAAATAAAAAACTGGGATTTGGCTGCTTCCTCAGGGTGAGGGAACTCAAAAACATTGCTTTCATGAGCCTGCCTCAACTACTATCCTGAGGAAAAGCCTAAAGGAGAAACCTCCAGCACAGGAGTCAAGATATCTTTGCAGCCCAGAAGTTCCCAGTGACCACCAAAGTGAAAGCAGGAAAGGAAGAGCTTCCTGCAGCCTCCTGACTGCAGCACTCAGCCCTGGAGAAAAGGAAAATCAGAATAGTTTTAAAATCAGCCCTTTAGGAAATACAAGATATCCTCAACTCTTTACTGTGGTGGTTTTAACGGAATGACTCAGACAGACACCAAAATCCCCTGAAATATTTTGTAAAGGTAATACAGGGAACTGTTTTCAAAGAGCAGACAGTGAGTGTACTGGGTGCTTAACCCTTTCCGGCATGTCTGATTTCCACTGCTTTTAGGAGAAAAAGTAATTTTCAGAAGCAGATGAAGCCACTTCCAAAGAACACCCTTTTTCCTGGGACTGTGGAGGGCCAGTTCAAAGAGCTGCAATGGCAGCAGTGCCACTGTAGAGGCACAGCAGGGTGGCCATGGGGACCAGCAGAGCAGGGCCAGGCTGGACTTTCCTCTGCCCACAGCCCACAGCTGGCAATGGGATCTCTCCCCTAAGAGCCCTGGACAGGCCATAGGTGTCACTGTGAAGGAGAGGAGAAAAAAGTCTGTGGTCATCCCTGAGCCAAAATTCCTTTTTCTCTACATAGGAAAAGGTCTCAGGAGTTTTGGAGAAACGGTACAGGAGGATCATGCCATCTTTGAGCCCAGATGAAGGAACACAGCAGCGCCAGCTCAGCCGTGGATCCAGGCCAATATGCAGGACCCCACAGAAGAGGGAGATTGAGTCTGAGCACAGGAACCAACCTGTCAATGCATTCATGCTGACAAAAGACCCACAACCACCTCCATCCCCAGCATGATGAGACACCCTGACCTCCTGCATTAGCTCAGTGTGTCCAGGCAGCCTCAAACACACTGAATATATTCTCAGCAGAAGAGAACCCCTGTTTTCAAGTTTTTCACTTAAATACACCATTCAAAGGGTGAGCTTCACACCACAATCCATGGGGAGAGGTTAAGTTACTTAGCCCAAACACCATTCCCACACAGGAGGCCACATTGGTCCTTCAGAAGTGCAGTGACTCAAGCAGATAACAGGAGCTCCCTCCCCTGGGACAAGCAGTTCTTCTGAGCCATGTAGGAACAGAATTAAATATGTGGGAAGGGCAAGACAAAGCCAGGGTGTCACCTCTGTGGCTCTGTGTCAAGGCAAAGCAGCTTGCCCAGCACTCTGGGACCTGAGAAGGGACAAACCCTGTTACCACACCAAGCCATCCCCAGGTGCAGGATGAACCTCAAAGAGCGTAACTGAGCAAGGTGTACCTCCCAGAGTAAAACTGAACAAGATCTTCAGATACTGTGGCCTTTGTGTGGCTCAGTCCTTTCCAGTGTCTACGTGGTGGAAAGAAAGCAGGAAGATTGAGGATGTCATTGGTGACAAGGCAAAGGAAACTCACAGGGGCTGAATGAGAAAAATGATGCAGCATGAGTTGTTTAAAGCAAGGATCATCTTTATCCTTTGCTGTGCAGGGGGGCTGCAGCTCCTGTGGGAGACAATAATTCCATAATTCCTCTGTGGTACAGGGGACCACTGTTCCTGACTGGCAAATATAGGAACTCATGCAATAAAATGAGAGTAATAACAACCAGTATGGCCATTTTAAGGAAACAGAATGAAATGTAACTCACTCAGTCTGAATGTCAGCTGCTGTTTTCCCAGTTTCCTTAATAATGGAATAATTTGTCAAAGGAAATTAAAGAAGTCACATTTCAGAAGGTTTTATGGACACTGGATGAAAGAAGACAGAACATATACATTAAATAATTGTTGTATTAATAGAGGGAAATGGAAGGGTTATTTTTTCTTTCATCCCCACTTTCTGTGCATGCTCAGCCTTTTACCCAGAGGGATTATCTCTCTTTCCATGTTAACACTAAAACTGCCTACTTCTCTGAAAGATATAATTCAGTGAAACACAAAGTATTGAGCTTGATACAAAAGTAAAAGGATGAAGTTCTGTGACCTCTGTATTTTATAGGGGATGAGACTGGATGATCTAATTGGCCCTCCTGGTTCCACTGACTGTAACTCCATCAATGGCTTTTTAGAAGGGATTTTTATTTTTGGATCCTCTGCAATTCTTTTTGCATCTTTCCTAGGAGATATAAGATTTAGGGAGACCAAGCTGAATTAAAGATCCATATAACAACAAATAAACAAATATGCAGTGTTTTTGCTGACAAATTGAGGGTACCATGGATCAGCAGTTTTATTATAGTCTCAGAGAGAAAAGATCAAAAGACAGATCAATTCATCAGCTTTTAGTTGGTTTTAGACGGCATGCTAAGGGATTAAGAACTCAAAGGATTTCCCTTCAGTCTCAGAGAGTCTCCAGCACATGTAACAGTTTTAGGTCAAATTATAATAATTAACTTGAGATAGTGTGTTGACTGGAGAGGAACTTTGCCAAAAACAATTTTGCACATCACTAAATACTGACGTTTGAATTCAGAAGGGAAACTTGCTTTAGCTCTCCCACAAGTTCATACAGGTTCAACCATTAAAAGCAAGTTCAGTCCTTGCAAAAAACAAGAGCTGAAATTTGTAATGCTTCCCAATTCAGATGGGGAGTAGTCCCAAGAGGATGATGCATAATGCAGCAGAAAGAATGTTTAAAAATGCATGGGATGGATATCGATGGCCTCCTAAAAGTCTGATAATTAATTAGCAGCAGGATAGTTAATCAGCGCTTCTGTGTTCTTTACAAGATCTTCAGGAAACTGGGAAATGTAAATGCCAGGGCTTATTTTTAGTAGGCAACTCATCTTTGATAATGATTAGCTGGACATCTGACAGGAAAAGAAAATACTATCTCAGCCCATAGTTGAAATTGTACATTCTTATTGAAGACTTGATGTATCTCAGCCAGGTGGAATGGCCTGGCCACAGGAGTCACTGGGTGATACCACACAACCTGCATTAGACAGAGAAATAGGCTTTATTAAGAGGAAAATCAATTTTAAGATCATATGCAGCAGTTTTCTGAAATAGAAAATATCCTTTTCTTGTTGCTTCATACCCTAATGAGCAAGCACAGGGGAGGTCAGATATCTGCACTGTCCAGACCTAACTCAATTCAATTTATTTCAACCCACATTCCTCAAACTTCCAGCTGTCAATACTTCCTATCATCCCTGCAGGCTGCTTCACCCCTTTAGAGGAGACAAGGCAGCTGGAGAAAGTCATTTCACTAAAATAAAAAAACACAATAAAACCCACCAGAAACCAAAAAACAGGCATCCAGCCTGCAGCTTGAAGAATTAGACAGTCCAACAATTGCTGGGTCAATCCACATTAAGCCGAACAAAGAGCAGACGGCCCCAAGAAGATGAGTTAAATGGCTCGGTGGCTGCTGCCTGTCCCTAATTCTCTGTTGACTTTCGGCAGCCCCTTGTCACAGGGGGGCTGCAGCGTTTGACCCCCGTTTCCAGGCGCGGGCAGCGGGCTGGGGACACACGCGGCCGCGCTCAATGGGCGCCTCCGTCCCCGCGTTCCCCGGCCCTGCCATGGGTGACTGCTCTCCGAGCAGGCCTATCAGCGATTTATTGCCCCTTCTCCATGGCCCGGCAAAGGAGCTGTCTCACAGATGTTGGCATTGTAGCCCATTCAGTGTCACTGTGGGGTTCTCGGCCATTGTGTCCCCTCACAAAGGGGCGGCATTCAGGGCAGGGCACGGAGGGAGCCGGGGCTGGGCCTGAGCGAGTGAGCGCTCTTTGTTGGGGCTCTGCAGCCCCGGGTACCGCTGCAGGCAAGGCCCACAGAGGAGCTGGCAGGAAGGAAGGATTTTCTGCCTTTTGTGGGCTCTTTCTGTGTTATTTTTGTTCTCCAGGACAGCTTTTGTTGCCCAAGGTAATGATCCTTGGCCCTTATTCATATCTCTGCTTTTGTCCGGGGGCCTTTGTGGGCGATGCGCTGGGGGTGAAACCTGCCAGACACAGCGATGTATAGAGCTATAAATAACTATCTGTGAGGATATCTATCTGCTAGGAAATCATCCTTGTCAGAGCACTGGCAGCAGGTTGTGTGAAAGGTTTCACCAAGGCACAGCAGATGCATCCCAGCTGAGGAAAGCATCCCCAAACACACCCCACTGACCCCAGAGGTGACCCCAGGGGGATGAGCAGCATCCCAAAGGCTGGCCAGGACAAGGGTGTTGTACCACAGCCATGTGCTGGTGTCCCCTGGGCTCCTTTGAGTGCAGGCACAGTCCTATCTGTAGGGAATGGAAAAACAGTTCCAGGAATGATAAAAACCAAAGCAAAATGCTCCTCTTGAATTTCTGCCAAACCCCCTGGGATCATGTTCTCACCCCTCCTGGGTGCTTCTCCCCTGGTGCCTGCAAAGGGACAGGATGGCAGAAAATACGTACACACTGGTCTTCAGGCACACTCATATGTAAATATATAAAAATAAATGTAAAAAAGTAAAAAACAGCTGCAGTCCTTAAAAGCAGAGAGATCTAAAGCCTCATCTTTCCCCCCAGTGCCAGCACCAGTTGCATCCTCACCACACTGAAGCCAGAAAGGCAAAATGTAGGGGACACCCGCTCCTCACTGGAGCCTCCACGGATGCTGAGGGCCAGCATTGCTCTGAATCCCTGCAGTTCTCAGAGCTCCCCCCGGGCTCCAGACCTGTGAACAGTTATTCAAGTTCTCACATGCATGCTGTTAAGCATATTTGTTTTTATTTTTTCAGGTTCAAGGCCTCAGAGTGTAAGCTCCGGAGGGTAGGGAGGCTCTGCTGTTCAGACATCTAAGCCACCACACCCACCATGAGGAGGAGGGATTTTTTTAATATATATATTTCTTTTTTTTTTTTTTAATCTCCCATCCATCAGCTCAACAGCGAAAATGGTGCCAAATGAAGTCTTTCCACTCATGCAATTTTTGTGGTCTGAAATTCACCACGTGTTTAACCACGACTCCCTGGCCAGTCCCTGCAGCACCCAGGTTCCCAGGTGGTCCCTGAGCCCAGCACCAGCCAAGCCTGCAACTGTTTAGTTTCTAAGCTCAGGGCAGTCAGGCCAGAGTGGATACGGGCCAAATATAATATAGACACACACAAGCCTATATTATATAAAATACACACACACATACACATATATTTTATGTATATGCATATATATATATATGTATATAAAAATATATAAACTCACACACAATGTGTGTGTTTAAAATAGAAACCCCCCAACCAGAAAATAAAATATTTTACTGCAAAGTGAATGGATTTTTTTAATGCTTAGAAAAACATGTTAAAATATAACTAGAATGTTAATGAATCCCTGTTCAAATGCTGATGAAATACAGGACTTCTAACTGACTGCACAAAAAAATTTTTACTGTTTATTTATATCACTTCTAATAGGAAAATAAAATTTGTAGTGAAATATTATGCTTGCTACAGAATGGCTCTAAGTCTTCATGGCCCACCAAGCTGTCCTCAGCAGCAGACCTGTGGCACAGAGGGTTTGGAAAACTCAGAGTCTCGCTGGATGCAAGCTTGAAAATCAAAACTGAGCTGGAGCACATGAAGTTCACCCTCCTGGTGGGATCCTTTTGTCCTCATGAAACTGTGGACTCAGGCAGTTTCCTCTGAGCCTGGTGTGGGGAAAAGCTTTCCCTGCAGACCAGCACCTTTTTTCAAGCTTTCCCTTTAAACAGGTGCCATCCACTAGGGAGAGCTGCCTGGGGGGCCCACAGGCAAGGTGACCTCCTCAAGCAAAGCACCTCTCTGGAGGTCCCAGGGTGCTGTCCATGATGCTTTGGTTGGAAGGGAGGACCACTGTGCTTAACAGCCCCTGTCTGATGGACAGTGCCTGCTGGGGGCTGGAACCCAGCCAGGAAAGGGTTCTTGGCACAGGAGGCTCTGAGATCTCAGACCTTCAAACAAAAGCCACAGGTTGTGTGGGCAGGTTTCCTGAATCACTACACCCTGTTATTAGGGCTTTCAGCTGGGAAGGAGAGAAACCTGGACTGTTCCACTGTCAATTTAATTATTTTATACAAATGGGAACATCTTTAAAAGTTTGAGTCTGGGAGAGGCTTTGAGAGCTTTGTTCGGACATTTTTTTGGGAAAAGCAAGTTCAAGTCCCATCAAGCAGAGGAAAATCACTCATAGGAGTCTCCCATGTCCCACATGGATAATTTATAAATCTGGGCATGGGAAGGAGTGAGGGAAGCACAGCATTACTGCTTTCTCCAGCTCCTCAGTGGACAGAAATGATTAACTCTTCTTGTGTATCACAGACCAATACAATGCTTGAGCCTCCAGACACAACAGACACCTCTAGTCCTTGCAGAAGTAACTTCCAAAGGCAATGGCAGAGGCTTCTCTGAGGTGGTGAGTGTGATAAGGGCTCCACTGAGCTTCCCCTGTGGTCACTGGCCAGAGATGGGCTTCTCCAGAAGGCAAAAATAACACTGAAGGTTCAAATGTCCCTCCAGATGGGGGTGTCTCTTCTTACTGAAGGAAGAGGGACTCCTGGCCACCAGGGTGCAAAGAACATTCCTTGCTGCTGAAAAAAGATTCATCAAATGGTTTTGGTTGGAAGTGAGCAACCTGGGCAGCAAATCTCAGTTTCCTCTACCCTTCCCCTCATGAAATTCATTAATATGACCCCGTATGATTCCAGTGGATGTTTGTGTGGATGTTTGGTTTTCCTGCATAAAGATTATTCACACACTGACCTGTAACTGGTCAAAGGAGAGCATTAACATATGTAAAGGACTGAGCCAAGCTCTTGGAAGCTAATGGGAAAGAAAACAAACTAATATGCTGACATAGCACTTTAATAAGGAGTAATCAAGAAAAAGAGCAATGTTAACATGACTTAAACAATACATGAATTATGTAATGCTGACACTGAAATGTCTGGAAAATGGTGGGAGGAATCCCTTTTCCTCAGAGTTCAGAAGATGGTGTTCTGGACTAGCTGGGAGGGGCAGCCTGCCAGGACAGGACAGCAGAACCTTTCCAAGTCTGATGAGTAATTAGTTTTCACCAGTTTAACAAAGAAAGCTTTCAGCATGTAGGTACAAGGATGGCACAACCTGAGGAGATAAAAGCAGAAGGCCAGCATGAACAGTAAAAACAGGCCAGTCTGAGTCAGTTTGTTATGGCTGATGTAGCTGAGATCAACCAAAGGTGATTTGGAGATTCCTTAGGTAATCTCATGCAGCAAACCTGGCTAATGGCTGTGCTCTGGATTTGTGCAAGTAGTAATTGATAATCACGGCTGCATCGGGAGGAAAAATACATTAAAAATAATTTTGCTTTGTCCAACTCAGTCTAGAACAATGTAAAGAGTGAGATTCCTCGGGGGATAAGTTTTTAAAGCAAATTTACTGAGCACAGCTCACATCCACTGGGTTCCCCCACACCCCCAAGAGATCCGGGATCAGTAACTCAGGCTCTTCACCAGCAGTTCTTGCCAGGCACCAACATGTGACCAAGGGTGCAAGGAGAGCAACGGCATCTCAGCCATCAGTGACTGGGTGGCAGTCGCTCCATCAGGAACCAGAGCAAACCCACTGAGCTGCTGGAAAGAATCTCACTCACTTCTGTGGTGTTTGGATCCCATCCCAAAGGGAAAAGCAATTTCCATCACACAAATATGCCTGCCACCGACCTCATTTATTGCTCCTTTGTTAAATGTGCTGTAAAGACTCACATAATAAAGTTCCAGAAATCGTCCAGTATCAACAGGTTTCAGCTGGAGTGATTAACCAAAGCACAGGAACTTGGAGAGCAAGTGTATTAATGTCTCCTGGCCACTAAATCTTTCTTGCCAAGAAATAAAAGAGCCAAAAAAAGATAAATAATTAGGAAGTCAGAACAATGACTCCGAATCCCAGAAGGGGTTCACTAATTGTTTACAGAAGATAGACTGCAATGAAGGGATGATTAGAAATATGTCAGCTGCAGGACTTCGATAGCAGCAGCAAATCTGGCTTGGCAGGGGGAGGAGCAGATTACAGAGGGGAACAACAGCAGCAGTCCAACAGGCAGAGGGCAAAACCCAGAGTCTCACAGAGTTTGCAGCCTTGCAAGCATCTACTGTAGGGGTCTAAATGTAAGATGGCATTAGACATGTGCCTGAAATTTCACATAATGAGAAACAAATTAAAAAGAATTGGACACATTGTGGAGCCATGGTGTTGCCTTTCAAGCCAGCTGGGGCCATCCATGCAGCTGATGGAGCACAGACTCTCCTTGGGAGCAGCACGGCACACTGCTGCTGCTGCTGGAGCAATGCTGGGCAGCAGGGACCCAGGGCAGCCTCTGCTAGTGCAGCCCTGGGAAATGAAAGCAGATTCTGGACCTTCTTGGTGTCTTTCATATTGAAGGGCAGGAGGCAAACACAACACCTGGAGTACTTTGATTGGTGTCACCTGTGACTATACAGTAAAGTCAATTTTTCCAATTATTTTCGCACATTTGGGCCAGTGTAATACATCGACAGTGATGTTCCACAATCCCTTCTCCTGCCTGGCTGCAGCCCACTGGTCTATTACCATACATTCCTATATAGAGCTTTGCAGACCTCTACAAACTAAGCGCAGGACAAGATTACAGAAGCAGGTGGAGGATGCAGGGCCACTTTACTTATTCAAAAAGTCAAGACCAACCAGCAGCAGTCTTGTCACATGGTTCCTCTGCCTGATGCACCTCCCCACCCCAGCTGTGCCAGGCATCATGTACAGAAGCTCAAGGCATCTATCAGAAGCACAGCCAAGCAAACACACACAAACATCCCCATGCCAAGAGGCTGATATTTTTTTCTCTCTCTCTTCCATGGCTTCCAGATCCAATTGGCTCCGTTTCTATGAGACTTCTTATTTTTCTAATTTTCAACACTGCAAACCCTGCCTGAAGCCTCCCAAACTATTTCCCATGCCATGACTCAGGTGTTGGTCACAGCACCAAAGCGTGGACTCCCAGGAGAGAAAGAAGATAGGGATGAGTTGTATTAAATTCTAACAGGGTGCTTCAAGCCATCCTCTGGGCATGGATCCATGAAGATTGTTGCACCCCAGCCTGACCAACCCAGCTGGTGTGCCCCATCTTGTCCCCCCAGACCAAGCAGTCCCAGGCTCTCCAGTTAAACTGGCCAGACAAGGCATTTTGCTCTGTTGTAGCCCCTTCAGCCACACAGACCTCAGAGCTGGTGCTGGGAATTTCTGCCAGGGACTTCAAAGAGGGCAGGATTCAACGCATCGTTTGAAGCCCAGCCCCGTTCCCTGTCCTTAGGCAAGCGGAGGAGCCATGAGAACAGCTCAGAAACCTCAGCTGCTTCAAAGCACATCTGTCTACCTTGGGAAATAAGTGGTGCCCTAAAAACACATCTGCCCCCCGCACCTGCAAGGCAGGAGACCCTGAGAGTTCGTGCTGCCTGAGATGAGGTGAGTGCCCGTGCCCTGTTTGCCAACTGCACAGTCCTCAGATGTCTGAGTCCCTCCCATTCCACATCCCATCCCAGCTCTTCCTGCTGCATACTGCCACAAAAGCTGTGCCAGTCCAAAGGCTTTACCTGAATAAAGGCATAATCCTGTCTAGAATGCACGGCCTGATAGCTCAGCTTCCCTGAGAGCAGTGGTTGGAAAAACAGCACAGCAATATTTTAGTAGCATTATGGCAATCTCCTCTCAATTAATAGTTTATTGCAGTAATTTGGCCTGTTTTGCTACTTGTAGGTCATCAGCATGAAGTCACTCTTCCCCCAAAGGGGCTCATAATTCAGATGTTTTCCCTCTGTGCCCTGTTCCTCCTCACATCCTGTCCCACCCAAGCACGAGGTCAAGCAGCCTCCTCATTTCCCTGGGAAGTCCATGGAAGCATTTTGCAAGTGAAGGGAGCTGATGCTTAAAAATCCAAATAAAACAGGACAAGGGGCTGTCCCCCCAAGCCTGGGCACTCAAGAGAGGCTGGATGAATGAATGTTCTCCTCATGCCAAGAGGACGAGTTTTGGGAACAGCTCTGTGCTTGTGTGTTCCCCAGATGGTGCCAGGACACCCTCTTGGTGAGAGTGAGTTAATGCGGACCAAAGCTGTGCCGAGGCATTTGTTCACACTGGAGCTGTGGAATGGTCAGGGCCAGGGCCAAGACACTGTATTGGCCATTCATGGACACCAGGGCCATGGAGCAGTGGGACGTGCCTGTGCTGATCTCACACTGCCAGATCAGTGTGTGACCTGTTTAGAAAAGCAAAGGCACCACATTTTCTGTAAGAAAAAGGCGAAAGGGAAGTTCTGAAGGAGTCTTAAGACACTTCATGACTCCTTGGAGGAGCTGGTCCAGGATACCAGTGCATGAGGCAGCAGGTAGCCTTGGGGAGATGTCCCTTTTGTCTCTGGGATTCTGTTCCCCATCTGCCCAATGGGAAAAACCAGCATGTTCCCTTCTCACAGAGGTGTTAGAGTTGTACATCAACGAACACAAGGTGACAAAGGCATCTTCAAGCTAAAATAATCCAAGTCATTTTTGTCATCTCCAACTTCAAAGATACAAGCTCCAATATTTTGTCTGCTTGGGAAGTGGAAAAACATTCTTCTTGTCCGATACAGATCCATGCCAACAGCAGGCAAAGTTTTGGCCTATTGAATTAATTAACATAGTTTTTAATTAAGACTCCAAATTTCACCCAGCCTGGTTTGGGGCATGTCTGCACAGATGGGAGCAGACACACACAGGCTCTTCTGTCTGCCTTCCAACCCAGCTCGACTGAGCTGGCTTCAGCATCACAGCGAGCTTGCATGAGCTCTCTGGCTATGGAAGGGAGCTGAAACTGCCTCCTAACAGGCAGGGGGAATATTTTAGCCCAGCACTGCATGAACATGGCTTCATGGCTTCTTGATGAGGCTGGCTTATGCCCAGTTGGCTTGCAGAGCAAGAGATTTCACATCTGTTTGCATCCATCCATACATGCCCTTGTATGCCTGTTTTCAAGTTTACTAAATACCTTTTTATTTGGCCACCCACTACTGGAAGTATTTTCATGACAGCTTTTAAGAATTGCAGTTTTCCGTTTCACTGTTTCCTTGTACTCTATGAAGCCAAATTATTGTGGTGTTCTCAATAATCAGCAAAAAAAAATCAGCAATGGAAACATATATTATTATAACAGCATTAAATAGCAACAAATTAATTACATTTGTAAAATGTTTTTGTTTCTGGTAATCACAGGTGTTGTTTACAACACAGGTTTTATTTCATATGGGGGTGTATGCAATGATCTATTATTTTGTCAATTTTGTCTAAAAATAGTACATTCATTGATACTTACTTTAATAAAATACACAACCAGAGTCAAATCTACATGACATGGAAATATCCAAGGAATGGATGCAGTCACAGGAAGACAAACCGTTCCCATTTCATCTGTTTTAATGTTAAGCCAAGTTTTGGATAAACATACACATGACAAATACACACAAAACACAGCTGAAACAATCCCAGCATTTACTATGATTAGTTTTCAGCACTATGGATTTGTTCAGATTGAACTCTGTAGCAGATAGGGCCTGGCGTTCGGAAGATCTCGTGATGTTACGGGAAGACAGGGCCCCTGCCCCCTTAGATAAGAAAATTAACATAGGAATGTAGCCCACCAAACTGGATTCCGGTAACTTTCCACTTGCCCAGGTAACTTTCCATCCCTACTAACCATAGATGGTAAAGACAGACCCCCACCTGACGTAGAAGCCCCCTAGACTATAAAACCCCACGGAAGAGAGAATAAAGGCCTTTGATCCTCCACCATATTGGTGTCCGCGTGTTTCTTAGGCCCGAGTGACCCTGGGGAATGGGTCACCGTGCTGTCTCCTGAAACCAGGCCGCCTGCCTTATATCAGAAGGCAACATTCTGGTGCCGAAACCCGGGAAGCCGATCAGCGCCCGGGGAACGGGAATTCGCCTGGACAGGAGGCAGCGGCTGCAGCGGCAGGTCCGACTACAGCGGGGGAGACGTCCCCGGACCGGCAAGGAACATGGAATCCTATGCAAAGGTCGTATCAGATATGCATGCACAGTTTGGGTTAGAATGTAAAATTAAGGATTTATCTCTCGCATTGCCGAGATTGGTTAAGCTCGGGGCTATAGAAAGCCCCACGGATATCCTCCATCCGGAGGTTTGGGACGATATTACTAAGGTTCTGGCCGAAGACACTATGTCGTCCGGCTCAGGGAAAGCCCTAAAATCCTGGGGCAAAGTTCTCCAGGCTTTACAGAAAGCTCGACAAGAGCAGGAAGCCTGGAAAGCCGCACAAACCTGCTTGCTAGCCCCCCCACAGCCCGGGGTAGGTGCGGCGACACAGACTGCGGAGACTCTTGACCCGGGCGGGGGGGGCGCGGCCGGCGGAAACCCCCCAGAGAGCGGGCTCGCCATCGGGGGGGGAAGGACACGCGCGGGCGTTCTGGCGGGGGTTGGCGGAGGAGGCGCGGAACGCGGCCGACCCTGCCGGGAGCGGCGCCGGGAGCGGCGCCGGGAGTGGCGCCGGGAGCGGCAGGGACTCCCCGCCGCCATATGGGTTTGAAAAAAGCGCCGAAGCACGTGGTGAGGGCGGAAGTAAGGAGACGGGGGGCGGAAATGCAGTCAGCGCGCCCCAGAACGCATGTGCGGGAGAGCGGGGAGAAGGGGCGGCCCCCGCGGTACGGCGTGAGACCAATCAAAGCGCTCTATTCAAATTAAGTCCTTATAGGGCAAGACCCTCCCCCAGCAGGAGGCGGGGGGACCCCAGGGGGAGGGAACGGCCCGACCCCCGCAGGAGGGGGCGGGGTCGGAGCCCGGGAAAAAGGCAGAGCAGCCCGGAAGTGCGGGCTCACTCTGTTTCCGGCTCTGACTCTGACTCGGTCTGGGACGAGGGGGAGTCAGGGAGTTCGGATTCAGAGAGCTCGGATTCGGATTCTAGCTTTAACAGAGGGAGATCAGCGACATACAAGGTTTCTAGTCGCAAGGCTCCTGCGTGGGTGAAGGGATCATTAGAGAAAGACCAGACTCCGCTTACGGATTGGCGGAAAATAAAGATGTTTTGTGCGGAGTGGAGCCCGTCTGCTAACCTGGTGCTCCCGGTCCGCGTAAGGGGAACAGGCGATAACCAACAGAGGACTTACTCCCCTGTAAACCCAAAGGAAATCCAGGCAATAATCAAAGCGATTGCAGACAAGGGAATTAATTCTGCCATGGTTACCACACTTATTGATGGCGTTTTCGGAGGGGATGATATGTTGCCTTTTGATATTAAACAGACGTGTAGGATGATTTTTGATGGTGCGGGGATGATAGTTTTTAAACAGGAGTGGGAAGATCAATGCACAAAGGAGCTGGCCCGAGTGACAGGACCTAACCATCCACTGCATGGCTCCAGCTTACAAAGGCTCATGGGCAGAGACCCCACCATGATAACACCCCAGGCGCAGGCTGAGGGCTTGCGGGCTCATGAGGTTATGACAACCACCCGTGCTGCCCGGGAAGCTATCCGTGCAGCGGCTAAAGTAGTAGCCAGTCCAGCCCCATGGTCGACCATCAAACAGAGTGAGAGCGAGAGCTTCACTCAGTTTGTGGACAGACTTCAGGCAGCATTGGACTCCTCCTCGTTGCCGTCGGAGGCTAAGGGTCCCGTGCTGGCAGACTGCCTGCGCCAGCAGTGTAACTCAGCCACCAAGGACATCTTAAGGTCACTGCCACCTGAGGCTAATGCAGCAACCATGATTAGGCACGTTGCAAAGGAAGAGCATCTGGCTCCTATCCAAGCAGCAGTTCACACTGCAATAACCAGTGTGATGGCATGCCTTAAGTGTGGCCAGGCAGGCCACCTGGCAGCAAACTGTCCCCAGCCAAGGCGCCTATCAGCAGCTGCTCCGCCACGCCAAGGGGGACTTAAGGGACCGTGCTGGGCATGCGGGAAGAAGGGGCACTTGGCTAAGGAATGCAGATCCAGGCTTCAGGGAAACGGGAGAGGGGGGGGGGGGCAGCCAGGCCGTGTCCAGCCCCCTCCCACCTGGAATATGCAGCGGCCCAGCTACAGCAACCCCCAGTGGGGCAGGGGACCCTCATATCCTATCCCCCCACAGGGAGTAGCCAATTTTGCATCCCCGCTTACGGTGCAATGGCAGAGTGGTCGGACCAAACAAAGTGATTAAAAGCGTGCCGAAAGGGAAAAACGCAACCTACCCTAAAACCCTACCCACTAGAGTTAGCAAAGTCCCAACCGGCCATGCGGAGGTCTTTCAGACAGACCGTGCAGCCAGATCGTACTCAGACCCAATCCTTCGTATGTTAGAAGCTACCTTTATATCCCTGAATGAATCCAACCCTAACCTAACCGAATCCTGCTGGCTTTGCTACGATGTCAAACCTCCCTTTTATGAAGGAATCACTTTAAACACTCCCTTCAGTTACTCCACGGCCGATGCCCCTCACCAGTGCAGATGGGAAACCCCTCGCAAAGGAATCACCCTGAGCCAGGTCACAGGCCAGGGCAGATGCTTTGGCAATGAAACCCTAGCTAGGCGGAGAGGCAACATCTGCACCAAAGTTGTCAAGCCTAACAGGAAAAACAATAAGTGGGTAGTCCCATCCACACCTGGGATGTGGGTTTGCCAGCGATCTGGAGTGAGTCCCTGTCCGTCCCTTGCCAAATTCGATGACTCTAATGACTTTTTTGTCCAAGTTCTGATTGTTCCTAGGGTCCTGTACCACTCAGATGAAGAAGTGTACCACCTTTTTGAGGAACCCAGCCGGCTCCACAAAAGAGAAATACTAACAGGTGTAACTATTGCAATGCTGCTCGGGCTAGGAGCAGCAGGAACGGCAACGGGTGTCTCAGCCCTAGCGACACAGCACCAAGGACTGTCCCAGCTGCAAATGACCATCGACGAGGACCTGCAAAGGATCGAGAAATCCATCTCCTTCCTGGAGAAGTCAGTCTCCTCTCTCTCGGAAGTGGTCTTGCAGAACAGGCGAGGTCTGGACCTCCTGTTCATGCAGCAAGGGGGCCTGTGTGCCGCCTTGAGAGAGGAGTGCTGCTTCTATGCAGACCACACAGGAGTCGTGAGAGACTCCATGGCAGAACTCAGAAACAGACTGGCTCAGAGGCAGAAGGACAGAGAAGCCCAACAGGGCTGGTTCGAGTCCTGGTTCAATCAATCACCATGGCTAACCACTCTGATTTCTACCCTAATAGGTCCACTGGCATTGCTACTTCTAGCGGTTACCTTCGGACCTTGCCTGCTGAACAAGTTGGTCTCATTCGTTCAGGCCCGCCTGGAACGAGCCAACATCCTGTTCATCGGGCGGCGAATCCAACCAGGGAACACTGCCAGCCACAAGTTCTAACCTTGACTGGCGAAAGCATACTCAGATTTACCAAACCCCGTTTTCCTTATCAAACTGCAACTTCATATCTCATTTCAGTATATGACTACCTCATTCATTTGTGAAAAAGGGGGGGGAGATGTAGCAGATAGGGCCTGGCGTCCGGAAGATCTCGTGATGTTACGGGAAGACAGGGCCCCTGCCCCCTTAGATAAGAAAATTAACATAGGAATGTAGCCCACCAAACTGGATTCCGGTAACTTTCCACTTGCCCAGGTAACTTTCCATCCCCTACTAACCATAGATGGTAAAGACAGACCCCCACCTGACGTAGAAGCCCCCTAGACTATAAAACCCCACGGGAAGAGAGAATAAAGGCCTTTGATCCTCCACCATATTGGTGTCCGCGTGTTTCTTAGGCCCGAGTGACCCTGGGGAATGGGTCACCGTGCTGTCTCCTGAAACCAGGCCGCCTGCCTTATATCAGAAGGCAACAGAACTCTGCCACCAAGAAGGAATCCTCTGGACACAGAATAATAGGAAATACAAAAAACGTATACAGAGGAAAAACCTTTTCAGAGGAACACAATTCAAAATTTGCAGGGACATAATTTACAATGAATGAAGTAATTTACCCAGGGAAGGAGGAAGCTTGCAATAATTCATTTGAAGTGGCTTTCTTTGCAAAAACACTGTCCAAGATAAGGCTTATCAGAGGCATTCTTATAGCTTGTGTGTGCAATTGAAGTAGTCTGTGCAGTTATTCTGACAGAAAACATACAAGCAAATTAAATAGATTTAACCATTTGCTGTTCACAGCAGCAGTAATGTCCAATGCTCCTTGTGACTCTCAACCAAAAGTTTTGCTAATGACATTGGTATTTTAATAATATTGCCAAGAAAAGGCAAAATTATCATTCCTACATAAATAACAGTGTCACCAAGGAGAGAAATTAGAAGGAGAGGCTGCTGGAAAAGAAGCCTAGAACAAAAAGCCATACTAAGTAGCACTATGACTTGCTTCTCAACAGCAGTATTTGCAGTCCTTTATTCAAGGCAGCCCCAAAAATCCAAGCTCACAGCTGTTCCCAGGGCACAGCAGCTTTCAGAGCCGTTGTGTAAGCAGGAGATTGGTTAGGTTCTCCAGACAAACTGGAATGTTTTGCTGCTGGTGTCAGTGTACAGCCATCAGGAGAGACATCACCAGCAACCTTCAGCCCTCCCAGTAACACAAACAGGAATTGCAATCGGGGATCAAAGCAACATCCAGCCTGTTACTATTGCTGAAATGAAACAGATGCTTCATGGAATGATAAACAAGAAGCCCACCAAAACCCTCCTGTTTTATTTTCCTCTTATAGCCTATTTCTCTGCTGTGTGCCTGTACTATTCAGCCTACCAAGACCCCCCAAAGTCAGTTAGAACCCTGCAGAACTGATCCTGTTGGAGATCTCCGTCCATCCTCCACATTTACAGGCTGTAGGAAAGGTTAATTGCTTGAGCATCTGTGTAGGGGCAGGAGGTGTTTCTGCACCAGCAAACCCTGACACAGTCCCCAGGCTCAGAAGGACAGGGAAAATGAGATTTCCTCTTCTCTCACATTTGCTATGGTCCACTTCTTGGAGCTTAATCCAAGCTCTTCAGGGCTCTCAAAGAAATAAATTAACAAGGCTGGACACTGCAGCTGCCAAAACAAAAGTTTAGTCCACAGTCATGAGAATTAAAATTACTTATGGGCTGAGGCAAAATCTTCCCTAAGCAGACAAATTTTCTGATCACCTGCAGAGGAAAATGCTCCAGTTATAGAGAGGACTGTAACTAAGCAGCTATTCAGGTTTGGCTGAAAGGATTTGGCCTGCAGAGAGTATTGATTCTTGGTTGGAGTTGATGTGCCTTACAGAACTGAGCACTTGAAGGGCTCGGGGGGAAGGTAAGCAAGAGAACTTGAGACATTTCAACCAACAAGATGACAAGGAGAAGTGCTTTACACACTGACCAAAGCTTAAGGAAAGTAATGCCTCTTTCTGGGTAGTCAATTGGTTTGATGAATTTCAGCTTTTGGCCAGAGACACAGAATAGAGGATGCAAGGAATGAAGAGACACTTGCTTAAACCAACTTTTCCTTTGAGGAACCAACCCCATGGGTGTCTTCTGAGAACACTAAGTATCAGTGCATCTGTATTTTCATTAGCTTCACTCATGTCCGACATCTATCCTATCTTTCAGCTAGGTATTCTGCATGCTGAAGCCCACACAAGCCCAAGCTCAGTCTTAATTGCACGGACTCAGCTCACAATCAGGTTCAAGACAAGTTTTGGGGAAGCAAAGATTCCAGTGTGTAACTACGTCATCTTATTTCAAAAGTTCCATACCTTCTGGGTGATTTTTTTCATGGGCACCTCCTCACGGCACTAATTCCTTCACAGCAAAGCCAACAAACTCAAACACTCTTCACAGCACAGCCAACAAATTCCACTCTTTTGTAGCACTCGTCTTCTTATTGGACACAGCTGTGGCCTATTAAGGGCAGGTCTGTTCCTAATCTTTCGTGATTGGTACAGCTGCAACTCCTCAGAGGTGAGATTACCTTCTGCATTATTTTCTTACATTCTATCCCTTCACATGTAACCACTCACAGCATACGCAGCCTGTCCACAGTGTGCTATCCAATCCACCACCTTTTATTCCTCTATCAAGGTTAATCAGTCTCAAGGACCTCAACAGCCACTCAGATGAGTAGAAAATATAATTTACTCTGCTGTTGCAGAGCAGTAGGATGCAAATTTGCAGACATTCAGGTTTGTAGCTGCTGTGTAGAGGTGCAAATCCAGATGAAGAAACAATCTGGGCTTTGTTCATCATTTGTTCCCTGTGCCAAAGGATGGTCTGGCCTGGCCTGCCCTGCCTGCCCAAGGGACACAGATGCACTGGGATACCTACAGGGCTGTCAGATGCCTCCTGCTACATCATCCTTGTTCCTGTGGTTGATGTTCCTGTGTGTCTGTGTCCAGACGCACTCTCAACTCCTTTGCCACATAAAGGGACATGAAAAGAGAAAACCAGGTAATGTTGTTTTACAGCAGTCCCACAAGCTTTTGCAAGAACATGCTGTAAGTGACTGTTCGTTTGGATTAGTTCATCAAAAGACCTTTGTAAGGTGCCCATTCTTTGCACATCAATAAAGAGAGGCAAGAGGTGGATTATTTTGATGCTGTGTTTGTTTCTGAGTTTGGTGTTTGTCCCCCATGAGCACGTAAGTATGGTGGGAGCTGCAGGTTCAGCAGGTTTTCCCACCTTAGGTAGCTGAGTAGGTATTTGTTGTCAACTATCACCCAGCCCACAAATGCCTTTCCTTGCTGCCTCTCAGAAAACCACAAGGCACAAAAATCTGCTCCTTGTGTCCCTACAGTGTCTTGCAGTGATATCTCTGACATGCTCTGACTGCAGAAACAATTCTGTCCTTTCTGGAACTCCATATAGCTCCACATCCCCTGCCAAGCTCTACACAAATCTTGCTCCAGCATTAATTCAACTAGAAAATACAATTTTCTGTCTGCTGTCAAGGTAGGAAGTTTTACCTTGGTTTTGTCAGGAAAGTATTTTCCTTCCATCCATGGACTCCATCCATTGCCAGCCTCCCTGCCCTATCCCATCCAGGGAGTCCTCTCCAGATCAGGAAAGATATACAACACTCACAACTGGAATACTTGGGGATTTTTTCATGCTCCACAGTTGCCAAAATAAACTCTCCATGAGATAGAGTCAAAAAAATCACTAACAGAGTGAGTTATGCTCTGATTGCTGCATTCCTCTCTGCTTTCCCTGGGGCTTGCTTGCTGCACAGCCCTTCGAGGAAGGGTTCTGCAGGCTGGGTTTGTTTGTGTACCCTTTTCAGGATTTAACTCTAGCAGCACCTTAAGGCAGCTCATGAATGAATGGGTGGATTAAGGAATACAAAATATGAGCAAACAGTGTTCTAAGCACAGCCCCTGATGTGCTTTATCCCACACTTGTTGGGCCAGGCTGAGGGCAGGGGGATGTATTTGTGACCCACCAGGCTCATGCTGCATGAAAGCAGCATGGGTTTTGAATTCCATGGGTTTTGAATTCCCCACTGTTTCATTTTACTGAGTTTTTCCTTCTCTTTCCCTGCACTGAGAGGAAAACCAAAGCTCTCTCATGGTCATGATGTTCCCTTTTCTGCATCCTCCTGAGTCCCCTCAGCCGCTCCCCAAGCATGTGGCCTGCAACCTGAGCTGTGGGCTATATGAGGCCATGCTACTCATCCCACTCACATTTTCTGCCTTTAGTCTCCACCTCATTCCCTTCCCTCACCTCTATTTGTTTTCCCAACTGATGAAAACATGGACAAAGCCTTTCCTCACCTGCAACTCTTTCCTGGCTAAAGCAGTCACTGAAAACACTTTACATGACCTGCATTACCCAGAGCTTCTCACATCATCATATTCAGCTTTTTCATTCCTGTGGCTTTAGTCACCTTTTCAATAGTTGCTGCACCCCTTTACACGTGTAGAGACCTGGCTGGCTGGTTCATTCATTCCCTAACCATCTTAATGGGTTTTTGGTGCTGTAGTGCAGTCTGGGCCACACTTTGTCTCTCTGGGGTGACATGGTGAAGGACCCACACAGTGTCACTGCTGTTGGCATCTCGTCTCTCTTCCCCTGGGAACTTCCAGCCATACGGGGACTTTTTGGACAATAAATTGTATTTTAGTGGCTTGAAAGACCATCCTATGGAGAGATGTCCCAGGTGTTTCTCTCTTCCACAGGCCTAATGTCCGGTGTTGGACCAATCTTATGACTCTATGTTCATTATATTTTATGGACATCTCCTACTAAAGTTGTGATTTAAAGCCTGAGGATTGAGATCACTCTTCTGTCCCTTCAGCAGGCTCAATACAGGTTTCAGGTTTATAAGGGCAATGCCCTAGCATCAAGTAAATACTAAAATCTACCTTGTGCTGGGCAAGAATAGCTTGGTGCCACATGGATGTGACAGTCACTCCCCTATCATGGCAAGGTGACCTCCTTAGCACTTTAATGCACTTAAATATGACACCATTCTTCTACAAACAGCTCTAGGAACTGACTGGAAAAGCATCTGCTTCCTGCTGTGGCCAGGCTGGGGACACAAGGTACCAGCTGGGGTGAGTGGCTGAAACAGAACCTGGAAACCAGGAAACCTGGGACTCTCTGGGACAGATCCCTTGGGAATACTCGTGTCAGGCACTCCTCAGTACTGCTGCCTGCAAGGAATGACTTTTGATGTGTTTCACAGCACAAACTCGCATCTCTCCATCAGTTGACCACATCCCCTACCTCCCATTCTTTCTTCCAGCTATTTATTTGTCCCAAATAACTTCCATGGCTGCTAGGGGAAAGGTGGGACAGCTGTGGAAAGCAAATCCCCCGTGGCACACTGAGAGGGTGCAGACCTGTTAGCACTGCCAGGAGCTCATTTCCACAGACTGTGCACACTCCCTGCCCAGAGTCTGCCAATTTATGAATTAAAACCTGTGTTCTGCAGAAAACATTGGTGTTGCAGCTGGTATTGGAACCCAGGCAAGGCCCTGCTGCCCCACACAGCCCAGCTTCCCTAGCAGTGGACACTTGCTGAAGCAGAGAGGTGGATTACCCTGCCTAAGAATGAAATTGCAGCTCACCTCTTTCCAGGGCTGGTTTGCCTGGAAAAGTCTTCCTTTCCCCTGAATTTGCCTTGGTTTGCCTGCTTTAATGGGAAAAGTGTTTTTTTGTTTTAATGGGTCATGAAAACAGTTCATGTCCTCTAAAGTATTAGGGCAGTTATAACCTCAAACAATGATATTTTAGTTTTCCATTAAACACCTTCATGTGCTGTTTTTAGGAATGGACAGTACAACCTATATAAAAACTTGAACTACACAAACATCAACTTTCAGAGTGGAAACAGGACAAGTTTCTAAGCACACCACAAGCCAGAAAAAACACTCTCAAATTAAATGGAAAGACAGTGGATTGTGCAAGCCCTTGGGAATATCCCGGATATCCAGTCACCATAAGGTAAATATGAATTGGAACCAAGATCAGGTTTACCTAATCTATAAAGATTAATCAAATGAACTCCTGAAATAATTCTGGGCTTTGAACATGGGATAATTAGAACCAAAGCAAGCATTTTGTTCCTCAAAGCTCATTTCCTTCAGCCAACAGATTTTCTAAGCCCAGGAGCAGAGTTGTGCCTGTAGTGTCAGTGGCTTTGCTAACAGCATTTGGGTTAAGAATCCATTTCTTGAGAAAAGAGCAAAAAGTTTTGAGCTGATAAAAAATTTCTGCTTATGAAAAAAGTATCTCTGGCAACAGCAAAAGAAGCTCTGAAGATCAAAATAGTGGTTCAGGAGCATGATCTGTCCTGAAGCAACTCTTTGAATAGTCTGAGGATTCTAAGATTTGCAAAGCTGAACTAATTGAGGTTTGTGACAGCACAGAGAGGCAAATCAGTGTCACTCCAGTAGGCACAGGAGGGTTACCTGAGGTGTTGAAATGTCTGAAACTGCCACTGGCAGAGGACAGAATACAGTTTACCACCCTGCATTTTCACCCATTAAATAGAGCAGTCATGCCACTCTGGCTGGCTCTCTCTGGTATGACAGTTAGACTGTGATATTTGCTAGTGGACCTGACTTCAAGAGGGAAAATACATCTCAAGTTTCCAGTTGTAACTATTTGCAATCTGAGATCCAAGCAGGAGCCCCTCAGCAAAGCATCTTCCTACAAACCAAGCAAGAATGCTCCCACCAATTATGTTTAACCAGTGTACAGGGACTGTATAAAAGGAAAATTAGAAACTTAACCAAGGCAAACAAAATGAATGGCAGATAGAAAATAAAAACAAATATGAAGGTCTAATTTTACGTATCACTGGAAAATTCCACCATCTCAAGTGTCAAGATCTGTGTATAAATTCGGTATAAGCAACAAAGAGCTGATTTTCAAGGCTGCTCTTGCTGTTTTTACCATTGCCATTTGAGCATCTTTATTTGGTTTAAAACTATGACACTAAGAATACAATAAGCCCATGAAATTAATTTTGACTGGATTTGACAGATTAGAAAATATACCTCATGCAGACATAAATCTGTTTTAGTACAGCAGAATGACATTAATTTTATTTTAATGCACACACACACACCAGTGCCTTGCTGAGCCCCAGAGCAGGAGGTGAGTTAATGCCAGTTCTGATGCACCCAGGGACACAGGCTATTATACAACTTTTTACACCATGTGACCCAAATTCACCAGCCACAGAATAGGTCATAGAAATTATTTGGTTTGGAAGGGGCCTTTAAAGATCATCTCCAACCCCAGCAAGCAAATTCAGTTCTGCGTCTCTTCTTCCATACTGACTGGTAGTTACAAAGGAAGCTATTGGGTTCTGCTGACAGAATTGAGTTTACCAGCGCCACAGGGCTGCCAGCCCTCTCTGAGGCACCACAGAGCAGGTCCTGTCTGAGATGCATCCAAAGGAGGAGGAGGCACAAGGAAATTGGGTGAGAAATTCCTGGTGTTAGTCTTTCTAATATAAATTATATCAATTTGAAAAATTCTGAGCAATTCATGCAATTCTCAAATCAGAGTTTTGGCTCATGGAACTTGCTATCTTTGCAGACCTGAAAGCAAAATAATAACATAAAACCTTCAAAAACTCACAAGGCCAGAAAGAACAGCAATAGCTCATGCTATGGCTATGGATATAAACTGGCCCACACTTCAGTGTGTAAAATCAGCTGTGTCTGCTCTATCAACATTCATTGAAGGAATCACAGGAAGTAAATAATGGGAGAAAAGTTTCCTATCTCTCATTAAATGCAGAGATTATTTAATAATATTTAGCTTTAAAAAGTTTACACACATTTGTGTGGGTTTTTTTCCCAGTTTGAAAACAAGCCCAGAAAATTTCATCCCAAAAGCTGAAAATTGTAACAAATAGCAACCCAAGTTAGAATGAAAACCATTATACAACTTCATCTTTGTTATGTTAATTTACAGCTCCTGTTCCCTTAGGCCTAGCAGAATGCCAGAGTCTGGTCTCTTATCAGTCTTTCCCCAGGACAAGAGGTTCCTGTGGTCCCTCATGTTTAGATATAAAACACAAGTGATTGAATTTTGGTTCAATTTTGAAACCCTGTGTGTTCAAGTCCTCTTCCTGTAGCATGGTTTAGAAAAGCAAGAGCCACCAGACTGACATTGTATAAAAGTTGTCTTTGCCTGAATTCATGAGCCTTGAACAGATGTGTAGGCACATCGAGGCATGGTGTGCACACAGAGAGGAAAACTGCACCATCATGAACATACAACATGCTATGGATCAGCTGTATACTTTATATTAACATTTTAACAGATAGATCTTGTGACATGAACTGCAATGAGGGAGAAGGGGAGCTGGTTAAATCTACCCAAGGTACCACGTTCATGGAGAAAAGTAAATTCTGGTTTATCACAACCCTACTGGTGCACTCCCAAAGACATCCACATCACACTTGCCTGAGGGAATTATCCTGTGCACATCTTCTGGGCTGCTCTCTCCTTGTCCACCAGACGCCTCCTGCCCCACCCTTCACTGGCAGCAGCAGGAGCACTTCACATCTCTGAGATTGCTCCAGGTGGAGGGTGCAACAGGGATGCACAGCCCCAGAGCTCTAAGATTGCTCCAGATGGAGGGTGTAACAGGGATGCACAGCCCCAGCCCCACCCTCAGCCCTTTGCCCATCACCTACACCTGGCAAAGGTAAAAATGCTCTGGGTTCACCATCTTTAAGGCAATTCTCCCCAGAAGCTCCCACCAGGTGTTTCTAATCTCCTCCTTTCCTCACCATGCACTTTATGTGCACACATTTGAATTAATGAAAAATGAATCAAAGCATCTGCATTGAGCAGGGCACAAGTGAGAGGATTGGGAGTGGAGAGGGAAGGGCAGGTGTGGAGCAAGACTGCAGTGCCTCCCCATCCAAGGGGGCAGAGAGTGAGTGGTGACTTGAACATCTGTTATTCAGCAGTGTGGCTTCCTCCTGAATCTGCAATTCACTCAGTCTTGTGTGGGAATTCCCACAGGACACATTTTGGAAGGGTTAGTGAATAAGTGTGAGCAGCTGTACATGCTCACTTTGAAAGATTATCCTTTCCTCTCCAGGACTTTACACATATTTAGATTTAACTCTATCTCATCATCAACTTTCTGCTATACAGGCATCCCTCTCTGGCTTTAAAATAACCATTGGCTGTTACATAAACACTGGGTTGATTTTTTGCAAGCAATTTAACTTGTTTCCCCCCACTTTTCCCCTACCTTTTGAACACAAGGGAGTTACCCCCTATGTGCAGCTTCCCAGCAGGTGCCTGGCCCCATCTGTTTGCAAACCCACATTCACAAAATCCAGCCCACATGCACTCAGCCTTGCTCCAGCCAACACCTCATGCAGTCTCTATGCTGAGTATTGCTTCCAGCTGCTCCCCCTTCCCTTCAGCTGAGGCACAGCCTTTTTTCTGCCCTTCACAAGGAGCTCTTGGTGCAAACTGGCTCATCAACCAAGTACTCTTGCTGCTGGTTGCCTCTGAGTAGCTGTGTTGCCCGACTGACAGGCAGCTATTGCTCATCCAAAGCATGTCTCTCAGCCATCAGAGACCTCCAAATGAAGTTTCTTCACCCAGTACTCAATGCCAGATGAAGGGTTGGGCGTTTTATCTTCCCATTTTTCAAGGACCTACTCAGGACCACAAGTGACCTTCAGCTGTGATAGTGCCACAATAATGGCAGCATTTGGAACTGCACACATCTTAAAAGCAAGTAAAGAAGACTTAAAATTGACTTGATTTTTTCACACTGCTTTAATCACACATGTATCTCAACAACAAAATATCAAACCCTAGATGTTTTGAACAGTACAGACTATTTCTGTTGGAAGGGACCTTCAACAACCATCTAGTTCAAGTTCAATTCAGAGCAGATATCTGATTGGGTGCTTCCTTTTTTTCCTTTAAAGCCACTTGAACAAAAATTACAGCACTGTGCTTTCTACTACACTCTGATCTTTCAAATACTTCACAGGCAAGCCCAAGAACACTGCAATTCCCATCACCATGTGCTGTGCCCACAGTGGACTGAATTTCATACAATCATAGAATAGTTTGAGTTGGAAGGGACCTTAAAGATCATCTAATTCCAATCCCCAGATATGGGCAGGGACACCTTCCACAAGACCAGGTTGCTCAAGGCTCCATCCAGCCTGGCCTTGAACACTTTCAGGGATGGGACATCCACAGCTTCTCTAGGCAACCCATTCCAGTGCCTCACCACCCTCACAGTAAAGAATTTCTTCTTAAAATCTAATCTAAACCTGCTTTCTGTCATTCTCCTTCGTCCTATCATGCCGTGGCCTTGTCAAAAGCCCCTCTCCAGCCCTCCTGGAGATCCTTTAGGTAATGGAAGGTGCTGTAACATCTCCCCAGAGCCTTTTCTGGGTTGAACAACCCCAGCCTTCTCAGCCTGTCTCCATAGCAGAAGTTCTCCAGCCCTTAGAGCCTCTTTGTGACCTCTTTTAGAACTTGCTCCAACAGCTCCATGTCCTTCTTATGTTGGGGGATGCCAGGGCTGGATCCCACTGAGATCCAGGTGGGAACTCAGCTGAGAGGAGTAGAGGAGAAGAATCAAACTGGGCTGTACATTGTATTTGTGGACTTAAAACCAGCATTTTATAGGAACTGTGGTAGGTGAGAGCCTGGCAGAAGACAAGCCCAGACACAGTGTTCCACCTTTAATCCAATTGCTGCAGGTGTTGGGGGGCACAAAAAGAGATGTTTCACCCCTAATGCCTCATGGCCCCCAGGAATGCCAGACCTTTGGGACAGGTACGGGTGTAGCAGGGCACTGGGACCATCCTGCCCTGAAGCCCAGGATGTAACATGAGATAAACATCACATAATTACTGTAATCCTGGGAATCTGTCCTGATTTACTCCCAGGCAGGGACTGGGCTGCACTCACTGCAATTCCCCATAACAGTGGAGAATTTGCTGCACACCAGGGTTTGAGCTCCTGATGAAGGAATGACCCAAGGCCAGCCTGGGAGCAGCATGGTCTGTTGGTCTTTAATTTGTACACAGCCCAGTGCCACTCAGCAAGAGGAAGGAGAGTGGGTCCCAGTGGCCGCCTGCCCCCATGAGAAAGATCTTCCTTCCTGAGGAATAATCACATGAAAATTCTCAAATTTTAGACCAAATTCTAAGCAGGAGTAATCCTGTCTCCCTCACACACATCTGTCATTCCATTTAATTTTTACTATTTTTTCTTCTGCAAAATATACAATAAGGCAAAAAAGTTATAGAAAGAGGTTTTTCTAAAGAGACCAATGCTGTGTCATTTCCTAGATTGCATTCTTTTCTTTCTCTGTCCTATTTCAGAGAAAGCCACTTTCTTATCCCTGCTGCTGCCAACCTCCTACTTACAAGAGAATGAATCCAAAATAAACTCATTAATTCCAGTGAAGATACATTGGAATTATTTCAATATAATTCCAAGAATATTTTTTTCCTGATACTCCTTAACCACTGCACGGATTCCTGTTATGCACTCAGATTTCAGTTCCAGTCTGTGTCCAGCACTCTTAGTAGCCCAATTAATATAAAAAACCCCTTAGTTATACTAGAAATTAAAGAAGAAACAAAGGCCTTGTCTCAGTTAACAGTTGGTCTTCACCTGAAAGAAAGAAAGTGTAAGGCTTTTCTTTCCTTCAATTTTTTAATTTAAAAAGAGACATTCATTAATTCATTAAAAAACAAAAAAAAAACCCAAAAAAAAAAAAAAGAAATCCCAAAAGAAATCCCAAACCACCAAATTAAAGCAAAGAAATAAGATTCTCTATAACAGCCTTAGATTTCAGCTTTATTTCCTAGCTCATGGCAGTGTGATGTGGGGAGATGCAGGCAACTGGACCAGGCTCATGTGAGGATAGTGAAAGAAACATTATTTTCGGAGGGGTAAGTTCTACAGTTCTGTAACCTCATTTTAAAAGCATAACTATAAAATGGAAACATTTCCATAATAATCATATTCCCAGCTAGGAGGATGTCAACTAAAGGCTTTAATTTCTTGGCTTTAACCTTTATCATGAAAATACATTTTTAAAAAATCAAAGGTAATAATCCACATGACCATTCAATCTAATATATTCAATTTACACCATTCTGAAATTTCCTGTAAGAATATTCAAACATGTTATTAATTCCTGTGTTGGCACAGGGCTCTGAAGTCCCCATTTAGTTCTCTTCTGTAAAAGATTAGGTGCTGAAATTTGTCCCACTTTTTATTTATGAGCACAATGCACTGCAAAGCACATAGGATAGCAGCAACAGCTGCATTTCAGCCACATGTGATCCCTATGGAAATTGGAATTGCTCAGAAGGACATGTACCAACACACAAAGAGAATTTTTTCTTCCTAATTACCCACCCGCATGCGGGAAGGCGGGGTGTGTATATCAGTACATCTCTGAAGGTTGGAGGAGAGGTAATACCCAGGATTAAAACTGTTACAGACACGTTATTTCTTGCCATACAATGTGGAAATATCGAAGTTCACACCCTGTTTTTTTGGAAGATCAAACCGAGTGGATGGCAGAACCTGCCTGGCTAAAAAGAGCCAGTTTGGGATTCATGCTCACTCACATGCTCACTATGCTGAAGAACTTGAACTGCTTTTTGAACTCCAATTTTTAATTCTTCCAAATTATCTTTAGGCTATCACCTTACAAAACCAGCAATTGCAAGGACACTGCACCACAGTGAGGATGAGGAAAGTGGAAACATCCCTCTGAACAAGTCACCACATTGAGGATGAGGAAGATGGAAACATCTCTCTGAATGAGTGGTGGGTGTTTTGGGACATGCCCTCAAAGCTCATTCCTATGCTCGATTTCCAGCCCTGCTCCTCCCAAATCCCACCCAAAGCCTGGGGACAGCTGAGCATCACACAGCATTTCTGCATTGCACATTTCCCATCTCAGAGAGTTTTATTTCCTCTTCTTCCCACAGCTCAGGACAGAAGAGCAGGGAGCAAGAGCATGTGATCAATCGCCTCTTGCCTCAAAATCCCTAAGCTTATGTCACTGAGGCCTTGGTGCATAAAAAGTTTGTCCCCAAAAGAATGTGGAGCCTGACTGACCACCACAGTGTGTCCCCAGAGCCACTTTAGTCCTCTTGTGTTGCTTTCATCTTGGTGGCGCACGTGATGAGCAGCTTCGGCTAGTTCATCTGTCACCTATGTCCATTCCCCACACTTTCCCTAAGATCTTGAGGGGGAAGGTGAGCTTTAGTCCATAACACAAGGCTGTGCAGAGAAGTCCACATCCATGGATGTGCTGGGTGTGGTGGTGGGAACTCTCTGCAGCTCTCCTGAAAGCACAGTCTCCCCACCTCGTTGTGACATGTCTCTCAAATATCTAAGAGCTTAGGTTGAGTGGGATGCCCACATTAGTGCTGATCCCTGTTTGAAACCATACTCCTGTCCCAGCCTGCTCTCACAATCTTGCCAGCTTTGCAGGAACACTGTGTCATACAGCCAGAATTCTAAGGAAGGGCCCCCAATGGTGTCTGGGGTGAAGCTGTGGGATGGAGTTGCTCTGATGTGTCCAATCCTCCCAGGAAATGAAGGGACTTCTTTATTATTGTTTTTAGTCTAGGTTATCTGTAGGGTTCTGTTGCCCTCCTCTTTCCCTTCCCAACCCACTGAACCTTCACTGGCAGGACAGGTCATGCTGCCAGGTCCCTTTTGTCTTCAGAGCTGTAGCAACCCTCTGGTGCTTCTGCATCTCGATATAGAGCTGGAAGTCTTTAAGGTCTTGGATAAACTGCTGGATCTAGGGTGGAAAAGAGAGATGGCAGAGCTCAGGGCAGGGATGGGAACAGGAGTCACAGAGGGGGTTGTTGGATATATCAGATGGCAAATGTCACCTATCAAACTGAGCAGCAAAAAAAGCATTTGCCTTGCTTGATCTGCACCACCAGAATGGACTTTTGTGGGTGAGCTTGAATTCAGGGCAAGGGTGAATAAACCCAATGCTGGCCATGGCTTGGTCTGCATCCTCTGCCTCAGCCTGCCTGGTTGCCACTCCTTCTGCCAGGCAAGGACCCTCCCCTACATCCTCAGAAGAGTCAGCTTTGCCTGGTGTGCCCTGCCCCTGCGCCATGCCTGAGAGAGAGCCCCTCTCTCAGGAAAAGGAAGGTGTCTGTAGGGTCTGGGGACTCTCCCCTCCCTTGGGGCAGTGGAGGCTCCTTACTGCTCCTCCTTCTGGCTTGGCTTTACCATGCTGAGCTGTATGCAGCTGGTACACTCCAACGCACTCCCCTGTGCTTGCAGCCGCAGGTTGGCGGACTGGAAGAGGTTGTGGATGGCCAGCTTGATAGTCCACAGCTTCCTGGTTTTCTTGGAGGTCCTGTCCTGGATGTCAGCCCAGCGAGCCTCCTGGAAGGAGAGGTCACAGGCAGCATGGGGACATGCCCTAGAAAGGTCATGCTTCAGCATCAGAGACCCTGGCTTGAAGACCCTAAGTTCCATGATCCAGACTGGTCTGCCATTCTTCCTTCTCCAACCCCATGGAGGGGGATGAAATTAGGGATCTCTTCCAATTCCAGAGTGTGGCAATGTTCCTCACTCAGTGTCACCAAATGTGGTGTTCACAGGGGTCCCAGTAGAAGGAGAGAGATGAGAATCTTGACTCCATGTTTCAGAAGGCTGATTTATTATTTTATGATATATATTATATGAAAAGGATATGTTAAAATTGCACTAAAAGAATAGAGCGAGGATTTTATCAGAATGCTAGAAAGGAATAGAAAAGAATGATAATAAAATCTTGTGTCTGCTCACAGCCTCAACACAGGTGGCTGTCATTGGTCCTCAAGTAAAAACAATTTCACATGCTGGGTAAAAAATCCTCCAAATCACATTCCAAAGCAGCAAAATATGGTGAAGCTGAAGCTTCTCAGCTTCTCAGGAGAAAAGATCCTAATGAAAGGATTTGTCATTAAATATGTCCGTGATACCAGAGACTGTTACTGGACTCTGCTGTGACCCCATGGCTGCAGGGTGAGCCATCAGCCAGACTTGACAGAGCCAGGCTTGGAGATCTCCCCCTGCCCACCCCACAATTCCTTACCCAGAGGGGGATGTCACTTTGAGCCTGATAAACACGTTGTTTGAGCTGCCCCAGCTCATTTTGGTACTGAAGCATCTCAGCTTCCTTCCGTGCTTTGTACTGCTCCAGGAACACCTTGTCTTGCTCAGTCAGCTGCTTGTGCCCCTGTTGTGACTGCAGAAGGTCCTTCCGCGTCCTCACCAGCAACACATACTCTGAAATGACTTCTGAGATGTCCTCAAACTGCAGCACAGGGTTCCTGGTGTTAGTGACGCTCTCAGCTTGCAGCTCGCATGTCATTTGGCACCCTGCCTTTACCTGGGCCAATGCCTCTCCCTCCTGAAAGATCTCCCACCTTCCCCAGCCCTAACTGTTCTGGGATTCTGTCCTTCCCAGTTGGTTCATTGGGCATTGCTGCATTCCGGGTGTGGTGGGCTCCCACTGTGCCACACCACAGCTGTCACTGCCACAGCAAGGGGATGTGCTGCACCTTTTCCCAGGTGAGCAGTGCTCTGATAAAGCACAAAGAGCAACTGCAGTGTCCAGAGTCACATCCCCAGGACTTGGGAGGCCTCAGCTGGGGTGGTTGGCATGTGAGTGATGTCCTGACATCCTCGAGAGAGAGCACAGCTTTTTGGCAACTGCCTGGGGACACTTTCTGGGCGACTTTTCCTTTCTCCCAAACAATTCATCTGACCTTAAACAGTGACAGAAGGGTGTCCCCATTTCCCTCAGCCTTAAGCTTTCCCCCCTTCTCATGGCTTTTCTTTGCTTTTCTCAATCTTCCACTTGCTGTTCTGACTCTCCTACTGTAACTCTGCTACCTGTGGCTCACCTTGGTTGCAGTCTGGTTTTTCCATCCCATCTGAGGTCTCTAGTTTGAGCAAGTGTCCAATGTCCTGGACTTACCCTACCGTCTCTAGTTTTGGCATTTATCTAAGTCTCTCCCCAAGGCTGTGATCTGTCTCACTTATGGCCAAACTCACCTGTGAGACCTCCACCACATCCTCCAGATATTTCTTGAAGATGGAGTACTTCTGCACTTTTTTGCAGAGTTTACAATGTCTTTTTCTGAGGGTTTCCAGTTCCATCTTGGCTCTCAAAAGCTCAGCATCCATTTTTAGGTTCTCCTCTCTCTGTTTTCTGTCTATCTTCAGAGCCTGGATTTGTAACTGTTCACATTTCTGGTGGTTTCCCCCAGCCCCACACATGCACATACAGAGGGAGGGAAAGGAAAGCAGGGTAAGATGGAGCTGGATTACTCACCAGCAATGGTAGGACATATCTTCAGGGAAGAGAGGCCAACTCTGGACCACCCTGTGAACATTTCCTCTCCCTGTTTCACAGGGCCATCCCTCTTGCATTGACCCTTTGGTCCTGGAGACCGGTACCCAGGATGGCAGACTGACTTTCAGACCTGCTTGGATCTGCACCCTGGAGACATCTGGATGTCAGCAGTGGGGACAAGGCTTACACCCTTCCTGGGGAACATTTGGGGCTGGCAGGAGATCTCACTGGTACAGTAAAAGCTCTTTTCCACCCAAGATTTCTCAGGCCTTCCCATATCCGTGGTACAAAACCTTGTGCCTTGCCAGTCCTGTTCCTCTCAACAGGAGTGCAGCCCAAAACCCTCTTCCCCAGGGGAGGGGAGGGGTTGTGGTGCAGCTCAAGGATCTGGTGTTACCTGCACAGCACTTCCAGATCTCTCCACGTGGGCTTTCAGCTGGGCCCTCCTGGCATGCAGGTCTCTCCAGCGGTCAGCAATGACTTTCATCCTCTGCCTGAAGGCCTGGCAGCACCACAGTGAGGGTGACATGGCAGCCTGCACCCAAAATCTGCCACCTGCCTCCCAAAAACTCCAAAAAACCACAAACCTCCCAGCCATGCACCAGTACCCACCCATCTTTCTCACCTCTTCTTTCTCTGTCATGACCTTTTCCATCTCTCGGACTTCTTTCTTTTTCCTTAAGAGCTGCATAAGTGAAGACTGGGAGTCCTCCTCTGTCACTCTGAGTTCCCTGCAGGAGGAGTTTTCCTCGAGGTTACACACTGACTCAAGTTCCTTGGCAGGGTGGATTGCTTGGATCCTTGGATTGCTCTGGATGTTGGACTGTGTCCCGGGTAGGGTGATGGGGCAGAGTCCCCCAGCACCACCTCAGATCCCATCTGGCAGCACAGCATCCCCTCCCCACCCCAGCAGCATCCCAAGGCAGAGCAAGGGGGTGTTACAGGGAGGAACAGAGCTGGGCAAGGGGGTACAAGAGGAGGCAGAAGTGATAGACATAAGGCAGGGGGGTTTCCCATGGTGAGGGACAGAGGGATGGAGGAGGCAGCAGAAGAGGATGCAGGCTGGAGGAAGAACCCCCTCACCTGAGGAAGGATGGGAGTTTCGCCTTGCACATCCTGAGGAAAAGGGCTGACATCTCCTTTTTGCTCCAGGTCTCCATTGCTCCAGCCACCAGCAGGAAACAGAGCCCAGGTGCTGCCAGCACGGCTTCTCTGCCAGCTCAGCTCAGGGGCTGCCCCTCAGCCCTGTGGCTCAGTGTGGGAGGCACCAGGCAGGAATGAGCCTGGGAGCCTCTGGCCTCTGCTTTCCTGAGACCTTCCTTGGCCTCTGCAGCCCTGAGGCTACTCCAGCCCTGGAGAGAGGCCCTGTGGCTACTCCAGCCTCTGGGAATGTTTACTTGGCAACTTCATAGTTGCTGGGCAACAGAATGTTCACTCAGAATTAGGGGGACTGACCACCCTGTGCAGGACCAGGAGTTATTAAATTCCCTTCCTCACATCTCTTAGGGTTCTTCCTCTGCTATAACTTGAGCTCTGCTGGGTGTTTCAGTGCCCTGACAGCCACATTCCTCTGTCCCAGCCCTCAGGGCACAGGGCTTGCTCCTTCTATCCCCATCACCAGATGGAAACACCATCTACAGGCACATCCTTGGGGATGTTTGACCACTGTACTGCCATGGTGTAGTGCCCTTCCCTCACAGCTGAGCTCACTGAGATCAGCTGCACAGCATTTTCCCTCCCCTAAGCAAAAAACATCCCCTGGGCCCTTCCTCTGTTGGGCCTGGCAGCTCCTGTGCATGGCTCTATAAACAGTGGCTACTCACTTCGTAAAACCAACAAATTTCTCCTGCCTGCTCCCTGTAGGGGTCTCAGCTGCTGAGGTACTAGTCATTGGTTTCTCTGGGTCTGAATTGAAGGCACTTGAGACAGTAATTCATGTTCAGACTCAGGTGTTTATTTTTTCTTATCAGTAAAACAGTTTCACTACTGTGAGTTCTGCAGTTTTTCATTAGAAGGCACAAAATTACCAACAATCTCTTGTTACAAGGGCTTTTAAGACTAAACTATCCAATTAAGAACTGACACCTAGATTATTTTCTTTTTTAACCCAATAACTGATCCCACAGATCCCACAATGCAGACTTTCCTGCCCAATTACAAAATGCCACCCAAACCCAAGAAGAAGAAAAAGGAAGAAGCAGCATGAAGAAGAAACTCAGGACAACACCCTGTGCCCCCCATCTTGCTTCCATCCACAACACACTAAAAATCCCAAAACCTAAATTTCTCACCAAGTGATCCACCTACACTACTCTCTATAATCTATTTCACACTTTTGTGGATTCTAGGCCACCTTGAAGTTTAGGAAATTTTCTCCATGAATGGGTGTCCAAGTCAGTGCTGCCCTGTGGGTCAGGGCACCCCGGAGCAGACAGAGAAATATTCCCAGTGCCCTGCATTTCCCCAGCTCCCTAATGGGCTATTTAAATCCTCCCATTCAAGCAGGTCAAACTGTCACTCCCTGAGGCTGGCTTTCAGTTTCCAACTTCCCTTCTTCCCCTTCCTGAAGCCCAGGTCTTCCTGCAGGAGGGTGCCCAAGCTTTGGTGTGTTGATGCCCGCCATGCATTGGGCACACTGATACAGACAAATTAAACAGATTTAATGAGTCCTGCAAGTCCTAAAGTCCTGCAAAAGCACCAGGCCCATGTGCACGTGCTTCACTTTCAGAATCTAACAAGGAGAATGCCTCTTCCATTCAAAAGGACTTTTTTTTCTCCTGTTAGTTAGGATAAAAGCTCAACCTAGAAATGAGCTACAGGGATTGGGCTGGATAGTTGAAGGGCTGATAGTCAGATTGGAGGAGTTGCTTCAGCTGGGAGAAACCAGCACAAACAGCCTGTCTATCAGCCTGTCCTGCAAGCTCCTCTTGGAGGTTTTACTCTCACTCATCCCTGTGCAACATCTCTGCCTCCACCAAGATTTGCTCCAGTGACAGAAAAATATGTGTTTGAGCAGAGAAGACCTAGGAACAGCTGGGGACATCATCTGGACCCCAACACTCTCTGCTAGAAGTGCAGTTTCTAACCTTTCTTTGCACTAAAGTTGTGGACACTGGAAGAGGAAAATTCAGTCTTGGAATTCTTCAGAAATATTACAGGCTAAAGACCACACACCAGCATGTTGTGAAGGACAGGCCGTAGCTCCAGCCTCAGCATGGATGACTGGTAGGAAAGGTGGTGTCAAGAAACTCTGACCAGTGTCAGGTTCTGGGTTTTTTTAATTTAGAATTCTATAAATCTTCTCTTCTGCCTCCAAAACACCACTTTTTTCTATCAAACCCTTGCAGGCAACCAGAAGAATTAAAAGGCATTGACTGAGCTGCTGGTGTGGAGCCTGTGTGATGCTGTAAACATTAAGGTCACTGCAATGGGATGTCCCATGCCACCACTGGCTTTGCAAACTTCCCTAAACATCAGCTTTCAGTTTGCTGATCCCATCTGTCCCACACACTTTAGATCCAGAAACTTTCCCCTGAGCTAAAGAAACTGCCCTGTGCAGCACCCCAGAGCACCTTCAAAAGACACTTTCCAATCTAAGAAAAACTTACTCCATGTTAAAAGCAAGCAAGCAGCATCCCACAAGCTGCCCACAGAACCTCAGCCTATTTTATTACCTTCCTAACAATTTTATCTGCTTTGGATAAATAGAAGCTCTCCTGACAAGTGGAAAGGTGTCTGGATGGAGAGAGCAGGTTGTTCCAGGGACCAGCTGGTCCCCCAAGTCCTGGTTCTCTCTCCCATGCTCTTCAGCATCTCGCTGGGAAACTTCCCCAACTGGGACACAGTTTACTCTGCCAGGGGCTGCAGGAGAAGCTGCTCGCTTGCAGGTGGAGGCATGTCAGGAGAACTGCCAGCAAGGCATTAAGCAATGACCAAGAAGCAAACAAGAGTGCAAATGGCCACCAGCTGCAGCAGGAGCAGTGTAGAGGAGCCAGATAATATCCTACATCTGCTGTGTGTTGCAGCAACCCCAGCTCCTCCTCTGCTTTGCTCTGCCCACATCTCACACCTCCATGGGGCTGTGGCTGGGATTTGGAAATCTAAGAGGTGGGAGTTTTGCCTTGGTTTGCTCTGGTGTGTTATCACAGGCCCCTGGGAATATTTGGCCACAAACAATGACCAGCTGCCCTCGCCCAACCCAACTTTTGGCTGGCAGGCAGCATGACAACACATCACCTGCAGTAGTTCTCACCATCACAGCCTCTTCCTGTAGGGAAATACAATATAAGAAAATAAAGGCAGTGTAGCAAGTAATCTTACCCCATTAAGGAGTTGCAGCTGAGCCAATTATCAGAGATTGGGAACAAGCCTGATGTTAACAGGCCACAGCTGTAGCCAGTCAGAAGAGTGTTATAAAAGAGTGGATTGGTTGGTTGGGGGAACTGGAGTCAGTGGCTGCTGTGAGGACAAGGAAGAGTCAGTGCCTGGAGGAGCTGTCTGTGAGAAACATCAAGGAGGTACAAAACTGGCAATATGGAACCCTTGCAATGTAATGACAATAGAACTCTTGTGATATATATGACAACATCTTCCAGTAGCCAAAATCTCAGCACTGGCAGAGACAATGAATGGAAATCAAGCTTACACATTCCAGACACATGGTCAAGCAGCCTGGGGCACCACGCCATAGAGGAACAGGTATGGGGACACACGAGTGGCCACAACTCTGCTTTGCCCACAAGCCCATCCTGATGCTGTGGCCTCCAAGGAGAACCAGTCTGAAATGGGGCAAACCAGGCTCTTCTCTGCTTTGAGCTCTACTAAAGAGCAGATTGAGCCTGATTCAGTTGTTCCTGCCATTTCTTCCTCACACCTTTTTTGGACACTTCTAGGGCAGAGGAGCCCATGGAGTTACAGACTTGGTGTTGATCCTGCTTGGAGCTAGAAGTCAGAGTGAAAAACTCCAGAGATCCCTTCCAGCAGGTCCCCTAAGTTACCCTACAATTCTGATAACTCCCCATTAGTCTTGCAGCCCATAGTGCCACCCTTGGCAGGAAAAGCCCACCCCAGTGAGGACAGGGGCATTTGGCAGCCCTTTCCCCACAGTCTGGGCATGTGAGGCAGGGCTTTCCTCTCAACCCCTGGTACTTCTGGAGTCTCATGAATTTTTATCAAATGCTAACAATTTAAATCCTTCTCACATATGTAGAAACCTTGCCATGAGTCTGAGCTTTATGGAAGGGTTGTTTTGGGTTTTTTTAACTTTATAATAATTTTCATTTTGCAAGTTCATAAATCAACTCTTCTTCCCTGCTCTGCTCCACACCTCCTGTCTGGGTGTGGCTCTAAACAAATGAGACCCTTGAATGAAAATTCACTTTTTTCTTTTCTTTTTTTTTCTTTTTTCAAGACTTGCTCATGTCTCCTCAGCCTCAAATATTTCATGCAGGTTGTGCCATGTATTTCACAAGCTAAGCCAAGCAAAACACTGCCTTCTATATACACAGCAAAAAAATGTTTTTCAGGCTCAAAGCATTTCTGTCTTTGGCAGAATCTTTTCTCAAAGCATACCAAAGAAAAAGTATGGAAATGAAATACAAAGAGTGGTTAAAATAATATTTTGGGTAGAGATGAGCCCAAACCAAACCCCAGATTAGAAAGCCAGATACCCCCCTAGATACCATGCCTAAAATGAGGAGGTTTGTTGTGATACTTGGAGAAAAACTGGAAAGCATTGCAGGTCTCCCAGCGAGTTTAATTTCCTAATTGAACTTATAAAAGACTTAACCCCTACCAGGCCTCACAGCTAACACAGGTCCTTTTATATTTACACCACAGATGATATTTAGCCAGGCTGGCCCTGTGTGGATGGGCTGTGGGGAGGCAGATGGGGGTCTGGCATGGCAGAGAGGATCCACAAGGCAAAGGGGCTCTGCTGAACCTGGGCAGGGGACCCAAAGCTTCCCTGGATTTCAGTGTGGTTATTTCTGCTATTTGGATCCAGCCCTCCACTGACGTGGGCACAAGCTGTGGTGTAATTTGGGGTTTCAGACCCAGCATTTAGGACTGGATCCAAAACTTGAATGGAAGAAATTTGGGAAAGAGGCTTTTAAGAGTTTAATTTGAAACAGAAAACCCATGAAACTATTTTTGCCCTGGTCTTTAATTGAACTATTTTTTTAATCCCCTAGTATGCCTGTGCTCTTCAGGCATCCAGCAGCAATGTCTCAGTATTAAATAGGACACTTTATGCTATAGGAGTGATGGATGACTGACAAACTCAGCTCCCTGTGAACCCACTGCTCTGGAGAGGTGAACAAAGAGCATGTTACAGCTCTGTGTGTGCACACAGCAGCAGCCACAAGGAAAGCTGACTGTAAGGAAAGCCTATCTCAACAGCAGATTTCAGGAGGATAATTGTACCTGCTAATCTATAAACTCTCTCAGAATCTGATAATGCAATTAGAGGCATCTTTACTTTCTGTATCCCAACAGAAAGTCCATGTACGTGACTGTAAATAGGACAGTTTAATAAAGTGTGTTTTACTCTCTGGTTTAATATTTTTATAAATCTTAAAATAACCTTAAAAATATTTGTCCTAGTACTCAACAGGATTTGGGCTTGTTTTTCTATCAATTTAGTGGTTGTAACACAGGTCTTAAAATAGAGGGGGAGGGAGAGTGTTGTTTTGCTCCAGAAGCTGAGTGTGTACCCAGCACGTCAGCCCCATTGTACAGAGCTCCTGCCACCATCAGCCAAAACCATCCCAGCTCCCTCCCAGATAAGGAAGGACATGTCCTCTGCTCTGTTCCATCCTATACTGTGCCAGGGCTGCTCCTTTGGTGCCCGCAGCACAGGCATGTGTCCAAATCCTCCCCCCATCTTCAATAAGCCAGGTAGCTGCACCTCTGTTCCTAAAACAAGGACTTGGCTGAAATGCTGAATACTCAGTGGAGCACCTGCTGCTAGGCAAAAAGAGACCTCTTGGGCATGAAGGGTCCACAGTGCAGGAGAAAGAGCTTATTAAATTTTTTTTTTCATGTGAAATATTGTGGTTTTAATGTTTCAGGTTGTTGAATCCTATCCCAGCTTGACACTTGTTGGCTGCAGGGCTCGCATCCCACCTCTAATGCATGCAGCTGACCCAGCACAATCCCAGCTCTGCCCCTGCAGTGGTGCCAGCATCTCCCTGCTCCCCTCACCAGATTCTTGCTGCCACTGATGTACAGGGACAGATTCCTGTTCCCCTCAGCCTTCCCAAGCAGTTTTGGGAGCTGCAGGCATCCAGGCTCAAAAGCAAACTCTGGAAGGTGATTTTGTAGCAGAGAATGTTCCTGGACTCCATCAGCAACATCCTCAGACTCAGCCACCTTTCAAAAAGACAAACTCCATGAACACTGCTCTCATATACATACATGCACACACAAAAACAGTTATTAGCTTAATAGGGTGAGTATCAAAATGCAACAATAAATTATCTGACATCTTTATTGCTTAGAATGACAGATTCAAACAAAGCTAACCCTTTAATTATGTTTATATAATGTAATTTGGCAGAAGTCATAAAGCACCCCTTTGGCAATGCCAGATTAAATATTTTACATTTGCTTGGGCAGCACATTATAAGACTGGAAGCAGTATTTCTGCCCAGTGCTCTGCAGCAGTGTGGATAAGAAGGCACAGAGGTTCTGGTCCTGAGATCAAGGGACCCCAACCCCATATCCCACTTTGTAGAGCTCCCCTTTCCACCCTCACATCCAGGAGAATGGCACCACTGGCATTTGCCAAGACCAAAACAAAAGGCCCTGCTGATGCCAAGGGCACCAGTGGTGCCTGTGTTATTGCTGCTGGGGTTTCCTGGGCCCCTCACCTCTCTGCCCACTGCAGTTTCTCTGAGTCCTCCTTCTGTGTAGAGCAGGAGTAGGGGTCCCACATTATGCCACAAACATTTTGGGCAGTGGTCCTTCACGCCTGGGATTTCTGAGAGAGGATGAAGCACCATGAGCTGCTCTGCAACAGGGCAGGGAACAGAGAGCAGTCTCCATGTCCAGATTCCCAGAGCCCATTTGCCCATCGCTCCTAAGAATCTTCCCAAGAAAAGTGAGTTCCCACATCAGGCTTCTGTAAGAAACTCCCCAAAGATCCCACATTTCAAGCTCCATGACTCTGTTCATCGCTGTGGAACTAGAAATGCTTGTTCCCTCTTTCAAAAGGATGCAAATTAACACTGCCCTCCCTCCCAGAACAGGTCCCATGGAGCTGCCCCTCCACTGCCAGCACATCAGGAATGTAGATGGAGATGAAGTCAGAACAAAGCCCCTCGAGATCCAGGACAGCCACTCTGCAGGCTCCCCTTCCCGAGGGATTTTCCAAGAGTCGCCACCATCGTGCTGGGAATCTCAGTTTTGACTCTCAGCCCTCTGAAATCCACATGCCTGCTCTGACCATGGCCACCTACTCCAACATTTCTAAATTCTCCACTGCTAAGGACCACCCTTCTTCTAGAGAGGTTTATCTGGCTTGGTTCTGCTGCTACAGTGGTATTCACAAAATTGATTTTCATAAGTAATTACAGCACAGCAGAATCCAGTGCAGGGAGAATGTGGTTATGTCCTTCTGCAGCCAGTGGGATGGAAAGCTGCATTCACAGTGTGCTGAAGCAGCCAGAATAAATTTACTGTAGCCCTGCTACATTTCTTAAGTTCAAACTGTTACACACACACACACTTTGCCCGGCATACTCTTTGTATAATGTAAAGTAGGTATCAGTTTCAATTGCTCACTATGAACATCAATTTGGATGCTGTAAGAGGTACCTAAACTTCTCTTCACTGTTAAAATTAAGTGATGTTTGTGAAGATATCAGTAATGAATGAGGATACAGGACAGATAGCAGGAACTTGAACTCCTTCAGTAACATGTAGAGCCAAAGGGTATAGACTAAGATTCAAAATTTTTTAAAAAAAGCCAACCTAAAAAAAATTCAAGGGGTCCACAAAACAATGTATAATATACAATTCAGAACAGAACTTTGCCTAATGTAAAGAGACAAGACCTTTGGAGCACTAAGCAGAGCAATTTACAATTTCTGGAGTATGTCATGTTTGCATCAAAGTTTTAATTACAGAATTAATAAATCCATCCAGACAAAATTTCTTACGGTGTGCAAAAAAATAAGTCAATTAAGAGAGAATAGGCATTATGAAATACTTCCCTTTGCACAAGCACACAGGCTTGCAAATCTCATTGAAATTCTGTTGAGTTGCATTGCCCACACAACTTGCAATCTTAGCAAAAGCCACACAAAAGGCTTCCCTCTTCCCTCCCCATTGTTTACAAGAGCGTTTTGGGAATGGGGCATATATTGCTATGCAGGAAGGGAAACAGGGACAGGAGTGAAAAGCAGTTTGTTGAGCTAATAAAACAGCAAGCCTTCCATTTGTTTCCTCAGTCCTACAGAGCCGTTCCTGTTTAAGACTTACACGCTCCCCTGTTCGCAGAGCTGGTGACAAACATTTTCACTGCTGACTGTTAAAGCTTGTGGGCTGGCCATGTTTTAACTATGAGAATGTTTCACAGCCATTATTGATGGCCGTGGCTTAATTCATTATTTAAGAGGTTGATATATGACAACAAAGGGACAGAAAGCCCTAAAGGGACCTGTGGTACCTAACTTGCTAAACTCCTCAAGAGATTCCAGCAACCCCAGAAAAACATGAAATTCATCTAAATTCAGGGGACTCTGAAGTTTGCAAGGCATTTGGCCAAAAGCAACCCAAATATTTTCATATTCCTTTACATAAGGTTACCAGTACTGCCTAATTACGTGAGTAATAAGAGACAACAAAGTCTCCTTCTCACACACTCAGAACACTCTTTCATGCAGCAAGGAACGGTATATATAAAATAATTAGGACGGACATCAATGAAAGCAAGAAGGGGCATGAGCTTGGAAAATCTGCCAAACCACTGGGGCTTCTGGCAGAACACCCTGAATGTCTGGGATCTACTTATCCAAATGTGGGCATCAAAGTTTTCCAGGGAGACAGCCCATGCAGGTCAGCAGGCACGCAAGAGCACAGGACAGCAGCTGCCTCCTGCTGCCCCTGCAGGTGAGCTTCCCACTCCAGCTCCAAGGCAGCTCTGGCAGCGAAACTGAACACAGGTGAGACAAATTCTGTAACAAATTGCTCAGGAAAAAAGGTATCAGAGATTCCCATGCTCATGTCCCAGGAAGTGGAGTTGCTCTGGCTCCATCCTGACACTTCTAGGGGGGCCATAGAAATTTCTGGAAACACAGGTATATACAGATGGGAAGAAAAGCCCAGGTGTGCAGGAGTTCATTGTTTCCCCCTTCTCCAAATATTCAGATGAAGTGAGTGAGGAAAAACCTAACTTTTCTTGGTTGTGACCTCAGACCATCAGCTGTGTAATGCTGCAGCTGTGTAATGATGCTCCAGCAATTTCCAATGCCAATTCTCTGAATCCCATTGAAGGCAAAGAATACCTTCTGCTCAGCAGAAAGGGCTGAGTGTCACCTCCAAACTGCTTTTCTTGCCTCTTGGAAATCCTAGTTTAGTCCTTCAATATTTTCCGTTTACTCCCTCACTGTGCTCCTATTGAGGAGGAAAGAGAGAAGGGATAAAGAGTTCAATCTGGATCTTCAGCTGATTTCAATAGGACAGTGATAATTTGCAAGAGGGCATAATGCCACCAACAGGTGAACTCAGGTTTTTTCTGATTTACACCAGGGATGAGATCCACCATCAGCAGGTGCCCTCCTCAATCACCAGATGACTTCAGGGTGATTTATTTCTGAACCCCACATTCACACCAGAGTAACAGGAGAAGGTGTTCTCTTCTGCAAAACCTCATCTTTTTTTTGTGTGGTTTTTTTTTGTGTACCTGGGGACTTGGTGAAGCCTCCTGAAGGTTTTCAGGAGAGGAACCAAGAAAATAACTTCTCTTTTCCACAATAAGTTCCTTTCCACAGGAGCAAGACTTTGAACACAGCACCAGGTAAGAGGAAGGCGTGCTGAATCCTGCAGCTGAGCTGGTGGAGGTCACAGGAGGAAACTGGGGCACTTCTTTGGGCTGTGCAATCCCTTCCCCAAGCACTCACACACCACCCTGGTCTTCCAGGGCAGCCTCAGCAGAAAGACCTCCCATGCAGCAGTACTCAGAGCTCAATGTCTGAACAAAGTTATATTTCTTTGTTCAGTCCTCAGCTCAGTCAGACCTCCCTTCCCCTTTTTCCTCACTGACTGGCACGGTGTGCCCAGCTGGTCTGGCTCAGGGCAGGCTCGGGTGGGTGGTCACCCCCTGGCTGAGGCAGGGGTTTGCTCCCATGCCCGCAGCCATGCCCAGCCCCAGCACTCTCTGACTGTTGGGAAATTTGCAAACCAGAGAATTGTAGGACCTCTCCAGGGAAAGCACTTCTGGCACACCCACACGCTCTCTATGCAGCTGGAATTAAAATCAGGTTTTATTTCCCTGTCTGGGTCAAGCAGAGTAAATCATCACTTCCCTGGTAAGCACAGAGCCTGGGCCAGCAGTGCCCAGCAATGAGCCCTAGTGACAGGGATCTGTATCCACAGCAGTGAAAGATCTCCTTTCACCCACAGTGTGTTTTAGCCTGTCCCTTCTTCCCCCACCCCTGCATGTTTTCTGCTTATAACAATTAATTGCTTCATTGCTGAAGGCAGCGTTTAATCCTGCAAGCATAAATTCTCACGTACAGTGATGTGATCAGTGAGGCTTGTGGGATTAAATCCTTGGGTCCACCAAAAATTTTCACAGGAGTGTAATTATAATCAGACATGCAGCTACATGAGTGTTTCAAGAGAAGCACATGTGCAATTGCTTGTGATTCGTTGCAGTTTTCAAAACCAGAAAAATTGTTCAGGATCAAGTTGAGTTGCCTGGGCAGAAGTGCACAGAATAAAAGTGCTTAGAGAAATCACTTTTAGGGATTCTCCTGTTGGTCCTTTACCTAGTGTGCCTTCAGACCTCAGGTCCTTTCTGAAGAAGTGCCTTTCCTCCACCAGGCTTTGCCTTGTTGCTTTCCTGACCTGAGCCCCTCCTGCCACCTCCTACATCAGTCCCAAACTTGAAGTTTCAGCCAAAGACACTAAAACTTTTATCTGCACATCTCGCTGTTTTTTCCTTACAGCCCAAAGGGCAAATAAGCACAAACATGAAGTTAAGGCTTTACTAATGGCCTGTGTGTTCAACTGAAACAACCCATCAATGCTAAAATTGGGAGGTAAAGATCCTCATGATATCTCTGAGATCTCCTGCCTGGGACAGTGCTTCCTGTGGCTCAAGAAACAGCTTCTTGTCCTCTCCTGAGGGCACATATCTCCCACACTTTGTTCAGATCCCTTCTGATTCCTCTGAAGCTGTTTCTTCTTGGGGTGATACCCCAGCCTGAGGCAGCTCCTGGCTAACTACAGCCCAAACAAAAGGCAGTCACGGCAGGAGGGAACGCACAGGAGGAATTCCCACCAACAACATAGTTTATCATAGCAAGAAGAAACCACTCTTGAAAGATGTGTTCCTCACAGCAGAGCCTTTTGCAGAACCTCTTCAGCCAGTCACTGTCCCTTGTTGCCCCCTGCATCCCCAGCAGCTGCTCCTCACCCACTACCCAGCTCTGCCACCAAAAACTTCCACATTAACCTTCTCCCATCACTGTCCCAACTGCTGCACTTACAAGAACCTGGCGGTGCCAGCCCATGCTGTGCCTGGCCAGGTGCCTAATGCTCAGGCAACCTCCCAGATGCTTTTGATCCACATTTGCAGCTGCTTATAGCATTTCCCTGTGAGGGCAGCTCTGCAGAAGCAGCCCTGAGTGCACCCCTGCTGCTCTGGGGCTTGGGGCAGAGCTTTCTCCAGGTGAACCCGCTGGGGATTGCTGGATGGATGAGACATTTCAGCTGGGTAGAGCCCCACTCTCTCTGCTGCTGCTGAGAGCTGCAGCTCTGGTGAACACTTCCTGAGACCTGTGGCTCTTGCGCTGGGCTCTTCTTCAGCTTCACAGAAGGAATCCGACCCTTGGGGTCACTCTTCCCCCCTAACCCTGGTGTTGGACCATCAGATGTAAGCCATGGACTGGGCAGTCTGCATTTTGGCTCCCTTCATGAGGTCACAAAAATAATCAGCTGCACCAAGTTATGCAAAAATCTCACTAATTGATGAGCTACTGCAAGTGGTGACTTCCAGGTAAGACAGACCTGTAAGGGGCTGTAGTGAGATGGGTGTTGGACTCTTCCCTCAGGTAATAAGTGACAGGATGAGAGAAAATGGCCTCAGGTTGTACCAGGGGAGATTTAGATCAGATATTAGGAAAAATTTCTTTGCTAAAAGACTTGTCAAACATTGGAACAGGCTGTCCAGGGAGTGCTGGGGTCACTGTCCCTGGAAGCATTCAAAAAGCATTTGATGTGGTACCTGGGAGCCTGAGTGCACAGCCAGCTGCAGATGGACTGAAACTATAATGGGAATAAGGGGAAACCTCCCTCCATCACACAGATTTTGCCCCCTGCTGATGGTATCACCAGCAGCCTGTTTCATGGACTATGGGTAAAATCTTCAAATCAGACAAGGAGCCAACTAAGTTTGATTTAATAGCAAGCAATTTGCTTAATGAAACAGAGTGCCAAAGCAGGAAATATTCAGCCTTCTTACTAGAAACACAATACTAATTAAAACAAGAGTAATGAAAGAGGAAAACATGTTTAATGTTTCTCCATCAGTCTGAAAATAATTTATTGTTTAGATGCTTTTAGAAATATTTGCTCCCTTCAGACCATGCTGGGTTTTGAATCAAAATGGACTGAGATAATCAGTATTTAAACCTTTACATAGAAGGTTTAATTCCAAATCCACAAAAATACGCTTAAATATCACCTCTCCAGTTATGCACTACATAAAAATTTTGCTTTCTTAAAAATAGAATTATTTCTGTACTGAGTGGCAGCTGCTTGCACAGTTGGTTCTACTGAGGATTTATGCCTGGTCCAGGCAGAGGAAAGGAGCCTGGAATTAACCTCTTGCTCTCTGCTGCTGGTAATTACCTTTGCCACAGAGCAGAGAGCACCAGGAGCAGAGAATCCAAGCAGGGCCCTGCCATCAGCAGCAGTGAAATAAATCAAGATGTGACAGCATGAAGGGACAAATAAATCACCAGAAGAGAGGTGACATGGGGAAGGACAAGAACTATGAGCAATACAAGCAGATGAGTTTGGGGCCAACGCCAGCTGTGCAGGAGCTGTTTTTGTTGGCATCAGATGAACATCTGGATTTGAGCTGGGTTTGAGGTACAACCTGTGCTTTGAGGACAGGAAAAATGAGACACAGAGAAATAAGTTTGAGTTCCCAAGACCTCTGAGGGAGCAAGACACCCTGTTCTTTGTCTAAGCAAGGTTCCCACAGAGAGTTAGTACTAGAGCTAGAGACAGTTCAAAGGCATCCCAGAACTTCCTCTTCTGACAGGAATTTACTTCATCCTTTACCTTTCAAATGTATCAGAAACATTTATACAGAAAAAACTTATTTTTGAGCTTCTGCTGTACTTTTTGAAGAGAGAAAGAAGTCTCTATTAAGATGTGTTACAGATATTATTAAGGAAATGTCCTAAGAGAAGTTACTCGGTTGGAAAGTAACACAGAGAAGGCATCTTCCACTTAAAACAATACATTGGGTATGGGGGAAATAAAGAGAAAATCTGGTTGTTTGATGTTTTATTTTGATTGGTTGGTGGGTTGGTTTGGTTTGATTTATGTTGTTGTTGTTTTATTCTCTTTTGTTTTGAGGCAGAGAGAGGGAAAAGCAGAGAGGGATTTGGCTGTTGAGGGTAGTAGTGGTAAAGATGCCTCAGTGCTCCGCTCTTGGTTTGGAAAGACAGGGGTGTGCTAAGGAAGGCAGGAGACTCCCCTAAAATGGAAAATGTAAACCCCCTCCCTCCAAATTGCCAGAAATTTTAAATTAAGGAGCACTCAGGCAAAAATATGGGAATTAGAGTTCTTTATTAGGGAAGAAAATAAAAAGATAAAATAAACAATGCAGTAAACCAAAACAGCACTGACAGAGTCAGAACACAACCCGACACCCTGTGGGTCAGGGTGTTGGTAGCATCCAATTGGAAATGTGACTGCAGCCCTCCTGGAGTGTCAGGGGTGGTTCTGCTGGAGCAGGCATCCTGTAGAAAGGTGCAGTCTTCCTCTGAAGATCCAGTGGAAGAGGAGCTGTTCCTCTGGGAAATACAGTGGAGAAGGCCATGCTGGTGCTCCAGAACCTCAAGATTATATCCAGGTAGGAATGCTCGGCTCCTCCCTCTGGGCTCACATCTCCCAATGGGATGCTGTTTTCTTATCAGTCATGAAGTGACATTCAATGGCCTGTTATCAGCAGATGTCTCCCAGGAGGGAGGAGTGGTTGTGGAAGAGATAAGGAAAACTGCCCACTGAACAGAAGACAACTGCCATAGAGATGGCAAATAGAACACAAATTGTTCGGCAATCCAGGACAGCTCCCTTGTGACATTTTGGTGAGATGATGTGTTTGGAAGGAAAGTGAAATGAATGTATCTGCTTCCCAGAACTAATCTCCCAAGGTTTTATCTTTAATCTCTTTCTGTCCATGCTGCAATATGAACTCTATGGAGAAAGTCCCAAGGTCAGCAGAGCAGCTTTTGGCTGATGCCACGGTGTGTAACCACATCCCAGCCCCACTCAGCAGAAGCATCTCATTTCCTGCAGGATCTGGAGCAGGCTCTGGCTTCACTCATGTCCTCCTTGCTGCCAAGCCACGATGGAAACACTCACACTGGGCTGCAGGTTTCTCCAGCAGGAAGGACACAAGCACAAGGCTGGGATATTTTAGCAGGAAGGGGCAACTGCCAGGCAGCTTGGTAGTTAGGGAAGAGAAATCTCTTCTTTGCTGGAAAAAGTGAACATGCACAAATGGGCTTGCTCAGCTCCTCTCCCCTTATCCCACCAAGGCAATAACTGGCTATTTTTTTGTACCACCAAGATGTTTGTTTCTGGTTTGGTTTCTTGTCAAGCACTTGAAGACCATGACACACTTAAATGTGGTGAATAGCAAATACCAATGATCATTGCAAGGATAGAAGCCACATAAAACAGGGGAAGGAGAAACATGGCAATGACTGAGTGAAGAAAAACCATTCAACACCTGGAAGACAACAGGGCCTGGATCCATTAAGAGGCCAATAGGGGGCCAACGAAACGTAAAATAAAAAACAAAAAAACCCATCCTAAAAACAAATAAAAAACCAAAACAAACAAACAAAACCAAAAAATCAACAAAAATCCAACAAAACAAAACGTTGAGTATTTTGGGCAAGGTTCTCACTTTGGTTTGTGTGCCACAGCACTATTGAGATTAACATCTTTTAAAGTCCTAAGCAGCATCCAATGATTTTGTCAGTATTAGGTCTTGAGAAGAGGTTGTTAATGAGGAATGGGAGGATATGGTATTTTAAATTATTATTAGTTTTTTCTTGTAGCTGCTTTGAAGAATCCATATCTAAGTCACAGAAATCCCCCTGGAAATTGGTATGAGCTAAAAGCCTTAGAGCCAAAATCACAAGATGCTTCAGAAAACTGCCCATGAGGGACACACACTGGAGAATACACCAACCATTAATTATGGACAAAAGAGCATGCAGAGGTAAAGAAATCCATCTCACTGACCTGCTGCCCTGCTCCAGGAAAATATTTCTTACACTCTCTCTAGCTTGCATTTTTATTTTGTGGAATCAAAATCCTTCCTGACTCTATGCCCTTCCCCTTGGTTTTTTTGGACAGAATTACAAAATGATGGGGTTAATAGAGCACAGAGCAGCTGCAATCTATTTGGATTTCACTGAAGGACTTGATACCGTCTCCTGAAATCTTATGCTCCAAATTAATTCAAGTTGGCTCAGGCAGGAAAACCCTGTCATGCCGACCAGAAGCTGCCTGAGAGGACTCTAAACATGGGGCAGTGACAGGCAGTGATGCTCTCACTGCAGCACCAAGGGGCTGAGAGCTCCTCCTACCCTCATCAGACATCCAGCAAAAGAAAAGGGGACTCCAGGAGCACTGGCAGAAAGTCCCAGATGCAGTTAAAACAAAAGGAGGCTGCATCCAATTGAGCAGAGGTCAAGGGAGTTAAGAAATGCTGATAAAACAAGTCAGCTTTTCCATGGGAAGGGAAGAGGAGGGGAGAAGGGTTGCATACCTGTGCTAGGACAGAGGAGTTCATAAGTGTAACAGAGGGAAGAATCCAGCAGGCAGACGTGTTAATGTCACTGCAGCCACCCAGCTGCCCATCTGCCACAGTAACACTCATTTTAGGGTGGAATAATCACTGCTCACTTCCAGAGTGAAGTAATTGCTCTGGAATACACTCCCTCAGTTGGGTTCAGAGGAGCAGCAGCCCCAGAGCAGCTCTGACAAAATAGACTATTCTAGGCAATTTTGCTTGGTAGGCAAGACCCAAAATTCAAATACTCTTGATCTATAAGGCAGAAAATCCATGTGGGAACAAGGAAAAGCTGATGCAATCAGTAGTCTGCTCTTCTTGTTGGTGCCAAACTCTACTGATCCATTCCACTGCTCCTAAAATCTAGGGAATTTTGCTGCTTTGACAGGGGAGGATTTACTTATGGCCAGTTGCATGGTTTTCAAGGGAAAGGAAGGTTTTTTATATGTTCTTATATGTTTTGTATGTGTTCATCACACACACAGTTTCCAAATTCTCCAGCAGAAAATAAAATTACAAGAACTTCCCAGGTGTGTCCTGCCTGCTGTTTTCCAGGCCATGTACAACAATCTCACTTTTGGACTTGGTGGTATTTCAGTTTTACAGTATTCCATGTGAAGTTCTTCATCATCCTCCTCCCTGCCTTTCAGGAGAAAACCACTGCTGCTCTGGAGGAGCTGGAAACTTTTCCTGTTCCTGATTTGAATATTCACACAATGCAGTGACAGGCACTTCCCAGGGCACCCTGGTGGCTAAGGAAGTCAATTGTTCAGACAGCTTTAAAAATGGTTTGGTCAATGAGCCATTGGTGTTCTTCCAATAAGTTGTTAATAAATAAATTCTGAGCTCCATCACCTCCCTGGATGTGATGGAGCATTGAGCTGTGTGTCCTGGAGGAGTTTTGGTCACCTGTTACAGGAGACTGCTCCCATCATTACTTTAAAGACTGAGCTTAAGCCTGTTTGAATTCACTGTAGGAGTAATTCCAGTTTCTCCTTCCAAATCCAGAAGCCTCCTAGCCATTCCCTTCAATACCAAGGTAAGAAATTTGGATGAGGCAGAGCTGGGATGCAGGGCAGGGTGGATGGCCCCTGGTGGAAAAAAAGCAACCTTAAAAAGGGCCTGATTTTGACTTAATTCCAGTTCCATAACCAGCCAGTCACGGGGAATGTGAGACACAGCCTTCATCTCTTCCTGCCTAATATGAAGCAGATGTCTCCTGTTAATGAACCATCGGCTAATTAGTAACCACTTCATTTTCCTTCCATCAGTTTTCTTCTCTAGCTCAGACACAGAGAGGGCAGTCTGCATAAATAAGGCAGTTCCCATAGAAATGGGCTGCATGTAGAGCAGTTCAAAGGCACTGAGGTAGGAAGTGAGCAGGACAGTTCCTGTTAAAAGATGGGACACTTGACAGGCATGTGGGACATGTCATTCACCCCTTTGCATCTTTTGACTCACCAAGTTGTGTTAGCCTCTGTATTTTGAACTCAAATCCTTGCTCATGCCTTGTCTGTTCACATCATAAATGCCACACGAGGGGCATGTCTCCAATTTCAGTCTTTAGCAGGAAAAAATTGTGATATTTTCTACCACCAGTGAGACTGTAATAGGGCAAAGCTTCACAGCAGTGACTTTACACCCCTGTGACTCTGGATATAGGTGGTAAAATTCAGGGTCCGGAGATAAAAAATTATTCACATTAAATGTCCATTTTTCCTGGTGAGGGTTGCAGTGGATCTGGGACAACCCTCAAAATTGACAAGCTGCAGCCCCTGAGTTCTGGATCCTCAGGATCCTCATCCTCAAGTGGGAGTGGAGAGCACCCAGCAGCTGGGACACACCAGGACCCCTGAACCTGGGACCTCTGAATTCCAGTCCAAAATGCTGCATCTCAGTTCAATCAAGAGAGATTATTTTCCTCTGAGCTCTGCATTAAGAACACAATGATGCTTATTAATTATTTATAGGAAAAGGATGACATTTAAATTCTGTCTGGGTCCCAGCCATCACATTGCATCTTTCTAATAGTTTCCCAACAGAAACAGATTCCTGTTCTGGCTGCCTTACTCTCCTTTCCCCTTTCCCCCTGATACTAAGGGGTCTTAAAAGCTTAGAAAGCTATAGCCATGGTGATTTTGTAATACACTGGAACTCTCCTTTTGCATCATCCTAAGGGGAACTTACACTAATGTGATTCTTGGAAATAACTTCTCCCCTCATAAAGCACCCCAAACTGTAAACCTTCCAGCAAACTCCTTACATTAAGGCATTTTAAAGTTTTATTTCAGTAATCACCATATTAAACAGCTCCAGTCTTTATAGAGCTTTTCATCCCCAAGGAACCCAGAGTGCTTCAAGCCACTGCACATCAGCTACAGGCGGGGATGAATCCTCTGCCCTGTGAAAAGGTGGCTGCTCCCAGGGCTCCAGCCAGCCTGCCATGCTGTGAGAGAGCTTTGATTCATCTCTGCAGCTCAGCTGGTGCAGAAGTCCTGGTTGGATGCTCAAACCAAATGTCCTCCAATTCTGCAGCATGGAATGGAACCAGAGTCCAGTAGCTGGTTACCAGGAAACAAGTTATTAATTGTGGGACGTAATAAGGAACAGCTGACAGTATTGATAGGAGAGAGAAAATGGACACAAGTTGCAATGTGGGAAGTTACAATTAAATATAAACTTTTTTAAAGTCTCTGTAAAGGTGGTTAAATGAGTTGTCCAGAGGGCTTGTGGCATCCTTACCCTGGAGCTGAGTCCTTGAATTCAGCTGGATGAAGCCTTGAGCAGCCTGGTCTTGCTGGAACCTGCTTTGTGCAGGGCACTGGATGACAGAGGTCCCCTGGCCTCATCCCAAATTCTTCTGTAGTGCAGCTCTGGTGCAATAACTTAAAGCATGAGTGGTGTTGGTTTAAATTAACACATCAACTGCTGAGTTGCAGCAGCTGTCACAGCTGTGAGCTACAGGCCCAGCAGCCTCCAGCCAGCACCAGAAATGGCAGTGCTTCAAGTTGTGCCAGTGAGAGTCTGTGGAAACCCCACTGTTCTGGCAATTTCACTAAAAATTATGATTATTGCTCCTGTCTCCTCCCAGCAGTTATTGAGGAGAATGGAGCACCAGGCCCATGCAGCAAACATTTCCAAATGTGGGTGTTCCCTGCCTCCAGTCCTGTGTTTTCCAGATTAAAGCCATTCAATGCTGTTCACTCTTCCTCACAGCAACCAACTGCTCTTTAATCCAGACCCGCTCCAGTTCACTGGGTCTAGGAGTGAGGAGTAGTGCCCAAACGTGGCTTCAACACAGTGTCCTTCAGACCTCATCCACACCCAGTGTATCTATCCCCCTTATCTCATACCCAGCTTTCCCAGGATGTGGCCCCAAAAGCTCTTTTGGGGAGACAAATGGTGTCACACTGTCCCACTTGGATTAGAGTCTCCCACAGCTTCCAGATGTTTCCCCATCACTCTGCAGCCTCACCAGCTGCTGCCTCCTCTAGGAATTTGTGTACTGGGTCATACCTTCTTGCTCACACCTTGTTGGTGGCAGGTTTGTGGTTAACCCCTAACCAGCAGCATTTCCTCCCCAGGGAAACATGTGCCCCATGCAAGGAATGACAGCTGGGCCTCAGGTGGGAGACAGCAAGGCAGGAAGATTCCACCACTGCCTGGGGGTTATTTCAATAGTTAACTTCCAGCTAAGCAGTTTTCAGCTCACACTGATGTCCAGGAGGTTACAGCATGATGCAGAGACTTGGTAGCTCGACAGCAGCTATAGGAAAAATCATTGCATAAACTGAGTCTTCCGGGGCTGGGGGCCAGGGAGTGTGGAGCTCAATATGGAAGATATCACTGTATTTTTTGTTGATATCATTATGTTTCATATTCTGTTTCATTACAGTCTGAAAATACTTTTTAACCCACTGCTCTCACTGCGATCTCCACACACCCAATTGCCTTGTGATTCTCATCCCTAAGAAATCCTCACTAGGATCCAGGCTTGCACTGGACTTAGTTCAAGGGTTTAGTAATTTTTTTATAAACTTAAGGTATCACTGGGAAGCAAACAACCCAACAGTCCCTATGGCTGTGAGCCCTTTTTAACAAACTGCTTCTCTGAACTATTGAGGCAGCATTTAAATCTCTTCTGTAGGGCAGGTAAGCCCTACAAGTGCAAACAGTGTAAATATCCATAGGTCAAACAAAAACCTTGGAACTCACTGACTTTGGACAATGGTCTTGCAAGTTCCAGCTCTCCTTCACAGCATTTTCTAAACTGAAGTTACCAGCTCTGTAAAATAAACAGAAAAATCTAGAAAACAAATAGAAAACAGAAGTGGAGCGAGAATTGAAGAACAAGCCTTTTTTTAAAGTTTCATTACATGTAGCGTAAATAGGGAACAGGGCATTTTTAACTTGTAAGATCAGTATGTACAAAAATCACATAAACTTTTAAACTTAAAACATTTCATGGTGATAGGAATGTCATTGCTGTTATCATCATAGCAACTGAACACACACTACTGCTTAACAGAAATGGTGGGGAGGGGGGGAAGTAATGAAAAGAAAGCCAATACAGGACTTCCAAAAAAAGTTTTTGGACTTCAGCCAGAAAGCTTTTTGCTTGGACCTGGTTAAGTCTTCCTAAGGGAAGCATTATTTTTTTGATGCAGAGGCTCAAGTCTCTATTTTTAGAGCACATCATAGTCGATGAGTTTAGCACTTTCACATTTGAACCAACAGTTTATTAATATTTTTTTCAGGCCTTCTGTAACACCACATGGTAGTTTATTCACTTAATAATAATTTTGTAAATTGTCATGCCTGTCATTAAACAGGGTTTACCCCAAATAACCCCTTATATTTGGCAAGTAAGACTCACTTATTCCACATTGTGCATTAACTGTGTGACCTCCTTGTTTCCTTTCAACCCCTCCTGTTCAGTGGAGCGTTCAGCACTGTGATCAGAGGGTCCTTGTGTGGGAGGGAAGGGAGAGCTGTGTGTAGGGGAGCTCAACAGGCTGGAGAACCAGCTAATGGGAACATGGTGAAGTGCTGGAAAGGTGAATGCGAAGCCCATCAGATGGGAGGCAAAACCCCATGTACCAGCACGTGATGGTCATTGAGCAGCCAGGCAGAATGTCTGCAGAAAAGGCCTGGTGGAGGTGCCATGAGCTGGCAGTGAGCTCTGGCAGCAAGGAAGGCCGAGGAAGGTCCTTTCCCTCTGCTCAGCACTGGCAAGGCACACCTTGAGTGTGGGGTCCAGTGCTGGGCTCCTCAGCAGGAGGAGATGGGAACACACCAGGATGGACACAGCAGAGGCCACCAGGATGGCCAGGGGCTGGAGAGAGGCTGAGCCACATGGGCCTGCCAGCCTGGAGAGGGGAAGGATTCAGGGGACAGCCTGGAGAAGGTAAGGGGAAGGCTTCAGTGGGATCCTGCTGCAATCTGCAATGAGGAGTTGTGGAGAACAAACTCTTCCTTGGGCTGCACAGAAACAGGACAAGAGGCAGCAGATATAAGGTGCAACACAGGACGCAACCACCAGATTTCAGGGAAAAAATTACCACCCTGAAGGTGGTCAGACACAGGGTCCAGGAATCTGTGTCATTGTCATCCCCAGAGACAAGCAAAACATGACTGGACAAGGCCGGAGAAACCTGATCTAAATTTGGTCCTGCTCTGAGCAGAAAGTTAGGTGACCCCAGGGATCTCCTCCACTCTGAATTATTCTGACTCTCTGATTCACACCTCTTCACCAAGCTATGGATTTTTATAACCTACCCAAGTCACTTGAAGCATTGCATCCAAGCCCCTGAATCACATCTGTGTAACCTACTCAAACCTGACCTAACATTTGATCCTAAAAGTGCCTCAAAGCTAAGAAAAGAGTGTGGACTTTCAGTTTTTGGTAACTAAGTGTTTATAGCACTGAGTATTTTATTTGTTAAGAGTTGAATCTGCCTTTGCACAGGAGTCCTCAGCAGCACAGCTGCTTTTACAGCAATGGGAAGGTGCTGAGCTCTGTGGGGAGATGCAAATCCAGATGAACACTTCAATCCATCACAAATGGGATGGATATCTTCCTGGGGGTTTAGATGTCACCTCTCAAAGTGGAGTCACATCCACTGCTCTGCAGTAAGGGCACAACCCCCCCCCAGGTACAACTGAGCCCCTTGCTCTCAGGACTGAAGAGTTAATAAGCAAATGCTACACACCACCAGCACAGAGGGAAGGGCTCTGGGGAGGGCAGGACACAGGTCACTGATGACAGAGTCAGGAAAGTTTTGGAAGAGCTGAGCAGCTCTGGTAATACAGCCCATAGCAGCCCCACAAAGAAAACATTGTCAGGGGCTTTTCCACCAACCAGCTGAGGCCAATATAGAAATATTGAATAAGAAACCAGTGTTAGACAAATTCACTGGAGACAGTTTGGCTTTTTGTTATTTGATTTGCCAAGGGTGGGGAGTTAATTTATTTTTCGATTTTTAAAGACTTTTTTCCCTCTGCAAGAAAACCTCCACAAACCACAGAGTGATAGCAATAGCAACACACAAGCACAAGAGCTCACCGATGGTTTGTGGTGGATTTTCTTTCACCGTCAGATTTTGAACTGAGATTGGAGAACTTAGAACTGGTGCTGTGTTTTAAAGAGGAATTAATTCTGAGAAGTCCAGTGTCTGATTATACCAGCTCATTTGACCAGATAGCAAAGATTTATTCTGGTTCACAAGAAAAGGTTAGCTTGTTGACAGAAAGATGAAACATGGGAAGAGGGAGTGTGGGGGCACCAAGCACTGAGGTAGAAACAGCCAAACATCCCCTTGAGAAAACAGGATCCTCAGGGGGAGGAATGAAAGATTTGAGAAACAAGACTGCATTTACAGCCCAGAGGGCAAACCATGTGCTGGGCTGTGTCAGAAGTGGTGCAGCCAGCAGAGCAGGAGAGGTGGTTCTGCCCCTCTGCTCCTCTCTCATGAGCCCCAACTGCAGTGCTGTGCCCAGCCCCGGGGTCCTGGCCACAGGAGAGACAGAGATCTGTTGGAGTGGGACCACAGGAGGCCACAGAGATGCTCCAAAGGCTGGAGCACCTCTGCTATGGAGACAGACTGGAGGGCTGGGGATGTTCAGCCTGGAAAAGAGAAGGCTCCAGGGAGACCTTGGAGCACCTTTCAGTACCAAATGAAACTTACAAGAAAAATTGGGACAGAATTTTCAGCAGGGCCTGCAGTGATGAGAGGAGGTGTAATAATTTTCAATTGAGAGTAGATTTCAATTTGACATAAGGTAGGTTTTTAGCACTTTGTGCTATGGTCTCGTTGAGAAGGTGATGACTGGTTAAAGGTTGGACTTGATGGTCCTGTAAGTCTTTTCCTACATAAATGACTGTGATTCTGTGATACCAGGAGCACTGGAATGGGTTATCCAGGACGCCCCATCCCTGGAAGCGCTCAGGGCCAGGCTGGACAGGGCACCCTGATGCAGTGACGGTGATCCCGCCCATGCGGGGGAAAGGAACGAGGTGATCCTTCAAGGATCCTTCCAGCCGAACCATCCCGAGAGTGTGTGAGCAGAGCCCGTGAGTGTCACACAGGCTCCTGGGGACGAAGGAGATGCGGGATCCGGGCAGGATCCGGGCGGGATTCGAACGGGATTCGATGGACGGGATTTGAGGGGGATCAGATGGGATCAGGGCTGGGATCCAGGAGGGATCCGGGCAGGATGCGGGCGGGATCCAGGCTGGATCAGACGCGCGGGATCCGGGTGGGATCAGATGGGATCCGGGCAGAGATCCGGGAAGGATCAGACGGGATCATTCGGGCGGGATCCAGGGTGGGATCAGACGGCAACAGGGCAGGGGTTCGGGTGGGATCACACGAGATGAAGGCAGGGAACAGAGTGGGATCAGATGGGATGCAGACGGGATGAAGGCAGGGACCTGGGTGGGATCAGACGGGATCCAGGCAGGGACCTGGGGGGGATTAGACGGGATCAGACGGGATGCGAGCGGGGCCCGGCTGGGATCAGACGGGATCAGGGCAGGGACCCGGCTGGGATCAGACGGGATTCGTGTGGGATCAGACGGGATGCGAGCGGGATCCGTGTGGGATCAGACGGGATCCGTGTGGGATCAGACGGGATGCGAGCGGGATCCGTGTGGGATCAGATGGGATCCGTGTGGGATCAGATGGGATCCGTGTGGGATCAGATGGGATCCGGGTGGGATCAGACGGGATCCGTGTGGGATCAGACGGGATCCGGGTGGGATCAGACGGGATCCGGGTGGGATCAGACGGCAGGATCCGCGCGGGGCGCTGCCGGCGGGCGGGCGCCGGGCGCCCCCCAGCGGCCCGGCCCGGCGGTGCCGGTGCTCGGCCGGGTCCCGGCGGGATGCTGCTGCCTGGTCCCGGAGCTGGGACACGCCAATTTATTCTCTCTCTGCTCTCCTGAAAATCCCATTGGTCCTGTCCGCTTCACCCACCACCGGGCATCGTGTATCCAAAGCTGAAATGAGGTTTCAAAGCCTTTCTCTCGCTTTCTCAAGCGTCCAGGTACCAGCACCAGCTTCAGCGAGAGTATCATGCTTGATGGTACACATATAAGTACATCAATGATTTTCTATTTCTCTATATCTTATATTTATACTATATTTCTCTTGATTGAGGTGTGTTTATATCCACAAAAGTAAGACAAATTAATATTATAACCTCCCACTCACTCCAAGGAAAATTACACAGAAGAATGAGCAACAAAAATGCTACAATCAGCTCTCCCTGCATATTTCCTTCACTGTTACAAATCTTCCTTGAGCCTGGCTAGGTGAACTGTTTTCCACATCAGGTTTCTCTTGAGCACAAAGCTACAAATTGTGTACCAAAAGGCATGGAAAAAGTACAAATAAGGGATTTTCTGTTAGTGCTTTCTCCCCTGTCATTACTTGAAAAGGGCTTTTGGGTTGACACCAGTCAATCCTTGAATTTGAAAGTCCAAAACCTAGATAGCCAAAAGGGTCTCACTTTCAGAGTAGAAAGGATATTCTGGGAAGAAGATCCTAAGTGGCTTAGGTAAAATTCAAATTAAATCACACTTAGGGATGGCAGTGTTACTTTAATCACAGAATTTGATGGTTGCAGAAGGTAGGTCTAAAAACAGCCATGTGCATGGCTTCCTCTCAGTGTCACTCTTGATCTTGAAGACTCATCCTAGGAACATATTTCCCACTATAATGTTGTGGTTTATACATCTCCTGATGATAAGAGCATACAGGATTGGAAGGGAGGGATAAAAGCATCCTGCTCTCAGGAGCAGAGACTGCACAGGACCCACAATGAGCTGGGGCAGTTATGACTGAGGAAGGTGAGAGCAGAGCCTGATGAAGGATGCTGGTTACTGGAGTTTGCACAGACCAAGCACTGAACACCACCCAGTTCATAGGAAACATTAATATTTTAACTCCATTTCCACCAGGGCAAAGCCAGGTTCTGAGGAACTGATGCGCAACAGGGACTCCATGTGTCTTTTCTAATTGGTCCTGCATGTTAAAGTAAAGGATAGAGAAAAGGAAAAGGTTGGGAGATGGGAAGGATGGAGGAGAAACACCTGCTGATTTGCTCACTACTTTGGGATTACATCTGTGGAAGAAAACACTTTTACAAGTCTTGAGTAGGCTGCTAAGATCCCTGGTTTTCTTCACAACAGGTTGTTACTTCTCATCTTTAGTAAGATTATTAAGACTACTCTCTTTTTTTTTTTTCTTTTTTTCTTTTTTTTTGTAACTATTTTTTTGTTGCTCATCTCCCAGTTGCTCTTCAGCTCCTTGCTGAAGCTCTCCTTGCAACAGAGTCTGAAAATCTTGCTTAATCAAGGACCTGAAAATGCAGTTAGAAAACACTATGAAAAAGCTTGGATGGCTTTTGGGCTGGAGCTAAGACAAAAGGAGGGATGGAGAATCCAACATGCACGGGAGAGCTGACATCTCAAATTGCTGGCTGCAGCACTCCCTGAGCCATAAATCAGGCTGTTCATGAAGGGGCTGCTCTGCCAATATACATAGAGAGAAATACTAGATGGAAAGCAGCAAATCTGCATTAGATCCATCTCGAGCATAGCAGAAATCCTTTACACCACTTAGATGAGAGAAACTGATGTTTGCAAACCACAGAAGGTTTGGCAAGGGTAAAATTGTACATGCTAATGAGCCCCCAAAGAATTTTGACCTGTGAAGGATATTTAACTACGGAGAAAGATTTATATCCAATAATACACAAAAGTGGAAGTGAACACACGATATGGGGAAACTAGAAACATACTACAAACATCCTCCTGCTCACATCAGCATTGAGAAATAATTCAAGAAAATACCAAATATATAAGCAGTGAGAAAAGTGAGAATCCTTAGCCAGAGAAACTCCCTGGTATGATCTGTCACTGTCTGCATTTGGTATTTAAAATCCTTATTGCTACAAAACGCTGTACTAGGTCCTGACTGGGTCTAGGTTCTGGTCCTGACTGGGACTAGGTTCTGACTAGGTCTCCAGACTCTGCCCAGTCACTGTCAAGGAGGTTTTATGTTACAGGGGCACAAGAACCAAGTGATGGATTATTGATAGACTGGGCATTAACTGAACACAGATTTCTCAAGCCTCAGGTGGATGACACAACCACAAGGTCATCAATCTCTCACCACCACTATGCAGATGTGTTCACCCTCTAAATGACATTTCACCAAAATAGTTTCCAATAAAGCTTCCCCATTAATCCTTTTCAGACCACGATGTCCTGAATTCAGAGGTTTTCCAACCAGTTTTCTGCCTGCCTGCAAGACCAGCCTGATGCAAAAGAAGATTCCATCCAGTGAAGTCCCAGCAATCTGTTCATTGGCTGCTACAGAGCAGGCAGTTGCCATTCCCTCCGTGCATATTTGCAGACAACGCACGAATCCATGTCTGTAGTTGCACTGAGCCTGGCTGAGCTGGAGTTCATTTCCCCTCAGCAGCCCTTGTCCTGGGAGCTGGAAAGGTGTTGATAACACCCCCATGTTTTGGCTGCTGCTGAGCAGGGCTGGCACAGCACCAGTGCTGTCTCAACATTCCCCCTATCAGTGGGCTGGGAGTGAGCAAGGTCCTGAGAGGAAACACAACTTAATTTACCAAAGGTATATTCTAGAGCCTGTGACGTCAGCTCAGATATAATGCCAAGGAAAGGAGGAGGGAGGAAGGACATTTGTTATTTACAATGTTTGCCTTCCAGAGCAACTTCCTCACCTGCTGAAGCCCTGCTTCCCAGGAAGTGGCTGAACATCACTTGATGGTGGGGAGAACACATTTTTTTTTCCTCTTTGCTTGCGCATGCACAAACTTTTGCTGTTGCCTTAGTAAACTGCCTTATCTCAATCTACAAGCTTTCCCCCTTAGATTTTGACAGTTACACACCATTGTTATAAAAGGGTCATAAAGATTCATTAAAGAGTGTAATAACCAATACATGTCAGCAAAGAGAACAGTGAATCCAGAAATCAACCTTTTTCTTGGGAGTTCAGTAAATATGAACAAGGACACTTGCCAATGTCCACATTTAATTCACAAACTCAAACCCCAATTCCTCTGCTAGCCAGTTTGACCATTGCACACCACACCTATTCACCCCAATTAAAGGGTCATTAAAGGAAATTCTTAAAGCAAAAGCTTAAAAGGAACAAGTTCTGCCACTTTTAAAGCTTTTTATTAGGTATTTGGCTTTAAGCAGAAGAAGGAAAAATTTGCAACACAACCTTGCTTGTTATTATTTTAAAAGCATGTCAAGGCAGAGGGCTGTCTTCAGCCACCTGTTGAAACACTTGACACTAGAGAGCAGATTCAGCATTTGCATGTTCCCAAATACTGTTTTAAAGCAGACAGGAGATTACTTTCATAGACACAGCTCATCAGCATCCAGCCCTGTGCCTGGCATCTCATCTGAAGAGCAATAATGCAACACTAAACAATCAAAACCAACAGAAAAATAATGGAGAGATTAGGTTTCAAAATGATACTTTTATTGTAACTAAACAAAGGACACAAGCTCCAATTAAAATAAAAAATTTGTACTGAGTTATGGCAAACACAGGACCAGTATGCTCAGAGCACAGACAAATGATTTTCAACTTAAATTTATAACACAGGCAGAAATTCATCAACTGAAAAGCAAATTTGGAACACATATGAAGAACAGAAAATGGGATTATTCTTTCAATTAAGTACACCCAATTATTTGATATTAACAATTTAAAAGTATTTAAATACATGCTGAAGTAGCTAAAGTTAAAATTATTAGCAAGGTATGCAGATATAAAGTTACAAGAAGTATTTTGGAGTTGTATAAAAGATGTAACTTTTTCCCCCTGGACAAAGCCTATGTTAGTGTAAAATACAATCCTGGCAAGAGATATTCTCTACCTGCATGCAGTCCTGCAGACAAACTGACAGAACCAGCCTCCTGGCACTTAATCTGCAGGCAGATTTGCTCTCACAGTAGGTAGTCAGGGATGAAAATTTCTGTGAAAACCATCTTTTGGGCTAAGATGAAAAAGAAACAAGTTTTTCAATAAAATAGCTCCTATAACTCACTTGTTTTGAAGGGGGGAAAGAAATCACATCCTACTCTACTTCTCTTTCCTGTTCCTAAATGGATTTTTAAAAAAGCTTTTTGCATGTTTTATTTTCCCCCTGAATAGTTTATAGTCAAAATTTATTTGAATCTGCAACAACCCCATCAATGGTCTTATCAATCACCTAAGTCTGAGCTCAGAGGCTTTGCCTGTGTAAGTCACAAAGTCATCGAAATCTCGTATATCCTTTAAATTATTTAAAGAAATATTTACATCTCCTGATTAAATATTCACTCAGGAATAAGCTCTGACCAGTTAATGTACACTTGTACCCTCATCTTTTCTCTGAATGTGCTGCAGCTCCTGGTTTTTGGTCAACACCAAAGGCAACCAAGCACATGAGCTGGAGCTACTCCACTCTGCTGCAGTTGCCTGTATCACCAGCACAGAGCTGCTTGGGAGGTTCAAAGCTGGGGTAAAGTGGATCACCAAGGGCTTCCCTAATCTTTCAAAGCTTGCAGAACACATGTTGTTCAAGTCCAGCTGTCATGGGTTTGCCTGATTTCAACAGAAGGAAGGTATTCCCCATGAAAGTCCTTCCTGTGGTTGGTGCACACATCCTGTCATTGCTTCAGGTCACAGCACAAAGCTGCCATTTCTGACTGGCATTTAAAAGAATTTTATGTAATCTGTAAAGATTTCACAATATGGCAAATTTCATGCAAGTCCAAATGTATTCCAATTACTTTAATCATAATATTCTTCATAAAATAAAAAAAAATCAGCTATTTTTGGCTCCCTTCTTATTTAATCTACAGAAAATTTAAGAGAACAGTAAACATAGAACTGCAGGAAAGTGTTTTAAACTCCCAAATACTGCAATCAGTCAATTTACTTTCAGGACAGTTAAAGCTCTGTAAAACTTTAATCAATAAATATTTAAAAAACAGCTTTTTCTGCTACTTCCCATGGTTTAAATCTGCATGCATTCAAGTGAATACAATTCTTAGGTTTTTGATATTCCATGAAAGGTAGCAGGCAATTTTAGAGTATCTTTACCACGTTTCAGGAATGTCAAGTAATATTCTTATACATTGTTTTAAAATTGAAAATATGCCACTGTAAAAATTGAGCGTACTTCAAAGCCCATAAATTCTAGCTGTAAATTATAAAATGGAAAATTAGTTTCTAGATCGTATTTTTGTGAAATCAGTTTTATTCTTGAATTTTCATCTAACACAAGCATTGGCCTAAAAAAAAAAGCACATAGTGAAGTCAGATCTTCAAAAATCTACAAAGTGACTTCCTTGCTGAAATCTCCAAGGTAATCTTGATTTATGAGGAAGAGAACAGCCCCCTTGTTTTGGAATACATGAACCATAAAGATTGTACTGATTTGAAATTTCAGCTTCACCACAACAATTTCACACTTCCAATACAATTACAGTAATTCTCAGGAGGATCTTGCTGTAAGCAGCTTTCTTTGCAAACTGTACAGAATATGAACTCAATAGTTGAACTAGACACTGACTTTTTCTAGAACTGTACATCTCACTGTACATATTGCTTTGGAAACAACTAAATACAATGGTCCATATCATGCAAGCCATGAGACTGTCAAAACTTCTTTTGTTCCACTAACTTCAAATAAGTTTGTACAAATAATTTAGCCAATCTAGATAAATACTGCACATGGAATTATGCTGAAATATGCTTGGGAGTTGGTATTTTCTACAAAAATATGCTACTATGACTAAAAGCATTAAGTACTAACTGCCCACCTCAATACCATCACGTACAGTGCCATTGTCAGATGTGCTCTCAATAATGTACACAAAATCAAGAATGGTTGTACATTTTATAATACTGGGTGCAAAATAAAAACAGAATAAAGACCCCAAATCACAACCCTGCTGGTTCAAGCCACACTACATGTATTTCATAACAGATTTTAAGAAAAGTGTAAAATTTAGGCTACCATGAATTATGGAGCATCCCAGAGTTAGTATTTTAGTTTTAAAACTTTAAAATTTACTGCTAAGAAGAAATATTAATGAGAAAATCTTGACCTACTGCCAGTATGTAGTCACACATTTAAAGACAATGACTATAAACCAAGGACGTAATCAAAGCACTGGCAATACCAGAAATGACTTGTTGACTGCACAGTAAGCAAAGCCATGAGATGAACATATTTATGTACTCTGACTACACTTTGTTAATGACTTTATACCTGAGATGAAAATTGAGAGGTAAGAAAACTAGTTATGGTGTAAATAATTATCAGATGAAAAACAAGCACACAAAGATAGCTACATTTTTAAAAATATATGCAGAAAGATCACAACTGACATTTTCCCCTTTTGATTATTTTCATCCTGCTATTCAGACAAACACTTTAACTGAGTTTACCATGTGACAGATTGTGTTCTGAAACTATTTTAAAGGCTCCTGTGATTCCAATGCTTTAATAATTAATGGAATTTTGAGTAGAAGCAACATACTCTACTCTCTAGTCCTATGAAATTTAAGGCACCCATAAGTAGCAAACTTCATGCCAAGTTTCCATTCCAGGGAAAAATAAATCTGATTTTTCCCCTCAACAGAAAATAATAATAACCATGAATTCATAAAAGTGATCAGAATGCCACATTCTCTGTCAGTGAGGCAACAGCTTAGTGATATTTAGCTTAAAAACCCCTAAATCTACAAAGCTACTACTGAAGCCACAGAATCTTCACTAGCAGATTAGAAAATGTGTAATATTGTGATGGAACAGAAAGATTGTATTAAATTTTGAAAAAGCTAAAAGGTAGAAGCAGAGCAAGGTTGGGCCCCATGTAACGATGGAAGAAAATAAATGGGAAACATTTCTTCATGATAGATACACTGAATTTATACAGCAAACTTCCAAGTTTAATGGATCACTGTACCACAACAATGAGTGCAAATACATGTTCTTGTGGGCAGGAGCACTGCTACAGAAGCCTATTCTGTTTTCATCAGTATGGAATGACACTAAATCACTTCTTGACGAACGGAAATTGCATTCCATATGTCAGAAAACTTATCTACGATTTATTACCAGAATCAGCTCAAAACACTTTCCATAATCACAAAGCTCAAGTAATATGTAGCCATTAGACACAGAAAGATATACAAGATTTTGGTTATAACTGCGATTAGCTTCAGATTCTGAAGCTTAATTCTTTGCTTCCGCAGCTTCCTTATCATGCTTTTCCTTTGCTTTCTCTTTCTCCTCCAGTTTTTCTTCTTTTTGAAGCAGTGACATAATCTCAGCAACTTGGCTGGTGCCAATATCAATATCTTCTTTGTCAATCAATTCTACAACCTACACAAATACAAAATGAAATTGAGAGCGCATTTAGGTTTTATGTGATGGAGGCATTTTCCTACAATAAATTTTGTTAAGACAACAAAAGTATTCAGTTCTCCTGTTCAAGAAAAACAGCATTTTCTTTCTTACATGGAAGACAAATTCCAACCACATCCAGTACCTCAAACACATCCAGAGTACTAAAAAAAAAGCTAAAATGTAAACTAAAAGACTTAGAACTATTGACCTTTGTATGTGCAGTACACAAAGACATTTTAAAGCATTAGTAAAACACACCCATTTATTTTATCGGTTTCAGTGGAAAGCTGAGATTCAGTACCTGTTGAAAAAGTATTTAAGACAGTAATTTATAGGCTTAATTTTATTTAAGAATACCTACTCTATCAGACAGGCACAAATTTAGAAAAACTTAAAAGTAGAGGGGGTGGGCCTTTCAGAAAGCAAACAAAAAATAATCTAGTAAATGATTCCAAATTCCTTGAAATAGTTTTTTGTACAAATGTATTCTTGGCATGTCTCCTCAAGTTCCTAGACTTATTGTGCAACATATGCAGAATCTACAAGTACATTTTATCTGTGTTGCTAAATGTGCAACGGCAGTTTAGAGGAACAGGGAAGATAATCACCATTGGGGCAGCAGAGAGGAAAAATGTGTTTCAAAAGGCTGATACTGTATTTTCTAGCTGGCCACAGTTTAAATGCTATTTCTGTATCCAGTAGCAGAATGACTTGAGGGAAGTAAGTTTCAGGAAAAATCTAAATTTACCAAGTGAAAAAGAAACAAGAAAATGAAGGTGAAAGGGTGAGAAAACCTGAGAATGTTCAGCAAAATGAGAGAACAGGACAAATCACACAACAAACACAACTTGCTGTCTTTCAAGCACAGGAAATACAGATCTCAATTAAATATCTGAAATAGTACAAATAGGCAAGCAAAGCTACTATTTTGTATTGATATGAAATATATCCATGGATGTTATGTCAAGACTTTCCCTAACAGTGGTAGTTCTACTCCCTCTCCTTTGTAAGTAATAACAAAATTACCATGTTTTGAACTTGACAGAGACATACAGAAAAACCTACAGCTTTAAAGGTTATGTGGTAACGAACAAGGATTTCCCCCCCACCATAAGATGCTGTTATGTAAGATCTATTTACAATACATGCCAAAAACCTCACTGGCATCAAGTAAAGACCCTTGCAAGAGACTGCACTATGAATTTATGCCCAAACAGGTGCAATGTTTGAAGGACGGTTAGCTTTATTTTCTTTAAGAAGTTCACAAACTTACCTTAACAACATTATCTATATCAATTTGGCCATCCTTGTTTTCATCTAGTGCCTCTGCAATCCTTGTTAGCTTCTCCTCTGGAATCTTCTGAATTTGTTTCATTGCATTAATTAGCTCAGTAATGCTGATGAGATTCTTCCTGAAGAGAAAGCACAAACTCTACATGACAAGCAGTTACTCCAAAGGAAAAAGGTTGATAAAAGGCAGAAAAAGAAACTACTACACTGCAGGATGCTTGTAAAATTATTAATTAATTATTTATAATCCTGAACAGAATGCAAAAAACCAAAAAGGAGTTACTGATCAGAAAGCAGATTTTTATCTTATCATCAAATCTCATGTTTTTACTTTCCACATGTTTTACTAAACAAACATAAGTACCCAGAAGCATTTGAAATAAAGTTTTCTGTGCTTCCCAGACTATGTATCTAATGCCCTTTGTCCCTTCACTCCCCATTTACCAAAGATATAGTGCCATGTTTCTGACCCCTATATTTTACATATAGGGGCTGGCTGACAGAAAATCAATGAGTCACAGGAAAACAAAAGCTGAGAACTAATCAATTGAGCTGTTTTGTTAAATCAGCTTCACTTGCTCCTGTCAAGGACCAGACTCTGGGGAAGGAAGGACTAGCAGCTTTCAGATGTTACTCTCTTCTCACTGATCTCATGATGTATTTTGCTGGTTTGAAGAAACATCTTCCAGCACAGATCCAGCTGAAATGCAGAAGACAGTGAAGCCCATAAATACTAAACAGAAGGGCTTTATCATGTAGTCCCAGCTCTTCTGGGCATAGAGAGATTTTTATGCAAGGAGCATTTCTCATGCTGCTGCTCAATGTCCTGGACATGGCTTGATAAGGACTGCCCCATCCTGAAAGTTAAGAGACAGGCCTTTGACAACTAAGCAATATTTAAACTAGTAATTTTCAATCAGCCACAATCACTTACAAAATTATCCAGAAAACCAGCCATTACAAAGTATAATTACATTCAGTACAAGCAGATTCTGCATTGTATTGTTAGTTTACAAATTCAGATGGTTTTGATCAATGACTTCTCTGTAGCACCATTCATATGGCTGCCTTATTACACAAAATCTGCAACAAATGACCGTTTGCCCTGGGGACTGGAAAACACAGAGCTCAGAAGCAACAAAAGCAGAATCCCTATTTCAGTTTAGCTATGCTCTTTGGGAGCTGCCATACTCTCTTAATGAATCACACAGAATGGTGCAAGCATAAACCAGATTAATACAGCATTCATGATTACAAACCATGAGAGTTTGTATCACAGTTTCCAAGTATTTCAGAGTGTGTATCAAGCAGTGTATGACCATTTAACATAGGATAGCCTGATTATCTCCAATAATATTAAGACCTGGATAAGTGTTGATAAATGAATTTTGTAATGAAACTATCGGGAAAGATCTTTCACTGAAAATCTGTGTTAAAAAAAAAATTGAAATGAAGTAAATCTTTAGGAAAGGGAGTGTGTAAAATGATCTCACTTCCATTAGACGCATTTCCCCACTTGTCTCAAGACACCATAGACCCTTGCAAAAACACCTTTGTTACTAAATAACAACAAATGCACTCACACACCCTCGTGCACCTTTTCAGTCAATGGCACAGGGCAAAATTACTGTGTGAGGAGCCTGACTAAGGGGATGATTTCACCTGTAATCTTGTCAGTGCCAGAGGCATGGGCAAGATGGTAAGATTCTAATCAACACTGACTTTCAAAACACCCTCAGGATCTGGGGAATTATACATCCTTTTTTTCTTTCATCAGTTCAACCATACTTAGCCTTAGAAGAGAGAAAATCTGCAGCACAATTTTGTTAATTTTATTTTTTAAAAATCAATTATCTCAATATTCTAAACAAGTTATTCACCAATTCTTTTCTAACCATACATCAGACAAAAGCAAGAGTGAAGGTGAACAATCAGAGACACATCCAGTAATCCCAGATCACTTACCCAGCAGGAGTATCCTCACCATCCAGCTTTTCATCTGCTGTCTTTTGACTTGTTTCTAATTCTACAATAATTTTGTCTATCTGACCAATCATTCGGTTCACTCTCTTTGTCAGTCTCTTGCTTGCCTTTGACTCTTCCACTGCCTCTTCCTCACCAGTTTTAGAAAGCTCCTTTATCTCTTGCAAGTCCTAGAAGAAATTGTCAAGAGAGAGAAAAGGTTTTGCTGGTGTGAATTTGCAACAGCAGACACTACTAACTTCAACCAGCATTCCAAGACAGGAGCCAATTGTAGATTAAATACAAGTTCTAGAGAGATATAAAACTAGATGGAATTAAAACAATAAATTTTAACACTGCTGCCTTTTTTATGCACCTCTTAAATGTTATTTTCCACACCTTTTATAAGACTGGAAAAGATTCACTTTACTTATCTTGGAAATTTCTGTAATACTGACATCTACACTTGCTAAGAAAGAACTGCAGCATGCAGCAGTCAGGCAGCTCCTGTTACCCCAGTCCCTGGGAGCAAGAGCAGGAGCAGGAATCTCATCTGCTGGGAACTGCTCTAGTGGTAACAATTAGGCTTTGAACATGTTACACAAATGAGGCTCTGCATTGTCACACACAAAGTTCATTCACTCAGCTTCCAACTTCAGACTAACAGACAACCAAGAAAGATAATCTTTAAATTTGTGGATCGCTTCTGCTAAAACTAAACATGAACAGAAAAAGAACTTCCATGCCCCATTCTTCACCTCATTATATTCCTGGATATCATCCTTCAGTTCCTCAAGCTCCTCCTTTTCTTTTGTTAGTGATTTTTTCTGTTCCTGTAGCTTGTTGCAAGCATCACTCAGCACATCAATCTCTTCCTTGGTGATTTCCTCACCCTGCAACAGAAAACATACACAAATTAGTGAAAGGTACATTTGTGATCTTCCTGCAAGATTTTCTAGCAGAAAAGAGAAAACACAAGATTGTTTTTTTTACATGTTTGGAATCACTACTATCACATTTTGAGGCTAATACAAAGATTTTAAATGGTAAGGCAGTTAATTTGCTATGGTACTGTTTTTTGAAGTGCACCAGTATTAAGTTCAGCTAATGTGATTGATTATGTGAGTTTCTGAAATTCCATACCTGATCTCATTTAAGAATGTTTAACTTCATTCTTGGGCTAAGCAATTAAAACAACTGAGAAACAATTCACCATGTATGGAAAAAGATAAATTACACCAAAAAAAAAGAGTAAAGTTTGGAAAGCTGAGAAAGTTTTCTACAGCTGAGAAAACTTTTCTATCTTCAATAACCTTTGTGAGAATGAGGATGAACATCCATAGTAAGTACACCTGTCTCTTGAAAAGCGCATAATAAAATATGCACAGACCCATTCCATCTACAGAGATGGAACTGCCCCCCCAAACAGGTATATTAATTTCAGTAATGCAGAGAGATAAAGGAGATGTTTTGTGCCAACTTCAGCTTCTGCAGTGGTGAATTTTCAATCCACTAAGTAGTTGTTCATAACTGACAGAATGTGATGAGAGGGCCAAAAGTGAAGGGCAGACAAGCAATTTATCACAGTCCTCACACAAATGCTCTGAATCTTTACATTCAAAAGTATGAAAATGTGTGGTTCTCCAGATTACCTTAATGCCTTCCAGCACTGGTGCTGTATCTATCAGTGCCTCTGAGTGCACTGCTGCACCTGCCCGTGCCAGTTCTGGTTCAATATCCATCACCACCTGGCTTTTTTTAGCTTGCAGAGCAGTTGCTTCAAGATCTACTGCTGGTTCCGCCGCTTTCTAAATTTAAAACACCTCATTAGGTTGCATTTAAAAAACCCAAAACATTAATTGTATTAGCTTCAGTAAAGAATGACTTGTCAAAATAGAAATAGCTGCCAAAGTAGAAACACACATTTTTATGAGAAGAGGTTAAAAAACTGCAACATATTAAGTAGTTTCACATTAACATACCCACTTGTATTTCAAGAACTACTTCTGTGAGCTCCTGAGGCTTAATTCACTAATGAAGCAGGCCAGCAGCTTTTACAGTCAAATACTATACAGTAACATTATCAGGTTAATGACAGATAGAAAGAGCCAAAGATAAGAACATTTAAAATGTGGGGTGCAGAAAATTAAAAAAAAAACAACAACAAACAAAACCACTAGCTTTACTACAGAAAAAGAAGTCTTCTCTTACTGCTTCAATTAAAAAGGAAGAGGAATCAAAGATAAGTAAGACTGAGCCAATATTTTATAGTAAACTTCTGTATTGCAGTCAGTTTAAATATTCTCTCACATCTTCCACACGTGGATTTAAAGTCCAGTTTCTTGCAGACAATACCCAGAGTAGAGGCAGTAACTCAGAACATGCTAGTGTTCACATCACTTGACATTTACTCCTCAGTAGCTGTGAGCAGAACTTACCATGGCTGCAGCCTCAAGGGTTTCTTTGGCTTTCTCTGCAGCTTCAGACATTTTCTTTTCTTCATTTTCTTTTCTGATGGCTTCTTCTTCCTGAAGTGTTGCTTCCAGTCGTACTTTGTTATCTATTTTTTCACCTTCAACTTCTGCCACTTTCACTTGAGCCTCTTTGGCCTAAAAATAACAAAAGTAGCTAATAGAAGTGTGCACATACATACAGGTATGGCTGCATAATGTAGTTTTAGATATGCTGATTGAGATGGGTAGTAAAGGTATGCTAATGAATAAAGTCAAAGCCCCCAGATGTTACCCTATTTCTGCATTTCTCAGAAAAAGATGACTCTGTCTTGAGAAACTTTTTGGTTTTGGTGGAAACATGAACTTTTCACCCTGAAATTATACATGTTCTTCATTCTTTTTCTCTCAAGACTACCAACAATCTACTCTGATAATTTCTCTCTCTGCATAACATGGTGTATTTTTAAGTATTAATGTCTTTCTATGGCCTGAGGCATTCATTGGTTTTTTGTATGTGAAAGGTGTATTCTAAATCTGCTTATGCTACTATTGTCTGCTGTCATGTAATCCAATATTGCTCTGTGTTTGCTTTATCCTCATATCTCTCCACATAAAACACAATTTCTGCCTTTGAAGGCCACACAAATAAACCTAGCTATGATTTTGTTTTTCAAGGAAAAGCAAGGAACTGAGAAGAACACCTACTTTTGGGGATGGATTTTCAGTCATGACACTGAAAGTTAGTTACCCACTATGTCCATCAATACTTACAGCACTGTCTGGTAGTGTCTGAAGGGTTGTTTTGAGCTGATCAGCTGGAGAAAGGGTATCTGGAAGATACATGGCTCTGGATAAAATAAGCAAGGAAGTAGGAATTTCCTGGTTCAGATGTAGATCTAACCACTGTAAGTGCAATATAAAAAACAAGTCTTTAATTTCAGGATGTTTTACTCTTTTTTACAAATAAAATCAAGCTAAAGTAAATACAATTTTTTTACCACTACTTATCAGTCAATATCCTAACACAGGAACTACAAATTATAACCAGCAAAGAATTTCAGCCATTGCAATGAAATATAGGATGATGTATTTTGTTTGAAGAAGTATTTCAAGAAATATTGAATGAATATTTGTTTCACATGCATTTTAAAATCACAGAACCATTTGGGTTGGGCTATAAAGATCATTCATCTAGTTCCAATTCCCTGTCATGGGCAGGGACACCTTCCACTAAACTGCTCCTCAGAGCTCCACTCAACCTGGCCTTCAACACCTTCAACACCAGGATGGGGAGTCCACATCCCTGGGCAACCTGTGCCAGCGTCTCACCACCCTCACAGAAAAGAATTTTTTCCTCATATCTAATCTAAACCCGCCCTCCTTCAGCTTAAGGCCATTCCCCTCTGTGCTATCACTACTATCCTTGTGAAAAGTCCCTCTCCAGCTTTCCTGTAAGCCCCCTTTAGCTACTGAAGGTGCTAGAAGTGTCCCTGGAGCTTTCTATTCTCCAGGGTGAACAACCCCAACTCCCTCAGTCCATCTTCATAACAGAGATGCTCCTGGCCCCTGTAATCAACTTAGTGGCCTCCTCTAGACATGTTCCAAAAGACCTTCCTCTAAACCAGGCAACATCAAGAGACAACTGATCTACTAGGTGAAAACTTCCTTTGAGCAAGATAATAACTGACAAGACAAACTTTCAAAATTGCAAACATATTTCAGATGTGTTAAATTTAAAGTATCTGTCTGCATCATCAAAACATCATGGTCAAAAGGCAGCAACCCACAGCTACCAGATACTTACAAAGTACGTGTGACAAAAGCTTATTAAGGAGAAAGACTGTTTTAACCAAGCCTTTAATGAGAACAGAATCAAAATGACTTCTCTGAATCAAAACAAAAGCCAGAGCATCAGAGCTAACAACTGGAACTAGGTTTGTGTACTGAGTCTTGCAAAACCATACCTGTTTGAGCTGTTCCTTGAGACGCTCCTCTGTCACACCCAGAGCTCTCATCCCTCGGGCACGACAAGCTGCCTGCAGCTCTTTAACAGTCAGGGTATCAACCCCCTCTTCAGCAATCATCTGCACAATGGAAAGGAAATCTGACCGTGTGAAGAGCTCAAAACAGAGGCACCGCCAGCGCTGCACAGCCACGTGTTCCAACAGCCACTAGAGGCTGCTGTGCTAACACCAAACAGCCTCAGCTGCTCCCACAGCTCCAGCATGCACAGCCAACCCCTAAGCTGATACTTCTACCAGCTCCCTTACAAATTATAATTTCATAGAAGTGTTTTTCTTTGTGATATAATTGTTGTAATTTCAATTAATGGTAGATTAAAAAAAAAAGATCCGTTTTTTCTTAAAAAATAAGGATGCTTCTGATTTTAAGCTCTTCAAGCCTTTTTGTTTAAAGTTCTCCAACAAGACAAAAAAGGAAAATGCCTAGAAAAACAAACACACATATATCCACACACACTCATTACTGTTATGTGTCAAAATTATTACCCAGTGCCTCTTCAGAATGACTCACCTTGTCATCTGCTTTTATGCTCCTCAACCTCATTGTCAGCTGGAAGCGGAGAAAGTTATTTGTCCCAATTGACTGAAGTTCCAACAATTTACAAAGTGCCACCAGCTGAGGCCTGGTCAGATTGTCCAGTGTCAGCTCATCTTCAAACAGTTTAGAGAACCTTAAGATCTCCTCATTACTGGGTCTTTCACCAGTTTCCCTGATCTGTGAGAAAAAACCAAACACACACAAAGCTTTTCAAAGCACATGTCATAGTTGGGCATTATTTTGAATAAAAACACTCTCCTCGTTTGTCAAGCACTTTGCAACAGTTTTGGGATAAGAAATAGCACATAAGGAAGGAATGAAAGAAGTTCTTAAAAAAACAAACAACTTACTTAGGCAGAAGAATTGATAGTGCTGACAGTTTCCAACAACACTGCATAATGTACTTGAGATAAAACCAACAAAACAAAAATGAGATGCACCTGTACACTAAGGAGCAGGTCTAGCTGAATTGCACTGCCATGAGATACCTCCTCAAGAAATATATATACACCTTTGAGTTACTAAATAGTTGCTACAGGAGTTACACTGGCAGATATTTGTTCTGGTACCATATTTACTAAACACAGAAACACATCATATAAAGATGGGAAGATAAAGTAAGAACAGCAAAAATTTTGCAACACTGGTGTCTCCATGAAACACAGATTTGGATACTTAACTACCTACTTCTCTTTATTTGTTACAATACTCTGGCTTTCAATTCCTAGATGTTCTGCAGCACCTCAGTGCAAATGTTTTTGCACTTGAAGTTATTCCAAAGTTTAAAGCACTGTTTGGGAAAAGACTCTGCATCTTTGTGATGGCAGGTTCTATGTAACTGTTTGCACAAATGCAAAGTTAAGCTTTTAAATTATGTGTTACCAATGAATTCCCAATCACTAAATCCAGTTATTGGAAGCTGAAATAACAGTTCAAAGAAGGAGGAGAAAAATTCCCTGATCTCATCAGGTCACAATAAAGCATTATCACCTGTATATATCACCTGTTGATTTTTCTATTTCAGGTATGTCGCCAAAAGCTTATTAGTGACATCACTATGTCAAAATCTACAGAACATACAATTACATACTCCCAGTCTTAACATCTTCAGTCTAATCACAGATATAAAAAAAAAATTCCCAATACTTCTACTTTTTTTAACTCTTGTAAAGAAAACATAAAACTAGGTGACATCAAGTACAGTTTGAAAATCTAACATTACCTGCACTGCCTGACTTATCATGCCTACCTGTTTTATCTGCAAACTCAAATATTTTAGTGTAGAGCTACTGAGTACAGAAAAAGGTAAAAATCAGGAGATGAGATGGCCTTAAGGCCATCACCCTCCAGGATACTTTTATAGCAGAGAAACCATCTTGAAGAAAGAAAGGTCAAAGGCCTTGTTATTCCACTTTGCCAGTGCCTTCACCACGGGAGCCAAAAATGGCACTTCAAAAACACAGGAAGTATTTTCTCCCTTGTTTAAAGATGTTTAAAGATTTTGACAGAGCCATGCATGTGTTTCTTGAAAGTACAAACTGAAGTTTTCTAGTACATCACTAGCTACAAAGCAACAGAGACAAATTCTGGAATTATGCAGCAGATACATTAAGCCTGCAATCAATGGCTCTTGCAGCATCAAATACTTCACCACTGAAGCCACTGTTAGAGAATAGCAAAAAGGCAGAAAGAAACATTGAAGCTGTTTCTTGCTCTGACATTTATTATCCGGTACAACGAAATGAGATCAATGAAGTTTGTCTCTGTGGCACAAATGAGAAATATAAAGTTCTAAAAAGCACACCCACACATATGAAATGCAGGGGTTGAAACTTCTTTTTTAGTCATCAGAGGAACTTGGGACTTCCTCCGGCAAATGTGGAGTGAAACATCATTTATTTCCATGAAAATTAACGGCCAAATGTAAATTCTCAGTAGTAGTTCTTCCAGAAGAAGAAATGTTCTGAACATGAAGCATGAGTGGGCAAGTTCCCAGAGCCTGCAGGGGCAGTGCCTCAGCCACTAACTGCTGTAACTAACCACTTACAATGTTCTGCACATTCAGAAGAACAGAAACAGATGACTGCAGAGAGGCTTCAAAGTACAGACACTTTGCAAGAAGTTACTGACTGGCAAATTTACCACTATGATTATGTGAGGTGATCTATGTGGCACTATCAACATAATCTTATCACCCCACACTTCATCCTTAGCCCTATCGACATCATCTTATCATTCCACACTTTATTCTTAGCCCTGACATGCAGGAAAATCTTAAGCTATTTGGAAGAGGTTGTAAAGTTCACGTCTGAAACCCCTGGGCTTATGTGCCTTTTTCTGTGCAAGTACACACTCTCTCCAAAGGAGGGGACCACTGCCTTTCTTTCAACTAACACTTGGTGATGCTGTTGGCTCCACCTCTTATTCAACAGCCCCACAATTAAGAGAAATCAGAGCTAAGGACTGTCCTGAGAAGACTAAAGAATGCATTTTTCATCTCTCCAGGGAGTACCTTATTCTCACCTACAGTTTGGTGAAAGGAAATGCTGTGAAACCTAAAGGCCATTAATGCAGGAGGCAGATGCCTGACATTTAAGTCTCTCTGTCAGCAACTGAACTTAAATAGGAAAATTTTGCACAGCAACTACATTCTAGCTAAACCTCAGACTATACCACATTCTAGTCAGCATACCAACTGTGCACTTAAAAACTTGTTTTTACAAGAAGAATTAAATTTGACCAAAAAAATTTAGTTTTCCTCCATTAAGTTTCAATCAGTTAATTAGGAAAGAAGTCCTCTCTCAGTTTTCATACTCTGTGCTGAAAAAAAGAGGTCAAAACCTACATGAGTAAACACTGAGTATGCCATGTTTCGTGTTAGAGTTAACTTATTAACAAATAAGTGAACAAGAAACAAATGAGCAGAAATATAGTGCTTCTAGAATTAGAGAGTAACAGCACCAGCTAGAACACCAAAGTTGATAACAGGAAAACTTCATCACACTGACAAAAAAGAAATTTATCCTAAAAAACTACTACATGCTGTTTCTTCAAGTCCAAAAAAATAAGGTATGTGATGATTACCATACACCAAAAAAATAACAAAGGCTTTTTTTTTTGTAGGAAGAGAGAACATATTTTCCAAACTTTTTACCTTTTGAAAGAATGTTGAAAAATCTTTTGTAACATTTCCCTTGGCTGCTTTATTTTTTAAGGCCATCTCCTCAATGGTGTCTTGAAGGAATTTAGCCAATTCAAGCTTTACTCTCAATTCTTTCTTCAATCTTTCCTCCTGTTAAAAAAATATTTATTGATAAAAGTTCCTGCCAGAAACACATGGACTAAACATCACTTCTGCCCCCAGATGAGTTATTCTGAACTCAGTGGAGTGGAGTAATTACTCAGTGGAGTAATTCTGAACTACTCCACTTACTCAGTGGAGTAATTCTGAACTTCTGCTATAATACACACATTCCAAAGGGGTTTTCACTCTTCCCAAAGATCCCCAAATCACACTGAAGAGCTCACTGTGTGCTCTGAAAGCAAAAACTTGCGGGGCTCTTTTGGTGGATTTTTACAAAGCTCGAACAATTCTGAGAAAACATAACTAGTAGAAATAAAGTTTAAACTAAAATAAGCGTAAGAAACTATTTTAAATATTAAGTATACATATGAAAAACTTTGTATCAAGGTTTAAGACTACAAATGTTACAATGTCTACTTTAATACAACCAGCAAAACAAAATAGCTTTAGCTCTCCTTTGTAGGAGTCATAGAAAATGGAAATGAGGAAAGCAGAAAAGACAAGAGAGGCTTTCAACCCTGATAGCTTAGCACCTGCACGTATCAAAACCAGGACAGCACTGGCTCATTATTACATGTTCAAAAGCAGGATCTTCAAAATAAGGAAGATAAAAGCATTACCCCAATACTGGAAAAAAACTCCAAAGTTTTTGACTTTTTCTAATTTTTTTACCAAGAAATTTCTATTTTTTAAAAAAATACCACTGGATTATAAATTCAGATCTGCTTACCTTTTTGGACTTTGTCTCAAATGTAGAAGGAAGCATATTAGGGAACAACTTAAGAGCTACTGGAAGTAAAAATTCCATAAATGGGACAACAAGAAAAACCAAGAAAGGGACCAGGCGAAAAAGATCAGCACATATTCGAAGAAACTGGAAGAGAAAAAAAAATACTGATAAGCTAATATTTAAAAACTTATTTTAAAAATACTTGATTTAATAATCTAATTGTCATTTAGGCTCACATATATATATTCGTTATGAAGGAATTTTAAAATAACACAAGAAAAGGATGTGACAAAGTCAGTTTTTAGTGGTTTTTTTCAAGTTGCTACATACTAGAGAGTGCTGGAGTTTCACCAGTTTTCAACACTATAGAAAGTATTTCAAAAGCCTCACTGTGTCTCAATAGGATTATTGAACAAGTATCTCATTTAAACCTCTTAAAAGCACCTGAAAACAGGAGGTGGTCATTTGTTGTCATTAAAGCTGCTTAACTTCTTTTATGCATCTTTATTTGTGCTCCACCACTTCTTACATGCATGAGCTACTATGGAATAAGTAATCAAGACTAAAATGAAAGATCCCTCCCCCTCTGCCTTATAACAATTGTAATGTACATTTAAATCCAGGGTAATGAGCCCAGCTTGGTAGATTTTTTTTTTTTTTTAAACCACTGCATTTCCAGAGCAGTAATCCTCTGAAGCAGGCAGCGTTCATTACTGAATCTTGAACTGCATGAAATAAATACTGTCCTTGTGGTTTCTGTACACTCACAAATATATATACCAGGCTGTACAGTCTCTTATTAAATCTTTCAGTAATTGTTGAAAGCTTCACAACTCTGTTTATATTAGAGAGTGAAGATATTGCTTGACTCTACCTCATTTTACAAATGAAAAAACCTGGTTGTTGGGAATCCCATCAGCTCCTAAATCAGAGGTACACTCTGGTCTCCACTGTCATTCCACATCAAGACTTGATAACCACAGCTCTGAGTGGCAAAAAGTGGCAGCATAAATGCAGTTACAACATGAAACCCATGCTGCCCACTCCCACAGCTCATGGCAATCAAGGGGAACAGCAGCAACAACCAGCACAGATCCCATGTCCTCAGGACTGATTTGCTAGAATACAAAACATGTAAAACTTCATTCAGAATTTTCTTACCACAAAACCAGTCAAAATCTTAAGCACTACTGTATGTGGAAAGCACATGCTCTACAGATTCAAAGTCTGGCATTTTTCTTTGTATATAAAAAAAATTCAGTTTCCCAGAAGGGATGCTTTGGTCCATTGTTTTGGGGCTCAAGGATTTTTCCATTCATTCCAACAATGGAAGGCAAACGACTACCATGGAGTTAAAAAACAAAAAAAAAAGTAAGAAAGTTTGAAAGTTTGGAAGAAAATTTTAAAACTCAGAAGAAAAGTAGATTTTCCCTTAAAAAAACCTCAAAAATTTCTATAGAATACAGAAATCCTATTTTTCCCCAGTCTCTATTCTTAGACAGTGCGTGCAAGTATTTCTACAAAATCCATATCCAAGGGAGCAGTTTTACCACCGGATTAAGGCAACTTAATGCTAACCTGAGACGAGGTATAAGGAGCCATGAGGGTGCACTGGCAGTCACAGCACTGATCCAGCTAAAACTGACCCATAAATACAAACGCAGACAGGGGAAAAGGATCAGTACACACCAAAAACTTGATTTAAGCACCGAGCTTTTCACAGCAGCACTGGCCTGGATCAGCTTTCACAAATCACGGCACTGCACCCTCGGCTAACTGAAGGAAAACAGCTTTCTGCAGGAACCTAATACAATGGTGTACGATTACACACACAGTGTTTGGCAGCACCAGGAGAACCTTGTGACTCCCCGTATGTGCTGGGCGTTCTGCTCTCCCCTGCTCTGCAGGGAAGGGTTTGCAAAGCTGGCACACTCGCCACAAACTCCCAAACTCCCTCGGGTTTGCCACCACTGCCACACCCTGAACCACCCTGCTGCAGGGGCCAGCACCAGAGCACTTAGGTTTTTCAAAGTCAGTACCATGTTTTACTTCTTCCTGCCTTCTCTCCTAAATGTAGACCTGGGACCCTGCTGAATCCAAACAGTGACAGAAACTGTAGGCACAGAATTTTGGAATTGACTTGTAGTTTAGATAAGCAAGAGGTCCCTTTGCATTAGCCATGCTGCAATTGCTTGTTCATGTGGTTAGATTACTTGGATATCTTTCCATTATTGCCTCCAAAGAGGAAGGAAAGGGCAGGCAGAAATAACTCATTTGTCAGTCTGCATGAAGATAAGATTTCTCTAGGACTGTCAGCTCATGTGCAGCTTAATACTTTTAAAGCAGTATATACATCAATTTTTATTTTATATTTTTTAAAGTTCAGGAGGTAATACAGCACCAAAATGTTAAGACTTCTTTAAATCAGTCAGTATACTACAATTTAAGGTTGAACTGATAAAAAAAAATTAGCTGTGTTGAAACAAACTTGAACTAAGGTTTAAAAAAACTCTAAAAGAGTTTTTTCAGCTGCAGCCTGGATTGCTTTTCAGTGACCCTGGGTTCTGAACCTACCATGCCCTCAAGTCCAGAGACACAATGTCCACTTCCTCCAAATACAGAAAACAAAAAACTTAGCTTGAGAAACTCATATTACTGTAGTCATTAAAACTATTTTCTCTACATCTCCTACACTGGATTTGCATGCATATAATCACATACATACATCATTAGATCAGAGACAGGCTACACCAATGTAAACACTAATTTATATCTGCAAACAAATAAATGGCCATTTCATTTAAACAGAGAATTAATACTGAAAGTAAACATTTGCACAAAAAGCAAATGTTCTAGGAAGGCCAAAAGCCAGACCACTACTTAAACATAGGCAAGACAGCTCTATCATCACTAGATAACAAAATCAAAAGGTAATCAAATGAATAAATCCATCAATTGATGTAATATTACTGTCTTCATATAATTTCTCAGAAGTATGGCTCAGTAAACATGAAAGAGGCAGGAAAATCAATGGTTCCAATCTTCCCCCTGGAGAATTTCCCATTCTGTTTTAAACCATGAATTAATTTGTCTCGCTTGGCTTTTCAAGTTCCCCAAAGCTCTCAATAAACCAGTCCTGCAGTCCTCACCTTCCCCTATCCTCAGTTACTCTTTCTGGTACTCCATAATCCCCTCTCACGTCAGCAGACTGTTTTATTTATTGCTGAGGCCCGTCTCAGCTGGATCAGCTGCCAAGCACTCTCTTGTAGCAGCCAAGAAAGATGGCAGAACTGCAGCAGAACTAAAGGCAGAACTGAAGATGCTGAGACCACGGAGCAGAGGAGTCTGATAGGAAACCACACCCACCCAGGGACAAAAACAGCTACAGGTGCCTCTAACAATTTTTGCTACTTGTCTAACCTTGTGAACTTAGGAAGAATTTTCATACAGCATTTAAGATGTGATGGGTGATGGGTTTTAATTACACACCAAATTGTTCAAACGTGACCAACTTTGATCAGGAAATGATAAAAACAATGAGTAGATACTTGTATTTTTGATCATTTACTGGAAGTTTTGAGGGCAGAGATGTGAACTCACTGTGTGTGCAGGTGTACAAACTGCAGAGAGCCAACACTGCCCTCAGGCAGCACTGAGCACTTTGCCCCAGAGCACACACACCTTCTGCTCTCCAGCTCTTCTTCCAGAACATCTTTCCAGTAACAGCTGAAATGCTTTTTTTTTTTATAAAGGGAGGAAGACAGACTTGAATTTTTAATCTATATAAACTGCTTAAACAGCTTGTCCTTAAAAACAGTAAAATGAGAACTGTCAAATCAACATATCTGATATTTTGCCAATGAACTGAAGTTGAATATCAATGTATTCTTTACAAAAAAAGAAATTATTATTTTGCAGTCTTTTCATAAATGAACTCACATCCAATGTTTTTAAATACCCATATAATTTTCCATTCTAATTAAATACACCTATTTCATCTAAAACCTGAAATTACTATTGAAATTCATATATATTATCCAAATTTGAAAGCAATCACATTTTGCACTCCAATTTCATTTCCCTTTTCTTCAAAATTATCAGTTGCATTTTTAGTTTCATAAATGTAAGCAACATGCCATAAATAAAGGAAATATATCTGGGCTAAAATTATTTCAGATACATTTATAACTGAGATAGCACATCATCAATCATGCATTTCAGCCTGCAGCTTTTAGCCCATTCAAAAGAACCCCATTAAGCAAAAAATGGGAACTGAACTGGCAAAGATATAACCTTTACTAGCAGTGTTTACTAGAAGTGTTTCCTAGGAGTGTTTCCCACTATTTTTTCAGCTGGAGTGAAAAAGCAGAGAAAATTACTGTATATGGCACATGGCTGGGAACTTGAGAACAAACCCCAATTGCTGCCCCTGTGACAAAACAGAATCGTACACATCTGCTGTTCCAACAAGAAAATAACAAATTTGTCTTCAATAATGGGGAGCATAGAAAAAAAGTTTTGGGGTAATACCCAAAAATGTTAGCGTCCACATAGTGAAGAGGCAGGAAACACACCGAGGAATTTTAATTCTAGGAACAGAAGACAACAAAAAGCAGTGACTCAGTTCTAACAAGCAGAGCAATCACCGAGGACACCCAGAGGAAGGTGGTCTGCTCTCAGTACCTGTCTCCGCTCCCGACGAGACAAAGTGTTCCCGTGCAGGATTCTCCAGAGCATCCTGGCTGCGATTTTGGTGTCAATCCACAGCAAGCGAAACCCGTGGTAATAGTGCTTCAGTTCATCCACAATCCTCTGCCCAAGAGATTTCTTTACAACTTCCACTTCTGTTGGACTATATACAGGACCTCCTTCTTCCAGCTTCTTGTTTTTGTCCTTTAAGGACTTGAGTGACTTTTCAACTATGGAGTCATCTTGAAGGGGACGTGAAGAATGCCACCACCTAACTGGAAGGTACTGGGGACCTAAAACACCCAGGGATGCTAGTGGCGTCCATGAGCCAGAGGAGCTCGTGAGAGTGAAGGGTATTTGCTCAGATCCTTTAGTCCAACAACAATAGTGAGCTTTTTTGGAGTAGGCGTAAACAGGAGGGACACTAGTGCAATATTTAAAGTGTACAGTCCTTCAAAAGAAAAAAGCATTCAAGAATTAGCAACACATCATCAGCTATTTCTAGACATATATTTGCATAGATATAGATATTTATGTATTTATAAACCACGAAATTTGAGAAATATCTACTGCATATTTAAGGGAAAAATAATTTTTGATTATTAAAACTAATGTCTATACATGAAAAGAACATTTGGCTTTACTTCATTACCAAAAAAAACTAACCTGCAGGGAATTTTCCATTATACAACTTTGAAAAGGTAGTTTATTTCACTCCAATTAAATAAACAGCAGCCATCACATATGCTTTCCATTTAGAAAGCTACACTTGAAAACTAATTGTAATTTCATAAAACTAAATGTAAATTCATAAGTAACATGAAGTCCCTTCTATTACTTCTCCTGTTTGTGCAAAACAGTCAAGACAAAAAAAATGTAAGTTGTATACTTGGGATAGGTGCTGAGTCAGAGAATTAGTAGCAGAGGAATCCAATTTCATTCGAGTTCCTCTCTTACTACCTCCATGCATCCAGTTTTCCTTATTCAGCAGAACCTTTTGCAAAAACTTCCATCACAGGACTGATCTGGGACAGAAAGAACCAACACTCTTCTTTCTACCTTGTTCAGAAGTTTGTTCTTTTCTTTAATTAAATGTAAACTGAAATTAGCAGGGAAGTACTGCTTAAACACCACTAACACGCCTTATATACACAAAAGAACCACTCATTATATGCAGGTAGGATTGTACATGCTTTTAATAAAAAGATGGGACAAAAATAAAATAGTAGATAAAATATTTCATATAAATTACTTCCATTTAGTGTCCCTCAAAGTGAAATAGCAGCAGTAAGACATCTACAGGAGAGAACTGACTGAGGTGTTTTCTTCATGGAGCCAGTGAAAAACAAAATCCATGAAAGCAAAATCAGAATGTGATTTTGTCTTCAGTCAATGAACAGAAAATAGGTGCAAGTGGCTTTACAGGTCTCAGTAACATTTTAAGGAAAAAAAAGTTTATCATTTAAAAGTGCTAGCCTCACTCAATTTTCAGACAGAAACACTTTTTTAATTTAATTATTACGCCCTCAGCAGAGTTTTAATTTACTTTAATAGTTCTGTCTACCCAATGTTATTCAAATAGAGCTTTGTACAAAAAAAAAAAAAATTACTAAATTATTACTTTTTAAAGACACACTATTTTCTAGTTTAAACTGAAGTTTTAGCATCTGACCATTCAGTGGTCAGACAACTGCTGGAACATATACAGTTACACAGAACAGTCTCTTGGCTAGCTGAAAACTACATCATTACACAGATATTAACTAATAAGAATTACAGTTTAATTACTTTAGGAAAATAAGCTACATATTCAAAACCAGATTAAAACACCTGCATAAATCAATCCACCCTGACTCCAAGGCATCTCCCAAAAGCAGAGCTCCAGGCCTACAAGCCAACTTCCACCTACATACATTGACACTCTTCTGCATGGAGAGGGGAAGAAAGCTCTGACAGCAGAACTGGTTCTGAGTCTGCAGGGAATAAAAATATTGCAAGAAATGTGCCTCTCTGAACACACTTTCATAAGAAGGATGTCAGACACACAATTCCTGTCCCACCTGTCCTCAGTACTTATCACTAGAGTCCCCTGCATTCAGATCTGTGTCATGTGGGGTGTGGGCATTAGTTTGTTATATTTTAAGTGACAACATGATATTAATAGCAGCTTTGGTTAGGGAAAAAAACAAATAAACCAACAACAAAAAAACCAAACAAACTCAATCCAAAACAAACAAAAAACCCCACCCCAAACCTTCTCAATAGAATAAGATTTTCTGTTCCAATATTCTGCTGCTCATTTCATCACAGAATTATAGAATGGTTTGGGTTGGAAGGGACATAAAGATCACAGAGTTCCAAGCCCCCTGCTAGTGGAAGGCAGAGATTACTTCCACTATACCAGGTTGCTCAGAGCCCCATCCAGCCTGGCCTTGAACACTTCCAGGGATGGAGCATCCACAAATTCTCTGGGCAACCGGTTTGAGTGCCTCACCAGAACAGAGCAAATAATTTCTTCCTTGTATCTAATCCAAACCTACTTTCTTTCATTTTAAAGCTACTCTCCCTCACCTTGTCACTCCATTCCATTGACAAAAGTCCCTCTCCAGCTCCCCTGTAACCCCTTTAGGTACTGGAATGTGCTGTAAGCCTTCTTTGGAGCCTTCTCTTCTCCCCAAATTTCTCAGTCTTCATAGGAGAGGTGCTCCAGCCTAACAGATTTAAAACCTTAATTTTCCAGCTTCCTGAGAGAGGTCTCATACACTAACATACTAAAAATAAATATTTGAAAAGGTTTTATGAATTTAAAAAAATTAATCATCATTAATTCTACAGCAAGTGATGTAGAAGTAACATCAAGAAAAAAGAATTGGTTTGTTTTGTATTCGAGGATTGTGTCTAGGGACACATCCTTACGTTAAAATGAAAACTCAAGAAATCAAAGAATAGACCCTGTATCCTGAGCAGTTAGTTTATAAATACAGAACAGAACCAGTATTTTAACATTCCAAGGAAAGGCGTTAGGAAATTCTTCTCTACAAGTATGCCTTGTGAGCCAAGTCAGGAACAGAGAATGGATTCTGCCAATATTCAACTCCTTCAGCTCCATAAGGGCACACAACAGCTGGATTTGTTTTCAGAAGAGGACACCATCACAAAAGGCTGCAACACACAATAAACTCCTTTCTTTGGTTTATCAGAGATCCCACTCAGATGCTCTGCACTCTTATCTGTCAACTGTGATTTTCAGCTAGCTGCAACTGAATGTTTACTCTGTGGAACTCCATGGAGAAAGTATGCAAGAAGCTCATCAGATCCCATTATGACACCTGGAATCACCCAAGACAGACACTAATATTCTACTGCTTTCACATGAAAAGTGAAACAAAAAGGGAGGAAGTGGGCAAAAGGGAGAAGATTTCACTTTCTTTTTCCCACACACAACCAACCAGGTGAAGAGAGCAATACTCAGACTTCCTTTAATCTGTCATTAACACAACTGGAGCTAACATTCTAGTACTTTGTCTAAATTTAAACCTACATTCCCTGACAGTATACTAACTGATAGTTCAGGAAAATGTTCATATTTACTCACATTTTGTTTGCCAGCCTCAGGGATGTGCAGCTAAGACACGCCCGATCTCCCAAGTTACCTAGAAAAATACCAATAATTAGCACCAATTCTGAAATTCAGGAAGACATCCATGTAGCAAACTGCACACAAATATATGTGTGAAAAGATTAATCTTTGCATAGAAATGACTATGTTTGAAAGCACAAAAAAGATGTTGCTTAACATTCAGAGTTGAATTCTGTGGATGTGTGAGGTTGGTTTCCTCTTGTTCAACTGTCTCCAGACAGGTTTCCAAGTCCCTCAGGCAAGAAACTGTATTGCAGTGGAAATTCACTGAAAGCAAATGTAATTTTTTAACAGCTCTATGACAACATAGTATCAGATGATCCAAATGGAGCCCCTGCCAAGTGTTTCAGATTAAAATGGCTTTTTGGTTTTAAGCAAAACAAATAAAACAACAGCAGGAACCTAAAGAGACTTCACTAGAGAGGTGGAAGCACAACACCATTTCAATACATTGCTGCCCATTTTGATTAGCACCTAGTAAAAATAGCTCTACCCCATGATCTCTCTGCAAAGGATACAAATTGTCTTGAAGGGAGGGGTGAGAGCCTGACCCAAAGCATGTGAAAACACTGTATCCCTCAACATGAAATTTATTTGAAACACTACCTCAGGATGAGTCCTAATAGTGTCCTACATATGAGCACCCTCTATCCAGCTACACAGACAAACAGCATCCATTCTGGAAATAAATTGAGAAGATCATCAAATCATGAATCATCTAAGTCACGTGCTGCAGTAAATGGCCATCATCCCTGATTTCACTAGAAAGGAATTCATCTTCCTAAAGCAACTTAAAAAAATAAATCTTGTATTAAGACCTTGCTACAGTAACTCAATAGGTAGCTACCACCAAGACCAAAAAGACTTCTTGACAGATCATAAAAAAAAAAACAAACAAGCAAGACTTCAAACGTGTTGATGCTTTTTGGCCAATCTTTCCAGAATTCACTGTAACCTAAGTAAAACTGGAAGGCTGGATAGAGTAGGCATACTGTGGTTTGCTTCTCCTATCTGGAACCTACCATTTCTGGTCATTCCTAAGAGCTAGCAGGATACAAAGGTTATTTTAGAGGTCTGTGGTACCCTTTCCCGCCACCAAAGACAAGAAGTGGCCTATGACAGAACATAAAGTAGACACCTGTATCACCTGTGAGACACCTATGAGAAAACACAGCTCCCAGTGCTGATGGCCAAAAGCCCTCCCCAACAAAATACCCTAATTATTAGGGAAACGAGATGCTGCCAAAATCAGATGGGGTAATTGGAAGGTATAGAAGATAAGTGAACTTATCTGAAGAAAATCTTTATAATCAACGGATGTCCCATGCTAAGTAGGCTCTGAAGAAATTATAGCAAAAGTTGTGGTATTACTAAGTCAAAGGATTTACCCACATCAAGTGAGTAAACACACACTGTCATGGCAAGTAGAGCCAGGGAAAAACTGTCTATTTCTGGCTCAAAAAGCAAGCCCTGAGAATCTGTGAGGCACTCTTCGATACTGTCCAATATTTACAGAAAGAACAGTAGCTAAATAACAACTCAAGAGGCCAACCCAGAAGGACATCCCTGCCCTCAAGGAGCAGCTGAGCAAAGCAGAGAAGTGCTCAGTGTCTGGAGGGATAAGTGACAGCACAGTAATCTGTGTCACCCGGGTGCCAGGAAACCCACAAAGCCTAACGTGCCTAAAGCAAGGGTCCTGCTAGGAGAGGACATTGCCTGCTATGGACAGTGCCCCTAGAACTAGGAGGGATGATCTGGAACTCAGCTGGCTTGGAGTTTCTCAGATAAAACTCCACAGCAGCAAGACACTTTCACTTCACTTACCTTCTTTCCAACCAGGCTCATTAAATGTTAAGGGAGGGGTCAAAGAACAAAATTCCAAGGTTACCATAAGAAAACATGCTGAGCTTCTTGCTGTACAGCATGTTCAGAGTGAACAGGCTAACAGAAAATGTTAATTCCAACTTTGCCAGTTCTGGCCACAGCTCTTTAAGTTTTGCAGTGTCTCTTATAACCATACACCTATGAGTAAACCAGCCCTGAAATAAAAGATATACTTCCTTCAAAAAGGGGCAAAGTCCATAATCCTTGCTTCTGGGATAATACAGACCTCCAAAAGCATCTGAACAAGGTGAACATTGCTCAACACTGCTTATTTAAGAAACCTGCACTGGCTTAGTAAGAAAGAAGGGCAGTAGTGCCAGCGAAGCTGTATGTTAACGTGTTCCTCATGGAAAAGTAGTCCGTGAGGAACATGTTAACAGGAACTTTGGAAACTTCATACTTGAATTTAATGAAGCGTGAAACCCAAAGTTTTTAATGTAGAATAGCCATACTGTTACTACGTTTAGAATTTTTAAAAATAAAATGCTATCATGAAGTAATTCCCTAGAGAAGTGTAAGCTTGCAGTACTTAACAGTCTGATCTTCACAGGAATAACGTTTAGGATTCTTAGAAGCACTGAGCTTTAACTTAATCTTAGACTACTTACACGTAAAGCAAAGAAGATGAGCTAAGTAAAGCAAAACAATACAAAAAAAACCACAGCATACAAGAATGTGTTAATAGATTAACACCCCAAATAAAAGTATTAATTGTATCATAACCACAGTGCACCACAGCACACTAATTATTTGATTCTATCACAGCATTTCAGCTTAGGTTGTCTAAGATTTATAATAACCAAAATTGCAGCAATCATTAGCAGTACTTTTTATGCTATGCCACAAGAATAATCAAAGCTCCCATCTAATTTGAAGGTACATGGATGTGACTTTTTTCCATTTTAAATAAACTGGGTAGTTAGGATACCCCAGGTTTTTGTTCAGGACATTGTCCAGGCTTAACCTAAATAAATGACTCTACAACAGTAGCTCACAGAACCCACCAGTCAGAGGAAGATACCACACTTGAGTGACTATTGGTAACCAAGAGAACAGCTGTTCTTTCCAATGAACAAGCATCCCTGCAGCTCAGCAGGTCTGCCTGGATGTGAGTGTGCAGCTGCCCTGCTCTCAGTGACAGCACTCCCATGACAAGTCAGGGCCCTGTGTCAGGGACAGGCAAATCCTCACTCACCCCCTGCCATTCCAGCCCAGGGCCCTGTGTCAGGGACAGGCAAATCCTCACTCACCCCCTGCCATTCCAGCCCAGGACCCTGTGTCAGGGACAGGCAAATCCTCACTCACCCCCTGCCATTCCAGCCCAGGGCCCTGTGTCAGGGACAGGCAAATCCTCACTCACCCCCTGCCATTCCAGCCCAGGGCCCTGTGTCAGGGACAGGCAAATCCTCACTCACCCCCTGCCATTCCAGCCCAGGAAGTAAACAGCAGCCACAGGCCCCGAGTACCTCTCAAGTTATCAGTCGTTTAATTTTGTTGCCACAAAGCTTCACCAACCAGAGATATTTAAACTGCCAAATTATCTTCATTATTAATCAGTATCACACGATGCACTTCCTTTTTATTTTCCTAAGCTTCCAAAGCCATTTGGAAAAAGGCAAATTCATATTTCGTCCTTAACACAGGCTAAGAAAACACCCCCTTGTGCTTTCATAGAGAGAAGAAGCACATGACTAGTGACAGCCCCACTTCACACCAAGCCGCGTCGAGAGCAAGGCAGGCAGGACCGAGACGTAGTATGTAACGCGTTCCTGCACTTTAACAAAAAGTACGTGTGTTTTTCCCTTCCCAAACCAGCCGGCGTTTCGGAGACACGCGTGTCCCACTGCCCTTAGGGTAACTCATCCCCTCCAACCACGCTGCCGCGGAAGCACATGCGAAGAGGCCGCAGCAGCCGCCAAGCGTGGGCCGGCCCGGGAGCAGCGCCAGCCCGGACGGACAGAGCGGCGGGGACTCGGCCGCAGCCCTTCCCTCCCGCAGCAGCCTCTCCGCCCACGCCCGGAGCCCCCCGACGCCTCCGGCCGCTCTCCCTCCCCGTTGCCCTCCCGGCCAGGCCCGGTGGGCCGGAGCAGGCGGGCGGCCCGCGGGGAGCCTCACCGGGCCGTGGCGGGCGGCGCAGCGCTCGGGGCAGGCGGCCGGCGCGCCGCCCGCAGCTCTGCAGCAGCATGGACGCCATAGCGGCGCTCGGAGGGGGGGCGGGCGGCTCCGGCCCCGCTCCTGTCCCGCCGCCCGGGCCGCGGCGATCCTCACACGCCCAGCAGCGCCTGGGAGCCGCGTTTCTCCGGCACCGCCCCGCGGCGCCGGGCACGTCGGGAGCCGTAGTCCGGAGCGCACGGTGAGAGCGGCGGTGGCGCCGGGCGGCGGGGATGGCGTCACCGAGGGGCGGGCGCGGCTGCGGCTCTGCCCCACGGCCGCCCGAGGGGAGCTGCGATGGGCACCGGGGGCTGTCCCTGTGCCGGGGTTTCTCTCCCCGAGCGTGGCTCGCTCGCACGCCACGGTCCTGCCAGGCCGGGAAGGCCACAGGCCGTGCCCGCTGTGAAGGGCGGGCGCCGGTGCCTCACGGAGCCGCCCAGAGCGCCGTGGCCACACATAACCCCGGCGCAAAGTGCAGCGCTCCGGCAGCGCCCGGTGCTCTCCCCTTTGGCAGGGCTGGATCGGGTGATGCCTGGAGGTCCCTCCCCGCCCTCTCGGCCCGGTGATCCCGCGCTGGGCGCGGCCGTGGGCCCGCACGCCAAGGCTGGCGGCAGCGTCCTGCTGCACGCACGTGTGTTGCTTGTGGATCTCGGGGTGTGGCAGAAAAAATGGCTTTCTGGTGGAGCTGTGATGGTTTTTAATAGGAAATAGCACAAAAATCGGTCGGTTGTCACATGTGCCACGCTAGTGCTGGTTAATAGTTGGACTACAAAGCAGTATGATATTCTTCACGTGCTAGTCGAGTCCTGGCCAGCAGTAGGATCTGTTATCAAATATTTCAGTAGTCAATTAATGCAGTATTATGTTGTACTGTCTTTATTTTTAACTGTATTGGTAGATGCAGTGAATAACGAGAATCAAACTGCAGAAATTATAATTTAATCTGAGAACAGTCACATTTTACAAACTGTACATGAGGTTTGGGTGCTAATGCCTTCCTTGTTGCAGAAAAAATGGGGGAAAAGCTGCTGGGACTGTGTGTGGACAAGATGGCTGCCAGCCCTGCCAACAAGATGGCTGCCCCAAGGACAGGGCTCCAGGGGGATAAGGGAGCTGTGGGATCAGACCTCTCCTGCCTCACAGGTAACTCACAACACCAGGCACTCGGTCACTTCTACACCTGCCTCAACCCCAAAGAAAATACATGGTACTTAACCTTACACATAAGGGGTAACAGAAGCGTTCAGGTTTGACCCAAAACGTGACTGAAAACAGTGTTTCATAGCAATAAAAAGCAAGTGAGTTTGCAGTTTATCTGTTTACGCTTAGGACTAAGCAAATCCAGGAAATTAGTTAGTAATTTTATGGAGCTCTTTTATGTATTTAAAAAGAGGCTCAGGGTTTCTCCGAAGTACAAAAAAATTTAGATGAAATTTATATTACTTTTTTTTTTTAAATTCAAAAGTATTCATGAAGATGGACTATGAAATTGTCTGGATATAAAAAAAAATCACAATGCTTTTCTCACTATGACTATAGAAATGCTAGTGTTGTTCACGTTTACTGATCATTTAAAAATTAATGGTTATTACTATTTATATACTTATTAGAGCTTTTTTTAAATTGTTAGGCTCTCAAATGCACTGCAAGATTTTTAGCCAGCTGTATTTGTTTTCCAAGTATTTAAATATGTTCTGCATTTAAATGGTTAAAATTGTTTAAAATGTGCAACTTGGCAATAGTGTTTTACGTTAATGGCATAAAAAAACCAAACAACATCTTCCCAATCTCCACATCTCTCACTAGACTGCATTTATATCTTTCTCGTGTTATTCTTTTTTTCTCTCTGGTTGGCTGATAACAAAACCAAATGAAATGGGGCAACTAATGGCAGTTCCTCTAACAAAGCTGCTTAATTATGTAGAAACATTATATGAAGCCTATACAAGAAGAATAATATGCTCTGAAGTCATTAAACTATTGACAAGAGGTTTCAGACAGCAAACAGATGATTACAGAGGTCTCAATACATTTATGCAGACAAGTAACCAGCCTTTCAATAGTTTCATTAAATTCATTAGTATTCAGAGTTGCAGACAATGTAGATGCATGGGTCTTTTCAGAGCTGAATTCGTTATGTTTTTGTAGAGTCTTTTGTTCCAGATTTGTTTATACCTGGAAGTTACAGGGTTTGCTACTGTATATGAAAAGGATTGATTATACGCTCTATGAAAATTTCCCAAATAGATACAGTTTAAAAATACTAATTGTTTGTGTTCATTTACCAAGCATTGTGAAGTAATGCTTAGGGAAAGACTGAGAATTTAGAATTTTCAAGTATTTGTACAAATTGCTCCCACAGGAAAACGCCGAGTGACTGTAGGTGGCACATGGGCCTTCCACAGGAGTCAGTTTTTGTTTTAAAGAAAAACGTCTTCTACTGCAGCCAGAGCAACAGCCCAGCAGCTCACAGAGAAAACACTTCTCCCCGGAATAAAACATGATACCTCATTGTTACTAGGGTTTTGGGGTTCTGTAAAAAAAAAAAAAAATCAACAGCTACACAGCCATTTTAGACCTGGTTCTTAAAGCAACCATGTTGTCTGGAAAAGTTGTCAGCCATCTTGCTGAAAAATCTGTTTTCCAGCAGGAATAGGATGAAAGATACTAAAAGGAAGAAATACAAAGCTTTCCTTCTTGATGGATATAATAGGGATCTGAGAATCATTAAAATAAATGTAATATTTGAACAGAACTAAGATTACTATTTCATGTTAATTTTTTTTTTTGCCTGGATATTAAATAGAAGCAAAAGCAAGGTAGGAGTTGTCTAAGCCAATTCAAAACAACTTCCAAATATAAGGACATTTTGATGGTTTTTATAGGCTGTGTGAGTACTGAAATGTATTTTATTGCTGTATGAGCAGAGCCCAGTGATATCACAGAGGCAGGACTGTTTCACTTGTCTGAGAGAGGTGTGATGCATAAGCCCTATAAAAGCACAGAACAACCCTAGGGCTCTGCAGTGCCTGCATAGACATGACAAAGGAGCAGATGAATCTGTCATTCTTATTGAGGCAGTTTAGAAATCTGTCTAGAAATTGGGGGTCAAGTGTTTATATGAACGAGGAGGAGAACTGTAAGTTGGTCACCCCTTCCCTGAAGACAGGGCCCAGGAAGCTCTCCCAGATCCTGTTGATGTTTTTGAGGACCAGCTTGAGGTGCCCCGTAGCCTGTGACAGTACCGAACCTGTGACACTGCTGCCAGGGACACAGACACGGGCTGGCTTCCCCGGTACACGCGGGGACAAACGGAGCTGGCAGCAAGGGCCGGGGGATGGGATTCAGGACGGGGAGGGGGGCAGTGTTTGGTGCTCTGGCTGTAAGCGGGAGGAGGTGGGGCGTAATTAACATCTGAGGAGCTGGGAGGCACCTTTGCCATTTCACTGCTGCAACATCGTGTTTGTGTACACAGCGTGACTCAATAAGCGATGTTCAGTACAGGTCCACAGACAGTCCTTCAGAGTAGAATTATGCTTTTAGGCTGTAGGATCTGTTTCCATGGCAACCCCCAGGTTGTCTCCCTGAATAGGTTTAACAATACGGGATTAACCTCATCTTTATTCACCAGTGTTCAGCGTAAATGTGAAGAAAGGGGGGAAAAAAAGACATTACTGTGTAGCAAGTTGCATTAAGTTTCTATTCCAGGGAGAAAGGCAACAGATTATTAATAGTTTTTTTAAGAAAATACTTCCATTCATGATCAGGGATTTTTAGGAGAGATTCATGGGATACTGAAGCCTGTTGCTCTGTCAATGTTACACCCAAAGGTAAAAGTTCAAGTGGTGGCTGGATTACAGATTTGCTGTATGTACGTCCAGGTCACAAGTTCACTTCTGTCTGTAAATGTGCCAAAACCAAGCAGCACTGGCTACACATTAGCACAGAAACAGGCTGCCCTGGGTACCTTTTCAAACACTGCCCTGAAGAACCACACAGAGAGTGCCTGGATGGAAATAATATGCTTCAGTCATTCCCCTTCAAGGATAATTAGCTACCTGCTCAAATTCAAGTCAAAAAGTGGTATTTTAAAAGATTGCTTAGGCATGACCCGAATTAGCAACACAAAATGTCATACAAACAATGTATTAGGTTGTCATTAGTTAAATTTGGCATGCAGGTGGGCCAAGAGCACAGCTGGGGGAGCTGAAACAGGTAATTTTGAAAATCTTTCCAAATTGAGGGAAAAGCATTTGGAGCTCAGAATGAAAACCACCGAGGTTCTCCCTTTTCCCAGCAGATGGAGCTTATGTGAAACAGGAGAAGCTGCACAAAGAGAGACTGGAGCACTGGAGGAACACATGGGGAGAAAGCCACAAGGTTCTGGCCAAGGCAGGATCAAGCAGAGGGAGGGCAGGCAGTGTTCAGGCTACATGCACAACCAAAAAAGCTATAAAAAGCAAATTGATTTAGAGAAATGAGAAATACAGAGGGAGAGGAAAAAGTAATCTCTAGTGTTACAAACACGCCTGTTAGCTCCAGCTGATATGAGACAGATTTTGCTGCAAAATCATCAGTGCTGTATTTAAGTAACCTGTTGTGCCTCCAAATGAATCAGTTTGATTTTATGAATGACAGGATTAAAAACTATGCATTTAGAGTTATTCTTGGTCTCCAGGATTTTTTAGGCTGTAGGGTTTGCAAGTTCCTGTCTGTAATCAGAAGTGCAGAAAGCCAACAATTTTATGTCATTATCTGCCTCTCAGAGTTAGGTCTTTAAGAAAACACCAAATGTTGTGTTATTGTCAATAAAAGCCCTAAATCTGCCACCACTGCTTTTATGCATCCCTCAAGAAGCGAAACAAGAAATGCATGTGACTGGGGAGGCTCTCCTGCACCCCATCCCAGATTTTGTAGACCTGGTCCTGCACTTCTTGTATATCACAAAATTCTTGGTAAAGTCAAGCAGTGTTATAGGAGTAATGGAAAGATAGGGGGTCCCTGCAAAACAGATACCTTTCAGTTGTGTCCATTAAAGAAATACCATTTTAGGAGCATTTTTACCTTTGTATTCTAAAAAGGAGAAAAAGTGCTACTTCCAAGGGCCGTTTTAATGGCAGCAATGTAGCAATTTGGCAAGGCTGAGGCTCCTTATGGTAAGTACTGGTTTGGTGGGGAGCAGGTTACAGCCAGCACATGCACACAGCTGTATATGACTCGGTGCTGGCAAAATGCAACATTGTCCCATTGTCCCCCAGGCATATTCGTGTCTTCTCTGCCTCAGAGGAGGTGAGCAGAGCTAAGCATTTTTGTTAAAAGAGCAAATGAAAAATATTGAAGATGGATATGTTCATTTGCTGAAGCCTGATGCTTAAAATTCCTGTGTAGAATTTAGCCCCCTCGGGCCTCTGCTGTCGTTACCTCTTTCTTGCTGGTTTTGCTGATGATCTTATCAGTCCTGGCTCATATTTTCCCTTACAGTCAGGCTGAATAACCCTACCAGAATGTGTCTTTCCAACCTTTGAATTCACTCTCTCTTATTTACCTTTCAGCTTTAAACCTTCTACCTTTCATAATCCAGACCAAGCCTGTAACACAGATCTCACACTTTTCCATGCTGTTCTCCTTGACCTGACTGACACTCCTATCTTCCACGCTGCTGTACAATGACCTCCCCATTCCAGCATGCAAGCCCACAGCCCCTCCTTTATTCAAGTCAAAGAGCTGCTTTTCTCAAGAGGCCTCCCCACAGAGATAATGGAAAGCAGATTAAGAGATTTAAAAAAGGAGTTGGTTCCTTTGGAATGGTCAGTGCACTTTCCCTTTCTACAACCATGCTCTCTACTGTAAATTTTCCAAATCAGTGTTTGCTAGATCTCTGTGCCTTGACCTCAGCAGGACCTATGCTATTGGGCCCCAATTCTACAGATGCAAATGCATGCCATGACCCTTTGCTATCAGAGACATTCACACAGAGTGGTAAAGGATCAGTGCAGTTATGTACTTATAACATCAAATCCTGTTTCTTGCCAGATAGCATCATAAAAGTCTTGGACAGAGATAAAAATTAACATTTTAGTCTTTGTGAGACAGAAAGAATAGTGACCTCCAAGTCAGGTGAAGTGGCAGCTCTGTTGACAAGACTTGATTTGTAGCTATATGAGAATCTTGAGGGGAAATACCTGTTAAAATGTGATGTGAAGCTATAGAAAAACAACAAAGAGCCATCAGCACAAGTACATCCCAGTGGTGCTTTGCCAGTATCCTGCCTTTTTCTTGTGTGGCTGAATTTCAGGCACCAGAAACAGAAGACGCTTTGTCTGGGCTTTCCCATGTAATCAGCAATCTCTCTCCTGCCTGTCTTAGGCCTCTATTCACTTTATTATTATTATAGTATCCCCTAGAGACAGACTTGGGAGGCATTCACCCCCAAACATCCTGTTACCTTTAAGCAATTAGGTATTTTCTCAGTAACACATTATATGCTTTAATCCTGTTGCATGTGTGTACAAAGCGTGGCTAGCAAGTCGTGTGTGTAAGAAAATACCAAGTTGACGTAAAAGAGCTTTGCCATTGGATTTGATCAGTATCCAGGGGAAGTAAAAACCCCCAAAGCAGGCACTCTCCTCTGAAAGCAATTTCAAGAGGGAATTTTGTGTACAAACTGAAGGCTTATCTGGGGTCTGCAGATATCTAGGAGTTCATCAGCTGGATAGAGCGAGAGGAGCTCATTGGGACTAATCTGCGCAGCAGGTAACAGTGAGCCGTCCAGCCTGCTCATCAGTCAGGGTGGCAAGCCTCACACTCATTCCTATATGACACATATCAATCATTTTCTTTTCTAATCACTAATCCAACAACTGAAAAAGGAAATATGCCCAACAGATATCAACAAAAAGCTGGCTTAGCCAGCAGAGCTTCCCTGTTGTGCCAAGGGAACAACCTTCTCCCCTCTGCGAGGCCTCTCCTCGCAAGGAACAGACATCTAACTCTCCCTGAAGCCTCTTTCAGCGTGCCAGCTGGGAATCAGGGCCCTGGGCACAATCCCAGCACCTGTGCCTAGTTTTCTTACAGAGCACAGCCAGCTGCTCTGCTAGGTCTGCAAATGTCCTGTATACCCGATTTCTTTTCTGTGGATTGCTTTGGATAAGCAATGCGAATGTGTTGCTTATATTTGGATTTTGCAAATTCATTGCTTTACATTTACCTTAACCTGATTTGTTTAAGGATCATATCAGGCCACTGATAAATAAAGTCATGTCATGTTTTTAATAATTATTAAACCAGCGTTATTGAACCAGTAGTCCTCAGAACCTCCTGTAGTATTTTTGAGGGAATTTGAAGGTAAGCAGGATGTAAGCACAGGCCACTTTGGAAACTATGACATGGAGTTTGTGAGGAAGAAGTGTTTTTGATGGCTGGTGTTTGTCAGCAAACTTTTCTGGCATTGCACATGGTAGCAGAGACTGTATTTGACCCTGAGGGTTCACAGCATTAGATAATTGGTTTGGCTCTTACTTAGTTCATGGCATGTTAGACTAGTCATTTCTATCTGTGACACCAAACTATCAACTGCAAACTTCCTGTGTGGAAATAATTATGCATCTTTTCCAAGTTCACAGTATGTCCTTCTGTTTCCAACAGTTCTTATGCAGAAAGGCAAGGTTAGAGTTAAGACCACTTGCATTTCTAATAGCTTTACTCTGAAAAGCCTTCATATAATTCAAAGATCCTAGTATCAGTGGAGCCAGAGTGGGGTTAGAATTCTGTTCTGCAACAGGAAGGGGACATACAGAGGTCTGGAAAATAATGAAGGTGGGAGGAAAGTGAATAAAAAATGGTTATTATTGCTGCTCATAATGCCATATTAATTAAACCAGTTTATCTGGAAGTAGGGTTTAAAAAAGAACAGAAGGAAATATATTTTCATATAAACTCATTGTCACCAGATGTTCTCAAAATATAAATAAATAGGCTCAACAAGAAAATAGATACACTCAAGGGAGCTAGGCTTAATGAAGTCCCTGACACATGCTTGTCTGGCTGCAGTGTCCTCTTTGGAAATTAGGAAATCCCTAAACTACTGATTTTTAGAAGCATGAATGACACAAATGGGTAGGAGCTACTTTTCCTATAATCTGTTTCCAATTCTAAGCATCCATTACTACTTCCTTTCTTGGTTTCCCTTGAGGAAAGGACATGCCTAAGCCTGCTTTGAATGTTAAAAGCTTCCTCTGTTCTGCACAAATAGAGGTGAGAGTAAGAGACCATAAATGATTACCCATGGGCAGCTAATAACGCTGTGAGACACAAGTCCTCCCCTGGAACCACGGAGGTGTTTGAGGTGGACCAAAGGGTCCCTGTCAGGGGGTCTCCAGCCCTTGACTGAGTTGTGCATGGCTCTCCCCATGCTGGGGGCCGATGGCAGTGTAGTCCCAACAAGCACTGCACTCTTTCTGCCGCCCTTAAACTCCACGTGTTCCTCTCACCGACAGAACAAACAGGTTAATAAAGGTGGGGATTTTTGTGTAGAAATATAGTGAAAGCCAGGTCAGGAAGGGAAGAGATCTCAGTGTGCTTGGTAACTTACACAGAATGAAACTCTACCGAGGAAAGGAACATGAAGCTTCTCTTGCTTTCTTACCACAGGGTTTCCCCTTTGCACTTTACCAAGTCCAACTTCTGCCATAATCCCCCTGGCAACAAGTTACAGTCGATCTCCCTCTAGTGGGTAATTAATTACCCATAAAAGCCACAGCAAGACTGAGATGTGTTAAAAATCTGCCTTGTACTTGCCTTCCTTCATCTCCTTTCTTCAGCTGGCTTTCTTCTTTCATCTGTGATGTTCCTCACACATCCATTATGTGTTTTCTTCGTGCCTTCCCTGAACTTTGTATCTGCTCCTTCTCCATTCTTGTGCTCTGAGAGGAGTTGGGCTGTTTGAGGGGTTTCTGTTTGACTTTGATGTAAGTGGAAATGAAAGTAAAGAAGCGCCAAAGAATGAATTTAAAATTAAATATTCTAGAGATTAGTGGTGTTTGCACAGAGGCCTGTGTGCAACCCCCAATGTGTTGAAGGCTTCAAAATCTGGGAAAAAGAAAATCATAAGACCCACATTAAGTTTGTAATTTATTTTTTTTATCAGGAGTCAGTCAAAGGAAATTTACATTTGGGTTTTCTTATCCTTAAAGTTGATTTATTTGAGTTGAAAATCTTCTGCATTCTGCTTATTAGTTTCTTCCCCCTGAATTTGTTGTTCCATTACCACAACTATTAACAGCAAAATACATAAGCCAGCTGTGTTCAATCAGAAGTTAGCTCTCTAACAGCAACAGTTAACTACCAAAGAGTATTCCCAGAGCAGAGCTGACATTAATTGAGAAGGATAGTGCTCTGAAATATGTGGAGACAAGATGCTATAGAAATTGATTTAACCAGACCATGCCTTTTGTGTATGGAACTGTATTTCTCTCCTTGCAGAGCATATAGGCTGGATACTATGGCTGTTACTGCATTTAGATTAATGGAAATATATTAGGGATGATTCTCAAAGGTATCTCCTTTCTCTGCTACGCTGGGGTTTCTTGTGTGTGTGTGTGGTAAAGCACATTTCAAACAAAAAGAGGAAGAAGTCAATATTGTCCAAATGAAAAATGACAGATCTGGTTGAAAGAAATTTTTAGGACAGGCTTTGATAATATATTCCTCCAGTGATAGAAGGTATCATATTAATCATTATATGTTACCTTCCTGTTTAAAACTGTGAATTATCTAACTAAACCAACATGAAATACAATGTGCAACAATCCAAGTATTTTCCAGGTTCCTGGAGGTACTGACCTTTTCTCAAATCACTGTGGTAAATGGTGTTCCACTAAAATCACTAATTAGAACCCCAGGAATCTTTATTATGGCAAACTTAGGTATCACAAAGCAAATGAATAAAATTAAGATAAACTGGAATTTTACTGAAGCAAAGTAAGATCACATATTATTTATTGTGAGCAAATTCTGTGCCTAGAAACACCTATGCAATCCATATATTTACATTATTTTGTGAAACAGCATCATACAAAAATTGTTCTATACAGCACATTAGGATTATCAAGTTGTTTTACTAACATGGGTATAAAAAATATTGTAGCTTTTGCTCCCTTCATAACTGAGTTGTCAGTATAACTAATTTCATTTCACTGTAATAAAGATGAAATGAATTCCAATCCTGCTCCTATATCAGTTACAATATAATTTTATTCAGCTGAGACATTTCATAAACCTGCTGAAGGTAAGAAGTGCAGACAGTGCTGAGGCAGGATGTGGAGGCAGGGAAGAGGTACTGCAGAAGAAATTTACAGGTTTTGTCTTCACAGCTTTCCTTGCAGTGATGTACAGGACAAAAAGAATTCAGTTACTATCAGCTTTCAAGAGCAGCTTGTAGAGCTGACAGTAAGAGAATGTTCTTTTGCATTCAAATGGAGTACATTTGTTCTAGAATTTATTAAGACACTGTAAACAAAGAAACTAACAGTGCCACATCCTGTTCTTTATTTAGGTTGGATGAGGGCTTCATTTGGCATCATGGAAACTAGAATGACTACCCTGGGCTAAACCAAAGGCCTGTGAGTCCCTTTATCCAATCTCTGCTCATAGTCAGAAATGAGTGTTTAAGGAAGGAGTATGAGGAATAGGGTGAGCACAGAGCATTGCTGCCTGCAGCAGTGACTTGTATTTCATTGCTGCTGATAAACACACAGAGAGCAGAGTCTGGGGGTCTGAGCACAGAGCTGGGAGCTGTGAATTCGCTGTTTCAGTCCTGCCTCTGTCACCAAGGTTACTTGTGCATCGCTGTGTCCCAGCTCATGTGTGCTGGTGGCAAACCTGCCTCCAAGCCTCTGCACTGCAGAGGCACACACAGGCCGTGCTCACGTAGCCACACTCACATTCAGGCTGGTTTTGATCAAGTCTGGTATTATGGAGAGATTTTTTCCTTCCTAATGAGCTGCTTAACATCTGTGATTGTTTCCTGAAGAGCTGCATAATATCCCAGAGCCCTTCTTGTTGTGCCCCTTTATCTCTTCCCTATTCCTTCTGACTCCTCTGTTTTTCACATGGTTATCATCACTGGCCTTTGTGGTCCTTGGGCTTTGTCCTAAGCTTATCATCCCTCAGTTCCTACAATCAGGAGCAGCAGGCTCAGTGCAAGGTAAAATCTGTGCAAATATTTTCCCTGTGTAGCCCAAGTCCAGGTCAATCCATCAGGTAGCACGGAGAGGCCAACTCTTTCACATGTCCCTGCTGAAGCTGCCAATAAAAAGGTGATGCTGTTAGATTTCCAGTAAAACCAGAATAATCATGTTGAAGGCACCTCCTTAAAAACTCCTATTAAAAATTTGGTTAAAAGCTATATTTCACATTGCTTCAGGGCTACCTGCAATTCCCAGCATGATGGATGATCCTGAATGGATCCTCAGACATTGAAACCATCAGCTGCAGGCCCCCTTCTGGTGAGTTCACAGTTTCATCGTTGCTTCTGGAAGTCTGTCACCTCCTCCACAGCCATCGTTCCCACCTCCACTGGTCTACCATCCCTTCAGAAACACCAAGTGGAGGAGGACTGCAAGCCCCACACTCAGGGCACTACCCAGAACATCACAATGCAGGCAGGTAAATAAGGAGTTGTCAGAATTCCTTTTTCCATTTTTAACCTTCCATGTAGAACCTTTACCAGTGTGATAATATTGGGGTTTCTACAAGCTGACTCAAGCTGCTGGATTGAAGGCCAGGTTTGAGGAACTTCTCCTCAGATCCTTGCACCTCAAGTTGAGCAGAACCCTGGAGAGCTCCTCCTCCTCCTCCCTATGGCCTCCAGCTGCACTTCTTCACAGGGCAGGGGCTCACAGGAACTGGAGGGAGCCACATGGAAATCAGGGCTGAGTGGTAACCAAATATGTCTGACCCAGGGGAAGCTGGTGGGGGTGCAGAGCTAGGGAAGGGAGCAAATAGACTGGAATGTACAGGCCCCTGGAATATTGGCATGTCAGTGGAGGGCTGTGTATAGTAAATAAATAGATATATGCATGTTTTAGTAATTTCCCCAGGGTAAAGTGAGTGGGAGTGTGTTCAAAGAGTAGTATTTGCTTTATACTGTCCTGTTCAATATATACATTAGGAAGTACATATAGGGTGTATGTTTGATCAAGGAATTTAGACAATAACCTGAGTAATTGGCAGCATACACCAAATCCCATTAGTCTGATCCCAATGCCAAGTTCCTTCTCAGTATTACAATTCTGCAAGCAATTAAAATGGCTACTTAGCTACATTATGTTATTACAAGCAACATCACTTGTCAAGTATTTTAAGTAGGAAAAGTGATGTTAGTTATTGTGCATTACCACCCAGGTAAAAATCACACCCCTGGGTTAACCATGCACAACAATATACCATTAACCTGTTTAACATGATAGCTTGAAAGAATGGTGTGTAAAATGTAAAATGCTTTTACATTTCTACTGCAAATCCTCTGTTATTACTTTGCACATTAAATTTTTTTTCTGCTATAAAGAGGATTCAATGATTTTGCAAACCAGTCTCATCCCTAGACTGCTATAATTTGACAATTTCAAGGCTTTTCAACTCAGACCCTTGCATATATGTCATGTATCGCATTGCAGATTTCATCCAATAGTCGAAAATGTACTCTCAATGCAGTATCATCTTATCAGTATTCCAGCACCATAAGCCTTCTCACTGCAAGCAGGGGACTGTTCATTACAATGAAACTGAAAATGGAATAACTGAAGGATTGATTTATATGACCTTCACTCAGGAATGTTCTAATTCTGACATAATCTCTCTGACTGAAATCCTAAACACTGTATAATTTTGATTTATTACCCTTAAAAGAAGGAGCCTGGATCTATAGATAACAGAATACCTGGCATGAAAAAGAATGGTGCAAAAGCTCAGGAAGACTGCAAGAAAATGCAGATTGATCATGTGACTTTACTCCAAACATTGTCTCAGCCAGCAAATCCATGAACGGAGCTGAAAGCAAGTGGAAAAACATTATGCGGATGTTTTCACAAATCCACTCTGTCACTCGGAAATCTCTCATGATTATATACATTTTATAGCAAAGATAAGAGCATGTTAGTAAGTTCAAGCATGAAACAGTCTGTTTACTAAAGGCTGCAGGGAATGTTTATTAAACCAGCTAATTTATGGCAAAACAGGGCCAGAACTTGATATACTCCACAAAAAGCTGCTTTACCAGGCAGCTGTTTCCCTCCCACACCGAGAGTGTAACCCACTCCGTGCTGTTCTGTCCTCACATCTGCTGCCATGGGAGCCAGGAGAAGGCTTGGAAGGGTGAGGGCATGTTGGACCTGACTGCTCACAGGCAAAAGCTGGAGCAGCCCTACAGTGTGCTGCTTAAAATTAACAGCTGATATCTTTAAAGCAAAGCAGCTGGATCTAAATCAAATAGAATCTTCTTAAATTGAAAGGTGAATCAGTCTGGTTGTCACTTGGATTTTTTTTGGTGAGGTAAAGTGAGTAGTTAGAAGAATGAGCAGGTAGAAACTATTCACAACAAGCTGGTTGATAAATGCACATTAAAAGCCCACTGAACACAGTCTTAATGCCCTGCAGGAACTGAAATCAACAGGTCAATTTAAAGTAGACTAACAAAAGAAATCTGCCCTCCACCTGTTCCTTTTTTCTGTTCTTAATGTTTTTTGAAATGAATGCTTGCCTCCTTTCCTCCCACACACTCAGCTCACAGTTCCCACTTAGCCATTTCCCAGTCCTATTTTACACATATCTTTATCTTATCATGCTTCTCCTGCAAATCCTTCTCCTCTAGAGCACTTACATCCTCTTCTTTCATAAAATTCACCTTTTACAAGTGGTACCTAATCAGTCTTACTTTGTCCTAGCCAGGAAATGGAGGGGTTTATTTTAGAAAAAAAATTATTGTTATTCAGTGAATTCTGTGGCTAGTATGAATGACTTTATTCTACCAGATGGTAGACTCCTCTATGCAGGAACATTTGTCTGCTTCACTGTACTGCACAATGCATATTATTCTCACCTATGAAAGGGCCTGTTCCTTATTACTACCAAAGATCAAACATTACACAATTCCTCCAGTATGGAGCTACAATCTGAGCTACAGCTACTGCAGCCACTGTAAAAGCACTACAGCCTCAGAAAGATTATTCCTTCCTTCCTGAATACGTTAGAGGCGCTATACCAGGAACTAAATTTGTGCTTAGGGACAGCAGGAAGTGCCTGATTCTTTTTATGTACTTGCAGAAAGGGAGGGGGAAAAAAGAAGAAAAAAAGGGAAAGGGAGGACATGAAAAAGAGAAGAGAAAATAATAAAAAGAAAAAAGAGAGGTTTGGGTGGAATAATATTTAGGACATTTATTCCCTTAACTATATATGGACAATTTTCAAAGTAAGACAATAAAGCATTTATATCAAAAACTCTGTTCTACTAGAATGACATAAAGCCTTGTAAGTGGCAGACAAAAGAGAAAACCATGAATATTATTTCTGTAATCAATTAGCATATCAACATGTAGTAATACAATACAGATAATATTTGATTCTTTGGACTAGAAAATTTAACATAAAGCCCAGTTCTGCAAACCAATCCTGGCATACTTGATTTTCAGCATGAGCTGTTTATTGAATTCTCAAATGAATGTATTTATCATTAGGAAAATCAAAATACCAGAGGAAGTAATATAGTCTTAGATTTCCCAATGGTGAATTAATTAGTGGAGTCAATTCTGCCCTCAGCCTGGTATCTCATCCACCAGACAACACTCACTTCCCACTGTAACAACAGATGATTGTAAAAGCTTAACAGTGTTTTGCCAGTGCTGGTAAAGCTGATAGGGATGGGAGTGAAGGTCAGCTTGGTATCTTCTTCAACCAATGGCAAACTATTCAGTATGAGAGATTAAGAACTACTTTATTAGGATGATTATCATTACCCTCAACAACAACTATAAAAAGCTCCAAGTCAAATGGTTCTGACTCACTTGTTGAAGGGTAATGCCATCTGTGGAGGAAATTCTGGGTATGGGCTGTCACCAGTGGCTAATCCCCCTGGAACAGGTGCACAGCAGTTTGCCAGTCCCACATCACAGCAGGGCTGGGAGCCAGGGCATCCAGCTCACAAAGTAGATGCCCACTGCAAAGGACGTGAAACAAAAGAAGAAAGGGCCTGTCTTCATGTTTCTCCCAAGCAGTTTCCACTAATTTTGGTGACTAGAAAAATTTGGAAGCCATTCTCTACCCAGTGTGCATCAGCAGTAGTACCCTGCTTGTCCTTCCTCTTTAGTGATCTCTCCTGGGCCACTGAAGCAGCTCTGGAGTGAAATATTTTTCAGGCAGTATGTTTGCAATTGTAAATTCAACAGATTCTCTATAAACCAGTAACAATATAAAGTATTTTAAAACAAAATGTGTAAGTACCAAATCAGTCCAACATAACTAAGGTCAAAAAACATTTGTCGAGGGCAATCAGGACAGAAGGCAGAAATATTCCAAAGTTGCCTTTTGAGTGAATGAAGAAGGAATACAGACTCAAAAGCTCAACTCTGGCAGACGCTGAACTCGCTGTCATTTGATCTGCAGTAGCACTTGGGTGTCTGAGCAGGCCTGCTGAAACAGAAGGAAACCTTTCCCAGAGACTATTCAGCTAGTCCAGACTGGTAGCTTTTGAGGAAAAGAAAAACATCTTCTTACATTTTAAGGAATATAAATAAAATAACATAGTCTTTTCACTGAATAAGATACACCTGTTAAAATTACATATTGCAAAGTTAGAAAGGACCTTATAATCAGACCTGCACTAGACAGACATAAAGATTTCTTAAAGGGATTTTTTTAATCTGTAATACAACACGCCTTTCAATAGAATATTTCAGTCCAGTTAAAATTATTCTATTAATGGACAGTCTATCATAGTTTTATTATGATTACAATTCATTGTAAACTTATTGTATTAATTACTAACCTGAGCTGTAAAATATGTAAATACTAGTAATTATTAAACTTGAAAACAATGCAAAAAAATACAGCAAAAAAGAGGAAAATGAAGCTGATTAAATGTCTGGTTCCCATTGATTGCCAGTAGCTGCTAGTGTTAAATTAAGAGGTTATTTTATTGTCCCCTACAGCCAAGCTCAGCCATGCTCCATTCAATAACTAATAAATTATGTCTTTGAGTTAGTAATAATTACAATAAAAATATTCCCCATTTTCTGGCATGCTGTGTTTATTTTAGGATATTAACACAGCAATCCGAATACAACACGTAAAACTCCCTCAGGGTTTTCTGTCTCACATCCCAGACCTTCTGTTTCTTTATAAGCTTTAACAGCCACAGTTAGAAGAGATATAAATAGTCTGAAGCACAAGAGAATCTCTCTTCCCTGACAGAATCTTTATTTACAAGCTCTACAAACCTTAGCAGGTCAAACAGTCCCTTGCTGGCAGGTTAATAAGGCCCACCTGCCAAATAAACCCACCAGTGAACTCCACAGGGCCTACAGAAATCCACAGTGCTTGCAACAAGATTTTCTCCCTAGGAATCATACTGAGATGGGATGCTTATAGTTCAAAAGGGGGTCATGTTTCAAACTCCAGAGTGCTTGGCTGCCTGGCATACACACAGGAGTGTGCAAAAGGTTTGCAAAAAGCACAGCTCTTACCTTCAGAAGGTATCATTATTTAACATTTGTATTTCAGTATTGCTTACAGGATACCCACATGCTGAGGCCTCCTCTGCTAGTTCCATATGAACATGTAAGACTTGTCAGTCTCTGCCCTTTGGACTTTTTAAAGGGCAAGTATAGTTGGGTCATAAATCTTTAAAATTATTCAAGACTTAACATACAATTAATTTGCCTACAATGCCATGGAAAGAAAATGAATAAATATGATAACTGGTTATTTAAACCAACCTAGAAAGTAATTATCAGATGCCAAAGTAGGTTTTTTTATTAATATTGACAATTATCAAAGTGGAATTCCATTCTGAGACCTAAACTGTTTGAACACAACTCTTGGGTAAATGTTTCCCATTTAATCAATGACTTCTTTATGTTCTTTCCTGAATCAGCTAGGCCCAGCAACTATCCAAGTGTGGGCATATCCACAGATTTCTGAAGAGGCCCACTCACTATGTTTATATTGCATTGTGAAAAGCATCTCCAAAGCATCCATCAGATTTCTGTTTGCTGTTCATACAGTCAGCACAGTGGTAAATTCTGAGCACACACCTCATCATTTACTAGGATGGCACCAGGCAGATGAAGGCAGACAATGGATCATAGCTGGGCACCAGAAGCTCTCTGGCTCAAAGCACAACTCCTGATGCACTCATGAAGGGAGCTGGATTTCCTTTGCACACCTGGCTGAGAACTGCAGGAATGCCTGAGCTGATTCACAAACAGATCTATGCCCCAGCCTTAGAGGTGGCAAAGGAAATCAGGAAGGGCAATGTGCAGCTGGAGAGGCAGCCTGTGTGCACTGGGCAGGGATCACAGGTCCCACTCTAATGACCACTAAACATCTGATGAAGTTCTTTCATTTACTCTGAGGGACATTTCCAGATCAGGCCTACAGGCTTTCCTTCAGGACAGGTTACAGGCACATCAGGGAGCACATAAAAAAGGCTTGCAGCTCTTTGTTCCTGCAGATCTACAGTGCACTGGACAAGAGTCCCCACAGGCACTGGGCATTCCAGCTGTATTAGGGCATTCATGATTGGGGCTGCAGACTACTTATGGATAAATACAGCTATTTGCCAGAGTCATTCCAATACAAGTCACATGTAACAGTTTTACAGGTGTAGGTGCAGTAAGGAACACATGTAGAACATATATTTAAGATGGTATGTTGTGGCAGAGCACTTGGTTGCCCTTTGAAGGCCTTGAATGTGTTCTGTTGAAGGCTTTGAATGTCAGATTACCAGAGAGAATGCTCAGTTTCAGGATCCTGGTACTGCAGCTCTTGGTGATGTTATCAGTGGTGTACTTTTACTAAGAGGCAAAAGTACCTCTTCTGTGGGTACTTTTGGGGTGAGACAGAAGTTGGGGCTTTGAATCACAGACCCCTTGATTCTGAATGCCATTTAAGTGCCTATCACATCCTGTGGAACCAGTGCAAACAGCTTTGAAGAACCAGCTCAGACCCAGCAGATGCACATAACATCAGCCCTTCAGCAAGCACTACGTGCCCAGTTGCTGTAGCAATTGCAAAAGGGGGAGTGTTCAACTCCCAGTGGTTTGTGTCCATGGGAATGATGCTATTCTTAGCACAGTGGTACTACAGCCATGCCCAGCTTCAGCGTGAGACAACAGAGAGTGGGTGAATCTTCATGCAGGCAGTGTCCTACACCCTGGGCAAGCCCAGCACCTTTCTCCTCTGCTGAGTACATACTCCATTTGAATCACAGTTTCATTCAGCTGCTGTAAACGCAGCTGAGACAGCCTGATGTTTTTCTGCTATTTGTAAACTGGATGCAGATTTGGCACTGGAGCGAGAATTGCCTCAGTGGGATCAGTGCTGTGTGCAGGGCTGAGCTGCTGTCACTGATGCAGTGTGACTCCTGCAGTCAGTGCTGTTTGAGGGCCCAGCTGCTGTCACTGGACACACAGTGTGACTCTTGCTGTCACTGATGCAGTGTGACTCCTGCAGGCAGTGCTGTTTGAGGGCCCAGCTGCTGTCACTGGACACACAGTGTGACTCCTGCTGTCACTGATGCAGTGTGACTCCTGCAGGCAGTGCTGTTTGAGGGCCCAGCTGCTGTCACTGGACACACAGTGTGACTCCTGCTGTCACTGATGCAGTGTGACTCCTGCAGGCAGTGCTGTTTGAGGGCCCAGCTGCTGTCACTGGACACACAGTGTGACTCCTGCTGTCACTGATGCAGTGTGACTCCTGCAGTCAGTGCTGTTTGAGGGCCCAGCTGCTGTCACTGGACACACGGTGTGACTCCTGCAGTCAGTGCTGTTTGAGGGCCCAGCTGCTGTCACTGATGCAGTGTGACTCCTGCAGTCAGTGCTGTTTGAGGGCCCAGCTGCTGTCACTGGACACACAGTGTGACTCCTGCTGTCACTGATGCAGTGTGACTCCTGCAGGCAGCCCAGCAGCCCCTGCTCCCTGCCAGGGCTGGCTCACCAGGCAGGAGCCTCTCAATGCTGGCACTGCATGCTCTGGCTCATTAACAGTAACTTACAGCAGTAAGCAGATCCAGCTCGAATGTAAGAACATTGTAAAAAGTGCAAGAAACACATCCCACTCCTTTCAGTTCTCACAGCAGTGACAGCACAGGTGATAATTTAGCAAATAGCCTGCATTTGCAAACTTGCTCATCCTGGCCTCACATCCAGTTGTTTCAGCCCTCATTTGTCAAGTACATTTGCACGTGCTCAACACCAATGTAAAACAAGTGCCAAGCATCTTATAAAAAGTCTCCAAACAGTTCTTGAAATTAGTGGCAATTTCTGAAAATGCCTGTCAGTGAGCATTTGTCTCTAGGCATATACACAGAATAAATAGGATATGATCACAACTACAATTTCTCAGTACAGGAAATTGCCAGTCACCAACGTAATTAGAAACAGTTCATGTGATCAAATTAATCATTCAAAAAAAGAGCAATCACTGTTAACAGAATAATGGCATGCCTTAAAAAAGAATGAAATTACCCTTTAGGACCGACATAGTTACCCTCACCACTCTGTACTGAGACAGCAAAGATTAATACATATGCAAAATAAAACACTGCATTAGCATCTGCTGAAAACAGTAGTAGCATTATCTATCTGGCCTATTCAACCCTTAACAAACTTTACTCTTCAGCCCCAGGAGAGAGTGGAAATATCAATAGTCACTTCTCTGCCAAAATGAAAAAAAATCCAACTCTTCAAGGTTTCCATTGCTATATAACTTACCACATTGTGATTATTGCTAACCAATAATTACATGAAGATTAAACATAAGTCAGCAATTTGAAATGCAGAAGAATTTAACATTCAAACCTACATTACAGCTCCTCAAAAGTAAGACTTGGCTTGTTAAGGCTAAAGCTTAACTCTGTAAGATCTAGAAACACATGCCAAACATATTGCAGAAAACTATATTTTTGCTCTGTTATGCTAAACATTCTGATTATAAATGTATTTTGAAATTTATACTTCTAAGTGAGATTAACTTTATGTTTAAAAACACAGTAATACTATGCTATCAATAGATAGCAGAGTTAATATGTTTTGAATCCTCAAGCTGTGTGTTTCTACATAGATTAGATTTATTTTATTCTGAATGTCAGCAATGTTTAAATTAAGTCATGCTGATGGGGAAGATAATTAGAGACATATAAGTTCTATAGATAAATTTATTGATTCACTGAAGTTACTTATACCAAGCTGAAGCACATTAGCTGCTGAGAACTGGTATACAGCTGGTTTTTATCATCCCAACACTAGAAAACAGCAGGGACATGCTCCTCAATTTTCCTTTCTCGTGGCCTCTGTCTTGCCCTGAAGATGTATCTCACTCCCTCATGTGTTCAGCTTTCCTCTTCCTTTTGCTCCCTCAATTACACTTCCCTTTCTTCTGCTCAACACAAATGATGCAAACACAAATAAGTGTTTGCAACAAAAGGGACATTTACTCCATCCTTCTCCTATCTGAAAGTGTACCAGGTAAACAGGCTGCTGTAACTTGTAGTACAAAGAAGATTTACATTTAACTGTGTTTTCATGAGGTAATATTTTATTCTGATTAGTATTTAAGCCATAAACTGTAGCTGCACTTAAGATGTCCCTCATTTGGACAGAGACTAATTCTATTTCAAATTCTCAAAGTAGATTATTTTCTTTTTCTCAAGGAATCAATTTTCTATTAAAAAATACCATTATTCCATTTTTATATGGGGTTACATGAAGTCTGAAAAGCCTGTACCTTCTCATTTTCAAGATAATTTAAAAGTGATTCTAATGCACATCAAATTTTTCAAGTAACCATTTTCAATGTATTTTCATTCAAATTAATTAACAAATATATATCCAAGTTCTCTAGAACACATTTACTACTATCATTTCATTATGAATGTGCTACAATTGATATAAAATATTTTGAAACACTGATTTTAAATTTCATATTTCATTGTTTCTTAATTCTAGATCAGCAGCTTGTCCATATGAAACAGCATGCAACACACTGCATGGTCAAAGACATAAACATATAGATGCTGATAAAGATTTTTCTTAACAGTTGTGATGATATGGACTGATATGCTGAAGATCCATGTCCATGTCTAGCTATACTTAAGATAGCTAAGGATGGGTTCAGACAGGTTGAAAACAACAATTACTCTCTGTTAATCTAAAGAAAAACATGGACTGCTGGTCAAAGGTGATGTGCTGCCAGTTGCCAGTATGAAAGTGTCCTGGTGACAGTAAGGATAACACTGAGCAGGTATCTCAGCATCAGTGCTACATCAAAACAGGACAATGGGCAGCATTAACTTCACCAGTGTATTCATGGTTTGAACTGTTAATGCCTTCAGTGTTCACCCCTAATAAATGGCAAAGTCTGTGAAACAAGAAAAAACGACATCTGTAGATTCTATATGGGCTATTACAGTACTTACTCAACACAATACAATAAACACTGTAAACATGCTGTGCTGCTCTGCTAATTTGGGAATATCTGATTAACGCATGGACTACACTCATGTAACTTCACTTCAGCACTACTTTGAGTTAACTTTGCCACCAAGATAATCTGCATGCAGGAAAATACACACTAGACACGTTGTTATATAAAATCCCCAAACAAAAATAAAAATGGGTACAAGACAGGAATTTAGAAAGCAATCAGTCCTTAGCATCCATATAGGAGAGGAACATAAACAGAGGGCCCCTGCCACAGAGATCTGTGAGATTAAACGTGCTCATGAGCTGCACTGTCTTTGCTGTTTGCCTTCACCTTCCTTCACCTTCAGAACTCCAGCACATGCCTAAAGCCAGGGGCACTCAATTCAGTTTCTGCTGAAAAAGTGATCTTGAAAAAGTGCTTGAATTACAAATTATCTTTTGGCCTAGTAACTAATTGATAATCTCCAAAATATTTAAATATTTCTAGGACAGTATGCTATCACTACATTTATTTAAATGCCTTTGAGTAGAAAGAGGGATATTATTTTTAATACTAATTGTGATACTATTTAACACAATATATATAAAAGTATTTATATATAATATATAAAAGTAAGTAGCAATAAAATTTTAGACACCAAATGAAACAGGCGTCACTTATAAATTAATACTTTCATTTGCTCTAGTTGTGCATCTTTGATATTTCTTGGATAGGCCATTGAAACCAAAACTTCTAAAAGATATTTTCTAATCTAAAATGACAAAGGAATATAATGAAAGAACAAAATCTCCAAGAGGTTCAGCCTGGGAAATTGTGATACTAGAAACTAATTAGAGGACGTCTCCTTCAACTACTTCAAAGCTATAGGCCAAGTGTAATGCAGCATGCCTGTGATTTGTCAGCACAAGCTTATTCTGCACTGCATATGCATTTATACCTTGAGAAGTTAAAGCTTTTTTGAACTCAATTTTCAGAAGTGTCATATAACTATATCCCCTTGCAAAGAACCAGCCTCTTTGTGTACTGCAGTGGAAAAATGAGGTGTCTTTATTACCACAATAAGAGCTCAAGGAAACAGCCAATTGTTTTGAAAATTAAAAAACCAGCAAGCACATTTTTTATTTAAAGGGTCAAGACATTGGACAAGTTTGCACTAGTGTCTATCTACAATATAAACTGGTAGTATGCCAGTTAAAGGTGTTAACTCCCAGCATAAGCTTTCCTGGAAATCTGCAGGGTGGGTTTATCAGGAAGTAATTACATGGTTGCATATCTTGGTCTCACAGACAAGGCCAGTGATCTACAGGAATTGTGAAGACTAAGGAAGATTTCTCACCTTGACCATGATAACAAAATCCTTCCACTTACACCTTAAAGAACTGACACAGAAGGCAAACATAGGAACTGTGTTATCTGTAGGATATTATGCATTAGTGATAAGTACAAAATGAAAATTTGTTTCTCTTTCATAAGTCACACATAAAGATGAATTTATATAATCGGGCCTGTACAAAAAGTTTATTCCCAAGAGAACGTAGATAAAGTATTTGTATCACACAAATTATTGTCATGTTTTTTATGGAAGTTGGGGGGATTTCTGTGAGGAGAACAGAAAACACCCCTGAATACATGGCATGCTTTGTGCTTTTAGTATGTTAGATTTACTGTTCAACTATGAAGAAAAGCAAGCCTGTATATTCCCTTACATAAACAACAGGATTCACATACTTGCACTTCTATTTATTTGTATTGATACTGGTGTCTCTATTTTTAATTAGAAAGCATCTTTAGTTTTTCTCTGACTGCATTTAACTGAACTTTAGAAAGGAAGCTGGATAAAACCGTCACGACTCTTAATCCAAATTGGCTATTTTAAAATGTAATGGCACTTTCTCTTTAGTGCTGTAAACACTGACATTCGGAAACTAAATCTTGTTTGTCTAACACCTTAAAGAGAGTGTATTTTCTTTTTCACAGAAAGGCTGTAAAACAAGTTAAGGTACCTTTATCACTGCAGACAGATCTCCTCCAGCCACCTTCAGCTTAAAGTTTTAATCAGCTAATGATTAAGATTTTCATTACTAAGTACTTAGCACTAAATTTGCACTGTTCAACTGCTAACTGCCATGCAGCCACCATTAAAAGCTCGCCTAAAAACATCAACAAACTTTAACATATGAAAGTAAATTAAGGATCATGTAAAAAATAAACAGTCTGAGCCTTTCTGTAACAGATGGCCTAATTTTCACCATTATCCATGAAGTATGATGCTGGTGTGTTCCCCTCCCTCCATTATCATCTGTTTACCTTTGGCAGGAGTTGCGACAGATCGTTAGCTACCAGGTTAATACAGTATCCATAGCACCGAGGAACTCCATTCTCTGCCTTGTACACAAACACAGCCTCTCAGCGCTCCATAAATCCTTTATTAAACCATTGAAAGCTTGAAAAACCTGGCCATTACCTGCTTTACATTATCTGCTGCAACGGTTCATGAGCATATTTGTTCCTATTGTAACATGACGGCTGTTTAACGATTTGACTTTAAAAAAAAAAAGCAAGAAAAAGAAAAAAAAAAAGCTGTGTTTTCAATTGGCAAATTACAAGCACATGTACTTATTTTGATGCAAGCTTAAAAAAAAAAAAGAAAAGTAACCCAGGCCATACTTCCAGAAGAGACAGCCCGGATAATTCGCAGCCAGGCACACTTCGGCTCTTACAACCATTCGACAGCCTCCAAATTGTGTGCAGTTGTACGGAAAGTCAAAACATTTGGCTTAAATCAGGATTTTCAGAAAGCGCACGTGTACGGTGGCTGAGGCCAGCGGCGAGGAGTGCACTTTTCAGCCGGCCAGGAGGACAGAAATAATAATAATATAAAGATATTTAAAACTAAACCTTTTTCACCTTCACTTTGGGAATGGGGGGGGGGGAGTTGGTGGCTTGTTTAACGCGTTCTTGCGCACCTGGGGCGGCTCACAGCCTCATCCCCACACCCCAGAGAGGATAAATAATAATAACAAAAAGATGTTTTTAAAAAAAAGCGTTTCCCACCGCGGTGGGCGGGCTCTGGACGCGCTCTCGCCCACCTGAGGGCGGCGAGCCAGGCTCCCCCGAGCGGGCCTGGCCCCACCTCGCCCCGCGGCCTCTTCCCTCCCCTGGCAGCCGGTCCGGCCTCCCCTTTCTGCGGGACGGCCCCGCTCCCGGCCCCGCTCCCAGCGGGCCCCGCTCCCGGCGGGCCCCGCTCCCGGCCCCGCTCCCGGCGGGCGCCGCTCCCGGCGGCCGCGCGTGCGGGCGGCTCCGCGCGGGGGGATTTGAAACGGCCGCTCCGGGGGCCGCGCGGCGGCGGCGGCCAATCAGCAGCGCCGATTTTTCGCGCTGGTTCTGGCCGGAGGAGGGGGCGGGGCCGCCGCGCAGGACCCGCCGGAGCCGCCGCCGCCGCCGCTGTGTCGCCTCGGCTCCCGCCGCTCCCCGGCACCGAGATACCGCCGCCGCCTCGCCAGGCTCCCCGGGGAGAAGGATGCGCTAGGGCACAGGTCGGTAGGCCGGCAGCGCGGCTGGCTCTCCCCCGCGGGAAGGGAGGAGGCACCCGGGGCACGTTCCCGCAGGCCCCGGGCGGGAGGCGGGAGCGGCGGGAGCGGCGGCGGCGAGGCTCGCCCGCCCGCGGGGATGCTGCCGCCCGGCCGCGCGCCTCGCCGCGGGCACCGGGAGCCCCTCTCCCGGGCCGGGTCCGCGAGCTCAAACCGGCAGAAATGCAGTGGAGGCGGCGTGGGGGACAGAGGGTTCCGTGGCGGGGCATCCGCGCCCCCCTCCCGCCCCGGCTGTTCTCCCGGGGACTCCCCCTCCCGAGGCTCCGCTCCCTTCAAACTTACCGTCCTTACCGTCTCCATCTGCCCGGGCAGCCCGCAGCTCCCGTTCCCCGCAGGAGGCTTTTTTTGTTCGCTCCCCCCTCCTCCCCCCCGCTACCTGGCCCTCGCTGCGGGGCCGCGGGTCCCCCCGCCTGCCCCTCGTCTCCCCCCGGAGGCTGCCGCAGGATTTGTGCCGCCGGCTGGGCCTGACTCTTGGGTGGCGGAGGAGCGGAAAGCAGCGATGCCGAGCCGGAGTCCCGGCTGTTGCAGCTTCATCCTTTCCCCCCGACCGCCTCCTCCTCCTCCTCGGCGCTGCGGGAGGTCGGGGGCAGCATAAAGGGGTAAAGGAGAGGTGCCCACCCGTCCCACCTCCCTCCCCGGGGAACGGGGGATCAATCAGTGCAAATCAGAAAGAAAACCGGAGCGGGAGGACACGACCGATGGGAAGGGGGGAAAAGCCCTCCCCAGGATTTAAACCGCCCCCTTGAGGGGTAGCGAGGCTGCAAATGTCCCCCCTGTGGCGGTGAGGGTGTGGGGAGGTGGAGGCTGCTCCTGCCCCTTCCCGCCGGGTAGCACTGAGATTGAACGGCAGCAGGAGTGAATGTAACTCTGGAAATGTATGGAGGGGGAAGCCATGTTTGATTTATCCCTCCACTAAACACTGATGTGATGATCCTTCTACTTACACCCTTCTGCAGTCCATCCTGGACCGGTATGGGAGGAAAGCCTTGTTAGGAAAATGGAAAGGAAACATTCCTGCGAAGGCGTGCGGGCTTGTTGGCTCGATATTCATTAAGTATGAGAGGACAGGGCTCTTGTAACTTGAATTGATATTTGTGTGGTAAAAGAGCCAGGGGAACTTGTATTCCCAAGGCCATAGTTACAGCTCATCTGCTGTGGCTTTACCGCTCTGGGGGTGGAGAAGGGAATTTGCCATACTTCTTGAACGTATTTATACTTGCTTTTTTGGTTTTGGATTTTTTTTTTTTTAAATATGTCGGCTGAAAGGAGGAGTAAACACTACTAGAAGTACAGAGACGGTAAACACCATATTTAAACACATTTCAGAGAAAATGGGCTTCTTGCTAGCAGGCATAAGGCAAGCAAGAGGCTGGTATCAGTCATTGCCCATGTATTTCGTGTGCATGAATATTTTCTTATTGGCATTTATATTAAAATTGGTTTATAATGATTGTTAAATTTAGGAGCTAGTCCACCACACACTGAGTAAGCTAAATAGGTCTGCTTTAAAAAAAATAAAAAGAAGAAGGAAGATATGTTTGGCTTTTAGCCTTTGCATATATCCAAGGAAGGTAAACACTGGGGTAGATGTGAAGTTTGTAATAGATTATGCTAAGAGCCCTTGCTAGTGAATTAAACGAACATATATATCTATATATGTAAGGACACTAACATTCCTTACGCATGGAAAGTGTGGCTTTAGCTGCAAGAATAAATTGGTTCTTCACTGAAATGTTCGTATGTTAGTAGAATATCTGCAAACTTATTGCTGAAGCTATTATTTGCTTGTTTGCTGTGGGAATTTCGCTTGGGAAATGCAGCATATCAACGTTAATAAACTCCTCAGTTTCAGAGTGTGCTGAATTTTGACTGTGGATTATTTGACCGTTGAATGAAATAATGGAATTAAATCACTGTTTTGCAGGGCTACTCAGGGTTCAGTACTTAAAGTATATGCAATTTTTGGTTGTTTCAGTAACTATCTATATCCCACATATTAAATCATACAGGGATTTTTGTCTAGTATGCAACCATCAGAAAATCTGACAGGTTTTTTCAGTATGTGAATATAAATGCTCTAAATATTACTGGAGATGGTGTAAAGGTTATAGGACTATCCACGCTCACACATGCTTGGAAAAATCCAGGTATTAAAAGTACAGTAAAACCTACTACTTTATCAAATATTATTTTAAAATGTCAGAAGAAACTAGGTCATTATACTTAAAGGGTCTAGATTTAAAGTACTTTAGAAGATGGAAAATAAAAATAAAATATATTTCTTTTTACTTCAATATGAATCCAACAAATGGCTGGTAAGAATAAAAAATTCTGTCTGTAGGGCTGCATGTCTTTTCTGAAGCCAGTGGTAATTTTGCAGGTGAAATTATTGCATGTAAATTACTGCCTGCGTGCCATAGACTGGATATTACAGCAAAACCAACCCAGCTTGGATTTAGACTGGAAGCAAAGAATGACTGTTGCTGGGTGGCTTTCTAGTATTTGGGTGGGGAATGTACACATATATGTGAGTTTGTGTCCAAAACACTGCACTAATAAAGTAGCAAAGGAATGGCAAGAGGAGATTGTTTTTCAGTGTCCTGTTGTTTGTGGTCCTTTCACCTCTCACTGTTGCACTGAGCCTGCTTTTTGTTCCACCAGTGTCAGTACATTTCCCCAGCGAGGTCTTGTTTCTGCAGCCTGATAAATGTGTTTCCTTGTGGTCCATCAAAGCCTGGTGACTGCGCTGGGGCTCCATGTGCATCAATGTTCACCTGCTCTGCTCAGATTCCTGCGTCAGGGCTCTGGTGTGTGATGAGCAGAAGATACAAACAGAATTCTTGCAGTGATTTGGTCACTGCTGGTCATTCCTGCTTATATAACCACACAGCATTTCTTAGGTTTTGAACATAGAAGATGGTTTAATGCATGAAAACAGCACGTATCTCCTGTATAGAGATAGGTGAAGGGCCAGGCCTTTTCTGGGGAAAAAAAATTAAACCTCTCATCAAGAGCAGCGTGCTGCACAGTGAGAAGCACCCATTAAGTGATATTGCTGAAAACAACAGATTCCCTAACAGCCAGCAATCCGGCATGAGTGAGAACTGCTTGGGTGGGACTAATAATCATGCCATGGATGATGACTACATGTTTTAGTCCTGTGTTTGTAGCTGTACTATTTGGGCTCTTTCATGACTACATGTTTTAGTCCTGTGTTTGTAGCTATACTATTTGAGCTTTTTCATTACTTTCCTGCAAAGAGAATTGAAATGGCTGCCTGGTTGAGTAGATGTGATAGATCTGGTGTAATTATCAAATCCAGCCTTGGGATGAAGAATGGAGATCTTAGAGAATGGTTTGGATGGGGAAGAACCTCATAGATCATCTAGTTCCACCCCTCTGCCATGGGCAGGGACACCTTTCACGAGGGCAGGTTGCTCAGAGCCCCATCTCAAGTGGATCAGTAAGTCCCATTTTTCTAGGGAACATCACTTTCCAGTTAGGCTGCAGCTTTGAGAAATGTCTTCACCAAGGATGTCCTGGAATCTTGGTGGTAAATGAGAAGTGGAGATGGAGCATGGCACCAGGATAAGTGCTCAGGTAGTAAAGTGAAGAGAGAAAATAATTTCTCATCAGAGCTTGACATCTGAGTCCAAATTTCCTTTGGTGCATAATTGCAGAGAGCTTGGGAGAAAGGGGGCTGGTAAGGACAGCCTTGTTGATGTGCCAGCAGTCACCCTGCTGGTTGTAAATTCACATAGTTGTTTGAATGGGTCAGTCAGCTATTTTATACAGTTAATGGTCACTTGGAAGGTTTTGATTCTGAAAACATTTTTGAAGGAAAAGAGAGAAACTGCCTAAATTTTCTGCCTTCATTGCACCTTCAGATTAGCTTCTGTATGACCTGCGGTCATTGGAGGTAGCTGTATAAATGTATTTGCCTTTTTCTTGTTACTGACATAAATTTCTAAAATTATACACCAGGTATCTTTTTAATGCTTTTATCAAGTTTGTCAATATCTCTAATAGTTAACTTATATTTTCTAGCATCAGCAGGAAGAGAAGTTTTTGGAATCTGTAGAAGTAAAATATAGGCCATATTCCTCTCTGGTGCCCTTTTGGCTAAAAAAATACTCAAAGTTCATGGTGAACAGGAATATATACTACTATATATTTGTACCTTGTGATGATAAGTAGTGCATGGTGGACTGTGCATTAACCTTCCTGACGAGCAACTCTAAACTTAAGCACCAGATAATCTGTTGACTCTGTGGTACATTCAATAAGCAACCTCTGTCCAGAGCATACAGTAGATTAATATAACACAATTAACATAAACTGAATTTTTTAAACTGCATGTTGTGTGCAATGAACAAATACCTATGAATCATGCTTGAACCAAAAGCAGGATTTGAACTATCCTTGCTAATGTTAATGAATAATACCATTGCATGGAAGTTGTTCTTATGGTACCATGGTGGGCTGTGTGAAAAGTAGGTGTTTGAAAATGTATTTGAATGTTTCACAGCAATCAGATTGCACTTAGTGAGCATGGAAGATTGAAGTACTAACCTAATGTACTTCACAGTTTTCATATGTTGGGCAAAATGACTTTGCCCTGGGGCACCACTGATGCAGGATCTCATATATGACTTATTGTGAAACTAGTAAAATATATAAGAGATTTAAAGCATGTTTTAAATTGCAAGGATTGCTCAACAGGTCATGGCTCTGTTTCTAGTTTTGTTCCCATCCTTTCAGCTTATCCTATTTTCATCTTGGTGCAAGATAGCAATTTGATCTTCTTTTGAACTTTGGTATTCAGCTCCCCAGCACAAATTGGAGCTATTTGGGGTGAGGATACATAGGTGGCAAATGACTGGAAAACTGCAGCATGATGAGCTATTGAACTTGATTTTCATAGAAGCTTTACCATTTTTCCTCTGCTGTGAAGGATACTGTTGGTTTTCTGTGTCACTTTGGAGAAGCACAAGGATGTCTTGTTCTGTTGGCTGACAGAGATCACCATTTAACTGTCTTTGTGAACATCTCTTTGGCTTGTGCCTTACACTAAATACTGAAATGTTAGTATCTCACATCCATGCTAAAATACACATTAAAAATGTGTTTTATACAGAATCCTAGAGTGTTCTGAGTTGGAAGGGACCCCCAAGGACCATTGGGTCCAATGCTGAAGTGAGTGGCCTGTACAGGGACTGAACCCACAATGTTGGGGTTATTCACACCATGCTCCAACCAGCTGAGCCAAACTCAGGGTATACAAATCATCTTCAGGCGTATTTGGCCTTGAGGGCTAAATCAGAATTCCATGTTTTCTTTGCCAGAGTCAAAGAACATAACAGGAGTGAGTTCTGTTCCCTGAGTTCTCTGAGTTCTGCCATAGTAAACAAGAGATACAAAAGGAGCAGAAGATGAGATATTTTGTGACAAAAATATCTTTAAGAGAAAAGGCTGAGGTTAGGGAAGGTCTCGTTAGAAATGTGATTTAAATGGAATTTGAAATATTTTGAAAAGCTACTGATTAAAGAATAAAGGAAACATTGGAAAGAATATTTAGTAATGCAGCCTTCTGTCATGGTGTTTGGGAATCACTCCACATATTTATTCATTCTAATAAGCAGAAGTGTAAATGTTCATGCTGTGGCATGGGTTAGTCTCTGGAGCTGAGGTTCCCAAGATTACATATCAGATAAATTAATTGTGGGACTTGCCAGCCTTGGTGGGATTCCATTGGAGCAAAGATCCTGACTGCACTGGCACTGTGAAACATCTAAACTGGGGAGTTCTCTCTGTAGTAAAGAATGCCTAGATTCTAGTCTGATAATAAAGCCAGAGGGATTTAAGCCAAAGTATGAACCTTGTAGCACAGTGTAGGGTGAAAGAGGTGAATATGGATCATTTCCCTATATGGAGTGCTTGCCAACAACTTTCAATCAAATTCTTCAGAATGAAATTAATGTTGTGATTTTTCTGTGAGTGCAAAATGCAGACTCAGAAGCTGGTTTCTAGTAGTACTCCTGAACAGACTAGAAACAAATGCTGGGATTAAATGTGGAATGTGACTGAAATTCAGAGTAGTGCAAAAAACAAGTTCCAGTCATAAAATGTGTAGCTGAAAGTAGGTGTGCAATATCTATTCATCACGTGAAAGCCTGGCTCAAAATGGTAGTGATAGCTGAGCCTTCAGAAACTCTGCAAATAAGAAGAGCAGCTACAATTGCTTAACACTACTTATTTCTACAGTCAGAGCTAGATTTTCCCATGAGAAGTATGTACAACACAATTTGTCTAAAGAACTAAATTTGATAAGACAGTGAAGTAATGCACAAAGCTAGTACTGTGCTGAAAGGAAAGCAAAAAATTGCAGGAGATACCCACTGTAAACCTCTCTACCCAGAAGTTTTGGAAAGTGGACAGGAAGGAATTGGTTTGTTAGACAGGGAAGTGTTTTATCTTTCTGTCTTCAAGTGGAATGGATAAGGTACTCTTTATCTACAGAAACTCAAATTCCAGACCTTTTACCTCTAACAGTTACACTAATCACTTTCTGAGAGATTTTTGATGTAGATGCAGCAAAAGAAATAAAAAAGGAATTAAGAGCTCTGAGAATGATGGTAATGCATTTTGGCAGGAGCATGGTAAATCTCCAGCACAGGGAAGTGCTTCAAGTAATGTCCAAACCAGAAAGGCCACTTCATAGCAAGTATTTGGGTTTGTTTGAAGAGTGTCTAATGTCTGAAGTCTCAGGCCTTGCTTCAGTGTTCCTGGCATACATCTTCCAGTTCCCTCTGTGTGTGTGTTTTGCCTCAAGGAAATACATTGATAGAATTATTAATGTAGTTGCATGTAACTGGTTATGGTCTGTGTGAAGGAGATCTGAATTAGCACAGTATGGCCAGGATCACATTATAGTCAGTTCCATTCAGATGTGGGCGTGTGCTGTTTTTAGTGAATGGTGCATATCTGTGAGTTAAATTCTGTAGTGCTGTGGAGTCAGGATTAATTACCTTTACCCTCAGACCTTTACCCTCCAGATCTTTACCTAATGCCGTGAGATGTGAAGCTGAATTTACTGGGTGAAAGAAATCAGCTATTTGTACACATTACCTGTCCACATCAGAGAGGTACACTATGAGTGCAGTGTATTGCTGCTTCTGTAAACAGCAGAAGATGTGGCCAAATGCTGCTCCAGGATTATTTTGCCCTCTCTGTGTCCATACAGCTGGGCCTTCCTGGTGTTGGCAAAGCCTCACATGTCTCCAGTGTCACTGCCACTTCCTAGAATGATTCCAAGGCACCAAGTGTGCTTCTGGCATTTAAATGCACCCACTTGGATGAACAGTTTTAATGCTGTGGTAGACAAAGATAGCAGACTTGTCAGGGTCTAGACAAAATGATTGTAGCCTCTGGATTAGTTAGCTGCTGTCTGGTCAGATCTGGGAAACACTGATTTCTGTAGAGGTGTAGCAGATAACATCTTGTTAACACTGCAATTTGATTCATTGTCTATAACATTTTGTGGTGTCATCCCAGGTTTGATCTTCCCTTCCTTGAATTCCCTCATAATTCAAACAACCAGAAATTTTCATGATTCTCTTGGAGAAGCTTCAGGCAATTGCTGTGCTGTCACAACTACATATGGGAATAAGAGCAAAATCAGTGGCCACAGTGAAGAGAAAACAGATTATAGTGTGTTTATCTGCTGCAGTGAATATTATGTAAGCCAGAGGATCCAGATCCTGAAAGCGTGGTGCAAGGAGTAGGGGTGGGATGCTGACTAAAAAAAAGCCAGTGGGATTAAAAAAGGTATAGGAAATTAAAGTAGTGTTAGACCAGGTGAAAAAGCAGTATAAATAAGGAGCTCTGCACTGAAGTGCTGTGCTATTTGAGATTGTGTGTGATTGTGTTTGGTTCTTTGTTCCCAAGCTATGCAGATGCCAGGTGCACATCTCTGAGCCGCCTGAAAGACAGGGAGAGACCTCGTTTCATTGGTGAACAAAGACATAAACTGAGCAAGTACTGAATTGTGAAGTCCTGTTTTGCTGGAGAGGGACCATTCTCTTTGGAGCTCTCCAGGACACAGGAAGGTCTCAGGTTTGGGGGCTGCCTTTTTGTATTTATTAAATACTGGTGGTATATTCACTAGTTTCTACCGTTTTAGGCACCGGTGTCCTCCCTGCTTATGTGCAGAGGAGAAGCCATTCCTTTCTGTTTGATCTGTGGTCCCACCACAGTGGTGTGTGTAGTCTCTTCAGACAAAATTACAACATCTATGAAGAATTTGATTTTACTCAAATGTATCTCATTGCTTCACTCACCTCCAGCAGTGTTGAGTGGAACTGACAACATAAAATTTCTGCAGCAGTGGAAAAAATATTTCTGTGATTTTAAGAAAAGGAACTAATGGAGAGGAATCCTCTTACAGACACTTCTAGCCTTGTCCACGTGAAAGGGTTGGTTGCAAAAGCTTTTCCCAAGGAAGGACAAGAAAGCAAGTCCATCCATTTTGTAAGCTTGCTTTCTGCAGTAGCAAGTGGATTTAAAGGGAAGAATTGCTTTTCATTTTACAGTTGTTAAATGCCCAAGTTGGTATCACTAATTGTCTTAATAATAAGGGAGTAAATGGTTGTTTTGGTTCATGAAAATAGGCTATGTCATTGAAATTCAGAAATTTTATCCATTAGGGGGAAAAAAAAAGCGAATCCAAAACAAATTTAAAACAAATTTTAAAAGATAGATACTTTTTTTTTTTTTCCCAAGAACAATATTTGGTTGTAGGTAATATTGGGTAGTAAGTGCAACTGTAAATACACTAACTTTTTCCGCGGAATTTTGAAAATGTCCTTTATCTTGTTGTATCTTCTGCAATATTAATGAAGTCTTTACTTCAAGTGCTTTTACATTAAAAATAGTCTTCTTTGGAGGGATGCTTTTTAAAAAATTTTCCTAAGATTCATAAATTTTTAGAAAGGTTTTGATATATTTATTTTCAATCCTATCTCAGCTACTACAGTAAAGGATTTCTTCATGAGAGATACTGTTTTTGAATTTTCTGGCTAGAACTGGTTTCTGACAACTTTTGGCAATCTTGCAATGCAATTTTTAGTTGTGTTTTCTTCTAAAATAAAATTATATTTAGATCCTGTATTAATTTTTCATTGTTTTAATGCAGTGAAGAACAATTATAGTGTACTACACAAGAGTAAATACTCATCTACTCCTATTTGATATTTTAGGGGTTTTATACAAGATAATATGAGTAAGCATACTCAAGTTTTCAAATGTATTAGCAGAAAAAGTGTTGTAACCTTCTTAATCTCGTTAAGTATTTTCTCTCTCATTCTGATCTGAAAATAGGAATAACCTTTTGTCTTAAAATTGACAAGACAATGGAGAACACTTACCAGAAAGCAATCTTAACACAAAAAAGCAGCAGCCAACTATTAGCTTTTTAGTGCCAGCTGAAAGCCTTATTGGTAGGTAATAAAAATAGCTTTAATGGATGAAGTTCTCTTACTGTGAATTTGTATTGAAGTTTGTCATCCTCCCTTCTTTCCCCCACCTCCCTGTGCCTGCCCCAGGTAATTCACCAGAGTAAGAAAACCCTTAGATGAAAAAAAAGTGATATTTAATAGAGATGCTTGTTGATGGTTACTTCCTCAGATCCCTCCCTTTGGCAGAATTGAAAGGAATGGAGTACTCCATTCTTTCTGACACACTGGAAAAGCATCTCTGAAATTACAGCAGATGTGGAAGAAATGGCTAATAAATATCCCATAAATGATAGTGGCTTGGCCAGTGAAGGAGGAATCTGACATGCACACTAACTGCGTTTGACTCATGACTCCTGTCAGATGATGAACTTTCAAGTAATTAATGCATGATTTAAAATGTCTGCAAGATAGTTTGCCTTATATAGAACCTGGTTTTTTAGTATGAACATGTGTACAAAGCCACTGCAAGGATTGTCCAGTTGTCATTGTCTGATTAAAAATTCTAGAGACCTTCATCTGATAAGAAATCTTTTCCACGCTGAAAGCTTTTGGTTCACAAGCCAAAATAATCATGTTTATTCAGCAGACTCCTGGTTATAATGTTTTTTCCCCTTTGTTAGTGAAAATGGTACTTGTTGGGTCACCAGACATTCAGTGTGGGACGATACTGGCTTAAGCCCATTAGCTGCTACTAGCGTGTGATGCTTTTGTCCCCTTCCTTTCCCTGCCCTCCCCCCTTTGCCTTTTCAATGGATACAGAGTCATCTAGAAAAAGATAAGGGATGGCTTTTGCTCCTGTGTGATACCGTGGTCCAGCATGAGTGCACATGATTTTAGCTCCAAATCTAATTGTATGTTCAGCTGCTTCAGGACCTTACTCTTACAACTTGAATCAACTCGATCTTGTCTGTGATCTATCTTATTTCATTCCTTCATGTCTTGTCTTCTAGATCTCCTTGCATTAATTCCAGACTCACAGCAGCACTGCTTGGTTGGTGGCTATTTTCTCCTTGCCCCTTCTTTCCTGCTCTGTCCCCTCCTCTCACAAAGGGCCTGGTCCTTTTTCTTCTTCTTATAGTGTCGCTATGAAGTTTTGTATAGCAAAATGTACCTGACTTCAATTTTGATCTTCTTCCCTGAAACCCTTTGTTATTCCCATGTGTAGATTTTCTTTCTTTTACCCAGACCCCACAATGTAGCTTATTTTTTGCAAGGAGGACTGAGATGTGTATCACTAATTTCCATCCCACTGGTTGTCCTAGAGATGGTGACTAACCTGCAAATTGCTGTCTAGATGTCTCATCTCCCCATGGGACTATATTTTCTGTTAGGTACTCACATCTGTTATCTTAGCCCATTATTCTGCCTCTTACTTTAAGCCTTTACTCATTTGTTCCATTAGATCTTTGTACAAACATGGTCTATTTCCCATGTTTTATAATCTGTATCTCCTGGTTCTGATATCGTACAGTTTCAAATTACTGCCTTTGTCTTCATTTTCCCATTTACAGTTGTTGTGGGTACATTAACTTCCTCCTTTTACCAGTATTACTCCTGGATTTGTTGTCTCTTGGCTTCAGTGATTTGAGAAGCCTTTTTCAGTGCTTTCAGCTGTTTTTAGTGACCTGTATTACTGAGTCATTAACTGAACCTTCACTCACTGAAGTTCTTGAAATCTGGGTATCTTCAGATGGATCTAGCAAATCAAGGTAACTGCTATATAAGTTCAGGGTCTTTCACTTATTGGTACTTTTGGTTTGGTTTGGGTTTTTTGTTGGTTGGTTTGTTTAGTTTTTGTGGTATGGAGTGTATACTGTTGGGTTTATTAGCTAGAAAGACAATAACTTGATTTCTTTTTAAGCCATAGTTTTTGAGTTGATTATCTGTGGGTCATTGTTCAGGCAAGGCCTTGAGAAGTTTGATCAGGTTTAAGCATGAGGTGGGAATAGATGATGTGAGGAAATCCCTTCCAGCCTAAGTTCTTCTGTGACTATGGCAATTTTTATGTTTTGACATTCTTGAGATACCCATTCTAATTCATCAATGTCCTGAGATGGAGTGCACCAGTAACAGTCTCACTGGATTATTCACTGCTTTTTTTGGAGGCGTGCCTCAAGCTTGATGACCTTGTAGCTTCACGACGTATGTGATGAGAGTAAGATTTCTAATTCAGCAGCACAGTGTGGATTAGAAGATACAGCTGGCCCGATGTGCAGAAATCCATCCATGCCCTGATCAGTTTATGGATCCATCCTGGGCCGGGAGGAGCCGCGCCGAGCCCGGCGCCCACTGGGGGGCGCAGCGGCCGCAGGGAATTCGGAACTTGGATGCCCAAATCCCATCTCTGCTTTGCTCCCTTAGGGATCCCTGCCAAGGAAGTACAGATTTAGCAACAGACCGCTGGTTTGGTTGTTTTGTTCTTGGTTTTGCTGGGTTTTCTAAGGACTTTTGCTCTCTGTAACTGTGTGATGTGCTTCCCAGCAGGTTCGCCTTTTGCCCAGAGATTTATAGAATTTGTCACTAGTTGTTTCTTATGAGAAATGTGATTTCAGTTAAATCTGCTGAATCACACGTGAAACACTGCCGTGTTATTAACTGGGCTGAGAGTTTGTCTCATGTCCATGTTTTCAGAGAATATACCGTGAAAGGACATGAGTTCCCTTTAGGTTTAGTAATTTATTCTGTTCTGATTGAGTTTTGAGTTTCCTTTTATCTCTGATTCCTCTTAAGAAGAGTTAATATAGTTGGCTGCTTTCTAGTCGTTTTATCAGAGATTTTATTGATAATTCTGATTTCATCTGGCTAAAGAAAAATGAGAATTTTTTCTCTTGCAGATTCACTTGGAGTTCAGGTACACTTGCTGTCCTTGCCTTGTTTAATGCCAGATTTTCAGGCTGCTGTTTGTGCCTGGAGGGAGAAGGGTTTTCATCTCTCAAATGAGTCTATATAGCTTGTGTGGAAAGACACCCTTTTATCTTGTAGATATTTTAAAGCAGTGTGTTAGGGAGATGGCACCACTTGCTAAGGAGAGATGGAGTTAATGATTTTTAATTTTTTTCTGCATCTTTGTAAATGAAAAGGTTTCATGTTCGTCAGCTGCTTTGAATTCAAGCTTGACATCCTTAAGAAGGTTTGGCAGGCTGCAGCAGTGCTCAGTTATGAACATGTTTACATTGCTACTCCTGATGTAGGAGCTATCAAAAATGCAAGTTGGAGGAATATGCCAGTTGTAAGCATTATAACTGTGTGCATTAATAAATAAGGTGAGATTCAGAAGTGATTTCTACCATAGCAACTGACAATTCAATAGCTATTCATCATGGTTTTTGCTGCACTTTTTTGGGAGCACGTGAGACAAGATCTGATGAAATTTTGATTCGATGTGGCAGTCCTTGGACTTAATCATACATGAAATTGGTTACCTTGAGCATGGATATGATGATTATTGTGCTGAGCTTTCATAATATTTCTGATGGTGTATTTTTCTATATTGTGTATATATTGGACCCAGTTATATGAAGAATCTATGCAGGTGAATTTTAAAAATTGAAACCATCATCTTTAGGAGCACAAAGGAGTCATTCTGCCAGACTGATTTGTTTGCTACGGTGGTGTAATGTGAGATAGGCAGGGTTAGCTTTTAGAACCCTTGTAGAACCTGTTTAGGGCAGAAGATATTGCAGTTTTAGCTTGTTGTATGTTTGCAAATTTCTGTATGAAAAGTGGGTGTTAGATGATATTGCTGCCATGAAAAATCTGAAATTCCAGGAGTTGTTTTGATCATTTAAATTTTGTCCAGTATGGTCACTAGCCTGATGGGTTAGTTGTTTCCCAGGGGGCTGGTGTTCCTGGCCCAAAAGACTCACTCTTTATTCATTCTTACAGCCAGAATGCTTTGAGAAATGTCTGGAGAGTGTCTGAGCTGTGGTGTTTCTGCAGGGGGTGTGTTTTGATGGATGGTTGAAGTTTGGAGAGGGAGGAAGGGAAGCTGTGATGCTGCTGTCCATAGTGTAGGTGCTACAGGAACACAGCCTGGGGGCTTTCTGTGCTGGCACAGCCTCTTGGAGATAAACTCATCTGGTTTATGTTGTTAACAATTATACTATCTTAGGTCTAACCTCTTATCTGTTTTATATAGTGCAGTACCTTTGTGTAGCTATTGTAAGCAACGCTCATGCTGTAGATGGTTAACAAATTGTTAAAATGAAAGCTGTGATTTTGCTTTCCACTTTCAATTTAATAAAATTGATGATTCATAGATCTGTTTTTCTTGGAATTTTTTTGTAATGCATATTAACAGATACTGAGGCATTTTGCCTTGGAAGATTTGTAAACAAAGCTTTTTTTAGTAAAAGTCTAATGAAGTACATTGAGTTTTATATTAGTGCTGATGTCTATCTGAGTACTTAATAGCTTTTGACATTTATTGTTAAAAATTTTTTTTGTCTTTTTGTCTTAATATAGCAGTGTAAGACTGGAAACATCTGGGCTGAATGGACTTTAGCATCAAAAGAAGTTCTCAACTGTTAACTCAAAAAATTAACTGCATCAAAATGAAGCAGGTACCAGAAATCCTTGGAAATACCAATGGGAAACCTCAGAATTGTGAAGTGAATCGTGAATGTTCCGTCTACTTGGGCAAAGCACAACTTTCTGCCACTCTACAGGAAGGTGTCATGCAAAAATATAATGGCCATGAGACTCTTCCATTTATTCCAGCTGATAAATTGAAAGATCTGACCTCCCGGGTGTTTAATGGCGAGTCCGGGGCCCAGGATGCCAAGCTGCGCTTTGAACCTCAGGAAATAAAGGGAGTTGGAACACCCCCCAACACTACTCCTATCAAGAATGGCTCTCCAGAAATAAAGCTGAAAATCACTAAAACCTACATGAATGGGAAGCCTCTTTTTGAGTCCTCCATTTGCGGAGACAATGGTGCAGATGTGTCTCAGTCAGAGGAAAATGAACAAAAGCCAGCAAACAAGGAGAGGAGAAGCAGAAAAAGAAGCATAAAATATGACTCCTTACTTGAGCAGGGTCTTGTTGAAACAGCTTTAGTGTCAAAGACTTCAAGCACCACTGAAAAGAAGGTAGTACTTTTTTTTTTTCATGTTTTCTGTGTTTTGTGAGGTTTATTAATCATACAGGAGTTTCAGTGTTTGTATGCTCATCTTCAGGCATTTAGTTAGGTGCCTCACAAATGGGGGGAGTAATAGTTTATGCCTCTCTTTGTCTCAAAAAAAGAACAGATGCACTCTAGTTCTGGTACCTGTTTCTTCCCCAGGATAGGAATACCCCATAAATTCAGTTTCCATATCAGTAAAGTAAGTCACCAGAGCAAATCAGGGCATGTGGAAGTATGTGATGTATGAAACAGAAATTTCCTCTAGACTTGTAGCCGAGACTTAGTCACAATGTGCACCTGAGCAAGGAAACTGAGGTAGAGGTGACCTTTAACTCCTGGAGAATGAGGTATTATGGCTTCTTAATAAGCAGATGTTTCAGAAAAGAAACCTTCCTTTTTCTCTATTTCTGGTTCTGAATTAAAAGAAAAACGTACTCAGCAGTCAGCTGGCTGATCAGCAGGCCTCTTTGCCATCAGATTTTGGCAATTGGAACGTATTCCCCTTGCCTGTTTGTGATCTGAAAAGAGCTGGTTTTGCTTGCTTTAACCCAGTGACTTATTTTAATTGAAAATATCTACGTCTTGTGTTTGGTGTCATTAGTTTTGTGGTCAAGCTCTTTGGTTTTTTACTTCTTTTAAACATTGGCAGAAATGTTTAAGCTTTTTTAATTTGCCTTACCAAGTTGTAAATAAGAATTCTGCTGGGAACCCTTTCCCCCTTTATTTAGCTTTTATTGCAAGACTCCATTTAAAGGAATGTGGTTTGCAATAACTTCATCTCAGAGGAAAAACCCTACATAGCAGGGATACTTCTATGTATATTAAGTTTCTCAGTGAATAATTCAGAATGGTGTTGTATAACAATGGTGAATGTTAATGAATGGTTTGCATTGTTGAAAGGTTCTGGTTTTGCACACCTTAAACACAGAACCTATATTATGGTTTTCTGTCAGCTGCAGTTAATCATGGACTTGTGGGCTGAAAAATGTCTCTAAGACCATCCAGTCCTGCCATTAACACAGCCCTGTTGGCTGTTACTTTCTTCCAAGGTCACACATACAGAGAAGAAACATAGTTGCTGTATTGCTGATTTTATTTGCAGTTCTTTTCAATAAAACTAAATAATAAATGAGTTCACAGAACTGGGTAAATGTGTTTCTAGGTATCAGAAATATTTATCGTTTGTTTATGGTTTGAATGTGTGATTTATGCTAAAATTATCAATACTCATGTTTTCAGGAATGTTGTTCAAGAGTTTGTTGTCTTTAATTTAGTTAAGGAGAGTGTTTTAACACTAACTGGTTCAGACTTTCCTGACTCATTAGTCAGGGTAAAAGGTATGGGCAGAGTTGATATTTTGAGTAATTCTTTGTCCAGCTCATTGTTAATAAGGGTAAATTGGACTAAAAGGGGGCATGTTTAATAGCATCGACAACTGAAGCATATTTGTGTGGGTTTGTTATTTTGCTTTTTTTCAGAAGGAGGTGGTGATACTGAATATGTCAACAAATGCAGTTGATTCTGAAGCCCTTTACACTGGTTGTCCAACCCCCTGCTGCACCTCAGCCCTTGCAATATTGCAACCCTGCTCTTTTCAGAGAGTTTGAAACACAGGGTCCCACTTCTGGCTTCTTTTTTTTCCTAGCATAGTGCACTTGAAAGCACAAAGGTCAAAAGGAGAAGCATTTAAAGGTTGCAAGATGTTATTTTATAACTCCTTGATTGTAAAAAACCTGGGGCTTTTCTTTCACAGGGAGGGTTTGCAACTGTGCAGGTTTAAAATAAGGAAAAACAAATACGAGGGAACATGTGAAGGAGATTTTGCAAATGTTTGTCTGTGTGTACTTGTCAGGCTTGTGACATACATGAGTTTTCTGTGATGATAACTGTAATGGCTTAGTATCAGTGTTCTTTGGTTTCAGGCTCTAGCCTGAAACTCCATGGCCAGCATCCAAAGCCTTAATGTTAGTGCATAATACTGTGGTTTTATGTGGCTGATTGTGGCTGCAAAGTGGAAATTAGGTAAATATCCTTAGAGTAAAAGCTGATTCATTTTGCACTCAGGTACCTGTTTATTGTAGGTTACATGTTAATGCAGAACCTGTTTGCCTGGTTTTATTTTTCATCTGGTTTCTCTCTGAATTTCTTGTTGTCCAGCCTCTTACTCTTTTGATTTAACAAAAATCACCATGTTTCAAATGCTGCCTTTTGTGTAGGGTAATTAGATCTCTGTCTGATGGACATAGCAGATTACTATTGCACTGAGGTGAGAGGCATATCATGTAACAAATGTTCCAGTGCTCTGCTGTTGGGTTCTTGTTGTTTGAGCATCTTTTGTTAACAGAAATGAAAGCTATTTAAAACATTGTCTGTGAGTTAGTTTTCAGCTGGGAGTAAATGTGATCTGCCCAGCTCTCATGTTAGATTTCTGTTGATAACCACCAGCTTTTCCAGGCCTCTGAGAAACAGCTGTACTGCTTCCATTTTCCCAGGGTAAAGGAGATGAAGTGGTCCAACCTGTGCCTCTTTCCTCCTCCTTTTCACCCTTCTTCTCTCCACCTGAGGAGTTGACTTTAAAATCCAGGCCTCTCATGATAAGGCTTTGTTGCACAGCTCTAAAGCCGAGGCAGTGCACCCCTGGACATTCTGGGTTATGGGTGCTGGGTATCACATGTTACAGGTTTGCATCAGTGCCAGAATCGTGGGCTCCTGGAGCTGCTCATGTGCCACCCTGGAACTGGGATTTGTCCTGACTGCTTTCAAGTCACTATTTTCACTAGATTTTCTTACTCATTGCTCATGTTAGAAGCGAAGCAATCCTGTTTGGAGGAAAGCAGCAGAGGTTTATTTCATAGATTAATATGAAGTAATCCCAGACTGATCCCTAGAGCAATGCAGGGTTTCTATGGGAAACAGAGAGTACATACATGTGCAGCTCCCATGCTGGGGGTCCCTGGGTAGGTCTGTGCTCTCTGACCGTGGGAGCAGCCCAGTCTGTGATCCTGGCACATCCGAGCTCGCTCTGCAGAAGCTGGGATGGGCTTACAAGTGGCACTTTGCCCTTTTGGCTGGGCTTCCTGGCCTGGCTTCCCAGCACGGCTGCAGTAGCTCACAAAAGCAGCAGCACTGTGTCCAGAACAAACCTGGAAGTCCACATCTGCTCTACTTGCTAGTTTAAGGTTTCCAGCTGTGTAATACATGTACATGGTCCAAAAACTTTACCTTCCACATAGCTTCCTAGCCACTTTTCATGTAGTTCTCTTCTAGTATTATACCAGAAACTTGGCAGGTTTTTACTCTCTCTCTGCAGGATATGTATGGCCTGTAATGACCTTGCAGTAGCTACATGGGGGGCAAATGCAAATTGCTGGAGAAATTCCACTAGTCCTTGTCATATGTTTATGTTGCCATTTCACCTTCACAGAGAAAAACTTTCTGGCTAGCTCCCTTATATCCAATATCTACATACTGGCAAAGATTTAAAAACCCAATGGGGGTAGAACTGAAACAGTCTGAGGATGATCTTCTAATAGTGTCTGTGGTAACTAAATACAGGAAGCTGGGGACTACTGAAGGTGATGATATTTCTCTGATGTTTGCACCTAATCAGGTAGAGGCCAGCACAAAGCAACAAGTTCCCTTTATAATATTGGAGAACTGAGTTCATTGAATGTTTTATTATCCCATTGCAGATGGTACAGACACACCCCAAGATTGCTCATTTTGTCTTAATTTCAAAAATAAAAGCAAGTAAAATATGTGTTTTCAGGAGAAGGACTTGACTGTTTCTTATCATCAGTTGTTAGGAATTCCTGGTAAAGTACAGTTACTGTACCTGTGACAAAATGTGCAGCTAAGCTGTCACAGGAGTCAGGATCTGTAGTCGTAGGATAAAATTAACCCAGTTATGTTTTTCTTTTTAATAGACTGTCTTGAGGTATCAGATCCTGTCTTCAGGCAAGTGATGACACAGGCTGTCTGGCTGATGTCACCAGGATCCCAAAGGAGAAGGACTAATCCTAGAAATCTCTTCAGAAACCATAGAAATTACTTCTTACCCTTTTTGGAAGAGTTTCTGAAGTACTGTTTTGCATTAGCCCTTAGTAAAAGATTAAATCTAGCTAAGCCTTGAGAACTTGTTAGTGCTAAGCAGCTCATGATGTGCAGCAGTAATTGTTACTTCAGTACTTAAATTGCTTTTTTTTTTAACGCCTCATTGGGAAAGTATCTTAAAGAACCATTTGTTCATTGTACTGGTTTGAGGGGTGATTAGAAGCTGTGAGTATTCTCAGAGTGGCTACAAAATTAATTGCAGAAAACCTGAGTATTTGTTCAGGCTTTCCATACCAGACTTCTTGTTCTTGTATGTAAAAGTAGCTGATTTAAGTGCATTTTTTACGTAAAACTGTTGTCCCAATAAGTGTTCCTTAAACACATTTTTTGTCCTCTCTCTTCATAAATACATTGGTGGGAGAATCCAAATGGAGTATGTGAAGTAATATCTTGAAGTGTTGACAAAAATACTGTCTAAGAATAGCACTACCGAGGTGGATCAAGGAGCCATTTAATTCAGCACCTCAGCTCGGGGTAGGGTTCAGTGGAGGAGGCACAATGGGGAGTGCAGATACTGCAAATCACAGAGTGATGCTCCTTTTGGATCTGCTCAGCCTGCAGCAGTTTGTGACTCAGAGGTTTCTGGAGCTGCTGACTTTGTGTTTAATGGCTGTAGATGGCTGAATCCATGGAAGGAGGCCTCAGCTTCTTTTTGAGCCAGTGTGAGCTTCTTGCATCCAGTACCTGCAGTAACAGGGCAATAAAGCAGCTCTTTCACCTTTTCAATTTGCTGCTTACTTGTTTTGCTAGATTCTGCCATAATAACAGAAATACGGATCATGGACTTCTCTTACTGGTCATTGTGTAGATTTCTCAAAAACCTGCTCTGTTTTGAATTTCAGCTTGTCCAGTACTGGTGTGTTGTTCCACGTATTTTAGAAGCAATTCCAGAATGCTACTTTGTGTTACCCTGTTTCTGCACTGTGCTGCCCTTTGGGTTCTGCTGTCTTGTTTATTTTAGAATAAGGAACCAGAACAATAGAGGACATTCAAAATATAAATATCTTGTGAATGCATACAGTGGCATGTTAATGATTTTCTATATTGTTCTCAATTTCATTATTTTTCATTATGAATAATACTTAGCATATTATTGATTCCTGACTGCTTCTGAATACTGAGCCAGGTTTCTGTAGAAAAGAGCTGACCAGATGTACTAAGTCAATTCAAAGAATGTCGGCATCTCTTGCATTTTTTCATATTTGTCATTGGTTTGTGCATTCCAGAGCTTTTTTATTTTGGTCTTTTGGGCATTATGGTGGACATGACAGATGAAGTAAAGTGGTGAGTAAGCCATCTTTGGAAGAACTAACATCCCTTTACATGTCAGCAGCAGATGGTGTTGAGAGATTAATGGCAGTTTCTGGTTTAATAAGCTGACCAGATTTATTGTCAGTTGTTGCACAGGTAATGTTATGATTTAAATGATTTAAAATCTCAGCTTTTCCTTTTCCTCCTCCTGTATTGACCACTATAGGTTGGTTTGGCAAGGAATTTGCTGCTTGTTTCATTGTTTGTTTGGAGTTTTTTAGCCTTTCTCTTGCTCTGCTCAGTGTTCTGCTTAACCAAAATAATGCATGTGTAAGTCTCACATGTAGCAAGGAGTTAGATCTGCAGTTTAGGGTTGTGTTACTTGGATGGATTTACAGGCAGATATTTGGGAAACATTAGTGATCTGTACCAGATGTAATTTCTGGCCCTTATAGCCCCCTTCTGTCAAGAAAGAAAGATATTTTGTAGTAACCCTTAGGCAAAGTAGCAAAAGCAAAATATTTTGATCTGTCTTGGAGCAGTGAGTTCAACCTCCTTTACAAGTTTCCTTGTTTTAGAGTGGATTTTATGTAGGGCAGATGAACTTCAGGTTCTCCAAAAGAGGTCTTTGTCCACAGACAGTAATTTTATGTTTGTCTATTACCATCTTTCATCATCTTTCTATTATAAATAAAGAGATCCAACTGGGCTAGCTTATATTTTTGCTTTTTGTGAATATCTAAAGTTATAGGTATTCACAGGAGTTGTGCTCCCATGCATCATAAAATAGTAGTAGCTAAAACTGTATAATTTCAATAATCAGAAATTAATTCCCTTCTCAGAAGAACTGTTTTTAAAAATTACTATTTTGAAAGCTCCCTGGAAGAGGGAAAACTGAGTCTTGTGTATATCTTTGTTAAACAAGCCCTGCTGTGCTTGTGTGAGAAGGGAATTTGTGATCTCATAGCAGCAACTAATGCTAGAAAAGCTTGATTTTGTTTATTTTTTGCTGTTTTGTTAGTTTGGTAAATAAATGTCAACTTGAGTGTATGTTGTGGATGCTTGTGGTGAAGTGAAACAATTTGGGATCTTAGTTCTGCTAGAATTGACAGCACTTTGGTTATGTTCATCATTATTTTGGACTGCAAAGATTGCCCTATTTCAATATTCATATGGGGTTGGGGTTTCCCAGGCTTTCTGTAGGTTTTTATTGCTGGAAATAAGGGATGTTTCAGAAATAAGCTTCAGCATTGCCAAGTTAAGGTAATGTTCAGGATTTTCTTGGTTGTCTTCCCCCACCTGTCTCAGGCTTTTCACCACTGATTTGGCATTTTATCTGTAGAAGAGAAGGCCCTGCTAGGTGAATGGAACAGGAGAACTTGTGAAAGTTCTTGTGCCTGCTTTTAGGTATGGGAATTTATTTTAAAGATCTGATCTCTAAAGCAAAGTAATACTTGGACTATGTCAAAATATTAGTCAACTAACAGAGCCCTTTTATGCCCAATAATTGTTTGTTCTGTTTAAGCTTAGTCAGCTGCCTTCAGAAGTGTTCTTGTTATTAAGAAAAGAAAGGCAGAGAGAAGTCTCTGCCTTCTCCAGAAAAGTGTCCTGTAAATCCAGTGGCCTTTAGGCGGTGCTGTCCAGACTTGGGTTTTTCAGTTTTCTGGCAATATTAGGATTCAGAATGTGTACCCATGCTGTCCTGGGTGTCTGTGAGCTGCCAGGAGGAGGACACCTGTTCAGAAAGTGTCCTGGGCAAGCTCTCTAAGGGTGTAGAAGAGTGCTAAAGATAAGGTTCTGTTACAGATTCTGATCTTGAAGAATGTAGATAACATTCTTGCATCTTGAACATGCAGATAACAAGCTACATATGGATGTGGCATTCTGAAAATCTGTAGGTATGCTGAGATGATTTAGCTTTCACTCTGTTATCCTGTGTGAAGTTCATATGGAAATTGTTCAGAAATAATCATTTCTCATGCCAGAGTTCCTCATGGCTCTGCAGTTATGTTTTTACAGATTTCTGTAGCATCTTGTATCCACACTGTCTTTCATACCCAGATACCACATCAAAAGTTTAAACCTTTGAGGGTGGGTGAAGGTCAGATACACAGGATATAGGGAGAAATCTTTTTCTAATACACATTATAAAAGATGGGCATGTTCATTGTGATCAAACATTATCTAGTTTAAATTTCTGAAACATAAAACCTTTCATTAATAAGCCAGTAACTTAAAATTTAGGAGGTAATCTAAATGAAAATGCAGAAATTCAGTAAAACAGCTGAAAGAAACTAATCTCCATATTTTTAAGAAAAACTGAGGATTGGGAAGTGCTCCAGATCTCACGTTTTACTGAATCTGTGAGTGATTGAGTCTGTTTCTCTTCAGCTCTTTACTCTGAAAGAAGAGTTGTGTCCTAGTTACTAAAATATCATTTAAAGTTTATGTCTGAAATACTTGCTTATATAGTGTTTGGGTAAAGGAAGACTGATTTCAGTAGACAGATTTGCTTTTAAATGGAATTTTCTCATCTGCTAGAGACTTGCTAATGAGGGAACCAAAGCCAGAAAAAAAAAAAATTTGAAATGGAACCAGGAGTTTACTGCTTGATTTGAAAGACAAATTTGAACTTCTGTCTTGTTTTAAAATCCGCAACCTACATTCTGAAAAAAACCATACATCCCTGTCTAAACTTCAATGAATTTTATTGTCTTTTGTTTACTTTCCCTCCTGGAGAGAAGCGTCCTGCATGGTGACACTCAGCCTGCTGTTCACTATCTGCTTTGGATGAGTTTGTGGGAAGAAATGGAGGAAACAAACCCATTGTGATAAAACTTAATATGTGGTTCAAACAGCCTCAGCCAGCACAGAAGAGTTTTCAGATCTGCAGTGATTTTCTTCAGCATTTTTTTTACATTATTTTATAGCTTTACCATCTAAGCATGTTGAAGGAAAAAAAAAATAATCTGGGTTGTGGCAGGAAGATAAGAATATACTGTCTTCTGCAAACATAATTTTTCACACTGTCAGATTTGACCCCCTTTTAGTAATAGAAAAAATTAAGTAAGTGGTTAGTAATAAAAGAAAGTGAAAGGTAACTTGATGAAATACATTTAATGTAATTGCTCTCAAAATTGAATTTATAAGATTTTAGTTAAATCTCTAGTTTGGTATAAAAGAATTACAAATTAAAAAACTTAACAAGCCAGTTCAGAATAGAGTTTGTTTGTTTTTCTGTTCTGATGTAGACATTTCATGTCCTCTTCCCCCTCAGCAGTCTTTACCTCACTGTATATTTTATGAGGTTGTTGCAGATTTAATTGTGCAGATATGGATGCAATGGCCTTTTGGGAGCTGCAGTCTTTTGAATGCTCTGTTGTAGTGTCCTCTTCTTTTACGGAAGATGGAATATAAAACTTTGCCAGTGCACTGCTTCCTTCTTGGTTTCTTCATCCTTCTCCATTTTGTAGCAATAATTCCACATTTTTCCTTAATCTTGTGAAGTTCTGGTTTACTCTTTACTCTTCTGCCTGAAACATTCTCTCTGTAGGCAATGGTTTGCAAGTATGTAATTGCACAGCATTCTTCCATTAGGTAGTGAACAGAATATAACAAGTGAAGAAGCTTTAGTTTAATTCTTAATATATTCAGTCACTTGTCATACTATCTGAATATACTCCCCTGCATCCTAGAATATGGGAGATGCTGGAATAAAAATAGGGCCTCTCAGGTCCTTTGGGGATAAACAGATTCACTATAATGTGTGCATTATAATCTTAAAAATTTAAAACCACTTAGGCAGTTAGGGCTGGGAGGATACTGTATTTTTACAGGCAGAATCCCATAGAATGATGACATAGAATGAGACTTAAGTTGCCACATTTGTTATTTGAAACAATAGTACATCCAGAGGAGTTTGCACTGCTTTTGATCAGCTGTAGTTGTAGTTTTGGGGTTTGAAGTGATTTGATTTAATGAGATTTTTGTCCCCAGTCACAGAGTGAGAAACAGCCATTTCTCCCTGAGATGACAAAACGTCACTCTTGGGGACAGTACCTGCATCCCTGCGTGCCTCGGGCTGAAGACTGAATGTGGATTTGTCTTTTGGCATATGAAATTCCTGAATTTTTCACTAAGCGAGCACATAATTGTTATTGTGGTATTTGGAGGAAGGAAGGCACGGGATTGTTGTCCTGTTACTTTGGTTTGTTGTTTTTTTAGGTTATGATATCCTTAGTCATTGGGGAATTCAAGCAGTAAAATATTACAAAAATTTTATTTTCTGTTCTGTTGCTCTCTTCTTCTCTAGAAACACCAACCACCTCTCCTGAACCTCTGAAAGGAATATTTTTTGTACTACCATTTCCTTAGTTCTCTATCTGTGCTGATAGACAGGGAAGACAAAACAAAACATTTTCACTTTTATTTTCATTACGCAGAATCATGAGAGACAGTAGGAGTTTTAGCTGGCAAAGCACAGCACAAGTAGATAGCAGGAAGAGAAAAATAATGTGTGTTTGGTCAGCAACCAGTCTTAGCTTTTTCCATAGTAAATCTTATTTTTTTCCATAGGAAGGAAATAGCTTTGACTAAGTTTGTATGTTCTAACTTCAATTCAGAATGCATTTTAATTGTATATATTCTGTTTAGGGGCCTTGGTTATTTTGGTTTAGTTTCTTTGTAATGTGAGGAGCTTTGTTTTTCTCCTGGCCTGCAGCTGGACCTCCAGCAGTCTGTGTTTGTAGCAGAGCCCTCTGCTATAGTGAAAGTGGAAGTTCTTTGGTACAGAGTGAAAATGAAAACGGAAATACCAGATATCTGCAGCTTAAGCTGTTCAATATGTACTTCCTAGTAACATTATTCAGAAAAGAACATTTACTGTCTTCACTTGTCTTAATGGTTCATACTTTTTTTGTCCAGTCTTAAATTCTTACAGTGTTGTGGAGACTTGAGAACTTCACCAGTTCTCAACATTGTCTAATCCCTTTGTGACAGTCAGCAGAAGACTTTTTTTTTATGATTTCTATAGCTTTTTAAGTTTATATAGTGATGTAGCAGTTCTTTGATGCTAAAGGTAATTTTCAGTAATTTTGAAGGGTTATAATTCCTTGCATATGTGTGCACAAGAGCATATACACACAAAATAGCTGAAATACACCCAGAACACCACTGTGTACTTTTAAAAGGGATAAAGTAATCTCAATCTGGCACCATCTAATAAGCCTTCTAGGTGTTTTTTAAAAATCTACCTTTTCTCCCTTGTTTACTAAGCACTCATCATGGTGTTTGCATAGCAGAGTCGACAAACAAACCTAAAGCTCTCTATGCAGTAAAGATGCTGTCCTTAAATGAGTTTGGTTCTGGTAATTTAAAGATACTTTTAAACTTTGAAATGACCTATTATTCATGGTGTGTTCTTGTCTCATCATATTCAAGCGGATTAGAACTAAATAGTAGTTGATTGGATTTTTTTGAGCAAATGTAGCCAAAGTTAATTAAATACTAGTGTTTTCTGTGGCCAAGGCTCTTCTTTGGGCTGGTAGAATGCTGACAGCAGTGTTGTGAATTCTTGTCAATCTGCCTGTCACTCATTGCCTGTGAAAGTGCTGAGGGAATGACAAACAAATCTGTCATATGTTAAGGAAAGAGGAAAAGCATGTTAAATTTTTGTTTTATTTTTCAGTTCTTCTCAGCCTACTGCAGCTGATGGCCCAGATGAGTTTTTGAGGATGCTGCTTCTCCTCTAGTCATAATTTCTCAAAGGGAAACTCAGTTGCTGTAAAGGACTTCCTTAATTTTCACATTCCACATCCTCCTGGACAAAATAAACTTGAAGTCCATCTAGCTGCCTTTCCAAGCAATTGTTTCATTGCTGCAGAAAGTCAGGACATTCAGTGTCTGCCATCCTGAGTAGTGCAAAGCCTGTGGAATGGTTTGTGTATCCAGTGTTAGGATTAGTCTCTGTGGGAGTCATCACCTCCACCTCAGCACTGCCCATCTTTGTAAATTCTCTGCAGTCTCCCGTTTGAAAGAGGAACAAAATCCTCAAATTCCTTAAAGTAGAAAAGTACTCTGATCCCAAGCTGTCTCCTTCTGATGTTTAGTGTAGCTGGTTTAAAGTTTGGGGCTGGGGTGACTGAGGGGGGAGCTCCTCAGGCTGCAGAGCTTGCCTGTAACTAAGGATGGAAAGCTCAAGGAAGTTCTGCAATTAAATGGTTTTAATTCTGGCAAAACTGCAGTTAAAGGTAATGGGATGGGGCGTATGCAGGGCACTCTAGACTTCCTTAGCAGTGGCAGAACCAGAGAGTGTTTTGTGCTCCTCTGCAGCGCAGGGAGGCTGCTGACATTAATGGGTAGGAGATCTAATTACAAATGAGAACAATTTCAAGAACAAAGAAGTTATGAAAAAGACACAAAGGAGCCAAAATTTGAGAGGAAGGTATTTTAAAATAGTTTGATTTTGTGTGATCTTCCCTTTTTTTTACAGATGTGTTGTGAACCAGGAATTTCCCATCTTAATTTGTTTGCTTAAATGTCATTGCAGGAAGAATTGGTCAGGTCTGGCAGGAGATGTTCCCTGCTTTCTTCTGCTCTTCTTCCCTGCACTCACACAGCCCACAGGACTGTGCTTCTGTCTGACCACATATTGTTAGGAGTTGAGACTTCCCTAAACAACAATTTCTGTTTCCTTTGGGAGGAAAAATAAACTGCAAGCTGAATTGCTTTTCTTCTATACCATTTTGTAACTTGACAGTGATCTCCTATTCTTTAAAAATGCAGAGAATACAAGTGTCTTATAAAGGAGCTTCAGTCCTCAGTGTATGAGAAGAGAGGGGATTGGGTGGCAAATTTGTTTAGAAATTATTTTTTTCGCCCTTGTATTAATAATTAAAATAACCCTACCTGGATACTGAAGTAAAATCTATACATATGACTGTGAAATCTGAGCATGTGCCTGCATTTGGTTTGCAAAAATGTTTCTGAGAAGGAGTATTGAATAAACTGTTGGTGTCCTACAGCTGCATGTCCAAAGTGCATGCCAGGAATTGCACCTCATTGTTTACTGTTGGGATACCTATGGAATACATCAGAGCAATTCCCAGAATGAGAAAATCAAACTAAACCAGAATGGTGTGGGAAGGTAAGATGGAAGTGAGCAAGTGGTGATGTTTTCTGTAAACTTCTTAAAAATCTCATATGAGAGCTCCATGGATATCGAATGCTGTGCTGTATTTTGCCATTCTGTTGAAGTATGAATGTTTTATCAATAGAAAAAAACCTAAGTACGTCAAACCCACCACAGATAAACCTTGCAGGTTTTATCTGAGCCTGTCATTTTTTTTATCAGGATCTAGTATAGTAAAAGTATTCTGGGCTGTTCTAAAATTTTGTGAAGTGCTTGTAGACACATTGGAATGTGGTATTCTCCCCTGTACTGCCACCCCTTTTATGTTATGCTGGAGTTAGAAGCACTGCTAGAGCCTTGTCATTATTCCAGCCAGCTCCTTCTCAGACTAGAGTCATAAATCTTTGTAGCTTAGTTGCACTTTCTGAAGAATACAGGGAGTCATAAATTAAAAATGAGTTTCAGACTCCTGAGTAACTTTCACATTTCTGAAAAGTTGATTCATTGAAAAAAAATTCCATCCTACCTCTTCAGCTGAAATGCTGAAGTTGGTTTGTTGTGTTAGGATTAATGTTTTTCCAGACCTGCCCCTGACATATGGGCTTCTTAAGTTTTGGCTTTTAAGCATAACTTTTCACATCATTGTTAACTGCTAGAAAGAGCATTTGATTTTTCACATCTGCTTGGAATCTCTTAGGTCTGTTGAGAGTGCTGGACTTGAGGCAAGCTCACAGAAGGGGTTTTCTGACAGTCTTAGAGAATCCTCAGAGAGCCAAAAACCTTGAGCCATGGGAATGTAGCTCCAGCTGGAGTCACATGAACCAAGTCTGAATTCACCAGAAAAGCTGAATCACTGGATGAGTAATTGTCCCTAGCAATCAGAGGACATGGCTTCATGTACGTTTACCAAGCAGAGTTTTAAAAGCTTTGAGAAACTGATTTCTAAGTACATTGAGTTTTAGGGGATTTGACTGGATGTACCTCTCCATGTTTGAGTTGCAAATAAATCTCTATGCAGTTGCAGCACATCAGAGATTTTAGTTGTTTGTGTTTGGAATATAATGTGTTATTATTTATGGGAGTATTTGCTGGATTTGAAAATAGGTACAAGGTAAAGTGACTTACTCTGATTCAGCATAATGCTCCAAGTACTGGTTTATAAATTCTAGATTTTTGCTCTCTTAAGTGTCTTCTTTCTTTCCTCTTGCCTCTTCTAATTAATTTTAACTGCCTTCTGAATGATGAGCTGGTATTATACAAGATGAATGATAAATGTTGCATATAAATTTAGTACTAGAAAATTAAAAAGGAGATTCAAAATACGTGATTTAATAAAATACGTGATAGGTTTGTAATGAGATACCTTCTGTGCTTTTTTCCAGAGTTAATGCTTACCTAGATAAAGGTGCACTCTATTTATATCAAATATAACAAATGAATCCAAAGAGACAAAATGCAGCTAACTCTGTGAAATGGTTTTAGTTGGTGAATAATGTCTGTGTTGCTGAACTTTATTATGTAGTAAAAATGTGTCTGTCATAGGAGAACATGAAACACCCTTGTAGCTAAATCTATCCCTTGAAGTGGAAATAGTTCTGTAATTGTTTTCCAATAGCTAAAATAGCTTTACAGCATCAATGGAGCACTCACAAATGTCTACTGTTAGAACTGGAACAGAAAAAAATCTCACAAAAGTATGTGGGGAATGGTTCATGTTACAAGTTCTCAGTATGTGAAAAAAGAGCTGAAAGATGGAGGGCTTGGGGTTTTAAAACTGGTTATTTCTGTAGTTTCTATTCAGACATAAAGACAAATATTTCAGTCTGTTCTAGTCTGGGGGGTTTGTTTGGTTTTGGTTTTTTGTTTAATCTAATAGTACATTTGTGTGTATAGCACTTAACTTGATTAATAATATTAAGTACAGAGGGAGGTTGACTTTTCCACATCTTCATCCAGTGCTTAGGTAATGTATTTGAAATCAAATTAAGCCTTCCTGATGGTCTCTCAGAAGTTATTTGAAAAGACAAAGGCAAACCACAGCTTACTTGCCAATATTTCTAATTAAAAACAAAACTGTAATTGGAATGTGGATTTTTTTCACTTTTAGAAAACAAAAGCTATGACTTAAACTTTAAGGTTTTCATTACACATGAAATGCAATTATTGTTTACTAGCAAACATGACAGCACTTTTTTTGAACTATTTCTTATTTTCCTCCTTCTATTACCCCTGATGCATATCTGAAAAAAAGATGATCAGTTTGGCTTTTCTTTTTTTCTTTTTAAGGCTCCTGCTAAGAGAGATCAAACTCAGAGTACCATCAAAGAGGAAAAAGTCCATCTGTTGAAGTATAATATAGGAGATCTAGTGTGGTCCAAAGTGTCTGGCTTCCCGTGGTGGCCGTGTATGGTTTCTGCTGATCCTGTTCTCCATGCCTACACTAAACTAAAAGGTATGTCATTCAGATTTCTTCAGGTAAACAAAATTATTGCTTTGGAAAAATTCTGTTCTTCATCTATGCAGTTAATCAGCAACTTGTCAGCAGGAATGTTAAAATCATGTAAATGCTATTCTTGAGTGTATAGCAGTGTGTCTTTTAACTCAAGTGTTATCTGAAAGATACCAAAATTGTGAGCTGTCAAACTGTGTGGAGTCTTCTTAAAAAAAGAAAAAAAATAAACCTAAGAGTGTTTTCATTGTTTCTGTGGAGAAGCTTGGTAAATTGATACAGGCTAAAAATTTTATTAAAGCTGATGGGAATTAAATATTCCTGATGATTGTGATTTACTAAAAGCAATCTATAATTCAGGCAGCTAAATTTTCTCTGATTCATAGAGTCAGTACTGATATCTACATACAATATTAGTTGATTTAAAATGCAGGAACTGCCAAGTATTAATGAAATTTTTAGGAATGAATCTGTACAATTTCTTAATCTCATTTCCCCTTTGTTCTCTGTCCTGATACCTGAAACTTTTGAGGCTTTAGTAGCAATAAATATTTAGACTACACATTAAGAAAGAGTTGGAAAGGCTGAAAGCAGTGAAGCATTGGGATGGATTGCCTAGATAAATGGTCTGATCTCATTCATAGGAGGGTTTTAAGTACAAATTGGATTAATATCTCTAGGATTATAGCTATATTCAAAATTGGTAGTAAACTAAATGGCTTCTTGAGAACTTTTTCAAGCATTCTTAATACAGTTGTTGGAATGTTACTATAGACTCGTCAGACAAATTTTCCTTGTTGCAGTCTTTCAGAGTTTGGATCAGGCAGTCCCTGTCATTTTTAGTCTTTGGATTATTAGGTCTAATATGACATAAAGAGATGGATTTTGAGAGTAGTAGAGCTGTGTATTTGTTCCTAACAATTGCTCTGTTCCTTGAAAGGAGCAGGGTTTATGTTCATTATCCAGAATCTTCATGGTGCATCTTTATCAGAAACTATAGAAACAGATCCAGGAAAACCCAATGTCTGAATGCAGCCTGTGGAGCACGAACAGCAAGAAGGGCTCACATACTTTGTAATGTTAATTTCCCTTTCTTTGAAGTAATGGGAGTGATGGTCATTTCTCATATTTGCTCTGGAGTGGGTTTGGGCCTGCCTTTTCCTTGAAGAGTTTAGTCAGTGTCTGAGCAGCCATCCTGACTAATAAATGCATTCTGATGTATGTATTTTATCAGTAGGTATTTTCAGTCTTACCTTCCACCTACTCTTTATTATTTAGGCACTATCAAAAGTCTCTTCTTGCAAGAAATAAAAAGGTCTTTTGTCAGTGAATTGTAGAAATACTGAGCTATGTATCTGTATTTTTCATTTCTAGGCGTAGGATCAAGTGTTTATAAGCAGTCTGAATTTCTGGATGTTGCCCCTTGATTTGATCATTCCAGCTGATTAGGCTTAATAAAAATTAATAACTTTCAACTTGTGGGAAGTACATTTTTGTGTAAAAAAGTCTGTGTGAGTCTGGCTAAAGCCCCATCTCACTGAATATCCTGTCTCTGGCTGTGGTCAACCACAGATGCTCAGATACAGAGGAGCACCAGGGAAGAGGTGGGCTCCCAGAACACTCTCCCAAACTGCCAACAATTAGTTGCTTCAGGATTCTGTGGGCCAAAAATTAAGTTTCCGTATGTAACAATCGTTAATGAATATCAGAAAATCAAGGCAACCCCGACGATGGGGAGAAATGATGCATCTGACTCCATTGATATCAGAAGGCTAATGAATTACTTTACTATACTATACTATTCTATACTATATTACACTACATCTAAATTGAAACTACACAAGCACTCAACCCAACAAAACTGCCCAGAATCTTGTGACTGTCAGCCCAGAGTCCTGACACACAAACATGGGTTCCATTGGTCAATGAATCAAAACACTCACATCAGAATCCATTTACCAATTCCCTTCAGGTAAACAGTCTTCCACAATGCATTCCACTTGCTCCAAAACACAGGAGCAGTAAATGAGATAAGAATTGTTTTTTCTTTCTCTGAGGTGCACAGAATGTGAATCCTAGAAAATCCTTGGGAAGTTGTGCCTTGCATTTCTCTGTGAAGAGAAATGCGGCCACAAATGAATGTCATTATTTTATCCAGGAGCATTGGTACAAATTCAACTCTCAGAGGGTACCTGAACATTCACCACTAGGTTTGTGACTCTAGTGGCAGGAGCTATTACTTAGTCTCCTTAATTAGGCAGTTGCAGCTGTGCAGCATTACAGTGCAAAAGGAGCACAGTGCCTGCCTGCTTGGCAAGTGGGCTCTTGGCAGATCTTTACAGGAGGTTGGAATCCTAGGCTGTGGCTTCTCTGTATGCAGCCAGGGCATCCTGGTAAAATAGACAGATTAAGTCATAAGAGCTCTGTAGTCACTACTTAAACATTTTCTTGATGAGCACAAAGTTATTGCTGTGCAAGACAGTTTTTCCTGACTAGGCAACTCTGGAACATATGTTAGATTACTGATTGGATGTGTGATGGTTACAATCCCAAGACTTTCCCTCTGCCCGTCCTCTAGATTCTCATATCTGATCTCAGATGAGTCATTACAGTTCTTGTAGTACTCATAGATGTTTTTATATATAGTGTAAGTTCGTAATTGTTATAAAACATTACATGTATATATTAAAATTTTTGCCCATACCATTATTACCCTTCCAGATGTCATATTTTACAAGATTAATCCCCTATTAAAATAATCACCATTATTGGCTGAATCACCATGAAAAGAAAGTTCTTTCTAACTCTAGAAACCCCAAAAATAGAGTATGAAGCAATCAATTAGATCTGTTTGGTGACTAAGCCTGAAGACATGCAGTGTATGAATAATGGAATTCCAAATGGAATCCAGACATAGTTTGAAGTCACCTGTAACAGAATTGTGGCTGTTATTGGTACCTAGTGGGTGTCCATCCTTCCTGAGTTTGTCTGCTGTCTAGTCTATGTGTAGGACAAACTGGTGTGGTGACACTGGAGGAACCACAGGTACTGCAGGGAGCATATTTGATCCAGCAGGATTGAATTTGCAAACACAGAAGTGCAGCTTAAAACCTTTTCTATTTTTAAACAAGACCATAATTTGAACACTTAGCAAACTTACAAGTTCTAATGAGCAAGGTGTTAGAGGACATCTTAAGTGTGATCTCTTACCTCTGCCTTTTAGAAATTCATTGTTAACTGTGAACCCTTTGATGAGTTTTGAAAGTGGTTTCTTCCCCATTTTCTGTAGAATAGCTGAGACCTTGGGAAGGGAAAGGTTGTATGCCTGTATGATACCACAGTGAGACAATGTTCCTCCTGTTTTTCTAGGGGAAAAAAGGAAATATTTTTAGTTTTAGAAGAAAAAATGCTTCTTATTTAGTTGTCAAAATTGTATTTTTATCCCTCCACTCTCCCTTCTGCCAGCCAAATCCTTTATTGATTTCTTTGATTCCTGAAAAATCTTGATTAATATGAAGTTTTGATTGCAAGGGTTAAAAGCAGATTAAATACGTGTCTCTGTTTAAGAATACAAAAAGATAAATTTTAGGAGACTTAGGGAGGAGGCTGAGTGCACAAGCTCTCCAAGCTGTGGAACTTTCTCAGTGTTCCTTGGGAATTAAATGCTGAATTCATTTTCAGAAACACCCAGACCTACATGTAAAGTTAATATACGTGGAAAACTGACAGGTGATTGTAACCTCAAGTTAATTTAGCCAAGCATGTTCTTGCTGGGAATTAAACTCTTGAGCTTTTGGGTCAGACTTCATACATTATCTTTCAGAGACTTTCAGACTGGTTTAAGTGTGTTTTTGAAAGGTTATCCAGTTTTATTGTGCTTTTGTTATGGCAACTGTAGCAGCTTACAGACTTGAAGTCTGCAGGGGCTTACCAGAGTCTAGATCTTAAATACATGTGTTTTTTTTTTAATTTTCAGGACAGAAGAAGAGTTTTCGTCAATATCACGTTCAGTTTTTTGGAGATGCCCCAGAGCGAGCCTGGATATTTGAGAAGAGCCTGGTGCCCTTCAAAGAAAAAGACCAGTTTGAACAATTATGCCAAGAGAGTGCAAGACAAGCCCTCACTAAAGCAGAGAAAATAAAGGTAAGAGGTTCCCAAATCAGGCAAGATTTGGAGCTTTTTATTTTAGCATTACAGAGATGTATGGATATAAATAGGTATTATAAAAAGCTTAAAGACAGCTTGTTTTACAGGAGTCTTACATTTCATTTATAGATGCAAAGGATGGGGTGATTTACCACTGTTTGTTACTCAGTAAACATCAGTACTCTTCTGCTTTGTCATGGATTTCTCTGTGGTGTCAGTTGTATCCAGTACAGCTTCATTTGAACTCTGAATCACAGACCTGCATGACAATTATTTCCCACTTTTTGTTACTCACTAAACATCAGTACTCTTCTGCTTTGTCATGGATTCATCTATGGTATCGGTATTATTAAACACAGCTCCATTTGAGCTCTGAATTCCAGACCTGCATGATAATTGGTCTCTTGGGGTTGTTTGATGTCCATGTCAGCGTTTTGCAGTCGCAGGTGGGCAGAGGGCTCACGGGCTGTGTCGTGTTGCAGATGCTGAAGCCGGTGTCGGGGAAGCTGCGGCCGCAGTGGGAGATGGGTGTGCAGCAGGCCAGCGAAGCTGTGGCCATGACAGTGGAGGAGCGCAAGGCCAAGTACACCTTCATCTATGTCAGGGACAGACCCCACCTCAACCCTCGAGTGGCAAAGGAGGTTGGCATTGCTGTGGAACCCTTGGAGGAGATGGATGAGTCGTCCTACTCACATGAAGAAACCACTCCAAATCTGAAGTCAGTGAAGGAGTCTGGCATTCCTAGCAAGAGGAGGAGAAGGACATCAAAACTCTCTGCTGCTGATGATATGCAGGAGAGCAGTCAGTTGGAGGATAAGAATACTACTCCTCAAAAGTCATCTGAACAGGCAGAATCCAAAAGAGGGATAGGCTCCCCTCTCAATAGAAAGAAAACTCCAGCGTCTACTCCACGAAGCAGAAAGGGCGATGCAGTATCTCAGTTTTTGGTCTTTTGTCAGAAGTACAGAGATGAGGTTAGTCTCTTTCAGCTGTTATTATTGTTGATTGCCTCTTCTCATTTCTGTACTTGAAGAAACTACTTTACTTTAGTAAGCAAAAATTAGTTATTACTGCACAATCTATATATTCTGGGTTTGACAGTGCCTGCATCAAATCTTATTCTAGACAGAAATAGAGAAAGAAGGGAATGTAAGTGAGCAATATAAACAAGATGGTGATAATTGCTTTTGTATTTCAAGCAAAAGTTGTGTTAGTATCTTCCCACATAAACCAGTAGTCCTTTGTATCAGCCATATTTTGTCTTTAGTGTATGTACCATACAATACATATGCATACATATATGCTCAGACAACGGTAACAAAGATTATGCTGTTCATGGCAATCTGCTTGTAGACAACTATTGCATTCTCTCTGAGGACGTGGCTCAGTTGATTCTGTGTGTTCCCTTATCTTTGAACACTTCAAAACTTAATTTACTTACCTGAAACCTTTTGCTGAGCTTCAAAAGAAGCTGCTTACCAAAGCTTGTAAAAATCACTGTCAGTGTGTGCAATCTTCTGGGACAGAAACTAGGTCCTCTTGAGGCACTTACACTCCAATACAAGGTAGAATAAATAAAACAGTATGTTATTATCAGTTTGTTTTAGGAAGACTTAAAAGTGTAAAAAAAAAGCACTACTGCTGGTGTAGCTCATTACTTTTCAAACAGGACTTACCATTAAATCAGGATTTTTCTTCCTTTCAGTCTTTTAGTCCATTTACAGTACTGTTCCATGATCTGAAGCTAGTGTGATATCTTATGTTTTCTTGTACTATTACATATTGTTCACAGAAGGATCAAGAAGTTAGTGCTGACTTTGTCATACTCTTTAGCTACTGAATGGTTGACTTCATTGTAGCATACTTGTATTAGAAAAGAATTAATAGATGTAAACTTTATAAAGGAATATTGGAAAGCAGATTCTGTTGAATGGAAGTCAATTAGTTGTGGTTCAACTTGGGATCTTATTAGATCATTGAAATTTAAGGTAATATTGAGAATGAAAATGAGCACAATATTACATAAACCTTTTAGTGGGTTTGGTTGAGTTGAGAAGAGCATTGGCATTGCAGTTTGCTGGCTCTGGAAAGGAAATGGTTTTGTAGCCAGACAATTAAATACAGATTTTGACATACTAATTATGAAAAGCTGTATGGGTAAATCATCTGTCTCATGTTGGAGACACATGAGTTCTATTCCCAGTTCTTCTGTAAGTGACATTGCAAGAGGGAATCACCTTGGCCTTCAATGTACATAGCAAGAAGTCTTTTGCAATATTGAGGGACATACAGTTGCTTCTCTGGAAGAAATGAGATTATGATGACTGGCTTTATGGACTCTTAGCCAAACACACCTTGCAGAGAAGAGATGTGCTGAGTCTCTGGTATTTCTGTTTTCTGTGCCAGTTATCGCACTTTGTTCCCTGCTGTTGTTATACTGTAATTTTCAAATTAATAGATGGAAAATATGAAGACTATTAGAATATGTGAAATTGAGGAAATACATGTTTTTCAGTGTCATTTCAGGAAATTGAAAAATTTTCTTAAACTTGAAATTCTCACTGATCATAGTGGCTAATGTTGCACAAAGTTAAAGTAGAAGGAAATAAGTTTAAAAATATTATGTATTTTTAGAGAGAGGGCATCCTACCATTTCTGCCTAGAATACCTTTTAATGAGATCTGTCATGAAAACCCAAATCTGCCTGAATGTGTGATCCATTCTAACAGGTACAGAAACACTTCTGTGGGTAGAACAGAACTAGGTTGTGAAAGCTGCAGATACCTCTGACTGATCATCAGAACCTGTCTTCCCTTTGTCATGATAGGAATTTGACTGGCAAAGTGAGAAAACACCAACTTAGATATTTATGCTTTTTGCCTTTCACGTTGCTTTTAAACTGGCAGGTTCATGCCATTGGTGGAAGGTGGAGATTCTAACCTGAGATTTGGAATGTCCCCTGCTGTTTAGGCTTATCTGGTTCAACTTGCATGACTTGCACCAAGAGTTTGTTTTGCTGTGTCGTAGATGTTCTGATGCTTTAGAAAGAGTGATGATGTTGGCTAAAACACAAACCTGGTTTTGAGCTGCTTGAACTGGTGGCATTGGAGAGTTTAGTGTATGACTTTCTTAGTGTTTGCATGTAGAAACTGAGAAAAAAGGAGCATTACAGACCCCGAAGAGGCTCTCTGTCCCCAGCCTTGGGGAGGGATGGAAGTGAAAGGGATGGCTGAGGACTCCTCTTGTGGGGCCTCTAATAATACCAAGCTCTCTTAAAAGTGGAGCCATTTCTGCTGTGTCTTGCTTGGAGTCTGGCTTTGTGTGGTAGTGAGATTCATATATGGGTTTGATTTTATTATTATTTAACTGCTGGAGAATGTTTTTAATGATTTAAGAGACACACTTCCCACATCCCTGAGGGAGGTGCTGAAAGCTTGGAGCACTTTTGTGGTTGTAGTGGTGCATTAAGTATTTTGTGCTGTTACCAAAGGAGTAAAGATGTGTTTTGTACTATTGTATTGTGTGCTTCCCCTGTGAAAAATACAAGGCTAGTAAGCATAGCAGGGAAGTGTCTCACTGGAGATAAAGGTGTCATTCAAGTGAGAGGCAGAGAGCTATGCTGTTTACATCAATTGATGTGAGCCTCGAGTCTCTTGCGAGGAAAATTAAGGAATAATTTCACTAACATGGAGACTTTGGAGAAGACTACGGAACTTTTTCTTTGCAGGCCTTATTTATAAGGGTCCCTTCACCATTCTCAGTGTCTTTTCCTTGTCATTTCACAGTGCTGCTAGTCAGCTGAAAGTTATTCTTATTTTGTTGAGACTGGAGGTAGTGTTAATGTGTATCTCATTTCTCCCAATAAGCCTAGTTATTTCTTGGAGAATTAAGATTGAGCACAATGACCTGTACGTTTGTGACAGCAGTCAAAATTGATGCTAATTTTGTGTTCTGAAGAAGTGAGATTTGTGGAAGGGGTATCTTGTGGGTTTATGTTCCTCCCTTTCAGTAATGTGAATCCAGTTGCTGGATTTTAATCTAAATTGAGTAGAGGCTTTCAAAGGTAGTTGTACTCCTCAAGCCTTATGCAGATGGATTATGCTAGGTAGAAACAAGGCAATTCTACTAAGAGAAAAATTATTGCATGGATTTCCATACTAGACACTGACCAATGGAAGGAAGGTACTGCAGCTATTTTAATACTTGGAAAAGCAAGAGTCACACTTGCATCCTGTTTGGTAACAGGAAATGTAGTTGTAAGACCATTAATTCTAAGAAATTAAGTTTACTCATTTCACCTTACCAGAAAATTTGTATTTCTGTTCTGTTGAATGGTGTTACTCTTTGAACAATTGGCTTTCTTGACTTAGTTTTTCATTTGCTTTGTGTTTTTGGGGTGTCAGTTACATCACTCATTTTGGGGAATGTTGGGTAATGAGATGAGAAGAATTGTTTTTAAACTTGCTGTTTCATTTTTGCACAAGCATAGTAGAGTTTTTTTACTTGGATGATTAATCAAATCTGATATTCCTTAAGGAGAAGTAGGAGTATACTGAAGGAGTTTGGGAGGACTTTTTTTCCTTTTTTTTAGTATGGGTGTTTTGGTTTTTTGTTTTTTGGGGTTTTTTGGGTTTTTTTTGAGTATACTTCTGGAAACTCTATTAAACTCCATGTTGATGGATATTATGTGTCCTGCTTATAGCATTAAAAAAGATGCACAGCTAGGGTTCATATGCATAATAAAAAAAGATGAATCAATACAGGGAAATTGCATCAGATGCTAACTTATGTAAATCTCTCTGCTGAGTTAGGTGTACTGAGTTCTATGATTAATGAGTTTTGCTCTGAATTGATGGATTTCTTTCTAGGCAAACATATATTCCAGTATTGCTTGCCTGTCATTTATGGATCTATATTTAAACTTCATTGAGAAGCACTACCCTTTTTTTTTAATGACCACAAGACAAGATTTATACTTACTCCACTTACTCCAGTTTTTGAATGGCAAAAGGCAAATAGATACTTCCAAAATTAGTCTTAATATTTCTGAATAAGCTAGTTGATTTTTTCTTAAAAGACAGACAGAGAAGTGGTTATTTAAAGCAAAACTGGATACAGTAGGCTTTATTCTAGTTCTGTCTACAGCAGAAATATTAGCTATTGTTTGTATCCAGTTTTCCAAAGTGATGGAAGTGTGTACACCATTCTTTCCAATAGCCACTTTTTTTTTTAATTCAACCCTATTTCTGCATGTATAGGTGGTTGCTGAACATCCAGATGCTTCAAGTGAGGAGATTGAAGAGCTGCTCGAATCGCAGTGGAACATGCTTAGTGAAAAACAGAAAGCTCGCTATAACACAAAGTTTGCCATAGTGACCTCTCCCAAATCTGAAGAAGACTCTGGTAAACGTAAAACTGTGCTAGTGTACTCTAACTAAATTTGATATACATAGTGGCATTAAACTAAGCACATATTTGAGACCCTGTAGGGAAAACAGCTTTCACTGTTTTCCAGTTTTAATTCTTGGTGTTTGTGCCAATAGCAAAGGAATGCCAATGGTTACAATAAACGCAACCCATGAAGTCTACATTTCTTGCTCATTGTTCTGAAAAGTTGTTATATGTAAACCTTCTGCTGTTTAGACATTGCTGATTTCTCATTCTTCTTCTGCCCATAAGCAGCTGCCATTGCATCCACTGCTTGTTACAAGTGGATGGTGGGAAGGAAAGGTGAAGTGTTAACTGCTAGTAAAATTTGAGATGTTGTTTTTATAGAACAGTTAGAAACGGTTTAAAAAATTTAATCAGTGCTACACCTTTTCTTCATATATGCCTAAAGTGTATTACTTCACATCATCATCAACTCAGGAAGAACTATTCCAGACTTTATTCTGTACCCTTCAGCCATTTGGCATTTTATTGTGCTACTCAAAGTTTTTAGGACTTTGTGCAAGTTTGCAAATACTTTATTTTTTTCTCCTTGTATTTTTGTTGCTTTTTTCTGGTGTTTGTTTTTGACGAACAGTCTCGATTGTTTTCCAAAATATTTGAGGGGGTTTGGAGTTGCTTATTTGAGAAAGGAGGAGGAAGAAGATAGTTTGCCATTTGCATGAGCTTTATCAAATTTAACTAGCTATCATTTTTCAAATTTAAGTAGCTTTACAGCACTGTAAGAAGACTTATATGGAAGTATTAGAAGCCAACAGGTGCTGCTTTGGGCAATGACAAGAATGAGAGGGAGTGTTTGAAAGTTTGTGAGACTTGGAAAAATTTGTATAAAAATGGCAGTCAGTTTTGTTAACTATGTGTGTGTGTGTGAAATAACATCATTTTGTGGAAAATTGAAAAGTTTTTAACTTAAAATTTTAAGTGTTAAATATTTGGATATCAGTTTAAAAAAAAAACACATTCTGTATCTCTCAAGGTTCATCATTGAAGAATATTGGAGAGGCCAAACGTAAAGTGTTTCAAGACTCACCTAAAAGGAGATCAAGATCCAGAAGTAATTGAAATTTGTGTTCTGTGCAAATAGCTCATCATTATAAGTAGCTGTTGAGTGTATTTTTTTATGTAATCGCCCACGTATCATAATCTCTTTATTTTATCTCAGATGTTGTCTTCCTTGACGTTAGAACTTTAATGGATCCCAAATTAAATATCTTAACACTGTAGTGCTGAATTTTGTTCACCTTTCTCAGTGTCATATTGCAAGAAATGTAATTGAAATTGTACCTGTACCAGGTGTTTCTAGTACATATATTGTGTACATTTATAGTTACCTACAGATGAAAATATGTCAGTTCACTTGTTCCCCATCTCAAATCCTCTTAAACTTGGAAGAATGTTGTGGGATTTCTTTTGCTGGCTTTTTGTAAGTAGCAGGTTCTCCTGGAGCCATTTCAGTCTGCTTTGTGGATTCAGTTGGATCATAGAATATGTCCTAGATTGTTTAGATAAGAACATTAATTTGAAAATTATCCATATTTTCAAGTTGCTCTATTTTTAATATTTACAGACATTTGTTCCCACTGAAATAGAATGCTTGTAGCTGTAGGGTAATTTTCAGTTAACATATTTGTGCCCCTGGAGCTTGCAATTTTCATACTAATAATACTCTGTAGCTTCATAAACTAGAGAGTACTGAAGAGTCTAATTAAGTTGTCATTTCATCTTGATGAAACAGACCACTTCCCAAACCCTCATCTATCTTTTTGAGGTGCAGACAATAGTGGAACCTGTGGCAGGGATATGTAGATTACTCAGTGACCTTTGGTATTTAGCAGCTGCTTGAACTTAACAGTGAACAACCATCTAAATATATAAATAACTTTGTGGTCTAAAATGGCCAATGTGGTTCTGTTCATAGGATTCAAGTTCATAAAGAAAGGGATCTTATGGTCTCATGTAAAATACAATCAGCTTGTTAGAGTCTGGAATTGCCAGGCCAGAAAGAGAATTAATCTGTACAGTTGGTGATATCTTTTCCAGAGGCCCCTTAATAGATGTCACCAGTTAAAGTAGGCTTAAGGAGGGGACTTAGAAAGTAATTTTAGTACAAAGTAACAGGAGAGTGAAAAGCTGTACAGCTCAATCACATGCAGTCTGATGATGTGAAATAAATGTTGGGCAGTAACATTCAGATCTTAAAGTAGTGCTTGTATAGGTAGACTCATCTTTGTAAAAGAACTTGAGTATGAAGCAGTTGATTTAGATTCTTTTCTAGACTTAGTCTTTAGCACCAGAAACCAGACCTTAAGCATTAAGAGGTCATCAAACTGTGTAAATGTTTATCCATGTTTTAAAAATAATGACTGAAAGAAAAGTACCTTAAATAACTAGATCAGTTCAAATAATTTCAAAGTGGGTTTTAGATTATTTTTCATGTGAGTTTCCCCCATCCCCCATCCCAAGGTAATTTACATGGAAATAAAAGAAACCAAAAAAAGAGGACAAAGGAACCTACAGAAGATTTTGAAGTTCAGGAAGCACCTAGGAAAAGACTCAGGATGGATAAACAGAATAATCGGAAGGTAATTATGTCCTTGGTTTGTTGGGGTTGATTTATAGCAGCACCAGTCACATTGCTGTAGTTAAGTTTGTCAGCATTTCCATTTTCAGGATTAAAAAAGAAATGTCCATATATTTTACCAAACTGTTGTCAATATTCAGAGATCCATGTGAGCTTACCACTGGGGGATTTTTCCCTTTGGTTCTGAGGATGGAGGTAGGACAAGTTGCACTTGCTGCTTAAACTGTTCCCCGAAGGGATGTGCAGAGGGAGGCATGACCTCTCTGTGGTGTTATGCTCTGTAGTTCTTTTTCTTTCCTCCTGATTTGGAGTTAGTTTTACCAGAATGTTAAAGAAATATCTTTAGCCAGTAGTTACTTTAGACAAAAGTCAGAAGAGAGAAAAGCAAGTAAAGCAAAACAGAAAAACTACTTTTCACAAACAGGAAGGCTATAGGACACTTTAGAGTGGCATGCTGCCCCTTTTCTTGGGTTAGGAGACTGCAGTAAATTTATATTTCTGCAGTAAAAGTATATTTATCACACAAATTTCAGGCTCCTTTTCTGCTCAGAATTTCAGTGGTACAGCAAGCAAATGAAACAACCTGATAGAAGGCAGTAGATTTATTTTTTTAATGAGTTGTGGAGGTCTTATTTGTAGGTGTCAGTTTGTTTGGTGGGCTTGTTATTTTGCTAATTCTGTTGATATTGTAGATATTAAGACAACTTGTTGTCTTAGAATTTAATATTAAAATAAGAGAATTTCAGATAGGCTTAATGAGCTGATTAGCAAGGGACAGAGATAATTCTTAATGTTGTTACCTCTGGAGAAAGAAGAGCCAAAACTGGTTTCTGCACTTCTTGCTGGAATGGGTTAGTCATTGCATATTCATGTGACTTTCTAGGAGCAGTTTTTCAAACCTTTTTAAACTCGTATCATTGATTTGCATATACTACAATACATGAGATGGATGGAATAATGAAGTTTACTTATTACAATTAATTCCTCCAATAAAGTCCTTTATTTTTCTGTTCTAAAGGTACTTTCTTGTCCCACCAGCATTTGTACCCTACAGTTAGCCTACATTCTCAGAAGTAGGATGAAAGGTGGTTGCAGTTTAGTTCACTCATGAGAGGTTCTGGTGTCTTTGGTGCTGTGACACACATGTGAATATACCAGCAGGAAAATAAATAACTGAATGAGATTATTGATTCCCATAATATTCATAGCACTAATGGCTATGAATAGCACTGACTTTATGATGTGCATTTTAAAAATGTTGTTCTCTCTCTGGTCAGTTTATCAGAACTGTTTACAAGGGGGTTGATGTGTGTAAATATTAGGTGGTTTGGAAACTCTAAATGCATATAGCAGGGTTGTGTTCCGCAGAAAGGTCAGATCTGGTTTACAGTTTGTTTCAGGAATTCTCTCTTAGACTTTTTCCTGCCTTCACAATTCCAGCTGTATATGCTGCTGCTTAGTAGAACATTCAGTGAATGACAAGGAAAGTATGTAATGATTCAGAAAAGCAAACACTAATCATACACCTTCTTTCTGCTATTCCCAGTTTACCTGCAGGCTTTAGGTACAATCATTTTGGATAGGAGGAGCTTTGATTTCATGACATTTTACTTGCACAGAGTTGTGGGTTGTACTCTCCCTTTGTCCTTAATTCTTATTTACAAAATCACAATGTTTTCACATAAAGTAACCAAGCCATTAGTGCCCATATGGACGTTTTGAAAAACTAATTTTTTCATTGTTGCTTTGATGATGTATATGAAATGCACATTAACAAAATGGGGGTTCTGTAAAGTGTACTTTAACTTTAAGAATGAACTATCCTGTACATTTTCACAGAATCACAGAATCCTTAGGATTGGAAGGGGCCTCTGGAAATCATCCAGTCCAATCCCCCTGCCAAGACAGGGTCATCTAGAGCAGGTTACACAGGAATGTGTCCAGGTGGGTTTGGAATGTCTCCAGAGATGGAGACTCCACGACCTCTGTGGGCAACTGTTCCAATGCTCTGCCACCCCAAAGTAAAGAAATTTTCCTTATGCTGAGGTGGAACTTTGTGTGGTTTAGTTTATGGCCATTACTCTTCATCTTGTCACTGGGCACCAGTGGCACCCTCCTCCTGACACCCTCTTTTCTTTCATTTTTGCCCAGAAGTGTAACAGTAATCTTAGCAAACCCATACTGGGAGCCTCTGGTGGCATTGGTGGTAGGCAGCTCAGAGCTCAGTAAAAGCACAACATGGCACATCTGTAGCCATTTGTGTTTATTTTTACAAAGGAAATCTGTTCCCTGGCCTTTGAGGTGTTCACCTGCACATCTTTGATAAATCTGATTGTCAGATGAAGTCTGTGAAAAAGCATGTAAAGCATTGGAAATGTGTGTAAAGCTTTCTGTTCAGTAGAGTTGTGCTTATTAATCAGGTGGGCATGACAGGGTTAAGTATTCTAGGCTACAGTGTTAGTAATTTGAATGAATTTGTAACATAAGAAATGGAAAAAAAAATAGTGGCATGTGTAAGGAGCAATGTCTTCATTCTGACAAAGATTTGATGAAAACTTCCCCTGTTTTTGGCCTAAACTTTTAATCATGAATTCTCAATCTGAAGCAAATTTAGGTGTTGTTCATTCTCCCTTGAAAATAGTGGTTTTATTTTGGAAATGCTGAAACAATCTTAACCATAGTAATTTTTAAAATGGCACTGCTATAAGTTGTGGAGTTGGAAGCAAGTCTCTCTGAGACTTAGATTTCTGCACAGGGTTTACTCTCAAATTTCTGTACTAATTCTGCAATTTAATAATTAAAGGTCTTAATTTGACCCGTTTGTACAAAGAATAGTAAGGGTAATTTACAAGTTTTGTGTTTAGCACTCCCCCTTTTGATATGCTGAATTTGGGATGGATAAGTGGGATGCTGAAGTACTGTGTTCTTTAATATTTCTCATTTGTTTATGGGTTTGTACCCTGTGCTGTAAATGAGTTTTAAAGTTCACTTAAGTGGGGCTAGTTTAACTGCAGTACCATTCAGATATTTGTAAAGACACTTTCTTTTGAATGACATAAATCCAGAACTAATTGCCAGATGTATCCAACCACTCATAAATTAGGAGTTTTTTTATTTTTTCATATTTTTTTTTGTGACAGAGGGAGACAAGCAATGACAAAACAGCAAAAACAAACTCTTCTAAGGTCACAGAAACCTCCTCTTCACAAAAGAACCAGTCAGGTAATGTGGTCAGAATAAGTTTTAATGTAACTTTTTCAATTAAATACTTTGAAAATGCCAGCGGCTAAATTCCGCTGACTCAGCCAGCAGTTGCAGTTGTGCCACAGCTGGGGGGGAGCCCTGTTCCTTCACTGCCCTCCTGCAGCTGGATCCTGGACTGAAATTGTGCATTGCTGACTGAGAGCAGCAGTTCACAGTTCCCTGTGGGATGGCACCAGATTAAAGCTGGTGCCCCAGGTCTTGGTGAGCAGGGAACAAACCCTGCTGCTCCCCTTTGCCCCCTGCACTGGCCCAGTAAAACAAGTGCAGTGGCCATCAGTGTCATCAGGTACTTTGGGGTTTAGTCCTTTGACATGGTGCTTGATGGGAGGCAGTGTGGAGCATGAGAGGGAATTCTGTAGAACCTTGGATGGAAACACCAAAGTGAGACTTGTTAACGATGCTCAAGTTGAAGGTAACTGCTGTCAGAGCATGTCTCTGCAGGTGTTACAGTGATTTGCCAAAGGCAAGCGAGCTCCAGCAAGTCCTGCACGGTGTAGGAGTGGTGATGTGCCATGGCTAATGTGTGGTACTTGGCTCCTGTATATAAATTTTCTCTTAACAAAGTGTTAGTGGTACTCAGATTGTGATGAGCTCACATAGGCCTTCTCATATAACTGCTACCTCTGCTTTAAAGAGGTCTTAAGTCACAAGATACTTTGATTTTAATAGAAATGAGACTATAAAAATTTGGGAAAACATTTAGCACATATTTGATTAATGGAGACCTTTATTTTTAAAATCAAGCCAAAATACATGGCTTCAAAAGCTTCATGTTCATTCAGTCCTATGTAGGTGCCCAGAAGACTTACCTAAATAATTCCTTCTTGTATCTGAAGGAATATTTTAAATGGCTTCAGGGAGATAACATTTTAAAGTTCCAAACTTCACTTTGTAAACCAAAATTATTTTACAGCAACGAAAAATCTGTCTGATGCATGTAAACCTCTGAAGAAGCGAAATCGGGCTTCAGCAGCAGAATCTTCAACTCTTGCTTTTAGCAAGAGTTCATCTCCTTCAGCTTCCTTAACTGAGAATGAGGTAAAAAAAAAGTGGTGTTTGCACACAGCCATTTAATTACAGAAATTATCAGGTGTGAATCTTGTTTAAAAAAAAAAAAAAAAAAAAAGCAAAACTCAAAGGCGAATTCTCTAACGTTGGTGCTCTAGACAAGTTCCAGTTTTGGCCTCTGTGAATCTGTTACCGTGTGCATTGCAAATCATTTATTGTAACACCAACGTCTGCTTTGGGGACGTCGAGATATTATTGTGGTTTTTAATGTATTTACCAACAACGTTTTAGAATTGTAACCTTCTATTAGAGGCAAAGTAAAATGCCAGTGTGTTCTGTATTTTCTTCTACAGATTTTTATGTAAGTGTACTACATTAGTTACATTATGTAACTCAATATTGTCATGTTGCCATAGCTTTTATATCAAAGCAGATTTCCTAATCCTCTGTTTGATCTAGAACTGGACAGTCTTCTGAGCAGAGCCCCTTTTAACTCAAATTAGTTTTCAGGCTGTTTTAGTGCTATTTCTCTGTGATGCAAATAGCTCCAACCCCTGTAGAGTTAAACAGGCAGTGAAGGATGTATCTTTTTGATACTTGCTAATCATAGTCTTAGCTCTGCATATTTGGAACTGTGATTCTTCTCAGTTGACATACAATAAATGAAATGTATGTACCAGAAGTGTATTCATACAATCCATTAAACCATTCCCCAAGTCATCTACACTGTTAAAACCAATCAGCCAAAGAGTGGCAGCATGAGGGTGAAGTATGCATGCTGTTTTGCAGGTGGGTTTGGATCTGTAGTTGGTAGGATTTAGTAAAATATCCATAGACAAACAGCTTCACCCAGTCTGTGTTACAAAAACTGTAGAGAAAATACTTGCCTGCTAACAAGGGAATAGGGCTTCCAGCTCTCCTGGAGACTTTCATCTCCCCTAACAAATGCATGAGGTGCTGTAATGAATGCAGTTAAAATATCTAGGCAATGTTCAGTAAACAGTTTACCTTTGGGTAGGGGAAAAAGATTGCATGTTAATGGCTGTATATCTTAACTGTAACTGGAAAAACATTTTAACTAAAAAACCTCAATAAATACTCCCTCCTGTACCCCAGTAAAACAAGCAAAGGGGGTCCAGCAGAAAATAATGTCCATAGCAGCAGCCAGGTAAAGTAATACTTATTTTGTTTTCTCAGTTGAGAGACTCCCATCTTTTGGCTTACCAGCTTCTGCTGGATTGGCTTTGCTGGTGGGACTTGCTGTGTAATGGTCTATTTGGGGCTCTCTATTCAACCAGACTAGTTTAAGGAAAAATCTTAGGGGTTTTGGCTCAAATTATGCATCTCTAAATATTGGGGACTCAGAAGAAAGATTCTTCTCTTTCTTGAGATTATGATTATAAAATGAATTATCCAGAAGTCTTTCTTAACAAAAGACTCTTTTTTGTAGGATTTTGGGTTGTAACATAATGGTTCATATGTAAGAAAGGATGTGGTTGTATCTTACGTATGGCTGAGATGGAAATTCTAAAACTTAGCACTAATTTACTCAGCTACTGCTAAACAGTAAAAGATCTGAGAAAAATTACCTTCATACACTGCTCACAGAACACAGGTACACAAATTAGAAAGCGAATTAATTGTTTTTAAAGGGTTAAAATATCCAAAAAAAAGTCCCAAACAGCATAACTGAAAACACACCTTGTTAAATAATTTTGGGGGACTGGGTGCAGGGGGAAGTAGATTAATGGACTAAATCCTTGGACTGGTTAAAGCTACACTGACCTGAACTTGGACCAACTAAGGATTGGGCCCAGTTTGTTTTCTATATTAGATATATTTTTGCTGTTAAATAAAACAAAAATGTCAGGCATGTGTTTCAGAAATTATTATTGACCTGCTCTACAAAACAAGGAAAGACAAAAATTCTGGATTGTGTGGGTGGCTCTTAAAAACTTTTCCCCCTTTTGTATTTTTATTTAGCACTTGTCTAAACAGCTAAATATGTGTGTGTCCTGAGAGCATTCATGTGGAGAGAAACTTTCCCAGTATTAAGGGAAAGTTTTTTTAAAAATAAACACAGTCAGGTAATGGTGAAAGCCTTGCACAGCTAATTGAGTAGGATGTAATTCTTCTCAACTTTAAGTAGATTTAATGATTAACTTTCACATTTCTGTGTTCACTATAAAACTTCTAAGTGTTCGTTGAGGTGCTCTCTTAACAAGTATAGGAAAAATTCTGTGTATTCTACAAGCACATACATCTCCACAAGGTGTATATAGGAGGAATCTGGTCTTTTTTTTCCCTTCTCCTTTCTTTTTCTCCCATACTCTTTGTGAACAGCTTGTTCCAGAATGGAACCTGGATGTGACTGTTATTTGTCAAGAACTGTTGTTAACTACAGACCCCTTAAATGTTTGTCCTTTTCAACCAGGTTCTAGGAAAGATGTGCTCAGTTCTTTCTTGTTTGAAAGATGCATCTTATTTGACATTTAAAAAAATATTTTAAATGCCTTTTGTTGTTATTAGGGGATATTTTTTAAATGGGGTTTATTTGAAATACTATAAAATCAGGCATGGCCAAATTTTCAGTTCATAAATTACTTTGAGAGGGAGATAAGAGTGGGAGTGTGGACTTGTTCAAACAGATTTATAGATGTGACATATTAGAGATTAAAGGTTCACTCCCTTCAAAAAATTGGGCTTTGAAGTTGTTGTAAGAGGGGTGGACAGAAGCAGTGAAGTGTTTATACAGGAATAAATGAATTTCATACCTGCATTTAATGTTGAAACTAAACAATTTTACTTCTAGGCACTTGACTCAAGTCACTTGTGTGAAATATGATTTTGTTGAAATATAATTCTTAATGAGCAACTGGTAGGGCCAGATGTGAAAAAGATACTCAACACTGGAGTCTGCAAAAGCTTGGAGTAGTTTTTTACTGGCTATGTAAGACTTGGTGTAAGCATCCAAAAGCACATATTTGTGAGAAGAGATGCAGATGGTGTATTTTAATTTCTTGTTTTACCTTGGCCCTCCACCCCCCAATAATGTAGTAGGTGCCAGTAAGAGTGTAATCAGTATTTTTTTAATAAATAAAAAAGACTTTACATTACCATTACTGCTGGATTATTAGCACACCTGGTGTGTTTGCATGAAACATATCTGCTTTAGCTTTTCAATCAATTTTTGTGATTATTGTCTGGCTTCATTAAACTGGATGAATTTGTTGACAGCAGATAAGTGTCAAAGTATGGTGCAGACCATAGGTACTACTTACAAACTTTGTCAAAAAACTGTAATCTTTGCCTAAGAGAGGACAAAATAAAGCACATGTGATACTCTCTAAGTTAGCCAGCCTGTCCTTCATCACACCCTCAAGTCTGAGCTGGCCAGCAGATGGCAGCTTAAAGAAGCCTGGGAAAGATTTGAAGAGGTGCTTTTATTTTAATTTCATTACATCTTCCTTAGAGGAATTCTTTCTTCCCTTCTGTGGCAACCAGTGTCAAAACAAGCTCAGTTCCTGGTTATAGCTACAAATTCTTGTGTTTCCAAGGCCTAACAACGCAATTTATAATAATGCAAGCCTTAATGCTCTTTTTCTTCATATTAAACAGTGGATTTTTTTCCCCCATTATTGGTTTGAGACAGATTTCATTTATCTGCATTTTTAATGGGCATTAGCATGTAAACACAAAGGAGAAAACATGTACAACTCTTAAAAGGTAAGGTGTTTGCTTGAGGAGGCAGTCATGAGACATGCACAGCTTGCAACTCAAAAAGTACATTTATCATCCCTGGAGTCTAGTTGTCCTAGAATATGCAACTAAAAACTTTTACTGAAGGTGAAAATAACTGACTTTTTGATCCTAAGAACAGGAAGGAAGAAGGGAATTCATGTTATTTTAAACAAACTCCTGATTTAAAGAAAAAGCAGTTGCTGTTGACCTTGCAGGTTGTTAAACAAAATCACCGTGCTTCTAGCATTTCATTCAAGCTTCCTGCAAATATAATTCTCTGTTCTAAACATTGCTTAAGGATAACTTAATATATAGTGCCACCTTACATCCTGTGTTTTAGCAGACAGTTGTGTCCTGTGTTTGTTTCTGTATGCCTATGATTTTATTTTTTTTCCCCAGTAAGCAATCAGGGGTACATTTTTATGGAACACTGCAAGTAGTTGGACTTGTTCCTTGCTAAACCTCTGCTAAAGCCTCTAACATTTTACATGACCTGCATCACTCACCAGACCATACAGTTTTGTTACAATGGTTCTATTTTCACATGGAAAAAATTTCAAAGCTTCACTTTTGTTCTTTGACAGCACATTCTGTGTAGAAAATTAAGTTTCTTGTGTACTTATTCTCCTCTTGTGTGTTACTTAGGCTTCAGAGTGCAGAGTATCTGTTAACTGAATGTTTACATGATGTAGGTTTTTATTCTGCATCCCCTACCAAAGTATCATGAGTATCTGTAGGCAATTTTATACTGTTTTAAAATGTTCTCATAGTTTTAATTAACTTTCCAGGCAAATTCAGAAATGCATAATATCCTTATCTGAAACGTCTAACTCCTGCTAATAATAAAAATGAAACTTGTCCCAGGCTGTCTTTTTTTTGCTATTACAGTACTGTGTACACTGTGGCACCGCATACTTAAAGAATTTATCTAGTCTAGCAGTATGGGCCAAAATATCACTCTTCATTCAGTTCAGGAATTCTTATATGAAATAAAGGAAATGTTAACTGTAACTCAATTGGCTCTGTCAGTTTTTCTGTCTCTGTGTGGGTGCACGATAGATTGTCTTTTCAATACAGCCTGACCTGTTTGTATGTTGCTTATTGACTTACTCTTACATCAGTTGTTCTTAGAGTAAAAAGCCAAACCAAAACAAACTCAAACCCTCTAGCTGCTTAGATTTTGTTAATAAGAAAAAAATAGGCAGTTGGGGTTTATCTGTATGAAAGGTGGAAGAGTTTATCAGAACATGCATCCCCCAAGCTTTATAGAGAGAGCTCTTAGCCAGCCCAGCCCACTTCCTCCTGGGGGATTGTGGTGTAGAAATCACTGACTCTAAAGTCTTGTCAGGAAGTCTGAGATTGTAGCTGTGTCCTGAGTGTTAAGGAAAGTGAAACTTAGTGGGCAGCAGCATTCAGAGCTCATGAAGATGTGCCTCTTTAATTGCCTGTGAGAAGATGCTGTGTATCTTTTGTATATGATATGTTAATATCATATGATCATAATATATATCATGGCAGGTGACCTGAGAGGATGTTGTTTAAGACATCCCTGTAAAAGGTGCAAGTCACTCTTTGTGGGCCCTTTCTTTTATAAATGCTGCTGCTCCTGCCCTGGAGGAGACTTGCCTGCCAAGCAAGCAGGAGGAAATTATTTCCTGCCATGCTTTGTTTTCATTTGATGTACCCCTAGCTCTAAGGTAAATGTACATAGTGGGGTGTATTTCCTTTTGATGTCCTACAGCCTGCATTAAAGCAAGTGATGCTCAAGGAAACCAGTGGGAAGTGGGAGGGGTTCCCTTCTTTGGATCTCAGAAAATGTGTCCTTTAGTGTTGCTGTTACTGCTTGAACAGAACGTGACAGAAGAACGTCGTTGTCTTGAATGACTAAGACCAAAGCTTGTATTCTTAAGGCTTAAGAAGGCTGTTACACAAGCAGATGTGAGTAATACAAGAAGGGCTTTTATTAGACAGAGTGAATTGATCAAGTGATTTTTTGAAGAAATTTTTTTGGACAAAAGTTGTGCTTTGGTAGCTGAAAAAGTCTAAAGAGGTGTGTGGCTGGTGGAGTAGCATCTGTTGGAGCCTGTTCCAGTGTAGGCACCATAGATGTTCAAATGTTAACAACTTCTTCAATCTGAATTTCCACATTTGTTTAGAGCCTTCAAGCATGGCAGGAAAACCTTGTCTGAGTTGGATCTAGGAGAGGGGAGGTCCCAGGGAAGCTGATGAGCACAGCAGTGCTGATGTTCATTGTGCAATTGCCAACACACAGTGAATAGTATTTGAGACTTGATTCTGCTCCATGAGACAGAAGTTTTTGCCTTAGCAAATATTGATGCTGGTCCTTCAGGACGGCCTTTAGCCAGGAAGTACTTCAAGGGAAGGAAAAAATACACACCATGACCCCCTGCCCACCTCCTAGGGTAACACTGAGCCAGCAAGGATGCTTTCTTTGATCAGCTGTTGAAAATGAAGACTCAATCCTAAATCTAAAACAAAAGGCACATTTAATATAAGCCAGGTCACCAGCTGATCAAGCAGATTGTTTGCAATTTTTTGTTCTTACTGTCATAACTTCCTAAATTCCCAGGCTCTGGATTGCATGAGTACAGGCACTTTATTTTCAGACCTAGAATTTCTGAACCTTTTTTTCTTTGAAATTACAGAGCAGTGATTTTGCTGGCTCTGGTATTTGCTCTGATTTTGGAGCTGTCTGAAAGGAAGGAGACATTTTTAAGTGAAGGAAAAAAAAGAAAAAAATTCAAGTGGGTGGAGCAAATGTCTACATCAGTATTTGACTTCATCTACTCCTTTGAGCCACAGCATGATTTGAATTTTTAAATTCCAGTCTATCACAGCTTAAATCCTGTATCAATATGATTGGATGCCAGCTGAGAATATGTCACTACCTTTTTTTTAAAAAATAAGTGACATTTCAGCCACCCAGATGTGAAAGGAACAATACCATTTGCAAAGTTCACCCACGTGGTTCTAGAAATATGCAAGCTGAGTGTACATCCCAGCTAGCATTTAACTCTTCCTTGTAAAAAGCCAGAGGGAATGAAGAATTGCCTTGCATTTCTGCCAAGGTGTGTGGCTGAGCCTGGAATCAGATACCTGGCTGTAAGAAATGCTTTAAAAATTGTAGTAGACCTGGGTTTAGTGTTTAGATGTACTGTGAGAAATGTTTCCCTGTGTTAGTGCTTGTCCTTGCACCTTTAATTGGTGGTGCAGTGAGCTGTGCAGTTCACTCAGGCTCAGTCTTGCAGCTGCAGGACTCGTGTTACAGCTGGAGGAAGTCTTGCAGGAGGAAAACATTGAGGAGTGATTTTGTACACAAAATCTGTGTATAGAGTCTTCTGTCAAATTGACTTCCTGCCTACCACCCTTTAATCATTTTAGAGTGCTTCAGACAAAGGACAAAATTAAGAATATAAACATATAAACTCAGAAAATGCGCATAGCTGACTCAGTTTAATTCCTCTCAATGCTCTAGTGTGTTTTCTTATTCTAACTATTGTGTAGGGTTGCACACATTTCCTCCTCTAAGCCTGCTTGGCAACCTCTGTGAAAACCAAACACTTATTTACTCAATATAATCATGCCAAGGAAACTCCATTATTCTACCCACAGTCCTTGCATCTGTATGCACATGTAGGTCCCTTTTGCACATAACAGGCAGAAGTAGTCCAGGAAGCGGGAAGAAAAAGTAAATATCACCCTTATACTGAGCAATTAAACAGTTACCCAGTGTTCAGCAATGCTTGCTGATGTAATCTGGCTTTGTACATCAAATATTGCAGTGTGCAAAGCATGTTCATTCAGTTATGAATTCATGCTGAAGATGGCTTTTACAAGCATTGTTACATAGTCTTTCTAAAAATAGGTTGGCATTTGTCTGAAAGAATCCCTTAGGCACTTCTTTGGTTATTGTGAACAGGGAATTTTAGCATATAGTTCAAAAGAAAATTCAAAATACTTTGGGGGATTTGAAGGCTTTATATGCTGATCCCTGTACCGTTGTGGGCCTGAGTAACTGTTCCAAAAATACAGTAGTGGTGTAAAATGTATGCTCAAAATACCTTGAGATGAGTAAACCCAGTTGTTTAATGACCCATTGCTACAATTTCTGTCTTTTGAAGGGTAAAAATACAATGCTAATCACAAAGAATTTACGGAGATGCCAAAACTTTGTCCTAGTTTGACTGAGTAGTTAATTTTTTTTCAATAATAAAGCGATGGGGAACTTGGGAAAATGCAGTAATGTGTTTCCTACATGTTCCCTTTTGAGTTTTATGTGTGTAAGTAGTGAATAATGACTGAGACACGTGGGAAAGGAAGGATTGCCTTGGGAGCCTGATGGGAAATTGGTCATTTCTGTGAGTAGCAATGGTATTTGGAGCCTCACTAACCCCTGAAGTCAGTTCTGGCCTGCCCCACATGAAGAGCATGAATTGGTTTTTAGGCTGTTTTCCTCCCTTTTTCTCACCTGTGGATGCAGGTGCAGGGTTTCCAGTAGAAGGAGCTGCATTTGATTTCTGAAATACCACTCATGCTCCGTGTTCAGGCAGTGAAGTGTGAAAGCCTCTACAGGCAAATTCTCACAAAATAATGTTGATGTTCAGTGGTTGAAGGGAAAGGGAAGGAAAGCCTGACTGGTGTGCAGTGTGTGAAGGTGATGGTGCTTGCACTGATCCTCACTTCAGCAGAGGAAGGGTGTCCTTGTCACAGCAGCAGTAACTGCTGAAGAGGAGATGATGGCAGAATCGGCAGGTACAATTTCAGCGCAGAAACTTGGCACTTGCCTAAAGTCTGAGGTGAATAGCCTGGCATTTCCCCCCTGAATTTATGCTCTTTAAAACAGTCCTTTGCCTTTATGAGAAATAAGAAATTACTGCAAATGTAAAGCAGAATAAAATAGCTACAAATTGCCAATTAACATGTTTTGCCATTAATCTAAAGGTTGATTACTTTGAACCGCAGCCTGAATTTCAGAAGAGTTAATTATGTACCATTTTCTTTGCTAGGAGGATTATATTACAAAAGCAAGGACAAGACAAGCTTTGGTATGATTACAAGGGAAGGATGTATATTTGTGACTTAACAAGTAAAGTAAGAAGCCCCCACAAACCTGTCCAGATTGTATTGAGGGCTGTGTTTTGGGCTCTGGTATGTGAACTGTTAAAAACTTCCCCAGAAGTGTTCTGTTTCATTGCAGAGGTGGCTGTGTCACATCAGCATGAGCTGATTTCTAGCAATCTTCTTGTAAATCATCTTTACTTAGTGACTGTTTCAATCTACACATATTTTAATTGCAAAACTCAGTGTCCCCCAGATGAATCAGAGCCTGTTAGGGCTGCTACAGCTTGCTGGGGGTACAAGTGCAGTTTCCCCAACCACCTCATGCTGTTCCTCTCTTAGGTTCTAAGTTATTTCTGAGAAACACTGGATGAAGGGTTGGCTCAGCCTCTTCTCCACAGGCCTCAGGGAACAGATGCTCTTTTACTTCCCTGACATTTCCATTGGCTATTCTGGGATAACTGCAGGAGCTGAGGTGTTGAATTCGAATTCTCTACATAGAGGGAGCTTTCCTCAAAGATGTCTGGTAGACAGTGTGTCACTTCCTGCAAGATACAAATAAGGGTCCAATTAAATTTTCTTAAAGAAATGCATCCCTTTCTTATGACAGGAAATCTGCTACCCTTCCCCTTCATTAGGGCCCTGAGCTGTGAAATCTGCTAGTGAAGTGTGTGAGCAGTGTGTGGATTATGGCTCTTGGAGAGGATGGTTAAAGCTCTGCTCATGGTGGCAAGCATGAAGAAATGCATCCTGCAGTGTGCACCAGGCCACAGGGTTGTATCACTGAGCTGTGCATGGATTATGGCTTTTGGAGAGGATGTTAAAGCTCTGCTCATGGTGGCAAGGATGAACAGTCACAAAGTAAAGATGATTTACAGGGATGTATCACTGAGCTGCTTGTGCATGGAGTGACTCACAGCATTTGAGACAGCCATGAGCAGCTATCTGGTCTTGTCTGTGTAACACAAAACTGGTGCTTAATAGAGCATTTGATTTGTAAAGTGTGTGAGACTCCTGACAGCTGTAAAGGAGAGATTTTGAAAGATACTCTCAGCCTGGATGCCATTCAGTTGATGAACTGAGGGTATTTTGTTCATGCTCCATGTGTTGGTATTTGTGCTTGAAACCTGGCAATAATCTGTAGGTGGATGTAAATTGCCAAGATTTCTCTTGAAATGAGCTGATAGAATTTGGCTTTTGTGGTTGCATTTGTGATGTTGGGTTTGATTCTTGCCAGCAGTGTTCCTTTTTTTGGCTCAGTAACCATTTAATTTAAATAAAGGGCTGATGCATTCACTTTGAGGTGGCAAAATCTCTGTTCTGTAGGAAAATTGATGTCAGCCTGAGGTTCACAAATGGCTGGGATTTTGTCACCCATATCTAGGGGGATTCTGAAAAACTGCCTTCTGCCAATAGGGCTCCATTTCCATATAGAGATCTGCATCCTTTGGTTGAAGAGAGTGTATAAACCAAGGAAAATCTTGGGAAACATTGCTTTGACTCATTCTCTTAACTGAATAAATTTATCACTGGGTATGTGCTGTTTCTCTGCTCTGTTTTTAAAAGCAGTGAGCTGGGGGAAGAGGAGCACCTTCCTCAAGGGCCAGGCTCTGTGGCTCTTGCTGCTGGGAATACTGTGTTAACTCAAGGGGTGCTCACAAATGGGTTTTCTCTGGGTTTAGGTATTTTGTAGGGGAAAGGTGGGAAGCCCAGCGTCAGGTTACAGCAAGACTGCTTGTTTTGCTTTGCTTTGCTTAGTTCTCTTTTGTTTTTAAGTGGAAAAGAAATGCAGATCTAAGACCTTCCAGCTTACTTTTCCTTTTTTCTGTTCTAACCATGACTAATTCTGGCTAGTTCAAACAAGAACATAATGAGCTACTAAAAATGTTAGAGCAGTGTGCCACTAATTAATGTTTCTGTGGGAATAGTTTAAACAGAAATGAGCATGTGTGTAAGTTTACTTAAAGCATAAGGGAAATTGGGTTTGTGGTTTTGCCGTGCTCCCACGCTGCCTTCCTTTATCTGCCCTTTCCCAGCAAGAATTTTGCAGGTCACTATTTCACAGCTCCTTCCAGAAGACAGAGATTTCCAGGTGCCTGAACAAAGCAATAATTTTACCTGCAGTTTCTTCTAACCGCTTATGAAATTGTCTGGCAGAATCTCCAAATCACTCCATTTATAGAAATTTTCCTAGGTGAAGTGGAAGTATGAATTTGCACAGAGGAAATGAATTTATACCCTTGTAAGTAATGTGGGGGGAAAAACCCACCAACCAACCAAGAACTGTCAGTCTGATCCAATTTACAAAATATATTTAGACATGATCAAGGAAAGCAAATGTTGAATGGAGGAATGCAAGTTAGCTGGCAGCAGCAGTGAAAATTAATCACTCAAAACCAGTGTTTCTAAAGGGATTTTATAAAAACTAAATCTAGGCCTGGTTTGATTTTAGATTTTTCTTTCTGATTTCAAAACAATAATCTCTGATAAATTTGCACATAACATGGATTGGTTGATAAGGAGGTTGCATGTAGTTGCCTCCAGCATGTAGCTGGGCCATTTTTAGAAAAAGGTGGTTTACTGTAGATAAATATGAGATTCTGTGTCTGAAAACAGAGAGTAAATTCTTCATATAAAGTGGGGTGTCTGTGTCCTGGCAAATGGCTGTTGGCAAAAATGATCTCTTAAATAGCACAGCAGTTTAGAGTGACTTTCAGTCCTGTATTGAAGAGACCTGGGGAGATTCTTGCACAGCAGAACAGAAGTGGAGAAGAGTGGTATCATATTGGCTTGCTTTGGACATGGTACTTGCAAGACTTATAATGGGTTATTGCCTCCAGTTCTCATGGTTGATTTTTCAACAACCTTTTTAAAGCACAGAAAAGGTTTAGAGAAACCCCACTAAAATGCTCTCTCAATGCTGGAAAAAGTACGCTAGGGAGAAAATTAGAGCATGGAACAAAAAGGATTGGAACGGGCTTAATTGCAGCATGCTTCCACAGGAGGAAAATGTGTGCTTCCAAGGGAGTTTTAATGTAGCTGAAATGCCTGGAGAAGGCAGCATCAACTGTGAGCTGCAGTTAGACAGCCCAGAAGGGACAGGAGGCAGTGCTGTTGATGGTATGTGTGAATAACCATTAGAATGAGCTGAAAGAGAAATTAAGTCTTCCTCTTCAATTCCAAATTGTGATCTTCTCCTGGAGAATGTACTTAGTGAGGCACAAATCACTGAGTATCATCTGGGGGCAACGGCATGAAATTCTGCATCTTCTGGTGTAATGTGAGATGAGACAAATTACTTGGTTTTTAAGGATGTCTGGTAACCTCCTTAAATTCTATTGAACTGAAAACTAACCCTGTATTTTCTTTTAAATATGTTACTTAGGATGGGTTTTTTAAAGTAAATTCCAGCTATTTTTAAAAACACCCCATATTTATTACATCTATATCTGTTATATGATATTTATCCATAACAGGGCTATCTTCTGTAGTATTTTGATTTTATTGTTGACTGTAATGTTCCTTAAACATATTGAGAGCTGCTTGTTCTTTTCTTCCTCTCTTCTATATGCTGTTCACACTTCCTTGGAGAATATTAGGGTCAGAGACTTTGCAGCTTGGAGTTTACCAAGTTTCTTTTTAAAAATTGACTGTTGCTCTCTCATAAATCATAAGACTTTATTCAAGGGATTTGAAGATATCCCTGTGTTATGGCTAGGCACTTCTTGCTAACTGTATTCTAGAATTGAGTGTAAATAAAATGCCATATTGCAAAGTTCTGGTGTTCTGTTTTGGCTGCTGGTGAGGGGGATTGTTGTGTAATCCTTCTGATGAGACTTCCACAAATGCATATTCTGGTTTTAATCAAGGTGGTTTTTTTGAAGGTGGGGGAAACAAAACCAGAAGAGCGTGCCTAAACCTGCTAGTCTGAGTTGCAGTGTGTGTGCTTCCATCAGTTCTGATGCTGTGCTAAGCTGCCCATGTGTGCCTGCTTTCTCTAACACCTGTGTTTAATCTTCAGATCTCTGATGGCCAAGGAGATGAGCGCTCAGAGTCCCCCTATGAGAGTGCTGATGAGACTCAGACTGAAGTGTCTATATCATCCAAAAAATCTGAGCGAGGAGTGGGAACAAAAAAAGAATATGTGTGTCAGGTGAGAGACCTTAGCTGGGCTGTGTTTCCTGAGCTTTCCTAGAAAAGGTCTTTTTAAAAACGAAAATGACAATATTAGGCCAGAAACAGGTTTATCATGTGTGTCTGAGATGTCTGTTAGCGATGAGGTTGCCATGGCAGTAAATGGGATTCTTAATACCTAATTATTTTTTTCTTGACCTCCAGTAAATGACTTGGCCTTTCTGCTTGAGTTTCCAGGTCTGTAAGATAAGCATAATTTGTAGCTCAGGAGAAGCACAGAGTGTTGCCAGGTGACTGGTCAGATGATGCAGGAGAGCTGCTGGTTTCTCTGTTAGCACAGAGGAGGAAGCCCAGCCCAGCCCAGCCCAGGGGGGTTTGTGCTCTGCCTGCAGCAGAGATGGCAGCACTGCCCTGCTGTGCTGTGCAGGCAGGAAGGCACTGAAAGCAGAAGCCTTTCCTCAAACTGCTCTAGAAGGGCTCTTAGGCTGTGAAATGATAACACAGTCCAGATCAAATGTGTTTCTGGGAGGCTGGGCACACAGTTACATTTCCATTTCTTGTACATAGTGGGAATAAGGTTGTATCTGTCTATAAATGTTGGGTAGTCCTTAAATTCTGCCACCGCTGTTGTTGGTGGGATCATTTTTAGTTATGCATGTGTCACTGCTAACCACTGAGACATAGAGGTATCATTGTGCCAACTGGACTGATTCCCTTTTGCCAAGGAAAAGGAAAAGAAGGATGCTTTTTAACCCTACTCAGATGCATCAGTGTGATCAGGGAATAGCTCTTACAGCTTTTTTTTCTATTCCTTTTTTTCTGTCAGGTTGTATTTACTCCTGAACCATGGTCTGAGAGGGATATTTCTAGTGGTTTAATGATTCTGTTACCTGTTTGAACTTGAATTCAGGGCATGTGACAATGCTTGTAAAATTATCTTTCACTTGTTAAATTTTATTTCAACAATGGGAAAAGATATTTTGAGGAGCAGTATATGAAAAGGAATAAAGAAAACAGTTTTTTTCCACATATGAACTTTTCTTTAACATTCAATGCCTTTGTGTTGTAAAAGCTGTGTGAAAAAACAGGTGATCTCCTGCTGTGTGAAGGACTTTGCTATCGAGCTTTTCATGTGAGCTGCCTTGGGCTCTCTGGAAGACCAGCAGGAAAATTCATTTGTAGTGAATGTACATCAGGCAAGTTTGTCCCTTTCTATTAATTAAAAAAAAAAAAAAAGTTATAGTTTTCCCATACATTGATCTGGGATATCCTCCTGGACAGAGTATGTATCCTCAGAGAACCCTTACTTATCCTTTGGGATGGGACAGGGTGGGAGTTCATAGAGTACCACTAAGTGTGCCACATTTTACAAAGTTCACCCTGTTTTCGGTGAGAACTCTCTTACAACGTGGCTAAATTAATCAGAATGCCATTGCCTCAATAACTGCAGATTATTTGCTTTCTGAGTACAGTTAGAGATGAGGTTTAAAGTCTGTCACAATGACTTAAGAAATTGTAGAAAAAAGAGCAGTGAACAAAACGTTTTAAGTTCTTTTTCAGTCCTTTGTGTGTCTGCATCAGTCTTGCTTTTCCTGTTAAAAGACTGCCTTATTGCTATTAATTTCATTTGCTTTTAATCCTGTAATAACTGCTTGGAAGTTCTTAATCTCAAAACTTTACATAAGATTTGTGTTCTTGCTCATAAGCTCATTTCAGTACATGCAGTATACCTTGTTGGAACTACTGCTTCAAAATAAAACTGTTCCAGCTAGTCCGGAAAAAAGATTAGAGGATGGTTGTCTTTGGTTTGTAGTCCTGCTTCAATTTCAGAAGACCACAGACAAGACCATCATCCTATTCCATTGGTTTAAAAAAAACTGGAAGCTAAAAATTCCTACTTGTCCTGGCATTCTGAGGCTTATAAATAAGAACATAAAATCAGATTGGTGAGTCTTTGGGTGTTATTGTGTATGCTTCAACTGCAAATGGGTTTGCTTTATTTTATTTGTATCTGAGCAGATCAGTATTTAATCCTTAAGAGCTAAAGTAAATAGATTGCATCAAGCAATGCAATTGATTTGTTGAAAAAAACCTCCTCATACCACAAAAGCAGTTCCCTCATACATAACATGAATTTTAAACACCTCTCTCATGCATTTATGTGTTTGGATATTACATTCTGTTTATCATTTTGCCACTAGGTGTGCACACCTGTTTCGTGTGTAAGGAGAGAAAGGCAGATGTGAAACGCTGTGTTGTGTCTCACTGTGGCAAATTCTACCACGAAGCTTGTGTGAAAAAATTCCATCTCACTGTCTTCGAGAACAGGGGCTTTCGGTGTCCTCTCCACAGCTGCCTCAGTTGTCATGTTAGTAACCCCTCACATCCACGAATTTCAAAAGGTAGCTTCATTTTATGTTTATATGGCTGATGAATTCATTTTATTTATGGTATGTTAAGGTAAAGAATGTGTCCATTTGAGAGCTGCTAGCTGCAGTTTTGCTAGGCATAAATGGACTATCATTTCATTCAGAATTTTTTTAAATGTTGAAATAGAGTAAGTTTTAGTCAGCTTTAGTATTTACCTTGTTTGTGCTCTCTTTTTAAATAAATTTCAGTTAACCATAGTTAACCATGTTTTCTTCTCAAGAGAGAATGAAATCTAGAATCTATAAGTAATGAGAAGAGGGGCAAAGCACTGAGGGCAGGACCTGAGAACATACAAACACTGCAGCAAGGCTCAATGAACATGGAGACATTTTGATTCTGTGCAGGTTTTTAGCTTTGGGCAACATTTGCAGACAAAATTACATGACTCAGAAAGACTCATGTCTACTCTGATATGCATAATGAAAGCTTTAAATTGGGAGTAAGAAAAACTTTTAAAAATTCAGTATCGTTGCAAATACGCAAGCATTGAAAACACAACAGCTGCGGTTTCGTGTGTGTCTATAGGGTGTCTCAGCACCTCTTTTTTTGCCATAATGATGAGTCAGTGTTGTCCCAGACACCTGAGCAGTGCTGTGCTGTGCCACACGTGTCCAGGTGTGCCCAGGGTGACGTGTGAGTTGGTGCTTTGCAGGGAAGATGATGCGCTGCGTGCGCTGCCCGGTCGCGTACCACGCCGGGGACGTTTGCATCGCGGCGGGCTGCGCCGTCATCGCCTCCAACAGCATCATCTGCACCAACCACTTCACCGCCATGAAGGGGAAAAGCCACCATGCCCACGTCAATGTCAGCTGGTGCTTTGTGTGCTCCAAAGGTAAACAGCTGGGGAGGGAGCTCCTTCTGAAGTGTGGACTCAAAGCATTTGTTCTTTGGCTCAAGTGTTGTTGTTCTAATCTGTTCGTAGCAAATCATTAGAAATGTGGCATATTAAGTTAGGCTTTGTTGGCTTGTGCTATAATGTGAAGTTTGCTTATGCTGCTTCAGGGTTTTAAATATCCTTTTTTTTTTCAGAAATAATTTATTAAAGAATGTTTTTACTTGGGCTTTAGCCAGCAGCCAGAAGCCCGGTTAATTCTTTACAAGAGACACCTAATGAGTATTTTTCTGTTCTTTCCTCTGTGTTCAATGTACTAAAGCTTTTTGTGTTTCTTTATTGCTAATATGTAATATTACACCATAAATATTTTACGAGTTGCTTTTAGTTTAGCAGCAGACTGCAAATTGAATCAGTATTAGTTGTTGCCACTAATTAAGGGTGTTTTGTTTTATCTTGTACAATAAATCTGTTCCTTATTGACAACCACAAAATGCATAGTGCTGATTAAACTTGTAGCAGTGAAACTTTACCTGATTTGTTAACAAATTAACATGCAGCATAGCAGCTTTTAAGCTGCAGCCAACTTTCCATTTGATAATTTGTGGAACAAACTAACAACCTTGTTCTTTCTGCCCCCCAAGGGTGGAAAAAACCCCCAAAATCATAAGAGAAGTATGTTGTGGTTACAATTTTTCTTACATAGAAATGTTAATATATATTAAAATTACATTAAACATATTGTAGTCATTAAAGTACAGCAAAGTAATTATAATTTGTGCATATTTCTGGCATTTTTATCACCAGCTTGCTTGTTATTTTGTATGTGCTACTAACCTGAGTCTGCCGGGCATTCAGATTAGTCAGGACCTTTTGGCTGCTGTGCCCAGCTAAGTGATGGGTGTATTTGTTGCTGAGGGTCAGCATGTTTTAACCATTTATTTTCTAACTGAACCTACCACATATGTGTCATTTCTAACCTTTCTGGAAAGCAAAACTTAACACTTTGATCTTGATATTTTCCAACCTTTTTTCTGTGTCTGTGCAGGTGGCAGTTTGCTGTGCTGTGAGTCCTGCCCAGCTGCCTTTCACCCTGACTGCTTAAACATCGAAATGCCAGATGGGAGCTGGTACTGCAATGACTGCAGGGCGGGCAAGAAGCTCCATTTCCAGGATATTATTTGGGTTAAACTGGGAAATTACAGGTCTGATGAAGGAATTTGTGTTATTTTACAGTACTGGCATGTTTAAGTAAGGATCATACAACTGGTTGCTCCTGTAGGCCAGCCTTGCTGCACACTGATTTCTGACTCCTCTCTGAACTAGGGACCTCACCTCCTTGCAAGCTTCAGGTTCAAAGATTTGCAGCTTTGCTGTTGCTCCTGGCCAAGGCATTACCCCTACAGGACTCCTTGAGTCTTCTGACTTCTGCCTCCAGTGTAGGAGCCTTTAACCCCTGTTTGTGTCAGAGATCTCTGCCAATAAATTGGTGTAAGTGGTAATTGGCTAAATTACTCCCTCGCAGGCTGGGACGTCAGTCACTCAGGTTGTTGATGTTCCACACTTGGGTGAGATCTGAGTGAGACAGAAGTAGCTAGAGGTTATCCTTGAAACATTAATAGGTGTTATCAACCTTCTCTTGATCTTTGACAATTACAATACTTGCAGGTCTTGTAAAGATAATGGTTTTGCTCCAGGGAGTCCTGTGTGTGTGCTTACCTTGCAGGCAGGTGAAGTCCCACAGATCTGAGTGTCAGACTTTCCTTTTCTAGTCTTCTCTCACTCTCTGCTAAGAAAGGGGACAAAATAATTTTAAATCCTCTTGGATCTTGGAAATAACAATCAGTTACTGCTGTTTCGAATGATTTAGTAAACTGTCTCTTGCAGAAGGGGCTTGACTAAAATGCTGTATTTTTTTATTTGTACTTCTGTGCTAGATGGTGGCCTGCAGAAGTTTGCCATCCGAAAAACGTTCCCCCAAATATCCAGAAAATGAAGCATGAAATCGGAGAATTTCCTGTGTTTTTCTTTGGTTCTAAGGATTACTATTGGACCCACCAAGCACGGGTGTTCCCTTACATGGAGGGAGACAGAGGCAGTAGATACCAAGGAATCAAAGGAATTGGAAAAGTCTTCAAAAATGGTACACAGCTAAAAGTAAACAAAAATAATCCCGGGATATGCATGCTTTGCTTTCTTCCCACATAGCCTTGGTTTTGAAATTTTGTTTTACAATATTGAATTAAAGAAATTTGTAGTGTCCTGGGCAACAGTCACTGTTACTGTCTTTGCATGAAAACATTATTTTAATGTCTTGTAAAAGACTGACATCTAACTGAACTTTTATCTGATGATTTTCACTTTCTGGAAAGCTTAAAGCAAGTAGTAAGAGAGTAGACTCTTTCAGACTCCCTCAGACTGGGAGACTGAAAGAGTAGAATTAATACATCTGTTAAGAACAGTAAGACTTCAGAAGCATTGTTTGCGAGACAGTTAAATGATGGGACTAGGACAGTGCTTTGTTTTAACTCACAAGGGAATGAGCAAGTGAGCTTGGGGAGGGGAGCAATCCTCTTTCTGGCATTTCTGTTTGATTCTGCAATCTTTTTCAGCTTTGCAAGAAGCTGAAACTCGATTTCGAGAAATAAAACTACAGCGAGAAGCCAAAGAAACCCAGGAGAGTGAACGTAAACCCCCACCATACAAACATATTAAGGTAAAGTTTGAGGAAATGGCTGCTCAAAGGTTTGAGCTGAGCAGTGAGACAGGGTCAGGTTATAATGATGATAACTGTGCTTTTACAGTCATGAGATGGTGAAATTTTGCGTTTATTGGAATGGTGCAAAACCAAATTAGCAACCACCGTGTAACTCTTTCAATAAAACTAACTGCTCTAAAGTCATATCTGATCTATTTTAATGTGTATTTCAGGTGAACAAACCTTGTGGTAAAGTGCAGATCTACACTGCTGACATATCTGAGATTCCCAAGTGCAACTGCAAACCCACGGACGAGAACCCGTGTGGCTTTGACTCGGAGTGCCTGAACCGGATGCTGATGTACGAGTGCCACCCGCAGGTGTGCCCGGCGGGGGAGCGCTGCCAGAACCAGTGCTTCACCAAGCGCCAGTACCCCGAGACAAAGATCATCAAAACCGACGGCAAGGGCTGGGGGCTGGTGGCCAAGAGGGACATCAAAAAGGTAGGAATTGTTCTTGCCCTGCAGAGTGGGTGAGCTGCCGCGCTCTTGGTGGGTTTGGGATATACTTCACTAGTGATCCTTGGTGTCTTTCAGGGGGAGTTTGTCAATGAGTATGTGGGAGAGCTGATTGATGAAGAGGAGTGTATGGCAAGAATCAAATATGCACATGAGAATGACATCACCCACTTCTATATGCTTACTATTGATAAGGTAGGGTATTTGATGGTTTTTGCCATTATTGACTTACAACCTTATTTTGATCACCTCGGCAGGGCACTCTTCTACCTTTGACATTCTACACTTTCACATACTCACAGCATTGCATCTTCTGTGCCTGCTCTCTCCATTCTGTATGTACATAATGGATCTCCTTAGTTCTGTATTATGTGATAAATGACATATTAAGGTCTATAGGTTGTGCTTTGTTGCTTGAAATGAAGAACAGTACTTACCTGCACCTGTAAGTACAAAGCACTTACCTGCCTAGTCTTAAAATGAAGTTTGGGGAAACAGTAGTGATACAGTGGAAGGAATTGCAATCCTTTTACTAAAATTTCAACAACAGACAATAAAATTCTCACTTGAGAGAATGTGGAATAAAATTGTGAGGCTGTGTCCTGTATAGGGCATTTAATCGTTTTTGTAGCCATCTGTCCCTTGCATTGTTTATGGCAAAACTAGGCTTGTGCTTTTGTAGAAACTCTTTTTCTGAAAGCACTCTCTGTTAGTAGCCAGCCAACCCTCCACAAATTGATTCACAGCAAATTATTGCAGCAGATTAATTAACACAGCAGAATAATTCAGCACCTGTGCCTCTGTGCACACCTCTGAGTATTTTCTTCCTTGGGAGAAGGAGAAAGTGAAGAACGTGGACAGCAGGAGTTGTAGATTATCTGTATTATATTGCTTCAGTCCCAAGACAACTAGTTAGGAGAAAAACAAGAGCTGGCTGCCAGTCCTGCAACTTTTTCAGTCCCAACCACCATTCTTTTTCCCAAGGCTCTTGCTCTGTATTTCCACATCTACTGTTTCCCTGAGTCCTGTAACTGAGGAGTTCTGCACAGGAGTTCCCACCACAGCACGGTGTAACCACATTGCTCTGAACACTTAAAGTTTCTCACTCCTCTACTAGATTGACATACAACATCAGTGTGTTAAACATCTGAACTGAACATGTATTTGACTCTTAGTGTCATTAATACATTGTCATTTTGCCTAAACTGCCAGTGCCATTATGAGGCTGAGCTGCCCGTGCAGTGAAGTGTGTGCACATAGGCGTGACAGTCACACATGTGCATTATAAAAATCAGCTAGAAACAAACTATAAGAATACTTCATAAATAAGCAAAGCCTTCTCAAGCAGCTCTGCAAAGAGACCGTTCTGGCAATTTCAAGCTTTGTTTTACTTTGTTAATGTCTGGTATATTTGGTGGATGTAGAAATTTAAGAGCAATGGTTTGTAGGAATGGGGTGTTTTTAGCTTGCCAAGAGCTTGTTTACATTTAAACTAGGCTGATTTGGGGAAAGAAATCTGGTGAGAAACTGTTAATCTTTGGAAGTAATCATGCATTTGGTAAATGCCATAAAGTACCATACTTTTAAATGCTTCACAGCTCCATGAATGCCAAGTAAATGGTAAAGGACTGAATCTGACTTTTGAAGCTTCCTGGGGAAGGGGATTCCTTAAGATGCCCACCATAATGCTCACAAGCACATTTATCCTGCCCTGTGGCTGTGATGGGTGCTGGGAAATGTGAGCTAGAGCATGAGTATTGCTTTGGGAGTGTCCCATTCCAGGCCATTGGGACACTACAGTTTCCAATACAACATGGACCAGCAGCTGGCTTGTGTGCTCTGGGTGGCAACACCATGTCAGCTCTGAATGCAGCTATTGAAATCGGTTATGGATGATTTTTATGGTTTTTTGTGAGGAGGGAGAGCAAAACCCTTCAGTTTGTTGCTGGTTTGTTCTCCAGGACCGAATTATTGATGCTGGCCCCAAAGGAAACTATTCCCGGTTCATGAACCACAGCTGCCAACCAAACTGTGAGACCCTGAAGTGGACAGTGAATGGAGACACTCGTGTGGGGCTCTTTGCTGTGTGTGACATTCCTGCAGGTACATCAGCTCAGCTGCCTTTGCTTTCATTCTCTCAGTTAAACTCTGTGCATTTGCTGTGGGACAGTCATGGTTTAAGTGATCCAGTGCAAATATGTTTGTAGAGGACTCAGCATGCAGAGGAGATGCTTTGTGATCTTTGTGATGCTTTGTGATCACTAAAAATCAGAAAGATTTTTAGTGTGTTTTAATTGTGAGTCACATGGCTGCTTTTGTTCCTTGCTTCTAGGGCAAGTATTCTTAGCAACTTTGTGGTTTTTTTGGAGCTCTCAAATGCATAACAAAACCATAAAAAACTTAAGGAGTGGATGTAGGAGGCTGTTTAGAAGTATCTGTTTTCTGGTTTGTGTGCATGCATACTACACATACATGCTGCACATACCTGTCTATCTGCAGCTATATCTAGCTGGATAGATGGATGAATATAATATGTGTGAAGGCCAAACACGAGCACAGTTTTGTGAAGTCAAATTTATTTTAAAATGTAACTGCATAAAATACCATGACATATGGGCATCTGGTTAATCATTGTCAGTGCTTATAAGCAGTAAAGAGAGGGAACATCCTATGACAATATATCAGCAAACAAGTCCCAAACCAGCAGACAGATAGCAGCAGCTGTATTTGTTTGCGATAATTTTGATAAAATTTGTTACCTTGTCCTTTTTACACTCAGGGACGGAGCTGACTTTTAATTACAACCTTGACTGTCTGGGCAATGAAAAAACAGTCTGCAAATGTGGTGCCCCAAACTGCAGTGGATTTCTTGGGGACAGACCAAAGGCAAGTAATATATCAAGTAATACATCAAGAGATTTTGACAGTCTTGTCAGGGGAAGGGTTGTAGAAGCTTTAAACTACTAAGAATGTGCCTAACTGTGGCCAGTGGGATTATTCTGACATTCTAGTTTATATTTCCCCCATTTAAACCTTACAGTGTGATTATTTTGCTAAGATTCATTTTTTAAAATTGATTTTAACTGAACAATAAAAAATGTGAGTTTTGAATGTGGAAGAAAGTTACCAAAGTATATCAAGAAATAATCTGTATGAATCCTGTCCGGGTTAGTTTGAAATCTGTAATCCAGCAGAGATTGATGGAGCTGACTGAAGGGCTGGCATAGGAGTGTGGGGGAAGGCACAAGTACCACCTGTGGATGTTGAAAAGCTGCACTTCCCCCTGCTCCTTCACACTGCTCAGGACCAGCCACTTCAGAGGGTGCACTGAGAGACTTCAGAACCCACACAGCTGATTTTTGTTAAGAGGTGGACTTAAATGAGGTTTCACATAAGCCTGTGAACATTTACACAGACAATCATGAAGAAATTCAGTGTTACAGTTTAGTTTTATGGGTCTGTCTTCATTGGTAGATAGAATGGGCTAATTTAAAAGAAAGTAGGTAGTGATTACTGGGTGAGAGGGAGGGAATGATGGTAGGGATGTTGAAAAATCATCCAACATTTTCTGTGATTTGGTGAAGGAGAGTTAAAGTGCAAGCAGCACTTGAAAGCTGCTTCTGTGCATGCAGCACAGAATTGAAGTCAGATTGAAATAGGGATAAGGTTTGGTATATTCTTTCTGTCATTAGCTACATTTCCTGAAGTTCTGCTGTCTGGTCCTCAAAGAAAACTGGGGACAGGTTTTAGTAATTCCAGCATGAGTATTCACAACTGGAAGAGAAGAATGGATATTGAAGTGATTGGTGGTGCAAGTACATAATGAGGGTAAATTAGCCACAAGTAGATTAGACTGGAAATTGGAAGACCTTTTGTCAGTGACAAGAAAATGAAGGGTTTTTTGCAGTAGGAAGGTTCTGCAGGGAGAAGGTCTGGTTTCAGGATGACTTTCCTCAAGGGTCACTGTAGGTTTTTGTGAGCACAGATCGGTAGAGTGAGGCACTGGGCAGGTGTGCCCCAAGTCAGGTTCCTGGCTGTGTGCACGGTCTGCCAGGTGTGCCAACAGCTTGGCAGGGTTGTGTAATATTTTTCCTTTGCAAAACTGGCATTTACAGATTTATATCTTACTCTTTTAGAATTCTTCCACTAATGCCTCAGAAGAAAAAGGCAAAAAGACCAAAAAGAGAACACGGAGACGCAGAACGAAAAATGAAGGGAAGAAAGAATCTGAAGATGATTGTTTTCGTTGTGGTGATGGAGGCCAGCTGGTGCTGTGTGACAGGAAATCTTGTACTAAAGCTTATCATCTCTCCTGCCTTGGTTTGGTGAAACGTCCTTTTGGTGAGTCTTACACTTGTATAAATAACTTGTGCAGGTACCTCCGTTACGGCAGCCTTGTCAGGGGTGTCATCCTGAAACCATTGGGTTTGTATGGCAGGAATTTCACTTGTGTATCATGTGGAGCAGCTCCTCTTGGATTTGAAGAAAAAATGGTGGCCTCCCCCTGCCTCTCTGACAAATTGAGGCATTTCTTTTACAGATGTAGGTAATTGAGCACATCACCTGGTAGGAGCACCATGGCCCTGCCACAGGACAGTTTATTATATCTGAGAAATGCATGAAACCCTTTGAATTCAAGCCAGAAGAGCAACAGCAGCTTCTGAAAGAAGGCAAGTAGGGAAATTAAGAGCAGCAGACATCAGGTTGCAGTTCCAGATATCACAGGAGTTACCTGGTTCCAGTCAGCCATGGCAGGTGAGATATGAGGAAGGGAAGCAGGCAAAGCCTGTTATCCCAGAAACAAGTAAAACAAGGACTGGTAAGGTATGCTGGGGCAAAAGAGCTGCTGTAGGGGAAGGACACCAGTCATTCCTGAGCAAGACTGGCAACAGACAGGGGACTGCAGTAAGAGAGGGCAGCAGCTGACTGGATGTTTGGATGCTCTGCCAGCCTGCAAGTTCTGTAAAATGCTACTGAGTGAAGCCTGAGTCATTTCTTCTAGCTGGAGCTGACTTCTGTGTTTGAATGAGAGTGTGTCAAGTCTGCTCCTTGCAGCTGCCAGCTGAGCTTTACAAGTATGATGTGTCATTCTGGGTGTTGAGATCAGCCCTGGTAGTTGCTATCATTTGCTTTGTCAGGAAAGCTGTGCCTTGTTCAGCTGCTCCAACACAAAACCCCTTGAGGAGATGATGCCGTGTTTTACTCCCCACTGATGGGCTCTTTGGTTTTGATTGCAGGGAAGTGGGAGTGTCCTTGGCACCACTGTGATGTTTGTGGCAAACCTTCTGTTTCTTTCTGCCACTTCTGCCCAAACTCTTTCTGCAAGGAGCACCAAGACAGGACAGTGCTAAATTCCACCTTGAATGGACAGTTATGCTGCTCTGAACACGTTCTTGGGGTGGATTCTGTGGAAACTCAGAAGACTGAGAAACCCCGCAAAAAACTGAACAAGTTCAAGCCCAGGAGAAAGAGGAACAGATGGATGAGAGCTGAATGCAAATAGTCATGGACTGCAGTTCCTACTGCTAACACTATCTTGTAGATAAGTTGTGAATATGACCAGGGAAGGACACAATTTTACGTATATTCTGTAAAGGTTACAATGGGGGGGGGGGATTTTTTTGTTTTGTTTTTTTTATAAATCCACTGAGCCAACCACAGCAGTCTTCTGCTGCTTCTGCACTGATAACGAACTGCATAGTTCAGCAAACTTCAGGACAAACCAAACTTATTACTCAGCATTACAGTTACACTTGAATTGTTTCGAATGTAAAATGTTCCCTCCAAAATACTTGGTTGGAGGTAGGTAAAAATCAAACCAGGTAGGTGTAAACATAGTTTTTTGAGATAGTATTTGTCAACCAACAGATGTTTAAAATAGTATATCCTTGAAAGAAGTTGTTAGTTCTCAAGTCCTTTTGAGTAAGAAATGGCTTGGTCTGTGGTCCCAATGAGATTTGCTTGCCTTGTGTGTTTCTGAGCAGGTGCTTGAATGCCAGTCCTGACCCAGGTGTGTCCCTCACTACAGCCACACTCACAGCAAGGGGTTTGTGCTCTTCAAAAATTATTCTTAAACAATCATGACCATAAATATCCTTCCACCAAGAAATGTGGTGCGTGGTGGGAAAAGCACACCCTGTACCAGAGAGGAGGAATCTGACTTTGTAAGAGATTTTTTTCTATACTGCTTTTTCCTGTAGTTCATCCCAGCAAAATATGAAGTTACTTGATCTTGCAGAGCTGTGCAGGCCTGGGCTTAAAGGGATATTGTTTTGCAATCTAGTCCCAGGACTTAAAGGGATATTGTCTTCCAATCTAGGCCCAGTACTTTAGGATTTTTGTGTCTTTATAAAAAGAAACCTTTCAAAAACTATTACTTGGAAAAAAATAGTTGTTTGGGTTTTTTTTTTTTCTCAGTGGGAGGTAAAATGCAGAGGCAAACTTTTCTTTGGAATGCTTGGAGTCCAAGTATTTCAGCTTTGTGATAATGCAAGAAATGCGCAACAAGGAACAAAATCACTCCCATGAATGAAACAGAAAGCGAAACTTGATTGAAGTGCAAAAACTAAATTCAAAACAAAAGGAAAATAGATTTTTGAAGCAGTGTGTAAGAATTTTGATGCTAAATTTTGAAATGTAGCCTTACTCTGTTCCTTTGCATAAAGTTTCTACAAAAATGGCTACTTGACAGACTAATTTTTTTTGTTCCATTTCTAGGAGCTCTGCTCTTGACTGTCCTGTCACAGCTGTGTTGTGTCAGCAAAGCTGTTTTGAATTCCTCACCCCCATTAGCATGGGTGACTCACAGTGAGGTGAACATACAACACTTATTGACAGAGATAATACTGGAACTAGGAAAAAACAGTAAAGAGAAACATCTGTGCCAGTTTTCCTCCCAGTGCACATCCTTGGTGTGTGATCAGGCAGCATCCCAAGCACATTCTGATTTTTGCCATTGTGACCCACCCTCCATAAGCACCTCCATGTCCACTGAGCCATTTGTGTACGTTCTAGCTTAGTTTGCCCTTCATAGTGCAGGAATTCTGTGTAGCCCTTTTGAAAATGAAGCCTTGCTGTATCATGGAAGTGTATGGGGTTTTTTTTTTCCCAAGGTATTTCTTCAGGATTTGATTTAGTTCTTGGAATTGCCAAAACCCCCATTTATTCCCAACATGTAAAAAGTCCGGTTTTATTAGAAGATATTAATTGAAAGAGGTTATAAATGTCGCATTGCCCTATGATGAACACTTTGGTTTCTGTTTTGTGACCAAAATGCCTTGTTTTTTGAATCAGTTTTTATAAACACTGTTGGAAGGTTAATTTTTTTTTTTTTAATTATTTTGAAGAAATAGCAGAGTTCAAAATCAGGGGAAGTGTTACATGTTTGCATTTTTTTTTTAATGATATGCCAAGCCTTGCACTCAAGTTAAAATTCAAGATTCTTTAATTGATTTTGAGGGAAACTTTTTCTCTGCCATGGGGCTGAAGAACAGTCCTGTGCATAAAATCAAAACCAAAAAAATGATATTATGGATGTTTCTTTAACAATGGGTTTCAAGGGAAGGAAAATGAGGTCAGGTAGTAAAGCAGAAATATTTTCCTCATTGCTTTAAAACAAAATGAAGGAATTGGATTTCATTGGGACCATTCTTTGAATACTATACCATGTAAGGAAGGCTTTGTAAGAATACCTTTAAATAAGTTATTATAAAATTTTTCCTTTACATTCCATTGCTTTCATAATTTGTTAACGTTTTTTTTTTTAGTTGTTTTGTTTCTTTTTCCTCTCCATGTGTAACAGCTCTGTCACTGTGGAACTGTGATGCCCCAGGTCCCAAGAGGCAGATCCCCACTTGCAGAAGGCACAGCCTGCAGTGCCAGCAGCCCTGGGCTCTCAGGGGGCTCCCCAGCACATCCAGCACAGCTTCTGTCTGTCTGTCTGTCTGTCTGTGGGGACAGAGGGACTGTTCGCACAAACAGATCTCAGCCAGGGGCTGTTTGTCCTTCTGCTGCTTCTACCTCTCCCTGCTCTGGGCCCTGGGACTCTGCATCCCTGGGGCTGCAGGCCAGGAGGGCACTTGGGAGTTCTGGGAATTCCTTCCTGAGCAGGAACGTGGATCAGATTCTCTCTCCCTGCTACCCCCTGGCCATGAGAGCCCGTGAGCTCAGCTCAGGCACTCAGGTGTCATCTGGGAGAGTTTTGGTTCCTGTCCCCATTAGGTGCATTGTAATGAAGGCTTCTGTACCTTTGCTCTGCAGCCTGGGAAAACAGGCTGAAGTTCTGTTTAAAAAAGAAGACAGAAGAAAAGTTGTGACATTGTTTTCCTTCTCCCTCTGTTCAAATCCAAGGTAAAACAATCCTTAAGACTTGAGTTTTCTCATGATGCAACTCAGTACTTTTTAGCATTCAGCAACTTGAAGGATTTTCTGCTATAAATTAATCTAAACAACATTAACTGTGGCATATTATGTGGCCTTAAATGATGTTCTTTGTGTCTTGCCCATCAAAGTAGCAAAATGTCTTTCCTTTTTTAGCAAAAGCTGATACATGACAGCCAATTTCAGAATTTGTTGTTCTTTTATCACATGAGCAAGCATGGAAACAATTTTCAGTTGAGTATGTTAGATGTATTTTCATACAGCCTAGGAAAAGTAATCAGAGTAAATGTCTGTTTTGTTCAATAGCTTTGTGTTCATGGTCAGGTTTTAGGAGGTTTTTTATTTGAATTACTTGGAAAAGCAAAATATCTTGAAAGACATATTAATGGAATTTTTCCACATTGTTGAGTCTCATTATTCCATGTCTGACTGCTTGAGAAACTTCAATGTCTTATTAAATGTTGAATTTTATTCCTAGTTATTTAAGAAGTTGCTACGTCTCTTTTGTAAAACAGCTCTATATACTTACTTTGGTCCTTTTTTTTTTTTTCCCTTGAAAGAAAAAAGTGGAATTGATACATCCTGAGCAAGCATGGTTTGGCAGTGAGGGCTTTGTTCTCTCATAGGGAAAACTTGCATTTCAGGCCTACATAAGAGATGCACTGGAAATGCTGTTTTTATGCTTCCACAGAGGTGATAATGATTGTGCTGTGGCTTGTTTTCACACTCTTGCTTGTCACAGAACGGCTGACATTTCTTGCAGTCCAGTTTTTCCAGTGCTGCTCTCTGTTGCTCATGATTTTTGGCTTTTGTGCCACTGAGCTGGGGCTACCCAGCCCAGCCAGCTCTGCTCCCTCAGGGTCCTTTTGCTGTCACAAATGCTGGTCCTGCTTGCTCAGGTCTGAGTTTGACTCTTTGGCTTTTCCACACAGGTTTTTTTTGGGTCTGGTTTGGCTTCCCCTGTGGAGTCTCCCGTGTGTGACAGCAGCTACAATTTTTATAAAAGCATTTCAGAGATCTTTGATACTGGTGGCTGATGGTTCTGCTGAGGTCACCTGGTGCTGTGCAGCAGGATTGTGTCCCTGTGCTGCTCTGGGGAAAAGCACAGCCTTGGGCCAGGGAGAAGCTTCGTGTCTCTCCTAAATCAGCAGTGGCAGAGGCTGCATGGAGCTCTGCCCCTGCTGGGCTCTGGGGAGGGCTTTAGGAACCATCCCTCCTGCTGCTGATCCAGAACAGAATCACAGGATGTTTGGGGTGAAAGGGACCTTAAAGACCTTCCACTTCCACCCCCTGCCATGGACAGGGACACCTTCCCCTGGACCAGGCTGCTCCAACCTGGCCTTGAACACTGCCAGGGATGAGCAGCCACAGCTTCTCTGGGCACCCACAATGGCTGATGTGCCACTCTTGCACCCAGTTCCTCACCTGATGGAGATCAAAGAACTGATAAATTCTATAAATTCTTTTTAAAACTTCTAACACCTTCCCTGGGGAGAGGAGAATGATAGGCTGAGGGCAGGAACCACTTAACCCCCCACAGCTGGGCTCCTTCAGCCATCTGTGCTGCTGCAAGATTCAGAGAGAAGTAACACCTGCCACCACCTCTGTGCAGAGCCATTGAAAATCGTGGCTCTTTTGACAGAGACTCTGTTCCTACTGGCCATGGAGAGCTGCTGAAGCACAGCACTGGCACAGAGGGTCACAGCTGGCTGGGCTGGGCTCACACAGCACCTGTGTGGGAATGTCACTGTAGCAGGAAAAGGAAAACAAGGTGGGAAGGTCAAGAGGCCACAGATACTGGTTTCATGGAGCAGCTGGCATTGGCTCCAGTAGAGGTGATGTTGAATTTTTTCTGGGCATTTCTGACTGCCTGGGATGCTGGCAAAGAGAAAAACATAATGGGGGACACAGAGCAAACAACAAATTAAGAGTCAACCAGCCACACACAGGAATCTAGAAATCGTATCAGTTTAACCAGATGGTTACACTGGGCTGGGTGCACAGAGGAGGGCTTGGAGTGCCACAGCAAACAGGCACAAACCACTCTGGTGCTCTCCGGGGTGGGGTTGCAGTGTCCAGGAGCAGGGACAGAACTTTGCCCAGGCATTTGGGCAGGGGTCTCCTCCAGCCCCTCAGGATGCAGAAAGGGGCAGGGCATCCTCTGTGCCTGCCCCTTGCTGCTCCTTTGTAGCTCCACCCTGAGCACCACCTGGCAGCAGGAAACAAAAGGGACTTTTGTCCAGGAATCAACCATTTCTTTTGTTGCACGTTTGCCTACAGCTGAAAGGAAGGGGAGAGCTTTAGGATCCTTTCCCTTGACTTGTGCTTATGCTAAAACTTTGAGAATGGGTAACAAAATAAAAAATTGCATGTTATTAAAAGGAGGTATATTCATGTTAGGTTGTGCTTGGGTGGAAACGAGTGTTGTATCAAAGAGACCTCAATAGTGAGCAGTCACTCCTCACTCTGTTGAGCTGATTAAAATGGAGAAACAGGTAGGATTGATTGCTTTTTGGGGCTTTTTTCTCCCTGATGAAAAGAGAAAAGTATTTATGAAGTGTTGGAGATTTTTTCAGGGATGGCCTAGAAGGCAGCTGTGAGGAGCAGGTTCTCACAGCCTGTTTCTGTGAACATCAGAGGTTCTCAGGTTATTTTTAACTACAGGTAAAAGTGGCAAATATGAAGGCCTTGAGAGCCTTGCACATCAGAGTTCTCAGGCAGCTTTCTCATAACAAGTGGATGTTCTATCTTTGGCTGTTTTGGGAAAGCAAGAATAATTTTGAGAACCCAAATCTTGGTATTGGAAACATAAGGAGGAGTTGGTATGTTATCTCTGACCTATTGTGAGCTCAGATTTTGCAATATGCATGAAGTGAATTAACACTGTTATAAAAGGTGCCTGATTGATCAATAAAGGGGAGTCGATGGCTGACCAACGCAAGGTGGGTCGTCTCCCCTCCAACTTCAATATATGGTGAACTTCAATAATGAAGGAAAGTATTTGTGAAGGAAGCTGGAAATTGGAAAGGGAAGACTTTTCCCATCAGCCCAGTGCAGCACAGCATGGGCTGGTTTGGTTTGCACAAGTAGCCACAACTCAAAAACTGAGTTTTATTCCCCAGCACTGATTTTTAGCTGTACAGCAGTAGGTTGCTCGTGGTTAAACACCTTGCCCAGAGCCCCTTTCGTGCTGCCCCAGGGGAAGGAGAGGCTGCTGGCCCTGGCAGGGCTACCAGCCCGCATAGACGGGCTCCGTGTGCTCCGTGCCCCCGTAGGAGCCCAGCCCTGAGCCCCGGGGCAGCAGCGGCGACTTCAGGGAGCTCCTGCCATGCTCCTGTCGGCTCCTCAGGATGATCAGAAACACCACAAAGATTCCACCTGGAAGGAAAGGAAGGAATGGTAGTTATTCACAGATGGGAAAGTAAAATATCAGGTGATGTTTGCTCCAAGGGTTCTCAACTCAGGTATTCTCTTCTGGTAAAATAAGGAGTTTTTTCCTCCTACATACTCTGTCCCCCTCCAAAAAGAGGGGCGGAAAAGGTTCCACTAGCACTGATAACACTCAACTTCAGCAGTTCAGCTTAACTCTGCAAGGAATAATGACAAGTTTTAATTAAATAATTCAGTAACTTGCTTTCCTACTCCCATTTACTCTCTAGAACTGTTTTCCACTTGGCATCTTATTCACTGCAGACCCCACCAAAACGATCTTGCTGAGAAATTAGTTTGCTCTGTGCAGCACTCACACTGAAGCACAAGTAGTAACTAACCTAGATTAACTCTGAGTCTAGACTGAGATCAGGGCTGTCAGGAAAAATTACTTTTGGATTGGGCATAGACATGGAAGTAATTGGCAAATCTCAAGTGGTGCGACATTCTGCTCATTTGTTTCTGGCAGAAGCATCACCAGAGAAAACTGATCTGAACAGAAGAGCACAAATCTGTCTCTGTGATGCAATATGGCCAGACAAATACACCCAAATTTCAGTTGTGTGAGCAGACAGCCTCATGGCAAACACTTGATCTGTGAGACCAGCCGTGAAAAACTCGCGGGTTCCTGCGTGGGCTCCTTCCTTCCCCCTCTCTGCTGCAAGCTCTGGGAGAGGCAGGAATACTGTTCCCTGACCCTCAGACTTGTTTATCACAAATGCTGCTTAATGGGCTATTGTCCCTCTCTGGGCAGTCTTTTCATATCCTTCAGTTTAATCTACTTTTTCAAATTAACACTCGCTTCAAATGGCATCTGCTTTGGCAGATTTTTGAACAACAGCCTGGCACAAGGGGATAGGGGTCAGTGGAGGGCCTTTCTGATGGCTGCAAGCTGCAGCTTGTGAGAACAGCCCTCATCCAGTCCCCCAGGCATTCCAGCCCCATGGGGACACCCTCTGAGGGTGCTGCTGGAGCTCCTGCGGACCCTGCTGTCCTTGTCCCCTGCTCACTGCCAGCAGACAAGGGTGATGGGAACACACATCTTGTTGGAGAAGCAGCTTTGCTGTGTGACTTGTAACGCACACATTTAACCTCTTCTCTCTCCTTTTAACAACAGCCAGCCAAGTGGAGTCTTCAGGAAGCACATAAAAGTCTTCATGGGTCTTCAGGAAGGACATAAAATACACTTGAAACACAGAAACTGTGAATGTGAGGCTTGTTGGATATCCTTTATCCTCTGATGCCTTACTCATCTCTATGACTTGGCTCTCTTGACACAAGATTCTCATCTCTGGTAGTGTAAGGGCACTTAGGGATTTCTCTTCATCTCTGGGCACAGGAGACAGATTCCTCCTCCCAGCTTCCTCATCTGCCCTTCGTGCAATCCACAGCACCAATACTTGCTCATTTTCATCATAACTCTCTGATTAAACCTCCCCCCAACTTTGATTAAAAAACGAGAGAACTCTATTTTTCCCTTTCCTAAGACTCAAAATGCATATTCATTGTTTTGGAATGATTATTCATGGTGCAGCTTCCCAGTTGAAGAGCTCACCCCCTCATTAGCTTGCCCCAGTGAGCTGATTCACAGCAGGTGCATCTGGAGGGACTCTCCCCACACTCAGCAGCTCCTGACTCTTGGGTACAGGAACATTTGGCATCAATGCCACAGCACTGCATGAGCCAGCAGCTCCCCATTCTGCTGGAGGCTGTGGCATGGCTTAAGGCAGGAATGCTTTCAGGAAACACACCAAAAGGAAATTGTCTTTTTTCTTACTTTGATGCAGCCAAGGAATCCCTGTTTGAGGGCTCACACACATCCCTGCCTCCCAGGGACAAACAACAACCATTCAGCACTGTGCCACCTTCCTTCAGAGCCAGGGACAGCACTGGCACTTGTGCCACCTTCCTTCAGAGCCAGGGACAGCACTGGCACTTGTGCCACCTTCCTTCAGGGCCAGGGACAGCACTGGCACCGAGAGCAGCAGAAGGACTTTGATTAGAAATCCTGCTGTCCAGAAACACAGAGCACACCACCCAGAGCATGCCTGGTTTGACAGAGCTGCAGAGGGGACCCAGACTGACCTGCTGAGAAGGTGGCCAGGACAATGACGGTGGCAGGGGTCAGCTGGCAGGAGTCCCCTGCCTTGTACAGGAACAGCTCCATGCAGTAGGTGGGCTCGGCGCTGCCCCGCGGGCAGAAGGCATCAGGGGGGCACTTCACTGGCTTCACATCCGGGCTCTGCCCAAGAGAAGAAGGAAATCAGCACCAGCAAACTGCACAAGGTGACCAGGGCAAAGGGAGGTGACATTTTAGCATTAGAGGGGTGAAAAAAATAAATGAAGGAATGACCTTGCCATCATTAAATCCAGCCCTGTGTGCTCCTGCAGTGCTGGAGTGTGGGGAGGAGCAGAAGGGGTTGTTACACAGCAAGTCTGTACCTCAAACCCCTCATTAATGCACACACCACCCCCTCATGCCCCAGCCAGAGCAGGCAGCTCCAGCACACTCCTGCAATCACCATTTTAATTATTCCCTGCATCAGAGCCCTGTCTATGTTTAAGGGAAAGGAAGCTCAGATAACAAGAAAAAAGGAAGTGCTAATTGAGGGGTATTTAGCTTGTGTGGGACAGCTCTGGGCAGCACAGGCTGTCCCAGCTGCTCAGGGGACTCACAGGGCAGTAGTGGTTTTCTGGGCACTGCTCACAGCTCTCCTTGCCCCGCTGTAGTTGGTACTCCCCTGTCCTGCAGGCCTTGCATCTGCTGTCATTGGCACCTTTGAATGTACCTGAACAGCAAATAAGCACAATATTAAGATTTGAGACTAACCCCCAGGACCTTTGCAATTGCATATGAATGAATCAGCTTTCAGAGCCACGGGGAGAAAGAGCATTAAGTGCTCATGTGCATAACAAAAGCTGAGCCTGGACTTTGGTCCTGGTTCGGTGGCAAAGGGTCAGAGCAGAACAGGGACAGAGGGACTAAAGAAAATTTGGGGTCAGACCTTGGCAAACAGAGCAGTGTGAGTAGGAGTAGGTGGGAGAGGGTTTAGCAGAGAGTTCTGGCTTTAATGTAGGGGAAGATGGGAACTGGAGGTCAGCAGTGTTTCATCCTCTCCAATTCTGGATTCAAAGACCTTTTCCAGCTGTTTGAAACTTGCTGAGCAGACTTCAAACACAGCTCAGTTTCCCAACCTTTGTGGGAGAGACAGGTCACAGAAGTTCCAAGTCTCACAGTGGTAAAATGCTTTCCTGCAATGTTGAAAGTGCAGCCGGGCTGTGAGACAGCCTGAGGCTGTGTCCAGGGAGGCTGGTCCCTGCCATGAGGGTGGCTGAGTCCCTGCCCAGCCCTGCTGGGGCAGCCTGGGGTGTTTCAGAGAGCACAGGAGGGAGCTCGGCCATTCCCTCACATCCCCTCCCCACGTCCCTTTGCCCCAGGCTGCCCCTGCAGAAAATCCATCACTGACAGCAAGGCCGGGCTTTCCTCAGCAAAGCCACCACCACTGGCAAGATGCTCTTTGCTGGAGCTGGTACCAACTGTGGATTTGGGCTCCTGGGCGTGCCAAGGACCAGCACAGCCCCAAGGCACTCATGAACCAGCCTGGCACAGCACAGCCTCCACCAGCACCCAGACAAACCCCCACAGCACATCCCTCATGCCAGGGCCCAGCTCTGCCTGCAGGGCACCTGCAGGGCCAGCTGAGATGGGTCTGGAATGAGCCTGGAGCTGGAGCTGTGCTCCCTTTGGGCACAGCCTTCCCACATTGGGCACAGCCTTCCCACATTGGGCACAGCCCCTCATTGGGCCCAGTCCCCCCTTACCTGCCGGGCAGGTCTCACACGTCTCCGCCGCCTCCCGAGGTGCCTCCTGTCCCCCAGGGCAGGGCCGGCAGCCGGAGCAGCCGCTGGTGCTGCAGGGAGAGGAGCAGGACACGCTGTGGGATCTGCACGGCCCAGCCCAGCCCACCGCAGCCTGCTCTGACAGCCTGGAGGCTCCAGGATCCACCTTGGCTGCACTGCGGGTGTCCGTCTGTCTGCAGTGCAGTTTGTCACCCAGAAGCACAGAATGGTCTGACTGGAAGGGACCTCAAGTGTAGGGGGATGGAACATAGAATGTAATCTTATCCTCTAAAGAGTTGCAGCTGAACCAGTTATTAAGGATTAGGAGCAGGCCTGATGTTAACAGGCCACAGCTGTAGCCAGTCAAAGGTCTCACAGTCTCCACTAAAAGAGTGGATTGGTGGGAACTGGAGTCAGTGGCTGCTGTGAGGACAAGGAAGAGTCAGTGCCTGGAGGAGCTGCCTACGAGAAACATCAAGGAGGTACAAAATTCTGGCAATATGGAACCCTTGCCATGTAATGACAATAGAACTCTTGCACTGTAATGACAACACTCAAGGATGATCTCACTCCCATGCGTGGTCAGGGAGACTCGAGGAGGTTGCTGGAAGCCGCACCCTAGAGCTGCAATGGGAGAGGACTTTGGGCACTACATTGCTGGTTCCAGCTCCGTGGGGGCTAAAAGAACCCCCCTCCCTGTCCCTGTGAGCCCCTGCACCCCAGCAGCCCCTTACTTGCAGAAGGATCCTGGCTGGCAAGGCAGACAAAAAGCTGCATTTTGCTTGGAGCTATAATAGCCTGGAAAAGAGAAGGGCAAGGCTTCAGGATGCTGCCTCCACATCTCTGTCCTACATTGTTGTCACTGTGCTCACGTCCATTTTACAAACAACCAAACAACTCCCCACAAGAGGCTTCAGGTGGCATTTCAGGGCATTTGGGGTTATATTTGTCCAAAGCTCTGAAAGAGCAATGCAAGCTCCCTGCTGACCCCTGCCACGCTGAGGGATGCACGGAGGGCTCTGGCAGATTCCCCTGGTGTTCCTCCCAAACCCAGCAAGTGACAGTCAAGTTTTGGGCACAGCCCAGCAGCTCACAGGGTGGATTTGCAAGGAACAGTTGTGAATGCTCAAGCAGGACCCATCCTGGGTGCAGAGGAGCTGCTGCACTGCATGTGCTAATTGGGGTTTTGCATAAGCAAGTGCTGTTCTGCACATGCTGTTACCCCTCTGCAAACACTGCACCAGGCTGGAGTGGCATTAGCCAGGTGCAAAGCAGCTCCTCTTGAAAACCCCAGCTTTAATGTGTGGAAAACAAGGAAAGTATTACACTTAATATTCAGAGTGCAGAACATTGCCTAAATGAAAACAAAGATGGTTTATATTCATTTTTGCTATCAGAAATAGAGAATATTTTGTTTCCTAACAATGCTCCCCCATTGTGCTAAAACTGAATTTCATAAAACTTTTTTCATTGCAGAGTTAGCATTAACTTGTTGCAAAAACAAGCATGGCTGAGATCTGCTCTTTCCATTTTAATAACAACAGAATAGGGAAGAGATCTGCTGGGCTGTTTTTAGCTTGTTTACCCTTCAGCGCTTTTAAGTTACCTGGTAATTGCATCTGCCCCTGGGAAAAAGCACCATGTGATGAAAATGCATTTGGGTTGAACACAGACCAAAGCCTACCTCGCTCACAGGCCCTGCAGGCTGCAGCCCCAGACTCATTAGCAAAATGTCCTGGTGGGCAGGGAAGGCACACAGAGCTCCTTGGGAGGCTGGGAGGGAAGGGAGCAGAGAGGAACACAATTTTAAGTCACCCAAGCCTCCATCCACTTGGAGAAGACAGAGCAGAACATGACACTGACTAGTCTAGAAGTAGAGCAATTGTGAAAAAGGAGTTCGGGCAGGAAAACATTGGTTTGAACTCACCTGAATATTAAAGGTTGACTAAAAACCTGAATTTTTCTGTATTATTAGGATTAGAGATGCCCTGTGCCTGTGGGCAATATGGAAAGGGACCATCTGAATTGAAGGTCTTGAAAAATACGCTGTGGTCAGACCTAAAACCCTTGGCTTAAGTCAGACTCTTAAATCCACTCCTGAAAAAGGAACAGGGAAGGTGTTTGCTGTTCAGCATCCCTCAGGGATTTCAAAAGGAGCTGCTCCTCCCTCATTGCTGGGAATCAGGAGCTGAAAAAAGGGACCCAAACCACAGGCAGTGGCGTGAGAGAGCCCTGATCTTAAACAGGAGGGACTGTGGGAAAAGGGAGGGAACATGTCAGGAGGAGGGGAGGAAATGAGTGAGGCAAAGGCAGGCAAAGAGGAAGCTTTTACATCCATCACTAACAGAGCCAAATCCCTCTCAACAAGTATGTGGGGATAGGAATTTGATAACATACTCAGAGATGCTTTGGAGGAAAACAAGGACATGATCTTTAATTCCTTGAGAAACTGCAGGGCTGCATGAGATTTGCAGGGGAAAAAATAAAATTAAAAAAATACACCAAAAAACACCAAACCAAAACCAAAAAAACAATGAAAAACCCCCAAAAGCAACTGGAAACACAGCAAATGCTTTGCTGCAAACAAACCAATGCAGGGCCTGGGCCAGCCAGAGCCTCTCAAAGCTGCAGGGAGGCCAAATTCTCCAAAGAGCACAGAAATGTGAAATGGTTCCCTGGAAGCCCTGAGGCCCAGGCAGGCACCAGGAGATGGCCACGCACCCCTGCACCCCCAGGTCCCTCCAGATCCCCCCTTTTGGTCCCTGCCCTGGCACACCCAGCCCAGCAGGGCTGCTGGCCCTCTCTGCTCCCTCTCCCACATCCCAAGAGCAGCAGCTCTGTGTGCCCTGACTCTGCTCCTGGCTGGTTTTTAAAGCAGTTTGGGGGCACATTTTTAAGGCAGGTCCTCACAGCACAAAAACTGCGAGGACAGAGCACAGAGGGGAGCACAGAGGGAGATCCTCTGGCACCTCAAGCTCAGTGGCTGCTGCCAACAAGCTGCACAGTCAGGTCACCCTTCCCACAGCCCAGGACTGACCCAAAGGGAGCAGCTCCTCAATGGACACGGCCCTGGGAGGCTCTTCCCACCCCTGCTGTCCTTGCCACCCCACAAAGGGCACAGCTGACTGCTTGCAGACATGGATACAGCAAGAGAAAATCCAATAGGAGTGGAGAGAGCAGCACATGCCCATGTCCCCACAGCCAGGGGACGCTGTACAGCATCCCTGGATCAGGCAGCCTGATGGAAGTGTAAGGCTGGGCTCCTGTCCTGTCAGCTTTTCCACGCTCTGTCAGCTGAGGGTATTGCTTTAAATGCCAGCAGCTCAAATGTAATGAGATGCCCTGGGGACAAGAAAACAGGGATTGAGGAAGGAATTGGGCAAAGCAGGGAGATGGAGCATATCCCAGAGGAAAGCTGAAGAGATAAACTCACACCTCCCTGCCAAGTGTCTCCCCACCACAAAACAATATGTTCCCTCAGTGCAGACAAAGGGCATGAGGGTAAAAAAGGGAAGCCCACACAGGGACAGTCTCAGCACAAGCACATCCACACCAAGCTTTCCTGATGAGGAGAATTCAGCCTCTGAGAAACAGCCCCGGCAGCACATTCCCTATAGCCTGTAGGAATCCACAAAATCAGAGGGTTTTGGGAAAGCTGCAAAGGGCAGGCCTCAGAGACAGCAGAACTGGGATTAGAGCTAAGCAGCAGCCATGAGATAGATCAGCAGAAAAATTATTTAGAAAGTAGAAAAGCAAGGACAAATAGAACAATGGTGTGTGTATTAACGCTTGTCTAGAATAACTCCCTAAGCTACAGAAAAGTTGGACATATATAGACTTGCTAGATATAGCAAGATATTAGGAAGTTTGAAACTTAATAATGGAGCCCTGTGCATTGTGTTTTAAGGCTTACAAGTAGGTATCATATTTGAAATAAGCAGGCAGTGTTTAACCAAAGGTACGTGTGCTTATAGTGGTTGGATGGAACTACTGTCAATGTGCTTTTGCTTTGTGTGAATGGTCAAAAAACTTATAAAGTGAGTTGTAACATAAAGTTCTTTGTCTGCTGCCTGAGATGTGAGCTGATGGCATCTTCCCATTGTCATAACCATGTCATGAGAATGATGCTGACAAATAAAACAGCTCGAGGCAGGTTCCACAGCAGCCCCGTCCCGTCTGTGATTTGTACACAGCCCCCGGCTGGCGATACAGCCCAAATGTCGCAGACATCTTCTGTGAAAATTCTTTTCTTTAGGATTTTTCCTGCTGAGAAGCTGAGGCCTCAGAAACAAAATGTAAACAATGGTTATTTGCTGCTGTGGAATGCAACAGGTGGATCCGTGATTGGTCTCGTGTGGATGTTTGGATTCAGTGACCACTCACGGCAGAGCTGGGTCTCTCTGTCCAAACCAGCTGCTTTTGTTTTCATTCTTTTCTATTCTATGCTTTTTAGTATAGTTATAATGTAATAGATCTATCATGAAATAATAAATCAGGCCTTCCGAACATGGAGTCGACATTCTCATCTCTCCCCTGATCCAAGGACCCCTGTGACCACTGTCACACCCAAAGGAGGAGATTTTCGTGGCTGGGAAGAGTTTTGTGGTTACGCTGCAGCTCCCACGCGCGGGGCTCGGCACTCACCTGGTGTAGGAGCCCTGAGGGCAGGGCAGGCAGGAGCGCTGCCCCCTCTGGGGCTGGTGCTGCCCTGGGGCACAGGGGCTGCAGGCACCGGGCTCGCTGCACGCTCCCCCCGGGCAGCACGAGCAGCTCAGGGTGCCTAAAGTGGGGCAGAAAGTCAGCATCAGGAGGGCAGGACTTGGCTGAAACCCCTGTGTCACCCAGGACAGGTCACTGCCACACAGGCAGGAGCTCTGGGATGCAGCTGCCCTGGCAAGGCGCTCACAGAGGGTAGAAACTGCAGTGTACATGTAATTATGCTGCTGCCCGCTGTTAGCAAGCTGCAGACAGCCACAAGATGATCTAAGGAGTCAAGGCTATCAGTGTGAAACTCCAGTAATTAAGCTGACTGCTTTTTCCTTCTTTGAGGGGCCAGGCAGGAAAAATATCCTTGTTTTCCCTCCAACACACAAAAAAGAGACATAAAAAAGAAAAAAATAAAACCAAAACCAAAAAACCCCAACCAAACCAGCAACAACAAAAAAACAAACAAACAAAAAAACCCAAAAACCCCCAAAATTCCAAAAAAAACAAAAACCAAAACCCCAATACACTTATTCAGATCACTGATAATTTAAGCTTATAGGAAGCTGACCTGATGAGTGAAGCCCCAGAGTCAAGGATCTGCCTAAAGCAGCAGCAGTTTTTCTTTGAGCACAGGTACCATGGCATTCCCAGCAGGCAAGTTCTACCCCTCTGCTCCACAAAACCAATCCCAGCCAGTCAGAGGAACTGGGTGCATTTACTGCAGCTGCACCACCAACACAGGCAAGAGGAGAAGGCTCTGACTAAGAAGATCCTGCATAAAAGGGAGGTGGGAGATAGCTCCTGTCCTCTGCAGATTCACCCTAAAGCATTAGAGCTGCTTTTAAAAAGTGCCCTGCAGCATAGGGAATAGGCAAAAATTAAAAAAAAACAAAACAAAACAAAAAAAACCCCACAACCAAAAAACCCATGGCTTGTGTTTTGGAGAATTATTTTCTTTTTCTGAGATTTTTTTTGTGGGAGGGGGTGGTAGTGGTTGATCAAGTATTTTCTCAAGGCCATGGAAAAAGGCTGTCTCCATAGCAGAGATTCTCTTTAAACATTCAAGACAGCTGGAAATTGGCCTTGTATTTGGCCCTGGAGCCCAGAATGATGTTCTGCCAATAAATCAAACTGGACTTGTGGTACACTTTGTGCCACAGTCTGACCACTTTGTCACCCCATGGGGAAGCCTCAGGAAGACCAAAGCACAGCACAAGGCCAGGAAAGACCAAGCCTTTGATTTCAAGAGGGCGAAATTAATTAAATCCCTCTCCTGCTGCCTGTCCAAGCTTCCCAGACAAGAACAAGAGCCCTGAGAAATCCCTTTTCCTCCAACCCAGCAGCCAGGGCAGGCAGCCTTACCTTGTGTGGGGGCTGTCCCTGGGGGGCAGGGGATACAGGCTGTCACGTTCTCTGTGCTGCAGTTGGAGGGCTGGGGGCTGCTGGGGGGCAGAGCTGATGATGGGAGCCCAGGGGATGGGGTCACTCCTGGAGGGGACGCTGGGACACTGCTGGATGTGGCTGCCAGTGCTGAAGTCTGAGAGGTGGGGACAGTCCCCGTGGTGGAGGGCAGAGTCTGGGCAGGGGTTTTTGTGCTTGGATCAGCAGATGGAGCTGCTGTGGATGCAGCAGGGCCTGCAGTGGTTGCTGTCAGCCCAGCTGGGGGAGCAGAGGCTGGAGCAGGGGCTGCACTGGGAGGTGCTGGGGTGGATCCAATGGGAACCCCAGTGCTGGTTGTACTGGGAGGTGCTGGGGTGGATCCAATGGGAACCCCAGTGCTGGTTGTACTGGGAGGTGCTGGGGTGGATCCAGTGGGAACCCCAGTGCTGGTTGTCTGGCCTAAAGCAATACCTAAGGGAAGAAAAAACCATAATTAGTGGTTGAATTATTGTTCTCTCTTTAATCATGGCTTCTCATTTAGGTCTTTATCAAGTGGTTAAACCATGGGCCCTTGTTTGATGTCCAGAAACTCCCCTCTGCTGAGCTCCACTACAGAGCAAGGATCTGAGGCAGCATCTGAGCATGTCTGGCACATGAGAGACTTACCAAGGACATAAATTAGTGGGTCCATGAGGCCACAAATAAGTAAATGCCAGTGTCTGGGAGGTCTGACTCACGGGTGTGAGAATTGCCTGAAACAGCCAGTTCTGTTAGCTCCTAGAAACTGTTTACTGAGATCTCATGACAATCTGATTTAAGATGCTTGTCAAGTAGCTGGCTGCATCCCATCTCCCTCAAACACATCAGCCAAGGAAAGACATGGGCTCAGGGCTCTTTTAAGCTGTTCTGGGGGTACTTCCAGTAACCAGAAGGGAGCCTGAGGGCCAAGACTTGCTTTAATTCTGAAATCCCTCATCAGACTGAGGATTGCTGAAATCTGTAGAGAAAGGAGGTGTTGCTGCAGCTCAGGTTGTTTTGCTGTGATACAGGGTGGACTGGAACATCCTCTGCTGGTGGAAGACATCCCCTGGCACGGCATGGGTAATGTCCTGCAGTTTCAAACAGAGGAAACTGAAACTGAGCATGGAAAGCAGCAGGTTATTGCTAATTTAGCAGTGTGCTACTAAGCAAAGGAAGAAAAGCAGAACCAAACCAGGCAGCTCCTCCTCTGTGCCACCAGCTGGGTTCAGGAACTCAGGGCAGGGATTCCCTCAATATTTACTGCAACTTCTGAAAACACCCAACCTTATACAGCACCAGTAGGCAACTGGAGCTGCTGCTGTGGGTTGTAAATGCTCTCTCCAGCAGCACACACCTGCTAAACCCCCTTGCCAACCCATGCCCAGCAGCACAGAAAACACAAGGACTCCTGAGAAATTGGTTTATGGTTTTGCAGGAGGTCAGAGGGTGCAGCTGACGCCCGACAGTGGGATGTGGGTGAGGAAGGACACGGGCAGGGTGACAGGAGGGGTGACAGCACAAGCTGCCAGGTGTCAGACCCCCATCCCTGCAGGCTCTTCCCCAGCCCTGATCCACCCCCAGCCTTGAATTTCTCTCTTAATTCTGTACCTACCATGCAAGGCCAGGCACTGTGGACACGACCCTGGTACAAACACCAACATGCAGACCAAGCTGAGGGCAGCTCCAGTTAAAGTTCTGCACCAGGATCAGGACAGTGGATAAAAGAGTCTTTATAGGGTTGTGATCACATGGAGACAGTTTGCTGGGAGTGCTCCCTCCTGTTGTTGACTGCCTGCTTTGTGCCGAAATCCATCTTGGTGTAACTACTGAGTAAAGCAGATGAGCACCCAGCCATCTGGGCCACTGCTCAGGTTTTAAAGAATTTACAGAACAGCCTGAGTTGGAAGGCACACAGAGGATTGTGGACTCCAGCTCTTAAAGAGAATGGCCCATATGTGGATCAAGCCCACAACCTTGGCATTATTAGCGCTGTGCCAATAATGTTCAGCACCAACTGAACTACATCTCATTTCCTTGCTGTGGCCCTAAAGCAGAGACACCAAATCTAGCAGTGATCATTTTGTAACACCCTGGTTTGCCCCAGGCTCAAATCCAAGGGACAGAGGCGCCAGCATTGGTCCAGGGCAGGGAGAGCAGCCCCACAGTGCCCACCCAGGACACTCCTGCTGTGGCCAAACCTCCACCCAGGACCAAGGTGCACAATTCCCCTCATCTGACCCCTTCAACCCCTGCCTCAGGGGTTGAAGCCAGTCTGCTTGCTTTTTCCTCACCTCTGGCAGCAAACTGAGTCAGTCCTGAGATCCACTAAACTGATCCTAACATGAACACTAGCAGTAAGGCAAGGGCACTGTCAAATTCCCAGGGAAAACCTTTCAGAAGGACCTCAGGAATCAAAGTCTGACCTCCCACAGCTCCTCCTGACCCCAACAGCTCAACCCTGCCAGCCAGAGACACTGCACAGTTTTCAACAACTTGGGCTGCCCATAGCTGGATGAATTTTGTTGTTTTGGGGTTCTTTAGTTGAATGTTTCATTGTTGGTTGGTCTTAATGTCAAATGGTGGTGATCTTAAGAGGACTTCTTAAAAATGGAAAGCAGTTTTCCACAACATGTTACCAAAAGTAGTAAAGTTGTTTGCAAAGCTTCGGTAGCCATCAATAATCTTTGGTAGCTAGTATTTCTTAATAATTTAAACAATTTCTAGAGAAAAAAATAAGTCAGAAGGCTGAAAAAAATAGTTTTGAGCACTAGTAAAGTATTTGTGTATTTTACCAGTTATAGTCAGTCACAGGTGTGAAAACCAGTACTCAAACAACCTCAGCTTCATCAGACAAAGCATTTTCTCTCCTGCACTTACACCATCTATGTCATGGAACAGTGATTTTGCTTTCTAGAGCCTTTTCTGTTTTGTTTTAAGGAACACTGTGAATCACCTGAAGTATCTCCAGGGGAACCTGATGGATGTGTTATTTTGCATGTGACGCCTTGGTACAAACAGGAGCCTTGAGGAAGTTGGAAGGATAGAGAGCTTATCTTTTCCAACCTACAATCCTGTTCTTTGGGCTTTAAGATAAAGCCTCTGCAAATCCTTACTATGCAGAGCAATACAGCTCTATTTCTTTTTTTTCCTTTTCTTCCTGTAAAAGCAAATTTTTGTATTTACCGCAAGCATCCCGCGTCCACCACTGCCTGCGTCTCAACACTTGCCTCCTTCCCCCAGCCCTGCCCACAGCCTCACCCCAGGGCTCCCTCAGTCCCACTATGGCTTCACCCCTCTGTGCCCACCCAGAGAAGATAATCCCTGTGCTGGGAGGCCTTACCTGTTAAGCACACCATGGTTAAGCTGCACAGCAGAGGACAGAGCCAGGCACTCATTTTTCCCTGAGGAGTAACACAGCCTGTCAAGAGGCGAGATCAGCAGCTCCTGCCCTCGCCCAGCTGCTCATTCTGCTCCGCTTTGGTGCCCAATTTTGTCACCTGACTGATCATGTGGCTCAGCCAAGTCACCCTCTGCCCAACAAAGGGGGATTTATATTCAGAGTGCAGCAGGTCTGAGAGGACACGGCCTCCACAGAGCAGAGCACCCAGAGGAGCAGCTCTGCCCTCCCAGGCTGCAGCAATCCTGTGAGGAGTGTTCTGGAGGAGCTGCTGGGCAGGAACGGGCAGAGCAGCATGGGAACCCAGCCTGGCTGCGGGCCAGCCCCCCGTGACCTCGTCAAGTGAGAGGATTTCATTTTTTAGACCCACGGGATTTCCTGAGAGAAGAGAAACAAGAAAAACAACGCCAGAGGAGTTCCCATTTTAACTGGGGCCAACCACGCTGTAACCAGAACTCAGAACACAGCCTCTGGAGAGCACAGAGCTTTCCCAACCAGCATTTCCCTCCCCATTGCCCCCACAGTGTCCAGCTTGATGTATCAAGCTGTTACCAGGATCAAGCACATAGATCCTGATGATGATGATGATGGTTTTGAGGTGAGAGCATTAAGTTTAATGGGGCCCCATCCCATTTTCCATGTGTTCCAGTGTCTCTACTGCCTGCTGTGCCACCTGAAGACACATGTCCCCATGATTTCCTTACCTTGTAGCCCTGCTTTGAAAGATCCCCCCTTCCCCTCTGCCCCCGCTGTTCAGCAATCAGCATTGCCAAGCCCCCGCTCTGAGAGGATTTCCTTTAGCTGAATGCCACATCTCACATGTCACCTCTTTGCCCACCCTCTCTCGGTGGCCTGAGGCTCTGCAGGGAGACAATTCCTGCAGGAGCAGCATCTGGGGATGGAGCAGCTCTGGGCCCTGCTAAAACACTGCCAGCAATCACCCAGAGGGGTTTATCCTGCCAGGGGAGCTGGCAGCAGAGCAGTCCCCCCATCCCACAAGCTGCACCCCCTGGTTAGTGAGTGGGGAGCTTTCCCACACTCCCCAGCCCCAGAGCCAAGTCACACATTTGCTGAGCACCTACAGCACCCATGTACACTGCTCTGGAAAAGCAGTTCAGAACTGGATGTGGCAGCACTTCCACTGTCACTTTCAGCCTAACACATGGAAGAGAAAAGGAAATTGTGCATTAAAGCCCTTCCTGTGCCCTCAGAGCCCCCTTTCTGGGTGAGCTATCAGAGCTCAGGTGAGAGATGAGACAGGCTGCTTTCCTCTCAACTGTTTTAGCAACTGGGCAAGCTGGAAATACACTTCCAATGGGGAAAATCTAATGCCACTTCAGGGCAGAAAAGTTCAAACAGACAAATTCATAAACTCCTGACCTGCCTGGGCCTGTCTCCATTGAGATTAAATGCTTTTGCTAGTTGGTTCACAGAGAATAAAAAGCAGTGTCATGGTTTATCAAAAACAATGTCCTAGGTTGGCACAGGGCCTCGATCTTGTCAGTTCTGTTGCTCTTCCATGGTCGGCAGACCTTGCGTCCCCAAACAAACCAGACAGTGCCCTCTACCCTCAGAACTTACAGGGCAGAGACAGGAGCAATGATGCTTCTCCCAAGTACACAGCATCCTGTGCAAACATTCCACAGTTTGTGCCAGCTCCCTGGCCTTGCCCAGCCTGGAAAGGACAGCTCTTGTCCAAGGCTGCCCTGATCCATCCCTCTGAGCAAGCAAAGGATTTGCCATCAGAGGTTTCATCTGCTGAGGGCAGATTGGATTGGCTTTAGAAGCCCAAGGAGCACCACAGGGCTCTGCATTACTGCCTGCCAGTCACCTGGGGGTCAGATCTCCTAGTGATTGTTTACAAGCAGAGCTGCCTGCTGAGTAAGAAATGCCAAGCAGGAAAACTCTCAAACACCTCTTCAGTGTCACCTGTGACCTGCCACTGCCCCAGCTTTTGTCAGTGGGATGTGACTAAGTGCTGTGGGGGTGAAAATGCCCAGGTGAGGTCCCTCTGCAGTGGGGACAGTGCAGAGGAGAGGAATGTGTGAGCTGACAGTGGGCTGTCACATCCATCAGCCTGAAAATGGCAGGTCACCAGGTGACCCCTTAAGGTCAGGAAGGTATTAACTACAAGCAGAGGAGCAGAGTGGTTTGGCTTGAAAGGTACTGCTAAATATCATCTCCTTTCAACCCCCCTGCCATGGATAGGGACACCTTCTGCTAGACCAGGCTGCTTCAAGACTGATCCAACCTCCAGGCTTGAACACCTCCAGGGATGGTGCAGCCACAGATTCTCTGGGCAACCACTTTCAGTGCCTCACCATCCTCACAGTTATGATTTTTTTTCCCCTAATAACTAATATAATCCTGTACCTTTCCAGTTCAAAGCCGTTCCTCCCTATCATCACATGTCCTTGTGTCCCTATCCAGCTCTTTTATTGCCCCTTGAGGTAACAGAAAGTGCTGCAAAGTCTCCCTGGAGCCTTCCCTTCTCCAGGCTAAACAACCCCAATTCTCCCAGCCTGTCCTCATAGCAGAGGTTCTCCAGGCTTCTGAGGACCTTACTGGCCCTCCTCTGGACTCAGATCATTTTATCCATGTATTGTTAGACTCTTTCCATGGTTATCTCCCACTTCACTGCCCTGTTGGTGTCCTAGGCTTAGCAGACACCTGTTGGAGTGGCAAATGACTGTTGTGCTCCAAGGAAGGTAAGGTGCAGCAAAGCTGTCCTGTCCCCATGACTCCAGGGAAAATGGGGAAGCTTGGTGTGCTGTGAGCAGCTATTGCACAGGACTGTGGTCCTTTGGCAGGGTTGCTGAGCTAGAAACTGGGGGTGGGGTGAGCTGCTGCTGTTGCTGGGAAAGAGCAACACATTCAGGCAAACTGCAAACTGGGGCTTTTTCTTGGAAAAGACTTTTCTTCAAGCAATATAGGTTGTGATTCCTACCCAAACCTGGCTGTGTGTAGAACAGGTACCAGGTAGCACTTGCTCCTTCACAGACAAAAAAGCAGAAGCACTCCTGACCCCCCTGGGATTCACCACCCCACGGGATGTGCTGGGAGGCAACCATGAATCCAGACCCCTCTTTTAGGTGCAAGGTTATTCCACGATATATCCACTGACTCCCATAAAACAGGTGTCCAGGCTTTAGGGATGCTGGGCTAACAGGGAATCAACAGCTTTGTGCTCAAGGGAGGCCCAAGATTCTCCTACAGAGGTTAAAAAAAAAAAAAAGGCAAAAAAAAAAAAAAAAAAAAAAAAAAAGATCAAAAAGCAGCACCACTGCTCCCCGAGGAACAGACAGGGGTTTTATGCTCTGGACGGCGGAACCTCTCCGTGAGCGAGCGGCCACGCGATGGCACCACAGCGCCGGGCAGGGGACACCAAAGCCGCCTCCCCCAAAATCAGCCTTTGGGAGCGGCTCTTCCCAAACCGCGCCCGCAGGAACCTCCGGCAGCCGTGGCTGTTGGGGAGGTGGAATAACGGCAAAAGGGAGCTGGAGGAATTGAAGTAAAAAATAAATGGTAAAAGTTATTACAGTCACTCTGAAACAAAAACCTCTCACCTTTTTTTAAAAATGTGTTTCTTCTGTGCCTGGGTTTAGAAGGAATATTAAAAAAAGAGTAGAGCTGGCCAAAGGAAAGGTGCTGTACTGCAGCAGGGATCTGATGGTTTAGCCAGCCATAATCATATACAGAGGCTAGAGGTTTATATTCTCACAAGCAGCACAGAACATTCAATTCTTATTTAGTCCCCCCATCCGTTAAAAAGGTGGTCATAAATGGACCAGTGTGTCTGGGGTGTCAGTCAGTTTTAGGATGCAGGTCAAACCCAGCTGGTGCTTCAGGCAGTACAAGTGCAGGGGGTGTTGCCTGTGCTGTTCATACCTGCAGCATCTGGGGGAGGGAAGGAGGAAACCCCTTCCATCCAGGCACAGCTTTGGTCTCCCTGGCCAACAGCTCTGGATCAATGCACATGATCACAACATTTTAGCACAGCACAAGACCAGCTTGTCTTGCCAACTCTCCTATGTCAGGAAATAACCAATTAAAAAAAATTAATTTTAATTGAAAGTTGAAAATTACAAAGGAGAGAGACTGTGAACTTCAGTGACACCAAATGATGGGGCAGGCACTAGAGCCAAGCTTACATGCTAGTGAGGGGTTCAATCAACCATTCAGAGAAACCAGTTGCTTTCTGTTTACATTAAATTTTTACCAGGAAAAAAAGGTATATTATAAAACCAAATATACAGGAACCACATTCTGAAAGCCAAATAAAGGAATCTCCCTACATTCCTCAGGAAAAGGTTGCAGAATCCCAGAATTTTTTCAGTTGGAAGGGACCTTAAAGATCATTCCATTCCAACTCCTCTGCCATGGGCAGGGACACTTTCCACTAGACCAGGTTGCTCCAAGCCCCATCCAACCTGGCCTTGAGCAATTCCAGGGATGGTACAATGTGAGTGTCTCGAAACACAGCAGGTTCTGGAAACGGTCACCTCATTTACTTTAGAACAGTCAGGTTTTGTTTCTTGCCTTTCTCCCTTTCCTGCTCTCAGGGGAGCCTGTACACACACCTGTGTGGCAGGGAGAGGAGTGGGGTCCCAGATGTCCAAGCTCTGTCTAAAGGCACTCAGAACACAGGACAGCATCTGGCACAGGTTTGTCCAGCTCTGGAAGAGGTCAGTGTTTGGTCCATCATCAGTTTTAAGGGTTAGCACTAGAGCAACATCCTGAGCATTAAATCCCCTACAAGCTTGTACCAGCTAAGTCTCTCCCAAGTGGCCAGTGGCACAGAGATTGCTAAAACCAGCTGGGTCTGGTTCTGGCCAGGCCAGGCTCAGCAGGCAGGTGAAGTGGCACATCCCTGTTCATGTGGAGTGTATCAGGTCAGGGCACCAGGAAATCTCAGGGAGCAGGTCCCCTCTGAAATAACAAATGGAGTGTGCATGTCAGCCTCTCCTAAAGCTTTTGTCCCAAGCATTCTACCAGAGCAGCTGACCTGGAACAAAATTCTCTTCCTGGCTATTTGATAAGGTCGACTTGACACAGAAAAGAAAGACTTCTGACTATGTCTGGCACTGTCCCAGCACAGGCAAGTGGAACAGAGCCATTTCATACAGCTGCACATAGGGAAATTGGGATAAGGCCAGCCACACATAACACTGTAAGACAAACCTTTGTGCTTATCACAGAACCAGACCCTAGGAACAGTATATGAGCATGAAAACAGTCTCTAAACACCCACAACAAGCCCTACACTAAAAACCACCAATCCCAAAACACACTCACCTTCTGCAGCACTAAATTGAGAGAAGCCACCACTGCCCCAGTTGAGATAAAGGCAGTGCTGAAGAACAGGGTCTATTCCACACTTCCACACCCCATCCCCAGAACTTGGGCATGGCAGATGTTCCTCACACCATCAGATCTCAGCACAGGCACACCCACACACCACAGACACAGCACCCAGGGCTCACCAGCTTCCTGTGAACCCACACACAGAGCCAAGAGCAGGTAGCGCAGTAAATCTACTCACAAATATCCTAAACCAGCAAAACCAGCACTTGCCAGCTTTGAACTGCTAACTCTGAAATGCACAAATGAAATACAGAAACAATGCCACAAATCTGAAAGATACACAATATCAGGAAATTTGGCTGTTTGGTCTCAGGCTGGTGGTACCACTGTCAGTACAATGAACAACTTGGTTATTAAGAGCATCAGTCCACTTCCTTAGAAAATCTAAATTTTTTATTATACATACTGTATTACACTGAAAATACGTACCCAAAGACAGCATATTTTGAATTTACATCTGTACAAAAAAAACCAAACAAAAACCAATAGAAAACATACGGGCTATGCTATAGATATGACATTTTACAAAATGACAGTTTTTGTTGAAGGCACCAGATTCCCAGAGGGCTCTGGCTTAACATTTTTTAGTCTTTTTTTTTTTTTTTCCAGTCAGACCTTACTATGAAAATGTGATTCACTCTTAAACTGCATGATGCCAAAGTCTCAAGATGCTTTTATCTAGACAAGTGGTCTGCACTTTGACACAACTTAGTGAGAGAAGTGATCAATTCCACATGGAGATACCAAGCAACTATCAAAGGCTCCTCCCCACGGTATCCAGGATGCCATGGTATTGAACTGAAAGATAATTGGCAAAGCCAGCACTGAAAATCAGGTTAACCCACAAAATACCAGCCCAATACTAGAGTGTTAACTGTACTAAGCCTAGACTGGTTTGTATGGAGATAACTACAAAGCATTAGAGTAGCAAAAGAATGAACAGAAAGATGGAATCTGTGATCTCAGCATCCTTCTTGGGCTCCCTTTCTTCATTACACTCATTTCACTCTTTCTGGTCCTCACAGCACACATGAGAGAAAATGGAGCCTTCAGAAACCTAGCACTTCACCATAGGGCAATTTGTTGAAGAGCCCTGGGTAAGATGAATGTGCTCTTTCTCCCCTAAGAAAAAGTCTGGATGGGACAGGGAAATCACAAGCCACTCTCATTGATTCTTTCTGCAGTATTTCATACTCAAATCAAAGAACCTGATTCATATTGTGTCTAGGCCTGCACAGACAGGAGCTTCTCCACAAGCAAGGGCCAGAGAGAATGGGACATCCCCCTTGATGAGGCGCAGCTCAAGCCCAAAGTTCTTAAGTTTGGGCTTGCTATTTTCTAAAATGTCATGCTTGGATAAAGGCATGAGGAAAGGAGAAAAGCAAAGCTTTAAGAAAACTCTGAATTACTTCTCTGGTCAACTCAATAAATCTGCAAGTCATTCTAGAGTAAAGAAATGCTTTTGTTTAACCTTCCAGCACACACCAAGCCTCACTGAATAGCTACACATTCAAGTGACTGAGTATTCAAGACAGAAAACATCAAGTTCCAAGGCCAGACTTTGTTCTGTATATAACAATTCCAATATATTGGAATTTCAATATTGAAGTTTCCCTTTCTGATTTGTCTGGCATTATTCCTACTTCCAGAACACAGATTTGATGATTTAATTCGCTGAACCAAAGAACTCCATGTAGTTTTACTTCTCACTGTATCACTTTAACAATGTTGCAGAAACTTCCCCTTCTTTAGGCATCTAAACACTTAATTGATTCACAGATCAAGTTGAAGTAATCCTCTGGTATTGAGGGTCATAGAGCGACTAAAAAAAATTAATTTTGCAGTGTTAAACTGTCTCATCATAATGAGTTTATGGAATTAAAAATATACTATAGTTCTACTTAAAATTTCCATTTACTGCCTATGACTGACTTTAGACAAACAGGCCTGGAGACCAACTGCATTATGCAGCAATTACAAACAGCAGCATGGTTAAGCTTCCCACATACTACTGCACTCAAATGACTCCACTGCATTCTAGAAGGGCTTCTTGAAGAGCAGAGGGACAGCTGTCTCCTCCCAAAGCACAGCTCTGAAATGCAGGCCTCTGTGGCCCCAGAAAGTGTACTGAGGGACCACCATTAATCTCAAGCAAGCCAAAAGAGCCACCACACAGCAGCTCCTAACCACGACTGAACTGCACAAATTTTGCATCCACAGTTTACAATGACAGTACATGCCCCTCAATCCAGCCAATTTTCTAAATGCTCATTCTTAACAACTGTATGTGATACTTGCAGCTCATCCAGCAAGCAGGAACAGTTAAGACAGAAGTATCATACACACGTACAGAAAACTGGTCATCACAAGGAAACTTCAAAATCTGAATGCAGACAACAAAAGGAATGTCACTTTTCTTTAAACCTTTCTTCTAAAAGATTAATACTTTCATATCCTATCATTAGCCTTCACTGTGTAACACTCTAAAACCAAATAAGTTATAACCATAATACATTCTACTAAACTCCTAAAAACTAAAACTCACTACTCACCCTCACTTGTCAAGCTGTTTAAAAAGACAAGTTGGAACCAAAATTGCAATCTACGTTGTTTCTGAAATGGGCAATTCTGGGGAGGACAGCCCCATGTGACAGTTATATGTGAGTAACTTTCACACTAAATCATGCACAACACTCTGTAACAGCAGCAGCTACCATCAAACACCCCCCTGCCTGTTACAGGAGCTAGAACATTCTGTGTATTGGCTTAAATAAAGTTAAGAAATCTACACTTTTGGTCACATCTTAAAACACTGTAGAATACAGGGCATTTTTAAAAAATATTATTTATACTTGCCCTGTCCTGGTGGGCAGTTTGATTGAGAAACAAAGATTAAAATGCAATAAAAATTCCCCAATTAAAAAAAATTCTAATCAAACATCTAAATGGTTTTATCAGTATACAAGTGTACTATGGGATTTGGTCTGCTTTTTTTTCAGAAAAAAGGAACAAAAACAAAAAAGCCCCATTTAGTCCTAAAAGTTCCACTTCAACATGAATCTTTAAGTCAGCCCAAGGTACCTCCTCAACACATCACCACTCTGCTACTCATCTTTGTATTTCTTCCTCCTAAGCAGCATTCCCAACCAAGCACAGCTCCACACACAAGTACTGGCAGAAACCAGACGCTGAATTCAAGACTCCTGCAAATGGTGAAGCTGTGTCCCAAGAAGGAATCCTGACTAATGCACATAAATCCTCTCAGTAAATGCCAGCTTTGCTTGCAGCATTAAAGCCAGATTACACCAGTGGTATGAACACAGTTATAAAGATAAAAATGTGCTTCTACTAGCAGGGGACACGTACAAGGCACATTTATATGCCAGTATAATTGTGGTCACATTAGCAATTATACTGATAAAACTACATTGGTAAGAACCACAGCTACAGTCATAAAAAACTTCTTGGGTCAGGGTTTGGCAATCAAGCAGCTTTTGACTACTCAACCAAACATTAATAATGCCTCGAGACAACAAAACTACTTCTACTCAGATGTGTCTCCAACATTTCTAGGGCCATTTTTAAATTAAGCTCTAGTTGATTTTGAGATGTAGTTGTTTCCCTTCCTCCAGGTAAGTTATGCTGTGCTAAGGGCTTGTTATGTAAGAGCCATGATCAGCTTCTACCCCAAGACTGCTATAGCAAGAAACTATCACTTCCAGGCAGCAACAAGCCACAGTTACTTTTATCCTTTTGATGGGTTTTCTCTTCAGAAAGTTATGATACTCAATTTTTGTCTATCTCAAATAATGCCAAATAAAGATTAACTCAAGTTGGGCGTGTACATTGACAATACAGAGAGTTAACAAGATGTAGGACATGGGGTAATTAAAGTGGTTAAGGCTGATGCTCCCCAGAGGCCCCATGGGAAAGGCACAGCTGCAGGCTGCAGGGGTGGGAGTCAGCTGAGGGGGGAGGAGAGAGACACTGAGTGACAGCTGGGAGTGAGATTGTGATTGGCTGAAGGAACATGCAGTGAGATTGTGATTGGCTGGAGGAACGGCGGACAGCGTAAGAGCAGGAAGCTGATTGGATGACCGGACACACGGACAGCAGCACAGCAGCTGAGCCATCCAATGGGTGCCTTCATTCTGTTAAGTTCTGTTAGGCCTCAGTTTGGTTTCAGTTATGTCAGGTTTCTGTTTGGTTGAGATTAAAGGTATAAAAAAGGGCCAATTTCTACAATAAAACAATCTCCTTTGGATGCATAAGGGGGTCTGTGTCAGTTTGTTCCCACTGCTGGCTGGCCCAAACAGGGACCTATAAAGGTCCCACTAGATCAAGGAACTGGCCAGGCAGGATGCAGGAAGCGTTTGGGAAGGAACTCTGGAATTTAAAGTGTGTGCACCTCACTGGGAGGGTGAGGAGACCAGCAGGAGAAAGTATGGGAGGTGGAATATCCTTGAAACAAGCAGGAGCTTGGGCCAAGTCAGGCAGCTCCTACATCAACAATCTATTAATATGGCTGATGTGAAACTAAGCACCCTGCTGGACTGGGTGTCTAATCAAGTTACAGATTTTCCCTTTAGTGGGTGCCTTTAATCAGAAACCTGGCAAGCAATAGGGCAGAGACTTTTTGATATCACTAGGGATGGCTTGCAGGCACCTTGCTACATGGGAGGCAACCATGGCAGCCATTAAAGGAAGTCACGCAAATGCTGGCCATTACGTGGCTTTGGAAGTTAATTCCCCCAAACCCATATACGACCCCAAGATGGACCCAAACCCTGCTGAATTCCCTTATCCTGAGACTAACCCAAGCCCCACAGAGCTGTCTTACCCCGATAAAACTCCCTGTGTTCTGGCCCCTTTGGCGCGCAACTCCCACATCACGAGCAGGTGGCAGACTCACTCCCGGCACAAGATGGCAGAGCAGTAGTCCAGCGTTGGCAGCAAAGCTGGGAAACCACCATGAAGGAGGGCGACTTGGAGGTCATTTCAGCCTGCTCAGCAATACATGCACTGAACCAACACCCAGCGTAACAAGAGCTAGACCGTAAAGTAAAGAACTGAGGGTGCTAGTAAAAGAAAGTGTCATATTCTCCCATGGTGCCCTATCTACCTTGAGTCTATCAGTACTGCACACATCCTCACACTCCAGGACTGGAAAAGCACAAGGAAGATGATTCTAACAGTGATGCAGTTTGCAGTCAGGCTAACTGATTACTGAGCTGTGTACAACCCAGGGGGAAGCGCTGCAGGATAGAAATGCACCAGTCGCCATTGGGCCGCTGACTGCAGAGGGTCCCTTTGCAATCTCTGCAGCGCAGGCAGCCTACCCCTGTGATGGGATATTATCACTCACCTAGCCCTGCAGGCCTTGCAGCGACTCCCAGGGATGGCTATCAACTCTAATATGTCTTTTGCTGAGATTTTACAAGGTCCAGCGGAGTTGTTTGCACAGTTCCTGGACAGACTGCATGCCATGCTCTCCTGGCAAGTCAACGATGATGAGACCAGAACACAGAATAACTCTGGCCTTATTCTGCTGCAGCAGCTTGCATTTACAAATGCGAACGAAGATGGGAACAAAGCACTGCTCACTGCTGGTAACCTATGTACTTGTGATATAGCAGATATGGTTAGAGCATGCCAAAATGTGGGAATTACTGCTCATAATATTAACTGTCTGGCAGGGGCTTGAGCTGCGCACTTCCACGTTTTGGACACACATCCAGGGAGTGCTGGCTGGGCGGGGTCAGGGTGGGCCTGGTGGTCACACTGACAGCACTCAGCTCGCTGCAGGTGGCCTATGGCCAGCCACAGGCACATCAGGGACTGCCATCTCATCAAGTATGGCAACATCATGAAGCGTGGCCCAGCAACACCAGCACAGTCAGCCCAGTGGCTGTCACCAGAACACTTGTCTCATACATCCACCAGAAGCGGCAGTCAGGGCACAGGGCCACCAGCAGCAGAGGCAACCAGGGGGAGCAGACCACACTGTTCTGGGGCACGGGGCTGCCAGCAGTGAGCAGGTGGCTCCCCTGGCACAGGCACTGCCATGCCACCCTTACAGCAAGCCCCAGCGTTGTTGCTGCAAGCCACCAGGACCTTGTACCTCTGCCTTGCTTCCTCAGAGGAGCAAACCTGCCTGGGGCTGCAGGCTTGGCTAAGACAAAGATGTTTCCTTTGATAGTTTTGGTTTGTTTGTGACAAAAAGGTAAATGGTACTTTCAAAGGAGCTGTATATATATGTACATAGTTATAGTTATTTACAAGTTATTTATGACAAAGCCAGCTGTTCTTGAGTTATTACTGAAGATTTCTTTTAAGGATATGATAGGAAAGCCTTCCCAATCTAGGTCACAGCTCTGGCCAAGCCATGGCCTCGACTGGCAAGGAAAAGTATGCTATCAAACCCAGATGTTTGCTATCAAACCCAGGTGATATCAAAAATAAGACTCACTAGCTTTGCAAAATCTAGACCCCTTTGAGGTAAACAGGAAAGCTTCATCCAGAAGAGACTTTCCAAGTCCTCATTGTGAAAAGAAGGCTCTTGGGAGATCCTGGGTGATAGCAAAGCATATAGGCAGATGTAAGCTTCACCTTGTTAATTTCATTCAAAACTGAATTATGTTCCTGTTAAGTGTTACCTACTCACACCAGAGAAGCCTATGTTACAGTTTTTGAAAAGCTGTAAGTTATTATTGTGTCACTGTTACTAATGTCTTAGGAATTGCTTAGGTTTTTCCTAGTAAGTTTTCATTGCTTAATAAAAAAGAGGGGGGGGAGATGTAGGATATGGGGTAATGATTATTAAAGTGATTAAGGCTTATGCTCTCCAGAAGGCCCCATGGGAAAGGCACAGCTGCAGGCTGGAGGGGTGAGAGTCAGTTGAGTGACAGCTGGGAGTGAGATTGTGATTGGCTGGAGGAACGGTGGACAGCACAAGAGCAGGAAGCTGATTGGATGATAGGACACGTGGACTGCAGCACGGCAGCTGAGCCAGTCAATGGGTGCCTTCTTTCTGTTAAGTTCTGTTAGGTCTCAGGTTGGTTTCAGTTATGTCAGGTTGAGATTAAAGGTTTAAAATAATGTGATTTCTACAATAAAGTGATCTCCTTCAGATGCATAAGGGGGTCCAGGTCATTTTGTTCCCACTGCTAAAACAAAGCTGCTCAATCTCATCCTATGACCCAAGCATAAATAAGCTAAACATACAGTGGGTACCTTTAGACACTGACATCTACCATCTGCAATAGTTATACTGCAGCTGAAATACAAAATTATCAAGTACCGACCTGTAGTGCTTCATACATCCATTCTTACGACAGAACTCATGTTGCCAAGGAAAATGTTTTTATAATAAAGATCTGTGCCCTCAGTTAACAGTAAACCGTGAGTGACTGCGCAGTAGTCTTCTCTTCTGGTACTTAGCAGTAAGCTGCTCCCATCTGTAACCTTTCAGCTGTGATCTCCTTTTTCAGCATCCTGAACAAAAACACACCAACAATGTCCCCCCCTCCCCCAAGATCATCTTTCCCTCTCCCAAGATTAATAAAAAAAGAAATTAAGTGAGTTTGACACCATCAAACACATCTGTGTTCACTGAGCTCAGTTTGGTTGAAGAGCACAGCTTCTACTCTGGAGGGTAATAAGAAATGTACACATGAATGCCATTTTGTACAGTTGACATACTCTATGAGCTGGCTGACTCTAAACTTGATTTGGTCCAGTCTGCTGCTGCTGCATCTCTTAGGAAACATTAGTTATAGGTTTGTACTTCTTGAATCTGGTCCATTCACCAGTAGCATAGTTCATTTCAAAGACTGTGTCAACCAACATAGTGGTGCTGCCCGTGCCATCTGCCTTTGGTAAATCTTCTGTATGTTCACTAAGTTTAATTTGGATGATGTCACCTTGTTCTTGGCAAGGATTCTCTGCAGAAACAAGGAGAGAAACACGTTATAAATTTCAACAGTACATTAGTATATACAACAGTATATTAGACAAGACAGGTGGTTATTATGCTTAAAAAAAATCCCCACAAAACACAATCAACAACTCTCAAACCCAAAGGTGAGCAAACCAGACAAAGATTTTCCTCCTCCATACTCCTGAGACCAAGTTTTAAAAATAACAAAACCAGACCCCAAAAGACAAAGCTCAAGGCTAACATAATTGCAAGAACAATAAAAGAGGGAGTAAAGCCTGCCAGTGTCATTTCTCTCTACCTCAAGAGTCAGAAGAGAAGATTATAATTTAAATGGAATTGGTAAACGAACTACCAGAGTTACTTTAATTGGGAGATATTTTGTAGTTAAATGCCTCAAGAATTTTTAGCTGTTAAGGAAGCCCAAAAAGCTTCACTGAAACCATTTGTCCCAGACTCAGGTCCATGCCAGTAGAAGTTTTAAATGTTACACTTCAAGGTACTGGAATAATGCTCAAGAATATCAGTTGGTAGTTATTTATCCAACCTTCAGAAGGTGCTGGCATTATTACTAAAGGAATTCGTGTTAATATTTACTTTACTATATATGTATATGTGAATCTACATCACACACACTTCCAAAATAATATTTTACCTTACATTAGAAAAGGCTGTCTGTGTAGATATTAAAGTACAGCCACCTAGTGCAATTTGAAGTAGCATTGAAAACACCCATCATTAATGTAAGATGGACCAAACTCAAAGCTCAGGGCTCACCACAGGAACTCTGCTCTGGTCATTCTCACCAGCGCATTGCGTTACTCCAAACGCATGAGCCACACTTAGGCTGCAGGACTCTGGTGGTAAGAGCCCACAAATACCAAATTAGAAACCAGAGCTAGTGCAGATGATGGAGTTCACTTAAGGACTCTTAAGCCCCTTCTCATCTTACATCCAGTAATCTTCTAGGTAAAACAGCTTGGGTCTATCAAGGCCAATACATAACAGGATCCAGCTATGAGACAGCTTATCTCCCTGTGATTCACAGCACCAGTTGTTATCTAAAGTCCCTGAGATAACAATTGCCAGTTTCTAAAGCAAGGAATAAGCAAAGAGGTTCTGTACTACCCAGCTGGTACATCAGCTGGCTACAAAAGAATTCACATTCATTGGTCCTCTAGGCAGAGCAGTTGCAACCAACCACTTTGTTCACAGCTTACCAGCTGCCTTGTTTCTCTTCAACCCTAAGCCCTGATTCTACAGCGAGTTCAGTTATATCATGGTCAGCAGCTTTTCTGACAGACCAGTTGACTTAGTGGAAATGGACCCTAAAGACCCATTTCCAGGTAGTTAGAACTATAATTCATCAAAGTATGTAGAGTCCAGTGTAAAGCAAAGAGTCCAACACATACAGACAAAGCTAAAGCAAAGCACATTCATATGTACATTTAGAAATGCTGGGCTGTATTTCAGATTTGTGTATTCAGGACCAAGCCAAATTAATATCAATACATGCCTCTGGATCCTGCCATGAATCCAAGTATAAGAGCCTTTTCTGGCCTTGTAACTTTGTTTGCAGTCTTGAACATTTCCTGTGCAGCATACATTTGCTCTCTCTGTAACAAACACAATAAATGTCAATTCAGTTGAGAAAAACTCTGCCAACAGGGACCACTTTAATACCCACAGATGACCATAAAAGAACAACGCAAAGGTTTGTAGGACCTACAAAAAGTTAACAAAAAACATATCCTAACCTCAAGGTTTCCCCTCTGCAATACTTATACCTAACATGCACAGCAGTTCCATTGAACTCTGGACATTGAAAAAAGCACCTCACTTCAAAGAGTTACAGAAACATGTGAGAGGCTTAATATTTATGTTATCCATTTTGTGTCCTTTATGGCATTAGGGAAAAAAGAAAATAATCCAATGCTTTCTCTACAATCCAACAAACCCAGGCTTATGATAATTTCAGAGGATTTATTTTCCTTTAATAAATGCAGTAGAGTTACTGAAAAGAAGTCATCCAGCTTGCTAAAGGTAAGATCTTGCAAGCCAGGCTTACAGATATGGTTAGCAAAGTCTTCTGATCAGTTAAGCTTGAACTGGACTCCAAGCATGCACATAAAAGTTACCAAACCAGGTATATATGCACCAGAAATAGGAAGCTTCAAGATATATCCCCACTCTCAGGCTTTGAAAAATGTGTAATGGGGGGATGAGGTGGATCAGAAACAAAATCTTTTACCTTAAAATAATCTATTTATGTATTTTCTCCTAGTACAGCTATGTCAGGACAATTTTAAGCAATTTATATTATGTGCAATTGGCTGGGCAATTTCTGCTGGAAATACACCCTTCTCCCAAAATTCTTTATAATGAGCAATACATTATTTTGCATAACAAACAGCATACTGAAACATTAACATTGCACAGCTAAAAATGCTGTGAATAACATTAAGACAGCATGCTAAACCACAAAGTATTTTTGTAATCTTTGGTTATAAAAAAAGCAGCCTCAACCACTCCATAATCCAAAAGCCAAGAAATGCCAACATCTAAACAAGATCCAATCCACATCAAAGCCATCAGTCAAAAAGAATCTGTTTTTACTTACTGTGAGAGAGAGGCTTTTCTTCGGTGGTGGCTGTTGCTGAGTTTGGGGGGCCACTTGTGGTGCCTGTGCCGCCGGGGAGATGGCAGGAGGTGTGCTGGGTGTCAGGGGTGAGGTAGGTGTAGCTGCAGGGGGATTGGAGTTGCTGTTGTACATGGGGGTTCTTTGTTTGAACTGCGCAGGAAGAGTTGTGGTAGCATTTGGAGCTGCAGGTTCTTCAGTCTGTCTGTTGGTCTGCAAGGCCTCTCGTGCAGAGCCAGCTGCAAAAACCAGTTAGGATAGTTAAAACATTAGAATCCACAAATAGGGATTAGCACCACCAGTGGCCTTTAAAGAAAGCTAAAATCTCTGATGATTCCATTTTAGCACCACCATTCAATATGCCAACTAATATCCATATGAAAAAGTTCAGAGCTAATGCTCTTTCCACTCAATTATCTTTAGAAATCGTTAGACAACAGAGTAACTAGCTGTTCCATATGGATATGCTATATTTAGCACCAAATTTGATGTTTAATCAATATCCAATTTATTAAACTGAAACTGCAATACTTACTTTTCAGTTTGTATAGCTCTAACAACTGTACTCTGATCCTACCAGGATTGTTGCTGAACTCTATTACATAGAGCAAGTAAAAAATTATTTCATCAGTTTTTACCTAATGTAGCAGCAGCTTTCAAAGGAAGTACCATTAAGATAGTGAAAATACAAATATCCTTTAACAGATGTCAGATTCAAATGCAGTTTTCACAAATTATTCGTTATTTAAACACTAACTCCTAGAAGTTAAAACCCCACAAGGCTTAACTGTTCTTTCTCAAAGCTGATCCATTCACCTGCAGTAAGGTAGTTATACTATTGCAGACCTGGCTGCAGTTGGAGGCAGCTCATGAAATCACAGCAGCTTGACCACACAAGTTACCATCTGTCCAGCCAGTGGTGATTACCCAGTGGACACTCTATCCACGTTCTTTTGCAGCTCTTGGACACAGGCTGGAGCCTTCACAAACCTCAGGAGCTTTAAGGTGACCTGTTTACCCTGTGTTCACAGAAGACTACAGGCAGATACAGATCAGAGCTACATTGGTGCCCTTTAGAGCAGATTTTAGGAAAGGAGACATCTCTGCTTCTCCACTTTGGCACAGACACAGCTGTGGTTTTAGCAATACTGGTATTCTTCAGTAGATGTGGAACAACTGAGAGGATAAACATTTGCAGTATGAGATATTCCTTATTCTTTTACAAGTTTCATTACTGGCTTTGTCTCTTGTCAAAATAACTGATTTTCATAAAGTCTTTATTTATTTTCATAATGTCTTAATTATGCAACCTCAGATTATATGAGACCAAATCTGAGGATCTTCTGTGTGCATCTTCAATCAACCAAACAGTTTTATGTTCCTGGTCCCTAAGAAAAGCTAAATACTCCATACTCCTAAAAGAAAGGATACAGAATAGAGAATTTTAAACTAGACTTTTCCTGCTGCTGAACACAATGCCAACACTCTGGAAAATAGTACTACAGCTGCTGACACACTGCTGTGTTCTTGGCTGCATTCCTTCTGGAGATGCCAATTTTCTGCCAGAGAAAGATATGCATAGACCTTCAGAGAGATTCTGAACTGTTTTGAGGCCAAATGAAATGACTGGGTCTTGCATCTATGTCGTTTTCTCAAGTGCCCAAAATGCCACAACTCACATTTAAAAATAATATATTAAACTGAAATAAACTTGATTCTCTGCTAATGGACAGAGCTGGTAATGAATCCCAGCCATGCACATCTTTTAGCATAAACTGATACATTCTTTTAAAGACTTCACACACAGCAGGGAAGGAAAAATAAAATCAAGCTGGTTAAAATAAAACTGTAGGAAAAAAGGACTTGTACAAACTATTTTTTGCTATTGGTAATTTTCTAGAATTGAAAATAACAGCACTTTTCAAAATATGCAGTAGGTCAGCTATTATCTTCATTATACAAAGGTAGAGGAAAAATGGATGGCTTAATCCCAAACTGTGTGAAAGGTAATACACATTTGGCTCTAGAAATAAAACTGACTTCCAAAAGCAACTGTTTTGTATGTGCTAGCATGTGTGTGCATGAATACATACTTCAGACTTATATTGATTACTCTTTGGGGATAGCAAAAGCTGAATTTTCTACTACTGTAAGAAAAAAATCAGGAAATTGTTTCACTTACTTGGCTTAGCTAGCAGTCACTCTAAAACTTTAGAGCCAACAATTATTTTCTTTACTTAGGTTAAATTATATGTCTGGTTTCCCCAGACTCAAAGGCTGGAGTCTTGCAATGGATATTATATTGCTAAGGTGGAGTTTCATTCAAGTTGAGGGACAGGAGGTTTGTAAATAAAAGAGCAGGCAGACAGTAAAACAGTCCAGAGTTGCATTCATCAGGTCCCAAGAGCACAGAAGTGTCAGTTACCTGGCTGTGTTTCAGAGCTTGGGATATAGGAGGAAGACGGCACCACACTGGGGGTAGCAGGTAAATAACTCGTAGAAGGTAGTGCAGGCTCATTGTTCAACGAGCCAAGTTTCTACAGAACAGAAAAGAAAACATTAAAGCCACACCGAAAGTATTCATGGGCTGTTTCTGCATTTTAAATGCAACTTCAACATTTGTTTTACTAAGATGTTCCTTTTGGGAACTTAACTGCAGCCTCCTCTTTTAGGAATCCTACCTAACAACCTGTTCAACACTGACTTTCTACTTCAAACACCAGAAATTTGTGTTGATGGCACTCTATGAAGAATTGCACTCTAGGACTAAGTGATCTGCCAGAGGAAACGTGCTCTTCACCACCAGCAAGCAGAACCATGTTCATCCATGAGCATCTGCTAGGCTCTCACCCAGGAGAACACAAAGGCCTCTGGGACACAGACAAGCAGAAGGCAGCAGTAACAGCACAGGCAAAAACGCCATTGCCACTGAAACAGGCAGCCAACATCCACATGACTGATGCCATCTACCATGGTGAGCCTACAGAAAAAGCCTTGTTTGGTACTTAATTATACATGACACTGCATACACAGCATAAAAACAGCAGTATGGTTGATGATTTCACTGCCTGATCCAGCCTTTGAACATAAAGGGGTGAGAGAGGAAAGATGTTTTGGGGTGAGTAAGTCTAACAGACGAATCATTTAAGGTAGGCCCACTAGATGAAATATGGACACTCTGTAAAATGTGGAACTTGCTAAAACAAAGATTCTCTTAGCACTCTGCAGAAAGAGAGGCAATGAACTTCACTCCTGACTCTGGCCTACCACTATCTGCCTGTATGTTGGCCTTGGCTTGTCACACATGCCCAGCAGACAGCTTCTCACTCAAAAGCAAGGGCAGGACATAACATTCTTGTAGAACCTATATCCTGAGGACACAAAGGCTGGACCTGAAATAGGAGGAAAAAGGTCTACACATGACACGTTCCTCCTTTCCCTGACTGAACAACTTCTGGCAACAGGTTTGCTTTTTCTTTGGGGAAAATGTAATGGAATTTTGAAAAAATTACACAGAAATTTTTACATAAAGAGACATGTTTCAACAAGTGAGCATAATGCCATTACAGTGTTTAAGGGGTTTATAACAGCATATGTCAAGAGTATTATTTTTCTTTTTTTTTTTTTTGACTGGTTGGTTTTTGTTTGATTGATTTTGCTTGGTTTTACCTGTGTAGATACAAGGCCAGCAGCATAATCTGGGGTAGCATTTTCTACTACTGTTTCTTCTTTGGCTTGCTTTTCCACAACTTCTGTATCTATTGCATAAAAATACAAGTGAGTCCAAACATTCTTTCAGAAATATTGAATACACTTTTTAAACAAAGATCTAAAAATGCATTTCTCAAAGTATGCTAAAACGTGCTTGAAAAGGTATATGCTGAAATAGATACAGTAATCTCCAAACACTGTTTTATTTTATAATGAACCCAGTAATGAACTGAACAACACTGTACAGGATACAGGAACTGAGTAATCTGATACTAGAAGGCATGAAAACCCAAGCAACATTTTAATTGCAATTATGGTTTTCTTCTGAGGTGGTATTGTTTTTTTGTAACACACACAAAAAAAGTGTTTTAGGAAAAATATGCTGCATAGTGTACATTCTTGATATGGTTAAGTAGGGCACAACTTTGTCACTTGCCTTAAAAGCACTGTATCAGATATTGTTCACTCATTAATACCTCAGTCAAAATTTTGGAAAGGGCTATAAATTTTTTCAACATTACTTTCACCTAATTTACATGGCCATACAGCCAGTAGAACTGAGCAGATGAAAATAACTCAGAAAAGTGCCAGTACTGAAGCCACTCACACACCTACAGCCTGCCCAAAGCAAAACTGATTTGCTCAATCCTTTCACATGATTGAGTTGTATTACCTAGGCCAAGGCAATGTGAGTAGGAGCACTGAAACAAATGAAAATCCACCCTTAAAACCTATTTTAGTCAGGGGTTTACCTCATTCACAAGTATTAGTTGGTATCACATCCTCTAATTTTTTAAGTTTAGCTCAGGCTAAGCTTTAGCAAATTAAGAACAAAATGGTACTACAAATCTTGATCCTATTTGCAGGTGCACTGACAGCCTTTGTAAGTAGAATGCTGTACTAACCTAATGTCTTTCTTCTTCTCTTTGCTTCACGACCAGCACCTACCATATCCAGCTCAGAGATATCTAGAAGCTAAAAAGAAAGACCACAGAGAACTTAATAATCATTGTTAAATGCATATAATTTATCTATAAATATCATCCTCAGGTTTTCTTTCCTTTAATATATTGATTCAAAGCAGCAGCAGAAATTCACTTTATGGGAGAGAAGAGAGCTGAGCAGACAAACAAGGGGTGCACCTACCTTCACTCCTCTTTCTTTGCGCAAAGGTGTCCTTGAAGGAGGAATGGGAGTTCTGTTTCCAGAAGGACTAAAAACACTGGGAGCTGAAGTACTCCTGAATGGAGCTTGTTTTGGTATTCCTTTGAGTGGTGCTTAGGGAAGAGCAAAGAAAGCAACAACTGAAATATGTGTTTAACTGGTTATGATAAATGCTTTAATGAGTTCTTCAGTTCTTCCCCTTTTTAATACACACATTACCTGCCCTTTAAATTAAAATGTTTCTAATAAACATTAATATTATAATGTGGAATTAGCTATAACACTACATGTCCCTCAAAGGTCAGATTAGGTTTTACTTTTCAAAAAGGGAATAAGGGCCAATGTCTGACCAATGCTTACAACCCCATTCTACATGAAGTAATCACTGCTAACAAAGTCTACTTTTCCTTACACACAGATGCTTTCCTTACTTGTAAAAAATAAACTCTGAACATGTAAAACAGTATAGGACATAAATCTTTTGAATGCAATTATTGCCAAAGCTGCTCTTTGATTTTCACAATCAAATTACTTGATAAAACTGTATTTAACCAAAAATCTTAGCCAAGCTCATGCAAGGCTATGGCCTTGTGATATATTGCAAAGGTAATGTACTGCCTCACACGGGTAAATCTAGAAAAAAAAATGAAAATCTAGAGCTGCTGTTTGCACAAGGAGGAGGACCAATCTGGGTCTACAGTGCAAACAGAACACCTGCTATCTCAACACTCAGCAGCATCAGCTACACCTGTAAGCATCTGTTTCCTCCCAACTCTGTGATGCTGCCCCTCTACCTCACACTTAATGCTAGCACTAAACACAGCAATCTTCTAACTTTTAAAAGATAAGGGATACATATACAGATCTATCAGGTCTTTGAGCTTCCTGACAATTTCATCATGCCCTGATGATAAACAGAGAACTTCAGTTTGAGCTTAGAGACTCTGGATCCCTCTAAATGTTGTACTGAAAATGTTTCAACCACAGGACAATACTCTGACCCATGTGAGCACCTTCCAGCAGAGCAAACCTCAGCAGGTCCCCAACTCCTGTTTCTGGAGGCTAACTGGCTCTAAAGGCCAGGTTCTAAGAACTGGTTTTAATAATTCAACAGCCAAGAACTAAGAGTCCTTTTCTATAATGGAAAAATTTTAGTTCGAATTACAACTAGACCTTTTGCATTTCCTGCATGAACACAAGGCCAAACATCAGCCCTCAAAGCCACATCTTAAATAGCATCAACACAAAGTACTTAGTACTTCACAGTACTTCCAGCCACAACACCAAGAAATCACTCAAAGGTTCCCATCTCAGCATCACTGGTGGCCAGGAATGTTATACCTGTGCAGTGACTTCAGAGTATGTAAATAATTTTAAACCCTCTTCTCACACCTTATTTGAAAAATTCAAGCAGTTCAGGAACTTCAGCAAACAGCTGAAATGCATTAATACAAAGCTGAAAGGATCATTCTACAGGTCTGCCACCTGGAATTCACTGCTCAGCCTTGGCTTCAGAGAATGCTGTCCCCTTTTCTTTCTCCAGACAGAATTCTACAAGCACAAAATAGTTTCAATCTACTTCACAGCATTTCAAAGAGCACAGAGCAGACTACTCTGATCCACTCTTCTCCCTTTTGGAGCAACATGGCTTAGTCAGGAGTTATTCCTGGAGTGATGCAAATTAAATTCCTATCAAAGTCTATAGGCATGATCTAGCTGCATACACTTTAGAAGCATGGCAGATATACTTGCCATTTGAAAAACCCCACACACTGTTGTTCTTTCTGACAAGACATGTCAGAAATATTTAAGTATAAGGAGAGAGGGAGGCAGAAAGGAAGAAATCCATTGCCTCAAAAAAAATTTAAGCTTTTGTAAAAAACAGGTGGTAATTTGATTCTTCATCAAGGCTACTTTAGCAGGTTTTCTTTCTGAGAACTGATGAAAGTGAGCCATACTTGTTGTATCTATCTTCTTGACCAGACCCCTGCCTTTGGCATGGAAAGGCACTCCTGCAGTCTTCTTGAGCTGCTGCGCAGTTTCTGTTGCTAAAAGGAAAAATGGCTTTAGTTATTACAGAACTTGTGCTGGAAATACATAACATAATGTTTCTTACATAAAATGTTATTAACTTATAGATAAAGCGATAGGAATACCAACAAAGAATTGTATTTTAATTAAAATCCAGGTCATTTATGTGAAGTAAACACAGTATTTGGAGAAAATGCAAAATCAGTATGACTGCAATGGACAAGGTGGCCTAAGCTAAAAGAAATTACCAGAAAAGGCAATTTACTCAGTAGAAATTTAAATAATTTTTAAAAGTTATATGACAAATTATGAAAATTTACAGGTTTTGTATTTAACCAGACCAACTGAAGTTACATGCAAGAAAGCAGCAAGCTGCTGCAACAGAACAGCAGCTGCAGTAAACTATTTTAAAATCACTTAGTTCAAGCAGCTACCAATACATACATGTACACATATGCTGCCTTTTGTTAAAGAGAAAACTCTCTTGGTTTTTACACCCTATTCAGCCACACTGAGTCAAAGAAAGCATTAATTAGCAGCCCTTGCTCTCTGCTCCAAAAGCACATGGCAAAATAAAACTGTCCTCATTTTACTTTTGCTTCAGGAGCTTTAACCAAAGGTGTCCTCTGTCAGACTGTTACTATACCAGGAGAGGACCTGTCTGTGCTTTATGAAGCTCCAGCTCTTTGGATGCCCTGAAATGTGAACAGCATTTAAATCCATATAAGCATTTGAATGCAATCCTGGCTGGAATGATTTGCACCTGCTCTTCCACACATCAATCCATCCTCATCCAGAAAAGCTCTTGTAATAGAACATTTTAATGTGTATCACAATTCTGGAGAATAAGACTGAATATACTCAATATTAATTGGCCTTTTACCGTTTAATTTGTACACAGTCTTAATACTACTTACACTTCTGCAAGAGTTCAGCTCTGAGAGTGGCACTTTTAGGTTTCCTTTTCAGCTGGAAATGTTTCACTGGGGGAGTAAGGGGCCCAGCTAGTGTTGTCAAGGCATTTTTGTTTAAGTATTGGCATTCCAACGGCAACATAGCTGAAGTTTCACATTCACTTACTGCATAGAGAGTTAACACAGTACACAGGGGTATTAGCACCTCTTTGACAGCTAATGACAAAACATTTTACAACTAGACTGTACAGGTGGTTTTCAATTTCAGATTACTTGTATAAACACCAAGAGTAATTTAGTTCCAATTATTACACAATATATAACCAGTTATTAGAATGTTTGCTTTTCCCATTAGCTTAATAAAAGCTTCCATTTTAATTATACCTAGCCAAATTATAGGTATCTTAAATATGCTGCTATTGTCAAAAAATAGATAAAAAATATTGAATTCTCAGATTCCTTAAAAATTACACATGAAAACCAAACTACTGAATAAAAATCCAAATCACAAGTGTGGATAGACAAATGATCATTTGTTTATAGAAAGAAAACAAAGTGCTTCCACCTCCAAGTCATTTAATTATTGTTTTGCTGCAATCTCCAGCCCCGAGATTGTGGCTGTCCATGGATGCTCGAGGGCTTTTTCCAGACCATGTGCTAAAATCAAGGCACTGGAGTAGGAGTAGTTTTGCAGCCATCGGTAGTTTTGCTGCTGTTTGAAGCAGCTGCTGGGCAATCTGCAGCACAACTGTTCCCAGAGCAGCCTCCCTCCAGCACCGAGCCCCCGCTGCCCAGACACTGCACAGAGGCAGCCCCTGCCCAGGCCAGGGGTGGAGCTTCCACACAAGACAGACTTGCTGTTGTCTTGGGGACCACAAATGTGAGTCAGAGCAACACAGAAAACATCTTCACTGCTAAGCTGCAGCACAGCCTGTGCTACTAAAGAATCCACACAACTTTTGTGCTGCCCTTCACACTCTGGGCAATAGCTGACATTATACTCTGATGATATGTGAAAAGATAATTTAAGAAGCTACCATTTCTCAAATACCACAGCTCCCAGTCCAGTTACATTCCAGGTCATCAACTGTAGTAGTCCAGAGACAAGACAGTGCTTGTTCTTCTATCTCTACTTTAAGACAGCAAGGCTGCCTGTGAAATGACAGGTTATTCCTAAAAAAGTGCACCACATTCCTGCAATTTTCACCAACAGAAAAGGCTTACCTTTCTCTCTAAGTTCTCCTAAAATATCTTGAACATTGGGATTCTGTTCTTCAAGATCAAGGTTAAGGGAGCCAGTATCTGGAAAGGATTTTAAAATATCAGCTACCATTAAGACCCAGGGGTCTGAATCCAAGGTAGCGAGCTGGATAATTTCAGTCAGTGCCCCTTTCATCTAACAAAAAAAGAAAAAGAAAATCAACCAATTGGAAACAGTTTTAAACAGGTTGTAGTTGGATTTATTTAAAAAAGACACAAACATGCACAATGTTTTACTACTGGGGAAGGGAAGAGGGAGATTGTTTCCACACAGTTACACATTAACTCTAGAACCAAGCAAAGAATGAACCAAGGTGATTTTTTAAACTGCTTTCCCTCAATCTAACCCAAGTTCTGTTTTGAGCTTTTGGCAGCTCAAAGCTTTGTTTAGCACTGCGCATTTTCAAAAGCAGCAGCCAAATTTTTCCATTACTGTCTCCTTGTGTTTTACATTCCTACTCCCTGTGGACCCACACCTTCTAGTCAGTGATGGGAATATGCAAATACAACACAAGTTATTTAGAACAGGCATCTAAATGAAGATGTGCCCCTTGCCAGCCTACAGCATAATTACATAGATTGCATCTGCATCACAACTGTCTTCAAAATATTACTTTAGCTGAGACCAAAATAACCTAATCAATACTGTAATGTTTGACAAAAATTACATATTATGGGAAGTAAACATAGCCCCCTTAACATGCCATGAGCAACAAGATTTTCCATCTACCCAAAGTTTCATAGTCAGGAAAAAGTTATCTTTCTATTTTGTAAAATGTAAATAAATAAATGAAGTAAATTTTAAGTTTCATTGTAATGGAATTTTTTTAATTACTGACCAACATATCTGTTGGAACTATGACATGGAAATCAAGGTGACTACAGTCGGGGTTTGCTTCATCCACAAGTAAGTATAAAACCCCAAAGACTGAACTTTCTTTTTGTCTAAGTAAATTTTCATGTAAGCGTGACAGCACCAGCTTTAGTGAGCTAAGGTGTTTGAGATATTCTGTGTGTCTAACAAGCCACAAAACAGCACAGTAAAATCACATAAAGCAGTTTATCATACTCTATCTGCATTGGATTAACACTGAAGAATGTACAAGCAAGTATAAGGAAATATATCGATTTTGATTTTTCACCACCCAGTGTGGCACATATAGCTTAGTTACAGTCATCATGTCTCTGAACACAGGAAGACAAGCAAGAGACTCATCTTCACCTTCATGCTGCTTCTTTCCCTTATTTAAAGCACTCTTATATGAAAAGATTTAATAAAATGAACTTACTCTATGCATACAACTGTAAATAAAAGAAATAAATTTCTGCTCCCCATTCCTCTCCCATCCACTTCTAAAGCTCAGAGGCAAACAAACATTGACGTTTCTCAAGTCCTTTCATGTGCACAATGTTATTGCCCTCTCACTTTGGAAGGGTTTACAAGTCCACTCCAGAGCCAGTTTGTCCTTTACCCCCTGCATGTTTTATGTCTCACACACTGTGTGCCTGTGAAACAATCAGTCCATCTGACCCAAAATGAGCACCTCTGTAGCTCCTCAGAGTGACTGACTGCAGCCACACAAACACCAGAACCACAAAGAGGGGAGCAGGAAGAACACACTACACGGGCCAGTTCCCATCTTAGCAGCGCCACTGATTTGCTTTGGATCAAGCACATAACCAGGAGCACACACTGTTTAATGTGCTGTCAAATTTAACCAACCTCACCCAGGGGAAAGAATCAATTTCTGAGGTTCCAGTCTTTGCTGGCTCTCTATTGCTCACTTATTCCTCAGTAAACAGAACCCCACCAGAACCCCCACACACTTGTCCACCTCTCTATTCTAACCCTCAATCCTTAACAAAAGTCACTTCTACAGTGGATGACAATGACTGTGAACACTATCAGAGCAAAGTCTTTTGTTCTTTTATTTGTCCTAAAGGAATCAAGGTACTGATTTACAGAAAACACCTAAAACATCCCAGAAGCGCTGATGAATTCACAGCTTTCACAAGCTTTTCTGCAGACACCACTAATGCAGGTAAGTGTACAGAATGTCATTTCCTCCATCAAAGCAAAGTCAGAGGAAAAATGTCTCTTGCATCCCACAATTTACTCTTCATATCTGCTTCACAAAACTCCTGTTTGTACCAAAATTCACAGAGCTACATGCCCATACTATGAACATTCCTGTAGAACTCTGGTGTGGGCATGTTGCACCCCTCTGCTCTCAGGGTTCAAGTTCAGGCCTCCTATCTATGCCCAAACCCACAGCTTAACAAGCTTTTGGTTCCTTCAAGAAAGGAGCCCAGAAACAATTTGCTTGCCTATCACAAGGCCTCATGACAGAAAGAACATGGTGAAATAACAGACACTATCACACACAGGGAAGCACTAACAAGTGCTGTGAGCTAACCAGAGACCTTGCCTGAATATGGCTTTGCATTTAACAAGCCTGGATTCGAGCTTTGACTCAGGTTTGCCTTCAAATGGCAATTTAAATACATGTTCCCACCTCACTGTTCAACTGGCAGCTGAAAAGAAACATTTCATTTATGGTTTGAGAATGCATGAAATGCAACTCATCAGGGAATGCTACATGCACTTTTCCTGTTACTTTACAGGGCAGAGCCATAATCCCTAATTCTTAATTGTCTATGATTGCAACACTGGGTCATTAAGACTCCCATCAGCATCTTGTTAAGCATGAATGTCAAGATCTGATGTAACATGTCCCAGTGTCTTTCTCATCTAAAACTTAAGGATCTTAAGTATTTTTATCAGCTTGCTGGCACACAAGAAAAAGCACAGGCCACGACTAGAAACATCTAGCAAGCAGGGATCAGGCAGGATGGGAAGTGTCTGGGAACACAGGCAGATTAATAATGGCTGTGCAGGAAGGACAAACAGGACTGTGGGAAGGTATTTAAAAGGAAGTGTTACAAGTAACACACAATGTGACAGCTCCAAGATGACTACTTGCAAATATTTCAAATATTTATTTGCTTTGTATTCTGCCTAAATTAACGTGTATAACCACACATTTAGACAAATGTATCAACAGCTGGCTAATAAACCAAATGAAACTTTCATCTTTCTGAGGCTATAGAAAAGATGGTATTTAAGAGGGAGCTGCATTCATTATAGAATATTTTCATTAAACTAAAAGCATTGGATTGAAAACACAGTATTAATATTTACACAATACAGACCCAGGATGGGTCAATACCACTATTGGATGTGGTTTGCATTTGAATCATGAAAAAGAGCTCAAGTGGCCAAGAGAACTATTGGATTAAAATATCCCATTTTACATCACAGAATAATAATGAACTCTAAGTGCAGGCCAGAAAGGTGCACAGCAGCCTGTGTGCTCCCAACACAGAGGGAAATGCAAGTGTCACGTCCCCTCTTGCTCCTTTGCACCCACACTCCCCAGTCCCCACTTCCCTGCACAGATGGCTCCTGGTGCACATCAGCCAGTGCAAGGAAAAAGTTTTGATTTCTACTGTAATAAACTGGCACGTCCCTGCTGGGATAGGGATCCTCCTCTCAAGACAATTCAGAGAGCACAGAAGCACAGTCCTGGTTCCAGACTTGGTTCTAACATCACAGTCTAACCCTGAACAAATCAATTAAACACTGGCATAAAAAGAAAGCTTGCACTTGCCATTGTGAATCAGGTTAACAAGAATATAATATGCAAAATAAACAAATATAACAGTTCTGCCAAATACACAACTGAAACTCTGGTCAGCACTATACTGAGCTTTAGGCATCATTTCAAACAAGTGCAATTATCTAGAAAAAAATTAGCAGCTGAAAAGCCGAAAGATTCAAGAGTTTGCAAGTTGTTCCCAGAGAATTACAGTGGGAAAGGAATTTTTGATAACTGCCTACAAAACACAAATTAAAATGAAAATGAAAGCCAATTATTCTTATTAGTCAGCAGGAACAAACATGCAATAATGTGGTTCACAGCATGATAAAAAATTAGTTTTATTACCTGTCCCACAAGAGTATTATGAGGACAAAGTCACTTACATCTATACAGTATCTGGAGTGTTGAATGAAAACATTATGAAAATTGAAAGATATTACATATGAGGATAAAATCACTTAAGTCAAGGATTGAGCTTTCAAGAGGGCTCACTAAAGATTCACTTGTCTAGACTGAAGCTTTCACAGAGATTTAGAAAGGACCAAGAGCAATTAAATCCCTTCTAAACTAAATACTAGCAGTTTCCTTGATTCCCACATTGCTTTTTACTCAAATGTCTGCTCCCAAATGGTTTCTATGTTATTCTAAGCTTTCATGAAAATGCTACTACACAGAAAACAGAAAAAAAATTATTTTGAAGAGAAAAGAACTCCCTTGAATCTGTTATCTAGAGAGGGGAATATCTTTTAACATGTAAGATATCCTGTAACTGCTATTAAGATTCCCAAAGCTGCACAAAGCTGATGCAATACATTTTCCAATACAATTAAGCTTCCAGATGCCAGCTCAGTGCTTCTCGCACAGGATCGATGCAGACTGGCACATGGCATGGGAGAGACAGATGACTTTCCAAAGAGAGTCATCCAGCACTCTCATGGTTCAGTTCAACCATTTTCTGACATGGGGGTGATTTCCAAGTGAGGAATTCACTCCCAGGCAGCTGCAGCTACCCTGTACCCAGCACACAGGCAAGGCTGCTGCAGAGATGGGCACAGCACAGCCACTCTGGACACAGACACGTTTATTTTATCTATTTTCTGGGTATTGTGTGCAAGGTATTCCACTCCAATTAAAATGCTGGAATTTTTGATACTAAGTTAGGTGACAAATCTGCACAAATAAAACTGTCTTAGTAAACTAACCACAAATGATGAGCATCTGATATGACAACAGTCCTTTCTGTCAGCAGTTTGGTTACATCAGCTATTTTTGCCATCTATAAAAGGAAGCCTGTAATAATAATAACATTAGGCCTACCAGCAATGTTAAGGGCTTCTGCCTCAGGGGTTTTTCTATTTTTAACCTTTTTTAAGGCCCTTCTCCCAGTTTAAGGAAAAAAATCTCATGTTCCTGAAACAATTAAAGACGCTAAGGGTAGATCTCAATCAAGAGATCTCAATCATCAGTTTACAATAAAAGATTAAGCTTATGATTGAATTCATGAACTCTACCAAACTGAAAAATCCCACAGTATTTTGTTACAGCAGGAACAAGAGCTTCACATTTAGAACACAACTGATCACTGTCAGTACACAGTAAAAGGCACACTGACTACCTTTTCTCTACACTTTATCTCCACAGCTAACACAAGCACAGATCCAGGAAAGCTGCTGGCAACTCTTCCTCAGGTTTGGTTTAAAATGTTCACCCAGTTCAGTTTGTTTGAATGCTGCTCCCTCAAAGAGCTGCCATGAGTGCCATTAATGAAGGTCCTTAAGCTCTTTGAAGCTCTTTTCATTCTAAAAACACCACTGATTTTTCTAAACACTGCAATACTAATTTCTGCCAGGCTACTTAGGTCACGGGAATTTTGCAAACTCACAAGTTCACACCAGCTCCCATCCCCCTTTCTGGCCTAGATTATTTTGTTTGTCCAGAACACGACCCCATTTATCATACACAAGGATGACAGCTTGTTCACTGGACAAGCACTAAACATGAATATCATGTTTTAAAAATCAGCATAAACACGCTGAACTAGAATTTTTTTTAAAGTGACACCAGTGTAATGCAGTGATGAATCATACAGATGCATATGGCAAGACAAACATTAAATGGTATATGGCAAGACTTACACTAAATTATTTCTTAAAGGTGATGCTTGCCCATTTTCAGCCTAGAAGTGCACAAAAGCTGAGCACACAACAATCCCAGTTACATACCACACCCTGCCTCGTATATATGTATATTTAGCTTAAGAAGCAGCTGTCTTAGCCAAGAAAGACTGGTGAAAGCACAGCTATTCTACATAGGAAGGTAAAAACTAACTCCACACCACTTCCATGATGGTTACCAGGAAATACTACTTCACATGATGGAAGCAGGAGAGGAATTCCTTCAGTCTGGCTGAAGAAACCCAATATTTCCAGACATTCTCCAGCCATTGCCCCAAACATCTGTAGCTGCCTACTAGCAAAAATAAACTGGGTGCAGATGAGGCATGGTCCAGGGCCAAGTGAAAAAGCCTGCAGAGCCAGCTCAGACTCGAGCCAGCCAGTTTATTAGCTGGGGTAGGACAACAGAGGAAAGCACCAGCTGCTCCCAGAAAGGTAAAGAGAGGGAAACAAAAATCATGGCAATTTTCCCCAGTCAAGACCTCACTGCAGGAGGGTGGGGAAAAGCACTGCTCAGTGCAGACCCCAGATCTTCCTCTGCCAAAGTTTCAGCACTTGCTGCTGTCCTCCCTAAAGCCGAGATGCTCGACTTGTGACACCTACAGAGCCGCCAGTACTGTGGAAGGAGCGGAGGAAGCTGAAACACACACACGGACCGCTCCTGAACGATCCTGCCTCTCCCCTAGCCATGGCACAACCACTGCCTCAGAAAAGCCCTCTTCGCTAAAAGGCACCCAAAACACAGCGCTACAATGAGTCCCTGTGGGCCACACAACGGGTTTCGTGTCCAAACTGCTTTCAAAAGCCTAGTGCCAAGCAGGGAATCCCCGAAGAGCAGGAAGAGGAGGAGCAGCAGCAAAGCTCCCACTCCACTCACTCCCTTATCGCGGGGAATCTCGGTGCTTTTCCTCACACCGAGGACCGAGCCGGGAGACCTTCTCCACTTATTGCTGCCCGTCCAAGGAAGGCTGCGAGGGAGAGGCGGGGAAGGCTGTGGGGAGCAGCCCTACCACACGCCCCTGCCCTGAGAAGCTGCGGCCGCTCGGCTTCGCCCCGCGGGCAGCCCGGGGTCTGTCCCCCCTCCCCGCAGCCCCCGTGTGGAAAAAAAAGGGCGGGCGGGGGAGGTGGTGCTGGCACTGCCCCCCTTTCTCCCCTCAGGCCAACTCCGACCTCTCCCCCTCACACACACACACGCTCCCCGCTTCGCTGCGTCTCCCACCCGGCTCTCACCTCATCCACCGCCCGGCGGGGCAGGTGCAGCATCCCCAGGAGCAGCTTGAGCTTGACGGCCGAGGAAAGGCCGTGGAAACAGAGTCGGATGTTGTCGATGACCGAGGCCGTGAGCAGCGAGGCGATGCTCGGCGGCGCCCACAGCTCGTCCGTGGAGCCCAGTTTGTTGTGCAGCCACAGGCCGGTGTCGCTCTCCCGCATCGACGCCATCTTGGGAGCGGGGCGAAAAAAGAGGGGATTCTCGACGGGCATTTTATGAAGGCACCTAAAGGGAGGAAGGGAGGGGGTGAGGACCCCTGCGGGTCGCTGTCTTGTTCGTAAGCCAAAATGGCGGCGCCCAATGAGATTGCGCTTGGGAAGGCGGAGGCTATGCCGTAACCTAAAATGGCGGCGCCCAGGAGGGGAAATGCAATAAGGCGCTTTTCATCTCTCGGCCATGTGCAAAATGGCGCCCGCCACAACTTTTCGTCCGTACTGCAAGATGGCGCCGCTTCACTGTAGAGAAGTTCCTCTGTCAGTCCCAACTCATTGTCCCTCACAGTCCGCCCTGACTCCTCCAGGGCAGAAATGGGAGAAGAGCCGCGAGCGGGCCGCTGAGGCGCGGCGGGGCTGGGGGTAGAGCTTCCTGCCCGAGGTGGGCTGGCCCCGGCGCCTCCCGGCGCGGCGCTTTCCGGAGCACCACGTCTGCTTCCCTCACAGCCCCAAGCCCCCTCAGGCGGCCGGGCCGTCCGCTCCCTCCGCGCCTGGCCCGTGATCCCACCCAGCGCCGCTCCCTGGCGCTAATGCCCCCTTGAAACGCTTTAATCCGAGCAGCTCGGCCGAGGCGGAGAGCCCCGGCCGCGGTGCTGCCTCTGCCAGGGGCGCGGTGTCTCCTCCATGGTTGTGCCCGAGGTTGGCGCGCTGGGTGCCTGAGCCATGGCGGAGGTGACCTCGGGGTCGTGGCACAGGGGAGGGCGCGCAGAAACCCGCAGCACAAACATTCGTGTTCCCTAGAGATTCGGCTCGTTGTTATTTAAATGTGAAACAATGAATCAATTGCCTAAATCCCGGAAGGTTCAAGGGGCTTTCAGGCGTAGCATAAACGGTTCATTTTAGCGCGTCTCTGGTGGAAATTGAAGTACAGGAGTTGTAGGAGAGCAGATTCTGCTGATCTCTTTCTCCTACGTTTTTGAATGAAAACGGTTTTTTAACAACATTCCACCTTCCAAAGACGTTGTTTACAAGCTGATTTCTCTCGGAGAGCAGAGCAATTGTTGCCGAGGTGCTCTGTGTTTCTTCAGTATAGAACCACAGAATCCTTCAGGCTGGAAAAGATCTCAAAGATCACCAAACATCAACCCAGCACTGTCCAGGCCACCACTAAACCATGTCACCAAATGCCACACCTCCAGTCTTTTGAGCACTCCCTGGAATGGTGACTTCACTGCTTCCCTGGGCAGCCTATTCCAATGCTTAACTACCCTTTCAGTGAAAATGTTTTTCTTACTATTAAATCCAAATATGGCATCATGGAGTCTTTTATTTTGTTCATGTTACTGATACCCAAAATGCTGAGTGTCTGCAGCTATGACTTCTGTCAGTGCGGAAGTATTTTGAGGCAAAGAGTTTCTGTGTGAATAAATTATATATTAGTACAGTGTGAATTTTTTCCCATACCTTATCATGCTTTTTTTTGGTACCATTGCTACCAAATTGGTACCACCAATTTATACTCAAATCTGATTTGACAGACCTTTTGTATGCAGTGAGCTGATATTTTAGAGCAGCAAAATCAAAGTTGAGGCAGTTTGTGTAGCACATAAATATCCAGAATTTCTGTCTTGGTATGTAAGTTCAGTATGTAGCTGAGGGGGAAATACTTATCCACAATTAAGTATTTATCTGTTAGTTTGTATACAGAAAAAAATTGTAACTAAGACACTGAAGTAAATTTTTAAATTGGGAACAGAATAGAAAATTAATTAAAGCAAAAGATTTAAAAATAGCTGTAAAGGAATTGCAGTCATATATTCAACATGTAATTATTACTAGTAACCTTTGCCCTCCATTAATTATATCCATCTGTAAAAGGTAGGCACCAGTATTGGTAAGGTACATCCTTATCTATCGGGTAAAATCCATGAGGTAGTGTAAAAAAAATCTAATTAGGCAAGGAAAACTATTGATGTTCTCATCTTCTAATTGCGCAGAAAAGTAACCAACTCCTTTTAAAGTTGTGTTGGGGGAGGTAAATCAGAAAATGTTTGCACAGCTGGTTGTCTTCAAGCAGTGGCTGTAACAGGGTTAACCTGGTTCTGTGAGATGGCACAAACTCCACCAGTTCAGGTGGCTGGCCTGGCTGGCCTTTGAAGGGATTGCTCTGTTTCCCTAAAGTTATTGTGGGATTCGGTGCTGCCTTTCTCAAGGAGAGCCAAACTGCAGGCTGGTGGAAGCTAAGGAAGGTTATTACACACTCTCTGTTCCTGTGCTTTCCTTGAGGTATCTGTTTTTGAACACTGTCAGTGTTAAGGCACTGAGCTGCATGGCCATCTAGTCTGAGCTGCTGTGATCACTTCTGTGCTTTTATCTGAAGTGTGGCTTGAGAAGGGAGCCTATTCTGTGATGTGTATCTGGCATGTAAGGATTTGCATAATCAGTTTAGCTCCAGCCCTGTCACCTGCAGAATTGTCCCTCTGGCTCTTAACTGAAAAGGTATCAGACACTCTGCTGGTAAGGACAAAGTGCCAGCCTGCTGTTAGAGCTTTTGTCCTGCCAGCTACTTGTACCTTAAGTTTCTGTTGGAATAAAGTGCTTTATTATTATTATTATTTTTTAAACCTAAATTTTGTTTAGCTTGGATAGTGATTTTCAGAGTGGTATAAACATAAATATAAGAAGGCAAATATAAGAAGGCTCATTCCTCAGGGATTTCTGGAGCTGGAAAGGGCATACTTGATTTCTCTGGAATGCTTTGTATCCCTCAAGATGTTGCATTGCACAGATAACTGTCTGCAGATGTTTTTTCCTGTAAGTTGCAGGTCCCTATTTCAAAGGAGGTGATGTTGAATATGAAATTGTTGAGAAGAGTTGGAGCAGTGCTACAAAATTGACCAGGGGGACACCCTGGATTCACTCACCTGGTCATGACAGTATTGAAATAAGAGCCAGACATAGGCAATGGTTCATTTCCTTGAATCTGCCTTATAATTGTTTTAAGAAAGGTGCAACTTTGTCTCACACCAAAACCCGCGCTCCATGACTTTCCCAACCTGCAGTTTTACCTTGTTACCTGTTGAAATATTATCTGTCTGTCTAGTCCTGCACTACCCAGAGCAGGGTGCTGTGTTACCTGCCAGATTCAGGATAATTGTTTGTACCCAGCAGGGTGTTCAGGGGCAGAGCCTGGAGCTATCCTGGCTCAAGGGAAAGCAGCACAGCAGCTGGTACCCTCCCAGGCAGAGGTTTCAGTTGGGTGTTGGCACTGATCTCTCAGTGAGCAAGAAGCTGCTTTGCTGTTTTTAAGGCAGTGCTGAGGCATGTGCAGTGGCACTAAGCTCCCACTGGCACCTTGTCCTGCAATGGCAGGAATGGCAGTGTCTGAGCCAGCAGGGCTTTGGACTGTGATTCATGCCATGCTCACAGGGGCCAGCCCAGGAAGGCAGACAGAGCAATAAATTGTGTATTATCATGTAATTTATCCTCCTGCTCCCCCAGCATTGCCATCAGGACTGAATAACAGCTTTTCTGTGAACTTTTGTGTTTGTATCTTGAGTTCTAAATACCACATCTTTTCCATACGCTTTTAAAGCAGTTTCCTAGGTTTTCAAAGCAGAAAAAGAAGATAAATTTCGTCCTTTGATATCAGGCTGACATATAAGTTTACTGTGGGGTTAAGCATTTAGAGTTGTCAGGGGCACAAATGGAGTAACTGGTAGTAGTACAAGTCTAATATCCTTTATGGTAACACAGCAGAGGGTTCTCAGTGGGTCTAAGGTACACAGTTAATTGTTATTAAGCAGTAGTTGATTTTATAAAATGGTATTCAGTGTCAGTTTGAAAACCTGTAAATACAGTATACATTTTTATGGTAATTCAGTTTGTGAAATGCTGCTTATTATGGTTTAATGCAATTGTGTGGGTGCATCATTTTGTGTGGGAGTTTTATTTGACCCATTTTAAGACTGCTGTAGCAATGTGATCTGAGAGGACATATGGGGTGAGAATTTACTCAAATAAAACCAGATTATCTGACTTCCTCAAGTCTAAAGCAAAGCTTCCTTGTGGGAACCTCCTGTGTCAGCTGTGATACAGCCAGCTCCCTTCCCTGGCAGGCAAAGCCTCTGGCAGAAATAAAGATAAATAAGGATAAAAGCTATGAAAAATGTCCTGGTACGTCTTGTCCTGTGAATTAGCATGGCATGATGGGCAGTAATTGTTTTAATTGTAAAAAGTGCTCCATCCAGCTGCCTGTGTCCAGGATTATGCTTACATTGCTGTCATACCCTCTTGCAACTTCAGTCACATGATTTTGTGGTTATTTTCCCTCTCAAATAAACTTCAAAGTGATGGAGTGACTTAAGACCTATGATGAAAAAGACCCATGAAGAGGAAGAGATTGAACTCAGGACAATAATTTCCCTTCTGTCTTGCTCTAGAGCAGTTTAACTTGATATACTCCCAGTCTGGGCTCTGATGTGTGGCTGATGGGGCCTGAGCACTGAAGGTCAGCAGTGATTAAACAATTTCATTGAGGTCTCTGTAGAGCAGCACATCTACCTCTACCTGAGAGCTCCCATCCTTGAGGGAACATCCCTCTGTTTGAAAACAGATCTGTTTGGTTGCCTTTGCCACCTCTTCCATTGTCTTTCTTTTACTCTTGGCTTTAATAATATGTTTAATACATTCATGTAACAAAAGGAAGAATTAAAATTGTTATTTAAAACATGAAACTAGGAATGCAGAGCTCAATTAACTTCTCAATTACTTCTAATAAATAAGAATACCATCACTATGAGAATACCATTAATCAGACCTAACAATGTGTGAAATTAAAGACCATTAGAGGTTTTGAAAAACCCCTAGGACCTAAAACACAAAGTGTTGCACACAAATAAATTTGTTGTTTTAAAGTCATATATTTGCCCATGCACTCTTCTTCAAATTGTCTGTGCTTATGATGATATGGCCAAGTGGTAGGAAGACCTTGCACTGGATCATCTGTTACTTGACATCTCATGTCATTCAGTGTATAAAGCATCTATTGTTATTTTGCTGGAGGCATAATGCTTTCAGCAGCTGTCACAATGAAATTGTGCTGTGAAATGAGGGGTATTAAAGGTTGTGACATCAGGGCATGTTGAGACAATGCTGTGATCTTCCACAAGGAAGTCATGAAGTTTTCAAGGAAGAATGCTTCCCTCTTCATAACCCCCAGGACTTTGTTTGCCAACACCTATAAGTTTCTTTCCTTTTTCCTCTCCCTCTTTGTTATGTTTCAGAAACTATTCTTCATCTTAGTTCATTTTTTATCACTCTTCATGCATGTGGAATTCAGGAATGTAGGACTGGACGAGATATCCTACATGACCACTTGCTGTCATGTGCCATGTTATTACATCAGTCTTTTTAAAAGCTATTAAACTCCATGTTGCAACTGGCTTGACTGTTTTATCCTGTGCTGAAGGCAGAAGAGTATTCCAGAAACTCACTGCTCTGGCAAGGATTGCTGCCTTCTAATTTCCCAGCTAGACTACACCCATTTTTATGAACAGCTTCTTCCATTCTTTCTTTGCAAAGTGGATGAACTTTGAATTAAAGTAGAATTTTTCAGCCTCTGTAACAATTGTTTTGCTCCTCATTTCTCTGTTTTAATGATATTTAATACTTTTCTTGGCACACCTCTTGATGGAGTCCAGGATGCAGTTTGCATTATTTGCAGCGAGAATGCACTGTTGGCCTAAATGGGCTTGTGCTCAGCCTGACATTAACCTGATTCCTTGGTCCTTCTGCTGGGCTGATCCTCAGCCAGTTTCCCACCTATCCCCATGCCTGGGGTTTTCCATCAAGCCTGAGGTGTCTCTTGGCCTAGTCCTCAAATTTATCAAGATCTCTCTGGATTAAGTTCTGCCAGTCCTCATGCCAGTCCTCATGTCAGCACTCCTTAATTTGGCATCCATAAAATTGCTCAGGGTGCACTCTGTGTCATCATCTGACACACACTGTTCTTCACCTACTGCATGCAAGCCATTCCTTGAGCCTGGCCTGGCCATCCAGCCAGTTTTCAAACCGTCTCACAGACTGGCTGCCAGCCCTTGCTTTCTCAAAAGAGACCATTTTTTGTATCATTGTATAAATTAAAGTAGAAGATAACTGGAGGCTTTTTGTTTGTTAGTTTTTGTTGTTGTTTGGTTGGTCAGTTTTTGTGTTTGATTTTTTTTTGTTTTGTTTGGTTTTTTGTTTTTTGGGTTTTTTTGGTCACAGATCCCACACTGAGCACTTGAAGAGGGTTTAAAAGCCCAGGGAGCACAGAAAGGACATACTAAAATATCTGGATAGGAATTACAGTACCTAAGTCTTAACCAGACAGCATGGTGTTCCTTGTGCCCTTTTTGTTTGAGATACTCCGTGTGTGACACAGCTGGATGTTCCAGGTGTGATTTGGGAGATGTAGGTATCTGGGCCTGAAACTCCATGAGTCAGTGGAGAGCTTGGATTTCACAGCCCATCTCTGCCTGCTCTGAATCCTGGCCAGCAGTGGTAGCAACACAAGATAGAAGTACTCAAATTTAGAAGTTGATAACTGTCACAGACAAAATTTCCTGCTTTAAGTGGTAACTCCTGACCCAATGAGGTTTCCAGAGCTGCTGCTGATGTATTTGTTACTCTTGTAATTAAAAGAGAGATTCCTTAAGGCAGTATTTGCTTGAGTTCCATGCATAAAGTCAAATTTTCTCTCTCTCTCTCTCTCTCTCACACACACACACAATGTGATGCAAATCATTAATCAAAAAATTATAAAAATTCACCCAGGTCTCCAGCTTGTCTGAATAAACCATAAATACCAGTTAGTGCCTGACAGTTAAGCTCTCTGGTGTTCAGATTCTGCTATGAGAAGTGGAGTCTTTTTTTGAAAAACACAGATTACAGTAGGGAAAAAATGCAGACATGTCCAAATACCATGACAGGATAAATATATCTGAGGAATCTGCCTGAAATCAAAACATCTGTCCTCATTTAAGGGATATTATGAACTTGAACTATAGTCCCTTAAAAATAAAATGAGCTGAAAGCCTTTCAAGGTTTTTTTTATGCCAGTGAATTCTCTCCAGCTATTTTTCTTTTTGAAATAACACTTTAAAGTGTTTTATGTTTGCTCTTTTTATTGCTATGAGAAAAATCCAAATAAGCAGGGGAAGATTACTAGCTTACTCCACAACTTCAGAGCTAGGTAGAGGACAATGTAAATTATTATAAATCTTTTAATCTTTTCTCACTTGTAAATTATCTTAAGCTTTATTTGCTTTATTGTAGAAGTGTTTCTTGCAAGTGCTTTACTTTTAAAGCAATACTTCTGTAATCTGTAGGAAAGGTTAGGCTTATAGCAAAACATAATTATATTTTATCAGATATAATTGGAAAAATAAACAATCTTGCAGGCTTACACTCCTTGTATTTGGTGTGATTTCATCTAATAAAACATATTACCTCTCCTTCCAAACTCTCTTTTCCAGCACAGATTTTCTCAGCTGGATTTCCTGCAGAACTGAAATAACAAATTACAAAGTTGCAGCTTTTGCACGCAGACTTAGAATATTTGTATGTGATTGTTCATGAATTATTGAGACATTGCAACTCTCAGAACAAACTGATATTGCATATCCATTATAGAACCAGTAAATGAACTCAGATTAGTATGATGTGCTGAGAATTTTCTTTCTTTTTAAAAAAGTTATTATTGTGATTTCAGCAAGACTATTGTATTCTAGTAACTGAGGTGATATCCTGATGAACACATTTACAGGGAGCTTTAGATGCATAAATTTGGTTTACATGTCCTATTGGTATCCTTTGGTGTGGTTCTGTTTGCCAGTGGATTGTATTGACTCAATCCCCGCTAAATAGGATTCTTACCATTTTATGAGATTTGTGCATGTGTTACCCTGCTTGACAAAGAGGCAGCAAAGGGCTGGGGTAGATGAAATTCTATGCTTAGGGCCAAGTAAGACAGCTAGATGAAGCAGGTCTTTAATTCAATTCTCCAGCATCTCATTGGTGGTTTTTACTGGACATTTTTCCCCTTGAAGAAGCACAGAATGATAGAATGGCTTGGGTTGGAAGGGACATTCCAGATCATCTTGTTCCAACCCACTGCCATGGGCAGCCTTCCACTAGAGCAGGGTGCTCAGAGCCCCATCCAGCCTGGCCTTGAACACTGCCAGACATCCCCAGATTCCCTGGGAAACCTCTCCCAGTGCCTCATCACCCTCTGGAAGTGAACTCTTCTGAAAGAGAGAAATCAACTGGGTAAACCAAGGAGGAGAAGGCTGGAGATAAAAATAATGTTGCACTCTTCCCAGTTTACAGTTCTGTTAACCAGCTTAGTCTGCTAATCCATTTTTTAGTGTTGGGTGATGTGAAAGTATCTTGCAGGAAAATGTTCTGGAGTGGATTGAATTGACACTTACCCAGAAGAGTTTTTGATCTACGGCTCTTAATGCCCTTTTCAAAGGCAACATCATGGACTTAGCTTTTCCAGCTGATGGAGGAGGGAGTGAGAAGAGCAAAAGAGGAAAGAGAAAATGAGAAAAAATAAAATCCTTAATAATAAAAAAAATCAGTAAATGTTTTGGGGAAAGTAACAATATAAATTTTTCATATTATTTCTTAAAGTATCTTCAGATCCTATTTAGGAGACCATCATTAGGAGGTCAGGTGTAGCAGGGAGGCACTAAGCAGGGAGCAATCTCACAAACAGACTCACTGGCACAGAGCTGTGTCATAGGATGACAAAAATAATATAAAAGCTTTTGAGGCTGTGAAGTCAAACATTCTGCAGTTAAAAACTGCCAGGAGTTGTGTTGTTTTCAGAATTTTGATTTGCCTTCTGTTGTATTTGACTGCAAGGCAGTCATTAATGACAGGAGCTCATTAGTGGCCAGAGAGGACAGTAGTCACTTAATGAGTCATTCTTCAATATTTCATTCTCTTTTTGACGCTTGATCTGGGTCTCCATGCCTTACTACTTACTGTAAACTTCTGCTGTGAAAGCAGAGTTACCAGTTTTGTTATGCATTTTTCAGTGATATACAACAGGGTAGGAGCTGAGAGCTTCACAATCAGAATTCAATGTATTTTGATAACATCCTCATAAATTAAGGAGAAAATAGCATTACAGCTAATTACATTACATTGCAGCTACATTTTTAGCCATAAAAGCACAAGATTAGAATTTAGGCTTTCAGCAAAACCCTGTACCCAGTTCATGGCCAGCCATGAAAAATGGGTTTTTAAGTGGCTAATTCAGTAGTCTGTGAGAAGGGTAAAAATAGAACCCAGTCTTTCTGAGCTGCATACAAATGCCTTAGCCTGGATCCACTTTTTTTCCTCCTGCAATCATAGCGTTCGCTGTCTGCAACAAATGAGCCAGGATTCTCTGGACAAGATCTGATTCATCACACAATCCTGACTCATCTCCACACCATGGTCCATTCTGTTACTGAGTTGCTATATACAGCTCTATGCCAACAAGCTAGATATGCTTCCCTAAGCATGATGGAAAAGTGGTAGAGGGAGGAAAAAGAAAAAAAGAAAAAAGAAAGATTAAAGAAAGACCATTCCTGTAAATATTTCTAGCAGGCCCAATGGTCCTGGTATTCCTCTGCCTCTACCCTGATGTGGTTTCAGTGTGCGTCTGTGCACGTGTAGGTTAAATGTATAAAAACCCCTTCATTTGAAAGATGGGTTAAAAACGGCTCATGAGGTGTGTTTAAGACAAGTGCTGAGATGGAGAGGAGGAATTCTGGTTGCCAAGAGGCTTAGGGGAATTTGCTGGTAGGAAAAGGAGGCCTCATTTAGCTCTGGAAGGAAGTCTTGCTGTTTCCCACCACTGGCCCAGATGGTTAATGGGATCCTGACCTGTGAAAGATAACAGGATGCTCCTCACCCTGAGAGATTAAGCACGGTTATTCATTGCACAAAAAGAGCAAGATAAAATCAGTTCTCATACTTTTCCTGATGGGTGATGGAGCTAAACCCCTTGAAGAAGTGATAACACATAGGGAAGGGATTGTTTTGCCTTTAAATTCCTATCAACGGCCTTCTCGTGGGTCTCCTTCAGCTTCTTGGTCTCTATATGTGAGTGTCTGGAAGCTGCTGAGTGCCTTTGCTGGGACTGTGTGTGGGTGATGAGTGCCTAAACAAGATAATTCCCTGTGGTTTTCTCATGTCTGTAGTCCTCTGGATTGTTGTGTTGTTTTCAGAACTTTGATTTTGCCTTCTGTTGTATTTGATTGCAAGGCAGTCATTAATGACAGGCACTCATAAGTGGCCAGAGAGGACAGTAGTCACTGAATGAGTCTCTTCCAAATGGCAGGAGAGCCTGCAACTGCTCGAGGCGCAGCAGACAGGGTAGGGTGGCACCATTAGTGTATGGCAGCTCTGCTGGGACAGGGACATCTTGCATGAGCGGCCAGGTGTGAGGTGTAACAACGGCCTGAGGTGGCAGCGGGGCCAGGTTTGGCTCTGCTGCACAGCCCTGCTCTGCTTGAGTGGCTGCAGCTGCTCCAGTGGGCATTGCAGACCTACCAACACAGCTTTGGTAGTGGAGAGAGTATTTCTGTTCCTTCTGCAGTGCAGGCAGACAGCATCGCCCTTCACATTACTCTTATACAGGAGAGGAGATTGAGCACTCAGTGCCAGCACTGAGAAAGAAGAAGTCAATCAAGTGTTTGATGGATTTTTGTGCATAAGGATGCAGCAGGCTCAGTGCCCTACACGTGCAGTAAATGCAAAGAGCCTCTGGGAGCAGAAAGTCACAGAACATTCGTGGGCCTGAACTCACAAGCTCCCATAAGTTTTTACAGAGCATTTTTGGACTGAGGCTGTCACAGGCTCATCACTTGACCCAAATTTGTACAGTTATTCATAGGAGCAGTGAGATACAGAGTTTCCCTGTTACAGTTTGGGGCTCTGCATCAAACTAGGAGGTGCACAAACATTTTAACAGAGCAGCCTTGTATTGCTTTTATTAAGATGGCAAATCTGTAAACTTTTATTCTCATAAACAGCTGAACCAATCCTTTAATAAACAAGCAAACAAAATACCCTTCAGGTCCTCAGCAGTCAGCCAGCACAGAAAATGTCATTCAAAGAGTTAAGGCTGAATTTGTAAAGTACTGATGACAAACCCAGTAATGAAAGTGTCAGAAGTCATGACATGCAGTCTCTTTCTTTTACAAGCTACTAATTCATGAGATCTTATACCTTGTATTTCTTGCAGCTATGTTCCTCAAATGAGCTTGGTGATGCAAAGGGTTAGTTTTAGGTGAGAGAACTGAAGCCTTTATGTTTTAAATTAGATAAATTGTTAATTAATGCTGCATAATTATTAATTAGTTCAAACAAGACTGAAAAAATGTGAAATAGGTGAACTAAGCTTATAGCAACAGTTTAGAACATGAAGGGATGCATCTTGCAGCATCTGGCCTTCCAGGCTGTTTTATTACAGAAGATAAGTAGAGATGTGTTAATTTCCACTTGAGCTATGTGCCCAGATCATACCTGTTCTCATTTCTGTAACCAAAAGGTGGCAGCATATTTTCTCCTTTCCCTCCATCCATACCAGCTCTAAGCTCCTGAATAACCTTACTTGCTCAGTTTGTCGGAATGCCAGGAAATCCAGAACAATCATGCTGACTCAGGAACAATGATGAGATCTTATGTAAAATCAACTGTTTATCACCTTTAAATAGAAGCAGGAATAGATCAAGGTCTGGTGATTTTATCCCGTTATTTCAATGACAGCCTGATTGACTTTTGGAAATGAGAAAAAGGGTTAAATTCCAGCTCAGTGGTGTAACTTCAGAAGGGACATCTACCTATAGAATATAACACTTTTATTATCATTTATGATTGTTAAAAAGCCTGAGGCAGATAATGTTGGTATCTGCCAGATACTATTGCTGTGTCAGACTTTAACTCAGTTTTGTTCCTACTTAAGCACTTCCTGCTTTGGTAAATACACAGAAGGCCAGTGGGCATCCAAAGGTGAGGCAAATACTTCATGTGGTGCAAATGCCAAGGTGAAAAGTACATGAATGTACCAGTTGAGTTTTGCTGCATGAAGGCATCAGTTCAGAGGCTTCTGGAAGGATGCCCAGAGACACCCATTTCCCATTTGGCTGGTGAAGTGATCTGGAGGTGGAGGAAAGCATTCTGAAACGCAAGCTGCTCTCAGATCTACAGGGGTGCTGTGTACTTGGCACAGTGCCCCAAGTCCTCAGGAAACACAGCTGCTACAGAGCGCTGCCGCAGGTGTCCCCAGAAACTCAAACATCCACATGCATGTCAGACTCATTCCTGCTCTCTGCGCTGGTTTCCCATGCTCAGACTCCCGGTCTCAGTCATTATTTATCTGCTGCTCTGTGGCCTGGCCTGAGAACTGTGAGTGATCCTCTCTGGGGTGTTGGGTGGAGTTAACAGTGCCTGAGGCACTGGGGAGCTTTTTACCATGAGGGTAAACAAAGCCCTTCAGCTTGAGAGGATTTAGAACTTCTGTCAGCCTCAGCTGAAGAACAGGTGTGCAGGAAGGATAAGAAAATTTCTGGTAATTACAGAAAACTTTAAGGTCACTTTCAATCTCCACCTCTCTAGATGCCCATAAAAGAAAATCCCATGAGTACAAGCCTCAGCAGCCATTCAGCCTGAGGCCAGAAGCTTTTCTGAAGTTATGACACATTTAGCTCATCAGGTTGCTGCAGCTGGCAAGTGTGGCTTGTGGTAAGCAGCAATCCCACTTGGCATTGTTCCTCCTGTCCTTGCTGTCCATGACTAGATGCTTTCATCTTATTGCAGGGGTTCTGTACTGTTGTCTGCTTATCACAAAAGTTTCATACCTTCTTGGTGTTTCTCATAGGCACCGCCTCAGAGCACTGACTCTTTCTTCTTCACAAAGCAGCCAACTGACTCCACTTCCCTTCTCAAGGGGCCACCTCACTCTTTTATAGCTTTCTTCTTTTCATTGCCTACAGCTGTGGCCTGTTAAAGTCAGGCCTGCTCCTAATCCTTAATAACTGGCCCAGCTGCAACTCCTTAGGGGTAAGATTACTTTCTACACTATCTTTATTTTCTTATATTCTATCTCCCTACAACTGGAGATCAGAGCTGGATGAAGGTTTCAGGAGAATGATGTGGAAGTTGGTGCTGATAAGCAAGATGCAGCTGCAGAGGGGGTTGTTAGGTGGCTGAGAACAAGGGCTCCTTTGTCTCAGTCAAAACTGCCAGTGTAGATGCATTTTGGGGAGTAGCTCACAGGCTGAGGACACAACTCTTGCAGAAGTTAAGGGTCACTCCTCCAAATGGAAGATGGTTTTTGGCCTGATGTCTCTGAGACAGAAACATCATCCATTTAACTAAGAAAGCTCTCCAAATGTCACATTCTCCCTCCTAAGAGTAGAAGAAGAATAACAATGCTTATATGAAAATTTGATGTGGTGTTAGCCCAGCACGTGAATGCCAAATACTAAAATAAACTTAGCAATGAGGCCATGTAGGAGCACATATGGAGGAGGATTTCCAGGCAGTAGTCTGGCTCTGTCATAAGTAGAGATACCTTTGAGGGAGGCTGGTGGATTTTGGTGTGGTTGTTGTATCCAGGTGCTCCTCAGCAGAACAGCACTGGGTGGGTGGTTTGTTGTGCAGTAATTCTTGTTGTTGGCTGCTGTGTGACAGCTGCTCCTGGCTGGACAGTGCCTGGAACTTGCCTTCCTATTTAATTTATTCTCAGTTCAGCCACCTTTACACAATGTCAGCAATGGCTCTGGAAAGAGATGATAACCAATAAAAAATGGCACACATGGCAGGGAGGTAGGAATTAAATCCTCTCTAAGGTCCCTTCCAGCCCAGCCCATTCTGTGATTCTGTGGTGAGCCCCAGCTACTGCAAGTCTGTTACTCAGATGAAGGATGCCTCTCACCAGTCACACTTGGGTTTATGTCTATCATCAGAAAAAGGATAGTATCATTAATATTCTTGTATGTACTTAGAAATGCGCAGGTGGGAAAATCCCCTGTGAATTGTCTTACATTTTACATGCTGTCAGCTAGGTGATATGTTAATAAAATTCATCCATGCCAATATGAGCAGATTTCAAAGCTGCTTGTCCATTGCTCCCACCTCTTGTTGAACAGCTGGTCTCTAGAAAGAGAGGAATTATTTCTGTTTGGAGGTTTCAAAATCTGCTTGAAAGATAAAGAACAGAGTGCACCTCATTGTGTTCTTGCTCTGTCCCTCTTTGTTAGCACAGCTGGAAAATTGTCTGTATGACTGTAAATCTCAGTCCTTTTTAGACCTGGAATAGACATTCAGCCCAGGTTCTATTTTGAATGGGAATCTATTTTCCTCTATCCTGTATTTTAAAAACATCTGTAGTTCACAGCTATGATCAAAACTGAAAAGTCTGCATGTCTAATGGAAATGTCAACATAGTATGGTGTGACGGGAACAGTGTCCAAACATTTTCTAATGGCTTTTATTTTTGCTGGTGCAATAAAGGTATTTTTTAACATTTGTCTGTCTCAGAAAATGGGGTCTTAAAATGGTATTTTCTTTATTCTGGAAAGTTACCATTTCTGCTACCTTTATACCCTTCTCTTTTTCTGCAATGACATTTGCAATTTAACACTGGTTAGAAGAGCCATAATTCATGGGTTGAGAAACATCCCCTACAACAATATTCAGCTTCTTTTCCACCTAGATAGAAAATGCTAGCAAAAAAAGTGCAGCCTGCATCAAATTTAAATAGCTGATCTCAAGGTAAAAGGTGACTCATGCCATAATCAATCTTCAAAGGCCATTCTTGTGGAAAAGGTGACAGTTTAATCCTCTGGTAATTTCAGTGTTTGGAAAGTAGCAATTTTCAACTCCATCTTGGAAGAAATTAATTGCCAATTAGGGCATTCTATAACATGAAGACGGGATGTCTAAGTAGAGTATGTCTGTCTGCTCTCCAATATACTTTTTAATTTATATCTAGACCTGATCTATAAAAATCCACTTGTTTTGGTAGTAGCTATTAGTTAATGAGAAGCAGCAGGCTTTTCAAATAATCTGACTCCTGACTGTGCTTAACTACAGCCTTTAAAAAACATACATCTAACATTTTCTCTAATTAATAAAATAGTTGACTAAGTATAAACAGTCCAACTAATAAAATAATGGATAGCAAAACAGCAAATATTTTCTTCTCTCTCAGAATTTTAAAATTCCAGAATATGCACATGCATTACTTTTTTTTTTCTTTTTCTTTTTTTTCTTTTTAGGAGACCTGGACCAGCAAAGCAGCTTGCCAGGTTGTCCCAGATTGCAAGGCAAGATGTATTCTATTTGCCATCTCTATGGCAGTTGTCTTCCGTTCAGTGAGCAATTTCCCTTATCTTTTCCACAACAAATCCTCTCTCAGGGGAGACATCTGCTGATAACAGGCCATTGAATGTCACTGCATGGCTGATAAGAATACAGCATCCCGTTGGGAGATGTGAGCCCAGAGGGAGGAGCTGAGCATTCCTACCTGGATATAATCTTGGGGTTCTGGAGCACCAGCATGGCTTCTCCACTGATGTCCTAGAGGAACAGCTCCTCTTCCACTGGATCTTCAGAGGAAGATTGCACCTTTCTACAGGGTCCCTGCTCCAGCAGAACCACCCCTGACACTCCAGGAGGGCTGCAGCCACATTTCCAATTGGATGCTACCAACACCCTGACCCACAGGGTGTCAGGTTGTGTTCTGACTCTGTCAGTGTTGTTTTGGTTTATGCAATGTTTATTTTATCTTTTTATTTTCTTCCCTAATAAAGAACTGTTATTCCTGCTCCCATATTTTTGCCTGAGAGCCCCTTAATTTAAAATTTATAGCAATTTGGAGGGAGGGGGTTTACATTTTCCATTTCAGGGGAGGCTCCTGCCTTCCTTAGCACACCCCTGTCTTTCCAAACCAAGACACAGGTCTGAGTGAGGGGAATGAGGATAAGGAGGGATGTACTGCTGGTCTGGAACTGAATAATTGTTCTCTCCTCAGAAAGGAAAGCTGTCTGGAACCAGGCAATCCTGCCTCCCAAGGAAGCAAGGTCCCACAGCTGGTTGGCTGATGGGAGGATCTTTGCCTCTCTGGAAAGCAGCATCTCTTGCTGAGCTCAGAACTCAGTTTAAGCCAGGAGCTGACAGCCTCACAAATGCCTCTGTAAGGGCTGTGGCTCCTGGCCCTGCTGCAGCCCAGCAGCTCTCTTGGCTGCCATGGGTGTCCCACACCACCAATCTGTCTTCTAAACCACACATAAAGCCCCTCCAGTAGCATCAGTGCAACAGGGCAGTGAATCAAATTGTGCACATCAAGGGAAAAATGTTAAATACTTCTAGCTTTAAAACTGCCAAACAGATGTTCTTTGTTTTTGACTCAAAACCATTCAAGTTTAAATACAAAAGCAGCTGAGCCAAGTGGGAGCATTTCAGGCTCAAAAAACGCACTGGAACCAACAGGGAATGGTAGGCTTGTTTTGTTCTCACACCAGTACATAAATTCTCTTTCAAGAGCTTTCTCTGAATTAATTTCTGTTCCAGGACAGTGTATTAAAAAAAAAAAAAAGTAGCAATTGGAGAGGTTAAGTGAGGATCACAATAAAAGTTGTAATTCAGCTTTAACAGCCCAGGATGCTGCAGCCACATTTGTCTGCCTAGTGCATGCTCTTTAAAACACTCTATAAAGCCTTGGTACCTCTTTGTCAAAAAGATACTTTATCTAACATTACCAGAAAACCTTTCTTTGCCTCAAACTATATTGTAAAGATGATACAAATCCATGAGATTTATTTTCTTTTTTTATCTTGAGAAACTATTTATTTTGAATTGCTTATTAAAAAATCTCCTCATATGACAGCCCCATTCCCTGGATGTGAACCCAGTGCCCCACAGTGATTCAGGGTCAGTAACTCTGGAGAGGTGCCCCATTAGCAACATCAGCCTATCACAAGGGCACTGTTAGCACAGGCATTGCAGGAATTTATGCTTTGAAAAATTGAGTCTTTTAACTCTCAAATAATCTCCTTTTCTTCCTCCTGATGCAATTTCCAGAACATAGTGGGAAATAGAGATACCTGTTTTCTGAGGAGAGGATGCTGCTCTCAGGGATAAAAATGCAGATGCTGACCCAGAGAAGATTCCTTGGCAAGAGAAAAATATTTATTCAACCAAGAGCTCTCCCGTGCTCCTTCCATTATTGGGATGTGGACATGAGAATTAGCTTGTGCATTATCACAAACTCAAGCAGCACCTAAAATAATGTGGAAGGGTACTGTGGACTGCTCACATTCCTGGGGACAGAATGGTCTTCCCTGTTTCAGACTCCTCACCCAGAAGAAATGAAGAGAAATAGCCAGGTGGTTACTGCCTTGTCTTTCCCATATCCCTAAAGTCAAATGGTAAGTTTTGGAAAAGGCAAGACGGGATTCAGTGTGAAGAAGATGGAGAACCCCTAGAGAGGGCCTTTCCAGCACTTGTGCAGCCTTCTGTTCACCTTGGAGCCAGCTGTTATGTTTTGGGAGATGGATTGGGCAGCTTCTTCTCTCAGCCCTCCCCTGCCTATAACATTCTTCTTTTTAAAAATGCATGTTTGTGTCTTGCTGTACCCAAATAGCTGATAAACACTGACTCAGCAGTGGCCAGCACCCAAACTGAATTACTGACTGACCTCAGGGAACCTGTGCCACACACCAGCTCAGTGTTTTGAGAGGTTCCCAGGTGTGTTTGGAGTTCTCAGGGTGGTTGTGTGACTTTTAAGAACAGGAGTCTGCCTTTGTACATTCACCTCAGTCTTTGCAGCCAGTTTGGCTGTAGCTGTGTTTGAGCAGCGAGGCAGCCAAGCTGATGGTGCAGGTGGGACAGGGGAGAGGTCATTCAGTGACAGACATGCCAGTGCCCTTTGCAATGCACTCTGTGATCCCTTGTGCCAGACTTAAGGGGATAAGCAGCCAGTGTTCTTCTTCCAGCCACCTTTCTACAGAACAGTAGCATTTTGGCAGAGGGATAAGGCAGGGGAGATGTGCAGAAGCAACTATTTCTTTGGAAGGTTGCTAAAATGCACTCAGAGAGCTGAGTGCCCAAACATGGGTCAGTGTTCAATCACTGCAGCTGAGCACTAGAGAATAACAGAGGCTGAGAGACAAAAGATGTCAAATGAGGACAAAGAACTAAAAGCTAGAGAGAATGCAGAAGTTATCTAAGAAACAAGAGCAGTATATAAAAGGAGACAGAGGGTAAGTGTGGTATTTTCAGGGTCCCCCAGATGGAGGAGGAATGGAGAATATGACTCCATGTTCTTAGAAGGCTAATACTATACTATACTATACTATACTATACTATACTATACTATACTATACTATACTATACTATACTATACTATGGATACTTACAGAAAGCTTAACAAGATACCAATGAAAAACTCATGACTCTCCAGAGCCTCAACACAGCTGGACTGTGTTTGGTCATTAAGTCAAAACAATTCACATGAAACCAATAAAACAATGACCAGTTGGTCAACAATGTCCAAACCACATTCCAAAGCAGAAAAAAACAGGAGAAGTGAATCAGATAATTATTGTTTTCATTTTTCTCTGAGGCTTCTCAGCTTCCCAGGAGAAGAAATCCTGGCAAAGGGATTTTTCAGAAAATAAAGGTAAGAAAAGAAGACACTGTTTTCCTTTTCTCTCAACTGCCACACTGTCCTGTGCACATCTTTGAGCACCTGGTAAAATATCTTCTGTGAGTTCTCTTCCTCCTCACCTTGAAATTTGGCTGCACTGTAAATCACCTATTCCTGATTTTGAGCTTAAGCACTGTTTCAAACTATTAAAATTGTATAAGCTCCTGTCCAGCTCCCACGCAGGCAGTGCTGAATTTTGGAAGAGGTGTTTGGCCGCTTTGGCAGCAGACTCACCTATCAGACAGAGCTGCTTACAGTGTCCTGACAGCCCTGGGTTCTACCACAACAGTGAAAATCCCCTTTCTCTTGATTTGCCAAGGTCTAAATTTCTAAAAGCAGTAATCCACAGAAATCACGGTAATGGGACATGACAAAGTGAGCAAGACTTTGTAGTTCCTGGGATCACAGAATCAAGGGTTTGAAAGGTACCTTTAAAGGGCAAAACCCCTGCAATCAGCAGGGACATTTCCTCTAGATCAGTGTGCTCAGAGCTCTGTCCAACCTGACCTTGAATGTTTCCAGGGATGAGGCATCTAACACCTCTCTGGATAACTTTTTCCAGTGTTTCACCATCCACATAGAAATTTTTCTTCCTTATATCTGAGTGAAATCTACCCTTTTTTAGTTTCAAACCATTACCCCTTGTCCTATCACAACAGGCCCTGCTAAAAAGTTTGTCCACCTCTTTCTTGTAAGCCCTCTTTATATACTGAAATGCCATCTGTTTTAGAGTTTTTTAATACACCTCTCACCATAGCATATTTGTTTGTTTTCCTTCTGCATCCTCAACTCCTTAAGACACACTTTTTTTTTTCCCATGGTAGGGACTTTTGTTGCTTTTTAAGTGAGCAGATGCAAAGATGAGAAATTCAAGAGAAGAAGAAACATTTTAGTGGAAAATTTCAGCATTTCAACCTCCCAGGAGGTTGCCAAGTATTGAAAGGCTTTTATTGAGAGGAAGATTTTGCAGCATTTTCTAATTCTGGTCAGACTCTGCATTCACCATATTTCTTCTGAAGCTACTCGTGCAGACAAATGTCCTGAACAAGATTGATTTGTCCTCCGCTGTCTTAAAGTACATTCTGCATAATCTCAGAGCTGCAGGATTGTGTTCTGTAAGATGAGTTTGATGCTGCTGGGGCATGAGATATTTAAGTGCCACTCATTTTGCATACACCCATGTGGGTTACAACACCTGCCGTGAAACCCAATATTAACAAAACTGAGAGCATGAGAAGGCTGAGATGCTTCCCTGGGTGATAGGAATGAAAGGACACATTGCTTAGAAACTCAGACTGCATGTCAGAGCACAGGAGGGCATCAGCTGCTGTGTGGGACGTGCCCTGCAGGACATTTGGACAGCGCTGGGAGTGCTTACACAGGTTGGCAGTAGTTGCTACTACAAGCTGTAGTTTAGTAAACAAAATTGACATAGGATTATTTATAATCTCAACATAATCTGTTGTTTTGAGGGCTGTAAACCTACTTTTTTTTTGCCAACAGTTAGAATTTGTCCCAAAGTTGCCCTAAACCAGGACAGAAACTGAGTTCTCCGAGGAACAAGCAACCCATCCTGCCCTGGTGGTCACTGTGTATCCCTCCAGAATGACAGCCAGATGAGACTGAGGATTTGGGGATTGTAATCTGTTATTGGGTGTGTGTTAGAACTTGATCCCTGCTTAGATCAAGTTCTGGACCTCCTACGGATGGGGATCTCTCCCAGCCCTGATCACTGGTTCTTGACTCAGTCACTTAGACTCCAACTAGCCATGCTTTTAACAGTGGTGGTTCTGGTCTGTTTTCCTGGATTTCAGGCAAGATTATGGCCACTATAGTGATACTTATGAAATTTTATTGCTTATTTGCCTTTAGACTCAGTCTGAAAACATCCCAGGATTACAAATGAGGAATTAATTTACAAGGTATTTTAAAGGCAGACATGAGTAAGCTTTCAGCTGAAAACTGTGCAGTCACAGCTTGTGCAACATCAGGATAGTACTGCACTATTCAGCTTGCAATTTCTAGCACTGTCATTCTAGAAAGGAGAAAAAATACACAAAGGAGAAGCTACATCCATCAGTTTGCAAATACCTTGTAAACATGAATTCAAGTTAGAGATACAGTTTTCAAACACAAATGTGTGAATGTACATTCATCTTTAAGCTATTAAATCATAGAGATTATAATGTCAAAATTATTGATTCTCAATGAGATCCAAGTATTGATGTCATAAAAATCATGCTGAATTAGTCTCCTGGCTGCAAAGGAGCTGATTCATAAAGCAGAGAATGGATCTGGAGGCCTCTGAATCTGGGTCTTCTGATTCTTGTAGTTTGAGAGCCCTGATGCAGACTTTGGATAATAATAATTTTTTTCTTTTGGAAGGAAAAAGAGGTAATCAATAAACTTCCAATTTTAGCAATCTCTCTTTAGTTTCCTCAATTGCTCTTTCTCCAAGCAGCCTTTGCAAGGAAACTGGCACTGTTTGTCAGCTGAGAGATCTCTCCAGTGCTAGAAGAGGCCCCTGGACTCTGAAGTCTGGTTCCAGACTGGGAAGTTTGGGAATTAAGACATTTGTTCCCCTCTAGTCCAAAACCAATTCAAGTGCCTGCATGTTTAATTGCTGTAGAGTACTCAAGGCATCCCTGTGGAATCTGCAAACAAGTCAAAGTTGCAACTTTTATGTACCCTGAAATAGCTCCAGCACAGCTTTATTCCCCAGAGCTGTGTGTGCAGCAGGGTGCGCAGGGAGAGTGCAAGCCAAGGATGTCTCAGTTAATGATTACCCTTCCTGAATATTGCCATGGGAGTTTTAGATGTTTCTCAGCTCCCAGAGAGATGCAGGAGGAGAAGACCCAATTTAGCATCTCATCCAAAAAGCAGTAAGTAGTTCTAACAGTGCAGGTCTCCCTAAAATCTGTGTGGAAAAGTCAGACTTGGAAGTGAGCCCAGCCTTAGGGTTGTGCTGAAACTCAAGATTTTTGGATCCCAGAATGACTTCAGGCAATCCATACTCTGACAGATAGAGACTGTGGGATTTGGATTTAGTGACAGGGAAATTGTTCCTAAAATTATTGATGGGGAAAATGGAAGGAGGAACAATTACAATTATTTGCTGCTACCAAGATAGGCAAGACCTGTTCAGGGAACAAAGGCAGGTGTCACTTCTTTATTTGGTCACTCTGACACATCCAGAGAGCTTTACATTGGAAGGAAAAGAATCAGAGGCTTGCTCTGTGAATAGCTCACATATCAGAGCGTGGGAGAATGAGACCAGCTTTAGGTAGTTTGACTTTATTTTACATCACATGTGCCTGGAGTCCTCTGTCAACACTCCAGCCCTGTGGTGCTGCCCCACCAAGAGCAAACACAGCCCCTGCCCTGGAGATGTCACAGCCCAGGCTGGCAGGGGTGACAGGAGTGACAGCCAGAGGTGTGGGGCAGAGACATACTGGTGTGACAAACACTTTTGCATGGCATCCACAGCCCCAGCCAGATTCATCCCCAGGCTCTTCTTTGTGGATTCGTGGCAGAGGTAAAGCATCAAAGTGTGGTTGATAGAAGACAGGATGGTACCTTGTGGGGAGATTTTTGCCATGATTTAGAGGGCAGGCTATGAGAAAACATAAAAGTGTCTCCAGGAGAAATGACAGAAACTGTTTTCTTTAGTGAGGGAGAAAGTTTTCTGTAGTGACAGGATATTAGATTTAAGAGCCAAGGAGAAACCAAGCAGTGAAGAGGCTTAGAGGTAAAGGCTCCAGCTTTTCTTCCAATCCCACAGAAATATTTATAGTATCAAGACATGTGCTATCAAGATGAAAAAATGAAATCTCAGTAACAGTGCTTTGATGTTTCCTAGCTGGTGGGGATTTTGAAAAAAAAAATCCATTGTGTTAGACTTCATTATAGAAAAGAAGCTATAAATTCTCTGTGCTTTCCTCATGCATGCTCCCCAAGGGCAGCTGGGGAGTCAGGTTGTTCCAGCTTTCACACAAATGTCACTTTTCACACTCAGCCCATGGTGCCTCATGAGCACCACTGCAGCTTTGGCCACAGTGAAATCACCTCTGTGGGTGCAGTGCAGGTGCTGTATGGTTCCAGTCCTGCTCTGTACTTCCAATTTTCAGTGATCCTTGGGCTAGCATCTCTGTGACCTGTGCTTTGTGCATCAGAAATATAAGAGAAGGAAAGGTTTTGTTATAATGTTCTGTTGTGGTTGTGCCTCATAACTTTAACATGAGAGCTGTTCCTGCTCTGCAATTCCATGAACAGACTATGCAATGTATTTTTACTGTGTTAAGCTTAGTTTTAAAAAACAAATAATTCTGAATCTGAAAACCAGAAATTATCAAAATTTGAAAATTGTCAAAATAATATTTTAAAAAATATTTTCCAAATAAAAATATCAAAGTTTTCAAAAATTCAAAATTTTTCAGTGTGTCCTAGCAGCCAGGAGAGCCAACCGTGTTCTGGGGGCATCAGGCCCAGCATCTCCAGCCAGGCAAGGGAGGGATTGTCTTGCTCTGCTCTGGGGTGGCCTCACCTCGAGTGCTGGGGCAGCTTTGGGTACCACAGAGTAAGAAAGACTTGAAACTATAAGAGAATGTCCAAAGAAGGCCATGAGGATGGCGAGGGTCTGGAGGGGCCATACAGGGAGCGGGTGAGGGCACTTGGTCTGTTCAGCCTGGAGAAGAGGAGCCTGAGGGGATATTGCCATTATAATGTAAGAGTTCTATTGTCATTACATTGCAAGGGTTCCACATTGCCAGAGTTTTGTATTTCCTTGATGTTTCTCGTAGGCAGCTCCTCCAGGCACTGACTCTTCCTTGCCCTCACAGCAGCCACTGACTCCAGTTCCCCCAACCAACCAATCCACTCTTTTATAACACTCTTCTGACTGGCTACAGGTGTGGCCTGTTAACATCAGGCCTGCTCCTAATCTTTAGTAATTGGCTCAGCTGCAGCTCTTTAGGGGATAAGATTACTTTCTATACTACCTTTATTTACTTACGTTCTATCCCTCTGCAAGGGGAGACCTCGGTTCAGTTACAAATTCCTCCTGAGGGGAAGGGAGGGACAGACACTGATCCCTGCTCTGTGGTGACAGTGACAGGAATGAGGGAAGGGCCTGAAGTTGTATCAGGGGTGTTCAGGTTGGATATTAGGGAAAGGTTTTGCCCCAGAGGGTGGCTGGGCCCTGCCCAGGCTCCCCAGGGCAGCGGTCACAGCAGCAGCCCGGCAGAGCTCAAGGGGTGTTTGGACAATGCTCTGGGGCACAGGGGGTGGCTCCTGGGCATGGGGCTGTGCAGGGCCCGGAGTTTGACTTTGATGACCATTGTGGGTCCCTTTCAACTCAGGACATTCTATGAAAAATGTGCTGAAATGGAATGTCTGCTTCCTATATGGAAGACCTCCTCCTTGGTGAACTGATATTTTCCACTTGAGAAAATTTTAGCTTCAGTGAAGAGAAAAACTGGTGCTTAACAGAGTGCAGAGTGGAGAGAAGTGAATAAAGAGGAAATGTTTTTAAAACACTGAAATGGAAGTTGTTCCTTGAAGGATAAATAGATCTAAGATAAGGCTAAATAAGAGACATTGCAATATTTGGTATGGGATGCTAAGAGCAAGTAATTTAGCATCTGAATGGCAGAAACAGATTTTAGAAGTTTGTTTAGTGGAATTGGAAGCCCACTGCATGGGTCTAGAAGAGAGATCAGTGATAACACCCAAGGTACCAGGACTGGCTGCTTGGTTTTACTGTTGTGATAGAGAAAGCACAGGATTCAGAACAGATTTACTAGGAATGATCAGGCTAACAAAAGGCATATATAGAGAGGGGGGGCAGGTAGTGGGGGTGTGTGTGTCTATAGGAATATCTAAGTTATTTATTAGGAAGACAGGCCAAGGTATGAGATTAGAGGACTGAGAGTGATCATGAATTAAGTTTTGCATTTGTAATTTATGTACAGGCAGATACTAAATCAGACCAAAAGGTTATCTCTGCAATGCTAAATCTTGTTTTCCCAAAAGAACAGTCTCTAAAATTTATTTTCCCCTGATTTCTGTTTTTGTGATGTATAAGGATGGCAGTACTATAATTAATCCCCTCTTGACTCCCCTCAACATCTCATGGATGTTGTAACTTCACACAGCAGCATAGTTACACACTGAACAAGCTGAGATTTTAGCTTTTTACTTACTTACCAGAATTAATGAAAGCAAACCATTCCTCTTGGGCCATACAGGAGAGACAGGTTATATAGAGCAAGTTGAAAAGAAAAATGTTAGCTAGCAATTCAGTCATAATTCTGGGAAGGAGTTTCTGCTTGTGAAAAACAAGGTTGTGTGCCTGACCTTGCTGGGCACAGAATGCCCCCAACTTTCACCATGAAATCATTGAAGGTTGAGTCTCCTCTGAACCAGGTAAAGCAAGTCCCTTTGAAGGTCTGTGTGTGCTCCTCAGTGCTGCGCCTGCCCTCAGCTGGGCTCATGCTCTCTGAAACAAGCACTGCTAGTGTCTAATTTGTGATGGAAAATGTGGTTTTTGGGAGGTGATGTAACCCCTGAACTTAGCTTTGGCTTGACAAAATCACTTTTATCATCTTCATTCCATTGTATCATTGCGTGCAGAACAAGTGCAGTCAGTGTTGTCCTGGAGTGCAGCTCACAGGGCTCTGAAAGGGGGATAGAAAAGAGGGGTTCTGATTTTGGGCTCAAGCTCCCTCTCAGAGTTTTGGTGGCTGCAGCTGCTCCTGGCAGCTCTGGGACTGGAATCACAGAATAGCTGGGAAAGCAGGCACGAGTGCTAATGCCCCCTGTAAGTCAGAACCATTCAAACGGCAGGCGGTGCACTGAGCAATTCCTCAGTGCAACCCCTGCTCTGTCCTCATCTCCCAAAAAGCAGCTGTAGATTGTTGTGGTGATTTTCAAGCTCTGGGGAAGTAAGTTGCTTGAACCAGGTGCCCCATCCAGCTGCTTAGACTGCAGGAAAACCACTCAGCAGACTTCAAGAGAGATTAATCAAATGGCCTGGCTTTAAAAACCTTACCCAGGGCAGGTGAGTCCCTGCTGGACCTTGCACTTCAGAGCAGAATCATCCTTCCCCAGACCTAGGCTACACAGCCTGTGCCTCTTTAAATCTGCGCTGCGTGCTGCAGTGCTCTGCATTGTTGCCATGGCAGAAATCTCCCCATAGTAATAACCTCTTTCAGAGAAGGTTAAAAAGAGACAGTGCACATGCTCAGAAATGCTGCACTTGTTCTCTTAGCAGTTTGCAGCGGCCATTTCAAAGAAACCATCACAAAGACAAGAGAAAGATCAGGTACTGATATTTTTTCCTTTGTTAAAGGGGGTGAATTTTCTTTTTCATAGAAGTCCGTGCACAGATCTGTCTCTGTTCCCAGCTGCACTGCAGGGAGAGACCACCCTTGTAAGCCTGTCATGATTACTCCTTGCAAATTCCCATGCAATAACTAAGAGGCAGGAGTCAGGTGTGATTTAAGATGATTGCTGCACTAGAGGAGCAGTTCTTCTGCAGTGGGGCTCACATACAAAGCTGAGCTGACTCTGGGGTGGGTGATGGCTAAGGTGCCCCAAAAAAGTTTACCAGTGTGTCTGTTTTGTTTTGTTGAACCTTTGTAGCACTCGTAGTCAACTCTGAAAATAGCCTCTGCTCCTGCTGACCAGGAGGCTGCTTCATCAGGTGCTTAGGTGCTTCCAAAAGAGGCTGGTGTTGTCCTAATTTACTATTTCTTGGAGACACTCTGCTGCATCCTATTGCAAAGACTGCTATTTTTGATTGTACTTGTTTTTATTGCAGATCACCATTAATTAAAACAGAAAACCCAAACCACTTGGAGTGATTTAATCCCTTTATTTTAGGGATTGTAGGGATTAAAAAAAAAAAAGGATCACATCAGATCTAAACAAGGGGTGGGACAGGAAACCCAATATGAGGGTATAGAAATTATATTACCCTATCTTTTTGTTGCCATGGATTCAAGTACATCTGTGACTCTACTTGTACAGGTTTGTCTCTTGCTTCTGAACCATTCCCTGCTCCTGTGTTTAGGTTGGGTGCACAGGCAGGGGATGTGTACAGTGCTGCTCCTGCCCTGGCTGAATTGCTGTTTGCACATGCTGCAAGTGTTCGTGCAGAGTTTGCAGCTCCACTTTATCTGTGTCTGTAAAGGTGGATTGCACATATTGAAGTGCAGTCTTGTTCTGTTCTGTGTTTGTGGCAAAATGGGGAAAACCCTTCCCTTCCCTGCCTCCCTCTACTGCCTTTCTAAATGTGAAATACAATCTGTTCTGGGGAGTGCTGTACTCTTGCATTCAGTACATGCAGATCTAATGCTCTTATGCAACATCTTGTGCTCAATAAGCACCAACAGAAAGAGGCAGAATGTTGTCCTGCTTTCCCACAGTTAGCTGAACAGATTTTTTATGTGGGTTTTATTGTATTGCTATAACTTAGCCTTATTTAATCTGTCTTTCTTCCATGTTGATATATAGGAATGAAAGGTAAACTTGGCTGAGCTAAGGATCTCCCTTGGATTGGGATCTCTAACAAGCAGCTGCAACTTGAGCCAGTTCCTTTTGCTCTGAACAGTTTACCTGTTGGGTCAAGAAAATACTTAATTGAAACTTATTAAAAATCTTGCCTCTGTGTGAAGGGAAACTGCTGCTGGACCAGGTTGTACCCAGGTCTGGGCATGGTGGGGCCTGGCAGGAGCAAATGGATGGCTGCAAATAATGGCCTGAAGCCCAGATTAGGAGGGGAAACAGAAGGTCAAAGAGTTTTGATGCATTTACCATTAGAAATTCTACCTTTGAATTTGTGGAGGTTTAACAAAAGTATTTCCTTCAAATACTTTCATAAAGGAATTTTTATAATTAGCATGCTGTGTAATGCTAGTGGTTACCTTTAGTTATTTCACTTGTGAAAAGATGATGCAGTAAAGGAAGCCAGAGGCCAAAGACCTTGTTTCCAGGTTCTGTTTCAGCCAGCTCTGTAATCCCTGAAGTTTTGATCTCAAAGTATAACAGTGAACCAGCTCCCCAGATTCATGTCTGTGACTGTGTAGTTAGAAAAAAGTCACAGACCAGGCAAACCATCCTGGCCTTCAAATGAAACCAAGGACACTCCAGGGACTTCTTATCTAGCGTAGGGATGTTCTCTCAGTGTTGAGTTTTATGTACACTCTGGAAAGGTACAGAGACCTTTTCTCCCTGCTCTAGATCTTCTGGTATTTTGTCTTCTTTCAGAGGAAGACTGACAAATCTTTAGCCATCAGGGACATTAACTTTGTGACAAAACCCTTGTGTGTCTGTAGTGTTCCTCACTAACTTGTTTATGTCTCTTGACCAGCAGAGAAGCACCCATTCCCAAGATGCTGGCACCCTGCCTTCTGAGGAGAGCCATCCTTACAGTTCCTTTGGTATTTTTGGTGGCACTACTTGTCTCAGAGCCTGTCAGAGCTGACCAGGAAGCAGGAACAGCCATCCCAGCTGAAAGTAAGTACCACCCTGCAGTCCTCTCCTGCAGCCCCTGCTGCAGTCCTCATGTTGCTGGACTCTGAAGTTTGCCCAAATAATTCAAACTATTTTGGATATGTCTTGCCTACATTGTTTTAAAACCACAGCCTGATAATCTACCAGTGTTGTTTTGCTCCTGCATCCAGAGCTCTTCACTCTCTTATCTTTGTCTCTTGCTTTTTGCTGAAACCTGCCACTGTTCTGCACCCTTTTTGTCCATTGTGTTACCCTTTCTATGCCAGAATCACCATGTTTGCTTTTCAGAGACACCACTGAGACTTGCTCTTTTTCAGCTGACATTGTCTGTTCATTAGATTTTGTTCTTGAGAATGTTTGCTGTTTTAAAGTCATGAATTTTTATTAAATTCACAGTGAAGATGCCAAGAAAGCATTTTGTCAACACCTAGTCTTGGGGCCTTCGACCACCTAATTCTCCTTTGCTGATCTGTGTTGAGTTTATTTTACTTTATAAACATAATGACAGGTCCTTCCATCAAGTTGTTGATGTGAAAAACTGCTGTCCTCTCCTTTTGTCCAGTGTAAATACAGTAGCACTGAAGTTGGGTACAGCAGTGATGGAGCAGGTCTTTAATACTGTTTATATATATATATGTGTGTATATGTACATATATATGTGTATATATATATATATGTTTGGGAGGGGTTTTTTTGTGTTTTTTTTCTGTCTGTCTGTCTTTGCTGTCTGTTAGGGCACAGATCTGTGTTATGTGGTGAACAAGGCAAAGCAAGCCTTGTGCCCTTCAGTCTGAGTGTCTCAATCTGGGAATGTTCTCTTAAACACTCCAATAAATCCAAATTGCAGCAGTTCTGCTTACCAGCAATGCCTGCTGATAACAGGGCATTTGTTTGGGCAAAGCTGTGTAATATTCAAAGTTAGAGGCTGAAGTGGTCTGTCTTTATGATATTGTAGTCAGTTTTATTTTATTAGTCTTCTATTTAGAGCCCACATTTGTTAGATTAGGAGATAAGATTTTTCTAGGGAGCAGGTTCATGTTTTCAGACTTAATTTCTGAAAAATCTGAAGATGAGGTTGAAAATGTACCCAGGGTTAGTGGAGCACAATGAAAGGCTCAAGTAAAGAGTTTAATGTTTCCATACAATGAGCTGTAGAAGGAAAAGTGGAACAGCAATGTAGCAGAAAGAAAAAATATTAATGTAAATTTGAAGTAATTCTTTTATAATTGAGAGACTGGGTGGACCATCACAGTAAACCAATTAAAATTACCTGGGTTGTTCAGTACTATCAAATCAGTACTCATTCTCTGGACTCTTTTTTGTAGCTCTTTCTGATACTCAGAATCACAGTTTACTCTTTCTGGTTAATTCTTCATGCCATGTAGTCATGATTCTCTCCTGAATCTCTCCCAGGCCGCCCCTGTGTTGATTGCCATGCTTTTGAGTTCATGCAGAGAGCTCTGCAGGATTTAAAGAAGACAGCATATAATCTAGACACAAGGGTAAGGACACATTAAATGTCTTCTTTTTTTTCCCTAATATAAAAGAAAATTCTGTGTATAAAAGTAGGTAAGGTGCTTGGATTTTTGCAGTGAGTTGTGCTGTCCTGTGTTCTGAGGTGAGGCATTTCACCTCTCTGTGCAATAATCTGTGGAATTCTTCTGCTTTGGGGTTTCAGGGACAATAGGAAGTATAGAAAAGTGTGAATTGACTGTCCTTCTCTTGCCAAATTAGAGCCATTGGTGCTGCTTTTCTCACTCCAAAACTGAGCACACCCCATTTTTTATGTCAGGGGGAGTAAGGTGAGAGTATAATTTATATATATTACCCAAAAGGGAAGAGCCAGCTCAAACAAAAAGTTACTAAAATAAAATACTCCCCGGCACATGCTTTTATCCCTGGGGAGAAGCTAAGGGAGGAAACATCATCCATAGAGAGTTTTTCCATTTCTCTGATTTCATAATGATGAAAAATGCCACAAAGTAGAACAGCACAGGGAATGAAACTTGTTTGTCTTGGAGTGAGCGCGCAGAATGCGCCAGGGCTGGCACCTCCCTTCCGTGGGGGATGTGGATCTGTCTCTTGCTGCAATCTGTGCCTGCCTGTGCCCCAGCTGCTGCCAGATGCTGCTGTCCCCGGAGGGTGGCTCTGTCCCCACCCCCTGGGTACCCCATGGCTGGAGTGCTGCAGACACACTCCTGCACACATTGCTCAGCAGAAGGCACTGAAACTTTCCTGCTTTTCTGATTTATGGTCAAAGCCTGTGAGCTGTTGTCTTTGAGGAATGGTGTGAGGTTACTTCAAGCAGGGTCCTTGATGGTTAGGTGAAAATACAAGTGCATGAATGAAGATGCCTTGAATTGTGACATTCTACAAAAAATTAAACAAACATTCCAGCAGAACCAGATTGGTATGTAGCACATTTACAGCTAAACAAAATCTGTTCAATAATTACAGGTCAAATATATTTTGGGCTTCATGAAGAAATCTTGCTAATGAATCTGCTGAGCACTTTATGCAGCCCAAACAAGATGTTCAGATTGTGCTGTAAAGTGGTTCTAGCACACCTCATCCTACTACAAACCTTTGAACTTTCCATCAGAATTTCTACATCTTGTTCTGGCTATGGCAGTGACCTTTATGAAACCTTCAGCTTGCAGACCAAGAGAAAAAATTTATAAAACACAGATATCCAAAACAGAAGTAGCAATAAGAACCCCAAAGATAGTAACTGAGTTTTAATAGTTTTAAAAAAATAAACATTAAAAACAGCCAAAGAGATAACATAAGGATAGAAAAAAAGTCAATTGAAATGAATGTCCTATTATTGGCTTTCAGACTTGTAGATTTGACAGCAAGCCTGAAAATATGATGTATTCCAATGAAAACAAATCTATCACTTCCTTATCACTTTAAAATCTAAATAATTGAATTCATATTGAAATCCGTCAGCTCACCATGACTGGAACAGGCCTATTCCAGTCATTAAGCTAGGAATTCTGCCTACATCTTCAAAAGACATGGAAATATTTAACAGTTGAGGACTTCTTGGAACTGTCTTCTAGGGTATTTAATTCTTACTTTTATTATTCAGCTGTAGCACAATTTAATGCAAACTGAGGGCTTTAGGACCACTGCTTTCAGCCACATATATTTCACATTTGACTATTTTAGTCTGTTTTGCTGCTTTGTGGGGCAAATATGCCTGTCCCTGAAAATACAATTCCTTTTGTTAATATTCCCACTGGAGACATTAATTTCCTTGAAAAACTCTCCTTTGTTTGCAGGCAAGATTGTTAGATGATGACTAAGCAGCTCCTAACTGTGTTGGAGGGGGAGGGATTCCCAAAAGCTTAGAGAGGAAATTCTCATTTAATTCCTCCTGCACATCTTACCCTGCAGTTCTGTTCAGGGGAAGCCTGTATATAATTTTATGGCACAAGAATATTGCTCAAGAGCTTTCACACTTCATTTGGCCCTGGGTTGATTTACATGGTGTCTCAAAGCAAACTGACTCTGGCATAGGTCACAGACCCTTTCATGAAGGCCACAGACTGGATCTCCTTCCTTTTCCAATCCCAATAGGTTTTTGTAACCTACCCTGGTGTGATGGTCCCTCGCTAATTGTCAGGCTGGCTGCATCAGAAGGGTCACAGACCCCTTCTGACAGGCTGATTTCTACACATATCAGATCTATTTACCCCCCTCTGTCCTGTTTTTTGCTGCTGGTGGTCCCTCAGAGCAGGCTGGAGTAGTTGTTTTGGCAGTGAGAATAACTGTGGGCAGAGTTTTCTGGGAATACCTGTGGTTCACCACTTAGCCAAAGTGCCACATGTGGTCATGGGCTGGGGAGAGGAGTCTTGTGCTGCTGGGAGGGAGCTGCTCCCACCACAAGCACTGCTCTTTATTGCTTCATAAACTGTCTGTGGTTGCTTGGAATGTTTAAAGCACAGTAAGCTAGATGTGCCCCTGAAAATAAAAAGAAAGGCTTGAAAATGTTATTAAAGATATATAAGATGGTAAGCAGCCTTGGGACTCAGCTCCAGAGATGCTGGCATGCTGTCAACCTCCCTTAGCCTCAAACCATGGCAAATGATGCCAGTGAGGTGGCAAGAAGGTGATGATTGAAGGTCTTTTCAATGATTAGCAAAGTCTGATCAGATCTTTTCAGTTTTGCAGGGCAGCTGAAACAATCAAAAGTGATACCTGATTTAATATAAAACCACAGGGTTGTGGTTTCTTCCTGAGATTTATCATCTGGGGAAAAACAAGCCTGAGCAGCAGATGGCTTTTCCTGCACTAAGGAGGCAAGTGCAGAGCAGGAAGCTTCAGCCCAGCTCTGCTCTAAGTGCCTTTAGATAATGTGGGTCAATGGATAGCACAGCTTTTAAAGCACAGCCTTTAATCACATGGCAACTCCATCTCACCCAGGAATTGCAAGTCAGGCAGGTTAAGGATGGCTTTGATTGGCATTTAGAGCTGGTGTTCTTCATAATGCCTTTTTTTCTGTGCCTAGCTTTGGTAGCTGGTTACCCCAGTGGGGATTAATTTGGTGAGTGGACTTCCCACAGCTACTGTGTCCCATGGCAATAAGGGGGGAGCTCTCTCTTGGATCAGGCTGATTTTCAGGTACAGCTTCAGCCCATGGTAGACAAACTGAGGTGAAGATATGATGTTGATGTCAAACATCTCTGCTGCATCCGGCATCTACTGAAGCAGCAAGGGCCCCAGACAGTCAGGAAAACCCAAGTGTGTGTGTATGGGCTAGAGAGGAAGGATTCCCAGATTTCCTTTCCCTGCTGTCCCCTCCCTGGTCCCCAGCCCTTTCTCACTCAGGAAGGCTGAGAGGGTGCAGCCTTTCAGATCATACCCAGCTCCAGCTCTCAGAAGTTTCCAATTCACTCTCGTTGCTTCAGAACCAGGAATCTGTGGGCAACAGAGATCTCCTGATATTGATGAGCTCAGTGGCACCCAGAGACTTCCAATTTTGTCAGTTTGGGACCCCTTTCCTTAAAGAAGTCAATCATCTCATTTTGTGTTTGAATTGTGATGGCTCTGTGCCAGCTCAGAACCTCTTGTCTGTTTTATTATCAGTAACTACTGAGTTTTTGTATTATCAGGAGAAAGTTAAAGAGAAACTAGAGAAACTAGAGAAATTATTTTCTTCACTGAGAGTGGGTCCAATTAAATTTAATTTTAAATTCAGTGTCTGGTTTTAAGTAAAATAAAATTTCTGACATGATGTGAGAGGGGTGGGGAGGGGGTTTAAGCCTCTAATGAACTTCTGAACTTATGCTCCAGTTTGTGCTGTTGAAATAAGATTGTAGGAAAGAAAAATGACTTTCTTCATGTCACAGGAAGTAATGTTATGTTGGTATACCAATTAATCCCACAAAAGCAAAATCATTTTGTAGAGTAGCAAACAGTAAGTCTGATTTTTACCCCAAAATTCACCTCATACCACTAGTTCCAAACTGGAGAATAAAAATAAAATGGACTTTTCTTTGGGAGCTCATTCATTTTACAGTGCTGACATTTGTTTTTTGTGATGTTGTTCCTCCCTCTTGCAGACAGAAACTCTGCTTCTTCAGGTGGAAAAGAGAAATCTGTGTGACTGCATAGCTGCCAATCTGCTGAACTGAACCCTGGAGACCCCTGAGGAGACTCACCTGTCCAGCAGTTTTTAAAATGCAGCTGTATAAAATACAGCTTAATGGAGTTCATGTGGCAAGCATGTATGCCCCAATGCTGATGAAACTGGGGCCTGTGTCTGATGTGTTTGTCTGTTCTGTATCTTTTTTTAAAAAGTACCCTCTTTTCACATCTGCTGGATTGCCAGTAAGGGCTCAATTCAGTAAATCTGTTACTTGATTTTAGGGTGGGGAGAGGGGAAATGTACCTGCTTTGATTTTTAAATCAGAATTTGCCAAGTGTAACCCCCAAAGATAATTTTGGAGAAATTATCCCTAGAGACATGTTTAGCTGTTTTTTGTCTTCAATATGCACACGTCTGTGGCAACTTACCCAGTTACATTGAGACATGCCACTGTAGTCTCTGTAGGCTTTGCCTGTGTATTAAAGATGATGAAGTCCTTTCTGTTTGTTGTCTGTGCTGTGCCCACCTTCAGGCATGTTGTAGTTCTGTCAGCTGTAATGGGCTGTGTGTCATGAGGAGTTACACATCTGCTGTTCTTGGACCAAAGCAGTTTATATCTGTGCTGAGCCTCCTGTTATCCTGCACAAGAGTATTATTTTCTTTAATTAAAATGTTTGGGTTCTTCCCCTCCTTCCTTGGGCACCCCATTCTAGTGAATTTCTGAGTAGCTTTATTTTAGCAGGTCAAATGGCCAGAGTGAAAAGGAGAATCAGAGTATGATTAGGCAGCCTGGCCAGTTCCAGCTGTGCCAAATGCTGCCACCAGCAACTGCTCAGCATCACACTGAAGGACAGCTCTGTGCAGTGCCAATAAGTTTCTTCATGAGTCTGTGCCTTATTTTGCTTCAAGTGAAACACAGGAATTAGGTCACACATATTTGGTCCATCCTGTGATGGGCTGAACTCCAAATGTTTTGGTTTTCTCTTGTAGCTGCTTTTGAAAACTGCTCCTTCTGTTTCAGGCAAGAAGAAAGACCTTTGTACCTGAAAACTGAGATTGTTTCATCCTCACCTCTCGCCCTTTATTCTAAGATTCTGTGTCCACTCACAAGTCTGAAATAGGCTGAGCACTGCCAGGAGGTGCTTGGAGTTCTGCTGTGCTTTAGAGCTGTCTCAAATGATTCCAGCATTAAGACCTGGCTTGGGAAGGGGATAGGACATCTGAAAGTAAAAATCTCTTCAGCTGAATTTGGAAGAAAGTTCCTGCCTGTGGGTGTACTTATATAAATAAATTGCTGTGACTTTGCTGGGAGTGGATGAGAGAGGAAACACAACTGCTGCTCTACCCCTGCAGCTGCAGGAATGGTAACAGCAGCTGGGGGAGCACGACAGGGACCTGAGTGCCTTCCCAAACCTTCCAGAGCTGGGAAAACCAATCCCTGTGCACTGAGAAGCACAGCATGCCCTTCTGTGTGTGACCAGCACACAGGCCAGCACAGAAGCCCAGTGTGAATGGGACACAGGATTCTGGTGTTATTTTTCCAAATCCCCTCAGGGAGCAGCTGTGCTGTGTTTCTCACCAAGTCCATTCACACAGCAAGGGAGCACTGGAACTGCTCATTTTGGGCTGCTTGGCAAAGCCAGTCAGTGCAAGCCTCGCCTGCAGCTCCCCTCCCAGAGGGTGGGAAGGGGCAGCAGTCCTTATCCAAGGCAGAGCACTCTCAGGATTTCTGGGAGCAAAGCCTCCTTTGGAGAGCTTCAGCTGGCCCTGGCTGCAGCTCAATGGCTTCTCAGAGCTCCTTGGCTTTTGCTGCACTTGGCTTGTCCTCATCTTGTTCTAGCTTGGCTTTGTTCCCCTGCTTTGCTCTGAACCTGTGTTCTCTCTCCTCTCCATCTCAACCTCCATTCCCTCTTCCATTCTGGTACTGCCCTCCCTCTGATCCCAGGGATTTCTCAGGGCACTCCAGGCCCCTCAGTCTGGTGAGTCTGGAGTCACTGCAGGTGTGGGTGGTGGGGCTGATACTCCCCAGGTCAGCAGCCCCTTTGTCCAGCTGGCAGCACTGCCGGAGCAATGAGTGACACCAATTCACCATGGAGCAGCATCAGCATCTCATTCCCAGGGAAGAGGAACTCACCTGTTCAGGGAAGACATTGTGTGGAAAGACCCCTTTTTACCTAAAAATGAACATTCCTATTGCAGAACTTGGAGGAAGTCCCAGAACAGCTCATTTTCAGATGAATTATTCTGAATTATCCTGTGGACTGTCCCCCAGCCTGGTGTAATCTCACTGGCTTGTTACAGGTGTGGACAAGAACCCAGCCATGTTTGCCAGATGGAAACACCTATAGATCTTCATGAATTTTTCCCTTGGTGATTGCACAGGCACTGGCTTGAACAAAAGAAAACCTGACCATTTGGAGTTCCTTCAGTTGCTTAGCTGCTCCTCTGCTTTATGATTCACTTTGTTGGAACTGGGGGAGTGAAACATGGGACAGAATTGGGCTGTTGACCCAGCCAGGAGGGGGACAGGTGGGGAAAGGGGAATAACTTTTTTATTCTCTTTCTCAGAATCTGAAAAATTTAAGTTTCCTTTCAGTCTGCAGAAGCTCAATACAAGCAGGATTTTCCTAGTGGTGATTTTTACATGCTCTTCTTAATTACCTTACCCATTCTCTTTTCATCAATTACTGTTTTATATTAATTCTTGTTCAAAACCACCCAAATGACTGGAGAGCAGCTAATATGCCACCATTTCTGAAAAAGCATTGGCAGGAAGGTGTGGGAATTGCACCCAGCAACGAGAATATGTGTTCTGGGCAAGTGAAAAGAAACTTTTGAAGAATTTGGATACGTAAAATCAGGTTTAGTATGACAGAGTGACAAGACTCAAGACCATTTTCATAGAGAACAAGAACACAGCAGAACCATATGAAGTGCTGGTAAGGAGCCAGGATAAACAGGAGCACTGTACAGACTGGGAACCTTCAGTCGAGTCAAGAGATGGCTGAGGAGGGTGACAGAAGTTTATGAAGCCAAAAATGACCAGAGAATGGCTGTTTGCTGTCCCTTTGCAAACAAGCAGTGGGATGCACTGGACAAAACCTGCTGGAGGCAAGCAGAGCAAACATGAGGATGGTGCTCTTGACCTGCTGTGTGTTCCAGTGCTGGAAATCTGCTGCTGTGCTTCCTACAAGATGTGCATTTTTTTTCTCCTCAAAATCCAAAGTTCCTGTTAAATCCAAACTATTACACAGAAATATAATGGGGTCATCAGAACACTCATGCATCCTTCTCACTGTCTACTTTGTCCTGTTTTATTCCCTGTTGTACATTACATGGTGCCTCTTGCTTTGTGGCTGTACTGAAAGCTGTCTGGGCCAGAGAAATGATGTCAACTGCACTGCCAGGTGGCCAATCACACCTTTCACACTGCCAGGTGACCTATCACACCTTTAGGTATTGTCAACTTATTAAATAAAAATCATGATGTAAAATATTTTGGCCTGTTGCTCCAGTTTCAAGCATAGCATTCATTTATATGGGTTTGCAGTTTAATCTCCATGTAGATATTCCTCAGCCTTCCAACTCCCATCTTCCTGTTCCAGCTGTGACTTTGTAGAGTTGGAAAGGGGCAGAAATTATATTTTCAACACCTCTAAATGCTTAAAGTTTAAAAGGTGACTTAAAGCATAAGAAGAAGAGTTCCAGGCATGGGTGCCATGAGAAAAGAAATGCAAATATCTGCAGATATTCTATTTTTACATCCATCTGCCTACACTTTTCCTTCCTCACAGTCAGGGCTGTCATCATTTGATTCCTGCTCTGAACCATGAACTTTCTGAAAACCTGCTAAGACATCAGCTTGTCTTCATTAGCCTTGAGCACTTCTTGCTGTTTAAATCAAAGTAAGTGACATTGCACTTTTCTGCAAAATTTAAGAGACAAAACTATAGACTGTTCTCTTTGTCAAGAGAGTCTGAAAATGGGGCAGGGCTGGCAACCCTCCCATTATTCTTCACATCTTCACTTTTCTTTGAGAGTCCAAATCAGCTGGAAAGACTGCTGCTGACTAGGGATGCAAGTTAGACCCTTCCACAGAGTAGGCAGGATGCAAATGTCAAGGGAGAGCAATACTCAATTTCTTCTTTAGATGTGGAGGGATCTGAATATTCTCTGTGTGTGCATTAATAGCTGCACTTAATGTTCTTGCTCAGGCAAACAGAATGGTAGCCTCAGCCCCAAGCCACATCTCATTGTCAGATGTTTTCTAAGAATTGATGCTTTTCTTTTAAAACTTTATTTTTACCCAATTCTTTTCTTTTATTCCTAAAGTCCATAAAGTATTTGGCTATGCAAAAGCAACACAGGCAGAAAATGTGGGCAACACAGGGACACAAATGAAGGAGTCCCATCACTGGGATTTTTGTGCAGTTAGGGACCCATGTGAATTGTTAGAGAAAAACCCAGCTTCTATCCAGCTTTAAGTGCTAAAAGTGTTTATAACATGACACTTTGATGTGTATAAGGATATTCATCTATGGGAATTTTCTACAAAATAGAAAGTGTAGGAACTTTTCTTTATAAGAGAGTTTCATCTTGTCCAAAATAATGGACAGATCTGCTAACACAAGTAGCTTTTAATACTAAATCTTCACTAACTTTTGTTAAGTTAATTTAGGCAACCAAGGCTAACAAAATCTGTTGTTTTGTGTGGCTTCTGCAGTGAACCAGATGAAACTTTCCTTTGCATTAATTCCAACAGGCTTTAAACTCCATGTTTAGTGAGGTTGTACCTATTAATCTTTTGACTGCAGCCTATCAAGATGACCATGCAGTTTCACCTGGTAACTATTCAGTTTAATATGGGGTCTGGGGAGAGACACAAACTTCAGGACAAAGCCCAGAGTTACGAATGTTTGTGACTGCCTAAAGGGCAGGCTTTCATGGAGGCCACCTGCAGTGCTAAACCTTTTCTTCCAAAGTTCTGGGCATTGTGGGCTATTTTTTTTTCCATGGTTAAAGAGCAGAACTTCATTCATGCACTAAATTTGTTACACAAGGCTTCTTACCTAAGCAGCTCTTGCATTCACCCTGGACTATATATACCCTGTAACAGCCTCCAGCCCCTGAACCGTGTCTGGTTTCAGCCAGCAGCACTAAATATAACTAATGCACAATTCCTCAATTTGAGCTTGCACTGAAGCAGGACCTGAGCAACGTTTAAATGCCTTTTGACAGCTGGTATGTTGCACATTTGTTTTATGCACAATTTTACACATGGAAGGTTGAACCACATCCTAGGAAGTCAATAGCTTTCCTAAGCTATAACGAGCTCTCCCCACCTGCCCTTTCTGTAAGCACAGGCTCTCCAGAGGACTGCCACTCTTCAGTCACTCTGGTTTTGGTAGCCATGGAATAACCTGCCCAAATCCCAGCATGTAAAATATCAACCAACAGTTTCTTCCCAAAGTGTCCTGGATTGCAAGGCAATGTGTATTCTATTTGTGTATTCTGTTAGAGGTGGGGCAGTTATCTTCTGTTCATTGGGAACTTTTCTTTCTCTCTTCCACAAACCAATCCTCTCTCCAGGAGACATCTGCTGTTAATGGGTTACTGAGTGTCACTGCATGATTGATAAAATTACAGCATCCCATTGGGAGATGCTTGGTCCAGGAGGAGGAGCCAAGCATTCCTAACTGGATATAATCTGAGATTTTTGGGACACCAGCACAGCCTTTCCATTGGATTCCCAGAGGAACAGCAGCTGCCTCTTCCACTGGATCTTCAGAGGAAGACTGCACCTTTCTACAGGGTCCCTGCTCCAGCAGAACCACCCCTGACACTCCAGGAGGGCTGCAGCCACAATTCCAATTGGATGCTACCAACACCCTGACCCACAGGGTGTCAGGTTGTGTTCTGACTCTGTCAGTGTTGTTTTGGTTTACCGCATTGTTTATTTTACTTTTTAAATTTTTTCTTCCCTAATAAAGAACTGTTATTCCTACTCCCATATCTTTGCCTGAGAGCCCCCCTTAATTTCAAATTTATAACAATTCAGAGGGAAGGGGTTTACATTTTCCATTTCAGGGGAGGCTCCTGCCTTCCTTAGCACACCCCTGTCTTTTCCAACCAAGACACAAACACATAAATTCAAGAAAGGATTTTTACACACAAATAAAGCAAGTAAATAATGACATGCCTATGTCTTCCTAGACAGGGATAAGATTGGCAGTAACAAGGCAAATAGCTCAGCTTCTTCCCCAGTGGCACTCAGAGCACACAAAGAGCACATAACCCTTGCCTATGCTGTAAATTGACCCCATGTCCAGCACCCTTTTGCCTGCTGGATTTCCAGCAGTCCCATGCAAACCTCATAAATAAACTAGAAAAACTGGTGTTTTACCAGTGATTCTTAGTTTTCCTTGGAATCAAAAGTCTGAACTGACCTTCATTTCAAAACATCTTGACAGAGCTCCTCTTGCATAGCTGAAAGCATTCTAAGCTTTTGAAAGTGTTTAAAGATGCTTGTCGCACTTGGCTTCAGTGGATTTTTGGAGAACTGACGAAGCCTGGGTGCTTTCCCACATCTTACACTGTGGTGAAAGAGGCCTCTTGGAGTTGGCTTCTTCCTACACTAAAGGATCTTAGTGCCAAATTTCCATCACACTCCTTCTTTCCAGCCCCATCCCTGTTTGGCAGTGTCACGTGGACTTTGTTGGGACAGCTTCAGTGTGTTAAAGCCTCACAGTCTGACCAAGGTTCAGCTTGTGGTCAGACTCTTGAAGGGTTTTCCAGGAAGCTCTAAGACAGGGAACTTGTCAAGCAATGATGCCAAGAACAAATTGGTCATTTCACAAGGGGGCTTTTTCCCCTTGCCAGACCTCTGACTTAGTGTTTAAAAAAAATCCTGAGCCACCAAGCAAAGGTGAATCATTATCTCATAGCATGAGGGACAAGGTAAGTATAAGGTGATTTTATTTTCAGCCCTTCTCAGGCCTGAGATGGTTGTCAGAAAAAAGATAATAGAATTTATTCTGTTTATGTGCTAAAATGTCAAGTAGTGCACCAGCCTCTCACCTCAATTAATTGGCAAGGTTGTGGTTTACTTCTTTAAAGGCAGATGGAGAAACTGTGGGTCCTGCCAGCTGCCCTGCAGCCAAATATCTCTGAACTGGCTTATCAGTGACCCCTCCCAGAATTGGAATGTTCTGACATCATACTTGTTTAAATGAGAAAAAACATTTCCTTTGCCCTGATCACTGAGGGAGGAGAAATAATTAGTCTGAATTTCAGATACTGCACAAGGGCAATGAATTTCTCCCAGGGGTATCTGTGTTTGTGCTGGAATTACAACACAGAGAGCTGGAGTGACTGCTTTGGGAATAAAATTATTCTTAATCACAGAATAAGGAGAGAAGGAACAGGGAAAGGTATCAATAAGAAATTGCTCAGTTCTTCCCTTGTCTTTATGCAGGGCCACTTTCCCAATGCCATTCCCAAATGATGTCTAATTTATACCTACAGGCCTAAATATTCCCATGTCTTCTGCAGGAAATCCATCCCAGTGCCATCCTCATTATTATGAAGTTTTCCAGGGGCTTTGGTTGAGCTTCCTGGCTGCCATTTAAACCTGTGGATATTTCTGCGGCTGTTGGTGTCTCTGACAGCTCCTGGTGCTGCAGTGACCAAACCAGACACAGCACTGCAGCTCAGGCCTTGTGCTGAAGTCAGCTTAAGCTCTTGCACTTCTTTTTTGTATTTCCCAGTATAATTGTATTTTTGGGAGAATAACAGAATATTATAAACCAATTTCAGCTTGTGACTCTCTAGCTTCACTAAAGAGGTGTCATGTAATGGGCTGTTCCCCATTCCAAATAAGAGCTGTTGATTAATCCTGATGAAGTGTAGCACCTTGATCTCATTTTTATAAAAGTTCATTTTATACGGTTTTTTAGACCCTTTTTCATTTTATATAGGTTTTTAGACCCTTTTTTCTAGTTTGTCTGCCTGGTGTAGAATTGGAGTCCTCTCCCCCAGCATTGTTTAAAACCTCCAGGCTGGAGTTACATATTAAATAACCACTTTGCTTATTCATTATCCAGTTGTCTAATGAAATGCTGAATAACCCCTGAACTCTTTGCAGTCCTGATGTGATCTTCCCATGGGGACAGTGACCCACTGCAAACTCCCAGCAGTGACCCAGCCAGTTTTTCTGGCCTCAGAGGTTTCCTTAGTTTGCTCCTGACAATGCTGTGTGACACAGCCCTGAAATTGATTAAATTTGGCTTTCCTTATCTGCAAGGCCTGTTACCCTGTCACAGAAGGATACCAAACTAGTCTGACTTCATTCTTGACAAACAGCTCTCATTTGCAATTCCAGTTCTTGTTTTTCAAACACTTACAAAATGTTGGTGGATTATTGCTTGAAAAACATTCTCAGGGGTGGATGGTACATTGGCTTGTGTGTAGTTTTCCAGTTCTCTTCCTCATTTTAAACACAGCCACTGAACTTACCCTTTTCCAAGACTGGCATAAGCCACATCTTCCCTGTGCTCTTAGCAATAATTGCTTATGATGGTTGTTCTGGGTTCTTCCTTCAGTCTCCTGTGGTGGGTCTAGTGATAGACCTGAGTAAAACGAGAGCTCCAGGCAGATCAAAACATTGAAAAGGGACTTCACAAACCTACAAGCATCAGTAACCAAAGTAAACTTCTGCTAAATATTTTTACCTAAAACATTCACTGGTATTAGTTGTGTGAGACTTGTTTTCATTGGTAGATAACAGAGATGCTTAGTTCTGTACCACTTTTCAAGACAGCAACTTGATTAACTTTCCCCTTCTGCTGAACAGAGAATAAACTCTTCCCTTGGGTTTTATCTTCCTCATTTTACTCCCCTTTTGTTGAAAGGATGCTTTCTTGCTGTTCTTCATGTTTCACACTGCTTGTGTCTGCTTTTGTGTCTTGGCCTCTCTGGGCTCGTGCCTGGGGTTGTTCTCCTGCCCTTCTGTCCATCAGGTCATGATGACCAGACACAGATTCTTCTGTGCCTGTGGATTTTCCTTCTGTTTGAGTCCAACAAAGGGCTGATAGCCATGTGAGTGGGCAATGATGTAGCACTTTATATTAGGCTGGGATTAACTGCCCGGTTTGCCATGTGTGTCCATGACTGTAATAATGGAGTTAGTTCTGAGACCAGAACCTTTGCCTGCATCTTCCTTTTTTGCACACATATTCAACTCAGGCCTTCAATGAATGCCATTTTAACTAGATATATAAATTTTCTTCCCCACTTCAAAGATGTAACTTTCAATACCTGTAACACTTAGGAATCAATAAGAAATTTTCCAAGGAAGCCACCAGATGTCTATCCTCACTAATCATCTTCCCCTTAAATGCCCGATCATTCTGATTGCTTTGGAGGAAATTCTTTCTCTCTTTTAGCAAAAAATTATTAGGTGTGTATTCTCTGTAGAAAAAGAAAATTAAGTAAAAATATTTCTGACAGCCCTCTGGGATAAACTATGATATTTTTCAGACACTAAATAGACTTCTGTGAATCTCTTGGAATTTTCTTGTCTTCCAAAGTTAATTTGGTACTGGTATTCCTTAGCTATGGTGATACCCAATAGTGAATGTAATAGCTAAGCAAGTCATGCAAATGTTTTCATGTGTCTCTCCTCTTCAGCTTTGTTGGAGGTGAGAAAATAGCACAGATTTCTGGAACTTTTCCGTGCAGACTGGCTCCTGTCCTCTGTGAATTGAGAACCATGTCTTGGACCACATGGTTCTGTTAGCAGGAGGAGTTGGAAACTTTTTTCATGTTTCTTTATGACCCTGGCATTTGACACAAAAACTGGCCAGACTCTGTAGCTGTGATGTCTGGTTGTTTTATGTTGGCACTGAGAAGAGGAGGGAAAATAATTACATAATTTTAAGTTTAGTAGTATAAGTGACACTGAACTAACACCTTTTACCCCTTTAGGTGGTGGATACAGAATGCCCTACAGCAGATATCACAGTAGCTAGAATTTTTGAAAAGACTACACTGATACCTTGAAAAAATATTAGAACAAACAGTGCTTTCTACCTCACCAAAGGTTATTGCAGCTGTAGGTAATTCCTTCCTGTCCCTTTCTTGAAATCCATGTATGAAATGTGGGTTATAGCTATGGGACCATAATGAGGGTACAGGCAAGAAACTCATATGCCAGGGTGAATGGAAGTGTGAGGATTTTGGATTTTGTGCCAGAATTCCCATTTGATGTTATTTAAAACTGAAGATCATGGCACACAGACAGTATGACCAGCCCTAGATGAGTGTACAGTCAGGCTCTATAATGTTTGTTTATATCCTGGCTCTTGTGGAGCTGCTCCTTTAACAGGCCTGGGAGGCCTGGGATGAGACAAACAATGTAAAACTGGTCCATCTCACACAGCTGGTCCATCTCACACAGCCTCACTGAGAGTCCAGGCATCCAGCATCAGAGCTAGGATTGGGAGTCTCAGCTTCTCATAAAGCCAGTGGGACATGTTGGTGCAGATGTGTGCCCAGACTCACCTCGTGAAGATCCCAGTGGCTGAGACCTTCTGCTGGACCTTCCACACAAGGGAATTTGAGTTTCAGTTGCACTGTGGGCTAAAAATTTGAGAGTGTGTCATTCTTGTAGGAATTGCTTCCATAACTCTGGGCTGCCCCCTTGTAAGACAGGCATGTCCACTTTGCCAGAAAGTCCTGTGAGAGGACCTTTAAACTAACCTGGTCCAAAAGCACAAGCATTGCTGGGAGGGCTGTAAGATGTAGTTCTGAAAAAGCCACAGGAACAAGTGAAATAGAAGCAGAGGGCAGTGCTGGAGAAAGAGTCTAGGACTGAAGAAAGGCAGGGATAAACTATGTCTATGTCTGGAAAAACTGATACCTCCACAGCCTGGCAGGGTGGTTATTCTGTGCAGGCCAGGAAGGCTGGAGCCTCTCCTTGGTGAGAGGAGATGGAGTGTCCTTCTGTAAAAGAACAGCAAAGCCATGAATTGAACAGTAATGTTGCAAAATGAGCCTTTAATCATGCTCTGGGGCAAGCAGGTAGGTGTTTGAGCATCTCTTTCTCTTTTCCAAAAGGTATCACCTCTCCTGTCTGAATGCTTGGTTTCAGCCAGGTGCTTACACAGATTCCCTGTCCAGGAAGCTTCCTGCTTTAACTTTGTCAGAACACAATAAATAAATAAATAAACAAATAAATAAATAAGGTCTGATCCCAGATCAAAAGTTGAGCTTGAAGAGAGCATCCTTAAACTTTTGCAGTGTGTAGGTTTTGGCTGGGCTCTTATCATGGTTACCCTAGGGTGATGCTGTGCAGGATCTGTTTTCGTGGTTGGTCCGTGTGCCAGGGGTGCTGCTGTCCACAAGGCCTCGTTTTCAGTGTAGTTAAACAAAGGCCGTAATGGATTCTTCCCCAAAGTATAGGGGGCCATCAGCAAAGTACCATCAGCAGGCCCTGCAACTTCATTTATCCAAGCAAACTTCTGAGTTTTTCTCTCATTTGATCCCTCACAGAATGAAATATCACTTTAAGTGAGTTACAGCTAAAGCAAGGGATGGGAGCTGTGTATTTCAGCACAGTCCCTTTGGGAACAACAGCAACAAACACAAAAATTGCCCAAGACTCTCTCATGTGGGTGTCAGCACCCAGTGTCTGCCAAGGAGAGGGCATGGCCTTTGGGAGCAGAGGAGGAGTGCAGCAGTGACCACCCATCACACTGTGGTCCCTTTAAATCTTCTTCTCCACTTGGCAGCTCCAATTTTTCAGCGTTGCTATAGCAAATCTCCATGGCAATGACCCTAATCAGGGAAGGGGGGATGCTGGCGGGCGCATGCTCACAGTGCCTGCTGGAGCCTTGCCTGCTCTCTCCAGCTGCTCCAAGGCTCTGGCACCCAGGCAAGGAGAAGGAGCAGGTACTGGGCAGGCTGGTCCTTGGGGTGCATCTGGGACCCACGGCGTGGCCGGCACTGGCGTGTGCGAGTGGGTTCGTGTGTGCACGGGGTCTGGGCTTAGCACATCTCACCCACTTCTTGGTGAGCAGCCTGCAGGGAGCAAACCGCTGCTTTTTCACTGCTTCTCCTCGTTGCAGGCAGGGAAGACAGCTGGAACCATTGCTGGGAGCGATGGCGCCCGTGCGGAGCGAGGCGCGGGTGGGAGCGCTGCTGCTGCTGCTGTCGGCGCTCAGCCTGCTCAGCGCCAGGCTCGTGGGGGCTGCCCAGGACCCCGGCACTGCCATCCCTGCAGAAAGTAGGTACCTGCTGCAATTGTACCTCCTACAGTGGTACCCTGTCCTGCCTGCCTTCCTCCGCTGCCCCCAGCAGCCACACGGGCTCCCTGCTCCAGGGGAACCTGGTGTTGCCTGATAACGATGAGTCTGTGCCATGGCAGCAAAGCACGTGAAAGCAACAGCCACAGAAACAGCATGCAAGCAAGGATTAGTAGTTATTTGGGGAAAAAAATGCTTAACTGCATACTCTTAATTTTATTTTGAGCTTGTGCTCAAGCTCATTGTTTGTAGGTCTTTTAGATTCTTGAGAGTTTCATTTCACTAGATAGTTTTAATTGATATACACAGATTTGCTAAAATACCTATGATGTCCTTACTAGTCTGAGTATTGTTAGAAGAAAATTTGTGTGTATTTCTGCTAGGGCTTTGCATCTTGCATGTTTTAGTATTTGTTGGAACAATAGGTCAAGTTCAACTTGTAGCTACTACAAATCGACACAGGGGACGTTTACCCAAACAGTGCATTTGGAAAGCAAAAATAAATTTCTGAAATCCTGCAAACCTAAAAAGTAAATAAATCTGACAGACTGGCTTGAGCACACCACGGAGCTGGGAGCTCTTGAATTTGGATTACAGCTCTATATGAGCTTCCTCTGTTGTTTTGAGTAAGTCTCCAAACTTTCTCAGCTCCAAAATGAGTATAGTTCAAAGTTATTAGGGGATGGAGTCAATGTTCTCAGGGTGTTTTGGTGACAGCAAATGGGAAATAGCCACTCATTAGAAACATAAAATGTCCTCTGGGAAAAAGACAACAAAGAAAGATAATAGCATAAAAACAAATCTCTAGTTCTTAGTCATGTTTGCTTTGTATCACAGCTATCTTTTCATATAACTATCAAAATATTTAATACAAGGTGTGATTTTGTCACTGCGTTTTATTCACAATTAATTCCATTAGATGAAACTAATGAGACTTAGATGTTGAATTTCTTTCTTTTTCTGTTATCTTCTTTTTTTTTTTTTTAATTAGGGCTAAGTTTTGGTCTGTTCTAAATCAGATCTCACTGCTATTTTGTTGTCTGTTTCCCAAGAATTCATTAATTCTAATCGGTTTTGTGATGAGTAGTCCATGTTATCTCCTCAAAGAGAAAATCAGGCTTGGAAAATAAATTGTTCATACTCTTTGTGTGTCTGTGTCAGCACAGGCAAGTCAACACATTTGGGAAAATGTATACAAGGGTTTCTTGTTCTACTTGTGTAGTGAAAACTCCCATTTGAACTGTAGAACAAAACTCTTGGCCAGGGTTTCTGACCCAAGTGTCACAGAATTATAAAACCATAGAAAGGTGGGAAGGACCCTGTAGAGCTCATCTGGTCCAGCCCTGTTGCCAGGCTTGCAAGGGTCTTTCAGGTGTGAAGAGATAGACGAGAATCTTGACTCCATGATCAGAAGGCTGGATTTATTAATTTATGATATATGTTACAGTATGACTATATTAAAAGGAATAGAGAAGTTCAGAAGCTTGCTATGCTAAGAATAGAAAAGGAATGAATCAACAAAGGAACTCTCTCTGATTCTCTCAGAGAGAGCTTGGTCTTTTGATTGGCCCTTAATTGTAAACATGGAACATGGGCCAATCACAGGTGCACCTGTTGCATTCCACAGCAGCAGATAATCATTGTTTACATTCTTCTTCTGGGGTCTCAGCTTCCCAGAAGGGGGAAAAATCCTAAAGAAAGGATTTTCCACAAAAGATGTCTGTGACACAACCCCCTGCCATGGGCTGGGACATCTTCAACTTGATCAGAGTGAAGTTCAACCTGATCTTGAACATTTCCTGGGATGGGGCATCTGCCCCCTCTCTGGGCAACCCATGCCAGTGCCTCACCACTTCCACAGCAAAAAACTTCTTCCTTAACTAATTTAATGTGACCCTCTTTTATTTCAGAACCATTCTCCCTTGACCTATCACAACAGGCCCTGCAAAAACAGTCTGTCCCATCCTTCTTACAGTATCAAGGAGTCTTTTTGCCATCTTATTACCCTCCTCTAGCCAGGCTTTGGAGTCCCTTGAACAGCCTTTGGGGAAGATTTCTTGTGTTGTCTCACTCCTGAATGTATGAGTGTGGACTGCAGGGCAGGTCAGGGTGTTTCTGTGGCAGTGTTACCCAGAGACACGCTGCCCCATCCCAAGGAACAGGGCACTGCTACAAAAGCAAAATGCTATTTCTGTCTGAGACCAGGCCAGGAGCAAGACTGTCAGCTGATTGTGAATTGTAAATTGTTTTGGGCTGCTGCAAGGACAGAGTTTTAAAGCCACAAGTAGCTCCTGGTGCTCCTCATCAGCCACTTGTTGGGAGAGTGCTGCATAGCTGCTGAGTGCTCCAGACACTTTCCTTTGCCTGTCAGGGCTCCTCCTGATGGTTAACCTGTGAAACTCTGCCCTTAGGACATTGTGGGTGCTAAATATTTGTGTGAGATTGTAGAACTGGTTTAAATTCAAGGGAAAAAATCCTAGAAATGGCTGTTAGATAAAAGGGCATTTCTTCTGGCTCAAGGGCTGCCTTAGCATACTCCTGAGACCTGGGAGGGTCTTTGGGAATGCATCTCTCCAGACTTGCCCTGTTCTCAGGCTCTTCCAAGGCACCCATTGGTAGCCATGGAGGTATAACAGTGCCCAGGGATTGCACCCTGGCATGGGGACATGCCTGCACCAGTCCCCTGCTAGGATGGACCCTGGCACACTTGTGCCCATGAAAGAAGGCCAGTTGTCTGTCTGTATAAGAGAGCTGACTGTTCCAGAGCGGAGCTATCCCACGCTCTCATGGCTTGGGGATGCTCCCAGACTTCCAATATTCCTCAAGAGATGCAGGCTGTAGGGGACTGGGCACTGGGTTGGGCACTCACTTTGGTGTGATCTAGTACAGAGACACTCCTGGATCTTTTCCTGCTTGATGCTCCACTGGCTACATCTCACCAGGAGCTGGTCCCTGTGGGCACTTATTACAGCGACCTTAGACGGTCACTGTGGTGAGAGAAGGACGAGAATCTTGTTTCTTGATCAGAAGGCTGATTTATTGATATAAGATATATAATACATTATAACTATACTAAAAGCAAGAAAAAGAGAGGTTCCAGAGAGCAGCTATGCTAAGAATAGAATAGAAAGAATGAATAACAAAGTTCTTTGCCCAGGGAATCTGTCCCTGAGCTGCTCCTGTGATTGGCCTTTAATGGTACACAAGGAAGATGAGCCAATCACAGGGACACTTGCTACATTTCACAACAGCTGATAACAATTGTTTACATTCTTCTTCTGGGGCCCTTTGCTTCCCAGAAGAAGGAGAAATCCCAAAGAAAGGATTTCTATGAAGAAATGTCTGCGACAGGCACTGACCCCTTCAGAGGGCACTGCCTCTGCAGCAGGAGCAGCACTTCCCCATTGCTGCCCTTGGGCCTCACTGTCAGCCCAGGCAAACCAGACCCAGGATGGCCCAGAGGGGAAAGGGGTCTCCAGTGCACGTTCTTAACAGGGATGTGGGATGGACTCGGGCCATATTTAGTGTCCTCCTGCAGGGCAGAGCAGTGTGGTGCTGCAGAGCTTTTCCCTGTCCCCAGGTGTGTGACATGGCACTGGCAGCAGCCCTTAGCAGGAACATTCCCACATCGACCCCACGGTCTCTCCCCCACCTGGTGGGAGGAATGTGTCCCTCCTGCAGCACCAGGAGCAGGACAGGGCTAGCAATGCTCAGTACAAGTGTGGGAGGTGCAGGAGTCACAGGAGAGGAGCATGAGAGTGAGTCACGGATCTCTTGAGCAGTGCAGGGAGATCCTGTCCTGTGTGAGGCACTGGGATCTGGCTGGGGCACCATCCCCTGCTCCCTGCCAGTCACACAGGCAGGCACAGCTCTTTATGCATAATTCTAATTAGCAATGATTAATTGTGTCCTTATACTTTATTCACAGCACTTAGCATATGCAAAAGACTGTTCAAGTTTGAAGTGGTGCTACTAATACTCACAGATTATTTTCTTTAAAGTTCTGTGCAATCCACTCGAAAAAAATAAGTTATTTCCTCAACCGCCCTTTGCATTTTAGCCCAGATCACCCACTGTGAAAGCTAAAATATGGACTCTGAAGACCAGAAGCTGGTCAGTCTGTTTTCATTAGCCAAGGTGCACGAAATACAAAGAATAAACACCAAGTGTATGCAAGGGGAAGTAAAATTAGACTTACACAGTGCTTTCAGTCCCAGTTCTTCACCAAGAAGAAGCCAAGAAATATATTTTTTTCTCTTCCCCCACTTCTCCCAAAACACACAAAGACACATAGAGTCTTTGTGCTGACAGGACCCATTTAAAGAGTTATAGCTGACTCTTGATAATTCTCATTATGTTAATCCACAGACCTGTTAAGTCTCCCTATGAATGATGGTCTGTTTCCACCTGTCAGCAAGGAATTAATAGCACTCTATAATATACTTTGCTATGAAGTGACTTAAGATTTGGTTTCATGGCTGCTTTAAGCTGATGTAAGCCTGTGCTGCCTCTGCCCTTCTCCTCTCCATAACCTGGTATCCTGTCCTTGCACTGTTTCCTCTCCTGGCCCCAGAACTTGGGCATTCAGGATCTGCTCTGGGGGGATAAAAGTCAGTGATCCAGCTGATGGAGGAGCTTCATTGTCACTCCTGCTGTGAGCAAGTGGAAGTGTGGGATGCCTTAGCCAAGGACAGAAAGCACAGTGGGATTGCTCCTATTGGCAACAGCACATATTTAGATTTGTTTGATAAAACAGACACTTAGACATATTTCTGTTGGGGAAATCTCCATGGGCACCTTGCTCAAAATATTGTGGGCATGAAGAGAGGTCAAATCCACAGAGATAGGTCAGCTTAGCAGCTCAGCTCTTCATTCTGGAAAGCAGACCAAGGCAGAGAGTGATGGAGAACATCAAAGTCCTAAGTAGGACAAAGTTGTGATTATTTAATTACTGTCTCATCCACTGCAAAAAATTAGAGGCAGGAAATGAAAGCAGCAGATGTCAACTTCAGAGCAGACAGGAATGGTATTTTGTTCACTCAGTGAATAGCTGAGCTGTGAAACTCATTGCCACAGGATGTTGCAGATGACAAAAGTTAGCATGGATTCAGGAAGCAACAGTCCAAATTAATGTGAGGAAAATTCATGGAGGGCTTATCAGATATAGAAACACCAGCCAGATGCAGGATATCCTCCAGCTTCCTGTTAGGCCAGGAGAACATTGCTAGACACTTACTCTTGTGTCTTCCTTGAGTATCTGCCATTGGCTACTGGCTCCCAGGGATGCTGAGCTGACCCAGGGACAGCAGTGCCTGGAGAAGGATCCCACACCACAGAGCACAGCCCCAGAAATGACATTAAAGAGTGAATATGCTGTTATGTGGTGAAACTGGCTGCATGTGCACTCTGACTTTGGAGGGCAGTGCTGTGTTGGGAGCTTTGCAGGCGCTGGTTCAGGACACCCAGAGCTGCACAGGCAGGCATCCTCTGTGCCACCACCCTTCTACTGCAGAAGATACCAGGGCAGCTGCTTTCCCAGGGCTGGCAGAACTGAAATAACCACTTGGCATGGCTGTGCCATTCCACTAGCTCCTCCCTGTCCACACAGGAGCACTTGGCTGTCATAAACACCAGGGAATGATCCCAACCGTCCTGTCACAGCTTTCACAAAGCCCTGGGAACACTTCCTGTGTGACAAGCAGTGACAGATTACAGAATTCATGGCTCTCCTCAAAAGTGCTTTCTCCCCACTGCAGAAGCAGAAGACATTCATTTATCACCTGAATTTTTTTCCCCTCCTTCAGGTTCTGATTTTGAGAACCCTTTGGTGCTTGTCAGCACTTCAGGGCAGGCAGCACCTCCCTGAGGTGGAGCCAGGGCAAGGTGTTTCTGAGCAGACCAGAGTGAGAGGGAGCAGGGCATGACACTGAGTAAATGATGGATTTGCTGACAGCAGTCTGAGCATGCAGGTCCTTTCTAAGGGCTCTGTTTCATGCTCTGAAGTGGAAACAATTAAATTACTGCAATACTGAAAGCAGGAGGAGGTTGAGTGTCTTTAAAGTGTGCTCAAAACCATCCTGCCACTACTCCTGTGCCTGGAGAGGCAGAGTCTTTGTGAGCAGTGCTCTTCTGACAGAGGTGGAGACTTTGCATCTCCCCACGGAATGGGAATTAAATCCCTGGCTTGATCCCCAGGTCTCCCTGAGATGCCCCTTGCACTGAGGGGAGGTGGAGAAGGACAGGTGGGAGAGAAACTCCTCCTGAATAGATCAAAACTCCCAAGAGGCTTGCTGAGGACTGACAGGCACTCTGGCTGCTCCCTTCCTCCAGGTACCAGCCAGAAGGCAGTGCTGGCAGCAGGGTGCCAGGCACAGGTGGGTGCCAGGCACAGGTGGGTGCTGCAGGCACAGAGGGGTGCCAGGCACAGGTGGGTGCCAGGCACAGGTGGGTGCTGCAGGGCTGCCCAGCAGCTCCCTGGCTCCACAGAGCTCCCCAGCCACCTCAGCAGCAGCTTTGCACCCTCTTTGCTCTGGGAGAGCAGCACAGGGGGCTGCATGAGGACAAGGGTTTCAGCACTCTCCCTACCAGGGGGGCTCTGTGATCAGTATGAAATGTCATCTTTCCCCATTCCCCTTGCTCTCCTCCAGTGTCTGCAGTTTCCTCTGCTGAAAACTCACCATCATTAACTTCAAACAGGCAGAGATTGGTGCAGGTGAATCCTGGCAGAGCAGATATTTAGAGACAATTTGGTGGGGTTTTTTTCAGGTGTGTTACTGGGAATGGAAGTCAAAAATGCTCAGTCTGTGTGATTCTATTTTCTCCTTTTCCCTGTTTTTAAGTACCTGGAGGGAGCCTACAAGAAAGATGGGGAGAGACTTTTTACAAGACCATGTTGGGTCTTAGTTACAGTTCTTTCTGTAAACCAATTATTTAGTTTTCTTTACTTTTAGGGATGAATATATTCACACTTGTGTACAGAGGTGCCAACTTCCTTGGACACATTTGTGGCAACAGCAGAGAGGAGTCTCTACAGGAATTTAAAATTAGAAATTAAGATAAGATTGAAGATATTAATGCTCCAGAGGGAGTTAGCTGGAAATCTGGTCTGGTAGCATGGAAAGAAGTGAGCCATTTTGGTTGCCAAGTCCCCTCCTCCTCCAGCGTCTGCCTTTTCCCTGCCCTGCCCCTCTGTGCACACACACTGGCAGCAGCTGCAGAGCCAGTGGGATGCTTTGCATTCCTGGCAGAGAAAAAATACAGCAGCAGGTGAAGGGAAGCAAATACAGATCTGGCATTGTCCCCTCCCAAGCTGCTCTGTAAGAGCTCCTGTAAAAACAGACCTGCCTGTCTGGTTCCTGAACCACTGCAAACTGCTATTTTCAGCGTATCTGGTGAGAATTAACCCATGTCTGAGAAGGGGTAATGTGGTATTCACATGCCCTCTGAACAGAGAGAAGCTGTGAGACAAGCAGAGAGGAAGGAAAACACAATTCTTATCTCACTTTCTGTGCCTGTGATGTGTAAAGTAGAATGCAATATGGAGATTGTTTACCCAAAGTGAGGATGTTTTGTTCCCTTGGCCTATCAGGGCCAAGAGTGTGTGTGTGTGTCAGACTGTCATGGGACAGTCACCAGAGAATGAGAGAGGAGTGCAGTGTGAGCAGTTGTGAGCAAGACTGAGTGCAGGGCAGGTTCAGTTTAGACAAAATGTACACAGTATAGTATAATAAAGTAATTAATCAGCCTTCTGATGATGGACTCAGATGCACAATTCTCTCTCCCCTTCATCAGAGTCACCTTTGATTTACAATAGGGTAAGGATTTCAGTTCAGAGGGGAGAGCTGGGCGCTGAAGCAGCAGGAAAAGTCAAGTCTGGGCCATGCTCAGAAAAGCACATCTAGCAAAGCACTCTGTGGTTTTTGCTGATCCTGTCACATTTGCACAGAGGTAGACACAGGCAGCCTTGGTCTTACACATAGATACAGGCAGCCCTGATTTTGCAAATATAGAGACAGGCAGCCCTGACTTTGCACAGAGATAGATACAGGCAGCCCTGACTTTGCACAGAGACAGACACAGGCAGCCCTGACTTTGCACAGAGATAGATACAGGCAGCCCTGACTTTGCACAGAGACAGACACAGGCAGCCCTGACTTTGCACAGAGATAGATACAGGCAGCCCTGACTTTGCACAGAGATAGATACAGGCAGCCCTGACTTTGCAAATATAGAGACAGGCAGCCCTGATTTTGCACAAAGATAGATACAGGCAGCCCTGACTTTGCACAGAGACAGACACAGGCAGCCCTGACTTTGCACAGAGATAGATACAGGCAGCCCTGACTTTGCACAGAGACAGACACAGGCAGCCCTGACTTTGCACAGAGATAGATACAGGCAGCCCTGACTTTGCACAGAGACAGGCACAGGCAGCCCTGACTTTGCACAGAGACAGACACAGGCAGCCCTGACTTTGCGCGCACGCAGGTGTGGGTGCCTGGTGAGAGTTGGAGTTTCTCCTGGCGAGCTCTGTGAGTGTTCCTCCTGCTGAACTGTGCTGCCAAACTGCACTTTCCTGCTAAGCAGTGCTGCCGAGCTGCACTTTCCCGCTGTGACGGTGATGTCTATCTCTGCCCCCAGGCCGGCCCTGCGTTGACTGCCACGCGTTCGAGTTCATGCAGAGGGCGTTGCAGGACCTGAAGAAGACGGCGTACAGCCTGGACACGCGGGTACGTGTCCTGCAGGAATTGCTCTCCCTCAGCATTTATCTCTGCCCTCCCCTCAGCCTTTATTTATCTGCCGGCGGCCAGGGCTGCCCGGCTGGCTGCAGCAGACGTGACATCCCTGCTGACTCACTCCCGCCCCAGCAAATGGGTTTATAGCGAGCACGAGCACGGATCGTTTGTCACAGTCTGCAGAGGTTCAGTAATGATCATCCCGTCTGACTTCTTGCATAACAGCCTAAGGAGTTACCTCAGACAGTCCCTACGCCAAAGGGAGAGGGAAAGAAGATGTACAAAGGAGAGGAAAACAAGACAGATGATTTACTCTGTGCATCACACCGTTGCTGTGAGCTGAGCGTTCGCTGGGCAGCAGCAGAAATGAGCAGGAGAGAGAGAAGGTGGCAGGCAGGGCTGGCAGAGGACAGGGAAGCAAACACACACACGCACACACACCCTTTGCTCAGGGATTGATGCTTCGTGGAAAAGGGAGAAGCACATTTTTTCATGCATTTATCACAGCACGTAGGGGATTCTGCCACTTCACATGCCAGTCTCCAGAGGTCTCAGCGAGCAAAATGAGGGTGCATTAAATGCCCTGATTTTAGTAATTCATACATCTGTGAGTTTGTAAATATGTGCAAACTGGCTGGGGTAGGATTTCCAAGGTGGTTTGCAAGAGGCAGGAGGTGTCTCTCCTCCAATAAAGCCCCTCCATGCATTCTTGTCCCACCACTCCTTCCTTTGAGCAGGGCCATCCCCCTTGGCAAGTGAGAGGGCTCCTTGTTCCTCTACAGTCATACTCACCTCAAATTGTTATTCCCAGCAAAGCCAACCAAAGGGACATAAATCAATTATGTGTCTCAAACCATCAGTCAATTATGTAGCTTTGCCTTTGGTTTCTTGTGACCTTGGGCAGCCGTGTCAGGCCCTACACAATAAAGTTGGAGTGACTTCAACTTTCCTGAACTATCAATAGCAAACTGATTAGGACAAAGTTCTGAGTGTGGGTTACATTCCAAAAGTTTCCCATGCACTTGAGTAATAATAAATAACTCTTAAGTGGTAAAATGTCAGTAGAGGGGCTTTACCTCCAGCAGCTGTGCTGGGCACTCCTGGTGCATAGCAGAGTTCCACTTGTTTGGATTAGGGTCAGCTGAAATGTTTTGCTCTCACACATGACATGTCAAGACCAGGTGCAATTGCAGCTGTGCTGGTTCTTATGCTGTCAACAGGCTTTGCTGGGAAGACAAAGATTTTTTTGGAATGCAATGGAGGCAGCACAATTTCTTAATCCCAGCACAGAGGTGTTCAGATGTGTCTGTGGTGTCTGTTCTGTCTGGAGAGTGGACTGAGGGTGCAGCCCACGGAGAGCAGCGCTGCCTTGGGAGAGGGGAGGCAGAATGTAAAGGGAGGAACTGGGGCCAGGGTGCCACAAGAGGAATTTCTGTTCCTGTGAGGACCTGGACAGGCCTGACATGCCAAGGCACTGACTGAGGCAGCTCCCAGTGTCACAGAGCAAGGGGCGCAGGAACAGTGCATCACAAAACCAAACAGAACCAGCTGTTTGTAAGATCACCCACCCTTAGCTTAACTGAGCTTAAAACTACTGGTAAATAAACACAACTGAGCTTAACACTACTGGTAAATAAAGGCTGTATTGCTGTACACCTTTCCCAGCCTTTGGATTGATACTCCAAAGGGCTTTCTATCAGAGATGCTTTGGTTAAACACAAATTATTGATGCAGAGATACTAAAGTGAAATACAGCAACCAAGGCCCTACAAATGGCATCCTGTGGCCTTCATTATTCTGACAGGAAGAGCTTCCATATCCATACACCACTGCTGATGCTTGGCTCATGCTGACCAGATATAATTTCTCAAGTTTGACACACAAATAACTTCACTGAATAACTCCTGAGTCTTGGAAATTGTTGCTACAAGGGAAGCCCCATGCAGGATTGCTCCTGCATATCAGAGACTTTCTAAGCCAAGGGCCATCAAGGGCCACAATTAATTTTTGTAATTGATACCTCTCTTTCACAGTCTTTCAGCTTGCAATTGAGTGCTCCCAGAGCTGCTCTTCCTGCCTGTAAATAGTCCTGAGTGACGCCCAGGCAGAGTTTGTGGTAGCAGTGACAGCTTGTTGGCATTGCTGTGAAATCCAATAAGCCTGTTTGATGTTAAGATGATTCTATGATTTCTCCTGGGCTCCCAACAATGGGAGCATTCACTCATCCAAGATTGCATTGTGTAAGCAGGGAGCAGTGCTGAGCAGCGGCTGCCTTTGAGCTAAGCTGATAAGTGAAGCAGGCAAGGAATGTGAACAAACCCTCTGTAATGCAAAGGTGGGTGTCAAAAGTTTGAGTTGAGAAGGATACAGGGCTGGGGAGGGGAGGGAAAGCCATTCTGAAACAGCCTGTCCTGCACAAGTTTGCACTCTGAGAAGAAGAATTGAATAACATAGAGTGGGCACTGCTGGGGGGACAGAGATGCCCAGGCCAGGCAGGAGGGGAGCAGGACCACACAGAAGTGCCCAGCTTCTCCTTCTCCTTCTCCTTCTCCTTCTCCTTCTCCTTCTCCTTCTCCTTCTCCTTCTCCTTCTCCTTCTCCTTCTCCTTCTCCTTCTCCTTCTCCTTCTCCTTCTCCTTCTCCTTCTCCTTCTCCCCCTTCTCCATGGTTAATTAGCCCTTTGCTGTGTCCAGTGTGTCAGGAGGTATCAGGACAGAGGAACACCAGCAGGCTGAAGACCTTGTTGTTTCACAGAGCTTTGAGATAATTTCTTAACAAGTGGGTTTCAACCTCTAATGGGTTTTTGCAGTGTAGATGGAAAACTCATTCACAGTGAATTTAAACCCACTAAATTCATTTTTTCCTCCCCTCAAGAAACTCTTCAAAGCCAGTCTGCAAACTGCTTGAGGGACCGCAGACCACAGGGTGAAAACCACAAGATATGCTCAGGCAGAAGTTTCTTTTCAGTCACAATTGCACTTGCTGGTGTGAATTCCTTGCACCAACAATCTTGAGTCTCAGGAGAAATTGGCTTCTGAAATGATGGTGCCATGCAAAAGGCTCAGCCTTTGTTTCTCCAAAAGTGTGAAAAGAATTCACAAAATATTTAAGTTATTTGATCACAATTAAATGAATGATACTTGAATATCTTTAAAGATCTAAAATTATTTTTCCCTCTATACGCAGAGAAGAAAAGCTTGGAAATACTTTTCCACTAAGGAGCTCCAAATACAACAGCAAGTAATTTTAAGTGATGTATATTGGGAATGGTTTTTAGGCTTTTACTCGAGTACTGATAATACAGCAACTGTCAGTAATTTAACTCAGATTGAAATAGGAACCACACGCTCAGACCTAGATCTGCCTTGAAAGATTACGAGTTTCAGACAACAGGGTTAGACTGACAGCTGGATTCAAGTCAAGAGTTTTCCTAGAGAACCAGCAGTGTAACTGAGAGCACAACTGGCTCCTCAGCACTTGCTATCTGGTGCAATTAAATTACACAGGACTGAAGGCACCATCAACAGGAAGCCATCAATCACCACCAAGGAATTAAGAGCAGTGCAGTAGAAAGTGGAATTTGTCGCAGTGCTTATAAAGGACACTTTAATAATTTTGACAGCCTACTCCCTAGAAGTTAACTGTGAAAATTAAAACATTGAAACTATAAAAAAGCCCTGCATCTCAGCTCTGAATATACTCATTTCATCACTTTTTCTGGATGAAAACCAGCACTAAGAGCTATGATTTTTCACTCAGCAGAGCACCTTGGCTACAGCTGTGCAGAGGGATTAGATCTAATCAATTATAGACTCTTTTAAAGCAATATATTCAGTTCTTTGATTTCATGGATTTTTGTTTGTTTGGTTTTTTTTTTCCAGACAGAAACCCTCCTCCTGAGAGCAGAAAAGAGAGGCCTGTGTGATTGCTTTCATGCAATACACTGAAATGAGCACTGGGATTTGGCCAATGGACATATATTCATTTTTAAAATGCTGTTCAGTAAATTACAGGAAGATACAGAGTGCAAGTTGTGCTCCACCATAAGGAAAAGCATTTTTATCAAAACAGGTATAGCTCAGATTACTTTTGCTTTGTTGTGGTTGTCATAAGTCTATGTGATATTGCATCTGCTGAAATGTCAAGAGAAGAAACAATGCCAAAGTCTTGCTTATAGGTTGTATGCAAGGATAGCATCCAGCTTTTTTGGTATTTCAAGCCAAAAATTGTCCTTGGACTCTCGGGCCAATGTCTTGGCTTATGTGAATTGCCATAGATCTGTGAAAGTCAGTGAAGTCAAATTTTTAAATGTATTTATAGAAGAATAACATGAAAAGGAAGCTATTTGGCCATGATGCATAGATAAACATTTACAAACAAGCAGACTTGGCATTATCTAGAAATTAATAGTTGTCACTGACTGCTTGGCAGTCCGAGGAAGGGATTTGTTCCCCAATTGTATCAATAGTCCAGTGCACAGCAGACACAGTAATCTGTCTCACAATTTCGATTTCTTCAGCGCCACACAGTAGCTGTGATCTTTTTGGAGAGACTTATTAAGTATCTAATGTGATCAGTAACATTTGTAATCACATGAATACTGCCTGGCAGTTGAACTGATTGCGTCTGCCAAAATCTTCTGGAGAAGTGTCTTTCATTAAGCAAATCACATGCTGGATTGAACCACTCAAAGTGGCCTCTACAGAGAGTTTTGGCACAGAGCCTACACAATGCCTGCCTGCCCAGGAGTCTCTTGCAAACTGTATTTTAGGAAATATTTAAATTCTACCAAAATGGTTCTTAGCTCTTGCATGGACTCTGCACTCTGTCAGGGTGGGTTACAGTGCTGATGTTATTCGTATTCCTGCTGCAGTGTGAGACAAGAGAAAACAAAACAATTAAAGCAGTGTAGTAGTAGTAGACAGCAAGATTGTGCCTTGTTACTCTTTAAAAAAGAATAGCAAATCCTTTCTCATTGTTTGCATTTTTTCCTTTATTTTGGGAAGCAGAACAGAAAATGGCCCCAGTGGAAAGTTCCTGTTGATAACAATATCTTAAAACATCATCCCCAAAGTAGAGATTTGTGTATCAGCTGGAGTATCAGGCTCAAAAATTTTATGCAAACAAGAATATTGGAACAGGATCAACAAAAAAAAAGTAGCTTTCAAAGTCATTTTACTAATTCTTTTCAGTATGTCTATCTTTCTATGGGTGGCTGGTGTTTTTGATATTTTGCTCTCAGCCTGCTAAGTTAGGATGGAAGCTATCTGTATGTTTCCAAACTACTTCTCTCCCATTTTGTCTACAGTATCAAACACAGGGAAATAGGGAACTTTGACCCACTGCCAACTTATTGTTTCATGTGCAGTCCTACTCAGTAACACAAAGGAGCATGTTGCCATATATTTTGCCAAAGTTGTTTGAAAGGTATGCGGTTCTCAGCAAGGAAAACCTTCCTTGCACCTGCATTTCAAATAAGAAATCCCCTTTGTCCTTTGTACTATTCCAGCAAACTCTTTTAGAGGTCCTTGGGACCTGTTTTGTGTACAAGAGAAGCAGCATGACACAGCAGCAGCTCCCTTCTGGTAGCATCACACTGCACTGTGGCACCATCACAGACTAAATTTTATTGTACAAACAAAACAGTAGGATGAACACAGCTTCCTTGCAAAATACCAGCCTTTGGCTTCTTTACTCCCACTTATATTTGGACCAAAGTAATGCACAGCTTTTGAGCCAGCTTTTTGCAGGAGATGGAGTCCCAGCACTGAACCTGTGAATTTTCCAGCACAGCTCCCCTTTTCAGGGGGCAGCATGTCTGTGGTTGGCATTGATATTGTGCGTGCTTATTCTGCTGGTACCCTAAAGAATCTTGCAGAGTTCTGTTACAAGAACTGGGTTTTTTTGTTCATGTTTTCATTTAGAAATATGGTTGCTCACAGTTGAGTTTTGATACATGCAGCTTGTGACAATGGAAAGGTGGAATGAATGACAAGTGGATGTTGTCTGACTCCCAAAGGGATCAGAGTGACACTGCAACTTTATGGTTGTAACAGGGTGATTATTCTGTACTTCTCTTTGTCTATAATGCAACACAATAAAAGGGCAAGATGCATTATAATATTTGGTGTGCTTTGTTTCTGATTTGACAAATTGATGGTGCTTATGTATTAATTAATGTCTGTTCTTTAATTAGGCAGAAAATACACAGAGAAAAAATGCTATTTTTAATACAAAAATAAGAAGACCTTGCATTCAAGCTAAATATATTAATATATTCTAATCTGCAGAAGTAGAATATCCAACTCACTCTTATTTGAAATAAAGGTACAGCAATGATTTTGTGAGTTTCTTTAAGGACCCCTTACTCTATACTTGGTGGTTTTGATAAAGTTCCTTATAATTACAGGATGACATGAAGAAAAATTGGAGCTAGATAGTTTTAATTTATTTTTGCTCAGGAAGTGAATTTAAATTCAGAACCCCTTGAGTCTCCACTTACTAGAAGAAACCCTGTATTTTGCAGAAGGATTTAATTGCAGGAGTGCTTAAAGCAGAAAGTTTTTTCTCCCACCCAACACTTCCAGTACGTTTTTTTTTTTTTGCTGCAGAGCCAAGTAAGTTCTTGTGACCTTTTGAAGCCAAGCTGTGTTTTCTCTCCTCTTGGTGCAGTGCTGCTGCTGATAGCCCTGGGCACATGGTGTTTGTGCACAGGGTGGAATGCAGGGGGTAGCCTGTGAAATTCACAGCCAAATCCTCCCTGGAAGAGAAATGGCATAATCATGTTGGTGTGGTGCTGTCTCTGGGCAGGCAAGGTGACAGAAATCCTGGTAATGATCCCCACATCTCCAGAGCTTCTCATACCTGAGCCAGTGCCTTCTTTGGGTGTAATTCTGTGTGCATTCTAAGTCAGTAGTTTTGGTCTGAGTGTCAGAACAACTCTAGGAAGACATCTGAAAATGGTAACACATTTTATCTTGCTTGTAATGTAGAATCCTGTTAGGTTACACCAAAGCTCAGTAGTATTATTGCTAGCTGAATGTAGCTGGTGAATGGACTCTCTGGAATACTCTGAAAATCCTGTGGAAAACCCTCTCCAGATGGAAACCTCATATTTAGAAACCAGTTATGTCTCTGTAGCCAGAACTGTCTGTCAGTAAATCCTGGGTGACCTGAGCATCCGACACACGTTCCCCATTTTCAGAGGAATAAAGTGTGGAAGTATTTCCTTTAAGAGTGACCATGTGGTTTCTGCAGCTGCCCCAGGCTGGAAGCCAAAGACAAGAGCTGCTCCTGTAGCAGTGGGACTCATGGTTTGCACACAGATCTCATCCTGATGAGACAAAGCACTTGCTTGAGCTGAAGGAGGCCAACAGGAGTCCCAGCTCAGTTCAGTTTAGTTCAAATGTAATTTAAAAGCAGAAAGGCTCCGAGGCTGTTGAGCCTTTTGTGAGGCAGAGAAGCATAAAGGATGTTTTCCCTTTGGAACTGGTGTAAGGCAGGAAGTTTGCCCTTGCCCCTCTTGGGCTGCAGATAGATCCCCTTACCTAGAGCAATGTTCTGCTCTGTCCTGCCCTGGCCAGGACTCAGGGCATGAGAGAAGAGGGGAGCAAGTGTGGAGAGGAAAAGAACCTGCCCTTTGCAGCCTGAGTTCCTGGCAGAGAAACCAGAGCTGCAGCCTCCCAGGGATTTACGTGATGAACGTGGTAAAGCAGGGGCTGCAACCCCCCTGGCTGAGGGCAGTGCTGCAGACAAAGTGTCACAGTGGTGTCAGAGCCAGGATTTGAAAAGGGAAACCCAGAGATGTTTTGTGCTTGGTGCAAAAGAAGGGATCATTCCTCACACTCTCATCGAGCACAGCAAGTGAAATTTCCAAACTTTCCAGAACCTGCTTTTGAGAGCTGTGCAATGAAATGCAGGTGGAAGAGGTGGTTGCAAATAACCCTGTGCTCCTCAGCTGAAGCTGTGCAGAAGATGGGAAGTCTCAGGGAGGCTGTGTGCTCTACTTGTTCCCAAAGAAGATATGGAAGAGACGGAAGCATCTTTTGCAAACTGGTACTTGCTGATTTAAAGATTAAGGGGAAACTAAATTGCAGGTGCTTTTACCATCTAAGGAGAAAAGCAATGCTCACTTAAAGAGTGTTCTTTGCAGCAAACATTAAATAGAGGTAGAAAACTAATATCAATTGCAAATATATATATATATGTATAATATGTATAAAATATTTAGCCTCACTTTTGCTGTATTAAACACTTTGAATAAATAATTCCTGGCTGCAGTGGATGAAGCAGATGAGTCTGCTGAACTTCTGAAATGTCACCATAATTTTCCAATGTCTGATTCTGTTTCTGCCTTGAACTGGCCTTGGGGTTCTGTTCAGAACATGCACCTCCACACAGGCAGAGGATGGAATTCATTTTACCCCATATGCTCATGATAATTTGTTGACTGCTGAAGAAAGATCCCCCAACAGAGGGGCCTTTGGTCCAATGTGTACAAGCTTCTGTGCTCTTGCTGTTTTCTATGTATGTGGCTAGAAACAAGTTGAAGTTATTAACTTGCTGTATTCCAGAGGGAAGGAATGAAAAACACCAGGAAGGTCTTGAAAAAAAATCACTTAATCATTCTCCTGATTCTCGAGGAGACTGAAGTACATAGTACGCTTTGCAGGAGTCCACTTGCCTCAAACCTGTGTCATTCCTTCCATCCCTGAGCTGGGTGGCAAAGGGGAGACAACTGGATCCTTGAATCATGTCATTCTATCTGGCCATTGTGTTATTTTTGGGGTCCCCTGTCATTGGGAGGAATGGTGAATCTGACTCCATGTTCTTAGAAGGCGAATTTATTATTATATTATATTATATTATGTTATGTTATATTATATTATATTATGCTATACTAAAACTGTACTAAAGAACAGAGAAAGATACAGACGAAAGGCTAAAAGATAACAATGAAAAACTTGTGACTCTTTCCAGAGCCTCGACACAGCTGGACTGTGATTGGTCATTAAGTCAAAACAATTCACATGAAACCACTAAAACAATGACCAGTTGGTCAACAATGTCCAAACCACATTCCAAAGCAGCAAAACACAGGAGAAGCGAATGAGAAAATTATTGTTTCCATTTTTCTCTGAGGCTTCTCAACTTCCCAGGAGAAGAATTCTGGGCCAGGGGATTTTTCCAGAAAATATGATGGTGACAGGCCATTGAGCTCAAAGATGTTGGAGAGAAAAAGCAAAAGGCCCAGTGGCAGCACAGAGCAGCCACCCATGATGGAACTTTATACACTGCGGAACCCCGGGTATCTGTTTGCCCAGTCTGTGTCCCTAGCAAATAAAAAAGAATTCACATTGATGGTGTTCATAAATGTCCATTATTAAATCTCCAGGTCACTGCAGACATCATTATCTTTCCCATGCTCCTTTCAGAGAAGTCTCCAGTTAATGATGGGCCATTTGTTCAGCCTGGCTTGTCTCAATGCATTCTTTGGATTCTATATCATAGTTCTGTTCATGCTGAAGTCATCAGAGCTTCATCAGTTTTCTCAACACTGCAGCCTGAAGTCTGCCCTTATATGCCCACATGGGAATCTCCATGATCTCACTGAAAACCACATGAGGTGACCCAGGCCACTTTCACAGAACACACAGTTTTGTTTCCTCTCTGTGCCTAAACCAGCTGCCTTTTGGATCCCCTACTGTTCCCTTACAGTGCTGTAAAAGGTTTGCCTGGACAGAGCCAAGCTCCTGTGCCCCATCCCTAGAAATACAGAACAGGGGGCTGAGGGCTAAAGGAATTTGGTGCTATAAATTGTGTTTCTCAAGCTGATCATGAGCTCAAGGTTAAATATTATCCATAGTTCAAGTATTGACCATGTGAAACAGCAAACAGAAGCTCAGCCTTTCTATAGTGGTGCAGAAGGTATTTAATCACTAGAAAGCATTAAGATACTAAAGATAGATGGTGCCTGCAGCACAGATTCCTGAATATATCTGTTTTTTCTCACTGTTGGTACACCAACCTGCTTTTACCAGTTTGTTCATTATAGATGGGGACATGATGACACATCTCAAGGGGACAGGCTCTCTTTACATCATATTTCATCCCATATAAATAAATGAAAAAGGAGAGGTAAAACTATGGATCTGCAATTTTTTTTCCCCACAGGAACACAATAATGATAACAAGTCCATCTTCCCTGATGTTTAATTCCTTTTCTTTTTAATTGCTTAAGAAAGTGTGCCTGTACCTCATTACTCAAGGTGTGTGTGGGAGGTGAATGTATAGCAGACTGTAAAGCACGTAAAGCTCATCAGTACCAGTTTAGTACAAGCCTGAAGAGGAATTTGGAAGCCAGGAATTTTTGAGCTGTGATATAGCTTCACCACTTGAGTGCTTTCAGGTACCACCCATGTTTCATTTGTCATCTCTGGCCTCCAAATTCATCAAAGGAGAAATATTCTTTCCCTAAGAAGAATGCCTCCATTGTGGATGTATCAAAGGCAAACATTATTGTGTATGAAAATAGCAAATTCTTCAAGTTACAATTGTTTTAAGGTGAAATCAATAAGCATCATAACTCTGTCTGATGTCTGGCATTAAAGATGCAAAAAAAATATTGTCTAACTATTGGCTGTTTAGCTATCACTTGGGTAATATACACAGGCAATAAAGAGATAAGTGTTATACATTTAAGCCATTTATCAAATCTCTGATTTTCCTACTTGGAAACTAATGAAAAACTTTTTTTCAAGATCTGGTGTACATTTCTAATGCCTCTTCCTGAGCTGTGCTTTTTATATTTCTTTCCCCCAAACAATCACATCAGTAAGATTCAATACCAAGATGTGCAAGAGAAAGGAAATAATAAGGTTTTTTTGTGAGCATTCACGAAGGAGGACAAAGGAGAAGGTTATAAATTCCTGCTCAGAGGTAAGATGTGATGTGCAAGGCCCATCATAACATGACCTCCTCTCTCTAAATAGACTGCTGTATATTGCCTGCAAAAGAAAAGTAGTACATGCCAAATAACGCATTGAATAATTGTGATTTTGAATCTGTGAAGCAATTCTGAAGAATGGATTGTAAGGACTGCAGAATACTTCATTGTTGTGCCAAAAAAACCACACAACAAAAGCCAAGGAGAAGTGGCAAAGTTTAAAACCTTCTTCATTGCAAATAATCAACTATTTCCCAAACATACAGTTATATAACAGAAGCAAACAATTTTATTGTGCTGTAGTTTGAGTTGGATCTGGATGTAAAGGAATTAATTGGATTTAATAAATGTTGGACCTTGTTCAGTTCTCTAACAGCAAGTGCAAAGATGCAACTCATGAGGGAAAAAACCCCAAAACAAAGTCATAGCAAAAGTTTGGGGAGACAAATATGATAAACTTGGGAAAATGCATTTAACCACTTTCCATTTGACATGAGGTCTGATTTACACCATGGCCATTTAAAACTTTAATTGCACATGGCATGTGAGCAAGGTTTTTTCATTGTCTCCTCAAGACCAATGCTGTGAGCAGAAAGAAGCTTTGGACTAAGTTTTGTAAAGAAGTTCTCCTGTTGAGTCACAAGGTGCAGAAAGGACTCCCTGTCCTAAACTCCTTCTCAGAGAGGAGTGTGGATGTGGCTGGGTCCAATCCTAGTCTCAGACTTAGTCAAAGGGTTTCATAGATGCAATTGAATCTTTGTACAGCTTTGTTCTGTGGGATTAAGGATGGCAACCCAGTATACTCATATTAATAAAATTAATTATTTATTTTATTGATGATTCTAGTGATAAACATTAGAATAAAGCACCCTAATCAGAATTATTTACTGCACAGTATAGACAGTTATAGTTACCAGCATAGTGCACTATTTTCTGAAGCAATATTGAAGCAATGATATTAAAGATAGTAAAATAATTATTAACTAGATACTGGATGTTATTCTCCCATACCAACAACTGTGGGCAAATCTCTTTCACTTGGCCTTGAGGAGCATCCCCACTCATGAAAGAATCCCACAAATGCTCTTAGGTTTTTTAGAAGTCCCTGCCATTAAAGGTGGGATTTTATAGTATAAAATTATTGACTCTTGGTCAGATGTTTGTGTGCCAGCTATGTCAGCTCAGCAGCCTTTAGCTCAGCAGCTTTAGATAAATTATCAGTACTATCACTCATTGGTTCCTGTATCAGTAATTTGCCTGCTACATCCTCACTGGTGCCAGTTTCTGTCAGGAAACCTTGTTCTCCACATGCTCAGAATGTTTAACTTTGGGATTGATGAATCAGGCTAGTCTCAGTGTTCTTCAACACCAAAAGCTGTTCAGTGTCCCTTCATTCTCTATCCACCACTGGTAACTCCTGCAAGTAGGGTAAAGTTCCAGCTGGTTTAACCCCACATATTCAAAGCAACCTGCTATAATCAGTTGCCATTTAGACCCACAGTTTATTCATTTAAGGTCACCTGAAGGTTCATGTACATCAGGACAGGAACTTTATAATCAAATTCAGTCTGCAGATAGCCAGTGTGAGGTTTTCTGTCTGAGACTGGCCCACAGCTGGTTCTTTGGATGCCCACACACTCCTGCCAGTCACTGACAGCCTGGAGAAAGCATCCAGGTCCTTCTGCCTGGGTCACTGACTGGCTCTGTGGGCAGCAGTCCTCCAGGCAAAGTGTCCTCCTGGCACATGGAGCTGGGAGGCTGAGACATTCCCCTGGACTTGTCACTTCCCTGGGGTGTTCAGCAGGCTGTGCCTGGGCACTAGGACTGCCCTTGGGCCCTTCCTTCCTAAAGAGAAGGGTACAGAAACACCTCTGCCTTTCTGCTGAGGTCTGTGAACCAAGTGTTATTGGGAAAAAAGGTTCATATTATGTAGGAATAGAGACCCCAAATTTAGTTTTGCCTGAGGCATTTGGCCCCTTAGAAAGGGTGTTCCCCTAGCCTGACCTGGCTCCCAGCAGCCTTTAATGAAATCTCAGCCTTGTACTTTCTGACATTCATTGCTCAAAGCTACCCCTTCACCTTGAGACAGCCATACTGCAGGATTTGGGATGATCCCAGCATAATCCTGGTGTATTGTTTGTTTGCAAGGAAGGAGCAGATCTAAAGTGCAGTTTGCTACTGTGCTACCTCAATGCCACCACTGTGATGAAATTACATGGGAACCACTGTGTGAAAGCCTCAAGGTCAGTCACAGAATCTTCCAGGCTATTTGGGCTGACAAATTCAGCAGTCCAGAAGAAGAAATCATGGGATTTAAACAAAAAGCATAAAATGAAATTAATACATCCAAATTGGTTCTCTTAATTTTGTGCCAATTTTCATGCTTCAAGTCATACTAGCTGTAAATTACAGCAGGAAATTTTGCAGAAATTGTATTAAATCTGAAAATCTGATAACTCCAGAGAGCTGAGGTTTTTAATGAGTTGCCTTTCATTGTTTCAGTAGATAAAACATGCAGAGCCCTACCACAAAGACCCCAGCAGCTTGCAATCAAAGGTCTCCACCAACTTCCTCTGAGTTCAGCTAGTGATTAATTTACTGTGGTGAATCAAAGGTTGCTTCTACATCATGCCATTCATTACATTTTGATGTAGATTTGGGTGAGTTTGATGTGCCTCATTAGGCAAATCAGATACTGGGCTCTCACACACAGATGGATTCTCAAACGCTTCCCCAGGAAGTGACTGTGGAGCTCAAGGGCCCCGGGTGTGATCTCAAAACCAAATCAATTTTGAGATGTTCTGCAAAGTTTTGCTTGGAAAGCAAGGCAGGAGAGATGTGTAAGGATACCTACAGATGTGCAGAGGGAAAGAGGCTGAGTGGATGAACTGGCTGGAGCAGTGAGCCAAGATACAATGCTCCAGATATAATGCTCTAGAGGTTCTTCCTGTAACAACTGCTTCAGCTCTGCACATCCCAGGAATCAATATGTGCCACCAGAGAACAAACAATAAATCTTGCAAGGTGCTGCAATAGCAGCTTGCTTAAAACAACATACATCCATGCTTAACAGCTTTGGAAAATTGGACCTCAAGGGCTCAGCATGGTTTGGGATTCATGGCTTACTGAGTTTTGCTCTCTGTTCAATGGAGCCATTATTCAAGCCATGACAGTATTTTCCATTATGTATCCATGTGTTTGGAGCTGCTGAGAAAAGATCTCCTCCAGATGGAAATGTAGTGTGCAAACTATCCAAATGATATTTTTGGAAACAGCATTTGCAGAACAATTGTTTGGGACTTTATAACAGGCCCTGATGAAAAAGTGACACTCTGGCTGGGAAAGGTTGAAAGAAACAGAAGGGCTCCAGCCTACTCCTTGAGGACAATTATTTCCAAAAGACATTTAGAAAAGCAAGTTGGGGGTATAACTTGAAGAACTTTGGGGGTGAAACATTTATAGCTGAATTTTAATAAATGAAGAGATAAGCAGGTGCTGCTGTACTTAGCAGCCCAGGTCTATCCATCAGGAATCTCTGAGAAATGGGAAGGGGCAAGGCTTCAGGCTGACTCCTGTCAAACCTGGCATGAAGTGCTGGAAACTGGGGCTGGAAAAGTTGTGGAGAGGGTTGAACAAGCCAACAGCTTCCTCAGCCTGCAGATTTCATAGACAGAGAGAGCATTCCTTAGGGTGTCCTTAAAAGGGTCTTCTTCTAGGGACTGAAACTATTGTGGTTGAGACAAAAAGGTCTAGGCAGATCACAGTGGGATTTAAGCTGTGTTAAACTGATACATTTTCTTGGAAAACAAGTGCTCTATGTATCATTGTAAGTTAAAATGTTGGCATTTGCACAGCTTAGCTGGAATAAAAACCATTTATTTTCTTTATTGTCTGGAAAAGCATGACTAGGCTATAGCCATTTTAGGCTCTCTTTTAGGATGCTGGGAGTGGTCTTCTGAAATGGATTAACCTGTATTATGAATCAATTCCCTCACCATGCTTTTAAGATAAATGTAAAGGAATAAGCTCCTTAGTGGAACCAGATATGTGAAATATTAGGAACTTCCAGACAAAGCACAGATACCAGTGACTGCCCCACAATAAAGCACATGCAAGATCACTCAAGAATTTGAACTGTGTTGAGAGGGGGCTTGAGGCTGTCAATGTATAAATGTGGTTGTCAGTCATAGTCTGGTTTCTTTTTGTTTTAGAGTGATTTGTTTTGTCAATGTCTTGAGTACATTTGGACCTCTGAGTCCTTCCTGTGCCTGCTGTCTTTTTGGCTGCCACATTTGTGTAGACAACCAGGCTGAAACACTTGCAGACAATTATTTTATTTCCACGCATTTGTTAGCTTGGTGTAATTTCACACTGCCCCCTGAGTTTTTACTACATTTAAGTTAGAATTTGCCTCTCTGGGTGTTTGAAAACCCCATTCTTACAAATTTCTAATGGAAAATAGAAACCAAATCTTTCCCCTGTCTTTCCTTTTCCGAGTCATCTAACTTTATACAGAGGCTCATCACTGTGTGGAGTCTGTGAATCTTTCATTGATTTCAGCTTCTTGATCAGCTCTCATCATCAGATTTCAACAGAAATGTAAGTGCTGAGGCTGGAAGTCTGTCATAGTTGCTTGAGGCTGGCTCGTTTTTCCCTTTGGCTATTTTCTAGAATATCTTCTTATACATAATGTATCTCTTTCTCTGTAGGCTTCTGTTTCACAGTTCTCCAAAGCCTTGGCTCTTCCTTGTCAATAAAGGTTGGCACGCTTTCAATCACAGTGCTTTGGAGCTTTATTCTTTTGTGCTGGAAGAGTCACTGCTAGAAAATGCCTGAGGAAAGCACAGCTATATGTGATAAGGAAGGTTTATGTCATTAGAAAGGGAAGCTTATCTTAAATAGTGTTCTAATAATTAGGTTTTATTGGATTTTGTTGTTTCTGCCCAAGAAGAGTCTAACAGCAGTGGTAAGGACTGAACTGGAAAACACAAATGGAAGTGCAGAAAGAAAATGGCATAGGTTTGCTCAGCTTGCTGGCAAGGGCATCAAGAAGTTGAAAAAGAAAATTTGGTCAATGTTTTCAGCTTTAGCAACAACTTATGTTTTCATTGAGGGATATGATTTTTCAAGTTGACAATGTTCTATTGAGTTTCTGCATAAATAATTGTTAATGATCCAAGTTATAGGTCATTAATGATCCATTGTGGTTGAGGGGGAATAGAAATGCCAGTGAAGGAATGTCCTGCAAGAAATTGCATCCAAGTAACCCAGGTGCCCACCTGCTTCTGGAATAGATGGGGAGAACTCAGTGTTCAGGGAACAAAATATCAGGAGGCAGTGGAAGTGATTGAAATTCCTGTGCTGTTGCTGGGGAACAGAACAGCAGCAGTGGGACAAGTGGGGTCCAGTCCTTCAAGGCATGAAGTGGGCATGACTCATCAACCACATTGTTTGTGTGTGAATGGTGCTGTCTTAGAGGCTGCAGCTAAACTGGGACACCCACACAAGAGGGGCAGCCTGGAGCATATTAAAATCCAGGGGCATGGAGGTAGAAAAGAAAGGATAGGAGATCACCAGTGCATTGTCCCCACACTGCCAGTGATCCCAGCACTGGGAGGTTGGGGAGGCAAGGGAACACTCCAGATTCTGTCAGGCTTCTACCAGGGTACTGCAGCCAGTCAGTACAATTCTGGGCTCTCCATCCTGTCCCCTGAACAGCCAACACTGACTGTACAAAAACTGGAGAAAGAAAAAGTAAGAGCTCAGCAGTCCTGTGCATCTCTGTCTCTGAGCTTTGCAGTATCTTAAGAAAAAGAAGGGACCAGCTTCCATAGTTTTAGAAGAGGGAGTTGTTCCCCTTGATGGTAGGGAGGGACAGCATTTAATGTGCTTATAAGTTGGATTGTTACAGTGCTTCCCCAGTACTTCTTACCATTGCAGAAAATGCACATCTTTTAAGAGCTACTCCATCTAATGCTGTCTGAGAATTGAACTAATTTTATCACACTGGTATCCAAAACTATGAGGCCTTACAGACACCTAAGGCACAACTGCAGGGCTCAGTTCAGATCTTGGTGTGTCAGTTCCTCTAAGGAAAGTGTGGTCAACAATCAGGTTCAGACCCTCAAAGAAGAATAAGTGGGAGGAAGAGAAAACATGTGTATCCCTTTGGCCAGCAGTGACCTCTGTGAACATTCGGGAAGCCAAGTTTGGCCTCAATGCTCAGCCTCAGAGAGCCAGCAAGACTAAACTGAATGATAGGAGAGAATGACATAAGTATGTCTATGTGCTTGTGGATCTGCAAGCATCTTTTTATAAATATAATTCAGCTGGTGGAGGCTTGCAGGGCATTATTTTTCATGGTATTATCTCTTTTGCTTTTAGGACCTGTTTGATTTCCTGCAGAGGACATGGGGGGCTGTGTCCTGCACTTAGTCCCTGCTTCAGAGCCATTAGCACACTTGGTATAATTATAAATGCACTGAGCCACAGTTCAGACCTTATGATGTTTATTTCTTTCATCCTGGCAACCTTTCAGACATGGAAGTACAATATTCAGCCCCACATCTGAACTCCTGGAGTGATCACTTTTTTTTTCCTGACTGGAATGACACTTAAGCAGGATCAGTCTCTCTTCAAGCAAAACAAATATTATTGGGTCAATTGCTGTTCAATTTGCAAATCTCAAGCTTTTACATTTGTTTTAAGGAAGAAAGCTGCACAAACATGTATCTCAGCCAATTGCTCACACACCACTGTACTGATATAGCATGCTATCTTGAAGTCAGCCAGCAGTTGTGAGTAGATCTTGGCTTACAGGAAAATGTCTGATTTGCTCTTTGAATTTCTACTTCTGGCTCACCAGTATCTGAAACCTTTGGAGTTTTTCCCCATGAAGTGGTAAAATGGATGGTCAAGGTCAGGTTTGCCTCGGATACAGTCCTGTTTCCTTTACAAAAGCTGTATTTCATGTACTTTCTCATAATCTATATTTAATACACTGTTATAATTCAAGGCCTTTTGTCTACTTCCATCTCTGAGCACCAGCTCCACATCTTCCTGTTCCCTGGATGAGCTCTGCTCATCTGTGAAGTCAGTGAGTAGAAAGATCCATTCAATGAGTTGCTGAACCCATAGTAAAATTCACACTTCAAATCTGCTGTTGAATTTTTTTTAATTCTAGGAGGGTTACAGGAAGGCTGCAGTAGAAGACAGGGATGGGAAAGAACACAGTTGATGATTCAGAAGTGAAATTCACCACTACAAAAGATCTGTATGCATTATTTATAGGGCAAGCTGGCACTGCTTCCTTGAAATCATTCTGCCCTCATGGTTTGGCTGCTCTTCTATAAGTCTGCAGAGAAGTGGGAGACAAGATGATGCAGCAGAGGGGACGTGTGAGAGTCTGGGCAGAAGGCCATTTAGATGGGTTACATGAATCAAAGGGAATAAACCCTGGATGTTTCACTGAGTGCCATTTCTCAAGGTTTACCTGGGGTTAGCTAAAAACTTGGTCCCTACACATGGAAATACAGCAGAGTTGGAGAGGTACATTTCTCTTTAAGCTGGAAGGAGCCATGCCTGGTCTCATGGGATAGGTGTGTCCATAAATTCTTTACACAAGAAGGCAAAGGCTTCTTACTTCTTAACCCAACTATATAAGGCTTGCTTTCTGTGCCATGAGTTCAACACCTGCCAAACTCCCTGCTCATCAGCATTCTCACTGAGGTCAGCCCATTTCTTGCTGGAGGTTCTGTGCATGTTGATAGGAACTTGCTTTGCAGCTCACTTGCTGTGAGATGCACAGCCTCTGGCTCTCCTGGAAGCAGGCACCTGCTATGTGCAGTCATTTCACTTGCCCCCCTCTTTGATTCCTGTGTTGAACTCTTGGTGTTGTTGGCTTGTAGCAATTACAGAGTTTTCTGCCAATTAGGCAGTGGAGATGAGCAGCAATGGGCTCCCCAAGTGCCCCTCTGACACTCTGCCTGCTCAGTGCACTGCTGGGCTGCCGCAGGCTATTGCAGAGCTCTTGGCACCAGCATTTTTCTTCTGCCTGCTGAGGGCTTCTGGGTCAGCCTGCAGCCTCACAAAATCTATTCAAGGAAAAATTAGAGTTGAAGCTAGTTCTTGCATAAAGGCAGCAGAGAGAAAAAGGCCAAAAAATACCCATTCTTCTGTAGCAAGTGTCAGGAAAGAAGAATTTTCTCTCTACATGAAAAATACCATTATAGTTCACTGGGGAACATAATGTGTTCACTTATGTAGGGCTCACAGATACAGCTTCTGGGCTTATTAGAAGCCAGCTCAGCTTCCAGAGCAGTCTTGGCAGCACCTGTAATCCCCGTGTGCCCCACTTCCCAATCAGTCGACTGAAACTCAGGTTCCCTTTTTCTAATGCCTGCCTGGTTTCTCTTGGAAGCAATTTGGGTTAATAGCTGCTCTATCAATTTGCAGTGACCTGTAGGAGGAGGGCACCAGATTTCAAACTTCTGTAGCCAAACTTCTAGTTTTCAGTAATAATACTAAAACCACTCTGCTGCAAACCCCAGTACAAACCAGTTTCCTCTGTTTAAATGCCAGGAAAAGTGCTCACACCTGGCAGAACAGAGTGCAAGGGCTTCCAGGAGCTCTCCCAGCTACCAGCAGAGCCCTGCACCGTCCTGCCTGTTCTAGGAAGTGGACGTTAATGTTAAATATTTATGCTGTCTTCTTTTGATTTGTAGTTCTGTAGAGTAATCTCTCTGCCACCTGACTTAACCGTGCCTTTTTTTTTTTTTTCCTTTCTTACTTTTTCTTCATTTTGGCCACTGTTGACAGTTCTGGTAAAGCAGAAGTTTCACAATTCTTCATACTGTTTTGCCATGTCCTGCTGGAGGTATCTCTCCTAGATATTGTCTGGGCTTTGTGTAGCAAAATACTCCCTTTACCCATACTTCATTATCTACAATTAAATCTGCAGATAAGCCTTCTTTTATCTACTGATAACTTCTGTCTTGAGACTTGCCTGAAGAAATCTTTGAACTATAAGCACAAATGAGGGCTGAATTTACTGGGAAATGGCCCCTCTCATGTAGCTGGCCTTGTATTTTTTAGTTATGACCATGATGTCTTTCATTTAAACATTCCTAAATAAACTGATGCATCAGTCACCATATACCAAGACTGCCAAAATCCCAACAAGGTAGCTAAAACAAATTCTCCCCAATATCAGGATGGGGAGAGAGGAATAGAAGCTACAGAGCAGAAGGTGTGACGAGCATTACACACCTTGTGATGCATAACCAAAGTTGACACACATTACAGAAGAAGCCAGCAGCTAAACTCCTTTGGAGAGGTTAGGCACAGACTAGATAGGTTTGTGGTGGTGTGGAACGTCCCTGTGCACATCCTGCACTCAGAGCAGGGCCTCAGACATCCTGCTGGCACTGCCAGAGCTGTGGAACTGTGCCCTCAGGCACCAAACTCCATCAACAAAAGGCTGAGCTTAAAATCACCCCAAATGCATCTTCTGGATGCTTTTCCTAGCCAGTCAGCATCACTCCAGTCTTATCAGGTGGCACCTTGCCCTCTCTGATCAGGCTGTGCTGTCCTGAGTAACCCAATGAGCCAAGCCAGGGAGGTCAGAGAAAATGGAAAAGTGAAACTGTGGCACTGTGAGAAACAGCTCCTCAAAAATACCTCAGGGGTGTGCTCAGCACAGAACCTTCTAACCCTGCTAGAACTGGTAATGCAAGGGTTCAAGGAAAAAGAACATGCAACTGGCATCATCCTCCATGAGATAAGTGATGTCAAAATTAGAAGAAATAATAATGTCTCTCTAACTTTCTGTCTCCTCTAGTTTGCTTTTAGAAGGACGCTCTTTAAATTTCCTCTCATCCCATAAGCCATTTTCTGATTTATCATGAGCAAGAAGTAAATGTAAAGACCTCCTTGATTTCAGTGCTCCCTTGTGGAATTTTAGCACTGACATGAATTTCAGTGGCATTGCATCTTCTGAGGACATGAGCCTTTTCCAGGCTCCACGATGCAGTTTGGATCTGCTCTGATCAAGGCCGGTCCTTCATCTCACTTATCTCCATACCAGCTCACACTAGTTAAGACCAAAGCCAGAAAATCTGGTCCAGACAACTGGACAACTAACTGGACAACTAATCCCCATCTAAGCACACCCCTATGATTTTTTTTCTAGTTCAGCTGGCACTTTTCTCATCTGTGCCAAAACTTGCCAAAGGGTCAGTACACCCTGCAGACAGGCTTGTGCACACACTTCAGTCCAGCACAGTGGAAATGTTTGTTCCTCACTCCATGCTTAAATAATGTCTGAGCTCTCCTGGATCCAAACAGGGTAAATTATCAAGGATTAAGCACATTTGTTACATGTAAACACTCCACGCAAATAGATGTTCCTGTTTACAAGGGCTCTTGGCTTTCTCCCCTACATAGGTAAATTTCACTCCTTAGAAGACAACAGTGAAACATGATACTAGATTTTTAAGCATTTATTCATTTTAATTTTCCACAAAAAGCTTTCACTGTAACAATCTCAACAGGAACCAATAACACACATAATCACAAAGCCCTTGATAATGATGGAAATAGATTCACTGCCAGCAGCTATTATGCTCATTTGGGAACTGTGAAAAACACCACACGCTTTTGTTTGGGTGAGATAAAGGGCAGGTTTACCCTGAAAAGGTGTCTTAGGATGGCATTTTCTTATTCAGTGGCTTTTCTTCTTGCTCCTGTCAGATGTGCTGATGTTAGGGGGGACAAGTAAAATTGTACTCCGTCAGGGTTTTAATTGCTCTCTACACTGCAGTGTGAGATCCACTCCATGGTTCATTGTCATCCAAACTGATCCATTACCACTCTCTGCAGGGCTCCTCAGACCTGCACCTCAGCCCTCAGGAAAGGTGCAATGGAACAGAGGAGCTGGGAAACTCAGAGCAAATTGTCTCAAGCTACATCAGGGAAGGTATAGGTTGGATATTAGGAAAAAAATTTTCACCGAAAGAATAATAAAGTACTGGAATGCTCTTCCCAGGGAGATGGTAGAATCACCATCTCTGGATGTGTTTAAAAAAAGACTGGACATGGCACTTGGTGCTGCAGTCTAGTTGAGGTGCTAGGGCACAGGTTGGACTCGATGATTGTAGAGGTGTCTTCCAACCTCATTATTCTGTGATTCTGTGATTCTGTGGTTCTGTGATTCTGTGTCCAGCCAGGCAGCTCCCCCCTGTAGCCAGCAACCCACAAAGGTTAGTGGGGTTGTCCCTTCTCTGCACTGTCACCAGAATGAGTGACTGTCCCCACATGTCAGGGACAGCCAGGACAAGGAAGGGCAGCAGTGCTCCCCTGAGAAGCAGAAAATGTGACCCCCTGCACCCTCATGAGTCATTTGGACAAAGTACATCCTGGGGGTGGATTAAGGGGATCAGCTGCTGTTTTTCAATATTTACCCAGGAGCAGCATGGCCCTTGTCATCCCCATCACTCAGCTCTCTGAGCCACCTGCCGATTTTTCTCCTGAAACATGGACAGAGAGGGAAGTGATGGTACCTATGTGAGGAGATTCATCAGAAGTGTTTGACAGGAGAACTGAAAAGTGGTCATAGTCCCAACTTTCTCTCTTCATCATCAACTTCATCCTTGTAGACCTTTAAAATTAATCTGGAGTGTAAATACAATTGTACAATATTTACTTGTCTGCAGTGCTCACAGGCCAAAGACATCTTAGGAATAAGATAGAAATGGAATATCACAGCATTAGACATCATCTTTCCAAGTAAATTTTTCGTCTCTTTATTAATACATCCAAAACCCCATTAATTTTATCACCAGCCAGAAGCAAATTTATTTAATAGCCATAAACTCATCCCTAGACGTTAATGATCTGTTTTTCACATTTGCAATTTCCATTGAATTCACTGGGAATTTTAAAAACTCAGAGCTTCAGAAAGCTCAGAATATCAAATTGTAAACATCTTTACATGTAATTATTTTCTTCTGGCTTTCATTATATAAAGAATAAAGCCTATTAATTCAACATCCTTTGGGACTGCAACATTAGATATGCAGTAAGGACAAAGTTAGACCTAAAGTCCTGTCACTTGAAGAAACTGCTTATTCGAAAATTAAAACCTAAGTGAATATACAGTTCTTAACATGGTGTAATTTCAATCACAAAGACAGACAAAATACCACTGTATTTTTGATGTTAAGAAATTTCATAAAACTTAGAAAGAAAATAAGAGGAAAAAAGGACATTGTATAAAACCTTTCCCCCTATTCCAGGTATTCAATGGAATGAAAATTGATCTGCCTTAGGGACAAAGGATCGCAGTAAGATAAAATCAGCAGAGGCAGTACCTAATGATAGTGTAAAATAAAAGAGGACATTTAGAAAAAAATCAGCAGCATCCAAATGCTGTATGTGTATTTGTTTCAATAAACCTCACCCTGCTATTTCACATATGATGACCTTGAAGCAAAGCCCACTTCCTTATGTCTGCCAAGCCTTTGTGTTCAGGGGAGCCTTAAAATGATTCTCACTCGTAATGGTGTGAGAGCTCTGAAAACATCCCAGCTCACAGCTCCTGTCCCACAGTTCTGAAACTTACCCTGCCCTGTGTGTGCTGTTCTGCAGCAACTGCGCATCATTATTGACAGCAGTGGTAAGCAAATAAACCAGCCCTGTGGTGTCTGGGAAATCTGTCAGTACAAATCAAAAATTCTGTTTGATATTGAGGACTTGCTATGTGCTGCTTGAATTACAAGCTCTCTTTCGAATGTAGGGCAGGTCTTACTTTTCTGTCTCTTTACATCTCTTTATAGGACAAAATAGTGTCCAGAGGGCATGACACAGTGCCAGAGTCTGGCAGTCACTGAATCTTGACAATCTTCTGATGATATGGCAGCATCCTTCCTACAATAACAAGTGATCTCTGAGCAGCCCGAGTGTTACATGTATTTTCATGCCATCCTCCTTGAAAATATAAAATCTCAACCAGAATGCCACGGGGATCACCAGGACCAATGCCACATTGTGATCACCAGCAGCTGCCATGCCCACACAATATTAGGTGTCACTTTCTCCTGATGGCTGAAAATTGCTGTGAATGCCAAGCTAGTACACCCAAGCACAGGGCTCAGCACAGCACAGACACTCCCTCTTCTTTCTATAATAAAAAGCAAAACCAAAAACCAGCTGTTTGCTTCAGAGGTGGCTCCAAGTATCCAGCTTTAGACAGCTCCAGAAATGTAAGATGATTTGGGTTAAGCTTCCTAGTATGAACATCCCTGGCTCAGTGATGCCAAGAATCAAAAGAGCATGTCTGCAATAAAACAGATCCAACAAAGGCTGCTCCTGGCGATGCTCTGCTGTCACACCAGCACCAAATATCTTTTCCATTGTCTTTAAATCAGTCTCATTAGTTCAGTCAGACTTTATTTTTTCAATGCATGGGGTCTTCTTGAAGCAAGACACATTAACTTCATCCTGATTTATAGCCCATGGGTTGGTTTCACTGGTTTGTAAACTGAACTCCTACACATTTTTCCTTCCTTATGGCTGTATTTTCTGTCCTCTTCCCTCCAAGAGCTGCCTGTCTGATCAGCCCATGTGCTGTGTAGGCTAGTTAAAGATTAACACAGCCAAACTGTGGCAGTGTAAATCTTGAACATGCATGGAAACATAGAAAACAGTTTTGCAAAACAGGTTACACAAGCACTGCGTGAAAAAGGTTTGCTCATAACATTTCTTTTTCTTTGTTTCTATTATCAGTCAATAAACAGAGGTGTGGGCTGTTGGCAATTTTACCTTCTTGTAATTCAGTGTGAAACCTAAAACTCACACTGAGAAACCACAATATGCTCTCTCCAGTCATGCTCTGTACAGGAAGGGGGGGATGGAGAAATGTCTGTAAGAATTTCCCCAACACTAAATCCCAACTGGCCACTTAAATAGCCCCAGAACATGTTTTGTAGCCTGAAGAGGAGGGTCAGTCTTTGTTCTTTGGGTGTTAGAGAATCAATCTTAAATGCTTAGAGCAAGATCCTGTGGGAAAAGCCCATGGTAATACAAGATTCTTGACAAGGCTGCCACGTTTTATGGTGAGGTACAAGCCTGTAAGGACTGTTAACCATGGCACTTGGGCAGCACTTTTGCACAGCCTTGGAAAATCCAGTTCTTCTCTGTGTAACATCTGTGCAGTAGGAGATACTCACATCTGCCTAAACAGGAATCCCTCTACAGATGTTAGAAAACTTGGATTGAAATGAAAAAATCTGATTTTTTTTTTTTTTAGCTATTCTGTGTTTTATCATCCAGCCACAGTAACGTGTCAGTTTTTGGCTTTGTGCTGGTAACCTCAGAGCAAACATGGCCTGATAGGGTGTCATGTTGAGTCATAGGAGCTGTTCTCAAGACAGCCTCACATGTATTCAGTCTGTATTTGTTTTACATCTGTTTGCCTGCTCAATGTGTGTCAAGAATTCCCAATGATGCCAGCATCTAAATCCCTTTTTTTTCCTCCACTGGTGAATTGTCTAAAGTGCACCTGCACTTCTGTGGGGCTGGGTGTTCTGCCTGTAATCACTGAGCTAAAATCTTCCCCCACAGAGAGACTGGAGCAGTTGGGGTGAGTTCTATGGATTTATGTCCTACAACAGCACTGCCAAAACTGGGAGTAGCATTCATGAGAGAGGAATTGGCTGATGAAGGGACAACGCTGGGTCAGGCTGTTTGCACTGTGGTGTTGCTGAGCTCCAGCTGCTCCAACAAATGCAGGAAAATTCCATAACTGCAAATCCAACATTAGAGAAGCTGCAGTTTCTGCCTTTCACCTGGAGATGCCATGTGAACCACAGCATCTCCAGCAGGGCTTCATCCTCCTTGGCAGAAGTTGAGGTGGGCATGGATCAAAAGAGATGGCAGGAAAATGGAGCCAACCAATCTCTGACCTCTCCTGGGTCTGGGGGCTTTTTACCCTGAGGCACTTTGCCCTTCTGGCCATCTTTCCTCTCCACAGGATTTTCACCACAGTCTCCATGACCCCATCTGGATACCTGCTGCAGAACCAGGCAGTTTTACCAGTGTTGTAAGTTCAGCTAAGGAATCTTCTGCAAATTCCCAGCCTATTATACCAAAAGGAAGGATGCCAGAAGATCTCATTTTCATGGCAGTGGGGATGAGCTGTGCACTACAGAATACACTGCAGAAAAGCAGAGAGGGGTTGGGCAGGGATTTCAGTTCCCAAGGGCAGACTGCCATCAGGCAAGGGTAAAACAGCAGTGTGCAGAGACACTAACTCTCTTTAGCACCCAGTTGGGGACCAGGTGAATTGATTTTTCATCATTTTGGGCCCTGTCAGCTACAGACAAAACAGCACAAATGTCAAAATGTTTGTGGAAACCTGCAGCTTTCCAAAAGAAGCCCACAGCCATTTCTCTGACAGTAGCAGAACAAATACAAGTAGCTTTACTGCATGCCAATTTCTTCTTAAATCTCTTCCCTGAGGGAGCTGAGTGTTAGAAAATATTTAGGGGGACTGGAAGCTTGCCGGGTACTCAGCTAATGTAGGTCTCAGAATCTCTGATGATGCTCCAAAGAATGTTGGGCTGCATTGATGGGCCAAGTTCCTTTAGATTAGGCAGAAAATGATGTTTTGGCAAGAAAAACAGAGCTCCAACCAGGTGCCTCTGGAGAAGGAGGATTTCATATTCATGCTGTTTGTCACACAAATCCAGATAGGGTCATCTCCAGAGCTGTGTAAATATTAAATTCAGCCTCAGAGCTGACAGAAGCAGTGAGTGCCTGCAGAGTGGGCGACTCTCCAGGAGGAGACAATGGTTGGCTTTTAGCATGCCCCACTTTTTTTATTTCCTTAAACAACTTGACTTGTGTGTCCTGCAAGTTGCTTGCACTCAAACCCCTCTTTATGTCCCTGCATCCACTGAGACTGTCCATTCTCATGGGTAGAATATAGTAGACGTGGTTTTCTTTTCTCTCCTGCTCTCTGCATATGGGGGTAGACTGAGACAGTTAATGATGCTGAACTTCTCAGTTGATGCTTAGGGCCTTTCTCCTCACAAAGGTACTCAAATGCTTTTCAGTGCAAAATTTAGGCAGGGTTGGTTTGAATTTTACATTACAGCTTGCTGAGACACAGGAAGGAGTGAGCTGCAGCAAGCAAGTGAAGCTTTGGTGCCAGAGAAAAAAGTATTTTCAGTGTTTCCTACTGGATAAAACTTGCTGTCCCCCTCATACGGCAGAGGTTGGCCTCCTTTGACACCACAGGATTTTTACACAGGAAATTTGCTTCTGACTTGTAAATATGAGGGATTGTTCCCAGGGTTATTGCTGACAACTCCATCCAAAATATTCTCTGGCTATTTTGTAGAAGCAATAGAAACTTGCTGGTAAGACCTGATCCAGCTGCTACTGTCCTCAGAAAAAGAGCTGTTCTGATTACAGGGAGAAAGAGATACTTGGGTCCGAGTGGATTTCTGTCCTTGTGTCAGGGTATTTGTAATTTTCACTGCTGAGAGTGCTGAGCTGGACACAGCTGGTCACAGGTGACAAGCAGCTTCTGGAGTGAAATTCATTCTTTTCAGTAAGGAAAACGTGATATTTTGGTGCCATCCAGGAAAACTAAAGAGCTGTCTGTCTGTTAGCACTCACCTGCTGAACAAGATGGATTTTGTCAGACTGAGAACACTTTTACTTATCTGACTGATGACAGATAAATCAACCCCCTGGTGATAAACCTACTTTGTGGACTTCCTTTGCAGGTATGTCCCCTGCCCCTGTGTTATCTGTCAACATTTTTCTGCTTCCAGCAGGCAAATTGCATTGTTTGTCTCTTTTTGCAGTTAGAAAATCAAAGCACAAAGACCTCAGAGTTTAAATCCGCAAAGTCACTGAGAGGTCTGTTTTATTTTTTTCTGTGGCTGGAGCTTTGAGTGCTTTCCCTGTAGTTATGAAAGAAATATTCTGTACATGGACCAACAGCAAGAGCAGCACTTTCTGCTCTGAGCATCCCTCCTCCCTAGATTTAAGGGTTCCCATTCCTTTCTTATCCCTGAGAAAGTGTCATGGGGTCTCTGAAGCTCTCAGCTCAAGAACACCACCAATACAAAGACAATTAAATCCAAGCATTTTCTGAGTGGGGTTTTGCCCTTTCCACTGCCTCTTATACCTCTGAGGTTCAAGGGCACCTTGTATTTATGCATCAATATCCATTTGGAACTGCCTTCACACTTTGTACTCAGTGCAGTCAGCCTGCAATCCTTGCTTGTTGCTTCCCTCTCCTCGTTGCCACCTTTGATAAGGGAAACCATTTTCAGTGTTTCAGCTCTGCTGCTTGCCTCTAAAAGGACAGTGTTGCTCACATTAAAAAGTATTTCATAACCACAATGACTTCTACAGCTAACAGTAAAGCAGGGAAATATTTGTTTTCAAATCAATGCACTGCTGCTGGGATTCAGTGTTGAGGGCCTGAAAGTGAGACGAGCGAGAATCAAAAATGGACCTGACTCATTGATTTTTATTATTTAAAGAAAGAAAAAAATCAAACTAGAATGGAAACACCTGCCTTCATTATGTGTTTGGATATTTAAATGGGGTTGTAGGAAACCTGGCTGGGAAGTGCTTTTGGTGGCCACAGGTATGGGTTAAGGGACAAACCAGGGTCCCTGAGCAGCCAAGAGTCCCTGTCACTCTCACTCCCATGGTCTAATTGAGGTGTTAGGGCTGGACTCGATGACCTTGAAGATCTCTTCCAACCTAGTGATTTTGTGACTCTGTGATTCTGTGATTCTGTGACTCTGGAATTCTGTGACTCTGTGATTTTGTGATTCTGTGACTTTGTGACTCTGTGATTCTATGACTCTGGGATTCTGTGACACTGTGACACTGTGACTCTGTGATTGTGTGATTCTGTTGCTTTGGGATTTTGTGATTCTGTGATTCTGTGATTCTGTGATTCTGTGACTCTGTGACTCTGTGACTCTGTGATTCTATGAATCTGGGATTCTGTGACTCTGTGACTGTGATTTTGGGGTTCTGTGACTCTGTGTTTCTGTGATTTTTGGGATTCCAGCATTCTGTGATTTTGGGATTCTGCGATCCCGTGGGTCAGCGCCGCCCGCTGGTCTCCGGCTCGGGGCCGCCCCGCCGCCTGCTGGCAGCGCGCGGTACTGCGGGCGCCGCCTGGGCCGGGCCGTGCTGCGGGGCCGGGCCCACAGCGAGGTTCCCCGGGCTCCCCTCATGCTCCCGAGGGCATCGCTTCCTGCTCTTGGGCGGCGTTCCGCTTCCAACGCGGCCTTTAACTGCCCTCTGCAAGGGCATCCCCTCCACCAAGGCTTGCCGGGCGTCAATTATCGACCTTACACGGAATTTTTGATCTCGTGGCTGTTTTGCGGCGAGTCAGCTTAATTAGTCCTAACAGCCAGCCTCATCTCTAGGCTGTGCTTGTCGTATTAGTGCGAGTCCTGGGGGCTGGATTGCTGAGTCAGCGCTTCCTGATGTCATCCGAAGGCGTCGCTTTATACATTTCAGATGAGGCTCAAAGCCTGTTGGCTTCTCTCTCTACTGATGTATTTTTAATTAGCAGTTTGGGGCCTTTGCTGATGGAGCCACGGAGGGTGATCTCGGTGGCACGGCCTGATCGGTCTGTGCGGGGATGCTGATGGCTCACAGAGCCTGTAACACGTTGTCCAGGCAACCCTGAACTGGAGAGCCAGGAGCCCTTGGGCAGGGACTTGCTGGATGTTCCAGCACAAGATGCCAGGATACCTAACTAGAGTGGCAGAATGCCTACAGAAAGAGGACAGGGAGCCAGTAATGGGAAACTTGTTACTTTTTGATGAATTAGCTCCAGAGCATGCCAGAAGGACAGTTGTTTTCACTGTCCGCAAAATCTGTGCAAAGCATTCAGGGGAACTGCAAGCTGTCAGAATAAGCCCTCCCAAAATGAACTGTTTCATGGTGTGGTATGTATAATTTCACATTTTTCTTACTACAGGGATGATTTAGTATCCATGACTTGGTAACAGATTTCATCCTCGATTATGAAAGAGTTGCAATGCATCAGAGCCACATCCTGCAAGGGGCTGAGTATCTTCTGAACCATGCTGAGTGCCTTTGGCTCTACCCTTGTCACCAAGAGTAGGCAAAAAGGCTCAGCACTCCCCACCAGCATTTTAGCAAGGGCTGGGACAAAGTCACAGAGTCCTTTGGCACTGTGTAGCCCAGAAGGGCACAGAGAGGATTATGGGGACTGTTCAACCCAGCCAAAACCTGTGCAAAGTCTGGCACTTTTGCTTACTGTCTGCTGTCTTTACAAGAGATATTGTCATTATTTATTGATTTTTTTTTTTTTCTTTTGTGTTGCAGTAGCATCTTAGATAGGAACCCTTAGGCCAGGAGCCATGCAAAACCAGAATAGAAAGACAATCCTAGCTCCAAAGGAGCTCACAGTGAGACAAGAGACAACAAATGACAATTAGACACAGTGGCAAGATAAGAGAACAAGGGACTAATACTATTAAGTGGGAAAAACGATGAATCCACAATCCGATACTATTGCAAAAAAAAAAAATAATCACAAAAATAGCCTATTTTCTTGCCTGTTTTCCCTCTCTAGCTAGATTTTGTGCAAAGCCGGAAACGTGTCTGTTGCTTTCAATGTGCTGGATTTGTTACACATCTTCCCCAGAAAGTTCCTGACCTAAAACACATGGAAAAAGATGGGAGTGTTTTTGCTGGCTTCAGTGGACCTTGGATGAGCCAAAATCTTAAATGCAGAATACTTTAGTGGAAATGAGATATTATGTTTGCAGCTGAACTTTTGTCAGCCTAAAGCCCCATGCCCCAAAAGATTTATTCAGGGACTTCCTTGTTTACTAGTACTACTAGTTTAGTAGTTCCTCCCGCTTTTTCCCTTTAAATGAATGTGTTCCAAAACCAACCCTTGCCACCTGATATTGGGATTGTTTTCTGCTTGAATCAAAACATTTTGATCTCAGGTCCAGCTTGTGCAGATTCACATACCTTAGGTAAAATGCAAATAATTTCGTCTTAATATCACCACCAGTTTGACATATACTTCACATGGCAAGTTTTGAAAATCTGCTTTTCCAACAACTTACAGTCTGAGCAAGTACCTGTATGCTTCCTTAGATAATGGCTTTATGCATCAGCAGTAGCAGAGGATACAGCAGTTATCTGGGGACCTGTACCTTATTTCTGTTTACAGCCATAAGGGTAGAAATGGAAAAATTTTAGAAATGGGAAAATGTGTGGATCTTATGTCTTTTTTTTGTTGTTGTTGTTGTTTTTTGTTTTTTGTTTTTTTTCAAAAATCTGTTCTAACGTTTTGTTGTTGAACCACACTGTGCTCCAGGATTAAAAAAAGAGCTTTGTTGCACAGGTTCTTCTCCTTCTTTGCTCTAGCCAACCCAGAAGTCTGAAGGAAAGGTGACTTTAATTGAAAGAGCAGGTGCCCCACTGGTAACTACCTCTGCTTGCCTGTCCCCTCTGTTGCATCACAGCTAGAAAAGCAGCTTTGATGGTGATAAGAAGTAGCAGTAATCCTGCTCACTGCTGCCACTGAGAATGCAGGGAGTGAGAACAGACCAGAAACCTGGGAGCAAAGCTGTCATTGTGCCATCAAAAGAAAAAAATGTCACAAACCCCACTCCTTTAGAGGAAAAGGCCTATCTTCAAAAAATACTTAGAAGGGGAATCACCTGTGAAAGGAAGGGATAAATCTAACAGGTACTTTCAAGGAGTGTCAGGCCAGTTGAGGGCAAGAAGATAAATAAGCAAAGTGAGAAAAATGAAACTCAGAGCAGTATAAACCTTTAGTAAGTGCTGCATTTCTGTGGAAGAAGAAAATATTTCTCTTCAGGTTACCACAAAGAGGCAGAAAGTCACTCTGGCAGCACTTTGGTACTGCCATGTCTAGCAGTTGATTGCAATCACTGAACATGAGACTGCAAATCACATGAGAGTTTCTGTTTAATACTTTGCTAGCTCCAGCAAAAGGTCTGATGTACCTTGCTCACTGAGTCATTTTTAGAAAAAGAATCTTCCCAGGCACTCAGCATTCAGTAAACTCTGCAAACAGGAGTTAAAAATAATGCTAAGCCCAGGAGACTGTGACAGTTGGCAGGAGAGGCTGTTCAAGTAATTGATAGGAGTATCTGGAGAAACAGAACAGGAGGAGAGATGGAAATTTGTGATCCAGCAAGAGGGACAGCCCCTTCCTGTACTGGGAGGAGTCATGCCCATTTCTTTTCAAAGTGAGGCACCAGCCATGACAATGGGAGGGCAGTGGGCACAGGTCTGTCCCACCAGGATTGCTCTTGTGCTCCCCATAGTGTGATCAGACCCTCAGGTGGGGGCTGTGAAGACAACTTGATTTGGCATCCAGGGTACATGAGTGGAACTCTGCTCCACTGGTGAGTGGAGTTCAAAGCACCATTCAGGCCATCTGTCAGCTGAGGGAAATTACCTCTCCACAGGTTGAAATGGGGCCTGTAGATGCCTAAATGTGGGTGTCATTCTGTGAGCTGAGTGCCAACAGTGGAAGCAAAGCCATCAGAGCTACACCAGCTGGCAGGAGCTATAAATCTGAGCCTATTATTTTCCTGGCTTCCAGAATATCTATGTCCTTATTTACATTAACCAGAGTTAGCAGACACACTTTGCTAACGAATTCACTACTGGCAGCAGGATAGAAATGAAGGTATTTTACAGATCCTCATAAAATAGATTGCTAACTATTCATGAAATATTAAATTCAGGGGCTTATGGCTGGAGTATTTAATGCAGTTAATGATGTATCTTTGACCTCCTTTGTGCTTTTGTGGTTTGGCCAAAGTGTTCATACATCTGGAATTTGGCTTCTTCGTAAAATGTTAAGTAAACCTGAAGTTGCCATCACATACATGAGAAATTACAGAGCTTTGCTTTTGAAAATTCACCTTCACCATGTCTGTGCTTTTGAGTAAAATGCCACATTTTAAGCATCTCTTTGGATGTAACAGAACATTTTCTGGTCCCAAGGAATGCAGTACTATACTTGCTTCAAGTTGAGGCAAGAATTTTCCTCTGGCTCTGTAGTGCAATGCACACATCTCCTTAAATGAGCTTGGTTTGCCTGCAGAACCCTCCTGCAGAGCTGTGCAATGGCATGGCAAGTAATAGCTTAAACCTGCCTAGAGCAGCATCTTTTAAGAAAAAATTTCCAGCCAGTGTCACATTTAGTCAGCACAGGAGATGCTGTCAGTGCTCTAGCTGAGACTGCCAAATTTTAGCCTTGAAAATGGTAAGTCAGCCTTGCTCTTGTGTCCTGCTCTTCCCACTCCTTGGGGCAAACAGCTGGATTCACACACAACCTGCGTGTGCTGGGACATGCTGAGAAATGGTGAACTGCAGTCAGTGCTTGCGCTGAGGAAGAGGAGCTCTGGCAGGAAAAAATATGCTAAAAATGTGCTAAAACCTGCCATTTGAAGAAGAGACCTCAGAGTCTGAAGAAATAAGGAAAACATGCAATTATTTCTCATAACTGTTTTTATCTCTTTCTACAACAAAACAGACTGTTTTAAGTAATCTGAGGTAATGATCTGCATTTCCAAAAGAGCTTTTATAGTCCTTTTCCTGTCTTCTCTGGAGCATGGTTATATGAATTGAAAGTTTATTCACCTGGGTTTTGACACAATTTGTTTTAGAGTTCAACTCTGTATCCTTGAATGGATTTTCCTCCTTCCCTGATTCATGATAGGGTATGGGTTTGAGTTCCTTATGCAAGATTTGCTAATGGCTATTTTCTCTTTCCATCTCTTCTTTTTATCAGAGATTTAACTCGGTGACTCAGAATTTGTATCAGCCATAAGAGTTCATTTCAGTTCTTGGAGGAATTTGGGGGGAATTGAGCTTGGCATTCTGTAGGTTAGTTGCTTAGCTACCTAGTGTGTTCCTAGACCATCTCCTTTCCCCCCCCCCCTTTATTTAGCATGTCCACTGTAGTCTGAACTTTCTTCTGTGTCTCCTTTCATCATATACATTTGCAGGCTTTTAAAAAGTTTTGCTGGCTAGTTCTGTGAGAGACTGAGAACACATTTTGTAAGTGCTGTGCTGTTCCTGTTGCTGGTCTTCAGCAATCATCCCTTTTGAATGGACTTCTATGATTTTGTGGTATCGTGTGGTTAAATTTCCTTAAGGAACTGACAGAATTTCTACTTATACTGGCCAGTTTAGACTTGGTAGGTCATTTCAAATCTGGCCTGAGTATAAACAACTCCATTGATACCACACATAAACACGGAGCAAGTTTTAACAGTGTCTGAAAAAGCTGATCTGTATTTGTCACTTAATTTTATTTTGTTTCAGGAAGCAACTATAGTCATTCAAAAGGCACACACTTGTGAACATATTCACACATCACAGTATCCTGGGCTCACCATGTAACCTCTCACTAAATAACGAGCTAATCAACAGGGATGGTGCCTTTGGAAGTTACCAGATCAAAAATACCTGAGCTGCCTTCAGCCTGCACGTTCCCCAGTCCTGCTCCTAAGGCTCCTTCACACAGACAAAGATTTGGCTCGCTGGGGAGGACAAGCAGTGAATTGACTTTGTTGTCCCAAAAGAACTGAGGCTTTCCAGGCTTCCACCCATCCCAGGGCTGGCTGTGACTCAGAGATGTCTCACCAATCTCACTGCCCTTTCCTAGAGCCACCCACTCAAGGGTCACTCCTTCCCTAGCCAAGTCTGCTGGACATTTTCTTCTTGCTGCTCCCTCTGACTTTCTCTTTCCACTGCTGGCTGCTCCAACTTGTCATCAGTTATGTGTAAGTATCTGAAGGGAGGATGCCAAGAGGGTGGAGCCAGGCTCTTCTAGGAGCTATAGGACAAGAGACAATGAGCAGAAACTGGTGCACAGGAGGTTCCACCTGACTATGAGGAAGAACTTCTTTACTGGTTTGAGCACTGGAACAGATTGCACAGAGAGGGTGTGAAGTCTCCCTCACTGGAAATATTCAAGAACCATCTGGACACAATCCTGTGCCATGTGCCCTGGGATGACCTTGCCTGAGCAGGGTGGTTGGACCAGATGATCCATCCATGCTCCCTTCCAACCTTTCCCATTCTGTCATTCTCTGATGCTGTGGTTTAGTGATTTCAACTCCACCATCCAGCACACAGCACCGTGTCCCCTCCTCTGCCATGCTCACCTGTGCTGGCAGCTCCAGAGGTGCTCTTTCCAACCTTCCTCATCCAAGATGTCCCTCTGGTTTCAGGCAGCCCAGCTCTCTGAAAGGCCAGCAGAAGAAAATTCATTTTTCTTGTCCCCCAAAAAGCAGAAATGTAGTTGAAATCTAGTCAGTCAAAAAGTGTTTCTTGCCTCATTCTTTCAGCCTGATGGGGTTTCAGAGCAAAGATGTGGCAGCCAATCAAAGATGTGGACACTGCAGATTCTCAAAAATCAAAAGGGAAGGGGAGGGCATTGATCCAAGCTGATGAGCATAAAAATTGTTAGTGACGAGAAATACCACAGCCTCACCAGCTGCAACTGGCCAGCCTCATGCCCTCCACTAGGTCTAACCCTCAGCTGGATTTATTCTAACCAGATTTGTGTCTGTCTTAGTTCTGGCTGCAAATCTGGATGGATGAGTGATGGCTACTGGGAAAATCAGAGTGGGTGGGAGAACACTGTCATGTGCCTTGAGGCTGTGCCCAATGTTAGATCTTGCTCAGAGGCAGTTTCTGGTATTAGCTCATTAATATAAAAATGCCAAAATGCCATGCACAGTCAGCTGCCAGCCACTGGGAGCTGTGGGGACAAGACAAACCAGTTTTAATGAGGAGAAGATTCCTCTCAAATAATTCCTAGCTGATCCATAACATGAAATGTTTCTGTTTCTCAGGTCCCCTTGCACAGAACAGTTCTATAGCAGCTGAGGTTCTTCTCTGAGATTCAGACTTTCACTAAACAAAGGAAAAAGGAAACATAAAATGTCTGGCCTTCAGAACTGTGAATAAAACCTTCCAAGCATGGAAAGAAAGTCAAGTCTTGCCTGTGCATGGAAGTTGATTGCTTTAACCACTTTAAAAGGCAGAATGGAAGACATTAGCCTAGTATACAGCCATTTTATACCAGTATAGCAAATCCCATACGGCAGGGAAACATATGGGCACAGCTCTCAGACGCTTATATCCTAACAGAGGACCAAGCATACTATAGGAGGCATTTTGGCCCATGTTGGCAATCAGGAACAACCCAGTTTAGCACAAATGATGCAGGAATGCTGCAGCCACTCAGCCCTTGGTTCAGACAGAGCCTCCTCCTGCACAGCAATTACACCAACCCAAAACCCAGCTGTAGCCTTGCTCTGAGCAAGGCTGCTGTGCTCAATCAGAAGGGATCAGTTCCAGAAATTTCTGACCATATCACAGCATTGGAGGGCTTTGCTCTTCCTTTTTAATAACAGAAGCCTGCACCAGGCATACCTCGGGTAGCAGAAAAGTCATCTTGCTGGCAGAGCTCCCTGTGCTTGGGAACTGTTCTGACCTTTCAGCAAAAGAAGGATCATTATATCTGTAGAAACTGAGTTTCCCCTATAAAGGATGGCTGTAAGAGTAGCAAGTACATCTTTGCAACAGAGCACAAGCCTAAATCTGCAGCTGCCCTGAAATGTTTGTTCTGAGACAAGTGGGTGCTGTCCTCCTCTTTCTAGAGGGCAAGGACCCTAATGAATGTATCATCCCCTTGATGAGCTGTTTCTGAGCAGTGTAACTCCAAGGGACTTCTTCCAATGCTTTTTCCTGGTTTTCCTGTGACTCTCAAAAATACTTTGTCTGCTTTTCAAACACCTGGAAAAAAAGGCTTCTAATGGTTTCTGCAGCTTAAGTGAGCTCCCTGGGGCCTGCAGAAGAAAGTCCTTCTGCTCTCTTCCTCCCTTGTCCTCCAGCTCAGCTCTGCATCTCTCTGTGGCAGATGGCAGAGGCTGATTTGTCCCAGGTAACTGCTCTGTGCCAGCACCTGGAATTGTGCCTGGAGGCTCTGGGCCCTCAGGGCTCTGCCCTTGGACCTGTGCTTCCTTTGCATAGTCATCTTCTCCAACAGTCTCAGGCTACAAGAACAGCTCCTGTCAGTGCTCCAGCAGCCAACCATGGACATGGGCTATGGTGTAGATTGTCCATACAGTTACCAGTGCAGTTCAATAAAGAGATGTCATTACAAAACCCTGGTTTGCATCCAAATTTCTGAATTTTCCTTAGTCTGCCTCTAGTGCAACGCCAGTACTTTTAAGATAGCTGGAAGGCAGAAGCACATTTGTGAGGACTATCAAAAAGTTACTTACCACTTCCAAACTGGGGATGTTAATTTTACAATGCACCTTTTCATGTGAAATATCTCCGTCATACCTTGTTCCAGTAAGGAGTTTCAAAGAGAAAAAACCTCTGGGCTGCCTGATGGAAAATTCTCACTATCTTTTCATTGCCTGAGAGGGAAATCCCAAAAACCTGAGCTTTGATATTTAGTGATGCTTCCCTTCCATCTTTATGTCTGTGGGTTGTGTCTGTGATTATTTGCACATATATAGCTCATATGCCAGTCTCTGGAGAGCCAATTTTTCTACATTATTGAAGCAGTATTTTCTGGATCCACACTGCCTTAGAGATGTGAAAGGGAATCTTTTAACAGTGCTGGAAGATGTCTCTGGCAGGAACAAGCCTAAAGATAGTTGTGAAAAGTCACTTTTTGAGGATAAGAGTAGTTTATACCCCTGAACAACATCCAATGGGATTCTGAGTCCCCAGGACACAGGCAAAGGCAGTCAGGAGAGTGAATGAAGAAAGCAGGGAAAAATTTCTTCCCTCAGAGAATTTTTCTTGACCATTTGCTAACTGAATGTAAACAGACCAGTGCTTCCCAGCTCTTTACAGATTCACCACAAGCTTCTGCTGTTTTTCCCTACTGTGCTGCAAAGCAGAGTCTGCAGGCTTTGCCATGAGGGCGCATAGTTGGCACATAGCTCAGGAAAACCAGCTCTTCATCTCAGGTACATTTCCCAGGTGCCACACTTCACCTGCTGGGGCCTTTGCCAATTACTACCCCAACCTGGGCCAGCCAGGAGTGGTCTCTCTTCTCCCAGTCCCTCCACCTGCAAAACCTCATACATCCAGGGCTGAAACCCACCAGCTGTCCCAGCCCTGTACTTGTGGCAAACCCTAAGGAAGAGCACAGGGCTGGATACAACAGCAACAAGGGATTTCCCTTGCCATGGCAAACCTCAACAAGCTGAGAAGCCACCTTCCTGCTTCTTTCTAGCATTCCCCATGCCTGAAAATCTTCAAGGCCATGTTGGTGAACCCTGAACAACCTGATCTGATGGGTGTCATCCCTGTCCATGGCAGAAGGGCTGTAACTGTATGATCTGTAAGATCCTTTCCAACCCAAATCATTCTATGATTCCTGACTACTTCCTCAAACCCAGGGCATTCAGCAGCACAGCTGGGGACAGGATCAGTCCTTGCTTTCTCAGGGCTTGTTAAACCTGCAGTGTGTGTCTGCTCAGCAGCAGGTGAGAGGCACAGAGGCAAATGCTGACAAAAACAGGCCCAGAGGGACCAGTTTCTATAGGAAATGCCAGAAGATGGAGTGTATGAAGCACAGTTCATGAACTTTGGTGGGGAGGGGCAGCAATACCTTGGGTGTAGGATTTGGAGAGGTTTCACACTCAGAGAGGACAGTGGAAATATGCAGAGCAGCTTCCAATGAAGAATGAGAGGTAAGCTTAGTCTGTACAATATGGAAGTGAGCTTGGAGCACAGCACTAGGACAGCTGGAGGATCAGCCTGTCCGGGGAAAATTGAGCTGCTGAGATGGCTTGAGGTGTTCAAAGCCTGGCAGTGCCTTGGAGAGAGGCCTGGTAGCTTGGCAGCCACACTTTTCTGCTCTGAGTTCCAGAAGGAGAGAGAGGTTTGGTTCAGAGCTGATATTTGCTCTGTGGTGCTGCTCCTAAAGCATTAAAAAATGCTTTCCTGTTTCATTTGGCTGATTTGTTGTTTTTCCTCTCTTTTCCTTCCCAGCCCTGTAATAGTGGCTGGGCTTTGCTCTCACATCTAGGATTGTGCGCTAGGCAGGAGACCTGTCAGGTGGAATGTGAACCCAGAACAGGGACAGGACCTTTCAGTTTGTTCTGGGTATAGAGACCTTTCTGCTTGGGGTCCCTAGAATGTCTCTCTGTGACTGCTTTCAAATTAATCCAGGTGTTATGCTGTACCATGAAAAATATCATTCAACACAGGGAAGGAACCCCCACAGACCTACATATTTGCCTTTGAACAAACAAGGACTCCAGAGAGATGGAAATGTAAGTGACGTGCTGCATGCAGTCAGTGGGAAGCATTAGAAACACTGGGATTACTTTGCAAATCCTTTTTCAAAGCAGAAGCAGTAGGACACAGCCACATCAGACACATATCATTTTTCTGCTCACAAATGCTTTTAGACACTTAATCATAGCCTGTGGCATGTTCACAAGAGGATGTGCATTGGAGCAAATCCTTGGTCCATATGCTCTGGAGCAATCCCCAGTTCCTCCTCAGTTACAGCCAAAAGTGGCATGAGTTTTGGGAAAATCATCTGTCTTGTTATCATTAGGAGGATGGATGTATTCCCTGCCATATATTATAGCCAATGCTTTTCTCATTATTACTGTTTAAATGAGACCATTACTCCCAAATGCAACATCTTCCTTTAATAATATCAGATTTTCAGAGCTTCTCATCTCTGCACCCAGACAGTATTTTGTTTCAGTCTGTCCTTATCTACAGCATGAAATTTGTCTCCTATTTCTCCTGCTTGGTAAATCACATTTTTTCATAGGCTGCCACAGATGCTCTGCATGGCTAGACATCATTCTTTTAATTTTCAGCTTCAGCCAAGCACTGCTTGCATGAGAATTTTGGCTCTTATTTGGTATGGGGACTTACCAAGGAGAGGCATATGCCTGCCACTGGCTCATGCCCCTTCTTTTGAAGCTTTAATTTTTCCTCTGTGTGCTTTTTTTTTTTTTTTTTTTTGTAAAGCATCATTTAGTAAGAGCCTGGCAGGTCTGTGATGTGCCTGAGTACCTGGGAGCACAGACAGAATTTCTCCCAGACAAGTGATCCCACCAGAATCCAGCGCTGCTGCCCAAGACAGAGGGAAGGAAGAATCAAGGGGTCAGAGGAAAAGAGTAATTTCATAGCAAGAGATAGATAGATAGATAGATAGATAGATAGATATAGATCACAACAAGAAACTTTCAAATCTACCAAGCCACTGAGCAAACTTGAACTATGCCAGAGAGTGAGCTGCAAAAGGGAGGAGGGAAGCCAGTCTCTGGGGATGGGATAATGCACATCTGACATCCTCACCTGACTTTTCAACACAAGGCTACAGGAACACTGCAGCAGATTGCCTGGGGAGGCTGCATCCTTCCCAGCACAGGATATTTTGAGCAAAAGCCATCAGTTAGGAGCAGTTGAAGGTACTGCCATATACAGTACCTATGCACAGGAATGACTTCAGGATCTTTTGAGAGCTTTCTTGTATTGTCTTGTCCCCCTCCAGCTCTTTCCCACAGAGGGCAATGACAAAATATTTGCCCTTTATAAGGGCAGGTGGCCAGTATTTGAGTCTGGTACTTACTCAAAAATTTATTGCTCTCCTCTTGGTTATCAGCCATGGCTCTTCTAACCAGAGTTTTACATTGTGTCTTGTAATGCACACACCACCTTCCCTCTGCCAGTCGAGGAAAAAGCTGACTTGGAGCCAAGACAAATGAAATGTTCTCTGCTCATTGCCTAAGCTGAGTAAAGCACTGAAGATAAACAAATGTGTGCCTAAAACTGCTTGGATTTACTGGTTTTATATCCCAGGTTAGCTTGGTTCAATGAAGGATTCTTAGGGACATTTTTAACCTTGGCAACTTTAAAGGGAGAGGGATCATGGCCTAACACCCTTCCCAGAGGAAGGGAAATCTTAAAAGCTGTCCGTGATCAACAGCCCAGCTTCTCAAAGAGCACTAGATCTGCTTCAGCCAACAGTGGCCTCTGGGGAGTTCAGATCCAATCTCTGCCTGCTGGGCCCAGGTGCACGTAAAGCTACCTTTACTCACCTTATATGCTGCAGCTGTTTCACAGGCAGGTAGTGGAGAGCAAAACCTGCATTTGAGGAAAAGCTCTTGATGGCTCTATGTCATTTTGCATGTTTGGTAGCACATAAAGCTGTTTAGGTCTTTATGATGTTGCACAGCACTCAAGCAGGAAAGTGCTTAAAATTATAAAACTTCTTGTAAAGAAATTCATAACCTTCCTGTACTCATTAGAGTATGGGTCTCAACAGAAGCTTCCCCTAAACAGAAACCTGCAAGCTAGGGTGATCTTACTGCTGTCTAGAAGGAGGAGATCCTATTGACTGGGACAAAAACTGAGATCTCAGTATGCAGACTTGTCTGGTACATTGTGGGTTGACTCTCATTGAAGGCCAAGTTCCCATCAAAGCCACTTTATCATATTCTCATATTCTATCAAGGAGATAGAATATGAGAAAATAAAGGTAGTATAGAAAGTAATCTTACCCCTAAGGCGTTGCAGCTGGGCCAATTATTAAAGATTAGGAGCAGGCCTGAACTTTAACAGGCCACAGCTGTAGCCAATAAGAAGAGTGTTATAAAATAGTGGGTTGGTTGGTTGGTTGAGAGGGGTTTGGAGTCAGTTGGCTGTTGTGAGAAGAGGAAAGAGTCAGTGCTTGGAGGAGCTGCCTATGAGAAACACTAAGGAAGTATGAAACTCTTGCAATAAAGAGCTAACAGTCTGGAACCCCTGCAATATAATGGTAATAGAAATCCTAACAAAAACTTTATGGGTTGAGATATGGACAGGAAGGATCACTCACCCATTGGTGTCATGGGAATAACAGACTCAATTTGGGATGAATTATTATATTATCAATTAGATCAGAATAGCATAATAAGAAACAAAACTAAATCTTAAGACACCTTCCTCCCATCCCACCCTTCTTGCTGGGTTTAACTGCACCCCTGATTTTCCCTATCTCCTCCATCCACCTTGGAGCTGGGTGGCATTGGCTCTGGCAGCTTCTCACAGAAGCCACCCCTGTAACATCCTCACTATCAACACCTTGTACATAAACCTCCTCCACTGGGCAAGTGGGGGAGGCAGAGCTCTGTCCTGGCAGCACTTGTGGGCACTGAGAGGGTTTGGTGCACTGTGATGGGCACTGCTGGGAGCCAGACTTTGATACAGAGCAATGTGAAGCTGAAACAAGCCCTGTGGGACAGAGGTACCTGGAGTGCCCCTCCAGGATCAGTCACCAGCACAGCTTCATCCAGGTAGGAGGGGCAGCCTTCTCCTGTGGCACTGCTCTCCAGGCTGGTGAGGAAACACAAGAGGGAGCACAGAGCAGTGTTTAATAATGAACATATGGCTCTCAAAGCACAGCCTCAGAGGCTGATTTATCGACACCGAGACAATGGGCTATTGTGCTGTGTCACAGGGACCCTTCCAGTGTCTCTATTCATTCCTACAGATATATGAACTGCCCATCTCTTATTAAATGATCTCCTCCTGTCTTAGGTTGTTGCCTTCTCACTTCTTTTCTCTCCTGCTTTTCCTGGAGGGTATTTTTGAGCTGTAATATATAAATATTTGACACCAGTGCATTATTTTTTTCCTTGGCTGTGGTCAATGGCCGCATGTAAGAGTGTTGTCTAAGGGGGATTTTGCTACTTGTAGCAAAACCAGATCCTCTCACTACAGTTTGTGCTGCTCTTTCATATTCTGGCAGGTAATGTGACCAGGCAATCAATGGTAATTACTATTGCCTGAGGACTAAGGCATCAGGTACTCTGCTGCAAACTGCAAACCTGCTTCTCCCCAGGTTCTTTATGAATGGTACCACCAAGTATTGGTGAGGCCTTGAAAATCCCTCAGGAAAACTGAATCTGCATTGTTATTGTGTAAATAGGAAAACAAAGGCACAGTCAAGTCCCAGCACAAATTATGAACTGTGATTGTGGGACACCCCAGTTCTTGGCTTCCCAGTGTTGATGCCAAGGGCCCCATTCCCTTGTGTTGTGAGATCTGTTTCCCAACAATGTAGAGTGGAAGAGAATTGCTGTTTGAGAATAGAAGGAAGCATTTACTATCTCTGTTCTATTTCCATTTCCTTTGGCCCAAATAATGCAGTGAAATACAAGACTGGAAGAGGGAAAAGTATGTTATAAAAGCAGTCAAAACTTAGCATTCAGCTAAGGAAATGTCAGCACTAAATAGTGTTTGTGCAGTGTTAATTCAGGCCTCTGCATGCACATGCATTTGAAGACAGATTATAGTTGTACACATTGTTTCCTCTAGTCCCCCACCTCATTTAGTACCCAGAAAGGATGATGCTCAATTAGTGAACAGTTAGTCAATAATTTCTTCTATTCTTACTGTTGTGAAAGAGTCTAGTGTCTTATTTAATATCAGTCTTTCAACTCTGCTCTGAACACACTCACTTCTCCTGGGCACATCTCTGGAACTCTTTGGTGTTTGGGTACTTCAAAAACACAAGTACTTCCTGTCACAGCCTGCAAGTTAATTGGTGAGACCAAACCCCTTGTACCAGGGAGGGAACCAAGGCACAGACTGAGGCTGGAAACCATTTTTAAATTGGGTTGTTCGGTGGAAAGACACTGAGGTGTTGGAGCATAACAAGAGAGCTGGGGGAGGGTGTGGAGCACAAGTCTGATGAGGAGCACTTGAGGGAACCTGGGGGTGTTATATCTGGACAAAAGGAGGCTCAGGGGAGACCTTATCACTCTCTATAACTACCTGAGAGGAGGCTGTAGCCAGGTGGGGGTCAGCCTATTCCCCCCAGCAACAAGTAATAAGACAAGGGAAAGGCCTTAGTTTGTACCAAGAATGGTTAAGGTGGGATATCAGGAAAAAGTTCTTGGCTCAGAGTGGTCAAGCATTGGAACAGACTGCCCAGGGAGGTAGTATAATCACCATCCCTAGAAATGTTCAAAGTAAGTGTATATGTGGTGTTTAGAGACATGGTTTAATGGTGGGCTTGGCAATGCTGGGTTAGTGGCTGGATTTGATCGTATTAGGGGGCTTTTCCAACCTTAATTATTCTATGATACCAATGACTGTTTCCTTTGTTTCTAACTGCTTGATCCAAGCTTATGGCAGAATGACTTCAGTTTAGGATTACCACTAATCACTAACTCGGGTCTTTCCCTACAAAACAGCCACGTTGGCCTCCCTGCAGTTTCCTGTGTATGAGCTGGGGAGGTGCTGTGCTGGAGCTCTGAGCCTTGGCACTCACAGTGACAGGCAGACCAGGCTAGTTAAACATGGAGTAAACCCAACAGATCTGCTGTGGCAGGTCCTGCCAGACAGAGCAGGAGAGTGTCTGAGCCCTGCTGGCAGAGCTGCCAGGGCAGGCTGGGAGCCAGCAGCCTGGGCTCGGGCACGAGCGCTGCACTGGGCAGAGACCGGACACACGGAGCAGAGCCTGCTCTGGGGGCTGAGCTTTCAGAGCAGTACAGGCACAGCTAACGCAGCCTTGGCCTCGGGTTTTCAGGATTAAAGGCAGCATTAGTGCTGCTGGAGCCAAGGGGAAGCGTCAGTCTTCAGAAAGTGTCGCCCAAAAACTGCAGGCCAGTTTCAGAAGTAATCTGCAAGCAATTTGTCCATGGTCATATGGGAAATATGTGGCAGGCTGGAAATACGATGCGGACATCCATCTCCCAGTCCAGTGTTTTAATAACAAAGCTGTACTTCCCAGATACTCACCTACTTTGTTATTTTTTCCTCTATCAGAAACATTCTTTATACGTGTCTATTTTTTTTTTTCCACAACAGCTTTACAAGGGTGGATCTCTGTTACAGACCATTTTTTTTTCACACTGAATACTGAGGGTATTCCAATGAATTTATTTTGTAGAGCACTGTGAAAATATTTTTGATGATTAACATTCAAGCACTCCAAATACATTTGCTAGCCTGGAAGAACATCAAGCACTGAGAATTTAATTCACCAGTGAGATGCAGTGTAGGGGGACCTGCAGCTAAAAGGTATTAGTGTTTTAGGAACCACAATCCAAGGGGAAAAATGCTATAGTGTGTTGCATTCAAAAATATGAGTGAGCTGGGGTAAACAGAAATGCTGTTCTGTGAAGTGATGCTTAGGGAATAGCTAGTGACACCTTTCTGCTTTGTGAAATTAATACTTTCAGGCACAAAATTGATCCCTTTGAAACTTTTTAGTCTTTTAAGTCTTCCTGTTGGTGTTCTTCTGTGCAAGTTAGACAAGACTTAAGCAACTAATTTCAACTGGTGCTTAATTTTTGCAGAAACTCTGGGTACCTGGCGACTCAGGGGGTGAAGTCAGTGAAAGGATCAGTCCAAGCCGTTGTTCAGGGGATGGTAAGGCCAGAGCACTGTGGTTGTTCTTAACCAACTTAGTCAAAGATTGATATCTATCAAAGAAGGCCACACTTCCCTCCACACTTCAATAACCAAGAAAAGAAATGCAGTTAGCTGAAAAGCTTATTGTGAGAAACCCTGTTTAGACACTCGTTACTGTGTTTCTTTACCTGCATGCCACGGAGACAGTTTAAGAGCAAAGTCATCCTCTCCACAGGGTGCAGAGCTCTATTGGCTATTTTAAGACACAGAGGCAGCAGGAGAGGAAGGACTACTGATAATTTGAGAAATGATAATCACTGTGCAAGGGCAAGATGCACAAGCGCCAGTGACTCAGAAAATTGTGTGCCAGCCAGAGGGAGGACTGCAGGGTGAAGGGGTGGTGGAGGAACAACCTCTGCACAGCCCAGGCTCAGGAAGCTGCTGTTCCTTTCAGGCACAAGCGTGCTGTGGTGACTCAGTTCAAAGCTACATCAGCCAATTGTGAGATATTTCTGAGCAGCAAATTGTGAACAACTTATTCCTTCCAAAGCCTGCATCCACCTCTTTGAAATCACATTGCAGATGTTTTTGTGGTGCCAGAGTTCTGATTTAAGGTCAGATTCTGGTTTTGTGGCAGGGGATAAGAAGGGTAATTTCTGGGGAGTTGTTTGTGTAAGCTGCAGCAGTGAATTAGTGATTAGATGGGGGAGAGCAAGCTGAAAAACCAAATAGTTAAACCTGTAGATATATTTTGGACCCCAGATTCTTCCTGGATCAACATTGGTTACAAGCACAAGCAGCAGGAGACAAATCTGGTGAAATAACTACACATAGGGAACATAGCCAGGGTATCTAACTTGGACATCTGAGGTTTGGTATGATGCCATGAAATGGAGAATGTGAGGTCAAGAGGACCCAGGTGTCATTCCCTGATGAGGTGAAGGTGGGTCTCTGTGTTGTACAGAACACAGAAGCCTTTGCAAAAAAATTCAGAGAAAATATTCAGGAATTTAGATGAACAACTGCAGAGGTGTTTGGGAAGTGCAGTAATACTTATGATAATTCATGAAAAGGCTATTGCTAAAATATAGAGGCAGAGACAAAGATGATGAGAAACAAACCCACAGGCTGAAAAATGTTTTCCAGCACTATGAAACACATGGTGTCCTTTCAGCAGCAGAGCATGGACCACTTCAATAGTATCCAAAAAAGTCAATTGCCTAATTGTCCTGTGCAATTCCTCATCCCAGTGGGGCCCTTGCCCTAGGTTCTTCACATCTCCCAAGTCCTGTCATTATTAGTAGTATGTGTGGCTTCTGGATCTCAGGATGAATTTGAAGGCCAGTGAGACCCCATGACTTCTTCATCAGTTTTTCAGCCAGACAGGGACCAGCTGGCCTTGATATGAGCCTGTGTCACTGCACCCAGCAAAACACAATGCTAAAACATGAAGGGCTTTCAAAAAGAATACTTGAGGGTTTTATTGACATATTGTCCACAGGGAAGTGGGAGAGAGAGATTTGGAAGAAATGTTAGAGAAGTGTTAAGAAGCTGTCAGTGTAATGCTGTCATGTGTTAATTAATGCAGGGGAGAAGATGATTATACTGAAATTATACAAATAGCCTTATCTCAGGTTAGCAGCAATTGACTGGCGTTTAAATCATTCACCAGAATTAATTAAACATTGCCTCCAAATGCCTCAGAAATTATCGTGGTGCAAATCATCCCAGAACAATAGCAAGCCTCACCACTAGTTGGTATGAGTTGGTTTACTCCACTGACTTCAAAATACCTTATCATACCAGTCAAGAATAGGAAACAATAATTGAAGGACTTATTTCAACACTGAACAATTCCAGCAGCAGCTCAGAAGAAGAGAGGATATTGTTATCAATTTTCCCAGCACAATGTCTCAGAGCTAGCTCATGTTATCAGACCAAAAGCCATTACAAAGAAAGAAAAATATCACAACCTGAGGGGCTGTCTCTCTGCTTCTGGAGAGATACTCAGAAACAGGCCAAATTTACCATTTTTATTCTGAGGCAAACTTAGCCACCATCTCTCCATGCACAGTAGGCCTGTGGATATTTGCCCTTGTGGTTATAGAAGCCAGGGAAAATCAACATCACCCACTCCAGGTGCAGGTGGGTGGACTTAGTTTGAGGTGAGGCTGTCAGATCACTATGAGAACATAAGTCAAAGTTTTTTGAGACATCTGGGCTTCAGTGAGCCTTGGAGATCCCTCAGCTTCTGAGGTGAGAAAAAAGGTTCTCCAAAGCTGGTGAGATTGCTCAGGATGGAGTGCTGTATATATGGGAATGTGATCAGTCCAGGAAAGGAGCACTTCTTCCACCCTGCTGCCTACTTCCCTTCTTAAACACCAGGAGGATATGTGAGCAGAAAATTCTTAATCTTACAAGTTAATCTGAAAAGCCTTTTGTAGCTATAAAAGTAATTCCAAACTGCAGATGTTCACAGCTTGTAAATCTTATGACTGCCTGCAAACCCAAGTAAAAGCACAGGAAACCCATGCACCCATCACCAGTGAATAAATTCAATTGACATCTAGCTTGTTACTCGAGTTCTTGTGCTACAAACCTGTCAAACACTCATCCCAGCAGAGGCAGAGGTGCCTTTTGAAGTGGCCCTGTGAGCCACCAGCTGAGCTCGTCAGCTCAAATAAGCAAAGTCTTCAATCCTCTGCCCACCACATCACAAGCATGCCCTTCTGAGCTCATTGGATTGCTCTTGCTGGACTTTTTGACATAAGCTGCCTCTCTCCAGATCCGTTTTCTTCAGCAGTGCCTAGGGATTCTCCTGTGACAACTGATGATAAGGTGAATTTGTTCTACATGAATTACAGTCGCTGTTTCTCCCTTCCCTGGGGAGAGCAGTGATTATTTCCCTCTCAGGAGTTGTGCTGGGTTTCTGGCATTTGCACTCTCTGGCGTCAGTAGGAGATGGTGCAAACCTGTGTGACTTCCAGTGCATCTCTTGGCTGCTGGACTCCCAGGTACTGGCCCCAGTCCTCTGGGTCTGGTCCTCAGGATATTGCAGGATAAGCAACAGCCATCAGTCAGCTAATGCCTCTTAAATTGGTTTTTTGTTGTTACTCTGCAAACAGTGTATTAAAGACAATTTGAGCCAAGGAGGAAAGTCAGGATCACAATGACTTATTTTTTGATACAGGGCATACCCATGGCCACCATCTGGTTGGGTTCTCTCTGAGGGTGCTTTAGTTTCCCTCTCCTACTGCTCAGTGCTTGTGCTGGGCAGCATTTTAGCATCATGATTTGCTCCCTGTACCAAAGGGTACCTGGATTGTTTGCAAGCTGAGAAGCTTTCTTCCACCTGCAGTGGGGTTCCCCAGACACTCTCACTGCAAGTCACCCTTTTGGGGGCTACCTGGGGAAAATCCCTTTCCAGTGCTACAGGTGTCTGCAATGCTCCAGGGGACGCTGTAGGGCCAGGGACTGTCAGCTCCTAGGACTCACATCTCTGAGGTGCCTTTACTCCTGTTATGGCCACATGTACAGCTCTCCAGTGTACTCAGAGCTGCAGTCACAGCCCCGGGCTCTGCCCTACAGGCAGTCAAGCAGGGCAAACGGGCAGCTGGTGCCACACTGCTGCATTTCAGAGAGGCACAGGGAGCAGCCAGGGCTCAGTCATCCCATGTGTGCACATCAAAGTCAACATAGGAAGGCAGCCCTAAGGGAAAAACAACCTTGCTCTTCACCATTCACCTTTGTCACCTCTTCTGCCCGTGATCAAATTCCCAGCTTTGCTCTGGAAACCTTCCAAAACTCCCCTAATCTCTGCAAGTTTTCTGTCTACCTTTTCCTATCTTTGTGGTGGTTGGCAATTTTCTCATCCAGTTATTAAAACATGATCCTAATATGCAAGGGGCACCTACAGAAACAACAGCAATAAAAAAGATGTTTTATGCATAAAGAAATGAAAGCCATAATCTGGTTGGGGAAAAATGCAAAATTTTAATTGCTATGTGAGTGGAACACAAAGAAGGACATGGTTTTCACACGTGTTCAAGGAACCAACACATTTCTGATGTAATTACAGACAGTAATTCTGTAAAAACCTGTAAATTCTGTAAAAAAATCTGTAAAACTGCAGCAGTCAGCAGTGTCAGGAGGTTTAGAAAAAGGACATGTGATATCTAGATGGCTACAGTTCAGAATAATGCACCAGACAACAGATTATTTTAAAAAACCCCCATATGTACCCAAAAATGGAATAGAGAAAAGAGTAGACAAAGCCATAAGATCATCTGAAATGGAACCAGGTAGGAAAACTGATGAGATCAAATCCCTCAGAAAATGTTTTTGTTTTGGTGCATGCAACTTACCAGGAGGACAAGATTTGTGCAGCAGCTACTGCCCAGCCTGATGCAGGGTGCCCAGGAGCGTTTCTAGCCTCCCAAAATACAGCAGAGCACAAGCCCTTATCCCTACACAATGGGTATGATGCAAGTCTGAGTGCAAGCCTTGGTCTGGCCTGTCATTTCTGTATCCATAAGGTGAGCAGTGCCTCTTGTTTTGCTTATACTGTGGACTGCTGTAATTCCTTTCATCAGATGCCAGCCCTTGGTAGATCTCATTTAGGTTTGGGGGCTTTTTTTAGTAGCTGAAAAACTGGAAGTAAATTGGATTTTGTGTTTGTTCTGAAAGCTCTCCAAATGTTTATGTAAATGAAAAATCTTTGTCCTCTAGACTCCTATGGCAAATAAAATTTGGGGTTTTTTTAAAATTTATGGTAGGACAAAGGAGTACAGCAACAATAAATCTTGTTTCCAATGATACTGGTTAGAAAGAGATGCTGTGATGCCACTTGTATTTCTTGTGCCCTGCAATGCCTGCTGGTCTGTAGTGTGAGTGGGGCTGAATGATGTGGGGTGTCTTGGATGGAGCTTGAATACCCGAGTTTCTTTTACACCTGCCCTAAGCTACACAAAAGGCAAAAGCAAGGTCTGCTTTCAGCTTTGGTGTTTCTTTTGACCCAGGCTTGGCAGTGGGGTCAGGCATCTGTCCTTGACAAGCAAGTGCTGTGGTGAATTTTGCCAGCAGTCAGTGGTGAGCAGCAGTGCTAAAGGTTTCCACATCCATGAGGTTCTCTCAGCAGGATGGATGCAGCATCTGCCAATGAAAGAGATTACACTGAAAACATTTCTTTGCTCTTGACTCACTTTTATCTCTTTTGCAAAATACTTTACTTACTACACTGCCTCCATTAATTAATACAGAAACAATTATTTAGCAGGACTTTTCAGACTAGGAGGAGGAGGAAAAGAGTCTCTGGGCTCAGAATTTCCAGCAATTTTTCACCAGTCTGCTCAAACACTGCAGGGAGCTGTACAAGTCCTCAGTAGCTTGGCCATGGGCAGACTCTTTGGCCAGGCTTTGTTCAAGTTTCTCGTACAAGTAACCCCAGAGGATGTTACCATGGGCATATAGAGCAAAGGTTGTTTAAGTTCCTCTCTCTGCCTCTGATGTTCCCTGTCTCAGGAGTGAGGATGGAATAAGATTACATCAGTTTCTCTTCAGCAAACGTGGAAGCAGCCCTGTGAATATAGCATGCAAATATCCCTCTTTACATGCCTTCTGCTATCAGGAAAAAAAAAAGCAGCACTCATGACATCTTGTCATGTTCCATAATGTTGCTTGACCTTTCACTTCAAGTATCCTTTTCAGATTTTTAAGACCATGTGAGAAACGTTTCAGTCATTAAGGTACTTGGAAATTGTTAAGTATTGAAATCACTGGAAGTCTTTTGTTGGCTTAAGAGGAATGCTGGCAGGTCACCTGTGATCCTGCATGTGGGACAGCTCTTCCCTCAAGCATCACAGCCTTAACTCCTATTTAAGTGATTCTAAAGTCTTCAGAAGGAACCAGCAGGTGAACAAGCAGCTTTCTCACCTTGCAGACATTTGAGTGGCTCTATGTCCCTGAGAAGCTTTGGCCAACAGCTTTGTTTCAGTTCTGTGGTGTGTTACCAGGCAGGAGGAGGCACAGGATGGATGCACCCCTGATACGGTTCAGTCTGTTGGCAGGTGGAAGAGTTCTTGCTTTCCAAAATTCAGGGAAGAGCACATAAAGCCTTGGTCATATCTCCAGCTTTCTTTGATGCATCTGAAAAGAGACAGAAAGTTGCCTTTTCTGGGATTTACTTACAACCACAATTAATGGCACTTTGGATTCAGCCTTCCTTGGTTTCCCTTCCTCAGACATTTCCAACGTGCTGCCCAGCACATCTTGCATTTTCTACAGTTTTAGGCAGAGGCATGCCTTGGAGGAAGATGTTTTGAGAGCAGCTTCCCTGGTTTTTATATCTGTAGCAATAAATCCTGTTCACAGGATAATGTGGTGCCCACTAAGTGCAGAACATTCTGGAGCAGCAGTTTGCTGCAGCCTACAAATAAAATGGATTACTTCAGTTATTTTAAGGTATTTCCAGTCGCAGTTATTCCTCAACAACATGGATGGATATTTTTCCAAACTAGGACACAGCTGGTTTGTATTATAGCTGCACTCACAGCATCTGAGAAGCAGTCAGATGAGTCATCCCAAGAACCTTTCAGATGTGGGGTGGGAAATCTATTCATGTATTATCAGAAGCTGATCCCGTATCCAACGGTCTGTTACACAGAGCAGATAAGTAATGGATTTGGTGAGAAAAGCTCTGCTTCTGATGCCCTTTCTCTCTTTCCAAAGAGAGAGAAAAAAATAAGAGAGAGCCAAGCTTGACTGTTCACAGAGGACATATTTGGTGTCTCGCAGGGAGGAACACAGCACAAAGTTAAATCAATCTTCCAGCAAAACCAGCAACAGGCTTTCAAATCATGTCTGTGGGGGTTGGATGGGTTAGTGTAGGTGCTGGCAGAGCTAGGTGCTGTTGGGACGTCTGTGTCACAGCCTGCAGGGACCTGCCAGGCCACCTGCCTGGCTTTGGACACCAGGAGCCTGGTGTAGGTGTGAGGCCACCCTGACCGGCACCGGACTCAGCCTCCAGGGAAGAGGGAGATGCAGTGGCACAAACAAGCGCTGGAAACCTGGCTGGTGACTTTGGCCCTCAGTTGAAGGCCACCAGAGAATGTCACTATCATGGTAATTCATGCATCTGACTTGTAAATAAGAAATTCCCTCTGGCTGCTGTATCCTTCACCCAAGGAGGGGATTTTTGCCGGCCTGTCACTGACTGTCTGCAGAGCCTTGGGGGAAGAGCTGTGGAGAGCTTGTTAGTGGGCAGTGCCTCCTTCAGGAGGAGGCTGAGTGGGACATAATGTAAAGGCAACTGTGCAGATGAAAGTCTGGATGCTGCTCATGTCTTACACCTACTGTCCACTGCCTGTCAAAATGTGGCTGGTAGAAAAAGGGTTTGGCAGACTAATAAGAGAAATGCCATGTTGTAAAAACACAGTCAAGATCTCAGCTTGTCTGTGTTCAAAGGAGAGCAGGTCTCTTGTAGAGGATGTAAATGGCAAGCTCCCATCCCTCAAGGGAACCTATGTGTGCCCCTCTGTGTGGAAATCCCTTGTTCACTACTGGCCTGTGAAAGCAGCAAAGGTTCAGCAGGGGCCAGAGCAAAGGAGTGCTCCATGGTTCATGTGTGCAGCAAAGCCAGAGGATGGAAACTCTCTTGCATGGTGTTGCAGCATGACAGAAGTGGAGGTAATCTAGCACATCTTCCCTTCCAGCTCCCCTGGAGATTGATTGGGAAAAGGGACTGGAGGAATCACCTTCCTGACCTTGTATCCTTCTCCATTATGGGATCTGTATCCTCTGGTCCAATGGAAGAAGGTCTTTGTTCTTGATATATTTTTTGAAAGTCCTTATTTTCCCAGATATTTTTATCACACATTACCAATTTTTTAAGCTTCAGAACTTTGCATTTTATCAGCTTTGATCTGTTTCCCCTCTCTTTCTCTGTCATATGGTGCTTTTCTATTTCTGATTGGAGCCTTCACTTTGCCACAGAAACTGGAAGGGATTTTAGCCAATGTTATCTTCTTTATTGATTGTGGGAATGTGATTATTTTGATGTGAAAAATTGTTTCTATCCATTAGCCTTCTGTCTTTGCCTTTACTCCTGTTTGCTTATAATTTTCTTAGTCTGGAGGAATTAGTCCTTCTGAATCATCACACTTGTGTATCATTTATTAAGTGGGATTGTCCTCTTTCCCATATTAAGCAGTGATACTGACACTCAGTGCCTGAGGTTTTGCACTGTGTAATGTGCACAAAACCCCAGGACCTAAATCTCTCCCTGGATGTCAGCAGCACCTTTCTGCTCCCCTCTTAACTGTGGTCAGACCTTGTAACTGAAGTCCCATGGTTTTCATGTCTGAGCTAAGGTGAAGGCCTGCACTGTTGCACAAACATATCTTAGCTTGAAATTACCTAAGAGATGTCATAACCCTGGGGAAAATGTATATTTACTAATTTCAGCCCTGGGGAACTGCTCAGCCTGTGGTACCAGCTGCCAGGCAAGGATGTTCACAGGATGCTGCAGCTTTTGGGCCCTGCACAGGCCTTACACAAGCAGAGGCTGCCTAATTTCACAGCCACTGTTTTTCAGCCCTCCTGTACCCTCAGGGGCAGAGTTTCTTAATTGTAATATGGTCTGTGGGCAGAGCAATTGTCCCAAGGCAGAACTGTGTGGTTGGAGCAAAGAAGGTTTATCAGGAACCTGATCTGATATCAGATCAATCCCTTGACCTCGTGCCCAGGGATGTGGTGCTATCCCCACTCTTCATCCAGGACAGCTGAGGGTCAAGCAAAGGTTCTAAATGTGTCTGCAGTTTACACATAAGAAAACCTTAGACACAGCTGCAGACAGCCAACACTGAAGGTCAAGCACAGAACAAGGGGAGTCTCTGAGGGAGGACTGGCAGTGCAAAAAGCCCTCCAAAAGACCAATTGGACATGAAGGGGGCACAGATCCTGCAAACAGACTGGGGCTTCTGCAGCAAGCAGCCAGGTCTGAGCTTGACCCAAGGCTGCTGGAAGTGGGAAGGGTTCCACAGCATCTGCTCATGGCAGATGGCACCACTGGCAGCACACTGGGGCCAGCAGAGGTATCACAATCCTCCCCTCGACAGGCTGGGATGCTGGGCAGAGCAGGAACAGGAGCAAACAAGGTCTCACCAGCTCTTATTATTCTCACAAAACATTGTGTGAACCTGTGGTTTTGCAGCCAGCTTTGGCTGTAGGGCCACAGTGCCAGTGGCACAGAGGTGAAGAGGGTTTGTACATCCAGGAGTTCAGGGAAGACAGTGGCTGAAGGCCAGTCCCATCCTGGCAGTGAGTGCCTGGCTAGACTCAGACAAGCTGCAAATGCTTCAGTCAGGCTGAAGCTACAAAGAATGAACTGAGGGGCAAAATCCTGACATCCTGAATGTCTTGACATATAATGTCTGCAAGCTCTTCATACAATCCCTGCTAAGGAGATGATGAGGAGTGGAAACAGCATGGGCTTTGCTGTTTAGCTCATTATTTAGACATATAAATGCCTCATGGTGCCATTGACTGTGCTTACACAGCCTAATTTTTGAGGTAATTAGTTGTTGGATTAAACACAAATCAACTGTGATCTCTCTCAATAGGAGAGGAAGGGAAGATCTTTGCATTGGCCACAGAGAAAGTAGGAGGGAACAGGAACAAAGGAGTTGTGCTGTCAGCAGAGCAGACCTGCTGGAAAAAATTAATATTTCAGAGAGGAGAAAATTTTCATATTTTTCTTCATTTTGGGAAGATATGAAGCACACCAAGGTTTGCAAGAATCTTGATCTGCTTTTGTGAATACTTTTGTCAAAAATATTATTGCAAAGTCTGATTTACTAAATGCTTACTGTGTTAATAGACAAATTTGTGGCTAAATAAACGTATCTTTCCACAAAAAGGAAAAAGAAAATCTTAGTAGCTCTTCAGTTTTTTATGACTCTTTTGTTTCCCCAAGAAAAATAATGAAATTCCCCAAATGCTGGGCAGGACTGTGGGAGGCTGAGACTGGGAATAAGTCACCTGCTAAGTTACACTGCCAGGCAAGTGTCACTGCCAGGAGAGGGTGAGCAGGGGCATATGGATAAATACCATTGTATACTGAATGGCAAAGCAAAGGAGGCACTGGAAGGAGAACAGGAAAATGTTTATTTAGGAAGGGATGTGAATTTTCTGGTACAGAAGCAAAGAACACAGAAAATTCAGTCAAATACCTAATATCTGCATCACCATTGCATTTTAAGTACTTTTGTACATTGTCTCTGCAGTGAAACAAAACTGAGCTAGGTCCAAGGATGAAAAAAGTATATAAGGTCCTGTTCCATTTCCCACAGAGAATCATAGAATCTCAGAATGGTTTGGGTTGGAAGGGATCTTAAAGATCACCTTGTTCCAACCCTCCTGCTGTGGGCAGGGACACCTTCCACTAGACCAGGTTCTCAGAGCCCCACCCAACCTGGCCTTGAACACTTCCAGGGATGGGGTATCTGCAACTTCTTTGAGGAAACTGTTCTGACCACCGTCACACTAAAGTATTTCTTCCTAATACCCAATCTAAACCTTCCTTCTTTCAGTGTAAAGCCATTCCCCCTTGTCCCATTACTACATGCCCTTTTGAAAAGTTTTTCTCCAGGTCTCTCATAGTTCCCTGGTAGTGATCATAGCTTATCTCTGATGATCATTCTGACATAGCAAATTCACCATCTCTGCTGTAAACCTACTTTTATTTGTCAGGTGGAAGACACTTGTGCCCTCTCACCCCACAGATTAGGTAAAGGAGTTTGATGAGTAAAGAAATAAGTGATTTATTAATCTTTGGTTTGTGTTATTTTTCTTCAACTCAGTGTCTGGGCAAGGGAGTTTGAACTTTGTATATCTTTGAAGGTCATTCCTGAGGATCAATCTTGTAATTAGATAAAAATACAACTTCATCATTATTGCAGCAACCAATGTAGACTGTTACATTTAGCAGAGAGGGGTTTCTGCTTTATTTTTTTCTTCACAGAGTTATATTGTAGACATAAAAGGTAATATTTTCAGCCTGGGAGTTGACTATGTGAGGGTGAAAGCTCTGTGGTTGCAACCTGGGTGTTCTAAAATGTAATTAACTCAGGGTTTTGAGCTCCACTGTATTGCACCAAAGCATGACAAGCAAAGGGAAAGTTTAACAGTCAGAGAAGATAGAGAAGTAATGAGATTTGAAAGCTAAATTTGAATAGAACAATGGATCAGAATAGAATGGATCAGAAAGTTGCCTTGAAATGTAAATAATTACTTTGCTTTCTTGGTTCGCTTAAAGTATAAAAAATGTGGGGTTTCCCCTATAAATATTATTTAAATCCAGTATAATGCCAAATGGCATTAGCAACATGCTGTTTAATTAAACTTAATTTCATTTAATTTCATTCTAATGCCCTAAATACCTCACCTCAATCACTGAAGATGTGATGGAATGGCTCATCCTGGAATCCAGTTCAGCCTTGAGAAGAGATGACTGAGAGAGGATCCTATCCATGTCCATAAGCATCTGAAGGGAGGGTGCCAAGATGATGGAGCCAGGTTCTTCTTGGTGGTTCCAAACAATAGGACAAAAGGCAATGGGTAGAAACTGGAGCCCAGGAAGTTACTTCAGAACATGAAGAAGAACTTTTTTACTGTGAGGGTGACTTACTGAGAGTGGAACAGCTTGCCCAGAGGTGCTGTGAAGTTTCCATCTCTGGAGACCTTCTAAAGCTGCCTGGACACAATTGTGAGTGATATGTCCTCAGGGGCCTTGCTTGAGCAGGCAGGTTGGACTAGAGGACCTTCAGTGGTCCATTCCCAGGCCAACCATCCCCCCACTCTGCGACTCTGTGATCCTACACAGGAAGGGGCCCTCTTCCCAGCATATATCCCTACAGTGTTCCAGTCTGACACACTGGGCTCAAAACCCATCCACACTGACTGAGGAGTGCTGGTGTGCCCAGGTTATTTTCAAGGATGTGGCATGGTGGCAGCATCATGTTTCATGATGGCAACAAAGGTTACCTACTAGTTGTTATGTTTGTCATCATCTGAAACAAGATACTGAAGCACAAATAAGAATTTTGCCACGGTGCAGCATTGCCTGGACAAGCCCAAGGAGACTAATGGAAGATGTAGTTCAGCTGATTTTCCAGTCCTCCAGATTTCCTCATATGCCAATACAAGCTGGAGGGATGAGATCAGTAAAGGCATTTAAGACACAAGAAGAGAAAACCTGGAAACACAGACAATCAAAAGAACTTGATTTTCAGTCAATCACATTTTGGGACAGGATATAAGCCAGGAGAATTATTACAAGAGCATGACAGGGGAAGGATGGTGTCATGTATGGAGGATTTGGATGTCAGCCCTCAAACAGTCAGGGAAGCTTACAGTCTACACTGTCTACAAATGACAAGACCTGAATGTGGGATCAATACAAGGCTGACATGCTAAATCAATGTAAAAGAGTATTCCTAAACCAAGTGTCACAAATCACATCTAAGTACAGACACTGGAAAATAGAGAGGCAAGTCACAGTGGCTGCACAATTACATTTCAGTCTGATCTGTGTTTGCTTACAAAAACATTTGTGCTTGCTCCTACCTGCTGTCTCAAGTGACAAGTGTGAAGATGAGGGATTTGAAGGCACAGAAAATGAAGCAGAGCTACAGAAGCATGACACGGGCTGACACAGTAACTCTGTGATCTCTCTGTGGCTAGTATTGAAATTGCAGCAGACTCACATGCCCCATCTTCTGCAGACTGAATAGGGGCAGAAATTCACTGAAAAGAGTAAGACAAGAGCACGTTTTTTTTCTTAAAAAAAATCCAGAGGTTATGGAGAAGTGCAGGGCCCTGGACACGAAGGTCCAGGCTGAGGGATCTCAGTACTGTGTAACTAGATTGTGGGAAAAACCTTGGTGAGAAAATGCTATAATCTGCCAATTTATCCCTCTGAGGAGGTTTTTGAAGCAAGGATATGGCAACCACAGCCTTGTTATTGGGGCACCTGAGTGCCTGAGACAACACTGAGCATTGGCCCATCAGCCCAGCACAGTGTGTGAACACAAACAACTTCCAACATCAGCCTGAAATTATTGTTCCCTGTGATGGCTTCCTGCTCCATCTAAGCAAGGATGCAGCTCTTCATTAGCAATTCCTGTCCAGTGGCTAGCAACATGCTGAAGGAAGGGTTTAGCTTAATGGTATGTTGGTGCAACAATATAAACACCAAAAATTATAATAATTAGAATGGGAAAGCTGGGTCAGGAAAATACCTATGGTCTGGACTGCAGCCAAAGACATTTTCTCCACTTCTGTTATGGTCTTCTGCTTCCAATTCCGCACAGTTTTGGCCTCATAAATACCATTGTTAATTGTTATCTAATCTCTGCTGAGTGCATGGTTCATGGGCTGAGCTTGTCCTGAAGCTCCCTGACCTTGTGATAGCTCAGGGAGAGCCATGCCATGGAGAGCTACTCTCCATGAAGATATTCATAGGGCAAATAAATTCCTATCTGAGAGACAGAGTTACAAGAATAAGACACCTATTGTCTCACTCACCAGGGGAGGCCAGGCCAGCTGCTCTGCATAAAACCTTCAGCATCCAAGGGGGAAAACACTGTCTCCTCTGAACAAACACCCACACTTTGCATCCTCTCCATTTTGCATAACATCTGCTGAAATCAGTGTTTGTTGCTTCAGATGGGAAAATATGCACCTGTAAACAAGGGAGCTAGAACAGAAATAATTTCCAAGCTGGCAAGAATGGTTTGCATCCACTTGTCTTTAGCAAAGGTGGGCAAATGCCACTCTAGCTCTGCTCCAGACCTTAGTGGTACCACCAAACTTGCTCAGTCTGGTGGTGCTGTTTCCTTTGGGTATGCTTCACTGTCAGCTGTAACTGACAGGAGCCTGTGAAATAATGCACCATTTATTTCAAGATCTATTTTGAAAGGAATTTTTGGCTCAGTGTAATCGGCTCAAAGGAAATATCTTCTCCAGAGAATGTACTTCCTCAAACCAGGCATCTTGGCACATGACCACCATGAGACTGATGCTTCTTTTTGTGGTAACTGAACACTCAAAAGAAGCCATGACTGGGGATCTGAATGATTTCTTTATTCATTTTAGAGTAGAACCTGGCCATGTTCAGGCTTCTAAGGGGCTCCAGTTCTGCACGTGCACTGTGCATTGTAGGAGTATCTATTTCAGCTGCATGCTGTGAGGACAGCAGTGTGCCTCAGTGCCAAAGATCAGCAAATGGAAATGCAGTCCTGTGGAGGCACCTATCCAAAGGCATGTGCCTTGTGGAGCTGTGCTTTCAGAGGAGCAGATAGCCCACAATGTCAAGCTTCACTACAGCAGAAACAAGAAGCCTCTGAGAGGCTCCCCAGAGCGGCAAGGTAACAACGAAGTATTTAGGAGCATAAAGACCTTTACAGAAGAGTTAAAGGATTTATTAATATCAGTCTGCACCACAGAGAATGCTGGGAAATATTGGCCCCAGATGTATTTTTTCAGGCTCAAATTGTAGACAGTGAGATGTTAAAACATGAGGTGTTGAACAAGCTTAAGAGCCACAAGCTGCTAGGAATGAAAGGTATATACCCCAGGAGAACTGGAGGAATTTAAGGAAAGAGGAGCTAAGTTGCTAACAAAAATATGCTGCCTCTCATTTATGTCATATCTGTGTTTTAGAGAGAGCTGATCCTAGGATGGGGGACCAGCGAGCCCTTCTCCAGTGCCAGCTGCATTGGCTGAAACTAATCAAAACCAGAAGTTAGTTGGATGAACATGACAGAATGGGGACGACTCAGTCTGGATTCACTGAAGGGAAATTGTCTCTAATCTACTAGTTTTTTTAATACATTGCCAGAAGAGTGGATGTGACTTTTTTAGACTTCCAAGAGACATAGGACAAAGTCCACCACAGGAGGCAATCTGGGAAAAAAATACCCTGGTATACAAGACCAAATATTGTCACGGACTAGAAACTGCCTAAGAGAAAAAAAGGATCAGTTACAACAGGCCCAAGAATGTACATGAACCTTCCCCTAGAATATTCTTAATAGGACTGATGTTTAGTATTTTTAATGAGGAATTAAAGAACTGACAGAACTGTGAGATGTGTTGGATGTGCTGAAGGCTGTGAGGAGGGTCCCACCATTAGGTGTGCTCTGTCTCCTGCTTGGTGGGGTTTGGAAATGCTCCACACAGAACAGTATCACTAAGCAGCTACTTGCAGGTTTATGTGACACCTGTGTTGAAGAGACAAAATGCCAGCACAGCAGTTTTTGAATCCTTGATTTCAGTTGCTTTGTAACTGAACCTGGTTTAAATTAGTTTTTGTCATTTTTAGGAATAAATACATCTTGCAGCCCTTTCTCAAAACCACTGCCCTGTTAAAATCTCCACGCAGAATTCACCTTTCTTGCAATCCCATTGGCATACATGCAATTATTCCATAAAGCCCAGTGGGATAGCAGGATTGAGCTGTGATTCAGCTCTTACCCTTCTGAGCTGCTGTGCAGCATAGTTAACATTACAATTCCTCAAGCTCACTGTGTGGTGCTGGACATTGCATGATTCCCCATCAGCAGCAAAGTGGTCCTTCATCTGAAGTTTTTTGTATTTCTTCCATCTGAAAGATCTTGAGAACCAAGCATTAACAGAGCTGTTGTTTAGGAAGAGAAGCCATAATTTAAAAGGACAGGAAAACCTCCAAGATGTGTATCTCCTTACTCAAAATTGCTTATTTTCCCATTAAGTCATCTTTGAGTTGCATATCAGGTTCAGTTTCTTAATAAGGATTCTGCAGATGTCATATCTCCTGTTCCCAGACATTTTTCTCTACACCATATTTTGTGTCTAAAGGCCTTTTTTCAGAGAGTATCTTGCTTATAGTAGACAAACAGCCACAATAAGGGTTTTTAAGGTACTGATTCTATTGTCAGCTAGCTTTGCCAGTTGTTACAGTCTTCTACTGTTCAGACACACTTTATTATTCCTTTCATGGCATCTCCTTCTCATCCAGAGATACTGGCAAATTAAAAAATGGCAGAGAAGTGCCAGTAATGAAACAGATGACTACTTTTACCATGGTTATAAATACATTATTTTAGCAGCTAAACTGCTCTGGAAACTTTTCCTGTGAAGGAAATCTAAGCTTCCTGAGCCATTAAACAAGCAGAAGAGAAAACTGTATATTTATGAAAGAGTAGCCAGATTCCACCACATTTTTTATTTGTGAGCTTTGACAGGTCAATTTGTATTCTCACTGAAAAAAAACCCCAAGCCTGTAACCAGCCAAGTGCTTTAGACCAAACAACTTGTTTCATGTCTAAAATACAACTTTACTGACCAAGAGTACATAAAGAGAGGTCATAGAATCATAAAATATTTTGGGTTGGAAGTGACCTTTAAGGATCATCTAGTCCAACTCCCCCGCAATACGCAGGGACATCTACTAGATCAGCTTGCTGAGAGCTCTGTCTGATTTTTCAATATAAAATGCCTCTGAAGAATGTTTTTAAATGGACTCATGGATGCATTCTCAGCACCTCCTCAGCACCAGCACTGTGACTAGACAGAAAAGGACCTTAATATTTTTAAGGTACTTTTGTTTTCCCTGGAGATCTTCAGTGATCTCTGATACACACCACTCACCAGCTGACTTCTCACAAATATTTAAATTAAGCAGATTAAAGAAGAGAGTTGGTTTTATTTTGCCCAATGCCCAGTCACAAACACGCACACACACACACACACACACACACATCTACAAGACTTAGGCTCATATAGTTAAATTGAGTAAGGCCAGATCAATTTCTGTTGTAGTCCTCCCCCATTAATTCCCCACTTTTTATCAGTTTACAAGGTACCTTCTTTTTTTTTAAGACTGAGTCATTGATAAAATATTAAACTTGATGAACTCAAGAGAAGTATTGTTATCAGCATTCACAGGCTTAGGGCACCTTATATTTCTGTGCCTCTTGCAGAAACCCAGGCAGTTTTGGGCAATGGAGATGATACATTACAGACACAGAACCCTACCCAGCTGGGTTTTGCAATAGCAGGGCTGTACAGTCTGGTTCCATAACAGGGGTGGAGATGAGTGATAGGATTGTAGTTTTTAAATGTATTTATCTCATTACAAAGGGTCACTTATGGTGCAGGAGTGCAAAGGTTTTCACATCAACCATCACTCTTGAGTTAGGCAAAAGAGCACGTTCTCTCTTATGCTGTCAAACACAAATCATCATGAGAGGGCACTAAAGAGCTGTCAATAGCAACATATTTTGAGACAAGGGTTGTGGTGAGAGGTAATTGTCAAGTGTGAAATCATATTTCCACCGAGATCTGAAACTGTGTGATTTCAAAATGTCTTCAAAATACAGGGAAGCTGAGCCTTTCAAGATCCTGTTCTCAAACTTGAGCCTATGAAATATCTGGTGTATCAAGATGAGAGGGGATTTGTGAAAAGTGGACAAGCTCTTTTAATGATGAATTTCAAATACTTCCTGCTTTGGAAAATATTCTGCTTGGGAGACTAGAGATATCATGAGGCCTTAGAACACCTGGCAGCACAAATGAAAAATGAATGAATGAAATGCAAATTGGACATCTTGACTAGGAAAGATGGACTATTTTCCTCCAAACACTGAGTTGTGAATTGAGTGCCAAAGCTGGTGCAGTTGAATTCAGCAGAGTCAACCCTGACAAATTGTAAAGAAAATCCCTTATCTCATAGACAAAGCAAAGGATTTTCAAAATTAAAATGGGCTGTTTCACAAGTGACTTGTGAGCATTCCTGTGGGACAGTGCTGCTAACAGATGTCCTCAAAATTCTCACAGGCCCCCTTGAAATGGAATGCACATATGGCACAAACTGCAACCAGACACTCGGCTGCACAGTGCAGCACAGGATGATCACTAATTCTGCAATCCTGGTTTAAATCTGAGCAACTGACTCAATGAAACAAGGTCACTTGACATCTCCCAAACCCCAGGAAAGCCAATAAGAATGTATTTGAGATTTAGATTAAGCATAGCAAAACCAATATCTGCTTACTTGTAAAATTAATTTTCCTTCTTAGACATTTCTATTCCTCTTTGGGGAACTTTTGAGGGTAGAATATGAAGATGGTTCCAAGACAGGGGCATACAAAGACATGTTTGATTAAAATCCAGGCTCTGAATTTGTTTCTCATAAGACCAGAACTTAGTGACCCTAGTCTTCTAGTCCAACACCTTCCCTAAGGTGAGATGTGAGCCTTCTCAGAGTTCTGTTCCAGCAAGACTACCTTCTTGGAAAAAAAAAAAAAGTTTCTCTTGATTCAAAGACTTCAAAGACAAGAAGCAATGAAATATGGAACATATTTTTTCGTAAACTGTTCTAGTTTCCAGTTTCAGACTTCTGCTAGGCAGTGATCAAAAATCTCAGTCACCTTCCATTCTTTTCGTAAGTCACAGAGATGGTTTCTCTTATGATTGTTTTTCCAAGACACATGCTGAGTCAACTATTCCTGTCCAAATTTATTGACACTTTCTTGGATTCTGGACCCCAAAAAGGAGGACACCAAAGCAAGAGACATCTGGCATGGACATTCAATCCTATTTGCCTTTCTAATCTCTGCATCAGCCCATAGGCCATGGCTGGCTAAACAGCTACTGCTGCTTTTTAATGCTTTCCCAAGGCAGTTTTCCAGAGAACTGTGTCTTGGGCTGTGAAAATTTCTTAGAATCTCTCAGTCTAAATACAGTATTTGCATTCAGTCATGGTAAAAGTCATCTTGTCCACCCTATTTCATGTTTGCTCAATACCTCCACTCTGTGGAAGTGCTTCTCTGGGCAACTTGTGCCAGCACCTCACCACACAATGAGCAATAGAAACACATAATAGCATGGGGACCTTTGCAGCCTTGGTAGAAATTTACTTCATTAATTATGATTCTTGTAATTCTGAGATTGTCTAGTTTAGCCAGTTTGCCTCCCTTTTAGTGTATGCTGAGTGGATTTTTTAAATCTTTTCCTCAAAACTTTTAAAATTATCTTCTGTTTCTATTGTCAATTGAAATTGTGTTTATTCAAAAATGAACAAATTATTTTATTTTGCATCTGAGTAAGGTTTTCAGAAGTTCTGATTCTCGACTGCAAGGTTATTAATATTTTTTGACCATTTAAAGACAAATCTTTAAAAAGCTTGAGCTAACAATCATATTTTCATACGCTTCTTTCCAAGTTATTTGGATTATCACTGTTTCTATTTGTAAAACACTTCTCTAAGGGATTGAATATATGTATCAGTTCACTACAATAATCATCTGGGCTTCATTTTGCCTGTATACAAGAAATCCAATTAAGTATAACCATTTGTATCAAAGCCATCACTAAAATTAATTCTGTGGTCAGTTCTTCTTCGACTGTCAAGATGAGGTTTAATACTCAATTTCCTGGATTAGATGTAACAGTTTGAGTAAGGAGATTAACTTCTGCAATTTTTAGAAATTCTAAGGTTGTTTAGTTTTGGCAGAAAAATGCCTCCAGCATGTATTAGAATAAGGATCCCCTCCCTTTCCATCCAGCTACATTTGATACTTGTGAATTGTGTATCTACAAGCAGATAACTGAAGTGTAAATGGCTGGTGTGTAGAAGACACCAACTGTTATCCTCTTTACTGGTTAGGACACAAATCACTGACTGTCAAGGACTTGTTTCTGAGCTGTCAGAAAGATCCCAGCAGTTCTGATCATGTCATTGCCTCTCCTTCTTTTGGCCACTTAATCCTTTCTCAATATAATTCTTCCCTTTGTATCTCGGATAATTTAACTAATTCAATTCTCCATATTTTGATTTTTTATTAAATGATTGCTGACTGTTTCCTCACTTCATCCTCTGCTTTTGGGTATGAGTTTTACAGTTAGTGCAGTCAGACCAGTTCTTAGAAAACTGCTTGTCTTCTTCTTTCAGTCTGTTCTTTGGATGAAGGATTTGCTGCTACAGTCATGGCCCTTAGATTTCTGACACTGGCTTGGCCTCAGACTCACCTCCAGTTCTTCTCTGTCTTGCATTATTTACAGGAGAGAGAGGCTTTATGACATCTCCAGGTGTTCCTGTCCATTAAGACCCTTTCAAGTCCCCTGAAGTACTGAGAAAATTTTCCCCCTGTTCCGTTCTGAGGATCTGGCAGTTTGGGGGAGTTTTGAAATCCCACTGCTGCCTCCTTTCTGCAGGCTAGAGGGAGTCCAAAACACAGGGGGGAAATGAGTGTGGTCTATCAAAAGAGGCCTGTCCTTTTAACCACATCATAGAGAAACAGAGTTCAGTTTTACATTTTCCTGCCATCAGGAGTGCCCTCACATCCATGACATTCCCTCAGCAGCATGCCCATTCTTTGGTATTAGCTTAGCACCAAACCACCAAGGGCTTTGTTCTCTGTCTCTTCAGTCTTTTCATTCACAGAGCTAAAATTATAGTTTTGTAACTACGAAAAGTCCCATGAGGTAGATTTTGCATGATTTACAGGCATCAAATGAGAGAGTTCAAATGCCTTCACCAGAGCAGCCACACCAGGTATAGTTCTGAAGGTATAATTCTGATTTCTCTGAATTTTCCAAGCTGCTTCCCCACAGCCATGATCCATGCCTACTTCACCTACCTAAGGTTTTGTTGGCTGACACGTCTTTAGTATCTAGTATAACCTCACTTTTCCTTATTCAGTCTTCCTGTTATTTCATAGGGTTATAACTCAGAGCAGTCACTGCCAAGGACATTCTGATTTTTATCTATCTCATTATAAAATTATATTTGTCCTATTTCTTTTTTCTTCTTATGCACACTTAATATAGAAACTAGTAGAAGAACCTTACAATTAGCAAGGTGAGATGATTAGGTTGGTTAAGGCTACAATAACCTATTCTTTGGTGATGGTTGAATGAAGCTTTATTGTAGATGAGGAGTATAGTATTTGTTCAAGCCAGGTGGAAGAAGTGGTCAAGCTCTGTTTAAAAAGAGCAAATTAATACAGCCTTTGGGCAGTCAACCCCTACAGCTAAAGTAATCTGTCATCAAGTAACATTGTGTTGTATGGTTACAAGCCTTTGACTCCAGATTGGATCTTAATGCAGGGAGTTTAGCATTTTTCAAATACTTGAGTGAATGAGGAAGAGAACTAGAGGTGTAAGTCACAGAAGCTGATAGAAAAGGCAGATAAACTAGATATTTAAAAAGAACAGTCAGAGAAGCTATAGAAGGAAATCTAAGAGATGTTAGTGGCAGACTTAAAAATCGTAGCTTGGAATATTGGCAGCTGGTGTATGTCCAGGATATTTTGTGTGTTCATGTGCATTAACAAGATTATCCCAAAGGTCTATGTTACCCCATGGAGAACAGCACGTAGATCCCATTTATAAGGTATCTGCTTGCATCAACAGAGTCATATTCAAAGAAGAACATACTTTAAAATAGTACACATAATTTTGTCTGGATAATTATTTTTTCCCCTCTTATCCTCCATAGTTTCAGTTGTGGTTAGACAGTTGCTGGTTTTCGACCCAAATTACTCCAGCATCATTGTGAATAATTCCTATGGGTGTTGGAAGTGTGTTGGAAGCTTTCCAGACAATGCTGCCCCAACTCTTCCCAGACATTCTCTGCTCCCAAGTGTCAGAGTAAGGTGCAGCAATGACTGAATGTGTGCATACTGCTCTCGCAGAAAAGTAACCCAAAGTCTGCATTTGTTTGGCTCTGTAGGCAACTCACATTCCAACTTATGTTTTTACTCCACATTTCAAACTGCTTCATGAACCCTGTGCAGGTCATGGACCCTGGGTGATTCTCACCTGCTCCAGATTAAAGAAACCAACACTGTAAACCAAAGATTACTATTATTAGCAACACGACTAATTAGTAACATATGTCATTTCCTTAGTGAGCCTTTCCAAGGGGGTTATAAATGTCCATGGAAGATGGCACACTATCAACCTACAGGGCTTCACATATTTTGTCTATGCATATATGATTATCACCATGCTTTTGGCATGATGTTGATGCTAAAATTAGCCAGGCATTAAGGGGTATAAGGCATGGTAAGATGCAATCAGAGGGAGCAGAACTGTGGTAGTGGGAGAAGAGGCCAGGAAAGAGAGCAGGCAACATATTTCACATATCAGCATTCACTTGATCCAATTTAGGAACAAGCATCACCCCGCTGTGGTCATGGTCATACAGTATTTATAGAATGCCATCTCCTGCCTCACAGACATCTAATGGCAACTAAGCATTTACTCCAAGAGTAAATTTGAACCAGCTGGCCTTTGGGACCAATGGGATATTTTAGAGAAAATCAAAACAATTTGTTTACTTGTGTGATCACCTCCAAAACCAAGTGTTTAATCTTTTAGAGTCATTAATGGAAAGCTCATCAAAATCAATATTATTCCCTGGCTGAGGTCCAAAAATGTACTTAAGTGAATACCAAACTTCATGTATGGACATAATCCCACTGATGAGTGTTCCTGATGAATTGGGACTTTCATTTTAAAATACTTACCCCTTTTTCACTCTATGGTGCTCATCATAGCATTATTTAAATCTCAATTTAAATTAGCATATACATTAAAAATACTGTTCTCTATTGCATCTACTCTGTATAACCTTTAGAAGAAAAGGGAATTGTGATTGCATGCAGGTTTTTTTGAAAAGCAACTAAGTATGCATGTAAAAAATTAATCTTCAACAGCATCTGGAAACATATGCCCATCACATCTGCTAGGCAGGCTCACAGTCCAAGGAAGACATTTCATTTTCAAGCATCACATCACATTGTTTCAGAACTGCCATTTTCCAAGAATTTTCAGCTTGTGAGAAGCTTCAGACAGCTATAGGTTCAGCACACTTCAAACCACAAACTAATTTCCAGTGAGAACATTGAGGCCATTTATCATGAGCTAGAAATTCTGCTTTCACATATGATCTGGTATTCCAGAAGCAGCCCAAGGTCTCTGTTAGGGTCAGAGAGACAGCCAGTGTGGACTAGGCATCTTTTACACCTTCTACAGCTAAGTTTAGCTTTTGGGATCATATTTGGGGGACACCTGAGGTGGAATGAACTGGGCAGTTTTCACTAGCATTGCTCTGCTTCCTTAGGAGGTGAGTACCCATACCCTGTGCCATGGGACAGGGTGACCCAAGGCTCTGGCAGGACAGTGGCCTTTGCCTGCCAGCCCCTCATTCTGTGCCCTGCAGAGAGAACTGAACACCACCTCATGAAGGTGCTGAGTGTGCAGCTCTTGTATTTTAGTATTACCTTTTCATACATACACATCTTGCCTAACATTTTTGTCCTATTGTTCACCTCCTCTGCTGCTGAGCCGCTGTTGGTCTAGGGTTGGTAGCAACACCCCTCCTGCAAGGGATGAGGACTGGCTGAAACACAGTACTCACCCTGGCCCTCCCTTGCACTGGCTCTTCACCTGGCTCTGAGCACACCCCAGGAGCTGCTGCACAAATTAACACCAGTGCAAACCTGAAAAAAGTCTTCATTCTGCCCAAATGCTGTTTTCCAGCTGTGGCTCTTCCCTGGGAAAGCTCTGGGACTTGCAGCATGGCTCCACATAGGCAACAAAGAGCACATTTAGGCAAATGCTGTTTGAGAGACTGTGGTTTTGCTCTGCAAAGGAAAGCAGGAACTAAGGTCCATGCACTTCACAGAAGTTATCTCTGTCTTCTATTAATATCTGTTTTGTAGCTGTTGGATAAAAATATATTGCACTCTGAATATTAAGTGTACCCTCAACCAAACCCACAAATTTACAGGATAGTCATTGTGGATACAGACATGAGATTTTGTGGAGAGGGACTCCACAGAGAGAAAATGAACAAAGCTACAAAACATAAAATACTAGAAATGTTTGTTATCCAATGCAGAATACCAAAATCCAATGCAAAGCAGGATTTTGCAAAGCAGCCATGTGATACCTTTGACTGAAAGAGGTAATCAACATGATGGTTTTTTTTTTTTAATCTGGTGGAATTACACTATCTATGCAATATCTGTATCTACTCTTTAGGAAGCTAGCTGGGGAAAATATAAATATAAGCAGAGGCTAAAGGTTTCATATTCTCACATAAAATGTTTGGTATCTGATATGGGAGACACAAGCACCAAAAATATTCATGGTTACAGATTTCAAATTATGGTGCACCAAATTAAAATATTCCAAAATCGTGAACCAGACTTCTCTAAAGCTTGTCTCAGTGTGACACTGAACAGTTTCTGTGGAGGAAATCACCTATAATTGCCATCTTACATGATTTACAAGAGTCTTCATTTTAAGACTGACTTCAAAATAATGAGATACAGAAAGAAGCATTCTTCCAATTTATCTTACCATTCACAAACCATTGGGATATTTCAGATCTGAGTTTTAAATTTGCTTGTAACCTAGAGGACTAGAAACTTATTCTTTTGAATAAAATGTGACTTTCTTATGTAATCAGTTGCCCTGGAAGCAAGATCCTTAACATAAATGCTGAATTCTATGAAGCTTCTGATAAGCTCCTAAGAATTGGAGTCACTAAATCAAAGAATACAAGATGTAATCACAGGGTCATACTATAGGGCCTGTGAGAAGGAATTGAGTGATGTTAGAAAATCAAAGAAACAACTTCATCTTGCAAAATGACAATTATGGGTGCTTTCATCCATACAAATTGTTCAAATGTTACAATGTTGCAACAAGCTTTTGAGATGCTGAGTACCTTAAAATGTCCTTCTCTGAAAATATTCTTATGGAGCAATTCCCCCTTGAAAAGAGTCAGTTCAGGTGACCAGTGACAGACTTTTCAAGCCATTTGTGTGATTAAATTATGGATAATCATCGTCCATCCATTTGTACTGAGGCTGTCCTACAGATCAAGCACAGGAATCTCTCAGCTGTGTTGTGGTCTACACCTTTTCTGACAATTGAACCAGAAGTGCTGGTGGTTCTTTTTGCAAGCCTGATGACTGTGTCATTCTCTGTTATTCTGCCCAAGAATGAAAAATTGAGATGGCACAATAATTGGTGAGATTTTCAGCAATCATTCCTGAAAGCTGAAGGACTGGCATGAAGGATGAGTGGATGTTTTGGTGTTTTGGTGCCACACACAGAGGAGTGCTGACTATTTCAATTTGCACTGGACAGTCTACTCTTCCTCTCAAAGTATTTTCCAGACTTGAAGTTTAGCATGACTGGCGAGGCTAAATTCAGGCAGGCATTATTGAGTGGAAAATATATTCTGATCATGTATCACTTTCTTTCCCAGTTAGTTCCACACATACTTAGCTGGTTTCATCATTCTAGTGTGCTGACAGCCCTCACAGGAGTGAAATTATTTGTCTGATCTAGTGCCTGGGCTGATTAATTGGTTCACTATGCAAAATGGCCCTACTGAGATCTGGGTTTATTGAGAAAGAACAGGAGGCTCATTTTGTCCCTCTTTCTGCAGCAGCAGATTTCTACAAACACTGCTTGTGGTGTTGGTAGAGAGATTCAGAATGGTTTCTGCATCATTCTTGTTGGAACCATTTCCCTGGATGTTTCCTGCACCAAAGTGAGTCTGTGCAGCGCCCTAATAGGTCATCAACCCTGTGTTTGTGTCCTTCACTGCTTCTCACATTATCCTCCTGCCTGGAATGGTAGCAGTCAATCACAGCCTGATGTGGGCACTGCCTCAGTGAGGTTGTACATGCAGCCTGGGAGCTCAAATCCAATACACCTAATACTGAATTTCCCTCTGCAATCACTTGAGTTTGGTGCTTCAGATAACCCATGAGGAGAGGCTGGTTTTCCCTAAAATAGTTTTTTTTACCTTTTTTTATTTATTCAATAGGAAGCTAGGCAGCTCCAGAACATAATTCAGTCCATGTATATTAGACATACCCATCTTCTAGATGTGTCATAAAAATCAGTAGCTTTGAAAGTGCTTCCCTGTGGATGAACCAAGGTGGATTGGAGCTGCAGATTCCTAACAAAGTGCTCTTGAAAGGTTCTGGTGCCATCTCTTCTGGCTGTCATTTCCCAAGGAGGTCTTCGGGAGTCTGGAGAAGGCCAAAAACCCTGCTGGCCTTCACAGGGTGAAGCCATCACACAGAGCTGGTGGAAGAGGGCCTGTGTCTGTGAGATGAGTTGAATGCACTCAAGACTGAAGATAATTCAGTCTGAAAGGGACCTCAGGAGGTCTCTAGTCCAACCTCCTGCTCAAAGCAGGGCCAGCTGTGAGGTCAACCTGTTCCTCTGCTGTCCTCATGACGAAAGAATTTCTCCTTTTTCCTGCTCTGATCCTCTCTCATATCAACTTGTACCTGCTGCATCTCATCCTCCTTGCATGCACGGCAAAAAGCATGGATGTAGTTTAGCTGAAAGCTGGCTTTGAAACGTACACAGAGCATAAGGAGAACAAGTACATAAGGAAGACATTCAGATATTCAGTGTTTCTTTCTCTGTTTGCACATTACAACCAATTGTTTTGCTGGCTAAGGGTGCTCTCTGTCAGAGACTCATAATAGGCTGAGTTGCAAACACTGAACAAAACCAGCATTTTCCAAAAACGACCTATTTGTTAAATAACAAAATATGCAAAAGTCATAACTGACATTCTAGAATTAATTGACTGTAGTTTGGAAGCAAAACGTGACTTCTAGAGGTTGAAATATATAAGTGCTTTTCCTCAGCATACAAATTTTTAACTACAACAGGAATTATTCCTGTGAGGACCTCAGACCTAGCTCATTACCTTGTCATGTCTGATGGTCTCTGAGCTGCTAACAGGACCTCCCTCTCTGCTTCTCTCTCTCTCTCACCAGCCTTGTCCTGGTGAGTGGTTCCTCACTGCCCCTGGTGGGAGCCCCGCTCTTGCTGCTGCCTAAAACAATCTGAAATGAAAAAATCTGATTTTCATATGCAAACATCACATTTTTTTTTTAAAATCAGCTGTTTGTATCTATTGAACCCAACCTGAGTGGTCCCATGCTGAGCAAATGACATGGCTTGAAGATTTTATTTCTAGCTGTTGGGCAAGAAATCTTAAATTGAACTCAAAGAGACAAACTGGATGTTTGAAAAATGCTTTGTTTTCTAAAAAAATTTAGATCTGAGGATGAAATCTCCATCACTAAAGGATTTTAGGAGTAGGTTTGACACCTATCTGTCAGGAATGCATTAAGTTGCTTTTGTCCTGGCTTTGGATGAGGGGATGAACCCTTCTGGTATATTTCCTTTTGGTTATTCAGTCATTGTGAGGCAGTGTCTACCTCTTATTTGACTATAAACAGAGACAAGGAGTGAGACTCCAAACTTGGAACCACAGTTCAGCGCCTGGAGCTAGATGGGGTGAGCTCAGATTTTAGCTGCTCATCCTGAGCTCATTAGTTAGTGAGTTACTAATTCTGCCTTTGAGTAACTTCTGGTAGGAACAAGAGAGATGGTGTCTGGTGATGGCCATTCATATTCAGCTCATGTTTGAACTTTTCTGGCTGCACCTCTGGATGATCCAGTTCACCAGCCTGTTTTATGGATGTCAGTCCTGCTCATTGGTATGCCTACATGGACCCCAGGCTGTACCTTTCAGCTCTATTATATGAATGTATTGGAGGCAGGGGAGGAAGAGGATGTGATCGTCAGCCTTAGGTTCTGTTTTAACTTAATTCTCTGCTAATTCAATAGTTTTTCAATTGATCTCAGAGAGAGCAGAGATCATATTTAAGAAGAAGTCCTCTTGCTGATGTTTATGACAAAGTGGAACCTCTGGTGGTCAGCTGTACCCAACCTAAGTAGTTCATCTCTCCAAAGCAAATCTCAGCTGTTTGCAGAGGCCATTTTCATCATTCCCTTAGGACACAGAAATGACAGGAAGGTTCCTGGTGTATGTGTCACAAAGCAAACCCAGTTCCTCTGACAATACTTGGTCAATCTTCAGAACACCATATTGATGCTACCTGAATAAGTGACATTGCCATTTGTCAGATTTCTGGAGCTTGTGTAAAACAAATTGCTGGAAGACCTTAATACGTGAGGAAACCCATCTGATCCTATGGGCAAGCAATTTGTCTGAGATTTCTAATAGCAGGGAAGTTCTCAACTTTTGCCTCTTTGCACTCACCTAATTATCTGACTTTCTGCACCTAATTAACTTGCAATGCTGTCCTCAAGGGAATCCATGATATTTCCAAACAATTTTGTGGCAGCCACAGATAAGCCCTCTGTAGAAAAGACACAATCTGCTTTTTAATTGTTGTGTCCATTTTTCTCTATTCCCTTTCTGTATTCTATTTCAAAAGAATCAGAAGTGAGGAGAAACAAAATTGAATGAAGGGCAGAAGAAATGCCATGTACTCCTGAGACAGTATTGTGTAACACTGAATCCTAAAGAGATCATATGTACATGAAATGTAGGTTAAATTCCCTTCACCTTTCATTGCAGCAAACAGCTTTTGATTATTTAGCTTCCCTTTACATCTGATGGATTTGACCAGGGCATATGAATTTTCACATCTTTTTTCCATCCTTCCAAGGGTGGTTCTTGAGATGATGTTTTCTTGCCTGGCCAAAACATTTCAAGAACAAACTCCACTTGACATCTTCCAGGACACTTATGGACTACTTGAGTGTAACATTGGGAGTCAGGAGTTTTGGGAACTATTTCTGTCTCTGGCACTAAACACTAGAGGAAGGACTCAACAAAAGGCTCTGACCTTTTAAAATAGGAAGTTAAACTCAAGTTTTCACCTAGACCTCCCCTGCTGAGAGAAGGAAGAGAAATATGCTTGTAGATGTGTCATTCCACACCAAATAAACATGTTTAAGTTAAGTAACTCACCTTCAAGGTAAATACTGACTGGGGTACTGCCTCTGTACTGCAGTGATATTCTATGTGGAATGGAGACAATAATGTTTATTAGGTATGATATGAGGGCAACCATGACATTTTAGCTGCTAATTTATGACATACATTTTTAAAATACTGTTCAGGAAGCTGAATTGAATTTATTGCCATTTTTACCCAATAAAAGAAAAAGCAACAACCTGTGCAAAACTTTTCTCCAATGAGAGAGATTTCCATAGGAAAACTGCAAGTACCTCTTCTGAGTCCAGACAGTGACTATTCATTTAAGCAGGGAGCAGGAGGATGGAGAGCTCTTGTAACTTATGCACAGCTGTGTAGGCTGTTCATATTCACTTAAAGGTCTCAGTATTGCCTTGCTCCCATCCATTGGTGAGCATTAGGTGGTGTGGGTGGCAGTGTAGTTAATACAAATGCAATGTTGTGTCACGCTCTACGTGTCACTTTCCTTTTCCTATTTTCACTTTTTCAGCATTTTAATTCTGGTGCACTAATTTTGCTACCCATGACAATGGCTTAATAAGTGTTTGTTCTGCCTTCACAGCATTAGCCTGTATTTTTCTGTCTCTGCCTCTCACACCAATCTGCCTTTTTACTCTCCTCATACCTCTTAAGACAAGCTGGATGATAATAATTCCTGGCAGAACTGGACTCTTAAGTTAATTTTCCCATGGGTTTGTATTAAATCTCCCAGTCTTGGCTATCCTGAACATTTTGAGCCAACATTTTAGCTCCTGGCTGGGCAGTGGTAAGCAAACACAGCACCAGTCTGCAATACTGTCCTTGCAGCTATCCATGATTAATCTCTTTCCATGCTAAGAATTGCCTATTTGTTCCTACTCTTTTCTCCTTATCTCTTCTCTAGTTTTTAATCCATGACAAGACTTTACCTTTCACCCCTGGCCAAGTTTCTCAATAGGCTCTTGTGCAGGACTTTATCAAAAGCCTTTTGAGAGCCTTTTGAGTCCTCCCTGCTCTGCAGCTTTGTTAACCCTTTCAAGGGATTCAAGTTGTAAAACAAGAACATGAGAGAAGGAAGATAATGGCTCATAGGTATTTTGCTGGTTGGCACATCTATCATCATTTTTGTGTTTTCTTGGCCAAATGGATTCCAGTTGCAGGAGGGATATGAATCTGCTTTTATATGAACCTGCTTTTCTTGGAAGAAGTCTGGCTGTTTGCTCCTTCACCACATTTTGGGAGGGAAAGGCCACTCAAGAGTTTATTTAAAATTATGGACTTATTTTGGTCTCTAAGTGTTCATGTCAAACTCTGAATTGACTGTTCCAGATCCCCAGTCTTGCAAACAGACTTGTATGTATCCTGTCATGCCAAGTGTGTATCCAGTCTAAAGGCACAATTTGGCTGCTTGAATGTGGCCCAGCACCATTTAAGATGGCCATGGGTAAGTGGCCATCATGGAACAGCTTTGTAGGCAGATACCAAATGGGCACCATGGGAGATCTGGCAGTGCTGGACAGACATCTGGAAGTGGGCATTTTTGCAGAGCCAGAGTACAAAACTTGCAGCTTGAGATTGGGCAAGAGGCCTCCAGAGGTCCCTTACTCTACTCCATTTTCTTGCATATGCTCCAGTACAGTCTTGGCAACACTTGGCACTCCCTGGCTCCTTGCTTTCCCTCCAAACCCTCCTGCAGAGGGGGCAGCAGCTACCAGCCCTGCAGGGCCCTTCCCATTGTGCAGCCTCAGCAGGTGACTGGTGGGGCTGGCAGAAACCAGGCCCTTTCTCTGTTCAGAAGCTTCTATTTGCAGTGACTTGCCATTTTGTATAATCTTACCAAGCCCCTCCTGTACCCTATTTCACCAGTGCACTTTTACTGTCACTCACATTCCACTGATAACTTCCCATTTACTGTTGTTGTCATTTCTCTGCTTCCACTGAAGCAGGCCCCTGGTGAAATGTCCCCAGCCCCACATGAACTAATCCTGGTCACATTAGTGTCCAGTCCTCAGCCAGCCCTGACCAGGCTACCCTTCCTGCATGTTTGTACTGCCTCTGTCTGGGCCTTTGGAAGCTTCACCTGGCAAGATGTCCACTAAAAAAAAGCTGAAAACTCTCAAATCTACAGCACCACCACTTCAAAGCAAGCTGGGTGCATTCACTAACTCTCAGGGCATAACTGACTGATGTCTCTGACTTTTGCTCTCCTTTTTACCTGCCATTTTGTCTGGATTAATATCATCACAGCTGGACTTCTGTTTTCACTTGATATTGTTATCACCATGAAACTGGCAGACAGAAGAGAATACGGGCAGTAAGAGACTCTTGGTAGGTCTCTCTTTGTTTGTGAGGACCATGACCATTTCCTTTTTCCCCTGCAGCTGTGATTCTTCTGCACTTGCTTCCTGCATCCATGCTCCTGGGAGCTCAGTCATGCATACTACAGAAGTATTCCTTTTGTGAAAAAAATACCAAAATTGTAAGTGTATCTAGACAGCAGCTTGCTGGGTCCTTGGGGCAGACAATGGAAATGTCACCATTTGCTTCTTTAGTTTTTTTACTTGATTTATTTTTAATATCTACTCCAACCTGTTATATATATATATATATAATTATACAAAAAGTAATTTGACTACAAATAAATACACAGTTTTGCTTTCTGTATCACTGTCACCTTACAATGAATATAGCAGGAGTTGCAGACCACATACTGAAATCTCTGGCTTTTGTGAGGCATCCCACAATTCCCAGAAGTAAAAAACTTTTTAAAAAAGGAGAAATACAATAACATTTTTCAGTCACTACCTGTAATCCTCAGAGGCATCAAAAGACTCTGGAGGGATCTGCTATATATACTGAAGACTCTGAAGAAATACTGTCATCGAGAAATCAATTCCCAGCTCATAAACAAGCAGATAAAAGTTCACAAAGGAACATTTTCAACAGGGATATATGACAGTTCTACAAAGACAGCTACCTCTCCTGAGGCAGCTGCATTAAGAAATCTTTAACCCTTCAGGCAGTGATCACAAAACCCAGGCAGTCTTTGGACATGTTTTTGTTAACCATTTTGTCTGCTTAGAAAGCAAACACCATAAACCTGTTTCTTGGGAGACAGCCAAGGGCTTGCTGAAGACAATGATTTTTATCCCAAAGCTCTTGTTCAGGATTCAAAGAAACACTGATGTTGTGTAAACACCATTTAAAGTTGCCACAACAAAAACCCTGACAACAAGAGACAACATAGTATAATACTCTATTATATAATTGCAACGTAATAGCAATAATAATATAAATGCAATGTAATGCCCTCCTGTTTGAAAGGAGGCAAGATGTTCAAATCAACGATGTCACTGCTCATTCCAGGTTGATTCCCTGAGGAAGAGCAAATCCATTATCACCAGAGCACAGGGAAGTGCCCTCTACAACGTGACCTCCTTGTTCCTTCACCTTTTGTCAGAATTTGACAGCTTTTTATTAAATGTTGGCACTTGGCTATATTTATGTTACAGCTGCCTTGCCTTTCTGAAACACTGCTGCTGACCAGGGCTACAGCAGGTAAATTTTGCAAAGTACCTGCACTCTTGCTAGGATTTTTGTACAGGAAGTTTTCTGACAGTTGTAAAAACAAATTGTTCTGATTATGTTCTGTTTTAACTTTCTTAACAGAATCAAAAGGGTTGATCTGAAGGAGAAGATTTGAAAGACTGGACATTCACTTGCATACCACAGCTTCTTGAAGCCAAGAAAGAATTAAACAACAAGGTGTGAAACCTATAATGCTGTACTTACCCTGGCCAGTGAAGGATTAGGAAAAAAGTAGGTAACATTTCCTGGAAGGGGAAAGGTTTTACACACAATGGGGAAACCAACCATCATTTCCTTAAATGTCAGCAGAGTGAATCATCACATTAAATAAAACTAAAAAAACCCCAAACTCTTCTGCACCTGAAAAAATGGAATACTGCTGTGGGATTCCTGCAGGAACCATATGATTTAGGGTTAAATTTGAGTAAATCAGATTTTGCTCAGCTCAGCTTCAGAGCATCCAAAGAAAAAAATGTGCTGTTTTCTTTTCCATAAAAGCACAGCTTTCCTTCTATTTAATTTTGAGACTAACAAAAGGGAAGATTGTATGAGTCAGAAGTAAATTGCTCTCATAGGAAATAATTTTTGTTAATCTCACTCACCTCAACTGTTTTCATTTGGCTTTCTTAAGTGTAGCACAGAGAAACCTTATCTAACTTTGATGCTCTGGTATCTCAGGGATTATATATATCATCTTAAATCACAGATTTAACACATCATGTGTTATCTTTCAGCACCTGATAAATGTTATGGGTTTCCTAATGAACTTGCAGAATTGGAATCACCAATCCATTGGTTCTCCAACTGTTGTTTGACTATGTGGCATTAAAGGCTGAATGTTTTATTAACAAAAGGAAAACCACCCTCAAATTAAAATAAAATCCTCTACTCAAAACCCAGCTGCATAATGCTCAACCTCAAATCCAATTTGTGTTCCTAGCTGGCTTCAGAATACAGGAATTGGGTAGTTTTAACAACTAAAAGGGTTTTCTAGTGTCATACCAAAGATGGATCAGATTCAATCACCTGCTACAATCTAAGGATGTCCTTTTAAGAGGAAAATAATCATAGCAAGAGAGTTTCAGGAGCTAAAATAATTAAATGCTGAACCTGAGTGGAAATAACCCTAGAACTGTGGACACAGTGGTTGGAAGGGAGCTCTGGAGGCCTCTTGCCCAACCTCCTGCTCAAAGACAGACAACTGACAGCTCTAGATTAGGTCAGATGTGGCTTGCTACCCAGATTTTGAAAACCTACAAAGACAGAGGCTGAACTCCCTCTCTTCAACCTGTTTCAGTGCTGCACTACATTTCTCATGAAATTATGTTTTTCCTGCTGTCCTTCCCAAGCTACAGACCGCCCACTCCCATCTCTCACTGCCCTGTGCTCCTGAGAAGGTTTTGTTTCCATCATTTACCATGATCTATCAAGGAGTTGTGAACAGCTGCTGAATTTCTCCTTTCTCTCTCTTTTTCCAGACTAAATGAGCCCACAAGGGCAGGAGGCCCCTGACCACATTACTAGAAATGTGTTTTGGCACTGGGGACCTAAAGAGGTTCCCATTTGGAATGCAGCAGGCAATACTGGTTTAAGTCATGGGCAGAAGAAAATCCTATAGTCCTTTGGAGACCTGCCCAGGATGAAGACCTCCAACAGACCAAAAAAAATTCCACAGCCTTTTCTGCAGAGCAGGAATGAGGTTGCTTAATAGAGAAGGGGAAGAGGAGGGTTTGACAAGGCCATCTCCTCAGGAGAAATTGCCTCCTGCCAAAATTTTCATTTCTCTGAAAGCATCTCAGCCCAATTAGCTTGTAATTTAATCTCCTGTGTTTCATCTCAGGGTGTTTCAGCTGCTGCGGGTTTTATTTGCACATACATGGTTTGTAGTTAGAGGGATGCCAGCTCTCTCTCTCTGAGAGGACTAAGAGAACCAGCTGAACATTAGTCTGGTGTAGGCAGGCACCTGCAGCACAATAAATGCATCCCCTGATTTTCTATAACTCCCTCTTTCATTCCCTGCTCTTTCCTCTTTCCTCACTAATTTTTCTGCATTTCTTTATTTCTTTTTTTTTTCCCCTGGCTCTATGCTCCTCTTTTACAAACAAGCACCTCTTTTTCCATTCTTGGTTCCTTTCCCCATCCTCTCTGCTCCCTTCCTCCACAGCTGTGCATTAAACCTTGGTGCCAACATTTGAGCCAGCGTGCGAACCCGTGCAGCTTCACATCCCAACTGCACTTGTGAGCCACAGGAAAAACTCCCACTCTCTGCAGCAAGCCTGTCAAGCTGAGGTGGATTTATAAGGAAGGTCTATGAGAGCTAATGACAGAAAGCACTTGCAACATGTGCAGAAAGCACCACAGCAAGGGGAGGGCAGCCAGCTCTCCGTGTTCCTGGGGACGTGATCTCTGTCTCAGCCACGGTGGTATTTGTAGATTGCAGCACATTTGTCCATATTTTACACATGTCAGGCAGCCTGGCTGGGGCAGCCAATCTTACCAGGCAAGCAGATGTCCAGAAATCCTGACATACCCATGGAGCATGGGAACATCTGTGCTGTAGGGTCAGAGCACTCAGATGGAGACTCCGGGAAGCCACGTGGGATCTGGGCTGTGGCAGCAATGTCAGCTACTGTGTGACCCCAGCATGGAGGGTCTGGAGGGCACATCCCAGAGCTCCTACAGCCTTTTGCAGCTATAACAAGCAGACAGTGCCAGGGCAAAAAAGGAGACTGAGGAGATTTTGTCTGTGCCAGAGGCTTGTCTTGTTACTGTGGATGTCACTGCATTTTTTGTGCCTGGATTTGCTACTTTCAGCATGGAGATTGTGTTCCCTTTCTGCTTCTCTATTCAGATGATCAGCAGTGATGCTGAGAATTTCTTGGTGTCCCTTAGCCTAGCAGAGACACAATCTTCAATTGCACATCCCCAGAGTGATGAGGGAAACCTGCAGCACAGTATGGAAGTACGTGACATTCCTTATTTTTTCTGGATTGATAATAAGCAGGTTTATTCATATAGATCTGAGGTTTTTTAACCATTGTGGAGGAAGAAACATGTCCTCAGTCTAAATTTCACCAAGTCCCAAGTAATTGACACTGAACAGAGGCAACATGTTGCTAAGGCCTCAGGATTGCTCTCAGAGTCAGTGGCACTCACTCTTCCTGCTCTGGTGTCTGGGCACCAGCAGCTCCTGTGCTGCAGGATCCTCACTGCCCTCTCAGTCCCTGCACAAAGCACTCTCCCATCTCTAAAATCAAAAGGTCAGAAAGGAGTCCTTATCCCCATCCTGTTCTCAGTTTTAACTGAAACTTTCAGATGTGGGGATTAGGATATGAAAATAACAATACTGACACTGACACCACATTTAGAGGACCTAAGGCAGGGCCAGTCTGCAAGGCACTGTGACATATTTACCCAATAGGGACAGCAAAGCAGGGGAATGAATGCATTTTTACCCTGTGGCTTCCTGAGAAGAGTCATGACAATAATGGTGACATCCTTACAACCACATATATCTGTTTCCCTGGGGAACCAGGCAGCTAGGAGTTAAACTTCACCATACAGCTGACAACACACACGGAGCAGTGCCCATCCCAAACTTCCTAAATCAAGCAGCTTTGATCACCACAATGGCTGTCACTGGAGAAGGTGGGAGGCAGACCATGGCAAGGGCTAGAGGACACTGTTTCAGCCTTGCCAAGTGTTGTCACAGGGCATGTGTATCTCGTGCTGTCAGCACAAATCCAGTGCATTACAAGGCTCTGGGTTAGACACATGTCCAGGACAAAGAGAGACTGATCAGGTCATCTGATGCTGATGCCTCTTCTCTGATCTCATTACTGGCATCTGTCAACACCATACTCTGGGAAGTCCCTCACTGATTAAAGGTCTCCACTCCCATCATCCTTCCCAAGCCAGATGTGGGGAATCCAGCCTCCCCAGATTGGTTTCCTTGTTTAGTCTCCTAGTGCAGTAGAAAAGGCTTTGTCTCCACAAGGAAGCAGCAAAGGGATCCTGGGTGGCTTTCCTTAGGCTGAGGAGCAGCCATCAACTCCTAAACCAGGGAGAGCTAAAAAAAATGGCATCTTCAGTTGGAGACAAGCACTTCTGTTTTCTTACCTGGGCCTCACAGGCAGGCAGGATGCTCTGTCACTGACATGTAGGGTCCAAGTCTGATCCAGCTAAAACTCTCTTTTAACTGGCTTAAATAAAAGGTTGTATTTATTATAGATATAGCTACAGCTGTTTTTATTGTAGATAAAAAGTTATATGTAACTTTGACAATGTGGAAAAGTAAACATGGCTTTGCCCAATTTTTTTCTCTCTGCTTTTAATATTCAGCATTTTTTATTCTCTCAGACTCTTGGAAGAAGAGGGAGTGGTTGACTCTTGGAAGAAGAGTGCATTGTGCCTCCAGCATTTTGTGACAGCATCTTCTGTAGCATGTTTGGGCCTCCTTGGAGGAAAAGTATCACATGAAGGAAACCACCTCAGACAGGGCTTTCAGAAAGATAGATGTGCCACTCTTGACAATGTCATATTAATAAATAGTCCCTTCCCTTCCTAGTCCCAGGGAAGAGCTCTTTCCTAGATGGGAAAGCAGCTTTCCGTGTCACAAGCAGAAGATCTGAAATTAGCTGAGGGGTTTGAAGTCTTTGCCAGCAGTGCTCAAGCAGCATTACCTCCTGGCAGGGTGCCTGGGCCCTCTATGTCCCTGCTGGAGAGCCACAGCTGGCAGGGGCTGTTAACCCTTGAGGCCATCCCCCAATCCCCCCACCAGCATGGGAAGTGATGGGTGGGCTTGGCTGGAGAGGTGAGCCAGCGTAAACCTCCTCAAGTTCAGCAAAGCAAAGTGCAGGGTCTTCCATCTGGGGAATTCAAAGTTGATAAAGGACTGGAGCAGCTCCCCTGCAAAGACAGGCTGAGAAAGTTGGGGCTGTTCAGCTTGGAGAAGAGGAGGTTGCATGGAGATCTCATAGGAAACTTCCAGTACCTGAACAAGGCCTGCAGGGAAGCCAGAGATGGACTTCTCATCAGAAACTGTAGTGATAGGACAAGGAGTAATGGATAAAAATTGAAAGAGGGGAAATTTAGGTTAGATATTAGGAAGAAACCACTTAACATTCTATGATTCCATGTCCTCAGTCAAAGCCAAACCTGCCCAAGGAGCCCTGTGGAAAAAAGTTAAACCCCAACAGCTCTCCCACACAGCAGCTGTGTGGGAGAGGAGCCCACAGAAATGCCAGGTCCCAGGAAGCCACACCAGAACTACACATTCCTGCTGCAGTCAGAGAGACCCCAGAGGAGAAGCAGGCCTGTGCTGCATTATGTGCTTTAGAGATGCAGTCCAGGGAATTTGTCATCCCAAAGACTTTAGCATTCAGGAAGAACTTACAAGTACTGCTGGGATCTCAGCTTCACTTGATTCTTTTTTTTGAGGATGAGGATTCTCCACAAGCAGCATAACTTGAGTCACTGAGTACATCCTGAACAGCAACTAGAGATTGAAGGAGCAGTGGGGATACCTTTATTTCTCCCCTTGCAGGGATATGGCTGGGATCTCTGCTCTTCAGCTGCCTTGGCTCAGTCACTGTTCCTGTCTTCACCTGAGACTCTCTCCGTGACTCTTGTGCCTGGTAGGACACAAGGCCTGACTGCCATGCACAGACTTCCTCCTTGCCTTGTCTCCTGTTCACTCTTCAATAATGCTAAATATTAACTCATCCCAGGAACTGATTTCATTCCATGCTTGACTTCACATCTCAGACCCAGGAGGAGCTCTGCGGGTCTCAAAGCTCATCAGAAATCCATGATCCTTTCAGATGCCTAATAACAAGAATGACTGCCTCTGTCTTGTTCCCTAACTAGACATTTTCTTCATGCACCAAAGTTAAATGCTCCCTCTGAAATATATCTTTATGAAATAAACTTCCAAGTGCCACTAGCTCCTAACTCCTCTGTCCTTCTGGTTCCCCCAGCTTTTCTGTCCTCCTCTGATGTCTCCTCCTTTTGCTGTCACAGTCAGAGCAGGCTGGTGGAGGTGTTGGCCTGACACTGCTGGGCAGGCAGGTGGGCTGACACAGACACTGCTTAGCCACACTCCTGGCTCCCTTTTCCACACTCATCACAGTGACAGGTTGATCTGGTGTGGGTGGGCTGGGAGACAGCAGCACAGATGGGAGACCCAGACAGCCCATTCAGGAGCACAGCAGTAGGGCAAGAAGCAAGAAGATTCCTGAAGAGTGTTGAAACTGCAGGGGAACTGCAACCACAACTGGGAAACACAAGTGAACTTGCATAAATCACTCCACACGCCACTTTTATTCCTCTAGTGCTCACAGAAATGGCAGAGCCTAGCTACCCTTTGGTGTTTATTGGATTGCTGCTGGGCTAACAAGATTCATGGGAAAATTAAAAATTGATCAGATGAGCTAAAAACATTGTGTTCTGCTGGAAAAAAAAAGTTGGCTTTGAGTAATTTTGCAAGTTGGAAAAGTAGTTTTTGAACCACACTTGACATTGTTGAACACATATTGTTTTGCAGCTGGAGTGGGGTGACAGGCAATTGCTGCATTCTTGAAATGGAACATTTCAGTTGCACATACTGGAATCTTTCTTCAGGTTTACAGCTGGAAAACACTTTGGTGATGATGGCTTTTCGTGGCAACTCATAACAGATTTATTATTCTTTTCTTTGACACCCTAACAAATTTCACAGGGAGAGAAAACCACACTCTACTGAGCTCTGGCTACACGCACTTGGGGGCCAGGCATTGTTCTGCAGGGAAGGCTGTAGTGTGTGCAGCTAAAACAAGGGCAAGTTGTGCAGCTGCCTGTTTAACCCAACCAGGCACAGTAACAGTCAATAATCAGATCAACTGGAGCTGCTCCAGTCTCAAACAATGACATCTTGGAGTCAGGGTACAAGTGACCCCACCAGGCTCTGCCTACCTGCACCAGGGTCCGGTTTTGCAAAGCAGAGCCAGCATGTGTCCCATGCAGCTGCCCATGCAGAGGCACAGAGCACCACTGAGGTGTTCTGTAGGCACTGGACCATCTGTAGGGGAGTGGTGGCTGTGACAGGGGGTCTGAGGCAGGATCCTCCCCATACAGAGCAGCTGGAAACCAGGTAGGCTGTGAAATGGCATCACCTTCCTCTGTTTAGGCAAGAACACTATACTGTCCTCATCTGCTTAAAGAGAAAATATTCTCTTCCCAAATGTTCCTGGGAGAATGAGATCATGGCTGTGTTCATACTCCTGCTTGTAGAGCTTCTCCCCACTGCTGAGGCAGTCAGGTCTGGTGGGTGGATCCCAGCCCTTTCCTGACATTAAGCACTGTGATTAAACTGGACACTTAATGGAAGACCTCTAAATGCAGACCAAAGTTCTTGCAGGGCCCCAGCACCTCAGCATTCTAGTAGCAGGATTCAGTGGCTGACAACTTGATCTCCCCCACACAATGAGCCAAGGCTGGCTCAGGAGGAGAGGCAAAGATTTGCAGATTGCCTTGGGGCAAGAAGCACTAGCAGCCTTGGAACATCCCCTGCAATGGCCGGCTGAGGAGGTGGATGTCCCTGCAGGAAGCAGTACTCAGCATGATATTTACAATGATTTACAACCAGAATTTACAACAGAAATTGCCTCTGGTAGAAAAAACTGAGCATTATTAGCAGCACAGTAAAATATTCTGGGAGTCTCTGAGGATCAGAGCAGGGCACAAGAGAGGCAGGATGCTGGGTCCTTCAAACAGGTCCTTTTCTGTGAGGAAAATTGGTTTTTAAAATTTAGGCACTGACTTGCATTTGTCTCGGGACTTTAGCTGGTCAGAGTGACCCCAAGATATGTTAAAAACTCTCTTTTCCCAGCCTGGCGGTCGAAGGAGGAGTCAGAGCTCTTCAGCTCTCGGTCTCAAGGTTGTTTATTGTTCTTTATCTATAAAATATTTGCTTCTGTCCAGCTGAGGTCTGCTCAGCAGGACAGTCAGAGGCACTCTGCCCCCCCTGGGACAGTGTTATCTTTTTATACTAAAAACTACGTATACAATGTTTACAGTTACTTTCCAATACCTATCACCTATGTTAGACAGTGAGCTTCTACTCGAAACCAATCTAAAAGTGCCACCGCCACAGCAGAAGATGGAGGCCAAGAAGAAGGAGAAAGGCTGGACACACCCAGATTCCTCCACCTTGTCCTCCAACCCCCATTCTAAAAACCCCCAAAAATATATTTTTTTCACCCTGTGATAAATTCACTATCATTCTACTTAAACTGTCATGGCTTGCAGATCCTCATATAAGGTTGGTAACTTGCTCCATGGGTCATAATCAAAACCACAGGCATCTTGGGCTCTGTGCCAGGGTCTCTGAGCCCCCCGGCAGGGGTCTTGGCGTCCAGGACAGCCAGAGGGATGTCCTGAATTCCAACACATTTGCTCTCATCTGAGTGACTTGCTGGGGTGGTTCAGTTTTGGTTTGATCTGCTGGAAGGGCCAGGCAGGCTGGGACAGGCTCTGTTCAATCTTACTCATCTGGCATCTCGCTATCACGCTTCTCTCCTGGCCGGACCAGCTGTTCCCTACAATCAGCCCCTCTGAGATAGCAGAACGAGCCAAACGTGCTGTTCCCAGTGTCCCTCCAGCCTACAAACTGCCTCATGCCTGCCACGAGTGATGGAGGGAAGTCCCTGAGCCGGATGTGGACTCCTCTTGGGGCCTCTGAGACATGCAGAGAATTATTGAAAGCAGAAATGAAGTGAAACTTCTCAAAACTTGTCCTCAGCACTGGGGACCCAGAGGGGCTTCAGTGTAGATCCAACCATAAGGAACCCAAACCTCACCATGGTATGGATGTGGTGTCTGGAGGCTGACTTGCCTTTTGTCCTTCTCCTGTCCTTCTTTTCCCAGAAGGTGTGGGACATCTGGCCCAGGTGGTCTTCTGTGACAGCACACCAGTTACATAAGCTCCCAGCTACAGAGAGGAAAGGAAATCTCTGGGAAAAGCCCAAGGAGAGCAGATTTCTACCTTCTCTCTACAGGAAGGGGAGGAAAAGTGTATCCAGGCATGTTTCCTCAGAAAGATGTATTACCAGCCCAGGCTGCCTTGCTCCAGGAATGTTCCACAGGCTTTTGCACTGAGCAAAGACAAAGCAAAAGCCTTTAAGGACAGATTCTGCTCCATTTCCTTTCCTGTCCACAGCACCAAAACAGCCAAAACCACCAGGAAGCTCAAAACCAAGACACAGGTTGTGTCCTTTCCTGAGAAGCCTTCCAGAGAAGTTGGGCTGTGGCAATGCCACTGGGAACCAAGGCAGACACACACTGCAAAACACAATGGTTGCAACAAGGAGATGAATCTCTGGGTTTCAGATGGGTCTTGGCTTGTTTAGTCTAGAAAAGAAAGCTAAAATGCCAAAAGAGGATAATCATTCAACATGGAAAAGGTTGCTGTAGAGCTGGAGATGGTCAGACATTGTCCCTCAGTTCCTGACAGGAGAACAACAGATAACTCAGTAATATCCAGCAAAAGTGGCTCAACTTAGACAAGTAACTAAAAGGAGATATCAGACAATAAAAACAGAGATGAAAATGCTGAAGAAAGCTTCAGATTCCCATCTATAAAAGTTTCTAATGACAGATCAGACTAACTTTGCCCTAGAATAGTATGGAAACATGCTGAGTGCTTGATGAAGGAAATCTTCATAAACTCTGGCCTCATCTCAAACAGAAATGCTGTTTGAGAGGCTGAACATGGGCAAACAGATGAACAAAAATAAAAAATAAAGCTACTTGGAGAAATGACTGCCCACAAGAGCAAGTCACTCTATGAAATACAACATCCCAACATCCCATTTTTTTCTTTGCTTACTTCCCATCTCCTGTATTGCAGTTATGTGTATTTGTCAGTCACTGACCCTGTCTTTCTATCCTCCCCCCTTTCCCAAGGCCTGGCCATGCTTTGCCCCAGGGCTACTACATATTTAATAGGTATTTTTAGTACATGCATCTCTATGGCATCTCCTCCCACCTAACAAAGCTGAAGTCAGTACCTGGTCATGCTGTGATGTGAACCTGTAGTTCCCAAGAGTGCGGGCATGAGCTGCTGAGCTGCACATTCCAAATGACACAATTTACTGAAACTTCAGGGCTAGACTGATTTATGGAAGCTTCCTGAAGCCTGCAGATATGGCAGTGACCTTGTGCTGGTAGCAAAGGCCAGCTGATGTTTCAAGGTGCTCACACTCGAAACATGTGGATGAAATCCATCCTCACCCCAGCAGAATAGCTGCAAGCACTGAGCCTGTTTCAAAGTGGCATCCAGTGACCTCCTGGTAGCCAAGTGCTGAACCAGCTGAAAAGGTCAATAGCATATCAGCCAGAACAGGTGGATTTAATAGAAAATGAGTCAAGATGATACATAGCTGGCATTGCAGAGCTAACAGATGTCATCTGGTCCGGTTGTACCAGCGTGTTGATGTGCTAAAACAACTGAAAAGAGACTCACATGACCACAGCAAATCACCCTCTTCCCAGCCACTGAAACTGAGATGACCCACAGATGTTGCACACAGATTTTCTGGAGACCAGGTTTCTGCACATGGCTGATACAAGGCAGATCCCATGGCAAAGCATGGTCTTGAGAAGGGCTATTTGCAAGGAGGGATACAGAGATGGAGCAGATTGCAAGGTAATAGATATCACCCACAGTATTGACTTACATTAGGACTCTGAAGTTTTCAGTCCCAGGCAACATTGCTGCCATCCTGGATCATGCATACCCAAAACCCACATTTTCCATTTCACTTTCTCTGCTATAGTTGAAGAGATGGTGATGTTTGCAGATTTAAAAATAATAATAGTCATAAAAAGCAGCTGCTTAGCTCAGAGCATCTTTTATTGTCCAAATTACAGGGGGCTCATGGGGGCAAGGTGAGGAAAGCAGGAGGCAGGGAGTGAGGCTGAGAAGCCAGTAAGTCTTTCTGGGGGCCCTGCAATGCTGCACCTCGCTCCCAGAGCTGTAAAAAAAGGATTAACTTAACAAATTTAGAAATAAAAAGAAGGCTAAAATAGGAGTCTAAAATAAGAATCAGAATCCCTCTGGTAAATTGCTGAGTTCGCTCCCTACTGTAGAGAGCCAGTGGTGTCGGGGGGAGTGAGCTATTTTCTGGAGATGTACTGGAAATAGCACGGGGTAGTCAGGGAGCAGCAGAGGGTTCAGAGAGCAGCAGCAAGGGAACTTGTGGACCCTCAAAAGTTTTCCCACCAGGTAGGGGCACCCCAGAGTACAGTGAGAGGATACAGCAGGGACGAGGTGGATGTGGGATGGGATGGGATGGGATGGGATGGGATGGGATGGGATGGGATGGGATGGGATGGGATGGGATGGGATGGGATGGGATGGGGTGGGGTGGGGTGGGTGGGGTGGGATGGGATGGGATGGGATGGGATGGGATGGGATGGGATGGGGAAGGATGTTCACTCTGCTGCTGATTCAAGGCTCCAATCCTCAGCAAGCACAAGGCACTGAGCCTTGGTGTGCCACTCATGGAGTGAGCGCAGGGCATGCTGACCCAAAAGCATGGGGCTTCTTGCAGCCCTGTGACTTATGGCACTATCCCAGCACCACATCCCAGCTGCTCTGGCCCCCCAGCATGCAGGCAGTGATGAGCAGAGAGTTGTCTGACAAAGCAATTACTGCCAGGCCCAACATGCCACTGCCAGTGCAGAAATTGAATTTTGAAGCAGTCAGCAGCACTCCCCAGGGAGCACCAGCAGGTGGATGGGGGACAGCAAGGAAGGAGATTTTTCTTATCAAGCTTCAATCCTCGCTTGGACATGCTGAAATTAGACACTAAGCCTTGAACTCAAATCCTCTGATCTTCCCTTTTGTGCTCAGCACAGCTCTTGACTTTCCCTTATAAAACCTGTTTGTTGTAGCCACTCAAGATACCTCATTGGTATCTAAATCATTTGTTCTGAATTTTGAGATGATTCTGCCTCTTGCAGACGGCATGATGGGAAGGTGATGGACATCAGGAAAATCAGCAAAAGCCATGGAGGAGACTGGGGCTAAGACATTAGGCTAAGTAAAACCAGCCATTTGGTGCAAAGGGATCACAGAAGAAAAAAGCTCAAAGCGAATTCCTTGGTCATTGTTAAACCCAGGAAATCATCACCAAACCCTAGGGGTTTGTACTGCTACTTTTTTTCCTCACAGGAGCAGCAGACTGGCACGTAGAGCACTACCTTGTAAATGAGTAACCACTCCTTATGGAGGTGTTTACAATAGAGGCACATGAAGAAATGGTGGTTGTTAGAAGGGCTTTGATGAAATCACATGAAGCTGATGAGTTCAAGCCTTGTGCCTGTCTGGATGAGAACACCAGGAGGGAGGATATCCATGGGAAAGCCCCTCTGCATCCCAAAGAAAGAGGGAGGGAGGGAGGCACAGAGTTTCTGTACTGCACCCGTTCCTGTGGGTGGGAGGTTATGTGTGATGCTTGTCCCAGTGATGCATTGTAAAGATCCTTTTTCTGGACCTTCAGTGTTTCCCACTGAGCATTCCTGAGCCCTGCTCCCTGGTTGTAAGAAAGCATATGGTCAAGTATGGGAAACGAAATTCCCGGCTACCTCACCTGCTCTCAGGTTCTGTGCTTCCAAGGGGCATCAGGGGCTCTAAGGAGCTGAGGCCACGCCAGGTCCCAGAGCCACATTAGGACTGGGAAGGTTTATCTGCATTTCCAGGGCCTGTCCCTGGGAGCACCCTCCTAGAAAAGCTGCAGGCTCTGGGCCTCAGAAGTGAGATGGAGCCAGGGCTGCCACGGGGCACTGTCACACAGTGCTCCACTGCATGAGCACTGCCCTGTCTCTCCCTGAGACCCGAGGCACAGCCTGCAGCCTCAGCCAATGTGATTTATTTAACCCTAAGGCACTGGCCACTTGCTCGGGATACAGAGTAGACGGGGTCGACTGATAAGGTGATTAAAGATGGTTTATTGCAAAATCAGCCTCGTGGAAGGGTGAGACTGTAAGGTTGTTCCATCCACTGAAGCAGGAGGAGAGGAGTGACTCTTCCATATCCCTTTGCTTTCCTACAGGACCCTTCAGCGTGCACATGAGCTCTTGTTCGCTCACTTGCAGGGGCGGGGCAAGAAGAGGCGCCTCAGGCGAGGTCCCCGTCCCTGGGGTGGCGGTGACAGTGACAGTGACAGCGACAGTGCCGTGTAGTACTCGGGAGGGCCACTGGAGGTCTGCGTGCATTCGCTGTCTCCTGCTGCTCCCCGCACCGCTCGGCATGAGGAGCCTCGCTCGCTGTCCCTTAGCCCGGCCCGCACAGCGCACGCAGCCCCCCGGGCCAGCCCGCTCCCCAAGGGCGGCTCCGCTCGGTCCAGGCATCCCAGGGCAGCCTTGGGCTCCCTCTGGCTCCACGGTGGGGCAAAACTCCAAGAGCGGAACTCGAACGTGGGGAGATTAGCTCGTCTGGCTGCGCTCCACGCAGGAGGCACTATGGGCAGCTGAAGCTGCACCGGCTCTCTGTTTCCCAAGGAACTTCTTGCACCTTTCCCAAGTTCGGACTGAATTCATCCTCGGGCCAGACCAGCATGAAGCTTTCTACCTTAGGACGTGAAAGCCTCCTTCCTTTCCCTAGCTGGCTGGCACCATTGACTGGATGCTTTTGGTATTCTCACAGCAATGCTCCTTTTTTCCAGGGTCACAGGTTGCTATTTTCTGAAGACAGCTGCTGTCATCCAGCCCCTGCAGCTCCAGCCCTGCACCTCTTGCCATTATCCATCATTGCTTCCCTGGCCCCTGCTGCATCAGTTGCCCTGATTTTGTTTTTAGTCAAGTTCAAATTCATTTGTGAGCTGCAGGATAACAGCATGAGTGTGTGTTTGCACAGTGGTTTCATTCTAAGAAGGTGCTCACCCACTTTCCCAGCTGGACAAACAGACAGGCACAGCAGCTGTCTGACACAGAGGGAGCAGCTCAGCGCCAGCACTGAGGATGCAGGACCACAGGTGACTCAAGGCTGGCTCACTTTGACCGTGTTTCAGCCCAATTTTATTTACCCACAATGGCAGGATGGCATCTTCCCTGCCCAGGGTGCCAGGCTGTGCTCATGGCTCTGGACTGTGATGCCATGGGAAGGCACTGTGGTTTTTGAATTTGCCCAGTGCATTCAATATAACAAAATCACCACTATGAAAATGCCACCGGATCTTTCAAACTTCACAAGCTTTTAGGACTTCAGTTTTAAAGGAAATAGGGCACACAAGGATCAAAACATCCCCACTGCAGCAAAATCAGAGCAGAACACACGGAAAACCAAACTGGACTTCTCAGGAGAGCCTAGGCTGAAGCTGCTCTAGCTTCATCTACACAAGGAAAATGAGCAGGTCTGCATCTAACACTGGAGACCAGTGTGTGAAACAGATGCCTGGCTGTGTCCTGCTGCAGCAAGTCTATCCTCCTGCCCCAACAGTGAATTTTGAGTGGAACCTACCTTGGGCAGATGTCCAGAATGCCCTTTCCAGGGGGCACATGTGAGTCCTGCTGCCTGTGGCCAGCTCAGAGGTTGCCCAGGGCTCCCCCAAAACCTCTTTGTGTACCCTAACTTATGATACCCAACACCTGCCCCCAGCTCAAACTGACCCTGAGGAGGATGCTGGACTCCTGGATCTCTGTAGAGAAGAGCACCAAGTATCAGGCAGCTGTGGGAAGTGTGATTTTTAGAACTTGAGGTCCCCCAGACAGAGAAGGGAGGATCAGTCAGATGCTTCTGTCTGTGATAAGTGTTGCTTCTCCGGGTCCCTGTGTCATGTGGGTGAGTGTCCCCCTGCCCCACGTACAGAGGGAAGGGGATCTGTGATCCTTGTCTTGCAGCAGTGTGGCCTGGGGGCATCACTGAGCAGGAAAACTGGAAATACCTGAAAATTTGCCTCAGTTCCTTGGTGAAATGCATTATAAAGGGAAAGAAAAATACCAGCCTGGATCAAGTGCTGGAAAAACCAGAGTAAAGTCAGCTCTGACATGAGCCCAACCCATACAGGGGATGATCTATATTGCCTCCCCCGAGGCTACACACACACTGCTGGGGCATTTGCTGGACATTGTATGCAGTTACAGGGCAGCCTTGCAGGCCAAGCTGAAAATGTGACTTTCCTTTGCTCAGCAGCAGAACTGACTCTCAACTGTTGCCAGAAAAACTTCAAGTAATCTTGCCACATCTTTTTCTGCCTTATTGCAGAGCTCATCTTGAACCAGGGCATTTAGAAGTAGTATTTTGAGGTTTTTCTACCTGTGGTTAGTTTCAAATCTAATTTTCCTGTCCTTGCTACAGAATATCCTCATATCTTCTTTGCTCCAATTTTCTTCCTGTTTTCCTTTTAACCTCCCCTTGGTCCTTTTCAAAGTCCTTCCCCCCTGCCTGCTGTCAGGCTGCTGCAGTGTCTGCCATGTGAAGAGTAAATAGGATGCTCCTCATCCAAGTCCAATCATAAAGCTACAGTTGTACTTTGGTGATCATTAGTTAAAACAATCATTGTTTAAAACACCAGGAAAATAGCTGTTGGTCAAAAGTACAGTCAATAACCTCATGTTCTCCCTTTCTTCCTTAGCAAAGATGGATACACATTGACAGAGTAGCTCATGATACAGCAGATTTTGTAATAGTGCTACCCTGCTGACCCAAGCAGGTAGCCAAAATTCAGGTGGCTGGAGGTTATTTACAGCAAGAGAAGGAACTGACTGTGGAGGAAAGGTGATTTTCTAAAGTGGTGCTGCTAATTTACAAAGAAGGTGCAAAGTCCTGCACTGAAAACCCCAAGAAATGAGCATTTCCTGGCTCACACCACCTGTGCTATTCCCACGTGCATAAGGGCTCTCATGCTCTCAGCTTTTCTCAGGACACACATCATCCTGTCCCCTCCTTCATGGCCTTGTGCTCCCAACACAGCCCCTGGACAGCCTCCCTCATTCATCACAGAGCTTGGTCTGCTTGCACAGCTCTGTCTCCTACACCTCATTGAAGTGAAAGTTTCTGGTAATGTTTGGGGGAAAACCGAACCTTCATTTTTTTAAAAAAAACCACTAAGCTTACAGCAAAAATATAATAAGGAAGAAAGATACGTTGTCTCCCCAGGACTTCATATCCAGCGTCAGAAAATACTACTCAAATTAAAATGCTTAAAATCTCTACAGAATCATGGAATGGTTTGGATTGGAAAGGACTCTAAAGACCATCCAGTTCCAATCCCCTGCCATGGACAAGGACACCTTCCACTAGACCAGGCTGCTCAGAGCCCCATTTTCTCTGCCTTGAACACTTCTTTGTTGGAAAGTATTCTTGATGGCTGCACTGAGATGCTTTAGATAAATCTCCAAGTAATTGCTACATGGCTCAGATTTTAATGTTGCTTTGATCTAGAAGGGGTTTTCTTCACCATAGATGGTATTGTACATTAAATGTACATGCAAGTTCCAAAATCCCCATTCGACAGAGGATAAAGCCAGCCGTGGGCGTGCACACTGTTTGGGAAACATTCATATTTAATTCACAACCCACAAAATTCTTTCAGCCCAAAAAATTTGTAGGAAGAGATTAATCTTCAGAGATCCCCCAGGGAGACTTACACAGCTAAACTAGTCACCCTTAACTCCCTTTTATATATAAACTCAACTGCTTTTAGCACATGATTCATTTGATCTATTTGAGATCCACATTGGGTTGTGGGGCTCCATGACTCCAAAGGAGCCTGTTTTCCTACTTTGCTGTGCCCAAAGCAAAAGTCAGCCAGCTCCAACACCAGCAGAGATCTGTGTATGTCAGTAGATCCCACCTCTGGCCCTGGTTACCAATTCATGGATTTTTACCAATTGCAAATAATTCAGCATGTCAGGTTTTATAGTGCCTTATTCACAGCACCCAGACACACAGGGAAGGAGGGAGCCTTCATCACTGTTGGGATGGGTCACAGTGAATGGCAGGACTGGGGAAACCAGGCTGTGTGTGTGGTTACTGCCAGACACCCACACAGCACGGGAGCTGCTGCCAGTGTTGGCTCCTGAGCAGGAGATTTGTGAATCCTCAGCCCTGGGGGTCTGTGCAGCAGGAAAGGGGCCAGCAAAACACTCTCAGCAGGAAACCAGCGTCCCTAAGAGAAGGTGCTGCAGAGCTGCTGCAGTCAGAGGGAGTGCAAAGAGAAACCTTGGGATGCTAATTAATCCCCCTTTGGGAAGATATTTATTAGGCAAATGCCTCACATTCATATGCACATCTGCAGTCAACAAAGAGGCTTTTACTTTTCCCCCAGTCCAGCAAGGCAGGAGGGTGAGAGGTTGCTGTGACCAAAGAGCCAGAGGTGCTGGGGTGCTCAGCCTGCTCCGGGCATCTTGGGTCAAGCTTGGAAAAAACAGCTGAAATTACCAAGGTCCAGGTTAAAGGAGAACCTGGAGGCAGTTGAGAAGATCTTTAACCTGAATATCTTCTCCCCCGCTCACTGATGGAGACATTGCAAAGGACAGGGTGGGAGCCATCCCTGATGGACAGCCTCAACCTGCTGGGATGAGCTGTTCCAGAATCACTGCATTAATATAACCTGGGGCAGCTTTTGCTGTCAACCAGTTAATTGCTGAGGTTGATAGATACAGCCCCTAATGAGCAAAGGATTGTGGCTGCTTGCAGCTTTTGCAGAAGAGGCAGCAGGGCCTCTCCTTGTCCAGCAGACACTGAGCAGCGGGTCACGGAGCTTTGCCTTGGTGTTCCCCACGCCTGAGGTATAGGTGCTTTGGGAGAGCACCTGCTCTTCCTGAATTGTTTCCCTGATCAGCTATCACACTGATCTCACTGCTTCAGGAGTTACAGTAAAATCTGGCTGGAAGATGTTTCAAGTCATGCAAAGCCCAGGGTTGCATAGAAAACCCAAAATTTCAGACAAAGAGCAGGGCATGATCCTGTCAGCAGGGGAATTGGTAATTCTGTTCTACATTTGCTGGGTGTTTCCTAGGGCTCATGGGAGGGACTCCCCTTGACCCAAGATGAGAGCTGCTGACTTGGGAAGGATAAATAATGGCATTTCCAAGGCTTACTGGTTTGATGTGCTAATCCAAAGCAAAGTCAGCCTAAAGCAGACCTGCTGAAGGCAAAGCATGTTTCTAACTGAAATACTCAAACCTCCTCAACCCCCAGAGTCACACAGGCTGCCCTCATTATCCCAGGTTTTTTCCCCAATGTACCAATGGATCAAACACCTGTACAATCTCCTGTTTTACACTGAGCAGTGAGAGCTGCTGAGAGCACTGGCACGACACTCAAACTTTAAACTGTCCATCTTAATTAAATTAGTTCTATCCGTGAGGTTCAGCAGTCGGTCATGGCATGTGGGAGATTTACCCTTAGGTCCTGAAGGAGCAGAAGTAAACTCAAGAGTAAAATCCTCAGTGACTTGGGATGACAACTGTGTTCTTAAAGACCAAAAGCTCCTGGCAGAGCAGTTGCCTTGCCAGCAAGCTGCTGTTAACAATATCCTTTTCATTCCAGGGACCCAAATCTGCCGTCTGTGAACCTGACTGGCTTTTGCAGTGGATTTCAGAGAGGCCCTTAATTTTCACTGACATTTGCTTCAGTCAGTCACAGCTTTCAGCTCCTCCTTCCCTCTTCCCCATTGCGCAGCACCCCTAGAACCTCCCCTTCACCCTCATTTTCAGAGAAAGCTGAATCCTGGCTTTGCAATAATAAAGGCAAAGTTTGGCATTCCTACAGTGAGGATTCAGGAAATTTGGTCCAGTGCTTTGTGCTTTCTTTGAGTCACTGCATGATGGTGCACAAATCTCTGCATCCCTCTGTGCCTCAGTTCCCTTGCTGTGGCCAAGGATGAAACCCCCTTATCTTGGGGGAACAGGAGATATTCATTACTGCTCATAAGATGCTCAAATGGCAGCATAAATAGTAAACAAGTATTTAGTACTTTTCTAAAGATAACTCATCTGCAAACACTCAGGTCCACAGCCCAGAACTGGGAGCTCCCTTGGCTGTTACATAACTACAGTAGGTTGTTTTTATTTTTTTTTTTTTTTAGGAATGAGTTGTTTTTATTACTGTAGTAATTTCATAAATAAAGAATACATCTGACTAGAAAGGATGAAGCAAAAATAAATACCTGCTTGACCCAGGCATATGGGAACTAAGCATTATCTTAATTATATTTCTGAAACAGCAACCTTCTATCTTTGGCCCAAAGCTTTCAGAATTGAAAGGCAAACACTGCCCTGATTTTTCAGCTTTTCTCCCCCATCCACCAACTCTTTGTGTTGGTGAATTTGGGGCTGCCAGGTATCTCCCAAGTGCATGAGTCCAACTGCTCCTTCCTTGCTGAAATGAGATGTTAGGGGGCATGCAGGAGATGTTTAGCAGGTCATGCCATGTGCCTTGCCTCTCCTCACTGGGGTGATGTCCCTCCCACAGGAGGCTCCACTTTAGCGCAGGAGATGCTCTTTTGGCCAACTCATCCACTATTGTACCTGTGCCACAATGCCTTTTATAATCCCGTGTTTTGATCTCCAGTGCAAAGGCTTTGGGAACTGGGGGTCGCTCTGGCTGCAGTTGCAGGTGATGCTGGTTAGAAAGCGGAGCTCTGCAGGTGCCAAAGCAGCCGGGCAGCTCTGCAGTGCCTGGCCACGAGCAGGTCCCACAGCCACCCAAGGAGCACCTTCTCACCAGGGATGTCCAATGCAGTGCAAGCCTGTGGGGTGCTGGCACTGCTCCTCTGGGTGGGAAGGCTTCCAAGTCCTTATCTAAACCTTCCCCCCTCCCTCCTCTCATACTCCTGAACTATTTTTAATAGAAAAAGTGAAGCAATGAAACCACTGTGAAATCATCACAGTGAAATAAATCTTTAGCTTGAAGCCAAGATCCAGTCACTGCATCTTCCTGAAGACCAAAGCCCGGGAGCTCCAAGAAGGCAAATCCCGCAGAGTTCCAGCGACACAGCCGCACTCCCTGAGGGCAGAGTGCATCTCCCAGGACATGCAGGGACAGAACTTGTAGGGAGGGTGCACAGGCGCATCTCACAGGGACATGTGCACATGGCAGGGGGACACAGGGACGTTGACTGCACGGGGGGTGCACAGGAGCACCTTACCGGAGCAAGAGGCACCGATGAAACTCTGATGGGGTGTATGGGTGCACCCTGCAGGTGAAGGCACGGCTGAGGCTCGCAGGAGTTGCAAGTCCCGGGGGGATGCACAGGTGAAGTTTGAGGAGAGGCACAGCTGCTACGGCTGGGCGCTGTCACGGGGCATGGGAAGGCGCAGACGGAGGAGCTCTCGGGGAATGCACCTCACGGCACCGGGGGGACCGGGGCCTCCCGCCTCCCCGCCCGGCATCCCCCGCCCACCCCGTCCCTGCACCGGCCGCGCACGGCGCATGCCTCGGGCAGATGCCGGCCGGTTCCAACCGGGAGCGGCCGAAGCTTTTCGGGTCCTGCGAAGAGGAGGAGCCCGTCCTCCTCCCTGCGCATCCCTCCTCCCCCTCCATCTCTTCTCACCGCCCCGCGGAGGGGCGCGGAGGCGGCTGGGCCGGCTGCGCTCTCCGCACCGCGCAGTGGCGTGGGCACGGCAAGAAAAGTTACTGACCGGGGGTCGCTGAGGGATGGATGAGGGGCATTTACTTGGGCTTGGGACGAGCCGGGGCCGCGCGGCTGCACCCCCCCGGCCGTTCCGCCCCGCAGAGCGTTCCGCGCGGGATGGCGGAGCGGGGGCGCGCAGAGACGCGGGGAAGGACCCACGGCGGAGCAGCCGCGCCGCAGCCCGCGGGGACGCGGTGCGGAGCCCACCGGGACGCGGTGCGGAGCCCCACCGGCTGGCCCTCCCTCCCCGCGGCTCCGCGCTCCCGCAGCGCCCTGCGCAGCTCCGCGCACCCGCAGCGACTACTCCAGAAATCTGCTGAGTGCACAACGCGTTCGCAGTAGATAAACAGACACATAAAAAATAAATTAATAACCCTCTTCCGCCTGCACCGATGCATGCGGGCAGGGATGCGCGGCCCCTGACTCTCCGCGCAACCCCGCGCCGTAGTAATTTGCAAGGGGCGGTGCAGGGATGGGGGGGCAAGGGGGAGGTGTCCCGCCCCCCCGATCACATGGCGACCCCGCGCAGCCAATGCGGGGGGCTCTAGGACCCCGGGGACCCGCGGCCCCCCCGCCCTATAAATGCCTCTCCAAAATGCAGCGGGGCTCCTTCCTCTCGTCCCGCCCGGCCGCGCTGCTCTGCGCCCCGCTGCCCGCGGGTCTCTGTGCCGGCTCCGCGCCCCGCTCCTTCCCCCTCCCCTTTTTCCTTTTTTTTTTTTTTTTACTCTTATTTTTTTGTTAATTTTCTGACACCTCCCCTCCCGTTTTTCTCCTCGCCCCCTCCCCGCGGCCGGTTTGCATGCATTGTCTGTCTCCCAAGATGGTTTGTGAGACCAAGATTGTGGCGGAAGATCATGAATCAATCCCGGGATCCAAAAAAGACACGATCATTGTTTCCTCCTCCCAGATGTGGCCCTCTTTGGCGGGCTCCCCTCCCTCACCCCCACCTCCCCTCACCCCACCAAAAGAAGACCCCAGGCGCGACAATGTCTATATCCGCGAATTCCACCCCTCTGAACAGGAGGTGGTGCGCCGCATCTTTTACGAGGGGATCATGGAGCGAATCCCCAACACGGCGTTCAGGGGGCTGAAGCAGCAGCCCCTCACTCAGCTGCTCTACGGGCTGCTGGCGGGTGAGTATCCGCTCCCTTTTGGGGCGGGGGGCGCCGGGTCTATTCGCCGCCGCGAGTCTTCACAAAATGGTCGGAGAGGCGGGAGGCGGCGGGACCCGCGGGCGCGGTGCGGCCGGGCAGCGCCGCAGCACCGTGCGGGGCGGCCGCGGAGCCGCAGCGCTGCGGCGGGGCCAGGCGGGCTGGGAGGGGGAGCCGGGCTTCGCCGGGGATGCGCGACCCTCGCGGGTGGAAGGGCGGGCAGCCGTGCAGGGGAGGTCGCGGCGGGGGTGAGGGCACATCGGTCATTGTGGTTATTACAGGGCTCGGGGGTGCGCGGAGGGGAGCGGAGCGGAGCGCACCGGCCGCCCCCGCGCAGCCCGGCGAGGGGGGCACGGCGTGCCGGCGTTGCTTGGAGACAGCCGGGCCCGCCGGTGAGCGGCCCCCATTCGCCCCCGGCGTGGGGAGGGGGTGCCCCTGCAGCCGCACCGAGCCGCGGGGTCACAGCACCTCCCCGAGTTAAAAATAGCGCTTGCAAGGTGTCCCCTCCCCGCGCCAATAATTAATAACGCGTGCCCCCCGCCCCGAGAGGGCTTTGGGGTGGTCTCCTCCCCCCGGTGGGTGCAGGCTGGTCGCACCCCCCATGTCCCAGACGCCGCGGCGGACGGGATCCCACGCTGAGGGGGACCCCCGGCAGGCGCTGGGGAGCTGGGGGACGCAGCCGGTGGCTCTGGGCCGTGCCGAGAGAGCCGCCGGCTCAGAGGCACCCGCAGAAGCGCCCCAGGATGGGGACGGGCAGGGTGGCTGCCCGGGGAGTCGGTGCTGATGGAAATAGCAGTGCCGCAGTGCCGAACACATGGCTGCGGAGCGGTGCCCGCAGCGCGGCTCCTCCACCCGGCCGCGTTCCGGCCTCGCCGGGGACAGCGGAGGGGCCGGGGGCGTGCGGGGCTCTGGGGGTGCCCGCGGCCCCGCTCCGGAGGGGCTCGGTGGGCCCCGGCGTGGCGCGGCGGCATCCTCCCCACCGGCACCTTCAGGACCTCATAAACTTCTCCGGGTTGTCTCGTCGCGATACGCCGTCCCTTAACACGATAATCTCGAGAACGTGAACTGTGTGTGTACTGCAAATGTATATTTTGACTGTGCTTGTTTTGTTGATTTATTTTTATAATGAGTTTGTATTCCGAAATCAACACTAAATTCTCTTTTCTGACAGGTGTCGTTTATTTCTCTTCCTTATCTCCATAGTAATGTGCTTTGTTGTGACCAAGTCCTTCCTGCTGACCTGCTGTTTGCCCATCTTTCTGATGGGCATGAGGTACTACTTCAGTAGAAAAGTTATCCTGCACTATCTCGATTGTGCGCTGCACACGGACATGTCCGATATTGAGCAATATTACATGAAACCGCCAGGTGAGTACGAATTCCCCGAGGGAGCCTTCCTCCCCCAGCCTGCTGGGGAACATGGCTGCTCCCTGCTGCTGGCGCCTTTTCCTCCTGTCAGCAGCACTGAGCAAGCTCAAAAGTCGCCAGAATGCAGCTCTTTAGCCACACCAGGCACAAAGCCATCTCTGGCTTTGGTCTGGGGTTTTTTTTTTGCTGATTTTGGTTTCTTTAATTTTTTTTTTCATTACTCCCCCTCCCGCAAGTGCCTAGTCATCCCAGGCAGGCTCTGTCCACCCCTGGAGCGCCGTGCTGCTGGGTCCCACAGCCACCCCGAGGGCTGGGCTGAGGTGCCTGGGGACACTGAGGCTGGAGGATGTGGGTCATTCCCTGCAGCCTGGGCCCTTACATCCTCAGCTCGGTGGTTTTTTGCTCCATGCATTTGGTATTAGCTCTGACTGCAGGAGGAGAGGGAGATGAAAGGCCTTTTAGCCCAAATGCTCAGAGGAGCCCATTTTAGCTATTGAGCCCATTTTCCCATGTCATTCAAGAACATTCCTTAATGCAGGTGTTTTGGAGGAGGCTTGGATCAGGTATGTAAAGGGCTGCTGCCACATAAGCTTGCCCTGATCTGGGTTCATCCCTTTGTTCCATATATGCATATAATTAAAAATACAGTATCTAATGATGATGATACCTTGTTAAGCTGTAAAAGACGACTTAGGTTCTAAAGACCCTTTTTTTTATGACCTATCAGGTGCTATTTCCCTTTTTGTAGGCACACAACCATATTGAGGACAAGGGCAGGGGGATGCCTGGGCAGTCAGTTGGGGATTGAGGTTTGCTTTTGGTGGTCACAGAGTGCTAGTGGTGAGCTGGAAAAGCAAGGCAAGGATGGTATCCCACCTGAGTTCCATCTTCTTGGGGTACCTGCTCTCTTCTTGGGTACCTGCTGTGTTATTTTTCCACATGACCATGTTTTTGCTGTATCATTCATGTTCCCCAGGTGTGACAAACCTTTCCCTGGGCACTTCTAGAGAACTGCTAGGAAGTGTAATAGCCACAAGCCTTCCCTTGGTTATAATATGCAGTGTTACATTTTGCTAAAGTGTTGCTCCTCTTATGAAAATCGTTAACTAGCTTAATTTAGCTGTCTCTTCCCATCATGGTGTATATCTCATACAGATATATCTTATATCTATACATAGTGCATATCTTATATCTTGTCCCATCTTACACACAGAGTGTGTTTCATTTACAGAGCGTTTTTTTGTAAAAATTAAGTGATGTGTGTTGTATATTGAAAAAGATCAATCTTCATTAAAGGTGGTGTTGCAGAAATCAAAGGGTTCATAGCAAAACATTTCTGCACCTCTGTAGTGAGGCCCAGCAAAGTATTATGCTGGAGAAACGAGCAGAAGATTCCAGTAGGATAAGAATGTGTGACATGGAGTTAATAGGTGAGCTGCTTCGCTTGTTAATGCTCAGGGCTTGCATGGTCACAACTGAGAGGGATCACAGTGCCTGTGTTTATAACACTTGCAGACACAGAAAATAAGGGAAAGAGACTCAAAGTGATGCCCTCAATTTGTTTAGGGTCAGTAATGTAATTTAGTTCAGCTGTGTTGCCAACATGTCTTTAAAATGTTAGCATTGCTTTTATTTGGTACCTGGAAGAGCTAATTGCAATTTTAGAGCAAATGTGTGGGCTTTAATTTTTGACAGAATTTAATCATCTAATTAAGCTTCTGCCATGCCATAAAAAGCAGATTTATGGGATTGTTGGTGCTTGTTAAAGGTTCTTGATGATAATGGTGTTGGATAAAGGGACCAGGGAGGCTTTGGGGTCTGGAGAAGGGTGTCTGTGCATTGGAACCAGTGCTGTGTGCCATAAATCCATGTGGTGCTATTTGGTGTAGCTGGCCACAAGGCATGAATCCAGTGGTTTGCTCCTGTTTCCTCCAAAAATGCAGTTGGTGGATTTTTTTTTTTCTGTAGGACAGCAGGATAAACACAGTTATCCTAGAAAATGCCAGAGTTTTGTGCACTTTGAAGGCTGGCTGGCTGAACATCCAGAGGAAGGCAGCAATGTGCCCCACTGGCATTGCCCATCCCACCCAAAGGACACAACAATGGCAATAAAACAAATTCAAGCCCCAAGTTTGTCTTTTATTTGCCTAGTTTACAAATTAGCACCCAGGCAGAAATTATTGCAGTGGGAATGAGAAGGGCTTGTTGTATTGTGGCAGCTGAGATATTTGTGAGAGCTTTCTCAGTGAGGTGTTAAGAGTAATGGGATGTGGGGACAGGGTCCCAGAGAGGCTGGAGGTGGCCAGAGCTTGACCAGACAAGTTAAACCCAACCTGATATAGCTGTAGCTTGGCCTGGGAATATGACCAGGCAGCTTGCTGCTCCTTCTCTAGAGAATCCATGTTTTCCTCTTTCAATATCTTTTTTTTCTCAGCACGGAAAAAAGAGAAAGAGAGCTTTTTTGTGGTGGGGTTACGAATTCCTGTTTCTCAGGGTGATGAATGCAAAGGTAGAACTGGGACATGGATAAAGATGTTGGTTGAGGCTTTGCTGAGGTTTTTGCCCTTGGAATCCAAGATACCCAGGCACAAAACCCCGTTGTTTGCAGCCAGCTCTGTGTGGTGCCTAGAGCTGGGGAGTAGTGTTGTGGTGAGTATCTACAGCAAATAGCTTCTGGTGAGGCAGGCATCTACAGTGAGGGGATATTTTAACTATTAAAATGGATCATTCTTGGTGGTATTGTGAAAGCCTCCACAGAACATGTGGGTCAGTTTATAACCAAGCCAAAAGGACCAGGTTTGCAGTGGGATACTGTGAGTACCCAGGTTAATGATCAGTGTTGAACAATTCCATGAGTTGCACCATATTAGGGCTTTTCTTCTGCAGCTTTTTTGAACGTCTCCAAGTTAGTTATTTGAATTTTCCTCTGCTGGATTTTGTATGAACTGAAAAATATGTGCTGACAGTGATTTTGCAGAAGTACACTAGCCAAAATTCAAATCTTTGTTTTCTATTGCCCTCCTACACTTATGCCAAGGGTCTGGCAGAACATTTGGGCCAGTGCTTAACTTGGAGCTTGTACACAGCAGTGTGACTTGAAATTGCTTTCAATATGAAAGGAATTGTTTGTGTTGTGCATGCTGGGGTCTTAAAACAGAAGGTTGAATGGTTCAAACACCTTCCTGAGCTCTTTGTAAATTCACATTTTTCATTTTAAAATAGCACTTATTGGAATTTACCTTCTTTTTATTTCCTTTTTCAAAGGCTATGAAAAAAGGCTAGTGGAATGGTGAAAAAGAAAGGAATTGGATAATGATCTTAATTGTCAACCAGAGTAACAAGCTCTAGTAAATAGAAAAAACCCCAACCAAAACCAACCAAAGAAAAAGAATTAATTTTAAATAGAGCCCTGCCTCTTGCATTTATCTACACAAAAAAAAGATGAGCACAGCTGGAGCTTCTTTTATGGTCTGATGATTTTGATGACTAATCAATTTTACAGTGTCTCTTTAAGCTTCTGTCCCAGTTGGTTGTGTTGTATGTTTTTTTTGCAGTGGTTGGTGTGTTAGAGATATTCTTGTGAGGCTGAGGTCTCAGCTGCAGAGCTTATGGAAACCAAGACTCCTTGTGTCCCATGCTAAACTGCTGCTCCCCAAAGTGACAGGAACTGGAGCTTTGGGTGACGAATTTATGAATTTCCTTGTGTCTGTGGTTGTTCATCGAGTTGCTGTGGCTGTCCTGGCAGGGTTTGCTGAGGTGTGTGCATACCTGACCTGGTCCTGCAAAGACCTGGTGGTGGTGGCAGCTGGGCTGTGTCAGGTTTTGGGAGCTGGTGACAGCTGGGTGGCTGCATCGCAGTGCCCAGTGCTGCAGGGGAGGCTGGACAGACAGACAGCACAGAGGGACACCCTGGGGAGCTGAGGCACCTGGGGGGTGTCGGTGCCCTGGTGATGCAGCAGCTGAAGCTGCAGTGCTGCTGCGGGTGCTGGGTCACAGAGCCACCCGTGCCGAGGGCTGTGGCAGCTGCACAGCTCCAGCCCTGCTCTGTGGGCAGCCAGGCACCTCTGGGTGCTCCAGGCAGGAAGGGGATGGTGCCTTGCTCTCCTGCCTCCATCCAGGGTGAGCAGAGCCTTCCTGTGCTGCTGCCCTTTGTCCCCTGTGTGTGACAGTGCACGGGAGGAGCCTGCAGGGATATCCTGGCCTCCCTGCGGCGCAGGGCCCTGGAAGAGGGACTGCAGGGGGATGGCTCTATAGGGTTCGGTTTCTGCTGCTCTTGGGTGGCACATTCCTCAGCTGAGCCCAAAGGGGGATGTCCTGCCCTTCTTGGCAGAGGTTCTGGGATCATGCCCTTCTGCCAGAAGAACACCAGTTAGGCAGGTCCAGAGCTGGGTTGTGATCAGGTGAGATCCTGTTTGCTGCCTCCACCTTTTGAGGTTTCCCTCACCTGCTGTGAGGTGTCTGTCTGGGTAACAAGTGAGTATTTGTGTCTTGCATCAGGCCATTTGGCAGTGGGTTTTTTCCCTCTGGCACAGCTGGACAGCTGTTTGTGAGTCCTGTGGCTCCTGCTACCTCTGCTCCATAAGTGCTGAGCATTGGGGAGGCTCAGAGGTGAGCACCAGTGACTTTTGGGGTGCAGGGAAAATACAGGGTCTGCCTTGGGGAGGAGATCCTCAGCCCTGGAGCTGTGGTTGCTCTGCCATGCCTAAACTCTTCCAAAGACACACAGAGGGGGTGGGGAGGGTGTTTCTCCCCACTGAGCCCTGGGGCAGAGGGGCAGCCACAGAGCCCAGTTCTTCCACATTCTGGATAATGCTCAAGCTGCTAGATAAGCAGGAGTGAAGCTGCCGAGCGATAACATTGTTGGGGAAGAATAGAGCAGCTCTCGCTTTGCAATGAAACTGCTCAGTTACCTGAGCCAGAGAGGGCTCGGGGCTGCTGCTTCCCAGTGGAGGAATGTGTTTTTGGAGAGCCCTGCCCCACTCCTGGTGCCCAAGGGGCAGCTGGAATCTGAAGCATCCCTATCTGCAGCATTTCTTGCTGGCATATGCCGTGCCCTGACCTCGTGTATCTGCCAAGCCCCTGAGCTGCCTGTCCTGTGTTGGGGTTTTCATGCTTGCCTTTCCCACAGTGGGGTAGGGTGGTGAGCGGTTCTGTGTGGGGCTGGGAAAGCCACGGGAGAGGCTGTGTCCTTATCTCCTCCTGGGTGTTCCCCCGCTCTGCTTCCTATCACTGCTGGCAACTGAGGTTAGGTCTCCTCAGCAGAGGAAAGTCTGTCCTGTGAGAATATCACTGCTGGCATCTCTGGAGCTCCATGAGAGTGCTTCCAGGGATGTGACCTCCATAGCAGAGAGATCCTAGAAGATTAGGATTACAGGCTTTCCATATACTTTATAGTGGGAAGTATTTTGTTGAAGTATTTCCAAAGCTGACCTCCTGCAAAGGGGACAGTCAGAGATTTTTCTACTGTTGCTTTTGGGTTTCTACAACTTAGCAGCATGAAACTGCCTGGTTTGGCATCTCTCATCTCCAGTGCAGAGTTTTTTGGGAAGCAAGATAAAAACAACTCATGTTTCCAGGTGTTAGGGATGGGCTTTGTCCAGCATTTGTAGTGGGCTGAAATGTTTTGGTTTTATTTGAGTAATGTAAAATGTCCTAAGAGTGGGATTGCCTCCCAAAACCCACCTCCTCTCACACTGGCACTCCATCACTCATGGCTGCCTCATTTCACTGTGCTGGAGCCTTGGCTTTTCCATCTGGAGGCAGCCCTGTCCTGCAGGCATGGGCACAGTGAGCAAGGCAAAGAGCTGCTGGCGCCAGCTCTGCCCCCACCTGAATTCCCAGAGCTGGCCAAGGGCTGTCCTGGCCCAGCAGCAAGCACCATGCAGAGCCCCAGTGCTGCAGCCCTGTAACAGCTGGGCTACATCAGGATGTGACACAGCTTGGGTCCCTTGCAGTGCTGGGCCACTTGCGCCCACTCTGCTCAATCCACTGGAGGGTCTGCAGGCTCTTTCCACCTCACAAAATCTTTTTTTTTCCACTTCTGGGGGCTCAGGTAGTACAGAGTAGAAGGGCAATGCTCTTGGTGAAAGGCCCACATAGGAAAACTGGAGTTGCCTGATGAGGGGAGCAGTCTGTAGATTCAGGGCTGTGTCATCCACAGCCAGTGGAATAAACGTGGTTATGGGCAAGCAGCTGCAGCCTCCCCCCCCCCCTATTTATTTATCACAGGAGCAGGAACATATGCAACAAACCCATTACTCAATGTGCATACCCATAACATAAAAATAGCTCTCCCTTTAGATCCACAAGTTTGGCACGGTCCCATGTCAAAATTAGATGAAAATAGATTTTATAGTAAATTTTGCAGAGTAATCTGACCTTTTTTTCACCCTCCATGTGTTCAAGCATTCTCTCTAAAACAGCCAGTCCCTCATGTACGTGACCATCACTCAGTGTTTGAGCTGTAGCCTTGACTGGTGGATGTGATGCTGCTGAACCTGAGCTCAGCTGCAGGTGTTGAAGATCCTCAGCACATGCCAGTGCTGCTCATTAATCTTCAGTACAGGAGGTAACCAGTTGTGTAAATTGAACATCAGTAGTTTTTTAGGTGCAGTTAACTTCTCAAGACCAGCAAACACACCACATTAGGATTTAGGAACGTGAAGGAGTCAAGGACATCAGGTGTTTTGTGGTTTTTTCCTAACTTCGAGTAATTTTTTTAATGTTTTCTCCAGTGTTAAATGTTTTCTGGCATGACTGTATGCAATTTTTCAGGACTGTCTTAGTGAATAAACCAAAACGGGTTCTGACTCCAGAATTTTGTTCACAAGTTTAAATGCAAATTTATTACTCTTATAAAGGGGTTTTGGCAGCTCTTTTTCCTCTTGCTTTCTTAGGAATGACCAAAATTTAAAACAATTGCCCAAAAGTGTTTCAGTTTAAGGTTTCATAATAGCCTAAATTTAGGCTCTGTGTTGGATATCTGACTAGTGGCAGGAGTTTTACAGGTACAAAGCTTTGAGCTCCTCTTGACACTGAATTTTGGATGTAGGAACATGAACTGATAAATCTTATTTTCACATTGTTGTATTTATTTATTATATTCAGCCTCCTAGGATTACCCAAGTGTGGTAATGTTGTTGCCTCTCAGTGTGCACCACCAGTGGTCTTAATACTTAAGAAATTGCCGTGGAGGATTGCTCTCTACTTGAAGAGACCTCTTAATATATGGAAAAAAAACCTGGGCTTTATGTAAAAGTCTAAATCCATGGCCTGATTTTTCAAGAAGGCAGAGCATTCAAAATCTCCCCAAATTTCAGAGTGGATTTCTGAAATTCCTTCTGTAGGCTTAGATCTTGATTCAGGCAGGTTATATTTAACTTCTCAGGGTGGGAATGACTTTTGGGGTGGCTGTGAGCCCCTTGGGGACTCTGGGAGCTCACAGAGTTGTTTGCTGGTGTATTGGCTTTGTTTTGGTAATGCACTGCTGGGGATCTGTTACAAATAATCACATACTTGGTGCTGTTCCCTTCCAGGCTACAGCAGAAAGAGAGACCTGGAGTGTTTTGCTGGTATCTGGTTCTGTGATGAGCTGAGGGATGTATGAGCCTTTGTTGTCACTTTCTGCATCAGCAAAACAGGGAGCTTCAAAGTGTATTTTTAGATTTTCTTTTTTTCCATTCTGTAGAAAGCTGAGGCATCGTTTTGTTATCCTGACAGGTGGCTAATGAAAGGAGTCTTAAAGAATATCCAAAGATAGCAGCATGTCTTACCTAGTTTCTATTGACATATTTATTCCTTGTAACCAAATAATAGGGTTTAGGGGGGTTTTGAGGGGATTTTTTGGGGTTTTTTTTCCTTCTTTTTTTGTTTTTGTGTTTTGGTAAGGGGGGCACATGCAATTGCCAAGAAGCCTCATGTCCTTTATTAAGGATGCTTCAAAAATTAGTTCATAGTGGTCTGGTCAGAGCCAGGTACAAGCTGTGGTATCTGTTACAGATGGCTTTGAGCCATTCTTTTAAGTCATCTATTGACCCATTGGACCCCAGCAATCAATTAACAATTTTTGACAGCACAGTACAGTATCATTCATTGTCTTCTGTAATTGTTTGAAGAGTGTTTCTTTCAAAAGGAAAAAAATTTATTTCTTTCAGGATAGTTCTAAAATGTACACCTGTGATTCCCAGGGCTTAGTGCCAGGCTGGGCTTCTGCTTTAAAATGGGATTCTGGGAGTGAAAGGAGACCTTTCAAAATTGGTAATGGGAAGCATGTATTACAGTTGTATTTTTAAGTGGCTACATGAGATATTGTTATTTAAAGTGGGATTTGCAACAGTGTGAATGCTAATGGAATAATGCAAGGTATTAGTCCCACCACAGCGTGTCCTGCTTGAAATTGTAGCTAGCGAGTCATATTTGTCACTTAAAATTCATGTGTTGTTTCTAGGACTTATCCAAGTGGCAAAACTGAAAAACAGGTTTTGTGAGAAAATGATTTTTCAGTTCAGGAACTGGAAAGTAAAAGGAAGGAAGGGTAGTTTTGGTCCAAAGCAAGCTGATTTGCTACTCCCTCTCTGTTTTTTCACTGTGATGAAGCAAGGATCTGTGTTTAGTGGGGGATGTAATGCTTTTTCCAGCCCAAAACACAATAGTTGGCTGTTAGAGCTTTCCTTAAGAAGCACAGGTCAGACCCAAGTGCATACCTAGGAAATGCTGACCATGATAGAGCCATGACATGGTGAAGTGTTGGTTCCCCTCAGGCAGGTCCTGCTTTGCATGGCACTGTTAAATCTGTACTGAGTCAGTGCTGGCGTTTCAGGCATCCCAGGCCCTGTTTGAATTACGTATTTAGGTATTTTATACCGGTGCAGTAGTTGAAGAAGTGGTGTTGAGGGGTCCATCTCTGAAGTCCTGGCTGCTGGGGCATCCATTCCATGTGATCCTTGGGGCACTGAGCTGTGTGCCTGTGTCCTGGCCAGCAGTGCTGGGGGCTGAGCTCTGTGCAGGATTTGTGCCAGCCTGGCTTTCCTCCGCCTTTCATTTTCCACCTTTGGTGATTCAGGACAAATGTGTGAATTGTTTTGCATTGACAAAACCTGCATTTTTAAGTAAGCTGCTTGCCTAGATTTACCCTCAATCACCAGTAACTGCTATACAAGCTGCTCCCACTCTCCCTTGCCAGTGTGCTGAATCCTGACTTGGAAGCCAGCATCAGCAGTGCAAGTTTGTTTGCTTTTTACCCTTGCAGCTCTTGGGCTCTGTGCTGGTGCTGCTAATTGAAATGGGGTGCTGGACCAGCTGTCTGGTCATGTGCACCTTGCACAATGCTCACTTTAACAGGTATCAGATATCATTAGTGATTCCTTGAGGGTTTTTTTTTTTTCCCATTTTTTTACCTCTTTTCCATCCCCTAGCACAGTAGTTCAGTATCCCACATTTCCAGTCTTGGGTCTAACTGCAATATTTGCATTCCTTTGAGTTCTGCTCACCTCTCTTGTCCTTCCCTGTGTTGAATTCTCCCGTGATTTTTGGTCTGATCTACTTCTTGCTTTACTCATCACTTCTGGCATTTCCCATGGTTGGTGGTCCCCTACCCAGGATCCCTCTGTATCTCTGATTTTCCCCTTCCTTCCATCAAACTTTTCAATTTATGTGCCTTTACCTAATTTTATTGTATATGTACTTTCTTCTCTTCTTAGTTTGTCCAGATGTGTGGTGAGTGCAAGTAAATACTTGCAAGTATCTTTTGGTAGAAGTGTGAGAATAACAAAGATGAGAAAATAAATAGAAGTCAGCAGCACGAGGATATTTTGTGTCTGCTAAGCTGCAAACAGTGCACAAACCCACATGTCGCTGCTGGGGGGAGAACATTTTATCTAAAGGCAAATGAGCTGCCAGCAACAACATTTCTTACACCTTCTTCAGAGCATCTGACCCACATCACTTCTAGATGTGTCAATTGATCTTTTCCCCTATAACTTTTCTTACAAGCCTAATCCTTCCCATTTTAACAAGATATATGAAATCCTTATTGCATTCAGAGTGCACAAGAAAAAAAAAAAAACACAAACCACTTCATTTTCTGAGACCAGGGTTTTTTGTTCTTTTTTTGGAGGTGCCAAATCTGTTCATCCTCCCTGGATCTGGAGAACAGCATCAGAAACACTGTGTAACACTTCTAGTGGGAATCCAGGGAAGACCTAAATCTGTAGTCTTCCAATTTAAAATAATGTTAAATAGTAGAACTGCAAAGAGAAGCTTTTGAAAACAGCCTGGTTTGGAGCACCTGCCATTTCCAAGTGCTAATTCAGATGATGTTAGTGAGAGGCAGAGCAATGAAAGCACAGCAGAAACCTGGCTGCTGAACATCCTGATGAAGTCCTCCTTGGTGGAATTGCATTATTATTGTGGGATTTGTTAAAAAAGAGAGAAAGCAAGCAGTGAAAAAGTTACTGTACAATAGAGATGCTAATGAGAGGGTTGTGTTGTTTTTTAAATCCAAATTGTCTAAAATGGGTATTTGTAAAACACCTTTTCAAGCTTTTGCTGCTTGTAAAGTCAATTAGATTCACTTAATGTCTCTGAAAATTTATGTCTGGTGGGGTTTCAGAAGCTGTCAGTGTTCAGAGGATAACATCAAGCTGTGCCTCTTGGACAGTGATTCTTGTCTGGGAATAAGCCATCATCGGGTTTTACGGGGCTTTTTTGAGCCATCAGTAGTCTGAGGAACATCAAAGCATCTGCAAGGATTCTCAAGAAGTGGGAACATTTTTCATGGATAACTCAAATAGCTAAAGAGGATTTCAGTGAAATCCTAAAAAAAAATCTTCACATAACCCCCCACATTGACTGAGACTGAACTCTTGGGACAGTTTGGCTTAAAGATTCAGTGGAGCATTTGCTTTAGCTTAATCATGGGCTTAAATCCTTTGCCTCTTGCTGGGAGTTTAGCATATACTTAGGGGCAGTATAGGTCCAAGTCCTCTTTGATAGTTACAGGGGACCTGTGACATAAATGGTGGTAAACCTTGGGTTTGCTGTGTGTGCTGTCAGCTGCCTGAAAGATGAATTTATGATGCTTTAGGGAATACTGATGCACTGGAAAAAGGAGTTGTAGTTGTGAACCTGCCCTATCCCGGCATTGTGTGTGGAGGTTTAGTGTTGTCTTTGTAGATGGGACAATGCAACAGATCCTTAAAATACTACAGTTCTACCCAGTCTCGTGTGGATTTTAATATCTTCTGGCTCAGGTTGCTGTAGTGCAGTTTGTATTCAGTTTGTATTTGTAAGCTGATCCCCTTTCCACAGGTCCTTTGTGAATGAGCCTCAGTCTGAGGGGGCAGGCACGAAGGTGTCTGCTTTCCCTAGCCCTGAGCAGCCTGGAGGTGTCTGCTTTCCCTAGCCCTGAGCAGCCTGCCCTTCATTTGCCACGTGTGTTCCTGATGGAGTGAGACATGGCCTGTTACCTACTCACTCCAGTAATTCACTTCACAGATGTCTTTCAAATCCCCAGCTCTTGTGGCTGGTATTGAGGCTGGGGTTCACAGAATGTGGGGTGTAACAAGCTGATAGGTGCTTATCACAGGAGATATGGAATAGGCTTCTGTAGGGACTTTTTGGCCTGAATGTGTGGCAAAGGTTGGGGTTTTTTTCTTATTTAGTTTTAGAGATGTAGAGAGTTACACATGTAATTTTCATTTTCTGTTAATGCATCATCCACAACACATCCATTGTCTGTGCCCAGCCTGACAGATGTTTGTGTATTTATGGATGTGGAATTTTCTTGTGCTGCCATGTTAAATAAATGCGCTGGTTTGAGTCTGGGCTAGTGGAGCTCAGTAGAGCTATACCCAAAGCAGATTGGCTTTGATGTGCTGGGAGAGGCATGTAGAAAACTGTTGGCTTTCACAAGTGTGCTTTTTCTGCACCATGGCAAAGCTCTGGCCTCATGTGGGGCATTGCCACTGGTTTGCTGAGAGTTAAGGGTTGAAGCAGTGTGTGGTGATGAAGGCTCCAGCTGCCTGGGAGGTTTTTCTGGGGTCTGCTCTATTGAAAGACCTTCCTTCCTATGGCAGGGGATTGGAGCCAAATGATTTTTAAGGTCCCTTCCAACCCAAGTCATGGTAGGATTCTGTGACCTGTGGCAGAAGGAGGTGAAGTCCTGAGGCAGTGTTTGCCCTGCTTGTGTGAGAGGCTCCAGCAGCAGAGTGGGAGTGGGGGCCCTTTGCCTTGGCATACACAGGTGAATGTGTGTACACAAAATACACTGGAGCAGCCTCACCCCAGGGCTTGTTTGGCTGAGTTAGGGGTAAATATTGCAGTCCCAGGAGTTACATCCTCACAGTGAGGCTGGGGAAGTAAGCGGGCTGCAGGCCAGAAAGGTGTTCATTTACAGTGGGAGCTGGGGTGGGGTGCCCATGGGGAGGGGGTACCTGAAGGATGGTGGGTTGCCTTCTCCTGCTGTGTTTATTTTCAAGGACAGCTCTCATTGCAGTAGTGCCCCTGGCTGTCCCAGTTGCCTCAGAAGGGCTGAGTACCCTCTGACACCATCTCAGGAGGGCTCAGCATCTCCCCAAACCAGGCTTTGCAAACACAGTGAGAGTAGAAAGCAGTGGTACCAGCCCTGTCTGCTGGCTCTGCCTGGTCATGGAAGTCACCACCCACCTCGTGGGGGTTGGGTTGAAGATGTGGGAAGGTGCAGATACCAGGAGGTGCCTGCAGCTCTCAGTGGGTCAGATCCAGCCCCAGCAGGACTAGGGAACACCTTAGGGTGTGATGGGGAAAGGGCCTCCTTCCCTGCTCATCCCAAATGGGATGGGCTGATTGGTGTGCCCAATTGGAGAGGGTCATTGCTCGAGGAAGTCCTCCAGTGTTAGAAGTGTGATGCTGCTAAAAGCACATCAAGAATACTCAGAATGTTTACTTCCAGAGAGGTTTGGTAGTTATTTATTCATTTATTTATATGGGTCAGGAGTTGGATTTGCTACAAACTGTAGGATTAGTCCTGTTACTGCCTCTAGCCTTGGATGTCAGAAGTACATCAGACCCCTATTCCAAGGGAAAGGACTTGTTTCTTGGCATGCTGCAGACAGAAATTGCTTTTTTCCCATCACTTTCCATGATAGGATGAGCACCTCTGCAGAGAGAGCATGCTGCCTTGATGGGAGCATGCTGAAAGCCTGGGGTTGGATGTCCAAGCCTGGTTTTCCTGACCAGTTTGATTATCTTTCCCAGTTTCCCTGTTTAGTCACATACCCCTTCCCCAGAGGCTAGGGGAATAGGTTTGCCCTGGTGTTTGGGGGCTCATGCAGGTCAGAGAGGGTTGGTCCAGTGAGAAATGCCCAAGTGAGAGCCCTTGGTGAGCAGCTGGGCAGGACAGAGGTGATGAGCTCACTCCTCACATCTTGATCTCTTCCCAGTCCATTGTAATGGATTTTAGGGGCTCACCTGGGTGTGGCAGCTGGTGACAGGGTGGGTTTGTCCCAGCTAATGATAAGTGATGTCCTTGCTGGTTGCCTGTGCCCTGGAAAGATTGTGTGTGCAGCACCATTTCAAGGTGTTACACTAGAAATAGGAAATATTTATTGCTTGCAATAGACTTAATGAGATCAAACCATCTACCACCTGACTTCAGCCTGTAGTTTTTTACCAAATCTCCACCCTAAACCTCTTATTTTTTCCTGATGTCTTCCTCAATATTGAGTAATGAATTCTTCACTGTGGTTTCAGAGAGAATATAACTCCTTGTGGTTGCTGTTTCACTCCTATAGGTTATGAAAAGCTGGAGGTCAGGGAGGTTTGATTCATTGTGTCAGGGATTCTTGTGGAACCACTGCCATGTGCAGAAGGAAAGGCTCAGAGTACAGCAGAGCCGTATTTATTGTGGGTGTTAGGATGTCCTGGTTGCTTCTCTTGGCTGTGCAGGGTTTGGTGAAGTGCAAGTCCCTGTCTGTCAGATCCAGTTTGTCCTGGGAAGGAAAGCAGAGGGGCTACCCTGGGATCTGAGACTTTTCTGGTCAGTGTTTCTGCACCACAAATATTGCCTTGTCATTGTCACTCCTCAGCTGCTGGGGTAGGGAAGTCCTCACTTAGAGACTCTGAGGGCAGCAAGAATGTGGCAAGGGGCTAACATCATGCTCAGAAGCACTGAAACATGCTGTGCAGCTTGTTTTGGTTGAATATATCCTGTGTGTGTATATATATATGAATATATACCCATTATTTGACTTGGTCTGTTGTGGTTTCTTTTCCTGGGTGGGTTTTTTTTTGTTTGGTTTTTGTCTGTTACTTTTTAAGTATGGAAATATTTTTAGCTGCTCCCTTTTTTACCTTTTAGGGGAGGCACCTCTCAGCCTTGTTTTTGACTCTGATTTAAAGAATTTGCATGCACAGATGAGTTATTCTGTCCTGATGCATCATTCTGCCATATCCTAAGGTTGAACTTACATCTTGGCTGCAATTCATCTTACCTAAGTTTCTCCTGACTGAAAGCAGTTGTTTGCAGTGAGCTCTGTAGGCTTTAGCTGTGGTCTTTGGCAGAAGTGGGGCTCTCCTGAAAAGTGACTCATCTCAAAGGTTGTTGACCTCAAAGCAGCATAAAACCCCCTGGAAGTCTTTGTACAGCTCAGAATTATGTTTATTGTTTAACCTTAAGTAAATGAACCTTTGTTTCTTTCTTTGCTGTGAAGCATTTGGTGCAGTACCTATGTAGATACAGGCACTCTGTTGAATAAAGGGACTCTTGGCTAAATTTAGACCAGAAGAGTGGTGATGGATGGTACAAATCAGATTGATTCTGCCCATTTTCCCTGTTTGATTTATGGCTTGGCCAAGTGCTAAGCTAAAGAAAGCCATTCAATAGTTATTGCTCAGTCCCTTTTTACAGTAAAGCATATAAAGTAAAAGTCAGCCACCAAGTAATGAATTCTAGAACATCCAATAATTGTAGATTTCCCAGTTTGTTCAATGTTTGGGAGTGAAAATTGCTGCAAGGCAAATTCAGTACCTTTTGAAAGCAATAAAGCCGTGTAGTGAAAGATTGATGTAGGAGATGGAGACCAAGCCTTAACAATGTCCTTTTAAGGAGCTGGCTCGAAACACAACCAGCAGCACATTTGATCTTGTAAACTAATTTCACTAACAAGGAGCTAATTGTCACATCAGTCTTTTGGAGCTGGCACAACCAAGGCTAGCAAAGCAGGCAGAAGAGCTTGGTTTCTTTTATCCTTAAAACTTCTAACTAAAAAGCAGTCTTAACTTCTGGGATATAGGTTTACTTAAGGCCTGACTCTGCAGTTGATCAGCTTAGTGTGTATTTTTCATGCATAAGGAGCATTTACCCTGAAAAGTTTAAATACTTTTTTCTGGTTTTGTCCGTTTGTGCAGACCAGACTGTTCTGCTGAGCCAGCTCCATTGCACTGGGACTCATCACCCAGCCAGCCTGGAGGACAATGCCCAGCCAAAATCACACATCCCAGTCTCTATCTGCTCCTTTAAGCTGTTTAATTCCTTGCTGATCGATAACAATTGCTCACATGCCAAAAGCACAGATGCTGCCTCGTTCCTCAATCTGTGCTTTCCCCCTGGTGACCCAGCAGCAGGTAGACCCTGGTTGCTGCATCTGTGGTTTTGTCTTTGCTTTCTCTGTGTTGTGTCATCCTTTTCAGCAGCAGAGAGCAGAGTGATGGGCCAGGCTGCATCTGTCCAGATAACCAGGCTGCTCCTAATCCCCCACAACTGCTTCTGCAGCTTTTGCTTGAACAGTTGTTATACACTGGCTTTGTTACAGTCTTTGCTTTTCAAGGTGCAGCATGGCCAGCAAAAAGAGCCTGATAGAAGATTTTTTAAAGTCCTGCTGTTACACTTCTTAATATAGCAGCCTCTGAAATGTGCTGGAAGGGCTGTCTTTATCCCATCTGCGGCATCGCCTGGGTTTCTGGCTGTCTCATCAAAAGCCTGCTCCTGCCAGTGCCCAGCACTTCCCGGGGCTTTGCTGAGCACCCCCTCGGGTGCTGTCACACGTGGTGACACTCTGGGCCCCAGGGGACTTCAGCATGTTTGTAGAATCAACCAGTGAAGTGCTGACATGGGGCAGGGCCACTGACAGCTTGCATTGATCCGGGCTGGGCGCTTCAAGGCCTTGCCGGGAGTGAGGTGCGTGGGCAGGAGCTGTTGGAAAGGTGCTTCACAGGAACAGGGTGAGGCTTAAAGCAAAGGTTTTAAGAAGATTAGAAATGCCTGCTGGGTTATCTCCCCAGGAGATGCTGTTTAGGACCAAATCTGGCCACTTCCTGAAGTCCCTTTGCTGCAGAATATGTTTTTCTTTATTCCTGTCAAAATATGAGTGTGAAAGTAAGCTATAGCTAGCCATCAGCATCTTAGGGGTTTTCTGGGGGCTTGGCACCCCAAAATGGAATGAATACCTGTGTTGGCGTAGCTGGGTGCTTTTGGGGCTGCACCAGCTCCATGAAAGTTTTCATACTGTTACTCTAAATTGCAACCCCACCACCTTTCCTCCCCCAGGTGCAGTAGAGCTGCAGTGGGGCCATCACCTTTGCAGATGTGCTGCTGCTCCAGGCTTGTCAGCCCTGGCATGGTACAGCACATACCACTCTGAATGCAGATATGGTTGTGGTTTGCACTGGTGCTTAGGGCAGCAGTTCCTGCAGTCCAAACCCCATCACCCTGCCTCTCATTCCATGCTCAGGTTTATCAGCTCAGAGGCCAGCTCTGCACTCCTGTCTCCTGGGCAGTTTGAGACCCACTGCTGTGCTGGGTTGGGGTCACAGTGTTTCTGGTAGCAAATGTCCATGGATCTGCCCTGTGGCTGTGTTGCAGATTGAATGCTGGATGTCACTGTCATCCCACTGATTCCCTGCTGCTTGCAACTCCAGAGGCTTTGGCTGAGCTTTGTGGTTGTGGCAAGTACCTTCAGCCCTTGGTAACAACACAGGTGAAACCTAGCAAGGATGGAAAAGGAGGTCGATGGAGAAGCAGATGAAGTGGTTGCTCAGAACCAAACCATCCATCTCTTTTCATGCTTTGTAGGTGATCTCATTGCCTGCTGCCCAGATGCTCCATGAATCAAGGGATGTCACCCACCCTTGGCATATAGATGCACTGCCCTGTGCTCTTCCAGCCAGGAATTATTTATAACAGGGCAATGTGTCCTGCAGTGGTAAATTATGTGGGGTTATTTATGGGAGGAAGGTGTCCCACAGCATTTCTTATTTCATGCATGGATAATTCCTGTGTCCCTGACATATTTTGTTCCCCCACACCTGGGCCTTGTCTGATGCAGAGGGATGCTCATGGATGTCAGGAGTGTTGGAGTCAGGATCTCTTGCATCTCACTCAGTTTTCATAGCCATAAACTACACTAAAATGCCATTATTTTGTAGGACCCTTCTAGGAAAGCCTTTTAACTGAAGTCAAGTGTAGAGTTACTAGCAGAACTTGTGGGAGCTGTCATGCAGCCCTGCCTGAAGCCAAGGGAAACTAGAAAGGTGGAAAGGAGAGAAACTCAACACTTGGGAAAGATGGAGGGAACGAGGCATAATAGGATAATGGCATGCCTCATAAACACAGAGAGAAATCCCTCCCCATCCTGGCTAGCTGAGCAGTTGTAGTCAGTGACAGGGACAGCTGCTGCCTGTCCTTGGTTGGTCCCTGCACCCAGGCTGCCTGTGTCTGGCTGGGTAGCAGCTGATGTGCCCTGTCTGTGCCCTCCTGCCAGCAGCATTCACATCCCAGCAGCCAGGCTGTCCCCAGAAGAGCCTCCTTTCTTCCCTGATGCTGATGTGACTCGGCTGCTCTGCCCTGTGTTTCACCAAGGATGAAGGGCAAGGAGGAAGGAGTATTGCCTCGAGTGCTGGGTGATTCCTCTTCTCCTTCTTCAAGACCCAGACAGGATAAAAGGGCAGGAATTTAGGCAACATCAGCAACACACAGTCACAGCACAGCCAGCTTTGGGCTAGGGACTCTGTCCACTTGCTGCCATGTCCAAACATGCTGCCATGTTTGGGGCAGGTTATTGGTGAATAGGTAAAAACAGCTCTGCACTGGGTCCTGATTCCCTCTGTAGTGCCCTGCTTGGGCCACCCCTGCTTAGCACAAAGAGCTGCTGCTCTGGCCACAATCACACCAAAAGGTGGCACAGCAGGCTGAACAAGTGACTGCAAGGGCAAGCACTCGAAGCTCCATGATGTGACAGCATGTTGTGCCTCCTCTGTGCAGGTGTTTCTGTGTGGTGGTGTCACACCAGGCTGTGCTGCAGCCAGGGGTCACAGGGAGGAGTCAGGGAGCTTTTGGATCTCTGGGATGAGCAAGCCTGTCACTTTTGGCAAGCCTTTGTGCAGGTATATTAAGAGCATGGAACACAGGCAATTGCAGACCCTGTCCTATGGGAAGTGCAGAAATTATTTTGAGCTTTTTGCTATTTGGATTTTTTTCCTTCCCTTTGCCCCTTCATAACAGCCTGGAGGAAAACGTAGGAGAGGGGTTTGCCCTGTGCAGGGTGCTTCCCTGCCTCTGCTGTAAGGATGCAGAGGAGCTGGTGCTGTCCTGGTGGGTTCCCAGCAGTGGTGATGGAAACTGCCAGTCCCTTTGCTGGATGATGCTCCAGGGACATCACCTGTGACAGCTTTGAGCCAGCAGGGAAATTGCTCACATTTGTGTTGTTGTGACATGCCAAAGCAGAATTGAAAGTCACAGTCTCTGCTTGAAGGGATATTTTCTTAAGAAGTTGCATGTCTGTCTAGAAATTTTGTTCCATGCATAAGCCTCTAAGAATTAATGAGAGCTTGGCTGCACAGATAGCAGTGCCACTCCTGAAGAAAAGGAGAGAAGACTGGCATGCCTCTGGGCAAGATTTCCATGCTTGCCTGTGCTGAGCTTCCAAGGAAAACTCCTTCCCACAGGGATGCATCCATGCAAAATTAGCACCAACAGCCAGTGGTGGCCCCAGGATCTGCTTTGTCCTCTCCCCAGCCCTAAGGAAAACAGGGATAGGTTTTACCTGCCTCAGCCCTCACCCCTCAGTGTGCAGGTGCTGGCACTGGGGAGCACACAAGTGTTGGGGCAGCAAAGGTTTGCTTGCTCTTGTGGGAATACTAGAATTTTGTAGAAAGCAATGTATTTGAAAAGCATGTGGAAGACAGAGCTTTGCCTTTTCAGAGCAACACGATTCTGGGGCTGCTGAGGCTTAAGAAAGCTGTTGGATCCTGCAATAGTCAGTCATGCGGGACTCATGCTGGTGAGGAAGGCTGCTGTCCCTGTCCCCTCTCCCTTCTAGCGCTACTCTGCTATTGCTTTTGGCTCCAGTCTTTCCACCCATCCACCCACCGGCCTTTTATTCATCAAAAGGTGTAGAAGAATTTGCAGCAAAAATAAATGAATTTATTTTCACCCAGCATCCATCCTCGTCGGCTGCGTGGGGAGAGCTGTGCAGCTCATGGCAGTGGGGGAGGCTGGGAGAGGAGGCTGCAGGCACAGCCAGAGGATTCCATGGCAGCCTGGGCAGGAGGGGAGGATACGTGGCCAGCATGGTGCCACTACTCTGGGGACATCCTTGGTGTCACATCCTTGGGGTGGTGTGTCAGCATGTGTGGGGACTCTGAAGGCAGCCCTGTGCTGTGGGAGCTGGGTAGATGGATTAGAAGAATACCCTCTTTGGTCTTCCTCTAAATTTAAGGGAACCGTCCTTAAATTTAGAGCAGAAAGACAGTGCCATCTTGTGAGCTTTCAGGCTCTGGATGCCATCAGCTGAGCAACCATGTCTGACCTTGCTGTGAAGCATGAGCAAGCTGAAATTGTGTTCCTTGGCAGGCACATCACAGCCATTTAGTGCCTTTTTTCATAGGTGTGTGCCTCACAAGGTGGTTTTTTAATGGAATGGTTTGGGTTGGAAGAGGCCTTTCAGGACCATCTCGTTCCAACCCCTCTGCCATGGGCAGGGACATCTTCCATCAGACCAGGTTGCTCAGAGCCCCATCTAACCTGGCCTTGGGCGCTTCCAGGGATGGGGCAGCCACAGCCTCTCTGGGCAGCCTGTGCCAGGGCCTCACCACCCTCATGGTAAAAAAACCAAATCTTTCTTTATTGTATCTTTAGTCTGCGATGTGAGTTCCTGATGTCAACATTGTGTGGTGAGGCAGCAAGCTGAGGGAGAGGAGAGAGCTAAGGGAGGGTGGTAGTGGGTTTTCCATGTCTGCTTCTCCTCGCTTTTGCTTTTGGCAGCCCAGAAGGAGTCAGGAGAGAGTGCTCGGTGTTTGGCTGGGAGCAGATGGGGCCTCTGGAAAGTGCCTCCAGTGCTTCAAAGTGGTGTTCCCAGGGCAGCTATGGTTAAATGGAAGATGTCCATGAAGAACAGATCCTGGAGTGAGCAGGAAGGGCTTTGGATGACCACAGTGATGGGTTGGCAGAAGGTGGAGGCAAGTGAGGATGAAGGCAAAGGTAGAGATGCTGCCATGAGATGAGTATCTGGAAGGGCAGGGAGAGTTGTAGCTGTCAGGGTCTGTGTTTATCTTTGCAGCAGTGATTATTTTCAGATAGCATGTGAGAGAGTAAAACGTCAGCTCCTGCTAATAATAGCCCTGCAAACAAGGCTGTTGCTCATTACTGACAGCTGAGATGAAGTTAGTTTTGTTTCATCCTAGGTGTGAAAAAGTGCAAAAACAAGCTGTGCTCTGAGTCAATATCCTCAGCCCAGAAAAGGTCAGGAGGAGACCCTCTCCCAGCCCTGGGATGTGGCAGTGCCAGGTGATTTTTCCAGGCAGCTTCCACCATGCTCCAGGGTTAAGTGCTGCTGGAAGAGTGGGTATGGTGAGGAGCTGCAGCTGGCTGGCATTGTGGAAAACATAGAATCATAGGATAGAATAGTTTGGGCTGGAAAGGACCTTTAGAGGTCATCTAGTTGAGCCTGGGTAAAAATCAGTCTGAGGACCTTCTTCCTGTGGAACTGGAGGGTTTTCCCAGAGGAGAGGAAGTCTCAGCCCAGGGTTGGCAGCATGTGGTGATCCCAGGACAGCTTTCAGGGGCAAGTCCCCATCCCAATGGAATGCAGCTGCTTGGAGGAGGGATTTGACAGCCCCATGGGGGAAAGCTGTTCCTGGGCTTGTTCCCACCTTTGGGAGCTTGAGGTGTCTTCAGTAGCCTGAAGGAACTGGCTGCTGGTGATCCTCGAAGCAGACACAGACACGAGGAGGACAGCAGGGTAGAAGTCTTGGGGACTGATGGCGCTTGTGTAAAGGAGAGCTGAATACAGCTCTCATTGTTTGAGCAGATGTGTCCTGTCTGTGGCTAATTATAAGTGTTGTGTGCACAAAACACACTGGGACATTTGCCAGATACTATTTCTTTTCGTGTTGAACTCAAAATCATTATAATTAAGCTTTAAAATTGTAAGTAAAAACTAACAAGGAGTGCAGGTTTGCTGTCATGCTGCTTGTAACCGGGTCCAGTCCCTGCTGGGATGGACAGGGGTGGGAGTATGGACAGGGTGGTCACAGGGCTGGGAATGTCAAAGGTTTGGTGGCTCTGTGGTAGCGGGTGTGTCCAAATTTGGGGTTTAAATATTCAGAATACCTCAAAGTACCAGAAACGTGCCATTTTACAAATGTGGGAAGTGTTGCTGAGTGAGCTTTAGCAGCCTCTCAGGTTTGGTGGGCACAGAGAAGAGGTGCTTGCTGAGAGGAGAAAATAAGGAATAAAAGTGGGAAGCAGTCGTGGAAGCAATTGTGTAATCTCGGGTTGAGAGGAACCCAGGTTGTTTCTCTGGTTTGAGGGGAAATGAGGCAGACTTGCTGAAGAAGCAGCTCCAGGAGGACTTGCTGTGGATGGGGCTAGATGAGGGGGATGTGACAACTGTGCCACCAGCTGCAGCCCGGTGGACACCAGTTGATGGCTGCTTCAGGGCATGTTTGGGGGCTGCCCCAGGAATGGAGCCCCAGCTCCCCAAGTGTGGGGAAATTCCTGAACCTGCTTTTTGGAATTACACTACAGGAGTGGTAGCCATGCATGTAGGGTGAGAATCACTGTGACCCTTATGTTTGGTGTGCTCGCCGTATGGCCAGAGGTGTGATGGATGGGCTGGGGAGTGAATTGGGCTCAGCCACCACGTGATGAGCACTTTAAGACCAGCAGTGAGCTCTCCACCCTGCAATTTGTATGCAGAGGGAGGCTGGCTGCTTGATTTCGGTGCTTGTAGGTGTTCGTCTGGGGTCGTGTCTGAATAAATCACGTTCTGAGATCCGAGCGAGTGCTGGGGAACAAGTCGCGCTGTCAGCGCGGCAGCGGAGCAGAGACATCTCCACTGCTCGTGATAAATGGGTCAAGATGGGCCCTGGTGTTTTAAAAATTAGCTGTTGACCTAGATAGCAGCAGCATGATGACTTGCCCACAGTGGGAACAAGAGTGAGTGTTGCTGGAGCTGCACATTCCTCTGAATGTGAGGGTGAGCCCAGTGTGCTAAGGTGAACCTGGGCTGGTTCCCTGCCCCTTGTTTGTAGCCAGCTTTTCCTTGGAAGCTGGACTGTGCCACAGGGAAGAGGGGAACACCTGGGGCATCGCATTTGGATGGCTTCATGGAGTCACAAGGTGCACTTTTCCTACTGCAGCTGCAAATGCGCCTCCCACCACCCCATGCTTTGCTCTCCTGCAGTGAGAAAGTATACTGAGTTGTCTTACTCATGTTTCCCCTGGTTTTTCAGGAGGGGTGGTCCCTTGCCCCCCTGGGCTGCATAACTCAGGTCTTACAGAGATGTGCCATGCGTTTGGGTTGGAGCAGTCAGAAGGGTTGGTGCAGAAGATGGGGCTGCTGCCCAAGTCAGGTTCTCTTCTGCTTCGCAGCTGGGAAGAAGCCCATTGCCTGCACCGGGGGTTTCTCCTGTCATGGGGTCTTCTTCCTCTGGATGAGAACATATTGCTCCAGAGCACTGAAAGTCAGTGCTGTTCATCTGGGCAAGAGACCTCTCAGTGCCCATGATTGGCTGCTGTATTGAAAAGTGGCTTTCTTGAGTTATTAAGCAACTGGTCAGGCCACACCTGGAGTACTGTGTCCAGTTCTGGGCCCCTCAATGATGCTGAGATGTTGGAGCACATCCAGAGAAGGGCAACAAGGCTGGTGAAGGGTCTGGAGCGCAAGTTCTGTGAGGAGCATCTGAGGGAGCTGGGGCTGTTCAGGCTGGAGAAAAGGAGGATCATGGGAGACCTTCTCATTTTGTACAACTCCCTGACAGGAGGTTGTAGCCCCTGTGCATTTTCCTTGGGAAAACAACATTTCCTTCACGTTGTCAGGGAAAGAGTGTTTGTTCCTTTCTTATGGAGGTTATTAGTCCTCAGATGTGACGTGATTTTGGACCCCAGGCCCTGCTCCCAGAGGTGTGTTTGACAATGGCCACTTGTCCGTCGGGGGTGACTCCATGTGCTGCTTTATCTCCCACAGGCTCCTGCTTCTGGGTTGCTGTCCTGGACGGCAACGTGGTGGGGATCGTGGCCGCGCGGGGCAACGAGGAGGACAACACGGTGGAGCTGCGGCGCATGTCCGTGGATTCCAACTACCGCGGCAAAGGCATCGCCAAGGCCCTGGGCCGCAAGGTGCTGGAGTTCGCCATGCTCAACAACTACTCCTCCGTCGTGCTGGGAACCACGGCCGTGAAGATGGCAGCCCACAAGCTCTACGAGTCCTTGGGCTTCAAGCACGTGGGTGTCGTCGAACATTACGCCCTGCCAGGGATGACGCGCTCCTTACTGGAGAGAATGTTTTTCCAGGTCCGCTACCACCGCTACCGCCTGCAGCTGCGGGAAGAATAAAAAAAAACCCCACCAACCAAAACAAAACAAAAAAGTATTTTTTTCCCCCCTTCCTCCCCCTTCAAAAATAATAAATTATCCTTCTATTTCTCATCACCATTGATTTGCCAATTTTGGGTTAGAGTTTTTGTACCCTCACGTCACGTTTTGGTTTGCTCCGTTCAGCTCGATGGGCCGGCCGAGCAGCGCCCCTTCCTCGCATGCTGTAGGTGGTGGTGCTGGGAGTCCTGCGACCCAGCGGGGCGGAGCAGCGGCCTCTCCTTCCCAGGTACCTCTGTAAAGCACAGAAACTTACTGCAAAATAGTACAACTGCTCTGGTGTACATAGTCCTCTCCTTTTCCAGGTGTAAGATAACATAGTGATGCATTCATAATAGTGCAGAAATATTACTTGAATGCAGTTTTCAGTATTTCACGCACCAGTAAGTAGAATATGCATTCCTCTTACCGTAACCTACTGGTTAATAGAGAAAAGGTGGGGGGTGCACCCTGCCCCTCCGCCCCAACCCGCTTGCTACAATGCATGAAGAGGGAAGCGCACGCACTCAAACACATCGCACTGCCACCACGGCACTGGTGTTGCACTTTTTTTGGATGTGCCTCATTCTGCCAAATGTCTGAGAGACCCCGGGTGCATCCGTAACCACGACTCCGCTCCAGCTCCCCCTCCTTCCTAAGCCAGCACAGACTCGGACCGGCTGAACTGAGCCCCATTGTACCATAGTGTGAAGTTAAGATCAAACCTAAGCATCTCCTGCGCTGTTCCGTAGCCACGCGTAACCTGCAGTCCTGGGCCAGACTCCGCATGTGCGTTGGACTTTCTCTTTGCTGCCTTTTGGGGTTATTGTTTTGTTTGTTTTCATCTTATTTTTAAGGGGCTTTTTTTGTTGTTGTTGTTATTTTTAGTTTTGGCTTTTGCTGAATGGTGTCGTTGAGGCGTAATGGAGGCTGCAGTTCCTATGGCAACACATTTGCACATTAATGTGCGCACCAAATCTCACCACTTCAGAGAAGCAACGTGTGACAGATAATAGCATTTTGGGGAGCACCAGGGTGGGGGGGAGCGTACTTATTATCTTAACCAGCTGCTTGTTTGATAAATGTAGATGGCCTCACTGCAGCCTTCCATCAAAGGTAATTAACTGCTTTAATGATGTCAGATTTGTGAATTGTACAATGCAAAAAGCAATGCAAAGCAGATTCGGCATGTGTCTGTACCCGGTATGTATGTACAGTGCCTGCCAACTAAAGAATAACCAAGACTACAGCTTCTTCTAGCCTGAGATATCAACTTTTATAACTTATTTAAACAAATAGCAACTTTGCATGAATTACATCTTGGGGAAAAAGAAGACTGGTAGGTTTTAATTTTTAAAGCGTGGTATCAGAGGTATTACAGAAAACCATTTCTGGCTGCACTTAATTTCAGGTGGGTAGAGGGGTTTGGCTCTGCTAATACATCGAAAGGGAAAACCCCTTTATTTACTGGGAAAAACAATTGTAATTTTATGAAGTATTATGTGTGTGGTGAGGGGGGAGCCCCCCAACTCACCGTGATGAAGTTGGTGAAGGGGTAGAGCATGTGTTAACCACGCTTGTGAATACAATGGAAGAGTCAGCAGGAGAGCTGCAGAAGGAAGGAGCCTTGGGGTGTGGGGAGAGGACAGGAGCCCTGGGGCACATGGGGGGACAGACAGCACAGACCTTGGACATGGGGTGCTGTCTGTCCTCCTCCTACCCGGAGCTGCCCTTTCCTCTCCAGCCAGAGGCCTTCCCAGCACTGAGATGTGGCTGGGGGCGCTGATGGAGAGCAGGGGGCTCAGCCCATCCCTGCCAGGGCCATGGGCCAGGCACTGGTGCTGGGGATGGAGCAGCCATTTGGCACAACCCCAGCTGCCCTCTCATTGCTTGGCTTGGGCTGGGTCCAGCCTGTGAGGAGTGGAGGGGCAGAGTCCCAGCGTGTGTTCCAGCAATAAGGGCGTAATGAGGATGGTGAAGGACACTGTAGCAAGAGACCATGAGTTTAATTAACAAAATTTCTCTATGGGGCACTATATTTTTAAAAGTCTTTCTATGCTGTACATTTCTCCTGAAGCTGAAATAATGTACTGTTGGTAGGGGTTCTTGTATAGTGTACAGAAATCGGCAGAATATTTTCTTGCTGCATTCAGTGATTTATTAACCGAAGTAAAGCAGACAAATATGAAGTGTTAGCAAAAGTTGAAAGAAAAAACACAAAAGTTTGTGCCTTTTTTAGTTTATTTTTCTGTTGCTATATAATCACTGCACTAAAACCTTTCCAGAGGGGTAAAAAAAACAAAAAGCAAAAACTAGTCTCTTAATAAGGGAGGAATATGTAAAGTCTAAATTGAGCATTAACTTTTTTTATTAGGCTATTTAATTAAACTAATGTTGCTGGTTTTATTTGATACCTGTGCCTTTGAAATAAAACTCCACATCCTGTCAGAAAATCCAAACCTGGAATAAATCCCACCAGATCCCACAGACACAGAAGTACCATCAGGTTTACCAGTATTTTCTTCTAAAACATGTAAATTTTACCTGATGATATTACAGTATCTGATTGTAATACCTGTTGAGCTTCCTGGGGAAGAGGTGCTTTGGGAAGGTGTGGCTTTGGGGGTGCTGTCTGCATTCCTCCCCAGCACACGGAAATGCACTGATAAGGATTGAGTTGTTGCCACTTGGCCGGTAGCTGCCAAGAAAATTTATTCCCTTAATGCTTCTGCCAGTTGCTTTGTGACCAGGCTTTTTGGAAGAAGTCCAGCTGGTTGCTCCCAGCTCTCCAGCCAGGACAGCTTGTTTCTGAAGGAAAGGGCCGGCTGCCAAATAGGCTGGGATTTGCTCTCCTTGGAAGATGGCGCAGGCTGCCAGAGCTGCATCCCTGGTGGAAGCAGTGGGACAGGGCTGCTGCCAAGGTTGGCCTTAAAAGCACCACATGATGCTGTTGTTCTGTCTGCATTCATGGGAAGTTTCCCTGAGTGCCATAGCTCAGGCACAGCTCTGGGGTCAGGGGTGCTGGGTTCTGCCCAGCCAGGCTCACCTGCTGCCAGGGAAGGGTTGGGCAGACCACAGTGCAGCTCACAGGGTGACACGTGAGGTTGAGCTGCCTTTGGCAGATCCATCCCTCCGCTCTGCATCTTTCAGGTTTTAACAAAGTGCTTAGAAAAGATCAGCACAGCCCTTTCTCTGAGCATCTTCTCCTGACTCTCCCCATCCCAGCTCAGGGCTGGGTGGGTGAGGAGCAGCACAAGGTGGTTGTGGGATTGCTCCCAAGCAGATGAGGTGGTGATCTGGACCTACTGCCAGTCCTTGAGTCTTGATTCCAACAGAGACCCACATCAGTGTGAGATGGGAGGGGATTTTCCTGAGTCAGTTTGGGGGTTTCTCTTTCCAAGGACAACATTGGCAGGAGTGTGTGCAAGAGTGGAGCGTGTCTTGGGTTTGAGCCCAAGGTTGGTAAATGTGGTGGTTAAGTAAGACCAGTTCAGATTTAGGTGGAGGATGCTTTAGACATGTGAAGGCATTTCCCACGCTGCTCTTACTCTGCAGTGCAGGTGGGCTCTCACAGCCCTCGTGCTTGCCTGCAGAGGTGCAGTTTCCTCACCTGGTCGCTCCCTCCTTAGACTGGGGCTTTTTCTGCTAATCCCTGTGCACGAGACACTGCTCAAGTGTCCTTTGTTTGGAGGGGCTTGGGACAGAGCCTTTGTTCCCGGCGGAAAGCACTAGGTGTTATGTCCAAAAATTAAAAAAAAAAGAAAATGGGAAAGAAGGGAAAATTTGCATTACTGTGGCTGAGATCCACAGCCTTGGGGTTGTCCCAGCCCTCCAGCACAGCCTGGGCCATTCCCTGTGGAGTGAGTGGGAACTCCCTCCACATCCTGAGCAAACTGGCATCTCAAGCACATGTCAGATTTGGCAATAAGCTCTCTGGGAAGCTTGGCCCCTAAACAGATCCAGTCTGATAATGCTAAGCAATCAAGCCAACAAAGAAAGTGGTTTCTAGTCTGACTTGAAACCCTTGAATTTGTATTTGTTGTAAATTCATGCTGTGTTTTCCCTCAGTGCAGCAGACAGCCCCTGCAAGATGCTTAGGAATGGCACCTGTGTCTCTGCTGGGAGATGCAGAAAAGTCCAGGGCATTGCCATCAGTGGAAAGCTGCTCTTTTCCCTCCCCTCTGTCCCTAGGTGGGGTGCTATCTCTGAGAAAGCCTTCACCTTTCTCCAGAAGTGATCCTGCTTTGTGGGGATGGGTGCAGCCTGCAGGACTCATTTCAGAATTGCCTTTCAGCAAATGCAGGGGGCAAATGACCCTGGGGACATCTGTCCCCGGGGCTGGGACCTGGGGTTGTTCTATCCTGTGTTCCTCCCCATGGCAAATGAGGATGATTCTTCAGGCCATGCTGTCAGAATTTGTGTCCCTGGGGAGGGCAGGCAGGACCAAGGGCCAGCAGAGGCTGCTGGGGCTGGGATGTGCCTGGTGGGGTCCTGGTGCTGCTCACCTGCAGCACGAGCACAAAGGCTTTGGTGCCAGGGCTGTCCTGGGCCCTGTCCTTGCTGTGGCCACCTGGAAGAGCAGAAAGTCCCATGGTCAGAATTCCCAAGGGAGCTGTGGCTTTGCAGAGCCTTGTCCCAGTCCTTGCTGCTGCTGTTGCTCACTGATCCACACCCGTGTGTGATGCAGGTCTGCTGCCTTTTAATTTGCCAGATTTGCTGGCTGAGGTGCAAATGGATAGAAACTGCAGGGACTTCCAAATTGCCAAACACACAAAGGCAGGAACCAGCTCTGGTTACCTCTGAATTAACAATCTCACTTTGGGTGTGCTGGGGCCTGTGTTTCATTAGTGCTGGTGTGATGCTCTTGGTATGCACTCTACTTAAAGCCTAATAAAGGCATTTTAATTGGACACTAACTGGAGTCTTGCAGTGGAATATACTGCACCACATAAAGAAAATGAAGTAATGATAAGTGTTAAGTAAGCTTTAAAATGCAAAAGGAAAATATTCTTTTTTTTCTCCCTCAAAATAGATCCACATAGAATCTTGAGGAAAAATTGGTGTGCTCTTGCATCCCTCAGTCATAGAGACTATGCAACAGAGCTAATCCCACCCACCAAAACCTGCTACCTGAATGGTGCTTGGGAGTATCTTTCATAGAAAGTAAATCAGGAGATTAATTTGGATAACTGAGAGTTTAGTCAAAACACAGTATTGTTTAAAATAGCAAGCTCCAAGTCAGCATTTGGAGTTTGATCACAGTTAAAAGTCACTGTTCAGTGCTGTCTTTGTATTGCACATGATCACCTGTGGGAGAGAACATGCTTTTAACATCTAAATAGTAGAAGACAGACCTAGTGAGACCAAGAGCATAACAAATACATAATGCCACTGTAAATTTATTTACAAGTAACACATTTGAATGCAGAAGCAGCTACTCCTATGTAAGTGTAATGAACTTACAGCTAATATTGTTTCCAATTTCTTTTCCTCCAAAGCTTAATCCTTTTGCCTTGTAATATGTATATTTGATTTTTTTAAATGTAATTAGGTTTAACAAAGCATCAGTTGCTTTGTGAGTTGTACTTATGATTGTGCTGGGCAGTTAGCTTTAAGCAGTTTGTGTGCTTGTGTTATTTTATTAAAGCAAAAGTCTTCTTGAGACAAATGCAGTAAAGGAAAAAAATAATATTTTTGGTAGTGTTAAGCAGATGTGTGGTATGCATTTGGAAAATGTCCAATGTCAGTTAAAAAAAACAAAAACAACAACAAACAGGCTGAATTGCTTCCCAGAACTGCTTGTGTTTAAGGCAGTGGCTTACTCACTCATGTCTAAATAAGAAACTTGGATTTCCCCAAACAGCCTCTTACTCTGCATCTCCTCCCCGTTGTACAAGACCAATGTGAAATGAGTCTTGTGTTTTCTATGTTCAGCATAGTATGTACTGTATCTGTAATGGGAAGTGGCTACAAGTCCTCAAAGAAAAATGAACACACTCTAAAACAGCAATAATTACCACTGGAAAGCAAAAGAGCACGTGGGGGAGAGCCAGGGAGATGGTTCATGAAGGTGATGCTGTCAGGAGCACACTGTGTGTGTGTTCTGAGGGGTGCTGTTGCACCTGGGGAGCAGGATGGAGTACAGGGAAGGCCATCAGTCTCTGGAGCTGGGTGTCACCTTGGCAGAGAACCTGCCTGTGTGGGGTCCCTAGAGCTGGGGCATTGCCAGCCCTGATGCAGTGCAGGCTTTTCACCAGGTAAGGGTGAGTTACTGCAAATACCATTCCTGGTGGGAGAGACAGACATCAGGAAATGCTGTCAGAGTCACACAGAGGAAGGTGAACACTTACTGCCACAGCCTTGTACCCCAGCAAATTCTGCTACTGCACTTCTGGGGCTCAGCAATGGCAGAAAACAGAATCAGTTGCTCCCATTTCTGTGGAGGGAAGCAGGAGCCAGCTCGTTTGGAAAGCTCTTTGCATAGCATCAAGGTAGCAATGCAAACCATTCCCCAGGCGTGGCAGGCGCTAAGGTGGGTACAAGTTATCCCTTGGTGTGCTTCAGGCTTTGAGCTGCAGCCTCCCCAGCGTGGCCCCGTGCAGCCCCGGGAGCCAGGCAGCTCTCCAGGGCCAGCAGGGTGTCCCCAGGCAGGGACAGCTCTCCAGGGCCAGCAGGGTGTCCCCAGGCAGGGGCAGGCCGGGTGCTCTGCACAAGTGACTTGTAGGTACTTAAGTTCTGTTCCTGATGGCCGCTGTAACTGTGAAAATTAACCAGACCTGCTGTGATAAATTTGGTTATATAAGGTTTATTTGGTTAATTTTTTATAAGTGAAAACTGAAAAGATGAAAGAGAATTGTAATATGAAAGCAACTGCTGTAAATAATGTACGAATGAATAAAATCTAAAACTTATGTCAGTTTTTTCCTAAACTGTATTGCTGTCAAGTTACTGATGTGCAGATGGTGCCTGCATCTTTTCCAGCTCCCCAGCTCCAGATGGGCAGACACCACTCATTCCTGCTTCCGTTGATAACAGGGATATCTTTTGGTGCCTCATGCTTGTCCTTAGATTGTATTTCCAGGCTATTCCAGCTCATACTGCCTTGTCCAGAAGCTGCACACAGTAATGTGGAGACAGCCCTGCCTGGGACCTGACTGCTCCAGCCACCTGCCTGGTGAGCACTCACCCCAAATCCCCCCAGGGATCAGAGGTGGCCCTGAGGAATGTGCCACTCTCTGCCACCAAGGCCATAAGGTGGTGGGGTGAGAGTTACTGAGGAGGGAACTTTCATGGTGGGGGTGCATCCTTGGGGTTCCCCAAGCCACACAGGCCCCTTTTTCTTGCCTACACCTGTGCATTACCTTAGGTAGAAACCCATCAGAGGGCTGTCCCCACTGTTTGTTTGTGAAACCTCACAAGGCTATTTCTGACCCTCTCTGGAGCACCTCTGTGAGGCCAAGAATCACTGACCTCCCTTTGGGGTGGGAATGGGGCTCCAGCCTCCAGTCACAATGAGATGCATTTGAAATAAACTGCTGCTGAAACAGCCTCTGGGGATGTCTGTTCCTGCAAAGCAGTTTCTGGTGGCAGTTATGAATGCTGCAGGAGTGCCCTGCCAGCCAGCAGCTGAGGGACACCTCCCCAGCACCGTGTTTGTCCCTGGCAGCCTGGCTGTGGGTCCTGCAGGCAGCACCCCAGGGCCATCATCCCCCAGCAGTGCAGCTGGGGCTGTGGGATGTGCAGGGTTATCTAGCTGAGCAGTCAGCAGTGATGTGGAGCACAAAGTTAATGCCTTGCCCTGTGCCTCTGCCCCTGTCACTTCCCTGCCCTACCCAGAGGTGCAGACCCTGATAGCTGTATCTCACTCTGAGGAGCTGAACACAAAACACCTCCTGGCACTGATAGCAGTGAGTTCTGGGATTCGACCTGGGGGCAGAACAGCTGTAAAATCATGTATGTGCACAAGCTCTATTTGATAGCAGATCTAACAAAAAACCAAAAACCCCTCCATCCTTAAAACTGCTTTAGTTTAGTTTTTAATAACGGAAAAGTGGCACCAAGAGCTGAGTTGGTTTTAGAAGCTGCTGCAGTGTGAGTGTGCTGTGTGCCTTAAAGCACCTCAATTAACTGCTAATTGGGTTCAAACTCTCCACTAGCCACACACAGCCACATCCCTGTCCTGGCTTCTTTCATCCTTTGTGGTGAATTTCTTCAGATAAAAGAATTCATGGAGACAAGGACTCTGCCTCCATGCCTGTGTTCCCAGCACATATCTCATGCTCTGGACCTCCTGATCCCTTTCCCTGTTGCTCTCAGCACAGCCACCATCTATGGACACCTTGGTGCCTCCTAAAAAGACAAAGCAAAGCAGCAGCATGGACCCAATCCAGGCCGTCCCTCTGCCATAAGCGTGGCCTCCCATCAGGGGTTTGGTGCTCTCCCAAAGAGAGGAAGAAGGTTGAGACTGGAACCAGGCAGGGAGGACCCCAGCTGAGAACATCCAGCCCACAAAACTGCTTTTATCTTGGGCAAACAGCTGCAAAATATTCCATCTGTCTACTTACCTATCCAGCTATCTACATCTCTCCATCCATCCATCCATCCATCCATCCATCCATCCATCCATCCATCCATCCCCACCTTGTGTCAAGATCCCCACCTTCTGCTCAGCTGTTGCAGAGCCTGCTTGGAGTCAGCTTGAAGTTTCCTTCATCTCCCAAGTCTTTCACGGAGCTTTCTGTGACATTTCTCTCTTTACTCCCTTAAGCATCTCCCTGGTTCACAGTCTCTGTTCCACAAATGAAAGTACCACAGTTACCACCTCTCCCATTTTAATAGATGAAATCCTCATGAGGGTTCACCTCACCCAGGGTGAGGATGTCCTGTCTCAAAGATTATTTTTATTGCACTTATTTACAACACTACTGGCCAAATTTGTCAGGAAATCAGCCTATTAATTTCTCCATGGTAGGTTTTCATTCTTTTCTGAGCTTGATTGCATTTGCAAAGTCCATAAAGTAAATCCAGCACCTGATATCTGTTATAACAGAAGAGGAATGAGTGTTGTAGGAAGATGAATCTTCTCATCTGGACATGAAAGGCAGGGTCAGGTGAATCATGCTCCAAAAAGCACTCATTTCTCTCCATCAATAACCAGTCCAAGGCATGTCTAGACTACCCAGCAGTAAATGTCTATTCCAGAAACACCTAAGGTGAGATAAATCCTAACATGATGCCTCTGTAGAGAAGCTTAATTGCACCTGAGAACTCAGGGAAGCTGAAGGACAAATTATCATTTCTTCAACAGATATTCATTGGGGCTTTAAAGGTAAATGGTTGCAGTCAGTAACCAAAGATTAAAGACTTAACAGGGAAATATATTCCTGGTTGTTAAAAAATCAAAGGTTTGATGCTGTGGTAAAGACAAATTACTTGTGAAAACTCAGGTGGTCATTAGTGTGGTGCAGCCGCACTGGTTATCTGCACTGTGGTTCCCTCTACCAGAGAGAAGTGTGAAAATCATTTGCTCACCACCAGTACTTATATTAGAGTCTAATTACTTCAGTTTTTTGACCTATAAAGGAAAAAACTGATGGGATAGGAAAAGAATAAAGAGCTGCTTTGTGTTTCTCTGCAGAGAGAGAAGTGCAATGGAAGAAAGGAACACTACAGCAAACTGAATTACCTTTCACTCCTCTGTTGTATGTTGTCACTCATATTTTGCCTTGCAGCAGCCCTGAATAATTGCCAATAAAAATCAACATCAGTTTTTCAATTCTGTTGTTTAGAGGCCATTTTGGTTTAGAGCTGCTGGGCTTACTTGTAAAAACAGAAGCTCCTACATCCTTCTCAGCTGAAGAGGCCATGTTTCTCAACAGGAAAGACTGATCTGTATGATGAGATTGGCTTCCAACATTAATTTTTTGTGGTTTTTCTTTTGTGGAAGCATAAAGAAAAAAAGACAAAGTAAATGCTTAAGTCTTACAGGTTGTGACTTCTTTAAGAGCACTTAAGGAAGAGAAAGAAATGCTAGAAGTCAGTGGACCATTAAAAAACCTCCAAGTAATGTGCACTAGGAAGATATTTGGGCAGAGCATCAAGGGGAAGAGGATTCAGTACCGGACCAGGAGCCACCAAGTGGGAAGGATGGATCCTTCCCCCACCCTGGGAATTGTGAAAACATCAAAGAGTGAGGGAGGGAGGGATGACTAAATGGTTACAAATGCTGCTCTTGGCCTTTGCCAAGTGTGGAAGGTGGAGAACCCTCCAGTTCCATGGTGATGAACTCCTCTTGCTCTTAAAGCACGAGGAGTCTCAAACCTGCTGGAGAGTCATTACAAGGGGGAGGTCCAGCCTTGAGACCCAAGAAGATCACCCCAGGAAATGAATTTAGGATTGGATGCTCTCTTCACATACTGATTTACCTTTTTTTTTTCCTCCATGGATAGATGAGCTGAGCAATCCAAGAGGTGTTTGTAGGGTTTGGATTGCTTTGGCCTGACAACAGCCCCGTGCCTTGAACAATGACCTCATGCAGAATGTCAAACCTGCACGAAGAGCTGAACTTTCCCTCCATCCCAGCAGGTGGGTGAGAGGCTCCAAGCCCAGGAGAGTTTGTGCCTCTGAATGCAGGGGTGGGCAGGGCAGCAGGGCTCTGTGTGCAGCTGCCACTGTGGGCACATCCCCTCGTGGATATTCACAGACACAAGGGCACAGCAGAGGAACAGCTCTTCCTTCCATTTCAGGGCAGCACACCCAGAAAAACACCACCTAAAATAACTTCAAGTTTAACCACAGGGGAAAAACACACTGTGATTCTGCCTCACATTGCAGAGATTAGCATTCTGTTCAAAATGCTCTCTAATGCAAGAATGTCTAAAACATCACTATTACCCTGTATGCATGTCAATTCATATAAAAACTCAAATATATATATATATATATATATATTTCTGTAATGAAGATACCTTTTTTTCCTCTTAAGAATGATTATTATACACCCAGCTCTCTCAACTGAGTCCACTGTAAGAAAGAACCCAACTGGAGAACTGGAGATCCTCCTTTTGCATTGCCAGGTGTGGTGAATGGAACTCAAATGACAGGCAAAATTATACTGACCTGTCCCTCTCTTCATTCCCATTAAGTTTTGCAGGGGTTAATGCACAGAAGAAGAAAGGTAGCTCTGTTCATCAGATTCTGCTTCAGATAATGTTAGATGGGACATCAGTGTCTTGGGAGAAGTGGGGAACTGAAAAAAGGGGGAGCAAATAAAAAAAAAAATAAAAGGGAAAAAGAATGGAAAATAGAAAATAAAAAGTCAACCTGATAGCTAGTTTCTACAAATACAATAGTGTGAAAACTTTCCAGTTTGGTTCCCAGACAGGAAAAATTTGTATGGCTGGCACTTGGGTACATTAAACTGCAGAACATATCCATGATAGCTTATTAAATTTTCACAAGGCTGAGGTGTTTCTCACTGATGCTAGATCTGGACTTTTTATCATTGCAGTATTATTCTCTTAAATGTCAATTAATACACCTAGGATTATCACACACCATCTCCTTCAGGCTGGCCTTGGGGAGGAGAACTGCAGCTCCCCTTCATGCTTCACTTCTATTGCAGTGTTTAAAACCAGTATTTGAGGTTTTGGGCAGCCTGGCAAAAATCCCTCCCGGTGACTTGCAGAAATTGTGCATTTAGTGAAGGCAGATGCTGTTTTTTTCACACTCCTTCTAACAGAAACACAATAGATTTTGGTATGGACAGCAATGCCCTCTAGAAACACAAAGGACATGATTCAGCTGGATAAACATGAGGATCTACTATCATTTGAGACAGCCTGTGTTCAGATGTTTGAAGTGAGCCCAGCCAGGCTGTGAGCAGGGCTTTGGGAGAGTTTACCAGCTGGAGAGGTAAGAAATGTTGTTGTCTTCTCCCTTACTCTCGTGCTGAGTCATTAAGATTTATTGAATGCTCTGTTTGCATGGCAAACCTGAACAAGTCACACAGATACCTTGAGCACTTGCCAGTTATGAAGGCTAAAATATAATTATCCTTTCCCCCTCTGGGATTGTTTGTTTTCCTAGACTCTGAACATCTGAGACACACAGCTTAATCACATGATTATCTATTATTTCTTTAGTAGCCTTTTAATTAATATCAGTGTCATAACACCTCTGGTCCTAAGAATTTGCTATGCCTGTGCCTAATTAAAAAAAAAAAAAAGATAGCTTTCAATAGGACAAAAAATAGTGAAATGAGCAGGGTATGTGATAAAAGGGTTCCTTTGTCATTCACTTAAGCAAAAGTAATCAAAACACTTCACTATGCTAATAAACTGCAAAATTATTCATTGAGATGGCTTGTTCCTTCGTCATGTCAGAGTCTCAAAGGATTTGTCACCAGAGCTTCCACACAGATTTTCAGTATTTTTTGCATATGTAAAGAAGTCTTAAGGGAAAACAGCACAGAAGCTCAGGGCCTACAAAAGGCTGTGTCAGATGGGTAAGAACTGTGAACTTCATACACTTACAGCATGCAGGTATAGAATAATTTATCTAAGTGTGTCCTGAACTCAAAAACTCGTTCTCAGAAAAATATTTTCAAGAGTTTTGTGTTTAAACTGAAGAGTTATTTTACCAGGGGTGTGCAAGAGCCTCCTACTCCCTGGATGTTGAGAGCTGTACAGAGCTGGAGGCTGTAGAGCTCATTCTGCCATCACTCAGTGGCTGCCCAGAGAGCTTTGCCTGCTCTCATGGCTGGTGTTGTGGAAAATCTGTGTCAGCTGAAACACCAGGTCAAGGTAAAGAACAATGTTTAAGCTTGTTTCTTTGTTCTCTTTTCACTAAATTAAAGAATGTCACACAAATCTCTTTACATTCATTCTAAAGATAATGAGTTTAATAAAGATTGCGTGATTCTCATGCTGCAGAGCTCACAGGTCCAAGGCACTTTCACAGGCAGCTCTTGCTCTGAACAAGATGCTCTGAACTGTCGGATCTCAAGATTTCAGTCCTGAGATGCCGGGCCATCGAGACCACCCTTGGGGGGGCTCGGGACTCCTGGAATGTTGCCAGAAGTGTCTGGTGGCTGCACTTTGACCCTACACAGGATGAGGATAGGAGGACTTCACCAGGGTGAATGGTGAAGGGATTAGTTAATTAGAGAGTGAGACACAAGGTTTAGGATTTATGTACAGGGGGGTTTAGAGGAGTAAGATGGAGGAATTGGGGCGTGTCCTGTCCTCCTTCTTCTTCCTCTTCTCCTCCATCTTCCTTGGCCACGGTGGCACCTTTGGATTGGTTATTACTGAGAGTACACCGAGTTATAAGAATAGATGGTATTGGGGAGAAATGATAAATATTGTACACGTAACAAAGGGTATAAAGATACGTGGCTGCCCGGGAGGGCAGACAGTGTGCCCATGGCTGACTGCTGAGCAGAGCTCTGTCGGGCTGAAAGAACATCTTTTAGATAAACAATTAATAAACATAAAAACCGAAAGAAGAACTGAAGCCTCTTCTCGTCCTTCGATACGCGGGCTGCCCCAAGGCCACCTCGGGCCTTTCCAGGCCCCTCAAACAGCCGAGATAAACCGGACACTGAACCAGCGTGGCTGCAGCTGCAGAGCATCCTCAGCAGGCAGCTCCCACACTTAGGGTGGGCTCACCTCTGCCCGTTGCAGGCCTTTTAAGAGATGGTCCACGGTATCCTTTCCCCTCTCCACCTCTTCACTTCAGGACTACCCAGGGAGCAGGACTTTAAAGGAATTCCTCTGGGTCTGTGAGTCTGTAGGATGTGTTAGGGCAGGGCAGTAACAGAGCAGAGCTCCCCACAGGACCTTGCCCAGTGCTCCTGCAGCCCACACTGTGCCCTCTGCTGCTCCACCATCACTGAGCCTCCCAAACTGCACTGACAGTGAGTTCCTGCCACGGCTATGGAGGCATTTGCTGAAATTCAATATAGCAACCCTTGGTCAGTTTATTGGGATGTGAAGTTCCTGGAAGTGAGGTACCTATCACTGTTGTTTTGTAGGGGAATACAGTATGGGTAAATAAAGGTAATATAGAATATAATCTTATCCCCTAAAGAGTTGCAGCTGAACCAATTACTAAGGCTTAGGAGCAGGCCTGATGTGAACAGGCCACAGCTGTAGCCAATAAGGAGAGTGTTATAAAAGAGTGGATTGGTTTGTTGAGGGAACTGGAGTCAGTGGCTGCTGTGAGGGCAAGGAAGAGTCAGTGCCTGGAGGAGCTGCCTATGAGAAACATCAAGGAGGTATGAAACTCTGGCAATATGGAACCCTTGCAATGTAATGACAATAGAACTCTTGCACTATAATAATAACATTGTTTTCCTGGCAAAATGTTTTTATTAAGGAAAGCCATTTAGTTCCTACTTAATTATTATTCCTGGGAGTACTACCAAAGTTAGACATTAAAATTATAAATGCCAGGCATTTTGTCTATCTTGCTCACCTATTTATGACTTCTACACACAAACCATCCTAATTATTACAATGCCAGGTCTTCAAAGGGGCTGGTTTGATTTAGTTTACAAAGAAGTGAAAATTCTGTGTGGTTCTGAGTCTTTTGTGGGGGATTGTCAAAGGCCACATTCTGTGCAGGTGACTCAAGATCAGTCCTTACAGACAAGGCATGTCAGAGTCTAAGGAAAACAGAAATAAATAGATAAGACACTTCTACAAAATGTTTGATACAGCCTGCCTTGGTAATGGATTTATGCTTGTGTCCTGACTGGTAGCACTGCCAGAGGCTCTGTTTTCACAGTCCTGTGCCACAGCCTTAGGGAATAAGAGCATCACTGACCATTCCAAGAGGAAGTGATCTGAAAACCTTATTTCTCTGTAAGCAAAAATTGAGATCCCTCCCAGCACACACTGTGAGGAGAATGCCTTGGCCTGTAAGCACTAAGTTGTCTGGAAGAGTAGTGGTGGACAGATGGCTCAGATGAAATTTCAAAGAACCTGAGGCAAGAAATCATGATACACTTAAAGATACACACTGGGAGGGCGGCTCTGAGCTGTGGCTCTTCTCTAAACCTCTCACAGATGCTGAAATTACAAAGCAGGCTTGAGATCTTGGACCCCTGCCGTGGTGTCCAAGTTCAGTTATCAGTACCAAAGGGTTCAAAACTTTCCTATTCCTTAATTGTGGGAAGCAGAAAGGCAGAGACTCCTTCAGAGCATCTCCAAACATTCTGAATTGAGTCTTTTCCATGCAGGTTTCATTTAGGGTCAGTTTTATCTGCTGAGTTCTGTCATTTCACTAGTTTTTGGGGGAGAACCCACATTTTTTCAGCTGTATATCAAGAAGTGTTTTCAAAATTGACTTTTGGCCCAATGGCTTTACAAACCAGACAATTTGATGGCTTACTTCCCCATTTCTCCAGGGCAGGAAAAGGAAGTATCTGAAGATTAAACACTTAGCCTACAATGTGAGGTTCATGTAGGCAGTAGAGGGATTTCAATTCCACAGTTTCCTCCCTATGACTAATGTGTTTAAATGAACCACAAACAGGACAATATTTTAAGCTGGCAGATTTGGAAATAAAAAAACAAACCTAGAAGTGAAAAAAAGAGACTTTGCTGTTGCTGAGATGAATGTCCTTGGAGTAAGGAGTAAAAATAATGTTATTGGCAACTGTTAGGTACAGAAGTATCAATGAGCAAAAAAAAGCAGGAGGTAGAGTGGGATGGGGAGTGAATAACACCTGCTGCTAAGATAATCTATTGAAATAACTGAAATATGAGGAACCTAGAAAGGAGTTTTAAGGCAAAGACATCACATAAAAATAGCTGAAATGCCCACTCTTGAGTCAGAAGATGATGGAGGGGAAGCAGGGACAAGAAAGCACATTCCTGGCTCTGTAGCACCAGTGTGGAGCATGATGAGGGACTTGGAGGATCCATAATTGAGGAGTGATGAAAAAAGTGGAAAGCCCAAGGGCAAAAGGAAGGGATTTCACTGGGGTGTACCTATGGGCAAAGACATATTTAGAAACATGAAGGATTGCCTGCATTGAAGACTGGAGACAGAGGCCAGGCTTTTCTCTATTCTGTGGGTGCAGTACCTTGGAGGATGGACAGTCATGCCTTTTTCTTTTTCTTCTTTCCAAATATTGATTAGCTCAAATGTAGTGGCCAGCCCCAAGAGGGAGCACAGAAAGCTCCTCAACAGAACATCCTGTAATCTGGTGATTTGTGCATTCCTGTGGGTGGTGGATGCTGAAAGCCTTTCAGGGAGAAAGGTTTCTTACACTTTATAGATAAAAGGATAGGAGCAGCAGCAACATCCATTGCTCTGGCTGCCTTTTGAAGGAAGGAACAGCCTGCTCAGTGCTAGAACAAAGGAACATGGATATCAGTCACAAGGAAGTGAATCCCAGAAGCTGGCACCTAAACTCCAGAGGGGCAGAATCAATCACTTCCCTGGGCACAGGTTTTGGGCTACTTGGTTATTCAGAGGGCTGGCAAACAAGGGACAGGTTAAGACCAGGCACTTTCTGGAGTGCTGAGTGAACACCTGGTCCTAGAAATGCTGTGTGACACCAACAGTCTGCCAGCTCCTGCTACTTCTGTCAGGCTGAGTAATCCTCATGCTAGCAGCTGATGAAAAGAAGGGTCAGAAGTTCATTTGGCCCAAGCTGGACTTCCAGATAAGCAAAGATAAAGTGCCAGCTCAGCAGGTCCCCTCCCTGCATGGCAAGGATGGACACACCAGGAACATGAGCGGGAAATGGAGGTGGTGCTGGGGAGGGCTGGGATAGACACACTTTTGGCCAACCTCAAGGGTAAGGTGCACTTATTACACAAGAGCCAACACATTCCTGATCATGTCTATCTGGCACTGAGCCTCTCAAAGGATACATGCTCATGCTTATCTTTGAGTAAGTCACAGATGTGTGGGTTTGCTATTTTCAATCTCCCAAGTGAACTGACAGCAATAATTCTGAAGAGAGTGTTCAGTCAGAGAAAATCAACCTGTAGATGCCTCACAGAGATGACCTCTACTAAATGCACCAGAAGGAGTATTTGGGGCTATGAACCTTTATGCCCATTTTGGGATTTGAGCTTGCAGAGGCATGTCTTCCTCAAAATTGAAGCAGAGGGGAAAATCAACTCTGAAGTCAACACTGTGTGCCTTAAACATATTAGGATACATGAAAATAACATTTTTCATTAATTAAAAAATTCAGGTGTTGCCCAACATTGAAAGTAATTTCTCATGGAAGACTGATGAATACAAACTTTGGTCAGTCTTAAGGAGCTGTCTGCAAATCAACCTGAGAATAGCGTTTTCTGTCTTGTGACTTACTGATCTTGTATGTTGTTTCCTGATTTGTATCCTAATTGCTGTGTTTGAACAACCATAGAGTTATGTATATGTTATATACATACGCTACATACAAAAGGCATGACCCTGGGTAAGGAAATGTGTCAAAACCTCAACAGCTGAGCAGCAACTCACCTACAAGGATACAGATAAAAATTGTATCAAGTTTCAATTCACACAGCTGAAGGTGCTTCCCTAAGAATTATGGAGAGGAGCCCCATCTCCAGTCCTCAGCCAGCACCAATAAAGATTGCTCAGCAACGTTGATGCAGAGGTTCCTGTAGCATGTTATCCATAAGGAATTGATGCAGAGGTTCCTGTAACAGTTATCCATAAGGAAGTGGCAATGAACACTGGCAAGCTGGAAGATGTGTGGGGAGAGAGCTAAACAACAAAGTCTTGAGAGTTTGAACACTACTATTTTTTGCTTGATCAAAAGATGAAGATCCTTTAAAGATCAAGGGCAGGTCAGAATTTAACTATTTTGTTTCAGTATGAAGAAAAATCCGTCTGCACTAGTTGAGACAGACTTCATCAGAAAATCCCAGTTTTCTCCATACCAGTAGAACTCCAGTGATCAAAAAACACCATTATGGGCTCTTTCTCTGAGGCAAGTAAGAACCTGGCACTGTCATCCAGGCAGGCTGCAGAGCTGGCGCAGGTGGGACTCTGGCTGGGAATGAGCCAGCAGAAAAGCTGAGTGCTTCACCTCTGCATTGGTGTACACCCACAGAATAACTGAGGCTGGGAAGGATCTGAGCTGGTTCCTTCTACTCCTGTCCCCAGGGGCCAGCTGCACAGAGAGGAGTGGCAGGGAGCTTTGTTTGCTCTTACACAGTACAGAGTCTGCCCAGAACCTGTAACACACATTGCACTGGAAGCCCCTCATTTTGCACTGGGATGGAAACTCGGGGTCTGGTTTGTCAATGGCACCTTTTCTGTTGCTGTGTGTGCATTCTCTGAAGGATGAAGGGTTGGAAAGGATCCCAATGTGCTACTCGGCCTCTGCCCCTGGACTGAAGAAAGATCAAAGAAGTATAATTATATTGTGATGTGTATTTGTAAATCCTGCTCTAGAAATGCATAGTAATAAATACCTGAAAGCTCTATTCAACTCCATCCAAATGTTCAATTATAGCTAGCACTCTTTTTAAACACTTGCTTAACATCTCCCCTAGTTACACCCTACTGAAATTTAAGCCCCTCTCTTCTCATTCTATCCCCAGGAGACCTATGGAGCAGTTCAGTGCCACCTTTATGACAGCCTGTCTCATACTGGATGAATCCTTTTAGATTTCTTCTCAGTCTTCTCAAGGTTAATTGACTTAAATTCTTGCAGCCTTTCCTCACAGGTGATATTGTCTATAGCTCTGATCACTCCTGTTGGTCTCCTATGGATTTCTGTTGTTCCATCTATTTTCTGAAATGCACTTCTGAAAATTGGGCAAGGCATTCAACTGAGACCTTGCTGGTGCTGAAGTGAGTGGAGGGATTGGTTATTCCACTCCTGATCCTTCTAGAAACACCTTCAGGTCCCCAGTCCTTTCCTGAAATTGATACCTAACTAGCTGTTCCCTACAGTTTAGGAAATATGTTGCCTACATTTGGGTAGCTAACTGGTTTTGCTTTTGTGTGATGCTTTGCATTTATCCTCACTTCTTTATATTCATCTTATACTAATATTCCATTGTGTTAAAATCCTATTGAATTATAAACCTGTTGGCCAGAAGGATTTAAAGCAAGATTTCAACTGTACAAAAGCAATATAAACAGGATTCAAGAGCTTCCCAAAGAAATATATGATTCTTTACAGAAAAATATTTGGTTTGTTGTGCATTGATAAATGTCTACCCAGACTGGAGGTGTGGGATGAATTAAAGAGGTTTTTATTAACCTGATTTCCAGGGAATGAAAGGTGTTAAAGGATATGAATAATTGCCAGGAGAAGGTTAAATTTTAGGTCAGGTATGAGAAGTGAAAGGACTAAAAACAAATAATCTCCGGAAGAAAAATCAAATGTATCACAAGCCACAGTATCAGAAGCAGCCAGAGATTTTGACTACAGCCCAACATTTGCAATGCTTTTTTATCCTCATCTGAGACCCACAGAGGCCTCAAGGGAAGATGTTGACTTCTCCCAGCTCATATGTTACAAAGGCTCATTATATTTAAAGGAAAGCCTCCCTGGGTAGCTTATTTAATTTACCATCACAGTTCAAGTGAATGGATGGGAAGATAAACAGAGATGGGGATTGCTGGCTGGAGAGTAGGGTGGCTCAGCTTTCAAACTGCTGCAGAATTTGTTCATTGTGAAGAAATGAAGTTCTTATAGGTGTCTTTCACATGCAGTTTGGAGTCAATCATCAGCCTGAATAGGCTCTGGGACATAGCTTAGAGTTAAAAAGAGGGAAAAAAATATCTGGCAGAAGTCCTGAGGACACTTGTCTTCTTCACCTAACCAGATACCAATAAAACATTTAGGATAAATCAGCAATTAACCAATTTCTGGACTCAGCTGGATGTGGACTAATGGATCAGTGCAGACAGGCCAAGTAACCCAGGGAGATATTTAATTTTGTCTCAGTCAATTCTGTAGAGAAAGGCAGGAGCCACTCATGGGGAGGATGGAGGTTGATTCTCAGGAGCCTGTAACTACAGTACTCTGCTTAACACACAAATTGGAAAATGGGATTGTAATCTGATGCATGGCACTTTTGAATAATTAGATGTGAGAAATTCAGCGTGCACAGCAGATCAAGCTGCCAAAAATGTAGGGGGAGGGGAAACCAGAGAGGATTTCTACAGTCAATTTCTGATAGCCTGGAAAAATTGATCATGAAATGAATAACAGTAAAAATATAGTTAGCCAGAGAACAGTCTCTAAAATGCTATAAATGCATAAATGTCATACCAAATGGCAGAGGAATCAACTGAGGCCACAAAGATTAGAGATAAAAATATAAGCAATTTTTTTAACTCGTGGACAACTAGTAGTGAGATTTGTACTGGAAATAACAACAGCATTGATGAGGAGTGGGAGGAAAGGTTAGCAGTGGAAAATTGTCAGTGTAAGAAGCAAAAGCTGAGGAAGAAAGGAGCTAAAAATTGTCCAACTACTTAACCTTGAATGGAGAAGGTGACATGGAAAAATGCACAGAAAAGGTACAAATATTGACTAGAAGTTGGACCTCCACAATTCAAAACATAAGTAGACAGCATAAAAAATTGTCTTGACTTAAAGCAGATAATAACAACTTGCTTGATAACAAAAAGGGACTTGCAGAAACAGGTGGTAGAAGTGCCCTTCAAATACATCTCAAGGGAACCAGCTGACCAGTGAGAACAGCCTGGCTGCTGTCTCCAGAAGGGATGAGTTGATTATTAGGCTGGGGATGTTTCCCAGCAAGGCAAAGAAAAGGCACGATTGAAACTTATTTTAAACACAGAGAACTCTCTACTACAACCATTGCAGAATGGCAGAAGAAACGATTCCTTTCCACTCCCTGAATGTTTCTGACAACGTGCTAATACCAAAAGGAAGTATGCCAGCCAAAAGGGAGCCTGTGAGCCAGGGAATATAGTAAATGCTGGCACAGAATGAGGCAACACAGGTGGGAAGGCAAGTTCCAAAACACTTCTGGGGCTTCTGCTGGAATGGCACTATATCCTTAATGTGGTGCAGCAGAATGTTTAAAAGGAATTTCTGGTTTGTCTTCCACCCAGGCGATTGCTGTTGTCCAGCTGAGGAACGACACAGCACCATAACTCAGTAGGGATGGGACCTCAGGAGGTCTCCAGTCCAACCTCGTGCTCAATGTAGGGTGAGCTATGAGGCCAAAAAGAGGCTACTCAGGGATTTGTCCAGTCTGGTCTTCTAGTGGTGAAACAAGAAAAGATGTTTCAACCTTGAACCTTGTTCAACAACCTTGAACCAACCTTATTTGGCCTCCTTTTTAAATCAGATTAAACATGAAGCGAGAGGAATAGGTTTTGCTGGCCCCCAAAAAATGAAATTATTTTTAAGGGCTTTTTCTTAATAATTAACATGAATAAAACTATGTGCTGAGTGATCTAGCAGACTCAATGTCTTAATCTACTCTTACTTTGCAAAAACTCACACTTTTTTCCCCTCCTCGTGTTTAAGATGTCTTGCTCACATAAAATCTGAGGTCAGTGTTTGAGCTATGGTTTTTATCAAGCTGGACCAGCACTGAAGATCAGTCCTGCTGTCCCACAGTTGTATGTGGACATGACAAGATTTGCAAGCAGGGAAGTGTTGGTCATGGCATCCCATGCAAACACCAGTAAATAGCTGAGCTGTTTCATTTCCCACAGACACTGAGCTGAAGTATTTTCAAATAGTGCTTGTTCCCCACTACTTCACATGGCAAATAAAGAGATTTACAGATAAACTGAAGGAAGATTCAGGCCATCAAAGACAGACCTGAAATAAAGCCCAGACACAAATCAGTTTTAAAGAGTGTTATTACCGTGTTCAGAGAATCAATTAATGAAATTCCTGCTCACAAAGGATAACTGGAACTAAGTACAACCAGCTATTTCCCCCTGCTCATTTATTTTGTGATTTCCCATGCTCATTGATCAGTACTTTTGCAGGGTTCTGCAATTCAAACAGAAGGTTTTGTTTCTTGCTCTCCCAGTGCCTCTTTGTAGGTTGTGAGGAAAACAGAATCATTTTAGAGACCAAATTGAGAGCTTTAAGGATGTAAAAGGTCTCTTATAATTGTTCTGCTCAAGCCTAACCATGTTTTAAAGTCCCTTTCATGCAGAACCAAAATAACCTGACAAGGTGGTTATTTATTATAATAAGGGTCTTGAGTCCTGTGGTGTAAAATTATTGTGCCACCCAAAGGAATTCAAGGCAGTCATCAAATACTGAATATTTTCACCTATATTTATTTGGGAGGAAATCTGTGGTCAGGACTGGCCTTGCTTCCTATAATGGCTCTTTAGATTCAGGCCTCAACTAAGGTTTGGATAAACTGTACTGCAGAGATTATTATGATTGTACATAGATCAGCACAGAAGTGAGCTAAAACTGATGCCTTGTCCAGAGGACCTCATTGGGAAATGAATTGCAAATACTACTCTTTCTTAAGTGGAGAAAGCTTCTTGGTTTCTTTACTGGAGAATTTGGAGCACTGATATCTCAAGTTCATGGTATGTATCCTGCAAGCTGGGGGGACACAGACTTCACCAAGTCTCAAGACCTGGTAAACAACAATCCTCCAAAATTATGCCAGTTTGCCTTTTGCCCTCACAGCAGGGCACACAGAATGAGCCCTTGGACACTTGTGATAAATTGGTGCTTTACTACTTGGTCTTCTTCCTTCTATTAGCTGATTCTTTGAGAATTTAAAACCCTGAAGAAACTGTGATACAAGGAGAATAAAATATTAACTTTGCCTCTTGTATGACAACCTACACAAAGTGCACGTGTCTGGGGAACTGTGACTGACAGTCATTTGTGAAGGGCTGTGTTTGAAAATTTGTATGGTGACCTCTGCAGTTCTGTAGCTGCAGATTTGAACAGATGTCAATTCATACAAGTGGATTGAGGATCTTTTTGTTCTTAAGTGTGTTTTTGGGTTTTGTTAGGTTGAAGGGGTTTGAAAAAAATGCACCATTCATCTAATTGTAAAGTATCCATTCTAAGAAAAATGCACAAGGTGAAAATCAGCTGGGAAATTTACCAAAAATTATTTGCTCCATATGGTAGGAAGGTTAGCAATATAGTGTTACAGAAACAGGGCTTAGTTAGTAGAGGCCTCCCAAAACCAGCAGATCTTCAAGAGGAGTGAAAGAGATGAGAAGATGAGACAGAACATTTCACACTTATTCAATGCCACTGCAAACACAGAGGGCTTGAAAATAGCAAAAAACAGAAGGAAACTTGTGCAACCTCCTCTCTGCTGGAGAGGTGGGATCAGGGCCCCTGCTCCCAGCACCTGGCACGGTGTCACAGCCATGCAGGCTGGATCCCCCTGCCAAAATCTGGCCCCAGTTAATGTGCAGCAGGTTCTGACTTTGCTTACATGATCAATGCCAGTTTTATAAGAATCAATTTTTAGAAACTATTGACTCACATCAGCTGACAGGTTATGTATGATTAATAAGCAACATAAGAAAACAATGTTTAATAGTTTAATGGCTCTAAGTGCAAAGTAAAATTAATTAATTATACAAATTAAAAATGCTGCAAAGTCTTTACAATCATACAGTTCTAGAATTTAAATTGTATTACTGTGATAATTTGAAGTCTAATGCTGAAACATACTGAACAACTCTTAAAAGTTTTGTGCTTGACTTTAACTTCTGAATAATTAGTAGACTTCAAGGACAATTTTATATACCACAAGCACAGAGACAGAATTTGTAAAACAGTAATGTTATGAAACAAATCCCATTTGAAGAACAAACTCTACAGAAAACCAAATTATTAATAAAAAATCAATAAACATTGAAGTAAAAGCCTGAATCCTAAAAAGGAATAAGGCTGAATCCTAAAATTTATCTAAACAATATTTGTCATTATATCAGTAATAAAAATAATAAATTAGCAAAACTGTCATACTTTGTCTAAAGTATGCTAAGGCTATAGTGCAAACTCAGTTTGAAATTAATTGAATGGACAACAATCTCCTTATTTTTAATACCTTTAAGCTTCTGTTTTGTTTATCTGTTTTGCTCCAAAATTCTAGACAAAATTAAGTTCAATAACTCTTTTTCTAAGTCTGAGGAATGGGACAGTTAATATGTGATGAACACCAAGCAGTACATTCTACTCACAAAATACAAAATAAGCTGAACACAACAGTCAAGCATCTGACACAGTCCAAATACTGCCAGTTTATAAGTATTTCTACACAAGCACTTCACAAAATATTTAACATTAAAGTCTAAACATCTGTGTAACTCAAATATATTTGTGATGCTCCCAAAGGGTTAATACTGTCTTGTTTCATTTCTTACATGTAGTAATTTAGCAGTGAACAAAAGCAGCTCCCTGCTGGATACCTTGGCTAAAGGAAACACAATGAACTGGTAAAAACCAGTTTTATCTCACTGCTGTTGCCTAGGGCTACAGACAAAATGAAGTAAAAAAATTCACATGCAGAGTATTAGGTGCTTATGAAAGATCCAGCAGCGCTGTTGCCTAGTGATTCAGCCAGGAATCAGCACAGGCCAATGAGGTGTTTGGGTACTGAATAACATCCCCAATGACTGCTTTACATCTCCTGCAATTCTGTCATACACCCCCATGATTTCCCAGTGGTGAGAATCACTTTCAAGGGAACCTGTCAGGGAAAAAAATAAAAATTTAAACAAATAAACACATCACATATAGCACGATTACTCTTTTTGCTTTTCCCTTTGGATGTAATACTGCTCCAGATTCCATGTCTATCCAGTGTGAAATGCTCTTCATTTGTATTAATACTCAATTATTGCTACAATTCTGATAAAAGTACCTTAACAATTTAAACTAACCTTTAGTTTTCAAATTGCAAATACATGCTACTGAATTGCAATGAATACACTAAAGCAAAATTCATCTCATGCTTTTAAAAGAGCTACAAATGATGATTTTGATGTTTATCATCAGCAACTTTGTCAGCAATGCATAAAGATACTAGGGTTTTTTACCCCCCACTTTTCAAGTTCTGGGGTATTTTTATTGTTGCTTTGGTTTAATTTCAGTTTGTTTTGCAGTGCCTGGTGCTGTTGTACACAGTAGATTTGTTGACATGAAAGCTGCCTCATTAGCATGGACTATATTTTGGGAAAAAAAAGCTACTTCAAAGATAAAACATCCTTTACCTCAAAGAAGAAAAAGAGATCTCTCCCCATTAAGACTATATGTGTGCTCTACTTTAGTGACATTTTGTCTCTGTATTAAGAAATAATATTCATATATAAGGGAGCACATAATACATATTTAGTTGAAGTAAGTCTGCTGAAGGGGAACAGGAGCATTTCACAAAAATCTTTTCATCTTCAACATCTCTAATCCTGAAAGACATTTTCCTACTGTACAGAAGGGTAAACAACATGAACAAAAAACCAGACTTTTTTTAACGATCACTCTCAATTTCTTCTCTGAGATCAAACTTTATGTTTTCTATCTGGCCTCTGTCATTGATCTCTTTTTGAGGCTTCAGAGGAAGCTGAAGCATCTCCAAGATGGATGTAGTCTAACATGCACGAGCAGAAGTATGTCAGGACTGCCACAGTAATTTGCTTAGGAAAAGGAGACTAAACAAGGGTTATGAAATGTGTATCTCCAAAAGTCCTAATCTTTGAAAGCCCCAGATAACTATTTATTGTCTAAGAATGTGTTTCTTTTCACCTATTAAAGCATAGTTGGTGTTTAAAGGAGAATTACCGTTCTCATGGGAATGACATCTTGAATCCATCTGTTTAATGCATTGAGAAGGATTTGCCAGTGTGTGACAGTAAAACACCTCAGACAGAGGTGAATAACAAGGTATGTCCCCTTTGTCCACAGGACATTGAAACCTTCTGCCACTTAATGGTTAGTCTGAAAAATGTTACACTAAAATGATGCTCTATCCCTGCAACCAGGAACACTCTCAGTAACCATGTAAACATTTGTCTTTCCTAGAAACCTATTACAGTGCTTATATTTATTTCATGACCATGACTTCCTCAGAGAAAGTATGAAAATTTTACCTCTGAAAAAGGCACCAAAAAGTCTCCTTAAACTTTTCCTATCCAGAAAGGACTATGATTGCTATTCACTTTATATGCCACCAGTAATACCATACTTGACTATTTTTAAAAACCTTATAGAAGCATGAATGCCAGGTATCTAATACAGTAATTAAAAATATTTAAATGTAATATATCTTGAAAAACACTCTAGCTTCTTTTTTTTCCCCAAGGAATTTGTAACAAAAGAAGAAAGGCAAACACAGGTGTACAATGTAAGCAACCTACAGAAATGCATTTTGCAAAGCTTGGGAGTATCAGTGTAAGACATTTATAATCCCAGTGTAGCCAAAAAGTCTCATTGGACTTTTAACATTTAGTTAACAGGAATGTAAAATCTTACAAAGGTTAAGTGAACAGTGAGGGGGGAAATAAGCATGGGAACCAGAAAGAGTAATTTAGATCCTGGATACCCTTCATTATCCTTTCTCAATTTTTGTGGGAAGGATGGGCTCCCTAAGCACCCATAAAGGGTCTTGTAACTGCAAGCCTCACAGAGTGGCTGGAATTCTGCAATAGATACAGAAGATCTGCAGGAGGAAATACAAGAAAAATTATCAAGTAGTTTTCTTTTTCAGCTGTTTCCATGAGTGCAAATCTGTATGTTGCAACCATCTCTGAACTAATTAGAATAAAGCTGTTTCTGTCCCTGAATCTTGTTGGCTATTACTGCTGAGTGAGTGACCTGGCAACACCAAGTACTCCATTTGTCAGCACACTGGAAACCCTTGGGCCTTGGCTCACCGAAGTTTAGGGATTCCCAGGAGCTTTAGACTTTTACCAAGCGACAAAAGGTGAGTAGTAGGCTACAGTGACAGGTACCAGTTTTGTAGAGAGAAAAACATAATTATTTTATCATGTAATTACCATTTGGTCCAATACATAGAAAGCTGTGTAGTTACCTACTCACTTTCTAGAGATGCTGGTCTGGCAGATTATGTTCTCTACCTTTAGCAATGACCAGTGATTTTGTTTGCTTTGTGTGCTAGGCATCCACACAGAAATGTTAAATAGACACATTTTCTAAGTGAAAATTACTGGAGAAAGATCTTCTGCAATATTTTTTCAGCAGTAATGAATGCCTGGCACATCTAGAAAGGCAGGCACATATTAAAGGGACATATTTCTCACTCTACCACACCCAACAGAAGTTCCATGGCAATGAATGAAATAGATTTTTAAATTACCATGTACATTGCTACAACAATCTCACTTCCCAAAAGGGAGTATCTTTTCTTTCAGTTATTTTCCTTTGGAACTTTTATAGTAATTTGAAAAAGCAATTACTGCAAATATGAAAATGAAACAATTGAAGTAAAAAGCAAAATAGTTGTTTCTAGATTCCTAATATGATGATGATGATGATGATGATGATGATGATGATGATGTACAAAGCTAAGCATGCCTGAGAAAGAAATGGAAATTCAAAACTGTCCCTACCTTCAGTGGCACTTCCAAGGCTGTGGTTTGCTGCAGGGACTCCATTATTCTTTTTACCAGTGCTGTAAGGTAAATTTGAAAACCTACAGCTTTATTTTCCATGTTAGAATTGTTATATATATGTATATTAAAAATAGTTTTTTATATTCTGTCACATAATACCTGCATTTCTACATTAAAAATTATCATTTACAACTTTTTCAGATTATTTTAAAGTGTTATTCTATCTCTTGAGAACAGTTTAATTTCCTTTTTTAAATTGAATTTTTGGGTAAAATTTGCAGAATTATTTCATTTATCTAGGACGTATATAAAGAAGTATAGCACAACTACATTTCATATAAAGGTATGTAGAGCATGTGTGAGTGCTCAGTGTTCAACTTCACTTCTCATAACTATCTGAGTGATGACATTTTATATATTTTAATTTTCTAACTTTCTTGTGCAACCATAAAACTCACTTCAAAAAAGAAGCTAGGAAAAAAGTCCACAAGAATCTGAACTTTAAAAAATATTTTAATCTTCAAAGGAAAAATATCAGAGCCAAATTTTTTAAAAAATCATCTCTGTGGGGTAGTGGAGCTATCAGGACTCTAAACAATTAGCTTCAGTATAATTCATGTAACTTAACAACTCATCATGCCATAACACTATGCTCAGTATTACTGTGCAAATGCATCTATAATTATTCCAAAACAATCATCTGGGATCAGATTTACCATCACTGGTCCTGCTAATTAGTGTTTTGCTTGACAAAGATTGCTGCTTCAACACATGCTGTTCTAATAAAAATCAAGGAGAGGATCAACAGCTTCTAAAATGGGAGGTATTTTTGGCTAGTGAAAGTGAAGCAGGAATACCAGGTGGCCCCAGAACCTGCCCTGCTCTGACAGGATGGGGGAATAAATAATGGATGTGGTCTTGTGTCTCAGAGGCCTGAGAAGGAGCAGGGGCTGTGATTTGAGCTGCTGGAGCAAACCCACACGATTACTGTGCAGCTTCCTTTGAAGTTATCCCTCACTGCACATCACAGCTCTTTGGCAGCTGAGGTTAGAGGCAAAGGAGTGACAAGAACTCTAAGAAGCCGTGGATGTTGTTGCTCTGGCTGCTGCCAAAACCTTTCTAATGATGCCAGCAATGAAGAGCAGTCTGTAATGTTTCATGTCGTGTCACTGACACTGAGGCTGGCCTGATAATAATGATGAGGATAACCAGCTTCTGCTTGAACAGTGATCAGACCTTGCTGGCTCACTCAGATTTCTGTGCTAACGAGCTGTCATAAGCTTTTCATGAAGTCCAAACTATGCAGTAACTCAAAGTATCAGCAGATCAAGTGCCAGAGCTGAGGAAGCCAAGACATTTGTTGACACATCTACGTACAGCTACACCTGTACACTTGCTTCATGTCAGATTTGGGATAGTTCGTGGTCCACTGTGGGGCAGAACAACATGTTTTCAAAAGCAGAAACAAACACTGCAATCCACAGATTGTGAAAGGAGAAGTGCTGGCCTAAATAATTACTCATTTGTAATCCAGTCCAAGTCAACATGGCTATTAATAGAGGAGTGTTGGACTGCCTCTGTCTTGAGAAGCCCACTCTGAATTTCAACAAGCTGTCAGCTCCAGGAGGTCAGCAATGCAGCAGATGCTGGGGCATCCCAGCCAGGTGGGATGCCTTCAGAAGGCTCAGTGTGTTGCCAGTCAGTCCTGGATAAACATTTTTTTCCAAGCTATGACTACACAAAACTTTTGAGAGGATAACACCTGAATTCTGCACTTCTCACGCAGAATCACTCAGCTCTGTGTGTTCCACCAGACACTCAACTCTGAGCAGCTTATAATTTCTTGTGTTTTTAGATAAATAAACAGCAGCAGAGCCTTTGGGCAAGGAGATGAATAGGTCTTCTTGACAAAACGAGTTCCAACAGACAGTAAAAGATGGAGCATGAGTCAGCAGCATCTCTTCCTGGGCTGAAATTAGTGAGGGATATGACAAAGGCTGCTGCCTCCTGTGCACTGAGTTAGATCTGCTCCCCCCAGGTTCTCCAGACCTCTGAATTGGACTAGTTATGTCCCATTTAGCTGTTATCCCCAAAAGGGGATCCATGATGGCAGCAATAACTGCAACAGCTTTCTCTGTTGGTTCACACACTTATTGCTCTAAGGCATCTGGCACAACCAGAGTTCTGCTGCATTCTTAAATACTCTTAATTTTAAAATGCACAGATTAAAATGGCCACATCAGTGAACAAACCCAATGGTTCTTCATTCACTTTGACAACCATTAAAAACCTCTCCATGGGTTTGCTTCATTTTCTTCTTTCCTCTTTTTCTGTCAGTTCAGCTCCCTGTTCTCTTTCTCATGTCACACTGACTTTTCTCTACCCAGAGTTTAGTAAAGCCATTCATTGCAAGCAATCTGAAGTTGTTGTGTCTGCATTTCAGCCTTTTGAAATCACTCCCTTGCAAATATCAAGAAAAAGCAGCTGGATTGCCATTCCTGTTCAGTGGTCTGCTAAGACTGTAAACAGTGAAGAAGGAAGAATTTAAATACATTACAGTCTTTGCACAAAAATAAATAGGTATAGTGGCTGAATACATTTAGGCTGGAAATTTAAAGTTCTAGGTTTTGGAGAGACAAAATTCTGGAATAGTCCTTAGTGGGAGTAATTTTTCATATGAAGATGATAATTTATAAAAGAGACCATATGGCATGGGGGTATGTAATCACAGGAAAGGTTCCCTTTAGTCCTATGTACATAATATCTAATTCTTCCACGGTTTTCTCAAATCTCCTTGAAAATCTCCCTTTTTCTCAAGGCTCACAATAAATAATCAAACATGTACAACTATATCTTTATCTTGTATACATTTTAGAGTATAGTCACTAAAAAACAGAACCACAGTGTCTAAATAAATCTGTCTCTACCACTCTTAATTTTTGTTTCTTTTCTAAGATTTAGACTGCAGACTTTGGGGATAATGATTATTTCTGTTCAGTCAAGAATCTAGTATATCTAGGGCACATAAATTATTAAAGTGTTCCTTTACAGCCAGCCACGTACTGCAAAGGCATCTGTAAAATGCTGTTCTCCCAATCTTTGCAAGTTATCTCTCAAAACCCATAGTCAGCAATTAGGAAAGCTGTTGATTATACTCATCTTAAAATGCTTTGTAAGCTAAGTATATATGCTAAAATATTGTGCATAAAAAAATGGTGACAGCAAAGTTAAAAGATTATAGAGGAACTGAAATTTTAACACATGTTTTACCATACATTAGATTTTCTCGATACTGACCAGAATAAATATGCTTATTGAAAGTGCTGTGAATAGGAACAAAGATAAGACACGCATGCTTGCTGTGGAACAAAAGCTTATTTGTCCCTATCAAACTGAAGACATTTTTCAAGTGCACTCACCTATGAAATTATGACTCTAGAAACATGTCAAAGCTGGCCAGACATATGATCTATGGAACAGGAATTTTTGCAAATTGAAAGCTATCTAGAGGCATCTTTAGTTTACGCACCAGTGTTTTCCAAGCCAGAAAACGGCACCTCAGAGGACAGAAAATGTCACTAACTTGTGATGACCAGCTCATTCTTTTGTTCTTCTGTTCCTGCAGTTCCCTTTTGAACATGTGCTCATTTTAATGCAGTTGTCTCAGTATCAAGTAAGCATAAAATTGCAGCAGAATAAAGTGAAATTTCATGTAATCTGTATGTGAGCCAAAAATGTGCACTGGCAGATGTTAAAAAAAGTCTAAGATACCATTCTTTGGGTAGCAAGTGATCTTAATATCAACATAAATAGGTTTAATTTATATTGATTGTTGGTTTGGTTTTTCTTTTTGGTTGTGTTTTGTTATTTGGGGTAATTTTTGTTTTTGTTTTTTGGGTTTTTTTTTTTGACTGGTCATTTCACTGTTCTTAAATTTAAGGTAAGGACTTCAGCTGAAATATATTATACCTAGTAAAGTATTAGAAAAATTGTTTCAAGCTCTACATTGTGCATGTATCAAAAATACAAACAGATGCAGAAATTCTTTATTTCTATCAATACTGTATAATTATAAATGAATTCTAAAAAAAACACCCTTTAAAATTACTCTAATGCACTGTGATATTGAACACAAATCACTGGAATACATGTATTTCCATAAAAAGATGTTATTTCAAGTACCAAGTGTCTTTCATTTAATTATCACTAATGGATGCAATCAAGCAGAGAGAAAGGCATAGAAGAGTCCACAGTAATTGCCACTGGCAAAGTTCACCTTTCAAACGCACCAGCTATTTATGGAACACACATTAGAAGCCAGATTCTACAGTTGTACCTGCAGGTATCCCTTGACCGTAAAAAAAAAAAATTTAAAAATTGACTTTTCTTCCCCACAAAGCGTGTTCCCCCTTTTAGCTGTAATGCATTCAGCATAATCCAAAGCCAAAGAGGCAGTTCAAACACAGCATGGAGCATCAGTGTCAGAAACAGTCTCACAAAATGAAAAATTGAGTTCTGCCATTCCTAAATACTCTTCCAGAGTCTGAATTGGGGACAGACTGATTACCTGATTACACAGACTTCAGGACTCAGAGGCACTGAGCCTTCTCAGATCCAAGAATCCAGTTTTTGGCATTCCCATAGTATCATCTGCCTTTCTGCTTCCTGGGCTGCTGGAGAGCTCAAGATGTGAGGAAGCCAGACAGGCAAGCTGGCCAGAAACCAGGCAGATTATTGATGGTAAAGCTGAGAGTCTTCTGCCCAAGCAAAACAAATTTCTGCCAAATGTTTTGATTTGAACTTCCCAAGCACCCTCTAATAGGAAATTAGGATTTTAAAAAGCTCTTTTGCTGTCATGTTCTTGCCCTAAACAGAGAATTGAAGGAAACAATATTCCATATCATTGATGAAAATTGCAACATTCAGAGTACTATGTGCTTCATTGTATTTCAAAGTATGTCAAAGCTTGGGCAGTCAAAACCTTATTATAAATAAATGATGTTCTGCCTTGTCCATTCAGAGTGAGCCATATGTGCACTATAAAATTGTGGGCAATGGATTCCTTTTGAAGAAGGTATTCTTCCAAAGTACAGATGAGACCTTGAGATGACCCACCTCATGCAGTACTTTGTGCAGAAGTAGATCAGAAAAAAAAGAACACTTCTTTGCTTGTTTGCTTGTCCTCTTGTTTATTAGATTCAAAAGATTCCAAATCATTTGTGCATTATTAGATGCACTATAAATGGGATTTCTGTATATTGTAAAGTCCTGGAAATTCTTATTGGAGCATATGAAGTCCTATGCAAGACTAAAGAAAGTGCCAATACTACAATTCCTTGGGGCAATTTTCAGCTGCCATTCAAGAGTCTAAGAAGCAAAAGAACATTTTAATGTTGTGAAGCAATTCAAAAGAGACTCTTCCATCAGGGAAATGCTGCTGAGAAGGCTTATCTCCTGCACTATGATCTTATGAAATAATACTATTTACCTTTATGTTCTTAATTTATAAATCTTAAAAATATTTTAAGTTTCATGTTCATTCTACAAGCAAGAAAAAGGAGACATATATTTGTTGATGCTTTCCTGAGAAAGTAGATCAGAAGCATGACTGGAATCAGAATGCAAACATGCTGAATAGTAGGCCAGTACTTCTTGGATCACATTAAATGCAGGAGAATAACACAGCACTGAAGTGTAATCCATTTAAACCCTCCAGCACTGCTCTTTAGCTTCAAGTCCACGTCCTTCCCTTTACTGAGCTTTGTGACTGTACAACTGAGATTTCTCTCTGGATCATTAAACTGCAGGCTGGAAACTGCAAGTCAGCAGATTCTGTAATTTAAAGTTTCTGAATGGACAAAAGCTCATTGGATATGTAAAGACAAAGCTGACAGCTAAAGAATATTGGCAAATAAAAACAAAAAGAGTAAAGATTTTTAAAAAAGGGTGAGAGAACTTTAGGTAAAGAGATAAAAACTCTATTTGGACTTTCAAAGCACTTAAGTGAATTAAGAGCACACATCCTACTGACTCCTTTTTGGTTTAACTGTCAGATATCTAATCTGTTACATTACTTAGTAGCTCCTGAAATAATTGGAAAATATGAGGAGAAAGAGTGTTCCTATTTAGTTTCATCTGAAAGGAATCTAGGTCAACTGTTCTCAGGCTGCTCTGTGATGTGAACTGAAACCATTCCCACCAAGGACTGGGACAATAGGGAGATGTGCTTCAGCACTGCTGCTGGCTGCAAGTGAGATGCCACTGCAGATCCACACTTTCTCTGCTATTCAGATCAAACAAAATTCTCATTAATGACTGAAGAATTGCCAGCTTTGGACCCTTTTAAGACATCTTGGATTAGTTCTTCTACAGTAGCAGAACTACTTGCAAACCACAGTCAGAGAGGTTGAAAGGAGCCTTTGGAGGTTACCTGGTCCAGCCTTGCTGCTCAGAGGGACCACCTCGAGCTGATTACCCAGGACCTTGTCCAGATAGCTTTTTTACATCTGCAAGGATGGACACTCCACAACCTCTCAGGGCAACTTGTGCCAGTGCTCAGTCACCCTGAGAGTAAAACAGTGTTCCCTCATCTACAGAGGGAACCTTTTGTGTTTCAGTTTGTGCCCGTTGCCTCTGGTGCTGTCACTGGGCACCACCACTTCCTCTATTCCCAATCCCTTAGGATCTATACATTAGCAGGATCCCCTGAGCCTTCTCCTCTCCAGGCTGAACAGTCCCAGGTCTCAGCCTGCCTTCTTCCCCCAGACCCTTCATCATCTTTGTCACCCTTTGTTGCACATTCTTCAGTCTGGGGAGCTCAGAACCAGATGCACTCCAAGTAAGGCTCTCCCAGTGATGAATAAAAAGAAAATAAATCAATATCTCAATATCTCTTTTGTGTAAAGAATAAGACAAGTTATCATTCTTCTGTTCTGACAGGAGTATATCTGAAAGTTCCTGTAATGAAGAATTTCCTTTTTTTTTCTTTGGCTCTTAGGGCAAAGTAGAGACAAATTGAAAAGTCAATCTTCAATCAGCAGAATGAAACAAACTTCCATCTTGAACACTCAAGTTTGGCAGCCTATGCTAAGTGCAATGACAATTTCCAAGGTATATCATACCTCAAGACTGCCCAAGTCCATTTTGTAAAGGTCATCTTAGCAACTTCAATTATAGGATTATAACTTTGAGGCACAAGAAGGAATTTACAGGTATGTTTGTTCTGCACCCTGCAGCTAGACCTGGAGATCAGCAAACTAATTACTACACAGTCTAAACTTGAGTATTTGAATTGCACTCCTTCTGCATTTTCAGAAAAAAGCCTCCAGTCACCATATTTCCATATTGGGATAATATATTACTATTATTCATATGATAGCTAGAGGTTTTTTTCTGTTATACTTGAAAAGTATTGATTTTTCTGATTTTTGCTACAAATTCAGACTAGTAATGGAGATCTAAATTTGACCCAATGGAGGCAGAATCTATGATTTTCTACATGTATAATCAACCATGAATCATTTTTATATTTTGGGTATAATATTAGCTCTATACTTTATGCAAATTGATGCAAAATAAGATAATAAAAATCCTTCTATGCTGTCCTACAGATGTCTTTCAATGCACTACACTTCCTAACTCTGAAACTATGTCACTTTTAGACATTTTCTGAACAGATATTGCAATCTCCTATAAATTGTATCTATTTTTTTAACTTTAAATCTGATTTTAATTCCTGTATTTAGAGGTCAAATGTTAATATATTAACTTAATTCATTACAATGCCCTGAATATATTGAGCTGAAACACTTCCCAGGTAATTTGTTTAGATTAGATAGAGTTTTAATGCTCTCATTCTGAACTAATATTCACAAGAGGGATCAGTGATGAAATGAGACTAATATAGGAAATTGCACTGTTCAAATGAATGCAGCACAGGAAGGTGAAATTAATTTTTTATTAAATGCTTGTGCTATAATGGAAGATATTTCTTGTATTGGTTAATTTAAATAATTTTTGATATTTTGGCTAATGGGTTTAGCCAAACATTTTGTTGAGCTTCAAACTAGGTCAACATTTGTGAATAAACACTTGGTGCCTACAGGAATAAATGCACAATTTACTGGAGAAGAGACCCAACAGTCTGCTACGTGCCCTCACTTGCTAAATTTGTACCAGATGCTGACACAAACCCTGGCTTAGGGAATAATGTCTGGAAGTAAGCCAGATGAGAGGATAGAAACATAGGCACAAACTTTTACTAACCTTAATCTTGAGAGTGCCATCATAAAGGTTTCTTATTACAAAAAAGCAGTAAACTAACTTAGAAATTACAGTGTGGCATCATCTTACATGAAGAATGGAATAATTCTTTATGTAACAGCCCCTAATCTAAAGTACTTCAAACTGGTTTATTTCCCTCTAAAACCTTGGAGGAAATAGTATTTACTTTTACAGGATTCACACAGTGGATGATGAAATCTTGATTAAAAAACTAAATACAAATAATCATGCTAATGAATTCCAAATGAGTATATCACATTTTACATATGAGTCAGTGGTGGAAAACATTCAGAAAAATCTGCTTAGTATACATTTTCTTAATTGTGAGAACCAATGTGCTTCTTCTCACTACATTAGTTCTTTATTCTCTAAGAGGAAAAGAGTAGAAGAGATTTTATTTACCTGAGAATTCCTGGATTTGAGAATCTTCTACCTCAAACAACAATTCGTCGTGGATCTGGGCAATTAACCTGAAAAATTTCAGAGACATCAGATAATATATGCAAGAAATTTTTAACAGTGCTTTCGATTCATGGATAAGTTAAAGTGAAAATAAACATCCAAAGAAAATTTAAAAATCATTAATGGATTTAAGAATTGCCTCTCCCTATATTCTGGAAACATGAAGGCCATAGCTGTAAACCCAAATTGTGCTTGCCACCTTATAAATGTCATTCAGGGATTTGATGACATAACAAGGCATCACTTAAAACCAGCCTAATTTGAAGAAAAAGACAAGAAATGATGGAGACAGACTACGTTTTGTTAATATAGTTTGGTTTTTTGAATTGGATATAAAGAAGAAGTTCTTCCTCATGATGGTGGCGAGGCACTTGAACTGGTTGCTCAGAGAAGTTGTGGATGCACCATCCCTGGAATTCCTCAAAGCCAGGTTGCATGGGGCTTGAACAAGGTGGTCTTTATGGTCCCTTCCAACCCAAACCATGCTGTTTGATTCCATGATTTAAATCAAATGTCACTTGTAGACTTTTCTTAATATCTTTTCTTAATAATAGCAGTTATTCAAGTAAATAATTCTTTACAAATGGCTGAAACATCAATATGGTTATGACTTATAACTTTTCACAGCTTCTTAAGATAGTTTCACACTGCCTTAAATTACAGTGTGACATTGACTAACAGTGTGGTGAGCTCTAATAATAGATCTTAAATTATTAGTCACTTACAACACAGTCAGAAGCAGAATGAAACAGATTAACATATTTTTAATAGGAAATTAGGACACAGGACACAAAAAAAGAAATAGATGAAAAGACCAGGATCATCTATAGCAAGAGAACACAGTTACATGAAAAGTTGTAATTTCTAATTCAAGTAAATTAATTAAAACAAGAGTATCCTGATAACCATTGAAATGGCATGCAAAAGGTACAAATCAAAACAGTGAATATTAAAGATGAATAAACAGTCAATCAATTGAATAAGTGAAAATAATTGCATTTATTAAACCAGTCCAATAAAAACACAATAGACTGATTATTGTTTGTTCCAGAGTAGTCTCATGCCTTCAGTCAGGATTAAAGCATCATATATTCTGAATATTTGGTAAGGAAAAGTCCTTTCTTAGAAGAACTTAAAATATACATAAAAACTTCATCATAAATTTTTCAGGATTTAGGAATGAAAGAATATGATTTTCAAAACCTCTCAGCATTGTAACAACTGATCACCTCACCTCCATGCTAAAAGTAAAACAGGAGGAGCAGGTTTGGACCAGACTTAACTGCCATCTTATGCATGTCCAAAAACCTGTGGAAGCAATGTAAATTAACTGAAATTTTCTCTCTGGACAGCAAAATAGACTTGATACAACTCTACATGCTCCCGTTCACCAAATGAATGCAGCCCAGCTCCTTTAGCTTAGCTCTCCATCATGGCTAAAGGGCATTTCTGTTTCTCACCCACATCATCCTGAACATCACAGCCCATCAGCTCAGCGGCATTGCCAGTTAACTCAGGAGCTGCCTGGAGCTGCAGAGTTACACCTGCCCCATCTTACACATTTGTGATTAATTTGAAGTTCAGGACCATGTTCTGTCTGCTAAATACAGAACTAGAAGTTGGCATTGCTGGTTCTCTGTCTAGCTCTGCTGCTCTCCTAACCAATGCCTTCAGTTAGAAAATGGGAATAATATTCGTGAGATCTAAGGAATGAGTATTTCTAATACACTTCTATTTTCAAATGAAAGATATTACAGAAGATTTAATTAACACTAAACATGATTTCCTAGACTGATGCCAATAATGAAATAGTACACACTATTTCCTCCTTAATCTTCATCAAACAAGACAGATATTTTTTTGATGATGTTTTATCTCTTTTTCTTACATGTTTCACGGCAAATAATGAGTTCTGGTCTTGCAGTACAAGGCCACCTGCATTTTTTCAAGCTTGCTTAAGTAATAACACTTTCATGCAATGCGCTGTTCCACAGAAGGAAGCATTCAATTTGACATCAATAAAGATGAAAGAAAAAAATCAAAGCAATTTGTACATTCAATATTTACAGTTTTCACCATTCCCCTGCATGCACCTACCTAGCTATTGCATAGACTGAGTGAAAGAAGTTTGAAAAAGCCCCTATACTTTTGCTTAATAGCTTAATTGAATTCTCTTCACTTTGAAGGAATATTGCAATAGCAAGCTCCTCTCATTATCTTGTGCTAAAAGATATGGCCAACTGGATTAGAAATTGCAAACCAGGCAGACACTAGTATATCTTTAATTCTACAGATGTTAAGAATGCCTTTGATTTAGAAACTAGTATTTTATTAACTATGTTCTTGCCTGACTAAAAATTAGACATGACTTTTGGTGAGTACACAGAGGATATCCTTTACTGAGAAACATGACTTGCATCTGAGCATGCCAGTAGTGTGGAAATAGAAATTTTTACAGCCTGACCTCTCAAAAGCAGAAATATTTATGTGACTGCCAGTCTGAACACGGTTTTTGATACCACTTTAGTGTGCCCAGCATACAACAGCCATCTTAAACTATAATGCTGCACTATAGGATTTAAAAAAGAAGATATTTTTCATTTTCTTAACACTACATTGATCATTCTTCCAGTTTCCTATAAAGCAACACAGGGACTAAATTCTCAGGCCTCCAGTGGATCACAGCCTAGCTATTACTATGGAATCATAATCATATTAATGAATTATATATGCCAAAACTGATTAAAATGTTCTCAATAGATTTTTCATAGTATTCTATTTATGAAGCCATATTGTTAGAGCATAGTATCAGGCCAGTTGTCTAATAAAAGAACTAATGAAGATTTTGTTTGTTACTGGAAATCAATATATTCCAGGTCTGGACTACTCTGCTCTAAAGTACAGAATTGGAAGGTTTTCCATTACTACTACAAACACCTAGAAATAATTACACCACTGAACTGACCTCACCAAAACAGCTGTTACCTTATTACTGAGCAACTGCATTTTTCTTTATCATTAAAGGAAACAGCTTTCTCTCTAAACTCAAAAGAAGTTTAGTGACATGACATGCTGCAGGCTCCCATGTAGGTAGGTTCACTAGAAGAGGTCCGTGTAGGAGAGGAGAAAAAAGAAAGAATTATCATAGTAGTCTTCATCAGAAGGAGGATTTTAACAGAAACATGCAGTGCTTCAGGATGTTAGAAGGTGCCAAGAGATGCTGAAACTAATTAAATTCATGCTTCTTCTACAGACAAGGGACTAAGGCTGCTTCTGACCTAGATGTTCTGAACTCACACTTGGAAAACCCCAGCTCTGTGTGGTGGCTTTGTGGCAGTGCCATCTCACAAAACAGCTACCTGAAGTTAGACAGAGAGAAACCCTCTGTACATTTTTTTGTATAGTTTTGGCACCACTGGGGAAATTTTTACTGCTGTTCACAACGCACCCAAAGCATAACATTGTTCAGCTTTCCAGATTGGTCTGTAGAAAGATAAAATAAAATATAAACCACCAACAGTTTAGTGGTGGAGTTGGCAGTGCCAGCTTAACAGCTGGACTCAATGACCTCAGAGGTGTTTTCCAACCTAACTGATTCTATCATTCTCTATTATACTGTGCTGTCTGTTTTAAGAATTTGAATAGAAAATAAATTAAAATAAGGTTTAAAACTGGGCAACTGGAAAAGGGGTTAAAAAAGAGGGTTTGATCATCATGCATAACATAGCAGGACTCAAAGATCTTAAAGGTCTTTTCCAGCCTAACTGATACCATAATTCTGTAAGGAATTGAGGGCACCTCATTCTGACCAAGAGCCAAGCTGAGAGCCCAGCTCAGTTTAAGATGGTTCCTGATGGACACTCCTACATCTTCAGATAAAAAGTGGTGCAGGACAAGGTCACAGGTCTGATTCTGAACTAGATCATACCAGTGTAACATTTCCACAGCAAACGACATATTTTAACTTGAAGAGATACTGAAAATTACATCATATTTGAACAAGAGATTTCCTAAAACAAAAGGATGGTCTTTGGAGAAGGAGAGAAGAAGATTGATTATTTGAAATTCATTATAACTTAATGGTTGGAGTAAAAAATTCTAGTGAAAAAAAACCTATAATAAATCTTGAGAATTTAAAACAATGTTAGCAGTTAAGTATTTATGTAAGAACAATAAAAATATAAACATTGAAGAGTTATGAAAAGTACACCACTTTAAATAAAGCATTAATGATCACTTGGTAGAATAAACTTTGAAATACTTGTTTAAAATATTCTTTAAAATATTTTATAAAATATTTTAAAAATATTTCTTATTTTCTATTCTCACAAGGTTTTCATCTTATTTAAAAAATCACTCTGTCTCTGACCAATGAAATGAAGGCCATACAACAGTATCAGATTTTATGTCCCAAATATTAATATCCTGGTTTCTCATCCTATGTTCTTCCCCTTTTTTGATATAAGCAAATCAGTCAATAAAATAATAATCCAACTAGTAGCATCACATTTTTTGTTTTGAATTTGAAACCTATAAATGCCTAATGGGAGACTTCAAAATCGCAGATATGGGAGTACACAGTTAAAAGCTATGTGTAAAAAGTTTAAAAATAAACCCAAAAAGCATAAAAATTGTTAAGTGGTTAGGAAAGAAAAAATATTAAAACAATAAGGTATTTTAAAATCAGACAAATGGGGGAATATGGAAAAAAAAAGAAAACGCAGTCCATCAAAACAAAAAACGTAGGAAATATATTTCATGTTTTTTAAATTAAAAAAAAATTAGTCACTTGAAAAATTGACACATTCACACTTAATACATCAATATTTAATAAAATAAAATATTTAATAAAATAAAATATTGACTAAAAAGGCACGTAATGAAATACTTTGCCAGAAAAAGCCAGAATGGCTGCTCATTTAACAAACACTTGCATGGATGTCAAGAACATCTAGAACTGATGACATACAATGATTTTGTGGGAAGACTTTTAAATCTTACTTTTCAGAACTCAGACTCATCCCCACAAGCAGAGGAAGATGAAAATCTGCAGACAGACAGACATTTGTACTCTCTACAGATCTTACACCTCCCTCCTGGAGCATCTGCTACTGGCCACACTCAGTGATAATGGACCAGATGGAAGCTGGATCCAATTCCTCTCAGAAATATCCATGTTCCCTATACTGAAACACTATTCATTTATTTTCTGATACTACTAACACTACCTGTTGGGTAATTGTGCCACGGTTTCCCCACAGAACCCAGTGGACAGAAGGCCTATTGTCATGTAAGAAAGGAACAAGATCATTAGCATATTGTAATATTTTGTAGAATTTTCCCTTTCTAAAAATTTTTTTCAGGCTGCACCTATGTGGATTCCTAATGTTGTAATATAAAAGTTATAGCTCAGGATACATCATGCCTGAATAGATGTTACTTGCATTAACTTCAAGCTACCTGTTTCAGTGTTTTCATGATAAAGACCAAATTATTTTAACATTTTTGCCATAAAAATTCAGCTAGCCTGTGAAATAGGTTTTCTCAGCAGCTACATCATGAAGAGTAGGAAACTGAACAGATGGCTAATTAAAGATAATAGAATTTCTGCATGCATCCAAAATGTTTGAAAACATACAAATCTAAAAGGTGACCTACAAAAAGGTTTTATAAATGAAATATATTTATTTGTATTGAATGTCTTACATAAAGGAATAGTGAAAAACCTGCTAAATCATGCATGTCTCTTTTGGCTGTGATATTTCAGCATTTTAAATGTACTTGGCTCTTTCTATAAAGAACAAATTAGTCTGATTTGCTCTGGCTCACTGAGCATGAAGTGTTCAGGTAACAGCTCACCATCTTGTGGATACATGCAAAATACTGCTTTGGTTGCTTGAGGAAAGTGATGATTTTTCTAAGTTACAGCTTGCATAGAAATTCAATGTTATTTGGTTACTTTGGGAGGCAAAGAGCTACATATTAGAGAACAGCTATTGAGAGTGCAATATGATCTCAGAAATTTCCTTGTGCTACAGAAACAAAAGCATTCTGTGAAACAACAATCTTACTCTCCTCTCAAGCAGAATCCAAAATTTATCTTTTCCTTGTGGTTCAATTTCTCCAGTATCAGGCTAAGGATAAAGGTTAATCATCTTGCTAGAGTTAATACATTAAGGAAGTTTGGGGGCATACTGAGTGGGAATTGTGGGCAGAATACCAAAGCAAAAAGCATTTATTTGAAAATCCTAGTTAACTGCTGGAGAAGAAACATGAGTAAAAACAGTTCTTTAACTTCTGAAGAAACAGATAGATGGATGTAAGTCTTATACCCCAAATTAAAGAAGATCAACACACATAGCAGCAGCACTACAAATTTTACTTAATTTATTTGTTTGAAACTATGATGCAATCAGGAAGTTGGGTTTATTAATATGCCCTTTTGTATGAATCTGAGAGATTATAAGCAGTTTATGAAGTAATAATTATTAGATCCCTACACACCTTATAAAAATGCTGCTAGATTCTTGTGTTGTACTAAAACAGAAAGCTACTTTCAAGAAATTCATCATTTTTGATTGATCACATGACTTCTATCTGAAAAAAATCCAGGTCACATAAAACAATACTTGTTGCTGGGACAGCAAGAGCTGTTTCTAACCAATTTAGATATCTGTAGAAGCGAGTTGTATTTACAGCTCATCAGCACAGAAAATCATTAGGTTGATTAAGGTGTTCCTTAAGGAAGACATACAAAACTCCAACATCCACTGCTATTGAAAAGCAGCTGGGATCAACCAAGAAAATAAACCTTTTCCTTTAATTTGCTGGTGGTTTCTCCCTTTCAGATTACTCATTTATACTTGGCCTGTGGTTGAACCTGTCTCTTTAACTGAGCTCCAGACAGGCTGAGAAGTAAAGCTGTGTGTTTGTGGCACAGGTCCAGTGCTGGAAGAACAATAACTTCATGCAAAAGCAGATTCGGTGGATTCATACCAAATTTCTCAATAGTTCTGCAGACTTGTTAAAATTCATGTGCATGCTGTTGAGATACTGAGAAGTCCATGTAATACCTAATAGACTTTGGGTAACATCAGTGCTTCTTCAGCTTACAAAATGATAATATGTACAAGCAATGCTATAGGCAGCAATTCTTCCACAATTTGTCAGCACCCTTCTTTCTCACCAAGTTTCCATGTGGTTCTCACTGCAGTGATGTTTTAAACACAGAAAAGAATTACAACTGTCCATCTGAGTTCACCAAGTTCCCCGTTGCACTCTCATCAATTCCATGAGTCTTTCTTTCAGCTGCTACTGTATGCCTTGATTTCGTTTCAGAAGTATCTCTGCTATCATCTGCCTGCAGGAAACATTGTGAGCAGGTTCTGTGGATTGCATCCGATGGGTGAAAGCTGGCACTTCAATAATTTATGCTAGCAGCACATTTTCAGTGAGCAACTTGGCCAGCAGCAGCAGAACACCTTAAGAAAGATCTAGGTAATACAGGAGAAGTCTGAAAACTTGTCAGCACCACACAAAATGCAGAGATATTAACACTGATGCCAGCAGTCAACCCATACTATTATTCGATCTGTATCATATATATTAAATTTAATACTACTTTTCCTGATTTCTGTAAAATTGCTTCCAAGTAATTGATTGACTTGTTATTGTCAATTGCATAAGCTGCTAGGCTAGTATTTGAGTTAGAAGATAAATAAACATAAAGAAAAAATTGAGATTGTTGACAGAATTGCTCAGTCGCAGTGGAAAGTACTGTTTCATCAAGAACACCTCTCTGATGAAGCATCATGAAAATGTAATTTGATCACCTTTCCTGCCTTCCAAATACAGTACCATATGTGCAAACAAGAACTAAAAATCTACTGACTGCTAGACACACAAAAATGAAGCTTCACACTATGGGGTCAGAGTTTTCTTGCTGCTGAACAGCCTCCAGCACAGGAACAATAAATGCAGTGTTGAGAGTGAAGACTGCAAACATACCTGCAAACTAACACTAAAAACTGTAAGACCTTATTTAGAATTTTTTTTTCTCTATTTCTAAGGTAAGGAAGAAAAAATGTTGAGTGTTAGCCAAAACTTAGCTATGCTTAATAGAATACAGTCTCCCAGGGTAAATGTTCATAATCACTTCTAAAGCATGTAAAACTGATATTTCCCTTTGATATGCTGTTCAAAGTGAAAACCCTGTTTCTAAAATTAGAAATTCTAACAGGGAAATAAAGATTTCCCTTACAGGGGTATGAAGATAGAAGAAAAGATAGTTGTATGCTGTCTTTGGAATGAATATGATCTGATGGAGTGATAATAGGAGATTGATTATATTTCTTATTTTGGAAGAGCTACTGTACATTCCCACTGTTACAATAGCACCAATTATGTCCACACTTCCTTTCAACAATATTTTTCAAAAGGCTTTATAAAGGATGTTAGAATCATTATCCTAACCTGACTGATAAGAAAATCAAGAAACAGACCACTGAAAAATAACCAACTGAATGTCACCTGGCAGACAAGCAGAAACACAATATTTCAAGTTTCAGTCCCATATTCTTTTGGCAAGATCCTTATGACGTTTTCAAATGACACTATCCAAGCAGGGAAGTGCTTACAGAATTTACAAAGGCATTGATTGTGCTTTTCTGACAAGCCTGGTCTGTAAGTACCTACTAAATATTACAGCAAGGAGCCATTATTGACTACTAAAACACTCTCCTCAAGCAAAGGCATCCAGTTGTTAATGGCTGGCAGCAGTTCAAAACCCCTGTTTAATACAGTCTATCCTTTTGAAATGCCCTTGCAGTGTTGGTCTTTCCCAGCTGTGACATTTGTGATAGGAACAAGCAGGATAGGCAGTGATGTTTTTCTGTTATCTGGTGTAGCCATTCCCCTATGCTTTCACAACACCAGGAATTTCAACACGTACAGCTCCAATACTTCCCCATGGCTGTTACCCCCTTAGCCATTTGGTGACATTACTTCTTTGAAATAAATGATTTTAAGAAAGAAAACCTCAAGTAAAATTTTTTGTTGAGAGAAAAAACCACTCACAAGCTTAATCAGACATGACATTAGTAGCAAAAAAACTTTGGCTTTCTCAGAATTACAACAAACAGGCAGCTGCTGAACCTAAAGATCTGTGTGCCAGGCAGGAACTACAGAATGTAGTATGTTCTTTGCCCTTGCACCACCTCCACTTGCCTCCTCCACTAAAAGCTGTTGGCTGCTCCTCTATCACTCATCTCAGTTATGCCTGCTGCTGCTACAGAAATTTTCATCCATGCCACAGCTGACAGATTCTGGGCTCTTCATTCAACTCAGGTAGCAAAATGAATTATAATCAGTGCAGACAATCTGCCTGGCAGTGTACAGTGCAATATGTGATAGTGCATCATCCAACATTTAATACATAAATGTATCATTGACTGAGTGCAGGCAGGATCTCCACCAAAGAACAACTTCCCTTTTCAGATTTGTACTAGTGGGTCACTTTATTTTTTTTTTAATAGTTCAATTGTATTTTGCTCAAAAAGTTGCAAGAACATTTAAGAGTTACTCATAAGTTGTTTTATTTTTAGCATAGGAATGAGTCCAACTACTTTGAATTCAACAAACTGAACTTTTAATTGTAATTAGAAATTGTATTTTCAAACACTGATCAGATAAGACAACACTGCTCTGTGTAAATGATACACACACTAACACACACAAATTACTTATAGGATTAGATAATATCCATAAAAGTACATTCAGAAGGATAAACCCTATTTCTTTGTACTGAGCTACACACCCACAGTAGTCCTCAATGCATGATTGCTACAGATAAATTGTTATCATCCTTTCTAGATGCCAACAGAAGCATTGATGTTCTGCCCTACTTGCACTAGTCTGCTTTTGTCTGAACTTCTACTGCACCAATTCATGTTCTACTGGATTGTTTGCTACAGAATCTTTGCATTACCAAAGATGAGAAACCACTTATTTGGAGTTTTTTCTACATATTTGACTTCAAAGTCTCTTTTTATTGCAGCAAATAATAATGTTCAGTGGCTGTCTGGACCAACTTCTCCGCAGGAAAAGTAGACTTCATTATTTCTGCTACTGGCATAAAACTCTTTGAGGACATTCTGTGACCTCACACCCAACTCTGAGCAGTCACAACAGAAGAGAATCATGATGACCAAGCTTTCCTTTAAAGAAAAGCCATCTATACAAGAATGAAAAATGTTCATTTATTTTGCTTGAGCACTGGTTTCCTGATTCCTGTTTTTTTTCCCAGTCCATTGAATGTTCAATTCCCACTGTACAGTACACTCAAATACAGGAAGGATATGATCAGTGGGCTTGATTTCAAAGGTGCAGAACTACCACTGAATTAGATCTGACTGAGCTCAAATGACCCTGGGGCACTTGAACGCCTTGGGATGCATTTACAGATCCAACCATTTAAGCACAAAGATATAACTTTAAATGTATAAAAGCATTCTGCATGTCCTTGCTTGTTAAAAGACTCAGAGGTACACATGGTAGTTCTAGAGCTGCTTAAAATGCCAGTAACATTCATTTCAACTCATTTTGTTTTGAAACCAAGAAATTTTGCAGTTATTCATTACTAACCTGGCTGTTAAAGTTGGAGAAATGACAACAGAGGCAAAAATCTTCACCATAGCCATTTTACAAAGATCAGCTGCAGAGCCTACAAAAGAAAGGGATCTGGTTTTAATTTAAAGCATGCAAAAAGAAAATGTTCTTCTTGGAACTATGGCATAGGAACAAAAAATATCAGAAGATTCTGAATTATAAGAATTTTGTAAACTAGCAGATCCAATTAATGTAATATGTGAAACATTTTAAGATTAATAAATAACAGAGGAAGTAATTATATGTTAATTAAAACTAGAAAATAACAATATGATATCATGTGTTAATTAAAGGTGAATTTGTCATTCATGACTATATGTTGAAAAATTGCTTTCTATAAAAAAGGTATGAAATTATCTATCTCTAAGCTTTAATTAAAATTTATCTAATAATCAATTAAAGTTTAATGTCACAAAAGGTCAGAACATTGTTTCAGTGCTGCATTTCAATTTGGAGCCTTAATTTTACACTTTTTCATATTTCCATGTATATGCAAAGTATATTCATTACATTACAGTGTTAAGAGCAGTGGTGCATAAAACAGTGTCATGGCACAGAATAAATGACACATTTCTGGTCATCAAGAAGCAGAATGATTCTCCAGGCCTGTAGTTTGGTGAAGGGCTTTATTCCAAACATTTTACACAAAAGATTTATCTGATAAAATATAAAAACAATCCTTTGAGTAAAGAGTGGAAGCCATAATCCTCCTTAAACATTAAACATCCTAAATGTCATGGTCATTTTTACAACCCTGTAACTCAATGAATTCTGAATTTTTTTCTTCCAAATGATTCAACTTTCAGAATAGGGGCAGAGAACAGCCAGGTAGCCAAGTGACAAGGGTAGTCTGCTGGAGGTAATCAGAGAATCACAGAAATCTCCAATCTGAAGGGACACATAGAGATCATCTGTGGATGCCATGGGACAGACAGAGAGAAATGGCAAGTGTTTCTCACAGCAGCTTGTGAGAAGTTTTAGGGAGCTGGAAAGATGTGATAACTTGTTGACTATAAACAGTTTGAGGGTGGTGTCTTTCTACTTTATTTTTCTGTTCCTCTCAAGGACAGTGTGTGAGAAAGATGTTTCTGTTAGTTGGCCAATAGAACAGAATCTATGGTACCACTCTATAAAAACCACACAGTTCTTTTGAATAAAACCTTCTTTGCCTTTGCAAAGATCGATGATCGAGATGGCAATGTCTGACTGTGGATTTACCCTCAAATACCTGTCCTGTTTTCCTGTTTAAATGATGTGGCAAATTACTCAACACATTACAAAAAGGGACAACTGATATAAAAAGTAAGAAAGGCTGTTTCAGCAAAGGTAAGGTAAATATCTTCTAAGTGATTGCGAGATAAAACTATACTTAGAATTTAATCCATCACAAAAGATATGCTCTAGATACATTCCTTATGAAATGTTGTAGAGTAATAAAATTTGAAAGGCTTCTCAAAATATCTTTTTACTGAAATATGATTTTTAGAGGTATCCTATTTTAAAAAATAAATAATTTTCCTTTTAAAAAAGAAAATAATTACAAATAAATAATTAAAGATAAACTGTTTGCTCTATGGGAATAGGTACAACTGAATAATAACTGAAGAATATTATGCTGTACATTGGTGAAAACTACTGGGAAATATTCAAAAAGAGAAAAAACACTATGAAAAAAATGTGAGAAACTGAATTGTAATAATTTAAAGCTGCAATTCTGCATTCCTCTCAATATTGTAATGCATCTGAAATGTTGTACTATCATTTACTGCTACCATAATCAAAATGTAAACTACTTAAATTAATTAGACTATTAGGAAAAACTATAAAACATATTAAATGCAATTTATTACACTAAATGTGATAAAAAGTTTTATAATTTTGAAAGTTTTTATAGACTTCAGATATTATCTTATAGGTGAAATCTTAGAATTGAAACATCATGGTAGTCTAAAATGATTTTTTTTTATAAAATTTGGGAATACTGAATATTTTAGAGTTTTTAATCCTTGCTTCACTACACCTTCTAACATTCAATTTTGAGTAACAATTACATTATTTTTCATCAGATTTGTCCTCCGGTACTGACAACAAAATCTGACAATCTCATTATTGTGGCTACATAGAAGTGAGTGTTCCACAGACAGCCTTGCTCCAGCTTGTCCGGTTTATCTCGGCTGTTTGAGGGGCCTGGAAAGGCCCGGGGTGGCCTTGGGGCAGCCGCGTATCGAAGGACGAGAAGAGGCTTCAGTTCTTCTTTCGGTCTTTATGTTTATTAATTGTTTATCTAAAAGATTTTCTTTCAGCCCGACAGAGGTCTGCTCAGCAGCCAGCCATGAGCACACTGTCTGCCCTCCGGACAGTCACCTATCTTTATACCCATGGTTACGTGTACAATATTTATCATTTTTCCCCAATACCATTTATTCTTATTACTCGGTGCACTCTCAGTAATAACCAATCCAAAAGTGCCACCATGGCCAAAGAAGATGGAGGAGAAGAAGAAGAAGAAGGAGGACAGGACACACCCCAATTCCTCCATCTTACTTCTCTAAACCCCCCTGTACAGAAATCCTAAACCCTGTGTCTCACCCTCTAATTAACTGATCCCTTCACCATTCACTCCGGTGAAGTCCTCCTATCCTCATCCTGTGTGGGATCAAAGTCCAGCCACCAGACACTTCTGGAACATTCCAGGACTCCCGAGCCCCCCAAGGGTGCTCTCGGTGGCTCAGCACCTCAGGACTGAGATCCTGAGATCCGACACCAGCTCTTGGGATAGATGGACACAGCAAATGCTGCTCAGAGGGCTGTGTGCACTCTTTATCAGTGCTACACTGTGTGCACTGCAGGACTCACAGAATGGGAATTAGAAGAAGAATTCTAGACCTGTATCTAGAATCTAGGTATCTTTGCAGAGACAGTACTCAAAGACTGTCAAACATGACATAAATACTTGAGTCATTTTAAAAATTAAACATTCAAATGAATAATATTTGGAGAGAAAGTGATACTTTCAAAAGGAAAATTCAAATAGCTTTGGAAGGAACATGCCATCACCATGTCTAGAAAGCACTTTTTCCTTGCCTGTAAATTGTACACTTCCAGGGTAACTTAAAGAAAACCCTGTCAGCATCATCCAATGAAAAAAATAATTCTTCCAAGGGACATCAAGGTAGGAAGGATCTCAGTCTTGGGCTGACAGCTCAGGATTTTTTTTCTTTGGGTAGCTAAATTCTGTACACACCTGAGCTCCAAGTGACCTAACCAGAGTATGTTATTGTATCAAATTAACTAACATGTGAGCACAGAATGATGACTTTTACATTTCTAATCTATATATAAAATGCTTTTCTGTGGAAAAAAAATACATTTTCTTGCCCTCTACAGAATTATGTTTGAAGTTTCTGCAAAGAATGGGCTGGATTTCAAAACAAATAATAACAATGCACAATTATTGTAACATTCTCTATTTCTGAAACTAAAGCTACCTGGCAAAATAAAAGCTGGAATTTGTAAGAAATCACAGAAAGAATCACAGGAAGAATCACAGAATCCTTTCTGGAGTAACAGACTATAAAATCAGAAAGGAAAGTGTTTAAAGAAACAATGTATCTGAAGAATTGAATTCTAGATATTCTCTCTATACATAGTGTTCATCAATACCTACATTTAACTATCATAGAGCACTTTAGTGTATTAGAATATTTATACTGTAGCTATAATTAATATTATCTGTTATTATTATAATAATAACATTATATATTATATAATAACAGAATAATATTATTATATTATTCTGTTTACTGGCAATTTCCATGGTAGATAGAATATATAATTTTAACTTCTTTTTCACAGGAAAACTCACGCCTAGTCTAGTAGACTACTGCAATATCATTCTTCTGAGATTATCAGAGTTGTTGCCCACTAAAGCTAAGCAGGGATAAAGACAGGTGGATAGAGAGGAAGGTAGGGAGGCAGCTCTTTACCTTGAACAACAAAATTTACAGCCTGCCTCTCTGCTTGAGTGCGTAGCTTGTAATCCTGTGCATTGATGTTGGCCAGGGGCCTCTTGCGTCCCATTATGGAAACCACGTAACCTTGCAGGATTTCAACAAAAATTACTTTTATGTGTTACAGAGTGATTAAAATTAAATTTCAAAAATCATTTTTGAAAATCATACAGATATTTGTAATTATGTGCTGCTTGAGTCAATTTAATATTTTGTCCACTGAAAACAGTCAGAGTTTATTTAAACCTTCAACGCTTATTGTATTTTTGTATTAAGTATTATTTAATTCAGAGAATTGGTACATGTTATACAAGGAAAACTTTAGTGCTTTAAGGCTGTTCAATTTTTATTAGGAATGTCTAATGATAAAGCAGCAAACTCTCTCTGTGGGGGATGAAACTATAAATACCTAGCAGAATTAGCTATCTATTAGCAGCCATAATTAGAGCTTTCCACACAATGAATAGTTTACTTGGGAATAGTAAAGAAAAATCAATTTGTAGAGTCATTAAATCAGTAATGAATATTTCCCAAAAATATAAAATAGATTTTTTTGGGGGGAAAAAAGTTATTTTTTTCCCATTTTCTTTATGTAGTATTTCTGTGTTCCTTTCACAGCCAAACTTCCTTAACTCTAGTGTGGTGGGAATTTTTAGTTTAAAATAAACATTAAAACACAGTTAAAGCTTTATGTTAGGCCCTATGATGTATTTTCCTAAAAAAACCCTATTTGGAGGGCAAGTGAGAGGAGTTGAGATAGGAAAAGAGATGTGAGGTTCCTCTTGTCAAAATAACACACACAAACTTAGCTTATCTTCAAAAATAAACTTCTATTCTTATTTTAAGAAAAATGAAAAATCATCCATGTTAAAAATACATCTTGAAAAAAATTTTCTTTCTATTTCTGATCACCTTGACTACCCATGAATTGTCATTAGATACCATGGAAATTCAGACTGACATGGTTTCATCTCCTCCTCTGTGCAAGCACAAGTGGTAAGGAGACCTCTTCAAACAAAAAGTTGTCACCTTATTATGGACAACACATACCCAGGCTTGTGTGCAGAGGATGAATTAATTTAGTTTTCTGTGAATTAGTGCATTTCCAGGAGGGCTGATACCAAAAGTACCAGTTTTGAAACAACAAACTGAATTATCTGGAAGTTAGGGTATTCTTTGGCAAATCAGTCTTCCCAATTTAACTAACATTTTCATCATTTTCCATGATGAATAGTATTTAAAGATGAAATTCTTGAACATTGTATTCTTAGGTAAAATTAGATTGTACTCTTAAGTAAAATCAGATTTGCTGCAATATCCTGATTCCTGTGAGGTGTGACTCCTCATAACTGAGCAGCATCCCCAGACAAACACCATCATCTGTGTAACAGTGACAGAGAAGGTGCCTGGTGTCAATGATTCATCTGCAAATGCATGCCTGAATGAGGCCTTAATGTGGTCTTTTCAATATGTCAATAATTTCATAAAAACAGCAGCAGGATATTAATATATACACCAACAAATCTCTTCCTCATAGTAGAATTACATATATGTTTTTCATGTCTACATGGAGTATCAGACATTCATAACACTTAAAATATATTAGTCAGAGGGGTGCTGCTCACCTTTGAACTGCAGATAAGTTAAAAAAAATTACCTTTTAGTGAGCTCAATAAGTTGGAATGTTTTGATGAAAAGTTAGAATCCAAGGTGGATTAACAAGAAAAATATTAAATAATATTGATCTGCTGCAGATTTCTAAAGCTTATACAACCTAAACAGATTGCTCTTCTACCATTAATGGTTAAAATGGTTGATAGGCAGGAGTGTAAGAAGGAGTAAGAAGTAATTAGACAAGGGTGCTGTGATGACTTTAGAGTATTAATCATGATATTCCTGTCTACTGAACTCATAAAGCAGATTCTCTTGCACAGAAGTCTGTTCATTGAAATTCATTCACTTTAAAGAAAAGAATGCTGAGTTATTTTAAATATACCAAAAATATATCATAAATGTGTAATATTTTACTAGGTATGTTATGTTTGGCTTAATTACAGCTAAAAATAGATGTTCAGTAACTTCACTTTTCTTGAGCAACATTAATAAACAAAGGAATGCAAATGTGTAACACAATGACAGTTCATACTTCCAGTAGATTTTGAGAGCCTACAGAGTACAAAAAATTAATACTACCAATTTTCATGATTAGAAGTGAATTATATGTTTCTGTCATGACACTCACCCATACAGTAATGGGTAATATTGTGTTGCAAATTTACTGTTTATTTCTAAAAAATGTCTTAGTACTGCCTGCCCTTTTAAGAAACAAAAGAACTCAATTTTGACAGTTCCACTAATTAGCTTTTAAAAGACAATATTTCAAGCAGCTCTGTTTTCTCTTCTCAAATTACTGCACTCCTAGGATTCACTAAATATAAATGAATATTTAGACTAAAAACAAATTTGGTGCAAGAAGAGTTTGCAGCTGCTGGCTCCAGAAGCACTCTGTGCGCATCTGTCACTACAGCTACCACCTGAACTTCAAGAACATAAATTCTGATTGATGCAAAGAAAAAATCAGTTAAAAAAATTGGCTGTGTAAATTGACTGAACTTCCACGGTCCAGCAGCCATGTACTCAATTTATTAGGTAGAAGATTCCTTGGGCTTTTTTTCTGTTGGAGTACACTATATGTCAAAATGATGCAGTGTAACTTGACATTAAGTGGGGTTCATTCTGAGAACAGATGTCTTATTCTGTTAGTGTCTTTCTGAGAAAAGGCAGACTTAACCAGCTCCTTTTAGGGCTAAAAAAGAAAAAAAAACCCCAACCCTGCTTCACCAAGGAAGGATATTCCATCTTTTTCTGTTGTCCTGTAACCATCTGAATTTGGGTCAAGTTGAATCTTTGTCCTCACCACTGTCACACAGTGCAGATCAATAAACAAAATATGGTCACAGACTTTGGATTACCTTTATTCCGGCACTGCTCAATGGTTTTCTTTGTAAATTCATGCACTTTCTTGTATTTTTGCATAAAACTCTCTATAAATTGACTGGCTTGAACAGGAGTAATTCCCAGGCAGTCAGCGAGACGTTCTTTACCTGGTGGTACAGAAATTATTTCTGTATGCAAAAAAGCAGAACAGAAAACCACTACATACAATAGCACTGGTTTCATGCACAATTAGTGGAATTAATTAACTTTACTTACCTCTATGAAAGAGGATGGATCTGATACACTAAAATCATATTGCAGCAAAATAAATGTTTAACCCTGAGCTTGAATGTTTTACTGAAGTTACTGGATTAAGCATATAATTAGTAAGAAATATATAGGAAGTATGTAATTAAGAAATTGCTAGTTAAAATTTATACCTAAAAAAGTGGGTGAAATCACTTTTGTTCACAGAGCAATGCTGTAGCTTTAAGTATCATTTTACTAGATCACTGTTGCAATCTCCAAACTTAGAAGAGCAGATAAAGATTTGAAACTAACTTTTAACAAACACAAATATAATGAAGATCTAAAATGGTTGGAGATGTTTAAATTTAGCTAGAAGCTTTAGAATTCAGTCTGAATTTAGAAAGGATGTTTGGAGGCTGGGTCCCACAGATTGCAAAGAGTCCTAGGGACCTCAATGTCAGCAGAAATTGGGGTCCAAATTTTGAGATAAAAGGGTTGGAAAAAGAAAAAAATGGGAAAAGAAAAAACAGAAAAAGTGTTCCCATAGAGGGAGAAAGGAATAATAGCTTTTGGACAGGATATAGGTGCACAATATCTGTTATGCTGGATCTAAGAGCATTTAAAAGAAGATGTGGAAAAAACCTGAAGATATTCCAGAGTGTTAAAATATAAACTAAGAGCTAGTGTTTAAACCCACTTATAAATCAAACAGTTCCAGTAAAAATAAAACATACATCAACGTTAGTCATATGAAGTTTGAAAGACAGATATATTTGTGTCAGCTGCACAGGAACACAGAACCAGCACTGTCTGCAAAGAACATAAGCTGAGAGCAGACATCTCAAAGCACCAAAGGCATGGAATAGTCATTGTCACAGTAAGACTGTCAAGAAAAATTGTCTGGCACTTTAAAAAGAGGGAGGATTGCAGCCATCTACATGCCATCACTGTCAGGCTGATGTGCATTTCAGAACAATTCTTGTAGCATTTTGTTCTCAGTCACGCCAGGATCTGCACTGAGCTGCAAGAACACCAGTCTGGACAAGGTGCTAGAGGAAGAAATTCACACAGACATCCAGGATGACATTTGCTGAGCTATTATAGATCTGTACTCTCTTTTTTTTGACATCTAATTAATTTGGGTTTTCTTCCTGGGTCAGCAAATGACAAATCTATTTGATAAAGCACACATTGCTAGCAGCTAAGAGACTACTGTAGCTTCCTTAGAGAACTGTAACATCTAAGTTTGTCCATGTTATCCATTTAAAGAACTATTAATATACAGAACAATTGCATAAAATACTAGGAAAATTAAAGCACAATATTAGCAAGGATATCTGGAAGGTCCCAGGGAAATGCAGTTCCCAGGAAGCAAAAAGAGGGGAATGAGCAGCCACGTAATTGTGTCAGATCATGCTCCACAGCGCAGGAGCGCAGGCCATGCAAGGCAAAGTCCAGGATGGACTAAACCTTCTCTGAGCACTCTTCTGGAGTTATCTGTGCCAGGGTAATGAGCAGCAGCAGCCTGTGAGTTTCAACGTTCTCCATTCTGCAATATAATCTTTCAAAAATGAAAAAAGCATTAATTTTCATTTAAACACTGTGGTAGCCCTCAGTGTTAGTCCAGGGCTTGAACATCCTGCCATTGAATAGAAGGAATTCCTTATTTTACAGATGTTTAAGTTGCTTGCATTTTAGTTCTACAAGATGACTAAGGCAGAAGCAGGTGAATTGAACAGCTCCAAACCAACCAAAAATACTTCAAGAATGTCCAGAGGTGGAAGGGACCCACAAGGATCAATTCCTGGGCCTGCACAGGACACCCCAAGAGTCACACCATGTGCCTGAGAGTATTGTCCAAATGCTTCTTGAACTCTAGTTCAGACTTAGGGCTGTGACCACTGCCCTGGGGAGCCTGTTCCAGGGCCCAACCACCCCTCTGGGTGAAAGCTTTTTCCTAATTACCAATCTTCTTTTTCCTGTATTATCCTTCAGAGTTAAAGACCTTGAAAGCATGAACCAAGTGCAACCTAAGAAAACAGAACATGCAACCTAAGAAAAAAAAAAGAAAATGAAAAGCTTACTATTTACTACATGAAAGGTTTTTATTAGCTCCTGTAAGCATAATACAGGCAAGCTCCTCAGGGAGTGTTTTTGTAGTTTTCAATCCTAAAAGAAATATTATTCACACTCTTCAGTTGTATTAAAAATGTCTCATTTATGAAAAGTGAGCTGTCTTTTGAAGGAAGAAAAACTGTGGGTGGAATTCAGACCATCAATTTCAGGTATCTAACAATTACTTTTTGTCAGCCCAGTTTCCATCTAAGTGGTTTAATGATATCATTTCATGTCTTAATTAGGATCTGATCACACTTCTAATGAACTGGAAACTTCTTATTATCTTTGAGGTGCTTCAACTGCCCTTGTTTGAGAGAGAGGGACAAAAGGCAAACAAGTAAATGGAGACACTTATATCAAGCACTGCTGCACTGAAATCTTTAGTGCCTGGTTCAAAGCAAGTGAGGGAGTGCCAATACAGAACTTAAATGTAAACATTAAAGTTCTCTACAGATTAGTAGACAGACACAGGCTCTACTGAGCCCTAGGAATTGAGGCATTTCTGACTATATACAGAACTACAGGGCATTCAGCGGGTGGTGATTCTTCTGATTACATCTGGTATCTGCCTGCTCCACCCACGGTGAAGGGAAGAGATAGGAAATGTGTACCATTTGCATGGACCAAGGGGCAGGGGTCATAATGCTGGCATTTTGTAAAGTAACCCAGTGATGAAACCATTCAGGTGGGAAATGGAAGATTTGATTCCAGTCTCAGCACAGAGAGGTCTAAATTTACAGTGCAGGGTACGAGTGCTGGGCTTCTTTAATATAGATTTTAAACAGAGGTTTCAAATGCAATACAGCTTGATGGAAAAATGCAGGTGTGTATGCATACACACACCCCCCCACACACACCCCTAAACAAAAAAAAAAATATTCAGGAGAGCTGAATTTGATGCATTTATTCCCAACTGAATGCTGGAAATGATAAATGGAATACCCTGGCTGATTCTGCCTTTGGTTCAAGGACTCAGTGCAAAAGATGCTTTAGAAAGCATTCACAACCAGGAACTCAAGATGTAACATTAAGTGTTTCCAAGTTACATAAAGTTTGCAGCCCAGGGCTCTGATTTCCTAAATTACTTTTCAAGAACTCACCATCTGTAAAGAAAGTTAGTCAGGTGCTCACTGAAGCCAATTCACAAGAGCTTCTAGGCTGATGACATACCTGCATTTATCTCCCTAGAAAAGGTAACTCTAGGCATGTACAAAGGATAAGGAGTGTGGGGCATCATTTAGAAATAGCAGGTAATTTTGAAAAGTGTGAAGAACATCTTGACTTATCTAGGACCTGGTCAAGACTTAGGCAGAATGGGTAACTGGATTTTTGCATGATTTCTGCAGTTGAGAAGAAATGGCAGCAAACATTAAGACTCAAAGTAAAGGAACACTTTTACACTGTGAGGGTGAGCAAGCACTGGCACAGGTTGCCCAGGGAGGCTGTGGAGCCTTGAAGAGCCCTTTCTCCAGCCCTGAAGACACTGAAAATCTGGATATAGGCCTGGGCAACCAGCCCTGCTTGAACAGGGGGCTGGATCTGATGCCCTCCAGAGGTCCCTTCCAATCTCTGCCATTCTCTGATTCTATAAATGTGATTTCAAACAATAATGGAGTTTTTAAAATTTCATTGCAGTTATTCTCATCTCTGTCTATATACTAAGAGAATTAGTTAATTCTAGTTAATTAGTTAATTAAAAAGTCCACTCAAAATTAGATATATGCCTTAGTTATATCAGCAGTAAATAAATACAAAGTCAGGCAATCTTTGTATATGGCAATGTAACTACATTAAATTCATAATTTTTATACTGAGTAGATAATTTGATAATACTGGATAAAAATATAAATGCAATACTCTGATAAACTTTTACTCACCTTTATAAATTCAGTCTACTTATATAAATGATGAATAAAGTATAAATTTACAGTGGCTGGGTTTTTCTAAAAATGCCTACCTGCTCCATAAACCACAGAGTAAACTATTCGTTTTGCTTGCTCTCTATCAGCATGTTTCACTTGCTCAATTGGAATCCCCTTCCTAAACAAACAAACAAAAATCACACATTTTCAGTTAAAACTAAGTTGTTATCCCCACTGAAAACTTATTTAAAGTCAATAATCATTCAATAACTACAAAATTGTAAGATGTGAATAGATGTACTTGAGGGCTTTTGTTGTCAGCCAGGAATGCACAACTTCTTTACAAATTTTCATGCTGATAGTCCATAGTAAATTAAACCATTTATTTTAATTTTAATCTTCTTCTTTCCATTTCAATTAAATTCTTGGTTAGGAAAAATCCTACTACTATATTACTAGCTTTTCAGATTGAGGAGGATTTAATAGTGGCTCATGAGAAAAATTAATTTCCAGCAGCAGCATTTCTTCAAGATGTGAGGGTCTAGACACGCAAAGCAGAAGTCTGACCTAAAGCTTGTTTAAATAAGACTATTTTCAAGGCTTCACTAACAGAAATATCAAACCTTTTCTCAAGAAATAACTGATTGAACAGGCACTGCTTGCTCCATATGCTTTACAGAGCTCCACAATAGCAAGGCTCCATAAAACAGCAGCTGATTCTGAACTCAAGAGTGCATCCAGATTACTCCCAGCCAAGTGTCCTCCTTCCCAGCTCCCATTCTCTCCCAACTGATATAAAACAGTCCTACAAAAATGCTAATGGACTTAGCAATGTGAAAAATGAAAAGCTATGACTCTGCAATCATCAAGTATGCGCCATCTATAGTTTTCCTTATCAAAATGCTTCAGAAAGAATACTGAAATTATTAACAACTGAAAGCACTGAAGAATATTAACCATTTGGTTTAAATGGAATGGTGTTGGGGGAAATCATACGCTCACTCTCTGAAAACAAATACTTACAAAAATTGTATTTGAAACATGGAGATTAATTGCTATCAGAGATACTTGATGACATCTGCACCATTTGAGAAAAAGTCTCCTCAGGAGACCGTCCATTTTTTTCATGAGTCTGGTCACATTTTTAAAACCAAAGTTTTCTATGGTTTGCTATGAAAGCTTTTTTGTCATGAAAGATGCTTTGCTGTGAAGGTTTTAGCAGAGGAACTTTGAGAAAATGGTGCATTTCTCTGAATCTTCTTCAAGGAAAGTCTTTCACCACTATTAAGATATTCAAATTTCTAGAAAATCAGCAGAGCCACAAATTTTTGCTTGCATACCTCATACACTGATTTTAGCCAAGCCTATGCTCAGGGCTGGTATAATGAGGCATTCTGAATGACAAACAGGCAGACACTGGATGAAATCAGATTTAAGCAAGTCTTCACAGCAGTACAGATTTTTGAAGAGAAAAAATAAAACTAAATACAATTTCCAGCCTTCATTGGACAAAAAGTCTTTGGTTTTGCAGAAGCTCACATTGTTCTGTTGACTACTACTAATTGCTTAAAGATGAAACAAAACTTTTCACTGCTCAGTTTAGTTGAGAAACAAGAGTAATTTAATAGTGTTTCCACCTGTAATGAAGACTGTTCCCACTTAATCATTCTGCTAGTTTGAGACTCTTACAATTTACTTTCTTAGCTGTGGCAGGTCAAAAGTTCATGGATCTTTTTGAATACAATAGGTTGAGATTCCCAGTTGTACCTGAATACAAGGACAAAGTGGCAATAAGAGCTAATAAGTGCAGAATTAGGAAACTAGACATCATTAAGGATTTCCTGAAACAATCTCCAGCAGAAAGACTCCAGGAATTTCCTGAAGAACCTGGCAGAGAACTACACAGACACTTGAGAAAGCATTGATCCCAAGGGAAAATAGAATCTGGTAAGAGCAAATATCACCTGACATGCAATACTAAGACTGGGGAATGCTGAAACTGGGGAAAGCCTAAAAATGTAATACTGCTTTCCTAAAACTGCATAATTTGAACTAGGTTGGATTGGACCAGGCAAGAAATGGGAGAACAGGAGCAGAATTTACTTGGAGATTGGCTGAAGTCAGAGGCTAGAGAAAACTGAGAGGCAGTGGGTACATCAGCTGCACACTTATCTGGAAAAGAAGAGCTACAACAGAAAGGACACAGTGGGTAAGAACTGTGGAGACTTGTAGGGGAATAAAGATATTCATCAGACCATGATGCTGAGGGAGACACAAGGTGAGACTTGCTGGGAGGAACTGGTGGCTCTAGAGAAGTTTTAGCAGTGAAAGACACCAGAACTGGATTTGTGCACAATTAGAACTGCTGCTAGAACTTTGATTATGATTTTGCATTATCCAAGCTTCAGCTTGGAAGGCTGACTGGAAAAACCAGAAATTGTCTCATTGCTGTGATGATGATTGGCAGTGTCAGCAATCACAGTGAAACCTTGCCTAACACAGTTATTGGTGCAGATGTACATGTATCATGTAATCATGGCAATCCAACAGTCACTTAGCAATTCCTGGTCTGTGATTAGTCATGAAACACATGGAAAAAATAAAAATTTCAGAGCCTTATCTTAAATATTTCCTTCAATATAATGTTACAAGCAAAATGGTCAGTCAACACCTCCAAGCATGCCAGTGGGAAATGTGAGCATTGGACAGAGAGGCATTACATGTACTACTCTGAGTATTTGCAAATTTATGTACCACCTGAAAGAATACATAATTATAAGGTATGAAATTACCATATAAATCAAAACTGCTTGAGCAAACAGAAGTCATTAATCATAACTATTCTTTTTTTCCTAATAAATGCTTTTTTTCTCTTTGTATTGACAATTATTGGCTTCTCCTAGAGTGTTTGATTCCTTCTGTAATTCAGAGAGGCATTCCTGCAGTTTGAGGTGAATGCTGTTTATTCCTTTGAACAATAAAATTAAAGGGGAGGTGTGCAGCTTCTCAGAACTGCAGCAGCCATGTTAGAAATCCCCAGTGGGCTTTCTGCTTTATCCTGTTTCCTTTACAAACTAATTTAGGTTTGTGATAATTGATTTGTTTTAATGGGTACTGTGAGAACCTATTTAATGATAAAATCTTTTTTTTGCCTTTGGACTCATCATGGAACACCCAAAATATTGATAAAAAGACATTGTGATCTGCATACTTGCATAAGAAGTTTTTAGCAAGCCATCCAGGGCATGAAAATATTCAGTGCTGAAGTGTGGTATATGTAACATAGATCTTTAGTGGAAATGCATTTTTTAAAATAGATTTGAATCTGAAAAAGGAAGGTGAATAGGCATAAAGTAGTCTTAGCTGCTGGGCAGGGACACTGACGCTGTGACTCCAGCCCAGCCAGCACTGTCTGTACAGCTGGAATGAGAAGAAGACTGTTAATGCAATGTTATAGAAATTGATACAGAAAAAGCTTAGGAGGAAAAAGAATTTGCTGCAGATTTTGTTGTGGAAACAGCAAAATTCCTGAAGGCCTGCAGGAAATAAATATGCAGTTACTAGTTCTAGTATGAAACGTTTTTCCATTTTTCCACATCCTTCTCATTACTCTCTCTCAAGTATGCTGGGAAAAGTTCAAGTTCATAATCAGTATTTTCACCATCTTCAAATCTCCAAATGTGCAGTATTTCACCTTCTGCATTCCTGTCCTTGCCTGCATACTTGTCTCAGCTATTTCCATATCTCTGATTTGCTTGTCCTTTACTTTGTTTAGCACTGATTTCTAAGTACTTTGCCTTATAGTACTTTATTTGATAGAGATCTCTTAGGCAGAAAAAAGAACAGCTCTCAGTGCTGGAAGACATGTTCAGGTTGGCAAATCTCAGCATCCTAGGAAAGAGTTAGCAGAGCTAAACAATCTGGGAAGGTTTGTAAGAGCAGCAAACAACTTGCAGACAAAAATTGTAGTATATCTAACAAACACAGTGAGAGTAGAGATACACAAAGTCTTTAAAAAGGTGGCTCTAGTAAGAATTGTACTGTTTGTCTAAAAGGGAATAGCTGCCTAATTCTGAGAGTAAAAAACATGGAGAAAAAAAATTTCTAGCAAACAATAAAGAAGGATAACATGAAATTATGATTAAGAAACAAAGTGAAGATACAAAACAAAAGGAGGTATATATCACTTATTACTTTTTCAGAGAAAATACTTTGAATATTAACATAATTTCTCCAAAATTCACTATACATTTTCATTTATTAATGGGGTCTAATGGACATCTCAAAGAGTTTCTACCGAATTCAGTCTTAAGTCACTAATACATATGAACACCAAGTTTCTTTATACCCCAAAAAAATACAGCAATCATATCTGTAATTTTAACAAAGTTTAACTGTAAACTGAAATAGCACATTTAATACAGAGTAGACATCTTAATGGATTAATTTTTTACCTGTACAGAATATTAAAAAACTAACATGAATTTTAGTATACAGAAATGAACTCACAAAACATAAACACATTAAAAAACCCATTAAGATTAAAGAGGCCACAGGGCATAACGTATGAGCAACGGCAAAATAAAACCTTGAGAACAGGTAGAAATGGGAGGAAATCAGTCTTAAAAGAATGCGATAAGACATTCCAGAATTTCTGGGAAACGCTGTGTGGGGACGGAAGGTAACTGTTTATGGGCAGGAAAAGGCAGAACAAACTCCTCAAACACAATATCTGGCAGGCATGTGCTGCCTTGATCTGCATTACACTCCAGCCAAGCTATGCTCACTCATAATAGCCACAAACCCTTGGCTGCTCTCTTGCATCTGCCAATTCATCCAAGTCCAAGCTGTGAATTGTTGGTGTGGGAAATGAGATGGAGTGGCATTAAATTCATTTTATATGTGGTCATTAATGTCCAATGAATGAGTCAATGTATGAGTGAGTACACATTTGTTCATCTGATGGCTCTTACAGCTTTTTATATTTTCATCAGTGAACTATATAAATCTCATTTTCCATCACCTGTTGCTGTTTAATAGCAGATGAGAGTGTTATATTCGGTAAGTTTGTGCCTGGAACTTTGTGTTGGGATATGAAACAGGTATGGACATTTTACGTAATCAGTAAAATTAGAAAAGCCCAGTTTTACAGCAGCATCACCATTGGGTGGATCATGTAAATTCTGAAAGTTCACTTTTTCAGTTTAGCAGACCTTATATCTGAGGCAGTAAGAATATATATACTGCTTCATATATATATATTTATATGTACATATAACAGATATATATATGTAACAAAGCATATGAGTATTCAAGACATACAGAAAAAAAAGGGCTACCTGTAATCCAGTTCACCCACTCACTGCTAATGCAATGAGGAAGAATAAACAATTTTTTTGAAAGCTGCTATTCCATGACTCATGGAAAATGCTGACAAGGCTCAGGCATACTTTGTCTCAGATATTTGCAAGGCAATATGCAGAAGTTAACTTGGAATTACTTTTGCCTGGCTAATCTCTGCTACAAAATACAGAAAAGGAAGAGGCTGGGAAACAGTTTCCCTGAAGACATTGTCATATCAAAAGATATCACTACTTTTGTGTTGTATCAATCAAGAGCTAGACATAAGATATGTAAAATTAGCCCATCTTTTTTTCATACAGAAATGTAAAATGTATGGTTTCTATGCTTTCTATAATTATGAGGCATTTACACAACTACATTCAAAAAAAAGTAATGAGATTATCTTTCACACAAGAGCATGGAGACAGCAGGATGAAAAATGAAATTTTTTTAGACTGCCCAGAAGAATGGAAATAGAGCTAAGATACTTTTCTAGAAATAGGAAAGAAACCTCTCCACAGAGAAGCTGTGGACTCCCTATTTCTGCAGGTGTTCACAGCCAGGCTGGATGGGCTCTGAGCATCCTGGCCTAGTGAAGGTGTCCCCTGTCCATGGTAGGGGGCTGGAACTATATAGCCTTCCAGGTCCCTCCCAACACAAACTTTGTAGGATTCTAGGATTCTATGAAAAAAAAGCATCTACAAAGACTAAAATACAGACTAATATCTTGCCAGAAGGGAAACAGCAGGTCAAGAGTAACAGAAAGATAAACCTTTCTGTTGTAACCTAAGTATATATTAGTTTTTTGTTGTATTTTTTTATCTATGTCACTTCTAAACACTTCTCATGTCCGATCCAAAGGTTATGTCAAATGCCTGGATTTGCAATTTTATCATTACCTGGTTTGCATAAGTGAGATAAAAGGTCACAGAATAACATCAAGAAACTCCTCACAGCATAGGACAGCAGATCCCTCACATCTCTTCCTCCTTACCTGAAGGCAATAGTATTACATCTATATCCATGTGTATTTATCCTCACCCTGGCATCAGCAGAGGCGGAGCTGTCTTGCAGTAACCACTGCACATGCTGGAGGACCTCTGGCATGGATCTTCCATGTAAATACTGGGTCATGTAGCCATGGCTCAGAGGGGAGAGAGTCACAACACACTATTCAGGAGTTAAACATTGTGTTTTACTTAGCTAAGAAGTTTTTTTAAAAGTTTTTATTTGTGTTCAGCTTCTTTGAAATAAAGACTACAGCTGTCATCTTGATGTCATCCTTCCCAGACTACAGCCAACTCTAAAACATTTTTGTCATTTTGTCTCTTTTCCCTTTGGGTATGCCACCCTACAAAACTGTGGTTTAATTTATTTTATATGTATTTAGCACCAGGAAAATCTTTATAACCCAAATAAAACAGTTTTGCAAGAATCCAGAAGCACTTTAGTATTTTAAAACTTCTTCCAGTAGCTAATCATAAAATAATTTATTTTGTGTGAGTAGCCTCTATAATCCACTGCATGAAGATTTATTTCATTAGTCCTCAGCCTCCTTTTAAAGAGCATGGTATCTAACCTTCATGTATTTTAAAGAAGATAAAGACAAGACTTTGCAGCTTGCCATGAGGGTCAGAAGTTTTCTGTTGTTACATTTTAAAGTAGCAAGGAACCAGACAAAGCAATTGCAACAAGGTTATATCATAAATTATAGCTATCATCAGTAACGACTTGCTGAGAGATTAATTTGGGACTGAAGTGATCCATTATCTTTATGAAGATATTTACTGGCATGTCGCTGTTTCAGGTATCAGATACTGAAGAGATAAATTAGATAGCACTTATTTTCAGTGCTCTTCATTAGAAAAAGGCCACTTAAAAGATTTTTCTGTAAAAATGCAAAATTCTGGACATATGTCAGCTGGAGCAGGAAGTCCCTGACACTGACATAAGTACTTGAAAGAACACACCTTACCCTGCAACCTTCACCTTGCCTCTCCTTCACCCCATTGGAAAAAAAGAAAAAGGGCTTTCACCTCACATACCCATAGTCTTTTTTTATTTCTGAGCCATGAGGGCAGTCTTACTTTAGGGTCTCTCTGGGTCTATGAGCACAGAAGAGAAGGAAGTCAGGGTAACTAACTCCCCACATCAGGTGCTGGTGTGAGCATCAAGAGTGATGGGCACCATCACTGAAAGAACAAATAAATGTTAATGGATTAAGAGGTCCATGCAAACTGGGATGGCATAAAATTTCCCAGAGGCCATTTGTATAAAACAACAGGGATCAAATGCAAATTAATGGCCTTGGAGTTCTTTCTTTACTTATCACAAATCACTTTTCAAGAAGCTTCAAATAGTTAAGACAGAGCAGCAGCCATTTTGGGAGATGACACAGGCAGCTGCAGCAGAGCATCAAATAATTACTCATCTTGGACCTGTCAAAAGTCTCATCAAGAGAGGGACCTTCAGAGCAGCCTTTAGATAAATACCAGAAAAGTGAAACAGAAAGAACAGAGTTCTTAATATATAATCAAAAGATGATGTAATGCTATCTCAGACATTACACAGAATAAAACATAGAGCTATCATATTGTTCCAACAATGTATAGTTTGCTCAGGAAAAATAGGCAGGGGAAGGAGGAGATGTCACATTACATCAAACTGCATCCTCACAAGACAGAAAAAAAATAAAGAGACAGACTTTGAAATATCTCAGCCGGGCAATCAAAAAAGGAAGAAATCAGTCATGCTATATATAAGGGTCTTGAACAAATCCTGCAGAGAGGGATAACAAACTTCCTATCCCATCTTTTTCAATCTTCTCTATAAACATCTCTTTCAGCTTAAATTTCTGCTATGCCTTGGGTCAACACTGAACTAAAGGCAAAAGTAAAAGTGAAGAATGAATTGCTGTGACAGTCTTGATTTCATCAAAATTTAGCTTGGCACTAGAGTTGAAGTTGAGTTAAATGAAATAAACAGAAATATTTTACTGAGCTCTGGAGTGTGCTCATAAAACAGAGCGTTTTATCAAAGTCACTCTAGAAGGACATGACTGTTTGGTGATAAGAGTTTCATACATAACAAAACCTTTCTATGAAATTAGCAAAGCTAAAAGTTATCAGACACCACAAAACAACTGAGGACTATCCAGCCTCCTCAGAGCTTGCTTTCTCTCTAGTTTCTGTTTTAGTTGTGGTGGTGGCAATTGTAAAACTTTATTTTTCATTTACTCTAGAAGGCCCAGAAAGCATTTAATGTGCAATAATAATAAGCTCCCAATGTGACCTAAAATTAAGCTGTCTGCTTAAACTTCTAGTTAACTGCCTCATTTATTTAAACCTTCTAAAACCAAAAGCCATTATGCTTCCTGAAGATTTTATTCCCTCTGCTTCATCTGCCAGTCTAAACTAAAGCCACAGCTGCACTTTTACAAGGCAGTGTAAAGTACCAGGTGAAATTTCCACAGGTTGTCATACAGACTGTCAGAGTGCAAAGTAAGACAAGTGTTAAATTTCATTAATATCAACTATTGCAAATGAGCTTTCAAAACACATAGAAATCTGTTTGCTGCAAAAGTAACACTGTTAAAATATTCCACACCAACACCTATGAGGTGTTGAACTTGGAACTTAAACATTTTAAAACTCTGATTCTGAGAAGGCAAACTGAACATCTTCCCCTTTTACCACATACAGCAGCTGCAGGAGCTGCAAGTGGTACAGCTCACTCACAACTTTTTTACCAAACAAGTTATTGAAAAGCAGATTCATAATGACAATACCTGTACATAGTACCTGTCCCTGAATTTGTGACTTGATTTAAAAGAGCATGCCTTCCCATTCAAACTGAAATTGTGTCTCTCTTAACAGCATATAAGAAACAAATTACTGATTCCACACTTTTTTATCAGTATCACTCTAAATAAAGGTACAAGATGAGAGATATTTTAGTTATTGATCAGAATAGAAATTATACATATATAGCAAAAAATGCTTCTTCAGAATCTGTTTCACCAAAGGAAAGTAAGTAGAAGCCTTGAAACTAACTAAAAATTGTAACAGGATTAGAAAGCCTGCCAAGTAAATGTTAATGAAAGAAATGTTATATTAAACCTTAGTGAGTGTCCTAGCAGGCAGCACTGAGCTTAGGACCTCCTGATTTACAGTGAATCAATACAGGCTGAGTTACAGAACCAAACTTCAGAGCTGAAGGATCACAACAGTCACACACTTCTAAAGGGAGACTTCAGCAGAGATGCTCACTTACACTCATTTAAGGGGGCTGCCATGTAACACACAGGAAAACTTTTCTCCACTCTCTTCAAAGGATTCTAGGAGTAACCTTAAATACTCCCCAGTAAAGAGTAGACATGATTGTAACTTGTTTTAATACTGCAAATATTTCACCATTTTATATGTGCTCAGTGGCATGGAATGTCTCTTCTTCATTGCAACTCCAAAACCAAAGATTTTGCCATTTTGCAATGGATGAAATGGAATGAATTAATTCAAATTCATTTCAGACTTGACATTAGGTTCATAAAAAAGGGGAAAAATGCATGAACCCCAGAGACCCCATGTCCTAGAAGATTAGAAGTGTATGAAATAGCAAGTGTATGAAATAGCCTGGATTATCTAAAAAATCTTTAGACAAATATGGGCCTCTAAGAACCCTTAACTGGCATAGCTCATTATTTAGACAAAGGACAAAACTTAAAGAGCTCTGCTTGGGGTAAAGGGAGCTGTGTAACCCTGTGGCTGAATCTTGTAACTCTATGTCTGCTAGTGGGGATAGGAGAGCTAAAGCTCTTCCTGTTTCCTCAGTAAAAATCCACCTGGATAAGCATGATTATTTAATTATTCCTTAATCACCTAACAAACACACAGGTGACATCTCTTGATTAATAATGACTCTGTTCAAGCTTGTTGATAATATTTTCATAAAATTAATATAGAAGGACAAATATTCAAATCTGTTTAAAAACCCTTCAGCTGCAGATGTGGCATTCACTTCCCAGAAATCTATTTAACTTATCCCTGATTAACTGGTCTTTCCTCTTGCTATTTGAGAAGGCAGCCCAACTGAATTCCATATCTGCTATACCATACAGTTATATGAATTAACCTGAAAAAATACTATTTTGTGGAGGATTAATCTTTAATCTATTCAATACAAAGAAGGTATTTGAAACAAAGTCATATGAAATGGATATGGGCAGGTGTGTATATATTTAGTCAGCCTACCACCAAGCATTTGTGCATACTTGACCTTATCTTTTTCAAACAGACCCAGTTATCTTTTTGTATGATTCAGCCCATGGGGACTTATTTTGATTAATTTCAGGAATATCCAAAATATCTCTGCTTATTTCCTGTGTTCTTCAGAACTCAGCAGGGTATCAGCAGATAGAGCTATTGTCAGGAAGTATCCTGAATTGCCAAGAGGCTGGAAAAACAAGAGTTCCTATTTTGTCACAGTTTCTACCAGACCAACTGCCAGCATGCAACAGTTTGGCTCACCTGGCCACCACTGGATATAATCAGCTCTGCGAACCCCCTGCTTTGCAAGTGGCAAAGAAATAAATTTCCACACTTCCTGTAGGAAGACATTCTGTGAAGAACAAACCAAATCTTCCTGTGCTCTTGTCTTTTTATGCAAGTATGGCTGAACTTATTAAAAAAAATCACCCAAAAACTTAACAAAAAGCCTTTTCCCCTTTCAACATGCTAATTTCAAGTAATTTTGTGCTTTGCTTCTCTCTAGGCTTTTTCTTAAGTAATTTCCAAAACCAGCATGTCAGTCTCTAACAAAACAGTTCAGAAGAGATATCACCATGATACCACAGAAATACCAGCTGAGGAGACAGGGACTTTCATGTTCAGAACATTTTATAAACAGTTCCCAAAGTTATTTGAAATGAAGTGTTCAAGTTCCTCGGATTGTGGTATGGATAGTATAAGCTAAAGACCTTTCCATGTCTTAAAAGCATCAGCCAACCAAGCCTAGACTACAAAAATGGAAATAATTTTTTTTTCCAAAATAATTGGTGCTAAAGAATTTATAAATTCCTTGGAATTCCAGGAAAATTACACACTTCTTTATTTTAGATATAAACTGCTATGGCTACAAAGACATAATGAGATATATCCTCTTCTCTGGAGCCAATTTTTTAAACTCTCTGAAAGCCACACAGACTCAGGTGAACAATTATCATATCCAAGGTAAATTCAATACCTGGAAGAAGCTCAGGTATTCATGCTGCTCTTCATCACCACACAAAAGAAAGCACTAATAGCATGAATATGAGGGAGCAGATGACAGATGAGAGAGTAGGGAGTATTTTGTGGTTTGGATCTTACAAAACTCAGATCTCAATGTGAAACAGGAGCAACTAGACCACTATCAAATTCTCCAGCCTTCTTTCAAACACTGCCATGAGTGCAAGCATTGCACACAACTGCCACAAACCATCCTTTCATTGGTATCATCAGAGCAAATATCACCCTTAAAGAGAATGCACTAACTACCTTGTTACTTTAATTCACTATCAGTAGTTAATGTGTATAGGTTAAATTACAGTTCAGAGCTAGACACTGATACTTTAAAGTGGATGCCCATTTTCATACTGGAATGGCAGCAGTTATCAGATTATTATACCTTTTAATACACAACACATCTGTACACTGAACAGTATTAGACCTACTCCTCTACTATATAGTTACATGTAAGTATTACAATATAGAAATTATTTAAATCTCTCTACTCTCCTATTCTTTTACTTTTAGAATTTAAGGAAAACTCACTGCATACAGACAAACTTTTTGTGTGTTCTCTGATTTCCATACTGAAAAAGAATTAGAGTACAACTCTTTAACAATGTTGTCTATTGAAGGCATTTTTCTGAGGCATAGACCAACTTGAGTAGCATTACACTGGATCTACAGACAATCTATAGCAGAGAATATATGACATAAAATATCCAGGTAATTTATCACTGCACAGGAAAATTTGTGCACAGGGACAGTTATCTTTCTACTCTCACACAATTAAACACTCACCATTTATAGCAGTAATAAATTCATGCTTGCAAGTAGATCATACTGCAAGCAACTTACAAAATATCTTTGTTAATTTCTCCCATTCTCAAATAGCAAATATCATCCAAAGAAAAGGTATGAGAAGATAACAGTAAATCAATACAAACCATCTAGAAATATTATTATTAAATCTCAGAGAAGTAATGTAGTCAAGAGGATGTTCTTTGTTTCATATGCTAGTATTATCCCTAGAGACTATAAACCACCTGGGTATTCCCTTTCCTAAATTTCTGGATATACGAGTATTGGACTTTCACTTCTATCCATTTGCTTACAGGGTCTATTCCTCTGAACCTCTTGGTTTACGAGGATATAGAGACTACATGTTTCACCATCTTAGTTCATAGTTATAATTTAGAAAGGGCAAAATGGTCTCATAAATCTGCTAGGCCATTTATGACAGACATATCAGTGTTCTATTTCAGGCGTGAGAACATAAAACACAGAACATAAATACACTTTGCAGATACTAGGGATATCTGTAGCAAATAATGGATCACAGTGACAACATCTTCAAGCTTCAATTGACTAAGCTTGTTCAGAGCCATCAATAACAGAGTTGCATTTGTATGGCCAGGCTGCACTCAGGACCCCTAATAGAGGGCAGCACTGTGCTCTGCTGGATGCAGCTGAACTTGTCACTGCTGGGGATCTCCATTTGTCTGAGGTAGATTCTAAAGAAACAAAGGAAAGGTCTTACCCAAATATTTAAAGTATGGATGAATGTTCCAATCATAGGAACTCTGAAGCAGTACTATCCTGATTTAAAAAATCACTCAAGCAGTAAAGTAGACAGAAGTCAGACAGGATGAAACCCCTATATGAAACACATCATGCTATGATGTGTTTAAGTGCTTAGCCAAATCAAGATACCTTTCCTGGTTTTTGACTCAATATTGCCAATATGAGTATTTACTTTGATGGAGGAACAACAACCTACTGAGAAGGGTGACAAAAGAACAGTTTGAAAGAGACAGGTAATCATTACACCCCAAATTACTAAATTTTGCAAACTGCAGATTACCTAAAAGACCAAACTTATTTTTCAGTATCTATTTTTCAAAGTGATTTTAAGATATGCACATCAAGAGCATTTTAAATTACACAGAATTACTTATTTTTCATTTATTCTGTAAAAGCTAAAGAGGTGAGAGAAAGTTCACACTGAGGTTTGTTGTCATCAGGATGTCTAATGGCAGTTGGGGCCCTTGGCTGGTCAGACAGCTGCCAAGACAGCTCTCGTCACCTTCAGCACTGGGATGATGATTTGGATTTAAAAGGATTATGACTGTCACAGGCCATCAAGGCAACATAACACAAGGTGAACTTGCAGGTAGCTAGAATCCATTATATAATGAATTTTTAAAAGTTTAGGCAAGCCTTGAAACTTTGCCATGTGTTCAGTGTGTCATTAACGTAATGCACTCTTGGTGTTGCTGTAATAGCAGGTGTTGACCTGTCTTTCAGGCTTTTTCTTTGTAGGACATAACAGAGAACTCACTGTAAGATCATTTTGGTAATACTTCATCATCCCAGCAAAACAGGAAGAAGAGCACTAAGCATATACAAGTGAGCATCAAAATCTCTATCACCTTAGTTTTAGCTGGGGTAACTATGTTAGATGACCAGAAAATACATTGGCTGTACAAGGCAGAGATGAGCAAGCTGGTCTAGTGGAAGATGTCCCTGCCCATAGCAAGGGGATGAACTAGACAATCTTTAAAGGCCTCATCCAACACAGACCATTCTGTGGTTCTGTGGAAGTTAACTGCAGCTTCTGACAGTTTTAGCTGAATAGCCACTTCAAGACAGTTCTGCCAAAGGGAATACACAATACTTCAAAAACACTCTACAGCAAGCAGTGTCTCCAGCAAACAGCTGAGCCCAGAGCAGGGAGGCACAGAATGCTGGAGCTGAGTTACTCCTGAAATGAGCTGTCTCTGCAAGCTCACCAGAGTAGCACAAGATCCAGCCCAGCCTGGCAGGAGCCTTGCCTCTCACTGGGGTTAGTTTGGGCAGTGTGTTGCACATGAGTGAATTTTAGCTTGGCAGTTTATATTCCACTCAGCCCTTTACTACCATGTACAGACACAGCCTGGGCTGACACACACACCTCTACCTGCTCTGATGACCAGGGTAAAGATTCCATATGAATGATGTTTAGCAGAAACATGGATCCAACAGGGTTCCAAGAGAAATGTATCTCTAAGGCACCAGAGATAGGCTGAGTCACAGCACAGAATACCAAACCAAATTGTGAAAGGAAAGCTTTTATACATGAGAGATCTTCATTTAATCAGGAACTCAGAGAGTTCACCTCTTTGCAGAAACTGCCCACCCATGTGTATTTCCTGCCAAATGCTATAAAAAGCCTGTGAAAGTTTTTAAAAAGGTTGGATTTCATTTGAAGGCTTTAGTCTGAAGGGCAGCAAAGGACCAGAGTCATGTTTCAGTGAAGAAGCTATGAAGTATAGAAAAAATAAATGAATAAACTGATACAAAACTTGGCTGGACTCTGGAGTGTGGCTCAGATTTCTATCCAATAATGTATTCTTCTCTATTTATATTTAATATTTATCAGACTAAGGATTCTTAGATATAGAAAACCTGCTAAAAGATACCACCTGACACGCATTCAGAAGCTGATATGCTACTAGATACTAACACTAACCTAATTTTTCGTCCTTGGAGAGGGAGCTTCAGAAACTAATCCATTCTTTATAGATCTTGTAGAGAAAAAACCTTTTTTTTTGAAAAGGTTTTTCCAATTGTACAAAATATGTCAGGAAAGACAAATAGTAAAAACACGCAATTCCTTCAAACAGAACAAAACTTTTGCTATGCCCATTGGTGTATCAGTTGCACAGATTTTAAAGGATAAAGACCCAGAGAAAACCAGATGATCAGGAAGAGATAAAAGATTTGTTGTTTATTTTGTTCTTCTCATTACCAGTCAGTAGAATCAACTACAGACTATGAAAGAAGAATAAATATCTGGAATGAGAAAGCATTTGTGAAGCCTGTAATTTTATATCTTCTCTTTGGTGCCAAAGAAATTAAGGACAACGTTCAAAAATCCAAGCTGAGTTCAGTAGGAACTGACCCAACAGGAGGAATTCAATTTGTCAGAACAAATACAGATGTCCACATTTAAGCTGGCCACCCCAGACCTACTTTGTTCTCAATGGTGAGAACTGAGAACTCAACACTTTTATTGTGCAACTGATATTATTACACAGGGCATATCAGCAGTCTGCCAAATGAATCTCTCCAAGTATGTGACAGATGTCCAAGGTTAGATGAGATTAAACACACCCTTCGTGTTTCTGTGATTCATAAGTCATTTAACAGATTCAATAGAAAGTTTCTTCCAAGCATTAGCTTTACTGAAGCTTGAGAGTAGAGTCAGCAGAATCATTATGTAATGATTTTGTAGACACACCATGACAATTCTGTCTGATAAAAATATTTGCCTGTAATTCTTCATTAAATTTAAAGTTACCGTGTAGCAACTGCAAGAGGTTGACGGCTGCCAAGAGCCGTGAGATTGCTGAATAGAATGGTATTTCTGGAGCAGTGCCCAGAGCTGAGACAAAATTTGACTCATCTTCATGCATACATTTCCAATAAATCATCAAACTAAAATAAGGATTTAACTCCATCATGAGGTTCCAGCGATATCGAGTTAGAGCTATGAATTGATTACAGTATCAAGAGAAGTTCCTAAGAAACTTTAGAAAAAAGGTGATCTTTCCATAGATATATTTCATGGAATGCTTGTGGTCTGGAGTTTTGTTCTCTCTCTCTTGAAGGCACACATCTCAAGCAGAAACAGTTGTTGGTAGCAGAATAAATATAATGTGAGCTCCATTTCTTTGTACAGATTCAGAACATATTAACAAATATGTCCCAGCCCTGGGTGTGTTCAAGGCCAGGTTGGATGGGGCTTGGAGCAACCTGGAATAGAGGAAGGTGTCCCTTCCCATGGAAGGGGAACTGGAAACTGGTGGTCTTTAAGGTCCCTTCCAACCCAAAGCATTCTAGGATTCTAAGATTCTGTGAACTATGGAAGTGTGCAGGAAGTACCACGTTTGGAACACTATGCCTGCAAAAATTTAGAAACTGTAGGATGAGAACTGAGCTCAATCAATCATAGGTATTTTTGCTTTCATTTTCAGCTAACAATCTTCCAACTAAAATGGAGATGAAAAGATAAAAAAGAGGGGGAGACAAAGAAAATAAGCCAAGTGCCTAATATTTACATGAACTACAGTCTGTTCAAACAGCTTTATGCTACAGCATTCTATTCAATCTTTTTCTGACCTATCTGTTGAAACCACAAGTTTCTTGACATCTACCCTGGCACTTATTGAATGCTCATGCACTTTTGAGTGCAATGGAGTAGTAGTCTCAAGTGAGGTTTTTAGGCATCACCACGATATAAACAACAATATAAAATACCTTCAACAGCTAAGTGACTACTATTCTATCTTTTTTGACAGTTAATATTTTAATTGGCATACTGAAGAGATTAGTAAATAATTATATTGATAGGGAGATTAAAATATCTACCTTTTTAAAATGATTGGGGTAGCACCTTTTCCAAATAATTCCAGAATGTGGAAACACTAAACCCTATTAGTTCAAAGGAGATCCCATAAGCTCCAGTCTCTGTTTCTCAAGTATATGTAATATGATTCCAATACTTCTATTGGATATCTAAGTAAATTTCAACAATGCTTGTACTGCTACTCAGAAGAACTGTTCTGCTTTTTTAGATGGATAACCTCTCTAAGTGCTGCTCTGGATTTTTTAGAAGAATTGGTTAAAAATAATAGAAGGAGGAAGCCATCAGCAACCACCGTTCACAATATATCATTGCATCAGCTTTAGCCACAAGGCTCATACTGGCCAGTTGGATTGCAGAGTTTTGATATGTGGAGAAGAGAAGGCTCAGAAAGACAGAAGGGAATTCATAGTGTTAAAATAGTATGAACAATAGATATTGTAACAAAATACTGTCTTTTGTTATCATTAAGCAGCAATAAAATAGCTTAGGTGATTCTTAATATTTTGTCTAATTACTATTAAAATATGCAACATTTAATCTTACCACTGAGAAGCCAGTGTGGTAAAGATATCACTGATTTCAGGTTCTTGGAACAGTTTCAGAAGTTCTGGTTCAGATGATAAGTCAGCAAGGATCCTTAACTCAATATGGGAAAAGTCTAGAAAACAGTGTTAAAATGCATCTATTGCTCTAAAATAAAAACATACCTGCATTTTAACCAGAATATCATAAATTAAAATGTAAGCCTGGAGTAGTCAATCATTTCTTCATTCTCAAAAAAGGCAGGTGCCTGTAAGAAGCTCATCCTGAAGATGCTATATTCCAGCTATGGATCACAAAATGTCTCAGTCCTTCATTATCTTCATGTGTCAATTAATATTATTAACTATTTCTATTCACAAGGCAAAAATATCATCTACTTCCAAAACATAATAAGGAACACACATCACATAACAAAATTAATTGTTACTAAGGGATTTGACAGCCTTGTAAAATATGTCATCCAAAGGAGAGGGGAAAAAGACATGAGAGAACTGTGACTATTAATATGTATGAGAATAATAATTCACTCTCTCTCTTACCTGCTGCTAAAAATGTACATCCTTTTTTTGAAACAAACAGCGTTCTTGGGGAAATAGTTATTATGTCCTCTTCTTTTCCTAGAGAGGAGATCCACATTTAAATCCCAAACACCAGTTCAAAAATACTGTGCTGCAAACCATAGAAGGTTTTATACCAAATACACAGCCAACACCACAGAAATGGCAGTGTAAGCAAACTAGCAGAGCACCAACTGCCACCATCACAATTATTTCACTATATCAGTCATGTACAACTTTACCTTCACCACCCTTGCAGTACTGCTCACTTCCTTTCTCAAATCCACACCCTTTCCTAAACACAAGCTATCAAATATATAAAATAACTAACATTATTCTCAGATCACTTAATAAAGGATACATTTATAAAGAAGGGTCTACAAAAATAAGTAAAAATATGTATTTTTGTATCTTTAAACATGCTGCAGCAATGTATTAATAACCAAATTCTGAGGTGATAGGGGACTATAATATTGAGAACATACAGCTGTCATAGGCATCCAAATTGTAATGACAGAAATCCCCAATAATATCATGAAACACTAACACAAGGTACTAGAAACTGAATGCATCCAGGGAATATCACTTGGCATAGTGTAGGGAGGGATGGTGTTTGAAATGCAACAGGATCTGGTCAGCATAAAAGTGAAGAAAATAGAAAAAATGTGTCTTGATACAGGAAAAACTTCGAAATACATTTTTGAGAAGCATATAAGATGATTAACAAAGTCTCCAGAAAGTTTCATGTGCCACAGTTATGCCCAGCACCTCAGGTTTATGCTGCCCCTGCTGACACAGTTTTTAATAGCAACTTTGAAAAAATACTAATAAAAATGACTCATGTAGATAAAATAAAACTGCTGTCAAAATTTTACATTATCTTCCCTAGCCTCCTGTTTAATGACCTGTATTATTTCCAACACAGGGAGTGAAAAGCTGTGAAAAGGCAAAGCTTGACCTTAGCAGAAAAACACTGAGCAGCACTGCCCAGCTGTGGCTGCAGGCATTCCAGGAGGAGAATGTGTGTTCCAAAATCTTTCTTATATTTGAGTCTGCTCTATGGGTTTCTCTCTTTATCACTTGGCTCATGCTTTTCTAGACTTCACTTTGATTCTCTCTGAACCATCTGCCTTAAATCATCTGCCTTAACACATCTGTTATCAAAAACAACACATCTGACTAACTCCTGGTGTTTAGTTGTGAGTATGATTAAAATGGCCCAGCTTAAACATTGACTCAGGCAAAGCCTTATGAGCTAAACACACAAAATCATCCCTAGGATATTTAAGGTATTTAAGATGTATCATTTCATTTGGAAAAAGTGAGGGAAACAAAAAAAATCTAAAAGCTTGTAACTATTTAAATCACTGCTGAAACACCAAGTATTTTTTTCGTGAACATCAGAAAAAGTAATTGGTTTGAATGCTAATGTATAACAAAGCATTGATTATCTGATATTTAATGCTGGACCTATCAGCTTGCTTCAAAATATAATACCACACAGAAAAATAATTAGATAAAACTGTCTTTTCATCTTAATAAAAACACAGTTTACCTTTTATGTACTGTTTCTTTGCAATTGTAACCGGATGTTTAGAGATACCTTGGATGTTCTACAAACAGGAAGAATAAAAATGCTTAGTAAGTGAAAATGTATTAAAATATGTTTAGGAACAGTTTATTACCAGCATTACTGACATTAGTGCCAACAACTTTTTCCCATATAATAAGAAAGATTAACCACTTTGCCTTCCAAAGGAATCTTCACCCTCTGCATCTGTATATACTTTTGAATATTTGTTCTTCCATAAAAATTGGAAGATTCTAAGAACAATTACTTGCTTGTAACCATTTCAAAGCCTAATCTCTGGATGCATCATAGAAGATAATTAGTAATCCAATAAAAAAAGAATTTTCTTCCTGTTTTAACCTGTGTCTTTTAGTTATATTGCATTACTTTTGAGAAAAGAACACATGTGAATCTTGTCTGTAGGCTAAAGGAGCTGAATATTCTTCAGCCTCTTGGATTTTTTCTAGTATCTATTCCTACTATTTTTAAATGCAGGATAAATGAGGAACCATTTATTGTCTACAGCACATCAGTACAGGTTAAAAACTAGAGCTAATTTTATCAACCAATAGGCAGGTCTAGGATCAGCAGCAAATTTTTTTTTCAAGGTCTGGGTTCATACACCTCCAGTAAAGCATCAAAGATGCACAAGACAACTCCTTTCTGTTATTTTGTGTCATTATGCTTCTTTATCTAGAAAAGCTACACATGACAAGAGAATGTGTATCAAGCTCTGATTTTGTCATTCCATGTAATTAATTTGCAAGTGGTTCAGGAATTAGAGGAACATACTAATATTATGCAATACTGAAAGTTCAGAGAGTGGGAATAGTGCTATATAATTTCCAAATCAGAACGATCATTTTCTATGCAATTTTCAACTCAAAATTGTTATTTTAAACTTAAGAGGGATGTAATCAGACAGCAAAAGCTATTGAAATCTAAAGCAGAAGCAAAAGAACAAAACCCCCAACCACAACAGTGCCATTCCTAGCATGAGTACCACCCTTAAAGATGTACAATTAAATGTACTTAAGTTGAACACCTGCCACAGCATCCTACAGAGAGAGATAGGAAAATACCACACAAAATACAGAATATTTTCACAGCATGGGTAAAAATTAGCAACACTGCTCTTAGTCCATCAATACTCAGAAGAAACACTTGCCAACTGGAATATTTTATTCTTTAGCTTCTAGAAACAGTCAAAAACACATTTGTGGCAATGCTTATGGTAATGCATATTTTAAAGTCATTTTTGAAGCAAGTGGTTATTTAATCTGTACACAAAACTAACACTACCATTGGCAGCTATTGATTTCCACTAACAACAAGATGGGTAGAACTAGTATTCATTCCTATGAATAATATGCAGTCCAAGTGGCCATGGAATCTAGTAGATCCTCAGAAACTCAGAAAATTTAGTCCTTTATTATGTACCTGGACATGAATGAATGTGGGAGCCTAATTTTACACACATTAAAATATATTTTAACTCTGATTTATAGAACCATTCTAACAGAGGATGGAGAGGGGCTTTTCATTTGACTCTACACTGGTATTGTGACATGTACTTAGGTAATTTCCAGCACAGGTTAAAATTGTTTATAGTTACTCTCACTGATATTTTTCCTTGTCTCATTAGCTTCAAAATCCTGAAAAAAGTTTTTTTTTAAAAAAAAAACTATTTCAAAATCTATCAACAATGTAAAAATCAATCACTATATTGGTATCTTGTTTACATTGAGGGCATATGAACAAAGTCTACCTTAAACTCAATTTTAAAAGTGTTATTAATAATTCTGGAAAACACCAGTAATTACAATTGCAAAATGTGTTTTCACTTGTAAATTAGTTAACACCTCATAATTTGACTAGCTCCCCAGAAAAGAGGTAACTCAAGAAACATGAGAGTTGTAATGCTCATCTTTAAGCTATTGGAATAGTTCAGCACATCCCTCTCATCTAATTTTAGATTAATTAATTTTATGCAAGTTGCTGGTTTAAACAGGCTGCGTAGAATCCCTCTATAGCCACGGATTCTACCTCTACTGGCTCTACCTCTACAAAATATAACCTGTAGTTTTGTTTTTATGTGTACATTTCAAGTCTTTCTGCAAAAACTTCACAGACCATCCAATCTGAGATGTGAATGTTATCCCTTACTGTTAGAAAAGGGCATCCACATCTTGTTAGAACCTACAAAGAAACCAAATTGCCCTCTCTGAAAAATCATGTTTCAACAGACAAGAAGGAAAACTTGAAAAGGCGTGGTGGAAAAGCTGGTTGTGGAAGTTGACTATTATAATACCTCTCGTCATTGTTTCTGAGTGAGGGTAAAAAAAAAAGATTAAGCTATTCTAGTAGATAATTAACAAGAAAATCCTAGAATTATTTTTTAAAATATTAAAAACATACAAAAACAACACTGTAATCCAAAATTATCTTCCAACTGATAAAAGGATAGATGAAGCCCAAATCCCAGATTCAATAGGTCTGAAAGGCTGTGATAATCAGGGCAGATTTCTGAAGAAAGCAGCTGTCACTCTTATCTTCCACAAGGACAAGAAGGAAGATGCAGAAAACTACAGGCCAGTGAGCTTCTCCTCAGTTCCCAGGAAGATGATGGCACAAATAAAACATCTGCAAACATATTCAAGTCAAGTAGATGATCTGGGGCAGTCACCATGGATTTAGAATGGGGAAATCATGTTTAACCAGTGACACCTTGTGCAATGCAGTGAGCAGCTCTGTGGAGGCAGGGAGAGCAGCAGATGTTGTTTACCTTGACTCCAGCAAGGCTTTCAAAACACTCACTCATAAAAGCCTCAGAGAAGCTGCTGAAGTACAAGTTAGATAAGTGGACAGTGAGGTGCACTGAAACCCAGCTGAACTGCAGCTCCCAAGGGCTTTGGTGAGTGGCACAAAGGTGCAGTCACACAGCTGGAGATCTGTTGTAATCTTCGCTGCCGTGTTGTTCTTGCCTCTCTGCTGGGGCTCTTCTCCATTCTCTGCAGCACAGTCCTTCCTGTCTTCTCAGGGGCTCCTCCTGGGCTCTCAACCCACCCCTATTTATCTCAGTTACCCTCACGAGCTACAGCTGCTGCCCAACTAAGGACCCTGCAGCTGCAGCTCGTTTGGAGCAACTCAGACCCACACAGATCCCACAATACAACATATATTCAGGCCCCCACAGAGATCAGTCACTGCTGGAGCAGCCCAGGGGCAAATAAGGCCCAGCAGCCCCATCTATGACCTGGATCACAGGACTGAGGCAACCTCAGCAAGATGGCAGGCAACTTAAAACCCTGAGCAGTGCTTGGCAGATGAGTGATTCAGAGGGACCTCAGGCAGCTGGAGACACAGGATGGCCGGGTCCCACAGGGTTCACAGTCTGGAAAGCAGCTCTGCAGAACACAACCTGTGGATCATGGTGAAGAGCAAGCTGAGCCAGCAACGAGCTTTGTACACAGGAAGGCCAACATCACCCTGGGCTGCATCAGGAAGAGCATCACCAGCAGGACAAGAGACTGATCCTTGTCCTCTGCTCAGGGTGCCTGATGGGAGCATGTAGAGAAGATGAAGCCAGGTTCTTCTCACTGATGCCCAACAACAGGACAAGAGGTGACAATCAGAAACCATTACAGGAAATTCCATTTGAACGTAAGAAAAAATTTTCTGCTATGTCAGTGGTCAAACACTGGAACAGGCTGCCCAGAGAAGTTCCAAAACCTCTACCCTTGGAGATATTCAAATCCTCAACAGACAATCTCCAGCAGTCCTGGCAAGGAGGCTCAGAACTGACGGGTTTTGGGTGTCTCTCTTGAAGCCTCACAAACACAGCTTCAAGCCTCAATAAGCAATGCTCTAATCCATAAGGAAAGTCACTATATGCAAGGAGAGTAGAATCATCAATGAAACAATCCCTCATCAAAATCAAACAAGCAGCTCCCCAGTTTTATGAGTTTCTTCTCAGTCAGTTCAACTCTGTTGAGCTTTTTATTTCTGGTATCCAAAATTCTGCATCTTCATTTGCCACTGATATTTTCATTCCTTCCTAGATTAAAACCAGTATATTATTTCAGTTCCTTCCAAGGACTACAGTATACAGACATATATTGGATAAATGGCCTTTGAAGTCAGTGAAGTTAGATTTCACCCAATCACAGAGGCTGGGGGTGCATTTTAATTCTTTCTTTCTCTACATCAAGTAGGGCTGTTGTTTGTATCTCCCATACTCTGATTCTCCGTTCAGTTTTTTATATGGATTCAGCTAACCCCTACATCTCTCCTCCTCCCCATTTACATTATTAATAGCATAAATTGTTATTTTGAACAAGTAACCTCAGTCAGCCCCAGTGACTCAGAATACACATCCGTGTCTGTATACAAAGGCATCAATAGTTACAAGCTTTTATTTTTTTCCTGGAAAATGGCTCACTAATCTATAATTACCCAGATCTGCATTTCTAAAGCTTTATGGAATATGCCATTCTGAAGCCCTACAAACTGCAGGGAGGCGAACAAAGCAATCTAACAGGTTACAATGTTACTGAAATAAATGGGAATGCACAGAGGTGGCTCCTGACTATTCTGTGGGCATTTGATTCTATTTTCCTCACTGTTCTAAGAGCTTACTTAAAAATAAGAACAAGAGACAAAACTTCCTACTAAGATAAGAATATCCATTCATAAATATATACAGGATGGATGTGTCACACGGGAAATTAAAAAATAGCCAAGGAGTTAGACCAAACAGATAGAAGGAAGGAGTTAGACAGGTAAAGTTATGTACATATCCTTTGATGTGGTGACCAATCCACCTGCTGTTAGTGAGGCACAGTGCCAAGCACAAGAGCAAAATAAAGGAATTAATTATTGTTTTACAGTGGCTACCAGTGCCAACAAATAGCAAAAGCTACTTGCATTTCTTGTAAACAATAACATTTACTGGGACTGTGATCTTGTTAGATTTAATAGCTCTAATAGATTTTGCTTCAGGAAACCAATTATTTCCTCATACTTGAGAAATACACATATTTTCTTTTCCATTTGAAAAAAAGTTCAGAGCAGCAAAATTCTAGTTTCTCTCATGAAATGTAGCACTCCAGCAAAAACTGAAGCATTACAATTCAAAAGTTCCTGTGATTTCTCTTAGCAACTTCTTCTCCAGAAAGTTTATTAGAATAATTAGGCCACAACTATTCTCTTTGAACACCAACTCAGCTCTACACAATAAAACACAAAGTAAGCTTTTAAATCCACAGCATCTGTTTGATGACTAGCATTGTAATACTTTTAGAGTAGAAGCAAGACTTTGGTCTGTAAGACCAGACTTCATTACAATGCTAATAGATATCTGGGTGACAACTCCTTTGAGCTTTACATTACAAATTTCTAATTGCATTTCAAAAAAAATTCTAATTGCTATTTTTTTTTAAATTCTTGCTATTCTTTACTTTTCTCTCCAGTTTATTTGCTTCTTCAAAATTTTCTCACTTCTTTTCCTTTGTCTTTTGTTGTTCTACATGGGACCACACCTGGTCATAAATTGTGCTCTCACATCTCATTTAATCAGTTTGAGAAGAAATTTAAGCACATGTTCAGTGAACTGCTTCCTTGACCATCAACACTTCACTTGCTCCATTGTTAAAGGCCAAAGGTATTGGAGAACTAGCAAGGAAAACTGCACCCTGCCTAGAAGAGCATCTTTGCAATGCAGAATGAAAAGACAGAGGGCACTCACAACACCAAACTCGCTCAATTTATCTGGCACCTCCAAAGCTGGAGGCAACTCACTCATGAGAAATTACACAGCAAAAATAATTTAAAAAAACTTTTTGGAAAATTGCTGGAGGCAACTCACTCATGAGAAATTACACAGCAAAAATAATTTAAAAAAACTTTTTGGAAAATTGCCACATTTAATTATTGCCCACACTAGCATTAATTAATAGTTCTAAAGGCATAAACAGCTATTTTTGTGACTTCTATATGAAACACAATTTCAAGACAGTCTGAAGATCTAATTTTTAAAATCTGGCATGGATCTCAATAAACACAGAAAATAGGAAAATGAACAAAGTCACCATAGCAATGCCAGCCTGGTATGCATGGTACATGCATTCCTTAGCAAACCTTGACTTGTCTGCAATCGCCATCTAGTGGCTTGGGGAAAATTAAGGACATCTATTTTCCTTGTCAAAAAGCACAGAACCATAAAGACTTCTGGAGAAGGATTCTCTCTTTTTTGGTCCTAGTTTGCACTTTTCAGCAGAGAACAATCAATCGAAGGTAAGGCACTACCCTCTTGCCTTACCAGCAGCAAGGAATTATCGAGGTTTTTTAGACATCAGACAATGGGAAACTTAGAAGTTATTCATCCCATTCCCACAAGCTTAATCAGCTTTGAAAGATGCGAGCACAAGGAAGGAAAAAAGGGCAACCAAAATTCGTGACTTCTTACTTCAGAGAGTAGGCCCTAAGAATAGTGTTTGATTACCTACAACTAATTATCTTTTTGCCATATTCCTTGAAATTTAGACCTGACAATGATCTCAGACAATAAAGATTTAGGAGCACATGAGAAAGGTTTTGATGAGTTATTTTTAAAATGAAAAAAAAATTTACTCACTGATTTGATTAAAATCTGTGTTTTGTAACAAATGTTCACCTTTGCACAGCAAGCAAGGAAGTTTGTATATGCACAGCTCTTTGTATCTTGCAAGAGAAAAAGACTGCTCTTGTTTGCCATCTACAAACTGACTACATTTTATTACTTATTTAATTTCATTTTCCTGAAAGAAAAACATACACAGAATACCAGCTCTATTACACTAATATTCATTAATATGGGAAGCTCAAACTCTGGGATGAACCCCAAGGAGATGTGACTTGGTTTTGATGAAAAAATCCAATGCTAAGGCATTGAGATAACTCCTTGAGTGGCAGCTGGAGATAGTAAATATTGTACAGTTTTAGATGAGCTGCATATTATAGCTTTAAAGCAAACAGTGTCAGGGGAATATTGTCCAAAGGCAGAAACACCAGACCTCTAACTGCACAAAAAATTGCAAAATTTCCAGGCTGGAGGAATTTACTGTTAAAAGAAAAGACGTAACAGTTGTTTTATGAAAAGGGTAAAATTTAGCATCTCAAACAAGATTGTTCCACATACTGAGGAATTTACTGAGCATATGTTTGCAGGGAATTCCTCTTAAAAGGCTGTGAACAGGAGGCTGGTTGAAGGAGTTAAGGAAACCCAAGTAAGTAATGTCTCTTTGCTCCCAATGAGGAAAGGACAGTCCCTGATTTTACAGAAGTGGCCCTTAACTGTAAATTCCCAAGAGCCAGAGCCAGTGCATGATCATGCTGGGACAGGAGAACTATGGACAGCAAGGCCACAGGGGTGACAGCAAGATGGCCCCTGTCCTATTCTGTCCATCTTCAGCAATTGTTGTACAAACCACTGGTTTTTTTCTACTGCTGTTCCCAGCCTGAGAGAGCACATCCATATCCAAAACTCTGCACAAAGTTTCCTGAGGCTTCATGAAAGGTTGCTGAGGAAATAAAGAATTGGTAAATTTTCCACTTAATGGAAAACTAATGACACAGGAATAAAAATAATTGTCAGCAGAGAAAGATGAATATAATAGGAATGTAGAGCTACTGAGATAATTTTCCTGAATTTCTTTGGAACGCCAATGACAAAGCTTTGGAAAATCATTACTGTGTGAAACCCGGTCCATCCAAAACAAGAAGTCTCTTTCAATCTACCTAACCTTTGATCTTCCCCTATAAACCATTTTTTAAATCATTCTTCATTTCTGCTCTTGTCCAACCTCTCAGATATTTTATTTTTTCCTAGATACAAATTGGAAGACAATTGTACAGTAGAAGAACATCACATAGCAAAATAAACTATTTAAATACTTCTGCTCTATTCAAACATGAAATCTATGTTGAGATGGAGTTAAGACTGCATTTTGTCCTTGCAAACAGGAATTCAGCCATCATAGAAATATAGTAACACTTTCCCCTTTTGAGAGCATGTAACACAAGACATAATTTGTGTGTCTGAGATTTTTATTTCAAATGTTCTGTCTCCAAACACTGAGTAGTTCCTACAATGTATATCTAAGATTCCCTCTAATGGAGTGCTTCATATGAAAACCAAAAAAACCATCAGGCAGAATTTCTAAAATCTTAATCAATTCACAAGAAGTTCCAACAGAAAACTTAATAACAAATAGACACAGAGATATTTAATATAAGGATCACATATGTATTTGTGCACATTGCTGAAGATTCAGCAATCTTATGTCTTATGGATGAGGACAGTAAAAATAACCTCAGCAGGACATGGGCTCCATGAAACTCCTGAGAGCTCACAGAGGCCCAGTGGGGACATCAGGGGATGCTGCACATGCCAACCTCAGGCACAAGAGAAGTGCCCTGACAGGAGCTGAAATGTGAATGGATAAACAGCAGCAGAACAATGACTATGACAGACATCAGTGAATGACACTAATTGTTTCTTGCAAGCTGAACTCCATGCTAATATTGCTCTTAAACTATTCTCAGATTACATGGAATCAGACTTAATAAAATTCCAAGAAACACCCCAAAGTGCATAGACTAACTCATGTAACAGAATACTTCCAGTAATAGATATTACTATAATTACTTTACATTAAAACACCTTTGAATCTGTGAGGTAGTGAAAGCTACATTAATCAAAACAAGCTTTTTAGCAAGGATGATTTTAATTTTGATTCTTGTTAGCTTTGTGCTCCAATCATATTATAGAGAAAAATAACCTGTCAGTAGCAGTAGCTGTATTCCAAGGTGAATTTCTAAACCATGATCATAGCTTTAGCTTTTACCTGGAGTATTCCCAAAAGATCACTGGCAAAGGCCATTTAAAGGGTAAAATGAATCAGCATATAATCAACAATGTTAGCAATGTTCACTCAGTAGCAGTAAATGCTCAGTGCTGACAATTTAATTTATACATACTGGATTGAAATATATTATCCTCTAATTCCAAAGAAACAAGTGGAAGTATGCAGTGCTGTCATCTCTCAAGCATAGGAAGATTTTAGAGGAACTTTTTTTTCCCTATTTCTACAAATTTAAGCTTCTCTGAGAATTTCTTTTGCCAGAAACTAAAGGACAGTGAAGGAAGATTTAAGCCTACATAGTCAATATTTCATAATATGCTAAAAACACTCTAGCTGATATTTTTCCAAGTTGTATAGAATCTTTCATTTTTGAGCAGCCAATTTTAATTGCTCTGTTTATTTCTGTGCTTATGTTTAGCTTGCAGAAGAAATAATGACAGACTACCTTATCCTGCATAAACAAAATGCAAGTATCTTTTATGCTATTACTGCAAGCAAGTAGATATATACCAGCTTCACATTACCTTTCTTTAAATAACACACAGAACAATTATACATGCAAAGATGATCCCAAACAGAAGAGAAGAGGACAGGATTGAACTGCTTGTTTTAAAGAATGACAGCCCAGATGATGGTACAAGTTTTAGTGAGTCAAATTGTGCTATAAAATGTTGTCCATGTATTGGATACACCCACTCACCATGAGGTAAATGAATCCATACAAATCAGGAGCATTACAGCAGAAAATGCCAAAGATGTGCATATATCACAGAAAAGGACACTGCAGTCCAGATGCTGAGAGAACAAAGAGCAAACCTTGTTTCTGCATTTGGGTAATAAACCAAGACAGTGATGTTCTGGAGCATCAGATATGAGTGTTACAATGTGACCAACAGTGACTTTCCACACTACAGTTGTTACACTAATAGCTAAGAACTTTCTATTGCAATGTTAAGGTAGTGTAAAATTTCATCCTGAAAATGTCATTGGACCAAAGGCTTGTCAACATGCCCATTCACTCAGTTTTAAGTACAATTTTCCTGTCACAGAACTTCAGCTGTGATGAGTGAGGAAGAGGAAATAGAGAACTTCTGTCTCCAACACTGTAAATGCAGTTTCTTCAGGCCTTCATTAAGATAACTTTAAAAAAATGAAGCAACAACAAAAGCAGATATAAAAACAAAACTCTACTCATAAAATGAGATACTATTTTAGTGCTATTAGTGCAGTAATAACCACCATATGACTCAAGAGTATTGGAATAAGCATACTGAAAAGAAATAAGGCACAAAAATATGCTCTGAATGCAAAAGATGCTCAGAGAACACCAATCAACCACAACAACCAGCAAGCACACTCTGGCTTTCTCTAACAGCACATCAGCTCATCTGAGTGACAGGGGTTTGCACTGACCAGAAAATACAACATTAAATTGCTTTAGTTCAAAAGTCCAAGAAAGCACAGACACATTCTCATATCTGCTGAGACAACCCACCCTTGTTATAAGCAAAGCCCACATTAGGGAATTCTCAGCAAAAACTGATTTTGTTAGCCTAGATGACATTATAGAAGCTTTAGACAAGATATTTTATATGAACCTGTAATGTGTCTGACATGTCTCTATCCCCAGTGCTTTCCAATAAACATACTTTTAAAAAAAATAGAAAACACACTCCAAGATCAATGAAAAGGTAAGGCCCATATAATTTCTTCATTTTACGTAAATAATCTTCTCAGTTGGACAGTATATTTGGAAAGCAAATGTTTTGGAAAGCAAGTTTACAAAAATCTTATTCCCATCAGTGCAGTTTCAAAAGCAGCCAAGGCCTTGGCTCATTCTGGGGAGGAGGTTAAACAAAAAAAGGAAAATGTAAGCACATTCCTGCTCCCAGTCTTGGTGTCTGATTCCTCACATTGCACCAGCCTCTGCCAAACCTCCTAAAAGCTGTGAAAGAAAGGGGCAGGGATAAAACAAGACAGTGCAGAATCCCATCACTGTTGGAACACCTTGCAGAATATCCTGTTTCTGCTGGAATCCAATTGTGACCACAGACTTCAAACTTCCAAAAAGAATATTTATAGTAGCACACATCAGCCTGCAGCCTTACTAAGGCCTTGGACAAAATGCCTGAAATTTGGAGCTGCCACAACAGCTTTGGTAGCACAATTCTGTCAGACCACCCTGCTAGGAGTGCACATGTGGGGATGCCAAAATGGAAAACCTATTGGGATTCTGCTACAAAAGGGAGACAAACAAGCAGCATCTCATCCACACTGTCCAGAATCCCAAAACTATGCCAAAACCACATTTCCATTTTATCTCAGAGAAAATTAGAAAAAATTTCACTCCAAAAAAAAACAGCCCAGAGGGGAAATAACACAGATACAGTATGGCTAATCAGAAATACTGGTTTGCTAAGTTAATTGAGAGAACAGACTCATTTTGGATGGCAATTGCTCAGAGGGGCCTCTACTTCAAGGGAGTCTCTCCCCTTAGAATGAAAACCAGATGCTAAATTCATTATTCATATTCCAAACACTGCTTGCAACACTCATTTTCTAATAAACAAGCATGCAATTCTCTATTGTGCATTCACCACCAGAAAATCTTATATCTGTGGAAGAGATTGAGATGTATGCAATATTTCAGGTTCTTTATGATCCTTCCTTAAGCATGTTAACATTTAATATGCCCCAATTAGCTTCCCTGTCAAATTACATTCCTGATTTCCAAATTATAGGCTAACATGTTTCTTTGACTGATGGTTTATGTTATTTCTTTGCCTTCTTGGACAAGCTATAAAAGCATTTTTCCTGAGGAAAAGCAGGAGTACTTTTTTTTTCACTTTCTTCAAGAAGGTGAAAATTTTTTATTTATCTTCAGTATAACTTTTTGTTACTAAAAGGAAGGAAATGCTCCCTGAAGCCCACCACTTTGTGCTTTTCAATTTAATGATACAAACATCTTCTGAAGTAGAGAAGCATAAACTCATTAGCAGCATTTCAGTTCTCTCTACTGCAGAAGCCTGGAGGAAAGAAACCTTAATACAGAATATCTGATTCTAGCACTGAAATTTACATCTCAAACCAAATTATAACATCTAATTTTATGCAATCTTTATATCTCAAGTTGGGATTTCTCTCTTTTCATTCTGAAAGGGGCTTGATCTTAATTGGGTTTATGCTTTTCCATTTGTGTCTTGACTTATTTCTGCTTTAAACTATGAGAGACTAAAAAGAGATATTTCCAGGTGGCTTTGGAGAACATAAGCTTTTATGAATGTCATAAATATATATAACAGAAAAGTTATCTATGAGTAATATAATCAAAAAGCATCCTAATGTACACAAGGCTAATGCATTTATACAAAAACAAATTGAAAATAACACATTCAAATAATAAACCGAATTAAATTCTCCTAACAGTCATAAGCAATCCATCAGAGAGAAAAAAACCCAATAAACTGGCACGTGGATACATTATAAAATAATTTGTAGAGTTTACAATTACTTTTAGGTTTCAGATACTCAAGTTTTCCAAAAGTAGCAAATAGACATCTACAATGCAATAACAGGAGACTGCAAGATCAAATGCAATAATACATGTTATTGTTTAGCAAAAATACATTAACAGTTATGTGCGAAAAACACATGATTTATACAGAACACATTCTGTACAGGAAGAAACCAAATGAGAAGAAATGAAGTGTAAAGTTAAACTAAAATAGATGAACACATGGAGAGCCACTGAAGTAAAGTGCTGCTAAGAAACCCCCTCTAAGTTGTTACAACACAAAAGTCATAAAAATTCATGTGAATAAACTTATCTATTGAGAAAAACCCACATAAAGTCAAAAATATACATCATGAAATGAGGAACTGTCTGAAAGAAGATGACAGAGTTTATCTGAAAAAGAAATTCAGCTCTGTATCCAATGTCTAGTCATTTCCCCTCAAACCTACAAGTAAATCTCTCCTGGACTCCATTAAATGCCTTAAAGGACAGAGGACAGATAAATCCATCCTCTTTACAAAACAAAAGAAAGATAAAGAAATCTCTGCTTGGAATCCAATCTCTCAGAAGCACTGCAGAATATGGGATGTTTTTCCATTTGAATTGTCAAAGAATGTGATTCACACTTATCTTTTGCTTTAATCACTTGTTAAAGCATTTTAAAACAGTTAAAAATAAACTGCCTCAGCAAAAAATTCAGCTAAAATTTGACATAATATCATAGTAACCACTAAAATATCTCCAATATTTATGATTTCTGGCAAGAATCTTCCCAATCCTTTAACACTTAGCAAAGTGACTGGGCACTGCAGTATATCTTCCATATCAATAAATGATTCAGAAACAGATGGTATAAGTTCCATAAATATTTCAAACAAAAAAAGCCATGCCAATGTTTTTCCTTAGAAGGAAAAGCCAGCCTTAGGCAACCCTGGATGCTAACTTTAGCAGCATTATTTTGAACAAAAACCACTTTTAAGAAAAATAGATTTCATGTCCTTTTTACTATGATGGGCCAAAGGTCACTTTGTGTTGTATGTGGTTTTTCAAGACAGCTGTCTGTTCAGCTCTGACTTGGAAATGCCTGTGCTTCACTCCAGAGAATTCAGCAAACTGTGACCTTCATGATCATCCTTTCCTCTCAGTTTTTCCACCTGGGTGCATGAGAAATGACAGCAGCAGTAACACTTCCCCGTTCTGTTGTTAATTCAGAATCCTAAACACTGATTTTTACTCAGCAAAAAGCATAAGCACTTCCTATAAATTGTTTGGTGACAAATTTCATGGAAATATGTAGCATGAGGGTAGGAAGATGCAAATGAAACATGAACTGTGAAGACAGGTGAAAGAAAAGCTAAGGAAGTCACCAAGTGTGGTGAGGGTGAGAACCCCCCAGGACAGGTTTCTGTCAGAAACCCAAAGTCACCATTCCAGGCAGGACTTGCCAGGAACCACAGCAGCCCATCCATGCAAAGTGCTCACAACTGTTAAAGTTGCATCTCTGCTCCCACAAAGAGCTGTGGAACACCATGGCCTTTCTCCAAGCCGGCAGAAACCTCCTAATCCCATTTGTGCTCATGAAGCTTAAGGTTGGGTCCTGCAGAGAGATAAGCAGAACCCAAATCTGCATGGATAAGAAGTGACAACACTTTGGGGCACAAGTTAAAAAAGATAACAGCCTCACAGATTCCCTCTAGCCTTTGTGGACAGTCCCATCTCTGCATCTGTCCCCAGTCACCCACAGGGCCAGAGGGCAGGTCTTTGGCAGAAAACACCATGGTTAAACCTAACAGAAACTTTCCCCAGAAGGACAGTCACTACTTTTCTTCTGCTGTTCTCTCACCTACTCCTCGAGCCCCTGGAGCTCTGCAGCCCCATCTTGTCCCACTCCAGCTCCTGCACTCTCATCCATGCAGCCATGGGCAGTGACAAGAGAGGAACACAAAGGCCTTTGACCTACAGCAAATGGTCAGTGGGTGTCATAAACACCAAGAGAAATGGGATCATAGAACACATTCAAGTAAGCCCTTGAAAGGCCACTTTGTGGAAAGGGAAAAAAAACAAGAAAAAAATAAAGTAACCTAAGCCCATAGCAGTCCATAAAGTCAAATAAAACACGTTTCAGGCATGTACATGGAGATCATCACAGACAAGAGAGGAAGCACAAAGAGCCCATGTGGCACAGCCATACAAGCAAGACTTGCAGAGCACCAGCTGCCAGCTGAGCCCTTTGCTGCTATGAAGCCTGAAGCCAAATTCCAGAAGAAGAGAGCTTCCTTTTCTTTCTGTAATACCCTCTTTCCAGGGCCCACTGATGCTTTACAAGGAGTGCTTCATGAACACCAGAATTCATGACAAGGAAGTGTCCAAGGTACATCCATTGCTCACAATTGTACTCCTCTCCTTCAGGTTGCAATCTTAATTCTAATCACACATACCACAAAATATGCCTAAGAACAGATGCCCTACAGTAAACCACCCATTTAATAAGCTTTTTCTGTCCACCATTTAGACACAATACAGTAACTGCTAGACTTGCATGAAAACAAACATTTCTTGTGTTAAAAATATTACATATTTTGTACAAGTAATAATAATTTTTCATTTCAATCAAAATGCAAATCTTCCAATAACCTCACTTACAGGATGTTTGGCTGAAAGTCTGCCAGTCACAGTTCCTGTTTGATTCCAAGTGGAGGAAATGAAACCCTGTAATCAGGTAAAGTAATAAACAGAAAAAATAAAAAATGAAGACAAAGAACTATATTTTATTTGATATAAGTATCAGTAATAAAAATTCACTGCAATCAGAACAAGAAAATACAAAAGAAATACTGTTAAATTTTCCATGTATAAAAGTTCTTAAACTGGAAACACTGCAATCATTTCACATATTTTTAGGATTTTACAAGCTACTTTATATATTTCTACCTTTTTCATGCACGCTCGTAGTCCATCCACATAAGTTGATTTCATCTTATGAACCTAAAATACATAAACTTTAAGATAAATGTTTACTTATAAAAAAAGGGATTTTTCAAATTAAAGATCCTAATTTCCAAATGCATCCTGCTTACAGACTTTTCTTTTTTAAAGACAGTTTTATCCAAATAAATAATGGATTTGTACTCACTGACAGCTTAACCAATTCCTGTGAGTTAGATAAATGCTTGGTCATAACCTAAAGACAGAGCTTTGCAAATACTATTAAATCAATTATTGAAATTTATTATTTTATATCTTATGTCCCCAGGTCAATAGATTACATGAAAAACACACACAAAAAACCACAAACAAATTTAAAAGAAAATCAAAACCAAAAACAACCCCACAAACTTTTAAACTTTTAATCTTTTTTTTAATTCTTGGAAGCTCATTCACTGGAAACAATGATTAAGCGTGGGAGCAGACTAACTAGATAGTTTAGGATTTTCAGGAGGCTTGTTATCCCAAAATTCCCCATAAACAGCTATCTCTTTCACTTTATGCAAAGCATTTCTTCAGAACTCAAAAAACAGACATTTTGCCCTAAGTATGCTTTACAGCACTACACAAATTTAACACTGATGTTTTCCAATTGTCTTTGTAACGTTGTACAAGTTGTTTGGTAGCTAAAATCAAAGATAGAGCAAAACAACAATAAGCATTAAAATTAAAAAAAGTCTTAAGAATACTGACTTCAAATTAGAATTGGAATGAGCTTTTGCTAGTCGACTTATTTACTTATTTAACTATAAATATTTTTCTGTCTTGCTAAATTTTGCTTTAATGCAACTAGATTCTGTGAAAAAGTATCAGCTCACCTGGCGGTATTCTAAAATTATCTTAGGCAAGGGATGAAGATCTTGCAATTTATTTAGCTGCAAAATCAAGAATGGGAATTACTGACATACTTTTCTTGAAGTTTTATTATTAAACAAACTTGAACAGAATACATTTTGGAGGAAGAAATTTTCCTAACAAGCTGAATGGACAGAATACTGGCAGAAGGATGATATCATTCAAGCAATCCCAGCCCCGCGGAAGCCTTCATTAGGAAGGATGGGAATTTTTCCTTCCCATTTTATTTTCACTCCTGTCCCACACAGGAATAAAAAGACACATAGACATAAAAACTTTCCCACAGCAACTTTGAAAACACTGGGGTGAGATGTGTGTGTACTATTTATGGCCCTTTGTTTGGTTTTTGTGCTATAAGCACCAGCGCAAGAAAGAACATAATGGAAATAGACAAGATAATACATATATACACATGTACTTATTTATATACACACAATCCAAGAGGAGAATTTCTCCTCTTCATGCCTTAATAAAAGCTCCAGGAAAAATTCAAGAGAAATTCAAATTAAAAAACAATAAAATAAAGCATATTTCTGATTACTTTGATTGGAAACTGCCAAAAATTCTGTTGAGAAAAACAAATTATTAAAATAGAGATTGGATATTTATAAGAACAACAAAAAATTCCTGGAACTACAATAGTCCAGGATGAAAAACAGATGCAACTGTACAAAAATTTATATTTAAAACATAAGGGTTTTTTCTTGCTACGAAGGAGAAACTAACATCGTCAGATTTATTGTCTACTATTCATCTCCTGCAAGGTTTCATCCTACCTTTCTCCAAATAACCAAGTCTCAGCAGTTGGAAAGAGAATACTGGACTACATAAAAGCATTGCTTTGATTACAGCTACAAATTCTATGTTCCCACCAAAAGGTGACGTGAATTCTATTTCACTGATGCCTCTCACTTCCCAAGGCTCTCTGTCACCCTCCAAGGTTACATGGCTGATCTATGAAACCTCCTTCTCCTTGAGGAATGTGTGGGTTTTCTGGTTATACTGTTGAGGTTACTGGAGATCATATTTGGTAGTTCAGACACTTGACTGAATGTGGAACTGAAAGTGGAATTTCTTTCTTAAGGAATAAATATTACCCTTCTACCTTCCCCAAATATGTTCATGTTCAGCAATGAGTTGTGCACTTTAACTCCTATATAACCTAGAGCAATTCAATCGTGGCACCAAATCAGAAACAGGTGCAGCTGCACAGAGGCTTTTTCTCTTCTAAGAAGAATCTCCATTGCTATTATTATCTTCACAAAATGACTTTTTAATGATCTGACAAGGGTATCAAGAGCACCCTCAGTCAGTTTGCATATGACACCAAATTGGATGGAAGAGCTGATCTGCTGGAGGGCAGGAAGGCTCAGCAGAGGGATCTGGACAGGCTGAACGGGCTGGAATATAACTTAAAAGTTGTGCTAAATCATGCAGCTGGTTTTCAAACCCTTCCCTGTCTCACCACAACTTCTGAGGTGGATACGAGCTGTTGTATTTCAGTTCTCTGAAGTTTCTCACACAGCGTATGCAGCTTTAACTTATCAAATAGTACCTAAGGTAAGAAAAAGACAATAAATCTTTCAGTGTTTCAAGTGCTGAAATAGAAAGGAAAATTATTGGGTGCGTAAACTTAAACAGAAACAGGTTACAAGGTAAATAGAGCATACTGTAGCAAAGAGAACTAATACAGAATTGAAAATCTTTATTTTTGAGCTATTGAAGCAGTGACATATTTACTAAAAAAAGAGCATAATTTATGCACATACATTCAAATACAGATTATTCAACATTGTCACAATTATGAAAAAAAATTATACGCCCTTCATTAAAACCAGAAAATAATTAATATAGAGTAAGTCAGAAGTGGTAAGGATATATCTGCTTACGGTTCAGCTGTATCAATAAATCTGTAGAACATCCACCTTAAGCAGAAACAGTAGAACAAATGATACCTCTCGGAGCTGACAGCTGCTGGTCAGAAGGAATCGTTCTCCAGCAGCCTCATGAGCCTCCTGTTCAAGCTCTTTGAGCCGCAGCTATAAATGACATCAAAATTATTCTGCTTGCACTATTATTTTCTTCAATATCTGCTGCTTCCAAGGTTCATGAGAATATTGGACCTTTATTTAAAATGGAATACTTGATACTGTGTAATCATGGCTGGCTATCAACATTTGTTTGAGCAGATTGCTTATACACTCCTTAATTTATATTGTTTTATGATCTGGGAAGTGGATTTATTGTAGTAAGTAGTACCAACATTTCTGGTTGAAGAATTTTGGTTACTGAAGCCTATAGAGATCTGTGAGAAACACAGCTATGCAAATTATTCTGATAAATTAGTAATCTGTCAGACCAGTATGATTATCTAGTCAAATTTTACGTTACAAAATAGGATCCTCTTGCAGCTATTTTTATCAAAGAACACTCATTTAAAGAGTGCATTGTTCACAAAAAGAGGGAGAGGAGTCTATCACTTCTCAGGAAAATGGGTACTGAAAACTGTAAGTTCAGAAAGAGTCATTACCATTTTTACTCTACAACACATAACCCAAAAGGACCCGTGCATTTTGTAATGCAATTTCAGTTCTGGGACAAGGCTGATGACTCAAACGTGTCTTTCACTTGCGCAAATAAACAGGGAAGTATCCTAAAATGTAAATATAATCATTTATAATGATATACTAAAAACATCACACTATTACATAAAATGTGACAAAAGTTCCTTCTCTTTTTAATCAGTTATCCTCAGTAAAAGCACAAAGATGATGCTATGTCATTTTCAAGAAAAAAAATTAATACAAAATTTACCCCTAGAATCTCTGATGTTTTTTTCAGTTCTTGCTTGTTCACATATATTTTGTGTGTTTCCATCACTGCAAATACAATTTTAGGTTAAGAACATTTATAATTCACAATTTCAATCTTACATTTTTCTTAGACTATGAAATGGAAACTCAAGCTCACACAGCTGTTATGAGGCTAAGATAACATTTCGTATTCAGAGGAATTACATTCCACTTGAGCATAGTCAGCAGCTGTGTGAAAATAGTGAAGATTCATATTTTGAATTGAACTTTTCATACCTGCCAGAATTTTGATAAGTGGAAGCTCTAATGTGCAAAATAAGTTCCACAAACCTTGAGCCTGTAAAGTAAGTTATAAATACATTCTTCAGTATTTCCCAGTGAGCAGTATTTCACTTTCTGTACATTCCCTTTTTACATGACAACATGTGTCTGTGGCATGAAATACTACTTAGTGTAAATTATAGTTTCTAAATGCTGTCAGTTCTCTTTGCGGGGAATAGGAATTCTGCAATAGTAACTATTTTGTACAAGAATGCTAATAAAGAAATATATATATATATATATATCTCCTTTTTTCCAAACAGTTTAGTTTTAAAGCAAGCTTCATTACAACAGGACACACAGTTATACTTTTTCCTTTGTTCACTTGAACGATTAGGTAACCATTAATAATTCATAACTTTGTCTTCATTAGGGGGAAAATAAGAGTTGAAAGGGTCATGTCCCCAACAAAAGATATGCTGAGTTTTCATAAGCAAGGAATACATATATAGAACAATATATGTTCTATCTCTTTTAACACTTTTTAAACAGTAATATATAGATTTAAAATATTCAAAGACAAGTCAATATTCTGAACCTTTCCTGTTCTCAGAATCTTCATTTAGTTAAATGTAGCAGATGAAAATTTTCTCCTAAACATTAACCTTGACACCATCTCCTTCTAGAAAAAATAGCAAATTTGATGGGCAATTTATTTTAAATGTTGACTGCCAATGTAAATCACGAAGGACTGAAGCACTGCATTATTCTCATTTGAATGAGAAATACATCATTAACTCTCTTTAATTCAATACTTACATAGTCATTACTTACAACTTACCTTTAAGCCATGAGTAAGGTCCATCATTACGTTATAAAGCTTCTCCAAGTTCACACCTAAGTTTTGATACTGACATAAATAAATCAAAAATATATCAGTAACTTTGTTGCTAACAATACACTAAATATTTTGGCAATATAACTTCTTTAAAAGGCATAAATTGTAAAAATGTGATTTTCTGCTTACCTTCTGTTAACATTTCAGAAACATGATCTCTGTGAAACCCAAATCATTAACACAGCTCTAGATTATGAACATTGCAGATTTTGCCTGTTCCTGTACTTACATTTTGCATCAAGTACAGAGAAATATAGTATCGATAAACTGCCTTTGACAATGAAGTCAGAGTTCCCTTACTACTTGTAAAATGAGGAAAAACTCCTTGCATTCTTTTTCTCACATAAGTACTGCCACTCTTGTGCCAGAACTGTTCATTTCCTTCCTTTCTGTTCCAGAGGTGTTCCACACAACACCAGGTCACCTCCTTCAATTGGCTAGAATACCATTTGAAATGTATACGAATACTGAGAAAGAGTGTTAGCTGCAGTTACATGACCATTAAAAATAAACTTAATAAAGACTGAGAAACAGCAGGCCTGGAAGACAAAATGCAGAGGGCCCTCTTCAAAACTGAAATATGCAGATCCATTGGTGATGATCCTTGCTCTAAAACAGTCTAGTCCATACTGCAGTGAAAAGTCACCATTTTGTCTCCGAGAAACCTTGTCCATACCAACTTGTTCTGGAACAAGTGAGCTGTCTGTGAAATACAAACAGCTTGCTTGATGCCTTCCTGGAGGTGGAAGAGAGCCCAGTGACAGGCTTCAACTGACACCAAAATTCTTCATCAGTAATTGCAGCAATGACAAGACCAGCATAATGTTTAGCACCTGCTCCAGCAAATGTTTCAGGAGTGTGGACCATGAGCACTTTGGCACAGCACCAAATACACAGACAAGCAGCAAGCAGCACATCCTTGTGCTAGAGGTGTGTGGGTGAGCTGTGGGCTACAGAACAAACCAGCAGTCATTCCAAGAACTGTGGTGGGTGGACAAGACTAGCACAAGACAGGGAGCTGCACTGAAGCAGTGAGGCACAAGATGATTTATCACTTACCACAGATCCCTCTGGCAGTATGGACAACTGTTGGGAATCTACCAGTAAAAACAGAGCAAGAAGATTGAAGAGATAAACCTGGCAAAGAACCAGGAGACACAGGAAGAACTGGAACTCACTGAGCAAAGAGAGAGAAGCCAAAAAGGAAGTGTGAGAGTGCAGGTGACAAATTAAGGAATAAGGAATGGTGGGGGGGAATAGTCACAGGATGGCACAAGGAGACATTAACTGGGAATTGAGTGAACAAGTCACTGGAGATGGCTGTGGCAAGGAAACAAACTAGACCTGAAGCAGGACAGGAAGGAAATCAAATTTCAATATTTAACACAGAGCTGGAAATCAGGATAACAAAGTTGAAAAATAACTAAGAACAGATGTGACATCTGAAGAACAAAAGACTAAGTCAAGCTAAGGGAAGAGACAAGATTAAGGATGCTGACTCACAGCAAGGCCATCACACATAAAAGAACCATAGGTAACTTCTATTTGCTTGTCTATTCCCACACTAATAATTTAATTCATGAAGTAGCTTCTGAAGAACTGCCAGTTTACAGCCAGTGCTTTCAAGTAAAATGCCTCTGCTTTTCTCAGAAATGTCTACACTGATGGGTAAGTGCCAGTATAACCACCCCCTGTCTATGCTCCAAGCCCTCTCGGCATCTGTGGATTTGTATCCTACAAGTCCTACAATCATGGTACAACACTTGGTCTGAATGAGCAAGGCCTCTGAAAAGTGAATGGCAGAAAAGACAACATTATTTAGGTTGTTCTACATCATCATATCCTTCAAACAACCTCTGACAGCTAATATGTCCACAGTAGATCCCCACTGCCCAAAAGAGATACAAATATTTTATAGCATTCAGGCAATACATTTCAATAGAAATACAGGGGACATTTGCTATGATAAAGGAAGATTCAATTTCAATAGTGCAGGGGATAACATCTCAAAAATTTCATCATGAATTCTCTCACACTGAGAATTCACAGATTTTTTCATACAAATGCTTGAAGGTTCACATTTGACTCCCTGCTGTTTGTCAGCCTATGATGTGGTGTGTACCAGCTGAGAAATTTAGCAAAATTGTTAATAACAATCAACTAAATACAGGCTGCAAGTGCACAGGAACTGGACAACAAACATAGCATTAGATATTTTGGAAAGGAGAGTTGGAAATTATTTCTCAGGATAGTGAAGAGAAAAAATATAAAACTCCATATTAATTAATGTTGTTACTGAACTTTACAGTTGTAAAGTAAAATTTTACAGCTGTTCCTAGAAAATGAGCTCCCATCTTGGCAGATGCAATAAAACCTCCCCTTCTCCCCTTTCTTTCAATTTCCAATATGTCACATTAATAGAATATTTTTTCCATTATAAAATCTTCCATTAGAAAATCCATCTATTATCTATCTTCTTTTGCAATATCTTCTAAGCAAAAGTAATTCTATTATCATTTCCTTCCCTTTTTAACCCAAACAATTGAAAACAAACTACTTACAGATACATTTCTCAAAGGGCCTGAAGTGCCTGCATCTGTATTCTCTGCTCCCTTTGAAAAAGGCTTTTCAAAATACTTCTGTATTAAACACTCAAAGGAAGGAACTGTGTCACTGGGGTTTATCAGCCATGCTGCAATCCTTGGATCTAACACGACACTATTGGCAACTACAAAAACAAGTTATTCAAAATATTTAAAATACCTCCCATACTGAAAAACAGCTTTAAAATTTTGCCCATCTTTCCTGCACGCACACATCATAAAAGGACAATATTTACTCTACAAAAATATCAAACATTGAATTCACAGCTGTAATACATGATCAATAACATGACTACACAGGAGGAAGTGTGGTATTGCACATTTTTGAAGAGTGTTGTTTCATGAGGTTGGGGTGGATTTTTTGGTTGGTTGGTTTTTTCAAGTTTTCAATTATAAGTAAACTTTTGGCTCCTTAGATTAAGTGTAAAAACCTTCCTTTCCTAGAACTGAACACTTCAAGCTGAAGGGTTTTTTTATGAGAGTCTCCCTCTGGTACAGTTTTCTTATTGTTGTTAACTAGACTGATATCCACAAAATTGCTGTTGGGGATCAGGGAGAGATTTACTTCCTAGCAATTGTTAATGTATATATGAATTCACATATGGGTGCACAATGCACTGTTGCCAAAACTCAGAACCTTTTGTCCTTTAACATCATGTGTGCTTACACTGCACCCTCATGTTCACACAGATGGATAGGATGGGCCAAGCCCAGTGCTGTTTCACTTTCCTCTGAACTACAATCTCAACATGCCTCCTGCACTTCTGCCAAGAACAGGAGAAACTAATAACTAGGCTGCTTTGTGATATATTCAAAGATAAACCTAATTATCCTCTTCAGTAACCCCTAAGTAAGTTCAAACCATGACCTACAGGTGCATTTCTAGAGAACTCCATGCTACACAACCTTGCAGACTCAGTTACCTGGAGGCAAATTTTAATGTCCATAATGCAAGTCACAGCTACAGGACTACTCTAAAGAGAATTTCAGGGATTTTGTTTGTTTTGTTGGAGCTTTATGTGCTTGTTTTTTTCATAGCAGAAATAATGCATGAGGAAGCATGAAGTTTCCAAGTTTAAAAGCCTAAACAAGAATTGGTTTGGTTACTAGAAACTTCAGATTCAAATCCCATTAATTGCATCACAGTATCAAATACTTCCTGTGTGTACAAGTTACATACTGTCACTACTGCCAGTCCCTTTACAGCATTTCTTTTCCCACCTTTCCCATTCCCAGTGATGGATTTTGTACAGATTCTCACTGTCATTTACTGAAACTTTTCAGATGCTGAACACAAGCTGATCATTCTCCATAGAGACAACCCTTACTGAAAGGTCACATGTACTTTTGTAATTCACTCAGCAGTAATTTCACAGAATTCACAGAATGACTAGGTTGGAAGAGACCTTAAAAACCATTGAGTCCAACCCATGCCCTAACACCTCAACAATTTGATATATGGAACAAAAAAAAAAAAAACCAAAAAAATCCCCCCAAAAAACAAAAAAAGACATTATATTTACATCTTATGTTTGTTGCTAGCAATTCCTCTTAAATCCAAAGAGAAGAGTCTTACTTGTTTCTATCAAAGGAACATGGGCCCATTCAAGTGATTCCTAATTCTGACAACTATGAGCATCTCTGGGATTTATTTCAGCCCTTGCTTTTAGCATTTTCCTAGGAAGTTTTTTCCTAAGGAATATGAAACATGAAGTAGTTTGACCTTTTCAGCTATAGTCAGGACTGTGTTGAGAGCTTTTGTTTCCACTGGAAGCTATCCTTAAGTCAATGATTTAATTCCTACTCTGAGAAGAATATATGAGGCTTGACATGCCAGACCTCTGGTCATGACCTCCTCCAAGAAAGGTGTTCTTTTGTATGGTACTAAACTCTGTTTTTCAATATATTACTTAATTTAGGAAGTAATATATTGCTTACTAAATTTAGTTATTTCTACACTCAGTGATTTGAACAGAAACACCAGGGGCACAGAGATTACAGGATGAGATCATAGATTCAATACTTGCCTTGTTTCCAGCTGATTTCATTATCATAAATTTGAAGTAGAGTCCTCAGGAAATCTTTTGCATTGAAGCAAATTATTGGAACTTTGCACTGCAGCATTTGGAACAACACTTGCCTGCACAGAAGTAGCTCATTAACACACACTATACTGCTCCTAGATTTAGTCAATCTATTTACTTTGTTCTTTTAATTAGCACCTAATACTAAACAGTTAACCCAAGACATTTCCTTATTCCTATAAGAACAGAATACTGCATTTGAATATGAAATTATCAATTCAGTAATCCTCAAAGCTATGTTCTATGAGAAATTAAAACATCCTAGCAGATATGCCTTACCACATGCACATAAAGAAAACAAATCCTTGTTTAACTCTTGAAGTGAAACCTCAATCCAAAACATCAGCTGGCATCCCTCTAATACTCCAATATACCCAAATAAGATCACAGAGGCTAAACTGATGGAGCATTATAAAACACTGATTTTAAAGTTACTAGACAATCTAAATTGCCATAACTGCCCTGTGTAAATATGCGGTTAAAATCCAAAATCATCTTTGTCATGTATTTCCATACCTCTGGAAAATATCTATAATTGCTTCATTCATTATATTTTAAATAGATATAACCAACTACATAAATATTAGTGTATAGATTTACCAACTATGTGTGTCATTTGTTTTAGTAAGTTATATTTTGGGCAATATAGAAAAATAATAGTTTTTATAAAGCATTTTTAATGGTATGAGACCACAACTCCAGGGTTTGGACACCTTAGAAATCACACAGATCACAAGGTATTGCTGTATGCACTATAGATCCATTTTTAAACAATCACACCATTCTTACAATAAGTAATTACCCATAGGTTTCATCTAAAGGCTAATACTCTTAATCAGCTTATCAAATTTTTACTGTTAATATGTACATGCTTTACTGATATGTTATTCTCAGTTCCCAACAATCTATATTCAAGCTGACAACATGTTATTAAAGTACTTGTCATGTAACTCCAATATTTCAGCTGAAGAAGCAAAGCCACGACTTGTTTCAAGCAATGATTTCAAGCAGTGGAAGAGATACAGCTAAGAACCAAGTCCTGCATCTTGAAATTAATGATTTGTAATTTAATAATCCAAATTCAGCAGTTTACAATAAAACAGCAATTATTGAAAGTCATAAAATATTCTGATGGAGTTTTAACATGCTAGAGTATTACACCTAGGAATCAGATTCAGTTCTCATTTTTCCCTTTTTGGGTTATGATTTTCAAGGTAATAGGAATAAAAATGGACTTTGATTATAATAACTGGAAGTTTAAAACATAGTCCAAATTTTTATTAAAATTTAGTATAAGTATTAAGCAGATACATAAAGTCTTTACTTCCAAAATTATATTGTATTATTACTGAATATTAGTAAAATTCCACCTGGAATGTCAAAAGCCATTTAAAAAAAAACTGTACTAAAAAAATTTAAAGCATTAATAAAGCTCAGAAAGGAATAATGTCCATCAAAACCGTACTAGTTAAGAAATGCAGTTCATGAAATGGAAGATAAAATACAAGAAAGATAAACATGGACAAAACATATTCTTGGGTGCTGTCCAGCTTTAACAGCTCATAAAGGATTTGCAGGTGAATGTAAACAGCTCCTACCAGAATCCCAACCTAATTCTGAAAGGGCTGCAGTCAGTGAATGCTGAGCCCATAGGAATAGTCTATTGTTATTTGGTTTCTCTTAGCCCAGACTTGATACAGAACTAACACAGCCAAAATGAAATTCAATGAGCCTGACAGGTAAAGATCAGGCCTGTGCTAAGTAACCAACACCATTACTGCTGAAAGCATTTGTAAAGCAAAAGAGTATTCTTTCCTTCATGCTCTCACCAAGAAAATTTCTTGTGAGCCGGTTCTCGTTCCCAGGGAGATGACTGTTCAGTTTTTAAATAAATTAGTTTATCATTTTCATTTGCAGCATTCCAAGTATAGCCAGCTGAAGTGTGACCTGGAGAGCAAGGCTGATCAGTCTGATTCTTCACCAGCACAACAACTCCTTTTACTGATAAGGTAGAGGCCTGTTAAACATAATTACAACAGTGTTTCCTCTGACAGATTTTGTGCAGTCCTATAAAGAAAAATTCCCAATATTTTACAATATGAAACCTATTTTGTACACTACAGTCACTGCATACACCATTGACACATGCAAGAGGAGCATGCAAATGTTTCAGCCTTGAAACAAAAATCCTAGTGGTTTCATTTTCTCTAAGTTTTACCTGGTAGTTGAAAATAAAATGTAATGTAAAACGTAATTTTTGGTATGTCATTCACAAAAGTGTTGCCAATGAACATGGGTTTGTGATTATCACTCACATGCACACTCAAATGGTTCTACAGAAGTGACTCTAAATAAAACCCATCCTTCACTAACCTGCTCTGAGTTGAGCTGTGAAGAACCATCTTGAAATATCATAGTAGTTATAAAAGCTGCTGCCTGTTCTATAGCTGCAAGGAGTTTGCTTTTTTCTTCACTTCCTAAACTGCTGATATCACAAGGATACTTTCCAGAAGACTTTATTTGTCCAGGGGTACAGCTGTATCTTCTTTCATGCAACATGGAGGTATTTACATGCAATTTTCTTGTTTTCTCTGAACAAGATGTAGATACATTTTGCTTTCTTTTAAGAGGAATAACCATTTTGTTTTTCCCATCCTTCAGGGTTTTTTCTTCTACTGAAAAACTTCTTTCTTGATATTCCCATTTTGGGAAGCCTGAATCCTGGTAACAGCTCAGTATTTGGGTATCTTGACAGCCAAGTATTTTATCCATATGCACTGTCCTGACTATCTGACCAGCAATTCTTTTTTCAGGGCTGACAGTTGTTTTTAATGTGGCAATTCTGGAATCATAATCCTCCTGGGGAAAATCAGAAATGTTTAGCAAACCAACTATTAGACTTATAAGGAAAAACTAAAAATTGCACTAAGTTAGTTTAGATAAGCTTTCAAGAAAGCAAAATTCTATGAAAAACTGTTGGTACTAACAAAACAGAGCCAGTTTAGGGGAGCCACATAAACAAAAATTCAAATATGTATCAGTAGATATTTTGTTGACATACACCATTTGCATCCACAACCACTTCTTTTTTAAGCTACTATTAGTCCAACACTACAAATGGCAAATTAACAACCACAAGAGGCATCTAATCCAACAGCCTGTCTTCCATAGTGACAAGGTTATTATTGTCTGAAGAGGGAAGAGACCCTTCACCTTTAGCTTCAGCATTCAGAGCACTTTTCATGACAGCTTCATTTGTTCTAGAACTTTTGGGAAGGGACTTTATTGACTGCTTTGGAATCCCAAGTATGTGAATCAACTGGATGCCTTCAAATAACTTACAGGATTGCAAGACATAAAAAATCCATAAGAAAGTTGCATTGAAGTATTATTATTACATTGAAATATTAGTATGACATTCTATTCTGTTTGATCCACTATACCCAGAACAGTTTTTCCCACTCCAGACAGTCCCTGGATCCCTCCACTGCAGCCTGCTCCAAACAGCATTAAGCAAGATGCTGCATGGTAGTGCTTGACTTCTACTCCTCCATCCTTATTTCCTTCACAAATTTCCTTGCTATGCTACTGGCACTAGTGCTTATTACTTACTTTGCTGGTTTCTTCTACAAGCTCCTCAGCTGAAATAGATCCTCTGCCTTGATTTTATTTCTCTGGAATGGCAACCAGTGACCCTTCCAAGATTCCCCAAGGTAAATGTGTGTTGAACTATTTACAGATATACAGATTTGCATCTTCCCTCAACACTTTTTATGCCTCAATGACAAATAGGCCTTAGAGGAGCTGCTAAGTTTCTACTCCTGAGGCATTTGAAAAAATTATGTATTAGTGATGCATTTGCAAGCTTTTCCTCAAAGTTATTTTGAACCATACCATTGTATATTTCATTTAACTTAGATGAGGCAAGTATAGAATAATACAAATTCTGCTCAGGTCACATTTTTGCATGATGACATTTTTTAGTAGTCTCCTTCATACTGCCTCTTAGCCATACTACTTTTTCCAGACACAATTTAGTATTCATTTCAAATCATCAATATTCCACTTTGAATAAATCCCTATACTACCTACAAATGTTCTGGATTTGGAGGGCAATTCCATATAATTTCTTTTAAAAGCTTCTATCCAAAATTGCATATAATTTCTTTTAAAAGCTTCTTCAATTTTATATAGTTTTCTTGTTGAAAATTAATCATTACTTTTGCCTATCTTTCAATGCTTCCAAAAGATTATAGTCTCTGTAAGAGCACCTGTCAGCAGGGAAGATTTTAGACCTGATCTCACACAGATCAAATAAAAACAAATTTTTCTCATGAGTTCTCTTAACTGTTCCACAAAGCAGTTGTCTCCTAATTTTCAGTTGGAGCACCATGCCTAATGGTGCTTAAGCTTAATATTCATCAACTTCACTGGAAAGTAAACTGAAATCTCTCATAATTACTGTATTTTGGTCTCTTCTAGCCCAGTCTCATTCAGTTCATCTGCTGTCATTACACTGCAAAAACTGAGAGCTCCTCCCTTCAAAGGAACCACCAGGGCCTGCTGGGCTCCCTCCAGTCCCCAGCAGAGTTTTCACTGATCAGAGGCTGCTGTCCACCTCCATCCCATCTGTATGGATTGAGCAAGCCACAATGGCAAAGCCAGGAAGTTTGGGGCTTTTTTATGGTTTCACAATATGCCTCAAACCAGTTCTCATATTCCCAAACCTTAGAAGTACAGAGTCAAGAGGTGAAAAAGGCTTAAGACTGCTTTAGGTCATATTTCACAGGATCTACTCTACAGCAAAAGTACAATTACAAGGTAATTCTAACACTCTAAGTAAACAGGAAAAGGAAGCTAATTCAGCTTCTGCTACTACCAAAATGAATAGTAGATGTTCCAAATGAAGACAAATGATTGGATTTTTGCAATGCTAACCAAAAGGTGGGCACTATAATGTTACCAGAAGGGGAAAAATCCTGTCACAGAAGGGCCAAATATTTAAGAGCCATAGAAAGACAACTAATTCACTCAAGTGTATGCTCCAGACAAACTGCAAATAGTTTTATCATTTAACACAGCAGAATTTAAATTAGGACACTCTAGTAATTATAGAACCAGGAATAAGCAATTCTCTTTTAAAGATTCAAAAAATATAAACAAAGGAATTTAATTATCAAGTCAGAATAATACAGCAGGAACTACAATTAACCACAGAGAGGAACAGCAGCTTCTGTGAAGAACTGACCTTCTGTTAGAAATAATGGCATGGCTGGAAGTAGAGAAAATGACTCCCAGGATGAAGTTTCACAATTTATGTCAATGTAGGAAGATCTCATTAGATGCAGCAAGTCAAAATTAGAGTGTCATCATTACAAAAAGGGGTTCCACTCCTATCCATGTGCACCCACAGCTGCATGAGTGCCTGTGAGCAAGTGTAATTTGTAGGAAACTCTCTCATTCCACTCAAGGCATCAGCTTTCTGCATCTTGAGCAGCCTGAATGGAATTGAAGTGTGCAGCATGCACCAGAGTCAGAGTAGGGAAGGTTGGGAAATTTGCAGCTGGGATTAGTAGCAGCATCTGCAACTCATCAATCAACTCCATGGATTTTACAAGCAAAGCCTGAGCTGGGGCTGCCACAGTTACCTGACCTGTTCCCACTCCTGCACTGGCACTCACTCCCATGCACACCAAACCAAATTCAGAGAAATGATTAAACCCAAAATTAAGGGTTCCTAATACAAAGTAATCTTTCATACAAATCAGCTCACTTTTATAATTGTTCAGTAACAGGAGTCTAAGAACATTTCTAAACTCTGGTGGTTGTCTGTGGCAACCTCATTTCTGATCAATCTGTCATAAAAGACCAACTTCTTGTGAAAAGGGAACAGAAGTTGGGCCCAGATTCTCAAAGGTAAATACAGACCGAGTGTAAAATAAGACAGAGGAAGTTACCTGAACTATGACTGTATAAAATCTATCATGATAAAGCTTGTCATGAAAGAACCAATGTATAACTTCAAACCTCCCACAAAAAGACTGCTTTTATTCGTTTTCAATTCTACAAAATGCTTGCCTTTTCATTTCTCAGGTGTGCATCCTTATCATCTATTTTATTTTCCTTTGTCTTCTCTATACCTTTAAAAAAGAAGAAACAATTTACAATACAAATGAATCTGCAAGTAGCCCATATACCTTAGGTTTCATACAGGGTTATCTTACTGACACTTTACCAAACCTGAAAGAATTGTAAAAACATTTCCCTTGACAACCATTTAACAAGTTTGTATCAAGTTAGTATTCATTCTTAAAAGGGCCCTGCAGGTTCCAAAATATGCATATGCAAAAGACTGCTCTGTCACCATTAAGAAAAAAAATTATTTAAAATTCACTACAAAGCAGAAAAGCCTTTGTCCCTGGTATTCAGAGGAAGCATTACTATAATTCTGTAATTATGTGAATTTCCCTCTTCAAGGAAACACAACTCATTTTGTTCATAGTAAAGCTGGGGGTATGAGCACGAAGGAAAAAAAAAATCCAAACTCTAGAAACTTCACACAGCTGAACTGTTTTCTTAGAATTCAGCAGCAGCATTCCAGGAAACTTTTGTTCTATAAAGCATTATGTGAGTTTAGCACATCATGTTTAACAAACTAATCATGTTTCACCTGCAGGGGATAATTTTTTCACATTGCTCTTCTTGCAACAGAACAGGCATGGCAAGTGACACCATTAGGACATGAGTTTTCTTTTCTGCCTTAACACTGGCCACAATCCCAAGAAGAGGAGAAGCAAGGGAAGGCTGGAAGGAAGGAGCCAGGGGTAAAGGGCTAGCAGGAATTACCTCAGTGGGCACAGAAAGAGGATCAGGGAAAAAGAGAACTCCCCTCAAGTGCAGAGTTTGCAGTTAGGATTCCTTTATGTCTCCATTATCTTATTGCCCAGCCAAAAGACACCTCCCAGGCAGAGTATGTGTTTTGTCTGCCCATACTGGGAACAACACCAAACTGCTGCTGTCAGCTATGAATTGGCATTAGCAGCAGCAAGGTACTCTCTGAAACAACAATGGTGTTCACAAATATCAAAAAAGCAGAAGGTCACCTATTTCAATTTACTAGAACTGTTCTTAAAAACACTTGTCTGGGCAAATCAAGACCTTTGTCTACTGAAGAAAATAAGCTTATTTATGCATGTTGGTGTAAGTGTATAATCAGACATTGAGCTCCAGCTCAAACTTCTAACCTAAGCTGTTAGAACAGCCAAAATGGCACAGCTGTGTTTGTAGCTTCAAACATTTTACCTTTGTTTTCTCAACACTTTCTACAATGAGATAATAAATTAAGAATTATAGTATCTGAGTTTACATTCAGTGCTTATAATTGTTTTCCAGTTAGACACTTTTCCTTGACAAATCCAATCCCCAGAGAAGATGATGAGGATTACATTTCCCTCCTCCAGCACCCAACAGTCAGTATGACAGCTACTGAAGAGATCTGCAACTTCCAGTTTCTGAATTATGGCAAAGTATCAGCAGATGGCAGCAGAAACCTATCCCTGCCTCCAACTCCTCAAGGCTTGATGAAAAGATTGGAGCTCCACTGCCAGGATAACCACAGAATTTCACCAACTAGGTCAACAGTGCAGATACTTTTTCTATTTGAGCCCAATATTCACCTTCTAAAGACAAACATTTTTTCCATTAAGTAGAGTTAAAAATTTAAAAATCTCTCTATGAAATACAGTTCAATGCAGTCTGAAACAGATCACTAACATCAGAGGTTTGCAGTTGTTTTTGGTTTTTTAAGAGAGGTAAACTTTTTACAGACCCACACTAAAGCAATATGTATATGTATGTATGTATATATATATATATAATGTATGTAGGTGTAGGCAATGACAAGATTGCAAGAGAAGTAAAATATCAAACTGAGGCTCAAAAGAAATCAAACTTTCTTTAAAATCATCTGGGTTTTGGTCCCAAATGTACCATACAATGTAGCATTTTAAAATGAACTCATCCCACATTTCTTTGAATGTGTATCAGTGATTTACACAGTGATGAACCATTACCTTTGTCACTGCTTCACCACCAGGCTCCACTGATCCAATACTTTACTGAAAGGGGAGCCTGAACCACAATTAATATACAACAGTGGCTGCAAAAACCACAATATACACAGGAATAAATCTCAGATTTAAAGCCCATTGACCAAATATTCCAGGATTTAACTCTCAGGAGGAAACAGACAACTGAAACCAAGCAAAACTCTTAACTTTCTACTTCTTTCCAGAGCCCCAATTTGACTGCCTGTGATTTGCACAGAACTGAGAATAAAACCTGCACCTTGCAAAACCTCCTTAGTGCCCACAATATTGTGGAACTGCTGAGGTGCTTGGAACATTGCCTAATTTGTTCTTTCACAGGGACTTCGGTTCACTCTTCCCCCTAGAATTTCCCAAGGAGCACAGTGCTAATGAACATGTGTTTTAAGGACAGCCATGAGTCTGGAGAGCTCACAGGTCTCCTGTTAAGTTCCTAGGACCTCCAGTGATCCTTGAATATCTAGTCCAGAGCCAAGTTAATGTATGCATCTAATTTACAACACTGTAGTACTTAAGGAACAGCCTGAAATTCCCATATCATTCTGTACCACATAGGAGGAACAGAAAGAGAAAAAATTAAATTGGTGGTACCATTCCTTGCACTCACATAACATTACTGAATTTGAAAAGTCCCAGCAAGTCTCACAGTAACAGCTTAATTCCTTTTCTAAACCTGTAAACCGAAACATTTTCTTTTTCTTTATTTAAAAACAGGGACTAAAGGTTTGATACTGTTGTGTTTCAACTTTTCAACAGAAAAAAATCAGGCTAAGTTTTACTCACTCTGGTTATTTTCTCTGTTAGTCTGAGCTTCTACAGGAATAGACTGCAAAGCTGTCATAATCCTCTGAGCAATATTAGATAAAGGCACTTTAGAAATCTCACATCCTATGTACTGCTCCATTTCTAAGGTTAAACCTAAACACAGAACACACAAATTATAAATCAATCAGGGCCATGAGTAATCTTCACTTACATTCCGTTGAAATTAAAAACAAAATATAATGAACATGCTTAGCCATTCATTCTCAGTGGAAAATTACATTTGCTGCCAGACATGCCTATCAGTACTGTATAGGAAAGAAAAAGATAATAATTTATAAAAACAAACTTCTTTGAAATAGTGTTTTAATACCCCAACCAAAAAAATCAGCAGTGCTAAGCACAGCTAACTTGTACTGAAAGAAAATAAAATCTGACAAATAAAACAAGAAGTATGTCTGAGATACTTTCCCCCTCCCAGCATCTTTAAAGTAGTCTGTATCTAGCACATGGATACATTTACTGTCACTAGTGCTTGGATTTCATCAGGAAAGACATAGTTAACTTTCAAGTAATTGCCAAAATTAAGCCAACACAAGATTAAAGAAACAAGCAATACTATCACAATATACAGCCATTAGTTATGTGCTGTTTCAGAAAATATTTATCATAAAAGACCTCTACTTTTAAAAATTTTGTATAATTGATGCATTCAAATACTTCCATATATTAGTAACTTGAAAATAGCTACTATAGCTTGTTAATTTAAGGAACTGGTCAGTAACATTTATAGTCCCCACAAGCTTTGACCCCAGCTACTGTTGTTGTAACTGTTATCCTTTTCTGAAAAGGAGCTGGTTTTCTAGCTGACCTGTCCATATTCTAGAATACCTACAAAATGCCTGGGAGAACCCCTAGGCACACCACACTCTGGAGAATCACAAGGAACAGTGATGACTTCTTGTTGTTTTACAGTTAGACCAGAAGAACGTGTAAAACTTCTCACAAACACAAGAGCAATATATCCAACACTTGAAAAAATGCTTCAAGGATCCAAGCTGTACAAATCAACCACTCCAGCAAAAGCTGCTGTTGACTCAGTTATTCCTGTACAAGTGGGCAGCTGGAGTGCTGTTACTCTGGTCCTCTCCCACCAGACCCAGTGCATGAGCAGACTGTCAAACTCCAAAATCAGCAAACAATTCTCTGTGTCATGGTTTGAGCTGCACAGAGCAGTGCCCCTCATCATTCCTTGTCTATGACAGAATCTGTGACAGAACCAAGCTTCCAGAATTCCATCCTTCTGTCAACCACACACTCTGCTACACAGAAATATTTTGCTTGGCTCAAGACCACAGGTACCTTGCAATTTTTAATCCTTAAAAGTGCAAACATTTGCATCTAATTCAGAGGAACAGCCATCACTGCATTAGCACTGGCCATATCCATCTAGTCCTAATGAGAAGCATGTGAAGGAAAGGGTGAGAGGTGGAATGGCTTTGTTTTCCCTGACATTTTCCCTGCACTCAGCTCCTCCTCACTTCCATGCCTAAGAGCAAAACTCCTTTCCCACCCAGGGTTCAAGTGTTCCCTGCCTTCCCAAGCTGGGAAGCAGCAGTCCCAGCCTCAGGGGCAGATCAAAATGAGAACCCATCACACTAAATACAAACAAGACACCACGCTTGAGAACAGGCCTAGAAAACTCACACAGATTCACCATAAATATTAACCACACTGAACTGAATTGACAGAGTTTGGCATTTAATAATATACACAAAGGATAGAGTTAAGCAGCATGAAAGCCAGACATAAAGACACCCAACCAGTAAGTTTAAAAAAATTACACATTTAAAAATAAGTTATAATCACATAGAAGTTAAAGGAGTGCCATCAAAAGAGTTTTAAGACTACTGTTATTGAATTTAAACAAATATACTAACCTTCATCAATATGTACAGTGCTTGAAAGCAAGCACAGCAGATCCCATCAAAATACAAAAGACTGGAAGTTATCATACTATAAAAGCTTATTTAGTTCCATTGGTACATTAGGAAGCTATATACAAATTTTATAAACGGGCTAACAATGCACATGAAAGCACAAGTATGAAAGCATCAGCACTCTGAATTGAAATGCCTATCATTATAAATTATAAGGCAAACTCAGAAGTACAAAAGATAAATTTTAAATTCTTGTTCATTGCCAAGCCACAATAAGTATAGACTGGTTTCAATGGAGAAGATAGGCCATAAGTTAAATTAAGAGATATTGGAATGGTCTTAAAAGAGATGGTCTTGGTAGTTAAAACAGATTCTGGTACATATTCCAACACATTTCTAACAAAATCAAGTCTTCTTAGAAGAACTGTAGGGGAAACAATCATGAAATATCTGCTGCCTTTGAGAACTCCCCTCTTCACTATGAGCACATTACATCCTTGCTCCAAAATCTGGAATGCCTTCTCCACATTCATTTGGCAGTTCCAAAAGTTGTTAGCAAGCAAAAGGACTCAAGGGTTCACGTTCCTATTGAAGCTCTGCTGTGTGCAGCAGAAATGAGCACACAGGCCAGCAGAAGAGCAGCTGAACACACTTCTTTCAAATAACCAACAATGATTTCATGTCCAAGAGTTCTGACAAAACTGAGATTGAATTCAGGGGGCAGAAGAAGCCATGGAGTAGCACACAATCTCAGCACTGCAGTGGCAGGTGCCAGCCATGACAAGCTCATGCTTATTATTCCATAACCTTGTAGCCAGTTTACATTAACATTTCCCTTCCTTAAGAGTACATTGCTGTTTAGACATTAAGAACTGCACTGCTTGTGAAATTCTCATCTTCCAGACCACTGGCTTTAGCCTGAGACTGCTGCTCAAGTCTCTCCACCATCTCTTTGAACTGCTCTTCATCTTTGAAAAAATGCACATACAAGTCTCTTTCCATCTGAAGCAGCCTATTGGACTCTAAAAAGCTTCTCTTTGACTTCAGATCTGCAGCCAGATCCTTAAGGAGACGACTTAGTTCATCTAAATGCACTTCCAGTTGGTGAAACTGCTCAGTAAGTTCCTAACAAAAAACAGAAGACAAAAATGTATTACTTTTCTATTGTTAATATATTAGCTGAACTAAAAACATGAAAGATTTTTTGCTTTGGGAAGCCATTAATTTGTAATCAAAAAATAATAACAAAAAACAGAAACAAAGATAATAAGGGATTCCATTCAATGTATATAATTTTTGAGCTCCATGTAACAGAACTCATATCATATTATGCCAATGTAATTTCATTTACTTGTGGACCAGATGAGTTAAGACCATAAAAATCTGAACCTGACCTAGAGACATGACTGAATGACATTTTCTATCAATTACAAGTCTTCACTGCTAGTCAAGTCTTAAAAGGGAACAAAGAAAAAAAAAGCACAACAAAAAATCCAAATCAATCTTACAATTAAATCATTAAATACCAGCTACAACCTTCCCAGCTGGCATTCTTGTTATAGCTCAGTATAAGCAGACTAATCATCTACTTGCACATTATTCCCTTATTAAAGGAATTACTTTCCTTGAGAAACAGTAGCAGTAGATGCCATATTTTAAGAAGTAACTTAAATCAATAGGAAGGTATTTTATTTAATAACGTGCAATCCCTAAATACATACTGTTCCAATTAGAGTCTCATTTTTAAATCAAAACTGTTCTATATGCTGTAAATTCATTTGACAGATGAATGTTAAATATATTTTTATGTAATTAACCAAGAAAGTATTACGTAACAGAAGATTTCCCTTGATGCATTTTTGAGGTATCTACAACTATTTAAAAACCCTAACAAGGTGCATTTAACAAATCCTGTTGCCATTAAAAAGATGTTCTAAGCATAATACCTGAGAGCTGTGTAGCAGGATTGTCCTACTACAGCTGTCTTTTAAAATTCTGGCATTTTTATTTTGTCCAAATGACCCACCCATGGCCAGGCTTTTAAGGGGCCAGACCATACTATTGGGGTCTTAGAGGTAACAGGGCAGAGAGCCCATAGGAAATGAAAAGCTATTTAAATGAGTTTTCCAGTGACACCCTACCCAGACAAAGGATCCCCCACACCACAGACTTACAGGAACACAGGACTGCACAAGCCTCTGAAGGAAATTCAGTTAGATGCAACTGTTTGCTCAGAAACCAAAAAATTATTACCTGCCAGCATTTCTAAAAATCCAACATTAGCCAAGAACAATTTAAATGTTCAGCATCCATCATCATTATGTTAATAAATTTGTTGCTAATTAGTGGGGACAGTCTGCATGTCTAGAGCCTTCACACTACACTTTTATCAGTAAAAGAACATGACAAACAATGCAATAATTTGAAAACAATCCTTAAGGGCTTACTGGGCTCCGGAGCTGGATCTGATTTGTCCCACAATAGAGAGCAGCACGAAGGGCATCCACATTGCCCTCCAGGCTGGCCACAAGGAGAGACTGCTCCCGAGCAGATGCTGCCAGCTGATCTTCTGCTGTGGCACAGTCCTGCTTTAACTTCTGAGCCATCTGCTCCAGGCTTTTGTATGTCTTAAACAACTGTTGTTTTTTACTTCCTCCTTCCAGGAGCTGATACAGCCTGCAACAAGTGAAGTTAGACACACAAAGATTTTAACTTTCCTAAGCACTCTATCATCATTAGTTAAGAGAACGTGTCTGTGTTGAGAAGTCAGAGGATGAGTAAGGGAAGTTCTGCTGAGGGCGCTTTTACAGCACTACCTTGTCTCCCACTGATTTCAGGATTCCATCTATATATAGCAGTGATTAATAGGAATCCAAAATATTTCAATATCAAATTAGCAGCAATGAAATATTAAAGTAACAGTTAGTAAGTACATCTTGAATGCAAATAGCAGTTGACAGTGTGCTTTTGCCAACTATTTCCTGACACTTCAAGAGCTGCAAAATAAAATGGATTTTTTTGAAGTGCTGAATGAAAGCAGACTTCAACAGCCAATGAGAAAGAAGAACAATCTCTGTAACATTTTCAAGCTTACTGAAGTATTTCCTGTTTTCTATCTCTCTATGAAGAGACTGCTAAGAAATTCTCCAATTAGTTACAAGTCATGCAAAAGATAGAATTGCACACTACAGCAGAGTGTACCCTTACACTGCATCAGGAATGGGCTCAGTAAGATTACAGACAAGTTTACAGAGTCCAAATGTTACTGCCACCTCTGCAGAACAAAATCTTCAGGAGCTGATGCCCGATATAAAATCCCACTGGCTTTATTAAGAGAAGGAGCTATGTTTCAGAAGGAACTGAATGTCTTTCAAGTGTCTTCTGTTTACAAAGCCCATAAGGTTTTTAAATCTTTCAACTTGCCTGCCCTTCATCTAAAAAAAACAAAAGTAGCCAGAAGCATTCAGTCATTTGGAGACTTTATAACAAACCTGAACAAAAGTGTAACAAGCTAACACAAACACACAATAGGAGTAAAATTAATGCTGCCTAATCCTTCCAGTTATTTACTGTGCCTAACCACATCCAGCTATTACTTATCAAGTATTGAAAAAAAACCAAACACTTAAAGCACCATTCTAAAGAAGGAGGAAAAGTCTGACAGTAACACAGCTATAATTATGCAATATATCACATCAAAAGGTTTATTCTTGATGGAAGAGCAGCACTGTACACACCCTTAACTGTATCACCTGAACTTTAAGGAGACTTAATTATTTTGATGGTGAAAAAATCAGACTCCTACATGGGCACCAGGGCACTCAAACCAGATGGCAAATCAAGCAGTAAAAACGAGCTGAACTCATGCCACAGTCCGGAGGAGTCATTCCTCTCTCCTGCCACACGGGGGGTTTGTGCCGGCCATGCACACAGCCTAGGAAATCACTGCTGTTAACATCTGTATCTCTAGAGTATCAGGAGGTGCTAGATAAGACAGGCCTGGGTCTAAACATTCTTCATGCTATGGATATTAATTAGGAATGCTTCAGTAATATTAAAAAGACTGATAATTGAACAGTTTTTCCTCAGGCAAACCTGCAAAGAATTTCCAAGGACACGGAAGAAACAAGTTTCACATGTTGAAAGTTTCAGTTCTTGAAAATTCAAATTTCTAATTAGCTACAGCCAGCAAGTAAGAACTTGGCAGCAGGCAAGGCTTCCCTTGCCTGAGCCTTCATCTCCTCAGTATGATTTCAAAGCAAGTCCAACAGTGACTGTAACACTTACCTGCAAGCCAAAGCATCCTCTGGGCCAATGGTGCTCCTTGGCTTTGCCTGCTCACTCTGCTCAGCGATCGCCTGCAGCCTCTGCTCTAACTCATCAGTGCTTTGCTTCAGAGATTCTACCAAGTTCTCAAGCTGGCAGCTGAACTCCTGGTGTTTCTTCATCTCCATTTCACAGGCCAGCTGAATAAGTTCAAATGATGTTGTCTGTCTCATCAAATGCCTGCCTATTTTAGCTTGAATTGCAGCATAACAGTCCAGCCGAGCAATTTGGCGATCTAAGTATTCTTTCAGCACTGGTGCACTCAGAAGTTGTGCTTTCTTCTTAAGAAGGGGAAGCAGCTCTTCATTATTTATCTGAGCTATATCTTGTTTAATTGCTGAAATTTCAGCATTTAAACTAGATGTTTTAGCATCAATATTTTCCTGTTGTCCAGTATCCTGCATAAAACAAAATATTTGTGAATTTCTTCATGGTTCCTGCCAAGCCACATCCCAAACATTTCTTCAGTTCATATAAAATTCATGCATTTATGTTACATTTAGCTACAAAATTAAATGAAAACTTCACAAGTAGTTTTACAGAATTTTACAAAATAATGCAAATACAGATGAACAAAGTAGATAATAAATATAATTTCTTTTTATCACAGGGTCAGGAATCAGTTTATTGTGTTAAAAACAAAAGAGCTGCATTTTACTTTGCACCTGTTTCAAGCATGCCTAACTGAAATCTCACAAGCAAACATAATTTTTTATATTCAGTCAGATATCAACACTGCTGGCAAAATCAATCTTTTCCAAATTACCCTAATCAATCAAGTCCTGTATACTAGTCATCCATAAATGAAAATATACAAACTGACATGATGCCTCAAGTTATTCCATGCCTGGCATAAGCAAACACTTTTCCTTTTATTAGGATTTCTTCACAAATTCCACTACCCACATCTGCCTGTCACTCACTTGTTGAAAGACTTCTGGAGCTTCAACTCTCAGATCCATTTATTTGGTACAAATACTCGAGTTGCCACAGTGAGTGAACTAAAACTTTATAAGCTTATGCTAAGCAATATAGACAGGAATACATTTATCATATTGGCTCCCTGATACCACAAAACTGCAACCAAAGCTAAGATTCTGTTTACTGTACAAAGAGCCAGTTCTAATTTGAAAATTCAAAGTTAAACTAATCTAGAGAGTTACTATAGATTCTAGGATTTTAAAGGTAGTAATGCTGAAAAGTAGAATTAAAGGTACTCTACCACACTGAAGAACTTCTAACTATGGAAACTAAAGACATTTCACAAGAGCAGTTTTGTGAGCAAGAGTAAAACTTCACAGAAGTGCAATTTCACTACATAAAAATGATTGAAATAGCAGTAACTCAGCAATTCCTTTCACTAGACCCAGTGGAACTGGCCTGTCTGTTGAAAACTCCAGCACCTTCTGTCACCTTTTGACCTTACCTTGCCCAAGGGCTGCAGCAGGCTCTCTGCACACTTGATAGCTGAATTCATGCCCTCCTCTTCAGCCTGCAGCTGAATGAGCTGGTGCTGAGCACAAATATATGCTGCCTGGAGCCTGGCTATCTCTTGCCTCTCTTCACACATTTCATTGGCCTCATCAAAAGGGACTTGCTCGATTAAATCTTCAAGTTGAAAGATGTCTGCATGTGAATTTTCAGCACGTTTAGGCATACCTTCATAAAAAAGCTTTTTTAAGTGTGAAGTAAGTGCTGCAGTGCTTTGTTCTTCCACAGACAAATATCTGTCCAAAGAAATTTGGGAAAAAAACAGTGCACGTGCATCTGACCCTTGTTCTGAACCTGAAGCAGTGAAGAAAGAGGCAAATTCCTTCACTGCAGCTATAAGAGACTGCAGTTCATTGTCAAGCTTATTATTTGCTGCAGTGAACACTTCCAGGCCTTCTTTCCGTTCCTTCCGTGCTTCTTCCTCTCTGCCTTGGATCGTCTGTAACAAGTGGCTGTTTGTAGCAATCAGCTGCTGGAGCTTATTATGCCGATGAATTTGAAGGGTTTTTAACTCCTGAAGAGTCTGAAGTTCATCCTCTAATTTCTTCACTTCCTCCTCGTCCTCCTCTTGGCTGCTGTTCATCGAACCTGCGGGCTCCAAGGTTTTAAGGACTTCATCCAGTGCATTTCCTTCCAAAACAGCCCTACCTTGCTGGAGAAGATTATCAAAATCTTGCAGTTCTTCTTCAGATACCACGTTCTGCACATTTATGTTTCCACAAAACCACTCCAAAATTGATTTGCCTTCTGGAGACTCAAACATCCAGTCAAAATCTTCTCCATTAAGCTCATCAGCCTTTGGATATCCCACTTTTTTAAGAGTTTCCACAAAATCCTTTCCATAGCTCATGATGAAAATATTTTTGTAAGCAGAAAAGATCCAAATACATGAAAAAATCTGAGGTATTATTCCAGCTTTAATTTTTTTGCCATTTAAAATGAATATTCAGTATTTTAATAAAAAGAGTCTGTACAGGAAAAAGGAAGTGTCAGATCACAAAAAAAACCCCAAAAAACCAAAAACCAAACCAAAAAACCTTGAAGGCAGTTTTGGATTCAAGTGGCTATTCAGAGACTTGACATCAATTTTAATTTCAGATATCTTAATATATTTTGTTGGTCAAATCAGGACATATTTTTGTATCAATTACACCCCAGACCATTGGAAGCAGCTATGTTTTTCCTTAATTCACATAAGCTTATTATGGAAACAGTAGAGTATCATTAATTTCAAAGCAACAGGTATTAATACTAAGCAATTCATTGGCCTGCAAAAGTGATTTTACTTACATGGTTCTCTGCATATTCATTTAAAAAAATACCCACAATTATATTAAATATTCCAAAATGACCAGGGTTTTCAGTTTGTTCTAAAAACAAAACTACAGTGATGTCACACAGCATTTCAAGATCTTGGTTATAAGGGTTTTTTTACCTGAACAGCAAGCAGAATTTTGTCTTCTAAAACTTTGTTTTAAAGTTTCCTCTGAAAATGGAACAAGAAATGCTTTAATATATAAATACCTCAACATAAAACTGCAGATTTTTTTATCAATTATAAAAAATTTAAATTAAAATAAGTGTAAAAATACCCTTGTGAAAACGGTCACAACTTACATGAAAAGGGAGTTTGCGGCTCTTCTGTTTCCTAGCAGACAAGTAATCAGCTTTGGAATCCTAAAGTGTGTAACAGACAGCAAAGGATACAGGATAAGTTATCAATAGTCAGGAGGCCTTGACGCAATACTCCAGTAACACTAAGGGACTTTTTTAGTTTGATACTACCTAATACTTTGTTTCTAAAATATACATTTGCCCCTGAAAAGGCCCCTCTGCCAGCCTGGAGAGCTGAACAAGTAAAGCCATTCCTCTAAAACTCCCCATGTGTCTGACTTAGCTCAGAGACCGCAGATGACACAGAATGTTGCGAGAATTCCGTGCCACAGGGCAGCGCCCCAAGCGTCCTCTGCCCTCCGGGCTCAAAAGGGCTGTCCTCAAAACTCATAAATATGGGTGCCAAGTGGATGCTGCCACAATCTTTTCAGTGGAGCCCACTGACAAGGAGTAATGGCTGTAAACTAAAACTAAAACACGTTAAAACTTTAACATGAGTTCGGACTTTACGTTGAGGGTGGCAGGGCACGGGAACAGGCTGCCTGGAGAGGTCGTGAAATCTCCCTCCCTGGAGACATTCCAAAACAACGTGGACGCGTTCCTGGGTAACCTGCTCCAGGTGACCCTGCAGCAGGGCTGGACTGGGTGGTCTCCAAAGGTCCCTTTCAACCTCACCGATTCTGTGAAATGACGGACCCCCACACAGTCCTGACCGCGGCGCGCTGGGCCACTCCGGCACTGCCAGTGCCATCAAACACCACAAACAAGAGCTGGGGAGCCCTGAGGGAGCCCCCGCCATGGCCGGCCCCGCGCGGGCCGCACAAGTGGAGCCCTCAGGGCCACGTCCCGCCCCGGGGCAGCCGCAGCCTCCGGCCACACAGGGACCCCGGCCGGGGGGGAGGTCGGAGGGGAGCGGGGGCGCGGTGGCGGCGGCTGATCCCGCCCCGCCGGCAGCGAGTCCCGAGCCCGCAGCACCGCTCCATACTCACCCCGGAGCTCCGCACCGCCGCAGCGGCGGCTCGAGGGGAGGGGAGCGAAATGGCGGGAAGGCTGAGGGGAGGTTCAGGGAAGCGCCCGCAGCTCGAACCGCCCGCCGCGCGCGCGGCGTTCCCGCCCCGCTGCCCCCACCGCGCTTGCGCGCGCCCCCACTCCGCCCACGTGGCCTCCCGCGCACGCGCGTAGCTTTTCGCCTCGCGCGCGGCCCGCTCACGGTGACGTCATGTGGGCGTGGCTCCAACGGCCGGGCCGCGCTTCCCCTAGGGCGCTCGGCTGGGGCGGGAGTGCGCGGTCCGGTCCCTCAGCCCCCTCGGGCCCGTCCCTTCCGCTCTCCGCGGCCCTTGCTCGCTCATTTCCCTGCCCAGCACACGGGAACAGGAGGATGGGGCAGTCCTGAGCGCAATTGATATCGTCCAGCTTTGACCGCTGTGCCCTTCAGCTTCCTTGAAACCCAGACATGGCTAGCGGCGGGCACTTCAGCATCCGTACCCAGTGTTGCTGCGTTGCTGGTTTTCACCCCTGCTTAGCCCTTTCGGTGGTAATTCATGGGGCTTAATGTCCCTGGATTTGCCTGGTGCCTTTTTGAACATGCTGACACGTAACTTCACAAGGCAACATCCAGAACATCATTAAGTGCTGCTTGAAAAGGCACTTTCCTAATTGTTTTGTAGCTCTCTCTAAAACCCATCGAATGATTCCTGGTATTCACATTTCAGGATTTGGTCACTGCCACTTCTGCATGTACCTTACCCGTGGTATTCATGACAATTTACAAACCCCCAGAGCATTTTCTTTCAGCTTTTTTCTCTCCAATTTGGAGAGTCACAAAATTTGGCCTCTGTAGGGGCAGTGCTCCATTCCCCGCATTTTTCCAGTGCTCCATTCCCCTCATTGTTTCAGTGCTCCATTCCCCTCATTGTTCCCAACATCTTCCTCTGAACCTTCCACAGCATCGCTGTGCCTTGCTCAGGGTGCAGAGACCAGACTGCACAGAGTCCTCAGGGCACGGGTGTACCAAGGTTTCCTGTGGAATCCTCATTTCCAGTGCCTTCCTTACAAAGCTCCCTGTTTTCCTGGCTTTTTGGCTGCTGCTGCCAATGAGGTTGCCAGAATGCTCTGGCCACAGATTGTGGCACCTCTGCATTGCAAAGCCTGGCTCTCAAACAAACGTCATGTAAACTTGTCACTAACACTCTGAGCATCCTTTATCAGCCACTCCTCGAGTTTAGCTGTCTTCACTTCCTCTTTACATTTCTCATGCCACGTTTTCCTGGGCTTCCCCATGTGCCTTGCAACAGCCTCCTTAAAGTTCTCATTGAGTCATACCAGGAGGGGAGGTTTTTGCCATGTTTTTCTATTTATGTCAGACATTTTACCTTGGCTTCTAGAACTGTATTTTTAAGCCTTATGGATGTTTGCAGGCTCCTTGGTTTGGAACTGCTCATTTAGGGGTTTTTTTGGCATTTTTCCCCATTTTTGCATAAGTCATTTTCTTAAAATTGAGTATCTGTTTGCTTTATTTGTCTTGCATTCATCTTAGTGTTAAGTTTAATTATATTGTGGTGGCTACTATTGAGCAGCTCACCCACTAATAGCTCTTGAATTAGATCCTCTGCACTGCTGAAGACTAAATTCAGAATGGCATTTCTTTTTGTTGTGGTTCATAGGGCCAGTTATTCTAAAAAGAAATAATTTATTGTATCCAGAAATGTTATCTCTACATTTCACCCTGATGAAGCATTGACCCAGTCCATATGTGGGTGGTTGAGCCCTCCCACTACTTGTCTTAAATGTCCTGCTTCTCTAATCTCACTTAATGCAATTGTTGAAATGAACCAACGCAGGGAAATGAGCAACCTTGTAGCTTAGCACAGCTAAGGCAAGCTCATGTTAGGCTTTTTTGATCAAAATCGGCACCTGTATCACTTGCAAAATACAGAATGTTGGTTTCTGGTATAATGTGGTCTGTGCAAGACATTTTTAGACTAAATCCTGACCTGGCAGTGAGTTTTCATGGGCAAAAAGAGCTGTAGTGTTGAATTCCTCCCCATCAGATTACAGTCTGATCTGCAGCTGCAGTTTAGGCTGGCTGAATTTTCAAATCATCTTGCAGATAGAGTGCATTGTGTCTGTCCAACAGGGAAGAAACAAAAGCGTTCACCAGCTCATTTCATAATGCCCTGCTGTTTCAGTTCAGTCAGTTACTTGCACCAAAATGAACTTCTCCTACAGTGGTATTTTGCAGACTTGTGCTTCACAATGTTGTGGTTTGGGGTTTTGGTTTGGTTTGATTTTATAAATATCAGTGTAATTCATGTAAAAAATGCCTGTGTAAAAGCAAATTTTAAACACCTAGAAAAATTCCTAAAATTCTGCTGTCCAAAGGCAGTTCTGCCAATGAAATCCACAAACACATCTGATAAAAGTTTGCCTGTCTATTGTCTATCATATTGTCTGCCTGGATTGCTGCAACTGATGCCTTCAGTTCCCCGTGTGGCTGCTTCCTCTCCCTCCTTCCAGACTCACACAGCTATGATGTCCCACCTCCTTTGTGGCCTTTCCCAAACCTATCTCCCCATCTGTTCACCTGGGGAAGCAGCACTCATTTCATTCTGGAGCAGGTTTGGAGCCATGTCTGTGCTGGCCAGTGGCCACCTCTTGAAAACAGGGAAGAGCTCAATTTGGCCATGTTCAATGCAGGAAATCATTTTTTTTTCTTTCTACCCAGACATGGAATTTCCATGTACGTTTTCATCATGGATTATTAATTGCAGGCTCCATTCTATCTCTGCTTTGTCAAATTTGGTGAAAATTAGCCAGAAGGTTCAGAAGTTATCAAGAAAAGGAGGAGGGGAACAGATGGACAAAAGAAGAGTTGACAGACAGCATGATCTCATAATCCCCGCTGGCATAGGAATTCAGGCTAGAATTGAAATATTTTAGGTCAGAACACTGTGCACTTAAAATTCTCATTTTGAAAGAACAAGCCTCTGAAGAGAAACAAATTTTCATCTGTTAGACCATCCATCAGCTCTTAGGGCAGAGATTAAACATACAAACATATCATCACATATCATCAGAATTTCTAACAGCCCCTTTCCCCACCCAACCTCAGACCCGTGTACTTCAGCATTTGCTTTTGCTGCTCCTTTTGGGTCAAGATTGTTTTCCTCTGATTCATCTTTTTTTTTTTTTTTTTGTTGTGTTCTTTCAAAACATAATTAAGGCTTACCTTACCCTTTTTTTCCATTCTAGGAGCAGTTGTTTTGCATCTGTTTCCTAGAACTGGAGAGGCTGCTTAGATAGCATATTGCCTTTACAAGCCATTTTATGGTGAATTCCAGCAGATTAATGCATAAACATTTCTGGAAAGATGTCTGCAAGCTCTGCAGTATTCCATCCTTACCATGTTCTGTTTGTTCCACTGCAAAATATGACATCATTGTGCCTGACACCTCAGAGAGGAGCTCTCGGTTCCCCATCGTCTGAGGCTGTCACAGCAGCCAAGGAGTGCAGTGCCACCACAGGCATTGCACTAAACCCTCCCACTGGGATACATCTGTCAGATGAAAAACCCAACCTCGTTTGCTTGCCATACTGCTTTAGGGGTTTGTTTTGGTTGTGGTTTGGTTTTGAGGGGGGAAAAAAATCAACACAGAGCAGGCAAGGAATAGGTTTTTAGCTTGTGAACTGCAACTGTACAGCTTTTTGATTTTGCATCACACTGCACTCTGCTCACAGCAGCAGGATTGCAAAGGTCCCTGCTGCAGATTGTTGGAACAACAATTAATCTTTGGAAACACCCTGTCCTAAGATGTAATTCATTGCGTTAAGCAAAATTGTATTCTTGATCAAGCACAACTTTAAAGTGCCATGTGAACTTCTATCATAACAAAGTCAGAAGACAAGAATTTGGCACCAGCTTGCTTTCTTTGCCAAGTGCATGGATCTTCTCTCCAGAGGAATGGTAGATTTCATTCTGAGACCCTGTATTCCCAGAAAAGCAGGTCAGAGTGATTAGTGTCCTTCAGCTTTGTTGGATTCCGTACTGTAAATATACAAGAAGCTCCTACACATTCAGGCTACCACTCCTAATGTATTTAAACATATAATGCACAAAGGGATATGTTCTTTTTCCTAGAAAATTGTTTGTTTACTCTCCTAACCCTGTTTTGAATGAAAACCCTAATTTTCATCCTGATAGGCAAGGCAAGCCTCTGGATGTTTAGTGTTAAATTTGAAACATCCATTATTAGCAAAATGAGGAAACTTATTTTTCTTTTAAACAAATGGTATGATGTGACAAATATCATAAGCAGAGCTGTACAGATCATAAACTGTACAGGATTTACAAAAATAGTGCCACCACATTTATAATAACTTGTTTTTAATTCTTGTGCTGAGAAAACTGGTGCTGTCACAAAGTACAGCACTGCTAAAATCTTTTTACAGGTATTTTTTCTGTTGGAGATTAATTTATAAAAAGTTATTAAGTGCTAGATTGTATTTTATATTTATTTTGTGATAATGTTAATTGCAAAGAAAACTGTGATAGAAAAATTAGTTTACTATGCTTTGCCCATGAGTATCTTACTGATTCAGCAGCTCAGCTTATTCAAATCAAATATAAATGTATCAACTAGCTACTGGCCATGATTTCAATGTAAAACTACTATTTCTATATTTTTAAGGTACCACTGTATTTAGTACCAACATGTGTGACAAACTGAAACACAAACCAGGGGATGTCACACACTGCAGCTGAGAGAAAACAATGTAATTTACAGAAGGATTTCAGCTCTGTCCTTCCTCTCATCTCTCATCAGCTAAAATGCTTGTTTTCGTCTGGCTGCACATCACTTGTGATGTGACTTTCATATTTGACAAAATAAACATGCAGAACTTGTAGGCTGTCTTTTAATGCCTTTTTTCCCTGTCTTGTACAGAGATGAAATTATTTCAAGTATAATTACTTAGAACAGACACTAATGCATTTCAGTTTGCACTTTGCAAACAGGTTAGTTTGTCTTCAGAAATGTAATAGTGGAAATTTATACAGCACCCATGGTTAGAGACAAATAAGATTAATGACTGTTGGGGTTTCAATGGGCCAGTGTGTGTAAAAGAAGTCTAAGTAGCACCCCAATCTTCATACCATGCTATTAATTTGAATTGCTAAAACTCAGTGAGCTCCTTATGAAATAGCTGACATGAAATAAGCTGACATGTAAAGATTTGCAGTATGTAAAGAACTGTGAAGAGAAGAAACACAAAGCACAAAAAACAAGTGATGAAAGTTTAAAAAAACCCTGAGTAACACAACAAAAAGGTATAAAAATTTGTATTTATATCATGACGAGATAATGATACAACACAATACTCCGTGTGCTACAGAACGTAGCCAGCGCCATGTACGTGTGTACAATGAATCTGTATAGTACAGTCAAATGCATCTCACACACTATGAACCATTCCTTTGGCTCTGGGACCCAGAGGCTCTGGCACAGAACCCCCCAGTAACACCTTTAGGTAACAATTGGACCAGTAAGCAGCAGAAGGCTCTCAGGCAGTGCTTCACCTGCACCGAAATTTCATCATAAACATCCCTCCTGCACAGACCCTTCCAATGCCATAAATCCTGTGGAACCACAGTTTATGCCTCTCGTGCAAAATGAAAGAAAGGAATTGTGAACTTGGGGCACCTTCACTCTGCTTTGCCAAGAGTCAAGCCTCTGGCTGGCCATGTCTCCCCAGGAATCCTTTCCTGGGCTTATTTACAATACTTCAGGCAGAGAGAACAGCCAAGGTGACCAAATGGTCTTTTCTGTTTCATGTACCCCCTGCATTTTAATTCTGGGTAGCTACAGAACACACTTGGATGTTTTCTTTACAGCTACCAATTAACAACAGTGCATTTAGACAGTCACTTAAGCAAATTGGCTCATTTCATTGCTGGCAAAATTAATTTCTGATGTGTTTGCCCCATTAGTATTTGTAGGGAGTACAGCTCTTCCTTAAAGTGTTCCTAAAGGGTCTCAATTATTCTTCCATCAATTTTGGAAAGTGTAAGTTAATGGATTAAATATCAGCACTGTTACTGGCTCATACCACACACAACCGATGGCCTCTACTCTTTAAAAAACAAATTTAACAGATTTATGAAAGAGTAATTTGTTTTGAAGACATTCCTTTATCAGCAGCATCATAAAATTAAATGTATAAAATTAATATTACTTAATTAAAAGCTGTGATGATGTGGTTCTTTTCAAAAATATGTTTCTTTCCACATGGCTGATCCACGAGGATGAAAAATTTCACCACTAATTACCAGTCTGCCAAAAAGTTAGTAAAATGGTGAAATAATCACTTGTTCAGGAGGAAAGACTGCTGTAAGTACCTCCAGGAAAAGCAGAAGTACCCACCCAGAGCAGGTTTGCAGGCAGAGCCCACACTTGTAACTTCACCTCTTTCTGTTGCCCAGTTCTCCTCTTTTGGTATTTTAAGTTCACCCACTGAAATGGGTTATGCAAAGTGCACGGTCAGGTGCTCAGAAAACCGGTATTTGTCACTGTAACTTATTTGCAGATCAATGAGTAACTTTTTTTCTAGTCTATAATTATATGCATGTGGTATAGTTGAACCCATACTCATCCATGTCAAAAATATAACACCATTGAAGTCAGTCTTAATTCTGTAAGTTAGAACAAGTTAAATGTGTTAGATTTTATGTCGTTTTTTTCAACTCCAAATCTTATACTAATAAATTAGGATTGAAACACATCTATAAACAGCATATGGAAAACTGTCATTCTCACGGATTTTTGGGAGGCTTTTTTATTTCTGTTTTAACCTGCTAAAACTCACTCTGAACCAAGTTTGTTCTTTGCAGAAGACAATACAGGATCCAGTCTCTGGTTAATAAAGTGTTGCAGGGCTTCTACTGCCAAACCTGCTCTATTCAGAAGATAAATAAATCAGCTGCAATGGGCCTGGCACGGTACAAATTGGGCAGAGAGAGGATGGATGCGAAGGAGGATTCATCCTCTGAATTGCAGCAGAGAATATGCACAGAAAGAACTAACAATTTTTGGCTGGTTTTTTTTGTGCCTGCCTGTGGTGATGGCAGAGTGCAGGCAGGGAGCTGGGGAAAGCACTAATCCAGGAGCAGTGCAGAGGCGTGCATCCTCTGACACCTGCGTGCTGCAAGGGAAAGCCCTTCCTTTCTTCTCCCCCAGGAAACAGGCCAAACCTCTGCGTCTCCAGAAAAAGAACTTGGCGATGACTTCATCTCTCCAGAGCCCCTTTCACAGAGAAGGAGACCCAGCAGCCCTGTAATCTTGTCCCTACTCCTTTTCCAGTGTGGTAACTGCAGAGGAAATGGATGAACTGAGCAGCAGCACCTCCTCGCCTGCTAAAAGCGCGCTCACAACACGGCCGAGCTGCCAGGGCGGGGGCAGGATTTCATCCTGCACAAACAGTTTGCTTTTTGCAGCCCCACTGTGGGCACAGGTACACTTGCAGACCCACAGGGCACACACACAAGTGTCCGGCTGAGAAAAAAATAATAAAAATAACACTGCATCCCAGGTGCTGTGACCACAGGCAGTGCTGCACTGAATGTCAGAGCTCCGACTGTCCCCACTGCCTGCAGCTCTGCTATGGGGACAGGCCAGCCCCCAAACCTGACCCTAGGATCTGCTGTGCCTCTAACGGGGCTGCTGCTGTCCGGGGGCTGTGCCTGAAAATTCCACCTTAAATGGGGCTGTGCTTGAGGGAGAATGACACAGGCAGTATGGTGTCATTTTTCTTTACCAGCGTTAATAGCTCCCAGCTGTAACAACTGAAAAAGTAAAAACAAATAAACCCTTTTTATTTCCACTCAAGATTATTCGAGTAATTTTTATTGAAAATATAAGATCTACAAAGCCATGGATACCCAGCGTGGAAGAACTCATTAAGTTAGCACATTCATCTTTAAAAGGAAAATTTCAGGTTGACCTAAGGTACAATAATGTTCAATTTAAAGTCTCGTTTTTCCTTCTGTAAGTTTCAAATCTCTTTTCATTAGGAGGTTCTGTGCAAGAGCTGCTTGTCATGAAAGGAAACACTTTACAATCCATGAATGTGTTCATTATATAATAAATGAACAGCAACAATATACTAGCCTCTTTTTTTTTTTCCTGTTAACAGTCGTGTGTTAAAGTAAACTCTTTATTTTTTTTTCCATGATTTGGAAATTAGTTACATATGCACCAAAGGAGCTAGTAATTTCTGCTGCTTGTCAGCTACACACAATGAGTATATTGCTGTGTGCTTTCCCCAACAATGAGGATTTTAGTAATATGCAAGGTGTATAGAATGTAATACCAAAACCTGCATCACAGAAAAGGTTAATTGTTTTCTTATTCAGCTGCCAGAGTTGATAACCTTAGGCCCCTCCCCAGAGCCAAAGTAGGGGTGGCCGTCCATTAGGTTATGTAAATTAAATGTATACGTTTCCTTGTTGGCAAGTTCCAAGCAGTAAGCGAGAGTGCAAACAAGGATCTGTAAGCTGCCACAAAATGTATTCATATTTCTACTCCGTGTTGTAAGAGCCAAAGGGAGGACACGTATGTCAGATGTTGAAAGAACAACTGAACCTTTGCTTTTGATCATTATGGTCAGTCTGTCATGAGGTCTTGTATCTGAATGCTAAAAATGGCACCACACTTGGACATCCCATAGCCTTACACAGTACGTTTGTGTTTCCCAAGCCACTGAGCGCTGGTCTCACAGAGACCCTGACTTTATAAGCTAACAAAAAATAGATTTGGGTGCTGAAGAATCCAAGGGAGGGCTCATACAAACACAATTAACCCTCGCACCAAAACCTAATTTCATGATTTTACTTAAAGCCACACTGAATCAGTTGTGAGAGGGTGAAGATATAAATACACCTCTCTGCTTCATCCGTAAGAAGGTGGACAACTGACCATTTGAACAGAGGGTCTTGAAACAAAGCTTAGTTGTCCTTTAAACAATGAGAAGGAGAGGCATACATAAATGGTCACCAAGGCACAATATGACAAAGGTGAAGAGTCCCTGAGACTCTGGTCTGGGTCTGTACCATTCCCCTCCTTATACAAGTAAATGAGAACATTTAGGAAAATATAATACAAAATCTCTTACAGGAAATATAGACTACACTTGCTAAAATCACTTCCCTAAAAGTGTTTATAGCTTTTTTCTTTTTTTTTTTTCAATTTTTTTCTTTTTTTTTTCTTCTTTTTTTTTATTTTTTTAAAAGACCTTCTTTAAACAGATAATGCAAAGACTGGTCCATTTTTTTCTTACCCGGCAAGCCAAGCTCTAATGACTTCACTAAGCAGAAGTTGTATTAAAATACATCTTCATAGTATTGCTACAATTTGGGTAAATATGTTCTGAACAGCTTGATGAGTACTAAATAAACTTGCTGTTTTACAGCATACATTTTAATTTTTTTGCACTTTTTTAAGAATAGAAAATGCAATTATAGTGTGCAAAAGAAAAAAAAAAAATTATCTTCTAGCTGAATACTGTAATTTTAAGCCATGCCTTCCATAAGAATGTATTGACATGTGTAAATAGAAGAGAAGAAAAAAAAAATACAAGCAAACAGAGATTTCATTTCCTTGCAAGGAAAGATTAACTATCACAAACTGGATCACTTGAGTTCTGTATTCTTCAGAGAAAGAAATGAAAACAACAACCCATAAAACCACTGAAATGCTTCAAATGTCATCCACTCCACGGTAACAGGTTAAAACTGCCATGTTGCTTTCTACTGCTCCCGTTAACATGGATAGAATGATTTGCTGCTGGTTGGATATTGAATACAAAAAGCAAAAGAAAGTTGAGATCATCCCACATGAAGTCATTATTAGAGCTGGCTTTTCCCCCATTTTGAAGTACAGTAGTGACTTGTAAATACGACCTTTTCTAAAGATCATTTGAGATTTGAAGATTTATCTGCCTGCTTCACCCAAACAACAACTGCTGAAAGAATTTACTCTATGGAGCCCACTATACAGCATTCAAAATGTTTTGGATTTGGGGTTTTTTCATGAAAAAATACCACAAAAAGTAGTTTTAGGTTTTTGTATCTCTGAATCACTAACACATTGTAGATTTCATTTATTCTTCCATGTTTGAAAATGGTTTCTGCAAAATCAAAATAAACTGTCAAACTCCCTTACGCCATGCTTCCAACAGTTTGAATTTAATACTTCTTGAATGGAACGACATAATTTATTTCCTTTAATTTGCAGGATGGCTACATCAAGCTAGCTTTAAGTCACAACTGTACCTAACCACAGTTCTCTGCAGCAAACCCATGATTTACAATATCTAATATTGTGGTTACAGTGCAGGGAACCGTGGGTAAGAAACCTCCATGTCAGAGTATTGTGGTTGGGGTTTCCCGGAAGAGTGGCAGTTGACACCTCTGGAATATTCATATATAAGTGCTTCAGTCAGATGGTCCTGAGTTGAGCAGGTAACTCAGGCACTATGAGAGCCTGGCATTCAGTCTGCGGGAATGTGTGTAACCTCCGTCACTCGAACCGCTCTGCAAACTGTAGTGGTCTTCAGCATCACTGGCACTTCCAATACTGTCCATTTCACCTGGAGTAAACTCCATTCCTTCAATGTCTACTTCTAAAGAAAACATAAGAAGGCACATTTTCAGAAAGTTGTAGCGACTGGTCATGGGCCAGTGTCAATCAACACCTGAATCACACTTCAGTTGCAATAATTATAAAAAAAGTAAGAACTGGCACAGTAATTCCTGAGGAAAGGATCATCTTGTCCACCTGAGAATTAAAATTCCTTCTGTCCTCAGCCACATAAATATACTCCATGACATCAACACCTGTGGCATTCACATTCTCTGAACAGAAAGACATAATTCTCTCTCTCAGGTTTTTTTTCTGGAGATGCGCAGAGGGAAAACAATTTTTATCTCTGCTGGCTGCTCCTAGCATTTTGCAGATGTAGAATGTGTTAAGAAGATTGTTTACCTGAAGAAATTTAGTAATTAGATTCTGGTAGAAATTGTTTATGCCAATTAGCCTATCAGGTCCAAGCTGTGTGGACTGTCAGTGTGCAGACAGACACGAGTTTTTCAATTAGTAGTAAGTATAATTAGTATAGTATAGTATAGTATAGTACAGTATAGTATAGTATCTCTCTTTAATATAATTGTAATGTAATATAGTATAGTTTTAATAAAGCAATTGTTTAACCTCCTAAATCAATAGAATCGGATACCAATCATTCCTGTGATGAGGGCACCCTGCAACTTTGATAAACACCAAATGTTTTCCCAGAACTGTTCCAACCTGCAGATTGACACTGATTTAGAAAAAAGCCAGCCCTCAGAGTCTGTCCTACTGCAGAACTGTCCATGGTAATTCCAGCCATGCAGGTGTTGGCTGCCCATGGTGTGACCACCTGTCCCCAGGTAACTGCCCCAAGACCATCCACTCAATCCCCCTGGGCCCTGAAACAGCCAGCCTGAGCAACTGTTCTGCCAGAAAAACTTCCAAATGGGAAAATAAGAAATGGCAACAGCCAGCTTGACAAGCTATCTTAAATGAGAAACAAATGCACAGAACCCTTGGTGATCGTTGCACGGAAAATGTTTTAAAATTTCACAATAAATGATGTGAAAATAATTTATTCACACAAATGAATTAGGCTAAATAAGATATTTTTTTCCATGAGAAAATATTATGCCAGCTTTACCAATAATTACAGTAAAAATTCAAAACATTAAACGGTAACTGTTAAAAAAACTGCCAAAAAAACATGCAGGAAAAATAGCTTTAAAAATACACACAATGTTAACAGCTTCAAAACTGATTAGGAAAAAAAAAATTTTCAAAGAATGCGAAAAAGATGCCTTAATTTTTTACTCTTCAAATCTCATTATGCTATAATTTTGTCTGGGTTTTTTGTTGAAAGCTTGATTTTAGTTCCAAATGACATTTCCTTGTTTCCCTGCTTCCCTTTCCCCCCGTGCTGCTGCAGGCCCTTTGGGAAGGGCTGCCTGAGTTACCTTGCTCAGAGTCAGTGGATATTGTTGATCCCATGCTGTCAGTGCGGATCCGCTCCATGCCCTGCACGGAGAGCTGCTCCAGCCTGCGCTTGAGGTAGCGGTGCTCCCGCTGTAATTGTTCTTTAATGTTCAGAGCTTTTCGGTCCTGTTCTTCCAATTTCTTAAAGGGAGAGAAAACACAGTGAGCTGGCAGTCTGTACCCATGGCAAAGCATAAGTAACTTAAGGTCTTCTCATAAATAGTAATTTCAAAGCAATTTAATTGTTTTAATTAATTAATAGAACGTTAAAGTTAAATCTAAAATTTCGATTTTTTAGTTAGCATTCTGTAGAGGTCAGTACAATTTTAGCAGGCTGAATTTGTTTCATAGTAAGATACATGGTTACAGGGGAAAAAGAATTATAATTTTTAAAAAATCCCTCAGAGACTCTCTTGCCACTAGCTGACATTCCCTGGCTAAGACCAAATTATTGTTGCCTTGGTTGTGGGGAATATTTAAATCATTTTATCAGGCGAAACCAGCATCATCTTTGATAACTCGAGCACAGCTCAGGTTTCAGTGAGAACATAATGCATCTTTAGATGAGTCTCTTACTCCACCTATCACCATAAAGAAACCATCGTGAGCCTCTGAATGTTCTCCCTCCTACCGTAGGCCATGGAAAATTTTAGCATTTAAAATGCTTCATTAACAATAAGCACCATTAATTATATATAGAAGGAGGAATTTACTAACAACTCTCTTTATTCTTGCTCTTTTTTTCCCTTGAACTTCTCTAGAGCAAGTATAATAATTCTGTGATATCTACAAAGTCGGTAGTATTAATTCAGAATTTCTCGGCAAACAGCCTGTGAAAGGATCCTTCACATATCTACCTAAAATCTCCCCTCTGACAGAATAAAAGCAGGTATTAATTTTGCAAATAAAAAGAATGCTTCACACCCGATAAAATGTGCTGCACTGTTGGTCCAAATACAGTAACAGGAATAAAGTACCTTTTTGTACTTGAACTGAGCCCTTCTCCAAATCACTGCTAGCCATTTAAAAAAACTGACTGCATAATTAGGGAAAAATTTGTAAGAGTATGATGGGATTAAAAGCGTGAAGGATACACAAATCAAAACACCTTTTATTATTAAAAAAAATTATCTATCTGATGCAGTAAATTACAGGTTGTAGCAGTAAAAGCACTCATAAGAGTGAGCAGATTTCTCTGTGAGCTGTGTTTACATGATCACTGAGATTTAGGAGATGTGCAGGGAGTGAATACAGCTGCTGAAGTCTCCTCCCTGCCGTCTGAATGAACCTAGCTTTGGTTTTGTGAGGAGAGCAGGCTGGGACACTGCACAGCAAAACACAAGCAAAACCCTTTCAGGATCTTGCTGTTCCCATGCAAGCCTGAAATAAAAGTGTTTGAAAATAATTGACACCCTTGAATGGGGCAGTTTCCTGGCTCAATGAAATCTACTTTCTTCCACCACATTTTAAGCTCCCTCCCAGGCAATACACTCTGCAGATAATCATCATAGGTGGAAACACAATGTTATAATAGGAAAAGGGGTTGGTACATCCATGTACACAACAAACCAAATGTGCCCAATTGATCAGACTTCCTTTTCCTGTATTTTCCTGGCTGCAATCCTAAACTCTAACAACTATTTTAGGCAAGAACTCAGTGATTCATATCCAGGAGACTCAAAACCATCTAGTCTTTCAGAGCAGATCTCAATATATGGGGGGGGGGGGGGTGTGTGTGTGTGTGGGTGTGTGTGTGTGAAAAGTTGAGAACTAATAACTCTGCTGAAAATGCCAGCTGGGCACAGGCAAGCTCCGGCAGGGCAGGAGAGGGAGCTGACCTGACAAAAGGGGAGCAATTAAATGCCAACCCAGTTTGGGCAGGTTCTGTTAAAATCTTAAAAAGAAAGTTAAACTTCAGTCTGGGTTTTCAGAAGACGAGTACTTGGTGCTGTGCAAGAGAGATCTGGAAAGAATCTGTTCCCAGCTTTTTTTATCAGCAGCTGAAATGGTAACTGCAGGGCTAATCTCGCACACTCGCCACTTGTAAAAACACTTCTTCAATTTGTATGCATAAGCCCATCATAGGGGGGCAGCCCAAGACAAAAACCACATGCAGTGCCTTTCATGCATGTTAGCCTGAATTATAAACAAGAGGCCAAAATCTCAAATGGTAAAAACAGGGGTTGCCCAGCTGGAGTAAATGTGCTTAGAAGTGCTGAAAAAGTAGCTCTGTAAACTTGTTCACAAGAATGGTTTTGCTTAGAATAATCTTTATTTCTTCATATGAATCACACCCACTTCTGTAACAGCAGTGAATCTTAAAGCTGTACATCAGCAGGATGTTCTCCAAAATATTCCAAGATTACTGGCAGTGTTCAATTTTGCCTGACACTTTTCTTGACCTGTTTCTCTGTAACACTGAAAAAATGCCAGATGAGTAATTACAGTCCTGGACACAGCAGCAGAAACCTGTTCTTTAACTTTTACATTTGAATACCTCTTTGTCTTATTTCTGCATATAACCCTGTTCCCTGAAAACAATGACAGTGAAAATGGGAGTGAAGGTGTCTTTGGAGAGAGAAGGCCTGAGAAATAATTTCCTTTGAGTTACTTGTGCAAATGTAGAACCTGCACTGCTGCTGGATCATAGGTGAGATTTAAGGCTGTTTTTTGTTTTAAACTTGTAACAAGGGGAGCAGCAACTAACAGGAGATTGCATTTAATTTTTTATTTCATTTAAATGAGAACCTGGTCAACAAAATGTTGATGGGGTAAGGCTCACTAATAGATATGATATTTTTGATTCCATTATTTTTTTTATCATTAATGGATCTGGCTTTTTTACATTTTAGCAAATTCAGTACAATGCTACTTTGCTTGGTTCTTAAAAATAAATATATTAATTAAAGAACAGCTTTGATATTTTTTTTAATTATAGTGTAAAATAAATTAAATTATAGTGTATTAAATACACTAGTTAGCAACTAAGAAATCACAAAACCACTGTTTTATATATCTGAGATGCTAAATAGCAAACCACTAAACTTTGACACTGTGACTGAAATCCCTGCAAGTAATAAAGGCCAATAAATCCAGAAGATGGGACATATGGATATGGATTTTGTGTGAAAATTTGTTTCCTCTCTATGGATACACATTCTGGAAGATTCTCCCTTGAAAGAAATAAAAACATGGATGAATGTTTTTACCTTGATATGCATCTTAGCTCTTTTCAACAGACTTAGAGTGGTGTGTCTGGTGCTGTCCGGCCCGAGAGGCACAAGCTGTTTTAGCTGTTCCAAATATAGCCGGAGTTTAGCCCGCCTGCAATCATCAAAAACCAAGAGTTGTAGTGGAGTTGCACCCGACCAGAATCTCCTCTATGCAAACACCATCTGTTTGCAGGATCTCTGCTCAGAGCTCGAGTCAGCCGTGGCTTCCTTTCCCCTCCCTTTGGCAGAGTTTCAGACTGAAAGGTCACTTGAAATGCAGTAATGCTGCTTGGCACACTCACACAGGAGGCTCATACCTGTGTTTCAGAGCACTTTGCTCAGCCTGCTCAGTCCCATCTTAACCAAAGGGGAGTATGCTCAGAGATCTGAGACATCCAGGCAGGGCTGCACACAGCCTGTGGCTGGGTAAGGCCAAAAACCTGGGATTTTGCTCCAATGCAGGGAATTCTGCAGGCACAGACAGAGCTGTGGGCAGCTGCACACCCTGATCCCCCTCTCCCCATTCCTATCCCTGCCTGCTGCAATAGGACACACTCCAGCTATGCAAGCCAAGGGCATCCCTGCAGCTCCTCACAGCTCAGAGTTGTTTCCAGCCATGGTTTATCAATGCATTTTAACAGGGAAGTCCTGATGCCCTTCTCCTCCCTTCTACTGACCCACAGTCCCCTCAGGAGGAGACAGTTCTTCCTCTCACTGCACTGTGTTTATTATAAACACACAAGAAGAGACACTTCCAGCCATATTCCTCAACAACAGGGTCCTGCTTTCTCTGTTACTCCCTTGCAAGTAACACTACTGCTGCTCTCAACAATCTCTCCTGCACTACTGCCATATCTATCAGTAAAATGAGGATGAACAAAGTACTGTTTCTACAAATATTTTCCAAACTAGAAAGCAGCTGGTGATACAACAGTCCAAGGAAGAGTTGCTTGACCTATCCAAAACAAGGCAGTGGCCAAGGAAAGAACTGCATGGGAATGTGTTTCTGCAGTTACAATCTAAAGAAAATCTCTCCTGGTTTTAATTCACACCCCTTGAACAGGAATTCACACAGTTCTGCAATGAGAAATGGCTGTGGAAGTGCTTCCATGAATAACTGCTATCCTCCTTTCTGCCAGCCTGTTACAGGCTGAGCAAAGCCATGACCTGGAGCTGGCATTGCCCTCACAGCCATAAGAGGAACTGAAGCAGATCCCAAGAGTGAGGTGAATAATCATCTTTTTCAAATTTGCTCAATGCTGCATGAAGGAAACAAACACTGCAGGGAATTCAACACTTCTGGTCAAGAATGATCTTTTTTTGAACAATGAGCTCAGAACCACAGTCCAGCATCAGTGTTTGAAATAGACAAACACTCTGGGGCCCAAACACTCTTCAGCAGGGTTTAATATGCACCAAATGATAAATTAAACATTTGTAATTGGAATGATTAGTGCAATGTGAAAACAACCTGAGAATTAACGTTGATAAAATGCAAAGCAAAACAGAATTAATACAGAACAGCAATGACTACATAGTCACCATGTAGTTCTCTCTGCCTATAAATCAGCAGTGTACTAGCTAAGAAACCACAAAGCATTTCCATAAAATTTTAAACTTTTTCTTCAAGCCACTTAGGGAAAAAGGATTTTTGGTAAAAATCTGATTCACCAGAGAAAAGTGACGACAGCCTTTAGGTCTGGGGTTTGTTTTTAAATACAAGGTTCTAAACTTAAGCATCAAAATGCTTTTATTTAAACAACACCAACAAAGATTGGCTGAAGCATTCACAAAAAGAGCCCAATCAGATCCCCTGAGGCTGCTACTTTAAACTGGAATATCAATCTTTAAAATACTGAAATACTCAAATTAGGGACTACTGATATTTATACAGAAAATCTTAACCAGGCAAATTTTTATTTCTGTGTCTGTAATCTCTAACAACTACCTGGGGTAGTTGCATTTTAAATACAAAAACCTGTGTCAGGGACTCAATTCAAATAATCTTCTTGTTTTCTAAATGGCCTCTGAACATAGCCACATGAGCCTGTTTCACTCAGCCCAACCTGGATGCAACTGTACTTAGACTGATGATAAGAAAGTGGGGACTCAAGATGAAGGAGCATATGGGAAGGAAGAGGAGAAGAATGGTACCAAATAGTAAATAGAGAGGTAAACACCTAGAAATAGAATGAGCAATATACTTGGAGCAATTAGAAGTCTGATAAGGAATATACAGAACTGTTGATCTGAGATTTACTTACTATTAATTCTGGAAAACATTAATGTAACCAGACTACATAGTGAACTTATCTGCCTCCTGCTATTTGAGGAAAGTCTGCTTACCACAGGGAGAAGAAAGCAAGGCTTTAGTGCACTTCCTTGCCATCAACTGGGGAGTTCACAGAAATATCACCAAGGTTCAGGGGCATGGCCGTGTGCCTTTGTAAAGCATAAACTCTTGAATGTTACCTGCCAGCCCAGTAGAGCAGGACTTTACAGAAGTGCCAGGAAGAACATGGGACTGAATCTAAGAAGAGTATTTTTAAGTGACCAGTGAGAAGAATTAAAGGAGCTGAATATTAACAGAACTGCTTTAAGGCTTTTCCAGTACTACCAGCTGATACTGATAGCAGTTAATGTGCTAAACACACTTGCTGAAAGACCTCCAGTAACTTCACCTTTTTTTTCTTAAAAGGACTTTTTCTTTCATCTAATTACTCAACATCTATGAATCCATTACAGATTTGAAAGCATAAGCTTTACATAGATCTTTACATAAATGCAGACATGTTTATGTGACTAATTTGTATATTATAATCGATGGCGTAGATTGTGAATGTACAAAAAGAAAACCAGCCCACCACAACTCCTCTGTCACTGGAGTAAATATCCCCACGTTTTTCATCTTGCACATCTTAGAAAAAACTGTAAGAATGTAAGAAAACATTTCAGGCATGTTACATTAACAGATCACACCAGCAGGAACAAGGGACTCAAACTTCACAGCAGATAAGTTGTCTCGTACAGACTCTGCCAGCACTAATTTCTCTCTTTTTCGGCAGGGACCTGACAGCTTTTGCTTTTCCTCAGCTGCCTGTGACCACAGGAGGAGGGAAAGGCACTCACAGAGGTGATCACAGCCAGGGCTGCTTTGTGTTTTGCAGCTCACGCCTTAAATTCCACCTAAAAAATAACAAAAAAAAAGGAAAAAAAAAAAAGCAGCCTGGTGTCAGAGCAACAGGGTAACAGTCTCTGTGCATGAAACGTGGCTGAAGTTGGGTCATTATGCTCTGCTCCAGCTTCCAACGCCAGTGTGGTATCTGCCTGGACAGCAGAGCTGACAGAAAAGGGCAATTTCCTCACTTCAGGTGGATGCACAGAAATATCCCACCCCCCATCACTGATACTGATTTCATCTGGGAAGGCAGGGATCTAAAAAATGCCATCCAAAATCCAAATCAAGCCTGCAGCTCTCTGTTTTGGGTGTAGCCCCACATATGGAGAGGTGCATGGGTGCCCAGTCTGATTTATCACATTGTCCTTTGTGCCAGATGATAAAGGGGTTTCAGATGTTCAAGACTCCAGTGTTTCCCCATAAGCAGGTTCACAGCAGGGTCCTCTGAGTCTGCTTTACAGCTCTTCTAGTGCTTGATAAGCCCAGGCTGGTCAGCATTCCAGGGCAGGGGCCATGTCCAGCAGCTGTCTGGTGGTCCCTCACATTCACATAAAGGACAAAGCCACCTGCTGACAACTGACCCAAAGGCTACCTGCAGGAACTGCCCTAAACTGGTATTGAATCCACTTAAGCCATGATGGGCAGTAGAGGCCGGGCTTTCAGAGCCCATGACAGAATGAACCCTGGAGCCCCACAGCATGGAGGGACAAAGCAGCAAAAAGGGGTAGTAAGACTTTTCCTACAGAACAAGGACATCCACCAGAAGACCATCACAAGAAGACCACTCACTGACTCTATCCTTGGAGACTCCAGTTTGCTCAAGTGTTTGGCTGTGAAAAGGCAGGTTCACTACTTCTCAAAGAAAGGGCTGCCATACAAAGACATATTAAGATCTTTGACCCTAATCAATTTCATAATTGTGTTAAATGAGTCTATTAAATAATAGTCAATAAGCTTTGCTGCATATCTGAGATCCCAGATGGAAATCCAAGCAGTACACCAAGAAATGGAATACTAAGATGCAGAAAAAAAAAAAGAAACAAAAAAGTCCATTGTTCACCCTGGATAATCTTCATTCCAAGGAAACTGCAACAACTCCAAGAAATTCCTACAACTGCTTGACAGACGGTTGCAATGGGAACAAAATACTTCTCTGTAGGGCTAAATAATACAACAAAGGCAATGGCTGTGATTTCAGAGGTTCAGGGTGGACAGTGGGAAACAAATTTTTTATTGGGGCAATGGTGAACAACCAGAATAGGCTGCCAGAAAGGCAGTCCTTGGAGATTCTTAAAGATTTACCCAGACAGAGCAATAAACATTCACAGACACATATCCATGTCTATGAACATGTAAATCCAAAATTGCCTGTAACCCTTGAGCATCTGACTCACAAGATTGCTCCTATTCACGTACCAGCAAAACATCCCCAGCTGTGTGGCCTTAACCTGTGCCACTCTGCCTGACAGACTGCTGCTAGGGCTGTGGAGTGACCTGATCCACTGCAGCCTTTCCACAGGGGCTCTCCAGGGCTTTGTCAGGCCCAGCACAGCAGAGACAAATGGCCTGCAGCCATCAGACAGCAGATAGCTGTTCAAGCAGCAGTTGCACAGTTTTTTGACAGCAGCAAAGGTGTGTTTCCTAAACCATTCAAGTATAAATCTACAGGCTTTATTTAGAGGCCAGTGAGCTGCACAAAGCCAGCTGCAAAGGCAAGGTGCATATCCCAAATGAGCTGCTCAGTCCTCAGCATGGCACGCCTCAGCCAAGCCCCAGTGACATTAAACGGCCACAGACACTCATGATCAAGGCTGACATTACTGAGTTCCTGTGAAATGTGTGCCTGTCCATCCTGCCACCCAGCTGGGCACTCCCTGCAGACAAGCTTCCAACAGCCCTCCATGTGTTTGTGGTGGGTAGCACGGGGTGGGCATTTCCTGGAAGCTGCATCCAAAGAGAAACAGTTCCCAGTGCTGGCATCGTGTTCCTGACTGCCAGAGGTCACTTGCTGAAAGTGTCAGATGGACCATGCTCATCTGTTTCTGAACAATTGTGAGCAAGAGCATAAAGCTCACTACAGAGAAGTCAAATTCATGCCAAGTGTTCACCTTGCACATCCTCCAGGTCTCACTCCACCGCCCCCACGGAGCACAGGAATGACTCCTCCACATCCCCATTCTCTGCTGACCCAGAGCTGTTGTAGAAAGGAGGGAGGAATTCTATCAGCACTCGGTCATCCTGTGGGAATCCCAGAACAGTTCTGCCTGGTCCACACCTGCTCCCTGCTACTAGCAGATTGCCCAGTCTGCCAATGGAGCTGTCCTGGCCATACTGGCATCTTAGACATGCAGCATCTCCAGCTGATGGAGGAAGGATCTGGAAGGTTAGGAAATGGCCAAAAAGCCACTAAATGTCTGTAATTCCACACCGCATGCCCTGATTTTCCCTTCATGCTGGCTGCAGCAGTTGGCAGGGTTAGACATGATGTTGCTTCCACATGCATAGCCCATCATACCTCTCACCACAGGGCACCACTGAAGCAGGCATGAAACAATGCTGGCCTCACAAGCAGGCCCTAACTGTGCTTTCTGTAGGGTACCTTAGTGCTGAAAACACTTATGTGACTGAACAAACACTTGTGTGACTGAACATGTGTCTGTGTTTCAGATGTCCTAATTTTACTCCACTAAACTGGCTCTGTGTACAGGAGGTTGACATACTCTCAAAGAGATCAAACTCAAGCAATGCAATCTCTACAAGCCACACCAGTGAGAATAAGCAATAGATTTGAAATAGATGTAAAAATTAAAAATCTGTCATTTCTGTACATTAACCATTTTGGTCCAAAAACCAGACAGCATCACGCCCTATCACAAAGCAAATTCAGTACAAACTTAATAAAACTAAACCCCAACTTCAAAGACTAGAAACATATTTGAAATTAATGTAGAAGACACATTATTACAAACTGGACAGAGTTACCTAAGCATTTCAATTCCCTTCTCTAATGTTTCACTTTTTTTTCCACATTCAAACCTATCCTGGTGCTGTGCAATGAAGTTAATACACAAAGGTTTAAATATAGAGCAGTTACTAAATTTTTCATTGTTGCATAAGGACTGTGTAATCTGGCTCAAAAATGTGCATAGAGTAAAGTCAGAGAAGAATCTCTGCACCAAAAATTCACTTCTGGAGTCAAATGTTATCCAGATACACTATGAACCAAAACAGTCTGGCCTGAGCCCACAACTTTGGGTCAGAGACACCAGCAGTGAACTAATGGTTGTGTTCCCTCCTTAAAGCAAGGTGAATTTATCTCCCTGCCAGACATGAAATTCAGCATAAAATACAGAAGTGAGCTAACAGCAATTGTAAGGCAGACATGTTTTTACAGGAAGACTCTTCACAGATTTATTTATGAAATGCAAATACCTGCATACAGGGAACACTCAAGTTTTAGACAGAATCAGCAAAGAGAAGCTCAGGATACTTTGTGACATGCACTGGGTCAGGATGAACACTGACAGCATCATTACTCATAAACATCATTATTTCAAAGTTTTTAAAAGATGCAGAAATGTAGCAGTAAAAACCTCCGTAGTATGACTTCAGGGTTCACCTGCCACCAAGGTAGAACGAGGGCAAGAAACTCTGCCTGTCCTCTGATACCAGCTTCAACCCCTTCTTACTGGAGCTTGACACAACAAGGCAACATCTTTTAAGGGCTGCAGCTCTTTTTATTCTGTGCACAGTCACATCTAAAGTGGTGACAGAATTTTGCTGCAAATTGTTTTAATGGTACTGAAAATTTAATATATTCATATTATTTTGTGTAGCTCTGGATATCATGGCCACATATGCAGTGTTGGTAATCATGTAATTATATACCCAACTCTGCTTAGTGGAAGCTGGTACTTAAACATACTTGCCTCGCTCCTCTTTAAGCTAACACTTTTATTAAAGTGTCAGGAATTACATATTTACATCTCTACAAGACTTTTTGTAAGCTACCAAAGATGACTCTGTACTAATTAAAACACATTTGTTTACAAAGGCATTTAAAGAGATTATTTATAAGCTTCCAGCTTACGAAATCACAGAAATTCAATCAGATAAATGGTTCTAAAGAAACCTATTTATTAATGATTCAGACAGTATTTAGCATATCTCCAGCAAAATATTAAACATAATAGAAGATAACGGCCCTCCACTGCAATAAAAATTCCTGTTTCTTTCATATTTATTTCACTCAGAAACACTTTTAATACTTTATTCTCTACAAAGGATACCTCAAATACTTCTTTTTTTTCTTAAGGATGCTCTAGCTCACACTTGAGCTGCACAATCTATTTCAACTACACAACAAATATGCTCTAGTGAAAAGGAAAGAAAACCTCTTAGTATTAAAGCACTGTACCATAGCAAGGCACCCAGTGTGCAGATTGCTCCGAGATGTGTGAAAAGCTTGCTCACAGCCGAGTGCCTTTGAGTCAAACCCAGAAAATGCAGTCTTGCTCTTACAGCAAACCTCTTGGCTTTTTATTGTCCAAGGAAAGATAAACCAAACACCAGGAAGCTGAGGGTCTTTTTCACGGTAAAAACAAATGCCTGAAGTTTGCCCACTGGTGAAGATTCATCCAAGGCATTTTTTGTCTGTGGCTAACATCTTATAGGGCCTCTGCAACTAAATTCTGCAGTAAAGCCCACATGGAAACTAACAGGGAGGAAGAGCAGTGAGTGCCTAATTGCAGTGATTGTTAATGAATTAAATGCAACAACCCTGAAACCACCTGCCTTATTTACTGTGGTATCAACTGTATTCATCCTCAATATGCATTTCCAGCTGAATACTTGTGTACATCTGCTCTGCTGAACTGAAAGCAGCCACCTTGGAAGTGTCCAAACAGGGGATAACAACTGCTGCAAGTGCCTCTTAGCATCACAAGCTTTCAGAGAGTCAGTGCTGCTCTGGACTCATCTGCAAGTTTTCATATGAATACTGCTCAGCAATGTCTGGTGCTGTTCCCAATGCTAAGGAAATAGAGAAAACCTCTGCTGCCTGTTAACACAGCCTGTGATTTCCATGTTTTGCACGTTTTATCACTCTGAAAAATATTTTGGTTCTTTTACACTATATCTAAATGCACATTTCAGCAGTTACAGTGCATTTTATTTTCCTTCCCTTAGTGCCACCTCAGCCCACTAGCTGAGTCCAGATTCCACACTTGACCTTTACCTTTTCACCTTCCAAAAGAGGCCACTTGTTCACATTTTAGAACATATACCTGGAACCAGAACTTACTCCTACATCTTTCAGTACACATAAGTTAATGGAAGCATCTGCAGCGCCACAAATGGATGCATTTTTAGCCAGTTAACAGAAAGCTAGCTAGAATGCAAGCTGGGAACAGGTGACTAGTAGCTGGTCTGTGAGAGGGAAGCTGCTGACTCCTCAAAGAGGGAATATCTGGCAGACCGTGCTGCCCATGTTGTCTCCTGTCTCTCCCACCATTACCTGTCGCTCCAGTAGCTCCTTGCTGAATGCAGTGACAATTGCCTGTCCTAAGTTACAAGCACTGGGCTACATCAACATCTCATCTCTCAAAATTCCCACAAGGAGACTTTGATGCACTTTGTGCTCTGGTTCCCATCAGAAGGTGAGCTGTGGTCACCCATGTGCTGCCATAACCCGGGAACATCAGCTAAGAAGGGCAAATGACAGCAGCTCCCAAGGCTTGCTTTGGGCTGGAATGACCCTGCAAAGCAACGTGGACAACGTCAGAGATCTGACCAGAGCCTCAGCAGCTGGTGGCTTGCCAGAGTGCCCACGTGCTGTCCCTTCAGGAACCTTCCCAGCAGCAGAAGCACACAGACTGATGCATGCCCCACAGTCACACCTGGCTTTGGCCACCAGAAGAAACAAAAGCCCTGTGGCACAGTTGGTGCCTGCTGCTCCTCAACCTTCTGCCACTGGAGCTCCCGTGCCTGCCAAGTGAGCAGGAGCTGTCTGAGGCGTGCGAGGTGTGACAGGGATGTGTCACACGACGGTGCACGCTCACCCACGTCCCCGCACCGCCCCCAGGCCCAGCCAGCAGCCAGGAGGGGCTCAGAGGAGCCCTTGGGCAAGGCAAGCACAGGCAGGAGCACCTCAGCAAGGACTCCAGCGCAGGGGGAACACCAGCAGCTCTCACTGGTATCTGTTTTACCCACTGGGGAACCACAGCCTTTGCCCCTGCAGCACTAAGAGCTGCAGGACCATCATCTGACCACTCTCATCTCTTCTCCTTGTTTTTTTCTAGACTCATGCCTGGAGGCAGGTTTTTCCTCACAGCTTTCCCCATGCTTCAGCCATCCCACTGTCTTAAGCTGCTCTTATCTGAAGAGCAGCCATGAAAGGTTTAAAAGCCCTTCATTGTTCTTGTGTCTCGGCAATAACTAACAGCAACACACAGAAATCTGAGATGTACTTCATGTGAAATGTCAACAGGAATTTACAAGCTGTACAGGGATTCTCAAAAGCATCACAATCAAAAGCAATGGCAGCTGGATATCATTTGTCTTTCCTGGATGGTATCCATCATAAATTTACAGGTATGAGATTCTACATCGTTTGACCATAGGCAATAAATCTCTGACCTTGCAAGAATCTGAGGCAACAGAAATCAAACATTATGCAAACAGCTGAAACCCATTGCAGTATGTTTTTGCCCTTGTATGGATTTCTTTTCTTCTGCAAAAAAAGGGGAAAAAAGGAGACTCCAACTTATATTTTAGCATATCAGCCTTTAGGTTGTGCTCATCTATAAAGAAGAGTTTTCTGTATTTTAAGCCTTCAAAGTCAATGTCAGACAAATAGGAACAATTCTTAGAGCTATAGAAAAGGAATTTCTTTTTCAGGTGTCTTCTATTTTTAGCCCTGTTATCTACTGATTGTCTTTAACATTTACCTCTCTAACACTTTTAAGCAATAGAGAGGGAAGTGTCACCTGGTACTACGAGCTCAGCATCATACAGTACCTACCTAATCCAGGCAGATGAACAACAGTGCCTCGAAGAGAAATACATGAATGATGGAAATACCATCATACATACTGAAAAGAGTCCACAAAAAACTAGTCAGCCATGCTTTTAAAAAACCTATTTAATACTTCGTTCAGCCAGCCACCCATTTGTTTTGCACATTAAAATGTGCACATTGCAATTTAGTAGTCCTCCTAAATTAGACCTCTCAAACCCATCTGTCTTACTGGCACTCAAGTTTCTTAGATTACACTGCAGGGAGACTCAAGTTTGTCTGCTACCTCAGAATAGTGTCAGACACAATTAGATAAGGAAAGGGCTGCCACGAGATCATGCCATTACAGGATCAAGCAGTTGTAATTCCCACTTGACGTGACATGGAGGCACACACGTACTCACACGCTGCCCATGGAGCCCCAGCAGTGGGTCAGGACGTACAGCAGTAAAACTCTGGCCCTCCCTGGCAGTGGAGCACCATAAAGCAAATTTGCACAGCACATCCAAAGCCATGGTGTGAGTCTGCAGACCTGCAACAGGTGTGTTAGCTTTTGCCACCTTTCACAGTACTCTCGGAAGGAATTTGTCAAGGACCGCAGAGAGTGGGTTAAAGAGAATTACATTAATTTAAACAAGGAAAGCTGTGTAACACCAACAGGTTTGCACGGGGTTTACACGCAGAGGGGAACAGGATGATAGTGGTGATTTTTCACAAATTAACCATTCACCACCAGGTGGCTGGAGAGGATGCAGTCTGCCTCCCCCAGAAGTGGCTCCTGGGAGCTGCATGTCCCTCTCACGTGGGGCTCCAGGACCAAGGTGCAGCTCAGCTCTGTGCACATGAGCTACACATTTATCGACTGACAACACCCCAGAGCAAGTCACTGCTCACAAATCAGCTCATGGCTTGAAACCGGCTTTAATTATCAGACTGTTTCCCCACATCAAAATGCTAAGCAAGAACATCGTGTCTCAGGACAGCTGCCAACAGGAAGGATCTTAAAAAAAAAGTGTGGGGGAGACTACAATGCTTAAATAAGCCTAGAGAAGTTGAGCTGCAGCACAGCACTAAGCCAAGAGAGCACACTTCTGGGCCTAGTGAGCTTTTTCTGCCTAATTTTAAACCTCCCTATAGACCTAGTTATTTTGTACGTGTGTCAAATGAGGGGAGAAATGTGTTCAAGTTTGTTTTTTTTTTTAATACCACGGTATGATGCCAAATTAAAGGAGAGGCAAGTCAAGTTGAATTATTTTAGCTAAATTAAAAACATGCATTGCTGTCACACACTGAGCACAAGGCCTAGGGATAGCAGACAGCCAGAATTAAGCAGCCTTTTCCTGCATCAACTTAAATGAGTGTGAAGCATTAATATTTGCAATACTGGATACCTGTGTCTGTGATCTTATTGTCTATTGAACCTCAGTATCCAAATATCAAGTATCCAGTTTAAGCAGCCTGACAAATGCTGTAGGGACTCCACGTTCCACATGCACAAGGCACCAAAAGAAACAACAGCAATTTACACCAGTTTTAAAACCTCATCAGAGCTAAGGCAACTCTGTCTCCAGTTCAGCACCTAAACAATTACTTGCTCCTTCACAGTGGTAGGAAGTTTTAAGCTCTGATCAGGAAACTATCAGAAAGAGATATTTAGTGCTATGTGTTACTTTCATTTTTGCTTCTGCTATTACTTCCTCGGCACATGCACCTACCAAAGCCTCGTGGCCATCTTAGAGGGAGCAGCTAATGATGGCAGCTTGAGCATGCACAAGTGAATTGACTTCACTGGGCAAGGAAGTGGTCGGTGTTGCTTTTACCAACAAGTGCAGATACTTGAGATGTGTTCCAGTGAGACAGCTGAGGTGCCCTGGGACAACAGCAGGGTGCCTGCTCCAGCCAGCTGAAGGCTGGTTCAGACCCCAAGTGAGAACAACAAAGGAGAGAAGAAAAGAAATCACACTGAAGTAATTAAGAATACATGTCCCCAAATGTCTTCTGTATGTCTCCAACTCCCTCATTTAAACCTTGTAATTAGAGGTGAATGGAAGACAGTGAGGTGTATGTATAAACAAATTTAGGGGAGGGATTAAATGCACTGACTGTAATTAAAGATGGTCACTTCCAAGGCTGCAATGGGTACTTTTACTTTCAGGTGAATTAAAAGCTGAATATACCTATTTCTGTCACCACCCCCACAAACAAAAAAAGAAAAAATCTGGCATCAAGGGACAGTGGAGACTTGCAGATATCTGACAGTCCTGCCTCCAAGTTTAGATACAGCTTGCCACAACACCAGTAGTGCCTTGTTTATAATTTAATGTCCAACCAATTTCCCTTTCCATTGAACAGTATAAAACTAGTTGTCCTGAGCCAGATAAGGTGCAGTTGAGCAGAGTCTGAAAATGATCCATCTGGGGATGATAAGGTATGGAACACCTTTCAAAACTCTCCCTCTTTCTTTCTTCCCTGCAAAACTCAGCTCAGATTTCTTAAGTGCAGTGTCCTGAGGTTATCTGGCAATGGAAGGAAGCGCCAGAAGTTTGGACTCACTCGCCATGTGAGTATGTAAAGTCAGGCAGTGGGAACCAAGACACCCAACAGTCTATTTAAAACACCTCTTAGCACCTACACCCAATAACTGCTTCTAGCAAACACACACAACAAGCTCCCAAATTTCCCTAGCAGAAATTATTTGCTCCACCCATGTTGTTCATTGCAGCAGTCAACACAACAGCACTTACCAATCGGGATTAAGTCAGCTTTCTTGGGGAATTACAGGGTTTGCTACCTTTATGTTTTGTAAATACCAGCTAATGTGCTATGTAAGACACAGAGTGTCTGTGCAGCTGGTATTTGCAAACACTGCTGGTATTCCTAACTTCAATAGGAGCTGCTGAGTCCTGGCAGCAATTACACGCCAGGCAGGCCCCTTATTTAGCACCTTGTATCTTCATTTAGTTACCCAAACTGAACCATCAAGGAAAGAAAAGCAGATAAATCTGTTAGGCATCAATCCCAAGGAGGCAGCTGGGAGAAGAGGACTCACCACTACAACTCCAGCCTTTTACAGGCGTTTTGCCACCTCCAGATGCAGTCTTTGACTGTTACACAAATCTGCTTTGTTGCAATAAGGTAGAACCTAATAAAGGCTTTCTTCATGTAGGGCATGTAGCCTGCAACCAGAGTTATTAGTTTTTCAAGTCAGAAGCATTGCAACATGACTTCATGTACATACATCCCAGCCCACACCTCTGCTGTGTCGGCTGCGCCGATCTCCATGTGCTACAAAATTAGTCACACTAATTTGTGTAGAAAAAAGCTTGTGTAACATAAACTAGCATTAAACAATAATATTAGCCAATTGACATCCTCTGACAAGTCCTGTCACTCTGCTCTAACCTAGAAGGGTGTGAACATAGCTCAGCATATGTATTTCCATCTCAAAAGACAGCACTCTATCAAAGTCCCAAAACAACTCTCTCCTTCCACACGTAGGGAGGAGCGGGTAGAAGGAATATCTTATCCATTCCTGGGGATTGCACAGGGCTTTAGGACAAGAGGAGTCAGTTTTTAAATGGATCCCATGCACAAGGAAGGGGAGTTGGTTTTAGTTTTGTTTTTCCAAAAAAGGCCCAAATTAAACTTCTGTGAAGAAATTGCCTTATGCTTTTTCACATTTATGATCTGCTGTCTAAATGCTTATGCTCAGTACAGTTTCTGGAATCTTTCTACATCCTCTGCAGCTGCCTGGATGTGATGCAGGGTTCAGCCTGGAAGCAGGCACAGCTCCCTACTGAAATTCCCTGGGCATGAGGCAGAGTTGGGCCCACAGTCTGCCAGTGTACCAAGGGGAAAAAACACAGATTAAAAACTACTTGACCTGCAAAGGAATTCTATGCAGTAAATCTAAGCACAAGTGTCTGCTGACAGAGACCACGAGGGAAAAGGAGCATGAGCTACAGCAGGGAAGTACACACCGTTCCATTCAGAAAGAGACATTTTGAATTTGGGACCAGGCCATGGTATATCCAATACCCAAGTGAGGTAGTCACTCCAGGGAAAGGAGTGCTAAAAATAGAGCTACAGATGCCAGTAGAGCATGGAGGCAGGGAGAGGAAGGGACAGGACAAGCAACTCACAGAACACAGCCACCTCCTCCAGCTGAGGTTGATTCCTTTTCGTCTACTCCAAGCAGGGGCACTGGGACATGAATGCTCATGACAAACTTGGGAGAAAGCAAGCCAGGCTCCTGCAGATCTGGTGTGAATCCAGAGCCAACCTTGCCTCAAAGAGCTGGAGCTGCACTGCTGACTTTCAGGCACATTTGCTGCTTCTTCAAACCACAGCAGGTACCACTTCTGTATATTGGTCTGTGGGCTTCCACAGACCTGACTGGCTGGGATTCAGCCAAGGATTCCCACTGCATTATGTAAGACTCATTTCAGAGGCCAGCTTCTTAAAGTCCATTAGCTGCCTAAATACCTTAAAAAAAAACAAAAATCAAATTCCAGCTCACTTGTCCAGATGTAGCTAAGCAAGCTTAAAAAACCCCTCTTTTTCAAAATACCTAATTCAACATTTTTTTTTCTCCTCCAATGAGGAGAGCAGTCACCATCAGGCCTCTCTTGCCCTGTATGCAGGGAATCAGCACCTGGCTGTCCTGAAAGTAGCAGAAAGTCTGGCCCATCCATCTCTACTTTGTACAAGTCCAGCCCACTTTCTCTACCATGCTGGATGAGAACTAGCCAGGTCAATTAGCAGGTCCTGAAAACATAAACCACCTTCTACATAGTCCATTAGAGGCTGACACACAATGGACTTATGTCTGAAGAGAGGGATGAACAAATTCAAGTGGAAAAAAATGCATGCACTTGGTTTCTCACCCATCAGCTCCCTGCTGGCTGCTTGGCTTTCTGGAGCCCAGACCCAGAACTCCACTCATGCTCCACAGTCCAAAGCCAACTTCAGCAGGAAAAAGGACATAATAATTGAGTCTAAACTGTATTTTAGTCCCATCTTTCATTGCAAAATAGCAGCTTTGTCCAAATCATGAGTACGTGTACATTTCTGATACCTGTAATATAACTTCCTGAGCAGATTAATTTTCAAGCTTTGTCTGCTTAATACACTCCTCCTTTCCAAACCAGCAGTGTAGGTAGGAAGATTTGTTGGGAGTGCATCATCGGGTGAGCTGCTCTGTGCACTGAAAAGACAACAGTTCAGGGCACAGGTATCCACAGCAGCTACTGCAGCACGTACTGCAGGACAAGTCACAGGTCCAGACACTTGCTGACTGCCCAGAGATGAAAGGAACAGCATTTAAGTACAAAGCTGTGAACCTTCCAATTTCTTTTAATTCCACAGATCTGTCAGACTCAGAAGCATGGGTTGCTTCAGCAAAAGCACAGGATTAAATCTCAGTTCTGCAGGTCCAGTTCTTTATAGACTTTGCTAAACAAGCTCTGCAAAAAAAATTATTACAGAGATTTTTAACACCTGGTAAGAGGGGCTTTAAGCTGACATTCAGCCTTGCCCTGGCTGAGGCAATGCCAGTTACCTGCTCACTACAGCTGGAACCTCAGAGAAGCAGTCATAGCTGGGGAGGGGGAGCAGATGCCCAAACCAGGGTGGCTTTCAGCTCACAAAAGTAAAATCATACTCCTAAGACATTATCTTGCTCAAGTAGTGCAAAGGCATGTTTATTGCAATTCACTGGGATTGTAATAAACCACTTCACACCAACCAGAAGGTGTAAAAAACCCCTCTTTTCTTGACAAGAAAACCAGAAGAAAGACCTAGTACAGAGGTTAGATTCTGCTAGCAAGACAACGTGGTTCCCACCACTAACACAGCAGCCACATTATCTGAATGGTTTATGTACAATCTGGACAGATCCTAGAAATGGCAGCAATTTTTATAGACCCATTATAACAATGAGATCTTTCCCAGGTCAGTTAGACCCATCCAGCACAGCACTTTCCAGGAAACAGCAGCCAAAACTGGATGCTTAGGAAAAACATTAAACTGACAGAGACGTGAACTGTAACTGCTCTGTGCTGTAAATTAACACTGTCACTCAAAGAAGCCATCCCACCCCTCCCCGTGACACAGCAGGGTGTGCCTGTGACAGTGAGCTGGCTCAGGAAGGTGACCTGGCCAAAGGAGGAAGCTTCTCCCCTCCTGCTGTGCTGGCAGGAAGCAGGACCCAGGAGCACCAGAGTGCAGCCAGGGCTGGGTGAAATTCCTGGGGGAAGCACAGCAGTGAGACACTGGGTGATCCTTCCCTGGAAGGACTTTACCCCAGCACCAGTTCAGGGGTTTCCTCAGTTAGTGGTGGCACCACAGCCACTCAGCATGATGGATCAATGCAGTTACAGCTTTTTGCTGCATAACACTGCTAACCACAATGGTGATTTGTGATTTTGAAAAGGCAGCCCATAATAAAAATAAACATTAAGCATTGTTTTGGTATGCTATTATTTCAATGACCTTTCAGCTCTGTTTCAAAACTTCCAAGTGTATCACCAACTGGCAATTACATGCTTTTCATTAACCCTACAGTTTACTAACGTGAAGAACCACAGAGAAGATTTCAGGACATCCATCTAGGCATTCTCTCAGCTTATATAAACTTCAAACACCAAGCAGCTCTGGTGGGTGAAACTGATGTACCAATGAATGTAACTGTGCTTTTGAATGTGCAATTCCTCCATGAGAAAACCACCTATCAGGACTTAACTTCAGAGGCACCTGCTCTGTTTTTTAATGTTGTACATAATAATGCTCCCATCAAAATATATATTGCTTATCAAAGCCTGTGTTTCTGTAGGGATATCCTACAGAAACACAGGCTATATTGCATCATCGTGTGCATCATCATTCATTCACACATTGATGCAATATAGAAACTTTGTTCTGGTAAGATTTTAGCTTTAAGGACTGCACAAAACTTGCATCAGTATTACCTTCTGTGCACAAGGGAACACTTTCAGTCTCCCCCACTCAGCACTCTACACAACACATACATTAAGCTCCTTTGGGAAGAAAGAAAGATTTGGGGGTTTTTCCATCTTTAAGGATTTGCACTGTGTCTCATGTATTCTCCATTCTCTTCTTGCACTTCTGAAAGTTCAGGGCTGTCTCACTCAGCTGATTCAGGCCAACTCCACAGCAGTCTCAGCTTGAACAGCAATGCCTGGTTTTTACCTCCATCTAGCTCAGCTCGCCAGCTTTTGTCAAATCTAAGCCTGAGGACATGGGACCTAGATCAGCCATACCAGGGTCACACATCACTTCTTCAGCTCACATGGTGCCAGTCTGGGGACAGCAGCACGTGGCTTGCTGATTCTGAGGTACACTTATTCATTTCCTCACTAGTTCTTAAAAGCTGTTCTTTAATATCATCAAGTTTCACGAGCTGTTTCCAAAGACTTTGCCAGGGGAAGGGCAAGACCTTGAACCTCTCTTGCAGCAGAGCTCCTCATGGCCAGGCAGGACTGAATGAAACCAGGGAAGTCCTGATGGGTTGATCCCAGTATCCTCTCAGGGCTCTGTGTCCTTTGACAGGAGGTGACAGAGGATGAGACATCATCTCTTCCTTGCACAGCCCTGCCCAGGCTGGGGAGAAGACCACAGTGAACAGCCAAGGGCAGGTTCTCCCTGCCTTCAGAGCAGTGTGGAGATCTCAGCACAGTCTTCAGGGACATACACCTTGGCTTTTACCTTCTAATGTAGAACTAGTATAAATTGATGCAAATAAATGAGATTATGCTGTGTCTTCTAAAGAAGCTTAAGTCTCTCATGAATTCTTGGGTGGTTTTTTACACTATGAAAGCTGAATTCCTCTATACAGCTGTCAGGTCGATTTAAAAATTTCCTTGCAAAAAGTCATGATTACTAATTTGCTTACTATTTATATTGCTCTGTGAAAGCCTACAGACCTAATGGTCTGGCTGGAAACAACAAAAGATACCGACATGAATATACACATTTGTCATTAGGAACTAGTTACATCCAAGTGCCACTCTGACTAACCTGTCTGTAATTATTAAAATATCCTCTAGGACCTCAGCTGTCCCTAGGATAGAAGATTTCTTGCCTTCCTGCTTTTTATTTAGGGGTTTTGCTGTTTCACGGCTCCAAGATGCACACCTTAAATGCACAGGACCAAAACAAGACTGCCATTAGAGGGATGAGTCCTTACAGAGTTTCCCTGTAAGAACCCACACCAAAGTTCTGAGCAAGGTATTCCAGAGAGACATAAAGCAGAGAAAAAGGAATTTCATATATGAATCACTGAGAAACACTTTACCATAAATGTAATCTGAATTCTATCATATAATGAAATTTTTTCTTGCAATTACATTTCTGCTTTCGTCTTCCTCTGAACACCCCCTCAAGAGCACACAGAAAAGAGACCCAGCAGTACAAAACACAAAATAAAGTGGTAGTGCCAAATGGCCAAGCCAGCACACACAGAGGTCAACCACTGCCATTCCCACCAACACTGAAACCAGAGATAAAACCTCTGATGTGCAACAGCAGTGCAGAACCCAAAAGAGCAGCATGTACATGAATGGCTGCCATGGCTTTCCAGTCACCAGCATCTCTGGCCACGCTGACACAGGACACGAGGGCTGTGTACAGGAGGAAGCCATTTCCCTGCCCTCCAGCACGCAGGACAGCCTCAGACACCACGTGAGGGACTGGGCACGGAGCAGGACACGCAGCCATTCCTCTCCTCCTCCTCGACAGGCTGCTGTGAGATAACCCAGTGTGCCTTGCCAGAGCAGCATCATGGCAGTGCTGAGTCAAGGCACTGGTCCTGGAAAGGAGACACCTCCAAAATCAACATCCAGGGCTTCCCAGCTGGCAGGGCAGGGCTGCACCGGAGGGGGAAGGCAGGCTCTGCCGCAGGGACACACCACAGCTGTGAATCTTCCATTAAAGCATGCAAGACACTTCATAGATCTTAATGTAATTTTAGTTAAACACAGTGAAAAACACTATGATCGGTATTATCTACTCATACACCCACAGTGGTGGAGGAGGGGGTTGTTATAAAGAAGAAAACAGAAATTGCAGGAGTCCTTCACACCAATACATCAGGCAGCTAGAACTGTACACACCTCATCTGCTTTTGCCAGCACCCATTTGCACATACAGGGATCTTGCACTAATTTGCAGGTTCTCACCAGGAAGAATAAAAATCTGGCTTCAAGTATAGTTTAACTGCAGGAGGCACAGCAAGCAGCAGCAGTTAGAAACATTAGTTGTATAATCACAAGACATACTGTGCAGTTTACCTATTTTGACCTTGAGATGGCAAAGAAAGAAAAGGTAGCGAGGCAAGTACTATATGGTCCATCTACTACAAAGATACAACACAGAACTGAAAGTGAGATCAGTGATTGAACAATTAATAGATTCTCCTTCTGGCCCTGCATCTGCTGCAAATGCTGCTGTGCCTCATTTACTGTGCTGCTTAAACACGTTAAGGCAGAGCAAAAGGAAGAAGAGGAAAATAACTGAAGGAAAAAGAAAAGGAATATGCAGATTAAAGTAATTCTTAATGATGAAGCAGGAGGAGAGGAAGAAATTGAACAGAATGAGAAAGAATCACAGTTGGGGGCAATTTTTTTTTCTTTTAAAGAAGTGTGACCAAAGGACAGAATTTTACATCCAGTTATTTTCCTGAAGACTCTGTCAGCAGAACTTCTGCCCTTACGATGTCACTGCCTTAGCCAGTGCACTGCATTCTACTGCCCAGGCCTGTGTTTGTGAGCTTGAGCCTTCTCCAGTTCCTCTCATCTCTAGGATGACCACGTGGCTATTAGGCACAGCTATAGTTTACTCATATTACAATTAAACTACAGGAAAGCATGTAAGCATGCAAGGGAAGTGATGGTCTAGCTGCTACACAACTGCAGCCACAGAACAACACACAAAAAAACCCCACGAGTTCAATCTTGTTGTGCCATCAACCACATTTCACCTATTTAGGACCATGCAAACAGGTTTAAATCATATCCACATATACCCCCCTCGCTTTTGCTGGATGTGTGAAGCCCGAATGACCACAAGCAACACACAAAAAAAACCAACAAAAACCACCCGAACGGGCGTTTATCCTGCTGCCTGAATGGTGAGTGAAAGGCAGAGGCCCCGCAGTGAGGGTGCCATGGTGGGAGCGAGAGGCAGAGCCAGCACGGCCGCGGTGTCTCTGTGTCCCCTCAGACAGGCAGAGCCAGCACGGCCGCGGTGTCTCTGTGCCCCTCGGACAGGCAGAGCCAGCACGGCCGCGGTGTCTCTGTGTCCCCTCAGACAGAGCCAGCACGGCTGCGGTTCTCTGTGTCCCCTCGGACAGGCAGAGCCAGCACGGCCGCGGTGTCTCTCTCTGTCCCCTCAGACAGAGCCAGCACGGCTGCGGTATCTCTGTGTCCCCTCGGACAGGCAGGGCCAGCACGGCCGCGGTGTCTCTGTGTCCCCTCAGACAGGCAGAGCCAGCACGGCCGCGCTGTCCCTCTGTGTCCCCTCGGACAGGCAGAGCCAGCACGGCCGCGGTGTCTCTGTGCCCCTCGGACAGGCAGAGCCAGCACGGCCGCGGTGTCTCTGTGTCCCCTCGGACAGGCAGAGCCAGCACGGCCGCGGTGTCTGAGCCCCTCGGAAAGGCAGAGCCAGCACGGCCGCGGTGTCTCTGAGCCCCTCGGACAGGCAGAACCAGCACGGCCGCGCTGTCCTCTGTGTCCCCTCAGACAGGCAGGGCCAGCCGGCCGCGTGTCTCTGTGTCCCCCCGGACAGGCAGAGCCAGCACGGCCGCGCTGTCCCTCTGTGTCCCCTCGGACAGGCAGGGCCAGCACGGCCGCGGTGTCTGAGCCTCGAAAGCAGAGCCAGCACGGCCGCGGTGTCTCTGTGTCCCCTCAGACAGGCAGAGCCAGCACGGCCGCGGTGTCTCTGTGTCCCCTCGGACAGGCAGAGCCAGCACGGCCGCGGTGTCTCTGTGTCCCCTCAGACAGGCAGAGCCAGCACGGCCGCGGTGTCCCTCTGTGTCCCCTCGGACAGGCAGAGCCAGCACGGCCGCGGTGTCTCTGTGCCCCTCGGACAGGCAGAGCCAGCACGGCCGCGGTGTCTCTCTCTGTCCCCTCAGACAGAGCCAGCACGGCTGCGGTATCTCTGTGTCCCCTCAGACAGGCAGAGCCAGCACGGCCGCGGTGTCTCGTGTCCCCTCGACAGGAGGCAGCACGGCCCGGTACTCTGTGCCCCTCGGACAGGCAGAGCCAGCACAGCCGCGCTGTCTCTGTGTCCCCTCGGACAGGCAGAGCCAGCACGGCTGCGGTATCTCTGTGTCCCCTCAGACAGGCAGAGCCAGCACGGCCGCGCCGTCCCTCTGTGTCTCTCGGAGCGGTGCTCCCGGAGCCCTCCCGCAGCCCAGGGCCCAGCTGCACACACACCCTGGCACGGTACAACACCCGCGGGATGAACGCTGCCTCCGGAACGGGGCAAAGCAGAGCTCCGCACCGCGCGGGGCTGCTCTAAGCTCTGTCCTGGCTAAGCCCGGCTTTTCCCGGCGCTGCACTGGCCGGAGCAGGCTCGGCTCAGGCAGTGCCCGCTCCTGCCCCAGCTCACAGTGAGCTCTCCGGCCAGGACACCCAGCACCAAGGAAACGGACGGAGGGGAAAAACGGATCTCTAGGTACTGATATGCAAGATGAAAATTAACTGCACTTTAGGCATACTTTAAAAGAAACATAAAATAACCCTGTGTGACACATTGTTCCCGAAAATCATTCACCTTAATCACAAAAATACTTTGTACTTACAGCATTTAACACCTCTAGCAAACAGTTGCTGCAATCAGATTCTTTGTTAGTAACAATTCGGTTAACCAGTTACAGCATTAATCAGTCCAAAGCTAACTATTAGGGATGTTTCAAAAAGAGCACACCAGACAACAGGGGGAAAAAAAAGCCAAATAATACTACAATTATTAGATTTTAGTTGATAAAAAAACCAAAACCAACTTAATAAATTATTCACTGCAGAATCAAAACAATTTCAACAAAATGTTCTTCAATAAACACAGTAATTCAAATGTCAGCCATACATCTTTTAATTATCATTTTTTCAAGACTTACCTATGTTTTTCTAGTTCATTGTGTGATGACCTATTAAAAAGAGAAAAGAAATATTAGAGAAAGGATAAATAAACCGAGATTTATAATATTTTAAAGACAATACTTGCATAAATTGCAAAAGAGTTCTCTAAAATACGTATTTAACATGGATTATGAAACAGCTTTTCTTTTAAATTAGTTCACTTTTATATTCTTCAGGGTATCAACTTAATTTCCATGAGTAAACTGTAGGTTTGGGGGGAATTATAATATATTTGCATTTATTAGTGTTCTATACATTCAGAGACAGAAATGAACATTAAAAACTGAGCAGGTTAGTAATAAAAACAGCCCACAAGATTTTTATCAGTGAAGAAAATTTATGAGGGGGTAGAAAGTGTTCGAAGATCTAAATGGTAACAGGCAAGAGCAAAAAGCACCCAAAAAGCCAGCTTTCAAGCCCATGGAAAAGCAGAAAGAAAAATCAGCAGCTAATCACTGCTGTTGTTGTTGACATATTAATGGCAACAAAAGAGGAATCCTCTTAATTCTTCTCATTCTACAAAGAGAAAATAAAACCCAAAAAAAATCACAGTCCCTGTACTGACCGCAGCAGCATGTTATCCTTTTCCAATCTACTTGGATTAAAGATTTTTTTTTTTCTTCTTCAACTGATGCCTCGGTTTCTTTGCCATTAGGAGGCAGCCCTAAATTCTTGGGGTATTTTTTTTTAAACTGATTCAGCTAAAAATATTCATTTTATTTATTTACACAGCTCAGATTAAAAACATTCCTAAAATGAAGTTACTGTCGCCGCCTCAGAACCAGCAATTTTCCGTACTTTCAGTTTTGTCCCACTGAAAACATGCCCAGCACGTCAGGATCAAAAGATGCAGAGGCGGTGGCAGCTTTTAGGGCTGGCAGATTATGTCAGAGCAGCTCTGCTGGAGCCTGCTACAGCCCCAGCCTGCAGCTGGGCACGGGGTGCACAGTGAGGTGCTTTTGTGCAGGGCAAGGGGGAGCAGAGCCATCCCAGGGGGATCTGGGAGCCCTCCTGCACAATTCTGCCTGGTGCCGAGCTGTCCGGCTCTCCCTGCACACACCGAGCTGCTGGATGCTGGGCCTGGCTGTGACCGACGGCAGAACATCACTGCAGGCACAGAGAGGGAAATAGAAAGCAAAGCTCACACAAGAAACATCCAGTGAACAAACCCACGAGCAGCTGATCTCAGGCCAGTGCAGCTCCTGATCCTGCAAGGAACCAAGTGAACTGTCCCTCTGCAGGTAAAACTGAAATGCATACAAGGTTCAGCACTGATGCCAATCCACTCTCACCAGAGTGTTGGTACCAAGACATCAATGATGTCAACCATTACCTGGCATCTTTTTCTCAAAAGCCTATGAATGAATTCTTTATGTATTTTTGTTGCATCAAGTTAGCCATGATCAAGTAATGTGTGTATTTCTACAACGCCATTTAAGTGCTCCTGACCAATGCAGCAACACTACACGTGTTAAACACGTTTTCTGTTCTACATTACTAGGGCAAGGTGGGCTTGGTCATTTGGCTATCTTAAGACGATTTCTTTTTTTATATTCTACTCCTACTCTCTACACAGAGGTCAGACTTTCTCTACAATCATTTCTCCACACCGATGTTCACAAAAATTGACGAAGACCATGCTAAATCCACCAGTGTTTATGAAAACACATGGAGAATAGAAGTTCAGTAGGGAACCATTGTCCCCAAACACCCTCAACAGGCCTGTCAAAGGCACTGTTTGTAGGGAATTTTGGAACCAGAGAGGAAATACAGGCCAGCCTGCACTCATCCCTATGACATGAACTCCTTCTGGCAATTAGACACAGGTGAACACAGTCACTCCAACTGGCCCATTCTGAGCTGCCAGCTCCCAGCAGCTCTGGCGAGCACGCACAGGAACTGCACGGGAACCACTGGCCAAGGAATTCTGCCTGCATGGAGTACCGTGCTGGGCTGAGAGAAGATGCTGTGAGCAGCTGGCAGTCCTGCACACAGCACATCTACAGGGCACCTGTGGCACATGGAGGGGATCCTGGCATTCTCCTGAGGTACAGCCTGCCAGGGCAGCTCTGCAGCACACAGCCGTGGCTGTGCCAGCTGCCAAAGCCAGCAGCAGTGACCGTGTGCCTCTTGGCAGAGCTCTTGAGGACACAAAAGCCCCAGCGACGCCTGCAGTGTGCAAACGTGGGCACCAGCCACACATTTCAGGAGGTGACAGGGGCCAACTAACGCCCCAACTATCAGACCCCAGGCAGGAACCAAAATTAAGAGTCCTTTTATCTGAGAATTGCTCCATCTACAGAGCAAGTTAAATACCCTATTACAAAGCATGACAGGGATTTCTTTGGTTGGGTTTGTTTTCACAAGACATGAACCTCTCTTGAAATACTGGGTTTTATTTCCTTCGCTGTCTACAGCACAGTATTATCGGCAAGAATATCTGTCTCCTGCTCTTTATGCAACCTAAAGTGAGGGAAAAAGCCATAAGAACTGGTCTCCACACAATCCAGTACCCTGTTTCAAAATGGAGTCTTTTACTAATTTAGTAAAGATAAGATGTAGGTCACAACTAATAAGATATATGTATATATGTATTTATAAGAGAGAGAGAGATATATGACTGTGGTTTGCAGACAAATGGTCTGTGGAGCCTTTCAAAATGGCTTCAGGAGAAGGAAGACTTCTGGTGTTTAACTCGGGTTCACTCCACTGAGGGCTTTTTGTATCTCCACAAAAAGCTTGGGGAAGTTGAGGGTAGCAGTGAGGGGGAAAAAAGGTAAAAAGGTTCAGTTAAAAATAAAGAGAACAAGTCGACAACAAAAAATTCTGCAAAATCACAGATTTACAAGAAAGGGATAATGAACACTGGTGCTTAGACTACACTGTTGAGCTGAGACAGCTCTAATATCCCTTTAGCAAATGCCAAGCAGTTCACAGACTATAAATTTTATTTGTGAAGAAATTGTCAAAAGAAGATTTGAAAGAATATAGAGGCAAATGCAAAGCAAATGCAGCCATTGGTCTGCAAGATGCTGTGCTACTTCTCACAGCACATCCCCAGAGCCATCACCTTCCTTTTCCCCAATTCTAGGTATTGGATTTCAGCTTTTGGTTGAACATTTAGCAGACACACCTAAGAAATTTGTAGAGGTGCTAACTGAGATTGCAAGACTAACACAGAAAAGGCAAGGGCCCCTCCACCTCCACTGCTGCCAGTTTATGGGTGAGCCAGCAGGATCTGGTCACATGCAGGCTAGGCTGAGATTTCACTGTATGCAGCATGCACAGCCTGTTTCAGTATTCAGACAGCTTCCCTACTACTCATCCATCCATCCATCCATCCATCCATCCATCCATCCATCTAGAGGGGCATCTGCTCAGCAGGAAGGCAGCAGCTCCCGACAAAAGCAGGGATGTATGGCAGCGCTGTTTATTGCCCTGTGTTAACAGCAGCAGGTCTAGACCGTGACTCACCAATACACTTCCAGTTGCCAAAGCACTTTAAAGCACTGTAGGGAGCAAAGCAGGGTACTGAACCAAGTGCTTGAAACAGTGGCAGCACCTTACCAGTGCCAGGGCTTTCTGGTGCAGGCAGGACTGCCAGGGTGTGGTACAGCCCATGTGCAGGATACAACTCCACCTCAAATCATGCAGCCATGTGAACTACACTGCAAGCGCTTCACCTTTTGTCCAGGCCAAAAGAGTAAGAACAAACAGAACAGGAAGCTTTACAAGGTGCTACACCTTAAGTGTCTGCATCCAGTTCCCACTCCCAAAAGTGCAGGTGTGTAAAAGCACAAAGCTTACACCTGCAGTCTTGTGTGAACGTGACTGCTGTGCAGCTTTTCATTGAAAGGATCCAGATTCACTTCCAGGAAATTCCCTGTCCACATACCTAACCTGCTGTGGAATGCACCTGAAAATACTACAGTTCACTCCACAAAGCACAGACAAACCTGAACATAAGCACACATTCTGCCTATTATTCATAGCTTCTGGGTTGTTGTTTTTTTTCCATTTGTTTCAAACTGGATGCATTGCTTACAGCCAGTCAAAGAAACAGCCTGTACCAAATTAATCCACTAAAAATTAATTTTGCATTCTCCTCATAGCAAAATTTAACCGGTTTTGCAGATTCAGCTGGGATCTGGGAACCAGGCACACTGGCACAGCCTTGATGCAGAGTTCTGGCTCTGGGATCACATTCAAGTTGGTGCTGCCACATGTTTGCAGTGGCCAGGTCTGAATGTGCTTCTAATACGGTGGCAATTTGTTTTCCTCAACTGCACAAGCAGTGCAGCTTCCAAACATTGCAGACCTACTGCAGTTCCTCAGGGGGGACAGGTCCACTGGTGAAGTCTGTTATACTGGGACTAAAATGCATTATTTTGAAACCAAATGTGGCAGTATCAATTGCTGTCCTAGCTTCAGGAAGGCAAACTGAGAAAGATCTATCGAATTCAGAAATCCAGGTGAAAATTCAGCTGTGTCTGCACAGTCTGCTTTGCAGTATTTTATTCCTGGCCTCTCACAAAAAAAAAAAAAAAAAAAAAAAAAAAAAAAAAAAAAGGAAAAATAAAACAAAAATCAGGCCCCGATCCCTAAGCTGCTTAGTGTGGGCACAGAAAAACATCTGCAGAGAGCAAGGGGCTCGCTCTGCGGGCCACAGGTTCACCCTCACCATGAGCCAACATCAACAGAGGAATTTGGACATTAGGCTCTGTTTTTATTTGAAAATCCAAATGCCGCTTTCATCTTTTTCTGCATATAACCATTTGCCAGAACACAGCACGAAGTACATGTCTATTTATATAACATATGAGCAAAAATATTAATTAATTAATAGACACAGAAGATATATTTATAACCCGGCATTTATTTTGCTCCCTCTCCTTCAATAAACCAGCTCCTAAATTAACAGGCCAAACACACTGCATCACCGACATTCAATTCCTTTCTCTGAAAGTAAATTTAACTGTGACCTCAGTAGACTGGCATCTAACACTAAGATTTTGCTTTTCATTTTAGCTTATTTCTGACCGTTTCACGGCGAAGCAGCTGCCTGAGCTCCCTGGTGCATGGGCAGACACACACCTCAAACCCAGACAGAGCTCAGGGTACCCAACACTCAGGTGAGTGTCACTGCAGCCAGGGCAGAAGAAAGCCCAGTTATCTGCAGGATTGCATGTTCCTCTGTGAGAGTGCTTTGCCTTGTGAGCAAACGTCACCAAATTTCAGATTTGTGTCGCATTCCTCCTCGGCACATCGCACACGTGTCACCTATCTGTTTCTTTAGAGCAAAAACCAAGCTTGACTTTTGAATATTTGCTATTAACACTTCCAAGGTACAACAGCAATAAACCCAGTTCTTTGTTTTATGCCTTTTTTTTAATTCTAAGTACACCTTAACAAGAATTATTAGACTGCATGGCGCTGCTTTTGGAACTACATACAGCCACTGCTCTGCGGAGACATTTATTATACTATAGTCAAGTACCTGATAAGTATTATTGTAACAAGATGTGACCTAGGTTTACCTCCCAGCAAAAGATAATATTGTGGCTTTCTCTAATCTCCTGTCCTCTTCGCAAAACAAGAATCCAGTTTCATTTGCCAGAGGATTTTGGTCAAAATTACTGGGGGGAAACAAGTCTGAATGAATCTCAGCTGAGGACATGGTACGAACCGCAAACCAGAAAGAAAACAAAGCAGTTTGGTTTGTGTGACATGGGAAAGGGCACATCACAGGAAACTGAGAAGAAAACATGTAAGATCAAGACATTTGAATGTGCAAGTGAAACAGAAATGGCTAAAAACTGTGTCTGATTGCTATCAATGACACCGAGGATATTGTTTATCAACAAACTGCTAACAACCACTTTCAATTTTGATTCAAAGCTAACAGTGGACAAAGCAAAACTGTTAAATTCCTACAGTGGACAGAAAGCCTTTAGATTTTGGCTAATTAAATGTAATTCTGCTGGTATATTTCCCTGCATGAATCGAAACCTGCCAAAATTACTTCTCACTCAATTGCATTCAAGAGGCCAGCAAGCTTTTAGCCCAGACCTGACATGCTGTCCGAAGGGCTGGCAGCCTCCTGCCCCTTCTCCTGCGGGTCTGGGCCTCGCCAGCCACCCACAAGGGATGGGGGTCTCATCCTACAGATTCTTACATGAACATCACCAGCACCTCGGCAGGGCAGGGAGGGGTCCATCGGTGCCCTTGCTGAGGGCCAGGGCAGCTGGAATCCATCCCTGCCCATCACCCAGCCCGCAGTGCCTGGCCAGCACACCTGTGCCACATGGGGCGTGCTCTTCCCCCCACAGGCAGGCACACAGGGGGGAAACACAGAACAAAGAAGAGTACAGCATGCCAGGCTTCCTCACATCTGACAGTTTTTCTCCTCCTCCCCTCTTTTCTGATTTTCCAAGAATAAGGAGATGTTTTTTTGTGCTTTTCTATATGTATACCTCATAAGGCATAAAAAACCCACAATGTATGTGCATATATACATCTCTCACTTTTTAATCTGATCAGATGCTGCAAGCAGCAGGATACAAAAATAGATAATGGAAACAACAATGCCCCTGCAGATCTGAAATGTGCAGTTAGCTGCTCCTTTCCTACTCCTCCAACCTTAAGTATGTATTTTTAATCCAGAAAAACAATGAAATAAGGCATGAATTTCAGACACGTATGCAATCTCCTGTTAGCAATGAGATGCCTCCCTGCATCTAATGCTCCAAACCCAATGAGTCTGGAAAATGGTTAAAGTGGAACAACATGGACAAACACTGCTCGGTGGTTCACATCACCCACGACCACTCCAGATCCTCTGAACTTTGGCCAGTCGTCTCCCTCTGTTAATCTTTGAGTTGCTTAGGAAGAATTAACTGTGTTTCCAAAAATCCACTCTAGTCTGGGGCTCGACCCCTAGAGCCTCTAAGCTCCAAATAATAATAAAACAGTGATGCTGGTGTACATAATGTATTTTGCCCTGCATATTTAAATGGAGGGGTAATTTCTCCCCTGCAAATCTAAGCATGCAGGAAAATGTGAGCAGAGATTGCTGGGCATGGGTACAAGGCTCATAAGGACAATGCAGAGGCACCCACAGGGCCCTGCTGCTGTCCCTCAGTCCCTGAAGGAGCAGGGAGCTGCATTAAAGCAATGTCCCTCTGATTCCCACACCAGCCAGCAAACCTGGTACCCGTGCTGAACCAAACCAGCCACTGTCCCGGCAGTGTCTGCGCTGGAAACCATTCCCTGACAAGCACTGTCCTGTCCTGTCACACACATGACCCATCCCTCATCTCTTCACTGCAGCTAGAAGAAAACAGAGTGTGAGCAGATGTACACATTGTAGGATGGCATTTTTGAAGGTTGCCACTGCTACAGAGTGAGAATCAGAACAACATGCTAAATAGGTAAACAAACACAAATCTGCAGGCAGGAAGAAAAGCAGCAAGGTAACTGCAAGTGGATCTGTGTGCCTCAACTTCAATAACACTAGCAAATTTGTAACCAGAAATCTTTTAATTCTGCGGTATTTGATAGATTACAAATCCTCTCCTAAAAACTCCTGAAAGCAGCTTACAATTCAGACAAATAACTATTTTGCAGCGGATGACAAGAGCCCTAAGAACGGAAACGATGGAATAATAGCTCTGTAAGTAACACAGATTTCTTGAATGCAAGAGACACACAAGAAATCTGTACGACTCAAGGAGCAATTTACAGCTGGAAAACTTATGAAATGTGTTTTGAATTTTTTTAAAGGCAGTGAACATACTTTATATGAAAATAATTAAAAATCTTAAGGAGCAAAGTGTCTCAGGACACAAGACACTCCTCCCACTCCTGATGACTTTCTCTTTTAAAATCAACTGACTGTCTTCTCATGCTCCATGATGAGACGAAGAATTCAACTAAAACTAAAACCAAAGTAGGAATACTGCAATTAACAGCCCCCAAAATGGTTGCCTTGCTCGGAGCAGGGGCACGGGGGCACAATTTGCTCCCCCTCAGTAATCTTGGAGACACACAGCTCGGCCGCAGCAGGCACCACCAGGGCGCTCAGCAGCTCGTGTTTTTGCTCAAGGAGGGAGTTCGTCAGCTTTTGATTTCGGTTTGCACCTCCGGTGCCCCACGAGCAGCTCCTGGCCGCCTGCCGGGCACCTCCCCAGCACCATCCGAGCCGGCCGCAGGATGCCCGGCGGAGCAGCGAGAGCGGGCCCGCCGAGACTCACTGCTCCTTTGGAAAACAAGTCACGTGCAAAGCAAGTTCATTTTAGGCTATTCTACAGGAGCCACCAGCCAGCATGACCATGCAGAGCAGAGCAGAGCATCGCTGCCCCGGGACGAAGCAGGCCCAGCCGGGCACGCTCCTCGGTCCTCTCCGGAGCAGCCCTGGAGGAGCAGAGCGGGGCAGAGCCCAGGGCCGGGCTGGCTCCTGGGCAGGGGCCGGCAGCGTCCCCGTAAGACAGCCAGCCTGCCGCACGTACACAGCCCGAGCAGCAAACAAAGCTGCGGAGCCTGCGCGCAGCCGCGCTCGGCCCGGGCCATCGCAGCGCAGGTAGCGGCTGCGGGGCAGCACCAGAACCGGGCGCCAGCCGGACAAACAACCGCCGAGCCGCGCACCCGGCCCGTCTGCGGGCGCGGGCCGGGCGGAAGGGCTGGCGAGCCGGCGCTGCGGCACAGCCCGCGGGCAGGTCAAGCTCGCTCCGGCACCTTCCCAGCCCGTGCCTCCCGGAGAGGCCGGAGGGCGGGCGGAGTGTCCCCCTCGCCGCCCCGCACACGCTGCCGGCCCGGAGCCCAGCGCCGCCGCAACCGGAGGCTGCATCTGCCCGGGCTGCCATGGGGGAGTCGGCCGGCTCGCTGCCTGCGGTTCACAAATGAATGCCGGGGGGGAAATTAGGTGCCATGCAAAGAGAAATCTGGGTGGCGATTATGGTGCTTAGGTCTGCAGCAAAAGCCGCTGTCGGCGAGCGCGGAGCAGAAGGAGCGATGAGGGCGGATGGGTCTGAAGTGCAGTGAGTACTAAGGAGATGGTGTACGCGTGGCAGTGTTTATATGAGAGATCAAAACAGAGCCAAGCCCATCCAGGGGAAAAATGGCGACTACCGGGATGGGGAAAACTGAGATACTGGATTAGTTATTATTTTTCATAAATGTATGCACTGCACATAAGCTAGACACATTGGAAAAGCTGACGATTCATTCTGAAAAAGCGGTGCGTCTATTACCTGTTATTCTGGGATTTTCTGGCCATGGTGCCTGCCTTTGTTTTCTTTCTGGAATAGTCACTATCGAAGGGTAACACTGATGCATAGCCATGTTCTGCTTCTAGGGACAAAGTCAGCATTAGTGGCAATATATTTTTTCCATGCAATTTTTTCCTCCTTTGCAGGAACGCTAGGGTAAAGAACAGAATTTTTTCCGGTTGATTTGTTTGGATTTTATTCTGGCATCTCTTAAAGCAGAGAGACAAAAAGAAAACCATAACTCGGTAAACCAAAGGGACAAAAAAAACCAAAACAACACCGAAGTGTCGAAATTAGGAGGATTATTGGAGTGCACATTAAAAACGAGGCGGATCATGCAAACCCTTGTCACGCTGCGCTGGGGGAGGGGAGCTGCCATACAATCACCGACTGCCACACACGGAGCGGCGAGAGGGATCCTGAGCGCTGCCACACGCACCGTCCCCATCCAGGGCGGCACAAACGACCCCCTTCTGCTTTGTTTGGGGGGTTTTATATTAAAAAAAGCCAAGATCCGAGCAGCGATGCTCCCCCAGCGCGGTGCCGCTGGCGCAGCCCGGGTCCCCCCCGGGCAGGTGCGGGCTCGGGGCCGCTGCCCCGGCCCGGCCGCCGCACAACAAAGGCCGAGAGCGGCTGGGAGCGCCTGCGGGTGCCTGACCGACTGCCCGCCTGCGCCCTGTACCTCGGTCTCTTCGCTCCAAGTACTCGGCCGCTTCCAGGAGGATTAACAGGGAGTTCAATTCCATGGCTGCCCGTCCCGAGCCCCCCGCGCCGAGTTCACGCGCGGGGACTCCCGAGCCCCCGGTTTTAAGCACCTCGCTCAACCTACATTTGACACACAGCGGACGGGCAGCCCGTGCAGCCAATGGCGAGCGGAGAATGCGAGCGGGGCGGGACGTAAGGAGGTGGCCGGACCAATCGGCGGCCAGAGCCCCCCCCCCGTCGGGGCAGGGGATGTTGACAGATCCCCGCCGACCGCGCTCATTGGCTGCCCCTGTAGTAACAATTTAGAAGCCGAAGCTTAGCAACAGCACGTGGTGGCCCAGCCCCCTCGCCCGCTCATTGGCTGCTTCCTTGCAGTTAAGGAGGCCGAAGCCGCTCATTGGTGCGCGGGGCGTCATGCAAATGAGGGTGGCTGAGAGGGCCAATGGGGCGGGAGGCGCGTGCCGCGCGGCGGGAGGCGGGGAGAGAGGCGCGGGCAGCCAATGGGCGAGAGGGGGCGTGGCGTTGCCGTGAGGAAGAGGTAGGCGGAGGGCGGGGCCGCGAGAGGCTCCGCCCCCTCACACGCGCCGGGCGGGCTCGGGGCAAGCGTGAGGGAAAACGGGAAAAGGGAAAAGGGGACGGTGAGGCGGCGGAGCGGCCCGCCAGGGACAGGATAGCAGGAAATCAACGGGAGCGAAGGAGATCATACTAACGGGACCCCGGCGGGGCTGTGAAAATGTGCCTGGCACGCGCATCCTTAACCCTTTGCGGTGCTCAGGCGAGAGAGGAAAACGGCAGCGCTGTAAAAACACGCGCAGGGACGTAGGAGAATTACTAAACTCTGCACAATGGCCGAACCTGCTGAAAAAAGAGAAACAGTGGGAAGCTCTCAGAAACGCAGCCAGAGCTCCTGCCAGCCCTCCAGCCCTTGCCAGCACATTCAGCTGCCTTTCGTCATCTGGATGCACAGAAGCCGAGTACCAGAATAGCCTGGCTGCCGGCTCGGGCTGAGCAGGAAGAGCTCAGCACCTTTCCTGCCCGCACCACCCGAACTCTGCATCCTTATCTCGGATGGCTGCTGCACAGCTGTTGCCTAAAACTGGTTGGTTTTAACACGAGCGAGTGTAGTTTTAAAATAGGCATATTTTGAGCTGTGCTGTGATCACACATTGGTACATCTTCAGGCCAGAAGTGCTGGAGCCTATAATCAGTCCTCCTGCACGATTGCACTTGGGCACACAAAAACCCAAAAATTGGTTTTAATTGAACTGTGTAGGTAAGAGCCACCCAGCATATAGGATGGAGGCAGAGTATTGTCCTGTGTGTTTATTCCTTGGCAAAAGATGTCAGCCAGAGTTTCCTTTTAAGAGGATAATAGCAATTCAGATTAAAACAAGGATTATAGTTTACTGTTTCTACAGCATTGTGGTAAAGCCACATATACATTACACCTGATCTTGTATTAGTCTGTATCTTGTTGCCCCAGATGCACAAGAGTAATGTGGCTCTTGAACATTGCTGAAACACAGATCACATTTTACTGCCATTTGGTCCAGGCACCAGGGATAAGAGAAAATACAAGGCAGTGATAAAGCAGCATTGTGATTGTAGTTTAAGAGAATTTTGTATATGTTTAGGAGAAGTCTGAGTGATTGTGAATTACAAGGCAGAAGGGAATTTGGTGCATAGATTGCAAAGGTAAAAAAAAAATTGCTGTAACATTTTCCACTTGCTTCTTGAACTGTTGAAATCCTGCTGCATGTGGGTGAGGCAGTACAGTTTTTACTGTAAAGCCATTGAACCTTGTGGCAGTTTTGCTGTTAACTGGAAGTAGGTTTAGACACAATTTGACATTGCCTTCTGTTACGAAACAGCGTGAAACCATATATGCACAGGTCTGCTTTGTCCACAGAGGAAAGAAAGTTCCCTTTGCCTGACACATGCATAGGGCACTTGATGAGGAAGATACAAAGATGCACAGATAAAGCATCCTTGTTCTCAGCTGCATCCACAGCAGTACCCCAGATCTTCAGAACACCTGTATTTGTATGTTAGTGTCTAAATAATCTTAAACTGACCTGTATTTGTATGTTAGTCTCTAAATAATCTTAAACTGCTTTGCACACATGCTGTGGAATCAGTCATACATCCAGAAAGGCAGCTGAATGTGCTAGGTAGGTAGGTGCTTGTGTGAAAGCCCAGGGTTCAGATATGGATTTACTGAGGCTCTGAATGCCAAAAGCTCTGCCCCACCACACTGTAAGCACATAATTTTACCTGGGAAAAAAACTCTGGAAATACAGGGGTATAACAAACACTGCACAAGTTTGTGCTTCTGGAGGGTACACAGCCAGAGCTGAGCACACTGCCCTCACCAGAGACTCCTTGGAGCTTGGGCTGATCCAGCTGCTGAGCTGGAGCCACCCTCAGCCTCCCCTGCACTCCCCAGTACCCAGACTCAGCACCCTGAGGTAAAAAACCATTGCTCTCTCTGCTTTCACATGTGCACAGAAGTATTTGGAAGACAGTTGTTTGAAGGAGATGGAGCACAATTTCACATTGATATTGGCACTTTGCAGGGCCTTGTGCCTCCACACTTCCCTGCATGGAAGGGCTGCTTTGGTAAGTGAGGAACCATTGAAGCCAGCTGGAGTAGGTGCAGGAGAAAGTGCTGTGCAAAGCAGGGGCCAGTGCCATCACCAGAGGCACCTGATCTCTGATTGTGGTGGCTCTCAGCCTCAGGAGTCATAAACTGCATTAGTCTGGTGGAACAGCAAATAATGTAACCCCACACACTCACAGACCTCCTGCTGGTGAAATCCAGGGTAAATCCACACACATTTGGGAAGGACAGGGCTGGCTCATGCCTGACAACAACTGACACACATTTACCCACAGTTGCATTGAAGAAGCAGCACAGCAACAACATTAGTTAATGCTGAGAAGTTTTATCAAGATTATTCCTCCTAGGGGTGAACTCAACTGAGCCCTTCTCAAGAGGCACCACAAAAGCTTTTAAAATACCTAGAAGGAATCATTCTGGATCTGGTTTTATTTGTGCCAGGAAACCAGGACTAGTTGTGGTGGTGTCAGCGTGGGTGCAGAGGTGTAAAATGGGTGTGAAAGAAGGTCAACCAAATTACTTTAAGAACTGAAGGACAGGCTCTGAGATAGATGTGTGCTGGAAGGCTTTGCAGATTTGGGTCTCTAAATAGCTTTCTTCCATTTCTACCAGCAAGCAGCAGGAACAGCTGAGTGCAAAAGAAACAGCTGGCCTTCAGTGATAAGGGGTAGCTGTCACTTCATGGTGAAGTTGGAAAAACTTTGTATTTAGAAGCAGAAGGGAGAGCCATCAGCAGCCACACCCTACAAGCTGAGCTGTTTTGCAGTTTCTTTGCCACCTGCACTTGGTGATTGGAATGGTAATATTTACAATTTTAAATGTCACAATGTCTTTCTTTTCCAAAATCCATCCTGTGGCATGACTTGGCATGTTAGATCAGTGACATCAGAGCTGTTGACTGCCCCAACCTGTGGTGAGGGCAGAGATCCGAAGCTGATGATCAATAATTCAAGAAACTTCATTCACTATTTCCCACCTATGTCCTTAAAGACCTACCTTGCTTTTCAGATTTGGCTCATTGTATCTGCTGCATGTTTCTTTCTTTTATCTTTTAAAATTCCATACTACATCATATCCCTGTGTCCAGAGATAAGCCCTTCGCTGTGCCTTGGACTCCATCCCTCTGTTTTCTTGGGTGTTGCAAGGTTTTAGTAATTAGCAAAGACTAACTCATCTGCCCACATAGGAGGGGATCTGCACTCAGGGCTGGCACTGACAAGTTTCATCTCCCTGACTCAGTATCTCAAATTCCATTTATTCCTCATCTTACCTGTGATTCAGATAATGAACTCTGTTTCCTAGATACAGAAACCAAAACACCTGAAAGTTGAAGGTGGAACTTTTGGAGGAAGTTTCAAAAGTAACAATTTTGTCAGTGCCTAAGCCCAGTTTGAGACACTGCTTCTATTTTCTCTGCCAAGTAAAGCAGTTTTCCACCCCTGATCTCAAATTGCAGGTGTCACTGCATCTGCTTGGCCCTGTATCTACACTGCTACTGGTGCACATGTGGCTTTTAGTCATCAATTTATTTTATGTGTGGTTTACTTTAAGTTTGGGGTGGTTTCTCTAAGTTCAAAGTGGCTGAAGATGGGAGCAGCCCATCAGAGAGCTGCTTTCACACCTTGAAGCTGAGGTTACATGACACGAAGATATGTGGGGTGTCAGGGTTAGTGAGTTGCTGCTGCAGTGTTGAGGGACAGTGTCCTGTGGAGGAGTCATGTCTGTGCAGCCTCACCCCATGAGCTTTCTGGGTTGGTCCTGACCTGTCACACCCCTTCAGCTGCACCCAGGCGTTGGCTTGGAGAGGAGCTTGGTCCAAGGATCACAACAACAAATAGTACAGATTCTGTGGATTCCTGGGGACCTGAGTGGCTTCCATGCATTTGATGGGCTCTCTGTGTGAAGCTCACTGCCTGGCCTTGACCAGTTGTTTGCTGCAGAGTTTGAATTACCAGCTTTCCCAAAACAATTGAATTTTTCCTGATTTTGCTTGGGATTTAGCATAGGCTTATGCACTGCTGTGGTACACACATGCTTGAAAGGCAAATCTAAAAAGCAAAAGTACTTCAAACCGAATGCCAGTCCCTTGTAACGCTCTTTTCATGTTAATTGGTGTTATTATGAAATTTGTATCTTGGTGTCCTTGAGAGTTTGGCTGCAGGGAGCTCGTGTGCCCCTCTCTGCCAGCGCTCCCCGAGCAGCGAGACGCGCCGTGCCCTGACGCCAGGCCCTGCAGCCATTCCTGTGAGCAGGCATGAAATTATTCTTAACTGATTGAAGTGAAGCATAGATTGAAAAGCTTGAGAGACACTGCTTTACTCCATCCTCCTGCTCTGGCAATTTTAAACAGCGTCATCTCAAAAACTCCCTCTGACACTGCCGCACTGAAAGTGCTTTACAGGAGGCAGTGGTATTGCTGCTTTCCTTTTAAAAGACAAAAAAGAAATGAGATGGGGCAAAGCACTCAGCAAAGGCAGGGCAAGGGTTGGGAGGATGGCTAGGCATCCCAGTGCCCAGTCTGGCTTGTATGGCATTATGATATACTGCAGAGTAAGGATTTGTTATGTTATTTCAGATCTGAATCTCAGAGATGTCATGGCCTTATTACATTCCCTTGGTGTAGGAAAAGGGCTTTGTATTGCATTAATCTTCCACAAGGGGCCTTGTGTACACTTGTATTGCATTAAGCTTCCACAAAATATAGAGGCTAGTGCAGTGCAAAGAGGCTTTGAAGAAATCATGGCTCAGACCCACTTTGTTCGAGAGCTTTTGGGGGGCATGGGCATCTGCCTGGGGTCACTGCTTGAACAGGCTGGCAAATTAAACATTTCTGCTTTAGCTGATAAAATCAGGCCTTCTTGCTGGGTAACTTTGACATGAGCACATCATATAGAAGTAAAATATTCTACCTGTGATTATCTTCTAAGCTGCCTTGATGCTTAGCACCCTGCTGCAGTCCAGGACAGACTGGAGAAACAGAGCAGGGGTGTGCATTTGTGCTGCCAAACAGAGCTGAAACCAGCCTGCCTTTAGCAAACACAATGTTCACTTAAGGAGGGAGGAAGCTGTGAGCTTTAGGAATAAAATCAGGCAGTGGTAACACAGTCTCAATTACATTCTCTGAATATAAAAAAAAATAGGATTTTCTTCCCAAGGTACCTGCGTCCTGTGTATCTATCAGTCGTGACTTCTGAATTATAGGAAGAAGCTCCAGTGAATTTGTGTTGGTTTTTGGATTGGAAAATCCATCCAGATATGGAAGAATGAATTCATGCATCCTATGCATCCTATGGAGACCAACACAGTAGTTAGCAGCCATTAATTTACAATATATTTGTTACAGAGGAGGAACCAAGAAAGAAAAAGTTATATTTACAAATTTAAACATGGAGATTTCTCACCTGGGTGCTTGGACATGCAAAATCTACTGGGTTTCAATCTGGGTGAATCAGTTAATGAAATTAGAAGGCAATTAGAGCTCTACCTGAGATGTCTTTGCATAAAGCCATTCTCCAGGAACCAAGTGCATGGATACCTATATGGGAGAACAGGTTTTATCTGAGGACAGATATCTGTAACATATTAATAGGGCTGCAGCAATTATATATGGAAATTGTTGTGTTCTGTTCTCACTAGGGAAAAAATAATACTTAATGTGGCTGATGCAAATCTGCTGCCAGCCATAGGATCCTATCATTTGTATCAGCTGTGATGGACCCAAGTGAATCTGTGCTGGGACGATTGCAGGCACATCCCATATTGTACAGTAATGGTAATACCCTGCATTTCTATAGTGTGCCCAACTCATTTTAGACTGCTTAGTCAAGATTTTCCAGTTCAGGCATTTAATAGATATTAATAATTAGGCAAATAAAATGCTGTTCAGCTGATTGAGGGAGGAATGAGTATTGATCCTGGGCCTCATGCTGCTGATATAGTTGGGTCAGTATTGCCATGGTGGAGATAAGAGAGCTTGTCCATCAATACACACATCTGAGAGAACATCAAAACAGCCCAGGTGGTAAATAACCTGGACTCTTGCCTGCAGGACCTAAAATTAGAGATCAGCACAAAGACTTGGCAGGTGAATACTCAGCAGATGCTGTCTTATCTCTCTATTTGCTTTGGAAGTTTGGGGCTGACCCAAAACATGTTGAAATCAATTTGTAACTTCTCTTTTATTTTAATAGGCTACGCACTAGCCTCTAATCAGTTGTGGGCCTAATCAAATTATTTTTCTCATTGCCAGCTAATTACTCCTATGGAGAAATGAAACAATGTTAGATGAGCACTCTGTAGGAACTGTATCTATACCATATGGTTTAGAACAAAAAATTATGGGCTTGATTGGATTGTCTTAAAGTCTCTTATTCCACCTAAAACAAGGACAATTTCCCACTTTTTTCTTGATATGAATACAGAAACTGAGTGAAGAGTCAAGTGGAATGACTGTAACAAGCTCCCTTCCTTATGCAATAAAAAAAAGGTACTGCAAGCAGGAAATAATTGGCTTTCAGCATCCAAGAGAGGAAGCAGCAATGCATTTAAACTGCAACAAGGAGGTTGGATATCAGCAGAATGTTCTGTTGGTGAGGACAGTGAGAATGGGGCTGGGATGCTTGGGGAGCCTTTGGCACCTCCAGCTTGGCTCCAGCCCCAGGCAGGGGATGGAGCACCCAGAGACTTCCTGGGCCACTATTGCCAGTGCCCACTTGGAGTTCTGCCGCAATTTGGGGGAGAATGCCAGGTACAGGACAAAGACAAATTCAGTGCCATCACTTTGTGGTGACCATTTGCTCTATTTGACACATGGCAAAGCAGGAAATGTGAAAATGTGAAATCTGCAATTAATTAGATAATGGGGAATCAGTCATGCTAATAAGTATCTAAATGTTGTCAGACTCTAACTATAGCTTTGTGGATAGGACTGATCTAGTGATCACTTTCTTTAGGAATCACAGGTGGAAGGCTGCATTAGTTTGGCCAACTGATCCTGTGTGCAGCTTCCCTGTAGTATTTCCCAACTAAATCTTCAAACTGAGTGTTGGATTTGAAGCATTCCATGAGGCACTGAATCTCAGCAAAGGGAAGATCTTTGCTCAACTATCCCAAAAGCTTCTTTGACATCATGGAGGGGAAAAGAAATGGCCTCCACAAAAGGTACAACTTGCTGAAAGCAATCTTGCATGCCAGAAAAGCACCACTTAAACTGCACTGTGTGTTTGTGGACCAGAATCTAAGATGCTGTAGCATGGAGTGGTTATGACCCAGCCTTACAGGACCCATACAGCACTGTGTCTGTAAAATATGATATATACAAAATGCAAACATTCAGATGCACCAGCAGTGCCCTGGCAGCTAGGAGGGATATCCCTGTCCTGGGAGCATCAAGCCCAGCATCACCACTGGGGACAGGGAGGGATTGTCCTGATCTGCTCTAGCGTGGCCTCACCTCGAGTGCTAAGGGCAACTTTGGGTGCCACGATATAAGCAGGATCTAAAGCTGCTACAGAGCATCCAAAGGAGGGCAACAAAGATGCTGAAGGGCCTCAAGGGGAAATGGTATGAGGAGAGGCCGAGGGCACTTGGTCTGTTCAGCCTGGGGGAGACTGAGGGGAGACCTCAGTGCAGTAACAAATTCCTTGTGAGGGGAAGAGGAGGGGCAGACACTGATCTCTTCTCTGTGGTGACAGTGACAGGACCTGAGAGAATAGCCTGAAGTTTTGTCAGGGGACGCTTAGGTTGGATATTAGGGAAAGGTTCTTTACCCAGAGGTGGTTGGGCACAGAACATCACAGTGTTGACTTCCACACTATGGAAGTCATCACAGCACCAAGCCTGACAGAACTCAACAAGCATTTGGACAACTCTCTCGGGTCCATGGTGTGATTCTTGGAGTGTCCTGTGCAGCTCAGGAGTTGGACTTTGATGATCCTTGTGGGCCCCTCTCAACTCAGGATATTCTATGATTCTATGATTTCATCTCAGGCAGATGTTTATCCTTCTAGTGTCATGTAGAGTGCCACGTTCTTTGTGTTGATTTTAGCATTGAGAGAAAATTTCAGTAACAAGGTGCTAGTGAGATGGAAGAAGATAGGGGCAGGATGGAGAATTTAACTTACTTGGTTTATTTGTTTTCCTTCCAGCTTTCCACAGGTCTGTTTTTTTACCTTGTTCTTGGCTCTATGTCTGATCCCTTCTGTCCTGTTTTTGTTCTCCTTCCTTTGTTGCCGATGGTTTCCCGCTGTTTCCATTCCCCTCCTTTGGTGTGACACAGATTCTCTGCCTGAGCCCCGTCCAAGGTGTTGGGCTCCCTGCAGTTACAGCAGAGGCTCAACACCAGGGACATGATTTCCTGCTTCTCTGACAGTGTCTGCATTGTGTAAGTGAATGTGTGTTTTATCAGCCCACAGAAAAGAAGTTTCAGGGTATTACTTAATGGATTCTCCTTTTTCTACCTTCTCAGGACATTGGCAGCTCTTCACCTCTTCTTCATTGTTGCTGCTCACTTGGTATCTACAGGAGACTGCTCTAGATGATCTTCATACAGCAAGAGAGCTTTGCTTAATGTGAAGACCCTACAGTCAACACAGAGAAAACACATAAAGGTATGAGAAAGTTGTTAGGAATAAACATTCCCTATGCAGAGGGAAGTAGAAACATAGAAAAATCCCTGGATCTCATTACTAGAGGAATGAGATACCTGTAATAGCTTGGATGTCTCACATCCAGCCCTGAACTGGACCACAAAATAGTCCTCCTCTTCACTGGGACCAGGGTAACACAGGGATGGATTTTTACTTTTTTCACCCTTTCAGATGTGCTAAGGATGGTGGAAGGTAAGACCTGTGCCCAACACTGTACAGCACTATTGGCATTTCACCACTCACTCCCTCATGTGGGAAAGTCTAACTTACACCAAGTCACTCTGTCACCTCTCTGTCTTTGAATGAAATGTTGAGGGTTGTTTAAAAGTAATATTTATTACCCAAGCAGTTACCCAAGGGGTGAGAAGATCACTAGTAGTATTTTCTTCTATTTAAAAAGATAGGTGCAATATTCAGAGGTGCACTGATGATACTTAAAGCTTTAACTTCTAATAACCATCTGTCTGGAGTTTGCAGACACCCCTGATCTACAACTACAAGGTATTTGAATTAGCATCCCAACTCCTGTGAACTCAGAAAGTCCCTGAAGAGAGGTAACCTCTGATTGCTGAGCAATAGTGCTGCTCAGTTCTGAAACACTGACACAAACCACACTATAGCTGTGCATGAGCACAGGCTGACCCAACCACACAAAAGGTATCTATAAATCTTTTTTGACAGCAGGTAGAAAATCTTTCTTTGGTCTCATTCTTCTGTTTGCATCCTTGCCTTTGCCTCCCAAATTCAGATACATGTTTTTCACCAGACAGGCAGTATGATTGCTTAAGAAAAAGGAGGCAGTACTATTACCTCAGTGTGACCTCTGTTTTCATTGTCTGTACCTTTGACATCTAATCAAACACACATTAAACTGTCTAAAATGCACACATCTGGGCTCTTTGGTGGAGTATGTTTGTTTCATTTTATAAAGCTTTGCTTACCTGTGGAGTCTACTATTTATTGTATGATGCTTTTTGCCACTTAGGCACTATGCTTAATCAGATTTGTAAATTAATTCTCTCCTGAGGTTTCTCTTTGTGTGTTCAGAAAGCATAAAAAGTGTTAATGACACGCTTCAAAACACACGCTGGTTACATTAGTCATCCTCTCAGCATAGTAGTTTTATGGAGAACACTTTCAGTTTAAAAAAAGCCTTATTTCCTTTAATCCAGTTTATTTCCCCCCACTTTTGATCCCTAGAGTTATGTTACATGTTAGTAAACAGCTACACAGCACGCAAAGGCTGTAATTGTCTTTTTTTTTCTAGAGGAAAAGAGCTACTGTTTACATCTTGAAATATCTATTATTACTTTTTATGATATATTCAACTGAAAACATTTTTATACAGGAAATTCACCTTGTTCTGGAAGATGGAAAGCTGGTTGTAAAAATGAGCCCTGCTGAATCACAACATGCCTTCCTCCTGCTCTCCCTGCCCAGCAGTCCCAGCCCATGTCAGGGCTGACACTGGATGGGAAAGGACAGCTTGGATGGGGAGCACCAAACTCTCCATCAGTGCTGCCCACACCTTCATGGACAGACCTTCCCTCACACACCATGCCCCCGCCTTGTCAAGCTGTTCAAAGCACCAAAACCCTTCTGTGGCAAACGCTGGGAAGTGGGAAAGAATTTGCACAGCAGGAAATGTCACTGATGTTGGTGACATGTTGGAGGAGAGGGGGCTTGGACAGCACTGCAGTGCCCCTTGGCAAGAAAGGAGGACTGCCATGGCCACTGCTCTGCAGTGACAACAAACTGCAGCAGATCACCTTGGAAGTGAGGGGTGCTTCCCAGAAGTCATTTTCACAGACAAGAAGTCCATTTCCACAGACAAATGTGGCTGCAGTCCTCGCTTTATGCCAGTGGCCTCGACAGAAAATCTCCTCATACTGCACACTCACTCTTGTACTCTCTAGGAGTCTTATCTACACACCCCACCCCAACCCACACACGCCCCCAATCTCTCAGCCCTTTGTGTTTCACAGGAAACAAGTAGATAAACCACATCTTTCAATTTCCTAATTATGCAAAAACGTAGAAACTCCTAAACTTTCAGAAGCTCAAAAATGCTGACATGGTTGGAAAAAAACAGGCAAAGAGGAGACCTGAAACCAAATGGGGACTTTACACTGGGATGTCATAAACATCATGACAAAGATGAGGGGTGTGCTCACAGAACACTCACGTGTTTTTGCTGAAACAGAAGAGCAGTGGATGGTAAAGAGAGCCCCATCTTTGAGGAAGGACCCAGCAGAAGGAAAATCTTTTGTCTGATGGAGCAATCCGTGATTCTGAGAAGAGAAAACATTGCGTTGATTGTTGCACAGAGGAACTTGCTCAGCTCAGTGGGGAGGAACCTGGCTCTAGCACTGCTCTCCAGCAGGACCCTGGGGATTTCTAGACATGTTTTTGGCCAGACCACTTCTTCTCTCCCAGCCTCCCTCTTTCCTTGGATCTGTGCCTGCCTCAGAGCTGTGGGATAACCAGGACTTCCTCCATTCTGCACCAACATGGGGACATGCAACTGCACTAAGGGCATGCCATGGAGCCCCAGCAAGAAGCCAGAGAGCAGCTATGCCTGTGCTGTTGCTCCCTCATTTCTGAGCTCCACATTCACTGCCTGTCCTTTGGCTGGCACATGTTTGTGTTCCTGGGACACCTGGAGAGGCTGAGTTCAGCCCATCAGTGCAGCTGCTTGTTCCCCTTCTCCCTGGTTTCACATGTTCACTCTCAAATCTTCTCCTTCTTGCCAGTTGCTTCAGACCACATGATTTAACCCTTTCCAAATTTTCCCACATTCAATAACAATTTTGGGAAATGGGAAGGGCATCCAAAGAACTGAACCTGCAGGGTAGGTGGGCTGGTGGTGAGTGCAGCCTGTTGGAGCCTACTGCTGCTAGCAGGGAATGCTGCAGCCCATGGTACCAGTACTTACAGTGCCCTTTTCCCCCCAGTTCCCACATCATAACAGCCTATACAGGTCTCTAGCTTGGATTTCCTTGTTCAAATGTCTGTATTCTTTTTCCTTGGGAAACAGCAGAGTGACATGGAGGAAGGAGGAATTCCTGATTCTGGTGAGTTCTGGCCATGAGTGCCACATGCCAAGAAACCCATGTCATTCACAGGCAACATTTGTTTCCTTAGCAGCTCTTCTGTTCTCTGGCACGTTGTCAAGGGCAAAGGAAGAGGGCAGGTTCATCAAGCACTGCTGGCCAGGCTTGCAGGCACCATGCAGCCTTGGAGGACTGACTGCAGCAGGGCATGGACGGAGTTTTCTGCAGCCTGTGCTGCTGCTTTGACATCAAATTACTCAGGTCCTGTAGGTTAATATGGTTACTAGTTCATATATAGGAAAAGTGTTAAAACACCAGTTTGAAAGGCAGGACTGTTGTGAGGACGTGAGCACTTTCCTCCTGAGAAGAAGCCTTGGCCTGGTAGAGCTGTGCTGTCTGCAGGGCAGCTGCACTATCCTGTCCTGGATGAGGACCTGCTGCCTGTCCTGTCCCAAATCTGTCCCAACCTCCCTTTCTGTTTCCACACTAGGAGCAGAACATGAGGGTGGTGTCTCTGTGGCTCTCCAGCTCCTGCTTTAACCCAGAGGATATTTGTTTCCTGAAAAAGAAAGCACAGTCAGCTGTCATGCTAGAGGAAAATAAAACACAGAGCCAGACTGGTATATTTTACACATCTGCATAAAGATTTCACCAGAGCTTAACTTGGCTTATCAAACCAAGCCCTAATTTTGTACATCACTAGTAGACAAGCTCAGGGGACTGATGCAGACAGGGAAATGCTCACTTTGCTCCCAGTGTGGTTGTCACATGAGACAGACCCAGCTGGAGTAAGCACTGAAAGTATTGAAAATGGACACTGGTCATGTGGAGCTCAGGAAATGGAAGGATATGACATTAATGCTGCAGATATTCCACATTCCCAGTGATCTGCTGCTGAATGTGCCACATGGCTTCACTGCGTGGTGCTTGTCCAGCACATTTGTTACGCTGATGAAATTTGGTTCCTTCACAACACCCCATAGCTGAGGCATGGACGGATGTTCTGTATGAATGTGAGAATCAGAAATTCGTGGTAGCATTGGGTGGATCAGGAATGGGGACTTTTTAGGTAGGGAAGGACTTACTGTCCATGGCTAATGGTGACCTTGGGAGAATCATACAGCAAAGCATCTTGACTCCGTTAGGGTCCTGAATCTTCCTGTTGTTTCTTGCAATTCCTTTATCTGTATCCATTGTGGAATGGGTAATCGTGCCCATTTCAGCCTAACATTGTCCCATTTTCCTTTCCTTTCCCCTTACACTATTATACATAGCAATCATTTTTGGCCACAAACATTTTTATTTTTGTTAACTGAGGTATTTCTCAGAACAAAAATCTTTCTAAATCTGGTTACTGTTTTCCCTTATTGTGAATATTCATTCAGCACTTACCTTTGCCAAAGATGATGTAGTGCAAGCAGGTGTCCCAGCCGTACGGAAAACACATTTCATTCCTGACAGCGATCCTGCTGTTTCAGGAGAAGCCTACCCCATGCAGAGATAGGCTGGTTAGATCAAACTGTACTAATTGCAGAGTGATTTGGAAATCTGTTCCACTTGCAAACAGAATGAATCCAACACTTGGTAACATTGAATTAACAAAGGTCACATTTCATAAATATTACCAAGCAATTTTCATAGATAATGCAGCAGGCTGGTTAATGATTAGAGCAGTAAACCTCTGACGTAAAGCCACGGTGAATAAGGCACATATTTTTACAGCTTCCGTTATTATTGCCTCAGGGATCTTAACTAAAAGCAGCAGAAATTATTAGGTTTCCAACATATCTTTTAAATCTGACCAATCAGGCTGTATCTGCTCTTCCCAATGGCTTTTGTATTACAAACTAGAAAATTCAGTTAGATTGTCAATGGGAAAAAAAGAACATACTGGTTTCAATCCGGTTCTACTGGACTCTGCAAAGTAAAAACCAGTTTTGGTAACTGGTGGGAATTGGCATGGCTCAGGTTAAGAAGGGATGGAATTCTCCCTCATGCCCCAGCTGCTGAATCTGCTGGATCAGGGCAGCAAACTTTAGTAAAGATGTAGTTCTGCTCCAAGGATTGATCCCAGGGACTGGCTCCCCTCTGAAAACTTGGTTTCAACCGGGTCAAAACACTTTTTCTTAGATTGGAATGAATTACCTGAGCAGTAATCTTGATGAAGTCTGTGGGATTAGCTCTGTAGGGAACCAGTGTTGAACATGTTATAAGCAAGGGAAGATGATGGAATTAATTCTTATGAATCTGTGGGATTAAACAGAAATCTTGAGCCCAGGTATAAATAGAGAACTCAAAGCCAGTGAATGTAATTTTTTATTACTTAATTAGGCATGTTTTTATCTGATAGTCACATACTCATAGACAACCTGTATTTCTCAATAGAGTTTTATCTTCTGTGAGCCATTTGTGTCTGAATTTTATGGGTTAGAAAACCTTGGTATACAGCTGCGGCACAGCTGCCATCCAGCAGTGCTTAAGGATGGAGGGCTTGGGAATCAGCAAAATTCCAGCAGGAATTTTATATTTCCTTCATTCAGAAGAAACCAACAGGGATGGAAAGTTGCTAATGCCAATCTATAATGCATTTTTGAGAGAAATGATCATGAAATGAAATGAATGCATGAAATGAAACATGTAGCCCTTTGTGAAACATGCTGTGATGTCCAGGTACTTGGATGAAGAGGTGGAACTTGTTACATCTCCATTTGGGAAAGCCATTTGATGAGATGAAATGTGAATTGTCTATGCAGTGACACCATTTGGGCATGACAGATTTTAATTTTCAAATTTTAGGTGCTCATGCTCTAAGGCCATTCAGAACCTGAACCTAAAAAAGTAATTCTTTGAAAACCTAAATGCAATTAAAGTGACAGAAAAAACAAAACCAAACCAAACCAAACTCCAACATCAATGAAAGTAACAGCTCAGCTAAACATAAAATAACCCTAATTGTGAAAGCCAGCCTAAAGCAGCATCAGGACCAGAGTCAGAAGAAACCTAGAAGGCTTTTCCCACAGCTGGACCCAGAGGACCCTGACAGGCTGTAGGGTCACTGCTCCCTGGAGGGCTCACCCTGCCTGCAGACAGCCCTTTCTCCAGCCCTGCCTCCATCCCAGCTGGAACGGGCTGAAAAATAACTGGAAGTTTCTTGTCAGAGCAGACGCACAGCACAGCCAGTTCTTCATTGACAAATGAGAGAAAGAAAACAAAATATCACACTGTCATTTAAAAATAGCTTCAGCAGAAATACCACAGGCAGCGCTTTCACCAAGCAGAGATCAGCGACTGATTAGGGAGGGTTATCAGTGTACCTGGTGCCGGACAAAACCCGATCCCGCTGCCCAGCGCTCTCACCCAGCTGCACAGATTGTGGGGGTGATGAATGCCTGAGAAACTCTAGAAGATTTCTGATAATGCAGGAGTTTGAAACAAGGGGGTTCTGCTCCTCGCCTGCAATGCAGCTTTGGGAATGCTTCTTGTGGTCTGATGGTGCCAAGTGGCATTTTCAGATTTTGGTGGGACAGGGCCATTCCCTGTTTATAACAAATGCAAGCTGGCTTGGTCTGCTGCCAAAGTGGGGAGAGCTGTGCAAGGGTGATCCCCCCTGCAAATGATAGTAAAAGTATTTCTAAAGGAGAGGCACCAAAGTTCAGCCCCGGTTTGGGGACTAACATTTTTAAAGCACAGTGTGTGCAACATACAATAGTTTTCAAATGGCAGAGCTCAAATTGCATGACCCAGGATTTAGGGTTATTGCAACTTTTAACATTCCTTCTGGTCTCCTGCCCCTTGATTCTGCTTATACAAAGAATTCAGGTGTTAAAATGAATGTATTTTTCTTGATCTGTTCATTGTAAAGTCCTTAGGCATCATTTAATTTGTAACTGTTATTTGGGTCTATTTGCATTATTCTAATTATTTGATCCAATAGGGGAATTAATATTCACTAGCTGAAGAAAATTGTGCAATGAACAAAAACACACCAGTTTGCTTAAGAGACTCTAGGATGAATTTCAAGATAAAATAAAAAATTGATGGAAGGATATCAAGAGCAAGTCCTGAGATTTTCTGAGATATAATTTGTTAGTTTACCATCGTCCCTTCAAGATGTACCTTGAACCATCACTTGTCTAAAACTTCATATCAGGAACTGTGGCTGAAATCCAGATGCTTGATACACTGTCAGTACTGAAAAAAGAAAACAAGTATATTAGAAGAAAGGCAACTGGATGAGTAGCTTTGCTAAGTCAAGTGTCATTCTCATGACCCTAAGATTAAATATCTTTCCTGTTTTTATGTGTCCTGACTGTTCTTGACACGTGACTGCAAAAGCAAAGCACAGCACAATGGAAATATGTGCAAACCTATCAAAACCACAGAAAGAGACAAATCAAGTAACATGGTGACCTACCTTAAAGCAGGGAGTCCCCCTCCTGGGGCTGCCCTCACAGCTGAATGTGTGCCCTGATGGTTGGACGCCATCCTGTGCAGCGTGCTTGGGAGGGCAGAGTCCCTGCCTCTGCCCTCAGGATTGAGGACACAGCATCTGCTGCCTTCCAAAGCCACTCCATGGAGTGGGCAACACTCCAGGAGCAGAGCACAGCAGTGCCTGGAGCCAGCGTGGCACTCCCCTGCCCCTGAGGTGCAGCTGCTCACAGCCATATTGGGCAGCAAGCAGGGGGATGCAGAAGCTTCACTCTGGGTCTCCTTGCAGGAGTCATCTTGCACCCATCCTTTCCCCTCTTTGCCCCATTCCCAGGATCTTGGCCATGCAGAGTTCCCACCATTCTTGTTCTTCCAGGCTATCTTCAAAATGCTGTCTTGGGTGATTCTCTGATCTCCCTGGGAGCTGCATTTCTGAGACTTCCCCTCCTGCACAATGTCCATTCCTGGTGGGATCCACATGGGCCGGTTCTGGGGGCAGTACCAGATCCATCACACTTCTGAGATTCCTGCTCTCCCCTCATGAGGTCAGGGCATTATCTGGGACTGGCTCTTTATTAAAGCAATGAGTTACTGTTCTTCAAGCTGAGGGAGCAGCAAGTGACACCTTAGGCCTTTCACTCCCAGGTCAGTTGCTTGTGCTCCAGGCACCACCTGAAAGGAAAACCAGCTGCCCCAGCTCCCCCAGTAAACCAGAGGTGGGAAAATGCAACTCCCTCAGCACAGTCTGTAGCCATATCTACTCAGCCTGGACCAGTGACTCTGACAATTTTGCTGCTGAGATCCCCTGCAGGAAGGAGAATACTGAATACAGGTTGTCAAAATGCCTTTTAGCATTAGCAGGATACTGTGCTCCAGGCAGAGTAGGATACATACAAAGCCTTAAGCTGTTCCAGGCTTCACAGAGCAGCAGACAGGAAAATACATGTGGCTGCATTGGGACACATTGTTTTAAAGCCCTGTATGATAGCACCAAGTGGCATAAATCAGAATTACCTGTCACAAACTGTATGTCACTGTGGCCATTTTCCCAGTCCTGGCTGAGCAGCAGCTCAAACTCTCTGAGACAGTGGTTATACTGGAAAGAGGGGAAAGATGTAACAATGCAGGGGATGGTAAAAAAAGCACTGGTGCCTGAAAAAAATGTTGAAATGCATCCCTTTAGAAAGTAGTGCTGAGGATGTGTGAGGACAGGAACATGAAGGGCTTTCCTCCTTCCTGAGAACCCAGAACTGGCTCCAAGATCTTTTCCTTTAGCATCAATTTCACATTTTGGCTTTTCTCTATGAGGAAGTGCAGGACTCATATAAACGTGTGTTTTCTGCAGCCCCAGGGTGTTCAATGTTTCTCTAAAACAGTTTGCAAAGTTAAAGCTCAGTTCCCCAGGGAACTGTGGAGTGAGGCCAGCAGCACGTCCTCCTGCAAGCAGCTAACGAGTGAGCTGCTAAATACTTCACATTCCTCATGGACACCAATCCAGACTGGAAACCTGAGGAGGTTACTCAGCATAAGACATTTGCCCCTGGGAACTCTTCTGAACAGCAACAAGTCAAGTCAAAACCTCAGTCCAGACCTCACTTCCAGATCCAAGCCATATCCTGATCAGACCCAACAGCCTAAATGTCGGGAGTCACAACCTGGGGCCTCTGCCTGCTCTGGAGACCAAGAGCAGGCTCTGTATTCCTGGTGCTGAGCTATTGCCCATCTGTGCTATTTAAAGGCCTTTTTCCTAATTGCCTTCCACAGCTGCAGCTTCTGTTGGGGTTCCATCCTCCTCTCCAAAAGTCTCTGCCTGCCTTGGTGTAAGTAACTCATTGCGAGACCCTCTAATCAGGGCTGTCTTAAAACAAAGGTAGGTGTTGGTTTCTTTTCACCCTCCGTTTGGGTGAAGTCACCATGGTGTGTGAGCAGGTTGGCAGTGAAAAGCAGCCTGGCTTGGAGTTACCACTGCCAGAGAAGTTCTGGGCCTTGTGCTATGGTAACTGAACAACATCCCATGGGTCTCAGAAGTATTTTCCATGGAGAAGGTCAAGACAGTAAGAGCAGATTTTGTAGAGTTTAATACCAATATGTGCTACTGAAAACCAAAGATGTTGCTGAAAATTGAAGGAAAAAGTAAATTGTCCATGAACACAAAGTTTGATGCTGGGATCAAGGTGCTAGGGCTCATAGCTGCTATCCCAGACCTCCTGCTCCAGCATTTGGGGGTCAAAGACTGAGAGTAGCTGTATTTTTGGAAAGAAGTAGTATTCTTAGATGGATTCAAGCATAAAGAAATCAGGACAAGAGCTTCATAAATTCATTTCCTTCTGCCTTTCTCACTCATCATTGACTTTTTCCCCACACTTTTTGGCAGCCTCTAGCACTATTTTTCTTTTCCCCATAGACTTCTGTGCTGCTTCTGTGCAAAGGTAAGCTCATGTAACAGAGGCTTAGACAGAAAGAAAAACAAACAGCCGAGACCCATATTTTAACTATTATTGAATACATTCTGGTATCACTTATTTCTTAGAACAAGAAATTATTTGTATATGTCAAAAACCTAAAGAAAACGCTGAAGTGCTGAATTTATCCTTTCTAACATAATAGTTATAAAAAGAAGATACCATTTGCTATCAGCTTCCTACAACATTACACCCAGGTGGTCTTTCCATTTGTCCCAGAGTTTGTCCTGAGGTGCTGCTGTGCTTTGCTCATTACTGCTAATGCTGTTGTTCTGCAAGGTTATGAGAAGATGAGGCATCACAGAGCTTTTCAAATCCAGGTTTCAGGAAGAAGAGAGACACGTATCACTCCAGCCTGTTGGGGGAAAGAATGAAAAATAAATTGCTCTGGTGATCTGCAGTTGCTGGCTATTAATTCCTTTGAGGATTTTGTATTGCTTCCAAGGTAAATACAAGATTAGCTGATGGAGTAATGGAGTAGTATGGGATAGAGATCACATGGGGGTTCTTGTAACACAGATGTTATTTATTTAGCCTATGCAGAGCAAACCTACTTACAGATGTAATTCTGTATGTTCAACACGCTGTCTATGTGCCCAGTAGCCCCCCAGTATAACTTGAGAAGTCAGAAATCCTGCCTTTGTGAGCCCCCAGCTCCCAGGCAGGGACAGCTGCCCTCACACCCACCCCTGCTCAAGCGAGTGCTCCATCAGGGAGTCACAGTGCAACCACCTGGCAACGTGCAGAAGTGAGCAGGTAAAAATCAACCTGGCTGCAGGAAGGCAAGTGGAGAACAGGTCTCAGTCACCTGGAAACTTCCTGCTGATTCAGCCAGCTGCAGGGGCTGCCCATCCCAGCTGCAGCCGTCAGTGGTGGTGCTTGGAAGAAATGCTGCTGCTGGAAGAATGCTGCTATTTTGTAAAAGCATGTGCAGGACCTTCCAGTGCCAGATATCCAGACGTGCTAATGCAAAATGCATTAGCCCAAGCAGCAGGAGCTCCAGGGTTGCTGGCGCCATTGAGTTCCACTCATTTCATCTTTATTATAAATACTGCATTGTCGTCTCATTCTTTTCTCTCATCCTCTCTTTAGAAAAGAATTATAAGGCTCTAGTTGACTGGTCCCTTTGACTTAGTACAGTTGTTAAACCACAGGCAGTAAATACCTCTTTCAATTGTTTAAGGCGGATGTATTTATTTCATTGGAACAACTGAATGAAATCTGTAAGAGCTAAAGAATCCCCCCTTTCACGGCAGCTCTGCTTTTCTACCTCTGAGCTGAATGCAAAAGGAACTCTTCCTTAAACCTGCCGTGTGAAATCAGCCCACCTTCAGGCTCCCCACTCTCAGCTTCGTTTTTTGTGGTTCAAGAAGTATTGCAGCCTCCAAAGACTCACCGCCTACTTGTAAATAGCGATCTTTCACCAGGCAGATCTCAGCTGACAAATGTTAATTGTTATGCAAACTATCCAGAAGATGAGCTCTTCTCCCAGGACTGAAGGGCAGCCACGTCCCAGATGAAACGAGGCAGCTGTTTAAACAGCGCGGGGTGCGCTGCCCCGGCTGCCAGAGCAGCGGGAGAGCCGAGCTGGAGCCGTGCCATGCCACCATGGTTAACACCCCCGCTTGTGTGGAGAAAACCTCCGCAGCACTGCTGGAGAACTTTAACTGACCCCACGCCACCAGGAAGATGATGCTGTTGCAGTGGAAAACAGATACATAAAAATTGTGTCTTTGGGCTCCTGCGGTGGGGTGCTCCCCGCTTCAACTGGGAAAAACAAATTCTGGTTGTTGGGGCAGGATAGGGATGGGAGAGCAACATTTTCCCCAGACCAGAGGATTTGAAAGGGACCAGGGATGCTGAGAATGCCATGCAAATCTTGTTCTTACCAGGAGGCAGATCCTTGCCTGAGGTGGGTGGTGCTGTTGGGCTGTGGCTCCCAAAGGAGTCCCCTGGGAAGCTGGGAACCAGCTCCTGTTCTTGAGAAAGGCTCCATTGGTGCTGCTCATAACTCCACCATCTCCTGAAAGGAATTTTGAATGTGCTGTTAGCTCGTTTTTCCTTCCGGTCGCATTTGGTCACTGCTCCTTCCCTCCTGCACAGCTCCAGTGTGGGGTCTTTGGGATCACTATGAAGAGTAAGAGTCATCCCAGACAAAGAGAGGGACTCACCACAGCTGCTCATGAAAACCATCCTGACAGGGCTGCTGGGCACTCTGCGAGCACAGGTCCTGCCCTTTGCCTGGGCAGCCTGCGGGGAGGAGGTGGCTCAGCAGTGCAGAACAGCTCCACGAGTGAAAGGTGCCACTTGCTGTTCCCACGCCTTGGCTGCAGAGAAAATTTACATTTCACACCATGTATGAGACACACATAGAGACCACTAGTGTGTGTTGCCAAATTATCTGTTATCAGCTACATCTTTGCACTTCTGGGCTGAAACCCCCACTTTTCTGGCCACTAGATAACTTGGAGAAGTGTTTATTCTCTGGCAGTAACAGGATAATTTTCAGGGGTTGCTGTGCTCCTGATGAGTACATGGAGAAGTACTTCTGTATGTGGCTGTGCTGAATTTCTGATTCATGCCATCCTCTACTCCTTGGGGTGTATTCAGAGGTTTTGTTTCTAGTTTGTTTTCATTTTTAAGATAGTTTTGTACTATTGCAGCAGGAAACTTCAGTTTGGTTTTGTTCAGTTTGAGTTTTTAAACAAATAAAATGCTTTATCCCACCTTACATAGTTTTCAGATGTATAGGACTTCATAAGTTTGAAGAGCATTTTAAGACAAAAATACATTGAAAGGAAGAACAGAGGAAGGATTAAGATTTGAAGATTCAGACAACAAGGAAGTTTGTAATGATTCTTACTTTCTTGCAATTTAATAGCAACATTTTCCTTGATTTCAGTGGCAGCAGGATGGCAGTCTACTTAAAAGGGAAAAAAATGGAATTTAACCAAAAACTCTGTTCCAACTCCACATCTCCTTCCCTGCTTTTGCATCAGTTCCCAGTATCAGGCTGAGCAGAACAGCCATGTGCTATTTCCATGCTCCACTTTGCCCTTCAACAGCTCTCTTTGGCAACTTATTTTAAAAAATACAGGAAAACTCCTTCCCCAAAGGGCTGTAAAGCCATGGATTCAGTTGCCAGAGCAGGCCACCCATTCCTCTCAGCAAGGGCTCTTGGCTCAGCCCACACTATCCATAGTTGTTTTCAACTGAGACTGAGCTGATAAGGGGATTTCCTTTCAAGTGGAAAAGCATAAACTATATTTATATTCAGATAATTTCCTATTTGTTGGGTTTAGCTTAACAGGCTGAATTTCTGGCCTGTCTCTCCAGTGCTCTCCAACCACATGAAACATTCCCAATGGTCCGGGTGGGAGTTGTTTTGCCAGAAGCTGGAGAGATGCCACAGTGCAGCTGCTGTGCAAGGCAGAGGTGGAAGGACACAGCCAGTCCTCCTTGCTCTGCTTTTTCTGCAAGGAGCTGACACAGGCCACAGCACCTGCTTAGCATCTGCTACCGTGTTCATTACAGGCACTTGTGCCACTGACCCATCAATTGTCCATTCTCTGGGCAAAGAATGTGTATTTTGATCAAAAATTTTAAAATCCCTGAAGTATAACTAATGCCTGCTGAGCCATCCTGAGGACTCCGTGATTTTGCAGGCAAGTAAGACCATGCTCAGCTAAGGAGCAGAAGAGATTGAATTGCATGAGGAGTAGAGGAAGGATTTACTGAAAAAGCTGGTAGAAGATTCCCAAACTATTAATGCCCAGGAGGAAGGGAATATCAAACCAGCAGTACTTCATGTTCATCTGGGAAACCTACTCCATTTTTCTCTGCAGGGATTTCCAGAGGATGAGACCCCAGTTCACAGCAAACTGATAATTATTAGTCTTCTCTGTACCCATTTACTTGCAAAACACCTCAGGATCCCTCCCTGCAGGAATTGTTCATGTTTCTTGTATTACCTGGGGGTTTTATATTGCATTCCATTCACTGACTGCCAGAGGAGTATGCTCTCGAGGTTTAAAGATTAAGTTTTTATTTAAATATATATTCCTCTAATGTTGTACATCTGGTTTTGTTTAAACTCATTTCAGAAATCCTTTGTTTTCTGGGACCTTTACTGCTGGTCCATCTAAACTAAGGCTGTGGATGTTACCAGCAGCTCTAACTGAGCCAATGTCCTTTCCAAGATCAGGATTCCTCCAGTTTCACCCTCCTGGGAACTCATGGGGTGGATCAATATACACAAAGGTTTTGCAGAGCAATGTCCTAAAGCCACCTTTGTTTTGTACTCTGAAAGTCCAGAAAATATTAAAAACACCTCTGAAAGACAATGAATATCTGAATGTGTTACCCTTTCTGGGAGCCCTTGGTGCTTCTTGAGTCCTTTGATGTTTGGGTCAGTATCCTTCAAGAAACAGCACAAAGCTCTGGCCCACCCACCTCCAGACAATCTTCTGGTTCTGGAAAGAGTTTTTTTCCAGTTTTGGAGTGCTGTCTGTGCCTTCTTGCAGTAGGATCTTGTCTCTTTATGTCTTTCAGTTTTGGAGTTTTCTGTTCTTTTCTTTTGAAGTAGGAATATTGTACGAAACCCCAAGAGCTCTAAGGACAGTGTTGATGGTCCTTGATGCCTTGAGTTAAAACTGAGAAAATTCCTCTGCTGTGAAACAGTCATTAATCAGCTCTGAAAGTTTAAGTTAATAGAAGAAGTCTTTAGAATTCAAATAGAATTTGTACAGATATAGGCAGGTCCCCCAGGCCTTGTGTGTGTATGTACTTACAAACACATATGTATGTACTCACATATGTCTACATTTATACAAGAAAAGTAAGAATCAATATAGAAAGTAGTATCTGAAAAAATCCAGTTACCATCACAAAGGAGACCATCTCCCTAGTCCTGCCCTCTAGAACTGAATAACTCCGACTCTATATAAGAATTTAAATTGTATGAAATAGCAACATTGTTTTAGCTTTTGGTTTTCTGGGAACTTTTCTCTTCTAGAGTTTCTCAGCTTGAGAAAGTGACAGACTACACAGTGGATTCCTGTACCTTGTGCAGCCATGCAAATTACATCTAGTTTTCTCATGCATTTTGAAATACAGTTCCCATCCTACTTAACCATGTCCTGGTGTGAGACAATACAGTATTGAGAAACACTTGAAGCTACAATAGCAGCAATGCAGATCTTTTGTTTTATCATTAAGTGGAATGAATCCCTGAGGACTCAAGAAAACTCCACAGAAGCCTGATGTATGCAAAAAGAGGCTGGTTATGGTAAACAAGGTTAGAGATATGTGAATATTCAACATGCACATTCAGACAATGAGTAGACAAACGCCCAGCATGATGGGAATTTTTGTGAGAGAGCCTTCCTTCTTGCCTGTAATAGAGACAAAGGGACAATATCCATCCTCCTTTATGAGATCTCAGGTGGAGGAATGTAAAACTACCAATGCTCCATCTATTTGAGGCTGCACATGGACCCTGACTGAGCTACAGCAGAGACCAAAGTCTTTCATCCTTAGAATGTGAGATCACCAACTGGAAGTCAAGTGCACAGGGCCAGGTAGATGTTTCTTGCTGGTCCCTGCTCCTGGTGAAAAGTTCCTTTGCAGAAAGGAATAAGCATGTCCTAACAGTGAGAGCTGGCTGGCATGAGAGCTGAGGACAAGCCTGGATCCAGAGCTCTGCTCAGGAAAAGCAGCAAAGGGAGGTGGCATTGCACAGGGCTCTTAGAAACAGGCACAGAAATCCTGGTAATAGGACCAAGGTGGCCACATTCAGGCAATCAGACCAAACACAGGAGCAAAACCAGGTCTGGCCATGGCCTTTGACATGTCCTTTTTGAGGACAGCAGGCTCCAATCTCCTGCATTGACATCTGCAGTAAATTGTTTCATCCTAAATGTCTGCAGTTGAAAAACAAAACCAGTCTACAAGATGTCAGTGTTCATCTTCTGTGAGAGGTATATCAGTCAGGTTGTCAATTAAAAGCATTCACTGAAGGTGAGCTGTGGATAAATTAATCTAATAGGAAAGCTCCATAGGTCAACAGCTTCCAGTCAGGGATGAGGGAATGTCACAGCACATTGCCTGTGATTGCACATGATGGTAATACTGTCTGCAGTCACCTGGAGGCAACATCCCTGGATATGCTAATGACACCTTTGCCTGCAGCCTGCATGGTGCTGTGGTTCAGCATGTTTGAGCTGAAGGTTTGTTTCTGTGCTGACCACAGCTCTTGTGCTGCTGAATTGCCCACATGAGCATCCTGGGTGGCTCTCTGTGCTTGTGAATCATCTCCTCCTCATATACCAGAAGAGCAATTGTCACACACTCGAGATGCAAATGGGTCACTCTGTAGACAGTACTAAATGGAACCAAGAGTACAAGCAGAGGAGGTGCAGTCTGACGTGGGACATCACCAAATACAAAGTGCTGGAGATCCTCACAGGGGCCAGCAGGATTTGGCACTAGGGACTAGTGGGCCCTGCATGCTCTGCGGTCTGGTCCAAAAGCACCAGCCATGGAGTGTGAGCTGCTCCAAGGACCACACAGCCCGAAGAGGTGGACTCTGAGCCTTCACAGTAAGTCCTGCCCTCTGAAGCAGAGGTGGCACAAGATGACTGAAAATCAGTTTATTGGCCAAATACCCAAATAAGAAGTAATGAAGATTTCCTGTCACCTCTGAAAAGCATTAATTTCTCCAAAGGTGAAAAAGTCTCAGGTCAGAAGCAGCAGGGTATAGGCACACTTGCTTGCAGAGTGACACTTGAAGGTAGAACAAATTCTTTCAGCCATGACCAAGATAAGAAGACAATCCACATCAAACTCATCTGAATTTAGGGAAATATTCATCTTTTGCCCACTGCGTTCACAGGACATAATTTGAAACTACAGGAAACACAAAAAAGACACTATCACACACATGATGTGGGAGAAGCAAATCTTCAAAACCTACCTCAGCACTTCAGGAGAAGAGATGAAAAAATCCAGATGCTCAGAAATACTCTGCTGGACACATCCCTCAGATGATTTTTTTGTTGCTTAATATAATGTTTAAAACAGTCTATTATTGGCTGACGTTCTTCAACCAATCAGTTCACATCTGGTTTTTTTGTAAAACTATTTCATATTTATCCTCCCAGAGACTTTGTAAGCAGTAGTAGACATTTTTCAGAGATGCAAAAGGAATTCTGGATTAGTTTGGTTGGTTTTTGTTTTTTGTTTTTCAAGATGAAGAGGAATTTGAGAGCAAAACCAGTTTACTTGATTTACTCATCAAGGTAATTTTTTATAATACAGTTGGCAGACATGAATATGGAAAAATAATCATAGATTCTCTCATGAACCGAAGGATACCTTTTATCCATAAAATGTCTCAAAACAACTACAACCAAGTAATGAAAAAAAAATCCTTGAATGGGACACAACTGGCTTGTCACAATTCAGACAAACATTTTTTATGCAAAAGCAACTCCTATTTTAAAAGGTGGTGCAGGATATTTGGGAATATTTTCAAGAGCTCTGTTCCCATCTCTGCAGAAACATAAAATTACATTTTTTGACCCTTTGCATCACAGCAAGGACAAGCATTCTGAAGTCACCATGGCTGGGTGCAGGAGCTGCTTCTGCCAGAAATTGTAGACATTTTACGTCATGCACATTCTGGTGTTTCCCGTTACTGTTTTCTTTCAGTTTAGGGATAATCCAAGATGTTTGCATCTTGCCTTTTAAAACTAAGAGAAAAACCACAACAGTATTTTCCATGTAAGCCAAAATCTTTCACATGTGCCAACTGCCAAAGCAGACAAAAGAGCTTTGATCATAGTCAGACACCATAACTAGCTACTTGTTTTAATTACAGAAAGTTTTAGCTATTATTACACGACAGGCTGGCACATTCAGCACATGACATAATTTTATGAAAGCTTTTCATTTCTCTCAGCACAGCTCCAGCCCTAGGCTATTCCACTCACAGCAGAAGCATCAGTTTGAATGAAGCCAGGGAGATATCACAAACTGAGACCCACAAAACCCAACCATGCACCAATCCCACTCCCAACTGGGTTGGAAGAACATCATTCTCAGTGCTCCAGCCAGGGCAGAGCTGTCAGCTGCCTACAGATTGTGTTTTCTTTTGTTCTTTTAATTTTTCAGGATGAAACAATTTTAAGCCTCTGGGTTTTTGGGATATAGTGCCTATTGCTTTTACTTGATGTTGTCCTCCTATTTATAGTACATTAGTTTTAAGTGGCAGATAAGCTAACCCCCAAAATATTGGGTGTTTTCGTGCCTGAATGACTGTCAGACCACCAAAAAAGAAAAACAAAACCAGTCATGGCACAGGTCAGCCCAAACATTTTTATAGGTATTCCTGGGCTAGTACAAGTTTTCATCTCTCTTAGCAATAATTGAATTTTTTGGCAAAGCTTTCTGTGAACAAACTCGCAAGAGCTCTGATGAAGAGCAAATCAAAGGGGCTGTGATGGTCCTAAAAAAGGCTCTGTGATTTCTATTTGAACAAATGCTTATGAAGACTCATTTTCCCAGAGCTCTGGAGCTCTAATCCTCATCTATTCAGCCCATTGGAGAAAAATACCAAATCACATCCCCTATCACTGCATCTAATTTCAAATGAAATCAAATAAGCATAGTAAAGAGAATAAACACAAATAATTAGTGGCAACGATAACATAGGAACTGGTTTGAAAGAATATATTTCCTTTGGAAAACACTGGAAAGCAGTGTCAGAGTTTAATTTCAGAGATTTCTGTTTAATGTCAGAGATTAATTTAACAGCCATTAAAACATCTTATTAACTCAAGTGCTAATTGAGTGCTTGGCAGGAATAACAGAGCACTGCCAACCATACACATAAAAATGGCTAGAATTTGAGGAAATTGTGTGGTTTAACATTTATTACTTTTATAACTTGCTAATATAGGTTTAGCTGGCTCAGGTGGCCTTACCTACCTCCTTTGTATCTGTTTTGAAGATGTCATGCTCTGATGGCACAAAGTCTCAACTCTCTTTAGGAAAAATTAAGTCCTTTTGGCTGAAATCTTCCAGATTGGGCTAGATGTGCTTTGCAGTGATGCCAGAGTTTGCAGGCAGAAAGGTGCAAACTGCTGAGCTTTGGGAATTCTCAGTGCCATGACTGCTGACATGATGGGCACTGAGAGAGGCAAGGTGAGCACGGGGGGAACAACTGGCTCAGCTGTTCCAGTAAAGGACCCATGACCATGCTGACCACCACACTCCCAGGACTGGTATTTGAGTTCCAGAGTAGCAAAAAATTGTTTTCTTGCACATGGATATCTGCAGTCTGTAGGGAAAAGTTAGACCAGCAATGCTCCTTCCTCTATATTTGACCCCCAACAGTGATGGTTTGTGGTTAACACATGCTGCTTCCTGGGTCTTCTCGTCCCTTGCACCCATGGCCTGGGAAGGCATCCTACCATGGCTCTAGACTGAGAGAAGATGGCCACAGATTGTTGTATTTTGCTTTTGCAGAAATCACCTCCACCCATTCCTCCGCCAGCACCCACAGCAGGAGGAAAGCAGTTTTTCCTGACCAAGCAAAGCCAAGGCACCATACAGCCTGAATTTCACTCAAACCTCAAGGGAAGTGTATCCCACAACTGGAAGTGTTACAGGGACACTCAGCTCCAAACCTCTCCCTTGATGACTGCAAATGGAAGTGGGTGGTAAGGACCTCACTCCTTTAGGGCAAGCCTGAACTTCAAGTCACATCAGCTAAATTGAGCACAGGCAGGAGATAATTTGAGCTCAGCCCACCCTAAACACACGACAAATACTTTGAGACCAAGTGAGAGCAAATAATACAGATGAAAAGTTTAAGGTCACGAAGTTTGTCAAGTTTAAAAACACCTCAAGTTGTTTCCTAGCCCTCAGCAGGGACATACCCCTAGCAATATGTGTTTAGATACACAGAAAGCAATGGACGAAGCCCGGATTTATGGGCTGACCCAAGCTCCTGACCTGTGTGGGGCTGCAGCACGTGCTCCCCTGTGCTGGGAGTCTTTGCTGTGACTGCTGTACCTGCAGTGAGCATGGCTTCCCTCAGCTCAGCAGCTGCAGCCATGGTGGTTGGTGCTCTCACACACAGCTGCCGCAAGCCGGTAGTCAGGAGCCCCTGAGAGGTTATTTAGCTCAAGCTTCAAAGCTGCTCAACTGCTCTTGATGAAGCTCCAGAGAAGCATGAGCCAAGCAAGAGTGACCAGGGCAGGCCTGGAAGGCGTACCTAGGACAAAGTTCAGGCTGCCAGGCTTGCACAGGTACCCGGCACAGGTTATAAAGTGCTTCAAGTTGTCTACTCCACTAGGAACCTTGTTCAGAGGAGGGAGGGAGGGAGGTTTTGCTGCATGTCATGTCCCCCAGCCACCTAGAAATGACCAGCCACCAAACAACTAGTGCTTATTAATAAACTTGCTTAAGGAAATTGGCTGGAGTCTTACTTTTCATTGTGCTGAATGAATGGAGCTAAATATAATCCAGAGCTCGTTTTACTGGGTAACAATGCAAGAGAGACTTCCTGTTCTAGCAGAAATCCCTGAGTTTAAAAGTAGAAGCTTCTCTAGGCTGGGTGAAATTCTTCAAATCTAAAGAAACACTGAGGTCACTCTCTAAATTCCTCTGTCCTCCGAAATACAGATATTATTTTAATACTCTGTGTGAGGAGAAATGTAGTGTCTCTCTTAGAACCCAGCTGAAAGCACAAGTTGTTTTAATCAATGAGCCCTCAGATACAAAGGTACTTCTTGGCTTAAGACCCAAATTCAATAATTATTTTTTCAGCTGAACTAGAATAAAGACATTATTTAAACATGTATCTGTCATCTCACACTGCCTGCGGCTGGCTGTTGGATATCTATTTCTCAGCAGCACTCTGGCAGTTCCTTATGTAAAAGGAAAAAAACATAACCATTTCCTTGCATGACTTCATTTTGGGATTATGCCTCCTTACTCCTCCTTCCCTGGAGCATCCTGTCAGGAGATGGTCTCAGGTGCTAACAGAGCCCATGGTGGGTGTGCCAGTGCACACTGGTCTTTGCAAACTGTTTGTGTGGCAAATGTGCAAAACAAAGGGCCTCAGCTTTTGATTTTTTTGCTCAGTGCAAAATGAATCAGTCTGGTTGGGCTGCAGGAGAGAGGGGATCACTGGAGAACAGCAGTGGCACCACTGCCAGGGCTGGGATTCTGGAGACTGAGCCATGTAAAAATATTTTAATCCTGCCAGGCTCCTCTCCTTCATTTTGCCATTGGTTATGTTACAGACCCATCAACTCTCTGAATAGTTTTCCAGGATCAGCTTTGATCCTACAGTGCTGCCAGTGTGGGCAGCCTCCTTGCACAGATTGTGCTCTAGGAGAATAAGGACCTAATCTATGAGCCCTTTTCTTAATTCTGCAGGTGCAAAATCTGATTTTTTCCCTTTGGGGCAGTGCCAGGCATAACAGACCTGAACTCAGAATTGCCAGTAAATACTGACTGTTCTCCTGTGTGTGGAGCTGCAAGATGGCATTGGACTGCATTCGAGCTTCATGGGGCTGTGATGATTCCCTTAGAGGACGAGGTCAAGGTGGTCAGGTGAACCACAGTTGTTGTGGGTGGGGTACTGAACACCTAAAGGGTGATAGAAGTTTTAAGAGGCTTTAAACCCAGAATAAGAATTGGTGAATTCTGGGCAGAGCCAGCTTGGTCCATTTACTTCACACACGTGGGGTCAAGGCACTTGGTCAAGGGGTACAAACAAGGAGGAGGCAGAAACTGGTGGGGTGAAAACAGAGATGTGTGTTGGAGGTGGAGGGTGGGCAGGAGGCCATGATCTCAGGGTAGGAGTGAAAAGAGGCAAAAAAAAAAAGACACACTGGGTACCTGATAGGGAGCTACTGATGATCTCTTGGATGTTTCCTGCATAGGAATGTTCCTGGGAGGCTCCTGGGAGGCCATAGCCTTGCTGTGCTCCTGTGCCATGTCTGTAGGGCTTGCATACACAGGTAGTTGGGTCTGCAAGATTTAAGTATAACTGCAACAACCTAAGCGGTCCTCTGCTTCTGATGGGCTGCAGGTATACACAGATAATAGACACATCTATCTAAGACCATCTTACCCTCCACCAGTGAGATCTGGGGCACTGCTGGTCTTTTCAAGGCTGGGTGACAGCCACACTGCTGCAGAGGGCATCACTTAGGGATGAAAACACCTTGGTAAGCCTTCAACCCAAGGCAGCAGCACCCAGGTGCAAACTACTGCCTTCAGCATAATTCCCCCGGGCTGAACCTGCAATAAAAAGTCAGCATTATTAGTTTCAGTTGCTCCTGCAACTCTGGTGAGTTTGATAGTTAGGAGCAACCTTCAAAATCTGTATGTGTGCTGTCTGGTATCACCTGTTCACCAAGTGGCCTTTCAGCCTGGAGCAGCACCATGCAGCATTTTCCCTCACTGTCCCATGACTGTGGTTCACAGGGGACTTTCCCCACTGTGGGGCTACCTCTACCTGCTGGATGATGAACACATAATCTGGAGCTTGGGCTGTCCCCTTGGACAGAGCCTGAAATGCTCTGGCACAGCCACAGTCCCTCAGTGTGGGGACAGCCTGAGAAACACAGGGCTTGAGAAAGACAGGGCACACTGCTGTCCATGAGTAACTGAGATGGCTTTTGTACCTCAGTCGGGCCCTGCAGAACCCTCCAAGCCGTGGGGAGTGGCTGGAGGATACAGGAGCAGATTTTGTGCTCTCACCCTGTGCTTTGATGCTCGTGCCTAATGAGTTAATCAGCTGCTTGTTGTCGCGCCTGAAATATAAATAACAAACAAGCAGAGGATGAACTGGTAAAATAACAACAAACAACCAGGGGATGAACTGAAACGAGCAAAACATTTTTCTGGCATGTGCTCCTTTGACTGCAACATCAAAGATCATATTAAGATTTTTGTAGAAGGTTACTTCTCTGAGTGTCTTAGCTCCAAAATCATCAGGAGTGTCAAAATCCATTTGCAGGAAGACCTTCTGGGGAGGAGGACGCTGCTGAAAGGGCAGATATGTTTAATATTTCACGAAGGGCATGCACAGACTAACGCACATTTCTCAAAACATCCTCATTAAAATGCTTTAATTAACATTGGTTCAAACACTAGCAGACTTGGAGATTCACATGTCTCAGATACATTGGGGGTGCTGTGCACTGCTCAGGTCCCAGTGGGAGCATCCTTTCCCTCTGCCAGGGGAAGGGATGCATCTTGACCCCCCTCACAATCGCCTTCTATCACCGTGTTGAGATTCCTCCTCTCAAAGGGACAGTAAATATTTTTTCCCTGACCACATTCCAGCCAAGTAACCATTCATGCAAGAGCAAGTGAAATCAACAGTGTAAAGGGAGCAGCAGAGATGATCCTTTCACTTTCAAAGGCCATAGTTTCAGTTCCCCAGTGTCATTAATTTAATTAACCAACTACCTGGAATCTGAACTAAGCACCCCCCTCCTCCCACACAGGCACAGGGAGCGCTTCCCAGCCCTTGGCCACCTTGTCTGTATTTTGGAGAAAGGACAAGGAGAGGGCTTCAGACCAAGACACACAACAGAAGAGCAGGGGCAGAACGCCATTTATAGGAGGTCTTTTTTGAAATGGAACAAAGATGCTTTTTTTCTTCCCCAGAAGAGACAGAGTGCCTTACACTTTCTGAAAAACTGAGTTAATTCATGAAAAAAGAGATGTAGAGTAAAGCAGGTGGAAAAATATCCCCAGTGCTTATTGTTCCTTGGGCCAGGAAGGATTTTGAGGCTCTCCAGAGCATTGCCCTGCTCCAGGCATGTGTGGTTATGCAAGAGCTGAACACCTACAGTGACCTGGTGCTGCCCACCCCATCCCCATCATGGGCATTCCCTTCCATCCAGGAACTCCAGCCTTCCCTGACATGTGCAGCTCCACAAATCACAGGGAAAGGTCAGGGACTAAAAGTGCCAGCAAGACTAACCAAGTTTCCTGACAGAAGCAGCCCATGAGGAAGTGCCCTTTGCCACCAGTCACTTTATCTAAGAGATAAAGAGGAAGGGGCTGCTCTCTGGGCAGACTGCTACCCTTCCCAAGCCCTGCTGCCACCCCCCAGCAAAGCCACTGGGGAGCTGGGTGGCAGCTCATTCTGCACTGCCTTTTACAGTGATTATTAACCAGGCTGGAGTCACATTCCCAGCAGCAGCTTCCTTTGGTCAGCACTGACGTAGCAGCAAGCCATGGTGAGTCAGATCTGCTGAGTGAGTGCCTGAATGACTCCATCCTAGCACATGGTTGGCTGGAAGGTGCCATCCCTGCACATGGATCCCACTGGAGGATGCCATCCCAGCGTGCAGGGCAGCTTGCACTTCAACCTACAATAGATATGAATTTCTACTCCAGAGAAAATACATTTTAATTATGCAAACTCTATGCGCATTTTTAAAACATAGGGAAAGAAAAAACAGGACCCTGTTCTTATCTTTTTGTGAAATCATTATTCATTTGAAATACATGGATAATTAACCACATTATCATGCAAATTTAAGTGAATTGAGCTGGCTGAATTAAAGAGACTTCACCTACCTAACCATAAAAATTGCAACACGGAGCTGTCGCAACGAAGCTCTGAGCACTATTTTTAGTGCAGCGCTGTAAGAGGGCCTGTGGGAGGGCATCTTCCAGAGGAATGCAGACAGTATCTTTCAGGAGGAATTCATCCTGAGGAAACCATTACTAGCTCTCACGAATGGCCAAGGGATATTTTTCTGGCTGGGCTGGAGTTTATACATGGGGAGCCACATGCACCGAAAAAATAATCATGACTCATTGAATTTAAGGAACAGTTTACTGAAACCAAATTTTCAAGCGCTCCTCCCTCTACTCCTGGTCCCTTGGCTCAGTGTCCTTGGGGCACACCAGCCCTTTATTGGTGAATAAAAGTTTAAAAATTCTTATTTACTGACTCTGAATGAAAGCTGTTTAGTTTTTTCAGAATTACAGTTCTACAAAGCACTCGTGCCATACTTTTATTCAGCTACTGAGATGAACTTCTTTCCATTTTCTGTGGTTTTACAGCTTTGCATCTTTGACTGTCAGGTCTCGGGCACCAATGCTTGAAGAGGACATGCACGAAGAATTCCCCTCATCAAAAAAGGGCAATGAAAATCCAAAGCAGACCCTGAATAGTGATTTTTCTAAAGATATTTTTGTTCTTGTTTGTTTTTTTGTTCTTTGGGGGTTTTTGTTTTTTTTTTTTTTTGCCTGTCCACACATTAACTTTGATCTCTGTAAGAGAGTACAGCTCATGCTTAGGAAGTACCTTGGTTCTTGTTCAGTTGCAACCTTGTGTGGGCTTCCCCTTCCTGGTCATCCTTCTAGGACACTGACACGTATTTCTGGCACACCAGCACTGCAGAATCACAGGGACCTGTGTTAATGAATATTGTCCTTAGACATTCACAAACCTGGCTGTCTTTCCCCCAAGTATCTTTAAAGACATAAACTGAGAATACACCTGTCCAGGCTGAAATGTTAACCCATCTGAATCACCAAAATCATTAAATGAGTCACATAAACTCACATTTTACTGGTAAAAAGTACTTAGCAGCATCATCTTTGAAAAAAAGTCACAATGCCATATAAATGGACATTTTGAGATGAAGTTTTGTGGGTGTTTTTAGATGCATCACACTCACTCTCTTTCTCCCTTGAATATCTTACCTCAAAAACATTTGACTCCAGATGCTGTATTGATGACTTAAGATGCTGTATCAGGAATCCTAGATGAAGAGGAATCCAGGAGTTCCCATCTCCATGAATGTCACTGGGACTTCGGTTGCCCAAGTGACTTCAGCAAACAAGGACTTCAAAGCCTTTCAAAACAGTACAGCTGAAAAACAGAAATAAAGGTTGTAACTGGCCTAGGATTTTCAAATACTTAACTACTTTTTTATGAAGATGTTTGCACATATCAGCCTTATCCAACACTTCAAAGGGTAACCAGTGGTGGTCAGCTGGGTCCCTTCCTTCTAATTTTGCCTTGTGCTTGTTGGAACTTGGTTTTGATTGCATATCCATGGGGGAAAGATTTACATTTTCTGACACGTCTGCAAAATGCCTGACACAATGTCTGAGCCCTCAAGCTGCAATAATAATAATAATAATAATAATAATAATAATAATAATAACAACAACAACAACCAACAACAACAACAACAATTCCCAGTGTGCACTGTGTGCAGCGAGGCAGCTGAGAGCTCGACTGCCAGCAGCTTTGTAGTCTGACATCTAATTACCAGCAAAGAAGAGGGTGGAGGAAGGCCAGCTATAGCAGAGGAAGAGGGAAAAGCTCCTGGGAGAAAACCAGAGTGCTTTAAAAGGCGGAGTTGCTCTGCTCACCTGTGTTTAATGTAGATGCTGTGACTAAACACTTTTAAGGTATCACTCCAGAGAAATCCCTTTGTTTCTATTGGGAAAGTTTGTCTGGGTGGATTTGAGGTTGTTTTCTGCTGCTTAGGGAATTCCACAGGCTGGCACAGACCACAAAACACCCTTAAACATCAGCAGAAATCAAGAAGCAGCAAATGAACAGGGATTGCCTTGCCATCAGGGAATGCCAGGAGGTGGACACAGGCTGCACCAAGAGCAGGCACAGGAAATCTGCTGAATCCCAAAGCCCTGTGATTTATTGCCCTGGTGCAAACCATCTGCCCAGCACATGGTCAGTCAGCCTGACGCCTCTAAGAAATCCCACCTGAGAACCCAGCAGGCTGAGACAGGGCAAAAGGGACCACTTGGGTCATAAATACTGCTCTGTGTTTCTGCAGGGAACTGAGCTACATATTTCACTCAAAATGAGTGAGTGAGTGAGCTGGTGAGGAATACGGGTGGGGGTTTTTGTTTGATGGGAAAAAATCTGCAATTTTGGAATTTGTGTTCTACTTCGAAGCAGGTAATAAATTTGTCGTGGACTGCAATTCCAAAATTGCCTCACATGAGGTAGATCAAAGTGTTTGGTGTCTATGAAATCTGATGTAGGTCTTTAAAAATCATAAATTATCTTTTTCTATAAAACTGAAAGACATTGAACCAAAACATTCCAAAATATAGAAAAATCTGGAGCAATTTGAGTTTATTTAAATTTTGTCCAATTCAAAGCATTTCTTCAAGAGAATTCTTTTCCTGACACATCAGCATTTCCAAGCAGAAAAAAACACTGGTCCTGTTTCCCATCCCTGGTGTTGTTCTTGCACCTCTGCTCAGAAACCTCTAAAATGTTGAAGCTGGAGAAGGCGGCTCGTGCTGGCAGCAGCTTTGGGGAACAGTCAACATGTGCTGATGAGAGCCCTGGACATGCTGGGATCTCCTGGGATACCCAGAGCAGACACCCAGGCATTCCCCCAGAGCCTTGTCAGCCAGGCACACGTGGCCAGCTGGTTTCTGTCACCACAGGCAGGGCCGGAGGGCACCGCACACGCGGCTGCCTCTGCACACAACAGCACCCTGACAGGCATTTTCTTGTCTCAACAAATTACCCTGAAGTGCCCTAAAATATTCAGCTCGCTGGAAGGAATTGGAGAAACGTGAAGATGTAGGATGTGTTTTGCTGAGCTGACCAGAAAACTCTTCCTGCAAACAGTCAGGGCACGATGTAGCACGGCAGCAGAAGGTGAAAAGGAGATGAAGGCACAACAAAGCAAATGTTTTGCAATGACATTTGTCCTGGAGTGTAAATTAAGAGCTGGAAGGGCTTGGTGACAGTCCAGCACACACCAACAGCAGGGTCTGCATCAGGAGCCAGAGGCGACAGCCCAGCCTGCAGGACCAGCTGCTGAAGCAATGCTAAAGGTAGTCTAAAAATAAAGCACTTATCAGGGTGAGAAGGGCTGAGTATTTCATCACTCTGCCTCGATCGATGACTAGCAAAGCATGAGCAAGGAGGATTTCTGTTTTGTTAGGAGCTGTTTTCTGATTCACAGTTTGCTGGGCTTGGGCAAATACCTTCCGTTGACTTAAACTTTGCGAGAATGTTGTGTGAGCACCGGGCTGCACCATCCCTCACCCGCTGGCATGTCTGTTCCTTTGGTGCAGGAGAGCAAAACACAGCATTTTTACAGAAAAAATACATGAAACACATGGCTGGCCCAAAACTTGTAAGAAGCAACAGGTTTGGTGCTCAGCTCCTCCTGTGCCCACTTGCCCCACATGGAAAGGCAAGCAAACCTTTCCCTGCTATAGGAAAAAAAGCTTCACCCCATCTGAGTGACTTGACAAACTCTGTCCTTGGAGATCTGTTATTTAAGGGACAATTTCACTGAGCACACGGGTAGGTTTGGCTCTTAAGGCCTTGCATCTCAGGGAGACAGGCAGGGAGAGGACAGGGAGAGGAGCCTGGCAGGGGCTGAGCATTGGCAGGGCAGTGCTGGTGACACTGCTGGACCCACGGTGTTGGACCCATCTCTTCAGGCTGTAGGCAGGCTCTGAGATAAGGGCAGCTTCACATCCTTGCCCACACACTGGGACAACCTATATACACCTGTGGCATCCAGCACCAGCTGCTCCCGCAGCAGGGATCCTCAGGCTGCTTTCCCAGTGCTGAGCCAAGCTCTGCACGGACGGGGGGATGGCACAGACACGGTGACAAGCTCAGCGCTGCCATGCGAGGCCCGCTGCCGCCGCCCCGGGACCATGGCCGTGGGAAAGCCTTTGATGTGACCACAGCTCCCGGGGCCGCCAGCCGGACTCCGCTTCCACTCGGGTACCTGCCCTTGTAAACAGCGGCGCCGGCGCACGCAGAAGCCACATCCTGTCAGCCCCTTGTGCAATCCGCAGGGCCGGCTCCTCCCTGGCCACGGCGCGGAGGTTGCGACACGCGGGGAGCGACACGTCCGTGTGGGGCAATGGCAATGCGGGCCGGGCCCGTCGGGGCGCGGCCCCGGCTCCAAACAGCCGCACGCAGCCGGGGTTTACTTTTCAAGTGACCAGTGCAGCCTACGTGCATCGGGAGATGGTTCCTGCTAGTAATTCTTCTCCACAGGAACATATAGCTGACTTTATAATTCATGCATGCCTGGGAAGTTCAATCCAGTCCCACTGGAGTAGCAAGCTTGGTGGGAGTTTACTTATTTAAAAGAGTGCATGCAGTAGCATTGAAAAAAAATCAAATCTATCAGAAACCATAAGTCTTAATCCTAACCTAGCTTTGCTTTTCTTAAAATATGGTCTAGGGAAACTGCTTTTAAAATGTGGCTTCCCTAGTATTGCAACCCCCACCCAACAGTGTTACAGTATAATAATTAAAACATTTACAAAATGAAGATAATCTATGGTTTATCCAAGTTTCTATGGAAATTTGGAGGCTCTGCTGTATGCAGCTGTTCCCAACTAATGCAAAGGTTGGCTGCAACTTTACTTCTGAGCCCATTTGTAACTTGGGGGATAATTTATCTGTTCTGTTTACACAGTTCTCAGCTTGCACAGCCCTAGAGTGCAACATTTCTATGATTCCCAAGCAAAAGGGTGCTTTATCCTCAGCCTGAGCAATTAGTGTTCTTAGGCTTAATGAGGCAGCTCTGCTGAAAGGTGTGGGCGCTTGCTCTGGTGTTGCAGACATTGAGATCTACCAGAAGAGCAGATGCACGAGGGGTGGACTGCAAACCCTTGTTCACCCTGGCCTGTTGTACCCCAAGATTTGGCAGAGGCTCTGCCAGATGATGGGCTGTGGGTAGGAGCCCATCCTCACTGGTTCCAGCTAATGGGTTTTGGTGAGCCCATGAAGGGTAAACAAAGACCAGGGGAAGAAGAAAAAAAGCGTTTTCCCCCAGGATGAGGCTGGCATCTTAAGGGTAGGAAAATAGTTCTCTCTTAAGTCTTGCGCACCTTTATACATGCCACCTTATTAACACTTTCACAGACTCAGATCAGGGGAAGCTGTTGGATGACAAAGAAAAAGGGAAGAAACACCTGAAAAAGGATTTTAAATGCAATGATGAAGGACTGTTGGGGCTTACATTTTATAAATCAGGCTGATAAAAAAGCTGGACAGCCTGCAACTTCTTGTGGGAGAGCAGAGAGCAGGCACTTGCTACCTGCTCATCATCATGACATGATTGTGTTTTACATTCACTAACTTATCTCCAGTTAGTCTGTGGCTGATACAAGCAGTTTTCACTTTGCAATGTTAAATTACTAATGAAGAAAGTATTAATAACCTCTAAGCAAAGAAAGTTGGTCAGAGGAGCAAAGCTCCAGCAGCTACACAATGGCCCCAGGGGTGTAAAATCTTCAAGCCTCATTGAAACAACAGCATGAAAATCTGCTTTTTACAAAGGGAGAGAAAAACTCTGCCAGTCAGGAGTGCACAGAAGAAAATCTTTCAGCTGAAGTAAGGCCAGAGGTTCCCATCCTGAACAAATATTTAGCACCATCCACCAAATGAATCCCTTAGCATTAGTTTAAACTCTAAGACAGAAAGTCATAAAGCTTCACAGTGGAAATTTTTAAAAAAGCTCAAACAACTAAAAATAAGCCAAAATACACAAAAGAAGCCCCCAATCCCAGTATTTTAATTCCTGTCTGTATTTAGCCACTGCAGGACAGCTGAGTTACAATTGGGATAGAGGTGGTGATGGCTCAAAAGTATCATTGATTTTAGAGTGACTGTATCCAGAGGTTCTCAGTCATTTCTCAGTGAAAACAATTTGCAAATAATGATACATATCCCAAGATATTAAAAAGTCTGTCAAAGGGGTCCTACAGGAATGCTGGAAAGGGACTTTTGACTAGAGCATGTAGTGACAAGACAAGGGGTATAGCTTCAGAATGACACAGGGCAGGTTTAGATTAGGTGTCAGGAAGAAATTCTTTACTGTGAGGGTGAGGGCAAGGGATTTGGAATACACATATGTTGTATTGCATAAGCATGTAAGCCAGGCTGAGATCCACCTGAACTCCTCTGCTTCCCCAAAGGGCAGGATCAGCTCAGCCCCAGCAGGCACAGACTCTGCTCTGATGGATAGCAATGCGCTGTTCATCCTCCTTGATCTCCCTGACTTGTGTGTGGGGAATAAGGAAGGGGGTTTGATGTAACACAAGAGTGATTTCCTAGAAGACAAGAAGATTTGCTGAGCTGCCTGTGCTAAAGTGTTGTTTGCAGAAGCACAAGTCTCTCTCTGTCCATGCCAGGGTTTGCAGCAATAAATAATGGGTTCACTTGGATGCATTCCTTATTGCCTGTGGGAACCCTGTTGCTAAGTCACACAATTATGTCACCGTGGAGCATCTATAATTTTTTTGTAGTTGAGTTTCTTTGGTTCCCCAGAAAATCTTCTGGCCATGCAGATTTCCTTAAAGCAAAATCTTAAATTTCCAGTTATATATTATCTAGATTTTGGTCATCATCTTACCTGCAACCTGGACAGCCCATGAAAACTTGTCTTCATATGGTTCTTTGCTGGGTTATAACAGTGGCCACCTCATCAGAGCTGCTCACTTGCCTTTTTGGGACAATACAGATAAAATATTTTAGGGTCTAGTAGTATCTGCAGAAGTCCTACATCAGCTCCTTATCATCATAATAAACCATAACAACACAAAAATCTGAACTAAGATTTATCTGAGATTAACAAACAGGTCTCCAAGACATTAAGAAGTAATTTGAAGTCTGCTTGCTTTCTAGCCTAGAAAAGCTCTGGATGCCCCATGCCTGGAAGTGTTCAAGGCCAGGTTGGATGGGGCTTTGATCAGCCCAGGCTAGCAGGTGGCATCCCTTCCCGTGAGGATCTTTAAGGTCCCTTCCAACCCAAACCACTCTGTGATTCTGGTTTGCAGGAGACTACCTCTCTTACTCTGATGGCCAGTTTCCAGTTTTGTTTTTTCTATGATTACACTGTTTTAAAGTCAGAGCCTAAAAATCTCTGCATGTACTGAAATCTCTCCTTGCACATATAAAGGCTTTGGATTTAAAAAAATTTATTTAGATTCTGGTATTTTCTTTGTGACTCCTATGGCTACATGCATTAAACCAGCTCTGAGGTTAGACAGCAATTAGAGCAAATGTTAAGATCATCAGCCACTCAGGTCTGTTAAAGCAGAAAACTATTTTTGAGGCAATCCAAGAAACACAGCCCAGCTGGCCAACAACAACACACCTTCCTCGTAAAGACGCAGGTTTTTGTGCAGCTGCATCTGACCCCTGAGCTCAGAGGAGCCCGAGTGCCAGCTAATAATGCAGCTGCAATGCAGATACATCCTGGGAGCACACTGCCCTTCAGTTTGCTTTCCTGAAAAAGGGGGAGGTGTGTGGTCCACCCGGACAGAGAGACACAAGAGAAGCCTGCTACAAAGAGCAAACTGAGCCAGACCTGAAACTGTGACAAGATGGTGCAAGCTGGGATCCAGGAGCACATGAGCTTCTCTTGCAGAACCAGTTGCCTTCATCCCATGCAACTTTGGGTCCCACTGGCAGGGAAGATCCTTTTTCCTGTCAGAAGACAGAGCATGTCCTTCATCAGGCTGCAATTTGCATGGCAGAATGCATTCCTGATTAGAAAAAGCCACAAACTTCCAATTAACTAACAGCTAAAAATTATTTTAAAGAGGTCTTTAATATTTCTTTTTTTAAATTCCTCTGGTCCCCTTGAAATTTAATAAAAGAAAAACCCATGTTAAACTTCTAGGGTGTTTTAGTTCACTTTAATTCTCAAATACGTCCCAGACTTTTAAGAATAAGGGTTGTTGCCTAATGTTCATCCCAATGGCACCTTCCAGGCCATACTGCAAACTGCAAGGATCCATTAGGAGAAGGCTGCATCAACAGCCCTTCTGTTGCCCAAGCAGTGTGGACAAAGTGTTCCTGGGATCCAGAGCAGAGGGGTGGGAGGGCAGGAGCTACCTGGGGGGAGCTTCACAGGATCTCCATCGGCATGGGGGGAGCTTGCAACCACAGAGAAACAAAGGAAGGGTTTTGGAACCAAAACTGACCTTTATGAATACTGCTGGTATCATAAATATGTTTGCAGACCCTCACAAGATGCCTGTTGGTAAGGAGGAAGGAGCATGTGCACACATGCAGGGCACACCAGGAGGTGTGGGGACTTTCAAGCACCTGTTTTTAAATAATTCAAACCGTGTTCTTTTTAATCCTACCTCGGGCAGGCCTCCAATGTACTCCTGGCACCCACAGACTGGCTTCTCAGGGTTTAGTCCTGCAATCTGCATCCATCCTTCCCTCCCTTATTTGATCAACAAGTTTGTGAAATGCTGATTCTGCAGGGATTTTTCCATTTTTCTCTGAAATGAAACTGTCACATGGAAAGGAGAACTCATCTGTTGTACCAATGTGTGAGATAGAAAGGATGCAGATTGCAGAACGAAAAAAATAATAAGAAAAACAAAAAGACATCAAGGCCATCTTTAAAACAGAAGCAAGACATATTGAGTAGGGAAGAGCTAAGTACCTTGTTTATATACATCTCAAGTGCTTTTTGTTTGTAGAATAAAAAAGAAAAAAAGATATCTGGATGTTCATACTCACATGGGCACATTACAGGATCATTACACTTGTAGACTTCCTGTCTTCCCCAGTCCATTAAAATCCCATCCCCACACCTCAAGCAAGATTTCCTTGGAGATGTCACCTTCTTTCATCACATCTAATATCTAATAAAGACATAAGAGAATTTAATAACAGACTGCACAGGGGAGACTTCTGTTCAAATAGCCGAGGTTGCAGCTGATGAGTTCCTGCTACAGATGCTGAAGAAGTAGAAGAGTGACCAGGAAACTGCAGGGTTTCATTTTGGAGATCATGCCAGCAAAGCCACTGACATCACCCCAGTAAACCCAAAATTTGTATGAAACAAGACATAAAAAGCTTGTCCAGCCTTTCCAGCTTCACCTGATCGAGTCCAGCTCCCCGTCACATGGATCTATAAATTTATGAAATTCTTTGGAGGGGGACTGCCTTCTCCAAAGGATCCCAAGACAACACAGTAAGTGAAAGAGACCAAAGTGGTCAAAGTGAACTTGCACCCATCTTAATCACACTTGCTGAATTTAACAGAGTATTCCTGGATTGCTTAAAATAATCTGCTGCCCTGCTTGAGAAACCAGCCCCTTATTGGTCTCCTGCTGGAATAAGTACTTGCATGAAGAGCACAGTGTTTTATGCTTTATCTGTTTTATCTCCCAGCCCTGATACAGCTTCCACAGCCAAAATTTTCAGGAAGGACCATTTGGGTTATTGAAATTGAAAAACCTTATGAAGATAATGTGTGGAGGTTTTTTATCCGGAGGTGAGCAACCATTGTCACAGCAGTGGTCTAGTATAAAACCATCTCAAAAATTCCAGAAAAACTGGGAAATGAAGGTTGCAAAAATACCACATCATTTCTAAAAATTGTGGCAAGCTAAAATAAAGCAGACTGACCTGACAGCTGGGTCTTGAGGTTCTGTATGGCTTATTCATGCAGTGCCTGCCAGGTCCTCTGTCACTCATATTTTATAAATCTATGTTCACTCTGCAGAGGTGTACTGGAATGTTTTTCTATAAATACTTTTCCTGCTGGAGATGGGCGATTGGCTTCATGATTCTTCTCAGGTGTATGTTTAAACAGAGAAGGGAACAAGCCAAGCATAGGCAGATGTCTGGTTACAAACATTATATATGTACTATGAGGTAAATATACATGAGAAATGGAAAATGTTTATTTGCTGAGAGATGAGCCAGACAACCAGCGGCAATGCCCTTAAGAGTTAAGCTCCCAGTTTTGCCACCGGTTTGCTGAGGAGGACAGACATACAAGGTATTGGTGGTAGCTGCACCAAGGTTATTATTGAGTAATAGGACCTTTTCACTCCCCCTTTCTCACCAAATCTGTGATTTCAGTTTTTACTACACTAAAAAAGTCTCAACTTTTTCTTTTCAACTATTTAATGTAAATTGCCAGATTTCTTGTATGCTTCAGGAGATTCCTTCCAAAGTGGAGTAGGGTTGGTATTAATTTCTGGGCTTTCTCTCAGAAATATCTCTATTTTTCTTGTTCCTTCACAGGCTCAGTGATTCCCTCATTCTGGGCTCCCCACGCTTGGTGTCCTCATCTGGAGATCTCACAGACCTGGTACATCACACATTTGTGTGTCATCCACTTCTGCCACCCCAGGGAGTCCTCACTGCTTTGCTGACAGAGCACTGGGCCATGGGGAAGAAGAGGTTTGTAAGGCCCAGAAATAGTCTTAGGGAAAAGAAAGGAAATGCTGAGTGTTGGCTACTTGGCAAAGGCTGCGTGTCTGCTGCTGTTGTGGAAAATGCCTGGGAGGCACCATTAACCATTGCTCTTTGCTACAGGCTGGCTCGTGTCCACACCACCAAGGACCAGCCTCTCTGAAGGGCAGTGGTTGCCTTCATGCTGGGCAGCACTTGGCCTGGGTCCCCTCTGAGCTGCCTGCAGAGCCCCACAGACCCCAGGTCAATAACTATTGCATTGGACACTTTTTTTACATTTGAAATTCTCCAAGTGGTGAAGGACTGGGTGGCGGCCTGCCAGCATGATGGTTTTCAGCAGGATCTGAAGGCATTTTGGGTTTTACAGCATGGAGGACAGTGGGCATGAGGTATCCTGGGATGGCTGGAGGACCTCCAGGGTAGAATCTGGTCCAGCTCATGCCAGGCTTCTTTGTGCAACCCTGGAAAAAAGCTCTGTCAGTCGTGTGGAGGTTTCTCCTTGGGAGAAACCAGTTGGTTTGCTCTGGAGCAGAGACAGGAGGGAGCTCATATGCATGCCACGGAGACAGCCGGTGAGCAGAGCCCGGGGGGAACAGAGGCAGCCAAATTGGCTGTGCAGACAAAAGGTGCTCCCATACCCCCACCATGGTCTCACCCAGTGAGATGTTAAACACAGAACAAGCATTGCAGTTTTTCCTGACCATCACCTGCAGGACTGGCAGTGAGTCCCTCGCTGGTCACTGTCACAGCCATCAGTCTGGAGGTGACTCTGGCATGTGCTTCCTCAGCCACCATGAACTCCTTGAGCTTTGTCAGATGAGGATGATCTTCCTGCCTCAGCTCTGCAATTTTTAAAGGTCAGTGTGACTAAACAGCAATTCTTCTGTATCTCTTTTAATTAGCCTTTGGTTTTGGGCCTGTATAGGGGTTTAAGCTCAGTTAAGGTTAAACCCCTGTATAGGGGTTTAACCTTAAGATGTTAAGATACGTGAAACACCTAAACCCAAATTAAACAGCACACAACTGGTGGGTTTCAGTATCCCCCCTCATCCCATTTACAGGCCACATTTGCTGTCGTGATGATATTCTCTAGCATACACAGTCTATTTACAGCAATACACGAAAATGTTTACCTTAAAATATAAATGTAATTATAAAGGTATAATTACAGATATGCTTGCGCCTCTTTGAGCCACCTCAAATTACAGTTTCAAATTATAACAATAAAAAAGGATCAAATTAATGACCTTGATTAATTTCATTACAGAGTGGAGTGAGCACCACTCAGCACAGGGTAAGCTTACACTGCCTGACCTCATTTCATCCGGCCTCTTCCCTGCAACACAAGAGCTCCCAATGGCACATCAGGTGAGTCGTTCCTCCCAAAGACAGTTGCTAAGCAATCAGCTGCAGGGTTATAAATGTTGAGTGCTTGATACACAGCACGTGGAGGTAGAGATTAACTCTTTTTTAAAATTTTTTTGTCTTTTCAGGTATTAAGGGAACCAGGGTGGTTCACCTGAACTGCACTGAAGGAGTTTGGAATATGAAATCAACCCAGATTTAAGGCAGCCTTCAGTGTTTGTGTACAGATTGAACTGATTTATCGTGCGTGCTATGTGTGGAGTTGCAAAACCTTGCTATATTAGTGATTTTAAAAGAGGAACAATTTGATTTGTCATTACTAATAGGGATGTAACTAAATTAGTCTCCCACATATTTTATGCTGATGAGGTCTTGCTTAGATTTCCCTTTGTAGATTTACATCCTCACTAGCTTTAATCACTGCTAAGAAACATATCGTATGAGTAATACTATTATGAAATACTGAAGTACTTTCGGAGGGCTTTAGAAACCCAAAAAATCATAGAAGTCAAAATCAAAGGTAAGCTTTAACATTCAGCCCTATGTTGTACATTTGATTAAATATTAATTCACAGCAATGTGTTGGGTACTTACAACCAAGCTCTCTTGACCCATTTGAAATGCACAGTCACGTATATAAACTTGGCATTTGAAAAAGGACAGGTCAATGCTGTAGATCCCACTTAAATATTTTCTACAGTTCTTGCTTAATTAGTGGTCTAACCCCACTCATATATGTTGTCAACTTGCTTGCAGTTGTGGAATTGGGAAAATATTGCTGTAAGATAGATATTCAGGCTTCAAAAAATTATAGGCTCTCTCTTCAGTACTTTTTTATTAGGTTTTTTTGGTTGGATTTTTTTTTAGGGTGGTTTTGGAGGTTTTTTTTTGTTGCTGTTGGTTTTTTTTGGGGGGTGGGGGTGGGGTGTTTTGTTTCTTTAGCAAAACAACAAGAGATGAAAGGAAGAGAACCAAATCCTGGCTTAGTCAAAGAATTTGACTTCCCCTACCAACAACAGAAATCACATCTGGAGAGGAACATTAGGAATTGGGCTGCTTTCTGGTTAAAAAGAGGGGAAAAAAGCCACTGGGTAACTTCCTGAACTACTTAGTGGGATATAACGTGAGCAAAGAGGAGGCTCATTGTGCAAGCTGGGAAGCTGAAACATCAGACTGCAGCAAGGCACCTCAGCATTTGTCTTCATCAGTGAAGCTGGGAGCAGACAGTGCAGGTTAGCAGGGTGCTGCCTCTGCCGCTGCCCTGCAGCTTCTCACAGTGGCCATTACAGCCTTGGCCATGGCCAAAACATCCACAACTAGCAGTGAGCAATTTGCTACTGTCAGCCCTTGCTTTGACCACCAAATAAATGCAGCACTGGGATGGAGCCACTTTTTTTCCCCATCCACAGTCATTCCTCAGTGCCAACATCTTGCGCTGAAATTTCTTGAAGGTTTTTGCTTGTGTGAAACTGTTAATAGCATTTCATTTGGTATCAAAGCTTTGATCTCCCCACTTAAACACCACATTAATGCAGAGCTCCCCTGGGTGCATGAGTTCACAGTATTAGTTAACCTCTTCTGCTGGAAGTCTCAAATATGATTTGGAAATAATTCTGTGCATTGTGACAGAAACAAAAACTCATCTTTAATTAAAAGTATAAATAAAAGGAATTTCTATCCTTAGACTAACTCAAATTCAGACAGTAGCTTTGTGCTGCTTTTTCACTGCATTAAAGGAAAATTCAAATTCTGCATGCTCAACATACAAGCCTAAATTCTGGTCAGAAAGCAGGGCATTTTCCTGAATACCATAAGGCACCTGTGAGCAATAAGCTAGCTAAATCCTCAAAACATTTACATTTTGATCCTTCTTTTGGGAATAGAAACTGAGCTGCAGATTTTGGGAACACCCAAGTTTCATTACCGCTGTCAATTTGTAAATGTTGTAATGCTGTTTAAAACCCCTTCAAGAAGCCCTTCAAGGTGTTGTTAATTTGATCCACAAAGGGATCAAGCTCAAATTTTACAAGAAGCCTCTCAGTCAGTACCCACAGATTTCTGACTTTTTACTGAGAAGGTGCTTGTGGGTGCCTGATCACGTAAATGCTGATGGAGCAGAGCTGTCTGCAGCCTGAGCTTTCCACCTCTCTCTTCCCAGTAGCTGTTGGGTGTTCTTAAGCACAAAAACAGGTTTATGGGGACTTTACCAAAGCAGTGCCAGAAGGCTGCTTTTGGTTGCCAGCAGCAGTCACTTCATTGCAGGATCAACCCTATACTTCTTGGTGGGAGGGGTTGTTTATCTAATTACATTTTTGTGTTGTATTTCCAGGCTCTGACCTGTAACCAGTCAATTGAGTGCTGCAATCACTGAGGCCTGTGCTCATCCTTCTGCCCCTGTATTTCTTGCCAGCCTGGTCCTGGGCAGGACCAAGGCTGCTGTGGAGGCTGCAGCATCAATCCTACAATCCTTCACTCTGTCCATAGGCTGGCAGAGCCCAGAGCTCACAACTTCTTGTTTGGGATGACTTCTGCAGGTGCTGGATCATTGTACAAAAGCAAGAGCATCACCACTAACACATCCAGCATTGTCCTGCTAACGTGGACTGAATCTCAAGTTAATTCCACTACCGATGTTCCCTTATAATCTCAAGGGGAAAACAAACCCCTGTTTAGAGTGGACAGGGCTGCCACCTGGAGGCACCCCAGTTTTCCTACATAGTCAGAGCAGAGAGGGAAGCGTCTGTGAGAGGTGACTGCAGCTCCAGAGATGTCTGATCACTCCCGCAGGACATTTCACAGGTGGGAGATGTCAATTTTGGCACCACAGTTAGGCAGAGGCTCTATGCTAGAGGCCTCTCTGGCGTTAAGGATTTAATCAGGGAGCGTAGTGGTTATTTGCTCCTAAACTCAGCCACAGAACTCTCAGGGGTTTTCTCTCCAAGGCCCTTGCTGAGGCAGGACCCAAACTCCCACCTCCCCATTGATGTAAAACACAAATAAACAAGGACCAAAAGCACTTCCATCTTCCCCAGTTACCTCAGGCGGCTCACAACCCCCTCAGCCCTCCCTGATTCCCTCTGGTCAGAACCAGACCGGTTCCTTTTCCAACAGGAGCCTTGCAAAGGCAGTGCTGGGTTCCCAGAGGAGGGGCAGCAGCTCAGCAGGGTTGCGACAGGGCTTGTGGCACCGCAGTGCTGCGTCAGAGCCGGCACGTCAGGCGGTTTGAGAAAGAGGAAACGGCTTCAAAGAAACAAACTTCTGCAGATCTCTTGAGAAGTCAGGGGCAAGGAAGAAACAGAAATGCCACCAAGTACCCAGAAATTTGCCCTGTCAGTATACAGTGACCTTCAGCACACTCCCTCTTTCCTGCCCAGGCTGGGGGATGAGTAGTTTTGCCTTGCCCAGAGCAGTTTTGGGGTTTTTTTTGTTTGTTTGTTTGTTTTAGTTGTTTAGTTTTTTGGGGTTTTTTTCTTTTTTTGGGGGGTGGTGGTTTGTTGTTTTTTGTATGAAATTCTGAGCAGCAAAGCAGCTGAGCAAGGAGGTGGAAGGGAGTTGAGGTAGTGCTTGCTGCTCCTGCCATCTCACCTGGTGTGCTGGCCAGGGTGTTTTCTCCTCCTTTGTGACCACAGCTGTGTCCTGGTCCTTTGGCAACACCTGGAAGTGCAGTTCAGCAGCAGTGAAGAAGAGGGGAAGGGAAGGAAAGGAAGGAGCCTCCCAGGAGAACACAGGAGGTTTGTGACAGGAATGAGAAACCTTCAAACATTCATGTCCCTTTAGAAAGTCACCATCAGCCTCTGCTGTTCAGAGGCATCACTGGGAGATGCACCTGAGCAGCTGCCTCCAGCAAAGGCTGTTCTCACAGAAACGTGGCTCTGAGTTTTCTTTATCCTAAATAAGTGATGTAGGGAAAAGGCCAGTGTGACTGTGGGAGTTCCAGGGTCCATGCAAACATCACCATTTTGGCATCCATTTTTGTTTCATGTGCAATATGGGGAAGACAGAGCCTGATACCATCACACATTTTGGGCTGTGCCTTACCCCACAGGTGACATTTTGGGCACTGTCTATAAGGACATGCTTCAAATGAGCAGAGGTGCTGCCAGCCATCACCTGGCAAGCAAATGAGTGGCCACTTCTTTGCCCAAAGAGAAGATTTATTCCCCCACCCCCAAAACACTGATGAGTACAGGGTTTTCCTCAAATCTCACAGTTAGCATGATGCCACAGGGACCCATTCCCAGAGGAAAGGCTGTTTTAACCCATCTCTTCCTAAAGCCCTCCCAGCAGGAGGCCTGGGGCAGATCCCTATTATGTTAGCAAAAACAAAGAAAAATCAAACCAACCAACCAAAACTCCACAAAAACAAAATAAAACACACAAAATAACCCAAACCCAAACCAAAAGAAAAAATACCTTTTTCCAAACCTGTTTCATCTTCATTTTTCAATATAAATTATTAAGGACATTAATTTATAGGCAGACATCAAGTGAATTCACAAACTGGTTAGGGTCTCAAATGTCTTTTACTTGCCTTACCCAGAGAAAACTTTACCTTTCGTTGCCCCTGCCCCTTGCCTTACTCCTAATTTTCTGTTGGCTCTGGCTTCTCATGTGAAATTTTCTCTCTCTCCCAGGCTGGGTGTCCTCAGTTTGCCAAGGCTTCTGCTTGTTGTGCTCTTTGCTTTCATGCTGAAAAATTAAGGTGGAGATCAAGAGCTGAACTCAAACCAATAAAAATTGTAGGGCAGTTAAGGACTCCAAACCCAGATCTTATTTGAACATTCACCCCCCCATCTCCTCCCACAGAAGCAAAGACCTTCTCAGGCAAAATTGCCTCTTGACATCCCCAGTTTGTACCTCGTCTGAGGAGGGTCAGGGAAGGAGTCAGTCTGACACTGGGGAACTTCAGCTGAACTGGAGGACAACAAACCACAAGGTCAAACAGCCTCCCCCATCTCAGTCTCAGCTCAAGGTGACAGCATTCCCCACCCCCTGGAAAGGGAAGGGAGGATTGTACTGCACCACTGAGCATCTACACAGCCAACAGCAGAATAAACTGCTGCCAGCAGGATTTACCCCCTTATGTTCACAAACTGTTAATGCACAAAACTCATTTTCTCCAGTTTGTTTGAAAACATTCAGTGCCTTTTGTTTAGTTTTCTTTTTAATTATTATTTAATGTAATTTGTGGCTTGCTCCTCACAGCTCAGCTCCAGCATCTCCCTGGGTCTGGATCCTCTCCCATCACTGACAAGCACTGTCTTTGCAGTTGGGTCTTGGCGCTAAAGGAAAGGCAGTTTTAAATTCCCTTTCCATCTCTCTGAAGATGGAAGATTATGAAGTATAGAAATACTGAGGGATTTGAAAAGCAAGTATCAAAAGAAACCTTATTCTGAAATATATTTACTGAGTCCTTCTTTTAAAAGGAATGAAGATTTTTCTGTCCCGTAAGAGCTTTCATTCAGCACAGACTGGCAGCACATTTCCAAGGGGAAATCAGAACATAAATGGCAAAATAAATAATATTTCTCCATCCAAAATAGGCCAAAGATAAAGAAGTTATCCTTCATCTCATCCACGCAGTAAAGATGGGTGCCCAACCAGTGCAGCCCAGTATGATCAAGGGACAGTTGTGTCATTTAACTTGGCCCGTCTGGAGGTTCGATCATTTCTCAGCAAATGCAGTCACTTCTATTAAAAAAAAAAAAAAATAAATGAAGATAGTCAAAGAAAAGTTGTCATTTTATTTCTGGAATTATGTAATACTGCCAGAACAACTGCACAGGATTTTGTTGAGAAGCAATTCCTCATCCTTTGAATGCCCTTTGGGGTCCCTGGGGTAATAGGGCCACATCAGGACAGAGCCATGGGACAAAAACCCTACTGTTGTTCAAACACACTGTCTGAATGGGGTTTTAAGAGGCAGTTTTCCACTTTTTTTAGCTTAGTCATATCCACAGGTGTTAGGAAACTCTGTGAAACTGTCCTTCAGAGGTTGCTGCCAGCCTAGGCCATGCTCAGAGCCCTCACTGCAGATATCCCTCTCCTTTTCCTTGCAGAGGGTGGGCTCCCTACTCTTGGTTTTGATAATCAGGAGGAAGAGGGGATGCTGCCCCTGACATGAGCTGGGAGATGTGCCTGAGAAAGGGCAGCTGCACTGGCCTTCAAAGAACTTCTCTCTTTTTAAATAACACATCAAGATACTTTTTTTTCATCTCTGTCCCCATTTTCACAAGAAATCCCAGTGTAATTTCCATGCTAATTAGATGAGAGCTTGCAAAATATATTTCCTTCAAGATGTAGGGGAATGCATGAAGTTAACTCCAGGTGACCTGTGACTCCGTCAGTGACACACGCTCTTTAAATCCACGCAAACGAAAACCTTGCCCATGCCACAGGCAAATACTTGGTTTTTCCCATGCTGCTCTCATGGAGCTGGAAATGTTCGATGAGTGAAGCCTTAGTGATGCATTTCAGCAATAATTCATACTCCATACATAATTTAGGGCCTCTCTGCAGTCCCCTGTACCACGCGCTGTACCGCGTGTACACACAGGGCCAGACGGCAGCTTTAAGGAGGCTCCAGGCATAATCCACAGAAAGAAGAAGTTTGATCCATCTCCAATTTGCACCTGCCAGATCATGAAGGGAGCTAATTGGATTAAAATATTGTAATTATCATTTCATTTACATGCAGTAAAACCTTAGGGAAACATTTTAAATGGCAGAAAATTTGAGGATGCTGTCTCTGAAGCCTGCTTCTTAAAAGCCTAATGCTCTCTTGCTCCTTCATTGCCTGAGACTAGACTTTTATTCCCAGGAAAAGGTGAGTTTGATGAGCTGCTGGTGCAGTGCACAGACCACAAAACACTGCTGGGTTTGATCATGATCATATTTGCTAAGGCTACCTGGATGCTTTTGATATCACCAGTCCACTGTGACTGTGCCCAACTCAGGAAAAATCAGTTTTAAAACACCCATAAACACACATCCAGTTTCAGAGGTGACTGTGAGTCCAAAGGAGGAGTGGAAAGACCCTCCCTATAGCAGCAGCTCCCATTTCTTCTCCACAGGGCGACAGTCCTGTGTTTTGGAGCCACAAAGCTGCCCCTGGGGGTGGTGGGGGTGAAGTGAAGCAGCTTTATCCCAGAGAGGGTTAAACTAGGAGCAGCACCCGGCCCATCAGACTGGCCTCACAAATGGGACATGTATCCCCAGACAGGGCTGGAAAACCACACACCTTCTGGCACATCTCCCAGGAGGGCATTGAGCAGGTCCATGGCAGCCCAGCCCTGCTGTGCCCTTGGAAGCAGCAGGGAGCAGGGATGAAGTGCTGAACCTGTGCTGGTGCTGTCGCCAAAGAGCAGGGAGAGCACACACACATGGTGTCGCACAGAGCCTAATGAAACACAGCACAAGAAAGGCCAAAAAGGACTCAAAGCCTTGTCTCCTCACACCTAGTGGGTGCTCTTTGGGGGATAGAACTGTGTAGGGCAGTAGACTTGCTTGGCAGATTTACAAGCCAGAGCTGGGCTTTCCCCACTCCCACAGTTGAATACCTCAGCCTGGATCAGGTGTGCAGCCATTGCCATCTGGGTGCTCAACGGAGGGTTTGGTGTCAGAGTACGCCGGATTAACTTCTGTATTTCTTCTGTGAAGGGGATTCAGGAGTAAACGGTCACAGCCATGATGAGAAATAATATATCATGTTACAAAGCTTTAGTTCTCACAACCACCTCAGGGTCTGCCCTGTCTCCTGTGGAGCTACTGGTCAAGAGTGACTTCAAGCATCACTGAACAGCCAGGCCTGTGCATGTAGAACTTGATGCGCTCATCAAGAGCAGAAAGATGACAACACGAGAATAGATATTACCCTGATGAGGGAAAAAAATGAAGGAAACTCCCTTTTAGGTATTAACCCTTTAGGTGAGGACAAAAGGCTTTGAGGAGTCTAGTCTCTAATTGAGACCTTGCTCATGCCAGCAGTGAAGCATGGGAGCACATGAGGGCAGCTTTAATATCTGCCTTGGTGCCTTGCTGTTGGCAGCCTGGAGCCTACCATGGACACACTTACCTGGTCTCAAGGTTGTGGCTTCTTTTTTGGTACAGTCAACTCGATACACAATGGATCTGATTTTCAAAGGGCAAGCACCGCACCCAGTCTGGAAACTGGAGACTTTGTAAGATGTGTCCCATTAGACAGGCAAAAATCAATGCCTGCTCAGTCATTAGTCATTCTGGAAACCTCCACCTTGGTGAGTCAGCCTGGTATACATGTTTCCAGTATACCAGTTTCAGAAATATTTCCTCTTTGTGCCACCCCAAACTTTCCAATCTGAGCTGCATAGGCAGGAGCCAACCTCCCTGAGAAACTACCCGGCTGGGAACATGGCATGAAACTCATTTCTGCTCTGACCACATCATATCTAATGCCTATAAAAAATATTTATCTGATGAGTATCCCTCTCTCCAGAAACAGAGCAAACAAGCAAATCTCACCAAAGCGAATTATTGGATGACTTCTGTTAAATGCACAAGCCCAGGGGAAAAAAAAGTCTGAAAAGAAGAATTTGCTGCTACCTTTTTTTGGCTGAGATACCACCAAGAAGGGCAGCACCAAAGGTAGTTGTTCAGAAACACAGCAAACACAGCTGGATCAGAAACAGCATTGCCATTCATGCAATGGTTCTTAGAAGCTTTAGGTCAACCATGACAGTTCTAGCCTGGATTTCTGGTCTCCACCTGGCCACCCGGGAAAATTATCATGTCTGCCCATTTCTGACAGGCACAGTCCTGCTATGGACTACAACAGAGAGTTAATCAGTGTAGTTCTTGTTACTAGAACAGCCACAACTCCTGTAGGTGCATATGATACATAAAGGCACCTTCAGCTGCTCCCTGTTGAATTTCCTAACCTTAGCTGGACACCATGGGAGAGCCCTTCCAGGTTTAAGCCACCAACACACCTCTGAATGCAGTCACTGCATCCTCCCAGGGCTGGGGCATTTTACATCCCCACTAAACAGGCTTTTGCCAATCCTATATCTGACTTGTGCTAGGAATGTATATTTGGTCTTTCAGATCTCCACACTGGAACAGTGGTGATAGAAAACTGACTTTGTACAAAAGACAAAGCAGGTGAATGTAAATAAAACTTTTCATCATCTAGCTACTTGGCAATTTAACTTTCCCACCTCCTCTCCTTGGAAAGTACCAAGAAGACTCCCAGCAGATTGCTTCCCCAACCAGCTGCATATATATGGTCACCTGCGCCTTCTTTTTGTCATGGGACAGGAAAAGGAGGCATGAAAAGGATATTCTTCAGCACAGGAAGGAAAACATGCCAGACAGAACAAGACTTAGCTTCTGCCTAGGAGTGCCCAACTCCAAGCTGCATCAGATTCCTGCTGTTTCCAAGGAGAGATTTGCAGGAGAATAAAACAGGGACATAGATGGCCCAGTCTGGTCCTCTGTGCTTTGGAAAGGACACTCACATGATGGGAGAGCTGCTGTCTGCCACCCTGCAAAGGAATTTTGCTTGTGGTGTGAACTGTCTGCCTGGGCGCTGTGGATCGCTCAAGGTTAAATTGGATTAAACTGTTGCAGCTCCACTTTCCCACGTGTGGTTTAAATTTAAACTCTATAAATTTCATGGTGAGTTATTAAAACCTTCTTGGCAAGGAGAACTCATCTCATAGAAAAAAAAAAAATCTTCTCCAAGTTTGCAAGCCCACAGGGAGGCTTTAAGTCAAGTTAACAGTGAGATTTCCAAGTGGAGGGGAAGGAAGAGCTGAGGCATTTAATCAGTGGCGTGCAGGAGCCCTGCAGGGCAGCCTGGCCCCACTCTGCCATGTCAGCTGCTCACCAGGCTTTCATGGTCAGCGCCCTGGCCCCACGTGCCGTGCCCAGCGGCACAGATGCTTCTGGAGCAGAAGCTGAGCACTGCGCCGTATGGCACATGCAGAAACAGCAGGACCTTCTAGGCTGTATGCATGGAAATTTTTGTAAATACTTGTCAGCATAAATTAACAAACAAGCCTTGGGAGGCCTTGAAATGTCATTCTTCCGAGAAGTTTCATCCTGCCGGTTTCTCCTGGTATCACCCAGCCATGAAGTGATCTTGTCATGGAGTGGATGTAAAATGTCATGCTGAGTTTCAGTAGAAGCCGCGCAAAGATGATCACAAGTATCACACACAGGGATGGCCAGCTCTGCAGTGCTACTGCTCCTCCCCAAGCTGAGGATGCAATCTCTTGCCCTATTGCTCCCTGAGCCTATGAACCAAAAACCATGGGGCAGACCCCTGACAAGTGCAGGAAGAGAAACAAGTGGAAAACTGTAAGGAAAAACAGCCCTAGACCAATGATTTGTGACAGAGCAGCAGAAAAGCAGAGCTCCTTCCTGCTTCCCACTCCAGGACAGGACATTAAACAGAGCCTTGGCAAGGACAGCACAGCAGACACACTCTTGCACTCTCCAGACTCTAAATCAGAGGACCAAACTGCAAATCATTTGGAGCTGGTTTCTGTTCTCAGCTGTCACAGCACTGTAGGAGCAACACCAGCCCAGGCTGTTCTGCTCCACACACTTCCAAAACTTGCCTTGGATGTGCTGCTGTAAATGTTCACAAGCCGCTCTCATCTTTCCAGTGGTGGAGTAGAGTCTTCAGCCCGAAGTCTCCAGCAGACTCCCACACCAGCCAAGGTGGGCACAGTTGTCACCTCTGAGATGGTGAACAGCAAAGCTCCTGCCCTTGCCTTTGTAGAGCCAGCAAAGGGCAGAGGCAGCCCCACACAGGGATGGCTCTGGGCATGGCCAGGCCATGGAAACTGAAGAGCAGCTGCTTTGGGCAGCCAGTCCTGCCTGCACAACCCCAACTGCCCATTTCCATTTCTAGACAGCTTGAGAATAGGAAAACGCTAAAACGACCTCGCATATCCGGCTGCAATTCCAAGGGGATCTGGAGGCCTGGCTACTTAAGGTGCTTGCTGGCATTTCCATCTTAATTGGCAAACAGCACTGGAACCCGGGCCCGTGGCGAGTGTCCGAGCTGAGGGACTTTGAGGGATGAGCTCTGTCAGCACTGGCAACCCGGCGCTGAGGCAACTGCGTTTTTGTTTGCTTGTTTCTACTGGTTTGGGGTTTTTTTGGTGATTTTTTTTAAGTGGGGCTGGCCATTAACGGGACCGCAGCGTTGCGGGCCCGTGTCCCCGGCCGCTCCCGGGCCTGCAGGCCGCGCTGCCCGGCCCGCACTGCTCCCGGCGGCCGCACGGGGTCACACCGAGACTGCGCCGCGCCCGCCGCCCCGGCCCACAGGCCGGGCGCGAACCATCCGCTCCGGGAGCCGTGCCTGGCGCAGGGGACAAGCGCCGCTGCCTTCTGTCCGGAGAGCCTGGGCATGAAAACACAAATTGCTGCTCTGCTCTTCCCCCAGGCTCGGCGGCTTCACGCTGCAGATCGTGGTCTCCTGTGGGCTCACGGAGCATTGAAAATCTTATTCCTCACTTGAGGCAGGAGCGCTGGGGCCTCCCTCGGTACCATCCCGGGGACGGAGGCTCCGAGGCAATGGTGCCAGACCCCAACACCGGGTGCCAGCTGCCAGCACCCGCTGGGGACAGCGTGATCCCTGCCGCTGTGCCAGCACTTGGACCGCTTACATTTGACCCAAATATTGTGCTCTGCGTTGGCTTTAACGCTGCTGCGTGACAGCAGAGCAGAGGATGGAAGGACTCGGTACTCACCCTCACAAACACAATCGGCTTCCACGCAGCTCAAGCACTTGACCTAAAAGTCTGCTCTGACTCGGCCCGGGCAGAGCCCGGTGCTGTGACAGCGGTAGAGCAGCCCGGCTGTGAAAGCGCTGCCCGCTCCCTGTCCCACACGGCTGGGACAGCAGAGGTGGAAAATTGTTATTGGGCAAGAAGAGCTGGAAAGAACTGCTTTGCTGCATTTTAAATATGAGATGTTTGTTTTGGTAGAAGGCGACTTTAGAATGCTAGGGTAGGCCTTAAAAATACTTAAAAGTCCCAGTGAAGAAAAATAATCCGATCTTGTAGCTGCTGGATGCAATGGATGTAATGCAGGAGCTGCAGTTCAGAGCAGGGGTACAGGGGACCATCGGTGAAGGCGGGAGGGAAGCGAAATGTTTCAGCCCGTGGCAGGTTTGGGAGGGCTTGTGCAGATCGGTGGCGGCAGAGCAGAGGCTCGGCACGGCCGGGGACAGCCGGGAATGGCCCAGCGCGGGCGGGATGCGCTGGCTGGGCAGCAGCACAAGCTCTGCTCCCGCGGGTGCCGTGCCAGAGGAGCCCACGCCGGCACCGCCGCTGCTGCTGCTGCCAGCCACTGCACACAACACTGAGCACAGAGGGCTGCTGAAACAAGCTGATAAAATATGTGTTTGCAAAGAGCAAAACAATCAACAAGGGAGCTGGGAAAGCTGGGCGGCCAGGGATTTGGGTGATGGCTTGGATGTGCTTACACACCCCAGGATCCAGGGGGCAAACCTCTAAGATATTTCCCTGAGCAGCTGGGTAGAGACAGCCATTACTGAGTGCAATTAACTGCTTCATTACCACCTAAGCAAAACAAACCCATCAATCTCTGCTGCATTTACCAAAATGAGAGACTGATACCAAGACACAAACACTGTGCTGCAGACTGCAGGCATGGCCCACACCCCCCAGCCTGGCACAGTGACTCTGCTGCCCAGACAGTCCCTGGAAGGAGATTTTAGATACCCCACACTATTTCAGTGTGTGACACACACCAGTGAGCCAGTGCTCAGCACCCTCATGAGCTGAGCTGCCCCATGGTGTAATGAACACCTGCTGAGATGGAGATGTAGGCCCAAGTGGGACTAATGGATGTGAGAGCAGAGTTTAGCCTTTTAAGGTCCACCTTAAGGTGTCTGTGCTTGATGCATCCAGCAGGTTTTAACAAGCAAAATGAAGGCCAGAGACTGCTTCTCGACAAGAGCAGACTACCAAAGGGAAAGAGAACCTACAGGGTACTGGTCACTTTCAGAGGCTCAGGAGAAGCTGTGGTTTTCAAGCTGAAGCCCAGAGCCATCCTCAGTTTACATGGCACACCACCCTTCTTTACAGCTGCATAGACATTTCCTACAAGCTCTCTTCTTCCCACCAGACATATCTCTAAATAAGGCTCCAGGTGACAGGCAGGGAGTAAAAGGTCCCCTGGCATGCAGGAGGAACAGGGATAACTGACTCTGAGATCCAAGGTTAAGCTTCAAAGGACCACTAAAACATCAGGGTCTGGAGACTTCAGCATCTCTAAAACCCTTGGTCTACTGAGAAGATTAAGCTCTGAGCACAGTAAAAAGAACTGCACTTGCCTCTGTGATGAGATACGAGTGATTTATGAAAGGGATTATTCATGGATGCTTGAGATAGCAGGACAGGATCTCGTGTTCCCAAGTATTTTAATAAGCTCTTCTGTAGGATGGAGATAACATACCTACAGCAGTGTGAGGGCACAGTAACCAGTGCTGGTATTGTGGTTGGTGGGGAAAGATCAGGAGCACTGTGCATTGTACAGGGTTAAAATGAGGAAGGAGTTACTATACAAAATCCTACAGACTCTACTGTGGCACAGTGTTGCAACATCCCTGCTGTGGGGAGGCCCAAAAAAATGCTCACAACAGCCCCTTCATCCTGAGCCTCTCTGAAAGGATGGACTGGGGCTCAGCAGAAGGGTGGGGGGCAGAAGCCACTTCTCATGCTCAGGCAGTAGAAAGACACGGCTCCCCCCTCCAGTCCTTCACAGCTGGGTGAGCATATGAATAAATCCCTGTTGTGTAAAAAAAAAAAAAGAAGTTTACTTCCATCTTCTATTATGCCTCACTGTAAGGTCTGTGCAGGGCAGACCACTGTGGTTCCATGCCTGGTTCCTCAGCCAAACCTGCTGCTCTGTGTCCAGCATTTGTGAAGGAAAACAAAGCAGAAGGATCATTTCTTCTCTGGCTGCAGGCAGGGTGTGTGGAAGCAGTGATTCTACACAGCCATGCTCAGCTCCCACATGTGGCACATTGATGGTAGCCAGAGCCCAGCCTGGCCTGTGCAGGAGAGATGTGTTCAGCATGACACCAGTATTAATGAGCGCTGCAGGAAATCACAGCCAGCTCACAAGGACAGGAGACTGCTCTTGGCAAACTGGGAAGTGATTCCTGTAGCTGATTGGGAATTGCACATTGGGAGATTTCTGTGCTCAGGGATTTTCCTTCTCTTTAGATACTCGGCTCCTAAACGGGAGTGGGTTCCTCCCTGCATCCCTCTTCCTAGTGTTTGCTCCATTACCTTTCTTGTCCTGCTGCTTCTAACAGCCCAACGCCAGCGTGAGTCCAGCCCCGGTACAGGATTAGCTCTGGGGTGAAACAGGAAGATGGAGAGCACTGGGTGGCTTTGCCTGTGCTGCTGCATCCCTTGTGTACATCAGCCCACAGAGAAATCCCTCCTCTTGGTAACTTCCTGCCCCAGTTTATAATGTGAGACCACCAGGACCCTGACCTCTGTCACAGGATAGCCCCACTGGGTGCTTATTTTTGCCTTAGTCCCAACATGGGTGGCTGCACCATTGTGCCTGTAAGAAGCACCTGATGTTGTTAAAAATACTTGCGCTCATAGATATAAGGCTTCACAGGAGATTTAAACTCTTCTTTCTCACCTCTGTTTGTTCAAGTTGACTCAACTTCTGGCCCATTCTGGTTCCCATTAGACCCCTGCCAGGAGGAGCATGGCCTTCCAGGCCTGTGCACCCAGTGTAGGCATTTACTGATGGTGTCTGCAACCCTATCTCTGATACATTCAATACATTGCAACTCTGAACGTTTCCAAGCCCTTGGTCACTCCCATGGCTTTTCCCTCACAGCAATACACACCAGGAACATTTTTAGCAGGACTCTTGCTCAACACCTTCCCCCAATGAGTTCCATCCTCCTTTGTGCCAGGTTCTTTATCCGTTTTATAAATACCACAAATAAATGCCAACCCTGCAGAGGCTGATGGAGCTGAGCACCAGCAGCACAAGAGCACAGAGCAGCCAAAAAGATACAGTTTGGCAAGAACAGCCTTCCTCTGGCAGCCAATGCTGTGACAACATCTGAACCTTGGGAAGGCACTGGAAAGGCTCCAGGAGCAGCACATGGGGCAGAGGGTTTTATCACATGGAGCTGGTATTCTCAGCAGCTTCTGAGCTGTTTGTTCTCAGAGGAAGTGCTTTCATAATTGCTTGATTTGAGGTTAATGATTTTTCTGTTTAAAAACAACCTAATATTATTTAATGATTGGTAGTTATTTGCACTCTGCAATTAGAACACGCTATGAGAATTATTTGTTGCAGGAATGGGAATTTGAGATTTTCAAGAAGTGAACTTTTTTTTTTAATTTCTTACTGCAGCAATCAAGCAGAAAATACATGTAAAAATATAAGCAACAAGCAAAAAGACAACAGCGTCTGTCCCCTCCACCTGCCAAGGAACAGTGTTTCTTTAACACTGGGTGGGAATAGACAAGTAGCACTCCCAATGCATTTTTCTCTAAGCTCACTGAAAATACCCTCAATGCAGTAGGTAAGACAAAATCTTGCATTTCTCTTGGGAGTTGCTTTTAGCAAAACAGCTGGAGAAAAAAGACCTTTGGGCAGTGTCCCTTGGGCTGCCAGCTCCTTGGCTTCTTTCTCCCTCCAGCCTGGACAGGTCCCAGGTGCCCAGCTCAGGGCTGCAGCACCTGTGGCCTCGTGCCTGGCAGTGGCAGAGGCTGGCACTTGTGTTCAGTAAGCACTCAAGACAGCCTTAAGCTTTCACACTTTACATCAGCCTGACTTTTGGATTCTTTACTGCTGCTTTACTCTGGAGTCTTTACTTTGTTCTTGTTCCAGTGTAAGTCAAAAGTTGCATAGAGGCAGCATCTGGATGCAAGTCTGCATCCTCAGGTTTTCACAAAGCACCTTTTGAGACAGACACTAGACACAGCCATATTTCAAACACTCCTTACAGGAAAGAAATATAGAAACATTTTCCCTGAGACTCAGTTTAGAGTCTAACTCCAATATCATTCCTTTAAAGAGAAAAAAAAGCAAGAGAAAGTGCAGAAAGCAGAATGTGAGGGACAAACATGACAGAACACCTCTCAAGTGTACAGGTGGGCAAGGTTCTCCTGCTTTGTTCTCCAAGCAAGGCTGATGTTCTGTCCTGAAAGAAACTCTAAAAGACATGACAATGAGAGGGTATAAAAGAGGTCACTGAATTAATTAGTGGTAGCTTTGTATTTTGTTCCTAGACACTTGGACCAAGTGGAATTTTCTTCTTTGAACAGAGGTTCTTTACATGGGAAGTACAGCAATTTCCTTCTTTTTTTTTTTTTTTTTTTAAATTAAGGAAAAGTTATTTCTAGACAAAGAAGTTACAATCACTGGCTCAAACCTGTAAGTTTTGGTCCCTTGTACCTTTCCAGCAGCTACAAGTCCTCCTAGACAAAAGCAGATGATTCAGAGATGGACACCCAGGACTTTTGGACTACTTGGGGTTCAGTTTTTACTGTATAATTTCCCAGTATTTGAGAGCATCATGGAGTCATTTCTTTTAAATATATTTATGAACTTGAAGTGATTATTTTTCTGTTTGTATCTTCAATTATTAATCTCCAGCTTTCTGCAGATAAGTCAAAGAAAGTGAAATCAATTTTAAAAACCAAAACAACACAAAACCAGCAGGCTTTACTGCTGCATAATAAACAGAAAAGCTGCTAGTGAAGCAGCAATCACAAATGATCTTGAGCAGAAAAAATAATTATCATCAAGTGCCTCAAAATTTGATCTCAGAGGCTCCCCAAACAGAGAGGAAGATGGCATGGTACAGGTCCTTTGGTGACAAAGCCAGGATAATCTCAGTGCTCTTTACATACCTGACAGTGACTTCCCATGACCAAGGATCTGACTGGGACAATCCATGCAGAGCCATTGGCCCAGCCCTGGAATGCTGAGGGACAACTTTCTTCAAATTGTCCAAAAAGGCTGAGGGACTTGCACATCATTTTCAGACACACCTCCTATGAAAGACAGGTATTTTTAACATGTTTTACAGGATATCAGCAGAGAGGTCACCAGTAGAAACACCATTCAGGGCTAGCTCTTACCATGATCTTCAACTGTACTGATGTGTCCATTGGAACCACAGCCTAACTCCAGCTAAAAACCTGAAAGCTGGCCATTGCTGAAATATTATGTGGAAAGCAGTCACCTCAAGCACCCTCCCTGCTGCTGTTTTATATAATTTTTATTAACTCAGTGAATTAAAAAGTCATGGCAGTAATACCACCATTTTATTGCCCTGTGAAGAACTATGTAAAAGTGCAAAAAACCATAAATAAGACTTTCTAGAGTAAGACATGAGTTTAAGTGCTTGTTTAAGTGGTGTGAGTGCCTGGCCTAGGGTTATTTTCAGAAAATAAAATCTCTGTATTATGTGAGGTAGTTACAGCTCAGAAAGCTCTGCCATTCCCAGGCCCAGTGGTCCCTCACACCCTGGGCTGTGTCAGACACCTCGTGCTCCTGAGGAAGAGCAGATGGGAGCAGCACTCACAGCTGGACATGAGCAGCAGCCCCTCTGCTCACAGACACCCCTCACTGCTCCCAGGGGTGGGAGGCTGACAGGGCCCCACTGTTGAATGCTTTAACACAGGATTTCCCCTTTGGCAGACAAGTTCAGTCAGAGCCCTCTAAAAGGCTGCTGGTTCGTTGCAGAGAAAAATCGAGAAAAAAAAATCAGTTTCCTACCTTGGAGTGAAACATGAGGGAAAAATCACTCTTTACACTTCAGAACCTTCATGTTTAGTGAAAACAAGAAATGAAATGAGTTCATGAAAGACTAATTGCCCAGTTTGTTTTATGCATGAGCCCCAGCATTCCTAGCACATGCAGTTACAACTTGTTTTCAAAGAGACCAATTACTTCATGAAAACATCATCTTCACACTTCCAGAGCTGCTTTAACAAGTCTTCTCCTCTTCATCCTTCTAGCCTATTATTTTACCATTTTTTGGTTTAAGAGCAAATTAAAAAAGAGCCAAATGGCAATATCTATAATTTACTAACAGCTATTAAAACCTGAAAATTAGGATCTATCCTTTCTCCACCACAAAGTAAAGGAATACTGCGGAACTTTAAACACCTTGGTGCAACACCCATGGCATCTCGAGCAGGATGCTACTGCAGGTACAAGGATACCAAGAGGTTTGAAACAAGCCTGTGCCTGGGAACTTGAAGGGCAAGATCAAGAAACAATAAAGATGAAAGCTCTTTGAGTTGTCTTAATATTTCACTATGCCTAAGATATTCATGGAGGCCACAGAGTAAGTCTAGTTTATACACAGCAGAAACTGAAAGCTCAGTGATGGGGTGAGGCAAAGGGTGAAAGAGAAGAAGGAAAAAGAGCTAAATCCCCTCCAAAAGAAGTCAAAAGGATGCCTACAGAGATGATTTGTTCCAGACAAGCAACATAAGGCATAATTCAGTGAAATGCTGTCATTAGAGTTCACAGAAAGCTCTTGACTGTAGCACAAACCTTGGTACCAAATGAAGACATTTGAGGCATCACAGTCCCTGTGAGGAAGCAGAAAGCAGGAGTCTCCATCCTGCATGTGCAGGAGCAGAGTGCTGCAGTCCTGGCGCTGGCAGGGAGATGCTATCGGGGTTGCCACGGAAACGGCGGCGCAGCCCCAGCAGCAGCTTTGACTTTGCAGGAACTGAGAGCTCAGCGAGGCTCTGAGAGCTGGCTCCTGAGCTCCAGCAGGGCTGGGATGGGGCTGTGCTTGAGGCTTTCCCACCTCCCCACCCGAGTACAGGCACAACCACACACAGCCTGTTCCCTCCTCCTTCCTTTCAGCTCAGACAATGCACACAGAGGTCACTCCTCACCCATCACTTCCATCCAGGTTCCCCTCTTACATACCTGACATGCTCTGTGACAGCTTTTCAGTCTGTTTGAATGTTCTGGACAGGGGTATTCCCTGGAAGCAGAGGTATTTTACTGAAGTTCCTTTCACTGCAGAGGAAGCCTTGATATCCACCTGCTTTTACAAACCCAGAGAGAGCTGGAAACGCTGTACAATTTGTACAGACCTAGAAAGGATCACTCCAGAGTTTACTGTAATTACTTTTTTCCCCCTGGAAACAGGCATAATTCAGAAGGGAACTGTCATACAGGAGAGTTCAGGACCAGGTGAATTATTGCTGTCTTTGGCAATGCTGCTCTTACCTTATTATCCTCTTCACTCCCATTGTGATATCCCCAACAGGAAAACTGCTGTGAAACATATTGTATTCTGGAGAAATCCCCTTTTTGATTAAGAAGTCCCTTTAGGATCAATTTCTACTGTTCACTTATTCATACTTATTCATACACCTGAAGGCAGCATTATTTGCCCATAAACATTATGCATGTTAATTCATTGTTGCACCACTGAAGCCAAGACCCCAATGTAATGGAGCTGTAACATTTTCTGTTCAGTGAAATGGCATCCCAGAGCCATGCAGCATTAGGTCCACTGGAAAAGAAAAGTAATTCCCATAAAACCTTTAACAGATGTATCTCATACAGGGGGCAGAACAAAGCAGCACTGGGCATTTATATTTCCCAAGGATAACTGTGCACAGAGATCCAAGGAGCACTGTTTTCATTGCAGATTTGCATCCCCCACAGGAAAGATTATTCAGATGTGACACAGGCAGATCAAACATGCCTGATGACTGAAGTGGCCATTGACACAAGATATTTTGGGAAGGGAGATTTTCAGCTGGTGGCAAGAGATAGCACGAGGCAATGCTAAGTGACAGGCTGGTATTCCAGCTTTGATTTACCACCCCTTCACTGTATGGGTGACTTCCATCTTCAAATTTAAGCTCATTTCTTTCACATTTTTTGCAAAATGAGAAAGAGTTAAGGCCAGTTTGTTTGACAGGATGGCAGCTGTCACTCCATGTAAACAGACCCCAAAATGAAAGAGCAATTCAGCACATGGAAGTAGAAAGTCCTGACACTTTAATTATCTGAAGAGATTACAAGATGAAAGTCTTTCTTGAGGCAAATGTATATTAGTATTGATATAGTCATTGTGCTTTTCAGTAAGAGAAATAGGAGTCTGTATTTACATAAGAAACTATAGTGTCTGAGATCTTTAAATATCATATTTATGGAAATGATTCTGAATTACAGCATTTACAAAATAAAAACAAGCTTAAATAAATATTCAGTGCATTAAATAAGATTTTTTCCACAGAAGCAACTTTTTGTGCATATTTATTTCACAATTGAAGTTTGTTGCAATTTTTTTATCCTATAAAAGAAGCATTAAATTTCTTGTGTGTTTTTCTGTTTTTTTCTTCCTAAAAATAAAACTGCAATAATCATTGCAATGTGAAGCCTGAGATTTAAGCCTGAATAAGTATCATTGCTTGCACCACATTACCCATCTCCCACCAATCACCCAGCCATGCCTTTCCAAACTCTGGTGAATGCAGACACTCCAACCCAAGAGTTTCATGAGCAGGATTTCAGGGATGTAATAATAATAAAAAATATAAATAAGTGAGGATAACACATCAGAGCTGACATTGTCTACAAACAGCATCATAAGGCTTGTGCATTACACATCAACTAAGTGAAGCTGTTTCATCTGAATCAAAATGACAGTAGTGCCAAACTGCAGCACCCTTATATGGCTCATTAACACTGAACAGTAAACCACTGAGCAAAGAGCATGTCCCCAAAAATAAATAAACATAAAAACAAATTAACACTGGCCAGTTTTGGCTTATCAGTTTGAGTGACGACCTTTCTCAGGCGTGATACCACAAACAACTTCCTCACCCATTTTGGTATTTCTCACTTTGAAACACAGTGTGTAGTGCCACAAGTCAGGAAAGGGGGCACAGCAAAGAGCTCTTGATCTCATTTCCTCTGTAACCACAGCACACACTGCCTTGCTTTTCATGTGGCCAACTCAAAGCAGGTCCAAATGCCTTTGAAACCTCAGTGCTCAGGGAGCTCTTACTGCAAATAGTTCGTGCAAGATCATAGCATGAATCTGTGTGAGTCTCATTTCTTTCCCCTCCGAGTGGAGATAACAATTATTCCCTGGTGTTTCAAATAAATACAAATGTCTTCTGAGTTGTTAGCATGAGTGAAGTACCAGTATGCACTATTTTACATGGTTACTCTGCCAAATGTGGACAACAAGTACCCTTCTCTGGCTGACCATTCTGTAAGACCTTTTGGATATTTCATTACATATTTGCCTTTTAAAAAAACCTCAGTATGGAAGAAATAATTTTTAAAATATTGTCTATTAAATTTTGCTGCCAAACTTTCAAAAATACCTATTTTAATATGAATTAATTTATTTGGTAACCACTTCCTCTGAAATTTGTTAAGTTTAAAATGCTGTTATAGAAACCAAACTTCTGTGTCAGACTTTATTAACAGGATTTAGCAAAAATTATTCAGATTATAAATACTTCCAAAATTCCAAACTATGGAAATGGAAGTTGAAAAAATTCTTAGAAGACAATTTGGAGTTATTGCTCTGCTTGGTAAATAAGAGGCAACAGAAATATATTGTTTTAGGGCCTTCAGGGCTTCCTATGGGATTCACTGAAAATTTTGCCTTTGTAAATATTGAATAGAGATTTGAAATAGATTTGCTTTTTTTAATCCTAGCATAGGTAGCAAAAATCTAGACATGGGGAAGTTAAATGGCAGCAGGTGGGAGTGTGCTGATGCCCACAGCCATGCTGGGATTCCAGTGGGCACAGGAGTGTCTGAGCTTTGGGACTGATCCACTGGGGATGGACTAATTAACTGGCTACTCTGTTCCTAGCATGTAAGATAAGCAGCAATGCCTGTTCAATTCTCTGAGCCCTATTTCCTTCCACACAGTGCATTTGTTCTGCATATGGCATCGTAACATTAATGTTATAAATTTATGGAAGACTGTCCTGTAGCCTCAGAGCTACAGACGCCTCGTAGTTCCCTTTAGCAGCTTAGTAAAATGCAATAAAAACTGTACAAAATTTATAATAATGGATGTCAAAGCCTACGTGCCCTCACTGGGTCCCTCTTTCAAGTTAATTCTTGGCTTAGGTCAAATATATCAGTCCATGTAAGACTCCAGAAGACACAGCAGTAGTTTAATTTGTCAGATACCAGCTCTGTCACTATAGAAAGGAGTGACATGGAACATGTAACAGTGAGTGCAAACACGGACAGGCTTCATCTGGCCATAACGAGGTAATGGAGCAGAGTGGGAGGAACAGCGGGAACAGAAGATCTGAAAAACAAGAGGGAAAATTTCTCCTCAGTTCCTCTGAAGAACAAGATGGGACAAAATTCATTTCAAGGGAGGGGAGAGAAGATTGTATGAGCTGGCACCAGCACCGTCCTCAGCACAGCAAGTGAAGGGCCCCAGCAGGCAATCTCCACCCAGCTTATCTGGCCAGGCTCAGTCCCTCCAGTGAGGGTGCCCAGCAGCCAAGGCTGGCCTGCCCTCCTCTGCAGCTCCTGCAGAGGTGCAAAGAAGCATCTCTCCCTTGGTTTTAAAGAAAGGCTAGGGGATTACTTGTGAATACCTCTGAATTTCATACTCCTGCAAGTCCACTACCTGGTTAAAGAAGCAGCTTCTTCCTTTCTAACTTGTTCCCCCCAGCCAGCAAGTGAAATGGGATTGCAGATTTCTGGCTTCCTGTGGTACATGACTGCTTTTTTCTCCCTTGCTCCCTCTTCCACCCCCACAAACCTGCAAAGCAGCAGCCCTACACACCAGAGTGATCCTCCAAAGGTTTGGAAAAACAGCAAAGGGACACCCTGTCATGCAGCTGAGCTGTGAGTGCATCACCCCTGGCAGTGCAGGCTGCCCTGGCTCCTTGGAGCTTACAGCAATGGTCCAGAGTGACTCTGTTGAGGTGGGGACTGTTCTAGGATCTCATCAGGGAATTCTGCCTTTAGCTTTATACACTTATTGCTGTATAAAAGCCGAACCCCTCCCCAATCCTTTGTAAACATAAGCTGAGATCTGGCAGCCCAGGCACACAGAAGCACCTGTGAATTGAGAACCCTGGCTGAGTGTGCACATTTTGCTGTGCAGCCAGGTTCTGTGGTGCACATGAATTTGCTGCTGGCTTTGGTGGGAGCTCCTCACAGCCCTGAGTGAGTCATTACCTTGCCACAGCTCCTGCAGTGGTGCTTCCTGCGAATGACTGTGAAAGGAGCCTTGCATGCAGTGCAGTAGCTGCAGACTTCATCTGGAACCCAGTCAGGAGGATCTGGCAGAAACACAGCAACAAAAGGGAATCAATCAAAGGGGAATAAAACCAAACATGTGATTACCAGATCCACAAGGAAGTAGGGAGAGTAAAATATAACAGCACCTGCTTTCATCTGCATTTCTCCAAGTGCTTTGCAAACAGTAGCTGAGTGAGTTCAGGATGCCCAGGAGGGCTCAAACTCCTCTGTTCTCTGCCAGGCACTCAACTTTGGGCAGAGCAGATCAGGCATTAAAATGGCAGCTTTGAACTCGAAATAAAATCTATCTTAGTCATATGCAAGTCCAGGGAAAAGAAGATAAGCAAAATAAAGCAAGAAGACAAGAGATTATTAAAGCAGAGCTGAATCACAAGTGTTTTTGTCAGTGCCACCACCATCAAAACAAGCTTAGAGCTGAGATCATTCCCAGCCTCTTCAGCCTTCCCTCCAGAAAGGCCAACTGCTTTTCTTCAATTAGGCAAGCAACTGTACAGGTAATAAACCCAAAGCCTGATTACCATCTGTTCAATTATTAGGACTCTTCCTGGAAGTCACCAGTAACTACAGCAAAACCACAAAATCAAGTGTACATAGCTCAGCAGAGAAAGAACTTGCCCATTACCACAGACAGCATGTTTCAGTTGTTTATGTCTCCTGTGAGCTCTCCAACCTCCCATAAAAGACAAGCAGGGAAATGATTTGATTTTGGCAAGGCAGAAGGTATTGGGCTCCCTTCTGTCGAGCTCTTTCTGCTCATGACAGGCTGACATGACCTCAGAGTCTGGAGTTACAAGTGTAGAAATGATGAAGCTGACTGCTTCATCAAGTTGGTAAAAATCTAATGAGTGCAAAGCAAGTTCTGTCCAGAAGGAATCCATGGACAGGGTGAACATGAACTTCTGGGTGTATTTATCAAAGTTCCCTGCATGCAGCTCCTTTTTTACTATTATTTACAATTTGCAAGCCATGCAATTGCTGATTTATAAACCTGACAAGCAACATCCCTGCCTCAAGGAGCATACTATCAAACAACAAAACATATGGTGCAGTTGATGCAGAGGTTAAGAGGACTATAGCTACAGGCAGAAAGATAATTAAATGAAAAATCCACTGGTTTGTTCCAACATAACTACGACCAGTTTTCATGTGTTTGTCACATTGCAACATTTGTCAAATTAAAAGTACAAAGGATATAGCATTCAATGTAAGAAACTGCTCAAAAAGCAGATTAGTAAAAACAAAGAGAACTTAAAATTTGACTCAGCTTTTGTAGGCTTCTCTAAACTACTTTAGAGGTTGAATCAGCTTAAGGAAGTTATCCTTCACTTAATGAGCACATCAGTCTGATAAAGGTTACACCTACAGGGCCAGTAACCAAACCCAGAAGTTGATGTGCAGAGAAATTACTGATGTGGTGGGCAAAAAGGAGATTGCACAAAGAAGCCTTCACCTCATCCCTGAGAGCAGTTCACCAGAAAATGTTCTCTGGGGATCCAAGGCTACAAATCCCTGGTTCAAAGCAGGGTTTCCTTCAGCAGCCGGGACATACAGGACTGCCAGCTTAAGCCGAGCATTAATAACAGTGCAGCCAAGACATGTTGCTTTCTACTTTTTTTTCCTTTCCTGCAATCTCCCAAGGCACTACATGTATCTTGCCCAGTGAAAATTACTCCCAATATCAGTTTATGATGTAGATTTTGAAAACTTTGTCACTTTCTCTGATCTGAAACCATGGCAAGCCTGATGGAGAATCCCCATGTTTTCCATCCAGGAGGCCCTTTGGGTTATCACATATACCCAAAACAAAAGGCAAAGATATGAACCAATAGCAATGTTCCTGTTTAAAACTTGTCTCTACATAGATTATGTTTCCAGGGATTTAACTATCCATTGATTCTCACTCGTTTTGAACACAGCAAAAATTTAGGAAATTATCCAAGCTCTGTGCCACCAGGTCTCCCTCTGCAGGTCTGGTGGAAGCAGGCTTGGTTAAGATGGTCAATTTGATACTGATGCTTTATAAACTGCATTGCAGGGTGGGCTACCAGGTTCAGAGAGTTACTGATTTCAATATTCACAGAAAAGCCACAAAGCACAGGCCCTTTCTGTACCCCCTGCAGCATCCCAACGTGATGTGCCACTTCTGCAGCAGCTGGAGCCACCATCACTCCTTCCCTCAGATCACAGCTAGGTCACACACATTATAAGCCAGCACAAGCCCACTCCAAAGACTCTGGGACTCATCAGCAGAAAGCAGCTTTCTTATCAGCTGTTTAATTTTTTTTTTTTTTTAGTTTCTTTGAGGGGCTTTTTTTGCTTTTTTTGTGGAGGAAAGACAGAGTTATTTTTTTCTTCCCCCCCTATATTTTTCTGTTGTTTCCCATTGAAGTGCAATGCTGAAAAAGTTATTTTTTAATTGATCTTACATAGACTTTCTCCGTGCTAAATAGAAAGAATAACTGCAACAAAAACCCCAAAAACCCCAGCCACCTCAAAAAACCAAAACCAAGCAAATAAACAAAAACAAAAAAAAAACCCACCCAGCAAATTTTGATAAATAATGACCTCAAACTAACAATAATCATATAAGCTGTAATTCACAGTTACAGAATCACTTGACTGACAGATGAATTAATCTGAAAACTTTTGTTTTTGTAACTTGGGTTTTCATAAAAAATAATTCACAACTTCTTGGCAATGTACAGAAACAGCACAACCCTCTCCACAGAACACTCTCCCACAGCAGAGGGAATCTCTCTGCCTCCACACTGGTGTCACCTCAGCTGATTCACTGAATGCGAGTGTCCAAAGGGTGGCCAAAGGGCACATTTGCCCAGACAGTGACTCACCAGCAGGGGGGCACAGCCAGTCCCGTGCCCCCTTGCCTCAGGGGTTTCGTGCCCTCCCAAGTGCTCACACCAAGATCTGCTGCACTGCAGCACACCCCCAAATAGTAACACTTGGTTATGTAACAGCTTTTAGCATTCAAACTGCTCTACAAATGTAATTGCTTTAATCCTCATCACCCAGCTACAGTCAGTGTGTGGGGAGAAATCAGGAGAGGGATGTCTTGCACAAAATGAAAGCAGTGCAGCACTGAAGTGACATTTGAAATGGGGAACTCTGGGCCACTACCCCAAAGCCTTTCCTTCCAGTTGACTGAAAACGGCCTTACACTGACTACAAACACAGAGCTGTGAGAGTTAGAAAGGCAACGCAGTGCTGGAGTGGAGCTGAAGTGCTCACCCTGGCAGCAAGGATGAAGTCCTGGTTAGGTCTCCCTGAGCCCATAGAAGAAGCCCCAGTGGATGCCACCCCTTGGTTCCCTTCCCCAGGCTCATCTCACTCAACCTTGGGAGCAGCTCCTGACTTACACACATCAACAATTGAGTCACTGAGCTTTTTATAGAACAGGCTATTGAAATACTCTCTGAAGAGCCCTCTCCTGAGGGGAAAAGCTTCCATGTGAGGAGCAGAGAGTGCGTTACACGAATTAAACCCCGAGCACGAGCCTGGAGCTGTGCTGGGAGCAGGGCAGCAGCACTGCACCCACAGGCTTTTTATGTTACACTCCTTCTCCAGGCTATGCTGCTCCATTAGCTCTGCATGCTGCAGCAAATAGCAACATCCCGTCTCTAAAGCATTATCTGCCTGTGCTTCAGGGATTTGGACAAGGAAGGGAGGGCAAACCTTGTTCCTGGGCTAATTGGCCCAGTGCTTTATCATGCAATGAGAGTTTGGAGAAGTCTGCTGGGAAATGGATGAAGTCCACAGCACAAACATCAAAGAGGAGGAGGAAGGGAAGGAAGGGATTAATGAGACAGAATACAGATATAAATTTTAGAAGAAAACATTAAAAACATGCACAGGAAAAAAAAAAGCAGAGAAATGAAGAGAAACAAGTATTTAAATGAATAAAAAACAAGTTTAGAGAAAGGAAAAAGCACAAGATAAAATTAAATAGTGTTAAGACTGAAAAAGGCTCTTAACAATTCAAACATCTTGCATAACAATTTCTCATAAATCATGAAATTTTAGTCTTTTTATTTATCCTGTAGCTTTTATCATTCACTTTTACATGTGTATGCTACCTCATTAGGTAAATACATTTTCTGCTCCTAGAGTTAAAAGTCAGGTAAATCCAAGATGCTGGAGCTTTCAGAAAACCATAATCATGGACAAAATATCACAGACACTGTAAGCTATCAAAAAGAACACATTAATTGGGCATTAAATATGTGCATTATACCTAATGCAGTCCCATCTGATCTTAGAAAACCAAGATGATCTCTCTGTCTCAGAACCCAAGAGGAAGAGAAGATGTACCCAGGTCTATCTGCTGTGTGATGACTGAAACATTAGCCCAGAAAGCTGAAGATTTTCTGTGCTGCTGAGACCAATGCAGAGAAAGAAACAACCCCAAAAGTTGTTAGAGCTTGCAGAAGGCCTAGGCCAGCAAATCTGCACTCTGGTAGGAAACAAAACAGAAGCAAGCACACCACAACTCCCTGCTGAAGAGCAGCTGCTAAACCCTAAACTGTGGTGTTTGTGCAACAGCCAGACAAGTCAGAGAAAATACCCCTTTCTGCACCTTTTGTTTTTATCCAATGTTCCTAACACAGAACTCCAACTTAAAGTTCCTCTAGCATTAGATTTCAGAGCACATCATGCAAAATAACCCTGATTACACCAAACTGAGCTGCAGAGTGCTGCTCCCACAGCATCCTGTGGAACTGCCATGGCTGCAGCAGTCACAGCATTACTTTCTCCACTGCCAGAAGGGTCAGATGGGGCTGCTGGAGCTCTCTGAGGAAAGCAGGATTGCAAATTCTCACAGCTTTAAGCACAGAAAGTTGAAAACTACGGCGGCTTGACTTTACCCCTCACTTCAACTGCCACAGTAAAATGAACCTTTTTTGTTCCTCATCACATCTGATTTTCCACGTCATTCTGGGCAATCTCTGACTTTGATGCAAGATTTCTACCAGGCAATTGCACCAAAGTAATTTTTGTCCTTGCTCAGAAGATTCAGTGCTGATTACAGCCAGCTTGACATTTTTCAAAAAATAAATTTTTATGCTGAATATAATTTGATGAAAAATTTGGGGCTAAGGGAGAAAAGAGGTACAGACTTCTGAGCTTCAGCTCTGGTCAAATGGCTTTGTTAGGATGGAATTTCTGTGCCAATCTAGAAAGCTTTCACCAAGACACAGAGCTTTGCAAACTTGGGCTCAAGCCTCTGCTCTGCCTGATTCAACATCACCTTGAATGATGTCCTGTGTCCATTCTGTCCAGGTACATGATCAGCAACTAATTCTTTGGGCAAATTAATTATTTATATAAAATGGAGCAACTCTCATAAAAAACACTGGTTTCCATTGAGATATGGGTCAAATCTTTACTTTAAATCAGATAGAGCAGAGACTTGAGTCTTCCATATAACCATTAGTAGGAATATTCTCTTACCAATCTTTATAATAGAGAAGTTGATAATGTAGATCTACATAAAAACATACCAGAACATTCAAAACATGTATTTATTAGACAAAACCTAATCAAAATCTCAGTTATGTTACAGAATTTAATAAGCCTGTTCTTTACAGTATTTAGGGGATGTTTTCCCATAAGTGCTGCATGGAATTCTCCACAAGTTCCACATAGTGCCAACAAAGAGGGATAGTCTGAGAAGGGAAAAGGCTCTGAGCAAGTTCTTAAAGCCTAGGTCAGATTGAATTATTGCACTACAGCCTAAAACCTGTAAGAATCCTGCAATTCTACATGCATGATTAAATATGTTCAGTTGATTATAAAACATTGCCTCCATATGGAAATTTGATTCCTCTCTCACACAGTGTAAGCAGAGCTGCTGAAAAAGGAAAAAGTGAAAGTTACGTGGACAGAACATGTTTGGCCAATGAAGTGTGCAACAGTTTAACTTCTTTCATTCACAAGGTGTTGCTTGGTCATCATAAATAACAGAGCAACCACAGGCAAAAAGAGGCACAAGAAAACTGAAGCATTCAGCTGGGGCTGGCAGCTATCTCTGAGCCATGGTGATTAGATTCTGCACATACAGGAGCATGGGTGGGTTTTTCTGACCCAGGGACTTATAATGCAACAAGAACAAGGGGCTGAGCCTGTGAGCTTCTGAGTTTTGCTTGTGCTGCTGGATAGAGAGCAGTCAGGGCCTGTGACCAAACAGGAGAGGGTAGGATGGCAAGGGATCAGGGAGGAATAGTGTGTGCTGTGAAGCAAACAGATGCTAACACTACTTGGCACAAGCAGGTATTTGTACTGGCAGCCACAGCAAATCCATTATGTCTGCAGTTTTTAGTAGGTGCTAGCAAGCAAGGCAGTTCTGAGCAGATGCTAGAGGGATAAGGAGTGAAGATGCAGGTATAGCTGCAGAGACAGCTGAGATGCTACAGCTAATATTTTCATGGAGCACCAACAGCTTCATAATGCTTGCTGGCTTCCTTGAGAAAAATCTTCAGATTTCTAGATATCTCATGCTAGGACAAGAATTATAACTCACTTTCTTAGCCTGCCTTTAACTTCAGTAATTTGGTAATTTAAAATATTCACATTTCCCTCAGTTGTAACAGCTCAGTCCTCCTGAGTAATAAGTTATCCCAAAATATATGTACAGTAAAACTCAGATTTGCCCACCTTTAGTATTAAAATCATCAAACTCACAAGGATAAATGTAATGCTCCCAAATATGGTGAGCAGGGTCACACTTATGCTTTATCTCATTAACAAACTGATAAATGGAAACAATAAAAGGCAATAATTTTGAAGTCAAAAAAGTTAAGAAGTCACTCTGTGTGTGTGCACACCTATGTATACACATGGGAATCTGCTAAGCAAATACAAAGGAAGTTTTCTGTTAGGACTGGAAATATGATGCCAGACGCATAAATGGCAGAAAGACACCAAACTTCTACTTCCCTGGTGTTTCTAAAGCTGTACTGGATATTAAGAATGACACAGCTCTGTCCTGATCAGGGATGCATTGACACTGGGTTAAATAAGAGCAATTTTGTTACATTTTCAAGGTTTCCTTTACACTGTGTGTGACCTATGCTGCCCACTCTCAGTCAGCTCTCATCCAGCTGTGCTTTGTCCAAGCTGGAGCTCAGGAACTTCCCAGCAAGGTTCCTCCCGTGCTGGTTTGTAGCTCACCAGGGCACAGGGAGAAGAAAAGGCAGTCCCATGGAAGTTCCAGCACAGAGGCCCTGTCTGCTGTTACTGCAATTCAGACCCCAACCTTTTTGCCCAGTTGTAGCCTGCCACTACAACTTGCTTTGAGTTTATATACAGAATTTTGTATCCCACTTGCCATCACTTCCATCATACAACCAGGACAAGAAATTTAACTATATTTAAAAAATACTTATTGAATATTGCATAAATTAATATTCTACCATAGGAAAAGAAAAATTGTTTTACACTCTCTCCCTATAAATATACATAATTTTTTAATACTCCATGAAGTATAAATGTATATACTTTCTTGACAAAAATCTTAGAGCATTAGGACACCAAAGATTAACATATAGACCATAGGCTCATACTTGTCTTGGAATGCAAATTAATCTGTAGTTTATTGTATTTCAACCTTCAGAAGGTCACAGGATTTAACTCTTAAACCCTTGCCAATGTCAGTTGGCTCATAACAAACATTCACATTTGTTTTATGTCCTAGACCAGCTGGTGGGTTTTATATACAATAAGAATGAAAAGTCTGACAAAAACAAGTGATTCATCTTCATAATGTGAGTAGAGGCTAAAACCTTCAGTACATTCTTAAGGCCATTTATTTGTTCAGGTTGCTGGGCTTGCTTTCCATTTTTGGGGCTTTTTTAATTTTCTAAAATACAATCTAAAACATTTGCTACATTCAGTTAGAGGGATTTATTTGATAATGGGGAAGAGCTTTCCTGGCAGGTAGCTGGCTGGACCTTCTCAATTTGATACATACTCTGCCACAATGGCAGAAGGGAAGAGCTATGATGTGCTCCTTTGCTTTCACTTGTTTTCACTTTCAGTTGAAATAATTGAGTGACCTGAGGTATAGAACTGAAGTACAAAAAGGAATTAATTAACTTTGATGCAATGCTCTCAGCCTTTGCTTGAATACCCTTACAGTGATAACTGTGGTGCATTCCTGTACTCCTGTTGATGGCCCCTGACCCAGATTTGGCCTGAAGGACAAACCCACCAGGCTCACTGCAAGAAACAGGGAACAATGTTCAAGCAGCAAAAGTTGCTTTATCCACCAGACATCTTCAACCTGCACCCAAACAACACCCAGGGGCTGTTCCTTCCACAGTGGCCAGCAAAAACAAGACACGTGGGGAGGTGCTGGAAGGGGAAAAAGGCACATGGCTGCTGAGGCTAAAATCTTGGTGGGAGTTTATGCCTCATGCTGGATGCCTTAGGGATGGCAAAACCACGTATCCCATTAGCTGTCCCTGCATACCTCAGCAGAAAAAGTCTGTACAGTGTTGCCAGCAATGACAACTTGTGATCTGAAAGGACAGGGATGTGTATTGGAGGTGAGGGGTATTTCCAAAGCTCCCACAAATTCAGCAAATTGACCCACTTCAGATGCCCTTTTTAGTAGCCTTTCTGTGACTTCTTGTGTTTTGGAAGGTGGAGCTCATCTCCATACTCCTCAGCATCCTGTGTCTCTTTGGGATACACAATAAAATTCCTGCCCATCAGGAATGGAGCCAAGTTACAGCAGACTACACTCCTCAGTTTACACAGCCAGAAGAGCTACACTGGTTTGTAGATATTTACAGCATAACCACTTACACATAAGCCAAGGGAGGCTCCCAGAGAAAGCCTGCAAGGAGACTGGTGCAGGCATGGCCAAGCCCCCAGTTGTTGTAGTGTGTTGTTTTGTTAAGTTTCTTGTGTTATTCCCCCAATTTAGTGAGCCTATGTGAGCACCAAAAGCAGAGTACCTGCAGGAGCACCTGCTATTGGCTTGGTTTAGAGGATATGTTAGCATGGGACACCATTGGCCAAGGCAACTAAGCTCATCCTGGCATCCACATCTATTTATTCCAAAGGGACTTACTTATCCCACAAAGATCTGCTTTCTACCATGCAGGCACACATAAAGCACGTGCTATTCTGGAATAAAGGTGCAGGCAGGGGTTGCTTTTGTTGAAGTTATCTCATATGCTATAAATTCTACATATCAGGTTTTACCATTCACTTAGGGCAGGGACATAGCTGATTCACACTGCCTGGGTGCTGCAGGGCCTTTTGAACCTCCAAAGATTCCCCTTTATTGTGTTGGCCAGAACATCACCTAAGTACCCAGACCATGGTCCTCTTATTTCAGTAAATAACATCCCAACCCACTTCTCCAAACATGAACCCTTCCCCATGCCAATAACAGCTGCCATGAAAGGCTGAAGAACCTTAAAAGCTGAGTAACATGCCAGGGGAAAAAAACTTTTACATTTTGCTATGACAAAATGTACATCCAGCGTGGAAGGGTTATGCAGCATCCTGCAGTTCAGAATAACTGGCTTTCAAGTTCTGTAAGTCAAATTCACCAAGAGCATCAGCATCGATCCAAAACAAAAGAGAAAGAATTGAAGTGGTAGAGAAGGAATAATCTTGCACTCTTTTGCAATACAGCCCGTACATGGTAAGGATTTTGCTTAAAGATTTGTTCCTTCCTGCACCTTCTGTGACATTCTGAATTACAGCACAATAGAAAAATCAATTAAAATGACTACTGAATAGTTCTTTATCTGCCTCCAAATCATCTTCCTGCAGAAGAGATAATATTTCTACAGTGCATTATACATGAATTAGCCCTGCTGTTCTAAATAGATTACATTTTTTAGCCTGCAGCTTCAGAAGAAGGGCAAGCAAGCAAACCATGGGTTTTATATAAGCACAAAATAAGTTATAAATAAGTAGCATTTCTCTAAAATCTAATCTTTAAGAGTTCTTTTTTTCCCTCTGTGATTTCTGATCTTTATTACAAATGACATGAACCAATATTTCTTTTCTGTTGGTCAACACCCTCCACACGCAAGCAGAGGCACACACTGCTTATCACCCAGCTCTGTCATCCTGCATTCCAAACCTCTCACTGGAAGGACAGTACTGTACATGGACAAATATATAGCAATAAATCAAAGTTTTAAAGCACAAGAAAATTACTGCACACTTGAGTTTCTGGGAAGCTCAGGGACAGTATCATAGCTGATGGTTGTCTTGTACTTCTCACTTGACCACAGACATATTATGGCTCTGGTAATTGGGCTCCTGGTGTGCTGAAACCACCACTTAGCCTTGAAGATCAAAGTTGATTGCTTTCTTGTTTGCTCCATCTCATATATTTCTTTTCTTATTCTTTGACTGCAAGTGCTCTGATGTCTTTTAATCCATTTTTTATACTGAGTTTGCCAGAATAGGACTTGAGCCTATAACTAACTCTGAAGAAGCTCAGATTAATAAAAGAGAAACAACTTGTGAGCTTTCAGAATACCCAAACCTCAACCAAAACTCTGAGACTTAGATGCATTTTTCATTCTTACCATGTACTCAGTGAGATTTGAGCAACCTCAGCAGACTTATCTAAAGCTTTCTTTTTCTTTGAAATAATATGGTGAAGAATGTGAAAATATTAGCCAAAATATCTTGATCAAAGACAAAAGTAAAGAAAACATGAAAGGTACCTCTACCTTGGGATAAAGCAGCACATCCACATGCAGCAAACGATACAAAAACCCTCTCAAGATTTGGCTGAGAAAACCTTACTTAGGGCTTTGCATCTCACACAGCCCTGAGAAACTCATCAGATGTAACATCATACACTGTATTAAAGCCTTTACTATACAGACACTTTCTGCATTGATACAGAGCAATTCCTACTGAATATGACCATTTGTGGATAGTTTCATGAGGCTGTTAGAAAAAACCTGAAAGAAATATGCTCAGTTTACCTTCTGCCTTTGTCTCTAAACCAGCATGACAACATTTTATACTTCCTTCGCAGAGTAAAACATTAAAAGACTTTTCATTTTAATGATCACTTTTTTAATACATCAGTGTTGTCTCATTTTAATTCTTAGAAAAAAGAAAATACCTTCAAAGTCCCCATCTCTGGCTTTTGCTGCAAGTTCTGAGGATGATATACTTTCTTGACATAAAGCACAGTCTTCCAATGCTGCATTCCTTAAACCATGATTAACTGTAAAACAATTCAAAAAATACTCATATTTTTCCAATTTTCACTTTAAAGATTCATGTTAGAACTTCTGAGGTTAGACCACAGTAGCACCTTCTTAGACTTCTTGCCTTTTCTCTACCCTGACACAAACAGTGATTTACAATTCTCCTGCTCTGCTTTGGGATGACAACAGAAATGAAAGATGCTGTTATTACAGGACATGCAGTCTTCTTCCTTCTGCTAGTTTAGCTGCACTTACATTTTATTCCCCAATTTTTAACTTGGATCCTTTAACACAAGTAGATTTTGAGAACAGTGAGAGAGTCCCAAGGTGAATCACACACATCAAATCACACATATCAAAGAGAAACTTCACCCCAAAACTCCCATTTTTTTGCTCATTTTGTTTATGCTTACTTTTGTCAATACCTTCCTTTTTAATGCAAGAGTTTATCCATTAGAAATTACATCCATCCAAGTACTATTGATTAATATATATTTCTCAGTGATAGTTCTTTATAGCTCCAGTTTCTTTATTACTCTTATTTGAAGGTTCAGGAGCTCTTGTGTTCTCTTTCTATGAATTCTGTCTAACCCCATTTATTTATTTTTTTAACAATAAAAAAACCCAGTCTATTTTCACATCATGACAGGTTGCCACCATAAAACTGTTGTGGAAGTTTCAACCAAAAGAAGACTGTAATGCATGTTGTGCATTATCCCACTGCAGAATTGGGACTGGAGTGCAGGTTTTTTCTGCTGACTTGATTCAACACTTAACTAAGTGTTTCACATAAAAAACTCAATGCTTTTAAGTGAAACTAGGAGAAAGAAAAAGTTTTCTATCTGGAGGAAAGGAAGTAGAAAAATAAAAAGAGCTCTGGGTCACTTTCAGATGCTGGTAGTTCTAATGATAACAAAGGACAAAGGTAATTGCAGTATTGCTGGGATGACACTGCTACTCTTAGATAAGTTGGCAGACTTGCCACTTAGAAAAGAAATAATAAAAATGTTCACAGAGTAAAAAAATGTTGGTTCATGATCTAGTTCTGGTTCCATTATTTTAATTATCTAGAAGTGAAATGTGGTATTTTTGTATTCTGAAGCCAAATTCATCAATTTGTTCAAGAGAGGAAAGATTTCAGCATCTTAAGATGTTCTAAGATGAGCATTCCCATCTTACAGTCTGTTCTTCGGTAATTTAAAATGGACCAATTGTGAAACAAATCTGGGGAGGGGAAAAAAAAAGAATCTACAGAGTCCAAACTCTGCATGAATCATGGGCTATAAACTATAAGGGCAACAAACACTGTGCTCCTGTTAAATACAGGAATATGGAAACAGCAGATGAACTCTGAAGACTAACTCTTTAGTATTTGCCTTAAAATGAACTCCTGTGTTCCTAAACAGGACTTCATCCTGTTTATAGTCTGTTTCCATGACTCCTTTTAAACTTAGGTGAAACCCTGTACAGTGAATCCTGTCAAAAATAAAAAACCAATATGTTAGGGGAATTTGTGTCTAACAGCTTATGGATTCCCACTGGGCTACCAGCAGAAATTCATTAGAGAAAACAAATGTTTAGATCTTTTACCTTTCTTCTGCTTTTCCTTGTCTTCTGTTTCAGGTTTGGTTGCCATAACTTCAAACAAGGTCTTCAAGATACTTCTCAGATCACTAGCATAGTTTGTCTGCAGCTGGTCAGCAACACCTTAGAGTTTGAGAAAAATGGGTAAATCAATTCTAGACTGTTACACCATCCTTTGAAAAAGTATTTAAATCTGCCTGTTAGTACCAGTAATGGCCTCACTTATTTTAAGGGGATCACTTGTTCATGTTAGGAATAAAAATTGAACACCTGATTAAACTAATTAAACTAATTCTGATTAAACTAATTCTCCTTAATGGCCAAGTTACATTCTGGTTTTTATTGCTACCTGCAAGCCAATACATATATTCCATATCCTTTGGCAGGAAATACTGCAAGACTAATTTTGCATGAAAACAGAACTGCTAAGTCAAATTTCATTCCTTGAACACAAAAGGGCATCACCAGGGAAAAATCAAACCTGATACAAATCCAAATTCTTCAACACTACAGGTCTAAGATGTCAGCATCTCTGATTCTGTACGTTCCAAACAGGTAACAGGTCCTTCTAAACCAGACTGCAACTTAGGCCCCAAAATCAGAGTTTTCCTCAAACTTCATCTCTAGTCCTTTCTACCACAACTTGATGTGCAAAAGCTCAAAAAATAAACCAAAACCCCCATGAACAATACTTTAATAATTCAGTGATTCTCATACCTGAGATACAGACAAAAAGGCGGTGAATAAGATCGTTACTGCCATGAAATCTAGATCTGATCTTCTCTCTTGTGGCAATTTTGGCAGCCTGCAAAGCCAGCTGGATTTCTTCCTGATCAATGTCATCAGATGAACAAGAACTTGTCATTAAACTGCTGTCAGAGAAAAAAAATAATGTAAAGGAAAGTCATGTAAATCTTCACTCAGTTGTTCAGGATGTTCAGCAAATCCTAAAGGATTTATGACTCAGGCAAGACTCTATAGCAGCAGAACTAATTGCTGTAAATTCTTGTTGAAGTTAATCAGCACACAACCAATCACCAGCACGTTTGATTTTCACTCTGTGACTGCTGCAAAAAAACTTGAAGCAGAAAATCTCTTGTCTGTATTTCACTGCATTTTTCCATACAAAGTGCAGTGCCATTTTTCACATTAACTTCTTCTAAAAGCTCAATCCTGAGACCATAACTCCGCCAAAAATCCTGAAGGGGAGTATCAACCTAAAAATGTGAAGATCAGTTCTGAAGTCAACTTAGAAATTTATGAACATGGAAATGATCTGAAAAAAAGAAAGAAATTCTGAATTATGTTACCTTTATATAGCAAGAACAGAATCTAACTTCACACAAAAAAAAAAAAGGAAAGAGCAGCAATAAAATATGATTTACACAGTAGAGGTAGGTTAATTCCCTTATAAATGTAACATTAGAAATAGCTGAAATGTCAAACTGTTGTGAAGAATGGCTCATCAACTCTAAAGAGATTTAAATGTGCCACCAAATCTCTACTCAAACTTGAAATTTTTTGTTAAAAACCAGATGCCAGACATTCCCACACTTTCACCACCACCACCCCTACCACTTTTCTTTTACAGAGAAGCAGCTTGAAACAACCTGAGACAGCAGGGAAGCCTTGGAGAGAATCTTCAAATATCAGCAATTACCTTAAATATTTGTAAATCAAGATGTTAAAACCAGGAAGCACTTAGGGGGAAAGCAGCACTTTGCCCCTAAAAACTCTGAAATGGGACTAGAGCACAGGATGTAACTACACTGAAGTCCTAAGGATTCACTGTGCTGACCAGAGGAGACAGGAGCCTTCTTGCTTGACTATTTTCAAGTCACAGGGAACATGAAACCATTTTTCTCCACATAGTGGAAAGAAATTTATATAGCCAATTATTACCAAAAAACTAGACTATTTTACTTAAAATCATACTTTTGATGCCCAAAACTCCAACAGTCCTTACAGAAAAAATACTCTGTTAAAAGAAGAGTTACTTAATGCAGGTATAAGTAGCATATGTAACAAAAAAAGTAATTTCTAACACATTTTGAGTTCAATCTGCTTTTGTCAGGTGTAGAAACATTCACCATCTTACAGATCCTGTCCTTATGGCAGTATGCATGAACAGTTATTTTGGGAGAAGACACATAGGTAACATCACTATTTATAACAAAATTTTATAGGATATAGTTTTCCAATTCTACCTGTAGGCTCCACAGGTAACCCTTTGAAATATAAAAGAGAAATAATTATGTCATCCAATATTAAAAGCCCTAGGAAAAACAGACTGAAAATAAATACTGGAGATGAGTTATTGATAGAAATATCAATGGCAGACATATAGCATGAGTACCTTAACTGGCCCCCCATTCTTTCAAACACAGAGTAAAGATCAGGCTTGCAGGAGACTCGTTTTATTCATGTTATCTGTTGCTACTAACAAAAAAAAAAAATTCTTGTAAGGAGATGTTATTTCTGTGTTTACAGTTCCAGCAGCACCATGGCTGACTGGGCTTATCAAAGACACTGAGAATGAAGTGAGAATTCTCTTTCAGTTTTCCTTTGCCTTTCCATAGGGGATTTAGTAGATATTAGAACAGCAAGCCTGGCAGCATGGATAGGCCTGTGTTCAGGACAATGAAAAGGTCATGTACAAATGTGGTTTACAAAAGAACAAACTGAACGGCAGCAAGAGCCAGGAGGAGATTGCTGGCTCACAGGGGTGTGCAGGCAGAGGATGCCTGTTCACACAAACCCTCTCACACACAGATAAAGGACTCTGCCTGGCAACACGGCCAAACGGGCTCTACTTTTTGTTTTACATAAGAACTTTCTTAGTGATACACACATAACCACCATAAACTGCTCTGCAAGGCAAGCATGGACCTCCTGACAAAGCCAGGCGCAGTCTGTGTAAATATTACTTTAGAAGAATTAAATGTGAATAACCCTAGCTTTTAGAAGAAGTTAATGTGAGTAACCCTAACACAAAGGTCTCTTCAAAGCTCGCAATACACAGAAACTTTAGTGCAGGGAGAAAACAGGGCCACTGAATCAAGGATGACTTTTCCCTCCAAATCACAGCTGAAGAACCATTTCAAAGGAAGGTGTTAAGTGGGCAGAGAGCTGTGAAGAGCGCTTTTCAAGAATATAAACTACTTGGTCCTTTCCTGTTTTCCAGAAAGGAAGAAAGGCTCATTCCACAATCCTGACCAATTTTAATAATAATAATGTTTGCCTTTCTGAGCCTCCTCCAGCTGGGAGGAATGCAGGTTTACCTACTTCCTTCAGGAATGTGGTTTGACCTACTTCCATTGCAGACTGCTCTGTCAGGTTTTGTGGTGTGTCATTAGGACTGGCCATGTCACCACAAGACTGGCTGGGACTCTCTTTTTCCCCAAAATCCCCAGCAGAGAGCACATGTGAATTGCTCCAGCACTGTGGGATGGAAGGTCAGCATGTCCGTACACTCACATTTATAACACATTTTCATATGCACACTCCCATGCTAACTACAGTATCCACATACAGGAGGTTCAGAAAAGAGGATATTTTGTACTTGGGATTGCTTGTGCTACTACAAAGCAAAAAAATGAATACTCCAGAAAAATTTAAAACTGGACCTAAGAATTGCTACAGAGTCAGAAACAATTACTCTGCCTTTACCAACACAACCAAGTCCAACTAAGACAAAGATGACTCCCAAAGAACATCTAACAACCATCAGTTCTTTACTTTAAAGTATATCTGTTAAAGAATGTATCCAAAAATACAATATTGTAGAGACAGTAAGAAATACTGTAAGAACAGAAACACTGCAACTGTTTCAGATAAACAGCAGAAGAGCCAGGTATTTTTTAACATTAGAGTATCCCAAACAGCAATGACTACAACCATGCAAATAGATTCTAATGATTTTATAAATTAGTATTATAGAAAACAGCCCTGAAATGTGATCTACTGGGTGCAGCTTATCTTCCCCGCCCCCCCCTAAAGAATATCTTTCCTACTTGGCTTACGTAGGGACAATTTGGATCAACGTTTTCAGCCAATACCAGATGTTCAGGAAGCATTTCATTAATGTCCTACTACACTTGGATCTAGAATGTTTCACAGCCAGCATCTACAGAATCATGTCTCATTGCACAATATAAACAGCCATACTACTGCTAGAGACAGGTCCTCATTTTCTCAACTATTTGGTTGAAAGGAACTTTGAACAACCCAATGGATTAAGTTACAGAGAGGTAACATCAAAACACACATGGAACCCCTTGTGAAACATTTAGCATATACACAATGCTTATCATGCATTAATTTTTCAGACTGTAAAAACATTGCAAAGCTAACACATCTGAAGGTGAATATAAAGAAATAAGATGTTATGTCAAAGGTTGATTCCAAACAATAAATCTGTTTTTACCTTATAAAGGAACTGATATTCTGTGGCAGATAAAATGAATCGTCTTTTTGTTTAACTTGGCTGCAGCCACCCATTTTAAAATTACACTTCATTTATTACATGAGCAGAGTTGTACAACTCTTCCAACACTGTCAAGGTGTATCTCGACACCTTGCCTGCTCTCAAGGCTTTACTGTGAAATTTAGCCAAATACGTACAAGCAAACAAAAGCCAATAATGTAATTGTACACAAATTAAATCTTTCACCAAGACGCAATCTGCTTGATAGCTTTTGTATTTCAAATACAGATACAAATTTTTTTTTGTATTATTTTTTTGTATGTGTATAATAAAACAATTGTATTTCAAAATACAATTGAGCCAGTTTACGTGGCAGTACTCATACATAATGGAAAACAGGACTGTGGAACAAGAAGGTTATGACAGACATTTCAGGTAAACATCTCTAATACTGTAGGCTTTGGGCTGTGCTTGCTGGTCATTGACAATCATCCAAAAATTAGTGAAAGCAGCAAAGTCTAAACCCAAACAACCAAAGTCACCAATTCAATATTGGACCAAATTTAAATATTTTACATTTGTGCTTGAAACATAGCAACAGCTGTAGAAATCTGTGTCCACTCACAGATGTTTCCTTTCAAATTTGTCTGGAAATGTTTGGTTCTTTAAACCTGAAATCTGCTCTGCATGAATGCAGATTGTATGATATACTCTGAAAGAATTTCTCATTATTCACACACCAACCCCCAGAGTATCTTAAAAATGCATTAAATATACAGCAGTAACAGACAAAAATAATGTAAAAGCTCTATGTTTCAAATACAATGAATACAAAAAAATCAACTGAATCTTCATGTTTTCAAATTAATCACAAAAAACTTTAAAAAATACATGGTTTGGTTTTGTTTCTTTATCTTTTGAAATCTTAAATCAAAAGCAATAGTGGGTGACTTCTTGCAAAAGAGAAAGCCCAACAGACTCACTGTACTTTTTATCACAGAATCAGAGAATGGTTAGGGTTGGAAGAGAGCTTGAAGATTATCCAGCTCCAACAGAAATATGGGATGCAATGATGTCACCAAATTTAAAAGGAAATTAAGACCATCCTTTCAGTGTCTGATTTCAGGCAAGTTGTTGAATGACAACCGATTTCTAGTAAAAGATCTCAGAAGATTGTTAGTGGTGCCTGCAAACAGACAGGGCTCAAGTTTCAGTCACACAAACTCATCCCAACCAAGTCTAAGAAGAAAACTCTATAACAATATTACAAATGTTTACTAGAAAAGTGTTAATACATAATTCAGTGAGTAACCTCACCATTTATGTTATCCAAATACCTGTGACATCAGGGATTCCCATTCACTTTCTCTGGGAATCTCCAGCAAACTTCACAAGCAGGGGCAGAAGCAGAATAACTCTCTGCAACAAAACAGATAACACCTTCCTGCTACAGTGAGGATTTATACCTGGTGATTCCACTTCACAATGAATTCACAATCCATGCAATAATTCAATCCATTAATTGATACCATTCTGATGCAGAGGTTCACCCAGAGATGCATTTTACAACCAAGGTGCTCTCTAGGATAGTTTGGTAAGTGATGTACAGTAGCAGGTGAGATCCCTGACAGTAGAGAAAGTTGAAAACTTTGTAAGAAGTTTTCTGTGATTTCACACATTCCTAATGTTCTACACAGAAGGACATTACAGTCATAAACCTTGCTGGAAGTTTTTACAAAGGGTCAGTAGCCCAATTCTTAAATACAAATTAGTGTTCATTTAAAAATTGATTTGATAATTATAAATTATCAATTATCTACAAATTATAAAACAGTGCAGTTCTTTGGACTTAGATGACATCAAATTCATTTGCACTAGTTGGCTTTAACAAATCTCTCATGTCCATTATTTAACACCTCATGTATTGAATAACTAAAGATACACACGTGTGTGTCATATATGTGAATTTCCTCATATACAGACATACATTTAGAATATTCCAGTTCTTAAAATATTTCTCAAAACACATTACCATGAGCTCCCCAACTTTCATTGTTTGCTCAAACAGAGTTTAGCACAATGGCCACTTATGCTCTGTGTACAATATCAATAACATACACTTTTTATCCAATCTACAATATTTAAGATTGTCTCCCATTTGAATATTTTCATCCTTATGGTAAATGGAAAAAAAAAAAACCAAACCAAAATGCTTGCAGGCAAATCTATGTTACTGACTGCATACAATTTCTGAAACAACTTCAGCAAGTTGGTACACTGCTCCCACTGATATTTGTGTAGGCTGTAACTGGAAATCTCTCCACTAACCTGTCAGCCAAGCTATTACTCCTCTACTTCAGAAGGCTGCAGTCAACTCTGGGTTCCAGTTTGCTAAAAAGAACAAACAGCAACTCCAAAGGCCAATGTAAAGGTTCAAACAATGTTCAGGGAAGACAAAGGTTGCATCCATGAGAAATGACAAGAGGAAAATTACAGGGGTTTAGGTAAGAGATATGTAATTCCCATATCACTAAGATAAAATCCCAACCTACTTCCCATCCTGCTTTTTGCAGTACCTCTGGTGTTTCTTTTTGGATACTCTTAGCAGAAACACAATAAACAGTAGGCTAAAACCTGTTGTTCTAACATGTGCTAGTTTTGATATGGTTGGAAGAGAAACTGTGAGAATCACGGCTTCTTACAAATGTTTTAAGTGAAGTGAGTGGCTACACACTCAATTTTAGAGTCACTTAAACCCAAGCCAGAACATTATATGCTATTATTTAGTTAATAGCATATAGGTTTTTAGCTAAGGACTATGCTTTAAGGAATGACTCCAGAAGCTACATTTAAAGGAAACTAAAAAAAAGTTTTAATGCAGAACTTTATTTCTTGTCTTTTAAACCCTAGTATTGTTTAAGTCAAGAGGGTTTTAAAATGTAACCAAATATAACCCCTTAGCTATTTCCTCTCTGTTTTAAGAGAAACAGGTCAAGAGGATGAAAAGCCCCCACCAATCAACCCAACCACCCTTAAAGCACACCAAGGCTTCAGAACTTTGCCTTGAGAAACAAATAATGTAACTGCATGCAAATCACTCTGGCTAGAAATTACCAAGAGAACTGGACTTGACAACAGAATTACCCCATGTGTGAGCAATGCCCAGCTCCATGTGCTAGAAGCCCCCTCTGCTGTCAATCTTCTGAATTCCTCAGGGGGGAATTACTTTTCACACACTGCAAGATTTGCAGAAGCCTGTCCTCAGCTTCTCCTGCCCCTGCAGAAGTGGGCAGTCTGAGGTTGGCTCAGTAAAAAAAGGAATTTGTCTAACAAATTCCTAGGTGCTATCTCCAGTCAGGAAAAAGTCCTGAGCATTGAACTCTGTTGAATTTGAAATCAACAGCAAGAACTTCTGCTCCAGATCTTGGCAGCTTCTGGAGCTCCCCACTCTGCTGGAAGAACATCTTGAATCTTTCCTCAGCTGTTCAGATCTCAAACTTCAGAGCATTCTCACTTGGACTTTGCAAAATCCACAGTAAAGCAGCATCTTGCCAAACAGATCCACTGTAAGAAACTCAGCCTAGGAGAACTTATGGCTTACTCAAACTCATCAACACTCTGGACTGGGTTTTCAGATTAATGCAAAGATATAGTATTTCAAATGGAAATTAAAATAAACAACACAGCCAGAGCAGAATTTATCAACTTTAACAGTGCTCTCTCCCAAACAGCTTTTTTGATTGTTATAGATAAAACTTCTATAAGTGTGCATATGAAAAAATAACTGAAGAGCATTAGTAATCAAGAGCGGTGCTTTCTAACCATCAAATTTCATGTCAGAGACTTGCAAGGTACCACACTTACTGCTTTTCCTAAGTTAAACCAAAAAGGGGTAAAATCTGCAAGATAAAGTTATTGCACAATTCAAGAAAAAACAGAACAGAAAAAACAAGAAGTTAGAATATTATCTGGGTTCTACTTTTTCCAACTCCATCATGACATTTTTTCCACCACTTTCTTGTAATCAAACTTGCATTTAAAACTCTCAATCATTCATTCACACTGCAAAAGGATAAAAAAAATGAGATTAGACAGCAGGAATATTTAAATTTCAAAAATATATATTGAACTGGAAAAACTGAAAGCGAAATCCACAAATAGTACAGGACTTATAATGAAATGGTATGTAAAACCAGCTCTGTCCCTTTGATACAGGGACAGAGATGTATCAGTCCCAGTTTTTACACTTTATACAGAACTTGACAAAGGACAGGCAGAGCTTGGATACCATAAATATTTCAGGGCAAAGAGTAATTTTATAGAGCTCATTAGCAATGTCCTCTGTCATAGGCAAGGCACAGTTCTGCATGGCATCACAACAAGTGAATTAATTCATTTAGCATCCAGCTCCTGCAGATGAACTTCCCAGCACAAAAAACTCTGAGGGATATGGAAACTTGGTAGCATGACATTTTCATGTTGCTTCCATCAGTTCCCTCAAAAAATAATACAAAAATGAGCAGCATAAACATGAATGCATCCCAGGGTCCAGGAGAATCCCACAGAAATTCCGTATCCAGATGTGGCAGTCAAAGCTGAGAAAAGCTAATGAAAGTATAAGGTGGAACCTTAAAATTTTAATTAGAAAAGATAGCTTTCTCTTTTTCACCTTCAATACAGCTGTAAGTATGAGGAAATCCTCTCTCTTTTTCCTCCAATCTAATTGTGATTTTACAATGTATCCTTAGACATGGACAAAAACTCTGCAAAAACTGCAGTTACTATAGTGATTTTAATTACACATAATCTGAAAACTCCCAAACATGCTATTCTAAGGGTTTTACTGAGGGAAAAAACACTAATCTGTAAAATAAAACCTAATTTCTGAAAGCTAGTAATTTTGTTCTATTACTATCACAGAGAACACCAAGTGACATTCAACAGCAGATTTTTTACACATCACTAAAATGAAAATGATTATAATTGTGGCCAAATTACTAAAAATGAAAATTGCAACTGAGCTATGTAGAAACAAGAACACAAGCCCATTATGATCACTTTGTGTCAGTCTCCAGCCATATGGTATGTTTGATATGCCACTTGGAATACAGCCCCCAAATGGGAAATTTGGAGTGTCTACCAATTCTGCCAGAACTGTCTTATTGCCTCTGCCACTGATGCTAGTCAGCCTAAAATATTGCCCTGTTTTACTTGATTTACACAGAGAGCAATATATTCTATATTTACTTCAACCACATTGAACATTCTAACACTTCTAAAATATGAAGTTTATAATTTTAATAGGGAAAGACCAAAAAACTTCCAAAACTGAATTCTCACCTTCCCACTGTAACAAGCACTTGTTAACATTAGCTGCCTGGGTTATTCCTTGGAAAAAATAAAATCGGCATCCAGTTACTTGTTACTAAAGACAGAGATATGCATAAAATATAGAATATCCTGTAGAAGATCCTAGAAAGGAACACTATAACTTAGAAAATGCTACACCATTTGAGATTTTTTTTTTGTCTTGCAGGGTGAAGAACAAGATAGGCATGAAACACATCAAGAAGAATTCTGGCGGTGAAAACCCAGGGACATCTGCTTCAGTCACACACATCTCACTGACTAAAATTAGAAGCAAAAGCTGACAGACCTCATTGAAGCTGACTTTTTGTTTTGCTGGTACTGCTCAGCTGGTTGTTGGGGCAAGGGATTTAGCAGCTGAACAAAAAGACTGTATACAGCAACCTGTTTATGAGTGTATTACTACTGCCCTCACAGGGCTTGAGTGACAGAGCTGTGCAAAGCAGCACAGACTCTCACTGCCTAAGAGACACACAAACAGTTTGCAGTTCAAAATCATTAGGCAGGAACAGCATCTATAGTGGAAGTGATTCAGATTTGCTCAAAGTATAAAACCCCTTTCTCTCCCCACAGCTCTGCTCACTGAGCTCTTTATTTCCAGGACTCCAGTAAAAGCCATGTAAAGCCATTACTAACAGCCTCTTTCTGGTTGTGAGCAATTTCTCCATAAAAAGCAGCTCTACAGAAAAAAGAGATGGAAAATCTACAGTAATGCACTGATCAGACCCAAAATGACAGTACCAAACATGAATGCAGAACAAATCTGTCATTTTGCATAGCTTCAATGTGAACTGAGCTCATTAACAAAGGCAAAAGTGCAGGACAGAAGAACTGGAGACAGAGCTGATCAGGTGGGCTGACCAGTCAGTTAAAATGCATTGTTAATGTATTTGTTGTACTCCATGTTATGATCTACAAGTTCCCCAGAGTAGCTGTGGTCTCTGTTAAAACCTGCAGCCATGTAATTTGTGCTGTAGCTTTGATAGCTTAAGCTCCAGACCATGAGATGAAAGAACTTAATTCTCCTACTATAATTCACAGTCCTGGAGAACAACCAAGTTCTTTTTCCTTCTTGAATCCTTTTCAAGGCACTGAGTTCTACTGATGAGAAAGCACTGTATAAAACCTGCTTCTGTAAGAAACTGTCCACCCACATGAATTTTGTTTGGTCTGAGAGATGGGCAAGAAACTGGCTCAGAGCTCCCACTCAAAGTGCTGATCCATGGTCTGTCCCAGGGCTGGCAGCCTGCCACGAGTGGGAATCCCCAGGGATGGACATTGGGCCTCACTTGTTGAGCATCACCAAAACCATCTGGATGACAAGAGTGAGAGCACTGTCCCCAGGTTTGCCGGTGACACCTCACTGGGCAGTGAGGTGCACGTGCCAGCAGGGAAAGGCATCTCACAGAGCAGGACAGGCTGGAACAGGGAGCTGCCAAGAGCAATGTGGAGTTTCACAGGGACAAGTGCAAGGTCCTGCAGCAGGGATGGCACCAAAGAGCCTGGCACAGGCTGGGATCCTTGGCTGAGGGGCCCTGGGGGTGCACAGCAAGAGCTGAACAGGGCTCAGCAGTGAAGCTCTGCAGCAGTGACAGCACATCAGATGCTGCCATGCACCCACAGGGACACCACCAGCAGAGATGGGAGATGTCACCATCCCCAACTACCCAGAGCTTGTCAGGCCCACCTGGAGCACTCCTGTGTGCAGCTGTGGTCTCCACAGCCCAAAAAAAGGAACAGATGGACTGGAGAGCATCCAAAGGAGATCCAAGAAGATGATGGAGAACTAGCCCTATGAGGAGAGCTGAAGGAATTATGTCAGTATTTTACTCCCTGGAGAAGGCTCCAGGGGACCTCATCACTGTACATAAAGAGTGGCTGCCAAGTGGATGGAAGCTGACTCTCCACAAGGAGTCACATGGAGAGGACAAGATGCACCAGGGGAAGTTTCATCTTGATATAACAAATATTTTACACTAAGAATGATCAATGCCTGCCCACACATGCACAAATACAGATATTCTAACTGAAATATCTAGATAAATATCCCACTCTAATTGCTGGCAGATTCTTGCAGTTTTGGCATAAACTTGAGTCACAATTCATTGCAGATACTGCCTTTTACAGACTGTAAACAATGTGCTAAAACTTCACCACCAATTTTCTAAAAATACAAAAATAGTAGAAAAATATACCAAAACCCACCAGTAGTTAAGCTGCAATGACATATCTAAAAAAAACCCCAACCTGTTGACTAGGGAAAGTATCTAGTGTAACACTAAGGTTAGTTTTAAGAGTTATTACTTATATTTAAAGTTCTCATTTATTGGCTCTTTATAACCCTAAAACAAAGAAGTAGAGTTTACCATGTACAGTTTACTCTAGGCAGACAAACCCTTGAATAGATTCGTCAGTATTTCTTTCTCCCTGGCACTCTTACAACAAAAACTCCAATGAGACTTGAAATCCACTAATTGTAACTACCCTGGTTCTTCTGTTGTCTCACTTATCTTTCCTTATCATTCCCAAATCAACATTTTTCTTGCATTTTCTAGCTGCAGTCTTTCAGAAAACTTAGGTCCAAACTTTGAGCATATCAAATTATTCTTTGCTGAGAAAGCTGACTACTGGTATGGGCATCTCAAGTCTGGATACTGCCTAATGAATATTTTGAAAAAAAACATCTTCTGAACTGGGCTGAAAAATTAATTTCTTGACCACCAGACCTCTGGGACTAGAAAGAGGAACATTTTACAAAGATCAAGTACTAATGATATCAAACTTTCCTTAGCAAAACCATTTGAGAACCCAAACCACTGGTCTGAACACTGCTTTGGCATCCATAGAGTTGGAATTTTCTCCCTGGTTCTCCATTTGGAAAACAATAAATGTACATTTCTACAGAATTCCATACATTCAACACTCCATTGTTTCAAATCAATTCCATCTGTGCTATTTAATACGCAATTAGTTCAACATTACTGCTGCAGTTAAACTGGTTTTGCTATCACAGCTAAATTTTCTGAAGATATTCCCAAAACATGCTGCAATCTGACAACATGACTGTCAGTCTCAGTACTGATTATTAAATAGCACGAAGAAATTGTTTATGTTTCACAGGAGGATGAAAGACCACATAAATGTATTTCAAGAATTCTATCTTCTGCCAATTATTTCTCAGATAAAATTGCAAATGTTACATTTAATGTCTAATTGTTGTTAAGTGTAAACAATAAGAAATTAGATACATTAGAAGTGCATATTTCAGATGAAAAAGAAACAAACTCCCAAATTAGGTATTATTGTGGATATTCATATGGCATCATGGAAAACCCAGTTATTTCAGAAAAGAACATTTTAGAGATTATCTTTGCAAGGAACATGTTTGTTGCAGTAAACAAATAATGCAACTCTAGAGAAGCTGTTTAATGGCCAAATAAAGCCATCTAAAGAGAGAACAGAGGAACACCTAAAAATAACACATTCTCAAAAATTACACAAATAGATGCAGTGAATATTACATTTCTATGTACAAAGATCTAGAAACATACTACTGTGAAGTAGTTAGAACTTTACAGTTGCTGTTTTCTTTTATTTCATTAAAACAAGCTGGTTTTAAACCAAGTCTTTCAAAAGGGGAAACTCCTGTCATTGCAGTCAAGCAGGCATTTTGCTGGTTTGTTTTACTAGACCACAAACTACGTCTCTGGTAATATCCATCAGATTGCAGAAAAATGGACAGCTTAGATTTCATCAAGCCACCCAGGGATGATGCAATGCTGTTTCTCAGTGGACAAGAACACTGAGAATTTAATACTGGTAGAAGCAATACTACAAGTAACAATGAGAGGTTTATTTAGGCTGGTGTGTCCTTCAAGTTCAATTTTTTAGAGTTTTGTATTTTTCAAATAAGGGCAGAAAGATGCAACAAAAACTCTTCTTAATTGTTTTATTTTTAAAATACATTTTCTTTTGACTGTTCTTCAAACAAAACCCAATTTACCTGCATGTGCAAATACTGCCTTAAAAATCAAACTTCCTTACTCCTAACTACCAATACAGTGCCAACTGCAGCACCAATGGACAAAGGCAGTCCAGTAAGGCCTTCCAAAGAGGTGGTGCATCTAATCAAGGCTTATTCTCCCTGCTCCAGTTATTCCTGAAGAGTCACTGAGGCTACACCTACCATCCATTCAGACAGCCCTGTGTGAAACAGTCTTCAATGCACAGAGTACTTGGAACAGGGCGACTGCTGCATGCAGGTAAATTGGGTTTTGTTTGAAGAACAGTCAAAAGAAAACGTATTTTAAAAATAAAACAATTAAGAAGAGTTTTTGTTGCATCTTTCTGCCCTTATTTGAAAAATACAAAACTCTAAAAAATTGAACTTGAAGGACACACCAGCCTAAATAAACCTCTCATTGTTACTTGTAGTATTGCTTCTACCAGTATTAAAAAAGCCATCTTATCTCCTCTTTTTATCCCCAAACCTAGATGAAATCTCAAAATCCTGAAGTTCAAATGAAGTTCTGGGGAAAAAAAAACAAATGAAAAAGAGAGGACAAGAAGCAGTGAAGAATGAAGTAGTGGTATTTCATCAGCTGAAGTAGTGGTATTTCAATCTGTCTGTACCAGGGCAAAAATGTTATTGCATACAGTGCATGCAATACATCTCATACATGTATGTTATGCAAACAGTGAAAAATGCAAAGATTTCATGTTTTAGTTACATTTTTCTGTCCTAACTTTAATTACATTATCACTCTCAATAAGTGCTTTGAGTAAAACTAAAGTTAAAACTTCCATACAGTTTCAGAAGATGAGAATATAAAATAGGATTGCTAAAAACACCAAGGTCATGGTTTCAATCCCTGTATGGGCCATTCACTTAGAAACTGAGCTCCACGACGTCTGTGGGGCCCTTCCAGCCCAGAACATCCTGTGAAGTCAGAAGCAGCTCTTCACTGTATTCTTACCACTGTTGGCCAGCAATAGGGTGTAAGTTAAACTGTTAACTGGAACATCTTTTATTTTACAAGGCAAAACAAAATGGAAAAGACATGTTTTTAGAAAGCTAAAGGCTGGCTAAGAAAAACATTTGTAACTTGTCAAGATACAACCTGAAGTCTCTTCTGAGAATTGCTACATGGATAAATAAAAGTGAGATCATGGACATATGTAAGTGGTTCCTGCATGCATTAAAAACTTTTCCATAAATAGTTGCCTCATTTGTCACAGCATTGAAGAAAGCTGGCAGGTTAAAAAAAAAAATCAGAAAGCACCTGTTGTTCAAAAGGAAGAATACTCAGAAGTGTTGCTGTCACTTGATTAATTCAATGAAAACTTTTAACCAAGCATAAGTCAGTAGCATTTGTCAAATCTGACTGCAAAGTGATGTTATTACCTCAGAGCGTAAATGCTGGAGAGACTACAGGTAGTGACAGAAACACTCTCATAGTCACTGCTGGAGATGGAGCTGAGGGGGGAATCGCGCAAGCCATCCTGAGAACTGGAAAAACACACGGAGACAAAATGAACTGCTGAAGCAAGCAAAGGCAAAAACAGCATTGACACAAGTCATGGCTTGGCATGGGTCATTCAGAAATAAGAATAAACTGGCACTTGCATTTTTTTGCTCTCCAGATGATGATACAAACCGATTCTGTTTTCTTTCCAAAAGGACAAACAATTCAGCAAAGTCAGTGGGCACACATCTCAGAACATTTTCAATTTAATTCATGCCATACAGTTAAAATACTCAGGAAATAACTGTGAGTCTTACATTTTCATTGGAGATAGAGGGAGTAGCTTGCCCACGCTGCTAAGTGTGGTATAACTTTAAACTGAAGATATAACAAAGTTGAAAGTTCATAAAGTCATCTTGGGTTTCAGGCCAAGGCACAGTAATCTATACACTTCAAAAACTTCTGAATATTGTGACAAGTCTGACCTAGGTTTGCTCCTCATAGGAAGGAAATTCCCCATTGTTTTCTGTTAGAAAACAGAACGTTGACACTTGGGTGATGGAGCTGAATGCACCCACCCCTAAGTTTGCTCAGTCCCTCTAAGTGCCATATATGTACCTCAAATTTTGTGCTTTGAGCCAACAGATACCCAGGAAGGAGCAGTCCCATGGCAAACCACTGACACTTTGTTGGCAGAAATCCACTAACTACTAATTAAAAGGGTATGACTAATTTAAATGAATGGTAGACAACTTGTCTCTGGCATCCCATGACTAAGGAAAAGCCTCTAAAACAACACATCATTTCAGATCTTACATCATATTATCAACATAAACTAGAATTAGAGGAGTAAAAATAGTTTCATAAGCACTTATAAAACTATCTTGTAAACACCAATTTCTTGTTTGAATAACAATTTACTGCTCAGCTACTGGAAATTCCACAAACTGAGAAAAAAAAATAATATGAGATAAGAAAATATGTAATCTTGAGCAGAGATATCAAAGTTGTATTGGCTCTAGGCGGTGCAGAAGATTCACTCAAGCCAGCTGAACTCAAATGTTCAGTCAACAAATCTTTGGACAATACAAAGAGAAACCTAAGAAACATCTCCAGTTAAAAGAGAGATACTTAATATAGGTCAGGGTTATTTCACCTTACTTGTCCACAACTATGAGTAGATTTTTTAATGTCCTTTTGCTTTTTAGATATATGCAAGCCAGTTATGTTTCAAGCTCTTTTTTTCTGCCAAATTTACTATTACAGCTATTTTTTCAGCTAGAAGTCTGGAAGAATGCTTAAGGGGAATTCTTCAAAGCAGTGTATGGAAGGTATGTGCTCTAATCCCACTAAGAAATAATAGGATTTGTTTGCATACCTCCCACTAATCACCTGGAAAATGTACCCCTTCATGTTTCTCATTTCTGACTGCCAATCTGAAAATAAATCCCAAGTGTACCATGCTTTAGTTGAAAGGAAAGACTTCACAACCAGAAAATAATTTTATCAGACTAGAACAAAAATCTATTTAACTTGCTTTCGTTTTATGTAATTTCCCTTGCTAATTCTGCTCATTATGAAGAGATATATGCATTTAAACAAAGGCTTACTCTTTTATAGCTCATCACCTTTACCCATCCAATCTTACAATATGGTCATGCTACTAAAATGTAATTTTACTGTCTGTTTTACAGCAGCTGAGTGACATTAAAAAAACCATTAGCACAATTTCACACCATGATTAGGCAGGTGTGGCGGTGTGCTCAACCCCCCCTTTCCTTTTGAAACAAAAGCAAGAAATGGCAGTCTGAATGTCTGTACCCAAAATGGGCTCTGGGGAGACAGGTAACACCACAGGAGCCAAGGGCCATAAATCTTGCACAGCAGCTGGGGGCTACCTGAGCACACACCAGCCCAAGTACAATGGGTGTGCAAACATGACTGTAAGTCACTCATTTCAGCCCAAAAATAGTGGACAGGCCAGGGCCTGCTGAGCTCTCCTGTGGGGCAGCAGCCTGCATGCCAGGATCTCCCCCATAGGGATGGATGCCTCTCACAATTAGTCTTCAAGGCTGAGTGAATCCTTATCACAGCAGATACTGAGTAAGTGAAACTGGGAATAGGCATGCTGAAATGTGGATATATTAGCTAAGTGACAAAAAGATTGACTGCGCATATATAAATAATCCTTTAGACATAAACCATTGATCAGGTCTGGGACTAAGTCAGGATCCAGCTCCTCTCTGAGCTGGATATCTCAAGACTCAGTGAAAGAGTCTTCCTGGCAGCTTTGTTTGATCCTGTCCTCCAGGCACTAAATACTGAAGTGTACCTTGTCACTGAACCTTGTTAAACTGCTCTTCCATTTATCATGGAATTTTGTTAACTCATTGTCTCACAGCAAATACATCACTGCTTCTCCCTTGCAAGTCAAGCATGTCACTCTTTTGTTCAGAATAAACTAATCTTTGAACAGCACAATCAGGAAACAAGAAAAAGTAGCAAACTCAGCATCTTCTTGTATGCTCTTCCACCTCTCCACCATTTCCAGATTTTTCCAGTGTAACAATCCTGCCAGCTGATTTGGGTAGTAATCATTTTTCTGAAAGATGTCAGGTTTGCTGTCCTTGAGTGCTTTCTGTGAAGCTCTGCCTGCTATATTTGCAGTCCAATCAAAATATCTCAGTTACCAGTATTTAAGCACTTAAATTCAGTTTTCTTAGGTTCTTAGTTTTCTACTTTGTTTTAAAGAATTTAAGACTTAAAGTTCTTACAGAGAGCCCAAAGGGCTTACATTTTTCCCAAGAGCTCAAAAGTTCACACATGTTTTTTGGGAGTTCAATGTAAATGCTCTAGGCTAAAACATAAACCAAAGCAAGCACCACCCTAAAGTAACACCTCTCTGCTAAGAGCAGATATTATTTATTACCAACATTGATCCAACACATGAAATCCCTTTCTATCACCAGCTACTTATGTGGAATGGACATTCTGAGAGAGAAGGCAAAGCAGTAAAACACCTTCATGGTTAAGTAAACCCAGTGAGCATGATGAACATGAATGGCCCACAGCCAGCTGGCATTATCAACCATCTCAATGCTATCTTTACTTTGAGCTCTACAAATGTCTTCTCAACAGGCAGCAAGCCTCACCTCATCTCTTCTCCATAGTTCTTTGCCTCTCATTTCAATCTTCTCTCACTCCATGCCAGTTCCTGTCAGCACAACTCCTTCTCACCAGTTTCATCATCTCACCAGTTTTTAAGCCTTGTCTTAACCCAGTTTGCCATTCTAAACTGCTTTATAAATGCCTTCATTTTCCACTTCATTTTTCTCTTGGGACACCAACCGGACCAGGCTGAACAATCTGCTGAGTTCAGGATGAGAAATCCATCCAGTCAGTCATCACTTAGAAATGCAAACTGCTTGAACACACTTGACACAAACCACACTCACAGACATTTGTTTGTTGTAATAAACTATGTGTAGTTTAGGCAATTACAACACAGAAACATTTTTCTCATTCCTGTGTATCCATATAGACTGACTCATTGTACTGGAAACAGTATTTATGATTTACAGTGTTTATTACTGATTCATATTCAGGCTGTAACTCTTCACATAAGAAGTTCTGTGTTTATTTAGTACAAGAAATGGGAATCCAATAATGATAACTGTTTTATACTTTCTAAGTGTTATACTAACCAGCTTTTTAAAAAACTCCTTAATAATCACTGCTTTCCCTCTGAGTACACACAGTCTTGGGATAACTGTAGTTTTTTTTCTTATTAGTATCTGGCTGAAGATCCTCTCTGCTTTTCTAAGGTGGTGGTAGATCCTGAGGTGAATTGACCTGTTTTTCCCATCTCAACATTCCCATTACTAACTGATGATGGCTCAGCACACACACTCATTAGCACAACTATAAGAGATACTCTGTGCATAAAGTCACATTCTGCAGCTGGGAGCTGCTAACCCTTCCTTCCCACATCAGCCCACAGCTGACCTGAGCTTCACGACATCATGCTCATTTGCAATAATGTTGTTTTGGATTGGGACTCATAGGCCTGCTTAAAGTGGGGAACGTGGCAAAAGTTTCTTTCGTTTGTAGATTTTAAATGCCTACAGTGCTGCTTTGAAAATTGCATTCTGGCACTGGATAAAACCACAATCCATGCTCATCAAAACACAATTCTTCAGCACTTCTGACAAAATTACAGAATAAAGATTTGAGGACATGGATCAAAGTGCCATGGGATGATATGGCTGCCTCTTTTCATGGAATACCGGCAGACTGAACCAATGAACCCTTCACTGAAAGCTGTTGGTCACCTTTTCTAACTATTCTAAAAAGAAAAAACAAACTGAAAGCCACCTTTATTTTATCCATGCTTTTTTCTACTGGAATGTGTTTCTAGCCTCTCACATTTAATTAAACCTCTGCTTCAGGGGACAGTTCCTTCATGAATGCTACTAATTGAATACAATTACATTTCATATTACAATAGCTAATTGGCACAAGTATTGTTTGACTGGCTCACTACATGAGGGCTGACTAAAGCCTCATGTGTCACACCAAATCCATTCAAAAATCATCTTTTAAAACTTTTTAACTTGTTATTTCAGGAATCCCTACTTTGAAAGCTAATATGGTTCCCTGCTTTAATTGATATTTGGACCTAGTAAAAGGGAAGCTGGTATAAAACAGTGACACCAAAGCTTCATAACAGCAGTGGTGTTATAGGATACTGCACAAAATCAGAGTTCAACAGGCAAGGTAAAACACTGCCATTTCAAATTTGAGACCTGTGCTGTTAAAAAGAAGGGGAGGAAGAACTGAAACAATTAATTTATATTGAATCTGAATTTGGCTAGTTGCACAAAGGCAATAAACAGAACACTAGAAGGGGAACAAAGAACTTCAATCAACAGCCAGATAAAGGATTGCTTAAGGGAAGTTTTGCAGTTAAAAGGCTGATGTTTGATTCCCAATCAAGTACTATTTGCTTTTTGCTAAGAAGACTATTTGATGAGAATTTTTCTTTCTCCTGAACAGCCAGTTAAAAGACTAATCAGTACAAGACAATAAACAGACATTTTTGTTTACGTGAACTTGTACAGCTGTCCCTAATTTTTCATAGAAAAGCCAACATTTTCATGTAAAAATATACACCATTTTATTAAATCTTACTGTGAAGACAATATTCTAGAAAACCATAAATTTAAGACATTTAATCAAGTTCATTTGAATTTTAATATCAATTAATTTAGTTTTGATAAAGGAATACTTGTAGAAAAGCTAGAAACTCAGACAAGCTAGCAAGGTACTTGTTGTTAATTTGGTTTTGTTTTTTTTTAGCAAATGTTAGCCATCCTCCAAATACAAATGGCTGAATGGCTGTTTTCCATGCATTTATAAAGGTGGAATGACTTATCTTCAAGTTACTGCACAGAAAATACGCACACATCACATGTTGCTAAGGAGTGAACAAAATACAGGCCAAAAAAATCAAAATTAGAAACCAACTGTCTGAAACAGGTGTTCATTTTTTAATGAAGTTATTCTAATATGTTGAGGAAATAAGATTTTTAATATATTGCAATAGACTATTGTAATATATAAATATTGTACAATACATACAATTTAGGATTAAAGAACTGAAAGTTTAAGAAAAGAGATAATTTGAACACCAAGCTCAAGAATAAATTATTCCTCTTATTCTAGAGTTGCAATATAGATCAACAAATAGCAAAACATGCTCTTCCAGGGACACCTCATTCTTCCTCCTCACACTGCAAAAGCCAAAGGCAAAATATTCTGATTTTTAGTCCCCACAAGTAAATGCAAACAATGCCAGCATCCAACAGCTGCTGGACACAGCTGGAGCTTGCCGGAAGGGTGAAGGTAAGAAATTCTCCTCACTACCAACTGCAGCTCCTTTTGAAAACTGTCACTGCAAAAGGCTTCATCAAGAATACATTCAAACAGATCCAGGCAAATGCAAAAAAAAAAAAAAAATTGTAAAACTCAAGGTAGACATTTTAAACAGACCTGCAGTGGAAAAGAGAAACTACACTTCATAATCCCTTTTTTAATATCAGAACTGTTCTGAGGTCAGTATTGTAGATAAACATGCAATGGAACCAGGTATTTAAGACTAAAACATGAAAACACCAGCATTTTATGACAACATCAAACAAGTTGCCAAACTTCCTAAAACATTAGCAGGTTCACATGGACTCCTCAGCTCCAGAAAGAACAGAAAGACAAATATTTACAAAACACACACAAAAAATATCTTCCCTCTTTGTAGTTTTCTTTCTTCTCTGAAAGAGCATGAATAATTTTACATTTAAATGAACATTTAAAAGAAAGAATTGGTATAGTTTGCTTCCGATTGAAAAACAAGGAATACTAGATAGAGATTTAAAGCCTGGTTTTGGGTTTTACTTACGTTGTTTTTTACTCCAAAACACCAAATGGTGGGGTTTTTTGTAGTTTTATCATCTTACGTTCTATTCTTGCATGGCTTTTCCCCCTTTAACTGTTTGTTTTGTTACATGACAGCCTTTATTTATCACCTTGTCCCTTCAGCAAGTCAGACACTGCATCTTTGCTAATGCTTTTCTCTTATTTGCATCTCATCAGCGCTGCTGCCCAAGACTTGTGTGCTGTTGCTGTTCCATGTCTTTGAGATACAAGCAAATAACAAAGAAAGACATCAAATCAGCTAACACTTAAAAACCCAAGCAGCAGAGACCTGTCAATAGCCAGTGGTGGTTGTCTGTGATGGTGTGACTCCATCAGCCACAAGGGAAGGGCTGTGGGATGCCATTGAGCTGCACTTCTCTAAAGCCTCTGACACAGTCCCCCAGAGCATCCTTGGATGCAAACTGGACAGAGATGGACGCAGGGCATGGACTGTTTATGGATAAGAAATTGGCTAGTCAGATCCAGAGAGCAGTGGGCAATGGCTCAAATCCCAATGGACATCAGTGACAAGTGGTATCCCTCCAGGGACCAGAATTACTTAATATTTTCATTAATGACACAGATGAAGGGACTGGGTGCACCCTCAGCACATGTGCAGCTGACACACCTGAGGGACAGGACTCCATCCCCAGGGACCTGGACAAGCTCCACAAGTGGCCCATGGCAATCTCATGGGCTCTAACAAGACCAAGTGCTGGTGACCCAGGGCAGCTCCCAGTGCCAGCCCAGGCTGGGGATGAACAGATCCAGAGCAGCCCTGAGAAGGACCTGGGGCTGCTGTGGCTGAGGGGCTGGACATGACCCAGCCATGGGCACTCCCAGCCCAGAAACCTCCCTGTCCTGGGCTCACCCAGAGCCCGTGGGCAGCAGGTGAGGGAGGGGATTCTGCCCCTCTGCCCACTCAGGTGAGACCCCACCTGCAGCACTGCCTTCAGCTCTGGGGCCCCACCACAGAGGACATGGGCCTGTTGGAGCAAGTCCAGAGGAGGCCACCAAGAGGGATGGAGCACCTCTCCTATGAGGGTGGGCTGAGAGAATTGGGCTTCTTCAGCCTGGACAAGAGAAGGATTCAGGGTGACCTAACTGGGGTCTTCCAGTACCAGAAGAGAGCCCACAGGAAGGATGGAGAGAGACTTTTTACAAGAGCAGGGAGTGACAGGATGAGGAGGGGTGGCTTCCAACTGCAGGAGGGAAGGTTTTGATTAGATAGAAAGAAATTCTTTGCTGAGAGGGTGGTGAGGCACTGGCACAGGTTGCCCAGAGAATCTTCAAGGGTCCCATTCCTGGAAGTGTTCAAGGACAGTTTGGACAGGGCTTTGAGCAATCTGCTCCATGGAGGTGTCCCTGCCCATTGCAGTTGTTTGGAACAAGATCTTTAAGGTTCCTTCCAACCCCAACTATTCTATGATTCTATGAAATCTTTAGTAGAAGTGTGTTTGATCTTTATCTTAAACTCCACTGAATTTTGAGGCTAGACAGAGAAGCCTGAAATACCAGCTATTTCAGATACAAGGATTATTATGGTAAACCTTTCTGGATCACAGAAATTACACCTATAATGTCATATTGTGTAGTAAAATAGTTTAGACTTACTAAAACAAATGGTTTTATCACAACAGTCACATTTGAGAGCTGCTTTATTCAGAAAAGGGAAAAAAAATTTTCTTCTACCTGGTGACTTACAGTAACTAGAAAGTAAATACATTTATCAACTTGATAAATGAGCCTATCCTGCAGCTATTCCATGTGTATGAGATTGCTTATTGTTCTAGCTAATGGGTCCATCATTCTGAAAATAATCTACTGTCTCCAACATTTCCCCTATGGTTAAGCTGGCATTCACAAGCATGTAATAGGGAGCAGTCACAGAAGCCTAATGTGATCTGCAAATTTAAAAATATCATCAAAAAGTAGTGATTAGTCATTGCCCAGGCAGCATGAGTAAGGAAAGGTCCACAAGTTCTGGAAGTGAATTATCTCTTTTCCTGATAACATGACTAGTGATTCACAGGCAAGACCCCAATCATATATATATATATATACACATATACATACACACATTTAAGGCAAAAATAGGATCTATCCACATATAACTTTTTAATCTAGTTCTCAGTAGAACCCCAGCATCTCCATCTTTCACAGAATATACCTAAGGAGTTCTATTAGAATGCTTCCAAATAAAGTAGCAATAACCTAGTAACAAAATACCTCCATCCCTACTGCTCTACTGCTGCAAAGGTGGAATACTTGACAACTCAGAACAGATGTACTGTAGTCTCAAAAATGAATACAGCTAATTAGAAGTAATCAACAAAGTATCTGTGTAAAAGGCTATGGTGAAAACAGAAAATCCAACTAATGTGTGAACAAGATATTTAAAAACATTCACCCAAGAGTTTTAGAACTCAAGAATGAATAAGATGAATTATTAGGCTCTCCTTTAAAACTTCCCTGATGCCTGGAGTCTAAAGCTGGCCATCCCTAAAAAAAAGGACTCCATAGGGATTCAAACAGCTCTAGCTCTGCGAGCCTGATTATCATACCAAGCAACTTTAAATGTATCCAAAGCTAAAATAAGTAGACAACAATACGAAGGTCTGTCTGGGAAGACGTAAGGTGACTTCTGCAGAGGGAACCTCTTGGGAGCTCTGTGAAGGGGTCAAGAAGCTTGTGAAGAATGGTGACTCATCTGTCAAGCCTCTGGATTTTCAAACAGGTTCTGTCAAAATACCTCACTTAGGGCTTTTAGGAAAACTAAGGAGCTACAGCACAAGAGGGAGGGACTCAAAAAGGACAGATAATTATTAATCACACATTGGGAGAAGCTGGTAAACAATCACTTCTCAGAAAGGTGCGATTTCATTGTTGAGCACCCTGGGAGCTTTAGTTTTGTGCATGATCTTCAAAAACAGGGAAAGCAATGAGCTCTGACAGGTTACTACCAGAGTAAAATTATTATCAACCAAAAGAGACTGCACAACTGCCCAGCCCCCCAAAGTGCGAGTAACGGGTACTAAAATGGCAAGACTTAACAGGTAAACACATGGAGAACAATTTTAGCATCAGATACAGAATGACAGCCTCTGAGACCACAAGCAACATCTTGGGGCTTTAGTAGACAACTTCAAAAAGAGCCTCAGCACACCACTTAGTAAGAATTCCAAGTCAAACACTGAAAATCATTGAAAAACAACTATGCCACTGTGCACATCCACAGTTCGCTCATACCTTGAGTAAGTGCAGTTCTGATTCACTTAATTGCCAAGAGGAAATGCTATAATTGAAAATTGCTTAGGGCAAGAGATAAGGCATGATCAAAGCTATGGACAATCTGTGGACAACTTCTGAACAAGTAGGCTCTGACTTTTGCAATCTGAAAAAGTAACCACATTGACAAAACGTGGCTTAGGTCTACAAAATCACAACAGGCAAGCGAGGCCAGACAGGAATCAGGAGCACACAAAAGCAAACAGGAAGACAGACTTACAGAACTCCCTGTAAAAGGATAATTCTCACATAAAGTTTTAAACAATATTAGCAGAGGCTGGATAAGACAGTGGATAAGTTACTACATTCATAAAACATGCGAAGCTGAAATAGCAGCTTACAGATATATATAATTTTATTAAATTTTCCAGACCTGTTCTCAAAAATTCATTTACTATCCTACTCAAGGCAAAAACTGGTAGACAAAGAGTCTGAATTTTGTATTATTTATGAGAAAACTGATTAGACACAGTGATTACTTTTACATAGTATTCCATTTGAAGTGCTGCAAAATCATGGAATGTCAAAGGGATTTGTGAATTACATCTTAAAATGAAGTCCACTTAGAAACCCTGTTGTAAGGCCTTGAATATGATCATACTTGCAAGCCTAAGATAACAAATAGTCAGAATAATGAAAAAGATAAGTCGAGTTTTGGGCATGCTAAGTCATATTTAACCTGTAAAAGCAATTAGGTCCAGGCCAAAGAACTCATGATTCTATTTCCACTACCAATAAAATATTTCATAATTCAATTGGTACACTTATTTCTGTAGCTTTTATATTGTGGTTATGCTTTGTGGTTCAAGCTACCTCCACTGTGTTACCCTGAACTCTGTGAACATAACAAAATGGGAGAGTCTGCATCACACACACACAGAAAGCCAGCTGTCACAGAAACACAGAAAACAAAGGTAACTTATCTCTAATGTCTTCCCTCTGCTTAATGATATTAAAACTTCAGGGCAACTAAGAATTCACTACAAAACAGGTTATCCTCTAAACAGTAAACCAAAATGAAGTCAGGTTTTCTACTGATCTATGTAAGATCCCTTGTGTCTAATCAAAGTTGAGCTGAAGTGTGGCATTTTCTTTGTTACAAGTATTATGATGTCATCTCCCTGTTATCAAGTTAAGTTCCTTACTGTCATTAAATATACAGAACCCTAATCCATGACCTCCACTCTTCTATCAACATTGGCTGAAATGGTCCAACAGGTTTAAGAGCCACCTCTGCACTTTGTCAGGCTCCTTCAGCACACACACATCCACAGGTACACTTGTGCCCAAAGGCAACATGGTCACATCAACCCCTTTCTCTCAAATGAAGCCAAGGTAAAATGTGTTTAGATAACAATTTAATCCCATGCACTGATGCAAAAGTTAACTTTTTAGTATTTGCCAGACACACTTCTCCTATAAAACAGCAGAGGACAAGGGAAGTAATGACCCAGTACTGTTTAGCAGCAGTGCCCTCCTGGATACATTAAGCAGGTAATGTAACATTGATTTCAATGATACAGAGACACTGGATGATTAAAATTCAGATCTCCAAATCTTTTGCAGTAAAGCTGAGGTCCAATAAAAAGCTACCTGCATGAAAAAATATTTATGGATAAATTCCTTAATCCTGCAACACTATTGTCCTTAAAATCAACATTAACGATACACCAATCACTGCAGTAGAAGGGTACAGGAATTTATGTACATGTAAATTACTACCAAGACATCAAGTTACTCTTACCTTGAACTAGATCTTGACTTTACATCTTCCTTTGCTGTCCTTTCACTACTGGCATCTTCATTGTAGTCCATTTTTTTATCACACGGTTGTTTCCTCTTCTCCCACTTCTTCTGCTGACTTGAGATGCTCTCTGCTTCTCCTTGGGAGTCACTTTCTACTTCTACCTGTGAACCTGAGGAATGTGCCAGGCACTTAGAGGAGGTTGGCAGTTTTTGTTCTTCACTGCCAAAGTCTCTTTCTGCTAACAAAGCAGAAGTTTCAGGTTTTAATGTTTCCTGCTCAGGGACTGAACTGTCCAAGTTATCTACATGGTCCATTTCCTTAGACTTTACTAATGTGTATGAAGCATTTACAACACCTCCTGCAGAATGTTTAGTCTTTAAACCTTCAACACCGTCCTCCCTGCTGTCTTCACAGCTGCCACAACACACACAGGAATTAATCAGACAGTTTGTGGCAGCTATACTGAGTTTATGGGACTCATCCTCCTCCTCATTTGCTAATGGATTAGCAGATCCAGGAATACAGCTAATAGCTGCTTCTGGGGTTGTTACTGGGGATTCTGAGCTAGAAGGAGATTTAGGATTGAATATTACAGTAGCAGATATTTTCATTCCCCCTGTCCTGTGCGCTATCACTTCCGCCGTTTCCGCGTCGTCGGCATACGCATCCCAGCCATTGAGGTATAACTGTGAGTCTGCCCCTTCCAGACAGCTGCAGGAGTTTGGAACTGAAATGCCAGGCATCTGTTTTCCATCTTCAACATTGTTATTATTGCTTAAGTCACTTTCAGCATCTTTTAAAAGCAAAGTTTCCTCGGTCTGATGGCCATTCTCATAAAGCAAAGCATCTCTATATTGCAGGTTCTGCTTTGAATCGTGGCAAGGGTTATTCACCCAAGCAAAAGTATCACTTACTGAATCCAACCCTGCCAGGGCTTCTCCTGCTCCATCTAGGTCATCCATAAAAAACACTCTGTCCTCTTCATCAGTTAAGTTGTCAAGATGGTGTCTTGTTGGTGAAGCTTCAGCACTAGAACTGTTTCTTAGGCCAGCTCTGTGAGCTGGAGACTGACAGATGCTCGGGGGGGAAAGCAGAGAAGACATTTCATCGCCGACTCTGTGCACCATCCTGTTCAGCTGCTCCAGCTCCTGCTCATCATACTGCATGGAACAAGCCAGCTCAGCCTCGGTGTTCTCAGCTTTTGCTGAAAGTTCCTTTGGAGGCAAAGCTGCAGTTATGCCTGGCGCAATGACAGAGGGTACCTCAGGATCTGCTCTGACAGGAAAATCCACATCTTGGGAGATGCACAGGTTACGTTCCAGTGTGTGCAGCTCATCCTCGGTCAGCGTCTGAAGGAGATCCCTGAAAAAGGAGAAATACACACATCACTTGTCATTTACAATCATGAGGCATTGATATCACAGATTTTAAAAAAGTTTTTACTGTTAGTGCAGAAATCCAGAACTTGAGGGCACAGAATACTTTTGACTGTGTTATTCAGTGCATTTGGCATTCATATCCAGAGCATGTGACTACTGATGCCTGAATTTGAGATTACTCATGCAAATAGAGAGCATAAAATTATATACATGCTTGCAGTGAAGCCTCAAAATAAACCAAAACACACACAAAAATGGAAATTTTCCCCTCCCCATCATTTATAGTGAAAATGTCACCCACAATTAGATTTATTTCATCATTTTACTTTTTTAATTCACAAATTTGACTTTGATTAGCAAACCAATTTTCCATCCCTCAAGTTGATTCAGAAAATTATTCTGCAAAAGTGTACTGCAGAAGTTTCACAGCATTACACTGTCAGATAAAAGAATTCAATAAAACAGTAATATTGCTTATGCACCACTGGTATCTGGAAGCCAGATCACTGAAACTGGGATTGGAAGTTGGCTCTCTCCTGCCTCAAACATTGAACTCAATCTTCTAGCTTTGTCTGGCATAAACTTCATTTTCTTCGCAGTGGCTACTATGGGGCTGTGTTTTGGATTTGTGCTGGAAGCAGTGCTGATAACCCAGGGGTGTTTGTGCTGTTGCTGCCCTGGGCTCACACACAGCCAAGGCCTCTCCTGCTCCTCACCCCACCCCAGCAGCGAGGGGCTGGGGGTGCACAAGGAGCTGGGAGGGGACACAGCTGGGGCAGCTGGCCCCACATAACCCGAGGATATTCCACACCACATAGATGGCACCAGGTCAGGATATAAAGCTGGGGAAGGAGGAGGAAGGGGGGTTGTTTGGAGTGGTGGCATTTGTCCTCCCAAGGCACCCTTACGTGTGATGGAGCCCGGCTGTCCTGGGCATGGCTGAATTCAGCCTGGGAAAGTGCTGAGTTTATTCCTTGCTCTGCTTTGCTTGTCTGGGGCTTTTGTTTTATCCATTAAACTGTCTTTATCTCAACCCATGACTTTTCTCTCTTCTACTCTTCTGCTTCTCTCTCCAGACCCACTGGAGGGTGAGCAAGTTGGCTGCACGAGGCTGAGCTGTCATCCAGGGTTAAACCACAACACCAGGTCATTAAGGACTAAATAAAGCTCCTGCATGATGTTAAGGACAAGGCAGGGCTGGAAGCAAACACTGAGCAATTCAGCAAACTGTGTTTTCTATAGACATGCAGCATCTCCAGTGTTACCAAGTGTCCTCAGTACTGCAGTTTGGGACTATGGGCACCTGAAAACAAAGTGTTATTAAGTGCTTGATAACTCAAAAACAAATCTGCAGACACAGCAGCATGTAATCTTAGGCCTGAATTTGATTTACATTATCCTTCTCAATAAGAAGTCACATATACAAATATCCTCTGTCAAGAACTGCTGCTACTATTTCCTAAGATCAGTAAGTGTATTTTAGCATAAAAGAATGGATGGGAAAAGCAAAACCTGTTCAACAGAGGTTAGGAGTCCATTATTCCTCATGTGTTTAGGAATAATTTGTAAGCAGGTAACATACAGCTGTTAGTAGTAGTAATAATAATAATAAGCACATATTAAAAGAATTCCCTTAAAAGAGTAACTTTGGTATAAAAAAGAGGCCAAAACCCACCATTCAGTACATCTCACACCTTGATTTCCAGTAAATGGTTTACATTCTTAACTTTCTAACTCAAAGATCAAATATTTTTGCAAGTACTACCAATTTTTCAAATAGCTCAAAATGTACATTACATGACTAGTATCTGACCTGTATACCAGCGACCTACAGTTTGAAAAAGCTAACAGTTAAGACAAACATTTTCAAGTCAGAAAAAAATTATGACTATGTACATTCCACACAATTAACATTTTATTTCTTTAAAAAAATCTTGCTTTATATGAGTAATATGACCTTGAAAAAAGTTCTAAGTTTCCAGTAGTACCACTTGTAAGAACAATTGCAGTATTGCATCCCCCCTCTTCACGCTCTGTAACTGAGAAGTCAGAATTTCCTAGAATCATTCTATCTGCATCTTCAAATCTAAGGTTTGACCATTTTTTTTAGTCATAAAAAAATAAGAAAGGAAAATGGGCAACCTTTGTTAGACCCACCTGCCTAATAAGCTATAAAGCAGTATTGCTATTTAACATACTAGAACATTTTAAATACCTATACATTACTTTTGTCTACACAGTAGGTACTGATACCACCTTAATATTACTCAGATCTTGTATTTAACCAGTGTCTGTAAGAGATTAAGCACTTGAACATCGCCTCAAAAACAAACTGAGAATGGCTTAAGTTTTAAGGCCAACATAAAAAAAGTAGAATTATCATCAGTTATTTTGGAAATAATTATACCAATAGGATGGAAAAAAAACATAGAAGAACATTATTGCTGCCATGAGGCTTTGCATTATGAATTTCCATTGTGTTAGTGAAGAAACGCTGATGTAGAATTTTATAAACATAAAGTAATGTGATATTTTTAAAAACAAACAAGAGTAAGCACAGAGATGTAACAGTGAAGGGTTTAAGCTGGTCCCTCACATATTCAAATGCATAAAGACATAGGAAATTTCTGGGTTGGGCCAGGGTCCATCAAGTAGAGAATCCTGGCACCTCATGGGTCCTAAGGAAGAGCAAAAGCACAGGACAGACCCACAGGGGATCCCTGTGAGTGCATCCTCGTGACTGCCAGCAGCCAGGAATCTCTGAACCAAGGCAGCATCCCTGTGCTCCACAATCCACAGGGAGCTTTTCTTGCACAAACTGAAAATTGTGTGTCAGCAACTGAGCAACAGAAAAGTGCTTAAACATCAGCTACCCTTCTCCATACACCACAGTCACACACAAGTTACCAAAACAAGGAAATGAGCAATTTCTACAAACAGAGGCGGCACCAGCAACATGCAAAGGAATTTGCTTTCCATCCAAGCCCATCAGCATAACTGAGAATGATCCACTGGGCCCAGGAAAACCTAAGATTGACTCTTTGGGCATGCAGCATCTATTCTGGGGTTTTATTCAGTACAGAACACCACATGGCAGCACCCAGGATTACTGCATGTCTCGGTGTCCAGAGCTACTCTGCTTCCTTTCCAAAGGCTCAGAAAGCCTGGCTGCTCAGACCTATCCAACACAGGTTTCACACATTCACTGTAAATTCAGGCTTGGAAACACATATTTACTTTATACTAGCTTTATACATGGACTTGAGTAATAAATTCTATTTCTGCCAATAACAACACCCCAAAATTCAAGAGTATGCAGTTTTGAGGATAGTAAATAAAGCCTGGTTAAACAACAACAACCACCACCACCGGCGGAATCAGCTGACAATCCTCATGTCTTTTCAGGTGAGCCAGATCCATGCAGCCTTGGAAGAAGAACATAACCAGCTGAATTACACATGGTAGCCTACCAGCCCTGTAATTTCAGTAGAAAAATAATCCTGCTTTAAATTCAAAGGGAATATGCTCATTTTCCTAATCCAAACACAGGAAATTTTGCTATTAACAAATACAGCTTATTCTAAAAGAGGTTCAAGTAATTACCTTCACTTCTCTGGTTAAAAATTCCCCAGATTCACCAGTCATTTTTAAGGATGACAAATATTTGAACAACAGGTACCTTTTAGAGACACTGTACATTAGATTATACAGGACTCACTGCCAATCTGTCATGTTGTAAAATGACTATGAAGATACTGAAAATGAATGTTAACCAATATATGGAAAGAAATGTGACATTTCACCACTAAAAGCTGAACATCAGGCATCATCAGTAAACTTTAAGCTTTAATTAAACTGTAGCTGCTTCAGTGGTTCATTTCCTTTCTGCTGAAGAAGCTTTAACTCATTGTGCTCATATGGACAAAAAGGATTTCTTCCTCTGCTTACATTATTCAGAAGGCACAGGTAAAGTCAGCTTCTGCAATCCACCCTGAGGAGCAGCAGTTGCACTTTCTTCTCAGAGAGGCTACAGAAAACACTGAATTTTAAGAAGTGCATGTTGAGGTTTCACCTGCTTTTTTACTCTTTTTGGCATTGTATCACAGAAAGGCAATCTAGCTTTAAAAACAGGAGGAACATTCTTCTTTCAGTGGTTACAGCTACTATCAGGAAAACAAAGCAAGTTCTTCAGATGTGCTCTGCCTGTTACAAGCAGCAGCAGAGATTTGCTCTGCCTACTGCAGAACCAATGAACATATTTCATTTCTACTGCCAATACCCAGGGTACAGAAATGACAAAAAAACTTCAAAGACATGAAGCCAGATGTCTTTAAAGACAAGTCCAGCTTAACAGAGGTCAGGGCCACAAACGTGCACATTCCTCAAGCCTCCTCCATTAACTTCCTCCTATTCTGACCAGAATTTTAAACTGCCTTGTTGTCAGAGAACAGCTTAATTGCCATTGCCAGCCTGTGCTTCAGTTCATGCTCCAAAGAGAGCACAACCAGCTGCCCCAAAGGAGCTGCCACTGCAGGTACACAGATGCCACACACATCCCCCCACTCCTGCTGTGCCCTGCTCACCAAAGCCCACAGATGTGTCTGACACACCCACGCTGAGAAACCAACACTGAGATATGTGACAAAATGCACTGACACTCCTTCACTGCCACAGGTTTGAATCAACTCAAAGTTCTGAACGCAGCCACCTCGGAAAAACTAATCCAGTTTTCTCCCAGCACTGTGTACACTTAATTAAAGAAAACAAATCTACACTGCCCCACCCAATTCTTTAAAACACAGAGAGTACGCATACTACATTTAATTTCTAGTCAACGATACAGAAAGGTTTCAGTGTATTTAAAATGGCATGATTCTTGGATTCTGCACCACTTGATGTGCACCTCCTTGATTCTGCACCACCAAAATCCATGGGGACCCTGCCATCACTTGGAATGGTCTAGAAACAAGCACCAGGAAAGCAAAGAGCTCTGAGACAGGGCAGGATAAAGGAGTGCTGCAAAATCCCAAGTTTGCTGACTTTGGAAAATCCCTGTACAGCAGCCTCAAAGGCATATGTAGTACAGGCAGTGTTTTATCACAAGAATGTTCAGTGTGACGGGCCCTCAGTGACACAGCTGTGCACGGAGCAGGTGATGTGAGCTGGGTATTTCCTAAGCAGATTGCAGCAGTTTGGCAGAAATGGTTCAAACACCTTTGTTTCAAAGGCACAGGGATAGCACCACTATATAATTATGCTTTGGTAGATGTAATGCTAATATTTTACATACAAAATAAAAGTCAACACAAGCACCTGGCTTACCAATTAAAACATTCAAAGCCATAATTTGCTGCTCAACCTTTCCAAAAACTCAGCAAGGATCTTTACTGCTTTTTCTCAGAGTCTCAACAATCTCTATTGTTTTCAAAGTTGTCAGCCACCAGTAGGACACCAAAAATTTTCATACCTAATAGATATTTATCTTCTCTGCTAGCTCTGATTTAATTATGTGGATAAACATAATTAAATACAGTACTTATCTTTGCCTTACGGATATTTTAGGATAATACAGTTTTAAAATTAATTACCTGTAATCCTACAAAACAATCAGCTCTATGATGTTACTCCATGAGCTAAAATACTTAGTTGGCTAAAAAGTTACAGAAATTTACAGAGAAATTCACTGGGATGTGATCACATTCTGCAGTAAGATGTTCTATATTCTTACAACAGGCACAGAACTGGAATACAAAAGGCAGCTGTTTTTAACAGTGAACTTCTGAATCTGTTTTCATGCCTTAACTATTGGTGCTGGAGACTGGAGAAAGACTCCAGGGAAAAACACTCTTCCTTTGTTGGGGAGCAGAAGTATTGGTATCAAATATCATTGCATCTTCTTCATAGGTTTCTAAGAACCTTCTCACAGAGTATGGATTGCAGCCTGATGAGTTAAAAAAAAATGATAAGAAAAAAAAACCCTACACAGCTGAGGGACTTTTAAAATTAATTCAATTGCTCTGTATGAACAGCACACTTATTTGCATCTCATAGTTATTTTCATTCAATGTATTTTCCATTCAAGATTATTACTAAAGGATCTTTCTGAGCTCATTTTTTGCCTGTATTAGAGTTCCTTCAATTCAGAGACTGCCAGACCTGGAATTTCATATTACTTCTTGCTTGAATTTTTGCTCTGATAGATGTTATCTCAGTAAGAACACTTTGCCAACTTTGTCTCCCAGACAACTGAAGTCACATTTTTTATTGTTCCCTTCCCTTTACAGAATAAATACAAGTCTTAAAGCATATCAGAACTTTGCCAAAATTGAATATGAAAGATTCCTATTTTTTAAAGTTTGCATTGAAAACTGCAGTTATTGACCAAACAAGGATTTTACAAATTTGTTTTAAAACCCCAGAGCTACATTCACAGTAAAAAATGAAAATTAAATGAAAATTAAATGGGCTGAGCAATACACTGACTTCACTGATTTTCATTTTCCACATTGTGGAATATGAGGAAAATAAAGCAGAAAATACAGATTATGAGAAGAATATTAGCTTTTAAGTATCTTTTTGGCTTTAGACAGCAAGTGGAATGCTGGGGAAAATAACTGCAATAGCCACATATTGGGAATAAGATATTTTAATGTAAACTTCATGGACTTTGCAAGCTTCAGTACCAATAAAGCTTTTTCCTCCTTCTAACTTCAAGTTTTGCCCCTCAGTTCATGTTGTTATTCTTAACCCAGTGTTTTAAACTACCATAATTACTCAAAAAACCCCAACAAACCAAACATATTCATTTGTCAATTTTAATTCTTAGATTTCAATATGAATATCACTAATGTACCTAAAAATAAGACTTCTAGACAAAAATACTAGGAAGCTTTCAAGGGACATACAAGGATGTGGTCTAGATATTTATAAAGGCTAACTTCAGAAATAGCTCCTCTCTGAACCACCCCTGACAGAGCTCACATTCCCTCAGGAGATGCCTCACCTCTAAGGGATGAGAGGAGATCAATCTGGATATAAACTATGTGAAAGCTATTCTGGTATCAGACTGTCACTATGACATCCAGGGAAGGCAATAAACTGCTGAAAATTGGACATAGGGAAAAAACCCCAACCTTTCAAATTATTTCTAGGAACAAAAGTTGCAGTTGCTCTATAAATCTGAATTTTAAGAAAATAACAAGGCTTATGGATTAAGAAAATTTTTTAACACCCAGATAAAATACCGGAAGAGTGAACATAAAGATCCTTTAAAGATATAGCTCAATTTCTCCAAAGTAACAGATCAGTCTTCTAAAAACCTCAGCTAAGGAAAAAAGATTTTAATGTTCTTTATACTTGAGCCAAAGCCCACATCTCCAATGGTAACCCACACTGAAGCATTATGGAAAGAAGTATAAAGTGATTCATCCTGTAAAAAACAAATTTACAATATGAAAAACTGATAGTCATTTCTATTAGGTTAAGAATTATCTGGGTATTGCATCATAGCATAACAAGAAAATGTAATAAGCCTAGTTAAGCAGAAACATGGATGCTAATTAGAAACAGAATCTCCCAAAAATAAACTCTAACTTTAGTACTTCAGGCACCATCTAACCAGAAGGAAAATGTGAAATGCTATAAAATGATGCTCAAAAAAAGAAACTATCACAGAGATTAAAAGTTCAGAAAACTACCATGAAATGAAAACCTACATTTAGTTATTTCATGGGTATATCAGGCTGATGAGAGGAAAATGCTGTTTATGGTTAACACAGCAAACAGAAACACTTTTTTAAGCATTTACGAGTTTTCAGGACTCTGATTTTCACTTCAGAAGAGAAGCAATTACAACTGTCATTTATTACTTGCCTTATTTTTCTTAGCAAAGTGTGAAAAGGTCTGAAGAGCTCAGACATATCTTCTGGTTTATGGTCCAAGTTTAATGGTCCCTCGGAGTAGACAACAAGGCCACTGTAATTCAAACACATGCATGAACACACACAAATGAAAATTTTATTACACAGAGCAACCACTGAATAGTCAGAAAAGCAACTGTACATAAACATTAGAACAACATTTAACTACATCTCGTTATCTTATTTTTGTCCTATTCACCCACAGCTAGAATTAGATGCTATTTAAAGTAACAGGAAAAAGATCCTCTCCACTCTGTTCCCCTTTCTTAAACATGGCAGAAAAAGCAATGGAAACATAAAGGGAAGAACACACATTTATTTCATTGCTGCAGCTGAATTAAAAAAAAAAAAAAACAACAAAACCACAAAGAAAACCCCACAAAGGAAACCTGTTATCAAGTACATTGAGGGAGGGCCACTGATTTGAGATACTGCAGATGGCTTTTCCTTTTCAGTCTATAATTTCAAGGTAAGGTAGCTGACTCCTGAGCTCCTAGTTTTCTACCTCCAAGATAAATATAACATTGTATTGACATATGGTAAAAAAGGGAAATAGATTTTCTTAATCACATAAAACATATTTTGAAGAAACCATGCTTTTAAATCAATTCAGCGCTTGTACAAATTTCCCTGGAAAGAGGTAAATTCACAATCCTGAGAACCTCCAGGTACTTCACTGTAGGTATCTCAACAGCTCCTCCTGACCAAACCACCACTGCCCAAACCTGTTTGTGTACCATGGATTAAGCAGATTAAGCAGCACCTTCAGATCTGCTGTGCCACACCAGAGTGGGTCTGAGAGGATTCCCAAAGGCACCACTCTGCTTAAAACTATTTCATCCTCTGCCCACTGCAAAAGCAATGTATGTTTGCCAAAGGCAACCCCTTCTCACAGCTGAGATTTCATCAGTTTTCTTTCTCCAAAGCCATTTTCCCCTTCCTGTCCATGGTGTCAGTGTAGTAAACCCCTCAGGTTTAGCCAGGGCCCATTGGAGAATAGAATGCTGACACAGAGGCAAAAAAGTTTCCTGTCTCCAGGGACATCCGCCTTGTACCTTATCCCTATAGCCATGGAAGGCAATATTGTGTTAAACCCTACCATTGGTCACTTATGGTCACCCTAACACCTTTGCCATTGGTCAAGATTAAATCCAAGCCAAGGGTATAACAGTAGCACACTGTACCCCTACTAACTCAGAAAAAGAAGAGCTAAGACCCTTCACAGACCCTCCAATAAAGCCATACTCGTGGAACAGCCAGCGTCTTCTGCTTCTCCTCTCTCTACCGTCTGCTAGAGCCTTAAACCAAGAAAAAAGCTACCTAGCAAGCAAAGCTGAAATCACAAGAGCTGCCTAATCACTAAAAGCTAAATATCTCCCTGCTTGCTAAAGGCTAACCCTTGGTCTGAGAGCGAGCTGGCTTCTGGCACCCAGTCCCCTTGGGGACTGAGCTCTGAAACAGTAACAGCTTGCATAAAATACGACCAAGCAAAACTCATTTAGTGTCAGTGCTCTGTTACCCACGATATTTCAAAGGCATGTTACTTTCCTTACACTGAAACTCCATATTGCTCCAGGGAGCTATCCAGCACCCAAATCACCCAGAGTAACACAAGTCAAAGTCTTTCGGTCCCCAGCCACTCCCTAGCAAGCACTTGTGTGGCCACCAAAACTCTCTCAAACACAGCAGCAAAGCTGATATCACCAGCTACAGGAATTCCTCTGAAGTATTTAAAAAAAGACCAGAGGGTTAGGGATTTGAGGGCAGGAGCAGGGAAGAGGACAGACAGAAAAAGTTGCTTTCTTTCCAAGTTACTTTTTTTTTGTGGCTTAAGACAAATTATCTTGTTGCCAGGGACACACAATTTTATCTTTTTCTCTATGCTTGCCAAGCTTCAACAAGCAGGCTGCCGTGAAGTGAAGCAGTTATTGCTGACTCATGTCTTATGTTCTGCATAAGCAAATGTTACTGCTTTGCCCTGTGAAAGCTCAAGGCTACTCTCCTCAAACTTCTACCTGATGCAAGTCACTGTTCCTTTGGCTTTCAGGCAGGTTGCTTGCCACAGAATTTAACTCTTGGAAAAAATTAAAAAAAAAAAAAAGTGGGCTAGAGCACTACAGAAAAAAATATTATGAAATGGCTTCTGTACATGTGTAACATTTGAAAGAGCTCTGTGATACTTCATGACAGTCATCTAGTTTCTTATCACTGGATAATTAGGAGCACTTAAACTTCTTCTCTTCTTCTCTATCCTTCTTTGTAATTTGGGATAGACATGATCTATTTGCCAGAGAGCCCTGGTTTTCCAGTTAGTGTTGGTGTGTTCTCCTTCACTGTGTCTTCCAGCAGCTTCAACCTGAGTTCTCACATTGCTGTTGTCTTCCAATAATCAGATTATTACTGTTATTATTTTTAGAATGACAGTTAGAGACAATACACCATTTAACAGGAACAACAGGCCACAGGGATTTCCTGAGGAGAAGTGTATTACACTCAGGATTTGAGGGTTTTTGTTTCCCTCCATTATCCTACTTATATTAGCTAACTGTAAAACATTCACAATGGTAAAATATTAAAAATATGCTGGCTTTACTCCAGAGAAACTGCTGCCTTAGTAAACCATGAAGACTCATTAGGAAAAATGCATCTGATTTGTTCAATATTGCAAAAACTGCATGAAGCAAAACCACTGTCAGTTTAGTTGAGTGGTCAATACAGGGCACAAATCAACACAAAAGTTACAAATGTTAACACTTCCCTTCAAGAGAAATACACCTAACTCAACAGTTACAAAGCAGTTTGCCATGATAATTCCTTCTGAACCTAGAGTCATTGAGAAAAAAACCCACAAATTTAATTGAAAATTTGTAGTTTTCAAGACTTGTATCCTTAAGTCATCCTATTTTTGAGTGTCACAAAATATGTGCTTTCAAAAATATTTCTGACAACATGACATTACAAAGACTGATGTTCCTAATTTTTAAATTTGGCTGGTGGATGCCTGATCAATTGTTCCTGCCTGCTCTATTTAGAGATCTACCACCTTTTTTTTTTGTCTTGCTATTCTACATTAAACTGGCAATGATTTAGAACAAAACAATCCTCCTCTTTAATTTTTTTGAAAGTTAAAGCAAAATCAGGTGTGAAAGACAGACCATCAAAATTCTAAACACAGCTCTTCAAATCTTCAATAAACCTTTAAATGAGGCAGAGCAGAGAGTAGTTAAAAATTACTTACCATACAATGGCTAATCTTGGAATTGTAAACATTAAAGCTGGTTCATAGTCATCTATCATATCTTGAGTGAGGTATCCAAGCCTTAAGGCTCTAAGCAGAAGAATAAAGTTATTTAGTAAGACATCAAAGTCATGAAGAACACATTTCACTAAGGAAAAGTTTGAAAATTTTGTTATAAGCCAAACCAAACTGATACTATTTAACTCATGCACTGGTTTAATACAATCTAAACCAATATATATATATAACAGATTGCTTAAGTCTCTGCTTTAAAGAAAAATATAGTATAATACAACCATAAATGCAAGAAAAAAATCCCTTTAAGCATTTAAAGCTTTTACAATCATTCAAAACACAATTCACTTTTATGAAATTTTCTCTATTTACTATTTCATGCCAAGCTTCAGCTTGATACTAAAAATCACTGGTGCTGACAATTTTTCAAATAAAAGAAACATTTTTAAAGTAATAGCAGAAGTACTTGGTTTCATTTTCAAATACAAACTGCTCTAATTATCAAGGTCAGTCTCCCCCTTAACTAACAAAAAACCTAAAAACCACCCAAGAACAGCACCGTTTTACACTATAACTTACTGAAGTCTAAGGATTTAATATTTGGGGGAGACTTCATTGTCCTTAAATAACTTCTCAAATGTCTTAAGCCCCTTTTAAACTAAACCCCATTTTGCTTGGATTTTTTTACTTTGCTGTATTTCCCAGGTTTCTTCACAATTTTCAGATTTTACCATATGTTTCATAACATCTTCAAATTCCTTCTCTGACTTGTTCCATCAGTGTTTAAGATTGCAATGAAAACTGCACGTGAATCTTGCTTTTGATCCCCCAAAGAATGGAAATAACTTGTTCTTATTCCCTGTCAGCATTGTCCAGCCAGTACTGCTGGGGGTGGATGGGACACAACCACAAAAAGCAAACCCTGGCTGGTGCCCAGAGTGGATGGACACACTGGTGTGTGGCCCATCCTCACCCCCTGTTCCTTCCTACAGCCCAGACAGATTCCCAAAAGCTCCAAGTAAGAAACCATCTTTTAGGTTTTTTGCCCTCTTACTGGGCAAATGCAGAATCCCAGAATTGTCAGGGTTGGAATGGACCTCTGGAAATCAGCCAGTCCAGGTGACACAAGAACACATCCTGTGTGTTTGGAATGTCCCCAGAGAGGGAGACTCCACAACCTCCATGGGCAACTCTTCTGCCACTTCAAACTGGAGAAATTCTTCCCCATGCTGGTGTGAACTTGTCTTCTTGTAATTATGGCTGCTACTCCTTGTGCCGTCCCCAGGCACCATGGAAGAGAGCCTGGCACCATCCTCTTGCACACACCTTTGAGATATTTGTGTGCATGGATCAGATCCTCTCAGTCTTGCTGTCTAACAGGCCCAGCTCCCCCAGCCTCTCCTTCTAAGAGAGATGCTCCAGACCTCTCCTCACCTTTGTGGCCTCTGCTGACACGTGTATGCCACAGGTGAGTGTGTGCATGTGTGCAACTCCCTGACTGATGGAAGGTAATTCCTCCTACTTGTGACCCTTTCTGAGTTGTAATCCTGTCCCCAAACTGCCTCAAACCCCCTGATCTTGGTGCCACACACAGACTGTGGCAGTGTGCTCTGCACTCCTCCATTCCTTGATGAAAGGGTTGATCACACCAGGCCCAGGGTCCTGCTTCCCAAGTTCTCCTGACACGACAGTGAAACCAAGACTTTTCCTAAGGGCCTCTTACAGTCAACTGGTATCTAATAATTCTACACAGAACATAATTCACTAATTTTCTTTTAAGAACAGTGCTGCACTGCTCAAAACCTTGCTTAGGCTGAGTATTTCACATGCTGCTCCCCTCTACTGCCCATCTGCAGGCTAGTTAATCTGTCACAAGGGAGAAGAAAAAGAGCTGTTCAACACAGTATATTACAAATTCACACTTTTCTTGGCACTTTATACTTCTAGAACTCATGGATTGCTGAATTGATTTCTTTCATCATTGTCCCTTCATATATACAGAGCCAAAGACCAGTCCTTTGAGATTTTCAAGAGCTTTTATGAGATCTTAATGAACCTCAGTGGAGGTTCACAGATTATTTGAACCATCTTTCCATGTATTCTTGCATGAAATATCATTAAGTCTTGATGCCTTGAACAGACTAAGCTTATTTAAATGCTGAGTCTTCATGTACACTTCTGTAACTAGGCATACCAACAATACAGTTATTGTTGGATTAACTCTCGTGTTTTGTTTTGTATTTTTTAATGTAGAAAACAAAAAACTACAGGTTTGTGCCTGCCAAGCATGCTTAATACCTTTGAATTTGGATACTTACTAGAAAAGCAAAATACCTGGTGTTTTAGGACAATTCTTCAATATTAATAGTTAATGCACTGCAATAAAAACTCAGACAAAGCAAACAAAAATTAAGATCTAATCCTTAACTTACCTCTCCACAGTTTCACAGAACAGTACAATAACCTCTTGCTGTACATAGTATTCTTTTGGAGACTTCACAGGTACCATGGCTGACACGTAACTACAAAAATTACAAAATAATGTACCACTGTTTCACGTGCTTTAACAACAAACCAAACCTAGGAGGAATCATCTTAGAAACCTAGGATGATTTCCTGCACCAATTTGTATTTATTTCAACAGCACTCACTATGAAAACTCTACTGTGCAAGAATCTATGAGAAACACAGCCAAATTACTTATTGAAGTGGAATTGAGGCAGCGGAAGTCAGCAGTAATTTAGAAATATTATAATTCTATAGCACATTCATGATACAATGATGCAATTATGATAGCATTTAGCTATCAGAACCCTTTACTGTGTGGCACAGTGCCTTGGAAGGATCTTCACTGCCCCATCTTAAGGACAGAATAGTTTATTCTGCATTTCTTCAATAAAAAAAGTCTGACTTAAACCAAATATTTATCTATAATAATTTTACCTGAAACAAGATGAGTAAAATTCAGTTACCCAGATGACACAGCTTATGCCAGTTAAAATTTGGCCTCATTTCTGTGTGGCATTGCTAGCAAAAGCACTAATTCAACAAGGTAAGAAACACTGGGAGAAGTTCAGTGGTTTTCTGTCACTGTGTTACTTAATTGGTCATTTGTAGAATACAAGTAACACAGAAAGGGAAGAAGCTGTTTGCAGAACAATGGTGAAGAAAAATGCTGTACATAGAGAGTGGTATTGACAGGCCAAAAACTGCACAGACACTGCCAAGAACCAGTTACTGATTGTTATTGGTGTCTGCACTCAAACCCACACTTAAAAACGTGTTTTTAGACAACATTTTCAATTACAGTGATTGCAATGTACCAGAATAATGATGCCTTTTCTAATCAGAAAAAACCTGCTTACCCTGAGTGAAGAACACAAGAGAATAACAACTTTGAGGAAAGGCAAGCAGTAATGTGGGACATGACAGTCTATAGGTTATTACCAACAAATATTAAAGGACTACCCATTTCTAAGAAACATGTTCTGCTAAGGGCAGCAGTGACTGTGCCATATTAGATCCACAGATAATCCTGCCCATTATCTTGTCTGTGGCCAGCAGCACAAACATCTAACACACAGGCAGGTAGCTGAAGCACAGTGCCAGACTGGTCAATGTGACCCTTGATGCAAAAAAGCATCACCCCAAAAAGCAGTTATTTTTACTTAAGGTATAAACCTCAAAGTCATTCTTCAATCACAAGTTTTCAAATCAGTGATTTCCTGTGGTTAATTATGGTTCATGTAAAAGCACTTCCTCCATTCCTCCTCAGAATTCAATTTGCCTTCCTAAATTCACTGTACATCTTGCTTGTACCACTAAGCACTAGAGAACAAAACCTCTGTCTCTAGAATATTCATTATCATTCTTTTCTTTTTAAACATCTATTTGTTGCCTTTTCTCTGACGAAAAAAATATTAAGAGATTTATGGTTTCCTTTTGTGTCTTGGAAATTCTCCCTCAAATGCCATATGCCAGTATGCAAATGGGGGATTATAGTTTAGTTGGAGAGAACAAATGTTGATTGCTAAAAAGCTATTTAGTTTTTATTATTGCTACACTGGAAGGAGAAATCTAACAATACACAAATTACTAAAGAATTCAAATACTATGATAAAAAATTTACATCCTTTTTCCACTCAAAGAAAATAAAGTGAATGAGTCAATTTCCAAAAGCTAACAAGCCAAAAAACAGCTGCAGTGGCTAAGACATGGCTCACAACACAATTATTTAATCTCTTTTACCTTAATTCAAACTCAGCAAAAAGGACATCAAAATGCTTGAGGGAATCTTTCATTTTTTCTGTGTAGAGGTTCAAATCCCTTAAGGCCTGGTCACGGATGATATTTCTGACTTCCTCCAGGCTTCGGGTCAGGTCCTTGGCCAAGGGCCTCATGGCCATACTCTCAATTTCACGATTCATAATAATTGAACCAGCAGCCAAACACTATGAAAGACATGAAGAGAGACAGTATTAATTTTTACAAAGTAAAAATCCTTCTATACTCAAAAACAAAGCACAAGATGTGCTATTTAATAAGATGTGCTTTTGAACAAGGGCAGTACTTAGTCCCAGTTGGCTGCAAATTATTAAACAAGTGAAAGATTTAAGGCTGGTATGTCAAGAGTCAAAAGCTTTCACAGAAAAGGTTCGGGAGCAGCTCAGCCAGGGAGACATGAGAAGAGGAAAAGGTTGAAGAACAAGAATGTCTTAGGGTGACCACAGTGCTGACAGAAGTAAAGTTGTTCTCCCACCGGTTAGGCAATTAGTAGGATAGCAGGATTAGCAGGACAGGTCCTCTATGCACACACAGATTCCTTGCATAAAAGAGGTGGGAATCCAGCAAAACTACAGTCCATGGACTGTATGATTTGAGCTTTGATTTGGACATTTTATTGTAAAATAAATCTGTTCATTATAAAAAGAACAAATTCTGCAACTGTGATGTCTTTTACAGCAAAACTGCTCACACTGGCTATCACACAGGGATCCAGTTAGGCCAGTATCCTGCTTCCCACAGAAATTATACAAAAATCAGGTCACTGAGTGATTCTTCCCTTCTAGTGTCTGGAAAGCAGCTATTTAAGACTGCTTGCCCCAGGCATTATACGTGGACTCTCTCTGACCAGCTGACAAAGACATTAACAGTAGATTTTTACTGTAACACACTAATAAAACTTTTTAAAGATCTTGCCACTAAACACAACTGCTGGCTTTATTCTTTTATGGTTACATTTGGAAGACAATGAGCCCCAATATAAATTACACCTGCTGCATTAATAGAAATACTTCGGCTAACTGAGAAAATACAAGGTTGTTCTCAAAGATCAGGGGTTTTTTCCCTTTTTTAAATCTCCATTTGCAGCTGTGTCACCCCCCTCTCCCAGGCATCCTGTGGATGGGAGCCACAGTATGAGGGACCTGCAGTCCCAGAAAGGATCCTTTCTCAGCAGTCTGATGCATTGATTTGAGGGCACTCAGAGAAGATCATGTTCTTACTTCTTATCAGCCAAAGCAGTGTTTGTAGGAAGTATGGATAAAGTAAGTGTTACCTGCTGAGAGGGATTCTCAGTCTGATAATTCAGTGATTGTACTGACAGGGACAGAAGTGTGTACTCATAAAGCTCACACAACTTTCCTGCTCCATGAATTTACAGGAGGACAGTGCCTACAGCAGTAGGAGTTGGCATTACATCATCGCTGCATATGTTCCTTTCCCTGAAACCAACAGGTCTCTCCAGCCTGAGGGCTGCACAGTGAAAGTTGGATTTGGAATCGGGTTTAGCTCATATAACGCAGCAGTGAATAAAACAAGACTTAGGATTACAAAGCACTGACATACCAAATTAATTTTGTAAATTCTATCTAAGACTTCTCTGACTCAGAGGAGCCTACAATTAACAACTGTCAAAGCAAGTTTCAGAAACAGAACATATGGAGGCATATTGGACTGAGCAAGATGGGAAATCTTCATGGAGAACAGGCCCTTGAAAAAGAAAGAGAAACTGGTAGAGAAAAAAAAAGGATATTAACAGGACGCCAAGGATTGCTTCAAATACAGGAGAGGCAACACCGATAAGAAGACCACAACATGCTGTTGTGTGGTGGGATGTCTGGACTAACCCCACTCTGAACAAATTCATGGTGTCACCTTAAGTCACCTTCAGGCCAGTAAAAGTGAAGAGTTTATCACTAAAGATACCACAATGATTTACTTTTTTTTAGCCAAAGACATCAGTACAAATAAATAAATAAATATCTTGTATATTGTTTTGAAACTTCAGGCTTCCTTTGGTTAAAATAACAGAAGCTTATTCACTACAAAAATTCCTTGTTCTCACAGGTTGCTCTAGAAGCAAGTCTTTGAGAGAAACCAGGTAAGAGAAGAAAAGTGGACTTCAGTGTTCTACAGAGGAACTACATTTGTTTCACATAACTGCCTTGTTTCATGTGTATGCCATGTATGTTTCATGGCATACACATGAAACAAGGCAGTTATGGGCAACAAATGACAGCCTGAGGCTGCATATTTAGGATGAATTATAGCATAACAGAGGCATTAAAATAAAGTGACAGCATAAACTTCTATTTGTTGGAGATGAACTTTTGTCCTGTTAAAACTCCCTAGTACACTTTTATTTGTTTCTAAGATCTTCTAAACACAAAATGGCTGATCAGAAAAAAACTCAAAAACATCACTCAGCTGCTAACCCACAAAAGAATAGTTTTTCACTATGGATTACTGACAACACACAATTATGAAAATAACCTGGTATGCTCTTAGTCCAGCCAAAACCACAGTTAAAGAACCCCATTGCTCTGAGCACCCCCAGAGCAAGTCCTCTTGTTTATTTTGCCCTGTAATTCTTTTTTGTACCTCTTTCAGAAAAGTCTGAAAAGGTTCTTATGGCTTTACACAATAAAAAAAAAGTGTCTATTAATCCAAAAAACAGCAGTGTGACAGACCTACCTCTGCTCCAAACCAAAGCTGTCCTGCAAGGTTGTCATGCCGAATTTCCTCTGGAAACTTCACACAGAAGTCTCTGTTGGCCCGTTCATGTGGAATGCATTCATCCATGATTTGGTTTATGATGTTCAAAACATTATCCTGAAGCAAAACACAGGATACCATATATACTGTTTGCATAGAAAATAGTGAGCTACCATCCCATTAAGACAGAAAATGCAGTGTTTAACTCTCATGGTCTTCATACACACTGAAAACAGAGAACACTGCACAGAAACAAGAGCAGCAAACTTCACTCTCTGTAGTTTTCCTAGAAACTGTTTCTCAGATTAGTTGCACTTTAATTTGACTACTCTATGGGGACTTCTGATGAGGAGGCATGACAAAGAGTTCATTACGTCCAGCTGTCTGTATCTATCAGTAAATAAATTACAAGTACAAGTGAATTATACTTCCATTTCCTCTCACCAGCCCCAAAAACACACACTCCCCTTATTCCCACAAAGACACCTGACAGGGTACCTTGCAGTTGTTAGAAATTGAGTTATGTTGGGATCATTTAAGCTCATCCTGGTAATCTAAAGCACTTTACACACTTGAATCCCCAATGGGCAAGGGCTGGCACACTCACCAACCACCTCATCCCCCAGGCACCAGGAGGATAAGGGGCCACCACAGAAATTACAGCTTTAATAACTGCTCTGATCTACCTCTGCGCCAGGACAATGATCAAAGACCTACAAGCATTTTCTTGATATGCAGTAAATAATCTGTATTCATTTATTTGAAAAGATAATTTTCACATTCCCCTGCTGGGAACTGTACAGAATTTAATTAACATAATAAAGGTAGATTGAGAGCATGAAAAGGGCTGAGTGCTTTCATAAAGATGTTTTGTCTTCTGCTTCTTCCGCTATTTACAGAATTCACATTTTATTTAAAGTATTTCTCAAACAAATACCACCACATCTGTCTGTACAAAATTGCTTAACAGACAGAATTGCCTTAAATCTACACTTCACTGGTTTATTTTCACCTGCATTTAAAAAACAAGAAGACAGGAATTTTGAAGGAACCTGCCCCTTTAATATGTTGCCCATCAAAAAAGACAAAACCTACTTTAGCTACAAAGAATGATCCACATTTTCTGCAATTTCTCCACAGACTGCTGCACCTGCTGTTACCACAAAATAGTCTTAACATTAAGGCTATAATTACAGTTGTCTTCATCCAAAATAAGGGAATAAATTAACAATCAGCAATATTTATTACACACTGGTATAAGGTACTTGATGTGTTAACCATTAAAACAGTTTCACTATAAAGCATTTTTTGCAAAGCTGTCATGAGATAATAAGTTTCATTTCAATAAAGTTGCAAAAAACAAAAAAACCTCATCTCCTACAGTTAAAAAACACGAAGAAATGTAACAATCAACCATCTTCTCTAGATGTAAGACTGAAAATCAAATGCCCTGTAGCCCCTCCAGGGCATCACAACACAGACCATGGCCAGCAGGTATGAGAAAAGACACAAAAAGAAAACTAGAATCACTGACACAAAATTGCTGATTTTAGAGATGAAATCTCCCCCTCACTGTGCTGGGCCCATTGTACTGCCAGGATCAGTGGGGCACTAGGATCCCTTAGAACCCAAAGGGATGCCCCTTGCAGGAACTGATGGAAAAACCAACCTTAAATACTCCCTGGGGTCCTTGCAAGGAGCACTGAAGTTCAAATGCTGGAAGAGAACAGAGCAGAGACGCCCAGACCCTGCTGCAGCAGCAGCATCCTGAACCCCTCCCTGGCTGCAGAACACTCACCACCTCCAGGACAACAGGGAATTAGACAAACAATCACATCCAAACTGGCGTGACACTTTAGGGTCAGAAAAAACAGAATAATAGCAACTTTCCCATCCCCTTCCATTTCTTAATTCGTGGTATTGAGTACACTTCTCTCACCATTATTTAGCTAACTCTACCTGGGAACTGAGTATTTGGAAAGTAGGTCTCCTAAGAAAAACAACTCCTAACCTACCCAGCTGCCACCCAAAGTAACAGAGCAGAGACTGGAACTGAGGATAAAAACATTTACATTGTAGAAAGGCATGAGTCACTCATGAAGTGTTTCAAATCTGTTATTACTGATCTATTTTGAGACCAGGTGCTTTGCCTGTAGGTCTCACTTTATCACCAGTGCAATACAAGTTGGTCTTTATCACCAGGATGAAAAAGCCAGATTCCTGTTTTCAGAGAATTAATCAAAGTTTGTAAAGGCCTTTTTGCATTGGAGAGATATAGTGGTAAAAAGCAGTCTTACCAGTCAAAATTTTGTAAAACTTTCACGACATGCAGAGAAATATTAAGGCAGGAAATGGGAGAAGAACAGTATTCAAATCTGGTTATATCAGACTGTAAGTAATCCAATTACATTTTATTTTAGGACATGATATTCCAATTTATTTTACTTGCCAACCAACTTTAATATGGGGAAATGCAATTTTTCTCTTACTTTTTTTCCCCTAAAATGCTACACAGAATAAGAGGAAAAGACATATTAAAAACAACTTTCCTCCCTAAATTTTATTTTACTTCAGTGGATTATTTTACAAATGCAATCTTATTTGACAGCAGCTACAAGACAGATTGAATTTCCCTTACATAACCACCTATATACATATTCAAAATTCCTGACTATCAAAGAAGATTTTACACAAATAGAATAAAGAAAGAGGACTCACAGCTGGTAAGCAACTGTTCCATGGTTTTGCTCTGTTTTTCTAATCATTATACCTGTTAAAAAGCTCTAAGATGGTTAAATCATCTCAGGAGATAATTATTACAAGCATAATGAAATTTTATACCTTAATGCACTTAAATATTGCAACTAAAGGCAAGATGATGTAACGAAGATAATTCAACTTTGTACAATGTACTAATGTTTAAGCATATAATTTATTTGCTTCCCACTTAAAAGACCCTTAATATTCTTCCTCATTTCTTCAACATTCCTATAATCTCTAGATGCTTCTGCTCCAGAACATCCAAGATCTACCAATATATCTCCACTTATGCCAAACTTTGAGTCAGGTGTTTTTTTAATATGTGCAGTACTACTAAGTTAAACTGCAGGTAAATAGAATTTTAATATACACTTCCCAATGGAGATAAATCACAATAGCCCATCTTCAGTAGCAGTTGTCTGTATGCTTCACATGGGCAGCTGGTTATTCTGCCAGAGCACGGAATGAAAAAGCCAATTAAAAAGATGGGCATCTTTTCCTGCCTGGTCTAGCAGGGATACAGGAAGATCAGGAAGGAACGGCTGATGGAACTTAGATATAAAATGTACAAATACTGAAAGATTTCGACAAGGTAAATTGCCTTTGCTGTTTCAAGATGTGCAATTTCCCAAATTCCCTGTTGTTCTACAGGGTTTATTTTATTGTCCTACAGAAGGAAAAAAAAAAACCAAAACAAACCAACATTTCTCCATCACTTCCCTCTACCATTTTTCTTATGACACCCAGAGCAGAGTAACTTCCATAAAAAATCTGGAATATTTGCTCCCATAATAATTTCAGATCTCAGATGCTTTAAAACTGGAAGGATGCCAGCCAATTTAGACAGACTATCCAAGGCATTGTAAGCAAATTAGTCTTTTCTTTAGAAGAGCTTCAAGAAACATTCAATTTATTTAATTACAGTATTCTGCTTTGTAAGCTAATAACAAATTTGGATACATGGTAGCACTGAAATTTTGCTCCAATTTAAGCAACAGAAATCAATTAGTTGGAATTGAAGTAGTAAATCTTTCACTTGATCCATCTTTCTACATAAAAGCCTCTGGATTTTAATGCCTCCTTTGGTGGCTTTATTTGTTATCTTTTGGTTTATGGGCACACTGGGATGTGCACAGTTTTGTTTCAGGTGCTCTGCTGAGGCTTTTCAGCAGCACAGGCAGCCACTGCAGAAATTCTGCTTTGGGATTTACTCCAAACTCCTCATTTCCTGGAAAACACAGCTCAGAGTTTCACATAACAGACAGCACTCATATTTCACGTTGATAGGGAAGATAATGAGTGGTAGTGAGACAATGTATGTAGGTAGCCAGAGTAGAGGACAGAAAGTTGGTTTATTTTTGGCCCATCAGTAATTAGCCATATATGAAATAATTAGAGCATAAAGATAACATCAATTGCTGCATTAGCTTCCTGAATAGGTACCAAAAAAATGCCAAGAAATCATCTTCCTTATACTATGAAACATATGTTTACAGCAACAAAAGGCAAACTAATCTACTCTTTTGTACATGTCATTGATGAAATTTATGCCGCTCTTCCACAACATTAAATTTAACATGACCTTTCTGAGGTCTTTTGCAAGACTTCTTCAAAGGAAGATAACTTTCTGTGCTCTTCAGTACCTCTTTAACAGCCATGTTTTGAGTTATCAGTAAAATCCAGCTAAGGCAATGTGGTCTATGACAATATCACTATGAGCTGAAGAGATGATTCTTTATGTTCTTCATTTAATTAAGTCCATGACATTTTTTGTTACCTTTTCTAGCTTAGTAAGTTCCAGAACTCCTTCAACATCACATTATGGCAATCAGAAGTCACTGATGAACAAAAATTAATGCCAAAAATAAAGGAAGATTTTACTGTAATTAAAACAATTTGTGAGTATTTAGGGTTTTATGAGCTACTTTAACAAAAGAATCCAGTACCAAGGGGTGGTGTCCTCTGTGATGCAACAAACAGGTTTTCAATGTACACACAGAAGTCCTGGCTTCAGAACCCAGACAGTTATTTCACACTAGAGATCCAAAGCCTCTCTGAGGTCTTCCCTCCAGTCCATCTTGCACAGATCCAAAGGCTGAGCTTTCAGACTCTTTTTGTCTCACCAGCTAATTGATTATTTCCTACTGGCAATGTAATTCAATGGAATTGTTTGGGTTGGAAAAGACTTTTCAGATCACGTCCAACCACTAACGCAGCACCGCCAAGTCCCCTGCTAAATCACATGCCCAAGTCCCACATCCACAAACCTTGTCATCACCTCCAGGGATGGTGACTCAGCCACTGCCCTGGGCAGCCTGCTCCAATGCTTGATAACCCTTTTCATGAAGGAAGTTTGCCTAATATCCCATCTAAACCTCTCCTGGCACAACCTGGGCCATTTCCTCTTGCCTTTTCTATTGTTACTGAGGAGAGGAGCCTGAACCCCGCCTGGCTACAACCTCATGGAGTTGGAGAGAACAATAAGGTCTTCCCTGAGCCTCCTTTTCTCCAGGCTAAATGTGTCCAGCTGCCTCAGCCACTCAAAACACCCGTGCTTGGCCACAGCACTGCTGATCCAGCCCAGCTGCCATTGGCCTTCTTGGCCACCTGGGCACACCTGGCTCATGTGCAGCCACTCTCACCCAGCACCCCCAGGTCCCTTTGCAGGGCCCTTTCCAGCCACCCTGGCCCAGCTGTGGCCCTGGGGCAGGACCCAGCACTCGGCCTTGTTGAACCTCAGAGCCCTGGGCCCACTGATCCAGCCTGTCCAGATCCCTCTGCTGAGCCCTCCTGCTGTTGAAGAGATCAACTCTTCTACCCAACTTGGTATCATCTGTAAACTGAGGGTGCAACTCATGAGACTCCACTTTCTAAAAGTAACACAATTTTTCCATGTATGAACTTTGGGGAGCAGCTCCTAGTTTAACCCATCCCACTAGAGAGTAATACCAAAACTGATGAAGACACCTTGGATATCTAGCAATTTAAATTCTGTATTGCCCCAGCCTAGCAACAACTCTCAATAAATAAAAGAGATAAAATAAAATCCCCATTCACAGAGGGCAGAATGAAGGAGATGCCATCATGAATTACTGCCATCTTCACTTTGCCTTCCCCTGCTGCAGTGAAAGCATCCTGCATCCCCAACACATTCATTACTGAGTTGGCATGGATCCAGCTTTCTTCCCTATGGTTCTCTGCTGCAAATTAATTCCCTGACCTGCAGTGCACAGCATTTTCATTCCACTCTGTCCACAGTCTTAGATAACAGGAGTTTCTCACAATGACCTATCTGACCCATGTGAGCAAGTGGAAACACATGAAAAAACTTGTTAACGTGAGAAACTACAATTTAAGACTACAGTATTAAACATTATTAGGATCCCTTTTTCAAGGAAAAAATACATTTAAATATTAATCACTCCCTATATAAGATCAAATATGAAATGTAGAAAGAAAATACAATTCCTGTTAGTTGATGGAGTTGTACTGATGGCCCAACTTACAGTCAAGCATTTTATATTTTATAGCCATTTGCTAATTATTCTGTAGTGACCAGAAGTTTCCCCAAAAATTAAGAAAAGCTGTTAAAAGCCAACATTTTAAAAGACACATTTATTTATTTTATTTCTTGACAATGAATGTTTAACTCTGCAGGTTTGTTTTTCACCCAACTACAATATTCTGCTGATCACCTGATTTATTGGGGGAAAAAGGGCCAATTTAACATCTGTGAACCAAACTCAACAGACAAAAAACCCAACTCTTATGATACTTGTAAGTTACTCTGTGTATTTAGAACAACCATACTCAAGTTCATTTGCAGTGAAGTATGGTAAAAACATATGAAAGGGTTGACAACTCTGCCTGCTTGCAAAATAAATGTTAAGATCTTTCACTCAATGGCAAATCCAAGTAGGAAGCAGGTACTTGCTTGAAGATGTCAGGCAGCAAAGAGAAGACATCTGTTAGGGCAATGCAACTCACACAAGTCATCACTGCTAGGAGTAATGAAATGACAAATGTTGCCATCAGTTATAAAACAACTGAACTGGAAATGAAAGTCTAAAGGAAAACCACCCAAATTTACAAGCTCTATGATGCCAGGAAAAAAGTAAAGTAGATATGTGTATTGTCTCAGATTTCAACTTAATCTTGACATCATCACTTTAAAATGGCTCTTGTCAGTTTTTCTTTTTCTAGACTGGCACTGTCCCCACTAAAATTAAATTGGAAGACACTGTATAAAAGAAAATAATTTTCTCCAAATAAGTCTTAGCTCACTCTCATGTCAAACAGCCTAATCCTGGCACAAATTTCTGACTTTACTGCAGAAAGTCTCTTAAATACAAGCCTTATGAGAACTTTGTTCTAGAGTCCACCAGCTCTGTTCCAGTTTAAAAAAAAAGCCTCAAACACAGATACAATTCAGAAAACAATCATGATCCCCTCCTCACCACAAATCAAGGAGGAGCACCCAACAGGTTGGACAGAGTTTGCTTTTGGTTTACTTCTTCCCTCTGTTGTTAAAAGGTATCTTTGTCTGCTACAGTTTCTCAACTTTGTGACCATGAATGTTTCTTTCAGTCAACTTTCTCTTTGATCTCAGGAATGACCCTGCTGTCTCCTTCACTGACATAACATAGCTAATATAATGTCTGCAGGGTTACAAATTAGGCAAGAAAGACCTCGCTATTACTTCAGCTAAAAGTACTCCTAGTTCAATCCACACTGTTTAACCTTTGTATCAATTAACAAAATAGCATCAGGAATAGATTCTTGCCAACTGCTAACCAATCATTAGGTTTCAGAACCCAGCAGGGAGTTCCTTTCACTTTTGGCTAATTTGTCTCCTTTAATGAGATCTATTTCCACCCAATTCTACAAGAAAATGTTCTTCAGTGGACAGATGCAATCAAACAGGAAAAACATCCCACCTCTGAACTGTCTCATTGTTCACAGTGATGATGGCACATACTCCCAGTTTGCTCCTGTCAAGGATGCTAATGATACAATTAGTACTTCACAGATAACTCACTGCCAACCCACTACAGCAGTGCCCTCTGAGTTCTTTGGCAGCTCCTGACAGGTACCCTCTCCATCAAGGGATGCTCCTTGATGCTGACTTCCTTTGTAAAAACTGCTTCTCTTCAGCATGGATCCAATTCCAATAAAGCACAGAATGAAAGAGCATACATTTCCCCCTAGAGATTCCTTATTCTCATACCACTTAAACTTAGCAGATAGCAGGAGACACCTTCAGATAAGGTTTTTTTACACCTGAAACACAAAGCCACTTTCCATCACAGACTGGCGTCGGGCCATTCTGCAGTGTCAGCCTTTGGCAGGAGACTCAGCCCTTGTCCGGTTATCTCGGCTGTTTGAGGGGCCTGGAAAGGCCCGGGGTGGCCTTGGGGCAGCCCGCGTATCGAAGGACGAGAAGAGGCTTCAGTTCTTCTTTCGGTTTTTATGTTTATTAATTGTTTATCTAAAAGATTTTCTCTCGGCCCGACAGAGCTCTGCTCAGCAGTCAGCCATGAGCACACTGTCCTGCCCTCCGGGCGGTCACCTATCTTTATACCCATGGTTACGTGTACAATATTTATCATTTTTCCCCAATACCATTTATTCTTATTAACTCGGTGCACTCTCAGTAATAACCAATCCAAAAGTGCCACCATCATCAAAGAAGATGGAGGAGAAGAAGAAGAAGAAGAAGGACAGGACACGCCCCAATTCCTCCATCTTACTTCTCTAAACCCCCTGTACAGAAATCCTAAACCCTGTGTCTCACTCTCTAATTAACCATCCCTTCACCATTCACCCCGGTGAAACCCTCCTGTCCTCATACAGGTGTCGTCTCCTGTGTAGGATCAAAGTGCAGCCACCAGACACTTCTGGAACATTCCAGGACTCCCGAGCCCCCCAAGGTGGTCTCGGTGGCTCAGCACCTCAGGACTGAGATCCTGAGATCCGACAAGCCCTTATCTCCCCATCTCACCCACCCTGCAGTCCCTGTCCCCATGTCCCACCAGCACCCAGTGCTCTTGTGCTGGGGACACCAGGGAAGGGTTTCAGCGCCAGAGTGTCCCACGTCATTTCACTGCTCAAGTTCACAGGCAGGCTCCACAAACTTGTGCATCAGTACAGCTGAACAAGTGTTTGCAAGGTAAAGCTGACCACAGCTTATTTAAACTAGCCTTGGATAAGGATCTAAAACTTCAAAGCTCTCTCAAAGCTGTGCTTTGAGGGGTGCCATGCATAAGTGTGGGAACAGGAACAAGAACAGGGTAAATTTTTAAACTGACGCTGCCAACAGACCACGGAATAATGCCTAAGGAATTATGTGTGATAACACAGAAATACACATTGGAACAGGGTTATTTTTATATAAAATCAAAGTTCATTTCTCTTGTTAGCCCATGCTCAACTACACAGCCAAGCAATAAAGTTAAGATACTTACTGAAACCAAAATGTTTATACCATTTCTACCAAGTGCCCAAGGGCTTGCTTGAATCCAAGACTGGGCAGCCAACACGCAGAGCTGCTAAAGCTATCACAGACCTCTGACCAAAACCACTCAAATTTACAGAAATGTTTCCTTCTGAAACCACTCTATGCCCTTCCATTAATACAGTTATAAAGCCCACTCATAACCCACAGCACTGGTAAATTTAAAAGCCTTTACCTGCTAGGAAACAAAGAACACATTTAGTATTAAAAATCAATGAAAAATCTGATTTCACTGAGTACAGAATTAATTGAGTTATGCTGAAGTTGTGCAGCTGCACAACAAAGAAAGGCCAATTGTGAAATTACATCACAAATACAGAGTTATATCCAACAACACTTCAACTGAAAACCAAGGAGCCCAAATCTTTGGAGACTTTCATTCTAAGAGTGTTCAAGCTTCAAATCATTTCTACAGTGTGTGTATTTTAAATGAGCGACTTAAAGTTCTCCTAAAAATTTACATCAAGATAATGCTGCTTTCCTGGTTGAGGAATCTCCTCATAATTTTCTTTTCTCAATTATAAATTATGATATTTGCATTTCAGAATAAGCCAGACAACCACAAATGTTTTAATTAGATCTACTGAGAAAACTCATCACACTCCAGCTACAGGGTTAAAAGATTTTCCAGTCAAATTTGCAAAATCCCTATGGAAGAATATTGTACACATAATAAACAAGGCTGGCACTGAGGCCAGAGGTTTGTACAAATGTATGAAAATGAAAAATAATTTCTCATACCAGTTATCAGCTAAGTCAAAGGTAAACATGACTCTGAAAGCCTACAAGATTCCATCTCTGATTATTTGTGTCTGCATCAGACCCAAACAGAAAAAAGCGAACAAAAAACCACCAAAGAAGACTTTTTCACAGTACCAGAGCAATTCCAAAGCAAAAATTACCAGAGCTTACATCACAAAGGCAGTTTAGGTCAGAGCCTCAGTTGCACAAATCAATTGAACAAGCTTTGCAGCCTCGAGAGGATCATCATTTACCACCTCTACATGAACTATTACTCTGTTTGGTTATGAGGCCTGTGTATGTGGAATAGCAACAACCTCAGCAGCAGTTACAGACACTGCAGGGCAAGTGAGAAACCAAAGAATACAAATATCTGCTGCTTGGTATTTGTGTAAGTCATCTTCAGGCACAGACACCTTGAGACCTCTAGAGAACGAATGTATTAGGCAACCTAGATTGCATTGTGACATCACAGTTAGTATGAGCAATACTTCTAATAATCTGAGCTTTTCTCAAACAACCTAGAATTTGCATTGTGTAATCAATTATCATGAATACATTTGAATTAATCTGACTTTTCAACAACTAAGATTGATGTGTACATCATAAGTTAGTATCATGAGCACTACATTTTCTGAATCAAATTCTGAGCTTTTCTCAGAACTATGGAACAAGGAGCAGTATGAACATGTAAGAAGTATCTGGCTTTATCTCTTCAGCAGGTGAAGAACCATGTACTTGGAGTAATGCTGCTGCTGCTCACCTCAACACCACTTGGACAAGTGTTGAAAAAATAGCACTACTCTAAAAAATGGAAACCCAGCAGGAGAGAGTAGGTGGAACAAGCAAAAAAGGTAAGCTTCCTTAATCAAGAGAATATTTTCTGCATAATTAATTTTATACAAGTACAGATTTCCCAAAGCCTTTAAAATGGGAAGTTTTTATGAGTGCAAACAGTGCATAAGCATGCAGGAACAAAGCCCGCTGTCTGAAGCCTGCTCTCCAACAGCAAATCCATCCTTATCACCAGCTGTTTTCATATCAATCATTTCAAACTTCTTCAAAGCAACACTAGCTTGCTAATACATGTAATACTTTCAAAAATGAATCATTTTGTTAATTATTGTCTTAAAGTCTGCATTCTTTTTCACCAAGAACACTGTGCAGCAATGAGTTAACACAAATTCTTTTAAAAGGATAAACGGGAGGCAGAAGACAACCAGTGCATCTTTTCTGCAAAGAGAACTTGGGGTTATGAGCAAACTATTTAAGCTTCTTATTCTCCCTGGCTAATTATAAAGTTGCAATGATTGAACAAACCCTAATGGCTAACAATTTATTTTCTTCCCATCACCTTAAATTCCAGCCATTCAATTAGTAGTTTATTGTTAAATTATACACTAATGGTAATGAAAGGGCAGTGTGAAATTCATCTTTTCTCTCAAACTCCAAAGCATTTTACAATCCCTCCTTGCAAAACACAGAAGTCCTTTTTGTGTCCAATATTTAACATATATCGATATATATTTAACAGATTTAACACCTAAAGGTTTTCATCCCAAGGTGCAGCAGGAGGATCCAGCAGGAGGAGCTCGAAGCCTTGGCCCAGCCCCAGGGATTTGGCATCAGTGGCATGAGCAGAAGCTGTGGGATGAGTTCTGTGACTGCTGGAGGGGTGCAGCTCTCCAGGAGCAGAGGGCAGGGCAGGGGCATTGCTGGCTCTGTGTGCAATGCAGGGCTGGGATGCACAGAGCCTGGAGCACGGTGAGAACCTCTGGGGAAGGACTAAGGGACAAACAACTGAACTGGGGATGTCCCAGGAGGAGGAAAGGGAGAGGAGACCTCGGTTCAGTTACAAATTCCTCCTGAGGGGAAGGGAGGGACAGACACTGATCCCTGCTCTGTGGTGACAGTGACAGGAATGAGGGAAGGGCCTGAAGTTGTATCAGGGGTGTTCAGGTTGGACATTAGTCAAAGGTTTTGCCCCAGAGGGTGGCTGGGCCCTGCCCAGGCTCCCCAGGGCAGCGGTCACAGCAGCAGCCCGGCAGAGCTCAAGGGGTGTTTGGACAATGCTCTGGGGCACAGGGGGTGGCTCCTGGGCATGGGGCTGTGTGGAGCCAGGAACTGACAATCCTTGTGGCTTCCTTCCAACTCAGGATGTTCCATTCTGTCGGATCTCAGGATCTCAGGACTGAGGTGCCGAGCCACCGAGAGCACCCTTGGGGGGCTCGGGAGTCCTGGAATGTTCCAGAAGTGTCTGGTGGCTGGACTTTGACCCTACACAGGAGACGACACCTGTATGAGGACAGGAGGGTTTCACCGGGGTGAATGGTGAAGGGATTGGTTAATTAGAGGGTGAGACACAGGGTTTAGGATTTCTGTACAGGGGGTTTAGAGAGTAAGATGGAGGAATTGGGGCGTGTCCTGTCCTTCTTCTTCTTCTTCTTCTCCTCCATCTCTTTGGTGATGGTGGCACTTTGGATTGGCCATTACTAAAAGTGCACCGGCAATAAGAATAAATGGTATTGGGGAAAAATGATAAATATTGTACACGTAACAATGGGTATAAAGATAGGTGACTGTCCGGAGGGCAGCACAGTGTGCTCATGGCTGGCTGCTGAGCAGAGCTCTGTCGGGCCTGAAAGAAATCTTTTAGATAAACAATTAATAAACATAAAAACCGAAAGAAGAACTGAAGCCTCTTCTCGTCCTTCGATACGCGGGCTGCCCCAAGGCCACTCCGGGCCTTTCCAGGCCCTTCAAACAGCCGAAAACCCGACACCATTCAAGGATTTTGTTAAATGAAAACTTACTTAAACAACCTGACATATGAGAAAATCAGATTGCACAATATTCCACAAAATATTCTTCATAATAATCCATTATTATGAAATTAATTATTTCTTATTAAAAAACAGGCTTTAAATTTCAAGTATGTTAAGGTCACAATGAAAATTAAATTCCACTGCTAAGAACTGACTTGAAAAAATTACTGACTTGTCTTTTTGTCTCTTATCATACTTTCCCAGCATTAAAGGAAAAAATAAATAAAGAAAGGGGATTTTTCTATACGATTAAGTGAAAAAGCTTCTAGCACAGGAAAGAGACTTAATCCCCAAGTACAGAAACATCACAAAATAAATAATTTGCACATATTGTTAATCTAGCTACCATGGAGCTACCACATCCATATGGAGAAAAGAAGGAAAATTGCAGCATATTTAAGTCATGAGACTACATAAACAATTCAGACTACATAAAAAATTCAGTGGCTGATACGAGAATCTATCTTTCTTTGCAACAGTAAAAAAAAATAATTAAAATTTAGCCAATCACACTATGGCAGAGCTGACAGCAATCCTCTGATGGCACTGCTGAAGAGTGTGGCAGAACTGTAAAGCCCCTGACAGTCAGACACATCACATTACATTAATTCCTACATAACTGGGTCTGGTACAGTATCTTACTTCACAAAGGCTCAAAAAAGTCAGCCTTAAAATGACCTGGCTCCATTGTCCTCATTTAGCCTCCAAATGCTCTGGGAATGACACCCCTGTGCCTCAGGCCCCCTGCCAATTCTCATTCAAGGTACCAAGGTGCCAATTGTTAGCAATATAAAAACTATGATCAAGGGCAAATAATCATACATTAAGAAATGAAAAATCATTTTCTTTTGAAGCTGAGCATTGGAAGACTCCAATACCTCTGAAATTAAGAGCCTTCTATAGCTGGGTTCTCTTTCACAAAGAATAAATGTATTTTTAAATTTGAATACAGCTTGTGACCAAAAGAAGAAACTGTTCTAATTGAAGTACAGATAAAATATTAATTTTGCTCTTCTGTCAGCACCTCAAGTTTTATATGGATGACTACCTCATCCACCAAAGGCAGTGGTTTTCCACAGGAGTTTGCATGCAATGACTGTGGTCATCATGAGCAGATGGTACAGCACAACCTTGCATCACAGCTCTTTAGCAACAACCTATGGCTACCCCAGCATGCACCATTTAACATAATATAATCACATCCCTTTTTCACTGATAAAAAATTAATAGTGTTTTGTACACAAAGATAAGTTCTCTTTTCATTATTTAACAACTTGTCAATCCAGATTGAGTTTCACCCTTGTGCATTATTGATTACCACCTGTGTTGTCATTTCATGCTACATCAACTTTTGTTTATTTTTAAATATATATAATAAGAAAACTCAAATGTCACACACTGAAGAGCCTTTCCATTTCCCACTACAGAGAAATCAATGCATGCTCTATGACAATTTACTCAGCTCAGTCATGTTTCTCTTCCACTCTGGAAATGTTACCAAGCAATTTGCAAACCCTGCAACAGCTTCACAGTTCTGTGTGATGGTGTTATGTTGGGAGTTTTGTTAGTTTGGAGTTAGATTTTTGCTGGCCTGTTGTTTTCATTTGTTTGGTTTTGTTTTGGTTGTTTGTGGGTTTTTTTGTTTTGTTTGAGGTTTTTTTGTGTTACTGTTGCTGGTGTCTTGCGAGGTTTTCTTAATTAAATAAAAAAACAATACAGAAATCTGCCCACATACATGGTGGAAGCTGCTGTCAAAGACAGCTGGATGCTATCCCCCATCAGGCTGAAATTGGTAACCAGCCCCTAAAGTGACCCATGATCAAACACAATCACTGCTTTTGTCAGACAACACAGTGCCAGACAAAGAGCTTCCCCGCTTCTAGACTTGTTCATCCATCCATCTCCCTCTTCAGAAAGCAAATCACATTGCTAAGCTTTTAAGATATACAAAAAACATATTTCAAAGATAGACTATATATTTTCTTTTGGCGTAAAAATTTTGATTCGACAAGGCCAAGAGCAAGGTCCCTCCCCACGCTGGGGAAATCTAATGAGAGGTGTTCAGACCCATAGGAGGGGGGTTGGAGCTGGCTGATATTTAAGGTTTCTTCCAACCCAAACTATCCTATGAGTGCGATTTTAGCTTGTGACAAAGCAGATTCCCCAAGTATGCTGCCAGCAGCACTGTTCCTTTACTCCTTGTTTGCCATATTTAATTTATATCATCTTTATATCAATTTACATCATCCACACCCCACAGTAAGCTCCTTCAGCCTGGAACACATATTCCTTTATGGTGAGGACAAAGCTTCGTTTCCACTGACACTTGTATGTCAACTCATTTCATAGTGATGCTTTCAGTTGTTAAATTGAGCTTGAAGAAATATGGAGATAAGTGTGGTTGAAACATAGCATTTTTGACAAAATTCACCACATATTTTGTATTGCTACAGAAACTGAGACAGACAAGTGATAAAACACAACACAAATATGATTAGCTTTCTCTGAGGGCTCCAACTCCTCAGCAACACTTATTTAGGCTACAGAGGGTAACAAAGTTCAGGTTCACAGGTGCCTCCTTCTCAGCACTGTATGAAGGAATGACCTACACAGGTGGCAGCCCACTAAAGACTGCATTTCACAGCCTCATGTTACAGCAAACTGGAACTGGTAAAGCTGAATTGGAAACACTGGGCTGCCAGTTGCAGTAATTCAGGAGGTGTTTCCCAAGAAGGCAAACAGCAGGAAAGGAGTGAAGAACCAGTGTAATGTACTGCCAGTCAATGCAGTGTCCATCACTCCTAGCAGTGAGCCAGAAACAGTCATGTCTCACAAATATTACAAATTCCCCATTTTACTGTGCTGTGGAACAGTGCAAAAGGACAGCACAGCCAGGAGAGTCTATGGTTTGCTCTAGGTCAGTGCCCTGATGGGGCAAATTCCTCCCTTGTGCACTCCAGCAGATCAAGAGACACAGCTGAGACACAATCTGCAGGAATAACGCTGGTAAAACCACGCTGGAGCTGACTCATGTGCTATTCTGAGACCTCACTACTGTACACAGAGAAGGAATTCTCAGTGCACTGAAACAGCAAGCAAGGACTATGATCCTAAAAACATTCTCACCTGCTACGCACAGGTTTGTTAGTGGTGAAGTCCTAACAAATCTCTGCTTTAGAAACAAAGGGGTTTTTTACTCTAAAACAAAACAAAGGAACTTTTGTAATATTTAACAATAAACCCAACTCCATTTAAATAGCCAATAAATTGGTTTAAACCAGTTTACCAAGTCTACTAACAAAATACTAATCAATGTGAAAACAGCAACGATCACAGCAAATTAATTTAGAGAATGATAGTGAATGCATGAGTGAATAATTCAAAAGTGTACATGAGCTACCATCACTTCTTGTAAAATTCAATACTGTGTGATGTTGTGAAAAGCATAGGAAAGGACACCTTGTTATACCACTAATATAAAAATACTGCAATGATTTGTGTTGCAGGGAAAAAACCTCAGATGAACAAGCACTGCGTATTACTGAAGACTCACCAATGCAGAGATGTTTTTCTTAATAAAAAAACCAATTTTCCTTCCAGAACCATCAATCAAGTTCAATAAACCAAAGTTTTACATTCTACCTATCTTTTGATTAATTTAAGAAAAACTTACACAGCTTTTCATCATCCATCACAGCACACTTTAGGTATTGTTCATCTTAACAGAAACCAGTAAAGAAGTGTTTTATTCTGTTGAATAGGTATTAATCACATAATAAATGCAAGATACTGTATTGATAGATATGTTATGATTTCACAATAGTTTACCACTGACATGCAAACAGCAAGGCAAAATGAGGGATGGCATTTTTATAATAAGCTACCATAACTGGAAAACAGTGTTACATCACATTATTGTGAAAATGAAAAGCTTTGAAAACCATTCTCTTACTCATCTTTCCACTCTTACTCATGGATTATGCTACTCAGCATCCTGCTGTACAGTCAACCCACAGCATTTGAAAACCAAGCTGCAAGATGCTCAGAAATTTTGAAGAGTTAATTTACTGTAAAAAGTGTGATTCTTATCAGCAGACAGCATTATGACAAAGCAGAAGACAACACTAAGAGTTGCAGTTCTTTACTAAGGATGCATCAACAGGCTTGAAGACTGCAGTTCTCTGCACATCCACAATGCACCATATCTTCAACCTGCCTTGACTAATTCTGCCAGTTTTGTTAAGACAGAAAACCTGAAGTGTGTCCACTAGGAAGTGTTACATCCTTTAGGCAGAGATCTTCTGGTTTGTCTGTCTGCTCACACGCTACAGCAAACTTGGAGTTCTCTAGCAAAACCATCAAAAGTACAGAACAGACACAAGGATTTAAATCATGACTCTTCAGAGCCAACATCACACCCAACCTCTCTCCAAGAAGAATCACAGTTTGTAAGACTTGTTAGCATTTAAAAAAAAAAAAAATCACATTAATTTAAAGGCTGGTAAAAATAAAATTGAAAAACAATTTGTTAATCAGGCAGACACTAGCAGTCAATGATACGAAAATAAGTAACCCAGGAACAATGAATTAATTTAAAAAACAGATGCCAAGATAGGACATGGAATTTTAGAAATCCTTGTCCCTAAAAACCACTAAAATCTGATAGAAATGCTATGACTCTAAATTTCATGGAGATAAAAATTGGGAGTAATCTGGAGATCTTAAAACTACGGTTTCCATGGAAAAGCTCGCACAAAATAGGAAAAAAAATCATGCAAAGACTGGGAGTCTGATAAACTATGTTCTGTGGTCACAAAGTACTTTTCAAAAGCATTGCTTGAAGAGTCAGAAAGTGCACATTTCCAAAGAAAAAGTCTCAGAATTGCATGACAGTTTTTGCAGACACCAGAGGCGTTGCACAATGCAGCTGTTACCCTCCTTTTACATGCACAACCTCCCACCACAACTCTGAGCCCAGGGCTGGCTGTTGGTTCTCCATCACTCTCAAACCCCAACACACCTTAGGCTAAAACCAATTTTTCCTCCTACTGTGTAAAATTTGGTCAGGAAATATCTACATTTTGAGTCCTTACTAAAACACTGTTCCTTCTCTCATTTAGAAATTACAGGACAAATTCTTAAAAGAAACCAAAAACCACTGCATTTACACAAAGTACTACAAAATAATGTAAAATCTAATTAAGCAAAGCCATTTTTGACATCACATTTGACCTATTCTACAGAACTTTTAAATCTACAAATTACAAAAATAGCTACATAAAAAAAATCCTCCATCCTTTCTTTCAGTTCTAGCAACAGATTGTTTTAGTAACAGCAATCTGTTTGGCAAATGAAATTACCAGACATCAGAAGATAATAAGAGTCACAAGGTAGTGAATCACTACAGAACAAGCCAAGCAAACTGACCAAGGAGCAGTCAGAGTCTGCATTTCCTGCACTCCTACAGGTGAAACATTCAGAGAAGATTTTTTTTATTAGAACAGCCCTTCAGGTCTGCCTATACTACAGGAAACACATCAGAAAGCCTGTGTGCCTGCAGGGAAACAGGGAATAAATTGTCACTGCCAAGGATAAAACAACCAAGGAGATTTGTCTTGCACAATGATAGTGTTAACCCACCCTTAATATCAGGAAACCTTTCCTGCCAGTCTGGAAAGAATTTGAGTAGAAAGTTTGTGGAACATCCACTGCTGGAGGTTTTGCAGAAGTCAGATAAATATCTGTGAAGTGTGGTTTGAGTACAACTGATCTGTCATACAGAAGACTGAAGTCTTCCCCTGAAGGCAACTTTCACATCTATTTTTTTTTTCATCCAAGTCACAGCATTTTTAATTGTCAATAAACTTACAGCTTCCACTTTGGTAATCCCTTAAACTCACATTTTTCTGTAGGAACAATACAGTAGGAAATTGTGAAGATATTCAAAGTCAACAGAAGTATTAAAATTGTTTCTGACAGAACAACACAATCACTGTCTACTCTTTCTCTGTAAGCACTTCAAAAAGCTGCAATTTGTGAAATTTAGTTTTCTTGGAAGCAAACACAGAGCACCTGACTGTTTTCTTTTCAACAGATTCAGCTAACCTAATGTGAACACTTCCTACAATGATCAGAGCACTTTTCTTGAAACTCATTGTAACATGATTAGTGATGAAATTTTTCCACATAATGAAGTTTAGTACATTTTATGAGGAGTAACAGGAAGAAATTTTAGCGAGGGTGAATCAAAATACATTCTTTATGCTTAACTGCATCATATTTTACTTGGAGATGTAAATGTATATTTATTACTATGGTCCTTCCACTTAAAATTGTCCTAAAGTGACAGCAAACATTTACTTTTCATACAGAAATCCTCATAGCACCTGAGCATCATGTATTTTGGACTTGAACCTACTCCAGTTTAAATTGTAATTCTTGCGTGTGACTGGGAGAGGAAATATCAAAGCATTCATGTAAATATGAATGGTAGAAAAATGTAGATTCTTTCTACCTCTAAAAATCTGAATTACCTAAACACAACATAGCCCTCTGAATGTTGTTCATTTACTAATGAAAAACTCTGAGATTCATGAGGCATGAAAGATGAGCAGCTACAAATGACACGCCTATTTTTTGCTACTTGAAATTTTGAAACATGCCTCATGCCCTGTAAGCTTATTTCATATAAAGGAAACAAAGTTATAATGTGTATTCTTATTCAGGGAAAGCATCAACACTCTTAAATGAGATGTAGGAAATTTAATTTATGGATAGTATTTTCAAGAATATACCCTTTAAAGTAATGCAAGGCATGTATCTAACAAAGGTTCATTTTAAAAAGCTCTGACAATAAAAACTGATACAAAAACAAATTAATGGAACACATTAAATGTACATGAAAATCCCATTGAAATCAGGAAGTTGCCACTTTGATTACCTGACAGGAGCGAAACTGGTTGACCAGCAGGGTACATCTCTGTGGGTCCTTTCTTCCATCCAAACTGTCCAGTTCAGCTGCCACTTGGTTTAGTTCCTCATCAGCATAGTAGAACTGAGCAAGGAGCTGAGGGTCTGTTCTCTGCATTGGAGACATGGACAAAATTACATTACTATTGCAAAAAAAACCAAACCAGTCCCAAAACCTAAAACACAACTTCAGCTAGTTGTATTTAGTGTGATTTTTTTGAACATATAAGTCAGATAAGCAGTATAGCAGCATGGAAAATAATGATATTGAGATTATTTACACTCACACAAAATTTTTTTCTACTTTGAAGAAAAAAAAAAAAACTTCTCAAAAAACATCTCACATAATAAATCTGAGACATTACTCAGCTACCATTATCTGCAAAACCACCCTGGCATTCTCACTTCTTGAGGCATAATTATCTGGAGGAGTCAACAAGTGAATCAGAAGGTTTGTTTATTAAACAGAAGCAGACTTCAGCTCTAGGCAGAACAAGACAAAGATGCTCTCCAAGTTAAAACAAACTAACTCTACCCCCCAAACCTGTCAAGCAATGGGATAATCCATCAAGCACCATGGGAACCTTTGCAGCATGGTCAGAATCCTCCCTTTGAGCATCACAAGAATGAAGCCACAGAAGAGAAAGGTACTGAATCTACCAGGGTCAGACAGATGCACTTCATAACACTAATAATAATAATATCCCTAAACAAGGCATTACAGAGAGAAAATGATGTCACAAGCCTTTCAGGTGGCAAAGAACAGAATCATCACAATTTATTTCTGGCCACATTAAAACAAAGTAACTACAATAAAAAAGACCAAACAAATAAAGGAATGCCTCCTCAAAAACACTGAGAAATATTAATAGTAAAGTTTTAAACCATAAAATAATTTTTTTGAACATTAACAGCTAGGAGTTCTGGTTCCAACATCTTAATTGTAAGCTGTCAAAAATGTACACTCTTGAATAGTGTCTTCACTATAGCCCTGATATAAAGGTGCCCAGGGAGAAGAATAAAGCTTGTGATATATGGTCAGGGAAACAAACAAAATTTAAAATGAAGGATAATAAGAGGGAGATCATGCAATTACTCTACTACTAAATTTTATGTTTAGTTCTAAATCTCTGTATTTATAGTCAAGCTTAGTAAAGCATTTCTTTAAGCATTCTCTACCCGATGATTTTATTATTTCTGATTTTTATGTTATGTTTTCCTTCAGCATTTATCCACAACCATTAAAACCCTCTAGACAATAAACAAAGATGCAGGAGTGTGTGTATGGAATTGTGACAAAGCATGACTGCTGACTTTTAAGCATCTAAATTGCATTGCAGAGGCAAAATAAGGCAATTTATTAAGACTGGTCTCAAGCAAAACAAGCATGCCTGAGACAGAGCTCCCACGTGGCTGATTTTTTCAACTGGAGGAACAGAAGTTTTAATTGAGTTCTCTCAACTGTGTTATGTTTGGTGTGGATTAGTAGTGTGATCTTTGATTAATTGTGTCAATCGTATGTGGTCCCTGGCAAGATGAAACTGCATGAAACTCTAAACCTCTTCACAGGGGGCCACTTAAAGCAAATAAAACAGAAGTTTACTAATTCAATTTACTGCACTAGGTAACAGAAAATTAGGGATAGTGCCATGTACAACGCCAATTTTTATTTTCAGTTTATGTAAAATATGATTCAAATAATTTAATCCAAATTCCTTATTATTCTTTGGCAGAATGAGAATTAGCAATTCCCATGGTTAGGTACTAAAATTAATAGAAAGACTTAATTTGAAAACATCTCATGGAGATCCTACCACTTAGCCTGGAAGTTTGTTTCAGGAAATAATCCCATTTCACAACAAATTAATGCATCCAAGCGCTTGTTTTGATTTGGTGGACTTCACCAAATTTTGCCTTATTCAGCATTAATTCTATTTGCTAATTTCTGTTTTCACTGACTGCTGTAACCCCTTCAACCATGTCACCACTGTGGGACGCACTTATGGGTTTGGGATTTCTGGGGAGAATTTTTGTTTAGTTGCACAGGAAGGTTTTCTGGACGTGGTGATACTGCTGTTATCATCCCAACAGCCTCTCCAGGCAGGAATCTCATTCTGCAAGTACACCTTGCATTCCTTCTGCCTAATTTCTCTTTATATTCCACACATTCAGCCCAATAAATGGCCCAGGTTATCCTGAGGATCTTTACTGCCAGCACAAAGTATCACACCACTGGAGAACATTCTCCACAGATTTGAAACCATCATTTCATATACGGGTCAAAACTTGCTATCCTCATTTGTATGCTGTACACTAATTATCATTCCAGCCCGTACCAAAACAGGGATCAGCACATCACAAATTAAACAAAAAAACCTCCAACCAAACAAAATAACACACATTTAACCATGTTATATAATAATACACCATTATTTTGTGAAAGATCACTGACTGAATATTTATTTTACTGATTTTTACTTTTGAGTAAGTTCCACTCAACAGATCAGATAGCAAAATCAGAAGATGTCTGCCCGTCATCCACAAAGTCAGTATGGAACTGTCCATATGCAAAAGTTGCAAGAACTACTGAACTGTTACACTCTGGCTTTACCCATCAAGTGTTGTAATCTTCGCTGCAGTGTTGTTCTTGCTTCTCTCTGCTGGGGCTCTTCTCCAGTCTCTGCCACACACTCCTTCCTTTCTTCTCAGGGGCTCCTCCTGGGCTCTCAACCCACCCCTATTTATCTCGGTTACCTTCATGAGCTACAGCTGCTGCCCAACTAAGGACCCTGCAGCTGCAGCTCGTTTGGAGCAACTCGGACCCACACAGATCCCACAATACAACATATATTCAGGCCCCCACATTTCCCCCCTTTTCTTTTAACAATTATACAATTACAATATGCATACAGGCCCAGCTCTCAGCTGTCCTAGATACATACATAGAATATATGCATATCCCTATACAGTCCCAGCTCTCAGGCTGCCACAGCTCTCGGCTGTCTTTAGATGTTCCAAGGCTCTTTTCTTTAAAGGCCATATTCTTCCAGCTTTCTGCTGCTACAGCTCCTTAATTCAAAGGCCATATTATATTCCAAAGTCCCAGCTCTCAGGCTGCCACAGCTCTTGGCTGTCCGGGGGATTCCATACCTTCTTTCAATGTTTGGTTGTGTGTTCGTCTTCACACGGGGTCACCAGTTGTTGTAATCTTGGCTGCCGTGTTGTTCTTGCCTCTCTGCAGCACAGTCCTTCCTGTCTTCTCAGGGGCTCCTCCTGGGCTCTTGACCCACCCCTATTTATTTCAGTTACCTTCACGAGCTACAGCTGCTGCCCAACTAAGGACCCTGCAGCTGCAGCTCGTTTGGAGCAACTCGGACCCACACAGATCCCACAATACAACATATATTCAGGCCCCCACAATCAAGTCTGACCAATGAACTAGGATTAGGTTAGTTCAGTTTATTGCATAATGAATTCTGATCTGATTTTTCAAAGAGGATTTAAATGGACTATAAGAGAATGTTAAAAAAGTCTTAATTTAAGAGACATGTTAGCCAGTTACAGGTTATTAGATTAATAACAGGTCTGTAGAATTATTTCTTGCATGTTATCAAAGGAAAAGTTGCCATTCTCACATCTTGTAAACAAGATCAAAACCAGAAACTCTCCTTAAAAAATAGTGGCAACCAACAGAGGAAAAATTTTAGCACAGACTTCCCAACATGGGAAAGAGACCAAAAAATAAACTACTAACAAGAAACCAGGGTGCCAACAGAACAATCTCAAACCACACAGTAATTCTGGAATCTAAGAATCATTTTGAAAATTGCATTTACAGACACAAGGGTGGTTCTTAGGGACACATTCCTTTTTGAAAGAAAATTGCAAGTACTTTTTGCATGACCTTTAACAGCAGCTTTCAAGTATCAATACCACCTCTTTTTGAGTAACATAAAACATGTGTCATCTTAGACCTGACAGCAGCCCACAATTTGAACATTAAAGGGAAATTCTCCCCAGGTTCCCATGATCCTTTGTAGAGAAGTACACATTTTCTTCAGGTTTTTTCTTCCCCTGAGATTGCAACAGGAATGCAGCCACCACCACCACAAGAAAACATAATGATCCCAAATAAGCCAAAGAAGAAACAGAAGCAAGGGAACCATGCAAATGAGCAAGATCCCAGCTAGTGATTGCACTATCTTCTGAAGCCTGCCAGCTGCCTTCTGGAAAATAATATCCACCATTTTTGAGCTGCTGATCTAAAGTCTTCAGAACAACAGCTAAAACCCAACCTTGCTTAAAATAAATTCCATGGACTTGAAAAGCTCCAGATCTCCCATTGCTCACTGGCACTCTTCCAGCACTAAGCATTTGTTTTTCTGCCACACACTCAGGAACCCTGACTTGATCCCTATGGAACAAAACTATAGAGAAAAGCAATAATTATATGCCTTTGCTGATGGTAAATCTAGATTGCCTTTTGAGACGGGAACAAAGTAAACCTACATCCACTGGGGTAACTTTTCAAGGAGCACTTGGTAAAAGGTGCATTTCACACAAATACATGTATTTTATTACACATTGTATGAACCCCCTCACAACCACAGCACAATATTTGGTGACAGAACACGTGCAATACTTTTAACTGCTGCAGGGTCCAAATGACACAACCATTCCTTAACCAGGAAGGTTAAACAGGAGCTCAACTACTCCTATTCTGCTACAGCACTAACAGCTGAAGTGAGAAGTTTTAGAGAGAGGCCATCACGTTCACATCAGTGTAACTGCCTTGCATCCATGCAGCTTCCTTTATTCCCCTGTGGTATGGGAAAGGGCTGTTTTAAAAGCCTGGACAGTAAGGAGTTAATGCATGGCTATGCCTCAAACACCCATCTCTCACTCAAGTGAGAAAGTCAGAACAGGATGTGCCTGGAAATGGGGGCTGTGCAAACACAGGGCAGCACCTTTCTGGAGCTCATTTTCCCATTTAGGTCCATGGTGAGCACACGAAATAAAGTGGAAAAGCATGGAAGTGGGGTCAAGGAGTGGACAGGGCCAAGAGAGGGGCTCAAGACTAGCCAGGACCTAAAAGTGCTCCCTCACTCTTTTTGGGAATTCTCCATCAGAGCACTGTACACAGCCCATAGTGTGGCATGAGACTTGGGGAATCTCACCCAGGAAGGGATCCAGGCATTTCCATGCCAGCTTGAGTGTACATAACCTGACAAACTTTTGGTTTCATGGGTCCCCACTCCCAAGGGATCACATCTGTGAACACTAGAACAGCAAAACAGTAATCAAGCCTCACCACTGGACCCACAGGTGGTGTCATCTTTCCTCCAACTATCTGCTCTTATCCTTCTCTTTCTTTTCCTTACATATTTTGTGATATTTTTATACTTTCGTAGAAGAGAAACAAAATGCCCACATAGTTTCCACTGCAACCGAATTGTTTTAAAATAAACCTGCCTCATAAACACACTGGTCACTCAGAGTCTTTTCACTGTAATTCAGCCCAAGGATTTTATTAATAGGAATCTCCGCCTGCCTCAGAGGCAGGTCATAATAGTAGTGTGTCTCAAAGAAGGAGAGTCCAGTTGTTCTCAGTCTAAATCTGTTGCCTACACATTTTCAGGGAAAGGAAAGAGGCACAGGATCAACCTCAAACTTTCCAATTCTCAAAATAAGTACTGTCATTATCAGACAGTCCCAAACATGAAAAATTACTGCACAGCACAAAATTTTTTAAAGGGACTTCCCAAGAGAAAGCACATTCCCTTTAGGATGAGAATTCATGAAAGCTATAGGTCAGAAGCTTGCTTCTGTCTGCAGTGTACAGAAAATAATGCTTCTGTATTGGAAAACAACTCCTTGTACCAGGTGGCAATGTGGTCTGTGCAAAAGGCAGAATTAGGCCCTAGATATTTAAATAAAGGCACTGATGAGCCAATTCAGTGTTTTCAAAACTTACAAATGATTCTGCATATAACTAGTTTTAAGCTAAAATTTTAACTAACTACATAACATTATCTGGAAAAAAAATTATTCAAAAGTCACAGGAATTAGGCACAAAGTGCAAAGTTTACTTCTCCCCACTATGAAAATGTAATGTACTTACAGCAACAGAAACTTAATTTACAACTTTTTACACCAGTCACAGTTGCAGTGTTTAACTGGCAATTGACAAATTCCTAAGTCCGAAAGTACTTCTTCAAAAAGAGCTATCAGCAAGTTGTTACATCTGCTTATTTCTCACCTCACATGTAAGCAAGTGTATTCACATCCTTCCTTTGGACAGGCACTTGGAATTTGTCATTAATTTCCAAATGCTGATAAATAGCAAGAAGAAACAGTAATACTCCAACAAGCAGGTGAGTCAAAAATTCTGGCATTTAACTGTCAGAAGGTTTAGCAGCAAAAATTTTTCTTCATACTAAATGAAAAAGCAACTGCTGTTCCAAGTAAATAGTTGGGGGGGTTGTTTGAATCTGGGTTTTTACTTAGTTTGTGGTATTTTCCTTTTAGTCTACTATCTGAAGTGCTATCTGTTGAAGAAAAAAAGGGAAAACAATCCCTCAACAGTCATATTTTGTACAATGTCATGAAGTCTTACGCTAGTGTTGCACATGCATAAAAAGAAAAAGGATTCAGAGATGAAGACAACAATTGGTAATTGATCACGAGGATAGGTAAAAAAAGGCTCTGTGAAAAAAGCTACAGCCTGGTTAAAGCTTTGCCAGCTGCTCTGTGTTTATCTATAGAATACCATTACACAAAAAAGAAAGACAGGTGAACAGCTTGTTAACACAATAAAATGCTAGCAGCACCTTAAGCAAAAAGACAAAACAAACAACCCCAGTGAGATAGTGATTCATAGGACAACAAAAATCAGGTGGATGAATTTTTCCCATGTTCTCTACATTGGGTATAATTCAAACTCCTCAGAAAGGAAAACCTTATAATGGGCATGCTTAACTCAAGTACCAAACATCTGAGACTGCCATGCTGTGGGTTCTCACGCATGATGGATCAAGTCAGTGTACAGTTTCTATTTCTGAGGGTTCATCCTACTCATCTGGAAAAGCATGTGCTCCAACCCATATTTTCTGGGAGAAGCACACCAGCATATGCTGAATACAAATTACTGAACCTCTTGGACATCTATTCTGCAGAACAGGAGTGCTCTGCAGCTGAGTCACAGCCTTGATTTCTAGGAAGGAACATGGACCTCAAAAGAGAAAGGGGTTTTGCTGTAGGGGAGTGATGGAGCAGCCACTTGTACCAAGAGAGGAGTGGGGAACCTTCAAGGATGCCTCTGCGGAGGAGAACGTATGTGGCCCGAAGTTTAGAGTCCGGCTAGCTGAGGGCGAAAGGCCGACGCCCCTCTGCAATTCCTGGCCAGCGCCCTTCGGCGTCTGAGGGCCTCGGGCTGTGCTGGCTGCGGACTGGCTCACACCGCTGGTATAGGGGAGGAACGGAGCTGACCATTTCCCGGGGGTTAAACATCGGTTTATTGAAGGTGATGCCGCATCCAAACACCGGGAAACCATCCGGGAAAAAGTTTCTTCATAGGGGGTGAAAACAGGATTATAAAGCAGGGAGGTGGGTACAGACAGAGCCAATCAGGAAAGGTGAGGGGATGAACTTCACAGAACTGACACTCCATGGAGACCAATAATCAAAAGGTAAAGGAGGTGTCCTGGGACCCCAGCCAGCCACCATCTCCAGAGAGGAGAAGGTTCTCGAAACCTGGGAGGAGAAAGGGGGTGATTGACTGGACAGGGAGGAAACAACTTTCACTTATAAGGGAAACCAGGGGAGGAGCAATTACACATCGGCAACTATGAATAGCAGTTGCTATAGCAACTTAGCTGACAGGCTAGCAGTGGCGGGAAAAACTGGGGGAACGAAACCATTTTACACATAATAGGGGAGAACAATACATAAATTGGGGGAATAACACAAGAAACTTAACAACACACTACCACAGATGCCTTACCCATATTGCATCTGTTCTGCTCATGATGGCAACTGGTGAGTGATTTCCCTGTCTTTATCCCGACTCACAAGCTTTTTCATCCTATTTTCTTCCCCTGGCCTGTTGTGCACAGGAGTGAGAGAACGGCTGGGTGGGCACCCAGCAGCCAGACAAGGCCAGCCCACTCCTCTGAATTTGTAAAACACTTACCCAAAGCCTCCCCCAGCAGCTAATGGCTCAGAGTCTGACCTTCAGCTAATCAGATTTCATTCTCAGCTGTTACAAGAACAATCAAGTTTAAAGAATAAATATTTACTTAGACACAAATTCAGCTTGTCAGGATACATATTGAAATATACAAGTCACTCAATTTTTTTTCCTAAATGCTTTTATGCAGTTTGCTTTAGATTTGTCTAGGTTTTTGTATTTAAACATTACACTAGGCATCTCTGCAAACAAAATTGATCCTGCACTGCTTTTAGTGATTTGTTACCTATCAAGGAAAAAGAGCCAATTTAGCTCCCTGGGCTTGTAGATTGATTATGTCCAATTCCAGATGTACAGCCCCAGCTCGCACAGAGGAATCCTGTGGCATTTGGAAGTGGCACCCAGCAATTTGTCCTGCAAACCATCCTGTCACACTGCATCTTAACTTACCACATTAGAGGACTTTCAACTCACTCTAGTTACCTTATACCATGTCTAATGGATGTGTCTAAATATTTATAAAACTCCTAAATATTTGGGCCAGTAATGACCTCTTAGACTTGTCTAACACGTTAATTTCTCCTGAGTTATTATGTTGCTATAACCTTTTTTCCTTTCAGAACCAGACTTTTATTCTAAAAAAAAACAACTAAACCAAATAAATGAAAAAACCCAACAATCTCAAGCAACCTATTTATGCAGTTAAAGGACTGTTTTGAAGACTCTTTTCGGCTGCCACCTTTTAGCACACACATTCCTGAATAATTTTTTTTCTTTCTCACTTCTATAGTTAGCAGTATTTTGGTCATGCTTAGCTGACCTGGTAAAATATCAATTTTGCTTTGCTGTTCAGAACTAACTCATTTTGAACAACATGTCATACATAGTTTTTTACTTCTAGATCATAACAAAAATGTCTTAATCAGAACACAGACAAAGCTCCAAAAAGAGGGGAAACTGACCCAGCAAGTTGAAACCTGCTAACTGTAGAAGTGTTGCTCCACTCCTTCTCAGGTATTAACAGGCAGAGCACATTCCTCAGTTTCTTCATGTTCAAAGCACTTTTTTATTTTTTTTTTTCGGCTCAGCAAACTCAGGGTAAGTCTGAGGTGTTCCATGTCATATTTTAATAAAAGCACCATCATCTGTGTAAAGCTGCTCATACATAATCTCATTTGCCTTGTAGGAGACTTTCAATAAACTCAAGCTGAACACTTTGACAGATGTTTGGGATTTAACTACCTTGGCATCATATCAGTAGCACAATCAATCATTGCAACAAAAAGATTTCATCAAAACTTTGTTTCCAAGTGCATCTGTTCAAACCTGGTGATGAAAGAAACTGCTTGTACAGCCCTCAGCACAGAAACTTTTCCCAGCTTCTGCCTTCTGACAATAACTTCAAATGAATGTTTGCACAAGTAAATCTTTTGATCTTATTTCCACTATTTCAGCTAAATCCCATAAGCAAGTAGCTTTCCAAGTGCCATCATCAGCCACACTGTTTCCTACTCAGTTTTCCAGGTAACAGCAAGGTTCAGTGATTGCTTGTCCCATGTTGAGCACAGCACTCAGGTGTGGAGATTCACCCATGTCTAACCAGGAAAACACTGCAGACACAGCCCTCAACCTCAAGGATTTAAAACCATCTCTCTATGCAGAAAGACCCCACTTCCTTGTTGGTAGAGCCTACCTGAAGTTTTAGGGAACTTTTAGGGATTTCATTGCTTTTAAGGACTTGATACTGTGATCAGTACCCTTTTTCCAAGCACACTTGAGCATGAATAGTGGCTTTGAAAATTACCAGAACATGAAAAAAAGAAAGGCAGAGGAAAGGCACCAGACAGACAGACCGACCGACAGCAGGACTACACAGAACTTTAAACCACGTTTAAAAGTTCTGAGGCAGTCCAGCAACAACAAAATATATTCAAGTACACAAAAAGCAGGTATTTGCTGTAGACAGGAAACTGGCTGGATGCTAGTGCATGGCAGAAGGCTCCCATGCACCCTGCTCCCACTCCCTGCTAAACTGAGTTTTTGGGTTTTTTTTGCTCAATTAGGCATTCACAGGTCTTTTCAGACAATATCCTCAAGGTCTGTCCTTGGTCTCCTGGTCACGCAGAAAATCTCTCCTGGGAGACAAATGGGTTTGTACAGCTATTGCTGTTTTCTGTGCTAGCTCAGCACACAGTTTGAGTTTGACCAGTTCTCCTCATCAGCATGCATGCTGGATAAGCTCTATCAGTCTTCAGCTATTCTCCACCCCAAACTGCTCCTTTTAAATCAAGACATAGAATGCACAAAAACTAAGCAGAACTTAAAGGCAACCATGAATGCTTTTTATGCTTAATATCAACAGTTCTGTATCCATTTATTAAGAGGAACAATAAAACAAAAATCCAAACAAAACAAAACAAAAAAATACCCCAAATCCTCTAGTCAATCATATAAGTGATTCGTACAAGTATTTAAGAATCACATATTGTTTCTTTTGGAAAGATCAAGCTCCTCTGACCTGGCTGCTGCCTCTTCAGGTACTTATAAAAACCTGCATAATTATGGCACCACCTATTTAATGAATGGACACTTTCCCCACATTCTCAGCAACAGCTTTCAGAGGAGCTATTATACATACACTCCATTGCCCATTACCCTCTATTGACCAGCAATATTGCTTTTACATAACTGTTGGTTTTCCCCAGATGCATTCTGCAAACTTCTGATTGCCAGGTATTTCTATAGAATGCTAAATGGCAGAAGAGACAAAGGCATTAATTGCAGAACTGATGCTAAAAGGAAATTCATTACCAGTAATGCTTACTGTAATATTTACAATCCCTTGGAAGGAATATGATTCAAACTAGTTTTCCTTTACTGTATTTGATAATACTATTGAAAAACAACATTACATTGGAGACACCACAAAAAGGAGAAATGTGATGTTTGAAAAACAAAGTTAGCTTAAGTAATGCAAAAATACCAGCTCATAAGTAAAAATTGACTTCTATTTCAATGTAAACACCTGCTGCAGACCTTTATTAGCAGACAGTAGAAACCTTTATCTTCTCTACCATCCCTGCACTATGCAGGCTCTACAGTCCAGTCAGGCTCTAGAAATGAACACTAACTGGGGACCGTACCAAAACCACAGAAAGGCTTAAGACACCTCACATGTAATGGAGCAAAGTACTCCAGTGCTTCCAAAGCCTTGAGGAAGGACACCTGCTGGAGTGGCTTTAGCTTTTATTTCAATACATAACAAGTTAAACTCTTCCATTGGTTTCACTGTGAATATTTCATTTGACACAAGGTTCAGCATAAATGCAGTCTTGGATCAAAGCTATTAATTTCTTTTCAGCTGCAAAACAGTGAATATTTTTCCCTAAGCAACATAAAATCCAAGTTCTTAATCATTGCCATTAATTTCAAGACTGGTCTAAAAACAACCAGTAACAGTTGCATCCAGCCTGACTTGCACAGTTTTCTAACCTACACTCACACAATCCCATTACTTACCTACACCATGGCAATTTGCTCTAGACGAGACAAGAGCAACCAAAGGCATTCTCCTATTCCTCATTTTTCCTGCTCTAGCCTTTCTGTTTTGTGTAACAAATGCTAAGTGAAGGTCAGAACCTGCAAGTTCTTTCCCACACAGGTCTTGCCTACACCAGACACGAATCTCTCCAGCCCAATCAGTATTTTGTTGTTCCATTCCAAGGTTCAAAGACAAGATCTCCAGATCCCTCTAGATCTGCCAGGGGAATAATGGCAAAATTTCCTTCTGAAGGCAAGAGACATCAGTTAAAGCTTACTGAAATAAAAAAAAAAACCTCTTTTTTGCCCTTTCTTGCTACCTTAGAGACAAACTGCCTTGCATCTGAATTTAGCTCCAGCTTTTTCTGTTTTGCTCCCTCCAGCAGTGGTTGCACCACACCTGAGCCACAGCTCTGCTTTCATTTCCAAAATCCAGTGTGCAAGACACGGGCAAGCCTGCAGACTGAAAATGCCTGCAGAGCTTCAGGGACTACCAATGATGATCTGAAAACATCTCAATGCATTATTAAACACAAACCTCCTGCTTTTAATACACATGACCCAAGGAACTGTGGAAAAATACTTAAAGGAGACCGATATTTTACACTTTTGTTGCATCCTACAAACACAGTCAAAGCAATTAATTGAAAAGTCTTACAGTAAAACGTTTTTGGTTATTCCTCCAAGCAGTTACTTCATCTAGTCTAGTTTCTTCATGTACTGAATAGTTTACGATTTCTAATGCTATATTGCTTTTCCTTACCAAGTTATAGGTGAAACACAGCATTTGTTTCCAAAGAAAATGGAGTTAAGACTGACAGGGAGTTCCTTTACTACTGCATATATTCATACCAACATACCATAATTCAGATTTTTTTGCTATTTGTTTTCCTTGATCTATTTTTTTTACATTATTTGTAATTATTAATGATATTAATAGAAAATCATTACAAGACAGGCTAAAAGAGAGCACATCCAATTAAAGGTACTGTTCAGGAAGATAACACCATCTCTGAAGTTAATGTATCCCATCCCAAAATTGTGCTGTGAACACAAACACCATTCAAAACCGTGACTAATATCCATAATCTAAGTGTGTGTTGAGAGAAATTTTATTTACTTTGTTTATTTATTTGAAAGAAAAAGGAAGTCCAGAATTTATCAACTGGAAATGACAGGCAAAAGAATATAACTTGGAACTCATGAAGTCTGGGGATATGCATGTATTTCAAGGGCCATCGAAGATTATTTATATTCAGCAAAACACAATTATGATTTTGAAATGGACTGAAAATAGAAATGTAAATCAAGTTGGCAGTGTATTTCTACTCTCCAAGCAGCTACTGCTTGACTGCTTCTGTTACTACCTACCCCAGCCAAAGGACTAGTCAGGACCCAATACAACCTGAGACAAATACAACCTGTATTACCTATAGGGGGTGGGAGGACTTAATTACAAGTAAGATGGTAAAAGTACTGACTGATTACAACACAATGACTCACTATAGGGACATGTATTTATCTATTAATTCCACATTCAGCAAAATAATCTGTCAAAAATTTATGGCACAAATTCCCAGGTGTATCAATGTAGATTGTTTCAGCAAGACCAGTTTGAGACAGGCAGCTCCACATTTAAATTACACAAAACCCACATGTGAAATATCATGGTCACTGTTTATGCTGGAAGTGCTGCAATGAGGAAGGCAATGAAAATCTGAGGTACAAGATACAAGAAAAGAAAAACCAAAAGCACTAAGACAAAGCCAAACTCAGTACTAGTGTTGAGAACAGAGCAAACATAGGAAACAAAGATATGAACTGAAAAGATGGATTTATAAACTCAACACAAACTTTCCTCTTTGAAAAGCATCTTGGAGTTCCATAGTAAATCCAGCCCTTCTCACTGGTAACTTCTGAGCATCAAACCCCAAAGCTAAATCCTCAAGCTGTGATGAATGCAGGGCTCCTGGCAAGACAAATCCCAACGTGCCAGATCTTTTCAGTGGCGCCCAGGGACAGGACAAGCAGTGATGGCCATAAAACAAAACACAACAAGTTTCAACCAACATGAGCCAGAGCTTTACATTGAGGGTGGCAGGGCACTGAACAGGCTGCCCAGGGAGGTCATGGAGTCTCCCCCTCTGTAGAAATGAAAAATCCACCTGAACACATCCCTATGTAGCCCTCTCCAGGTGCCCCTGCCTCGGCAGGGATGTTGGACTGGATCATCTCCAGAGATCCCTTCCAACTCTAAACTATTCTGTGATTCTGTAAATTAAATAATTTGAATTATGAAAATTACATTAATAGCTATTGTATATATGAAATTGTATTAGTAAAGGAAAACTTTAAGAAAGCTATGTATGTTATTTTATTCCAAAAAGGACAAACTAAATTACCTGTGAAGTGAGACTTGCTCAATTACCAGAAGACCTATTACAAACATCTTTATTTCCCATGAAATAATTTCATTATGCAAAATATGAAAAACCAGGAGACTGCTAGACTTCCTAACGATTATATATAAATGTTTCTTACCACAGGGTTGTTTGCACTTGTGAAGCACAGACATAGAGAATGTCCCAAACACCCAAATTTCTGCAGAGGAGCTTAGTGAGGCCGTGCTCTGCCATCCCACAGCCCAGCACCATCAGGGTGCCCTGTGTCCCTCTGTGGCAGCGTGTGAGTGACTCTGGGCCTGCCCAGCTGGGCCTGCCCTCAGCCCAGCACGCCAGCTGGCCCAACAGAGCCGTGTGATTCCCAAAACAGAATAAAAGGGAGAAATTTCTCTTACACACTTCATTTCTCTCTGAAGAAATAGTTGCATATAAAAACATGTACAGCACTTAGAGCAAGACATACTGCAGGAAAAAAATTGAAGAACCCCAAGTTCCTTTTCTCTTCATTCTGCTCAGGCCAGCACTGATTCAGAATTCCTCTGCACACATTGTCCTCTGCAACAGATGGGAAAACTCCCCAGCAGAGCAGTTTTATACACTTCAACAATTAATTGTAGAGGACAGCATGACTCTCATACATTTCATTTTACATGCTGAGGAATTTATTCTGACTTGCAATGAATGACAGTCCAGTACAGCCTTGCCTTAGTACCTCACCACAAGCATTGCTCAGTACAGGGGACTGCAGTTTGAAAACTGACACTGCCCTTAGAACCAACCAACCCACTCAATCACGTCAACCTCCAAAAAACCCCACTATGACAAAATATCATCACAAAAACGAACTGGTTAGCAGCAACTAGAGCAAATCACTTGAAATTTCAAAAAATAGCTTTTCACTTATTCTCTGCAACACCAAAGTCTCTTTCATGCTGCCACAAGACAGATTCACTGATTTATATCCCAGGGGAAAAAAATTTTGCTGGTTGCCATTGGAAAAGTTCACATAAAGCACCAAACTGACAAATTGAACTGATTTCTGATAATGAACTAATAAAACAGAATGCATGTTACAAAGTTGAAATAAAACATCTTAACTCTTTGCTTATTCTATTTATCTCACATACACAGAACAGGTTTTCTTCAACATCTACTTTTTCAGTGGCACCTTGAAAGAGTGGCAAGAAAAACAACTCTAAACACATTTCAGGTGGACCTCAGTCACTAATATTCTTCTATACACTTTGAAGACATATGAAGAAACATTCTTAGTGAGAAATTAGGTATGTCTGCGTTTCCTAAGGTGGTAGTTCATCGACTCACATTCCCACATGACTTACTGAGTCCTTTCAGAGGTTTCTAAACCCTTACCCAGACTAAGCATTAACTCTACTTAGACTGGAATAACAAGCTCTAAGGATTTTTTTCCCCATTCATAAAATCAGCACAGTTCCTAGCTGGAAAAGAGTCAAAAGTAGCAGTTTTTCAGACTATTTCTCAAGTTTGTCTGTCAGCTTGTGCCAAGAAAAATTTCACTTAGGCATAAGCAGCCACAGCACCCCAGAAATAGAGAGGGAAAAAAAGCATAATGCCAAAGAGTCCAGAGGAAAATCAAAGTTTGGTAGAGTCAAATCACAGCCCATTCCCTGAGAACTGGGCATTAGGAATCCTCAGTTTTAATGAGTCCACACCTGTGCAGGAGAAAGGTCCCACATGAGACCATGAGGACAAAGTAAAAGGACCAAATCCTGCAAAGACAGAGCATAGCCTGGAACCAACATACTGCAGACCCTGCCTTCAGAACTTTGCAGTTCTAGGCAGCAGATGGCTCAGCTATGCCAAAACACTTCTGAAGTACAAGATGTGTTCATTCATGGAAGCTCCTGTTACTTGATTTTCCCATTTGTCCTCTAGGATCAGGCTGCTGAGGCAGTCCTCTGCCAACATGTTATTTCTCCTCAGAAAAACATTAACAGACTGAAGGGGAAAAGCTGACATCATACCTGATGGCTCCAAAATTACACATGGATTTGCAGCCTTGGTTTATTTAAAAAAAACCAACAACTCTAAACAAACAAGAAAGAAAACAATAAACCAAAACAAAACCAACCAAACAAAAAAACTCCCCAACAAACTCACCCAGGATGATAGGTCAAATGTAAAGAACCAAAATGAATTTTAAGAAAAACCAGTAGTCATGTGCTAGGGGAGACAAGATGGACTGGCTTAGCTGGCCACTGCCATAAGCTTGCCCTGAATCTTTGCACCAAGAGAGAAGCCAATGAACTGAGATCAAACCAATAAAGAGGAAAACACTGGTGGGACACTGATACAGAGAGAAATGGCAGATATAGAGAAAAGAATCTCCTCAAAACTACATCTACTAATGGGGCAAAGTTTCTGTCAATTTTTTTTCCAAATAATTGATGGAAAAGCCTTGGATTAAAGGCATGTCCTGCCTGCAATACAGCTTCACTGAATATACTAAACACATTCCAAAAAAACCTAATCCTTACTTGGATATTGGCAATACCTTATTCCAGACAACACCCATGTTCTTGCATCAAGCCAAAATCAACCAACAGTTTATGATTATTACTGTGAATTCATCAAGAAACCAATAATTACAACATATGTTGTTTTGATTATAAAAGAAGCAGAAAAGTGAAAAGGACACTTCCCATTCTGAGGCAAAAAAATAATCTCATCAGGGGAATTTAATTACTTGGTCTAAGTGTAAGTAGTTTTAGCAGGAACATATTGCAGGATGCATTCATTTGACTGTATACACTGGTGGATTTATTTTTCCTAATGCCTTCAAATCACTGAGTCTACTGGACCTGATGGCAAAACTTACAGTGCAGCAAAGGAGGACTGAGAAGAAAAGAGAAATGTGAGCCCTTTAATAAGAAAGAAAGCTTTTACATACATTCAGGTTTATTGTTTTGGTAGTTTGAAATTTTTGTCCTTAAAATCAACATCTAGTAGATTCTCATTAGGATGTACATTGCCATAAAAGTTGTATTATTTGATTATATACATTTCTGATATGATAGCTGCAAAAGAATTTCAGACAATCAGACGACCCACTAGCCCATCACAGTTCACATCTGCACCAGTACAAATTCAAATACAGCACTAGGGCAGTGAGACATTTGAGAAACTTGACATCTGGTTTCTAAACCCACAAAAAGCTGTTATGGTTATTTTGGCTCAGTCTAAAAACAAACTACTGAAGCTCTGCAGCATACTGGGGAAAAAAATGTTTAAAGCTGGTTTATGTGCAAGAGCCTATTATAATGTAGCATTATACATAAGGTTCCCCAGTGACTGCTTCACACAGAAAAGGTTAAATTGCTTAGAGAAACTGTTTTGCAAGATGCTAGAAAATGAATCCTGTTCCTTATTGTAAGCCATTGCCATTCAGACATCGTACCACCCTACCAAGATAAATATGAATCCATTTGCATATACCCAGGTGAAATTTCACACAAAGTAATAACAAACTACAAAGAAATTTCAAAAAAATGCTAATTAGCTTCCATATCCAGCTTTGCAGAACACAGTAATATAGTTCTGTCTAAGAAATTGCTGCATTCCTGTTCTTTCACCATTCTGCAGCATATGGATGAACAGCCAGGCTGAAGGCAGACTTTGACAGATTTACTGATTTATATACAAGGGGAAAAAATTTTGCTGGTTGCCATTGGAAAAGTTCACATAAAGCACCAAACTGACAGATTGAACTGATTTCTGATAATGAACTAATAAAACAGAACGCATGTTACAAAGCTGAAATAAAACTTCTTAACTCTTTGCTTATTCTATGCATCTCACATACACAAAACCAGTTATTTGCAACATTTACTTTTTCAGTGGCACCTTGAAAGAGTGGATATAAAAACAATTCTAAACACATTTCAGGTGAACATGACAAAAGTCTTAATACCAAAAAAGTGGGCATTCACAGGTTTTATACCACTGCTTGTAAGGCTTATCTTTCATCTTTTGGCTATTGGCAAAACAACTAATTTCTTTCCAGCTTGGCAATAACCTAAGTAATTAGAGTTTTCAAAAAACTGCTGTGTCCTTTTCTACAGTTTAATAACCAACCTTAATGTAAAATTTATATTACTGTAGGCTTCATCATGATCTGGCTATGCTTCAGTGCTCCCAAATCATTTTGAGAAACCACCCCCAGTTTCAAGACTTCACCTTCACAGCAAGTGTTAAAGAAAAAGGCAGGAGGAAAAGCCCCAACAAAGAGAAGGCAAGAATCAGACTGGCTCAGCAGACAGGCCAGCAGCTCCATTCTGCTATTCCCCCCTTGCCCTTCTGCCACACTGGGTGAATTCCTTGCCTACTTGTTCAGCTGGGCTGTTTTTCTGTATGACATGCAAATGTGAAGAGTAAGAACATATTATCAGACCTAGTAAGACATCTTGCTTTCAGAAGCTGCCTTCTGCTTTGTCGGATCTCAAGATCTCAGTCCTGAGATGCTGAGCCACCGAGACCCTGGGGGGGCTCGGGAGTCCTGGAATGTTCCAGAAGTGTCTGGTGGCTGGACTTTGATCCTACACAGGAGACGACAAGGATGAGGGCTTCACCGGGGTGAATGGTGAAGGGATTGGTTAATTAGAGAGTGAGACACAAGGTTTAGGATTTATGTACAGGGGGGTTTAGAGGAGTAAGATGGAGGAATTGGGGTGTGTCCTGTCCTCCTTCTTCTTCCTCCTCTCCTCCATCTTCTTTGGCCACGGTGGCACCTTTCTATTGGTTATTACTAAGAGTACACCGACTTATAAGAATAGATGGTATTGGGGAAAAATGATAAATATTGTACACGTAGCAAAGGGTATAAAGATAGGTGCCTGCCCCGGAGGGCAGAGACAGTGTGCCCATGGCTGGCTGCTGAGCAGATCTCTGGTGGCTGAAAGAAAATCTTTTAGATAAACAATTAATAAACATAAAACCAGAAAGAAGAACTGAAGCCTCTTCTCGTCCTTCGATACGCGGGCTGCCCCAAGGCCACCCCGGGCCTTTCCAGGCCCCTCAAACAGCCGAGATAACCGGACACTGCTTGTAGGTACAGCCTTCACAACAATTTGTTGCAGAGCAACAATTACTTAGGTTTGACTTCTCTGCCAAGTGACTACAGACACGTTACTATTTGAATATTCAACAATGAAGAAGAACAAGGCAGAAAAGACAACCTAGAGTTGTCATCTCTGCTTTTACCCAAACTTCTCCAGAAAACAAACAAACAAAAAACACATCATCATATTCCAATAGCATTTAGCACATGCTTGGTATCAGATTCATAGGTTCAAAATGAAAAGCAACTGAGAACGCAGGAAGACAACTCAAGCTACTCCCCATTTTCTTTAATCAGACAGCAACTAGCATTGTTCCAATTTATAAAGCTGTTTATTGTTTACATCAGAGGCAATGTAAAAAAAAAATTAATACACACTGAAACTTAAGACAGGTTTTTATTTGCAGACTAGAAATTGAATAAAAAAATCCAAGAAATCAAGGAATCAAGATAAATTACTGTAGCATACAAAGTAAAGAACCCATTAAGTCTTTTTTCCAAAGGATCATCACACACCAACACGGAGATAAACCAAAGGCACAAATTGTGTTTCAGCAGGGAGACGCCTAACCTGTGACTTCACAGAGAAATGATGCTCTATTGTAAATGCTGGTTCACCAATGAGGGGAGAGAATGATGCATCTGACTCCATCTTATCAGAAGGCTAATTTAATACTTTATTATACTATATTATATTAAAGAATACTATACTATACTAAAGAATACAGAATGCTAAAAAGATTATGAAAACTCGTGACTCTTTCCAGAGTCCTGACACAGCTTGGGCCCAATTGGCCGAAGAGTGAAAACAACTCCCAGCAGAATCCAATGAAACAATCTCCAAACACATTCCACATGAGCACAACGCAGGAGAAGCAAATGAGATAAAAATTGTTTTCCTTTTCTGAGGCCTCTCTCCCTGCCTTTCATCTTCCCAGGAGAAAACCCTGGGCAAAGGAATTTTTTCAGAGAATGTGAATGCTACAATGCCCCTTCAGCCAACATCCCTGAGGCCTCAGAGCGGTCAGAGGTGAAGAACTGTCACCCCACAGAAAGAGCCAGGCAAAGCCTGCATGAACCAGCAGAAAGCACCACTGTGAGCCTGACACCTTGGTTACTCCAGCCCTGGAGCTGAGTAGCACTTGCACAATTTAGCAGCAATCATACCAAGTGTTTTGCAGTGGCATTTGTTACATGCTTGAAAGCACAGAACAAAAACCATGACTCAGGAAAATGAGGTAAGAAGCAGGCTCTCACAGTTAATGTGTGGTAATTTAATGCACAATAATCTCAGTTCATAATCACATATTTGAATTAAAATGAACCTTCAAGACAACAAATATTCTAAGAAATTTGCATTTTTAGCACAGAAACCAATGGAACTCAAAATTGCCACTAAATTGCCAAACTGGAAAATCCTGTTTTCCTCACTGTAGGTGAAAACAGAAAAAATGTGACCTTATTCTGAGGAATGTGACTATACAGTAAAAATTGCAAAAGAGAAAATATTTTGGGCAAAATAATGAGAGAAGTCTTCACATACATTGGAAAATAAAGTTTCAAGACAGAAAAGGAGCCAAACTCCAAACCTGAAAATGGGAAGTCAAACTTATTTTCAGCTTCATCTAAAGGCGTCACTATCCAGCCAAAGTGGAAGCATGGAACCAATCCATTTCACAATTCATCTCCACAATGTTACATAGAACTTTCCTCATTATTTACTCATAAAAGTAAAAAAGAAGAAAATGGTATGCCAATAATATAAGTAACTGAATTAATTCAAGCTTCACAAGTAACTTTTTCCTCTTTGCAACTCTGTAAAAAAAAACCAACCAAACAATCCAGGCTACCTAAGAAACCATGGAACCTCAATTTTTTAAAATGTTCTGCAGCACTGCCATGTTTTTCTCTTTTCTTGAAGAGAAGAGAATTGACTAGAGTCAATTTTACAGCTGTTCACAGACACACAAGTGTTGATGCAGTGTGAGGATTAGAGAAAACACAAGCAACAGAACAAATAAGATATCCAAACAAGAAGCCTTCAGATCTGTATTGGCTTTCCCTGTTTATACAGAGGTGCTCACATGCCTCTAAGGAAAAGCAGATCCTTTCAACCAAGAATATTTCATGGGAGGCTTTCTTATTCTTTACTGCTTTCATGAAAGCTTGGTTATAAATGGCTGTGTTTCACAGTTCTCAGCTTTATTACACAGACCTCCCCTTTGCTGAAACCATGTCTGCAGGAAACTTACCCTACTGATTCCTCATTGAATAAAATTGTTATTCCACCAAAGGTTGCCCAGTTTGGGGAGGAAAATGCATCATTTAAACATTGCAAATGTCATGTTCTCTTCTTTCTACAAGCACATTATTAAATGGCCATGTTGGGCAGGAAGGAGTAAAAACCAGTAACCCCAGCTACAGTTTTAGGCAGATGATGTGATATGGATTGTAACCTGAAGCACTGCTAGGCTGGTGACATTTTGGTATCGTTTTCTTCATGATATAAAGAAACAGTAAGCTGAAAACTATATTGATTATAAATATTAATTATATTGATTAAATAAGGCAGGAGGGGAAGAAAACAGAAATGAGGAGGAGCCTAAGGAAACAGCAGAACTTGCATTTTCTCAACTCTTGAAGCTGAGATTTGCAGTATCATTCAATTACTTTGTTTTCTCCTACTGTGTTTCTTTTAGGTTTTAATTTCTATTCAAGTGATTAAACACAGCAGTTCTTTAAAAGCCATTTTACAAACCTTTCCATTACTCAAGAGGCTGTACAAAACAGTATTAAAAAACAAGATGAAAAAGCAGGAAGAGCCAACAAATGGATTAAATAAGGAATGGATATCTCTGATTTTAATCCTATTTTAACTTTCATGTCTGGTGAACAATGAGAAAACTATCAGCTTTGGGCCTGGCAACTGCTGTATCAATGTCTGCTACCAGCATTAGCACTGAATCCATCTGTGACTGTGGAACAGTTCAAGGACTTGAACAATATTATAACAGCCTTTAATTTTCACCTGCAACTCTATGATTAAGTTTAATAAAACTGTGGTCTACACTGACTCACATTCTTGTGTCACCAATGAACATTTGTAGCACCAGACACATAACATGCCCATCTTGGATGTGGAAAATTAAGGTAACATTTCACAGCACTCCCTTATTGCAAAGCATTGCAACACAGAAGAACATTCTGAGAACAAAGCTGTGTTTGTAAAGCACGTGGAGATTCTTGGATAAAAGATATTATAATTAAAAATTCAATTACTCCAAACTAGTGGGAGGCTTTTTGCACCTTTCCCTAACAGAGCTCACACCCCCACACACAGCACCACCACTATAATGCTCCTGCACAGACAGAATCTAAGCTAATTCCAAAGTTCACCCTGCCTGAAGTTGCAAATATGAAACTCCTGCAGCTAAGGAAATTCGGCTCTTTCATGTAACTAAGATTGAAACACACTAAATCTGAAGCTTTCAGCCTCAGATCAGGAATCAATGTGGTAACCCTTCAGTGAGCTTAAAATGTATTGCCACCATTACCTTTTTATAATTTCAAACAAATACCTACAGAAAAAAAATAACGACTAAGCAGTAAGTTACTGAGACATTCAGATAAAAAAAAATTGTGAGCACCTGTTCACAAGATTTCTCTTATCATCTGGCACTTTTATTACTTGTAAGTCAAGTTAAAAAAGCCCAGAAAGCTTGGCTGAAATATTTTTCATGTATACAGCAGTCATTTCATACAACAGAAGAGCTGTATTTCACATTTTAAAGCCCACTACATCTGAAAACCCCCACACACATTGTAATGGTCTCTATACTGAAAGTAAAAAGGTTTTTAGGTGGCACTGACATCAACAATTTATTGCACAGCTACTCAGATGTATATTATGTTTTGTCCTAAAAAGGCACAACTCTAAAATGAGACTCCTGGCATTACTGAACACGGGGAGGACAGCAATAACCATAAAAATAAAAGTTAAACAAACCAGCTGTTGCATAATTTGGAAGCATCAAAAGTTATCACTTATTTGCTTTCATCATCAAAAGAGATGTCTGGAAAAAAAGCAACTTCAGAATCAGTTCACTGAAGACCTCACAGGCAAGTGCAAGTGAATGGGGAAGTTGATCTTGCACACTTTTACTGGAATCACAGTGTGGTTTGGGTTGGAAGAGACCTTTAAAGATCATCTAGCCCAATCCCTTTGCAATGAGGGGGGAGTATCTTCAACTAGATCAGATGGCTCAGACCCCATCCAACCTGGCCTAGAGTATTTCCAAGCATGGGGGCATCCACAGCTTCCCTGATAACCTGCTCACCACCCTCACAGTACCTGTTCCTTATCTACAACCCAAATCAAAGCTCTTTTAGCTTAGGCCATGACCCCTTGTCCTGTTAAAAAGTCTGTCCCCATTGTTCCTCACAGCTCCCTCCTGCACTGGAGAGCTGCCATGAGGTGTCCCTGGAGCCTTCTCTTCTCCACCCTGAGCAGCCCCAGCTCCCTCAGCCCGTCCCATCAAAGGATGCTCCAGCCCTCTGAGCACCTTTGTGGCCTCCTCTGGACTCACTCCAGGCTCCTTCCTCCCCGTGTTGGGGCCCCAGAGCACTCCAGGGTGGTGGCACCTTGTGGGATCTCAGCACCTCAGTCCTGAGGTGCCGAGCCACCGAGACCACCCTTGGGGGGCTCGGGAGTCCTGGAATGTTCCAGAAGTGTCTGGTGGCTGCACTTTGATCCTACACGGGAGACGACACCTGTATGAGCATAGGAGGGTTTCACCGGGGTGAATGGTGAAGGGATTGGTTAATTAGAGGGTGAGACACAGGGTTTAGGATTTCTGTACAGGGGGGTTTAGAGAAGTAAGATGGAGGAATTGGGGCGTGTCCTGTCCTTCTTCTTCTTCTTCTCCTCCATCTTCTTTGGTGATGGTGGCACTTTAGGATTGGTCATTACTGGAAGTGCACCGGACAATAAGAATAAATGGTATTGGGGAAAAATGATAAATATTGTACACGTAACAATGGGTATAAAGATACGTGGCTGCCCAGAGGGCAGCACAGTGTGCTCATGGCTGACTGCTGAGCAGAGCTCTGTCGGGCCGAAAGAAAATCTTTTAGATAAACATTTAATAAACATAAAGACCGAAAGAAGAACTGAAGCCTCTTCTCGTCCTTCGATACGCGGGCTGCCCCAAGGCCACCCCGGGCCTTTCCAGGCCCTTCAAACAGCCGAAAACCGGACAGCATCTCTCACAGGAGAGGAGCAGAAGCTCAGAGCCAGAGCAATGAGCTGCCCACATCAGGGTACCTGGGCAGTAATGGCTACAGATGGCACACATTCAGCTAACTCCACTGGATACCTGGTTATGAAGCATCCTTCAGCAGTGGCAAGTGTTCATAAACCCATGATTGACAAGGGCAGTCAAGATGCCAAAAATGAGAAAATCCACCCAAACCAGAAGATAATGATTGACATCAGTCAGCTGGTAAGACTTCACCATGTAAAACGGTGGCAGTTCTAATCAGCCTTTTTTCCCCCCATCCTATTAAACATCCAAAACTTGCAGAACAACCTTCAGCTTTTACACAGCCAAGTTTTGGGCAGACAGTCTCCTTCCTTTCTTTTCTGGTTAGGCAAAACAGGAGATCTGCCTGTCTTTATAATCTCTATTGGCAAGAGAAACCTACCCGGAAAAAAGCTAAAGCATCCCTTCCCAACAGCCTTCTAAATGTTGCATACAACAGGGAAAATAAGCTGCTGTGCTGAACACAAAACTAAAAAAACTCCAACCAAACCCATATATGTCTTTTACAATTACATAACATTACATTCTGTCTCTAAAAAAAAAAAAAAAACCAACGAAAACAAACAAATGAACAAAATAAGCACAAAAAAACCTGGCAGATTTTACAAATATTATCTCCCTTTGCCATCTAAATAGGAAAGACAAGTAGCAAAAACCAGCAATTGTTTCAAAACATGTACGATTTTGAACATATGAACACTTGACAGAATCTCCAAACAAGCTGGGTTGGAAGGGATCTTTAAAGGACATCTGGTCCAACCCCCCTGCCGTGGGCAGGGGCATCTTTCACTGGATCTGCTTGCTCAATAGATTTCCCTATTTTAAGCATTAAATTCTCTCCTAGCCTTGACTGGGTCTCTCGTGCTTTTTTAGAGCGTATTATTGCTGCCAGTGGTTGCATAAGAGAATTACTGAGATTTTCAGAAATGCCAGCAGAAGTAAAAATCACAACCTTAGGAACAAAACAGAAATTCAATTATCTGCAACTATTCCCAGATACATTATTTTTCACAAGCAATAACCTGGAAATATCTTTAATTTTAAGACCCACCTTCTAAAGCAAAATACATTTTTTTAAATGGAGTTATGTATTTGTACATCTTCAAGTATTTTTAAATATACAACTCACTTCCTACAACATATGGTAGATAAAAACCAGACAAGTAATAGAAGGGCCTGGTGCATCTGTAAAGTTCCTTCCAGCTTCTGCTTAAAAAAAAAAAGAAAGATCAGTTTAAAAAACAAAAAGAAAGATCAGTCAGGCTGCAAGCAGAGTTGTGCTGAGTGTGAGCAGGCCCTCTAGCAGGGAGATTATGTGATTATTTTGGGATGCCGCAGTCATGTGGCTGCACAGCAAAGCTTTTGTGGGAAACATGACACAATCCCAGGGCACTCCAACTGCTGCCAGCAGTGCCCGAGTGCATTTCCCTCCAACACAGCCACAGCAAAGGAATTACAGATTCCAGGGCTATGGCCTCAACTAATCAGGGATTCTTTATTCCCTCTTGCAGTAAATTTAGAGGCTCTCCTCTCATTTTTCACTGGGTATCACTTCATGATTATCTACCCCAAAAGGCATCTCCCCGGGTACTGCATTTATTCAGTGTTAGTCCTTCTGCCAGACAGGTATGTTTTTCAAACACTGTCATATAGTCTCACATTGTACTTTCAGAAAAACATCAGACTTGCTAAAAATATTTCACTGGATTACATCTCAAAGACCAACACTGTTTAACTTTATTTAACTAATTCTGCCTCTCAAGCTGTCAAACTCAGAAGACTTCCACATTCAAGAGCAACAGTTAGATCATATACAAAATACTAGCCTCTAGGTAGGACAACCTCTATAAAAACTGAGCACAAAATTAAGTATGTAAGATGTTAAATAACAGAATACTTTTATAATAGACTGGAAATTCACATATTTACCTCCTATCACATGACTCATCACTAGTTGGCTTTTACCTATAAATACGACATACTCACTGCCAGGTACATGGAGTACTGGAAAACACAATGTAATTACCTGACTTCAGGATAATAGGCATTTGACCATTAAAAAAAAAAATCAAACCTTGTAATTCAATACTTGCATGGGGTATTTCTGCAGCAGGTAAGTTCTCCTTCTAAAAGCTCATACGAGTAACACTCAGCAATCAAAACCAATTCCTGTCTAGCAAAAAACAGCAAAATGCTACTAAACATAAAATCTCATATGAAAAGTAACAGAAACAAACAGCCACTCCAGAACACCTGGGAAAGAAACTCCTATTCCCAGATTCAAATCAACTCATTTAACCACCTCAGGAGTGAGCTTTCCTGTGTCTAGGAACACATTTTACTCATTTGCTGTGGAGCTTTGGCAATCCAAGGGCACAGCCCAACCACAGCCCTGCTACAACAAAGTTCCTCGGTTCTGGCTGCACAGCCACCAGTGGGGCTCTAGGCTGGAAGTGGAATCAGGAGGGATTTATAAATTGTAATTCTAATATGATATTATATTTCAATCTTTGTCAATTCCTGTAATAAAAGCTTATCATACTGGCAAGATATTTTCTTTGCCCTGTTTGTGTGAGCCAATCTGAAGGCCAGACACTGCACCAGCTCAACTCTGTCCCTGAAAACTTCCCCAAAATGTTACAATTTTTTTTCTGATAGTTGTTAAAACCACAAAGTGTGTGATTTCCATTTCCTCCCATCACAAACACCATGCCCAGGACATCAAGGCTTTGCTGGTGTACCTGGCTGAACTCAGTGCCTGTCTGAGTGCAGCAGCTCAGAATAGCACAGGGGGTGAGGCAGAGTTGAATTCATGCTCCACTACAGCTGAACACAGCAGCAGCAATTCCCTTTTTTTCCTTGGGAATACACTAAATGAGCCAAGCTGTAACATGCAACTCGTTAATGACTTCAGAAGTTAAATCCTTTCAAGTTAAAAATACGCAACAAAAGGCATGCTAATATTTTGACCTGTCTACAATAAACCCCAAACCAATAAAAATATTTTTAAAACCAACTCATGCAGTTGGGTTTTTTCCCCAGTAAGCTGAAATAATTGAGAGGGGAAGAGAAAATACCAGGGAGGATGAAAACCAAGATTGCTGCATTTTGAGAGAAGAGACCACATTTATTGATGCATCATTAAATACAAAGGTTCCCTTAACATTTTTAGGATTGACTCTTAAATCTAAAATTTTTCATACGCTTTGCAACTGATTCTCACATTAGCTTAATTCTTACACCTTCTAAGATTTTTATCCCACTGTAATTACATGAGCAAACTAAAGCTTCTTTATATCACCTCCTGACTTGCTGCTAGTACCTTCCTAAGGTGTCAAATAGAGTTTAGGTATTTACTGAGCATTTCAAAGGCTTTCAACTTAGAGTACAACATCCAAATCCACTGACATGACATTTTGTAAAACTCCTCCTGAACTGAAATACAAATCTGAAGATACAGCCTCTCAAAGCAGGTCACCGTGGAGTCTCAGGCAGAGCTCTTTGAGAGAGGAAGAACTAATGCCATAAATACCATTTTGAAAGAAAGACAAAGAACAGGTGGGACGATCTGCTGGACAATCTAAGCTGTTTTTCAGGGTTGGTGATTAATATTCTTCTCAGCATCCTAAGATGCTCTCATTATACACATCTTGAAAAAAATAATGACAGCAATAATAAATCTGCCAGAGATTACAGATTGAGAAGTGAATTTTTTTCATCAATATGTAAAAGGTATCTATAGTAAACAGGAGAAACAGATGACAAATGTTTATGGTGTTGTTCAGCTATTATGGACTCATTTGATGAGCAGATCAGTCCTGTGTGATTCTCAGCTGTTCCCACAGCTCATTAGAGCTTTGCAACTGCCCTGTTTGCCAACCAGCATAAAACTAAACCAAACAAATTTATTTCAGACTTCCTTTTCTCACTTTCAGTAACTTCTCTTGACTTTGCTTCTGCCAGATTCATTCAGCTATTTAATTCCTGGACTTCATGGCTATAGAACTGCATTTACACCTTGTAAACATAGGATTTTGACATCTCTGAGTATCTTCAGTTACGCTGATGTGCAGCAACATGATACAAGTCTCCCAAGTAGAAACTGATGAAGCTGCATCTGGTTAATTTTACAGGGAATTTGAACAGAACACTAAAATGCATCAAGTATCCTATTTATCTCAGGTGATAAGGTACTGAATGAACCACATTCTGCATTAAACATTTATTTGAAGACCTAATAATTTTATTTACTATTGCACCTGCTTACCAACTTCAACTTTTCATTTTTCCCATACTAAAGTCAAAGGTCTGATACATCTGTTTATAGCTTAATGCATTTGCTTACCCATGCAGAAAAAGAACTCTACAGTCAGATTATATTAATTTGCTCACAAGACACAGTCTGTAATTAATAATTCCCTACTCTGACAAGTCAATACAGCAATCTCCTATTCTGTAACACTCACTCTGTAAATACACATTACAAAGACACAGCATTCTAAAGAAACAAACTCCAAATCCTCAAGCACAGTCTCTCCAATAGTTTGTTTACTCACTCAGCTGAACACAAAACAGTCTGACAGTCACCAAGTGACATCTGCTCACTACATAAAGCTCTGAAAAAGCAAGAGCAGATAACACTAGCATCAACTTCCTCACAAGAAACCAAAACAAACTGAAACCAAATGAACAAGCTTGACTTTGCTGTTTTCTTTCCACAGAACTTAGTTTAAATACCTGTCTGATACCTTCAACACCACTGCCTGATCAGGGCTAGGGCTGGGGAGCACAAAACAAGTGATTGCCCATACTGGTTTCTATCCCATGACAGGCATCCTAACCAGCTACACCAACCCCCTTAAGCATGCTTAAAAATCCTTTACCTTGCAATTCTGCAGGTAAATCCCTGCCTCTGAGCAGCAGACTGCATCATCTTACTTCACAGAACGGGCCTGGCTTCATATTCATCCTCAATTTGCTTTTTGAGCCTATTCAGTGCAAGTCATGCAGTGAGGGAGTTTGAAGTGAGTTGATTCCAGAGAGCTGCTGAACACCTGCCTGGCACTAACCCACTACCCTCTCCCATGGGTTGAAGTGAAAAAGAGAAGGAAGCTAAAAAGACCCATGGATCAAGATGATGACAGTTTAATACCTGCATAAAGGAATTCATTCCCTGAAGAGATGTCCAGCAGCTTCCTGGGAAGAGGAGCCTCAGCACAACTAACACTGGGCTGTGAAGACAAGTATCATAGCCAGAAACACTGTCTTCCTTGTTCCTCTTTTCCCTGAGTTTTCACTGGTGAGCACAGCATCATATGGCATGGCATAAAACAGTATCATGGCATATAACATCTAACAAACACCCCTTTGGGCAGCTGAGTCAGCTGTGGGCCAGCACTGCTTTAGCCACCAGTGTGGGACACAGCCCCACAACTGCTCTGCAAACAGAAAACTTCATGATACCACCCCAGCCAGACCCAGCACAGTGTTATTTCTACATTTCTCTGAGATTCCAACTGTAAGACTTTTTTCAGTCCCAGGATCCTGGCTACAAAATGACTTCCCATTACTATCCCAAAACACAAAAGAACAGGACAGGGACCTTTAAAAGGGTCTCCCCACTACATTGCCAGACACTTTTTTAAAATGCTCATTGCACATAACTTTCTTAGTTAGAAGTCAGTGACAGATTCTTGAAGTCACTGCACATCCTGCCCAGCACAGAGCAGAGGACCATGAATGGCAGAGGCAGGCATGAGACAGAAAGGCTCACAGGAGTGAGCTGTGACTTGCAACATGTAGGGTTTGTTTTGCTGGAGGAGTTGTTGCTTGGTTAGCTTAAAAAAACACCCACAAAACCACACAGCAAATTCATCAGAAGGCCCATAGGTATTACTAGGCAGAAAGTAGAAGAGGAAAACATCTCTTTTTTCTATTTTCTTTTTTTTTTTTAATCTTCATGCTGCTTCTTTGGGCAGCAAGGGTACCTCGAATGTGTATTAACATGGTTGCCCTGGTGCTCATTAGTGCTCCACTCAAAATGCTGCCAACAGTTTGCACAAGCATTTCTTGGCTGGAGGAGGTAAATATTTGACAGGCTGATGTACAGCCAGTCTTACTTGGTTAAGCACAGGTTACTCAAAACCACGTTGTTATTCACATTCAATTACCCCAAATGCAGTTACTGTCTCTAAGGACCTGTTGAATAGCAGATATTCCAGATATTGTGTTCAGTACTGAAGCCATGTGTTAATGCTTCCTTCAGGAGAGAAGGAATGCAGAGAATCAACCATCTGGAATAATCAAATTCAGAGTTCTGCATATATTTTAAAGAGTCACCTTATTGTGACTGTCTCCATAAGTCAAGAGAAAAAATTTAAAACAAAACTTGGAAGACTTTAGGCACCATCTAAGATCAGTATTGGTGAACACTACTACAAATCTGGGAGACATTCAAATCTCAAATGAATCACACTATCTATTACTAATATTCAAGCTAAACCACAACATTTACATTCAAGATTTTGCAATCAGTTGCCATATAGCTAATTCCCAAGATTTTTCATTACAGTGGATTTGGAAGAGAACTCTTCAATCCAAACTGACAATTACCTGCTACATAAACTAACAAACTTTAGGCAGGTTTCATTATGATGGGCACTAAAGATGATGAACAGGCAGAGGCTCCTGCTTTTTTATAGTGTACCTTTGCATCTTTTGTTTTCTTCCACACAACTGTGAAACCCCAAAGAAGACAAACTATAAAATGGCAGGACATCATTCTAAATCAACTTTGTCAGGATGCTTTTTCTTTGTTAAATTCTGCTTAGCTAATGACAACCTATTCCCCACCATTTCTTCCTTGAGCCATTACCATGATAAAACTTGGTGACATTTAGCACCAAGGAAACCCATCTGCTAACACATGGACAGCTAGTATCTTTGACAACCTAATTTTCATCAAGGACAAGAGAAGAAATGATCTCTTGCTAACACTACATCTATCACAAATGAGATCAGCCTGAGCTTTTCATTATTCGACATGGATTACATTTGGAAGGGAAAATATACTGCTGCATTAATGCATCTCACTGTGCAAAACATCATCTGCAACTGTACAAGTTTTAAGGCAGAAAGAAGTACATAAGGGAAAGGAATTTCTTCAGGGAAATCAGGAAACGACTGAAGGATGACTCAAACTGATGAACTCAGATTTATAACTTTCTTATGTATAAATTAGAATAGACAATTCAAATTTCAGTTGTATGTTTAAACATCTGGAAGAAATGCAGACTACACATTGTAGCCTGTAACAATTGGTCATCATCCTAGCACTGTATGTTTACACACTCCAAAGGTACTATAGAGGTTACAGTACAAGAGACAAATCTTCAAGAAGTGATAGCAAAGCCCCAGAGCTGAGTCTGTATATACAAAGATAAGAGCTGTGTAAATTCCATATGGTTCTATAGAGAAAACAAAAAAAAAAAAACCCACATATTAAGAAGTGAAAGAAAATAGATCTATTGCACATTCTGACATAGTGCTACCATAGGAGGCCAAGCACCCCATCCTGCCTCACCCAGCTCTGGGGCAGGGGCAGTGCCAAGCTCCCCTTCACATCCACTGAGCATCCTGTGCCTCCCACAAGAACATCACCTGCAGTAAGAACAAAACAAAACCCCAAAGGAGCAACAAAATAAAAACAACAAGAACAAAAAAATAACACCAACCCTCATAAAATACCAGCAAATCTAGGAAACACAAAAGGATGAAAGATTTCACATCTCCCTCCTCAGCTCCATGCATAAATCCCTGAGTATATCTACGAGGAACATGTTAACTGAATAAATTTATTCATGTTACCATAGATTTTAGAATAGTTATGATTTAAGAAGCAAGATTTTCTTTCCCCTCATGCATCAATACCATTATTAGCATACTTCAATTACAGAATTCTCTGCAGCTCATTTTCAAGGTATCAAGTATTCAGTATTTGAGAAGACTGACCTAAGTCCTGGTTATATTGAAACAGAGCCAATAAAGTATGGTCATACAGAATCAGTGCAAGTGTGTGATTAACAGCTTATCTTGTTTGCAGGTTGCTGTATCCTGTGGCCTCCACATAAGTTGCTGCTGAACTTCCAGATCACCCTTTAATAAGTTTAACCTTGCATTTCAATGCACTGTGCCAGAACTCACAATGAGGCAAGTAAAAATACCATTTATAAAGAAAATCAGTTCTTCATGGACAACAGTGGCAATAAAAGCCCACTAAGAAAACTGATGTGAGGATAAATGCATTTTAAAAAGCCCAAACACCTTTAAATTCCCTTTAAAGAGACCACAGACAACATAAATTCATATTACTCAGTTTAGTTCAACTTCAGGATCATCCTTCATGCCTATTCACAAGAAAAAGCCAAAATAAAGAATGGTTGAGATCTCTTCTATCTTTTCTCATGGCCTCAGTAGACACTAAAGAACACAAAACACATGTACACAAAATCTCTTTACCTCTTTTCACAGAAAAAAATATAAGAGAAAGGGATAGCTGAAGAAAATATGATGTATTCAAGAAGCATACAGAAGGAAAAGAAACCCAAACTAACTTCTGATGAAAAGATTTTCTGTTCTCATGAAGCCTCTGAACTAACATTCACTTCAACACTCTGGTCTTTTTCCATCTTGACAAGAGACTTGCTTTAGTGGCTGACACTCCACAAAAACCCCCAGAATAAAGGAGATGCATCAGGATGGTAAATGTCATTAAAGTAAAACAGAAGGATGAGAGATACAGCAAGAAAATATTTCTAGCCAATTTTAGTACTAAATTATTTTAGCAAAATTTTCCATTCTTTAACTCACCCACTGTTTTGAATTCTTCCTTACATATCTTATCCCTTCTCTCACACAACTGTTTCTCTAGATGAGCAAAATACAAAAGGTTAAAAAGAAATTGAGTATCTTTAGAGTCCTGAAAAAAAATTGACACATAGAAAAAAAACAAACAAACAAACAAAAAAACCACCCATGCTGTCCTACTTGGAATTTCCTTTAGTCCAGTAATAACCAGAGTTCTTACTCCCTATTTGAAATGATCCTTGTGCCAGCAGGGTACAGAACAGCAGATCTGAGCAATTTTTAAACAAATATACTCTAGGCTTGTATTTCCAACGTTATAATTACATTAAACACTAGCAATTTTTATGAATGACATCACTGTCAGACTTCATTTATATTCCAGAAATCTCCTAGTAGTTATGGACATGTAAATAATTTCACTTATTCAAGGAGGTACACAAATCTGGAATTATATGTACTAAGCATACAGAATTCTATGACAATCACTTGCAGGTTCAAAACAAGAATATTCAACATTGTTGCTCTACTTTCTGATGTCTGTAAAATACATGTTCTCACTGAAGAGTTAAATACTCTCCTGTCTCATATTCTTACATAATTACCAGACAATAATTACCAGAGTTTATTAGAATTTCGATCTTTTCCTAAATGTACTTTTAAACTAGCAAATGCTGGCAGTGATTTTTTTGTGCATGTTCTCACTGAATAGCATGTCAAATATGCCATCTGAGCTTTCAAATTTTTAGCCTTACAGTTTAAATTATTGGCCTGCAAAAGCCTCCATGTGGATTTTTAAGTGCTGTCTGAAGAATTCACTTGAGCAGCTTTAAAATACTCAGAAGGAGACAGCACAACATCTGTCCCTGACAAGCTGCTGAAAAGCAGGCAGGAAGCCAAGCACTCCCCAAAGTTCCAGCCCAGCAAAACCAGGCAGTCTTGAACAGCTGCAAAGCAAGAACTGCTTTTAACATTAAATCAAAGAAATCAAAGCTTGTGATAAGCATGCAGCAGTTGTTCCTTGAAGTCAACCGAAGAAAGAGAGGCACAGCTTAACTCGTCCATATCAACGTATTACAGCTTATTATTATTTTACTGATGAAGTTGTTTGTGTCTCTTAAAATTACATTAGATTTAAAATACAGGGAAGGCTTCACTGCTTTGCAAAACTAAACAAATCCTCCTCTGAGGACTTTAGTATGCAAATTCACAGGAGAAAACAGAGGGAGCAGAACAGTAGAAGAAGAAAGACCACTACAAAATAGACTTTGGATGCTTCTGATCATCAGCTTCATGTCCAGAGGCTTCTCACAGATTTCAACTTCTTTTGGGGGTTTGTTTTGCTATTAAGGAAACAAAAATAAAAATTCTAACAATGAAAACTACAAAACAGAGTGAAAAAGGCTTATAAGGTCAAATGGAGATAAGCAGAGGTCCAAAGAGATGAAAGAAAGGTAATTGGTAATTCTGCAAGTGGAATTTGAAAAGGAAGTTCTAAAAGATGCATAACTCCTGGTGAATACAGAAAGCTAAAAATTAACAAACAAGAAAGCCAGTCTGTTTTATTACTTAAAAGAATGCCCAAATGTTTCAAGAAGGTTGTCATTATATTACAAAGGTTCTATATTCATTACATGGCAAGGGTTCCACATTGCCAGAGTTTTGTACCTCCTTGATGTTTCTCGTAGGCAGCTCCTCCAGGCACTGACTCTTCCTTGTCCTCACAGCAGCCACTGACTCCAGTTCCCCCAGCCAACCAATCCACTCTTTTATAACACTCTCCTTATTGGCTACAGCTGTGGCCTGTTAACATCAGGCCTGCTCCTAATCTTTAGTAATTGGCTCAGCTGCAGCTCTTTAGGGGATAAGATTACATTCTATACTACCTTTATTTACCCGTACTGTATCCCCCTACACAAGAAGAGAATAAAATTATCAACTCTTTCAAGATCAAAAAAGAAAACTCAAAAGGCCTTTTCTAGCAATAAGCAACAAGTAACCTGGGTTTGAACATGGTGCATTAAAAAAAAATCTTAAAGCATGAATTCTTGAGCTACAAAGTAAATCTTGAGAAAGACTTCACCTAAACACATGCAGTCCCATGTTTTGAGTCACTCAAAAGTGTTCATCTATACATCTTTTCTTCTGCATAATAGATTTACCTAATACATAATAGTTTTACATAATAATTTACATAACAGTTTTTCCTTTTTCTGCCTTCTTGCAGAAAGCTACCAAATAGTGAAGGTTTGAAGTTAAAGAAAAAAAACTCTAAGTCACACAACTTTCAACTGCCTTCTGGTTTTATGCATGGTATGCTCTATTCGGCTGCAGGACAGTCAAGGGATGCTGCACATGGAACATGGAGGCAGGTGAACCAGCTGGGGAGCAGCTCACCACACTGCCCAGGAGGGACAACCCTTAAGCAACAGCCTCCTGGTCATGGGGAGAAAAAAAGCTTCCCCCCAGAATGCACTGTTGCCATGTGTTGACTCTTTATATCCTGTTGTAATCTTCGCTGCAGCGTTGTTCTTGCCTCTCTGCTGGGGCTCTTCTCCATTCTCTGCCACACACTCCTTCCTTTCTTCTCAGGGGCTCCTCCTGGGCTCTTGACCCACCCCTATTTATCTCAGTTACCTTCACGAGCTACAGCTGCTGCCCAGCTAAGGACCCTGCAGCTGCAGCTCGTTTGGAGCAACTCGGACCCACACAGACCTTACAATACAACATATATTCAGGCCCCCACATTTCCCCCCTTTTAACAATTATACAATTACAATATACATACAGTCCCAGCTCTCAGGCTGCCACAGCTCTCGGCTGTCTTAGATGTTCCAAGGCTCTTTTCCTTAAAGGCCATATTCTTACAGCTTTCTGCCACTACAGCTCCTTAATTCAAAGGCCATATTATATTCTACAGTCCCAGCTCTCAGGCTGCCACAGCTCTCAGCTGTCCGGGGGATTCCATACCTTCTTTTGATGTTTGGCTGCATGTTCTTCCTCACACGGGGTCACCAGTTGTTGTAATCTTCGCTGCAGTGTTGTTCTTGCCTCTCTGCTGGGGCTCTTCTCCATTCTCTGCAGCTCAGTCCTTCCTGTCTTCTCAGGGGCTCCTCTTGGGCTCTTGACCCACCCCTATTTATCTCAGTTACCTTCACGAGCTACAGCTGCTGCCCAGCTAAGGACCCTGCAGCTGCAGCTCGTTTGGAGCAACTCAGACCCACACAGATCCCACAATACAACATATATTCAGGCCCCCACAATATCCCACTGGCCCTTCCCCTCTGTTCCACCCCTGCACCCTCATCTCATTCATTCTGATGTTCTGCCCTTCCCTCTCTAGCCCTGCTCTGTCTGGGAGAATTCTTCATTCCTGGAAGCCTTGGGGTAGGACTCAATAAAGACTCTCCTTGGAGCCCCATAAGAAGACTCTGTCCCTGTGCCTTCCTTCTGCATCACTCATGGCTGAAGTCGCCCCAGAGCTGGAATCCCTGAGCGAGGGCAAGTTGAGCCTGCGCACCCAGGACATCTTTTAAAGGCTTCTCTGGGAAGTGTTGTAGTGTGTTGTTAAGTTTCTTGTGTTATTCCCCCAATTTATGTATTGTTCTCCCCTATTATGTGTAAAATGGTTTCGTTCCCCCAGTTTTTCCCGCCACTGCTAGCCTGTCAGCTAAGTTGCCATAGTAACCGCTATTCATAGTTGCTGATATGTAATTGCTCTTCCCCTGGTTTCCCTTATAAGTGAAAGTTGTCTCCTCCCTGGGTCCAGTCAATCACCCCCTTTCTCCTCCCAGGTTTCGAGAACCTTCTCCTCTCTGGAGATGGTGGCTGGCTGGGTCCCAGGACACCTCCCTTACCTTTTGATTATTGGTCCCCAGAGTGCAGTCCTGTGAGAAGTTCAGCCTGCCCCCAGACCTTTAACTTCTCGGGAAGTGTTGTGTCGTGTTAAGTTCTTGTATTCCCCCAATTTATTATTGTTCTCCCCTATTAGTAAAATTTTTCCCGTTTTTCCCCGCTTGCTGCATCACCTTTCATAGTAACCTAGTTAATCGGGTAAATTGTCACTCCCGTTTCCCTTATCAGTGGTTGTTCTTCCACGGGTCCAGCAATCCCCCCTTTCTCACCCAGGTGAGACCTTCCATTCTGGAGGTGCGTGGCTCTTTCGCCCCTCTACCTTGATTGGACCCCATAAAATTCAGCCCCATTCTGATCCGTCCTTACCACCCCCTCCTTTATAATCCTGTTTTCACCCCCTTGGAGAAACTTTTTCCCGGTTGGTTTCCCCGCGTTTGGATCCCGCAACACCGTCAATAAACCGATGTTTAACCCCCAGGAAATGGTCAACTCCGTTCCTCCCCTATCCAGCGGTGTGAACATCCGAGCACAGCCCGAGGCCCTCAGACGCCGAAGGGCGCTGGCCAGGAATTGCAGAGGGGCGTCGGCCTTTCGCCCTCAGCTAGCCGGACTCTAAACTTCGGGCCACATATGCCCCCCCCTGCAGGGAAGGTCACAGCACTGTGCCACCTCCTCCTGCAGGAAATGAAAGGCTCAGGGCCACTGGGATTGCTGGTGAGCCTGCCCTGTGCTGCAGGTCCTGCACAGCTCCCAGAGCCCAGCAAACAGGAGTGCAAAGCAGGAGCCACGCGAGTGACCCTGCCTTCAATGGGCAGGACAGGGGGAGCCTGCAGATCTGCAAACCTGGGGCTGTGCAAGAAGCTCACCCTGCGAGGAGCAGAGGGGGGAACTGAAGGAGATCCCTACGAGGTCAGGCTGTTGGCAAGTGCAGTGAACAGGTCTGACAACTTTCATTACCAGAACCATATCATAAAGCACCTTCCAGACACACATCCTGACTTCCTATTTACTTCCTGCTGCTTTCCAAGCCCTGACAGAGCCCTGTCCCATTACCTGCCCATGCTGCAGTAATAGGGTGAAGTGAGGTTTTCATACTGGTGCTTCCAAAATGCAAATGCCTAGTGACAGGCAGCATGCTCAGAAGGAAGCTGTATGCAGTAATTCCCTTTCCCATCAGTCTAAAACAAGTCAAGCATCATCCCTCAAAAATCCTACAAGCCCACCAACTTTTGTTGCTTTTTTTATTCTTATTACCTTTTATTTTTTTAAGATTATGTGATAATTCAAAGGCTGCTTCATTGTTGCTCTGAATATACTTCCTTGGTTTTACTATCATGAACGTTTGTGATTGAAAATTTCATACCCACTCTTGTCTGGCTATTCGACTAAGTCAAAACTAGCTAAACTTTACTTATACCATATAAAATATAAAAGGAGAGGCTTGTCCAAACTTACTGACAGCTTGAAGAAAAGTAGAATTACTAGATAATTAGAAGGACATAGGAGTGATTTCACATTAAATGTAAGAATCATCTAACTTAACTTGTGGCTGCCATGCAATGAAGTCCTGGAGAATAACTCTCTGGACATCATTCACCTTCAAGTCAAATTATTTATCTTCGAGTGCCATGGGAAAAACAGTCTTGAAGCACCACAGTGAAGATAAAAATAGCATCCATAGCTTTCCCTCTAATATTGCAGATATTGACAAACTAATTTTTTCCATTATTCTTCACAGGTTTGCAATTAATCTATTTTTTAACTTCAGTTGCTCTAGGAACCAGGCCTATACCAATGCAGAGAAAGAACTGAAGTCATAATAGGCAGCCTTCAATGCTGCTCAGAGAAAACACAAGGTAAAATGCTTTTTAAAAAACCCCAGAATTGATACCAGAATCTTTTTGGTCAAGTAAGATTTAAATGACACATTTTCCTCCAATGGCAGCTACATACAATGTGATACTCCAACTGTACATACAAGGTACAAGTTAGGACATGTTTTTCATTTAGCTCTAACTAAAATTACAATAAACAGGATTTTGTAAGTTGCTTTAGGAAGTTGCAATTAGACTATTCAAACACCTTTACTAAAGCAACATAACTCAAACATGAAACTCCGCAAAACGAGTAAATTTCACAAATAATAACTCACCCAAGATTAGAAAAGGGGACTCTTTCTCCAGCCTATAGTGCTGCTGGTTTTAGAAATTCTGTATTAGAGTTTCCGGAACTGGTGGAAGGAGTGAGTAAACAGAAACCACAAAGAAATATTTGGAAGATATTTCTGATGTAAAAACACAGGTGTGGCACCAGGGATAAGGACACTTGGGATCAATGGTCTGCAATGCACACAAAGAGCTCATGCTCAGCTGCTGTGCTTGGCCACCTTTAGGTTCAGGCTTCATGAGTAAAATGCTGATGGGAACTTAGGACTTGTGTATTTATCCATCAGAAGACCTAAACCCTTGTCCGTGCACGAAACATGATGATTAATTATCCCCATCTATCATCATCTTGAGCCTCCAAACTTGGTACAAATCCACATATTGGTAGAAGTGCAAAGCAGCCAGTCTGATTCTTTTGCAACAGCATTAAACAAAATTACTTGGACTTGGAAAAGAGTGTGGCTTCTACAAACTCCATTATGGTGGTATCTGAAAACCAGTATTACCAGTATGATACAAGATGCTACAGAACCTTGCTGTTCCAAAGGGAAAAAAACCCACAAACACAAAACTTCATAAATATTTGCAGCTAGACCAGGAGAGATGAAAAGGGCTAAGATAAAGTTCCTACTCAGACACCTGGGCTCCATAAGTGTTTTGTGTTTATTTGTTTAAGGAAAAGGAAATAAGCAACATAAGCAAGGCTCCTCTTTCTCCCAAGATCTGCCAGTAGCTGCAGCATTGCCTTTGCCCTGAGCTTCACCCAGGTGATGTTTCATAACTCTGGTTATGAAAACACGGAATAAATTCCCTCTCCTAGCCAACAGGATGTGTTCACATCTCTCACCTCTCCAGGATGTCCTTTTCTCTCCCACCTTACCATCCACCTCAACACTGCTGTGTATTGATCTGAACTTTCCGAATGTTTGGAGAGAGAAAGAGCTTTAGGATTTTCCCATATAAACTGGGGAACAAGATATGCCTAGCATGCTAATTAATCCCAGAAGCAGTTTAGCTACAGCCAAGGTTTTCATGATTACACTGCAGGAGAAAAAAAACCAACAAGGAGTTCTTGTCAGGGAGCAGCAGGGAGGAAAGCAAAGAACACAAGCTGGGTATTACTGTCCAACTGCAGAGCTGACCTTTCAATATTAAACAAAACCTCCTACATATGCTGGAATTAGGTGAGGTAGGTGGCTCAGGCAGGAAAACAAAGAAAACAAAGGAAATAACTTATGCACCTGCTCTATTACAGAAGAGGGAGACAGTGAAAAGCAGCTCCATTTAAGTGTATATGGTCACAGAAACCAATCCCAGTGACTGGAGTGACCACATGAATCTAAATGGAAAAAAATATTGGAAGAAGTCAATGAAATTAATGGTGAATGAATTAAGAGACAAAAACAGCAGCAGTCTGCTCAATGTGCACAGGAACAGTGTATCATACTGACCCTAAGCCAAATTTGGGAAAAAGGACACACAGATTAAAGGCAAAGTCAAGGAGGGTCTGAATGGCACAGCCAAGAGAATTGGAAAATCAGGATGGATGGTGGGACTATCCAAAGAGAGAAACATGGCAGGCAAGAATGAAGGTAAAAAAACACTGGGAGGTACTGGACACATGTTCAACCTGAACTGAAATGCACACAAAGGTTTTTTAGAGTAGTGAGTGTTGCGGTGTGTTGCAATGTCCTGTTTTAAACTTCCGGGTCCCTTCCCAGGTGTGCCCATACCTCTCCCCTTCCCCCTAGCCCCCTTGCTGAGTGAGTCCTGTCAATCAGGCTTAAGATTCCAGCAAGGCGTCGTGTGGTTGGTCCCTCAGGCCTGGGGGACATTGGATAGGTGTCCCTAGTCCCTTGAGACCCTGCCCCTCTCACCTGGTTGGTGGCTCACCTGTCCCCTCCCCTTCCCCTGTCCCAGAGCTTAAAAGGTTAATCAGACCACGCGGCCGGATTCTGTTGGCAGCAGTTGCCCCGGTTCAGACCTCTGTACCCATGGAATAAACATCTGGATATAACCCTCCAGCAGAATCCTCTCCTTATCTCTTCACATCGCCAAAGCTCTCCTCTAGGTAAACGGAGTCCTGACAAGCTGGACTTGTTCAGTGCCATGCGCAATCTCCAGCAGCCAAGGTATCCTGGGTAAAAGCACCACAGTGCTGCCTTTGGTCAGCAGCGAGGGTCAACCTGACCAGGCACAATCTAACTGGTATATGGATTTATTCCAATAGTGAGTTTATGCAGTCATCCTCTGTTGTGGTGTGTTTGCAATATCCTGTTTACCTTCTCCCTTCCCCCTCGCCCCCTGCTGAGTGTGCCCTGTCAATCAGGCTAACATACCAGCAAGGCGTCGTGTGATAGGTGTCCCAGTCTCTTGAGACCCTGCCCCTTCACCTGGTTGGTGGCTCACCTGTCCCCTCCCCTTCCCCTGCCCTGAGCTTAAAAGATTAATGAGACCATGCGGCTTCATTCTGTTGGAGGAATTGCCCCGGTTCAGACCTCTGTGACCATGGAATAAACATCTGGATATAACCCTCCAGCAGAATCCTCTCCTTTTTTCTCTTCACCATGGCCAGAAGCTCTCTCTCCTGAGGTAAACGGAGTCCTGACAAGCCTGGACTTGCACCAGTGCCCTGCTGCACTCTCCAGCAGCCGAGGTATCTCTGGGGTAAAGCACCACAGAAGCTGCCTTTGGCTCAGCAGCGAGGGTCACACTGACCCAGGCACAATCTAACTGGTTATATTGGGATTCATATTCCAATAAGTGAGTTTATGCAGTCATCCTCTGTTGTGGTGTGTTGCAATATCCTGTTTTACCTTCTCCCTTCCCCCTCGCTGAGTGTGCCCTGTCAATCAGGCTAACATACCAGCAAGGCGTCGTGTGATAGGTGTCCCTAGTCCCTTGAGACCCTGCCCCTTCACCTGGTTGGTGGCTCACCTGTCCCCTCCCCTTCCCCTGTCCTGAGCTTAAAATGTGAATGAGACCATGCGGCCTCCATTCTGTTAGCAGCAGTGGCCCAGTGCAGACATCTCTGTACCAATGGAATAAACATCTGGCAACCTTCTAGCAGAATCCACTCCCTTTCTCTCCACTATCGCCAGAAGCTCTCTCCTGAGGAGAACGGAGTCCTGTCTTGTGCCCCGCTGCACTCTGCCGCCAGCCAAGGTATCTCTGGGGTAAAACACCGCAGTGCTGCCTTTGGCCCAGCAGCGAGGGTCAGAACTGGCCTAGGCACCATCTAACTGGTTATATTGGGATCCTATTCCAATAATCCTCTCCCCAGGACAGAGAAAGCTACAGGGAACAAACAACCAAAGCAAGGACATCATCTTCCTCCCTCGGTCACCCCCAGCACTGCCATCCAGCACGGTGTCATCGTGTGCAGCCACACTTGGGGACACCTCCCAGACCTGAGCTGCTGATCTCCCTGCAGGGGGCACAGCTGTCTGGCACCCCTCCGGCAATGGGGCACCACCCCCAGCAAACGCTGCATCCCCCCTGAGCCAGACCCTGCTGTGGGAAGGGGCCTCCTCTGACGCCGCTCCCACAGCCCCGGTGTCCGGATTTCTGGTTTGTTCGAGGGGCCTCCCCCGGAAGGTTGTGGTGGTTCTTGTCCGCCCAGGGACGCCAAGTGTCCGGTTATCTCCCCCCGAAAGGTTGTGGTGGTGGTGCCCGCCAGGGAACGCCAAATGTCCGGTTATCTCGGCTGTTTGAAGGGCCTGGAAAGGCCCGGGGTGGCCTTGGGGCAGCCCGCGTATCGAAGGACGAGAAGAGGCTTCAGTTCTTCTTTCGGTTTTTATGTTTATTAATTGTTTATCTAAAAGATTTTCTTTCAGCCGAACAAGATCTGCTCAGCAGCCAGCCATGAGCACTCTGTCTGCCCTCCGGCAGCCCACCTATCTTTATACCCAAAGTTACGTGTACAATATTTATCATTTTTCCCCAATACCATCTATTCTTATAACTCGTGACTTTCAGTAATAACCAATCCAAAGGTGCCACCGTGGCCAAAGAAGATGGAGGAGAAGAGGAAGAAGAAGAAGGACAGGACACACCCCAATTCCTCCATCTTACTCCTCTAAACCCCCCTGTACATAAATCCTAAACCCTGTGTCTCACCCTCTAATTAGCTAATCTCTTCGCCATTCACCCCGGTGAAGCCCTCCTATCCTCATCCTGTGTAGGGTCAAAGTGCAGCCACCAGACACTTCTGGCAACATTCCAGGACTCCCGAGACCCCCCAAGGGTGGTCTCGGAGGCTCAGCATCTCAGGACTGAGATCTTGAGATCCGACACCCCGGGCTCAGGGCAGGGGTGCAGCACCACCATCCCTGCACAACAGGCTCTCTCCAGCCTTTCACCTACACTTTTCAATATCAAACAACTTTTAACTGCAGCCCTTCACTGACTTGAACTGTTAAACAAATAAAAGAGTAAAAGAAAAAAAAGCTGTAAGACAGGCAGGGTTTTATAATACAGTAAAATTCCTCTTTATAGTTGGGTGTAGTGTGCCAAGTTTATTTTTAAAATGCCTTCAGGGCTAAACTGCAGAAAATAGAGCTTAGCAGATAAGAATACCACTAGCTCTCTTAAAGGTGACTACAAGAAGCTGTGTACTATCAGGAACCACATACAGAAAAATACAGAAGACACAAAATCATTTTATCATTAGAAAAATTGTACTGTTCAAAAAGACTGACACTGCCTTACACTACAGAGAACCTACCACACTATCTGCCAGCACTAAGGGAATTTCAGGAATATTTCTATTACAATACTGATGTTTTCTATTTATCACAACTCTCCAGAGCAAGCTTACAAATCAATATTTTTCAAAGAGTATCACTCACATAAACAAAATTGCTCGCCCCTCCAGAAGAAAAGGTTTAAACTAAAGTTATGTTAAAGCAAACAAGAAAGAAAAAAAATATAACCTTTTCTGACAAAGAGAAATCTTGAAATGTAAAACAATTACAAGCAGTTCTAGTCAGTCATAGTTCTGAACTGTGAAAGATCAAGTTTGGCATGTTAATATCTACCTCTGGGAAAGCCAAGAGACAAGCAAATTGCTCCATAAACATCTCCATCTTATTGCTGGCTATGATGATTTTATGACAACTTACTGCAACTGTGTACTTTCAAAAAGCACAGAAGCTACTCTGAAGGTTAATATTCACAGCAACATCTGCAATATTCTGGAATTCTCATGGTCACACTGCACCTGCAAGGAAAAGCCTGCCTGGCATCGGGGCTTTACCAAACCCACCACATTTCAAGGTTCACTTTTAGGGTATTTTTTCTGTTAAGCATTTTGGTTTTATCACAGATGTTTCCAAGAAATTTAAACCCCTTAAAAAATAACTAGCAGAAGGTTTTTGTCACAAAATTTTAAAAAAACATCATATATCAGAATTAGAACTAATTCCTCAATACTTTAGAGAACTATGTCTGATAGATAAAAGAAATGAATGAAGTGGAAGCCTTAACATATCAAGCAAAGGTCCTCAGAAGAGATAACTCAGAAAACCTTTACTACGTCCAGTTCATGTCTGACATCTTTAAAAAGGCCTTATTTCACATCAAGATTAGCACTTACATTAGAGAAGATGATTTTTAAGGGAAAGTCAGACAAGCAACATTAATATATCTGGATTTTCACAATCCTTTCTCATCTTCTCACCTATTCACTGGACCAAAAGTTTTCTTTTCAGATGCTCTCACAGTTATTTATAAACAAAAGCAAAGTTAAAAGCAAGCATTCAGGAATCTTCACATTTCCTCATAAAAGTGACCATTACAGTTTTCAGGAAAACAAGGCAAAATAAAGTACTTTCAAGCCATTCTGTATATTGTCTCAGAATCATTCAAAATGTTGTTTTATTGAATACTTGCAACGGAACCATAATTCTATTTGTCTTTATTCCTATTGTCATAAAAACATGTTGAGTCTGCCAACTTTTACCAACTTTCTTCCTAAAAAGAGGGTCAATGTTTGGTATCCATCTCTTACTGAATTCTCAAAACACTGCATTAAAAAGGTAACCATAAAAATGGGCTCAGACCTAATGTAAATGATCATATGTTATAACCTCATTGCAAAGAGATTTCTGTAAGTAATTCCAAATTATGTTCTACAAAAAGCCTAATGTTCTTCACAGCACCCACTGTAAGATTTGAACAAGAAATTCCAAGAAAAACAGCTTTTCTTATCAAAGAGCTTTTTCTTATCAAGCACCACACAAGAACTGAGCTGCAGATATTTCTTTCATCAGTCAGCCCACAGAGGAGCTGAGATTGCAGTCAAGGCAGAAGAGTAACTCAGTGTGTGTCAGACTGAGTTAAGGGATGCAGGTTCCACTCTCAGCTCAGCCTCAGCCAGCCCTACACCCTCCATTCCAGTTTCCCACTGGAGATCAGCTTCATCCTCACCTATAGAAATGAAAGCCTTTCCAAGGAGATACTGGATCAGTTCGAAGCAATAAGATGCAATTTAAAACTTGATTTCTCTGAAGTACATCAAGAAACCACAAGAAAGGGGATTCAGTTCTTCAAATCTAATTGCATACATTTGTACTCCAAACTCAAGTCTCAATACACAAAATAGGATTTTCCAAGCAGACTGCAGACTTCTCTCTTACCTAACAAGCAGAGCCTACTAAATCAGAACCCTACAGAAAGTAAAGAATAAAAAACTATTTAATTTCTTTTTGAAGCTTGCACAAAAACAATAAAAGCAGCAGGCTAGCATCAATACTGGAAAAGATCATTCAGCTTCAGGTACTTTGTATTCCTCGTTATTTCTGTTGCAGACTCATCTTTTACAATGAGAGGGCTTATATATTCATTTCTCTGGAAAAATAAACTTTCCTTTTAAAAAAACTACCTTTATAAGCAATTTATATGAATAATAAGTTTTTAATCCTCTGAATACTAAGGCAGCACAAGGCTTCAAGTGGTGACATGGAAACCAAAATCAGAACAAGACACAGAAGGTGTAAATGTCACTGAACCACACCTCATTTTCCTGAGACCTAAAATGTTTAAAAAAGTTTGAGATAATACCTTGCACGAGCTTCTCCCAAACATCAGAGTTCAAATGCTCCTAAGGGGAAAGTTGCAAAGTCAAAAATACTTGAACAAACCGATTTAAATCATAATACATCTATAATAAAATCCATACTTATTTTAGAAATTTCTCCTATGAGTTTTTCTTAACAATCATGTTAACTGTAGATGAGTGCAAGTTAGGAAAAGTACAGGTATAAACATTATACCACAGTGCATAAATTGCCATTCAGGCTATAAAACTCCTGCCCTATCATCCTACATCTCCTAAAAACCAGACAAAAGTTTCTTTATGAACTTCCTGAACATGTCCAACAGACAGCTTCAGAACTATAAGAAGTGCTGGTTTTAGTTTCTCTGCTGTGTTGTACTTTTCTTACATCATGAAAGTTTTAGACAACTTCCCAAACTGTTCCAGGGTTGGGATTGGGTTTTGGGTTTTTTCAGACTGGATAATTTGGATTTATTTGGTCACAGTTACATTGCCTATAAATAATAAAAAGAAAGTACGCAAGTAGCTTCAGAGAGAATGAATGAAAAAGAACCCTTGTGATGATGCAGTATATTGATGATATACAAATCACATTTTTTCCAAAACAGCTCCAGCTGATCAAGTTTTATGCTATTCATGCTATACAGAAAGCTAAGGAAAATGTGATCACTGTACCAGTCAGGATAAAGCCAACACAGAACCTAACATAAATAATATCACAGAACATCATCTTGTACTTAAACCATTCCAAAATTATAATAATCATAGAAGCACAAATTGCTTATAACAGCTAAAGCTGGAATAAATAGATGAAATTCCCAGTCACCCTGCTGCAAAGCTGCTTATTCAAGTTACTCGTGCATCATTCAAACTTCCAGCTTGGTATTTCTTCAAGCATCACATTCACTGTTTCTAAATGTAGTCTACTTGTCTGAAACTTTTCACCAACATACAAAAAATCAGCGTTATATAAAGCACTCTTTCCTGATACTGATGATGCACAATATGAGTCACCACTTCAAAGCCTCCAACACACCAGCACAAGACACATTCTTTTAAGTCACGAATAAACCCTAAAGTGGTTTCTTCTGTCTTGCTTCTAATGAACCATCCTTGGTTCCCAAAGCAAATTGAAACTCTGACAGTCAAGAGAATATGAGCTCCACAAGCAGAAATTAAAACTTCTTAAGAATACATAGATCTCCTGTAACTCATTATTTGCCAGATCTGCTATTTTTAAAGCTTTTCTAAAAAGGCTGGAAAAACACAATCACCCGTGAAACATTAATGTTCTATCTTTATTTATTTCTTTTCCAGGCTCTTTACAGTAGATTTGCAGTGTGGTTCCATGATCTGCAAGAGAAGGGGGTGGAAAGGAAGAGAGGGTTTGAAAGTTTAGTGCACACTCTTAGCCAGTGGCAAGAGCCAGGCCATCCCAGGTGAGGATTCACTCAATAGAAGACAGATAAGCTAAACAACTTCACTGCTACAAGAACTAGACTTTTTTTTTTCAAATGTGCAATAACCTGTTGATATGACTTGGCCCTGAAAAATAAGACAGGAAAAAAGAGGAAAAAATCTGAAAATTATCCTTGCTGAGGAAATGATTATTCTGCCCTGGTTGGTGACAGCTTCATCCATAAAGGGCTTTTACTGAAACACTTGAAGCCCAGCCCAGCTGCATGTGTGAGTGTGCAGGCAGACACCTCCTCCAGCCCAGAGAAGCAATGCTGCAGGTGTGGGCACAGAGAGCCCAGCAATGAGAAGCCACTGCTGCAATAGCCCAGCAGGTGTGGAAAAATCTCCCAAGTACATAGTCCACCTCAAGCATGCACTGCAACTCCTAAGTACCACTTTGTTATTACAAAACTCTAATGATAAAGCCAACATATGGGTATAGCTAAGTGTGCACACCCAGATAGATGCACATATAAGTATACAAGCAAATACACCCAAGGAAGTCATAAGAGAAAGGCAATAATTTGGGTTATTTCTGAACAACAAAGTGAAAGGATGCCCAGATGAACTGAAACAGCCCTGCCAGTGGGAAGAGCACAATGCCAGGGACCACCCCAAATCCTCAGAATTGGGTGATGCAGCAGGACAGATACTGCTCCACTGGAACAAACACCAAAGGAATTTCCCAGGGAACTCTTTGTTGTCTTTTGCCACAAGAGAGGCCAGTACCCACAAAGAACATCTCTACAAACAATGACCCAGAACTAGTGAGGTGCTTAGAACTATCTGAATTTATTCACCCCCAGGAATCATTTTCATAGCAGTACAACCACCCCATCAAATAGATGTTCCACCACATTTTCATCTTTCTCCTTCTTTAAGAGGAATATTTCCAGTTGGTGGAAGGTCACTATTCCTCTCATGATTGCCAAGATCCCAATCTAGAAAGGTCTTGCCTTTTATCACTGAAGCAAAAGCTAAAAATGTTATCAATGCACCTTAGATCATCTCAGATAAAGACTGATGGTGCTTTACACTGTAAATGCAGCTTTATTCTTGTTTCTACTTAGTCTGCTTTGAAAGGAAGCAATTACATTTCTCAGCTGTTTCCACGTGATTTCTGGTAAGGCCATCATGAATGCCATGTGAAATTTTTGGCTATGGGAAAGATTGCTTTTCCAAGGATGCAATGTTTTGTGATGAAATACAGCATTGTACATTATCAGCAATAGTTATCTTTTTAATTCACAAGTATAATGTGGAAACATGGCATTTTGGTCAAGTAATAGTTTTTGACATCCAAGTTTCTATTGCAATTTAGCCACAACAGCAAGAACTAACACAGATCAGAGCTGAGGTCTGACAGTATTAGCACCTTGTGAATAAAGCACACCTTCAGCTCTGCAAAAGTAATTCCATCAAAAATAACAAGCTATGAATATATATAGAAAATTTGCTCTGAATGGCAGCAATGTAGTATTCAAAAACTTGACTGCATGAAATTTTACAAAGAACTCCTCTCATTTCTAGCCATAGAATAGGGTTTTAGTTGGGTTTTTTGTTTGTTTTAACTAAGACTTCTGCACACATAGTCTCTTATTATAACTAGAGCACAGATGAAATCCAGCTGAGATACTTAACATGCTCCTCTAATGCAAATCTATAATTTCAAAATCAGTAACAGGTTAAGGAATATTCCTGCTCACTCTTTTCTTGCTTGGTTCCTTCCTCAACCCTCACCCTCCTCTTTTTGCTCTGCCACTTCAGTTCCAGCACAGTGCAATTGCAACATCACTAGAGAGATGCAAGGTGCAGGGAAAATAAAAATACAAGAAGGTTAAATAGATGTGATTAACTTAGGACCCCAAACTGCCTTAGGAGCAGAAATTCTTAATATGTCTGAAAAAATCCTCCAAGACTTTTCCACACAGCATAAAGCCCAGCTCATGCCACTATCCTGAGCAATCAGCCAATAAAACATGCTAACCTGGAACTGGCTGACACAAGAGCTCAGTCCCTTGCACTGGGACATGGGTAAAGCAAGGGGCAGCTGGCTCTGGGCTGCTCTCAGCCACACAGGCACTCCTCATGGCAGTGCAGCAATGTCACCTCTGCTCCCCTAAAATGACCTGTCATGTGCCGCTTTTCTGGTCTGTTTGAAGGGCCTGGAAAGGCCCGGGGTGGCCTTGGGGCAGCCCGCGTATCAAAGGACGAGAAGAGGCTTCAGTTCTTCTTTCGGTTTTTATGTTTATTAATTGTTTATCTAAAAAATTTTCTTTCAGCCCGACAGAGCTCTGCTCAGCAGCCAGCCATGAGCACACTGTTGCCCTCCGAACAGTCACCTATCTTTATACCCATTGTTACGTGTACAATATTTATCATTTTTCCCCAATACCATTTATTCTTATAACTCGGTGCACTTTTAGTAATGACCAATCCAAAAGTGCCACCATCACCAAAGAAGATGGAGGAGAGAGGAAGAAGAAGAAGGACAGGACACGCCCAATTCCTCCATCTTACTTCTCTAAACCCCCCTGTACAGAAATCCTAAACCCTGTGTCTCACCCTCTAATTAACCAATCCCTTCACCATTCACCCCGGTGAAACCCTCCTGTCCTCATACAGGTGTCGTCTCCTGTGTAGGATCAAAGTGCAGCCACCAGACACTTCTGGAACATTCCAGGACTCCCGAGCCCCCCAAGGGTGGTCTCGGTGGCTCGGCACCTCAGGACTGAGATGCTGAGATCCGACAGTCATGCACAGCCCTGAACTCAGTGCACAAGCAGAAATCCGAGAGGCTGCTAACTAACAGAGCTGTAACAGTATCTGCCACAGAAGCAGGGACAAGCTCTGCCAGGGGCAGACCTTGCTCTGTAATCCATCAGAACCTGCTACTTCTATACATGGCTTTGCAGTTCTGATTAAATGAACTACACATAGACAGCATATTATGGATTAAAAATTCCACATGAGAACATCTGCTACTACCACACTTCTGCAAAAGTTACACCATATCAGAAAACCCCCTGCAGAACTACGCTATGCTATTAATTTAATTAATAATTTTTTAGGTATATATTTAAATTCTCACTGAATGCTGGCTGGCATTGGTTCTGCCAAGCTTCTGGCAGCTTCTCAGCCTGTAGCTCCCCTGGTACCAAAACTGTGCCACACAAACCCAAACCAAGCTCTAAAGCCACTGCTGAACAAAGCTAAAGATTCTCTTCACAACATGAAAATGGCAGGTAACAGTTACTGCAAATGAAGGATTGTATCTTCCTGCAAGGCTTGGGTCTAATCATTCAGTCACATTATTGCACTGTGCCACTGATGACAGCTGAAAGTGAGCACTAGTGCTGTCCACAAATGACAGAGAATACCAAAAAGAATAAAGTCAAAAAGCATAAAGAAAATCAAAATGTGCTCACACATCACAACAAAGCTCATACTCACTTTTTTCTGTTGAAACCTGTTCTATGAAAAATGCTGATATCAGTTTTACTCAGAGGTAGGATTTCCCTCTATTTACTAGTACCTATTTTGGAAAGGTAGATCATAACTTCTGGGGTTACATTGATCAGAGATTTTTTTAGAAGGTAAATCCAAACAACTCACCCTGATTGAGGTTTTAGGAAGCTGCCTTCCAAAGTGCCTGATCATCACCCCCATACACTAGCTAGTGATTTGAAGTGGCTTGCTTACACCAAGTAAAATCCATTATAAAACCAAACACCGGTGTTCAAAAGCTTCTGGACGTGTGTAAAAATTCAGTTGTTTTAAACCCTGCCACAACACCAGCTTTACTTCTTTATTAAGGAAAACAAAAGAGAATAGAAGATTTGATGTTGAAGAACATAATCCACCTTTAAAAAAAAGCTACAAATCCTTTCAATCCATCAATACCTGTTGTAAACCTACATGGTGACTCTGACAGTCACATTTTGTGCAGAAAAGCTGGGCTGTTTCAGTAGTTTTCAGGTAGATTGCCCACACATAGGTACCAACAGCAAGTTCAGTAAGTAGCACAAAACAGTGCATATTTCAACAGTAGATGTTCTGTCTAAACAACACAAGAGTGATTTTTCTAGCAAAAAGCATGGTCATTCAGTGGACAGAACCAATTATTAGGAGGTTTTGCACACTCCATGTACTTGACATGATGCACCTCACTGTGACTGAGTCACCTCCACTGGATTATCACCTATCATCACATTTGCTCCAAGTTCCACAGTGTCTGTGTGCTTGAAAATCCCAGGCATACTGCTACTGAAACATGAGAAAAGGTGCAATTTCAGTCCCTGACATCTTGCACATCCACCTGTAGTGGCAAAATCTTCTGGGCTGGAGGCCAAGTCAGACCTATAATGAAGCTTTGAAGATCTTGGTTTGAAGACTCAGACTGCAAATTAATTTCTTCAAAGAAAAACAGTAAGAAAATGGATTGCAACTAAAGGATTAAGGGCAGTGGAGTGTTGATGCTTTGGTTTCTGTAATTTAGTTACAAAAGTTAACAGGCAAGATGAGAAAGTAGCACAGATATACATTTGCCATAGATTGACCTTATCAACAGGTGGCCTTTAACACTGTCCATGCATCAAGACCATGATCCTAGCCAGCTAACACAGAATGTGCTGCTTATTGAAACAGACAGAAAAAGAAACTGGAAAAAAGACAATTTATGAGTACTCTTTATCTCCATCTGCTGCTCAGCTAAGAATGAAGAATTCCAGCAGAGACTAGCAGAAATCAGTTTCATAGGAAGTTTATACATCTACAAACCTTAAATTACCCAATTCTATTGTACACTGTTTAAGCAAGGCAGTACACAGATTAAAATTTGCTACATTATGCTGTGTATTCAGTTCTTACCCACAATAATCTGTTTACCTAGAAATGAATAGTATTAAAATGTATAACAAGAAATATAACAAACCTGTTAAAGTTTCAAAGGAAACTGAAGAAACTTGTACCCAATTCCCTGCAATCTTTGCTACATGTAGCAACCACAAGCAAAAACAATTTCAAGCAAAGATTCACTTATCCAGTTGCTGGAAACACTTCAAATATAACAAAACAAATAAAAAAAAAACAACCAACCAACCAACCTCCCCCCAACATGTCTGACTGATTTTCAGTGAGGTTATTATTTCAAAACACTGTGTTACTTTATAATGCCTAATAAGACACTTGGGCTATTAAAATACAAATGAGACATTCAGGTTTCTTTCTACCTGCAGCATCATATTTGTTTTAAAACACATCCCTAAAGCCTCCTAAAATATGCACTTAAAATGCTAAATTGTAAGACTGGAAAAAAGTGATTCAAGCTTACATTCTCAGCTGTTTGTAAAAGTTTCCTAGTTTCCTTGCATGAGTGCATGTCTGAAGATGTATAATTACTTTCAATAAAACTAACAAGTAAAAATCCACTTTAAAGTTGACATGTTGCAACTAGAAAGCACTTTTGCAATTTATATGTCAACAAAGAGAACATGCAAATTATGTAAGCAAATGGCTGTTAGACATTCAAATGTTTCAGTTTTACAAGTAATGAGAGTTTCTTTATAGTTAAATTTATTCAGACAACTGGTGATGGGCAACAGTGCTTCTCAGCTCAAACTGCACAGTACAGATAGCAAAAAAACAAGAATACTTGATTACAAGTATTGTTACTTGCTGAACTAGCTCAGATGTATTTCACATTCAGTTGTCAACACACAGAGTCACCTCCACTAAAGATGTGCATTCAGTTTTTGTACTAAGCGATTTTAAGAATTAATTACTGAATCTAATTTATAATTACTAATTACCTGTGGGGATTTACACGTGCCATTATTAGAAAACACCTTTGAGGATAACTGAAGCTGTAGGATCTCACTGCCACGGTCTGAAGAATCAGTTTCTGCACACCACAGCAACCTGATGCTATGGAATTGATAAATTGCAAAATACTTCAACTGGCTGCACCAAATCATCTATGAGCTTCATCAGGGATGCCACAGGGACAGAAAAGCTACAAAAGCTCAGTTGAAGGGCAGTTAGATCACACAATTTGTTATTTTATTTTTTTAGTAAGTAAAACATTAACTAGGCAGGCCTAGCATCAAAGCCTTAGCCCAAGTACCTTCCAAAAGCTGGGTAAGAAATTTTGCTTTCAAGTGAAGAGAATGACAAGAGCTCCCTTTCACTTTCAAGAGGACTAGGAGATCACTCTACATATTTATTTTTTCAATTTTTTAGCACAATTTAAGGTTAACCTAGGGCTAAATTAGGGCAAATCTAGTCTTGCTGGAAGAAAAGAAGAGGCCATGACTCCCAAGAAACTGAACTGATTAAGAAGGGCTGATCTGATCGCTTGAAAGCAGATCAGTAGAAAATTAAACTCATGAACAAGGTGGATAAAAGACATTGCTAAAGTATAAACACAACTACATTTCTACTAAATTTGTTCAAGGGAAAAGCAGAAGTAAGCAGCACCCAGAAGTATTGAAATTTAGGATGATTACTCTATAATCAGATTAATTCCTATCTAAGAGGCAAACTTCTGCATCTTTCATATGACAAACTGAGGGCTCTGTTTTACCATATTGTTACTTCAAGCTGTAACTCGATTTTAGTGTCCCATTCTCACAAGATATTTTGCTCTAATTTAACAACTCTTTAGAAAAAGCTGCTAGAAATATCAGTTGAAACTCAAACATTGGTGATGTTCAGTAGTGAGACAGAAGGATACAAGAGGGGCTAATCCAGCCTTTCTGCATAATCTGAATTATTCCCCAGGGTGGTTATTTTACCCTCAAGGTTTACACATTAAATACATGAATGCAAAGAACCGTAAAAAATTGAAATCAATACAATTTCAGGTCACACTGTTTTTAGGAAAATATCTAAACTGTGCAGGAGTCTTGACCTGGACATTTCTAAAAGTGCCTTTTATGTGACATTCACAACAATCAAAAAGGTCAGTGCAGCACAACCTTGCTACCCTTAGCCAAACCACCACAGGCAATGGAAATCAAGATATTGAGCACAAGAAAGCCCAGGAGATGCCCAACAAAATCCTGGTAACTCTTTTAACCCCCAGCAACTCAATATTCATGCTATAATATAAGCCCTACCCAAGCAATCCCTTTCCTCTACTGGGGGACGACAAACAAGAGTATGATAAATGTGGCCTGACAACCCTGACTATCCTTCTCAAAAAAGCTATTTTGGCTAGTTCTGCTAGTAAGAGGAATCTGTCACAAACATTTTTAATTCAATTTAAGATGATGAAGGGACTGGAGCAAGCACCACTCCTATGAGAAAAGTCTGAGAGAGCTGGGACTGCTCATCCTGAAGAAGAGACCATCTGTAAATATGTAAAGAGAAGGGGCACAAAGGATGGAGCCAAGCTTTTCCAGAGGCTCCCAGTTGTCCGGTTTTCGGCTGTTTGAAGGGCCTGGAAAGGCCCGGGGTGGCCTTGGGGCAGCCCGCGTATCGAAGGACGAGAAGAGGCTTCAGTTCTTCTTTCGGTTTTTATGTTTATTAATTGTTTATCTAAAAGATTTTCTTTCGGCCCGACAGAGCTCTGCTCAGCAGCCAGCCATGAGCACACTGTGCTGCCCTCCGGGCAGTCACCTATCTTTATACCCATTGTTACGTGTACAATATTTATCATTTTTCCCCAATCCTTTTTATCTTTTATTGCCCGGTGCACTTTCAGTAATGACCAATCCCAAGTGCCACCATCACCACAGAAGATGGAGGAGAAGAGAAGAAGAAGGACAGGACAGCCCCAATTCCTCCATCTTACTTCTCTAAACCCCCCTGTACAGAAATCCTAAACCCTGTGTTCACCTCTAATTAACCAATCCCTTCACCATTCACCCCGGTGAAACCCTCCTGTCCTCATACAGGTGTCGTCTCCTGTGTAGGATCAAAGTCCAGCCACCAGACACTTCTGGAACATTCCAGGACTCCCGAGCCCCCCAAGGGTGCTCTCGGTGGCACCTCAGTCCTGAGGTGCTGAGATCCCACACCCAGTGTCAGGACCAGAGGCAATGGGCACCAACTAAAACATGTGGGAACACTTTTTTACTGTGAGGGTGACTGGCACAGCTTGCCCAGAGACATGGTGCCATCTCCATCTTTGGAGACACTCAAAAGTCACCTCTGCATGAGCCTGTTTGAGCAGCAGGGCTGCTCTCTGGTTTGACCTCCAGAGATCCCTTTTCACCTCAGCCATCCTGGAATTCTGTAGTTCAGGTGAGGAAAAAAATGCTTAAAGCCATAAAACAAAGATCATGATCCTTTCTCAAATTTTCTTTGCAGACATGGCAAAATTAAAAAGGAAATTATACCTACTAATAGAATATAACTTGGCATTTAATTCTACAGTTAAATATAATTAAAATTATAAAATACAGTATTTTAAAATAGAACATTAAAATACAGCATTGTAATCCTGGAAAGTTATTTTCTTTCAGCCATCCTAACTAAACAAAAAAGTTACCTTAAAATAGATGCAATATTTTCTAGTCCCTAAACAAAAAAAAATCAGCCAAAGGGTGAATTTTCTGAAACAGTAACTGGATTTCACCTTGAGGCAGTTGCTGCCATTAAAAGCATTCTGGCACCAACAAGAATACCATTATTAAAGAACTGTATGAAAGCACTCAAACCAAGTTTTTGTGAATATTAGTAAAAACAAATCAAGCAAACCTTTTTCTTTTTATTCTTGAAAGCTATTATACCTTTAAAACAACAATTCAGAATACCTGATGTTCTTCTCACAAGATAAAAGGACAAAGTCAGAAGAGAAAAACAGACTAAAACAACATGATCATTACTGTCAACATTCTCTAGTTTCAGGCTTACTTAATTTTTATTTTTTTTAAGAAGAATGGGACTTCAGGAAAGGTCAGAAACTGGAGGAATCCAAACTAGCCTATACGTACTCTTAACTGATAGCCAAGACATTTCCATTCTCTGCCATCTCTACAATCTGAATTATTTTTCTGGGGGAGGGCAAAGCACAAAAGCACCTCTTCCATTGAAAACACTACTACTTGAACTGCTGAAAGCAGATTTGCCAGCTCACTTTAGGAATTCCAAGAGGAGCAAGACTTGCAGGGATGTGACTTGCCCTGCTTAGCAGTCAGCAGAAAGCATAAGAGGCAAGCTCTTCTAGGAGAAAAGTCACACTAAAAAGTAGCTACAGATGCTCCAGACTGTCTCAGCAGAAGTGTCTTTCACTTCCTCCATGTGGGAAGCAGAGAAGCCTCCCCAGGCTAAAGTTAGCCTTTCAATAGCTTGGCAGAACCTCTTGCCTTGGAAAACAGAGGAGTGCTCCTCCCTCCCTGCAACTCCTGGGAGCCCACAGAACTGCAAGTACTCTGTCTGCAAATGGAGAAGGCAGAAAAAGCCAATGCAGCTTTACTTTAAAGCTTTATGGCTTTGGAAGATGAGGCTGCTCAAGGTGTGCTCAGTGACAGCAGCACAGACATGGAACAGGAGACTGGCAGAGCAGCAGCAGCCCTGGCTCTCCTCATGTGCCACCATCTCCAATGGAACCTGCAAAATTACTCACTTACTTCTTTCTTTCATCAACTCACAGGTACCTTCTGGAAACCTCTACCACAATAATATATAAGAACAAACAGCTCCGCTCTGGATTTGGGTTAGTTTCATTATAGAGAGGAAGCTATAACTGTCTCTTCAGAGAAAACCTTCTTCAGAGACTTCTCTAAAAATAGCCTAAAGCCTATCCAACCTCTCATGAAAAGAAAACCTTCCAGGATGCTTCAAAATAGCATTTCAGAAGCCAAAGCAGAACAAAACCTAAATCAGCAAATGCAGCTATATTCCAAGTATCCAGAGTCAAAGCTTCAGTGTAAAAAAGTAATTTTCCCAGATGAATTTCCCCCACCAAAACTGAAGATTCCTTATGCTCATCATAAAAAATCCACTTACACCATGCACCCACACATAAACCTGCCAAGAAGACTTAGAATGAAACCGAACAAACCCTTTTTCAAGGTGTATGGTCCAATAAATAAGTATCAGTCATTGAACACAAAAAGTTAACTGTCAAAATCTGTCCTTCCTCAAAAAAGGATTGGGAAAAAAATCTGCCTTTTTATTTTCTGACTTTTAAAAAAATAAAAAGAAAATATATTAACCTCACAGCCTCATTCAATACCTTCAGTCACATCATGTGTACTTAGGTTCTCTCTCAGATCTTTGCTCATGTTCTGCTTTTGACCTAAGGCAATTTCATTCAATATGGAAGAATGTGAAGTTTTTAACTGCACTTTGTAAGAAGTTCATGAATCCACAGGCTTGGAAATGTTCATTTCCCCAATATTACAAAAGATTCAGTTTTACAGACGAGCTTTACGTAGTTGCTGCCGCCAAGAGTAATCCCACTTCTCTCAATCCTCCATCCCCAGCCCTGCACACCTGGCTGGCAGCTCTTGGATGAGAACAGCTCATCTGGCCCTTCACTGTCCAAGTGATTTAATCAGCAAATGTGGGGGGAGAGGCTTTGCAAGGGGCAAAAAGAGGAGTGGCAAAGTGTTCAGTTCTCCTTACATTTGTCCAAACTGCTTCCTTCCAGGCTGAGTCAGCTCACAAGGGCTCCAACAAACACCCAAGTTGGAGGAGCAGGGGGAAAGAGGCCAGAATTGGTCACAGTGCTGCCAGGCTGCTTTAGATTGGCCCTGGCAGTTGGAAGGGAACCACTTACAAATGCAGAGCAATAGGCTGTCCAGAGAGATGGTGAAAACCACTTTGGCCAAATGTGAAGAACAGGTCAGCAACATGCCCTTGCACCATAGGGGCACCAGTGCCTCCTGAGCAGGGCTGGCAAGGAGAGGGAAGTAAATCTGCCTTCCAGTCAGGACTAGGGAGGCATCTGGAGGGCTGGGTCCAGCTCTGGACCTGCTAGTAAAGGGCAGCATGGACATACCAGAGGGAGTTTCTCTGAGCATGATGATTTTGGCCTAGAAACATCTGTCATGCTAGGAGAGAAGTAGAACAGATCAGCCTGGAGATCAGCTCAGAGTGGATCATATCAATGTATATAAATATCAGATGGGAGAATGGAAAGAATACTCAGAGACTTGTGGTGATACCTAGTGAGAGCAAGAGGCAGTAGATACAAACTGAAATATGAGAAATTTCATCCAAACACCAGGAAATGCATTTTTACTCTAAAGGTGACTGAGCATTGTCACAGGGCTGCTCAGAGAGGTTGTGGAGTCTCCATCTTTAGAGGCATTTGAAGCCTGACTAGAGCTGGTCCTGAAAAGCCAAGGGGCATGGACTAGACAGTTTTAACAGGTCTGTTCCAATGTCACCCTCTGCCCAGTTCCGTGATTATCATAGCTACAAATCATCTATCATGTGCAAAAAGCTATGATAGTATCACCCAAAACCAGGCAATTCTTCACAGACAAAGAATTCCTATATGCTTCATTAGTTATCATGACAACATCCTGAATGAATCCTTTAAACATATTGAAGGAACACAAAGAATGCTTGACATGATTCTGGTATAAATACTATGACTGATTTAGTAAAAAATGACAAGAATTAAATTCCTGCTGTACATTAAGAAGAGCATTCACCTACAAAAACAACTCCCATGCTCATGGATCAGCTGTGTAGTCTCAAGCCTTCCCACACTCTTGTGCAAATCACAGCAGCTCACACCAAGGAGGGTCAGACTGTTCAACAGCAAATCAGAGGAAACCCAAACATTTGCAAAAAGGCCACAGCATTGGAAATACATTTGGTCACTTCTTTCCCAGCTGACCTGAAGCAACACCCCAGCATGACACCAGCAATTAGCCTTTTGCTGAACATGGAGCTGGGACATGACTCAAAGGTTACCAAATCCTGAAACCTGAGATCACGAGCCAGCAAACTGGCAGTTCAAAGGCAATACTTCTTCAGCTTTTCTCCTCAATTTGTTAAACAGCATTAGAACTTGCCTGTCACACAGATCTAATTCTCACACCATTCCCACTGGACATTTTACTTTTCAGTCTGAACTTCAATGAACCTACAGCAACTGCTGAGAGTTGTCTTTTCAGGAGAGGTGCAGTAGGATAACAGACACAAAAGGTCTACAACATGCTAATTAATTCTTTTCCCTACAGACCTACTACCATACTTTGATGGGCCTAGAGAGCAGCATAAAGCATCCAGATACTTAATTTTTCTTTTTGAATATTCATTCCATTAATCCATCACCAGGAATGTACAAAGCTCATTTAAATATTATTATGAGGCTGCAGAGGGTGCTCCAACACTGCTTAATAGACAGTTTCTATTCAATCCCATATTCCTCAGCAAATGCCTCACTGAAACAATTAGGATTTGGAAATAATTCTGAAGACTGGTTAAGAACAGACTTCCCTTAACACCTTGCTTTATCCAGAGAGAAAAGTGACACAAATCACAAAAGAAATTCTCCTCCCCACACCAACATAAGGTGTTATCAGTGGAAATAGCATCAGGAATGCAGCCCTTCTCCCCTACACTGCCTTTTTCCTGCACCTAAGTGCTCCACATGGATCTCATGGACTGGGGACCAGGGACAGCAGGCACACAGATATGGAAACACATTATGGAATATCAGTCTCCATATTGCCTTTAAGTTGCTCGAGCAAATAACATCCCCAGAAGCAGCTGCTGCTGCTTTAAGAGTTGCTCCTCCAGAAGAGCAAAATTTTCAGCTCTTTGTGACCACTGAGTGCCACTATAAAGCAGTGCAGTGCCACTCAGTGCAGAAGGCAGTGACTTGTGCAAGTACTCCTTGCTTTACTGGAGAGATGAGGGCAGCAATCTACAGAGTAAGAGTACCTCTACTTGTGTATCCCAGATGGTACTTTTTTATTTAGCTGTGCAGAAGTTTTATTTGCTAGCTTTCAAAATACAAATACAAGGTAAAAGAGGAAAAAAACTACTTTTGGTTAAAATTAACAAGGATTTGTATTCTCTTTCTTACAGTTTTCTAAATCTCATTACAGTAAGCACACAGTGAAAAATATTACAGTATCTGACAATACTGTCATTTCAATATATTAATTCTGAGCCAGCTGATGAAAATTAAATAGAGGAAATGCTTTTAAAGTGTTTAACATTTTTTTAATGTTTAAATAGTGTAATTAGCCAATCTTTTACTCTACTAGTTCCAAGCCCAAAATTAACAAGTTTTAGGTTTGATAATTCACATATGGAATTTGAAACAGAGAACAGATTTGCCAAACTCACAGTAAAGCATTCACCACACACCTTCACAGCTCTTTTTGGTAACAACAGCTAGCTCAAAGCACCATGCAGTTCAATAATGGAAACCTTGTCCTTTGCATAAATATCACTGCCTTGCCCTGCTACTCCTGCACAGGTTTGCTTCCAACACGTGCTACCTGTGCCTCTAACACTGCAAGATTACTTGCATTAACATTTTATACAAGGTCTGCACCTTGATGTCACCTAAAAATAACTTTGGGTGAGCCTATTTTATGCTAAGATGTCGGATCTCAGGATCTCAGTCCTGAGGTGCTGAGCCACCGAGAGCACCCTTGGGGGGCTCGGGAGTCCTGGAATGTTCCAGAAGTGTCTGGTGGCTGGACTTTGATCCCACACAGGAGACGACACCTGTATGAGGACAGGAGGGTTTCACCGGGGTGAATGGTGAAGGGATTGGTTAATTAGAGGGTGAGACACAGGGTTTAGGATTTCTGTACAGGGGGGTTTAGAGAAGATGGAGGAATTGGGGCGTGTCCTGTCCTTCTTCTTCTTCTTCTCCTCCATCTTCTGTGGTGATGGTGGCACCTTTGGATTGGTCATTACTGAAAGTGCACCGGGTAATAAGAATAAATGGTATTGGGGAAAAATGATAAATATTGTACACGTAACAATGGGTATAAAGATAGGTGACTGCCCGGAGGGCAGCACAGTGTGCTCATGGCTGACTGCTGAGCAGATCTCTGTTCGGCTGAAAGAAAATCTTTTAGATAAACAATTAATAAACATAAAGACCGAAAGAAGAACTGAAGCCTCTCCTCGTCCTTCGATACGTGGGCTGCCCCAAGGCCACCCCGGGCCTTTCCAGGCCCTTCAAACAGACCAGAAAACCGATTGAATCAGAAGCCCAACTCTCAGTCCCACATGACTTCACCTGGGTTCCAGAGTGGCCTCTGTGTAACAGAAATTAACACCATCCACACAAAACACAGAACAATACAATTGGCACAATTTGGGTTGGGGTTTCATTTTACCAGTATTTATACTACGAGTAGAACATAAAACAGAAGCCCTAAAGACACTGATGGTGCAACTCCACAGCTGGTACAAGGGAATATAAAAACCATCCTGCCACCAAAGGAGGAGTTCATGCTGCCCCCTTTCCCCAGTTAAGCTGATAACTGAGCCTGTAAAACCATATATTATAAAAGAAAGTTTCCTGTGCTAGAAAGATGATCCAATGCAAAACACAGCTACACAATTTCCAACACCAACATCAGGGAGGTAAGACAGGAGCACATGGCTGCAAGCTGAAAAACCAGCTGAGCACCAGCAGCATTTCTTCACTTTCATTACTGTCCTGGTTGACTTAAAATTCACAAGGGGAGTGCACAAAAATTCTTGATGAGCGTCAGGTATCCTGGACACTGGAGACAGGCAAATATGTCTCTCTTTGCACCAATACATTTGACCATATGTTATTTACAGAAGATTTCAGTCACTGCAATAGAAAAGTTACCTAACAGGCAGTAAAAGGAGGGAGCAATAAACAGTGTGTAATAACAGGGTTCAAGTAACCAGACTGAGTAACTAAAACCCACATCCTATCATGAGTTTGCAAGAACAGGTTCAAAGGTTAAGATTCGTCATTACTTATAAAACTTTTATCCAACACTGTAAAGCCTGTTTACAGCACAGGTACCAGCACTTAGCATCTAATTCCTGTTTTACTATGCAGCATTACATCAGTAACTTGATTTCACAAAGAGCAAACAAAAAAAAAAAAAATCTGGAAGTAAAGGGCCCCACCTCATTTGAGGACAAATTACAGAAGCATTTTAGTGGAAGGAAACCCTTTTTATTCCCCCTCAGAAGTTTTGCAATTCCATATACACCAGAGATGCTACCACGAGGGGGAGATGAGAAAGACAGAACTAACTGGAGGGATGGCTAGTGAGGCATCACTTTAGCCATGACTAATTAACAGCTGAAAATCACCATTACCTATCTCCCATATGTTCTCATTTGTAAGGAGGAGCTGGACACTGAATCTAAACATATGGCAACAGTAAGTTGCACTCCAATCTTTGAATAGCAAAGTACAGACAATCTGCTCTATTGCTTCAGCTGTAAAATGATATTGCAGGGTAACCTAAAAGGAAAAATCATCTCATAAAAAGCACTGGAGAGAAAGAAGTGGCAAATAAGGAATAAAACGGCTGAGAAATCCCCAAATTAAGCTTTTCTGGCTAGTTGGGCTATTGACCTACATTAGGGCACCAAATAACCCCTTCTCACCTTCATGCCTCAGTCCCCATTTCAGAGACAGGAAGCATGACTATTTGTATTTGACAGATGCACAGATGATACCCAAGTTTTGGATCACACACAACATGCAGGCACATGTGGATACATACAGACTGAGAACTGACTCAGAGAAAAAAAGAGCTGGAACCAACCTCACAACATTTCACTGCTTGACCTGACTGATAACAAATGATTCTGGGCTTAAGCAAAAATTGTGCTTATCCTGCCTACAGTAAAGCTAATGTTTCCAGGAGAAAGGTTGGCACCTCTTAACTCTTCAGGATTACTCATGAATTATTGTCTTACATAGCATATGATTTCTCACAAAGTACAGATTTCTACCAGACACATTTCTTTTCTAAATTACCCAAAAAGCAAATCAAGCTGATCAAATGCACTGAACAAGTCAGATATTATATAATAGACAACCTCTTTGTTTCACACAGGGAATCAACACAATGAGGCACCTACAATTCACTAACACTACTTTGTTAATATCAGAACAGTAGATTATATATCCATGAAGACAGATATACATATATTACACCGAGAAATTAACACATTTCTATTGCAGAGCAAAACATGGGTTTAATGTTTTCACACAGGAAAGGATGTAGTCTTTATAAAGATTCATTCATTTTCAGAAAAAAAATGCATCCCAGTTCCATATCCAAAAATACTTCAAAATTCAGAAGTAAGAGTTATTTTAACATTAACTTACTGGTTTATTGCATCAATTATACACAGGACTGCCTACTATGAAACTGCCAAATAATAACTCTCAAATTTCAATAGAAAAAGAAATAAACTGAAAAACAGTTACAACCTAAGACTAAGGCTTCCTGAAATAAACTAATTGTCAAAGCAAGTAGTGTGGCAAATTAATTGAGAAAATACAACTTTAAAAATCACTGGACAAAAAAAATTGTCAACAGAATCCAGACTCTAAAATAAAGATAAATGCCTAAATGCCCAATTAGAAGCCTTGCTTCCTTGTCTCTTCTAGTGAGAGAAGTGAAGGGAAAAAAGCCTACTGCCTTTCTACTTCAGTCTCTGTCTTCCTACTGCCACCACTACTATCAGGTCTAGTATTTGTCAAGTATCCTGACTGAAATCAAGGAGGAAAGAAATTTACAGCAGGTTTGCAATTATGCACAAAACCCCACCAAAAAACCTAAGTGGAAGTAATGTCAAGGAAACAGGAAACATTGCAAGCAGTAAACAAAACTTTTGCACACAAGGGTATGATATAGCCTAGGGGAAAAAAATAAAAAGAAACCAGCAAAAATTTAAAAACCAAATAACAGCAAAGCAAACCAAAAACCAGTCTTACTGAAAAATGGAATATTTTCTGTGGATATAATATTCTCTTCAAATATACTTAGCCAGTTGCTTCAACAAAACCATAACAAAGCAATTACTAAAACACAATAAAACTACCAAAGATACCCTTCCTTAAAATAACTCCAGAAGACCACCAAAATAGCTGAAACCAGACTCTCCAACAGGAACACATCAGTTCTCAGCCACTTCAATACAAAGAAAACACTAGCCAAATTAACAATTAACACCCATGAGCACCTGTCAGTGCACAATAAGCACTATTTAACATAAGGCCTCTTCCAATTATTTCGTGCTAATCATGACATAACTTCCTTATGCTCAGCTTTCTACAAAAGAAGTAAGATAGCTGTGCAGTGCAGAGAAGATCATTCCTCAAAAGAACAGTGCTACCTATGGCCTTGAGAACAAACCTTTAGATCCAGCCAAACTCTCCAGCATGAACATTCATATCAGAGAGAAACAGACTTAAAGAAAAATCACTGCAATCAAAATTACAGCCACACAAACAAGGCCTGTGTGTACACTTGCAATCAGCACCCACGGCACCACAATGTCTTTACAGGACCTCATGTAACCATCACTCACCACCAAAGGATACAGAAAAAGCCAGCTGCCATTCCCACTTCATCTCTTACACCTTGGTGAGGAACTGCAAGATTCCTTAAAACACACAGCAAAATAAATCACAGGTTCCAGATGAGATTTGAAGGCCCTTTGCATTTTTGCCTGTTCCTTACATCATACTAACTCTTCCTTATTCTGTAAGGGCTTCCATCCATCCTGTACCATAAAATGATATCAACTCCATCAAGACATTTTTGTAATGTAGTTGACTAGACCAGATGTCCTGGTCCAGCTTTACAAAAAATACTTAGAAAATAAACATTAAATATCTAGCAATGCAGACATCCACTCTCTATACAGGCATCTTGAAAATAAAGTAAAAAGCAGACAGTGCTTTGAGAGGGTTTGGAAGGTTTTACAGGAAGAATGCTGGTATGTTCTCATTGGTATGCTAAGAGCACACAGACTTCAACAACTGGACCAACACAGAAAGATAAAACTTCTGCCTGCAGATTGGTGCTTACAGAAGGAGAATTAGACAAAGATATTACTATGAGAGCCCTCACCATTCATAAAAAAGTTTATTAGGTGACAAACATCCAAAAGCCAATTCTAGACAAACATTCAAGACCCCTTTCAAGCTCAGGTCATTTCTTGGCAGGAAGCAATAACCTGAGAAAACTGTGGTTTTGAACATCTGATGAACTACAAAATGCCAGGAAATGTTTCCTACATTAAAAGGCTACAAAGGAAGGCAAGAATTAGAGGAATGCAAAGCAGAAATGCAGAACACCCTGAGCATCCAGTTAGTTCAGCCACCTATGATTCTCAGGGATCAAAGTGCCCCTTGATGACAGGAATTAACACATTCCAGCATAAACATCACCCTGATTTAAATTAACCTGTGTTCTATTTCAAAATAAAGAGCAGACATTTTGAAAGAGCAGGAGAGTCATCCCCCTTTTTCCTATTTCAAACTATTCTTCTTCCATTTCTATGCCAAGTCTTTTTTTAACCCCATCTTCTTCACCTGTCTCCTCTAGTTTCTTTTCCCCCAGTTGCTTGCCTGTCATTCATTCACCCAGAACGGTGCACCCAGTACTGATGTGATGCCCACTCTTACATTATTCATTCTGAATGGTCATCAAGTATGAATAAAGACCCTACAAGAAAAGAAAAACAAGCTTGTGGCCTACCAAGACTAAGCAAAGTGCAGGCACAACTCAGCTCCTGTTTATCAGCTTTTCAGGGCATCTTATTCCTAAACAGTATCAAAAGCAATAACAGCAATGCAGGAGAAGGTGGTGAATGAGTAGAGGGACCAGAGGAAGAACCACCATCTATGGGATCAGGAAGGTGAAGAGGAATGGTCAGGCTAGAGGCCTAAACAGTAATGCAAAAAAGCCACTGACTATTGGAGTGACAGCAGGAAAGCCCTACAGGCTGCAGGGCAGGACAGACAAACAGGATGCTGTAAGTCTGACCCTCGTCATCAAAACAAATAAATAAGAGCAAGGCCTTACAGTCACTCCAGCAAGGCATACTGAGCCAGGAATACACTATAGTTAAGTTGTCCAAACATTCTATCTCCCAAAAAAATCCTCATTCTTTGCTCCACCCTAAATCTAGACTTCTAGAAAATGCATTCCAACTTCTGTCACTCACCTGTTCTCAAGAGGCAGGCAGCTGACACTGCCTCAAAGGAAAACCATATCCTGTGAGCCTGAGCTGTCCACCAGAGCCAGGCTCAGGCTGTGCTTGAGCTGCTCTAGGGGCAGCCCGAGTTTGCAGCATTCAAGAGCCTCAGCTAGCAGGGAATGCAGCAGCTCCCTTCCTGCAGGGGCACGTGGCCATCACACCAGTGATCCCACTTGTCATCTGAGATACAATGAATTGTCGGATCTCAAAATCTCAGTCCTGAGGTGCTGAGCCACCGAGACCACCTTGGGGGGCTCGGGAGTCCTGGAATGTTCCAGAAGTGTCTGGTGGCTGGACTTTGATCCTACACAGGAGACGACAAGGATGAGGGCTTCACCGGGGTGGATGGTGAAGGATTGGTTAATTAGAGGGTGAGACACAGGGTTTAGGATTTCTGTACAGGGGGGTTTAGAGGAGTAAGATGGAGGAATTGGGGTGTGTCCTGTCCTTCTTCTTCTTCCTCTTCTCCTCCATCTTCTTTGGCCAGTGGCATTTTTGGATTGGTTATTACTGAGAGTGCACCGAGTTATAAGAATAAATGGTATTGGGGAAAAATGATAAATATTGTACACGTAACCATGGGTATAAAGATAGGTGACTGCCCGGAGGGCAGCACAGTGTGCTCATGGCTGGCTGCTGAGCAGAGCTCTGTCAGGCCGAAAGAAAATCTTTTAGATAAACAATTAATAAACATAAAAACCGAAAGAAGAACTGAAGCCTCTTCTCGTCCTTCGATACGCGGGCTGCCCCAAGGCCACCCCGGGCCTTTCCAGGCCCCTCAAACAGCCGAGATAAACCGGACAATGAATAGCTGGGATATTGAGTACGTTCAAGAGGAAAACAAAGACTCAGCTGAGAACAGGTAAGACAGACTCAAATTTAGCATCATCCTCCAGTATAACAATCAAGCTGGAGAAACTTGCTCTTTTACATTGCACTGTGAAGGTGGGTCAGCCTTCAAATGGGAGCCAAATAAACATACACAGCCTTCAATTAATTTATTTTTAACACCATTATTTAAAAATAGTTTTACTGAATTAATTTAAGTCAATGTTGCCAGCACAACTGCCAGGAAAGTAGATCATCATAACTATTAAAGCAGTTAAATGCAGCACATCAACAGCATTTGCACTGTTTATTTTTCAGTTAGTTCAGTAAGAAAATGTTCTACTCTGGTCCAGGGTTGAGATATTCTTAGTGGGAGTTTTTTTGTCATTTCTCTAAAATAACCTAGGACAAATGCATTGTGATTTCTAAGAAGTAATTTTTTTGTAAATTCTGTTAAGTACCATCACATTGTGGGAGGAGAACAACAGAATCTAAACATCCAAATCAGGTTTCCTGGAGAAACACCAGAGGATGAGTTTGCAGGACAGGGGACACATTAGGTAACACCACTATTCCTTTCTTTAGAACATTTAGAAAACGTTCTCCATTGGAATCAAACTCAGCTTTAAGCACTGAGAAGCCAGCAGTCATGGAAACCAGAAATATGAATGAATTGAAAAATTGTTAGTCATTTAAAAGAAACAACTTAATGAGCTGTTGAATTATAAGAGCACAATCTGTAGCTCAACAAACTCCTGTACTGCAAACTACCAAACTTTTTAAAAGAATCCAGCAGAAACAGCAGTTTCCATTTGTCTCTTCTTTGTCCCTGGGGATCTGCTGCAGGACAGAGAAAGAGAGAACCACCAGACATTACACCAGGCTAGATGGGCCCTGGATCTGATACATTTTGATTCTGCTCACAGCAATCCACATCAAAAAAAAATCATTTCACAAGGTACAAATACATTTCACACACACCAGAGTAAATAAAAACAAACAAGTAATTCTCTTAGTCAACTGCAATAGTGGCCTCCTTCCCTTTTTCAGCTACTGGTAAACCAAGGCTAAGGAACAATATGACTGCAGGTAATTGCCTTGATTTAGCTGCAGTGCTACAATACATCAGCAAAGAATTATTAGCTCCCACACTTGTGTTCAAACCACTAGATGGTGCTTCTAAAATGAAGCAATTCAATATGCAAAACTCTGAATAATGCATGATGATTTATAAGTTGCCTTCCTCAGGATTGTTATCAATAACACTGATTAATGTAGTTAAATAGCTGCAGACTCTGATCAGAGAGGGGCAACAAGAATAATTACACAGATAAGTGAGATCAAAGAGCTGATCATTAAAACAGTGACTTTTCAAAAACCCAGTAACAGCTGTTTTCTCAAGTAAGAAAAACTCCTCAATCTTCTGTCTTGAAAGTCATTAGCTGCTAATATAAATATTACACTAAATAATAAATTTTGTTCACAGACTACTGTGCCCAAAGGTTTTGAATACTGTATGGCACCAGTCAAATGAAAGTAAGTTATAAATAGCTTTTACCTGTTCTTTCACTGCTCATTTAAAGACATTTTTCCCAAGAATAAACTTGCTCTAATTCTCTTCTCTGAACAGCAAACCTGTCACTTTCAAGATTTGGAAATCATAGCTAAAATAAGATGCTAGCTGCTTTCCATCTGTCACTGGGAAATCATCCTTCCTTTTTTATTCACTCCCCCAAACTAGTATCAATAGTTGCTTGGCAATTAAAGCAGCTTTGTCCTTTTTCATTTCTGACCATTTCCATCCATTTAAATGCTGCTCAAAATAATTCTCTCTCCTGCTGCATCTCATTCTACTGACCCAATTTTAAAAATGCTTTTCGCATTTTGTTAAGCACAGTTAACTGTGTACTTTTTTACTACCTTCCATTCTTCTAATGAACTTCATATTTAAAATCCCTTTTGCTACTTACAATCTTTTCCTACAAAAAATCCTGCAAACATGTTTCTTTTCATACCATTAAAGAAAACAAATCAGCTATTTCCTATTGTACTTCCCATCTTTTACTTTTTGGAGTCAGCTCTGCCACTAAGTAACCCTCACAAGGCTGCTGAGGAAGATGATTCCTTGTGAAGTTTTTGATGTTCAACATTCACCTATGATTTCTAGGACTTCTTTTCTTTTTTTTTTTTTTTTTTTTTGAGCACTTCTCCTTGTGCAAAGTAATACAGAATCTCCTAGAGGTTATTTGGCTATTTTTGAGTTTTGCCACTGGCTCTCACTTCTCTACTTAAAGTGATTGCTCTAGATTCACTAGGCATACTCTCTTCATCTTGCTTGCTTATTCCAAGATACCCTTTTACTATCTTTTAAGCCTTTTTTTAATTAGCATACCTATCTGCTGTTCCAAGTCCTTTAACAACTATTAGTAGCAACAATTATTACTAGCTATGGCTCATTTTCATAGAAATATAGCTAAGAAAAAGGCACTCCATGCAGACATAAAAACAAGCCTCCTCCAAGTACCTGCCATTCCACTTATCCCTAAATGCTATTTCTGCTCACAGAGCACCACTGCAGACACACATTAACAGGCAGCAAGAACCTCTTGAAGATGTATCTGCTAATCCAGCTGCAGAAAGCAATTATCAGATTGTAACGAACAGTATTTCAGAACAAACACATGGGAAGAAAGCAACTCCAGTTCTCAGCATCTCAAGCACTGCAGGGGGAGAAGATGCTCAGCCTCTGAAGGGTGAGGAGGAGCTGTGCTGAGCACCCACTTGTCAGCAAGTGCTCACTCCCAGCTACAAGCTGGGGCCATTTCCTGAACCCTCCTTCACAGCCCCATGGGAGTCAGAGCCTCTGATTTACAGCAGCACTGAGGGCACAGCTGCACTTTGGTCAGTCTTAGAGGAGGGGGTGTCAAAAACCACACCTACAAAACCTCCAGACTTGGTGCATGTTTTGTGAGCATCCTTTAACTGGAGCCAGGCATTCTCAAAGCAGTAGCTTTACTACCAGCAACTACAGATTTGGACTCACTTACAGGAACATAAGAAATTCTTTACTTAATTTCTTGAAGTTCACATTTACTGTGTGAAAGAAACTAGGAGCAAAAAAAACCTCAGACATATAAACACCAAACAAGCAATATTTTTAAAATAAAAATATGAAAAATAAGCAGACACTGAAGATGCTTCAGTCTGTTATGTTAAACAGATTAAAAAACATTCAAGTTGTGGTTAGAGACAGACTTTTATTCTCCCCATCATACACAAAACAGCTCTTTCAAAATATCAATAAACATGAGCTCAATTCAAAGCAGGTACCCCTGTGAGCTAGTTACCCACGCATTTTTCAAGCTAGTCTCCAGATTCAAGCAGCAGCATTCACAGAAATTGTTCTGAATTCTTTGGACATCAAATGCATTTCAAAGCTCTGCAAGGCCAGCCCAGTTCTGTATTTTGGCTGGAGGCTCAGATCTGCTGGGAGCAGGTTCTGGCCGGACACCTGTGGAATGCTCCAGCAGGTACAAGATAAGAAATTCCCTGAAGCAGCAGGGAACATTTCTACTGTATCTGTGCACACAGACAAATATCTTGATTTAGACAGGATCATTCTTTTGTCTCAGAAGGTGGTGGTGACTGGGAAGCCTGCAGCGTCCTGAGGAGGTCAAACATAGAGTAACTATTGTTCCACCATGTGCTGCAATTCAAGAACACTACTGCTTCAAATCACCCCTCAGCAAAAGCTTCAGAGGCAAACATCATCCTCCCTCCAAACACTTAAAAAGGCATTGAATCCACAGTCCCCAAAAGCAAAACACATATTACAGACAACACTTTAAAAATTAAACAACAATCAATGTGGCACAGGAGGCTGGAAACAAAATCTTGTCTCTGCTCTGTCTCCAACACATCAGTGAAAAGTCTGCCTCCCAGCAGCTCTACAGATCACGTCACCGCTATTTATTCCATCCTCTGCTCACCTCCACCACTGGCACTTATCTGCTTTGTTAGAATGTGGCAGATCAGCATAGCTGAGGAACAGAGCTGGGCAGGAAGCACTGACTGAACACGGATCCAGGGAAGTCGTGCTGCTCTCGTGACATGCTCCCAACATTAGTCAAGACTTTCCACTTCCTACACCCACATTTTCTCTGCCGTTCTTGGTATGTTCAAACAGAGGCAGCAGTTACCAAGTAAATATCCTTGCCTGAATGCAGGTCCTGCATCTTGCAGTAATGATTAGCCCAAGACTTTTGTGAATCCACCTTGTTATGCACTCTGCTCTATTCCATTTCCTTGTCTTCACCATTTAAAAAGATTAAGCTGAATTAATTTACATATTTTGGGGCTGTGTTGTTTCAGGGATGAATTATGAAATAGTTCCCCTAGGATTAAGCTAAACCACATATTCAGGTTTCTGAGCAGGCTGTACTAAGAATTTGCTACACTCTGATGCCATCCCACCCCTCACCTTCAGAAATAACCTCTCTGAAAAGCCATCAAAGCTCTGGGCCAAACATCCAGTAGTGCCAAAACCTACTGCCATGGAGAAGTCCTATTATATGGCTGTAGGATCTGGAATACTTTAGAAGTATTCCCCATTACTGGGAGTAGCAAAACCTACCTGATAAAATGCACCTGGAGCCCATAGTGCCTAACAGAGGGTTACAAGCAACATAAATCCTGAGACCTGAGAGCCTCAACCAGAATAAGTATTCAGCAAAGTCCTCTTCAAAACGCCTTACATTCAAAACAGACCCTGGAACCCACTGATCTTTTGGGTAGGAATCCTTGCAAATTCCTTTAAGCAGAAAAGCAAGCAATAAACCAGGAAAGGTACAGTCTCTACATGTGAAATCCTCTGTCTCACCCTCTATAAAAGAAATGCTATTCAAACCTCTGTGTATTTAATGACATGATCCACACCCACTCAACAGCACACCAGGAAAAATGACTTTTTCTGAAGCGCTTACAATTCACCAGCAACCCATTCTGAATGCCAGAACAAAAATGATGTTGCAAGCTACTGAAACTAAGAAAAACTGTTGGCAAAGGTACAAATACACAACAAAAAGCAGTGGTGCTGGTTCCAAACCAACAGCAATAGGTGCTGCTGTTTTATGAGGCCCAGCGTCACGCAACAGGCTTGAAAAGTTCCTTCAACCCAGAGAAGTCCCACAGAACTTTAAGTGTACACTGTTTGATATAGACCCTAAATGCCAAACACATACCTTACAACAAAGGGATAGTATATTAAAAAACAAGTTTTATCACAAAAATATAAAATCTCCATTACAAAGAAAAACAATTTGAAGTTGAATGAGTTTTGTTTTAAAAAAAACAGTGAAAAGGCCATATTCACAAAGATTTCCTCTGCATTTAAGATTAACAGCATTTCTTTTGGTTCATTAACTATTCTTCCCCTAGTCTTTCCACCGTATAAAAGATATAAAAATAAGAAAATCCAACGAAAGTTATCTGTAATTCATTACTGTATTTTTGGTTACCTAATTTCTATATTATTTCCCTTGCAGTTATTAGCAGTATTATCTGACAATTATGTGCTCTTCAGTGGTACTCAAGAGTTAGGACTACATGCAATATCCATAAAGCCAGCATAATATGAACTTTTGTTTTGCAGTATCACCTCTGCCTTTTTTTTTACCCCCCACTGCAACACACCGGCTATAATTCAGCCAAGAGAACCGAGTACATGGAAGGTTTACAAACGGAGACCCAACACTGACAGTAAAGCATAGGGAAAAAACGATTGATAGTGACCAAGAGGAGCCAAAATTAAATCAAACACTTCAGAAAGTGCATAACGATACTGACTGCTGTAATGCCTGGCCAAGAAAAAGATGCTATAGAGGTTCAAAACCAGTAATGTCCTTGATTTACGAGCCGAACATCACATGCCAAACAAGATCACCCTCCAGACAGTTGTTACTTAACTCGAGCCAGAAGATGATAATTTCATCGCAAAGCAAACTGCGATTCTTGGATTCCTTCCAAGAATTTCAAAGCGAGAAGGGCACAAAACACTCACCTACAGAGCACCTTCCAATAAGCCTCCTAACTTGCCAAGTTTCCAGGTGCACACACACACAGCGCTAATGGCACTACAGGAGCGCCCGATCATCTCCGGGCTCGGGGCTGAGCGCAGCCCGCAGCGCAGCCGGGAGCGCCGCCCGGGCACGGCCGCCAGCCCCGCAGCCCCTCGGCGGTGCCGGGCAGAGCCCCGAGCCCGCCCCGGGCGGGAGCAGCCCCGCGGCCGCCGCTCTGCTTTGTCATCCCCGCCGCAGCGGGCGCCGCGCTCCGGCCGCGGCCGCCGGGACCCGCCGAGTGCCCGCGGGCTCCGCTCGCCCCTCACGGCGCCTCCCGCCGCGGAGCGCCCCGCGGCTGCACGCCCGGCTCTGCCGCCAACCGCGTCCCGACTTCAGCCGCGGGGTGACGGTGCCCCCGGGCAGCGGCGGCTCCTCGCAACTTGCCTTGGGTTTGTACAGCCACTTTCGGAACCTGTTCATCATCACCGCGGCCGCTGACACCCCTCTGCCGCCGCCACGGGAGCTGCCGGCTCCGCAGCCGCGCCGCTCACAGGAGTGAAGAGAGCCGTGCCCCTCGCTGGGAGCCTCCGCCGGGTCGCGTTCTCCTCCTGCGCCGCCGCCTGGTCCCGCGGAGCGGCCGCCGGGCGCTCCCGTCAGCGCAGGGACCGTCCGGCGGCTCCGCGCGCTCCGCGCCGCCCCGACCGCCCCCAAAACATTGCGCGGCCGGCGGCAGCGCCGCCCCACCGCGCATGCGCGATACCGCCCCCGCACCCTCCCCTCCCCACCCAATCGGGAGGCGGACCGGGGTGGGCCAGAGCAATCGCCCCGCCCACCCGGCTGCTCATTTGCGTAACACACGAAGGGGGCGGGGAGACTGCGTGCCGCGTAGGCCACGCCCTGGCGAACGCCTTGTTGCAGTGGCTGCCGGGAGTTGTAGTTTTCTGCGGGCCGAGCTGAGCGCGTCCGGTCGGGAATCGCAGGCTCTACCTGCTCCCGCCAGCGCTGTCCGTGACCCGGAAACCGGCGCGTCACCGACCGCTGGCTGCCCGTGAGCGGAAACACCCGGGGGGGGGGCGCGGCACTAGCTCCTTGGCAACGGCAGCAAACAACCGCCGCCATCTTGTTTCCCCGCTCCTGAAGTTCCGGGTCCCCGATCGCGCCGTTTGGAAACACTGAGGCGGGCTCGCAGCAGGACTACAGCTCCCAGCAGCCCTCGCGCTCCTTGGCAACGGGGCGCGCGGTGTTCCTGCGCCTGGAGGGACACGGACGGCACGGGCCCGGCGGGAGCGCTGGGAACGGGATGGGGAGCGCCGGGAACAGCCGGGAGCGGCAGCAGCAGCGGCGGGGACAGCCGGGAGCGGCAGCGGCGGTGCAAGGCAGATGTGGCCGTACGTGACACCTCCGGAAAGAGCCGGGTGCAATCCCCGATGCGTTCAAGTGGCGGGTGCCACGGGCAGGCTCGTGGCTCCTTCGTCCCTTTATTTTCACACAATCATGGAATCACAGAAGGGTTTGGGTAGGAAGGAACCCTGAAGTTCACTCGTCCCCAACGCCCCGGCCATGGGCAGGGACACTTCCACCGTCCCAGATCGCTCCAAGCCCCATCCAGCCTGGCCTTGAGCACTGCCAGGGATGGGGCAGCCACAGCTTCTCTGGGCAGCCTGTGCCAGGGCCTCACCACCCTCAAGGGAAGAATTCCTCCTCAATATCTAATCTAAACCTGCTCTCTTTTAGTGTTCATATTCATTAGGGGTTTATAAGTACAACAGAACATATCAAGGGGGGTGTGTTACACTGTGGACAAGGTTGCTGGGCTTTGCTCCCTGAAATTTTGCCAGCCTTGGTGTCCATTTGCTAACCCACCCCATAAACATAACACAACTTATTTGCAGAAGGTTTTATACAATAAGTATTTAATTGTAGAGTTCTACAAGATAAGAGATAAAAAACACCGTGTCATGTTAAGGAAAACACTTGCAGTAGGTATGCAAAACATTGAAATATATGAAAATTAAAATTAAGATCCTCAAAGTGAACATTTTCCATCTGATCTGTCTGAATTTTGCAGGGAGGCTTAGTTCAGCTCTTTTTAAGAAGGACAGCTTCCATTAGAGGAAATGCAATCTCAGTCTTTCTAGGCTGGGAATGTGGGAGCAGATGTAAAACCTGAAAGAACCTTTCAGGTCACTGAAACCAATTCCTACAATTGTGGCCACTCTTATCCTGTGTAATTGCTTTCAAAATATCTCCAATCTCCACTGTAAAATAAGGTTAAATCAGGTTCTCACCTCCTATAATTGAAATCTACAGCTGATAATGGAAGAAAAATGCTGCCATTTTATACACAGTATAAATTTATATCATTTTTATACATAAGAATTGGAGTCGTTTTCTAAATGATTGTGTGAAAATAAGGGTGCATATCATACCAAAAGCATTTTATTCCTGATGTGTATATTTTAAAACATTGACAATAATAATAGCAGCTTCTTTAATTAGAAGTGGGGTCCTTTCTATTAAGAACCCCTGTATGTTCAGAGATCTGAAGGCTCTACTACACATCTTAGTTCTCACTTTCCAGTTTTGGGGTTTAATGATTGTTATTTGGGGGGAGGCGTGGATATCAGAGCATGAGAGCTCAGATTTCTTACTGGTATGCTAGAAGAAAAAGCATTTGTTACTGGCAGAGCTGTTGGAGCCTGAATTATGATTCAGTCTGAAGTACAGACATATTTCTCCCTTGCTTATCCAAAATCCCTTGTGAGTGTAAGAGCCTTGGCAGATTCTTACCTGAGAAACAAATGATTCTCAGAGGAGTGGAGTAAGTGATTCCCTTGCACAGTGGTGCCTCTTTCTGTATTTGCCATCCCTGGTCATGATCCAACCCTGTTTTGCTGGACTTTTTTTTTTATTTGGATATTTTGTCTGGATCATAGCAGGCACCTAAATGGCTATATTGAACATAATCACAGACAAACTATTTTTTTCAGTTCTTTGAGATTAGTAATGAAAAGTGCTATTTAGGCAATTACTGAGTAAGATGGTGCTGAAAGGCAGAGTACAATACCACTGTGTCTGGAAATATTATCCTAATATTTAAAAGCAATAAATTAATTCTGTTTACCACAGTGGGAATGAATCATCTGGATCAGGCATTCTTTTCTGACATCAAAATATGACAAGATATATAGAATACAAGAATTATTTTCAAAATTACATTTTTATTTTCACTGTAGAAAGTTACTTTTGTGCTCATTTTTTCCCATTGCTAAACCAGCCTAATGACTTTCAGGCCTTGATAATTGCTGTCATTGGACCTTCATACACAACAACATGTGTGTGTAGGAACAAATGCATTATAGCTCTTGTCATCTGAACATTAAAATCGAGGTAACAAGTCCTACACATTCTCAGACATATGGGTAAGGCTTCATTTGAGTTAGACAAAATCCAGTTATTTCACAAGGAAAGCATCAAGCATAAATACTGAACTGCTGTGCCTTCAGAATGCTTGGCAGTGGCCCAGACCACTGAAATGCTGTGATCATGGCCCAGCCTGCTGACCAACAGTCATTGCTTCCTTAGAATTCCTCTCTGTTCCTGTTCTTTTGTTTCTTTTGAAAAACAGGCTGTTTACAGCAACATGTGATGAAATTTAAGACTAAAATTTTGCTTTCTGATACATCTCAGTGGGAAGAGCGGTGTGTTAAGTAGGACCTGTATGCACACAGGCAAAATCCATGCTTTTTTCTATATTATCTTTAATTCTATTTTGTGAAATAACCTGGTGCAGTAACATGTATCCTTAAGATATTTTGAGATAGTTACAATATGTAATTTTGTCTTCTATTTTCTCACTGTTTGTACTGTATTTTCATTTCTCCTGTCAGCTGTTCTGAGTAACTGTGGTTTTGAAAGCTTGACCTAAATGTTCTCTTCTACATTACTGCAGTGTAACTTGTGTATGAGCCTGTCACCATGCATTATGCCACAACTGAAGGAGGCACAAAAAAATAATGATTTTCTGTATTTTATAGGATTCTCCATGGTGAAGATGGTCAGCCAGAGAGAACTTATTGCACTCATAGTGCAACAGCTTAACAAGTTTAACCCTGAAAATCAGAGCTTGGAGGATTTCCTGAATGAATCAGCTGTGATGCAGGTATATTAAGTTTTGGTTGATCTTACACAGTTTACTTTGTTACTGTGTGATTTTAAATGCAAAGGTATCTGTTTTCTAACATGTTGTTGTAACTTTTATTGATTCCCCTACAGTGACATTTTTTGTTCATGAGTAAAGTCCAAATTTCTTATGGTTATCACCAGAAAACAAGGCAGTAAAGATCGGAGGGGTTGAAAAACTGCTTGGATAGCAACAAGAGGAAGGAGAAAAAAAAACCAACAACCTTCTAAAATTGATGAGATAGTCATAGGGAAGACTTCTGTTCCACTTCTGACAAAGCTGTTTTGAGGATTCTTGTTCTTTTCTTCCTTCAAAGCAGAAGTTTCTGACAGCACCACCCATTTGTACGTACAAATGCAGTTCAGAAGCTGAGTCACAGGATCAGGTATTCTTGCTTTGAGGACATAAGTGCCCACCAGAACAGTGTGATAGAAGGACAGTGACAATAAATCAGCCAGCAGATTCTAATTTAATACTGCAAGTAACCAGAGCATGATTTTCCCATTTGTGTCTGTTCTGGCTGAAGCAGTTTCCATCCCTTCCTGACCACAGTGTGTCACCTCTTTGTCCTCAATGTCACCCTGACTTGTGCTGAGGCAGCTGGTGGAGTCAATCAGCTTTAGCAAACCACCAAGGGAAGCCAGTAATGTTGTTTAGACTGCTGTTGTGTGTGTGTGCCATTGTTATCAAATGGCATTGTTGGAGCCCTGATTCCACACTGCCATGTGGCTCCAGTGCTCATTTCCCCTTCTGACAATAAGGGATAAACCACTGCTGTTCCAGTCTGACAGTCTTTTGCATTGATTTTGCATAAATACAATGACTAAAAGAATATAAAACCGTGGAGGTGTGATAAGAAAGCTGGGGCTGAGCAGTGGCTTCACACTCATTCCTTGGGTGCTTGCCTTCTCCAGCAGTTGCCACTCAGGCCCCTTCTTTCCTGCCCTCCTGCCTTGTAGTCCTGGCATAACTCTTTGTGATTCATATTCTGAATTACATCAGGGAACTGATCCAGTTTCAAAATAATCATTTTTCACTGGGCAGAGAGCAAGTAAATCCAGTTACCACTGCTGCCAAAATAAATGCTTATAAAAATGAATCTTAAGATCATTGTTCTTCTCAGCCCAGGAAAACTAGTAAAAAGACAAAACTCCAGTAACTTCATTAGAGAAATATGAATCTAAAGTTTCATAATAAACCCTTTCCAAAGGGGAAGGACAAGGAGGATAGCTGAGGCCAGAGGTAAGGCCAAAATCTTTTTCTGGGCTAGTTTTTGGTCACCTACTACACAGGATTTAACAAAGAAAGTAAAAAGACCTGTGTTTATATAAAATTCAGCTTTGTTCCAGTAGCAAATGGGTGATTAAAATTCATCATTAAAAACTTACTTCTTTCTTTTCTGTTTCATAAGAGGCATATGATCCTAAAAATATTGTAGGATTTTTTGTACACATGATTTCCAGGCTTGGTAACTTACCAATTAGCCAATATTAACTAACCCATGCAGAAACTTCCTTCAGTTTGTATCCTGATCAACAGCCTGGCTCTAAACCACAGACTAGATTCAAAACTGTTTGTCTCATGCCAGCAGCATAACAAATAGCAAAGCTCAGGTTATCTACTGACCAAAAAAATCAGGAGAGTCAGATTCCAAGAGATCAGATCTAAGTAATTACAAGACACAGCTCCATACTTATTTATTTGCTGACCTAGGTGTGCAGAATATCACACTCGACTCCTCTACAAGTCTTCTGTTCTTCTAAATACTTTTAATAGTTTTCCAGCCCCTCAGAGTGCATTCAGATGTTAACACTGTAGGTTTCATTCATGGTGTATATCTTTACTGTATTTGGATAGCTTAGAGTCTTTATGTCTTCTAATGTGATATCTCAGGTGTCTTGTTTAGTTCTTTGATAACTTGTTGATGGTCTCCATAACATATCCTCCTTAGCCTATTGTTCACCTGTCTGGGGATGTTCCTGGTGAAACCAACAATTTTGGGCTAGATTATTTCTCTCAAAAGAAAAACACAGTACACCCAAGTCATTCCAGAACAGGTTCAAGGGAGTTCAGCACCCCACTGGCAGGGGCTGCAGGAGCCAGTCTTGTCAAGTGCCAGATGCTCAAAATGAGAACCTCTGACAGCCACACATTGTCACCTGAACTGCCAGGAGCCAAGGATACTTTGCAGAGCAAAACCTCTGTCAGAATAAAGTAGATTTTAAGAGCAATATAAGTATATGTAGGAACTGATTGAAATTAAACAAAATTACTCCTTTGGAAATCTAATAAAGGAAATGAAGAGATGGGCATCCTTGGCTGATCAGAAATGGGGAAGACAGCAGTAAAGAGTAAGAAATGAAATGCAGAATGGAACTGAGTTGTGAAGCATCTTGACAGGCAGCTTTAGTTATATGTGCTAGAATCAACTGTGAGATGGTAGGTGGAGTAAGTGGGTCAAATCAATGGACTGGCAGGATGAACTTAACAGTAGCATTCCAGATGGTTGGTTTACTGAGATGGGGTTGGTTAAACCCACAACAGAGACACTTATTTCAATAAAATAGAAAATTCTGAGACACTAACTTAGATTTTTAGCTAGGAAGTGATAGGAAAATACTATTTGAAATATACTGTTCAAAAAGAATGAAGAAGATGTGCACATGAACTGGTGATGATATCCTGGGGAGTAATCTGCATGAAAAATGACCTCTGGAGTTATGGGTTTGACTGACAGGCAGGGTGGCAATAGCACCAATAACTGAGGAAAGAAGTAGCATAAGAGTGCTGAAGCTTTGTACTGTTGAAATTAAACTGACAACAATGAGAAGGAAATGGCACAGAGAAGAGGCAGCATCCTAGGCTGAAGTTTAGAGTTCTTATTTGTGTACAAGATAAATGGGAATATGTTGTGAAAGGAAGTTGGATGCAGTGCTACAGGAGGGAGTCTGGAAGGCACAATCTGTCTTGATCCAAATATCCCTGTCAACCATTTACCAACAGCATGAGACCATTCTTGTGGGAATCCTTGCAAATTAAAGCCATAAAAATAGCTGGTGAACTGAGGCACAGGAAAACAAGTGAAAGTAGGCAAACAATTATATTTTAAAGTGAAGGACTTTACAATATGAATGTATAAAAAAAGAAAGAGGCAAGAAATAAATTGTGTTGAAGCCATCAGGTTGAAAATATGCTTTGCAAATGATAGTAAGAAGGAATTCATAGATTTCCATACTGTATCTTTCACTAAGCATGTAGTCAGTCATTGTTGAATATTCTGATCAAAATCCATTGGGTTTCTTTCGGTTTCACTCTGCTGCTCCAAAGGTGACAATAGTTCAGAGCACAGTCAATCTTCAGCAAGATTTAATTTTTAATTTCTAGATGCACCTTAGGTTATGTAAATAATTAAAACAAAAGTCAAAATACATGATTATGTGAAATAGTATATTTTGGTCTTCCATAAAAACTATGTAGAAATGTTTCTATTTTGACAGTGCACAATGGCACTTTACTGTAGAGGTTTGGAATACTCTGCTACCCAAATAGTGAGTGGATGGCAGAGAAGGATAAACTGAGTTCTGTTCTATGATCCATCATTTTTCTATCCCTGTCCTTTCTCTTGCCCTCAAGTTTACTTGCCCAGGTGTCTTTATTTAACCTGTCCCAGTTCCATCTCTTCAAGTGGTTGGTTCCAGTACTATTGTCCCTGTGCAGCAAGTCCTGCTTTCCTCTTTGCTATTGTTCTGCTCACCTCAAATTCTTGCCCATTCAGTTCCAATCCCTACTGTACCTCAATCAAGTGAGAAATCTCTGCCTCTCTCTTTCCAAACTGAAGCCCACAAGAGGCAGATGCCACAGAAGATAGGTGAGACAGGATCTCATCTCTCAGTTTGGGCTTCCACACTGACCCAGCGTGGCTTGTCCCAGCCTCACCCTGTATTGTAGTGAAAGCTCTGCTTGCCCTGGACTGGCCATGGTAAGGACACACAGAATCTTCAGGGGAGTTCACTGCTACAGTTTGAATTCACACAAAACACATGCAAATGGCTGGTTTTCACTTGGCAAAATTTTGTGCATGGATTTTCATCAGAAAACCAAAAGGCCAAAGTTTGCAAGGCACTGCTGATTCCTGTGTGCCACTTTGAAAATACATCCCCAGCTGCTTCCCTACATTTGGTTTGAAACTACTCAATATTTCCAAATAATTAGGTAAAAACTTTAAAAAATTACAACTTCCTGTCAAAAATCAGCTATGTGTATGAGGCCATGTAAGCTGCTCTCAACTTGTTCCTCTCGAATAACATGGGAGGTTACCCATTAACTTCAGCAGAAGCGGAATCAACCTCTTGATTATTATTATTAACTTCTTAATGCACCTTTATCATTTTATTCAAATGCCTGTTCCATCTGAGCATATTCTCTCAGTGTAGGAAATGAGGAATCCCTTTGGAAAACACTTGGCTGTACACTCTGCTCCTGAGTATATCCTAAAGTTAGCAACATTACACTCTACATACCTTGGTGTATGAGAAAAGCAGTTTATTTGTAGGAAATTATATCATTAGATTCTGCTCTCCAGAGGTTTTTTCCTACCTGTATGTGGGATTTAGCTTTACCCAGCCCTTTTACAGCAGCCATGGCTCACACCTAATCCCTGTGTGCTGCTTGAGAAAAGCACCCATCTTGCCCTGCATTTTTGTAATTGAGGTAGATCAAGAAGATACCACATCAAATAACCACTGTGATACATTTTTCACTCATTGCACTTTGCAGACACTCAGTGTTTCAATATACAAATAGGAAATCAGAAAATTAGTGCTAAAAAAAAAAAAGTAAGTGAGATTAAAGAAAGGTAAACTGTTACTGGGACAATAGTTCAGGTCTGTCTGAACCACTGCATGTATAAAGATAGAATGTTCTTTTAGTGTGAAGGAAATGCAATTACAAATTGCTGGGTGCCAGGGAGCTGTCAGTGTTTAAAACCAAGGTGTCAGGAGAGAACATGATCTCCACAAGGCCACTCAGGAAGCAAGAAAGACACATCCAAATCTCAATTCCTATCTTCCAACTCCCATTTCAGGCTTCTGTATAAAAGTGGAATTAGGGAAACTCACTGATTATCATCCTTTCGTTTTAGAGAAAAAGAGAAAACTATGAAAGGATTTTTAATTATTGAATAATGGGAGATTAATAACTAATTCCTCTATTTAGAATGTTACGATCAAAATCAGTCTAGAGGTGTTAAACTCCATATATTTTATTTCTGCTACATGTAAACTTTACACCATAAAAGGATTTTCTGTTTATTGCTCTCAGTGAGTGATCAGACTTTATGTTCTTCCAGGAACTTTGAGTTGTAATTTAGTTATTTACAGTCTTCATGTTTATTATACTGTAATTTACAATGTTTATTACAAAATATTGGACTTGTTTTTCATTGCAAATATTTTCAATAAAACCACAGATTCATTAGCAATGTGATGGATGATTCCTAATTGCAGCAAACAAACCTTCGCCTTCAATCCCAAAGAATCATTCCCTCAAACCTCCTAAAAACAAATAAGTCCTGTTAAATGCTTTTACTTCAATATTGTGACCTTGTTGCTATTAAAACAGAATTCAATTTGAATTATCCTGAATAACACATTAACTTAAAAAAAATTCCTAAGTCTGTCTAAGATCTTTAAATTATTATATATTCACATTCAAATTTACATCTGTTCCTGTTGTTCTTCATTTGAATGGCCAGATTACTTCTCCTTGTTTATCCTCCTAAATGCTTTTTAATGTTCCTTTTATCAGACTGATGCTGTCCAGATAATATTTTCATTCCTGTGTACTAAACCCCCTTCTTTTTATTAAGCATTCTTCACTTAAATCTATCAAAAATGATCCATGTCCAAAGGTGATCTTTCATCCAGTGCATGTTGTACACAAGCATATAATTCCATCACACCTTTTATAGGACTGGACTGCATCTGTTCGTTTTGAAAAAAGATTAAATTTTGTACCTAACTGAAGCATGCCAGGTATTGTTCTTCCTTGTGACTGTCAGAATCAAGCTTTGGCCATGATAACAAGAGACAGATTTTAACACAGGAGTTACCAGGCAATGTATGTGCCTTTCTCTATGCACATCACTTCATTTTCAGTGGGATTATCTGCTTCAATCAGAGCTGCAGGATCAGACCCATCACATTGACCTTCCTCCATACATCCCAGCTACAGAAGAGCTTATTTCTGTGAAACCAGAACTGCCACCCCAAATTCACTGTTCTGCTCCTTTATCCCTCATGCTGATAGCAAGACATGTTTATGTGCTTCCCATTTCACAAGAACATGGTGTGATTTGGCACAACTCTCCACAGTTCTCGTTTGTGCTGGTTCAGCTGTGTCTCACACATGCCCACTCAACTGATTTTACTCAATTGGGAGTAAAATCCTCAAATGTCAAAAGTCATAGGTTTAAATATGAAGATAATGTAATGCAAGAATGATAGATATGGTGCAATAAAAAATCCTCCTAAATTATATAAGTCTAATTTGTGTTTTTAGTTACTGACATAAATGCAGATTAGGATCTTTCTAAGGAAATGATGGAATTTGAGTTTTCTGCAGTGTTCTGGGATTTAATATTAAGTACAAGGGAAAATAAGGTTCCCTGTACCTCTTAATACAGCATTGGTCAGCATTGTCAGCTCTAGATGAAAAATACTAACTTGTGACTGCAACACAGATGGCGAATAGTAGAAGCAGGATATTTTCCTACTTAAATCCAAAGATCCCAGGGGTTTTTCCCACTGACTTCAGAGAGAAAGAATACTGGGTTCTGGTGACTGATTCAGACCCTGGTGACGTCAGTAGGAATATTTTCTTTCATTTTTACAGCTTTTTGATTAGACCCTTGGAGAGGACTAGCACTGATAACTGAAGCACTCTAAACTAATCAGGCTCTATCTGCAAAATGTGCACGTTCTTCCTAGAAGAAAAGTTCACTACATACTATTGCACAGTTCTCTCAGGAGGTGAAAGCTATTTTATCTTTTCATCAAATATTATCTTCTTTCTAAAATATTTGTTTCACCTAAATTATGTCCTTAGCCTGAGAAGTCTCAAACAGAGCATGGCTGATATTTTTTTCCTTTTTTCCCTCCAGAGAGAAGAGCTTTTCTTTCTCTCCTTTTCTGATTTCTCTGGCCCCTTCACACAGGTTCCACTGTAACCAGCCTTATTATGATACACCCATGGTAGAAAAGCTTCCCTTTTGCAGATATTTCTCCATTTAATTCATGCTATTTTTTGTACTAACCCATGCTGGAAGTTGTTTATGTTCAAAGCCCTTCTCTCCTTGAGGAAGCTTGACTGATTCCCAGCTACAGCTGTGTGCCAGAGAGCAGGAAAAACACATCCATGGAAGGTATTAGGGTCTTCCCAAAAGGGAGAAGTAAAACCAATCAGCACATAATAGACAAGAATCACATTTTCTTCCCAGCAACATTCAGGATAAATTCAGACAGAATTGGAGTTTTTTAACAACTTAAACACTTAGTAATCAGACAGAGCTGGATTTTAATGCCATAGAGAGAATACTGTCAGATATTTGTATCTGTTCAAAATCTGTTTTGTCTTCTGATATTTTTAATATTCAATGGACAGAAAATGATCACTGCATGTGTTACTTTCAAACTTTTAAATTATCTGGCCTTCTTTATGTTGAAGGGCTCAGACATACTTGCAAATTTAGCTAACTGCTAGTTGTTTCAGAAAAATATGTGATTAAAGTGTACTTAAAAAGGTAAAAAGTTGCTCTGATGGACAGAATAAATGCTCACAAATTAGTGTTTATTAATTCTTGTTGGCACCAATGACTTAGTGTGTTGCTTGGAGGAAATCTCTTACCTGCTCCATGCCATAGTTCCTGCATGTTGAAAATTATATTAGCCAAAAGCAATCTCATTAAATACAATTAATGCTAGTGAAGTGTTTTGAAAACCTCATACAAAAGGTGCTATAAATATGCAATCTGTCATACTGTACCATTTCAGGATCACTTGACCTTCTGTGAAATACATCTCACTGACATAAAGCTCAGCACAAAGCCCCACAGAAAAAATGCATTTAGGAATTAGTGCTAGAAATTACACCTACCCAACACATTACTTTCCCAAAGCCATTATTATTTCAGATATACAGATAAACTGTAAATGTCCTTGATGAAATTTGTAGAGGACACAATGCACTTTCTATTGAGTATTCTAACTGGTTTAAAGCAGTGGCTCAGGTTTCGATTCACTAGATTATCTGCAGGGCTTAACCAACACCTGGCTCACCTTTGGGATTTCCTATCCAAGTCATCCTCCTGCCCAGTCGTGTTTAGTTGAGTAGTGATGAGATCACTTCCTTGAGTGACACAGCTGCAGGCTGCTCCACCAATCTCAATTTTTACATGTAGAAACAGAACTTTTGGTACCTTCTGTGGCTGAAAGCAGATTCAGCTGATTATGTTTCATGCCAAGACATTTTGTCCTGTGGTCCCCAGTCAGTGCTGATGTTGTGGGGCACAGCTGTCCCCAGGTGCACTTCTGTCACCCTCTCGCTTGTCTCAAGACCATGTGGTGGTTATGTTCATGCTTGCTCAAGGTGTAAGCAGGAGTAAGAACTGTGTTCATCCTAATGCTTCTGACTGAATTGTTAACTCAGAGCAGCAAAGCAGAGTAAATGCTGACAGGCAATTGTATTTTTATGCTGTAGTCTCCACTGTATGGGAGATGAGTTGGGCACAAGTGGTGTCCTGTTGTTACCTGTTTGTCTACTTTTGGCCACCTCTGCAAAATGTATTTGAAAAGCAAATACAAAGTGTATTTGAAAAGGTTTGCCATAGCACTTCATATCAAATCACACAGAACATGAATGCAGAGATTCTGATCTAATAAAGATCTTGAAAACAACTGAAATTTTAGCTTCTAGCAGAGATAGTTGAGTTTCTGTTAAGCGTGTCTCCAACAGGCTTGACCAGTTTTATGATTTTCTGTTTATTAACAGAGCTACTATTTTCTGCAGTTTCTTCATAAATAACACCACTTACTCAAGGGAGCAATTGTTTTAGATTCAAAATGTCACAATCCTGCTTTCCGTGGAACTACATCCTCTCTGACTTTGCCATTCAGTTATTTAGATTTGCTTTTGCCTTTTTTAGTAAATTCCTAAGAGATCTCATATCAAATATTCTTAGAGATATCATATCAAATATTATATATATATATATATATATATGTATGTATGTATGTATATATATGTATTTCATCATTTAGTAGGGGCTTAGATTTATGAGTTTTCTTTGTTACCTAAATCTTCATCCATAAAAGGTGTATTTGGAAAGAACTGTTTGCCTCACAAGAATCCTCAGTGCTTAGCAAGATGAAGTCCATACTTTCCTTTTTTTCTTTTCTTTTTTTTTTCATATTTTAGGACTTTTTTCAGTCTCTTTCCTAATTTTTCCTGGCGATGATGCACAAATTAAAAGGAATTAAATATGAAATCTGGGTTTTGAACACGAGTAGTGAAAAAAAATGATGCTTGCTCTGAATGACAACCTGAGAAAACACACTTTGAATTCTTCTGCATATTTTTTTACATTTAAATACTAGAATGGTAATTTTAAAGTTTTGCCTCATATTTGCTTGATCTCAAAGTCCTGTATAGTGTCATTCCTCAGAAAACTCACAGACTTCCATCCAACAGCCTCTAATAACCGCCATAAAGTAGAAATGAATCACATTAGGGAAATAAAGCAATCAAGAGGGTAGCAGACAGCCTGCCAAGCAAGGTGAACATCACATCTGATACGTTATTGCAGTTCTGTTGTTCCCACACCTCTGAGCTCTGGGAGAGATGACACATCAAACATGGACTATACATTTTCAGAAGATGCCCTTAGCCTTTTTTTCTTGGCTTCTTATCTAACCTCCTTCAATCAAAGGATCATTATTGTCATTTTGTCATAGCTCAGCTGGCCATTTTCAATTCATGTAATAACAAACTGCTCTGGGCCTCAGATTTTATTGCACTGTTTAAAGGTGGCTCATCCTAGAAGTTTCTCTCATATAGTAGCACATATTGCATAGGTTATTTATTGTGATTGAAACTCTCTGTAAAGTTGAGGAGCATTCAGACTATTTAAAGGGTTTATGGGGTAGGATCCAGAAGGAAGGGACCATCCCACTCTCCTGTTCTCTTGGGATACTGCATGAACATTACAAGTGACCAAGAGCATTAGCTGGGTAAGAAACAGTCTGCATTAAAAAGAATCCTGACACTCACTGGTTTAGCTGAAATCAGTCATGTTCTCCAAAGTTGGAGTTCAGTAGCAGTTAAGAGTCTTTTCCATAATCTCTGTCCAGCTTCTCTCCTCAGTTTAGTCTCCCTAAGTAGTACAGACTTCATCCACAAAGAAGAGGTTTCCTGAGGGAAAACAAAATCTTACTGAAACTTTCTCATACTGTTGGCTAAGTTAATCAGTGCTCATACCTCAGAGACTTCAGATTTTCTTTGCATCAACTGCTGACATTCACACATGAAGGTCATTTAACTCAATGCTTATGTCAGCAGGTAAAATGAGTACTTAACATTGGAGAAAGTTACATTTTACTTAACAAGGGCCATTAGTTTGCTGGGACTGCCCTTATTTGATAGCATTAGAAGGGCAGCAGCCCTACCAAAGACACTGCTTTTCATTGTTCATGTTTTGCAGTTACTTCAAAATAATTGTACTTTTTGCACGCAACTATTTTCTTTCCAGAACACATTAATCATTATTAAATTTGTATCTTTATAGACTCTTAATGTGACAGAAGAAAAATTTGTATTGGATACACTAGCAGGATGCACAGAATATAAATCCATATTGGATGTGGTGGTGAATGCCTTTTATGTTCAGGATGGGAGATACTGCCCCATTTCTGAGCGTAATCTCTATATAGGTAAGTTGCCTCTACAATATCAAATGTGTTTACCACAAAATTTCAAAAAATATAATTTTACTAGTGTAGGTCTTGGTATTATGTTACATTGAAAGCACTGTCATTGTGTTTAGTGCAGTGTGAAGTACAGGACCTTTTCTAATGCCCTAATGAATGTGAAGTCCAAAACCTGAAATTGTTATTTAGTCTGAAATCTTACAGATGTTAACTGGAATTTTACCTAAGAAGGGTAAGATGCAGTTGGAAAATAGGATCAGTGGCTGCAAGAAGCATCTTGGACATTTAGCCATCCTTCAATGATTTCCCTTTATTCTCTTCTATGCAAGCCAGTACCTCTGCCATTCAGATACAGAAATGTGTAACAAATCTCTGTGTGCTGAGGATCACAGCACATCTCACAGTTTCAGACACAGCTGTCTCTATCCATGTGTGGATACTGACCATCACAATGACATAAGTAACTTAAGATACTGCCATCAATTTCCAGGAGTGAGGTCAGTTATTTTCATTTAATTAATTACTTGGGCAGAATCAGTTCTGATACAATTATATCTGATAGTATCCACGCAGTTAATTAGGGTAGTTACTACTCCCAAATTTATTTCAGGTATCGAGAATTACGTGAAAAATTAATTTTAAAAATATTTTCTGCTATTTATTTGATACACACATGCTGAGGTTGATCTGTTAAGTCTCTAAGTAAGTTGGAATCCCAAATACCTCTGTCACTGGTTCTCTAATTCAGATAAGTTCTGAATCTTTGTGGGTATATTTAAAAGTCAACTTAATTCAAAGTGGTTGAAAAATACAAAGAAACATATCTAATATAAATATATCTACATTTTATGTTTTAAAAGCTACTAAATTTTTATTACAATTCTGGTCTCTTCTGTCACAATCTGTAAAAATACAGAAATCTAAATCAAACAACAAACAAAAGGGAGCCAGAACTGTCAAGGATGAAATTATTAGTGTATGGAGTTTATTCTGAATGGTAATGCTTCATTGTCTCCATTTCTCCAGAGCCATGTTTTTCATTGTCTGGGGCACATAAATTATACCTTTAAGCTGAGTGATGCTATAATTGGATTGTCAGGACTGGTCCACTCAAAAGCTTCCATTAATCATAGGCAGAGGGTAGGAACAGAAAATTTTCCTTTATCAACAAGTTGAGAGTCTAAGGTCATTGGCTTACATTTTTTTTAAGCTGCTTGTGATTCCCTTTGCCAAGCTGCATTGACACTTAAATGATCAAAGCTGCTTATAAAGGCTGTTGCTATGTGTGAGCAGATTTGAATTTAATAAAGCTTGTAGGAGTTAAATGTATATTCTGCTAAGACTGATTAAATACATTGCTGAACTAAAGCACATGAGATTGAAGCCTAAAGATACACTGAGCTGGCTGCAGCACATTGGCCAGAATTTCCTGATTTTACATCACAGTTTGGTGGAAGCTAAAACACTGCACTGTAAGTGAAACCTGATTGATCAAAGTGAGTGGGGACAAATGAAAGCTGATACAGGAGCCCATGAACTTTATAGGTCTACTAAAATTTCACAGCACTGACAGTGCCTCTTCCTGTATCATAGAATAGAATCATAAATCATTTAGGCTGGAAAAGACCTCTAAGATCATTGAACTGTGTTCTTGCCATAGAGGGTGCAAGATTCAGGTTTGAAATGTCACAATTTAAAAACTTGATTTTATTCCAATTCAGAAGAAAAACAAAGGTTACGACATTTTAGGAAACATGGTCACTTGTAAAAAAAGCAAAGTAAATACTAGAACTATTACATTTTATGTTTGATTTTTTTTGTTATCTATAAAATGTTGTTATGTATAATAAAGTATGAATTTGTAACAGAAGAGTAAGAGCTGTCCTCTCTGAAAACATTAAAACCAGAGTATGCTAAAAAATTCACTATCAAAACTGTTAAAAATTAAGGTAAGGTAACGTAAATCACAGAGTATGTTGAGTAAAGGGTTATTAGGTATAGTATAGGTTTATTAGAATTGAATATAGGTTTATTTAGTATATTGAGTATAGGTTTATTAGAATTGTCTGCTGTATTTTAAATGTATGTATCTTTTGATAGTTATCTGTTATCTAGCTACTTTTCAACTAGAAGAGATTGGTCTTCAGCACTTCAGCAGAATTGTGAAATCCTTGGACACAGCAAAAATGCAACAGGTACAAAACATTTAAAAAAATAATTAGCTGTTCATTGTCTTTGACTAATCAGACAACTTTTCTCAACTTTGAGAATAAATTAAATTGAGAAATTACTGTTATTTTCTGTTAAAATTCAGAAATTAAATTAGTATTTTTTACCAAAAAACCCTTCAATTTCTTTACTTACAGGGAGATTCTTATATTCAGTCAAAGATCAATTTAAATGTATTTTATATAATCTGAGAAGGTCAAATAATCACATAATTTACAATTGTCCTAAGTTGCACATTCACTCTTGCCTCTGCTCACATTATTTCTTTGATTATTTCTTTCTTTTCTCTGCTCACATTATTTCTTTTTCTTTCTTATTATTTCTCTTCTCACATTATTTCTTTAAAATCAAGTTTTTAAATTGTGAAACTTTAGAGAGGAGATGTTTTTCCATATGCAATGAATCTGTTGAAACTTGCAGTTCCTGATGTTTAGTGTTCTTCTTTCCCTTGAACAATCCACTACCACTTTCATTATCAAGCCTGTTGTGCTTCCATCACTTTTTCTCCTTCCCAAAAAATACTGGCTGGCTTGGAGCTATGCATGTACCAACTGCCCCAGTACAACATGCAGCTGACCAAACCACTGCTGCCAAACAAAAGTGGGACAACAAAATTCTGCTCTGCCAAACAAAAGTGGGGACAACAAAATTCTGCTTCCCTGTCCTTTTCTGAAGTAATGAATTTGGGGTTTCCTCCACTATTTTTTGCTATTTTTTATTGTAACTGTAGAAACATGATTATCTTCTGCTTCTCTTTCAAAATCAAAGTGCCAATTATCTTAAAAGCTAAGTTGTACAGAGGAGCAGAAGGATAAACTGAGCAGCAGTGCTTTCTCATAAGCCCTGTTTTCTCAGGAAAATGGGCTAAAAATTAAATCCCTGGTGACACAGCATCTGTAACCTTTGATTATCTAGATGTTTCAAAGCATAGCCTAAACATGCTGTTTGAATCACAAAGATGGAATTAAAGAGATAGGCAAATATTAATTATTAATACTCAAAAGGCTAAGGTTTATCCTCATAGTGATTACTTTGAATGTTCATGTGGATGCCAGTGTCTCTTTAATGATTAGAGTTGTTTTGCAATAGGGACAGAGTAGGTTAAATTGGTTTTAGATGGACTTACTATGGAATGCTTATTATTAATTCCATTCAGAGACAAAAATTAAATATTTCATTAACAGTTAAAAAGAACAGAGGAGTGGCTGGAAGAATTATCATAATCTGGTAGACAGACAAATCACTCTGTCTAAAATGCTCTCCCAGGCCCTTCTTTGGTAAACATCTTAGCCAGGAGCTACTGGATTGGATGCATCTTGAGCTCATTCAGCTAGCAACACAATTTTCCCACATCATGCCAATTACCTCTTGTTGATTCCATTCATCGAGGTTTATGTGGCTTAAGCAGCAGTGCCCTGATGCTCTGGTTTAGATAATGCCTCTTTCCTTGTCTGGAATAACCCGTTTCTGATAGGGAAGTGCTGCATATTCCAATGCTGCACACCTGCTATCACTGTAGCAGGTGTGACTTGGTTTGCTTAAGTATCTTACCAGATCCTCATCACCATGGCACCTAGATTGCCTTTTTTCTTGTATTAGAACAGTTTCTTTGTCTCCAAAGTGATGCTAGATTAAATTAATGCACCTGCAGCAGAGGGTTTAGCAGCAGCATTTTGTCCCCCCAGCAACAGAGACAAAAGAGCAGAAGGCAGATCTGCAGCCTTAGCAACAAAAGTTATCAGAAATTTGGGAGCCTCCTTCAAGATGCTGACCTCTAGATTCTGCCTGATGACTATTGTGTCTGAGTTCAGTTAGGACACTGAAAAAATATTCACATATATTTATGTAGGACAGATTTACTTCAATTAAAAATAAATTTAGCACATCACAGGATGAGTGGAATTTTCTTCATCATGCAGATAAACCTCACTCAGATGAATAGTCTTCAGGTGAATGATGTCAACCTATGGGAGATTTAAGACCTTTCTCTTAAAGACCTCTATGATGGAATCTATTCAACTCAAAGTCACAGTGTTTCCCTGTGTTTGATGAATGTTCAAATATTTTCATTTAGGCAGAATAACAATGCTGCTTCACTTACACATGTTCATCTGCTTGAACAGCAAATCACAAGGTCTCATTCTGTAATATTAAGAATACATGCAAACATTTTTTATGGTATTACAGAACCATGGGATAAAACTCATTCTTGTAACTTTAGTGTGATTATCCTTTTAAGAAATTAGCCATGCATTGCTGGTTCAAATCTATTTTTGTATTCTCTTAGTCTACATGCTATTCTTCTACATTTATTTTAAAATTTAAGGGTATGTGTCTTAGAGAAAATACACTATTGAAATAAAAAGTTGAAGTAAACAGCTTTGTAATTTCTGAATTGTCTTGTAAAAAATACAAAATACAGAATGTTTTCTTTCTAGCAGTTAAGAAACTGTTTTTTCTGCTCATGTTCTGATTGCTTCTAAAAGCAGTTCTACAGAACTTCTGAGATAATCAAAGGAATATCACTACATAAGAACTGGGCACAGTAATAGAATTTAAGATGAGGTAGGAATAGCAGGACATGATCAGCCTCATGGTGGATGGTGGGTAAAACCTGTCCAAGTTGGATCAATAATGTTTTCAGGCAGTGGTTGATCTGTGTGGAGAAACAGAACATGCTGTTTCCTGCAGTTAATTCCTTAACTCAAGATTCAAAATTTTATATTGTGAATGTAAGCAGTTCAGCTTTGCAAATGCCTACATGGATGTTACGATAATACCAGATGAGGACACTTCCCATTTTTTATTTGTTTTCTAGAAATCTGTATGATCCCACTGTGTAAAAGTGTGTTAAGAATACAAAGTTCAAATTCTCAAAAGTAAGGTATTAATTCAGCCCACCTGTAAAAGCGCATTACAAAACAGTCTTTAATTAGACACATTTGTGTTACTACAGCCAGAGTATACATTAAAATATAAACGTGGGGTACAATTCATTGCTGGTGTAATTCCATCACTTCCAGAAGGGAAATGGTTCTTCATTACCATGCTATCTAAGTAGTGAAAATTTTGCAATGTTCAAGACAGAGGAGTAAGCAGAATAATGCTGTTACCAAATGACTACAAGTGACTTTGCTAAGGAGACAGAGCCTGGTGACATCCAAACAGAAATCTTAGAGAAGCCCCATTCTGTTGCTTTAAAAGCAATGACTGCTGATACTGGGTTTTCCACCTGTGTCTCATATGGCCAAAGACAAAACAGAAATATTAGGGATTTTTCCTAGCAATTCAGTTCACAAAATAGAAAAGTTTCTTTTGTCTTATCACCATCAGTGATAGGGATTATCCATACTACGACTGTGGGTTCAGGCCCACTTTGGTCAGAAATGATGTCCAGTCATCCTACATTGCCATTTGTAATCCCTGCAGTGCCTGGATTCCAGGGCTGTGTTTCAAGAATTCTCTAGTATCATGCATATTGTGGCATATCCTTACTATAGTATTTCTCTGGGGACTGTGACTAAGACAGTACAAAAATATACATCACAGTGTTGATATCTGATTACACAGTTAGATATCAATATTCTCTACCTCAGGAGTACATAATAGCATTTATCAATCACATAATTACCTAATTGTTTTAATTTAGGGGGAAGTGCTAGTAATCAGTACAGGACTGGAGCTGCTGTAGGAAGTCTCAAACTGTAACAGCCAGCTGTTAAATACAGCACTAGAAATCACTGGATGCCTTTATTATAGTTTCATCTGCCTTGAAGAATTAGTTGAGTTGCTTTGTGAAAGATAGTTACAGCTATTATGACAGAGAGTCAGTGAGAGCTGAAACAGCAATTCAGAGATGTGGTTTCACAGTGGACAACTGACTGAACCCTTTGAGGATGGACTGCGATGTAGAAGAGGACACAGAGAGGGAGGAGTTCAGCTTAATGGAAGCTAGTGGAAAAAAAAAGGGAATATTTACAAGTGACCACCTGTAGTATTTCTATTTCTGTGAGCTCTCTGAATACCTAGAAATTTGAAAGCAGGTCAAACCTCAGGGTCTGTTATATTTTAAGTGTATCAGCTTATGATCAATACTGTATTATAGTCCCTGTATACACACTTGTCTCCATGGGTTTTTATAAACTTCATGTATAGTCAGGGTTTCCCATGAGATCTGTGCTGTGGTAGGGGATATGTTCACTGTAATCACACCAGCTGCTGGGATACCTGGATGTGCAATTTTGTTACAATCACTGGTAGAAGCAGTGTCTACACCGTGCATCCTTTCTGGTGGAAGTCAGTCTAGACTTTTGACATTGTATTTACACATTGCAGAAGTACAAATTACTGTTAGGTGACAAATTAAATCCAATATGCATGTGCTACAATGGAAGATCCTCTGTAAGGACAATGAATGACTTTCTAGACCAATGGGATGACTTGCATCCCTCACCATATGCTTATTAAACACCACAGAACCTGGAAGCATCAACAACCCAACTTCTTCACAATTCAACACTTAGTTTATAATCAAGCTTTTAGGGATAAAAGAACGTCTTTTGGATGGTGTGTTGGTAAGCTGACACCTGCAAATTTAGGGAGCAGCAGTAGTTTCTAGACAAGAATGGAAATCCAAGGGGGTAATATTAATTTAGTCCTGTAGTGCTGGTCAGTCTTTTGACTACCAAAAGCACAGTAGATTAAAATATGGCTAAATTCAAAGGTTAATTCCTTGGAAATGGAAAATACTATGGATTTCAAGTAGCAGGTTTTCTAAATCTGTTGGACATCTGCAGCAAACACCTTGAGTCAAATCTGAGTTGTTTGTAGCTGAATTATTCACAAAGTTCTGAAGCACCTTGGGCCTGGCACCACATTTGAATTACAAACTCCTTGGTAGTTCTGCAGAACTAAAAACTCAATACAAAAAATTCCATGGCTCTGTGTAAAACAACTTAAGGTGGGGCTCATGCTAAGTCTAATCTAATAAACTCTGCAAGTCTCCATTTGAAGCTTCTCTAAGTGACAGTGCACTGCTTCCCAGTATGTCTCATAATGTCAAAATTATTTAGTGGACCTTTTTGCTTTTACTGTGATTATTTCAGTGCCATACTTGTACTTTCATTTCCAATAATTTTAATGGAAAAGCTAAGGTTCAAGTTTGGAATTTATATTGCTGTAAATGCTGCAGGCTGAATCTGAATGCCATTTTTCAAGAGTGTTTCAAAAGGCCATTTGAATACTTCAAGATTTAAAGAAAGGCTTTTGACCTTCTGGTGAACTGGAGTGGCAAACAAAAGTTCAAATGTTAGTTGTTATTTCTCCAGCATGTAGACCCCTATAATGTATAAGTGTGCCAAATTTCAGTCTTTTCTTTTAATGGGAATATGCCATTAAAAGAAAAAGCCACATTGTATAGCATTTACTATAGTTTTCCCCAATTATCTCTGCCCAGTTCCCAGGAAGCTGAAAAGAATTTAAATCATTCAGGTGCAGTGTCTGGCCTGACATATTTCTTGGCTTCATGGGTCTTCTGGTTCTAGATAATCAGAAGTCCACTTGGGTATATTAGACTCTGAAACTCTACTGTAAAATTATACTAAAATCAGTGTATTCCAGTAGTAATTAATTTTGGATAAAACCTGTAGGGGGATACAGTATGGGTAAATGAAGGTGGTATAGAATGTAATCATATCCCCTAAAGAGTTGCAGCTGAACCAATTACCAAAGATTAGGAGCAGGCCTGATGTTAACAGGCCACAGCTGTAGCCAATAAGAACAGCATTATAAAAGAGCGGATTGATGGGAACTGGAGTGAGATGATTACTGCAAAGATCAGGAAGAGTCAGTGCTTAGAGGAGCTGCCTATGAGAAACATCAAGGAGGTATGAAACTCTGGTGGTATGGAATCCTTGCACTATAATGATAGTAGAAATCATGATATGTAAAACAACAAAAGCCTTTTTTTTTTCACAATGTTTGAAGAGAATTAAAGATGAATCAACACATCTCTATGTTGGAGCTTGTAGTTTGTTTTTTGTTTTGCCATGAAAAAAAATTTTTAGTATCTAAAAGTGTCTCACAAAATAGAGCTAAAAGAGATGGGACTGTCCACCAGCTAGTAAGAACCAAAAAATACAAAGCATCTGTGTTTGTAATTACAAGGTCAAATACAAGCAAGTTCTTCAGCAGTGTTTGTTGTAAAAGCAACTGTCTTTTTGGAGTCTTATATACACCATGTCTCAAATATTCATATTTAAAAGGAACAACTTATTATTAGTTTCTTAGGTTCTTCTTCAATGACTTGCACCTGAACACATGGATAAAAGATGAATGGAGTCACATCTATGATTCTGTGTATGTGAAAGAGAACTTGATTGATCCACTGCTAAGGTAAGTAGTGTTTAAGTAGCCTCTGGCCACCTCCAAGTTTAAAAGCTGGGGAAAGCTTCTCCTGAAAGCTCATATTTCTGTTAAAGTGTTTCTCCTATTGAAGTCACTTGAAACTCTCCTTGTCTTCACAAGACTTTAGCAAGCCCTTTTACTTACCCAGAGGCAAGGTTCTCTCTCAGGAAAGTCCTTTCACAGCTGTTGTACATTTGCTTCCTAATGCTCCTGAATAGATAAAACATCATCTTCTGGAAAAAAGTAAAATAAAATGTTCAAGTTATCTTGGAGTTGTGCCTTATCAGTCACTTCAACATCTGTATGGCGTTAACTATTTTTAAAAAGTCTGACTTCCCTGATTGTGGCTTTATGCGCAGATTTGTTTGTATTGATGGTCATAAAATCCTTTCTGAGCAAATCAGATAAACATATAAGCAAGTATTTTAAAGTTATTTATTTACACAGTTGCAGCATCATTTAACAGCTTAAATGCTCTGAGGTGCAACAGCTCATTGGTTAGGTGGTGATATGGTAGCAACTCTACCCTTGCCAAACTGGAACATTTTCATGTGGAGAAATAGTAGCTCTGCAGCCTAGTGGGTCACTTTTTATTCTCATTTTTCCCTAGAACAGGTAAATTACACCAGTGTGGCTGCAGTCACACATCCTTCTCAATGTGGTATAGATTAACCCAGATGATGGCAAAAAATGTTCGACAAAAACATGCCTTGAACAATATCAGCTGAAAAGGAGTTTTGCATCTGGATCTGTCATATCAAAGTCCCTAGAATAATCCTTTCATACTTTGTAGTTTATTAGTGCTTTAGCAAATATATAACATATATTTGGTTTGCACTAATCTGAGTTCTACAGGGACCACAAGGATATATCTGAAGTCAGAATTTGACTCAAAATATTCCATTGTAGTGATTCTAGTTATACTAAGTGCTTAGAATAGTATAAAAATACAGCTAGAGAGGTATGGAGACACACATGCATACCCACGGAGCTCTTGCACATGCATGCAGGCTGAGGCTTAGGCCACTGCTTGTTTCATTAACACCAAGTTGATTGCAGCTGTCCTTCACAGTCAGTTACACTCAGAGTCATGAACCCATGTTTTGCCTGGAAGTGGCAAATGTAAGTTATACAAGAATGTTCAAGACTAGATTTGGTTACTGAGTTTGAAACATCCTTCAGGGGTCTGAGGATGCAGTGATGAATTTAGTCAGTTCAGTGGCTGCAATTCTTTTAAATGTGTCTTTGTGTTTCTCTTTCTAATATCAGTGAGGTTAATATAAAGAGTCTTATTTATTTTAGTGGAGCTTCATTACTTGCATAAGTTACTTGCAAGCCTCACCCTGTAATAACAGTAACAGAATAACAGTCATATAAACAATTTACTGTAAATTTTCATTGTCATCTGCTTTTTAAGTTCTGGGGAAGCTCCATTGCATGTGTAATATATAAGGATATAACATATATAGAGGAAGAACATCTGGCTTGAAGCTGTCACTGTAATTAGTCTGTGATACCCTGTTTATGTTTTATCTTTAGTCTGTATCTTACTGTCAATCCTTAGAAGAAGTCTGAACCTTATTACAAGCCCAAAGCCACAGAAATCAAAATCTTCTTGGCTGCCCCCAGGGCTCACTGAGGGTTCATTTGATAATTCACCAAACTCCTTGGATCTTTCTGTTTTTTCTGTTAGAACTGCCTGTGCTCTAAGATGGATCTGCATGTTCTCTGTTGGTACTCAGACCATTGTTCATAATCTCTTCATCTAAGTGTGTGAAGTGTGCAATTAGCCTATAGCAGCTGCTTTTCTGACCCCTAATCTGTCCCTGCCACAAAACCAACTGGCCAGATAGATAGTTGTTTATTCCATAAAAACTGTGGCTATTTCACCACTAGTCATCTGGGTGGACAGCATCTATCAAGAGGTGAAATAACAGAGTGTAGCTAAATCCTGAGTACGGATACATAGGTTAGTTTTAATAAAATTGAATGGCAGAAAGCATTACAGAATTTGCACCAATGCCAACCTCATCTACTGTTTGTATGAAAGAGAAAAATAAAATAAACTTGAAAACTCTGGGTTTATTTGAAGGTGGCAGCCAAAAGTGCAGCAACTGATTGAAAAGCTCACAGATAATTTAAGTAATCGTTCCAGCACTGTCAAGACTTCAAGAGTCACTCAGCCAAAGGAATTTAATTTGACTGCACCCAAGCCACGTGCCATTCCTCCACCTTCACCAGCACCTCTGCCAGAACTGCCTAAAAGACAACCTGTAAGTTGGTTTATTTTTTGAAAGACACTAAATTTCATGTATGCTTTTGCACAAAATGGTAGGGGAGTTAATAATCTAAATTTAGGGTTTTTTGCAAATGAGTTCTCATTAAAATAAATGGAGAAGCAGTTTTGCTGGAAATGAGATGGACTCTAGGTTTGCAGCTCCTCCTTGAAGGTGGAATTTTATTTGTCATAATGCTGAATCTCTAAAATTAAAGCTTTCAGTTTAAATTTATTGCTCATGTAAAAATGAGACTAGATTTGTCTTTGGAATGCTAAGTTATTTTACTTATTGTCTCAGATTGTGATTTAGTTACACTGGTACAAATCAGTACCACAGCTGATGTTATCTCATGGGGTAAAGCAAACAGGATCTGGGATTAAGCTAGTATGAGTAACTTAATAAAGACTGCAAAATCATCTGTATTTAAATACAGTGGGAAGTGAGCTTAGAAATCATAGATTTGGGCATTATCTGCCACCTTGTATTAGCACTTCAGGTTTTAAATAATACATGTGTTGAATGCTCTTAGAGACCATTTACATCTCAGGATGGCAGAGCAATTTAATGGTAGTGTGTTATATGGTTAATGGGATTTTACATTGAAACAGCTTAATACCAGGCTCTGAAAAACTGCATTTAATAACTACTTAATCAGTATAGGAATGAGTCATGTTGCTGTCATTTTAGAACTTTGTGCTGTGCAGCCCCTCTTAGAATAAATTTGCTTTAATGCAGATGCATTTAGTGAAGTTCATTTGTGTTGTTTGGATTATACTAAATTTGGTTTACTTTCTGGCCAGTTTACTTTGCAAATTTAAAGCTTGTGTGAATCTAAAACCATTAGTGTAGTAGTGACATAACTTCTATTCATTTCTGTACCTCTCTCAGCAAATTAAGCTTCACTTTACTTTGCCACATTGTTGCCAGTATCACCAGTTTACCTCTTGAAATGAACAGAGACTGAAAACACAGCTCACATGGCAGGAGAGGGTCAGTAAGGTGAGACCCAGCCATACTGTGGCTCCTGCATGCAGGAGGGTTCTGTGTAATTTAGAGGAGCATAAAGAAATACAACTCTTCCACATTACATCCTATGATCTGCTGCAGAAATGTTCTCATCCATTTTCTCACAAAAGTGTTCATTTTATGAAATACCAATTTTTTTACTCATGAGTCTCATGCACCTGTCAAAGAATTTGTCACATGGTTTATCAGCAGGGACTATTGTAGCCACAACCCACAGTTACTGCTCCTCATTGGAACAACTGTACAGAACTATATGGAGGCAGCTGGAATTTGAGCAATAGGTTATTGTATCCCTGTGCTGCAATTAGTTCATTCTGATTAGCAGGATTATTATATTTTTAGGTATTGCTTTCTAGCACTACCTTATTCCAGGCATTTGTTTCCAAGTAAGAGGAGATGTGTCACATAGACTGGGTCAGGAGCTGGGATGGCACTGGCATCCTGTGTGCTGGGCACACACTGCCTTCCCAGGGGAGTGCTGGGCTGTGGGTTATTGCAGAGGGCAGGCCAGTTGTCCTTGTGACCTGTAAGGAGATGGGATTCCCTGTGGCATTCACATTCTCTGAAAAAAATCCCTTTGCCCAGGATTTTTCTCCTGGGAAGCTGAGAAGCCTCAGAGAGAGGGAAAACAATTTTCATCTCATTTGCTTCTCCTGTATTTTGTTCATGTGGAATGTGTTTGGAGATTGTTTACCCACAGGTGATTGTTTCATTGGATTCTGCTGTGAGTTGTTTTCACTCTTTGGCCAATTGGGCCCAAGCTGTGTCAGGACTCTGGAAAGAGTCACGAGTTTTCATTATTATCTTTTTAGCATTCAGTAAGTATCCTTTCTGTATTCTTTAGTATAGCATAGTGTTCTTTAATATAATATAGTATCATAAAGTAATAAATTAGTCTTCTGAGAACATGGAGTCAGATGCATCATTCCTGCCTTCATCGGGGCATTCCCTGCAAATACAGTTAATTCCCCACTGGCCTTGGAAAGTAACTGGCCTTGGGGTAACATAGCCCTAGAAGTTTAGAATAATCATTTATCATCATAAATGTTCATCAAAAATGGGAGTCACTTGTAGGGGAATAGAATATAGGTAAATAAAGGTAGTATAGAAAATAATTGTATCCCTAAAGAGTTGCAGCTGAGCCAATTACTAAAGATTAGGAGCAGGCCTGATGTTAACAGGCCACAGCTGTAGCCAATAAGGAGAGTGTTATAAAAGAGTGGATTGGTTGGTTGAGGGAACTGGAGTCAGTGGCTGCTGTGAGGGCAAGGAAGAGTCAGTGCCTGGAGGAGCTGCCTACGAGAAACATCAAGGAGGTACAAAACTCTGGCAATATGGAACCCTTGCCATGTAATGAATATAGAACAACAGTCACTAAGTTAAAAGGAAAAACATTTTAGTTTTGAGATTTAATTATAAAACAATTCACTTCAAATATTTGGTCTAAAGGTTATAAATTCATGTCTCCAGTGGCCTTGGCACACATGCACATGGATGCAGACACAAGAGTGCCCATATGCATGCACACATTCACAAATACAGTCCTACAAGGAACAAATGAGTGCTTTACCTTGAGGTGTGCAAAGGAAACAAATGCAGACAGGTGCCTAAACCTGATAACATGCAGAATTATTTAGACACATTCAACTTTCTTGGGTATCTTGGCCTAGAGTACTAAAATCCATTCTTTTAATATCAGCACTACATTAAGATAAGATTATGCAATTATTTTATTTTAAAATTTGCTATAAACCAGTTGTATATTAAAAACAAAGGCTTCACTGGGATATTATTGTAACACCATTCAGCCAAATTTAATGTATTTTTTAGATATTTTTTCTATTATTTCAGCTGGGCTTCATGAGTGAAGCCACTGATTGTTTAAAATAATTAAATGAGTGAAATAATTTAGCCAGTAGAGAGGATTCTGTTTGCAAATAACAGACCCACCAATATATTTGTGATCTTATCTATAAAAGTAGCAACACATAATAAAATAGCATTGCATTAGCTTTCCCTTGTCCATTTTATGACAGTAACTTTAAAAAATAGAAGAGTAATGAGCATCAAAGTTCAAAGTGATTATTCATTTTTCTCTTCTTTAAACATCTTGTAGTAGCTGCTCCCTAAATGATCTCCTGGTTAAGGGATTTCCCACAGGCTATGTGAGGCTGACCACTGCCGGGAGAGGGAAGGCAAAGTTGGTCTCTCTTATTCCCAATCCCCTTTTTCACATTTGGATTAATTAGGTACAGTTTGGCCTTTTTTATCTCTGTTGCTTAATTTACAATTTATTTATAGTGACTTTTTATCCTCTTCCAACAATTGGATAATAGCTGTACTGTCTGGCTATCTGCTTGTACTCATCCCCATGGGCTAAATCACAATGCAAAGAATGTTTTTGAAACAGCTGATGGAAAAGGCTCCTCCTTCAATTACTTGGAATAAGCATAGCAGTTTCTGAGGAGAGATTTTCAGCTTACTCTGGCAGATGAGTGCAGTTTGCAGGTAAAGCACATGAGTAGGAAGAAGAGTGAAATAAACTGATATTCACTGCCTGTGGAACCCTTTGCAGATCATCTGGGCTTTCATTTCTCCATCTCTAAAAGCATAATAAAAATTCTTAGGTACTTCTGGGAAATACTTTCACTGCTACTTCACTTTAAAAGCTCACAAGAATACTTGAGCAGTCTCACCAGTGCATTTAATTGCTAGCTTCTTCTGTTTGTGCATTTGTTTTACCTGTAGATCAAGATGTTGCATAGCAAAGGCAGTGGAAAGTCCATCAGGTTCATGATTTTTTCAAGTGTAGTTCATTATATAGACCAACAAAGCTAGATGGGATTCCCATGTTCCTTGAACTGACCTCCAGTACAAGACAGAATATATATTTTCCCCATTAGTTCTGTAACTTTTAATTGATCTAGCACATTTTTAGCAAGATAAATATTTAGGCAGGTGCCCAGCAAACTGTCAGACTCTCTCACCCACTCCTCTCAAGGAGACATCCAGTCTTTTTTCAGAGCTTACTCTGGGATAAATTTATTGCTCAAGCAAATACAGAAATCAACCTGAAGTCCCATTGTCCTGCTGGTCCAACTGACAGCCAGTCCTGTCCTGCTCATTTTAGCTGACATGTGATTGCTTTCCCAGCCCTTTGACTGATGCTGAAGGGACCCTCTGAGTTCTTTACCTGCCAAACATTTAACCCACACCTCCAAAGGTTTTCCCTTACAAGGACATTGGGACAGCCATGGTAAACCAAAGGCCCTTTTTGCCCAGTGTCTTTTCCCAGCAGTGCTTAAACACTGAGCTCTGGGAAGACCAGAGGGATGGAACATCTGCTTTTCTCTAGCTTCCTTCTCAGGGTCCCACCATTCAGCTCCAAGACCTCTTCAGTTACAATGAAGTTCCTGGGTATTTATTAAACTTCAAAGGATTTCACTTCCCTGAACTTCTTTGGAGTCTGTAACTTGTTCCTACCACCACACACAGTGCCACTTTATAGCTTTACTTTATTCAGCTGCCCTATCTGGCTGCTGTTGCTGTGAAAGTCAGGTTTATGAAATGCCAAACAGAACTGTTCCCATTCTGGAAATATTTTTCTCCCCTTGATAGGGCCTATAGGATTTATTATTGCTTTAGCCTTTCTTGAATTACTTCCAATATTGTCTGTCTTTCTGGTCTTTTGAGCAGAGGTTATGTTATATTGAATAGAACTGAAAAGTTGGGTAGCTCCAACTAATTGGAATCTGTCCCTGTCTTCTAGAGTGACACTAATAGAAAAGAATCAATATTTTAAAAAATTAACTGCTGCTGTTCTCCAGTAAAAGTGGATGAGCTTTTTTTGCCTGCAAGAATGTGTCACTTGGAATGTTTTATATCCCCTATTCTAGAGATTTTTGTCTTTTAATATAGGTTCCTCCAAGCATCTATAAGCCTCCAAAGGAAAGAAAGCAACTAGAGGAAATCAAAACAAAAAATATCCAAAAAGCAAAAGTAAGTGTATTTTGTTCTTCTTCTATCCTTTCCTTTCTTCTAAACTAGTTTTTCTTTATAGTTTTATCTTCACAAATCTTCAGCTTTATCTGAAATATATCTGCTTTTGCAACTAAAAGATTAAAAAATTAAATTAAAAATTTAAAAATTTTTAATCATAAAATAATAAAATTAAAAAATTAAAAATTAAAAACATTAAAACTAAAAACTAACCTTTTCTCTAGAGTCATGAAGTTTCTATCCTCTGCTCTGTTTTAGCACTCTTTTTCCCACCTTCTTTATTTTATTATTAATAGTCCACGACAAGGTTCACCTTTTACTCACTATAAGTACCATATGGAAAATTTTGCAAGCAGCCATATAAAGTAGCAGCAACATGATTACTTTTTTTTCTTCACAATGGTCCTTCTAGTCCCATGGACATGTGCATATATAGGGTATTCACTTATTTATTAAGGCTTCAAATTACAAAATTCAGTATTTTTGAGGGTTTTTTCTGTAATAACTGAAAAATAACCATGTTATTCACTTTTTAAAAATACCAGCAGATTCTGACTTCTTTTTTGTGCAGACTTCATACTCTTACATATTCTTCATACACTGCCTTCAACAGACTGAGCATGAGGTTATCCTGGTTTGTAAAGAAACAGAGTACATGGTCTGTGTGTTAAGACAGCAGGAGAAGGGAGGGCCTGGAAAAAACAGCTCTAGCTATTTGATCCAAACTTTGACATGAATCTTGTTCAATGAGGCAGCTCATAGTTAAAGCAGATTGTTGTTGTCTTCTCTTTGGAAAGCAATTAATTAAATGCCCATTTCCACTTTCTTTCTCCATTCCCAAACTGTTGTCACCATATCCAATCAAATAACAATATAAACTTGATAAAAGGTATGCCATGTGGCTCCTGTTTATCAGGACTCTCCCACCCCCATTCTGAAAATGCCTGACTGGTTTTTACTACCCAATACAAGTCTATTCATTACTGGCTGTCCTCATGTCCATGTGAAAGGGACACTGAATTCTGTTCCTAAACTATGGTGAAAGCTATAATGTGTGACAGATTCTGACTATGCATTCCTTTTGCTGGTCCATCACGTTACCTATGCTTGATATTTCTTTATAAAACAATACAGCATGATTTTTTTATCCTTTTATAGTTTCCATATCGTGGGGAAAGCACATCTATTTGTCTGTGTGCTTATTTCCATGTTAAAAACTTTCTAGAAAAACTGGGAAAGAAAAGCTAAATATCACAGTGCCTATACCATTAAAAATCTATGACAACTGTAAAATCACTTAGCAACCAACCACATTCTTCAATAAAGAAAATGCATTCATACGAGAAACAAAGATAAACCACTACAGAAATTATAGCTGCAGTAACAGCAGTTTTTTGTCACTTCTGCAATGCTATTAAAGGCATTCAGACCATTCACAAAGGTCAATTCCCTAGACTGTTTTCTAAGCAAGCTGAAATGATGGGTGCTAGCAGAAATTTGTATGAAAAATGCCATTTGTTTCATAGCATTTCTGCAGAAGCTGTAAGAACCACATCTGAGCAACTGTGAGGAATGAGAACACTAGAAGCCACACTCTAGACAGTTATAGAAACACTGATGTTATCAGCTGCTGCCCAGAAAGCCATTAGAAAATCTAGCCATTGTTTCACAGCTTTGATTAGAGATTTGGTTTACAAACAAAATAAATATCAAAAAAAATGAAAATATGATTGCCTGTAATTCCCTGTATAATGACTTGGCTTTAATGCCAGGAGTGTGTCTATTGAATCAGCCCTGGTGGAGTGATACCCTGAACATAATTCTCTAATGTAGCTCAAAACCAAAGCCATGGTGTTGTCAGCAGTCTGAAAACAGTTCCTGCCAATGGTACTGATGTGGCATAATATGATATAATTATGATATTTATGATTATGATATTTTTAAACTGGTATCTGGACAAGCAGCATGTTTCATTATGGGCAGGTCTATCAAAGGCCTGATGTCCTGTGCAAAGGATACATCCAGGCAGAACCATGTAGAGAAAATCAATACTTGCTTACTTCAGGTCTTTAATCAGGAGTGAAAATGTATGTAAATACTAAGTCAAGCTTTTGGAATTCATCTTGGGACCAGTGTTGTTTCTCATCTCCATTAATGACACAGATGAAGGGACTGGGTGCACCCTCAGCACGTGTGCAGCTGACACACCTGAGGGACAGGACTCCATCCCCAGGGACCTGGACAAGCTCCACAAGTGGCCCATGGCAATCTCATGGGCTCTAACAAGACCAAGTGCTGGTGCCCCAGGGCAGCTCCCAGTGCCAGCCCAGGCTGGGGATGAACAGATCCAGAGCAGCCCTGAGAAGGACCTGGGGCTGCTGTGGCTGAGGGGCTGGACATGACCCAGCCATGGGCACTCCCAGCCCAGAAACCTCCCTGTCCTGGGCTCACCCAGAGCCCGTGGGCAGCAGCTGAGGGAGGGGATTCTGCCCCTCTGCCCACTCAGGTGAGACCCCACCTGCAGCACTGCCTTCAGCTCTGGGGCCCCACCACAGAGGACATGGGCCTGTTGGAGCAAGTCCAGAGGAGGCCACCAAGAGGGATGGAGCACCTCTCCTATGAGGGTGGGCTGAGAGAATTGGGCTTCTTCAGCCTGGACAAGAGAAGGATTCAGGGTGACCTAACTGGGGTCTTCCAGTACCAGAAGAGAGCCCACAGGAAGGATGGAGAGAGACTTTTTACAAGAGCAGGGAGTGACAGGATGAGGAGGGGTGGCTTCAAACTGCAGGAGGGAAGCTTTGTATTAGATATTAGGAAGAAATTCTTAACTGTGAGGATGGTGAGGCACTCACACAGGATGCTTAGAAAAGTTATGGATGTATTTAAGGCCAGGTGGGAGAGAACTCTGAGCAACCTGGTCTAGGGAGAGGTGTCCCTGCCCATGGCAGAGGCTTTGGAATGAGACGATCTTTAAGTTCCCTTCCAACCCATCCCATTCTATGATTCTGATGATAGTGGCTGAGGCTATAAGACTTTTTGAGACTTAAAATTACTCTTGGAGAACTTTGATGTACCACACTCTTTAAGAGAATTGTTTTAATTTTAGGATCTGCTCCTAGAGGCGAATACTAACCAGTTCAGGTGTGCAACCATCAAGCCTGAAAAGAGAGAGGTATGGTGCAAAACACATGCTGAAAAATTCCCCAGTAGGGAGATGAAATATGACTGGAGTATTTAAAGATATCTTAGAGTATTTAAGTATATGTTTATTTGGGCTTAGGAATTTTGTGCTATGATTTATTGCTGTAGTGTCATTTCACATCCCTATTCCTGCATTTGCCTCTTTTTATGCATAATGTACAACCCCCTTTTCTTATACTTCTGGTGCTGCTTTATAATTTTCCTAATTTTGAGACAACCTTTCTGGGAAACTGCTCCAACAAATCTCCAAACTGGCAATATTTCTCTAAATCCACATATTATTTTTCCATTAACTTTGATGCCACAGAGCAGCCAAGCTGAGGGAATAATGGTCCCATTCATACAGAATCCTTGCTTTGGTTGATTCCCAGTTCACAGTTAAGTCACCAATCTATGTATGTAATATATTCATTTCAGCATCAGTGCTGCATATTCTATTCACTCTGTTCATCCCCATGATACCAGACAGTTTCACATCAGTATCTATAGCTAACATCATTCAATTAATAAGTATCAGTAGAATTCTACCACTAATTAATAATTCCATGAAGTGTGTTTGACATCCTTTTTTGGCCTCTTAGTATCTATTTCAGTTGAAAGATGAATATATTCATATATATATGTAAGTAATATTTCATAGTCAAAGAAATAATCACTGTTACTTTAGCATTATTTAGTCAATATTTGGACCTACCTTTGTATGTTCATACTCCCACTAGGTTGGGTGTACATAGCAAGTTTTTGTGTATTTTACACTTCCAAAATATGTAGAATTTTTTACTCTACAAAGAATATTTGATGAATATTCATATGTTAGTTTTGATAAATACCTAATATATTTTGCTGAGTAATTGAAAATTTGTTTTTGAAATGAAATAATGTATTTTTGGTTTGAACTACAGAACATACATGACAGTATGGAGAGCAAACCAGTGTTCAAGGCTCAAAAGATCCAAAGCAAGGTGAGTAACCTTTAAGGAACTGTTGTCAAATGTACTTGAAAATTTGACACAAGTGCAAATCTTGTCATGATGGAAACTCGACTTGAACCTGTGTTTTTACACTAAGGTGTTTGGCCAGAAGCATGGCATGGATTGGGTCTATGGTTCATAGATTTTGTCCTATGCACCATTAATAATCCACAAAGACATGGTCAGGGAGTGACAAGAGCAGGGCTACTCCATGATGGAAGAGAAAGAAGGAGCCAAAAGTGATGAAAGCACAGGCAGTGCCCTCACCATGCAGGACACACTGTCTGATGTGAGGAGGTTGGTGGCAGTGATGGGTTCTGCTGATAGCAAGTCACCTTTGGACAAAACAAGGCAACAAGTCAGGTCTGGCTGGGGTCCACCCAGAAATCCAGTCAGGAGACAAAGCTACAACAGCAACTGAGGTCAGGAGACAGAAATGGAGACACAACCAGGAGTAGAATTCCCAGCATAATGGAAACTGAAACCCGTCTGAGTCTAACTGGGGCTCCCAGGCCAGTGAGCAGATGGTGTGAGTGGAGGTCCTGGGTGAGACTGGTCAGGGAGATCACACCCTTTTGGTTTCCTGAGGTAAACTGTGTGTAGTTGCACAATGTAACCATATTGCCTTAAAAGTGTTTTCAGTTACAAAGGGAGAAGATTTTATGTAAAATAGTATGAAAAGAGAATTTTCCCCAGCAAAAAAAAAAGAATTGTGAAACCTTGGTTTAAGAACTCAGCATAAGGACAGAACAGTCTTGCATCAGTACATCACTGTTTCAAAATGAGATCCTAAAGAATGCTGAGCAATCATTCCAGCTAATGACTGTCTGATACACAATATACAATCAGGCTGGATGCTTGCCTTGTTTCCTTCAGACACATACTGAGGTCATGAAATCCACTATCCTGATTGCTTCTCTTGTAGAATTTTCAAGGGTCAGAGAATTGTAAACATGAGAAAAGAACTGTTCAGCCTTAACAGTGGAACACTTGAAATTTCACATTGATGTTTCTGCAATAACTGCACTACAGATTATGTTCAGTTTTGTATTGTTCAATCTGGCACCTTTCATTTGTTTCAAGTTCTTATACAGAATAATTTCAGCTGTGCTTGTTCTGTGGTCTCAAATATCTTGTGAGCAGGTCTGCCTACTCTTTAAAACGATGTATTTAGGTACAGCTCATAAACACTGTGAAAAGATTGATTCTCCACTTGGGGGACTGGGCATCTGGCAAGTATTTCTAAAGCCTGTCTGGCATTTATCATACACTGAAGTTATCTTTAGTAACAGTATCAGCTACTCAGTCTGCTTGCTTACAGTCCAGCAGCATTTAAATTACAGTAAGATAATAAGATCCTAGTTAATTCTGCACAAAAAGAAAGAGAAAAAAACCCAAACCAGGAAACATTTACATAGTTAAAACAACATACATGACCTGTAATTAAGTGGGCTCAGTTCAAAACTCTGTGTTTTCCATTGCCCTTTCTGGTAATATAAAATAACAAAACTTTAGTGCAAACTAACAAGAGTCAAACCATCTGCCTAAATTGCATTAAGAAAAATATGGATCTGGCATCCTCTGGCATTGATTAGGGCTACTTCTAAAACTGGCTGGTATCTCCTCTAGATGCACAAACAGTTTTATCTTGTCTAAACACATTTGCCTTAAGGTTGGTTAGTTGATATTCAAGATGCTGCTGTAACTTTCAAGCAGAGATAGGCATATTGTTATTGACTTTTAAAATACTTTCTATTCCGGTTGCCTTCCTGTGCCACTCTCTGAGCAGACAAATACTAAGAGGATGGTTAATCTAAACTATATATATATATATATAATTTTAATCTATCTTCAAATTAATATAATTGTATAATGTTTTAACCAACTAGTATTTTGCTTTCCTCTTTTTAGAACACCCACAGTATATGAAATCTTTTTTTTTAATTTTAGAGACATATACCATGTGCAGCAGCAATTATTTCTCTTGCTGTTCCAAAGTATTTATTCATCTTTTTCACTGGGAGAATGAGAGAGTACAAATGCATCATCACTCTGTCTCAGTCTGCCTCTTGTTCATATCATATTTGCTCTTTACATATTTATTGGTTTTGGTGAGTTGTTGCATGTTCATTAGGTGGCAATAGTGAATATGATATTTTCCCACAAGAATTAGTGCTCTGTAATTTTCCCCCTTACTTCCATTTTCTCATCTTGAAAAAAGGGAAGATATCTCACAACAGGAAGAGAATGAGTAAAATTCAGAACTTCCTTGATACTATATGACATAAAAGAATTTATTCAGTTATTTTAGTTATACCTGCCTGCACATGTCTTGGAAGTTCCAGTTATTGTAACTATATTGCCATATTTCTGTTTCAATGTCCATCAGATTTCTGGTCCATAAACTGTGAAACTGAAGTTTAAGTTATTTCCATATTCATTCTTAGTTCAGTTCTCTATCCAAATTATAGTTAGTAAATACAGAACATGAAATCTGTGTACACAGAAAACTGTCAAAAGTATAGAAACATCTACATGTGTCAGAAAATGTCTAAGGAAACATTTTATACACAGTACAAGAATAAAATATAAACTGTTCATATAAGGCAGAAGGCTTTGAGATGTGTTGAGATGCAGATCAAAAGGTAGAACATCATTGGGCATTAAGAAGTCATAGTAAGTCAAACAAAAGAAATAAAATACGTTGGTTTGGATTATTTTCCTAAATTCTTCAAGTTATCATCATTTTGTCAAGAAACTGACAGGTAATTAATTTTCTTGCATTAAAATATGCTGTCTGTGTAAAACTAGTAATTTTACTTAGTGAATTCTAGGTGATGGAATGTGTTTGCTGTCCTCAACCTATCTAATTAATATAAATTATAACACATGCTTTTTCCAGTTATGTATTTCAGGAGACTTCAGTTCATATTTCTGCATACAATATTTGCAGTATGTAGCTTGAGTGATTCTGTGCATGTGTTTCTCAGCTACTCATTAAGTTCTTCATTTGGAATTTAAATACATGTTTGAATTCTGAACACAGAACTTATCTGGATAGAAGTCAAATGTGTTATGATTAAGCTTTGTTTTCTGCAGGAATGATCTCAGTTCTTATTTCTGCAGCACTGCTTTGCCTTGGTTCAGATCAAGTCTCTTACATGTGTCTGCAAAGGTGACCCATTTTCTCTACCTGTGCAGGGAGCAATTTTAACTGGCAGAGAAATTGATCCTTTCCTCCTTCAGTATTTAGAAGTTGTCTGGGAATCAGTCTTAACACAATACTTTGAAGAGTTAACAAAGCAGCCATAGGATCTAGTCCAAGTTACACCTTGAGGCCTGAAAGTCACTGAGAACAGTTTTTCATTCTACTGTCTAGAAAATGGATATGGCAATGGTTTCCAGTTGTCTTGGAAATGCTTCTACACTGTAATAGTGATTATTTATAAAATGTTTCCAAGATCTCCCTGTGAAAGGTGCCACGTTTCTTTTACTTCACTGTTCTGGCTCACTGAACATCTTTCAGAGGCAGTTTATTGTCTTTGTCCAAAACAGATCAAATCCTTTTGCACAGCATATATGAGCACTGGAAAATATGAAAGGAAGTGAAGACATTTTATGAGATTTGACATGGTCCAAGACTGATTACAAATTTATAATCCACTTGGGGGACTTTGCTGATTTCTTAAGCAGCTTGAGTAGTTTATGAACAGCATGCAATTTCATTGTGAATGTCAGATTAATGCTAGATGAATGCTTTAACCAAAATTTATGCTGTCTTGGGTCAATTTATTTAACCCACTGAGATGTTTTTAGACTCTGTTTCATGGTTTACATTACTAACTATGGAATATACATTCCCTTTCCTGACAGATTGACAATATACCCATTAAATTGAACACAGCAGCTATTTTGAGGGAGGGTGCCCTCTACCAGAGGAAATTGGAAGAGGAGCTCAAAAGGTAGGACCACACTCCACCTAAGATTGCTTTTCACATCCCTGCATTTAGGATATGAGCCACATCAAAGATAATTAAGAAAATTCCAGGTAAACTAAACTAATGGTTCTCTTGTAGGGCTTTCTATTCTATAAAAACAGTTGACAAAGGAAGAGAGAAGTGGATTGAAGTAGGCTGATGAAAAGGTCTACAGTAAAGTAATTCTTTTTGTGTAGATGCTGTACAGTGTTACTGTGTTCTGATTTAGCACTCTGGCTAGTGTTCACTTGCAAAGTCCAACAGGTATCACTTTTACATTTATTCCAATTCTCCAGACTAAATAATGACCTGAATACACATCTATTTCTGTGTCTTTTGTACAAGATGCATGTATATTAAGCCAAATAATTTCATACATCTCCATTTTCTTCAATGGTTGTGGTCAACTACATGCCAAGTTTGATACTTGAACTTGTTTATATGTAGATAACAATACCTGTCCATTTCTATCACAGTAAGATATAGCACACTAAGAATGTGCTGTTCCTTAAACCAAGATAAGCCAAGAGCTGAGAGTGACAGGAGGACATGTAGGGACAGTGTCCTCACTGGCAGCAGGACAGATTCAGGGACAGGCAGCAGGGTCAGCCAAGGGTGCTACAACAGTCTGGGCCAAGGTCCAGCCAGGAAGCCAAGTCAAGAAGGCAGGATCAACTTGGCCCCAGGCTGGGTGCAGGCTGATCTATGGAGCAGCTTAGGCAGGGACCAAGGCTGTTAGCCCAGGCTTAAATGTGTCTCCTGGGAAGAAACTGCACACACACCAACCAGGACTTTCCATGGCTCTTCCTCACACAGTTCTTTTCACTTCACTCCCATCCAGTGTTGACAGTCACACTGCAGCAGAGCTGTCTTTGAACACAAGCACTGAATCCAGGGTGTGGGGAAGGGGGGTAATGAGAGGTTGCAGGTCCGTTTGTGCATTTAGCACTCTAAGAAATCCTGACATAAGTATTCCTCCTTATTCAGCAACACAGGTTTTCAGAGGATGTTTACTGGGGAAAAGGTGACTCCTGGATGGCCACTGAAGGTTGTGTTTTACAGCTAGAATCACATAACATTTTCACTAAAAAACTTCACAAAGATAAAACTTATATCATGTTATCCTGCTTTAGTATTACTTCTAATCCACCTGGCTTAGCAGGCTAAGCACTAAATATTGATAGCATTTTAAGTCCTGGATAGACTGTCTAAGTTTGGATTTGATCTTTGGACCTAACAGTATTGGTTCATGCATCAGGATTTTAGCAGGTAGATATTAAACATCAGTCAGGTTCTGTTATCAGCTATTCACATATATTGAGGTTCTTCCATATTACATATGCTACTGTTCACTCTGGCTGGAAGAATTTGTTCCACTCAGCAAAGGAACCGTTCCCTGTAACTTGACACTATTTTATCTTAATGAGTTTTAATCTTCAGCTGCATTTAAGACAAAACAGATATATATATAGAAAGAGATAAATATAATATAGATATATATAGAAATAGATATATCACATGCATATGCATTGGGGAGCAGCAGTAAGAGGAAATTCACTCCATGTTTGTGTCTCTGCCCTAGTTATTGGCTCATTCCCTCCTCTGCTGCAGGACTTTCATGGGCCTGCTCCAGGGCTTTGCTATGTTTTTCTTTCTCAGCTGAGCACAAAAAATAGGAATGTGACTTTGTTTAAGAGCTGAATACTTCTTTGCCTCATTACAGCAATATTATTTAATTGACAAAATACAATATAGAAATAGTGTTAAGCAGAAGTTTTTTGTTCTCTGTGTTAAAGTGGACAAGAAGATTGTCAAAGAGGAAAGTTATTTGTTCTTTCAACCTCTAAGCAAAGCAGTCCTCTGAGAAAATGCACATCCTTTTACCTGTTTCTCTCTGCTCCTTATGAGAATCCATACTCAGCTAAAGTTTGCCCTCTCTTGGGGCTTTGTTTTACTGAAAACTTTCAGGTGCATGCTGTCATGCACTTTCTTCCAGTCTGGCTTTCTCAGGCTTTACACATAGTAGGAACACCTCTTAGACTGGAATTAAAAGACATCTGTCAAATGACTTTGTGATTCTGCCTTTTTTCTCTGCAGAGATCAAACACTTTCTATCAAAGGCTATGGAAATGCTTTACAAACCAAGGCAGGGCTACAAAGCCAGATCCCTGAAATAGTGTTCTCCTTTTTTCTCTCTTGCAGAGTTGAAAATTTGCAACAAGGGGCCGGAGACTCATCTGAATTCTTGGAATGGCAGAAACAGATGCGTGGAAAAGATTTGGAAGATCAACTGGCTGAAATAGAGTGTAGGAAGCTTCAAGGAAAACTGAGTTATGAAGAGGCAGTTCTAGCCCATCAGAATGTAACCCAAGAAAATAAGAAGAAAGCTGATCTATTGAGAGAAGAGGTAATACATACAGGGAGGCTCAAATTTTGCTGATTTCCAATCTGTGCAAATCACAGCACAGATGAGACCTGCTATTAGAGGTGTAAAATTCTATGCAGTGTCTTTACTCACTGGAGTCTGCAAACAAAGGGAAAAAGAGGGCTATAACTTCCAGATACAGCAATGCTGTACATGAAAGTACTTTTTACAAGTTTTTTTTTAATTTGATTAACATTTATGAAGTAAATTGAATAAAAGCAGAAGGTCAAAGAATGCTCCCCTATATTCTGTCATTATGCAAATCCTTTTTGAGCAAATACTGAGATACTAAGCACCATTAGCATTGAAATCAACAATATACAACTGGTTTTTTTTATCTTGTTAAAATGAGAGCCTCAAATATGAAAGCATTTGTTTTCTTAAACAGATGTAATTCAATTTACTTCATACTATCTGAAACATCTAGATTTCTTTTAGGTGAAAATTCAGACAGACAACCCTCTTTGGATCCATCTGTATGGAAAACTGCATATTTATGCCAAGAAATATTTTCACACTGTTTTCAGTCTGACAAATCACAGTTTCTCAAAATCATTGCTAGATCTTTCTGTTATTTTCACAACTCACATTACATTTCCCCAGTGCTTTTCTTATAAACTAAACAGGTGATCAAGGATCACCAAATAATACAGATTTTAAATTTTTCACAGCCACCATCACATTCTTTTTTATTTCTCCAGTTTGTTGCTATGCCCTGTAGGCCAGTACCTGTCTTTTGAGTATCTCAAAATGTCAGTGCAATGTCTCAGCAACATAAAATGAAACCACAAATGTACAAAATTTTCATAAAGAGCATGCTATAAAAGGAAAATTTGCTTAATGAGTTCCTTTTCTGTCCTATAAAACCTTTCAATCCTTTTTGGCATTGAGTCTTCATGTTTGTTTAGAAAGACTATAGCAAGAACTTAAAGTGAACTCTAGTGTACAACTGAACGTAGTATAATTGCTCATACTCATTCCAAAAGTATTGCAATTGTTATATTCACTTCAGAGCATATGTGTTTTATTTGTTAGTAGAAATGTCTCAAAATGAATAGATTTGGGGATGTGCAAATAAGACTTGCTCTAACCCAACCAATTCCACATAGTTCCCTTTGCTTGTCAACAAGCAGAGCATGTCATCCACATGCAGATCTCCAGATATTCACCAATGTTCAGCTGTCATGTTGACCTGCTTCCTCCTTTTAAAACTCTGGTCTTCCATCAAAAACAGGAAGAGCAGCAAGGAATCTAGTCTGAGAAAATCAATTTTCCTGCTCCTTCTTCCTTTCCTCTGACAAAGAAAGGAGCGTGGTACCCAAAAGTGGACTTGACATTACAGAGCTGTGGCTTGGGCCAAGAAGTTCCTGCAGGCGCACAACTAGCAGTATATTAGATTAAGCACACTTCTTGCTATCTCACAACCAGATCCAGAAATTACTCCTTCTGTCTGCTCTTGGAAACATGTAGGAGGGAATTATGGAAAGCAGCAGTACAAATGTCATGCAGGGCAGTTATGTGTAAATAAAACACAGAGAGGAGAGCTTAAATCTGGGACTCTTTCTTGACCCCAGCCATTGTCCTTTTCTACTTTAGTAGATGATGTAATAGTTTGAATTCAATTGTCCTTACCCTGTTTCAATGATTTGAGGCACTCAGATCACCACTTATCAGGAGTTGCATTCACCTGTTTGTTTGTGATTTAGAAAGCAGAGCTGATGCACCTGTGTGCAGAGAAACGTCTACAGGAACAGAAAGAAATGAAAGAGCTGGTGGAACAGGTCATGGAAGGACACAAGAATGTAAAGCAAGTAAAAGAAAAGATCCAGGAATACAAGCAACAGATAGGTATATATGTTGCCAGAAAAATGAGAGGTGATGCTAAATATCCCCAAACTACTTCATCTTTCTTTTAGTGGGCCAATTACAATTTTTATAGGAGGGAAAGTGAAATTGAGGGAAAGATCCAGGCTATACATTCCCATGAATGTATGAATGTGAGTTCAGGAATCAGCTGGCAATGGGCAGATCAGAAATTCTAAGCTACTGGTCATTGGAATTACTCTTAGTTTAAACAGGAGATATACATCACTAATGTTCTGCAACCAGTTTCCCTTCCATCTAAAAGTAGCACATGTAAATAATTCTACTTTTTTGTCAAATGCAGATGTCTCTGCTCATAAGGATTGAGACAGGCAAAGAGTGTTAGATACTCCAAAATGGACTAGCAGAGCCTACGAGCCTTTGCAATTCAGTCATTTCTAGGATATACATAGCTTGGAAGACTATGAATATTTTCTATTTTTTAATATCCTTTCATTAAGTAATAAAACAGTATGTACAAATGAGAGCAGAAATTACAAAGCAGTAATTCAAAGTGTCTGTGTATGTATATAGTACATTTATGTGCTGGATGGATGGTGGAGGTGGGAAGTACTCATTTGTTTCTTTAATGATTCCTCCCACCAATACCAGACTATTCCCTCAAGTACCTTTAGATCAGTATTATTATCATTATTCATTAAAGCACTTGAATTTTCCTCCAGATGGACTACTTGTTAAAATAGGCAAACAGCTAACTGAGATTAATTCTTATCTTTCAGTTCAGCAGGTTTGTGAGGAAAGTGGAGAACTCCTCCGGCAAGCTTTAGAAGAGCAGGAGGAGAAGAACAGGAAGAGATATGAACTCATTCAACAAATACGAGCTCTTGAGTCTGCACCTAGCATCAGACACAAGTTTGTTGATTTAACAGAGGTAAGCTCAAAAGGAAAAACTACTGGTTTTACATAAATGTGTACTGTATATGTTTCACACATTCAGAGGGATTGTGTACTGCAGATATATCACAGTCTGGATGGATGAAGTACAAAGTGACCTCATCTCATACATGTTGTATTTTGTCATAGTGCATGACAAAAGTTACATGTGAAATGGGACATTGACAAAGTCTATAAAATGAAAATTTTATCAAGAAGAATATTCTGATGGGAAGTGAAATCTTATTCCTCTTGAACCTTTTTTGAATTTTGCCAATGGGATCTGGGTTTCCCAATATCTCAGAAAAAGAGTCTGGACAATGATTACAAGATGTTCTGTGCATCTTCACAAATTCAAAGATTTGTCAGTCAGAGTAAGAACTGAATCAACACAAAGTTTGGACTCATGTATACTTAGTTATATTGCAGTGGCGATGGCCATGGTAATTAACAAGATTGATTTCATTTGCTTTCAAAACTGTCAATATTCAAGTATATGAAAGAGATTGTCAAGAGAAACCAAAATCTTCTGAGCTGTTACAATTCTGTGTAAATGACTTGTGTGTGTCTATAATTTATAATAACTGTATTAACTGTATCTCAAACTTCTTGGACTTGCTGTTGATGCACAACAACTCATATGCCTGGGAGTGGGCTCTGCAATGGCCAGACTTAGGTAGCAATCCAGGAATCTGTTATCTTATTTGTTAACTTAATCAGAAGCAGATTAGCAGATTGGACGTAAGAAATACATTTTTTACAATGAGTGTGATGAACCACTGGCACAGGTTGTCCAGAGAAGTTGTGGATGCCCCTTCCCTGGAAGTGTTCAAGGCTGGGCTGGATGGGGCTTGAAGCAACCTGATCAGGAGGATGTTCCTGGCCATGGCAGGGCTTTTGGACTGATCTTTAAGGTCCCTTCCAATTCAAATTGTTCTGTGCTTCTGTATCACAGCTTCACTGTTCCATCATACTGACTATTACAGGAGCACTCTAATGAATTGGCACACTTTTGGTGATAGCTTGCCCTGGTTTTCTTTCTACAAAAGGATTTTTCAGGCTTAGTACAATTAAGTATTTGTCCATAAAATTCCTGTTCGTTTTCCTAATTTTTAAAGTACCAGTTCTTCCCTTCATGGTACTTTAGTTGCTTGAATACCAGCAGTATCTACTGCATGAGTGTAGAACTTATTTTAGGAACCACTTCACTGGCTTCACTGAGTATTTTTGAAATGCAGACACTCAAAAAATTCAGCTTCTACCACTCTATGCCTCGAGCAAATTCTCTTTCCTAAACATGTTTGATGTCTGCTTGTCATGCTCAAACACTGCCACTGAGATAGACAGATAGGTAGATAGATAGATATAGATATATATACCCTGTTGCAAAACATTTCCCTTTCACTTCCTATGAATACAACTCTATGGTCATTTCAAGTTTAATGGTGAACTTGAAAGAAAGGAAAAGTATATATAAGAGCAAGGGCCTAAAACTGAAAGCCTTCACAAAGCTGTTTGGAAATGATCCATCTTTCTTTGCAAACTAAAGTGCAGAAGTCTCACTTTAGATCTCAGCATCTCATTATCACTCACATTGCAAAGTGGCTATTAAAAAGCCATCATTAAACATTCCAGTTCAAATATTTTAAATTTGGGCATTAGGATCTGAATTTTCTGGGTATGAAGCATTGTATAGTCCTAATAATTTCAGATTAAATTATAGATCAAATGCATACTTTAGAAATAGATAAATACAAAAAAAATGCATATTTTTAGTGTAAAGTCTGTTCTGGTTTCAGCCATTAAAAAATTACTTTTATACATTTTAAAAATTCAAAAGCCTAATTAAAACCAAAAGTCAAGTAGATTTTTTTTTTGAGAGCAAATATATTGTATCTATTATTAATCCTCTATATATTTCTCAATGCTTTTTCTTTAAATGTTTTATGAAAGGTATGCTCTAGATTTTAAAACCAGCTTTTAAATATCAGTTAGTTTAGGACCACCCCTATATTTCTGGAAATCAGAATATATTCAGTGTGAATTGGAACACAGTCAAAATATTCTGGTTTTACTCATTTAGTCTCCCCTTGGTATTTACAGTGTTATTTAAATCTATATTTTGTGTTCTCTAGACTGGTGGCCATGGTTTATTTGGTGAAATGTCAGTAGTGGAACTACGTGAACGCCTCGCCCTACTCAAGGAAGCACAGAAGGCAGCAGAGGAAGAGAAGAGAGATCAGATAATTCATGAAAAACAAGCTAAGGAACAACTTATTCTAGACAAACTGGACCAGATTTCCCAATTCAGAGCAGAACTTGGACGAGCAGCTGCTTTCAAGTGAGTATAAAACAGCATGTGACATTTAAGACATTGCAACTTTGTTAATATTTTGCCAGCCCTTGAGAAGAAGAACAAGTAGAGAGCAAAATACAGCCCTTCTGTACTTTTGTCAAGGATTACGCTGGGGCCAGGATTTCCTTTTAATTCTTGAAAATAATTTTCATCAGATTTAACAAATCTTTTTCATCATTTATGGTTGAAGACATCCCATAGGCTGGTGTTGACAGTATTGCCCCGGGATTCAGAGCCAATAATATAAATTCAGAAAGAAGTTTTGCCTTTCTTCTGTTCCTTTTCAGCTAATCAGAAGTAATTTGATGTTATGAGAATAATTCTAGCTTGACACTTAAAGTTATTCCTCATTCTCATCTAAACCAATATTAGAGCTGTGTTTTTCTTCCTTGAATTTCATCTGTAATGTTAAAAGGAAGGAATTATTCTAGAAGTTAAAAATATTTTAGGAAGATTTTTTGATAGCAATAATGAGTTATAAATTAAATACATTATAGCACTAGATCAAAAAGAAGTTCTTTGCTTACAGACTGAGCAAATTTTGCATTCATGACTAATATTTATTATTCATTATCAAATTTATTAATCGTTGTCATAAAGGATACCTAACCATCACAGATGCTTCACATATGCAGAAGAAAGGTCCCTTCCACAAGGGTTTTAAAATCTAAGTTAATGCTATTAACAAATAAAGCTGAGCAGGAAGAAAGCCTGTGGAAAAGTATACAACATGGCACACCTCTTGCTCTTACACCATTTTTACTGCATCTTAAATATTTGCCACTTTTTTCTTTCAAATTGTCTTTTGTCTTTTCCCTTTTGTGGCTTTGAGAGGTAAGTCCTTGTCTTGCCATATTTATTTTGCAAACTGATGTTCAGGCTGACGTTCAGAAGGCATATTCTATCAGGCTACAAACACATGTTTTTAGACATGTCTTAGATTCACATTTATTGCCAAAGGTGGCTTCTCAGAGTTCAATTCATGTTAATCATTTATCATTCAATTCTACATCTCAGTTACAGAAGGCAGTATTGATGTATACCTTTAGTTTTCACTCTTCTCAGCTGTAATTTGGTTTGTTGCTGATAGCCAGTCTCCAAAGACTGGAGTTGTACTATGTTAGTGCTTGAGAAGAGAGTTTAATGTATTTAATGAATCAATAACTGCAGCTGCAGTGGATAGACTCCACAGAGCAGTGACCTTCTTTTCTATGGCATGTATCAAGAAAAGATTTTAAGATTTAAGAACCTGAAATGGAGTTGGAGCTAGAAATATACTCTCATTGCTAAACAGTCAGTATTGAGAAAGCCTGTGGGAATAACTCAAGCCACTGCTTTCCACTAGAGAGGCAAACTAAGCATTAAGAACTTGTGTACTACATAAAACCTGTTTCACTGGTACCCGCTTAAAGAATCATCTGTTCTAGATGTGCAGTTTGTGAATTTTCTATAGGGCTGGGTTCTTTTAAACTAGAATCTTTGGCTCAATTCAGAACTAAAACTGTTCTGATCCTGGAATAAGCTGTGCTTGAATGAGAAACTTTGATTCACTTTTTGTTCTGTCATGTGAAATGCTTTTTAGAACAGACCAACATGCCAAAGATAGTAGAATCCAAATTAAATTATACACTAAATTTCAAGCCTCTGACTCAATCAGTCAATCTGGTCAGATTCTTGGTAAGTTACACAGTAATTTTAATGGAGCCCTGTCTGCTTTCTAAATTAAGAAATATAATGTTTCATTATAGATGTTAGAAGGCATTTTCCTTTCATGGTTCCTAGGCAATTTATGTATGCATACAATTTATGTATATGTTGGAAGTAATTCCTATAAGAAGGCATCATCATAGTACACTAAAAATGTCGTTCTTTGGAAGTGTATTTCATGCATTTTCATACAGAATCCAAATCTCTGGTGTTATTTTTGTTAATACAGAAATATGGCATGCTGGCTATGGCATTTACAAATGCTAGACTCTTCCATGCAGTTTTTATTTCTCTCAATAGAAATTATGGGCTTTGTGCATTAAACCTTATTTGCAGATCTTGAATCCTGAAATACCTCTCAAACCAGTGTGAGTGATTGTTTGGGTTCTATTCTTGATATACTGCACAGGAGGTGTAAAAAGCTAATTTTCATGTTTACAGAATTGATTCATCGTTATAGGGATAGCAAGCAAATCTTGCCAATGGTCCTCAGAAGTTAGCCTTATGCATCAATATAAAATTATGTGTTACATACTAAATTGCATTATGTTGAAGGCTACTACTAATCAGCTAAAGGATGGCAGCCAAACTATGCTAAACACCTGCTTTAGTGACAGCTGGAGCTTAATCAAGTCCCTACCAAGCAGGTTCCTTTCAATAACATTCACAGTCATACATCAACACAAAAGAAGCACGTTGTGCAAGCATATAATGAGCTATATTAAACAAAATAGGAAATGGAACATGAAAAATTACAGAGACATTGGCCTTTAATAGACTGCAAGCTGTGGCATCTATCACAGCAATGGCTTTGTGAGTGCTTGCAGGGTGGTACATACACTGGACATCCCTTTAATTGCTAGAATTTCACACAGTTTGAAAATCAGCACTGTCATTTGAAGTGGACAAGCAATTCTGCTGTCAGCTCAAGCACCAGCAGAGTTGTGTGTGTTTGAATACAGGTTAATGTGTTCATATGACATGCCAGTGTACTTGAGATACAACTCCCTTTCATTCAGTAAGGGACATGTATTACTGCCATCAGTCTGATGCCCTAAGGGTCACACAATAGTTCAAACCATTGCTCTGAGGCTCCCTCCATCCACATTATCTGTGGTTTGGGGGAAGAGTTACTTTGTGCTGCACTCAAGGTCTGGAACTGCAAGTTCTCACCCTTCACGTGGTTTAAAGCTGTCAGAGGAGAGCAGGACTGATCCTCCCTGAGTTCCTTGTGTGGGAGGAAGATGTACAGACTGCCACCAAGGCATGAGTTCCCTGGATGCCCATCTCACACTGTGGTAATGCTGTGGCACACTGGGCTCCCAGCACTGCGTTACAAATGATGGAGTGTTTGCCAAGATGGCAGAGCAATCCTTTCTCTGCCTGCCACTGCCAGGGCTCAAACCCCTCCCTGACAAGGGGCATCAACCACACACACGGAGAGAAACCCCTCTCTTGGCCTGAGCTGGGGAAGGCTGGGCATCGTGTGAAGGCAGCCAGAGCAGGAAAATGAGGAGAAGGAGAAAAAGGAGGAGGTAATGAGTTCTTCACTATCATTGAAACAAAAGGGGGAGATTTATCAGTAATGATGAATCAGAAATATGAAGATGTGAAGAGAAGCTGTAAAAAAAAAAGACAGGCTTTTCTCAATGGTGGCCACTGAAGGGACAAGAGGAGTATCAGGAAACACTTTTTACTGTGGAGATGACCAAGCATTGGCACAGATTGGCCAGAGAGGTGGTGGAATCTCCATCCTTGGAGGTGTTCAAAAGCCATCTGGACACAGACCGGGCCATGGAGCTCAAGTGGCTCTGCTTAAGCAGATGGGGTGGTCAAGATGACCCCCAGAGGTCCCTTCCAGACTCTGCCACTCTGTGATTCAGTGACTGAACTTTGATTATGCAACTTCAACTTCATTTTTACTTCACATGAGGAAAACATTGCTATGAATAACAATCATTTCCCCACCTAAAATTAAGTGCTTAATAAGTTAATTTTTTTTGGAAGGGAGGCAGATTTTGAGTGCTTAAATCACTCACATTAGTACAAAACAATAATCAGTCTAATAGTGTAGTGGTCTTAAATGTCAAAATAGTGACTGTCTTAATAGTGAACTGTTAACAATTAGACACATTCACTTTGCTAACCGCAGTAACTTAGAATTACATGGTGTAGGACAGAAAAAGGCAAGGAACTGTGAAGTACAGACAGCCCTTATAGACTGAGGCTATAAGAAACTCTTTTTTTAATTGTTATTTGCACTATAAGCAATTCTCTTTTTAAAAAAATATTTGTGTTTTTGCACGAGACTCCTTTTTGTAAGGAGTCCTCCTACAAGTATTGAGTCAGTTAAGAGCTGACTACAGCTCTTACATACATCTATCTCTTTATGCTTTTGATAGAAAGCTGGAGTTTGAAAATGTAAATGAAGAGCCAAATGTAGATTATAGGAGGAAACTTCAGTGCAAATCTTCAAATTTCCCATTTTTTAAATAGCTGAGAAGAATTTTCATTAATTATCACCTAATTTTCTATTGATCTGGAGAGGAAGAGGTGACAGAGATCATAAGAGGTCACATGAGGTGACAGAGATCATAAGAGGTCACATGAGGTGACAGAGATCATAAGAGGTCACATGAGGTGACAGAGATCATAAGAGGTCACATGAGGTGACAGAGATCATAAGAGGTTTTTCTATCCTGAGCCCTCAAAGTTCTCAACTGATGACTGAAAACCAGAATTTTAAAATTTCTTTTTTCATTCCTTCCTCTCTTGGAGTTTCTGTTATGATATGGTGTGGCATCTGAAAATCTATGGGATTGGCAGCATTAGTGGCAGGAATAGTGCAGATGACTGGCACAAGACTACATTTAGAAGAGGAATGAATATTCTGGAAATATTCATTCAATATATTAATATTTACAATATTAATATAGAAGCAGCTGCTGCTGCTTCTTGATGTTAAACCTCTTGCTATATTTCCTTTTAATTGTATTTACAAGAATCTGGATTTGCATGTAAGGAAAGATTTTGTTGTTTATTCTCACGGACAAGATTTAATCATCAAGTATTTACTTAAAACTGCACTGTTATGTTCTCCTTTATGCTTTGGAATGCAATGCCTTTATACAGTGCAAATAGAAATAAACCATGTCCTCAATTAGATTAAGTGATAGCACACAATTTTTAGATTTACAATATAGTGTTAAAATGAATCTCAGTGTAGCAGAGTATATCACAGTGCTAAAGAGGATAAGGAAACATTATCCTAACCAGATAGCATGACACATGGAGCAGAGGGGTTGAGGGAGAGTCTCAGGAAAAGTAATTGGAAATGAGAAGCCAAGCTTAATTGTGTCCCTTACTTAGAGTTCACAGTCACATTTCAGAATGTGACACAGGTCATATTTCCCCTTCATCCAGTTCCTAAGGATTTGGGGACCTCTAGTCTGGAATGGCTGCACTGAAGAAAACTTGTTATCACAGAGAGTTTCCTATAAGCACAGATAAAGCTAACAAGGCAGGCAAAAGCCATCTCTCCCAAGATGAAAGAAGTGTTTGGATCCCTGATACAGACACAAAGGCAAATTGGTGGGTTTAGCATCAGAAGGTACTTCTTCCTTCTTCTCCATCTGCCAGCTTCTTGAGAAGTGTCTTCTACTGAAACCACCCAAGATTTAAGGAAAGAGCTCAGTTGTAAAGCATTTCTTTTCAAAAGGCAACTTGTCTGTAAAACTAGCCCTGCCACTGACAGAATGAGAGCTACAGAATCAGTGGACAGTGCCCCAGTGCACTCTGCTCTGGGTCATTTGGAGTCTTTATTTGGTTTCCAATAAAAGCAAGTGCCATGTTGCACCACTGCAACATAAAAAGACATTTTATAAAACTATCCTTTGCCAGCTGCTCCTAGCAGATCTAACATGGCTGTACAATTGTGTACATTCCTTGGAAGATCTGACACTTCCTTTAGCTCTGAATTTATTCCAGAGAATCATACAGCTGCTCGTGACTTAATATTAACTCTACAATTTGATCTTACTAAGCTTAATTTGAGGGCAATGTTGAATAAAAGAGAAAGTTGGATATTGAGTGAGTCACTCTGGTGTAACTTACATGGAGAAGTTATGAATAAATTGGACCAATTGGGTGAAAATATGTAAAACCAGATGAAATGTAAATCCCAGGGGACAGAAAATTGGCTACAATAGAAGGGGGGAAAGGAAGACTATCCAATAATGTCTTTGGTATGCCTTACTTTTAGGCTGCACATGCTGCTATCAATTTATGCTCACACAGAGCAACTAACCTTAATTAATACATCACCATCCCATTGATTCTGTATCTGGGCATTGGGATTACACAGAAAAAAATCTTTTATTTGCCAAGGAATACAGCAATCTAGAGGAATACTAATGATCATATAAGGCAAACTCCATAGTTCACACAAGCAAAGACCTGCACTATTATCCCAGGTTTTGCACATTGTTTTTCTAAAGAATGTCATGTCAGGCTTGAAATACTTAAGATATTGTCATCATAGCATCCTGTGGGAAAAATTATTTGATGTGGTTTAGTAATGCTATTCTGTAAAACACAAGAGGCAAATTGTGAGTACCACCTGCAAGTTATATTTATATGATTTAAATCTCTTTTGAGTCTAACTGGTTCTCAGAAGCAAGAGCAAATTCTTAATTACCAAGGTAATATGTGCTCAGATGGACTTATTCTGTGGGATGATAATATTTTACCTTCTCATTGTTTCTTTTTGATTTCTCAGGCAAGAAGAAAAGAAAAAGTCCCAGCCTGGTGAAAGGCCCATGAAAGATGAACGCATTTTAAACCTGCAGAAGAAGATTGTAGAGAAAACAATGGAGCGTAAAAAGCAAGCAGGACTCTTGAAGATTAGCCCCCAGAAAACCAGAATCGTGCCAAGCAAGGTCTGGTTATTACATAAGGAGAAAAGATCTGCAATAGACCTGCTGTTCACAGACCTTTGCTCAAGTGCCAGCACTGGCAAGGGGGCAGAGGCAGATGGTGCCGTCCATGGCTGCCAATAACAACACCCTGCCCCCTGCCTAGGCACCGTTTCTCCAGCCTGGCCTTGACCTCACCTTCTTTTCCCACGTTCTGCTGCCACAAAGCAGGACTCATCCATTCAACACCTGCCTTCCCACTCTTACCACCATGCTGGTTTATCTCGGCTGTTTGAGGGGCCTGGAAAGGCCCGGAGCGGCCTTGGGGCAGCCCGCGTATCGAAGGACGAGAAGAGGCTTCAGTTCTTCTTTTGGTTTTTATGTTTATTAATTGTTTATCTAAAAGATGTTCTTTCAGCCACCAGAGATCTGCACAGCAGTCAGCCATGGGCACACTGTGTCGTCCCCCTGACCGCCACGTATCTTTATACCCCTTGCTACGTATACAATATTTATCATTTTTCCCCAATACCATCTATTGTTATAACTCGGTGTACTCTTAGTAATAACCAATCCAAAGGTGCCACCGTGGCCAAAGAAGATGGAGGAGAAGAGGAAGAAGAAGGAGGACAGGACACACCCCAATTCCTCCATCTTACTCCTCCAAACCCCCCTGTACATAAATCCTGAACCCTGTGTCTCACCCTCTAATTAACCAATCCCTTCACCATTCACCCCGGTGAAGCCCTCATCCTTGTCGTCTCCTGTGTAGGGTTAAAATCCAGCTACCAGACATTTCTGGCAACATTCCAGGACTCCCGAGCCCCCCAAGCTGGTCTCGGAGGCTCAGCATCTCAGGACTGAGATCTTGAGATCCGACACCACCACACACTCATCCCACCAAGGCAGCACCTGACCCCATCTCCACCTCTGGTCTTTCCCAGCTTCCTGTCACACCATACTAGGATGCTCACCCCCCTCCCACCCAAGGCATGTTACAGTTTATCATTCCCATGGTTTTGTGGAGAGTTGCACCAGTGTTTAAGTCATCTTAAACTGGGAAGCCCACTCTGCTTGCTTTTCTGTTCATCATGCCAAGCTTGATGCTAACAAGTTTCCCAGTCATGTGAGCAAACAAACTGTGTTGTCAGCCAGCAGGATTATCAAATAGAAGTTTAGTGCATTTGCTAAAGAGAACCACTGTAACACCTGCAGTCTGACCATCTCTCTGTTCTTCCTGCAGGATTCTTTTCAATGGAACCATTGGAAAGAACTGGAAGAGAGTCGGGAAAGACAGTTCAGAATGCTTCAGCATGGCTTTATGGACAGAGAGGCAGTTCAGAAAAAGGAGCTCATTGCAGCAGCAAGAACTGGAGCCAAAGCCTGTATACTGCGCTCTGATCTAAAATAAAATACATTTGGAACAAATCCAGGCCTGCTGGAAATATCCCAGTGTACCTATTTACTACAAGGTTGAGTTTTATTCTTATTTCACCTTTACAGTGTGATTAGAAAAATGTGAGTCTTACAGGCACAATAGAATAAAAATGTGCGGGGAGGTTGTAATATCATTTAATTTTTTATGTTCTTTTATAATGATAAAATGATTAATTATATAAGGATTTTTTTTCTGCTAGCATCAAAAGCTTTAAGAAATTGAAATTTAATCATCAGAGCTCCTACAGCATAATGGCAAATATCTGTGTAAGAATGTCAAGACCTGTATTTCTGGTTTGTATACTATGCAATGGTTTGCTACACTCATTTTTCCAAAAGAATAAAAATGAGGGCAAACCCCAGGGAATATTTGTTTACATTATGCATCTTTTCAGAAGGCATGGTCAGCCTAAGTTCCAAACATATCTTCTTACATGACAGTAACTAAGTAAGAGGATTGCCAGTTTCAACACTGTTTTAGAGGATGAGGGAAGAACTGTTTAGAAGGTTCAGAGAATGTGAAAGCCTCCAGAAGCAGAAGTCTGGATTCATTGACCCAGGCAGGCCATTCCTCTATTTGCAGACATAAATTTCTTCAGTCTTAAAACAGTAAAAGGAGAAAATAACATTGATCTCTTTAGGGAGCTGCTTCCACAAAAAGTAAAAATTCTGTTACTCACCTAGAAGATAATTTGCCCTCTGACAATTTCTATACTGTGTAAAACAGCTTTTAAATCACAAAACTTATCCAGGCACAAAGCCAAGGAGGATATAAATCAAAATTAAAATCTGCCCAGCATTAGGACTATGCAAGGTATTTCTATTTTAACTCAATGCCAGTTACTAAGTGCTTAATTATGGCTATTGCAAATATTTAAATTGAAGGAGACTGTCACTGACATTAGAGTAAGGCAGCTGCTTCAAAGGCTCTCACAACATTGCATTTCTCACTTTTTATTGAAAGAGGTCTAATGGAATTCTTTTATTGCCATCTAGCTGTGAAGATCACTTCCACAGCCCACAAGCTGATAAAATGTGCTGTATTTTTCACTCCAAGGAAACGCTCTAGTAGTCCACAAAGGCAATGCAGGTAGGGCTCAGGCTCCAGAGCAAGAGTTAAGGAACACAGGACAGTGAAAGATGGAATCATAGAAGTAGAACTACATAGAAAAGGGAACTGTGATGCCATGTCTAGTACAGTATTGTATATCTTTAAATTGCATACTCTCGGTGGCAGGGAGTTTGTCTTCCTTTGTTCAGCATTCTTTTGCAGTGCATTCCAGAGCAACAAAGCTAACTGGTGACTCTTAACACCTTGATTTTCCAGAAGCCAGCTATTAACACCTGACACTCATGCTCTAGGATATTGCATGGCTGAATAGTTCTCAAACTTTTCATAAGAATTTTTAAAAGAAAAAAAAAGCATCATTAAGCTGATATTGAGATAGTGGAAATTTCAAATCCCCATCACACTGCAGGTTTCTTCCCCTGTGATTTTGGACCAAGTTTTCAAAATTCTTATTGAATTGCCATCAAGCTGGTTCAGAAATATTTCCTTCTCCATATTTTCTTTGCTCTCAAATGAAAGTACTGAGGAATAGAAGAATCTCAATAATCCAGCTGTGGAATTTTTGCCTTCAGAGATAACAAGTAGGCCTATTACTGCTTTGGGATCTGATGCATAAAGTCATCTTCAGAATCAACAATTTGAGGAATGTAAAAGAATGTGTTTTGAAGAAAATACCAATATATTCCTATATTGGTATTTTTGTATCAATATAGCCTATTGATTTTTCAGTGATGTCAGGCCTTGCAACAGAATACACAGAATAACATAAAAAATACCACCCTGCTCCTGACAAATGTGTATAACTTGATGCTGAACACAACAGATCCTCTCCAGAACCACTCTGCCCTGGCTCCCAGAGCACATTTTCTAGTATTCCTGTGTGGTACATGGAAACCTGAGGTGAGCAATGCAGAGCAATCAGAGGTCTGGTGGGACTTGTTAGCCTTGTGTTAGAAAAGCAGCTGCAGTGGCCCTGGAGCCAGGTGAGCTGTGAAGGCACCCAGCTCACTGAGACTTGCTGCCTGTGGCAGGGACCGTGCACCACCTGCTGCAGCCACACACAGAGAACCGAGGGAGAAACGCCTCCACACTTGCTTCACGGGAACGCAGGTGGATGAATAATTCATGATTCACTCATTTACACATTTGTTACACCATTTGCAGCCACGAAGAGGAGCCTGAGTGAACAAGGCTGACTCTGAAATCATCCATCAAAACAGAGTAACAAAATCAGAGGTTGCACCTGTCTGATCATAGTAACAGACTCATAAGGAAACATTTCTAGTGCTGGAAGCTGCACATTCAGAGATCTCTCATTTCAGCACAAGCAGGCAGACCACATGTCCTAGGGTGACGTTATGGTGCTTGTATCCCCATGCATGTGTTCTGTTTATGCTGGATATCATGTTCTGTGCCTTCAAGGGTGGCTCTGAAGAGTGAAAGTTCTGTTTTGTTCTCAGCCTCTCCCCCATGGCTGGCAGACACAGACAGGACAGTACATGGTGCTGCTTGTGCTTTCTCCTTGGCTTTTTGCTTTGCTTTTGTTCCTGCTTCTGCTCTGCTCCTGTTTTTTGCTTCTGCTCATTAGTCAGTTTAGCTAAGCAGTCCGAATTTTTCCCTGGACTGTTTTTCCTTTCCCTTTTTTGGAACCACTCGAGCCTGCTCCGGACTGGGACCTGGGAACACTGAGAGAGAGTTTGCACCCTGTGGCTGCAGCAGCTGCCCCAGCACCGGAGGGACTGAGAGCAGAGCGACCACTCCCAGGAGAGACTTTGTGAATTTGACATCTTTTTCAGAGCAGTGAAAGAGTGGTGTCATCCAGTATTGTTCATTTTGTGTGCTGGGGGGTGCTGTGCCTGTTGAATAAACAGGTTCTTTCCACTTCTCTCTGAGGAATCTTTCCTGAACCAGTTGGGGAGAGGGGCCATGTGGGTTTGCCTTCTGGAGGGTCCCCCTTTTGGAGGTTTTTTCCCAAATTTGCCCTAAACCAGGACACCACAGAAGCCTTCACCTGCCACTAAGGAGGTCAAGGAGATGTAACAAAGCCCAGATTAGCTGAGGAAAACCAAGGCCTTTGCCATGGCAAGAAGCAGGCATTACTTTAGTACGACACTAGATGCACAGGGGGTATCTTGGCCTAATGTGCGTGCCTGGCTGAAGGTGATATATGGGTTTATGAGCCAGAGATCACAGTATCACAGAATGTGCTGAGTTGGAAGGGACTCACAAGGATCATTGAGCTCACTTCCTGGCCCTGCACAGCACCTTCCCCAGGAATCACACCATGTGATTGTCCTGAGAGCATGGTCCAGGCACTCTTGAACTCTGTCAGGCTGGTGCTGTGACCACTTCCCTGGAAGCCTGTTCCACTGCCCAGCCATCCCCTGGGTGAAAAACCTTTTTGTAATATTCAACCTAAACCTCCCCTGACACAACTTCAGGCCACTCCCTTGGGGCTTGTCACTCACCACAGAGATCAGACCCTGTCCCTCTTCTTCCCCTCATGAGGAATCTGTAACTGCAAGGAGGTGTCTGTCTTCTCAGGCTCCTCTTCTCCAGGCTGAACAGACCAAGTGTCCTCAGCTGCTCCTTCTCCTCAGGGCACTTGACCATCTTTGTCACCCTCCTTTTGATGCCCTCTATCAGTCTAATATCTTCCCTATATTGTGGGGTACATATTAATCAGAGAAGTGTTAGATATGAAGTTGCCTGGGTTTGCCCAGTGAGCCTCAGAGGGGCCTCTTGAGGGTCCTGAGGAACCCCCGGTGGTCTGTCTGGAGTTGGTTCTCACCCTCGGTACAAAAGCTGCACAATGTTTCTGAAGGAACTGCATTGGCTTGGCTTGGGACAAGGGGCAGTAACCACGATAGCTCCATCGAGGGCTCCTTCTGCAGGAGCAGTTTGTAACACTGGGGTTGACATGGTGGTGTTCAGTCATCAGTGGGATCTGATGATCTCAAAGGTCTTTCCCGACCTAACTGATTCCATAGTTCTGAGATTCTGGTTTCCAGAACACGGGGGTGGGGACGGGAGATTGAAGGGGGCGGGGGGGGAGGGGGGTAGGGAACCCCACCCCAAAGCTCACACACACTCCACCTCCAGGTACAACAGCTCAGGAGAACACAGCAAAAGCACGGTCTGGCTTCGGCCGCCCTTTCAGGGTCTGTCAGGGCCGAAGGAGCCTGAGGACCAGGAGACCTTTCCCGAGGGGTGGCGAGCGAACTCAGTGGGCCTCTACAACCCCGCCTAGGCCCCACGCCAGCGCGGAACTACAGCTCCCAGCACGCCCCGCGGCAGCTGAGAGCAGAGGAGGTGGGGCCGCCCGTCTTACCTCTGTCTGATTGACGTGCGCCTCGGCCACTCCGCGATCGCAGGGCCGCAGCTCAGCCAATGGTAAGCGAGCGAGGGCGGGCGCTGCCGTGGGCCGCTGCCGGCTGCCTCTGCGGTGAGCGCGGCGGGCCGGGGGCTCGGCCGGGGGGGGAGCGGCGCTGCTGGGTTCGTCCCTCCCGCTTGCCGACGGTCCGGGGCGGCAGGTGAGGGAGGGGACGGGAAGGGAGGGGGAAGCGGAAAGGGAAGCGGCCGTTCCCGGTTGCAGTGGGGGGAGCCGTGGAGATGCGGCCGTTCCTGCCGGTGCGCGGAGCTGGGCCGGCGCCGCCCCCGCTCCGGCCTGAGGACGGTGCCCCAGCCCCTTTCCCGGGTGCGGCCCTGGCCGAGGGGTTCCCCCGCAGCCCCCGCCGGGAGCCGCGTGGCGGGTCCGCCCTGCCCTGCCCGGCCCGGCCCGGCCCGGCCGGGTGCTCCGGGGCCGGCTCCGCCGCCGCTTCTCCCTGCCCGGAGCGGTGGGTGCGGGCACGGCCGGGCTCGCTGTCCTGCCCCGCCTCCCCGGAAGGGTCTGCCCTTGTCCGGAGGAACGGCCGGGGCTCGGTGGAGGGAGCTGCATGAAGTTGTCGCTCTGCCCTCCCATTTTGTGTGACAGCAGGAGTGGGGGGAATGTTCCTCGCCTACCTCAGCCCGCACCTGCGCTTCATTACAGGATGTGGAAAGACTCAAGTATTTTATTTTTAATGTTTTGGGGTTTTTTGCTGTACTCTGTTTTTGGGATTATTGAAAGCGAGTTGTGGCGTCTCTCGGAGAAACTTGTGCAAGTAAGAGCGGTGAGCTTTACTTCTGGCCTGTATCCATTTTTCTTTGCTGTGTCTGGGATAGGACATACGGCCGATGAAAAGGTTCAGTGTGTTGTTTTGTTCTGTGGGTGGGTTTGAGGGATTTCTTGGTTGTTTTTGGAACTGTTTTGGGTTTTTTAGGTTATTCATGAACATGTCATATTTGTCTGTAGGTGTAACTGCCTGCTTAAAGCAAGCAGACTGGTGTATTTCTGTTTATACCCTGTTATCTCTCATCTTTACTCTTTTTATGGTGCCTCTCACCAAGGTCTCTTAGTATGGGAACGTTTTACCTAATTTGGGTAACAGAGACTCAGTTTCTTTTTTCACTAAAGTTTAAGAAAATGAAAGCATCTTTAAAAGTACTGGAAGTACACGATAGGAAGGTGTAAAAGAGTGAAAAGTTAGCGTTCTCCATGGTAAAAAAAAAATTGAGACCAGCGCTTTGTGCCTGGTATGTGTGTCTTCTGAAGACAAAAATGCTGTTGCGCAGATGCATCTTTGATACGTTTGCTGTTGTTAGGGGTACAAAAAGACATCTGGGGTAGAAGTGAGAACCTTTAAAGGCACGGTCATGCCTTGGGCTGGCTGCCTAGAACAGAGGTTAGACAGAGTTAAAGTGGGTATTTATTGAAGGCTTTTAACAGCTACACCTTGGGCAGTGCAAGAGCCTCACTGAGGCTACAAGCAAGATGGGCAAGAGTTTTTCGGGCAGATACATGTTTGGTCTAAATGCATATCTGGGTTAATTGTCCAATTACAGCTTCAGGTAATGAAGTGACATTCCCCCAGTTTACTTTGGTTTATACTTTTTGGGCCTGGGGCTGTGATGATGACCTCGGTTTTCAGTCCTGGAAGGATTATTTTGTCTGACCAAAATGGGAGACTGACTGTGATGGGAGCTTACTAACATTCTATATGAAAGTTCAGAGTTAAACACTAATCCAGTACAGGATCTGAAAAATGCAAAATTAAAATGTAAGGCATCATTTGGATATTCCATTTTGACAAATTCAACATTTAATGGTGGTGTCAGCTGTGCCTTGCACATTCCCAATGTTTGGATTGGTTTCTTTAAGTAAGTACTTCAGTGAATTTGTCATGTTTAGGATAAATACGAAATTAAGTCTTGTCTGTGTTAGTGAGACAGGGAAAATGTCTATCTCTTGCTTCAGACAGTTTGCCTCCATTCACGTGGGAGACCAAGATTTCGTTTTGAGAGTGGTGCAAGAAAAGTTTTCAGTATTTTAAAGAATCAATTGTTTTTGAGTGGTAATTCAAACGTGTTTGATTAACTCAGCTTGAGCTCGGTGAAAATGTTGACTTTTTTTAGAGGAAAAAACAAGATACTTAAATGATGAATAGCAGTAGTTACCACTCCCAGTGTGAAGATTCTTGATTTAAATAGCTTGACCTTTTCTCTCAAGTACAGAGAAAAGTTGGTACTTGTAGTCTTTGAAATGTTCCTTGTTCTGAGATCAACCCAGTTTAGGAACAATAACTGCATGTGCAGAACTCTGCAGATGACAGGAAGGGGAGTGGCCTTTTCTGGTGCTGTACCGGCCTGCAGTGAAGCAATAGAAGTTCTGTATAAGTTAAAAGTATTTATTGGCTTGCTAAGCTGATCTGCTAGGTTTTTACACAAAGAAAAGTCTTTACTTCTTAAAAAGTCATTATTCTAGAATTTCAAAATGATGTCTGCATGCATCTTGCTAGAAGTCTCACAGATAACTGCAAAGTTAAAGTGGGAAGTGATGTCTGTGGATTGAGGGGAGGGAGGTTGCTGCAGTAATTCTTTGCATTAACAACTCCTTGGGGCTGGGTGGTTTCACAGTGACTGCTGGAAGAAGAGTGTTATAGGCTTTATCATTAACTTGGGCTGTCCAGGCCTGTGTAACAAACTATGTTATTAAGTGGTCCTGCACTTTTGAAGATTGCTGAGGAATTCTTCCAGATGAGTGTATCTCTCAATATGCAATGTGTTACTAAACTTTATCTGTGGTATATTTAAGAAAGTGAACTCTGCTTTGTTTTCAGAATGTTTGGGCACTTGATGCTCATTGAGATTTCCCAGGTAAGCCAATAACATGTGGAAATCTATAGCCCCCAGAAAAGGTTTGTTCTTAAAAAACAAAAATGTTACTGGATCGTAGGACTCCTTCCATAGTCTTAATAAATTCTAGCAGTTGGATTTTCTTAGTAAACAGCACTCTCCTGGCATGAGCCATGTTGATATTGATGAACCTACCTGTGATGATTTGAGGTAGTTTTACAGTGATGAGCTTCCCTGTGGCTGTCTCTTCTCAACTTAATTCTTCAGAAGCAGCTTCTGAAGAGGTATTGAGCCATTGGCAGCTGGAACATCTGTGCCTTATAGGTTCTGTCTGCATTAATCATAAAGAAACCCAGTTGTCAGTGTTCTAAGATTCTGAAATTAAACCATTTAAATAGCAGCAGTGTGCTCTGTCACTTTTGTCAAAAGGTGATTCTGTCCTCCACTGCAAGTGAGGGTTGACACCAGATCCTGTCAGACATTTCACAGCAATCCTATGTTCACAAACATTACAGTAATCCTGTAAATAATCTGCGGGTTTGTGTCTTGATAAAGAATGAGTGTGAGTATTTAAAGTGGATAGGATGGTCTTAACAGGTCTTCTATTGTGTGTTACTTCAGTTTTCACTATAACTTGAAAATTTCAGTTGATTGGCTTCGTTTTTTCTTCTGTTACAGTTCTTCTTTGGCATTTAAGCCACTCACAGCCAAAGAGAATCTGTGCAAGCTTCTGTTTGGAGTCATCACAGGTGTTCCCTGCAATATTTTTAACCTTTCTAAATATACTTGGTTAACAAACCATTGCACTGGGCTGTACTCAGTATTGAGTCTGAAAAGCACCAGGTCTTGTGAAACCTTCTGGGTATTTTACATTCAGACCCGTGCTGCCTGATGAATACAATAGGTTTATTTTTTGCTGCCTTTCAGCACTGCAGATATGTCAATGTTGTTGGAAGAGTCTATTTAAAAACAGTTCTGACAACTTGTAATTTAAAATAAGCTTATATAAAGTTCATTTCTTTATATTTCTCAGGTGTGTGCATCAACTAATATTTCCCAGCTTTTTAATGTCCAGGTGTTTTTTCCAATTCAGTATCTGAGGAGAAGTGTCTTGGCTTTCTTGATGAAATAAAACTTGCAAATTATCTGATGGCTTAACTTGTTAATGTACCCCATGTGTTGCTCACTCTTGTTCATCCTCTTGCTGTGTGCAGAAAACTGGTTTACCTAAGTAATTTTTAATTTCATTTGTAGCTGGTCAATGAAGATAGTAGCTTGTCTTGAAGCAATTATTTTGAAAGAGCAGATATGTAGGGTTTAGAGATGGTTCTCTCCCTTGCCTCCATCCCTTATCCCTTGTGCTGTGTCTCCTCCTTCCCCTCTCTCTTCCCCTGGTCTCCTAAAACCTCCAAATCCATGAGTAACGATCATATTGAAGTAGGAGCTTGTATAGCACCTAGAAAATGTGCTCACAGAACAGTCTCGCTGTTTTTCTGGTTTTTCTTTGGTTGGGTTTTTGTATGATTGCAGCATTAGTCATGGTCTGGTTTTAAGAGTTCTTGTCTCCTATCCCAGAAACTCAGTAAAGTGAGTAAAATAGTATCTTCCCAAGAATGTTGATAAGGCTCACAGAGAAGCTTTCTTTCTGAACAAGTGAAATGAAATCTAGACCTTAAGAACAGTGGGATGAAGTGTTAAAAGAGAATTCTCATTACCTGGACACAACGTGTTATGGAAATGATTGCATGGGTGAGTCCTGCATTGAGGCAGCAAGAGCCTGAAGCCAGTCTGAGTCTTCAACACCCCAGGTGACAGCATGAGACTAGTTCTTATCTACCAGGAAAGCTGAACATGTCTGTTTAGATTTCTATAAAAAAAATTGGAGAGGGTGTTACACATAATAGTTCAAAAAATGAGATCTGTTATGCCCATGGATTCACTAAGCATTAAGTCTATTGACTTTCATTTTGCCTTTTGTGCTGGTTTTAAAATGAAAAAATGTGAGAAAATTGATGAGTGGTGTATTGTGTTGCTTACAACTATACATAAATACATCTTTGGGCTTCATAATAAGCATCAAATTGAGTGTAAGCATTTTTCTCAAGCTTTAATAATAATTTTTTTTTTAAATAATGTCACAGTTCAGTGTTAACAGGTCTCTTAAGAAAGTGATTTAAGAAATGGAGTGAGTTAAAGCACAAAAAGATCCGTCAGGTTTCCTTTATTGAAGGCTAGGATTGACTAGCAGTGCTGTTCCATCCCACTGTGTGTTCATGTTTCCCTATCTGGGAGTAGGCTACACAGTGTGTGCTGCTCTTTGTGGCAAAAATCAGTCAGCTCTGGAGACAGTTCAGTTCTTGTTTAAAATAGTGTCCCAGTTCTGGACAAATTTAGGAGGAAACGTCCTGAAAGGCTGTCTGCTCTGACAGAAGGCTGGTTTGAGCAACCCCTCCCCCACAGGTTCCCACAGGTTCAAAAGGAATTCCTTTCTCCAAAGTGCAAAAATCCCTGTTTATTTAGCAGTCAGATTGCTCACAGGCATGAAAAAAGGAGTGAATCATGTTCAATACCTGTCACTGCTCTGCAGAGATGGCAGATTCAGAGTCCTTTCTGCAGGTGTGGCTCAGCAGTGGCGGCCCCTGGGTGATGTCCTAGTGCTTCGGACTGGAGGAAAACTGAACAGTTCCAGAAGAAGAAGCCACAGTCCCAGGAAAAAGCTTACTGCCTCAGCTCATGAAAAAGAGGCTAGCTAAAAAAACCCCAAGGATCAACTCTGTCTGTCTGTCTGTCTCTCTAAAGAAAGAAAGCTGGGAGAAAACCCCAGACGCTTATCTCTGGTTTTGAACACAGGCACTACAATAATTCCACTACTTCCCTCCGCCCCTCAGCTCTAACTTGAAGCTGCAGGACTCTGCTCTATATCTGAGCACAGAGCAGGCAGCAGGGGTAGCAGGGTGTGCAGTCACCTCAGGACACTGTGTGCTGGCCAGGTGGGAACTGTAGCACAGGCAGGCTCCAGGATGGGACCGTCACTACCTGTCAGTCGCTCAGAGCTGCCTTTATGCTTTTGAGCTCTCTCCCTTGGCAGGTAGCTGGGTGTGCACATGTGCACCTGACACAGCAGCTACAGGGAGCTCAGATTCTCCTGCATGTTAGCAAAGATTTTGAAACTGAAATTTGTCTGCTTCACTTGCTTTAAGTTCCTCTCAAGCTGTTCGGGTCCCAGCTGTTGGAATCTGGAGATGGGTTGGAGAAGAAAGCAGTCCATCTGGAATTTAGATTCTCTGAAGATGGCTGTTTATGACAAAATTCCCACTGATTCCTGCCCACAGACATTGCCTTGAGTATCAGTCAGTTGCTTTTCAGTTCAGTGTCGTTGGGATTTGTTAATATTCTTCTAGTTTGCTGTCCAAACTCACTTTTCCAGGTGTTTAGTTCACAGGTGAGAATGACTGAGGCTTCAGGCCCAGCTGCAGGTGTGTGAGGCTCACATGCTGAACTTGGGGACTTCCCTCCCCTCTGGCTTTGGGCAGAAACTGGTGGCTCAGCAATGGGAATCTGGGAGCAGGGGGGATTGGAGAGTACAAGCATTGCAGACAGGTAACCTTCTCTCTTCTCTTTGATAGGTTTGGGAGAGCATCGTCCTCTAATCTTCAGAAACCTGGAGTTTTTATCAGTGAGCTACCTAAAGGAATCTAAGGAAATTATAGCTGTAGCTTCCTTGCCATTACTTTTTTGGTGTTTGTACCTCTTCTTCAGTGGTTTTAGATCAAGAAGCACTATGAGCACAGTAAGTACTTTGCTACTCAGTCCAAACCTGATTCTTGAAGCATGTTTTCCATTGTATTTATGCAAACTATTTTAAGAGTTTCTAGCTAATACACAGGAACACAAGTCTATTGAATCTTCGTGTACATTCAGATTTTTAATCACTCTAGGTGCTAGCAGTAGTACAGAAATGCTCACAATGTCAGCAAAACCCAATACACTGTGAACTAGTTTCTCATTTGCAAACCATCATGAGAGGCTTTTTCTTGGTGAGGCAGCTGGTAAGAGATCTGGATCTGGGCTGATATTTTTATCCTTGCTGGAATCGATTCAGGTAAGAATAAGCCATACCACCTATTGATGACTATTACAGCCATTCCAGGAGTGTTTTCTGTACCTTTATGTGCTTTCATTGGTGTTGCAAAATTGAGGGCTATGTTAGTACTGCTTGCACAGAAAATGCTAAGTCTTTGTTCTCTCTTAGACTCAACGGAAGCGCCGTGGAGGAACAGGTAATTCTAGGCAAGCTCGAAAAAGAAGCAGGCTCATGGCTTCCACTGCTGAAATGGCTTCAGAAGCAGAGCCAATAGAACTTGAAGAAAGTGGTAAGTTTTCTTTTGAAGCGATAAGAACAGAAAGTGCTTCTGCAGGGTTTGGGTACAGCTGAACATGTATTTTTGCCAGTTTCTAGGCTGTGTAGTGGAGAAGCAGGGAAACATGATTTTAGGAAGTGCCTAGTGGCACACATGGCTAAATAACAAGCCTACTGAAAGGCATGGCATGGCATGGCTAAATAACAAGCCTACTGAAAACTGGTTTGGTTTGTTACTGAGCTACAATGCATTTGTCACTAGTGATAGATGAGTTGCACAGGAAAAGTCCTCAAGAGCTGCTCAAACATCTGCATGTCTATTCAGATAAGATGGGTGTTTCAGCAGCTGCCACTACGCAGAGTGGCAAGCTAAATTTTGAAACTCCCAAGTTTGAAGAAGATAAGGAAAACTTTTTATTATTAATTGTGCCCAATCCCTCAAGGGAATGTGCAGAGCACAGTACTATTATATCCTATATGATTCATGTTACATTTTTGTGTGATAAGCATTCTCCTGTCAGATGAGTTGTCTGTTGCTGTTGTCATCTGACAGAACTGTGTGAGGGGTTTAGCTGCTCTTTTGCATTTCAGCTTGCTGAAGACAGGGCTGGTAAAGCTGTCTGGGAGTTGCTGAGGGCAAAGCTTGAGTGAAATGTTGGTCTCATTCCTGAAGAGAAGATGGACAGGAGATGGTTGAATCTTAGGCTGTTACATAGTGGCAGGCAATTTTCCTCCTCTGCAGTCTTTGACCTCGATTCTAACTTTGTTTTTCAGCTGGTGAAGAAGTAGTAGATCTCACATGTGAATCTTCTGATCCTGTAGTCGTTGATCTAACTCACAATGATTCCATTGTGGTAAGTAGTGAATAGCACACTTACCTAAATATTGTAGTCAAATTCGTTTCCTCATGTGTTGCCTGATAGAACCTGACTTTAAAGGGCAAGTTTTAAATTCAGGTTTGGCTTTTCAGGGCCTGAAGGTCCTGTGTTACAGAGAGCAAAGAAGCTGCTCTGGAGGTGTACTTGCAGTTAGTGATAGGGTAGTATAAACTAACTTTTTGCTCCAGAACCTGGAGTTTATATAGATCTGTCATAAATAATGTAACCTAGAGATGCAGTTGATAGTTGAATTTTTTCTAGATATATCAAAGGTAGAATCATAGAATAGTTTGGGTTGGACAGGACCTCTAACATCATCAAGTCCAACCATTCACCCCACACCACCAGGTCCACAACTGGGCCATATGTGGAAGCACCACATCTGTCTGTGTTGGAAATACCTCCAGGTGTGATTTCAAGCCAGTGCCACTGGGCTGCCCTGGGCAGCCCCTTGCAGTGCTTGGCAAGTCTTGGTGAAGAATGTTTTATAATACCCCCCTAGGCCAATGATTTGAAGAAAAAGCCAAGGGAAAGAAGAGTAAGTAAAATAAGTTCAGGTTAATACTCCCAGAAGTCTTTAAAACACCTTAATTTTTTTCTGCTCTTTTGAAAGCTAGAATAGTCTTTGATCCAGCTGGCAGTGTTGTTTATCCCCTCAGTTTTAGGATGCCACTGCTGCTGTGCTGAGCAGAAGCAAGCAGCAGGAATAGCATAGGGAGTGTTTCTTGCTGGGGTTATTCCTGAGCCTTTGCAAAGGAAGGGCCTCAAACTTAACAACAGAATTTGCACTTACCCTGCTCCAGTTCCACCAAGAGCAGGCTGGGGGATGGGTTTCTTTTCTTCAGCAGCTGCCATAATATGGCATGTTTATGGACACCAGTGCTGAACTGGCCTGTTTGAGGAGAAAGAGGGAAAGAATCACCTGAAACTAAACCATGGAACTGAAAGGGTGGAGCAGGAAGGGGCACATTCAGGTGGTTCATAAGTTGCTTCTGTTGCTACCCCATTGGAGCAGTGGGAGCAGAACCATCAGCATCCACATAGTTGTTTACAGTGAAGCTTTTAATGTACTGCTTTTAATAGTCCTAATCAAAATAAGAGTAATAGCCTATCATTCTTGGCTTGTTTTGTTGGAACTGCTGTGCCTAGCTGGTCTTTGTACGTAAGACCAGGGGTGCACAACAAAGTCTAATTGTATTTTTTTTTCTCTCCTCTCCCATGTGTTTTGATGCAAGATTGTTGAAGGTGAGTTGACATTTTAAAATTGATAATGGAATTCTCCTAAATGTAATAATTATTATTTTTTATTTGCCTTTTTCAATTAATTTGAGCAGCATTTATTGAAACTGCAAAAGGCCAGCCAAGGACATTGCTAGAACATCTGTCCAGTGCCTTAGAGAATGAATCCAGTCTCAAAGCTTGTAGAAAGTATCTGAAATAAAATATATCAAAAGCTGCTCTAAATACTTTTTCTTATTTTCTAAAGACAGAATTTCTTTAAGCCCCAAGTTGACAATAAGTTTAATTAGCACTAGCATATTGGTTGTGAATGAAAAAAAAGTCAGATTTGTCTAACCTGTATTCCAGTAAAGGAACTAGAGAAGGTGATTTGTGCTCATAGTATGCACTAGTCTAACATGCCTCAAATTTTGCAGTGAGAAATATTAACTTTTTTTTCTTCTTGAGATGTTAAAATAGTTACAGGTCTAAAGAAGTTCATCTTTTACATCTTTCAGATGTAGTCTAACTACATTATTGGAGATACATTAGTGTGTTGTCAGCTGCTTATCTAGAATGTAATCTGTCCTGTGCTCTGAATGAAGCAAGAGTAAGTGAAAAACGCCTGCAATAAAAGTTGTAACTGAGCACTTAGGCAGGAAGTGGTTTTAATTTTGTGACTTTTTGTGTTGTCTTATTGTTTAGTAGCTTGATTATTTCTACATGGATACTGGAGTTGCAGAGATAAACTTGTGTTCAGTCCTCCCGCTTCCAGATCACAGCAGTTGTTGCAGTTCCTCAACATAGGATTGTAGCTGTTTCTGTCAGTAAGAATTGGGAGAAGTGTCTTCCCTTTATAGGGGAGATTAATTCACAGGTAGTGTAATTTCCTGGAATGTGTGACACTGAGGATCTTCAAGATTAAGTTTTAGCTGTTTGTAGGGTGAAGAGATCAAATGATTTGTGTCAGTATGTAGTAGAATATTCACAATGTCTCGACATGTTCAGCCTTAATATTTAGAAACTAGTTTAAGATTGCTTTTAATGCAGCTGAATATGGTCTAGTCTTGCATTTCAGGGATAGTTTCAGGGAGATAATAGTATAGCTAACTTAACAAAACTAAATTACAGAGAACCAACGACAGAGGAGAAATCTGAGGCTAAGAAGCCAGAGACAGGCAGACAGCTGTGTGCTGAGCAGTGATGATGAAGATGAAACCAGAGATAACGACGTGTACGTGGCTGATAAAGCAGCTCGAGAACTGGGACCCCTGGAAGAGGAAACTGCAAGTTCAAAGTACGTACACCTCATGAGCTGCCAAACATGGAGCTGTGCTTCTTTTGAGGCAGACAGGACTGAGTTGTATTTGTCATCACCTGACTTCCTTTGAAGCCTTCGCTTTCTCAGTTCCCTCATTTAATGAGTATGACATCCCATGTTGTACGATAGTCAAATGATACTGTTTTCACTTTAGGATGAAAAGCCAGCCCAAAACAGATCTACAGCTTTGTATTCAGCCTTAAAAAGATGAATGTGGGGTATGGCAAGGTCTGCTGGGGTAGATGTTAGTAGTGCTTCCTGCTTGGATTGAAGATAATGGGATAAAGACCATCTCACACTTTCTATGCCTGTTTGATTAATAAATTACAAGCTGTGGTTCAGCATGGGCAGTGACATAAGAAAGCCAAATGTTTAGGTAAAGAGTTCTGAAGGTTTAAAGTAGAAATTAGTTTGTAAAGAATAGTGTCAGGAAGCTCTTTTTGTTTCTGCTAGCTGCTGTTATTCAGCCCTTGGGCTGGGCCGTGTTCCCTAGGCAGCCAGGCTGTGCCTGTTGCTGACTGTGTGTGCAGTACTGCTCTCCTGGAGGCTGAAGGCAGCAGAGGCTCATCTGTAACCACAGCTCAGTAACAGACACTGAGTCGGTCTTTCCACCTTGGAACTGGAAATTTGAGTATTTCCTTGTGTCACTGTGTTCCTGACCTACATTTTATAAGGAGGAGTTCTTGAAGTGCCTATGTTACTGGGCTGTTGCTAAATTGGAGCAGGGGATTTTGGAACTTCTGACAGCCTCTTCCCTTTCTAGAATGACTCATTTCCAAGGCAGAGCTCAGTGCTTTTGTTACAGAGCTGTCACTGATGGCCTGTTGGAGATTAGTGCTGAACAGAGCAAAGAGATTGCTGTGAGTTCTTGTGCTAGACCAGGGTGACCTAGTGCATCTTCCCCCTGGGGAAAACCTTTCCTTTAGGACAGAGGGACCCAATCTTGTTATTACATGCCACAAACTGAGGAGTTAAAGGTACACAGGAGTCTTGAAAAGAAATGGACCATGGTGCACTCAGATGGTGACGTGACATTTTGTGTGGGTAACCCTTGATGTGCAGTGAAATTAATGGCTGCATGTTTTTTCTTCTTCTCTTCTCTGTACACAAGGCCGTCTGGTACTGTCAGCTGTCCAATCTGCATGGATGTCTACTCAGAGGTAAGGACCCACCTGCTGTCATCCTTTATATGCTGTGTGAGGGAGAGAGGGGCAGAGGGGGCTCATTTGGCTGCTGTGGGATGTCACAGAGAGCTGGCTTGAAGCACAGCTTGCCTTGAGGCTCATAATAACTTATCAGTCTAAGTCACTACTTGTTAGTGGGGGTAGAGGGAGGAACCCTTGGCAGGATGGCACTGAAAGATCTGCAAGTTCCTTATTATTCTAAGAATAAAGGAGAATTCCAGATATTCTCAGTCCTGTTTGTGTGATGGCAGTAGACCAGCAAAGTTGAATTCTTTACTTCTAATGCCTGTTGTGGTTTCTTTTTTTCCAGATTGTGCAAAGTGGACGACTGATTGTGTCAACAAAATGTGGCCATGTCTTCTGCAGTCAGTGCCTCCGTGATTCCCTTAGGAATGCCAACTCTTGCCCAACTTGCAGGAAGAAACTCACTCACAGACAGTATCATCCCATTTATATATGAGTACTTTTATTTCTCAGGACAGACTCAACTGGATTTTGGGGGAAATGTTATATTTTCAGTGCTCTGAAGATTTAAAGAGCAGCAGGTTGTGCACAAATCCAAATAAAACTGTTTTTTTTGGAGACCAACTTGAACATATCTAGACAGCTTTTTTATGGTCCAAGTTGCTTCTTGTTACGTTCCTGGCTATCATGCTACATCAGTGACTGTCTAAACTAGATCAGCAACCTAGACCAGGAAGGAAGCAGTTAATCCATTTCCTTCTACTTTTTTTAATGCTTAAATAAGGGAGTGTGAATATTTTGTTTTTTCTTACTCTGTTAATTATTCCTACCTTCACATACAGGTATGGAATAGTTTCCTTTCAGAACACAGATTAGCAATTCACCATTGCATTATGCTTTTTTTCATCCTGTAAGAAGCTCATGACTCTTGCTTTCTTGCATATCATCTTTGCCCTAGCAGAGTGAGTACTTTACTGAAGGGTGGTTTTTTCATAAATCAGTCTTAAATTGACAGCAAGGGTTATGCAATAAAGTGACCTGCTGTTAATCAGCAGTCAAGTGTTTTGAGCAGCAGACATGAACATGCAAATGTTTTTATGAACTCCATGAAATCCCAGATACATAGACACATTGCAGCATGTACAATGTGAAAATAATTCTTTGATTGTTTCAGCTGCCAAGAATTCCTGTATTTTAATCCCAACACTGAATTTATTTTCTCACACAATGAGATGGTCTCTTGGGTTTTACTTGTGCTGTAATGCTGGCCTAATAATTATCAATAATACAGTCTTCTCTAGGCTTCCTAGTGATGAAAGCAAAGAAGCAAATTCATCTGTATGCTGAATACCAAAATATCTACAGATCTTCTTACTGTATCAGCTGTTCCCAGTGTAACACTTTAAGTTCAGTGTGTTCTCTTTGCTGTTCTCACTGGTTGTTACACTGACACCTGACTGGTTGTAGCCTGGTGAATAGCATTGAAAATTAAATTCCTGTACTGCCATTTTTGAGTGGAGGCTTTAAAAAGTGTTTGGTAACAGTTTTGACAGCCAGTTAGAGAAAAGTTAATTCTCCCTTTGCCCTGAGGGTTGTCCAGTTTTTTTTAAATGCAGTTTTAGAAAAGAAGTCAGATATATCTCCTAGGAAAGACAATTCCTCTAGTTGAGAAGGCAGGAATACACCAGTTTATGCACTCTTTTCCAGTCACTTTTTCCCCAGGACTGAGTTCTAAATGTCTATTTTAAACTTACAGCTAAAATGTCTGAGCTGATCTGGAGTCCAGGGTGAGCTGATACAAACAGATTGATGTGGACAAGATGATTAAAATCAGGGGTTTATGATCCACAGCTGTGGTAGGTGAACCCATGGGAACCTCCAGAATTAAACCTGGCCACTTCTCTGGAGTTGGTTGCTTATAGAAACCATTCTAAGAACCATTCTGTGCCCTGGTGCAGCACAACTGAAGGGTGTGTTTAGTTAATGTTGGTATCACAGGTGTCATTGCTAACCTGTCCTTGTCTGTAGGAAACCTTTAATTAAAGCTGCTCTTCTAAATTAGCTGTCTCAAGCTGCCTTGCAGCTCAAAGTAAAGTTGACTTTTTTTTTTTTTTTTTTTTAAATTAGGATGTTTCTGGATATAGAAATAGAGAGTTTTGTTACATAAAGGCTGCCTGAAGAAATGCAGCACCTTCACCCCCTGGTTTGGAGTGGCTTTGGTTCAGTGCTGTTAGCAGGAATGTGCAGTTGCTGTGTTGGCAGTCGGGTGACTCCTACAAAGTTACACACAGGTGGTTGCTGTGTGCTCCCATGGGTAAGATAAACAAGCAAGGACTACAGCTGTCTCAGGATACTGCAGTGACAGTGATGGCTGCAGTTGGGTCCCAAAAAGCAGAGTTGATGCTTTAAGTATTAATTGTGTCAGGAGAAGCAGCCCAGCATTAAAACTGTAGAGACCCACAAGGGTCACGGCAGCTACTTTGTCCCAGTAGCTTAACAAAGAAAGAATAAATTATGGCTGGTTTTCCTGGGGTGGCTGCTGTGTGAAAGGAAGCATCAGAAGAGGATTTAAGGGATTACTACTGAGGATGAGGGTGAGTCAAGTCACTTAACCATGCATCTTTCACAGTCTACTAGCCATGGCCTAAATGATTTTGCACTTCCTCCATGTAAATACCACTTTAGAGTTAGTGTTTCAATAAATAGATCTAATCAAAATTTAGATATCATAAACTATAACAAAGAGTTTTTAGCTTTTGTGTACCCTGTGAAGTGCCACAAATTTTGTGCATCTCAAAAAGGATATTATGTCTCAGTACATGGGAAAAAAATGGAAATTCATTACGTGCTTTTTTCTTCAAAGGAAAAAAAGTCTGATATATTTCAGTTCCAGCAATATTTCACATTGGCAAGAACTCATAGAAAATGAAAAAAATCTTTATGTTAAGTAGATGTCTGTCTTGTTGTATATAGTTCAATTTTTCCTGTATTTAATTGTATTCAAGTCTGTCTGCCCATCTATGTTGAACTCTGCTGGTAGGCAGAGGGTTCTCTTAACAGGTGAAAATAAAATGTTTGGATTGATAAATCACAAGTGCTTTTTTTCATTGTGCTGGAGTCATTGATTTGGGGGGAAATAATCCTGAAGGCCAAAGCCTTTCAGATGCAGGGGCCAGTGTGGGTTGTGCGGGGCAAAGGAGAAAGGCACCATCTGGGGCAGGGGGGATGTGGGGACAATGGGGCAATGCAGAGGTGGCTTTGTGGGTGGGGGGAGCCTGACAGCCAGGGCCAGAGAGAGCAGTGAGGAGGCTGGGAGGGTGCTGGGCCACCTCCCTGGGGCTCCCACTGCTGCCTGGCTGTGGAGCAGCCACTGGAGGGAATGCTGAGGAGAGAACTGAACTACAGTTCTCTTTGAACTACAGGGTAGTTTCAAAGTCCCAATAAAGCTCACTTGATTTTTTTTTTTCTCCAAAGAAACTAGAGATGCTGTTTCCTAAAGGTCTTGGCTTATCCCTCTTAGTTGCTTTTATTGTATTTTGTTCGTTTTTACTATTTATATTGTACACATACGGAGTAGCTGCCTTTCCAAATGCTGATGAGTAATTTGCTATTTCATGACACTTTTGTTTTTATCCTAAAATAAGCTTATAACTATTTTGCTTTATGCTGTACTATCTTTGCCTTATTACACCACATTCTGTAATAATGGATCTTTTCTTATAAGTCAGGATTAAAGTGGCAACCTCCATCATGCAATATGTCACCTGCTGTTCAGCAGCTGTCAGATGTTTTACACAGAGGGCTGTGTGGACAGGAAGACTGTTTGTTGTTATGGGGAGTCCTTGCTGCTTCAGTTAAGCCCTTGATCTGCTTCTGGTGGAACATTGGATCCATCAGATGTGCTCTCTGATTTGCAGCCAGATTTGGCACTTTGGGTGGATGAAGCATGCAGCACCTGCAGAAAGCTGTTCTCACTTGGGGTTTGATCCTGTATCACAGTTTTGGAAAGCAGAAGGGGTGGATATGAAACAAACCAGAGAGAAAACCAGGTCCAGGGCATACCAGCCCTGGTCTAAGGAGCTGGGTATAAACCATGGTGCAGTGGCTGGGCTGAACATGGGATCTGGGTCATGTTTGCAGTGCTGCAGTGTCTGAACTGAAGGCTCAGATTGGGTGGATGGTCCTGGGGGCTGGAGAGGAGACCATGGCTATGGACTGGGGACCAGGGCAGGAACATCACTCACTGGAAATTGGAACTACAGAGGGAAGTGTACAGATGTGTTTGCAGCTTTTTGTGTGTGAGCAGACGGTGGCAAAGGGGAGTTGCCAAGGGTAAGTGTTGGTGTATGGCAGGTGAAACAGATCAGCAGGGCCAGAGCTGCGTTCTGGTTGCAGAGCTCAAACCTCCATTGGCCTGGATTAGGATGGTGACACAGGTCTGGGGCTATGCTGACAGGTGACGTGATGCCATCTATGAAGTTTTGTTAACTGTAGAGATGTGTCCTTGCATTGTGTCTGCTCTACACTTGCTGGCAGTGTGTGGAGGGATGGAATGTTAGAAAATAAAGATAGTGCAGAAGGTAATCTCACACCTGAGGAGCTGCAGCTGTACTCATCACCAAAGATTAGGAACAGGCTGCCCTTAACAGACTGCTGTGTCCAATAAGGAGAGGAGTGCTACAAAAGGGTGAGTTAGCTGGGTGATGAGAGAGATGCAGTTTGTTGGCTGTATTGTGAAGGAGTCAGTGCTGTGAGGAGCTGCACATGAGAAATCACCAAGAAGGTATGGGAGCTTCGCAATAAGGTGATAACAGCAGTGAATGCTAATTTTACATGTTCTGTAAAAATCTATTCTCTAGGTCAAGAGCATGCAGTTGAGCCCCTGAGCTTCTGAGGATGGTTTTACCTCCAACTACTTTGTCTTTTTTATGTCAGTGTTGCCTGATGATGTAAAATCCAGCTTGGTTGTTTGTGTTTCATCAAAAGACCAAATTCATTGTAGTTTCTAGAGTTGACTTAGGGCCTGTGAACAATAAGATGCTTTAGAGCTGCTTCATATTATTTCTGTAATCCTAAATCCTCCTACAGTTTTTCTTTGAGAGTTCTGGGAAGGTAAAAGGAACAGAAATATCTGGTCTGGGGTTTCTCTCCCACCACTGCCACCACCACCACCCAATGAGGTTTCTATATCCAGCACACAAAAAATTAGGTTGCTCAAGAACTGTTTTATTCCTTTTTCACCCTTTTTCTCTCAATGTCCTTGTGCCTCACGGTGGGCACCAAAATCTGTCTTGGTTTGAAAGACAGGTGTCTGCTAAGGAAGGCAAGAGCCTCCCTTGGAATGGAAAATGTAAACCCCCTCTTTCTGAACTGGCTGCTTTTTGTGTTTTTCTTAAGTACCCAGTTGTTAGTGTTTCCTAGGAAGTTATGGGAAAAAAATAATTCTATAAGTAAAAAGGAACAAAAGGAAAGAAACCTAATCCCCAGCATCAGAGGAGAGCATTGCCATCTCTGTCGAGGACAGCTGTTGGTGCTGTGTCCAAATGCAGCCCAAGACTCCATGTGTCCCTTCAGAGAGGGGTCCCAGCCATGGCAGTGGTGCAGGATGTGATAAGTACTGGGTTTGTTAGGAAGGAGATGGAGGTCTCAAAGACCATTTCAAAAATATTTTGATTTCTTGCCCCATCTTTCACTCAGTGAAGCCCTTGATTACGCCAGCCATGTAAACCTGAAGTCTCACTTCCCCCTAGTAACTGCTACACACAGATTGTAGATTCAGACTTTGCATATTTTTATTTTCCGTAGTAGATGAGGTTTTAGGTAAGCATTTAAAAGCAGATATATTAGGAATGGAGAACTGCTTCTTTCTAGTCCTGTTTTCTCTCTCATATTTAATGAAAAAGATATTAGCATTAAAAGTCTTACACAGAAAAACAACGGGTTATGATATTGTTTTAATGCAGAGGTTACAAAGGTCAAGGGATTAATGGTCATAGAGGTCTGTCTAAATGAGCATTTGCAGGTGTCAGTTTTAAACACATTCTAATTCTTTATGGGGAACTTTTTCACAGAGAGTACACCAAATGTGTTCATACATAGTAAGGGATTCTTGCTTCCTGGGGAAAGAGAAGAGCCTCTGCTTTCTCTAGCAGTAGTTCATCCCACTTAGTGCCTTATGGGATGAGATAGAGCAGCATTATTTTTTTTTTATGTAAACTTCTGTGTAGCTCTTTTTGCACATCTTGACTTGCTGCATCATCACAAGTGGGCAATTCCTAATTAGTGTGATTAAAAGCACATATATTGCAGTGGAAAGGGACACAAAAGTTAGTAATTAAAACTCTGCTGCAAGGAGATGGTGTGCTATCTCTTCTTTCCTTTGCCAAAAATTCCTCCACAAGTCTAATTTCGAGCCTTGCTTAGCAGAGGAAGGGTATGAAACTGTGGCCATTTCCATGACCAGTATTACAACACCATTTCCCCAAATCATTTATTAGTTGCCACAAAGGTTGAAGTGTATTTCTAACTAATTCAAAAATCAAAATTTTAGACGTGGATCATGCATATATTTGTGCCTTCCTTTTTGCTGGAGTGCAGAAAAATGAATTTTAAAAATAGCCTGGGGTGAAGGTTTAAGTCATTCGTTTTACAAGGCTTTTTAAAAGCTTCTTTCCTAACCTGCCAAATTATAGGATGGCTATAATTTGTTTAAGTCTTTCAACATTTAGGAAAGTGCCTGCTGCATATTGAAGCATTAACTCGCCTTAGCTGAGCAAATTGAGCACGGGGCTGCAGGAGCAGCCGGGGCTCCGCTGGGAAGGAGCTGCCTGCTCCACACCAGGCCTCATGAATTGCAAAGAGCTAATTAGGAGAAATGCTCACAAAAGACTGATTTTCTGACACTTCTGCCTAAGAAATATTTGAAGTGCTTTGGGCATTCTGAGGATTCTCTGTCTGTAGAGATGGTTTGTTAAACTTGCCATCAGTGCTCCTTTTATTTGTCTTCTCCCACCTCTCATATCTGAGGGCAGAGAGCATTGCGTGGAACAAAGTGCTGCTCAGCCATTGTCACCATCAATCAGAAAGATAGGGGACTTCCAGCTGGAGGTGCTTGGACCCTAAAATTGATTTTTTATTATTCATTTTTTCTTATTATTTATTTCATTAAAAAGCAGCCAGTTCCATAAACTTCTACAGCTATCTGCAGGAGCTGCAAATTCTCCCCAAGAGCTGTTTTCAGAGGGGAGCAGAGACAAACAATTCAAGCAGTGTTGGAGGCTGGGGATTTAATAAATGCCACCAGGGTCCCAGGCATGAACTCAGGCAGAGCCCTCCTTTTGGACCCTCCTTCCCTGAGAAATCCAGGAGGGTTGTTTGTCCTGTGTTCAGGGATGCCCCGGGAAAAGGCTGATGCCCAATTTGCTGATCTGCTGTGAACCTGCCACTCCCTCTGGCAGCAATGGGGTTTCACTGAGCCACAGCAGGGCAGTACCTGTTTATCTGAAGAGATGAATGAAATAATTGTGTTGTGTGCACAGCAGCTCCTTGGAAATGCAAGGGAAGTAGAAATGGTTTACTTAAAAGATGGACAGGAAAGCTGTATATACTCTTATTCATTACATCGCAGCATCGCTACCTAGATATTTTATAGGATTTTATTGGTTTTAGTATTGTTTTGTATCTGTTAGGATGCCTGGAAAAAGCTTTTTGGACATTATTTTGAAAGCAAATGTTTATGTATTTATCCATCCTACACACTGATTTTACAGCTGGACTTGCAATGCTTGGATATCCTGGACAAGAGCGAGACTGTCAAGTCTAACCTCCTCAGTCATCCCTCTGGGCTTCCTCATCTGAAATTGCAAATATCCACAAGACTACACCCTTAATATCTGAAACATCCCTTGGGTAAGGAAGGTGTTGCATTTGTGGGCTGGGAAATGCCTTGTGGTCCTGGGCTTGTGTCCTGTATCCCCCATTCCCTGCCATAGTGATACCCAGATGGAATTATGGCAAGCCAGATCAGGCACAAGGCAGTTCACTAGGACAGAAAACACTTTGTGTCTGGTTTAGGTTAGGTCCAACACCTAGGAAGAGTTTGAGGGACACACGTGGTGTTTGACAGTGCAGCTTTGGCTGGTTCCTGGCAGGCAGGAGCTCACATCCCAAACTGGGTTATGTTGCTCCTACCTCATGCTGCAGCCAAGATCCCATGGGAGAGACCATCCAGCACTGACATGCCTGGAGTGACTTGGGAACCTGCCCCCTGCTGCCAGCTTTCTTCTGGAAAAGGGTTTTGTGCCAGGTGGGAGCAGGTGGGAAATGTCCTCTGGGATGCACTGACCTCAGAGACAGGAGGAGGTGACAGTGCATGGGAGACGTGGGTTTCTGCCAATGCTTTGTGTGGGCTTGTGTGCCATGTCTCCCTGATTTCTGGTTGTGGGATTAACCAAAATTTACAAATAGAATAAAACCAAGGTGAGGAAATACAACGTTGGCTGGTACTGCTCCATCTTGGTCTGGGCCCACACCCTGACAGAGGTCTGGGCTAAGTGTTTCCAGCCATGTCCAAAGAATATGTGCATGTAAGTCACCATTATCTTTATTCCTCTTGTGGTGCCAGCTTGGAAGGAACCCTGGTCTGACCTTTCTTGGCAAAAGCATAGTCTAGACAAGATGGCCTGGCTCCCTGTGCAGCTGAATCTTAAAAATGTCAGCTACTGGGGAGTCCCCCACATCTCTGGGGAGTTTATCCCCATGACTGACTGTTCTCTGCGTGAAAAAATTTTCCTCTTTTGTCCAATCTCACCAGGAGTAACTTGTACCTGTTACCTCCCCTCTTTTCCATGTGACTCTGTAAAAAGGGAGTTTCATGTTCTTTGTAGCCACCCTTTAAGTACTGGGACACAGCAATAAAGTCTCCCCTGAGCCTTCTTTATCCAAGGCTGTACAAACCCAGTTCTCCCAGCCTTTTCTATTATGGCTGGTTCCCAATCCTCTGATCACCTTTCTGACCCTTCTTTTGACCCTCTCCAGCCTGTCCATGTCATTTTTGTGTAGTGGGGACCAAAATTGAACTTTGTATTCCAGGTGTGGCGTGACAAGTGGGATAATGACATATTTATCTTTGTTGGTGATGCCCTTGTTGATGCAACTCAGAATCCTGCTGGCTTTCTTTTTATATTGTGTTGAAATATTGTTGGAACACTGAGTTGCAGATTTTGTTCATTAAACAACACTAATGCAATTTATTAAAAATGAATGTCTTTCTAACTAGTCTGTTTTTGCTTTATGTGTTCAGTAATTTGAAGAAATTAGTGGTGAATAGCAAATTTTGTCACTGCTGTGAATAATTATACCTGCAATTATTAAACACTTGTTATTAAAGTTGATGAGGAAGCTGGCAGTTCCTGTTGAAACTGCATACTGTTAGTACTGAAGAAGCCAAGAGGAAAACAATGGAGATGATTAGGGATCTTGGTGGGACGTATTGAAGAAATCTGACTGTTATTCAGCCTAACAAGGGAACTGTTTGAGAGGATTTAACTCAAGTGTTTGGTACATTGAAATTTATTGCAGTGACGGGCCCAATAAGAGAGAAGCAATTATTAAAGGTTAATGGCAAACATTAAAATGTGCAGTTGTGGTTCTCCCCTTCAGCACTAAGCTGTGAGCCAGGCATCGCAGCAATGCCTGATCTTAGTTTTACATGTGAGACAAGAGGAGAAACCTCATGGACAGATGGACAGGAAAGGACACAGCTCACAGAAGGGCAGTTGGGATTTAGCAATGGAGTTTCTGTCACGAGCTTCCCAACCCGTGGGAGTGTCCCATAGTGAACCGGTGAAAAGTGAGCGGTGTTTTTCCATTGCCTCTTTGAAGATTTGAGGTTTGACAGTTAAAGCTTCAAACTGCTTCACTTTAGGAAATGAGGCACACAGTGTGAGGTCATTAAAAGGCTTTGCAGCTGATACTTCAGGCAAACAAGCAAGGAAGGCTTAGACACACCAGGTGAACTTAGCCTGGATACCAACGAGCAGCCAATGAACTTTGGGGGGCCGAAAAACTTCTCTCCTGATGTGCTGTTGCTGTGAGGGGGACCTGAGGTTTCCCTTCTCAAAACCCTCCATAATAAGGGCCCAAGCTGCCACAGAGGCTGCTGCAAAATGTCCATCTGCCAAGTGCTGGATGGAGTCACTGCTGCCCTGCCTCCCTGTGCTGGTGTGGCTGCCTGGGATCAGCCAGCACAGATCCTCCCTCTGCCCCCTGTGAGCCAGGCTGGGCCCGTGGTGCTGGTGACCCCCCTCCTGTGCTGCTCGTGGCATTTTCCCGCCTATTTCCTCTCTTTTGTTCTTCTTTTATGAAAAAATAAAGTTGAATTATCACTTACACTACCAACATTTAACCTTGTTTGTGTTTTAATCTCACTTTTGGGTATGTTTAGAACCTGATTGCTTTCTGCAGCTGTGGATTGAGGCAAAACTTGCTTTTCCTCATCTGCAGCAGATCGGAACAAATGCAGCCTTGTGCAAGCCCTGAAGGGATGTTTGGGGTAGGCAACCTCATAGCGTGGTGTTGGTCACTTGTGCTCTTAATGCTGCCCCTCCTGGCTGGACATCCCACTCACCAATGAGGAAAAGAATTTCCTGCCTCTTGCTGAAGAAAAAAATCTTGAAAATATTTCTATGGAAAGTAAACAAGGCCCCTCTCAGGGTTTTCTGGGCAGCCTAGAAATTAAGAATTACACCGAATCATCAAAAACCAGAAAATATTTCTTTTCGAGAGCCAAGTATTTTCCTGAAAAACACTTTTATTTATGATTGTGGTCTTAAATCAGTGCAGGACACTGACACACAACATGCAGCTCTTGCTGTTTTCCCCACACCAAAGTACGTGGGCCTTTGTGAGCTCCTGTGCTGAGCCAAGAGGAGAATCCCTGCCCTCCTTGTTCAAATTTTAATTCCTATTAATTTTTCTGTCACAGTAATTTCTCTGTCAAGCAGCTGAGCACCCTGCTAGGTGGTGACTGGTGAGGCAGCGTCTGCCTCTGGGGCTGCTCCCTCTCTTGGCCACGGGTGAGCTGACCTTGACTTCGCCAGGTGCACCTCAGCCTGGGCCAGCCCAGGAGCAGAGGCCAGACAAGCCGTTTTTCCCATTTTCTGGCTGCAGAAAGGACGAGAGTCTGCCAGCAGCATAAAATATTGGCACTGCTGCTTGGAGAGGCAAAGGCCAGACCCTGTTCAGAACTGAGGACCACCCCAAAGCTGTTTTTTCCAGAAGCCTCGACAACTGCTGGCACATTTGGTTGGTACAAGGCCAGCTGGTGTTGTAAAAGGGTCAAAAGATGGGAAGACATTGATTTGGCTGACACAGAAGGTGGTCACTGGTGCTCTGGTGCACGCCACCACATCGGTCACCTGTGGGCCAGTGAGGAGCTGAGGATCCCTGAGTTATAAATTCACATCATATTTTTGCCCTGGAGGGAAGGTGCCTGATGTGCTTAAACAAAAACCATCTCTGTGTGCTCCAGGGTCTGTGAGGAAAAAGAAATTATGGCTCAGATTAGGGAGGTGAACAAAGTAAACACTCATATTTTTCAAATGACCTCAGCTCCAGAGGAGAGATTAACAGGCAGCATTGGGATGTCTCCATTAAACACCTCTCCACCTAATGGCTTCAGCTAGACAGAAATGTTTTTTTCCTACTGCTGTAGAGCAGATGAAACTACTAGAGGAAAATAATGGATATTAACTTTCAAAAGCATGGTGATTTGGACTGAAATAAAATTCCTGTGGTTGACACTATGTACTTGAGTTATAAGATCAAGTAGTGATTTACTTATGAAATTGCTACGAGGAGGTCTTTGAAGTGGTGAACTGGGGGAAAGCATGCCATAATATATTTAGCAACAGATAATGCAAATTGCAGAAGAAGAGAAGAAGAGAAGAAAATAAATTAACTCTTTAAAACGTTGTTGAGTATTTATGGGGAGGTAATAGGTTTCATGTGAATCAGAACATTAATCCTGGGGTCCTGGAGAAATGCCAGATCCAGTAATTGCATTTTGTCAGCCCAAGTCACATCCACAGCAAAGTGCTGCAGGCTTGCACCTACTCCAAGCCCCTCCACCACACAGGGAAATACTTCCACCTCTCTCATGCCCTCCTCAGGGTTCCCAAGCCCCCTCTGAGGTTATCCTGATATTTCAAGACCCTTAGAGATGCAATGCGTCTGTATTCTCACAGGAAATCTGTCAGTGCTGCTGCCAGCAGCGCCTGTGCCTGGCTGGGACCTGGGCATGGCCACAGAGGAGGTGCCAGGCTCCTGATGTGGGCAGTCAAGTGATGGGCTCAGCAACCCCAGTGCCAGCAGCTGCTCCCCACAGGACTGCTGCTCCAGACCCTTCTCCAGCTTCCTCACCCTTCTCTATTGGACACAGTTCCACACCTCAGTGTCGTTCTCATAGTGACTGGGCCCCAAACTGAGCACAGGATTTGAGGTCTCACGCTCTCAAATCCCAAACAGGATTTGAGGTCTCATGCTTCCCAGGGAACAGGTGCACCCCACTCCTGGGTGGGCAGCCAGGTGCCCAAGGGAGACTGGCAGCAGCCCCCAGGAACAGGGCAGGGCATCTTCTCATCCCAGAGCTGCTGCGTGAGCACAGCCCACAGAATGTATTATGTGATGTACCCCGAGCTGAGGACAGCAACTTCTTCCAGCAGGGCACTGCAGCCCTTGCTTGCAGCAGCCTCTTTCCCTTTGCCCTTGTCTGCCTCGTTGGACCTTTTTGTGAGCCCTGAAGGCACCTGCAAGAACTGTAAATCAGTAACAAGGAGCATGTTGCAGAAGTTCAGTACGTCAGAGACAGATTAAAAGACCATAACTTTCATGAGCAGACATAAGGGTTGAGAGAGATTTATTTCAAAACAGCTTTTGAGCTCTTTGGTGCTCCCTGTGCCAGTTAGAAGAAATGTCTATTAAGTCTGTAATCTGCCAGTGACTGTATACACAAAATGCACTGAACTGATGCTTGTAGCCTAATTGACATGCCTATTGTGCCCTCTGGGTGTACCAGTGCTGCCTGGAGCTCAGCACAGTAAATAGATATGCATGTTCTACACAGATGGAAAGCAGAGCTGCTCTATGCCAAGGATTTGCACAGCAGAGGTGTCAGTGTGCTTTTATTTTCCATGTGGGTTTCATGGTTTTCCACAGAAAATAAACTTTCAGAATTTCCCTACCACGCCCTAGCCCAATTCCTCTGGGTAAAAATAACAAATACATGACCTAATGCAGTGCTGTGCTGCTGGATGTGGAGCCAGAGGATTTGCAGCATCCCATGCTGATGCTCAGGCACCATTCCACAGCTGACAGCAGCTCTTGGAGTGCTAACAGAGTTAATCCTGAACTGCTGAACTTGCCCCAGGATGTCTCTCTTGCAATAGAGGTCATGCCCTGCATCTTGCCTACAAAGCAGGAGAGTCCTCCTGGTCTTGTCTCTGCAAAGCAGATCCTGCTGTGGGAATGGTGGTGCCCCCGTGGATCGTGCCTGAGGAGGGGAATAAACCACCCATCTCACAGACACCAGTACATTTGCAGTCTATCACATTTTGACATCCAAAAAAAGTGCTTCTGTGTTGGATGATTTACTTATTCCTTTTGCTTCCTGAACAATCACAGCCACCAGTCCAGCCTCCATTGCATCAGAGACCATGGTTGAAAAGACTTCCAGCTCAGTGTTTGCATGATCACAGTTGTGTTATGCTCCTAGTGAGGACTGCAGGGAGGAGGGGAGATGACCAGGCTCTCTTCTTCTCCATCCATCCTCTTCTTTCCCAGTTTTCTGCACTTGGGGAGCTTCTGAATCAGGCTGGGGCAGACCTCGCTCTGTTCCCACCCACCAGCACCTTTCAATGTGCTGAGAACAGCGATTCGAGTGTGTGATGTATTTACTGCTCACCATCTCCCTGCCCTCATTTCATAGAATATGAATATTTCATAGAATATATCCTGAGTGAATATTTCATGGAATATATCCTGAGTTGGAAGGGACCCACAAGGATCACCAAGTGCAGTTCCTGGCCCTGCACAAGACAGCCCCAGTAATCACCCCATGGGCCTGAGAGCTTTGCCTGTGCTCCAGGCCTGGCACTGGCTGCAGAAGCAGCAGCCTGAGCAGCCATCCTGGCCTTAATGAGAGTCCTGTGTAGAATAGCAACCTGTCACACTTACCTTAACTTTGATAAAGACTCTCTGTTCTCTTGGGAAGGGTGCATAGCAGAGAAGTGACTGCAGCCATAAACGCCGCGTGTGAGTGTTTTTCCTTTCCCTCCCAGGACACTGGGAGGCAGCACATTTGAGTGAATGGCCACCAAGGGCAGAAATGTCTGCTCTAACAAGTGCTTGGTGCTGTGACTGTGGCTGGTTTGTCTTTCCTTCTGTACCCCAAGACTTGTTTTAAACTTTCCCAGGTAGAAACATAAATGCTGTATTGTGTGTGATAAAGATGGATCCTGCTGGCAGAAGCAGTGGTCTCTGTTGGTTTTTTTCCAAGCTGTTGCATTGGCTTTATCAATTATCCTTTCAAATGTCTGGCATTGATTTCTCAGTAGCAGACAGCAGCCTGGATGAGATGTTGCTCTGGCCTTGCTGGACACCAGCATTATCCTGCAAGAACAGACTTTCATGTTTTGCAGAAATGCCCATTTTACCCAAGTGTGTATGGTTTACACTTATGGTTCCCACATGGAGCTACTAGAAGGAAAACCAGAAAGGAAACAAGCATCTTCTGGAGTCAGCTTTTTGTTTCTTAGCACACTGACTGAAATGTGTCTGTTAAACTACTGCTTGCAAAACCACAGGGTATTATGAAATTTTGAGCTGAAGGAGATCAGTAGAAAGACTCTAGGGAATCAGGCTTAAAAAAATGCAAGTTTTGGATTGTGGCAAAACTCTGAGAGAAAATTCCAGAAAGATATTTTAAAGTTTAAAAAGTGTTCCCCAAGATTTCAGGAGGTCCAAGGGCACTGAGGGATGAAGTGCTGTACCCACAGCCAGCCCTTCCTCTAGGCAGACCTCAGGAAGGAACATCTACATTTTGATTTATAAAGTCAGCCCTCCTCAGGCAACTCAAGACTTAATACTAGGCATAAACAACATTTGTAACCATTATCTTACAGGACAAAACTAAGCCAGTATCAAATGATTGATTTTGTTGTTTACAACATAGATACAATGCTCATTCCTAGGTGCAAGAACTTGAACTGCATTAGAAAACATAAAATAAATGTCCTTATTTTCTTTTTTTTTCTTACCAGTCTTTAAAAATTGGTTACTAATAGATCTTCTGTCCTTTTCCTACCTCCTTTCAAACAATGGCCCATCCAAGGGCATCTCTGAGCTACAGCTGCTGTTACCTGCAAGAGAATACATAACAGCATTCACCTCCAGGCATCACCTTGGAAACGGCAGAGCAGCTTTGTGCAGTGTCCAGGGGAGAGTGGGATGCTCTGCAGAGAATCAAAAGGCATTGCCCTTCTCCAAAGAGCCCTCAGTCTGTTGTTTATGGCAGCAGCAGCCCCAGGTGGAGGCGAGTGAGGTGGGCTGGTGCTGGCCATTGTCAGCCCTGACTCCAGAGCCCTGGGCACGGTGGGGTCAGAGCACTTTGGGCTCAGCTCGTGGCACCCAGGCCTGGGCTGCTGTTTCAGGACCTGTGTGAGTGTCAGTGGTGCAGCTCTGGTGAGCACATCTCTCAGTGTCTCTTTTGTTGTGGCAAGGAGGAGTCTTTGCACTGCGTCAAAATGCTCTGCATTGTGCAGGAGCCTCTGGCCACTGCAGCAACATTACTCTGATTACAGGGAGTGCTAAAATAAATCACATCCTCCACTGGCTGATGTCACTGTGGAAAGGAATGGCCTCACTGCCTGCAAATCTGTGGCTCTTAATAGACAAAATATATGCATACATGGAAATGGTGTATTCATAAAAGATAAAGCAGAAAACCAAGAGCATGTATTAAAAAAAAAATAGGTAAGTGACACAGACACTTACCGAGCTGTAGAATGAAGTCAGGCTGCTGTTTCTATCTTCTTTTAATCACATTTTATCCCAACAGCCCAGCATTGTCACACATCCTCACCCTGAGCACATGGACTAGCTCTGCTGGCTGCTGGAGTCAGCTGCAAAGTCTCTCGTGACGTTTTTGCCATCCCAGAGATCCCTTCCAACACACTGCCATAAATAAAACCAAGTAAAGGCCTGGGAAGGCACCTGTAGCATAGGTCAGCATTTATCCTGCTTCAAACAAAGGGGATCGTGCTTGTTTTATCTCATTACTAGGGAATTTGGCAAGAGCTAGCCTGTGCAAAAGCATGGAGTGCTGGGGGAGATGCCCTGTGCTGAGGGAGTGTTGCAGCCTGCAGTGCCATGAAAGCCACAAGTGCTCTGTGTTTATCATGAACTGAGCTGCTCTTTGTCATTTTTACACTGCAAAACACAGTATTGGGGATTCTGGGGAGACTGAAGCTGGAAAAAAGGCAGAAGGGCAGCAGAGAGTGTGTGGCCAAGGGTCAGAAGGAGCAAGCACTAATTGTCTCCAGCTTGTCAGCTAGCTGTGATATTTGTACACACCTTTATTTCTCAAGGTGATATGGGGGTGCTATAAGAATAATGAGCTCTTCAGCTTGCAGGCAGAAGGATGCTTTTACTAAAGGTGAGACATACTGAGAATGCTCCTGACACTGAAAAGACATTTACCTTCATGCCTGGTCTCGATGAGACAGAAAAGTCACCTGGGTAAAAGGTGGAGAGGCTGCACCTGGAGGGGAAATCAAGCTTTTCCCTCCCACTGCTTTCGCTGTCCACCTTGGGAGCTCACATCATGCAGCCTTCAACACTCGGCCCTGCCAGCTGCCCAAAGAGGGAGGCAATGCCTCCTGGTGCCAGTGGCCACACAAAACCCAATGCACAATTTTCACCATGGATGGAGGCAAACAGGACTCAGGACTTTGGGCACAATTTCACAGAGATAAAACTAGGAGAATCTGTCACCAGCTGATGTTCCAGGGCTGTGTGGGGGTGGTCCCTCTGCCTCTCCATCAGGCTCAGAGGAAAGATGTGGCCACGCTGAGCAGTTTGGCAGCCAGGCAGGATGGCTACAAACCATAAAGCAGACAGGTTAATTTGCTACCTTAACTCTTGAAGGCTGCCTCAGGCTGGGAAAATCAAATTTTCACAGAGAGTGAAGCAAGCAAAAACCCCACAAACATCTGTCTTTGGTGCTGCTGAGAGTCTGGGAAAAGGAAGCATCTTTTCCCTGCATACCTGCATCTCAAAATGATGGAGGCACCAACAGGGCTTTGGGCTTTGGGAAGAGATTGCTTGTCACAGTGGGAATGAAGTGAAAACCATTAATTAGCATTGTAACTGGGGAAAACAGAACTCTATCATATGAACAATGATGAATCAGCCTTTTTATTTACAAATGTTTAGGTTTTTCGGCTGAAGGCTTGGGCTTGAAGACATGTGCAGCCATGCAAAACCTCCCCACTGCTTTGACAAAGCCAGGACTTCCTTCCCTAACAGTGATCATAAATGGGGGGCAAAAAGAGAAAATGGGTGTTTAGTGTTGCCTGGACTTGCTGAGAAAGAGCAGGAGGTTACAGTGATTTGTATGTACCCTAAGCAATAATTTTAAAGAAAATGTTTAACTTTTGGGTTTTTTTCAGAAAGAGGTTTCATCCCTTGTGCTGAGGGAACACGGATGAGCTCCCATGTCTTGCAGTGGGGCATTTCCAGATTGCCACAACACTTAACTCTGTGCACAGACCTGCAAAGGTGCTTTGCTCATGAGCTGGTTTTGCACATGGGCAGGACACAGTGAAAGAAAGGGCGACTCAAAACCTCCACATTTTCCCTGGTCCCCTCTGTCTTATGTTCTTCTGTTTGAACTGCATTTTCTGTACCATTATCTTCTCCTGCTTTCTGCTAACACACCCTCACCCCTTCCCCTCTTGGCTGCCAAAGAAGCATGCTGGGGGCTTTTCAGGAGACCCTCACCACAGCTGAAGTCCAAGAAACATCTCCAAAAATCCATGTCTTCCTGTCTTGACTGCAGTCAGCACCTCTCTTCCTGTGACACTCGTGGGACACTCACCTGCTCTCCCTGCCCAAGTCCCAGCTCTTCCTGGCTTGCAGCTCTGTGAGGTCTGTGAGGAGGTGTTCTGGCCTTTTTTGGGGGTATGTCTTCCACAGCTGCTGCGTTTCCTTCATTTACAAGGATAACACACAGTAAAAACTCACCCATGCTAACTAGGCCAAGCAGATGAGACTTCTTGCAGTTTAACAGTACCAGGGGAAGCATTTCCAGTTTTATGCAGAACTTGACAAATGGTCAATGATTTTTTCTATGCCATTGAAATTCCACTGGCTTTTTATATTATGTTAGTGTTGTGATTTTTGAGAGAAAATGAGGGTTTAGTTTAACTGTGGCAGATTTTTTACAGAGCAATCTACTTTATAGATGGGATTTATATGGTTCTTGCAGTAAGGCATCATGACAGGCTCAGAAAAAGGATTTGCACCATGAATTTTATTTTCATTTAATTCTTGGGAAACTGAACCCAAGGAGGTTCAATAGAGGGTGGGAATCATGGAGGGCATTGGGCAGAAAGGAAACTTCACCCATCCCTGTACTTCCTAAACCAGAGCATGAGCAGCATCAGTGGGTGACCCAGGTTAGATTGATTTCTAAAGGGCATCCTCAGGAGAAAATCTCCTTCCAAGAAACACGTTTCTGGCAGGCCTTCCCCCACCAGCTTTCTAAGCTTTCAAGCTGCCAAAAATGAATTGCTCTCTTTGACAAAGCTTTAGAATTAATTCAGGCTGAATCTGCTGCCCCTTCTGGATTTGAGTTATTATCCATTATTTTCATCTACAATGCATTTGGCTACCACAAACTTTTAAATTAAAACATTTTTCCATGTTTTTTCTTTTGCACTTTGAAGAAAGTAAAATTGTTTGAAATGTAGAGAGGTAACCCTTCTTTGAGAAGTGCAGGACATTCAAGTAAATCTTTAGCAGAGAGTATTTCTCACAGCAGCAAGTTATTTTACTGAAGCATATGATGTAGTTGTTTTATATATCATTTATTTGCAGACATATAATAAAATATCTCTTCTTTGTTCAGTCTGTTTCCAATTTAGTCAGCAAGAAATAAAATAATTAGGAAAATACACCCGTGTCTTATCTGGCACAACAGCAGTGCCATATTTTTAATTTGGAATGAGATGACTAGAAGTGCTTCATTAGCTGAAGACAGGGAGCTGTTATATGGCCTGTGGAAGCTGAAATGTGATAGAAATAAATGTAAATAAAGTTATCATAAGCAAACCCAACTGTAGCCTGTATCCCTTGACTTCAGTTGGCATGAATTATCGACAATAATGTAGACATTTTAAAAGGGGGAAGAGAAAATTTATCATTTCTCAGTCAGCCTTGACTCAATTAGCCAGGATGGGAATAATTTATGCTTGAAAAACGATTTCTGATTATTTAAAGTTGCAGGGCTCCTCATTGTTGTTCTGAAAAATTTGAACAACATCCGGGAGGGAAGGAGGGAGGGAGGAAGGCAGGAAGGCAGGAAGGAAGGAAGGAAGGAAGGAAGGAAGGAAGGAAGGTGGGTGCTGCTTTTGTGTCCCAGCTGTGTCTACATGCTGTCTGTTGATGTTCACTGTAACTGGCTGGGCTGTGTGAGGTGCAATGTTTGCAATGCCCAGTCTTTCCTTTTTTCACCTTTTTCACAAACAAATGGCACATGGTTGATGGTACAAGGCACTCTCTGAAAATGGATGCTTTAATAGTCCTAGTTTCTCTCTGAGATTAAAAATAATGGTATGCTCAAAGATGTGTGCTAAATGTTCCTTTTTCTTTCATGTACAAGTCTGTTCACATGAAATTTCTGCTACTTCAAAATAAATAAATAAATAGATCAATAGATAATCTAGCAAAAGCCCCAAAACCCAGCAACTGTAGCCTTCTGCTAATGGTTTGTGCCCTGGAACAGTGTACATTAAAAAGCCCATTTCTGCTGAAGCTTTTGATAGTGCACTTGACAACTCTGATACTGAAGTGGCACAGAAAACGCCTCTGCCAGCCTTGCTAATGCACAAACTGCTTCCTTGCACTTGCAGAAATGCCTCTTGCAAGCACATACTGTGCAAACATGTCAGTGTTTATTAAATCTGGGGCTGAGATGTGGAACGGCCTCAGTTTCCTCTGATACCAAGGCAGATGATGTTCCACTCCCTGCAGGAACAGCACTTAGCTGCTAAATAATGCTATATTCTTATTCTTCCTCAAGTAAATTCCCTTTCTCTAGCAATCTCACACTCTTGGAGTGATGCCAGCCTTATCCAAATGTGACTTGCCCTTTGGGGAATTTCTTTGAATAATTTCTCTTGTAGGGAGGAGAGAAGCTGAGAATTATGGCACCCTGCATTCATATAAATGCCATGAAATGGTTGTTTACAGAGAACTGCTTATCAATCCAGCAAAAAGCCCCACTGTGCAAATGATGTGAATTGGTTAGAATAACAGGTAACTCCTAAAGGACCTGCAGCTGAAATCCAGACATATTTATACTTGCTGCTATGAGATTCCTGGTGCTTGGCATCTCTTTGGAACACATCATTATATTAATTGTTCGTTTTCTGAGGATTAAAAGACCAGGTTAGGACTTTAGGAGACAAGATGAAAATGATTCAACAATGTGGGGGCAAATCCAGTCAGTTGCAATAATCTCATCAAATATTTAAGTTCAAGTACAGATGCCTATTGTGGAAAGAAATTTGGTCTGGACTGGAATTTCACAGCTGGTTTTGGTATCTTTGATCTTGAACCAAAATTCACCCCCAACACCCCAGGTCTGGAGACATCTCTGCAAGGCCACCTGTAAATCTCAGTCTCCATGGAAATAGGCTGCTCTATGAAGGGTGGGAATGAAGTTTCCCATGGGGTTGGACTCTGTGTTTTCCCTGTCCTTCCCAGCTCTCTCATTTCCTCTCTGCATGGCCAGGCAAGAAGCAGCATCTTTTATGCTGTGCTGACATGGGCTGATTGGCCAGTGAGTTCTTGCCTCCCTGATAAGGGACTGGAAGTGTTTTTCCCTTGGTGGGACTACCCTGGGATGTGAAAGCTAATATCTGCCCAAAACCCATAGAATGGCATACCTGTGGGGTCACTGCCTCTGTCAAATGGGACTGAAAGGGATTGGTGGAATAAAAAATTCTTAATTGGGTCACTGAGACAAGGTGGTAGCATTGGTTTGGTTTCCTTTGCCCACTACAGCTGTGAACAGCTTGTAAAAATTACTTTCCTAGCTTATTTTGGGTTTTCTTGTGCTTAAACTTGTATGCTCTTTTGCAGACAAAAACCCCACTCCAAACATGGGATCTCTCTGCTGTGTGGCACTGTGTGAACCAGGTTAAACTTGTGTCAGGGGTAAAAGCAGCAAAGTTTAGTTTTGGTGCTGTGTCCCACACTGAGTCATGCAGCTGAAACATCATGGTTTGGGGCCAGTGTCTGCATCACAGCTTAGGGTGCAAAGAGAACAGGCTCGTGGGGGTTTGACTCCATTCCTGTAAAACAGATAAAGGCTTTAGATGGATCTCTTCTGTCTCAGACTCTGCCCAGAAATGGGGACTGCCACACTGCAGAAGACCTGGGGAAGAGAGGCAAAGGTCAAGAACAGGAAACACAGAATTATCAGCTTCACCTGAGTTCCTGCTGCTCTGTTTGAGCAGGGCACCATAAAACCAGTGCCATAACAAACAATGCCATGTGACCACATGTCCTTTGGTACTTGGTATTTTTAAGGCTGGGGCCAGACGTCTTCTGGAAAGCATTGTCATCCAGAAACTGACTGGGGGCATCCCAATAATAAGGGAAATTTTAAGGATTATGTTGAAGGTGGTCTGGTAAACTTGGTTGTCCAGGCTTTAAAGCAACACTTAGAGCATCCTAAGGCCCAGTTCTCCACCTTGTTGTGTCAGGATGGACAAAAGATGCTGACTGAGACTGCTGTTAATTCCCCAGGGGCTTGCTGGTGTGAAGATGTTCCTATTTGGGACTTTGTCTCTCCTGACATCCAAGAAAGACAAAGCAAACCCATAAACTTCCTCACTGTTACTCTGGCCTCAACTACTTTACAAATATCAATTAAAATTCATGAACTGGATTGCTCAGAGATGAACAGAGGCAAACAGGAAATTTTTATCCTTTTTCTCTGTTGGGTTTCTTAGACATAGGGTGGAAACTTGGGTAATCCATGAGCCCTGTCTCTTCATGTTATGAAGAGATCTGCTAATAAAATGACAATTCAGTGACAGGGAAAAATAAATCATTGAAGAAACAGCTGACAGAAGAGCACCGGGATACTCTTTTTTCCCCCCCCATGACCATAAATTTAAAAGCCAAAGCAGAAAGATAAACAGTAAGAAAGATTCATAACTTGCATTGTTCATTTTGATAATATTAAAAAGCTCCAGATGAAAAGAGTGCAAAAGTAGAACATGTTTCTTTTGGTACAACTCACAAAGAAGTTGGACATGTGCTTGTAGGTGCTAATGGCTGCCAGGAGGCAGGTTCTGATCTTTCAGCTGTCATGCTCTGGATTAAAACTGATGGATGGATTTGGCATCTTTTAAAAGGTGAAATGAAAGGGTCAAAAGAGCCCCAGACCTTGTTATAAAGCAGTTGCTGGAAACAGGAGGAAGACTCCTAGAATAATTTGAACCTGACATGTGGAACCAACCAAAAATGCTGGGAGACCTCTCAGTGAATGGCTGCCAATGCTTCATTTTAAGGGTTAGTGAGAGGAAAAGGCAGGGAAATGGAACATCCCTGGTGATTGTGGCCTTCAAAGGGAGTGGAAAGCCTGGGCTCCTGAAGGCAGGGAGCTGGCTGGGCAGGCAGGACTGGAAACTGTGAGCAAGGAAACTGCTGCTGTATTTTCTTGCTGCGCAGGGACTCTGTGAATAGAGAAGATCACACTATGAAAATATCCTCTTCAGTCCCCCAGCACACCATCAAAGCTCTGAATGTGTAGTTAACACCTATTCTGAAAGGTGGAAATTGGATTTTCTTCCCAAATGCTAGCTGAGAGACTAAACATCATTCCCTGTACACTTTATTTCAAGGGTTTGAAAGTATCTGAGGGCAGACTTGTCCAAGCTGCTCTGCTTCATTTTGAGCAGCTGCTGGAATTGCTGGTAGGAGGACATCCTCCACCTGTGCCAGTAACCTGCAGCCACAGCCTTTCCCTCACACAGGGGGAACCTCATGCTCTAGTTAGGAAAAACTGGAACCAGCACAGTCTTACCTGCTGTCCTAGTACTAATGTGCAAAACATTTCTCCCTGTTTCACAAGGGCAACAAGGGGACAGCAAAGTTGCTTTTAAAATGCAGAAAAGGCAATGAATTTCATTATGTAAAACGCCAGCTGGCAGAGAAGCAACATTACATGACATAACCTGTATTTCAGTGGCCAGAATTAGGTAATTCTTTATACAGTGCAGGTTATGTTTCAAAAGGCATTCTTCAGAGTAGGCTGAAAGAGTCTACTCTAAATGGGGAAAAAATGAGAATCAAAGTAATGTTTGGAAAAAAGTTGCTGAATTAAGATCAGTTCAGTAGAGACTCATTCCCATGGTAAGAAATTCATCTTTGTTCGATTTTTTACTGTTATTTGGAAAGACAAAAAACATTTTCTTGCTTTTTTGCTTCTGCACAACACAGGAGTCTTTCAGCACAGGCACTGAGAACAAGAAGCTAGGAATCACACATCTTCCCAGCTACAGCAAGCACCAAGTCAAGGTTCCCCTGGGACTCTGTTCTCATGGTGGATGCCCTGGGATAAGTCTGACTTTCTGCAAGGCCTCTGTGCTTATGGCTTTAAAAACCACATAGTTCAAGGACCAGAAGGTTGTCTAGGAAAAAATCCAAGAACCATAAAGTCAAAGGGGTCATAAGGTTCCTGAAATGAAGTTTTATTATCCAGTATGTGAGATTCCTTTTATTTTGCTCTAAACCTCTTCAGCATTAGATAAAGTCTTCTCAGCTGAGGCATCTGGCTGTGAAACAAATTCCAGAGGAGATTGGGTAAAACTAATTTTGGCCATCTAAAGGAAAAGCTGCAGTCTTTTGCTTTACAGAAAGCCTTGCTGGAAGAATGATGCTGCTTTCATTATTCTTCAGTTTAGTCCCAGCAAGCACCCAGAAAGTCTCTCAACCAAAGCCAATAAATTGATAACTTCACCCAGAGAACATTTACTTTCTTTGAAAAGGAGTGAGTACCTAGACTGCTTGGCCATTCAGGAGCTTGCTATCAATATCCATCATACCTGAAAGGAGCTCAGATACTCTGGAATTGGGTGTGAGAAGTGAAGGTAAGGTGATTAAAAGGCAGGCAGTGTACATAGATGCTGTGATGCTGCACACTTATGTGTAAACACATCCTTCCCTATACCTACCCGCCTGCATGTTCACTCTCCTGTAGAGGAAAATGAACTTCTAGTAAAATAGCAGCTTTTTGGACAGCAAAGACAAATTAGTGCCAGTTGCTGAAGTTGTCCAGACTGGACCCAACTCACACACAATTCTACTGTCTCCCATGGGCTTGGGCAAGGGGCATTACTGGAAAATTCTTCAGCCTAGTAAGGCTCTCTGATTTCTATCTGCTATTGGTTGTTTGAGCTGACAGCAATGAAATAACAAAGAGAAGTCTGAGGGCAATCAAAAGAGACTTCAGGGCCTTGGGACCATTGGCAGAGGGATAGGGAGCATAGGTGCTGGCTCCCTTGATCCTTCCAGTTACAAGGAATAATGCTGTTAGGCAGATCCATCAGGTCAATATGTGGCTCCAAGACCGGTGTAATTGGAAAAAGTTTGAGTTTGTCGACCATGAGATGATCCACTCAACACCTGGTCTACTGAGCACTGATGTGATGCATCTGTCTCAGAGGCGGAACAGAGCTGTGGCACAGGAGCTCGTGGGGCTCCTTGAGACAGCTTCAAACTAGCTTGGAAGGGGGAAAGGGATAAAACCAGGGCTCACCTGTGAGGAGTGAGGGCACCGTGTGCCAAAAACTTGAGGGAATGAGCCCCACTGTGATCCCTTAATCTGCTTTACAAGGTATTGGCTGCAATGTACCACACCTGAAATGTTTCCACACTAGGCATAAGGAGCAAAGCCAAGGTGCTTGAAGCTTTGACCCAGTCTGGGGAGATAAGTCCTGTTACTGCAGTGCCATTTTGGATGTTTCTAGGCTCTTGAGGAGGGATAGGCAGGGCAGGAGAGGCAGAGGGATGGTACTGTATGGAACAGAAGGGTTAGAATATATGGAGCTCACTGCTGATGATGGAACAGTTGAGAGCCTCTGGATTACAATCAAGTGGCAAACAAATGTGGATGTCATTGTGGGAGTCAGCTACAGACCTACAGCCAGGATGATGATGCAGATGAATAAGGCTTTGAGGAGCTAAGGGACACATCTCCAAGCCAACTGCCCCCTGTCCTTACTGGGGACTTCAACTAGCCAGAAATTAACTGGAAGCATCACAGCTGGTACAATGAGGCCAGAAGATTCCTAAAACACCTGCATGTGCTTTAAACTGCCCATGGCATTGCCATGGGTGTGAGTTGCTCCTTTGAGTTCAGTCTATTACCAATGTCATCAAGTAGCACCTGTAAAATTGGGAACTAAATGCATAATTAAGAACCCCTTGAAATGAAAGAAACCATGAATTTTAACCTCCCTGGCACAGAAACTCTTATTTCAAAAAATGTAATGACTAACTGGTCTCTTAACTTTTACTTGAGGTTATAACAGTAGTTCAGTGTACAGACTCCTTACATCATTCTGTGTGCAACAGGAGACCAGTACAAATATTCCAGCGAGGTGGTAAAACCATATTGAGTTTTTCCAGCCACCCTGACATCCTGAAGGCAGAACTCAAAGGTAACTGTGACCTGAGCTCTCTATTCAGCCTTTTATTGACTTAATGGCTCACAGGGAAAATTACAATGCTGCTAAAACTGGGTTGGTTCAAAGGAAGAGCATGAGAAAGCCCTGCAGTGATATGCACTGTTTATGCAGTGAGTTTTTATATATGGCATTCCTGGAAAATGTGAAAAATTTTCAGAATATAAATAATTTTTCCCCCAAAAGGGTTTTGAAATGCCATGCTTTAGATTAACAGTGAGGTAAATTAGCTTGTTCAATGACTATGTTTATTTTCTTAGGGATGAGATGGAATGTTATAAGTAATTTAATTCAAGTAAGGACAAGAAACATGGTCATAGGTCTCCACAGCAGTCAAATTAATTTCCTCTGCCTTTTGTTCCGGTTCATACAAACATCCAAAGCCACCATCAAAGTAGCAAGCTCATTTCTAAAACAACCTATTGGCTTAGCAGCTAATTGTAAGTGGTAGCTAAGATCAGTGCAAACCTGTAAGAGTACTACATTTACCTGCAGGTTTAAAAAAAGACCCTGGCCTGCACAGTTTATAAAAACTCCCTGTCCTGCACTGTGAATTTTAGTATTGAAAGCTGAATTAAAAAAAAAATCATCAGGATGTCCCTTATTTTATGAAGGGTAAAAAGAAAGCATTTGTTTCTGCAATAAGATTATCAGAATTAAATACTGTGATGTCAGACTAAGTAGCATTACTTTAGTTCCTGTATGGTTGAGTGATTTTACTATAATAGTTTCTCATAATAATGCTTTTTATCTGTAATACATAGGGGATAGAGAGACTGACAGAGCTATAATCTTTCTTTCAAAAGCACGGTGTTAAATGAAGAGGGTTCAAGTGAAAATATAATTTGGAAAGGAAGATAAAGACAGTCCTATATAAGACTGTGTCATCATTTCAAGTGAAAGATGTTAGCTCTGAAAATAATAAAATAATGCCATATATTATGAAGATAAGTCAACTTCAAATGTGTACTTCAGGGCCCGGAATTTATTTGTTTGTGGCAAAAGGCTGTGTATGCTTATGTGTACACAACTACTCTTGCCACTGCTATTTGCTGTTTGTGCAGGGCTGTGTGTGCTGAGCATTGAATGTGTTTTTGAAGACCAGGGTCCTGCCACAAAAAACCCTTTCCTAGACACCTACTAGAATGAACAGATGTGTTCTCCTGGTTTCACAGCTGGCTGTGTGTAAAAGCAAAGATCCTCTATGTGTACTGAGGCAAACTAAACCTGGAACAGCTTCCGTGTGGATGGCATCTTCTACTGGCCTTCTTCCATTGCTCTCCCAAAACTCCTGGGGCTGTCTTTCCCATGATCTTTTAAGAGTATATGGCCATTGGTGAATAAAAGGCAAATATGGAGTGCTCCTGAACTATCCCCTGACCATCACAACCACTCAATGCCTTCACAATTTTAATGCTGCAAAAGAGATTTTAGACTGTCCTAAGGAATCGGGTGTGCTCACACCTAGGATTTCTGCATTACACCACCCAAAGTTAAAGCATTTCATTGCATCCAGAGAAGGGCGATGGAGCTGGTAGAGGGTCTGGAGCACAGATCTGAGGAGAAGCAGTTGAGGGAGCTGGGGATGTTCCGCCTGGAGAAAAGGAGGCTCAGGGGGGACTTCTGTTGATCCCTGATTCAGGAAGGAGGCTGTAGCCAGGTGGGGGTTGGCCTCTTCTTCAGAAAATGACAGGATAAGAGGACACAGTCTTAAGGTGTGCCAGGGGAGGTTTAGGTTGGACATGAGGATGAGTTTCTCCACAGAAAGGGTGATTAGACATTGGAATGGGCTGCACAGGGAGGTGGTGGAGTCCCATCGCTGGAGGTGTTTAAGGAAAGACTGGACATGGCACTCAGTGCCGCGGTTTAATTGACATGGTGGTGTTTGGTCATAGTTGGACTTGAATTGCAGAGGTCTTTTCCAACCTAATGGATTCCATGATCCCAGGAAGTTATCACCAATTTTAATGTGCACACATCTACGATTTTTGCATCAGGCCACCCAGATGTGTCAAAGTGCAGAGCTCCAGCATTTCACCTTTCCTGGGCCTGCGTGTGACTGTGCATGTAAGAAGAACATGGAATCATGGAATCTTTCAGGTTCTTAAAGACCTCTGAGACCACCGAGTCCAACCATTAACCCAGCACTGCCAAGCCCACCACCAGACCATGTGGCAAACTACTAAACTATAGCAAAGCACCACAGCTACACGTTTATTAAGCACTTCCAGGGATGGTGATCCAGGCAGTGGCTCTCGGCACCTCAGGGCACAGCAGTGCCCTCAGCGTGTGGTGTAACCTCCATTTTCAGCCTGCCTTGTGTGGGATTTGGGAGCGGTGGTGTCTGTGTTGTTCTGAGGGATGGTTGCACAGAGGCAGTATGACAAAAGAGCCCTACATTTAAAGGCTGTGTTATGTCGGAACAGCAGGGGGTCTGTGCCCCTCACACGGGGCTTTGCCTAAAACATCCCCTCACGCCTCATCCCCGAGCGCTGCGGCCCCTTTAAGGAGTCACATGGCTTTTGGGCGGCGCTGTAGTCCCTTGACCGGGGTGGCAACGCTGGCCGGCGCGGCTAACGGCAGACCGGAGGACTACAACTCCCAGCAGCCATCGCGGAGACGGATGAGCTCATCCGCCGCGCCCTGGTGGGCGTCGCGATGCACGCTGGGAACTGTAGTCCAATGCCAGTACCGGTGGTAGGTTACGGCGAGGTGCAGAACTACGCCTCCCAGCGTGCCGAGCGTGGCCGGTTCCCGTCAGCGCCGAGGGGGAGCCCCCCAACGTAAAGGGGGATCACTTTCCCCTTGTGTCCGCCATATTGGACGGTAACTCTGCCCAGCGGCGCCGGGGCCGAGCGAGTCTCCGTGGCCGTGACAGCCCCGCTTCGCCCGCGCCGCCCGGGGAGCTCCGGCCCCGCCCGGCCTCGCCAGCCCCGGGCGCTTGGCGCGACCCCGCGCCCCTTCCCCCCACCTCCTCCTCCTCCTCCCCGGCGCTCCCTCCTCCCGTGCCCGGGTGTCAGCACCATGAGTCCGGCCGACGCCAAGCGCGGAGCGAAGCGCCGGAAGAACAAGCGGGGCGGCGGCCTCGGCAGCACCGGCGGGCCGGGACCCAGCGGCGGCACCGGCGGGCTGGGCAAGGCCGGGGGTGCGGCGGCAGCGGCCCCCGCCCCGCCGGGCGCGGTGGGCGCCCTGCTGACAGCTCCGGGCGGCGGCAGCGGAGCCCCGGGCGGCGGCGGGGCCGCGGCGGGACACGGCGAGGTGAGCGGGGCCGGGGCGGGCGCGGTGACATCGCACACCCGCGCTGGCAGCCGGGGCTGCACCGCCACATCCCCCCGTGCCCCCGGGCCGCTCGGGCCCCGGCGGGGTCTCGGGGCTGGGCCCGGGGCTGCGGGGAGGGGGCGGCGGGGCTGGGGCTGGGGCTGGGCAGCGGCCGCAGCTCCCCACCCTTTGTGGGGGAAGGGCCGCGCCGGCTGCGCGGGGCCGCCGCGTCCTGGGGTTTGTCCTGAAAGCGGCTTCGGCCTCCCCAGCCGCGGGGTCTCACCTTAATGGAGGAGATGGAACAGATAGGCGGGCAGGCCTTGAGAAAGGAAAAAGACACCTCCATTACGCCCTTTTTGCAGTAGCCAACTTCATTATTAAGCATAGGAGGTCCATTGTAGTTTGGACTGTGGTTGGCACTCTGGTACCTTGGAATAATTCAGATCTGTTACATTATATCATATTATGGTGGAATTTATTCGAGCAGATTGTGTAGTTTAACTGATATTTTTTCCAAGAAAAAATACTCAAGGATCAAGCCCTCAAAAAGGTGTCCTATTGGTTCAAGTAGCAAAAGAGCAAATAAGTTCATGTTCCTTTCTCTTGTGAAGGTTACCTCAAGTTTTTTGTTATCAACACAGAGCTTGTGTTCAGGTATCATATTTACAGCAGCATTTCCTGCTGACAGCATCTTCAGACTTCCATGTGCATGTCATACCACCTGCTCCGTTTCCTCTTGCTCTCATGAACTTGTTGAGCACGTGAAGGGGAAATGAAAGAATTGGCTTTTGTGATGTAGCATGTCTGAAATGCCATAATATAACAAATGGGTTTATTTTTTTCTCCATGTAGTTTTGTGCCCATCTATTTTGCTGGGTCAACCAACAATCAATCTGGTGATTGTAGGTTGATTTCCCCCTCCCCCTTTTAAAGCTTGGGTTCATACACTTTCATACTTGGCTACTGTACTTTTGATTAACTGTTTCTGTATGTCTGTCCTAATCTGACACTTAACTTCATGCATAATTTCCTTTTGGGACAGTAGCCCATATGTGACTTAGATACCCAGAAGAATGATGTGCCTAATGGCAAGAGGTTTGCAGGTTTTTATTTGCAGCGTTGCAAGTCATCACTCAACACTATTCTAACTAAACCTGTACGAGGAAGATGTGTCTTGTTTTGTTTTGTGTCTTAGATCACAAGCCTTTACAGGCACAGGTTCCTAGATATTGGTAGACATCATCATGCCAAGGGGAATAAAACCAGCAGGGAAATGATGCTCAGGATGGGACATTGATGTGGCTTCACTACCCCCAATATTTTGATGTTTGTGGCTTGTGGTTATGTGTAGTCTAGAACTTTGGTTCTCATCAGACTGTATGGGATCTTTCTGAAATTGATCTTAAAAGCCAAAATCATTGCTAGTCTACTCACTTTGTGTTCCTTATTTCTTTCAGGCAGTTCCAAATAAAATCTCTCTGAAAGTATGTCATGTCTTGAAAATTAAGTACTGTGTTTCAGCACTACATTTTTGGGAGAATACATCTGTCTATTACACTTGCTTACATGTTATTCATACTTTTATAAGTGTACACAACAGATGATTTAATGCATTTGTGACTTTGTCTTAATTGGTCTCTTTTTGCCTCTACTCTTAGATGTGTATGTGAGTTGTCAAATGTTTCCATTTGTAGTGTGATACAAGGGATTCTGAAGACTGATGGGCAAGTGTGGAGTTAAGTCAGCTAAACAAACAGATTAGTTAGTTAAACTAGAATACACCTGCAGCACAGATGTTGCTCAATCAAACAGTAAGCATCTTAGAATGATGTTTTGAGGATAGGTAAATCCCTGTGCTCAGTTTCTTTGAAGGTAAATGCTTATACCCCATAATGCTGCTTTAAAGTTGGTGTTGCTTACTCCATAGTGATTTCAGTGACCTCTTTCTTGACGTTGTCAATAGCTCTCCAATGGTTGTGACATGAAAATTGCCAGTACTTAAAAATTTGCTGATAATCTTGTTGCAAAGGTGAAATCTTAAAGTGTCATTGCATGACTCTTGCTGATGTGAGAATAGGATCACCTTAATGGTGTGTTAAAATTTGGTAGTTTAAGTACATGGTCAAAACAAGACTTGGTTTTTTGAGTGAAAGACTAGCAGATGTTTTTTCTGGATGAAGTTGAGAAGGAAAACTGTATTTTACAGGACAGATCAGTTCTAAATCAGGTGCAATGTTTGTTTTGGCTGAATGGAGAGTAAGCAGCACACTCATAGCTGCAAAGTAGTAACCAGACTTGCTTTACTTTGATCTTACCCAGAATAATGTGGAGTTCCCTTTGGTGGGTAAGAGAAATCATCAACCAGTTCTCTGCTGAACTAACTTAAATATTTAATTTTTGAAAAGATGTGTGTTCTACTTGTTCTCATGCTCTCATTGCTCTCATGGAGTTTCCAGCTTTTGTCACTTACCTGGTTTTAGGGCAGCCATTCTGGGTGGGGTGGGCACATCCTTCTGATTGTGTTCTGTTAGGTGATTCTTGCAAATCTTGTCTAAAAGAATGAAACAGGATGTTAAATGAATAATCCTGTGTGTGGTCTACATTCTTGTGTGTCAATAATTGTTCAGGATAATGTATACTTTGAACCTCCTTTATAAAACAGGTTGACTGTAGTTTAAAAATGAATGTATTTATGGTTCAGACTGAAAGCTCATGTGCCAGCATTGAAATTCCAGCTAACCCTGTTAGAGCTAACAAATAAATTTGAATTGATGTTTTTATACATCTTATCTGGAGGGTTTTTGAAGACTGTAGGCTAAATTCTGCATTAGAGTATATGCTGAGTCTTGTTCTGGGATGCAAGTGGGCAACTCCTAACGGGATCTTCCTGGAAGCAATGTTATTCCATGCACATGCTTTGTAACATCTGAGTTCATCCTCTGAGGCACTGTTAGATGCTTGGGAGTGCTAGTGCAGTTAAGGGTGCATTGGCAGTGTATCAGTGCAAGGAGTCTCAGTTTTGAAAACCTGTAACTGTGTCAGCTTGAACTGGAACTGGAAACCAAGACATGTAGTTGTCCAGTGCTGCTGCAGGACTTTTCTAGGATTTTTTCTTTTTAATATGTGTATTTATAGAAATAGATGTTGCTTTCTGTTCTGTTTTGGTTTTAATTCAGTAGTGCATTGTATCAGGCTTTCTTAATTTGATCCTATGAATTTTTGACGGACAGTTGGATTATTGATGTTGTGAGAGGCATTTGATTATCTCTAGCAAACACTGCATAATTCATACATATACTATAGCAAAATTAGCTATTCATTAGTATGTTCAGGTATTTTGGAGGGAAGAATGGTGTATCAGTAGCTGATCAACTACAGAAATACGTTTTGTTACAGGTCTGACCAATCTTGTGTTATTAAAGGGAATAATTTAGTAGCCATTTTACAATTCTCTCACTTGCATTTTTCAAAGTATTGTATGTCAAATGTAGTAATGTATTGAATCTTCTTACATTGGAGAGCTCTTTGAGAATTTCATAAAATACTTCAGCAGACTTTTTTTTTTATTATGAGGTACTGCTTTTTAAACAGAGATTCTATACATAGCAGAATGTACATTGCCAATTTCTTCAGCAGCTTTGTAGGTTGTTGTGTTTTAGTGATATGTGTGTCTGATTTGTGATTTCAGATTTTCCCTGTTCTCTCTTCCCCTTCCATGATTCAAACACTCAGAAAAGGAGCTTTGTCAGGAGCTCAGAAGTTCAGCAAATAGCTAGCTTTTGTGCTTTTATGTAGGGCCACCTCCTCTCCAGAAGCAAACTTCTTTTGGCCAATTTTTGTCAAGGTTCAGGTAAACTAGATAAATTCAAATAATAAAACAGTATTCTAACCTCTGCTCCTCAAGCTGAGGCAGCTGATACTTATAAACACTGACTTGAAGAAAAACAAGCCTTTGTGACAGTCAGGTAGTAAATGTCTTCCTCTGATTAAAGGTAGTTCACTTTTTTTTTTGTAATAGACATGCCCTGAAAGAGCTTATGCTCTGCTTTTTGTAATAAAAGGAGACAGAATGGGATAAAACTATGAGGATTTGCTTTAGATGGTATGGTTGAGTTAACTTGCTAATTTAGAAACAGAATCTAAACAGAACATTTCAAACTTTAAAACAAGCTTAGTGGTTGCATAACATTGACATTATTAGCTCTTTCATAGCTTCTTCCCATGCTCAGTTAAGGCATTTTTCAGCTAATAGACCTGAGACCAGAGGCACAGAACCAGCGATTGGGTCAGATCTCGTAATGCTGCTCCTGGGAAGGGAGTGCCTGTGTGTACTCATGACCTTGATGTGTATCAAGTCCCTGAGCAGTGCATTTCTCCCCCACCTCCTGCACCTGCAAAATCATGGTCACCTGATAATGACAATAATTGGTTGTGAATTGTTAAATGAAGCAACCAAAATATCAAAAGTGTGTCTGAAAATAATGGCATCTGGTTCAGCGGTGTCTAATCCCTATCAGCTAAGGATCCTCTTTTGGCTTTGTTAGGAGACATTTAATTCCAAGTGTGAAGGCAGAGAATTTTTTTTTCTCCTTGCTGTATTGGATGCAAAATGTAAGAGATTGAGAGAGAGAATTTTTTTACTCTAAAAAAACATAGTGACTCCCTTCCTCTCCTCCCTTTTGTTTCCTGACTGTGGTGGCAAAACCTTGGTGATTTAATTTGGAACTAGATTAGTTTGAAAAGTTAGTTCTGAAGTAGGTGTATATTGATGGGAATATCCAGGGTTCTTACACTGTAAATTTTTTGACCCCAAACAGTACGTAAAGCTTTATGTAAGTATTTAATACTGCATTATTTTCTTGGTTATGGAAGTTTTCCTGTTGTAGTGGTATCTCATCTTGGGGGGAGTCTTTGGATGCTTTCTCCTTTACAACAGGAGATCCAGTCAGCTTCTCTTCTGCCTGCCAAGGAGACCTGAGAGGATCTGGAAATTCAGTTTGGTGTGCTTGGTGCCTATGACAGTAATGTTCAGACTTTGATATGTGTGTTTAGCAAGGGTGGTCCTGAGCAAATACAGACCTGCTGAAGACATATTGTGGAGATGTCATTGGGAGAAATAACTGGGAAATGAACTTGCTTTGCTTAGGATGTACAGGACTTCATGGATGTGCTAGGCAGTGTTCTGGGTTTGTATGGATCTGAGTAATCAAAGAAGGTTTAATATTTATTGGAGCTCCTTCACTGATGGGAAAGGAGGTCACATATCCCCTTTTATTAAGGTAATGGAAACAGTCCCTACATTTTCCTTGTGGTATTTTTTTTTTAATAGTGACTAAGGTAGCTGTGGACTGGTCTGTTTTGAGAAAGAATATTCCATATGTGGAATTTTCCTAGGATAATGAAACATAATGAAATATTTTAGTTAAATGTCTCAAAGAATACTGCAGTTCAGTTCCTTCTTTGCTGCAAATGAAGAGTTCAACAGGGAAATGACATTTATGATGTTACTCTTAATGGTAATACAGGAACTGCCTAAATTGAGGCTTTTCTGAGAATGCAGTAGAATAAATAGGCCCTTTTTTGACACAACAATTACTTAATTTTGTGTTGTGAAAATTCAAGGCAGCCTATGACATTACTGACCTTCACCTCCTCCCCTGTGAGGAAACACATGAGAAATATTATCAAAGATACCTCTGAGCAGCGTACCTTTACCTGAGGTAAATATTTTTTCCTAAATATTCTCTTGTTATTTACTTTTTTAATAGAGGATGTACAGCTGCTTTAGTGATGCCAAAGTTAGTCCAGGCACTGTTTTGCAAAGTGGATTTTAGGGGGAATATTAATGGGGCAGCCTGTGAGCCGCTTCTAAGCTGTTGAACTGAAGTTGTCCATGTGGGACTGGTGAGAAACTTCCTTGGGATGGGAACTTTAACCATGTTCTTAAATAATCAGGTCCCCTTGTTTTGTAAAAGCCACAAAGATAGTTCTCTCCATCTCAAAATTCCTAGCAATGCTAGAACCTGCTCAGGCATCTGAGAGGCAGTTCCTGTTCTGCACCTCTCTGTAGAGGGGCTGTCTCTCTCCACTCTTTATTGAAGGGAGCCTGGAGACATTTTGGTACAAGCTGAGTGCTGAAGTTGGATAAGGTGAAAAACCTGTGTAGGAGGCCGTGCTTAGCCTCTACCTGCCTACTCAGTTATGGTTTCTTCCTCTTAAAAAAAAAACAAAAAAGTTGGAACTCAAATTGGTTTTGATACAAGCCCCCCTTAGGTCATATATTAAATCTTAGAGTAACTTTGCTCATTATAAGGAGGAAATAAAAGATTACTTCATTGTACATTTTTCAGAAAATCTCTGTGTGCTTCCATGAAATATTCCTATACACAGTCTCTCCTCAGGCCTAGAGGAACAAGCCAGGATAGATTGTGGGTGCCTCTGTATTGTTACTTACTGTGGAAGGTCACAAAGTCCTCATGCACAGTAGTTGTTTTTTACATTAGTCCTCCTTTCACACACTAATATGTTGAACTGGCTTGTAGTAGCTTTGACAGGCGGTTACTTGCAAAGGCTGTTCAAAAACATGAGACAACAATCATCCAGGTAAATAATTAAGTTTTTACAAAGTCACAAATGTAATTATTTTGAAGTCCAGAGCTGCGGACTGCCTGGATCTTGAGCAAACTTGTCACTTAAGGCATCTGGACTTGAGGGCTTCTCTTATGGACTCATCTCCTACTCCTCTTAGAACGTGCCTGTGGGAGGTGAATTTCTTGTGGTCCAGGAGGAGCCACAATGGGCAGTGAGGACTAATTTCTGGGAGGGTTCCTGGATGACAGTTGCTCGTAGGAAAAAGCTGCTGGCTTTTTTTTTTTCTTTAACTGCTTTGGCAGCAGTTCAGTGGTCTGTGTTGAGCTGCAGGCAGATGGAGGATGTGATCAGCTGTTGGGGCAGTGTTTGCTGCTCTAAATAGCTGTTTCTTCTCTTCTCCAGGGAAAGGTAGCAGGCTGCATAGAAGTGTCTGGCTGGCAGCACAGAACACATCACTGTTCTAGATGTAAATTTTCAGATGCCCATCTTTATTCTTCCAGATATTAATTATGCCTACAGTATCAAAAGTGATTGTTTCGTCATGGCTTGCATTGCAATGTCAGCTTTGCTCACTTTGATTCCTCAGTCAGTTGTTGCTCTTTTTGGAAATAGTAGCTTCTCTACTTAAAGCAAGACCAAACTGTAGAGAACTGGGCAGTGTTTGGTTTATGTCACAAACCTGTACATGTGCTGTAGACATGGGCTATTAACATATGCATGCACTAGAATATAAAATTCTAGTGATTGATATCTGTTATTAAATGATAAATGATTGATAAGTTAGCTGTAGTGGTTAAATCCAGTGGTTGTCATTTTAAAATGTCAAGGGCTCCATGGAACCATAACTATTTGTAATTTTATGAATTAGGAATAAAGACCCTGGCAACTGAACCCCACTCAAAGGGTTTTCTTACTTAAACTTCTGTGGACAGCAGTGAATTAATTGAGATATGTTTTTTGTATAGTTATCTTCTTACTTCCTCCTTAAGGTTTTACCTCCTTTAGGAATCTGCAGGCATAGCAGAAGTAACCTCTAAAGTTAGTCCTCAGAAAGGGTACTGGAAAGTAAGAAGTGAGTAGTAGGCAGGTTTCTCTGCAGCATCAGGAGCTGAAGGAGGTTTTACAGTACTGGGAATCTCAGTTATAACACTCATAAAGCTATTGAGAAGAGGGGAAATGCATATGGCATGTTGTGTTAGGACTATCTATCTCCTGAGCCAGCTTTTATAAAAAATGGTTATCTAAGCTAATATATGATCTGGATTTAGGGTAGTCAGCTGCCTCTCAGGTGGGCTTGGCACAGCTGTGTGCTGGCAGGGCTGGCTGCTGCCAGAGCTAGTGCAGGATAACTCAGTTGTTAGTGTTGAGCTCTGCCCACCAGCCATCATTTAGGAGCTCTAAACATGGATATTTGCCAGCTAGACTCACATCTGAACAAGACCCTGAAGCAGCACCTTTTTTATAGAAAAACACTGCTTTCTTGGGGACTGGTCTTTTTTGCTCTGCTTTTATTCTCCCTGTATGTGAGAAGAAACAGGTGGTAGATACAGGGTTCGTAAGTTAACAGAAGTGTGTGGGTAGTGAATGAGGGTGGGGTCTTTAGAGGGATAGAATAAGACTAAAATGTGAGGTTTTTTTCCTCTTGGGTGAAGTAGGAGATGAGTTAATGTGAATGAGGGGAGAAGACTGTAAAAGGGCAGGCACTGTTGATGGTATATGAAATATGCTTGGCCTTTTGAAGTGGACAGTTGAGTTCAAGAAAGAAAGACAGACTGTTGAATGCACTAGCTAAAAAACATGGCATGATGTAGACTTGTGTTTTGAATTTTGTCACGTGCCTCAGGTTTGAATGTCTTTCATGGTACCAGGATTGTAAAGTGAGGGGAGGAGAAGAAGGCTGTCAGTTGAATAACTTTCCTGAAAGCAGTTTGTTAATTAATACAAGCCATAACTCTAAAGTCTGTGTATTAGGGGATATTTCATCATGTGTAGCATTGCAATACGTTGGAAACCATTATTATGCAGTGTCCATGTAGTGTTGTAAAGTGCTGTAAGGCTCTACCTTGACTCCTGTTCTGTGTTCAGCTTTGTGCTGAAACTGCATCAGTGATGGCTCCTTAGAGGCAAAAGATGTGGCTTTAGGCAGGGGTGCCAGACTTGAATACACTCTGCCACCCACTTCTCTCTTTGAGGCTTTTTTCAAAGAGAGAGACCTAGTACAAACAGCAGTGTGTTGATGTGGTTGAAGTCAGTGCACTAACTGTGGGCACTACAAACTTTGGTTTCTTCTGTATTTTGGGGCTAAAATAATTAAGATTTTAAAGTAGGAATTTTTCTTAATGCCAAAGCTTGTTTTCTGTGGTGGTGGGGTGTTATTGAGTTTGTTGGTTTCTTTCTTTCTTTCCCTCTGTGCAGAAATAAAAGCTTGAGCTCTCAGAGCAGAAGTCTTGCTAAGCTACGGAGGTGATGATGCCATTGAATTTTACAGAGAATTGCTGCAGTTGGATGGGACCACTGGTGTGGTCATCTGGTCCCACCTGCCTGCTGGAGTAGGGTCTTCCTAGAGCACCTTGCACAGGTGGTTTCCAGACAGTTCTGGAATATCTCCCGTGAGGAAGAATCCAGCATCTCTGGGCAGCCTGTTCCAGGGTTCAGTCACCTGCATAGTGAGGAAGCTCTTTACAGGTTGAACTTCTGTGCATCAGTTTCCAGCTCTTTTCAGGTTGTACTTCTGTGCATCAATTCCCAGCTCTTGCCTCTTGTGCTATTGCCTGGCACTGAGTAGAACCTGGTTCCATGTGCTTGCCACCCTCCTCTCAGATGCTTATAGACATTGATAAGATGTATTCTTTGTCTTCTTTTCTTCTTGAGGCTGAGCAGGTAGTTCAGATATTTCTACTATTAGGTGCTTTTTTTCCACTGAGATTGGTAGTTTAATTGAAAAATGCCTTGAGAAAAACATGTTGTAATAGGCAGGCTTTTGTTAGTTTATGAATATTAAAGGAAGTTAAGGAAATCTCTTTCAAGTTCTGCAACTATATTAAACTTAACAGTTGACAATTTCAAATGTGTTGTAGGGAATATTTCAGTGAGATAGATATGACACTCTGAATTTGGGTAGCATAATGATGCAAGCCCAGAGACACTTCCATGGGCAGATGCATGAGTGAGAATGTGTTAAGCCTTCAAGGAAAAAGCTCATGGTGAGCTGATGTGCATGAGGCTTTTTGGAACATGGTGGTTTTGAATATGGGTTAAAGAGGTTGCTATGTAAGTGTAGAAATGAAGTAATATTTTGTATGTGTGCATGGAAATTATTTTTGAGTAGGAGAACACACATACATGTGGGCTGCCAATGGAGAAAGTACCCGGGAAAATATTTAAAGGTTCTTTGCCACACTGTGTCTCATCCTGACACCAGTCACAGGAAACAGAAGAGTTCACCTTAAAAAGCAGTTCTGAGTCACAGTACAGTTCTGCCAGCCTTTAGTGTTTAATTGGTGTGGAGTTAATGACCAAAAGATTTCTTAATTGCCATAATGCTTCCAGGCTGCTTATCGTCAATAAGCTGCTGTCACAACAGATGGTGGTTTAGCTGAGGTTCACTTGAAGTTTTTCACAATTTTGTTTTCGTGGCTTTAACTTATCTCTGTGGCTGTAGCTAATGTATAGTTGAAACCCAGATCTTTACTGGAATAGGCTTCAAATGAATTAAGGTTTTAGTTTGTCATCCAGCAAGAGACAGAACTCTCCTTTACTGTCAAGGAAAACTTTGCAGTTTTATCTGTGTGATCATCTTTATTTTATCTTCACATTTTTTTCCTGGCTATTCCCAGGATTTGGCTCCACTATACTGTCATTCTCCACTTCTTTTTAGGGAGTCTGCAGGGAATTGTGCTGGTGTCTGCTGTGATTGGAGACAGCTTGCAGCACAGCCTGAAGCTGACTAGGCTGGGGGTTTTTAGCATCATAATAGTCTGAGCCACAGGAATGAAAGTGGACAAAGTTTAAGTTCCATAATTTTTAGATATAAAAAAAGCTGTCAGAAAGATTCTTATGTTTTCAAAGGAAAAAAATACAATTCTTTTTCTCTCTGGAAAACAGGCTGCCATGCTTCTACAGTATACACTAATTAGAGATTTGAAACGTTATGTACGAGGGTATGGAACTTTGTACTAAGAAACATTGCATAGTAACTAAGTTAAAGATTAATTATTATTTAATGTTTCAGAAGTGCTGTCATTGGTGACCTAGCTTACTGCTTTTCAGAATTATGCAGAAATTATGACAATCACACGCTGAATATTATTTAGGCTGCTTGTTGTATGTTTTCTGTGAACTTGATGGCTGCATCTTAAAAATGGAGAGGAACATTCTTCTGTCAATATTTAAAGTAATTCTGAGCCTATGTTTTCATTTTTATTCAGGTGAAAAAATCTAGTGATGTGTAAGATTTAGGGGATTATTCTGATCCGTAGAAATTTGTTAAAACCTTGCTAGAAATCGCCTGTGGTAATTTATTCTTTAAGTAGAATGTTCAGACAGAAGTCTGAATGTGTGCATGCCTTTGTGGCTTTTAACTAAGGTCGCAGAAATGAGGCTTTGTCTAAATGTGAAGCCAGTTTGTTTTGAAACAAGCTCTGAAGTCAGTGGGTTGCACTTGTTGGTGTTACCTGTTGGTCAGATTGGCTCATCCTCTCAGTCAGTAAGGTGTTACTGATGATTTGTCAGCTAAGCTGCAAAAGTCCACGGTAGGCTGTGTCTGCTCTGCTGAAGTCCAGAAGATCCTAACTGGTTAGACCTCCTTTGCACTGAAAACACTAAAAAAAAGAAAAAAAAAATCAAAGAAATTTACTCCTAACCCTGCTTATATTTGTGATAATCTTGAGAAAAATCAACATCCTGATCATGAGCTTTTTCCGTGAGGGTTTAGCTTAGAGAAATAGCGCATAAATAGTGTACAATGTTACAAAATGGAGGATACAGAATCCCATTGTCAATTAAGTTGGGAAAGACCTCTGAGATCATGGAGTCCCGCCTTGACTGATCACCACCATGTCGACTAAACCATAGCACTAAGTGCCATGTCCAGTCATTTCTGGAGTGCCTTCAGGGATGGTGACTCTACTGCTTCTATGGGCAGTCCATTCCAGTGTTTAACAGCTGTTTTCACAAAGAAATTCCTTCTTATGTCCAACCTAAACCTCCCCTGGCACAGCTTGAGGCCATTTCCTGTTGCTGGGTGCCTGTGAGAAGAGACTGAGCCCCAGCTGGCTACAGCTTCCTGTCAGGGAGTTGTAGAAAGCAGTAACATCACCCCTGAGCCTCCTTTTCTCCAGGCTAAACACCCCCAGCACCCTCAGCCACTCTTCATGGAGTTGTCCTCCAGACCCCTCTCCAGTTCCCTGTCCCTCCTCTGGACCTCAGTAACTTCCTTGTAGTGAGAGCTGAACACCAGGACTCAGTGCTGAGGGTGGCAGTCACTGCCCTGCTTCTGCTGGCCACACCACCGCTGATTTAATTTTAATGTGATTTAATTAATAATAATTAACCCAGCTGCCATTGGCCTTCTTGGCCACCTGGGCACACCTGGCTCATGTGCAGCCACTCTCTCCCAGCACCCCCAGGTCCCTTTGCAGGGCCCTTTCCAGCCACTCTGGCCCAGCTGTGGCCCTGGGGCAGGACCCAGCACTCGGCCTTGTTGAACCTCAGAGCCCTGGGCCCACTGATCCAGCCTGTCCAGATCCCTCTGCTGAGCCTTCCTACTTTCCAGCAGATCAACACTCCCACTCCAAACCTCATTATGTGAGGTATTGTCCTAACAGTAAAAAATAATTCCCAAATAATTGTACTTTTACATTTTAATTGTTTTCCCAAGTAAGGGATGAATTTGTCTGATGGAATTTTTTTTCCCTGTGGTTTCTTTGTTACTCATGTATTTCCTTCTTTTTTATAGCAGGAAATTAGTCTTCACTGTTTTATTTTGCATGCATTGTCTTGTCTCTGACACTTCTGCCACAAATATATTCTTTGTATAGTGTGCTTGAGTAGTTTAACTTTTCAAAGTTACAGGCAAATTTTTTTTCGTGTTGGTATTAACTCATGATCAGCAAGAAATAGTTGATGCAATGGACTGCCTTTATTAATGCTTTTAAGACTTTATTTATGACTAGAAGTTGTCCTTGTCTTAATTTTTTCACCAAAATGACTGTTGCATAGTGGTGTTTGTGACATGAGAGAGTTTGCATAGCTCTAGCAGTAATCTGTTAATGAAAGTTAGTACATGATCAGAAAGGTTTTAGGTCTGATGATTATTTCTTTCGTAGGTGTTTCTGCTTAGTGGACTTTACTGGAGTTTAGTGGAGCACAAATCCCTGTTGTTAAAGCGTGAGAGGATCACTGGAAGATATCTTTCTGGCACATGTTGTGCCTGCCCTTCCAATAGGCTCTTGGGATTCTTTTCCTCTTAAGCAAAATTTGACTGACACTATTGAACAGGAAGAATCTTGGTAGCGCCTCTTTATGGAAAACCAGTCCTTGTGCTCAGACCTCCTGAGCTAGTTGGAAATTACACTGGTTAGGCTTCCAGCTCCACAATACTGCCATGAACAGGGCTGGGAGAGGCAGAAAGGATGTCTGTGTCCCACTGTGGGGGGGGATTTATCCTTCTAATTAGACTTTCTTATTTTTCCATTTTCCTAATCTCTCTTTCATTTGAGCGCTTGTGAGAGAGAGCATGTGTGTGGGTAACTGTGAGCAGGCACTGAGCAGGCTGGTAGTCTGACCACCACAGGGTATCAGGAGCTGTGTAGCTTCCAGGGGAGTTGAGCTTTTTGTCTTTGGTTTTTCCCTCTGTGAATCATATCAGGTAGACTCCACTAATTCTTGAGTTTTTAATCTTCTTTTAAAATATTAAAGCACATTAGTATTTGTAAATATATACCTTGATACATATTAAAAGGAGATGATTTGTTGGAGGAATACAATTGATTTTCTTTAAGATAATTTTATGGTGTGGGTTTTGGGTTTTGTTTGTTTTTGTTTGTGTTTGTTTGTTTGGGGTTTTTTTGGTCATTGTTGTTTTGGGGTTTTTAATTGCACTCTAGGAAGTAGACAAAAATTCAAGCAGCCATCTTTGTAAACCATCTCCTTAAATCTGACACCAAAGTTGATTATAATATTCCAGAATCTCTTATCGGTGCTCTAAAGTCTTAACTTCAAGGTTTTTTCCATGCTTATTTTTATCTCATTCATCTGTCTTCTGCCCAGTGGAGACAGAACTGATTCTACTTTTTGTTGCTTGTTTGTTTAACTTGCTCTTAAAATGACCTCTTTGATGGAGACTCCACAACCTCACCAAGCAGCCTATTTTGACTCTTAACTACTTTGCTGTTAATTTTCTATTGCATAGAATTCTCCCTTGCTGCAGTTCAAACATTTTGTTGCTTATTCTGTTTGCTGTGGATGGAGAGAAGTGACTCTTCTTTCTCTCTCCTCAGTGTTTTGGTGAGTAAGGTTGGTGTCCCCAGTTCTCTCAGCCTTTCCTGGCAGGAAATAATAATAATAGTAATATTAATAATAATATTGTCTGTGTCTGGTGGTAGTTCTGTTGTGGCTTTTCTCCAGCTGTTCCTGTCTGGCTCCAAGACCTGTGCTCAGAGTGAGTTGCAGTTGTCCCTCTGAGACTGAGGAGCAGTATTAGGTGAAAGGATTATGTCCTGTGTCACATAAGCTATGCATCCCAAGGTAGCATTCACTCTTTCCATCAGCCTGACCTTGTTGACTCCTCTTTTGCATATAGTCACTTAGGACTATTTGGAAATTTGTGGTAATTGTCAAGATCCTGCTATTTAATTTGGTCATGAGAAAGTTTCAGTACTTAAGGCTGTCAAAGACATTAATCAAGTAAATCATGACATTTATTCTTCCTCCCCTGTGTAAATCTTTCATTGAAGTAAATTTTACTAGTTTGACATAACCAAGGTGGCTGTTCCTTCTCTCCATATCATCTAAGTGCCTAAAAAGATTGTTTGGGTATATTTAACTTTTCTGGGAACTGATGACAGTCTATTCCTCAGGTGTTTCTACCTTCACTATCCTTTATTTCTCCTTCAGTTTTTGGAGGTTTTTTGGGGGGTGTTTTTTTGTCTGTTTATTTCTTTTTGTGAAGGGTTGGGTTTTCTTTGAGGAATGAGGTTGTTTCTTTGTTTTAAATAAAGGGTTTAAATAGTTCACCTCTTTCTAAACTAATTATCTAAGACATCCTCCATTAGTTTTCAAATATAGGATTATTGATTTTGAGGTGGCTCAAAGGATTTCCTGAGCAAGTTTCTTGAATGCTATCAGATCTAGCCTACTTGGAAAAAATATAAGTATGGCTCTTTCCAATAGTCAGTTGATTCTGGATGGATATTTTTACTCATTTACTTGTGCTAATTGTGCTGGTCACGTGCTTGTAGTTGATCTCTTTGAGGATTGTTCTTCATCAATATGTTTTCTCTCTTCATTCAGTAATGGAGAAATTCTAGTAGTAGTGGTATACTGATAGAATGATTTCTTAGTAGCCTCAAGATGTTTAGTAAGAATTCTTTCGTTTTGTGCCTTTAGCCTTTTATATTTGTCCCTCTTATTCTCTTGCCATTGTTATGCTTGCTGCTGCATTCATATGTGCTTTTTCTGAGTCATTATTCTCTTGCTGTGCTTGGTTTTCTTGAATTTGTTTGTTTCTATTGTGTCATTTGAGAATTAACTCTTCCTTCCCATAGACTTGTCTCTGTGAGCTCTTAGTGATGTGAAATCTGTCTCTTGCTATTCTTCCTTCCTTTCCCTCTTCAGTAACCATTGAATTGATGGTTCATTTCCAGTGAAACTCTTATTGTTTACTGTCAAATACTTTTTTCTTGCTGCTACAGCTAAAGGAAGTGTCTTGAGTTGCTTTCTGTGTTTTAAAAATGAACGTTCCTTGATCCATTCCCAGTAGATGCCTAGATTCTTATCTCTTTGTAGCAAAAAGTATTACAGGTTTTTCTTTCCCCTTTCAGAAAGGATATTTGTCTGTTAGCCTTTTTTTGATGGTCTGTGGTAAGCTTGCACATTGATACCACTCATGTGCTTTCCTCTTTTTATTATTTGCAGACTGGCAGGATACCTCTCTGCATTTGTGATGCTTGTATCCTTTGGGTGTTGGGCATAACAGTCCTCAGCATTTGTTTGGTTTGGGTTTTTGTTTGCATGTTTAGGTGTTTGTTGTGTTTTTTGGTGAACTGACTGGATCCTTTTTCTGTTAGTGTTCCAGTGGGAAAAGGATTCTTATGGAGTAGATCATTGTGTTATTCCCATTCAGAGAATTCTAACTCCTTTTCTTGTGCTTTATACATTAGTGTGCATTTGTCTAAGACTGATGGATTGGTTACTTGGATTTATGAAATTTACTTTTGTGAATAATTACTTGTGCTTACTTTGAGGCTCTTGCTCTGGTGCATCATCTTTTGTTTTGCTCATCATCCTGGTGAAAAACAGTCTTCCCTCAAGCTGACAACCAGGGAAGGCTTTTTTTGTATGTGAATTCCTTGTAATGTACATTGTCACCTACCAGCAGACCCTCATCACATGGTCAGAGAAGCCAAAGCTGTCCTTTGATAGCATTTTCAAATTTGTGGGGTTGTCTGCAAGGAGAGTTTGTTCCTGACAGTGTTGGGGTGTGGAGAGCTGATTGGGAGCTTCCTGTTTGTTCTGAGTTGTTGTTAGTAGTTTCCATGAAGGGTAGCCAGTGTGGTGATTGACATTTGAGTAGCTTTTATTTTCTTGGGTTTGAAAGAGGCAAAGAACATCTGGAGCCGTATGCACCCAAGTAGGGCCAGGATACAGCTGGTTCTTTATGGTGTTTTGTCTGGTACAGCTGTTTACTTGGCTTTGTCTTTTGCAGTCTCCCATTGAACTGCCTTAAAGACTTAACAGTCGCAGATGTCTTGGTTCAGCTGCCTCCTGCTTCTCCTTAATGCCTCACCCCCCCCAGAACAAACCCCACAATCCAAATCTCGAAACCTGTTTCTAAGAATCTGTAATGTAGAACTATGGGCCCTGTATGTTTTCCTTGTAATCTCCCTCAGTATAGAAATACAGGCAAATATTCCTACAAATCCAGTCCAAGACATAAATTTGTCTTACTGTATCATTGTAACCTTTTCATCCTTGGATCAGGGAACATTCCAGATGAAAGTTTTGGAGATGCCATTTCCTTTTTTAGTTCCTTCGATGTGTGTTGAAATCATTATCTTCCTGCCGTTTACACCTTTGCATTTTGGTGAGGGGTAGCTGAACAGACTCCTTGGCCACTCTGATCTCTGATTCTTGAGTTGCAGCAGTAAATTTGGGTCAAAAAACTTCAAGCTTCACATGTTTCCTCATTTAATTCAGTAAATGTCTGCTCCCTCCCATGGTGGTGCTTGAAGCAAACCACGTGTTGTGTTTCAGCAGTGTATTTCATGTGGCCAGGAGAAACTACTAAGTGATGTGATATGAGGGTATGGTGAGCATTGAGAGCTTGGCAGTTTGAGGATAATGAAGTAGAAGGACTAATCTTGTGTGGCTATTAGCTTAACTTGGAGTTTTATTAACTTTGTAATGATTTATTAGAAACACAGCCTTTCAGTGCAGTTCTGATGTTAAGGCTAACTTGCTGCATCCTCTGTCATTTTGCTGATTGCTCTTAACTATTAAAACTCGGACTCTGCTTCTTACTGATGCTGGTTTTTGCAGAATTGAAATGGCTTAGAAATAGAGAATTTCTCTGGCTTGTACTGTCAGTGTCATATCCTAGTACAGCATATGTAATTTGCCTGACATTTCTTTTTTTCTGTTGAGGGAAAAACATGGCTGGTTTTAGAAATTACACTGGTGAATAGTTGGAAAATGGCCTCTCCCATGTCCAGAATGTGGCTTTACTTAATGCTTTGAGATTTTTCTGTCAGAAGGATGTATGTTTAACCCTTTAACAGTTAACAAGTGAGGCCATTTTCTTGTAACATAATTCCTGGAGCAGGGCATCTGCAATTGTAGCATGGAAATTACACAGTCAGGTAGGTAATTCCTACATGTTGTCTTACACATCTTAAACTTGCCTTTGGATGAATGCTTTCTACTGTTCATAAGGCACATCTTGGAGTTGGGTTGGTTTTGTGTAATCCTATTAATTTTACATGTTCAGTATTGAAGTTGAAACAACAGATTAAAGCTCTAACTCTGACTAGGAAAAGATTTTATATGCATGGTTGTTACCTGTCAGGGCTAGTTGAGAGAATTTTGGGGTGTTTTAACTACCTGCTCAGAGCACTTTGCTCATTGTCCTTGGGGAATGAATGCTTGAATCGTGTTCATTATTAGCTTTTGGTGCCTTTTTTAGCACGTGGCTGCAAAATCACTGGGAAAATGTTGAACATATTCCTAGAACAGAAAAGACAGAATCCTGGTAGGAGGTGGATTGGCTGTGTTCTGCTGTGTCATATTTAGCTACAAAGAAGGGAAGTATTGCATGTGGGAAGGGGTATGTGCTTCTAAAGAATTTGTAATGTGTGTAATTAGAACACAATTTCCTTCCCTCCCCTTTTTTACTGGAAAGCCTGGGTTCTTGGTAGCTGCACATGCAAGTATTACAGATACAAGTGTGTTTTCACTCAAGTCCAAGCTTGTCTGCACTTAAGTTAGTTCTGTTATTTTGTATACTTGCTGCCATTTTGCTTTCAGCTCGGGGATAGCCTTTAATGCTGTGCTGAAAGCCATGAAATACAATGAGTTCCTGCACATCCACCAGTGAAAGACCTGATTTCCTTCCCCTATGATTTTATTTTGATTTCAGGTTTTCAAGTTTGCTTTACCTTGCAAATTGTTCATACCTTTACACAAAATACTATTCTTTTTTGTAATTTTTATTTTATTTTAAATTCAGTTTTAAAGGATATGTAAGAGCTTTGTAAAAACTCTTGTGGACAAATTTCCCTTCCTCTCCCCTGCTGCTGAAAAAAAGCACTCAGAAGACAAAGGCAGCTCTGATACTACAATTGAGTTGCAGATGTATTTGGGAGGCTGCAAAGCTTTTTCATGTGAATGGTGATAAAAATGTGAAGGGATTGGGGCAGCTGTTTTGATTCTGTTTATCTGTAGAAATATGTAAAATGCCTTTCGCTAGCTGATTCAGCTTCATTTGAAATAGATCTTCACTGTCCATGTCTTCAGTTCTGCTTCATGCTGTGGCTGATAGTCCTGTCCTTCAGTTTGAGTGTATTCCAGGACACTTGACTCTGCTTCCCTGTCCTTGGTTCAATTGTTGTTTTCTGCCCATCCCCAGTACCCTTGCAGAGACCTGAATTGCTTTGCTAAGCTAAACAAGGCAGGGTTCTTGCTGACAGCCCAGTTTGGCTGTCCCCGTGTCTGTTCCACTTAGGCATTGCTGGAGGGTGGCTGACCAAACGAGGTCTCCTCCAGAGGGCTGTGAGGCAGCGCTAATGCCTCCTTCCTCTAGAAAACAGTGTGATGCACCTGTCGGGTTTTGGGCTGTTTGAAGGGCCTGGAAAGGCCCGGGGTGGCCTTGGGGCAGCCCGCGTATCGAAGGACGAGAAGAGGCTTCAGTTCTTCTTTCGGTTTTATGTTTATTAATTGTTTATCTAAAAGATTTTCTTTCGGCCCAACAGAGCTCTGCTCAGCAGCCAGCCATGAGCACACTGTGCTGCCCTCCGGGCAGCCACGTATCTTTATACCCATTGTTACGTGTACAATATTTATCATTTTTCCCAATACCATTTATTCTTATTGCCCAGTGCACTTTTAGTAATGACCAATCCCAAAGTGCCACCATCACCATAGAGGATGGAGGAGAAGAAGAAGAAGAAGGAGGACAGGACACACCCCAATTCCTCCATCTTACTTCTCTAAACCCCCCTGTACATAAATCCTAAACCCTGTGTCTCACTCTCTAATTAACCAATCCCTTCACCATTCACCCCGGTGAAACCCTCCTGTCCTCATACAGGTGTCGTCTCCTGTGTAGGATCAAAGTCCAGCCACCAGACACTTCTGGAACATTCCAGGACTCCCGAGCCCCCCAAGGGTGCTCTCGGTGGCTCAGCACCTCAGTCCTGAGGTGCTGAGATCCCACATGCACCTTGCAATCATGTTTCCTTTCCACACTTGTAGTGATGAGCATCAGCCATTGGTATAACAAAATCCCCTTTGACTTCCCAGTCCTGATAGAGGATTAATCTGAGAAAGCCTCTTTGGCTGCAAATGCAGAACGAGACACTTGTCAGTGTCAATGCACCTTTAGGACGTGCAATTTTTGGATTTGGTGATAGGAATTGAAAAATTCTGACAGTTGGAAATGTAAACTATGAATAATGAATTGAATATAGTGAAAGACAAGACATTACAGAATCATCAATACAAATAATTAAATATACACGTGCATGATTATACTTCTTTAGAAATAACCAATTTCTAGTAACGTAGTCTTAATTTACATGCAGTACCTCAGATCAGTGCAAAGCAAAGTACAAAGAAGAAAAGGATATTAATTCTACTGGCTTTAATCTGAATAATGGTCTTATTTAGCCAAGTAATTGGTTGCACAAGTATAGGCATTGTCTTGGTTTCGCACAGTTTATGAGCTGATAGCCTCATGTGTATTGTAGCTGGTTTGATTTTGTTCTGTTTAAAAACATTTTCTTCAAGAAAAATGAAGACATAAGATGAACACAAGCTTATGTTACGGTTTGCAGCTTTCTGACTGGTATTTAATGTTTACTTCAAAATGTGCCATCTTCACCACTTCTTTGCTGAAGTGTCATTATTTATTAGCCTAAGTAGGCTATATTTCTATGCTAAGTTATGTTTTAACTTACTCTCTTGAACTTAAATGTGTATTTTTTAAAATTTTTAATGATCAAAATTATTTTACTGTGGAACTGAATTTTTCCTCTATGATGCTATGAGGAGTGGCTCATCAGCTGCAGCTGCCATTTGTACAAACAGTGGTGCTGCAGTTTGCAAAGTAAAGCTTCACAGTTGGGCAAAAGTGTAAGTTTAGGTTTCTCTTCCTCCTCCTGCTCCCCAAGGACAAAATCTTTTATTTCTTGCAGTACAATATATATTTCTGTATGGTAGATGTTAGGTATTTTTTCTAGTATATGTTTATAAATGCAAGCATGACAGAAATTGTGATTCTAATGCTTCTAAAATTTTTCTAAGATAAGACAGATGGTTTTAGGTTCAAAGGAAGATCAAATGACAAGTTGGGATTTGCAAGCATAGGTACTTTTCATGGCATCAGGGATCTGTTGCTTTCTGCTGTAGTAATCTCTGCTGGAAGGAATTAAAAAACCACCAGGGACTGCAGTAGGATTCACTATGGTGTTATTAACCCTTGCTTGGACATGTGCATCTTCTTGAGAAGGGATGTGGGCAGGGCCATGGAGAGAGCTGGGCACTTCTGTCCTCAGGGTGGGACAGCACTGCACCTGCTGTTCACTGCTTTTGAAAAAGGGAGACTTCAGCTTGTTAGATTTCAAATGCAGTAGGAGTATTTTTGTTCCCAGGTGACATGGATCTTACAGCTTTTTGTCATGGAAAACCTTCAGTAATGGGTTTGCTAGTGGGTTATAGGGAATTGTGGTAGTGCTGTTTTTCTTTTTATGTTGCGTTGGAAGAAAACATGAAATTATATTGATAAAACTTGTAGGGAATATAGCGATGTAGAGAGGGATAATCAGAGCTCTGAGCCTGACAAAACCCAGTACTTGTTCATATACTGCAAACAGTATTCATGGCAGCCTTGCCAAATGTCATGTGGCTTAGGTAGAGTGACCTCTAGGATGGCTGTGCTGCTGGCCTCTGTCTGGGTGCACAATATTCTGTGAATTAAAAAGAAAAGAAAAAAAGACTATCTTGGTCCTTCACAATCTCTTCACAGTGGTGTCAAGTGGGAGGTTATTGGGTATCTGGCAGGGATTTCTTCCAGAATTACCAGTTCTTGTGAGTATTTTGTAGGAAGGATGATGTAATTGTCTTCCAAGGACCTGTTCTCTAACCCTTTCCAATTTCTTGGAATATAAGGAGAAAGTGGCTCATCAGCTAAAAGCATCTGAATACATAACAAAAGAAGAGTGATGATGAAAAGCACTACTTGATGTTTGATTCTGAACCTAGATTAATTCTCTTAGAGATGATTTGCTACTTGCAGTTTTTAAAGAGGGGCTGTGCCAGATCATGTCTTATGGAAAAAGCACCCAACAGTGGTTAGTTCAGGAAGGTCTTTGGCCTTTGTCAAGACAAATTTCATGAGATCATGTGCTAGGCAGCACTTAGATACATTTCTTAATTCCAGCTTATGTAGGTTTCGTTTTAATGGTGGAATTCAACTCAAAAGTATCTACAGAACACAGCAGGGACTTCTGGTAGGGTCTGTACACTCCATTCTACAAAACAACTGTTTATTTCTTAATTTTTTTTCCTTAGGGTATTTTTTGATAGTGATCAGTTGTCACATGAGACTTTTCAAAATAAAGAAGCAGGGGAGGTGAATTCTGTGGCAGTGGTTGAGGCAGGGATGAATATACCCATCTGTGAGTTTCATGGAATAAGTAGTTAAAGTTGGCATCGTTCAGATTAACAGCCAAGGATTTGACTTTGTTCGATAAAGTGGAGTAGATAAGAGAAACTTATTGAGTACAACCTTGCTTTAACTTCCATTTTAAAAATTTAGTGAATGTAGGTTGTTCTGTCTAATAACAGGATACTCATCAAAGTTTCATCTTTTTAATTTTGGATTGTGAATTCTTCCCAATTCCTGTAGAGATCATGTTTTTTTGTGTGTGCTAACATTTTCATGTTGTGGCACTATAACCTGTGAACTCCTTATTTCCTAAGAGGTGCTCATTTCCTGAAGGATGTAGTTTAGGTTGATTCAGCTAAAAGAAAACCAAGTGTGCTATTGACGAATGCGTGGGAGGAATGGCACAGAATATAGATGTTGCTTCCTTAAAACTCATTACAGAGTATCAGCATCTGTGTTCTTTTCAAAGTACAACATCAAAGTTGTCTTTTTAAGGTACTACTGAGGAAAAAACTTTCACTGGGGAGTTTTGTGTAGCTTTCTTTGCAGTGTAGATAATGTAGTTTCAGATGGCTGTGTTTCTGAGTCTAGATTTTTGTCAGTCCAGGTTTGATGGGTTTGTGAATTTTAAATAGCTATTTAGACTTCAGTCTGTTCTGATTACTGTGCTACAGTAGAATTGTTTTATTTTGGCACTGAGGATCCAAAGGAAAAGTAAATGCAGTGGGTAAATAATCAGTTCAGTGTAAATCTACCAGAGGTGGTGATTTTACTTAATTTTCAGAGGACTTCAGTCTTACAGAACTGAAGTAGAGGGAGAACTGATTTTCTTTCAATTCTCCATTGTCCAGTGCTGTCTGATTTCCTTCCTCCCTGCTCTGTTTTTGAAGGCTTTGTGTATGTCTGGGAAACAAAAACAAAACAAACACTTAATTATGTACCTTTTTTGCACAGACTTCTACAAGTCATCCATGCACTTGCTCTTCCAGAAGCTGGCAATGCATGATGAACACTTTTTCAAACTGTGGAGGAAAAGATGCCTTAAACTTTCTCAGACTACTAGTATGCCTCATTTTGAAATACAGCTCTGTGTACAAGTGATTGATTATCCTTCTTCCCCCACCCCTGTGATAAGTCTGTAAATACTTAATCTTACAAAAATCTTACACATCTTACAAAAATCCTTTGGGGAAAAATTTTGTTTGCTAAATATCTTAGACTTGAGTTTTAGCAGGAACGTAGTAGGCACTTGTCATCTTGGATATCTTGATATCTTGTCATTTAGGATATCTCCCAAATGGGTGAGATAGGGACAGCCTCCCCATGTACCCTGACCTCACTCGTAACTCGTAATTATTGCTAAAAGAAAGTATTGGTACTTTTGAACAAGTCCTGTGTATGCCTGCAATTTATCCTTCTGTAATTCCTCTCCATAGACTGAACTTCTGTGAAAACAAAGACTTCAACTGGAAAAAGTGAAATTGGAAATAATTTCAGTTCCTGTTGAAACCTCCATTGGCATTTTGACTTAGTATCGAAGGTCTTAAAGGATATCACTCAATTCAGATTTGAGATCTTGGGGGTGTGGGGAGAGGAATAATTTTGGGGATTTGAGCCTTTCATGGTTCACTTGCTTCATAACCTACAGGCAAGCTAGTGGAGCTTTCTAGATTAAGCCTCCCCACCCTCAGATTGTCAGCTTGCTTGCCACCAACAATTTACTTTAGGACTAGTTTTTACTGAGCTATGAAAATAGTGTTATGTTTACTTAAAGCCCAGTGATAAGTTTTAATAACATGACTTGCTGAAGAAGAAAAGCCTTCAGAGAACCTGTATTGCAGGTTACTCAGATTCTGTAATGGTATGATTTTACTTAATAAGGAAATCACTGGAAGTCAGTGTTATTACATAAAACAGATTAAAATTACAGTAGAAGTGTCACTGAAATTATTGAAACCTCATGTCGATTTTATTTGTATTTTCCTCATTATTCATATAAGAAGACTGTTAATTATATTGGCTAATGAGGATTTAACCTGGGGTCTTACGAAGTTTATTTTGGCAGTAGTACAGTTCAGAAGAGAAACAGTTTTGTTCATAAGCACTTTCTGTGAAAATGCTTGGATAGGGAGTACCTAATTTTGGTTTAATAGGATGAGTGTCTATTGCCAAATATATCTTTATCTTAATATCTTGTCCGTAATATGAAGTTATATCACACTTCACCTTTTGAGGGCTAAACTGAGTGACTTCAACCACAGCCTTGTCAGCTTCTTGTGGGTGTTTGGGTTAGGAGTAGAGTGTAACTGCTCTGCATGTTTCTGTCTCTTGCTTGTCTTTACAAGCAAAGCAAGTGTGAATTCTCAAGTTGCATGAATAATCTTTTCTTAGACTCAGCATTGTCTCTCTTCTTCCTTCCATCTCCATAGGTCATTTCCTGCGTTTAGCCCTTGACTGTGTGATTCCCTCTGGCTGAGCATGGTGGAGAGGGCTGGTGTGTTCTGCAGTCACAGGATTTCCAACCCACCCCATCCAAATGTGTGTGCACAAGATGGTGCATGAACCACTCACCTGCTGGTTTCACAGCTGGTTGATGTCTCTCATTTGGTGTTCTGCAGCAAATCTGCTTTTTAATGATTTCTGTTACGTACTATAGCTATGGAACATAGATGTGCTGTGCACTAGATACCAATATAAATAAGGGTTGAGTCAGCATGCTGGCTGTATTCATGTGCAGAGCTTTTGCTCTTGGAGCTTCTCATGAACCCTTTACTCTTGACTGTTGTTCAGCTTCTGCAACTTCTGTTTCTCCGGCTTCTAAATTATTTCATATCTAAAAGCTGGTTTATCTGTATTTGAGAGTAATATCACAATTTTTAACAAGTCTGAATATCAGGATAGTCACAATAGTCATGTAACTCTTCTTGGAATCCTTGTTCTTTCTCAGCTTTCACTTTTTAATATCCTGATAATTGACATGAAGATTTAAAGGTTCTCTGAAATTATGTCCAGTCCAGTAGCTTTTCAGAGGAGCACCAAGGGCTGGCGTGTGATATCGCTGACTTGTTTATGTGTATTTTTTTCTTCATTAAAGCATTTCCAATCTCAAGAGTGTGGAGTGTACTAGAATAATGCAGATGAGGCCGGGAAAAGATAATTTAGGTGTTTGTGAATATTAATGCCAAGGACAGAATGCTTGGTAAAATGAATTGATAGTCTGCAAAGTTACTCAATTGGCCAGATCAAGTGTTGGCTGCCTTAATGGGGATATTTGAACTTAAATTATTATCACCTTGTCTTTACTCGTGTTGGTTTTTATTTGGTACTTTGTTACACTTAGTAAAATTAAGGAACTTTCTGCATAGGAAGTCTTTACAACTTTCCCTGTTGATGACTGTTGCAGATAATCAGGAACCACTTTATCTGTCAGTGTCTCATATAATCCTGAGAATTCCCTGGCAGGCAAGTCTGTGTTAGGATGTACAACTGCATTCTGTTCAGTGTCACTAGAGATGTGTGATTATGGCATGAAAAATCCAGATATTTGTCCATTTCTTAAGCAAAACACTCCAGCTTCTAGATCAGGAAAAGATACTATTTAGTTTGTTCATCCTTTAACTTTATAGTTAATAAAACTAACTGGTGGTCTTTATTCATTCCTCCCCCACTAAGACATGTTTCACTGCTGCTTCACACTAAACCATAGCTATATTTGGAGTAGGAACCTCCCAGGCTTTTCCCTTTTGCTCATCAAACATTACCTGTTTTCAAGCTACTGAATCAGAAGTCTTTGAAATGAAATTTTATATAACTGATGGCAAAAGACTTTTTTTTTCTCCTCAAAACCAATAATAATAGGCTCTGATATCTGCTTGAATGTTGCTATGCTAATGAACCTGGAAATGTGTTGTATATTACTGATTATTTTCTGGCCCATTCTTGGGCATGCTAATTTTGCATTCTCCTTGCTCCAGTGCTAGGAAGAAAACTCTTGCCTTTAATCTGTTAAAAAACACCATTTTTGTATACTTTGCTTAGAGCTCATGCTCTCCTGCTACAAAAGCCCTTGTAGTTTGGGGCTTATTTAAAAATGAAAATAAGAACTTCCTTTCTATTAGAAGAGTTTCCTGTTCACCTCCACTTGGGTGTCAGACTTTGGTGACCATGGACAGGGACCATCAGTGACCTTGGGCCAGCCCAGCTGGAGCACAGCAGGCCCAGCCATGCTGTGATAGGGGACATTTCTGCATTTCTTGGCTGTATTGGTATTGAACATAAGTATTTGGATGTGCTCATCCTCTCCAAGAGGATTCTTGGGTGTAGTTCGGGGTAATCATTCATCTGATTGCAAGATCTTCCTGGACTGTTTGTTTCAGTATTAGAGCATCCTTAACAACAAGTGCTTTGATGAAAAAAAAAGGATGAATACACAATTTTTTTTCTATAGTATGTTCTGCTTTATTGGACTATGCTTTGGTTTACTTCAGTTTTGCAGTAATTGATATCTTACAGGGCTTATGGCATTTTGGTGCATTTTGGGTCTGTACACTCCATTCTACAAAACAGCAGTTTATTTCTTAATTTCTGGACACTGGTGTGTCCAGAGTATGGAACAGCCTTTTCTGTGAGCAACCAGGCAGTACTTTGCTTAGTCTCTTGGTAGTGTCCTTTCTATGCCTTTAAAATGCTCATGGTTTTCTTAAGCAGATGAAGAATAATCAGTACGTTGAAATAAATGAAATCTCATTGGCAAGAGTTATGACGCTGCCAAGTAGAACTGATCCAGTTTGCTGTTCCTCTAAAAAACTGGGTTGTACCAGACGTTAACTGGGTATAATGTGGACTTAAAAGAGGATTAAGGAAGGGATAAGTGTTGATAGTTCACTTGCTGTGCTTTACATCATAATATCTCTTCAGTGCTGTAATACATGTTTTGCAGGGCTGCAGTCACTCCTGCCTGTGTTCAGGAGAGGTGTTTGAAGCAAACCCCAAAGCCTTGCTGTGCTACAGGTCTGGCCAGCATGGTGTCTTGTCTGACAGTGCTTGCTGCCAGAGAATGGAGAGAATGCAGAATAATCCTCCTGTGCACCTTCACAGGTCTTACCATTCCTGGGGTGTCCTGAATCAGATTTTGTTTGTTATCTGCTGTTGAATGTCTCTTTGATACATTTGTCATCATTCTTTCCCCTCATCCACCAGGCATTTGACTTTTACAATGGCTTATCATTAAATCAGTTTCTGTTAGGGGGGAAGGATCCTAAATTTTCACTTACTGAAATCAGATTGTTTGCTATCTGTTGAACTAAAGGCATAAATAAATCATTCTTCATATCTGCAGTCACTTAGGATTTTGTAAGCATCACTCAGCTGCCAGCAGCAGTTCTGTCACCAATTTAGCTGTGGTTGGAAGAGGAGAGAAAGCTCAGGCTGTGACTGGAGCCTGCCCAAGTCAGAGCTTCACTGGGGCTGCAGGGTGGCAGGTCTGGAGCAGAGAGTGGGACTTGAGAGTGCTGCCACCAAAGGGTGGTGGGTGATGGCAGTGGGAGGTGAGCAGAGCTGCTCCAGGTGCCTGAGGCAAGGCTGAGCACAGCAAAGCCATGGCAAATGGGATTTGGCTTTAAAACGCAGGCAGGAGAACAAGTGGCATGGACAAGACATCTGGATGGATTTTGGGAGGGGTAGCAGGCTGGTTTCTTTAGTGTTAGTCAGATACTGACTGGCTGATTTCAGCCAACTTGATTCTTCACCTCCCTATATAAAAATAAGGTAATTGATTCAAGTGGTATGGAATACAATTATTATATTAGGACCTTGTACAAGTAAGTGTAGCTGTAATTGTCTCTTGGTAACATTGGTTTTTTTCTGATCTTTCTGTCTTTTCTGTCTTTCCTAATGCACCTGAGAAAATCAGTACAATTTATCCTTGCTGTTTCTCTTTGGAAGAAATTTGATTCAATCTTGCTTTTTTTTTTTTTTTTTTTGAGCCTCACATTTCTTTTGGACAGTTTAGGGTTCAGTGATGGTGAATTGAATCTAAATTTCCTTCCTGTGCCTTTCTTTTCCTGAGCTCTCCTGAGATCTTGCATCGCTCTGGCGTTCATGATGTTTGTGTGTCTTCAGCAGGCTTCAGTTGTGAGACAGATGGGGGTGTGTTGTGTAGTAATGTGTCACTCAGCCTCCTGGAGGTCTGATTGCAGTAGTGACAGGCTATTAGAGCAAATTGTGGCACTCTCTCAGTGCTTATTTGCTAATTGCTCAACTGCTTCTTCAAGGTCATTCTGGTGTAATCAGGCTGTGGGGGCCTGAATATATGTTGTATTGTAAGACCTGTGTGGGTCTGAGTTGCTCCAAACGAGCTGCAGCTGCAGGGTCCTTAGTTGGGCAGCAGCTGTAGCTCGTGAAGGTAACTGAGATAAATAGGGGTGGGTCAAGAGCCCAAGAGGAGCCCCTGAGAAGACAGGAAGGACTGAGCTGCAGAGAATGGAGAAGAGCCCCAGCAGAGAGGTGAGAACAACACGGCAGCGAAGATTACAACATCAGGCTGTATTGTTTAAACTGGGATTCCCTCTCTCTTGATGCTTTCTGCCATGAACTATACTGTGCCAAGGTGTTGCATGTCTTATTCTCCAGGAAAATCAAGGTGAGGTAGTGTGACAGTAACTTCCAAGAAACACAAGATATATTTCCTTATATATTTTCAATTGTAAATAAAGTTCATAGTAAGAACAGAAATACTTCACGCACACACACTTTTCATTATGGTGAAGAGTGCTTGTGGAGATTCAGATATTCCTCATCATCCATGTCACCCTTCCTTATGGCATTTACCTTCACAAAATCGCTTTATAAAACACAAAACATGAAAATCATTAGAAACTCAGGAATGAAAAAATGAGGCTTTTTTAAATAAATAAAAAAGTTAGGGTAATCCAGGAGTGACAGCATCTAGCTTGTCACTTCCACTTCCAATTTCTGCACGCAGAGTTACATCTGTCAACATATGGCACAGTAACTCAGTCTTGGATGGTCCTCCTGCCATTCTCCAGTCTCTTTAGTTACATGAAGAATTTAGTGCTATTAGCTGACTTTGACATCTCTGTGGCACTTTCTTATTGGAGACTTTGGGTAACTGCAGTTTGTCTTTTGAAAGCTTAATAAATAAATAAATTATAAACAAAAGCAGTTGTTTGCTCCTCTCGTACCAGTGAAGCACAAAGCAAGCATTAACATGCTGAAATTATTAGTGCAATTCTGAGGTCCTTGAATTTCCTTAGGACTCTTGGCTGAATGTCATCCACTCTTGGTGGTTTGCTAATTTTTCACTTGCCCATTTTCTCTGTACTGTTTTTGTTTTTTTTTTTTCTAGCAGTGTTTGCTTTGAAACAGATCCTCTAATGCATATTCCATGAAGGCCTTTCACTGGGAGAATATCTTTAAGTTCCTCCCTCATGAACATGCAAAAAATAATTCTGGCTTTGCCCTCACTTTTGGTTATTTAAGGTTTTTTTCTTAATGCTTCTATTTGTTTACTTGCTGTACCCTTACCAATCCTGACAGGCTCCTTGCTTCTTATGTGTCTCAAGAAAGGATTTAGTTGTAGTTTTAATGCTTTTTTTTCCTTCCCTAATTTATTTTTGAGACTGTCTTGTATTTTTTTTTTCTGCTTTTAGCTTGCTATTGTTTGAGCCTCATTTGGACAACTTTTACAAGATTCTTCTAATATTTTCTCTAATATGTTATTTAGCCATCTCCTTCCTTGCCTGTCACATCATTATTCATCCCCACTTAAGTATTTTCTTTTTTTGTGATTTTTACGTTTCCTCTGGGCCTCACATACAATGTCTTATATCTCATGGTCTACACACAAGTTTTTGATGATTCTCTTTGTTGCCTACTATTTGTCTAATTGCTCTCTTTAAATTCCTTGGTGTTTTTTCCTCCTGCAGATATTTAGGTCACTTTAAATTCTGGGGGAGGGTTGCACTAATATTTTTAAGCAAATTCTGCACAGTGCTTAGGATCAAGAGATGTCTTTTCTGACAGCTCTTTCCGTGAAGCAGTCATTCCTGATATTCAGTATTTTGTCTTGGCTTCCTGTGACATTTAGTGGATAACAAAAACCTCCCATTGTTTTTTGTCTTTACTTTTGTAACATTCTGAGTACCTCAGCTTGGTCACTCAATGCCTGCATGTTTCAGTGTGAAGGCTCATGTATTTCTCATTATCACTGTCTTGAATGTAAAGAAGGTAAATGTACTCTTTTAATGAATAAGTAATGTCTTTGGATGAATTTCTCTTTTTATTCATTTTCTTCAAAAACTGGTTTTAGCTGCAGAAACTGTTTCATTCTAAACTTTCATAGTGGTTTCTGTATTTCTCAATGTATATGAATGCCAATAGCCAGTGGACCTCCAGACTGGAGGATGTCTTTTCTTGATGAAGAAGACTTCTTTTTATCAAACAACCTTTATTTTTTCCACTTTTTGGAAAGTGTCTGAATAAAAATAGGGAACTTATTCCACATCAGCATTTTTATTCCCATAATTTTAGACCTGAGATGCTTGGCTTGCAGAAGAGTTTTTTTTTTTTTCTTAAATATCTACTCTGGAAAGATAGCATAGGGTATGGAAGTGAAGTTGTGTGATTTCTTATTGGCATTTTCTCTAGCAGTGATTTGACAATCCCCACTTTGCCTTTGGAAAAATTCAGCTGAAGGCAGTGGCTTTGGAATAATCTCCCTGTCTCTGAACTGAGCTGTTGGGAGTGCTGTGAGTGTATAGAACTGAAGGAATGCTCCTTTGCACTGAGGACAGCTCCAGCTAGAGTTTATGGCTTGGGCAGAAATGTTTTCTGAATCCTGTCAGTACAGCATGCAAGACCTGGGGGGGACTTGGTCAGACATACTGGTTTTATTGTAGTCTTAGAAACATTAATATCCAACAGCAATAGGTGGGAAACTGGAGGGCAAAAAAGAGTTTAGAAAAGGCATGTGAAAGGTGGAACAGAAGTGTGAGAACTGATGTCTGAAATTCAAAAGCTCAACCAGTGCTCAAGAAGAAGGAGAGACTAGAATAATTGCCTGACTTTATTTCTCCTTTCCCATTTTTTTAAAAATGAAATGCCTTTTCTTCAAGTTGGTGTGATCTAGAGCTCTTCATTGTCACTGACTTGAATTCATACATTGTCTTGACTTTACTCTTGATTTAGTGTCCTCAAGTAGTGCTGTGACAGAGCACTTGGGGCTTGTAAAAGGCATTTCATTGCTGTCTGGTGTAGTCTCTGTAGCACTTGTGTAGAGGAGATCTCAGAGATTTCTGTATGAGTTATAACCTGGGGCAGGAGGAGGCTGCTGCACTGGAGTAGCGTAATGCCACTGGGAGCCTTGCTGTGGAAAACTCTTCTGGTTAACACTGCATATTTTTCTAAGCAGTGTGGTAGTCAACTTTCAAAAGGCAAGAAGCTGTGTTAATTGTTTTGATTTACAGTGGAAGTTCAAAAGCTAAATGCAAGCAATCAAATACTGAAGGAAAAATGCAGTTTTGCTTATGACTTTTCTGTTTTCCTGTATCAGTTCTTTCAGCTCAGAGTTGTTCCTGAAACAGCTGTAGTGCAAAAGTTGAAAATCCAAACTTTTGCATCTGTAGGACTTTTTTACAAAAGAAAAGCTGATTTCTGTCTCTGCAGGTGATGATTCAAATTTCAAAAGCTGTTGTATCAATCTTCAGATACTGAGGTGGACTTTGTTTAATTTTTGTAAAGCTCTTTTAGCAATAAACTCAACTGTTGTAACCAATCTGTTGTTATTTTTCCAGGTTTCACTAAATGGTACACAGTTTACAGACAGTTCTGTTGGATCAGAATTCACAGGTGTTTCTCAGGTATGTGCAGTCAAATTTTGTTGGGTATATATAAAAGCAGAATTATTTACTAATGGGAGAAGATACTAAGCAGTATTAAAGGTACTAAATCAAACTCTTCAAAAAGAATGCTGTGTGAGATTGGGATGTTGGTAATTGAAATCAATTTGTGATTATCTCCTATTTAAGTTTTAAAAAACAATGGAATCTCTTTTTTTTTTAGTAAAATTTTGTTACAGTATGCTTGAAATTGGACTTGGATGTTAAAAAAATCTATGCAGTTTTATGGTAATAAAGTTATTCTTGGAAATAAATCTAAATACATAGCAGAGATGCAGTTATTTCTGTTCCAACTTGTCCTACTTCCAGCTTTCATTTATGAATGTTATATCTGAACATGTTTCAGAGATAAAGTGAGCCTGGGTGTTTTCTTGCAGAGATGCATCCCACATTTTTTGAAGCTTGACTAGTGGAAAAATATCCTGCTTTTCACAAAATGTGCACTTTGCTCTGATGGCACTGAAGAGACATACAAATGTGACCTAATTGCAAGCTCTCCTAATGCAGCAAGAGTTTGCTGCTCATGTTGAAATGGTCACATGAACACTCACTGCATTCATCATGCTTTAAATAAATAAGAAACTGCAATTTATTGCTACATTTTAGTAGGATGGAGTCATAACAGGTATCAGAGATGCTTGTGGTCTAGATTTTGTTGACGTTTCAGTTTTGATTCTTGATTTGCATTGTGCTCTAGGAACCAAGGGCTTTAATTTGAGATTCACACCTGTTGTAAATGTAAATGTTCACTGAGTGCGGCCATAACAAAGATTGTTGTTCCTGCTGTGTTTGCCATGGCTTTTTAGTGATTGTGGTGCAGCTTTAAGGAAGTTACACACATCTTAACTTCTAGAAGTCCCTGCAGAGTGGCTAAGGTGTGTTTGCCATGACCTTTACATTTGCAAAAGAGTGAGTGTCAGGTTGTCTTAGCTTCTGAACTTTTACATTTTTGTCCTCTTCTTTTCCTGCTTGTTGGAAGATGTCCTGCATAAGATGTTCATAAGGATTTGCCTGCAAAATAGCTATGAAGATGTCATCATTCTGACAAGGACTCACCTAATCTGGCTTCAAAAAAACTTGATTTAAGAAGGAAACATATGGGGCTAAGGGATAAGCAGCCATGGCCTCCTGCAGGGGTTTTAGGCATGAATGAGATCTTCAGTTGGGTGCAGGTCAGCCAAGAGCAATGTCTAACTTGGGAAATCTCTTGGTGCTTGTAGAGCCTATAAAGGAATTGGTCAGTCCTGGCCTTTCAGCTGGCAGAGGGAGTCTTCCTGCATGAGAAGGTTTTCTAAAACCCTGCAGTAGACTCCTGGAGAGTTTGTGTTCTTTTTCCTGCCTTAGTGCTTAGGTGCAAATTCCACAAGTGGCAGCAGTGAGCAAAGGTTAGCTGTTCTTAATAAATCTGTTAAATTTCTCATGAATTTTTGAAAGATAGGAGGATATTTAAGGAGATGAAATCAGTCTGTCTTTTGGGTTTTATGTTCTAGAATTCTTAATTTTCCTTTCCATATTGCTGAGTCTGTCAGTTTTATAAATGTGAAGAACACAAAAATCAGTGTCTGTAATGCTCTGCTGTTTTTCTTTAGATGTCAGCACTAGAGAATTGATTTGTTGTTGCTGTGAAGACAAGAAGAGAGTGAATTATGGTTTAGCTTGAACTGGTCCTTTGCCCTAAAGAATTGTTCACCTGTGCATATGCAGTTGAGCCTTACAAGATCTTTAAAGCTATATTTTTGTTAGTATTGAGATTAGAGCAGTATCAAGAGCAGTGCTTGAATTACTTAAAATTTGCTTTTTCTTTGAGAAAGAATTAAACTATTTTGATGCTTACATGGAAGGTGTTGTTAATTAAGGCAGAGTTAGCAGTTGTAATAAAATTGGGCAAATCTGTGATTCTGCCATTACATGATATTTTATTCCAGTCATCTGTTATGTCTGATAAAATTGGGTTCTCTTTGTCTTGTGCTGCCTGAGTTGTTTTTGACTATCAGCCTTGGTGAAGAATCAGCATTTCATGGCTGAACCATAGTTTCATGCACAGTAGCATCTTGGAAAATAATTCAGGTTTTGAAGTACCTCTGTCCTTGTAAGCTGCCAAGTCTGCTTGATTCAATAGCTGATAGTGGATTTGAGGACCCTTTTCACTTGCGTTGTTGAAACTGACTTAAACTTTTATTTTGTAATAGGCTTAGCTGAAAGTGACTTTGTTTCAGCTAGTATTATAAAAGGAAGTGTCACAGAGCTTCAAAGTGGAGATATTTTTCTTTTTTATCTGTAAATGGTGACAGTAAAAGTAAATATCCCTTTTTAATTTTACTTGCTGGATTTTTACATCTAGGCCAAAATATTTTAGAGGGAAAGACTGTAGACCATGTTCCTAAATGGGAGTGTATTAATAGTCTGAGTTGTTTGCCTCATGGATATTGAGATTGCTGTGTTTGTTGGGACACTCCAAGTATTCCCTTTTATAGTGACTAATAAAATATGTGTGTTGGTTTTGGGGGGTTTTGTTGTTAGTTTCAAATATCAGAATATGTACTCATATGTACTCTGTGAATAACCAGTTATTATCAAAACATTTGTTTGTAGACACCATTTACCTTTGGCTTGGGCCAGAGGGCACCATATACAACTGGCGAGCATTGTCTTCTTTGTAGAAGTGAGCGCAAAGATACTTCGCTTTCAGAGAGCGGAATCAAGAATTCCAGCAAAACAGCACTTTCCACATCTCCAAAAGCAAACAACATGCTGCACCTCCCACTGTGGGTGTGTCCAGACTGTAGAAGAACAGTGGAAAAGGAGGAGAGGCACGCTACAATAGAGCAGTCTCTCGTGGTAAGTTCAAGTAGCTCGGTAATCCTGAGAAGATGCTTAATTATGGGCTGCATGACACTTTGTGCTGTGGCACCACTGGAGCTGTAAATGCTTGAAAAGCTTTTTAGGTGATTTTGAGTTGGCTTTATATAAAATGAACAGGGAAGTTTTTCCAAAAGTGAGGAGTTCTGGTTCTGAGTTGAGGAGTTTTAAGTAGAGCAAGGTTTGGATCTGTTTTTTACTGAGCTTTTTGCTTTTAGTTCATTGGATCTCAAGCTTTGTCCTTATCCCCTGTACTTAAATACAATTTCTTCTACTTTTACCAACATGACTTTACTCATTGCACTTTTTTCTATTCTGTCTGCACATAGTGTTTTCCTCTCTTTGTGAAGTAAACTGTCAGAATTTTCCTTGTTCTTTCAGTGGACTTCTTGAGTCACTGCACTTGCACTGACACCTTCCTGCAGATTTCTGAGTTTTGCTGTCTTTTCTTTCCTGCATTTTTTAATAAAGAAGCACAACTTTGCATAGCATGAATGTAACAGTTTCCTAGTCTTGGTAGCACAGCGAGTACCAATTTAATATGTGGTGCTAATATTTCAAGTTGTGAATTCAACCTCGTGTAAGAGCTGTGCTTATTGTTGCAGGAAGATGCTAAGAGTTCATTGACAGGTCCAGCAAAACCTCATTAGATGCAAACTATGTTATACTGCAGAACCAAGTCTTCATGACTGACCTGGAAGTCACACACTTGGGATAATTGGAAGTACTGTAGATTGCAGCTGACACCTCCTTGCAGAGAGCTAACAGGCTGTGCACACACCCATAGGCACATACAGGTTTTTATTTCAGTAAATCACTGTGAAGGAAGATTGTATAGAGGGTGTTGTTAAGCTTGTGTTAAAAGTATAGATAAGGACCTTTTTGTGAGGAAAACCTAAGAGTATATCACTCGTATACAACTCGTGTTTACAGATAATGTTGCTATTAACAAGGGTGGTAAACTAATCAAAAGAGGTTACATCTGAGGGAATTATAGTGGTGGTATGGTGGTAAACACATCCTAGAGAGTTCAAAGCACAGCAAGACTGAGGCACATTATTGTTCAGTTGAGTCAAATCTTTTAACACATTTAAGCTCTGTTTAAGGAGCTAGCAAAGAAAATGAGTGTTCTAGATTTGCAAGGAAGGCAGGTTTTGCTTCCTACATGTTTTGTTAACTTACAGATACTCCAGGTGTAAATAAACATTCAGATTTTTTTTTTTAATTTGGCAACAGTTTTCTTTTTAAAGAGGATTTTTTAAAAGCAGACAGCAAATAGATTTTCCAAGGTTGGAAGCTTGACTTAAAAAGGCGACTATATGAATTAGTCAAATTAGAGAAGCCAGATGGGAAAAAAAGCCAAAATTAGCTAAAAAAAATGTTATCAATGACTGCAAGTCAGAATACAGGTGGTTTGCTGTAGGTGTTCCTGTGTTCAGGTTGCTGCTGCTCTCATTAGCTTGCTTGGTAGCAACTGCATGCAGGTTTGTTCTTACCTGTGTCTGCATCTTGATCCAGGATTTGGGGCACAGAAAAACCCACCTTGAGTCACAGTACTGATGTGAGAGAGGTTTCTTTCTGGTGCCAGGGAAATGTGGTGGCAGACTTGGGAGGGTGCAGGAGAGAAGTGTGGTGTGTGCTGGGGCTGGAGCACAGAGAAGGGAGAGAAACTGCAGTCAAAAATAGCAGCAGTTTGGGTGAATGGTCTGTGTCATCTGCTGGAATTGAACAGCACTGTGCACCAGAGATTGCATCCATCTCCAATGGCAGCAGCTTTCTGACATCCATTGCTCTGAAATACTGTCTGGCTGTTACAAACAAGGAGATTTTATCATTTTTCCTAGAAGGGATTGTTAAACTCTGGAAGCCAAACGCACTGTTACATGGAGACTGAAGAGATAGTGCTGGTTTATGATTAAGTGTGGGTGATGCAAGCCTTCCTTTAGCTTAGTTCATTGTTTATGCTGAAGTACATAAAGGTGATAATTATAGCCAGTGTACTTTGGTCATTAGAAATGAAGCTTTGTTTGTATCTTTGGTCGTCTCTGTTCATCTCTTGCATTTATTAGGCTTCTGAAAGACTAATTCTTTGTGCCTGATTGAGTGTCCTTCCAAAATACATGCAGCACTAACAATTGCCACTTAAATATTTGTCTACCTAATAACATTTCAGACCTTACAAACTGTTTGGGTTATTCTTTTTGTTTTTCAGAGCCAAGATTTCCTTTTGCACATGCCTCTTGGAAACAGTGGATCACAGCAGGAGTCTGTAGGAGGAGGAAGAATAACTGTTGGTGCACAGACAGTGCCTGCTGCAGATCTTAGCAATTCCTCTCCTTCAGACATAGCGTGCAACTGTGAGGCCTGTAATGAACGCAGGTAAGAGCTGAACTGATCCTCAGCAGCACAGAGGTTGTAGTCAGACTTTGGCAGTGTTGTAGCTTGTTTGTAGGTGTGTGCTTAAACTCTTGAAACAGTAATTTCTGGATGTCAGTATTCACCCAGTTTCATACTTTATTCTAGGCATTTTCAGATGTACTTTTTGTTTTTTGGAATAGTAGGAATCAAAACACTTATGTGATGCATACAAACAGAGGGTAATTATTTTTGTCTTTAAATGCAGAGAAAATTCAGCAGAGCCTGAACGTGAACCTCAGCAGCTACAGAATTACTGGTCTGAAGTCAGATACATGGTCCGGTGTATTTATCGTCAAGCTGGGACCCCTCTGGCAGATGACCAAGACCAATCGTTGGTACCAGATAAAGAAGGAATGAAAGAGCTGGTGGATAGGTATAATACTTCAAAGAGGATTCATTCTATTTTATTCGGGATTTTTCAATACTAGTTTGAATGCATGGGAAGCTATTAAATTCATATACTGTCTGCAATAAGAATATAAATGCATAATTATGAAAGGGTCCCAGAATGTTATTCTTCAAAAGGCCTTATTCATAAGACACTGTTAAGTTTGAATTGCCCCATGTGAAAATCTTACCTTGTGGAACTAGCTTGAATTAGTAGTAGTTAGTGTTGTACCATACTGTGATTGTAATACCTGGAAGAAATTTTATAAAAATAAAGAAAAGTTAGATTGGACACTGATCACTAGATGAGGCAGATTCCAATTTCATTCTTATTTTAGAAGTCATAATTGTAGCTTTTTAAGGTGTTGAAGTGAAAATGGGCTTAATGAGATCCTCAGTGGAGAGTTTTGTGCTTTTTAGAATAGTGGGGCAAACCCTGAAGGGCTCCAGTAGGATCATCTCAGTTTCTCTCTAACTCCATGTGTGGTCAAGGAGTTTTTGTTCTCCTTGGTTCCATATATGTTTAATATACCGAGATCTGAGTAGTCTCACTTGATCTGTAGTTCTCAATTTCTAGTTGAACCTAAATTCTGATGAGGTAAAGACACATTTGAAAGAGAAATTCATCTAGCCCTGCTCTTAATATGACTGTACACCTGAACTGGCTTTAGTAGATAATTAAATAAGCATATTGCACTTTGTTTATATAAAATCTGTTTGGTTTCATACATGAGTTGTGTACAAGCAGAGCAATATAATGTCCCTCCCTATTAGTCACACTTCGTTTATTCGAGTGATCAAAACATGCAATATAGGCTTGGAAATCAAAGATGTTTAAATGTTGCATAGTGTGTTGGTAATTAAAACTGAATCACAGCTGAAGTGGTTATTGATGTTATGCATCTCCTTAATGGAAAAATTTTGGAAATCAGAACATAATAGTGTGTAACTTGCTTACATACTCAGTAGCTTTCATTACTCAGAACTGTTTTTCACTTTTGAGAGAGATTATTAACAATACAAAGACAGAAACAGGATTTCAAAGAAGCAATCCTTAAATGCCAGTTGGATTATTTTTCACTTGAGTTTCTTATGGTCTGTAAAGGGAAAAATAAAAAAGGATACAGTTTGGGCAGGCACCAGTGTGTCCAGTCTCTATTGCTAGTGTCATGCAGAATTTTTTTATGAAGCTGGTCAATGTAGGTATTGAATGCATTTTTAAAATACCTTCCATTTAGGTAGGATGCAGAAGACCATGCTGTGGTTGAGTAACTCTGTTTAAAAGGCAGAAATTCCCACTTCCATGCTTGGCTCTTGTTAGACACAGCTGGCAAAAAAATGGAGTGTCTGGTTGTTTTTGTTGGAATAAGTAGTGGTGCCAGCTAATGTTCCTATTGTATGTTGGAATACTTGATGGCAGTATGATAGAACTGTTTTGTGAGTGCTGAGGGAAAAGCATGGATTAGATAGCTGCAGACTTCTATTCATCTAACTCTTAAGTACTTACCCCATTCATTTCTCCCTGTGCTGTAAAAAACCCAAAGCATTCTGTGCATGCTTAAACTCCATGCACAGAAATTTAGAGTGAAATTGGATTATTTTAAGTGGTTCAAAGCAGCCATCATGTTCAGTTTTCTTCTGTAGGCACTAATTTGTCACATGTTAAGAACATCATGGAGAAATTGTGAAGAAGCTTATTTGAATAGTCTGGGTGCCTGCAGGGTTGGATGCAAATGGAGTTAAGATTTTGAGCTCACAAGTTGAAGTGAAATTTTAAATCCTAAATAATTTTACTCCTCAGGTGTGCAGGCATCCTATTCCTTAAGGTACACAGGAGCTCAGTCCCATATGTGTACAAGTAGGGGACTGGACTGTGTTCTCTGAGATTTAACGTAGTTCTCTAAACCTGAGCCACCGAGGTTATTTTTTATGAGAATAATGGTAACTGGTAAATACTCCTAGGAAAATGAAAGCTGTTGATTACATGCTCTCTTTTTTTTTTTTTTTTTTTCTTTTCTGTCACAAATATTGTAAAACTAAAGGCTTTGTGAAAGAGATCCATACCAGCTTTACCAACGGTTGGAGCAGCAGGCTCGGGAATACGTGCTGGAAATGAAGGTTCGCCTGCTCAGACACCTGTCCCTGGGATCCAAGGTTGCATCGACCTTAGCCACAGAGGGGCCCCCCCAGGCCCAGCAGTTCATCTCCCTCCTGCTTGAGGAGTACAGTGCACTCTGCCAGGCGGCCTGTACAATCAGCGCCTTCCTAGTTACTCTGGTAAGACCAAAAAAACAGCTTTGTGCTCCTGCTTGCCAGGGCTGATGCTGGCAGAGTTATTTCTGGGCTCTTTCAGGTGTCTTCTGTGGTTGTGTTCATCATTAGAGACAGGGAGCTTCTGAAAATGCAGTTAAATATTCAGAAGTGTGAAGTAGTATATAGTAGTATATATCTCTTATATATACAGGCTTGATGTAATTTTTTTTTGTTCATAAAGAAAAAGGTGGAATGTTGTTTGTGGACTTACTCTGAAACAGATCTTTAAGCAGATTTACAAATATTAGATATGTGATGCATACAAACATTAGACAAACAAATATTAGATATCCTAATGTGGAAAACTCTTCTCTGGTAATCTTTAATGGTAGCTTCAAAACCATGATTAAGTGACGCCAACTTCTGTGTGTAGCACTAACTTAAATTGTTTCCTTATATTCTGAGGCAACACAATCTCTTCAAGCAGCCACCCTGGATTTTGAGTGAAAACTTTTCATTCACAGTCTAGGATGGCTACTTGAAGACATTGTGTTGCCTCAGCCATAATCTGCTATGTAATTTATTATTTCTAAGGTTCTACCTTTAACGCTTTTTTTGCCAACTGATTGTGATGTTGGACTTAGGATTACATTTTTGGCTATAAAATAGGCAGTAGCCTTAAAAATTTCTTCTTGAGTAACTGTCCATTGGATGAGTAATACCATAATCAAAATCTGTAATTCTATTTGTTTAAGGTCTTAGAAGACTGTTAATCCTGTTTTGTTATTAATCCTTTCTTGTGCATCCTATGTTAATGTTGTCATCCTGCCCATTCGTTTTCTTGTGTAAGCTTTGTGCAAGGATTAAAAAAAAAGGTGGCAAAAATGGGGAATTTGGATTTTATTACCAGTTAGGTGCAAGTGGCAGTCTGAAAGGGTAAAGAGAGGAAAAAACAGATGGAGCATACACTGTGATGGCCCCAGGTGAGGATATAAAGTGGAGAGGAGGCAGAGTTTCATTACTGAAGTAGGGCTGTCAATAAAATTAAATTGGCAAAGCAGGAAGATGTTTCTTCTAAGAAACTTGATCATATCTGATGGGGTTTTTTGTTGTCTATGCTCTGTATTTGCTGTTGTCTCTATTATCTTTCTCAGCTTTATCACTTAGATACAGACATGAGGTCACTGCTATCTCCTGTTTATTGGCTGCTTTTAACAGTCAATAATTTTCTAACAAAGTGCTTGAGAGAAGGTTGCTCTTGAGGTTGGGTTGCATTGCAGCTGGTTCAGCTGTAAAGCAAATGGTTTGCAGTGCACCTCAGCCTTCTCAAAGTGGCTCTGCCAATAATGAACCCTTTAATGCCAGAATTACACAGCTGATCAGAAAATAACCACTGTATACCTTTTTCCTGGCAATTACTGTGAACTAGTAGTTATGAAAGCCAGTAGGTATGGGAGATGGAAATCATAGCCATGAGAAAACAGAAGATGCTTGAACTCCCTAGTCAACCCCTTTCCTGACAAAATTTAAAGTAAAATAAAATTCTTCTCCTCTTTTAAAGAATGAAGCATAAGAAAACAGAAAATATGCCAGATTTTCTTGTCTTTTTCCTTCTGTAGCCCAGTCAGTACTGAAAACATCTTTTTACTAAGCTATGGCCTTGAGAAACTGAAATGTGAGAGTGTAGGATACTGTCTCTTGTCATACATTTCTTAGCTTTATTAAATAACTCATTTGTTAAATTGAGTAGTACGTCACAGCTTGCAGTACAGGTTGTAGGGTCACTAGTTTTTTCAGTGTACATGGATATTTCTTCTGAAGATACCAGTACACTATGGAAAAATGAATCTTTTCAGGTAAAATACATAACAGGCAGCCAAGATCTCTGAACTTGGTGCTGCCTTCCTTTTAAGGATGAAAGCTTTGCATGTAGTGTACTGTATAAAGGCATCTAATGCCTTGAACCTCCCACCTGTGAGAAACTGATTTCTCGATGAAATTGTGAATAGTTGTCCTGCCTTTCAAAGGAATTCATCCGACTTCAATAGCAGGAACCAAAGCTTTGTGCCCCAACAATGCAGGGAATGACAGATTATACTGACAACAATTTGCAAGGACTCTGGTCAGTACAGAAGGGCCCTCAAGTACACAGCATACAGACTAGAGAAGAAAACTTTCCTGATGTTTCTTTGTGAGAAATACCACAATCTGCACAAACTGGTACACAGGAGTTTGTAGATAAGTGTTTATTGCTTAGTTCACAGCATATATAGAAATTCCTTGAGAAGTCAGCCTCAGTGAACCTTGAGAAATTATTAGCATTTTATAGAAATTTAAAATATTTTGAAGACATAATACTCAAAATGAAAAAGTACATGTGTCTTGTGCAACTCATAAAACCTCACCACTCACCCTTCTTAATAATAATACTTTGAACTTAATTGTTTTTTTTTAATGATGGTAGTCTTGTCTTCAGGTCTGATATAAATATGTTTGGTTGGTTTATTTTTTGACCCACTGCTATTAAAAAAACTTTAAAATTCCAGAGTATAATGGTGCTTCCGGGTGCTTGGGGTTGTAGTACTTAAGGCCTACTTGCTGACCTGAGAATCAAAATGCTTGCATTTAATTCTGCTGTGTGGTTGAGTCCTGGTATAGAAAACCTGCGTAATGCTGGCTGTATGTAGGAAAACTGGCTGCCTTGAAATGTATATTATACATGTTTTGAATTCTTGTGTTTTAATGATAATAGTTTTAAGGTTTACTTCTTGAAATTGCATACAATTATGTGTTAAATAACGTCAAATACAAGAATATTCTGCTTACTGGAGAAGTAAGTTGTTGGTCTCTTCTGTTTAGAGAACAGTCATTCTTTAAGCTGTAGTTGAGGAGAACTGTTTATTTGATTTTATGTCAGTTTTGAATAAAGATTATAGGTGTATATGTCTTTTACTAGATAAGTTCAAAAAACTTATCTAGTAAATAAATTTTTTGCAAGAAAACCTGAGAATTATGGGTTCAGATCATAAAATGCATCTTTTGATGCAGAGATGAAAGAGAACTTTGAATAATGTAGACTGATTTTTTTAAATTATTTTTTTCCTTAAATTCATGACAATTTAGAAAGACTGATGCTATGGTTATTTAAGTCATTAAAAATTGCTTCAGTTCTGAGGGTTTGGGTTTTAAAACTGCATAAGATCTGAGCTGGTTCATACAGCCTGTAGGTTGGAAATTAGACTTTTTAAAAAAATCTTGCCTTGTACTGAATTTTGGTTTTTTTTTCCTTAACCCTGGTTTATTTCTGATTGTTTTATCATTATAGGAAAATGAACATTTGAAGAAATTTCAGGTGACATGGGAATTGCACAACAAGCATCTGTTTGAAAATTTGGTATTTTCTGAGCCACTCCTGCAGAATAGCTTGCCAACGCTGGTGTCACAGCTAAGGTAGAGTTTAACTTTTGTTTTGTGGTTTCAAGAAGAGATGAAAACCCATGTTTGTAACCACAGCATTAAAAAAAATATGCTGCTGCAATTGAATTGGTAAAAATCTTTGTGGATCTCTCTTGAAAAGAGTGTTGATTGATCAGGCTGCTGTCATAACTTGCTTGTCAGAAGAGTTACAACCCTAATTTGCTTAGTTGTAGGTTACCCAGTAAAATGACAGCATCCTGTGTAAATACTGATGGTATGACTGAGTAGTACTTTTTTCAGTTATCAGGCATTGCTGCTGTTTCTACAGCTCTACAAGCAAATTAAATCCTCATTACCTTCTGCTTCCCATAGTGCACAGAACGGAATTTGGAATTTTAAGCATCTTCTCACTGGAGAAACCCCCTTGCTGTATGCTTGTAGGTCTCATGCTTTAAAGCTCCTGAGGCATTAAATTGTGTATTTTCTTAGTAGGGTTGCTCTGATTGTAATTTGTGTACTGCCAAAGTGTTTGGTTTTTCTAGGAAAGAGGTATTAATAGAAATTTTCTTTACCCTAAGTCTGAACATTTTTAACATACAGTCATGGGTGGTTCATGTTGACCTCTCAGTCTTGTCTGTGATGAGGACACATATTTGATCTGTGTACATCATGTCTTGTCTTGGGTAATTTTTCATGGTGCAAGAGCAGTTTGACTAATTCTGCTACAAGAGATGTTGTGCACAGTGAATCAAAAAATTTCTTTTGAGTCCTTCTTTTGCTGGTAGATACCAGAAAGGAAAAAAGAAGAGACAAAAAAACTGAATTGTTGCCAGGCTCAGCAAGAAGTCTAAGGTCCCTCATAAGTTACCTGATTTGTTTAGATGGAACTGGGTTGATATTGAAAGCCTTTATCTCCCTGCCCCAACAGCTGATTTTGTTGCTGTGTTCAGCAGCATGTTAATTGTGTATTTTTCCAGTGATCTGTGCCTTCTTTTTCTGTGACTATCCTTCATCATGTCCATGCTTTTTGACAAGGTCTCTCTGTACCTCTTTACTCCAGCAGTCCTGACTATATAAAAGTATTTGTATTGCCTTTGTCTGCAGAGCTGAGAATGCTCTTTGTGAGCTTTATGGTTATTTCTTAACAGAAGCATTTTTCGTTTCCTGTACTTGTTCTGTGCTACTGCAGTTAAAGTCAGAGCAACTGACTTTAAGTCAGAAGTTGTGTTTCTGCTGTCACTGTGGTGACAGCCATCTTCAAAGCTTACAAATATGATGAAATCAGAATCTCGTCCTGCAGGACTTTGTTTTCCAGTGCATTTGTGTTTTCTAGGTAGTTTATGTGAAACATCCTTGAACTTATGGTTTTGCCTAGTTTGGTTGACATGAATAATTTTTTGACAGGAAAGGTTCAGCACAAGCTTCCCATTTCTAGGTTATTTAGTGTCTGTCTTGTTTTTCTTTGATAAACATAGATTCTGTTTGTGTTCATGGTCTCTCAGGATTTTATTGTTGAGTTCTCTGTATCTTGAAGTGACAGAATTAGATTTCTCTGGGAAGGATATGTTTCTTCCTTCCATTGGAAATGAGTGGAGAAATGTTCCATCACAGAAGCCTCACATGGAAAAGCAGGGATCAGCCTAGTCCTCTGGGCATTTGGTGAACAGAGAATCACTTATGTGCAGTAGAGAAAGTATTGCCAGAGTTCCTTTACAAAGAGCATTGGCCTCATTATTTTCCCTTTCTGAAGAGAAATGTGAAATGGCATTTTGACATCTCAGCTTCGCTTAGATTTTGGGTGTTCGTCCTTTCTTTCATCCTTTGCTTAAATCACTAAATTTTTCATGTAGTTGGTGTTCTGTGGTTCGTTCCAAGGATGCTTATCAGATGTCAGACTAGAAAAGGTGTTCACATAGTGAGGTTTGAACAGCAGCTCTGTGGGGACGGAGTTTGCTTAGCTGATACAAGATCAGCTGTGTCAGTATTGCACAGCTGACAGGGGACATCTGCTGGGGTAAAAACTACCTGGGCCTTCATGTGCTGTGTCTTGTTTGGCTACATCTGTGGCTTGTTAGGAGGCAGCTCAGCTGCACAGTCTGCAGACCAGCTGGAAGGGCAGTCCATGGCTTGGCAAGAGTTAATTATTCAGCAGGGCTTTTGGGTCAAACACAGCAGCTCATAAGGATGTATTTTCATAATGAGTGTTTGAGGAAATCCAGTTCTTCCAAAGGTGAGTGATAAAGGTGTCAATATGAAGAGTTTCTTAGAGGTTAAATAATATTGATTGGGTTAAGGTGCCTCTGATTACATGCAGCCTCTGATGTGCCCTCTGAATTCACCACACTGCTTTATTGGGATGTGGTGACCAATGAAGTGACCAATGTCTGGGGCTTCTCTGTCCCCTTTGCTTTTCCAGCATGGGATGGGACAGTGGTTAGGATATTTGCAGAGCTTTGGTTAAATGCCATTGTCCAAAAAAATTGTGTTCCTGATCAAAATATGTAGGCATACAGTTTGTCAACAGGTATGGCTTGAAAGTCTCAGTTACTTTGAAGTGAGCAATTCTTGTTAAATTTTATGTATGTGTTATCCTTTTTATTACTTTTGTTTTTACTGCAGTTGAGGAACTTATTGCACCTCTGTTAAGAGGATTGAAATGTTAACTAAATTGTTACTTTATACTTGCCTTGGGGGTGAAAGTATGTTTACTAGGATCATGTTACCTTTACTCAGAGTCACAATAAAAAATTAAAGTGTAAATGCTATTGCATTGTTACTACAAATTTTTTTAATTGAGTTCTTTTTCTTCTAACTTGAGCATATTTTAAAAATTATTTCATGTACAACTGCTGTGTGAAAGAGTAGTACTAGTCAGGAGCAGTAATGATAACAAATTACTGAATTTTGTATAGTAGGGATCTGATTTTCACATAATTACATAATACCAGAAACAAAGGTTCCAAAAAAAGTAGTAAATTGTGGTCTAGTAACAGGAGTTGACAGTGTTTATATTAATAGTAAGGAAGTGTTATAGCATGAAGACACTGTATCCACTGAAACTTCTTTTTGTACTGTTCAACCCATGGACAGCCCAGGTTTTAATGTGCAGAGTTGCTTGTGCACCCTTCTTAAGTGGTTGTGTTGCAGGTTCTGGGCAAAACCAACAAAACAAATTTTAATTTATTGGCAAGTTCACACTATCAGCTGTAACTTGGTGCTTACTGAGTTGTCTGTTTGCTCAGCTCTCCATTGTGCTTAATTGCCAAGTTAAGGGGTTAGTTCTTTGCCAGGTGACAGCAGGACTGTGTGGCTCTGAGGTTGGGTTGACATCCTATTGCAATGAAAATCTATAACCTCCCTGAAATGCTGGAACTGGGCTTAAATATCACATTTTGTGTTGCTTCAATTTTCTTTTTTTTGCTACTGGCTTTGATTGCTACACAACCTTTGTGACTAATTAATTATCACACAGCTTCTCTTTAATTACTGAGTAAAAAAATGTTGAAAAGCTTCAGTTTATTTATGTCACTTGACATTACAATTCAGTGTGGTTTAAACACATGTTATTGAGTAGAATTTTGTCTTTTATTATTTGTCAAGTCAGTGTAATGGGAGTTGGCATATTTGCGTAAGAAACATTATGCTGTGCAAAATGCGGCAGCAGGAAGGGAGGTAAGTGTGTCTCCTATTTCTGGGGCTCCTCACAGACACATTGAGCAGTGAGTGGCATCCCCATGTTGTGTACCCCATGCTGCTCAAGTGGTAGTAGATAACTGCTTGTATCTCACTTGCCTCATTCTACTGCACATTTCCCACCTGGAACTCCAACTCATCTGGTATTCTTTTTGGCACTGGTCATGAGAGTTCTGCCTGACAAGCTTCTGGCTTTATTTTTATTATGTAGTTCTGCAGTGGATAGTCAACATGTATATTTAGCCCATAGAATTTGGAAGGATAAATATATCAAGCAACCAAATTTGAACAAATAGGTTTGTCATCTGGTTGCTCATGGGAAAGAGGCTCTAGCAATGTGGCACTTCCCACATTCTTGCTATTGTTGGTTACAGAAGATTGGAATAAGCAGGGTTTGGGTATTTTTTGAAAAACTACTAAAAATACTCAATTTTTGGGATACAAGCAACTCTGTGGGCCTAGGTGTGTCAACAATCACATTTGCACAACATTGTTTTTGGCTGGCAGATCTTAAAAGTGTGATTCTTCAGTGAAATGTCTCTTGTGTAACAAGTGCTGTTTGAACTTTCAGGCTTGGAACAACCCACGATTCCTGTAGTGAAGATATGTATAGTACCTTGCTACAAAGGTATCATCAACTGGAACAGGAAATGGGCCAAGTTGCTGAAGCATGGCTTGAATGCCAGAAAAGAATAGATGATTATGTTGATGAACAGGTAAGAGTCATGCAAAAAGTCTCAAGAATATGTAGGGAGCAGTCCATGCAGGACTGTGCCTTCAGTGAAGAATAATTTCTTGGGTATTTTTATCTAGGGCTTTGAAGCAACAAAATGTAACTTTTTTCATTCATGTAAGTCATTCACAATAGAAAAGCATGAACTTTAAATACTTAGTGGTGTACAATGACATATTCAAATTGCTGACTGTTGTGTTCTTGTTTAGAGATGGTCTTTGAGCATTTTATAAATATGTTAGCCAGTAAATGAGCCATAGGAAATAAAATAACCTGTTCCACAAAACCCCCTAAGCTTTCAAAATAATAACTGCATTAAATGAAATCCAGAGGAAGAGGTAGATTTTAAAAATTACTCTTATGTTTCATAGTGTCATGGTGATCATTGTACAGTTGTCAAAATGGAAACTCCAGTTTGTCTCAAGGCATAAATATTTGAGACTTCTGAAGCAGTCCTTTAATCAAGTATATGGTCTGATAGCTTATTCTTCTGAATTTGTGCTACATTTCAGAGAATAATCATGTCATTGTGCTGACTCCTAGGTTGCTAAGAGCTTAATTTTCAGAAAAATAGCTGTTTACTTTGCAAGTGGTTGTTTATACTCTTCAAAAATTTCTCTTGTGGCTTTTGCCTCATGCTCAAAATAATTAATTTTTTTAAACACCTCAGGAAAAGTGAATATCTGCTTAGTTCAATCCTGAGTGTTCTAGAAGAAAAAATGTCTTGGAAATATAACTGAAGATAGTGAATTCTGTGAATTCTAGAATCTTTTTTTCTATTTTGAGGTTTTATGAACAGTGGGAATGTGGAGAACTAATTTGAGATTCAGTAATACTGTGTTGCTTCTATAGATGACAACCATAGTTAAGTCTTATGATGCACTGTAAATGTCCTTCAGAAGTTGTTCCCTTGTTGAAGATTTAAGTGAACTTTTACCATTAATTTCAGTGCCTTTATCGATGGAGACAGGATATAACTAATTTTATTTTTAGAGTTCACTCTATATTTGGGGACTGCATCTGTGAGCTTTGAGTTAAAAAGTTTTCTCTTGGTCTGGCTGCTTTTGTGCATCTAAACATTTGACTGCAGCCCAGTAAAATGTCATCACCTCACATTTTGTGCTATTAGAAGTCATCTTTCCCATGGTGTCAGGGTGTCATGGCTGTCTGATATTGCCTCTTTAGTAAGAAAGGACCCCACTTCACTGCCATCATTCAGCTATTTTTTTTAAATGGCATTTCTGTAGAGTCACATTCATATTTGGTTTCTGACTGGTTGTCCTGTATCACTTGGTCAGCTCTTAACTGACTTTTCTGTGTTTCTTTTTATTAAGTGACCATGCTGCTGCCACAAGTCCTGTCTTGTAGCATTTTTTAAATTTGCTCAGTGATGCCTGTATCCTATGCAGACAGACACTCTTCTCCCAGTTGGGGAGTTTAATGTGGTGACTTATTTCCTAATGACCAAAAGTACCTGCAGCGATGTGGGGGGGGTGTGTAGGAGAAGCGACAGTAAAACTTAAACCCTCAAATTTTAAAGAACATAGTAATATTTATATTGCTATTTAGTCATATTTATGTTGCTATTTATTTGTAGGAAAAAGCATTTTCACAGTCATACCTTAAGCCCTGTGCTGGTGATAACCTGTGGTTATACTCTTGATCAAAAATACATTATTCAGTATAACCATCATACCTGAATTTGCAGTGATATTTTTGTCCACAAGGTAGAAATCAGAAAGCCCAAATGCTACAGAAACTGTGAATCATTCACTTAATAATGAATGCATGTTCATTAGTTGCTTGCTTATTGGCTCAACAAACTTGTGAGGTTTTCTTGGTAGTGTTTGAAAAGTTAAAAAGGAAAGGAGATTTAAGAATGGTTCTCACTTATGCATTGTGGAACTGTACCCAGAGGAGTCCATCAGCAAAGATAATTGGTGGACCCTCCACTATAGTATGTTATGTTACTTGTTGGTAAAAAAAAGAGATTAGCTCTTGCAAGCAGTACAAATATTAATTGTTTAATAAGACTCTGTAAGATGGTTGTGCCATGCACAGATATAACTGAATACACTGGGCCATGTATGTATGCTGTGATGAAGTTTAGAATAAGCAATTATCTTTATCAGTGCCTGTAATAATCATATGCTATATCTTTGGAAAAACTTTGGCGTATCTTGAGTACAGGAGAGTTTTAAGTATATGCAACCTGTACATCCAGATTCTGATTTCCTTACCAAACTTAGATTATGTTTACCTAGGAGGTCCTGGGTTATTTCAGCAAGTAATGGCTAGACAGTCATATGTGCTTCATGCCAAAAGATTTCCTTTTTTTATTTCCTTTCTTACTTATTTTTTAACTGAAATGCTTTTGCCCAGGCAGAGCTTCTTATTTGTCTCTCCATATTAATGTGTGATTTTTTATTTTTTTTTTAAGTCCCGATCAACTTAATAGACAAAATAATATGGACATAAATTGGTTTTTGTCTTTATGGTGGCTGTATAGATAATTGAAGCAATCGTTACTTTTGTGTGCTGAGAGTTTGTGATGGGAGGAATTATTTTTGTTGTTTTTTATGAAATAGTCTAGGAAAATAGGTTCACACATGAAATTTGGGAAGATCAAATGTGCAATTTACATTTGGTGCAGACTTCAAAATTTGGGAGAAACAAGCATCCTGTGATATGTGTATGGACATCAGAGTTTTCACAGATGATTTAATGTTATGTTTCTGTTCTGACCAGGCTGCTGGTTTCATTTCTTGATTAAATCCATTTCAGAATGGAAGAATACTTATTCTCATGTCTGTCTTGCTCGTCTGATGGAGCTCAAATACTTTTTAGCCTCAGATAAGTAGGGAGGAAGCAAGAGGATGGTAGTGACCCTCTCTTCTCCATTGGGCAGTGTTATTCATATTCAGTCCAGATGTACAAGACTGAAGTGCAAATTTTTTCTTCTGATGGCTTTTGAGTTTATCTCTCACTCCCTAGCAGAGTTCTTGGGCATGATTCATGTGGTTTGTATTGCAGCTGCTTTGCTCTGGTGAAATAAATATTCACTGGGGAAAAGAAAGGAGGAAGAGAAGTGGGTTTCTATTATTTATGGAATCAATAACTTAAGATACTTGTAGACATGGAGTATTGGCAAGGCTGCAAAGGTGGAAGTAGGAACACTTGAGTGTCAGCTCCTGTTCCCATTAATGCTCAGGTACCAGGCCTTGCCCTGTGCTGTTTGCTGTGACAGTTTCTGGGCAGGCTTGAGTGGCAGCTCCCAGTTAATGCACTGGCTGTTTTAAATGTCATTCTGTGGCATTAAAAGTCTTCTCTTACAAAGTGTAGTGAATGCAGGTGGCTGACTTTGATGGTGAGGGCACCCAAACCAGTGAGAGCTGCTGGCCTTAAATATAGCTCAAGGGTTCTCAGGGGCTGATAGTTCATCCAGGATGAAGTTTCTGATGTTGCTTGCCATAGGCTCTGCAGTACCTTTTAGTGTGTCTGAGAAATGGTATGAGTGATTTAAGAATATTTCATAGGTGTATTTTTTTTTTTTTCTAATTTTTGTAAATGGTAAACTCATTTTTTGGTGTTAATGTTATCTCACTGGCGTAAAGGAAATCCAAATCCACAGTAGTAATTAAAATATGATGCTGATAGTTTCAGAAATTAATTAGGCAGATTTTTTCCACTTAATACTGCTTCAGATCCCCAGCTTAAAATTTTATCTTCCCAAGTAAATAATGATAATAGCAATAATGTACTTAGCTTAATGTAGTGGGACTTTAAACTTTTTATCAAGTATTAATTTCTGGAGGCATGCTTTTGAAGATAAAAAGAATGTTGGTAGTGGTGTAACCCAGTGGTCTTTGGCTCAGTAACCTATTTTATGAAGCAATCTCTTATATTCTATAAGGTGTTAGGTTATGATGATTATGAATATTATTTAGGTAAATTTTTAAAAATATCTATTAAAAGATAACCCAGGTAGTTGTTTTTCCTCACTGATGAAGTAATGATGTTAGAATGTTGTAAGGTACAACAGGAGGAGTTTTGTTCTTGCATTTTGTTGTGTTAGAGTTCATGAAAGCTTTTGTGTTCCCTCAGAATCAATTTATTTACTAAATCATAAAATAGCATTTGTGTACAAAAAGTTACAGACTCTTGTGTTCATTTAGGTTGATATGATTTGAGAGACAAGCAATTATCAAGTATTTTTCCAGCCTTAGATAAATCAAGGGGCATGAAAAACTTTGATGATTAAGTAGTGTTAGTCTAGGTCACTACTTTTGATTCTTTGGCTGATCAGTTCCACATGTGGTACTTCAGGGTTTACACTTGAGCCTGCACTGGGCCTTGCTGTAAATCCGTTATCTCTAGATTTTAATGGATTGCAATGAATCTGAAATGTTGAGTATTTAATAGCAATCAGTGTTTATCAAAAAATTATGAAACTATTTAATGAAAAGGAATATTAACATAAGGAGTAAGAGTGGAAAAGTCTGAGTGGAAAATACAAGTGAAAAATTGTATAAATAAATAGAAAATCTTTTGTTTAAGTGACTCAAATTATTAGCAAATAAAACACATTTCATATTGACTAAGTGTAAGTACTTGCAGAGTAATATAGATAAGCTAGGTATAATGAAACAGGCCAATGACATCAAAGTAGGTTTTCTATTGTTAAATCAATGAGTTTTTCTTAAATTCTGTTTTAGATGGCAATGAAAACAAAACAACGCATGCTAAAGGAAGACTGGGAATTTTTTAAACAGAGGCGTTTTATTGAAGAGCAGGTAGGATTTTTTTTCCATACCCTTCTAAGTTATACTTATGCTGCACATACATTTGTAAGATGCAAACATGAGTGTAATATGTTGTACTAGTTCTGTGCAATCTAATTCTGCAACTATGCCAGGCATGAAATTTGCTCAGTTAAAATACAGAGAAGTGAGATCCAAGAAGAGCACGTAAAGGTCTGTAATCTCAGTTACTGCAAGGTAAAACATAAACACTGTAGTCTTAGGACTGAATGCCAGGTGTTTAAAATCTTTGTACAAAAAAAAGTGGAATTTTTGTTGCCTTAGAGTGGGATCCGAAAACAGCCAATACATTGAGTGTGGAGCTGTCTTGATGTACATGGTAGGGAATATTGTGCTCAAGAGTTTAACAAATGCCTGTGTGTGTGCAGGAGTGTGAGCCTCAGTGTCGGGGCAGGTAATTCCACCTGTTGAGACTCCAGAGACAGCTCCTGCAGTTGTTTCTTGGGGAAAGGGCTGAGCAGAACTGTCTTCCTTTTTTCAAGCTGTAACCAGAGAGGGGCCAGTAGAAGTTTCTACCTTATTCTAAAACTGCTGTTTAAGACTCAGTACTCTCTTCTGCAGCCTAGAAGTGTTCAAGTGTGCATCATGCTTTCCATAAGAGTACAGTGGGCTTCGGCTAGAGTCAACTCTGGATGGAGAACCTCTCCGTTCCTGTACCAGTGTGCAGAAAGAAACGCTAGTCATGAGCCAGAGAGAGTATGATAGTACATTTTAATAAACTTAAACTTAAGCTTAAATTGGCAATGTCTCAAAGCAGTCATCAGTAAGTACTTTTTCCTATAAGGAACCTAAGCCTGTGTTAACCATGTATTCAGAACATCTGGTATGCAGGTCTTCTCAGAGGACTTGAGGAAGAATCCTCTTTTTCCTTGATCCTAATTGGCCTTAAGTGAGCTGTAAGACCATGGCTGCTTAGGTAAGGATCAGGTCTGGGCATCTATAGAAGTGGGAGCTTAGGCACATCCTTGTTTAACCTAAGGCTTGTAGGTATCTAATGAAATTAGGTGTTTTCAGGATTAGGCCTCTGCCAGGTGGAGATTATTTGGATTGTATTTTTTTACTAATGCAGTCAAGTCCTGTTTTGGGCAGCTACTCTTGACTCCATACCATTGTAGCTAACAAATTAGGCCTAAATTTTTTTTATTTACAAGTTAAGGATCGGTTTGCTTTCCCCATTTGTCAGCAGTGTGCTTTTGTGCATATCATGAAACAAGACAAAAACTGCTCAAGTTCAGAATGCATCAGCAGAAATACAGTGCAAGATGTACCTATGAATCCATCAGGGAGACAGACTTGTCCACTTTCCTATTTCATACTAGAGACAGACTTTATTTGAAGAGTATTGATGCCGAATGTTTGTCATTTGTAACTTTGAACTTCCTTTTTGTGATAAAACGCCATCTTCATGGAATTATTCTGAATTATTCTGCTTTCCAATTATTTTGCCCAAAGAACCCTTTTTGGTTATGTATTGTCATTATGTGCCATTGCGTTTTTAACGGGAAGACTTGCATTACTAAAACATTACTTTTACCATTTACTTCAGCTTAATAACAAGAAAGCACTATCTGGGGAGAACAACTTCACAGACACAATGAGACACATGCTGTCATCACGTTTGAGCATGCCTGACTGTCCCAACTGTAATTATAGAAGAAGGTGAGCTGATGTTTTTGGTATGAAATCATAATAAATCATTACTTTCCTGTTCAAGGAAAAAAAGAAATGCATTATTGGAACAAAGAATATGGTTACTTTGAATAAATGCTAGTTCAACAAGATCATAAAAATCTGTAATTTAATTTTTGAGCAGATGTACTTGCGATGACTGCAGCCTTTCACACATTTTAACGTGTGGCATCATGGATTCTCCCATAACGGATGACATCCACATTAACCAGTTACCACTACAAATCGATTCTGCTCCGGATTATTTATCTGAGATCCGCCCACCCAGTATGTCTTCAGCAAGTTCAGGATCTGGTTCCAGCTCACCTATCACAATTCAGCAACATCCCAGACTCATCCTCGCAGATAATGGTTCTGCACCAACTTTGTAAGTTCCTTTTCCTGTTTTAAATTTTTATAGTGAATTGAACTTAAGCAGGCAAGTGACATTGGCTGGCTATCATTATGTAATGCTAGTTTAGCCCCAGAAAATTATTTAATAACTCCAGCTGTTTGTTATGCAAACATCTATATATTAAAATAGATGCTGTTGGGTTTCTGAAAATTTCTGAGGATACTGTATTACCACTATTGCTAGAAGTTTCTGTAGTACGCTTTCCTGCTTTGCAATTACAGGGACGTCAGATTCTTACTGCGTTAGAACATTGTCTTAAAATGTCAGATTTTCCTAAACTGAGCAAGGGAACTGGCATTCCTTTTTGTGAAGGATCATCAATTCACATGAATCACTTTGGTTCCAAAAAAAGCCTTTATTATATGGCTTTTTGGATTGTTGAACCTGTGTTAGTATGGCTTCCATCAAAAATTGTTGTCCCTATCAGAAGTATCTGCCACTCAATTTCTTACACTCCACTCCAAGTCTTTATGAGATTTGAGACATTAGCCTAATGGTAACTTCCACCTCGTTGTGATTCCAAAGAGTAAAAGCTGCCTGGTGGGCTGGCTTTTGTACTCAGTATGGCTACAGCTAACTAGGAGTCTCCTCTGTTATGTGCTGTTCTAAAGAAATACTTAAAAACCCCAACTTGAGTCACTTGCATGCACTGAAATAATGAAATACCTGCTGTAGGTACAGTCAGGGGAATTTCCCATTGCATTCCATGCTCACAGGGTGTGATGAACAAGGACAGTGCAGATGTGTGGGCTGTTTGTGGTCACTGTCAGTCACTAAGTTCCGTTTTCTCTAAGCATTTATCTACTGCCACCAATTCCATTACAGAGCTGTAGTTTCTGTACCTATTCAGGGAGCACTTGAAAACTGCTACGTGTTCTTAAACGTGTACTTTGCCATTTCTATCAACTCTCACTAATTTTGGTGCTGAAATGTCAAAAATTGTTCACTTTGTCTCTTCAGAAGCTAGTTCAGTTGGATCCAAGTATTATTTACTGTAAGAACCCTATTTTTAGGGAAATACCACTGCTCCTTGGGGAAGTGCCATTTTAGGTCTTATACTAGCTGCTGTGTTTTGTTTCTTCATTGCACATTTGAAATATGCCTAATGGTGCCATCATGTAATTAAATTTTGGCTGAGTATTCTATGGAATGCAAAAGATAAAAGTGCGCAGTTTAAGAGCTCTTTTAAGAGCTTTGGATTATTGTAGCAACATGAACTAACTGATCTTTGCAACACTTCCCTGGAGTGAGTAATTAAATGTGCACGTCCTATTACTGTCTATCTGTTAGGCAAAAAAATTCCACTAAGTATTTTAGAACTAATTTTGAAAAGCATGCAGATGTGAGGTTGTCTACAAACTAATGACTATTGAGAAATTTAAGAGCTGCTGTGATGTGTTCAGTGTTACCTTTTTACTGGTGTGACATTTAACGTGTGGAAAAACTCAAATTTTATATTCTGGGTTTTTCCACTTAGCAATTTGAATGAAGGAAGACATTGGCATAAAGCTTTTTTCATCAAATTTAAGGTCATCAGTATCCTGGAATTATTAATTCCCTAGATTCTTGGTCAGAGAAGAGTGTTTGAAAAATATTTTGCCCAAAAGCAGTAGAGAATCTTGTTTTCAGTTAAGTCTGTCATTCAGGCATGTGACTGCTACATTGAGTAGGATTATGTGGCAAATCGTTTGATTTTACTTGCTTGAAAAAGTAAATTCAGTTGAACAACTTGGAAGACCATCCATTGACTCCTAATTGGAACATTTATACAAGGGATGCCCTCAACTTTATTTCATCTTGGTATTCTAGCTGCTTTCACTATAACTGAGCACTGGGATTTATCTAAGCCTCTTTTCCCCTCAGTGGTAGTGATGATGATGATGTTGCACCATTATCAGCAAAATTTGCTGATATCTACCCGCTGAATAATTACGACGATGCAGAGGTTGTAGCCAACATGAATGGAATCCACAGCGAGCTGAACGGCGGCGGTGAGAACATGGCCCTGAAAGATGAGGTACAGCATTTGCAGTGCCCTAGCTTGTTCTGCTTTTTGGATGTGCTCACTGGAGAAAGGCTTGTCCTTCTTCATGTCCCCATGTTAATGAGTTAATGTTGTCCAGTCTCCTCAGGTGAGCAGTACTAGCAGCAGTTCCTCAGAAGCAGATGATGAAGAAGCAGATGGGGAGAGCAGTGGTGAACCACCAGGGACTCAAAAGGAGGAAATGTCTCTAGGAAAAAGGGCATTAAGGAAAGAGGAAACAAAAATGGATAGTCCACCACCTTCTTACCCCAGTCAGCAGGTACAGACATCTGAAAGCGTCTTGTAGTAGATTAATTTCTGAAATGTGGCTGTTGAATGAGAAGACATTTACATCGTCAATTAATTTTTTAACTTAAAATATTAAGTTGTCAGTAGGTAAGTATGACACCTAAAATAACTAATTGTTACATTGTCATGTCGAATAACCTTTTAGTCAAAACCTGAAATATGTTAGTTATATTAAAAGTTACTTCAAGAAAAGGGGAAAAAGCCTATTCCTACCTGTATGAATGAGAAACAAACTAACAAGCATTTCTGTTTGGAAGATCAGCCTGGTCTTTGCTAAATATTGGTGTTATGTTATTTGAAATGAATTAGGGTGGGGGGTGGATGTTATGAGTACTTAGTTAACACATATGTGGTGGTTTGACAACATATTTCTTTGATATTTGAGGATAGTCATATCCTCTATTTGAGGATTGCCTTTCCCTGTCTATATACATTCGTTGCATGACTTCAACAGTATGGGTCTTGGGATGTTTGGTTTATTTGTTTTTAATGGTTTGAGATTATGAAGCTCTTGACTGTGAGGTCAACAGACCACCTAGAGAACCATGCCTGGACTACCTGCTCTGCATGTAGCAGTGTTTGGTTTAACAACTGAGCACCAAAGCAAAGGATCCAATGGATTTGTCTCTGTAACCACAAGGATTTCAATCTAAGTTACCCTGCAGCTACAGCACAGGCTCCCTGCTTTGAGAGAGACTGTCACTTTCATTTCTTCTTATTGCATGAGAGAGTGCATAGTGGTGCACCTTTGAGACCTTAGACAATAATCATCTCCCAGCAGGTGTTATCCTCTAGTTAGGATGTTTTAAGACCTTCCACTGAAAGTATTAAGAGTATTAAACCAATTTTCTTTCAGCAAGTACATGGAGGGTTTATTCTATGTATTGCTGACCTATGCCATAAAAATTACATGGGGTGAGACCTCTGTCAGACTAGTTTGAAACTGGTGAAAGAGATTCAGTATTTGCTGTGGAAAATCAAATTAGATTATATAAGTCTGCTTGCCTTAGGGGGAAGCAAACTAAAATGCAAGATAAAAAGATGGATCTGGCCTTTTTCTTTTCTTTGAGGAGTAAGAGTATTTTCAGAATGATTCTGAGGAACTCTTAATGACATTCTTATTTAGTCTGATGTAATCAGAGCTGAGTAGTGTAGTGTTGTATTTAAATGATGAATTTCACTTACACACGTCATGTGAATTTGAAATTTTTTGGTATTACCTCTTGGTTTTGCTAATTTACTCAGTACCTCTATTTCTCTTGGATTCCTTTTCAGTACCCAATTCATCAGAATTGGAGTTTGAGTCTCTTCAGTTTGTTTGAAATATTTTTTCCATTTTCATTTGTTAGTAGATTAGTGTTAATTTCTGGGTAGTACTGATTTTTTTATTATAAAGGTAGGGGGGTTTGTTTTCTTTATACATGAAATTAATTCAGCTGTATTTGGTTGATGACATCTGTTATTTGTTAAAATATACCTTGTGTTAAAGGTTGCAATGCCTTTAAATGCTAATGATGAGTTACTTGTTTCTGAGAGGAAGGGATATGTAAGAAGAGCATCACCTGGCAGTTCTGATCTAGAAAGGTAATTGTAATGTTACATTTTTGGAAAAATGTAAACTGCCACATTGGTGGGAAAATGAGAAATTGGGAAGTATTCTTGGTATTGTTTCTGATAAAATTATATCCCAGTGAAATATCAGGTGACAGTGCTGGAAAAAGTAATGAGCTGAAAGGGAAATGAAGCTGCTCTTTCCTGGGCTGCTTTTCTTCTCAAGTCTGGAGTTCTTTTGAGACAATAGAGGCTGATGATACCTTGAGATCTGTACAAGTTTCTGAAGTGTGGATTTTTCATGGTTGGTGCAATTGTGAAATTTTTAGGAGAAATGTCAGCCTCACACATTTACAGGGTAATTGAGTTTAGAAGGGGCTTGTGCAGATAATCCAGACCAACCTTCCTGGTCAAAGCAAGATCATCTAAAGAGAGTTGGTCAGCACAGTGTCCAGTTGGGTTTTGAGTACCACCATGAGTGGAGGCTCTAGAACTGCTGTAGGTGTTATGTTCCAGTGTTCAGCCACTCTCACAATGAGTGATTTGAGTGGAATTTCCTGTATTTCAGTGTGTCCATTTCCTCTGATCCTTTCATGGGATGCCACTGAGAGGAGCCTGATACTGTCCTCTCTGTTCGTCCCTTCTCCACCCAGTCAGGGTGAATCTCCTCTTTGAGGCTGAACAGTCCTAGAGCTCTCCTTCACTCCTTGACAGATGCTCCCATCTTTGTGGTCCTTCCCTGGTCTGACAGCAGAGTGTCCCTGTCTCATACTGGGCAGCCTGGGACTGAGCCTGGCACTGGAGTCGCCAGTGCTGAGCAGAGTGGAGAGATTGCCTCCCTTGACGTGCTGTTCGTGCTCTGCCTGTTGCACTGAGGACTACTTCCAATTTGATCAGCTAATCAACTCTTACCACTACTTCCTACACCCATTTTTTACATATGCTTGGAAAGTTGTGAAAAATATTAATCCAGTTAGGCTTTTTCTTTTTATACTGCGGTGTTTGCCTAGTAATGATTGAATGCTCTCAAGGTTTGTATCAGTATTTTGCTTGTTGTCACTCATAGTGGACATTAAATCTCTGTATGGTATGAAATCTCTCAGTCTTTAGGGTGTTCTTTTAAGTAAGACAGAGATTCTTCACTAGTGCTTTTGCTTCACTATGAGACTTTTCTATTGGTACTAGAAAAAATTATATGGATGCTCTGAAAATATTCATTGATGTATGCAAAATGAAATAATACTACTGATTAGCAGGAATTTTTTGTCTGTTGAGTAGATTGAGTTTTTAATGGGTTTTGTTGGGTTTTTTTTGTAGGCTGACCAAGCTCCAAATGCTTGTGAATGTCATGTTTGCAAACAAGAAGCCTCAGGACTAACAGTCTCTGCACTTGCTACTGGACGCCTGCCTGCTGGGCACCAGTTTATGAATCCTGAAAAACCTGCACATCCTGCACTTCATCTTTACCCTCACATCCATGGGCATATACCATTGCATACAATTCCTCATCTGCCTCGTCCACTTATCCATCCCACCTTGTACACTGCTTCTCCCTTCACACACAATAAGGTAAGCCTGACCAAGGAGATGGATGCATCCCCATCCCAGGGGAAATTCTGTACAGCTGTATAAACCAGCATGACTGAGTATCAGTGAAACAATGAAAAGTTGTTCCAAATTGTGGTTTGGTTATAATATTTCTTTTGCAAGGAATGCTGAGGGGCAGGGAGTGAGATTGAGAACAGCTGGAAGGTTTGTACAGAATGGCTGAGGGTATTTTTTCATCAGGAAGACTGATAATGTCTTCACTGTGATTAGGAAGCATGTTGAGTCAAATGAGGCTTGCAAGGTGGAAGCAGTGATGGATCTTCAGTCAGTGTAAGAAAACTAATTGTCTTCATTTTATATGTATCAGAAAAATTTAGTATTCCATTTTGGCAATAATATTCTGAGATTTGTAATTAAAAACTTTTGTGAATTCCTCTCCTTTTTTTTTTTTGGTTGGGATTTGTTGGGTTTTTTTGAGCAAAGACATAGGAGTCTGATTTCATATTTGTAAGGGGTTTTTTGTCCTTCAAGAGAACTTGTGTTTCTGCAAGTTCTGCAAAGTTCTTTTGACCTTAAACTCGTAAATAATAAACAAGAGAGAATGGTGTGGAACAAGAATTGGGACCAAGTGACAGCTTTTCAGAAATATGAGTTAAACCCAAGCCTGCCTGTTCATGGGGATGCTGTTTCACGTATGTTTAAAGCAGCTGAACTGTGGGTGATGCTGAGAGGGGTAAAAAAAGCCTCTGTCATTAGGTACATCCTTGTCTTCTCCTGGTCTGATCCCACTGGTCAAGGTTGCAAGGAGAGTAGAATAATCCATCAAGATGACTCTTACTTGCTCTTTTTATCCTTCTTAGCATCCACTTTGGGTTTTCCTGTCTTGGGTGTCCCTCACTTCTGTTCCATAGCTGCAATGTGCCAGCAACAGCCTATTGCTGCTCTTTTGAGACCATGTTAAGTATTTCTTTGCAGCCATGTAGTCAAATTTTCTTCAATGCAGGTTATTCCAGCCCCTCCCACCTTCACCATTAGGCAGATAATGAAAATTCTTCTTTATAAAAAAGGGAGACTATTTATTTAAGTAGTTTGTTTGGCCATGAGTCTAATGTCTGAAAGGTCTTTGGACTCAACTGATATTTTTAATATCTTTATCTATAATATCTCTATCTACTTCTGCATAGCTTTTAAATTGCATCAAATCTAATATAAAAAGAGAAAAAAAGCTGCTTTTCTATATATCTGTATAATATCTATAATATCTCTATCTACTTCTGCATAGCTTTTAAATTGCATCAAATCTAATATAAAAAGAGAAAAAAAGCTGCTTTTCCTTTTTAAAGGTAGCAGTATTTGAATATAATGTTTATGTTGCATGAGGTCTCTGGGAAAAGGTAATTTTAGAATGTGTAAACAATTTCAGCCAGAAGAAATGGAGTGAGCCCAAACAACTTGTCTCTATAAAATGAGAAAAAATGTGTGCTTCCTTTTCTTTTTCCCCCACTTGGTACTTAAAAGGAAGGGGTGTATTCCTTCCTTGTTAATTTTAAGTTAGGAACCACTTAATACTTGAAAATTAAAAGGAAGGAAGAAAATAATTAGCTATTGTTTTATGTGTTTTGTTTCTTTTTCTCTTGCCCTTATTTTCAATGCTGAAGTGTTTGTAATCCCTTTTCCACAATTGTGTTCTGTGGTAATGATTGTCATGTCAGAGAAGATGAATTTGTTTAGGCAGCTGATGCTTTGAAAGGTAGTAATTCCTAGCAAGTTCTAAATTCATACAAATACTGTTTTTAATTATATATTGACACAACTATTTTTTGAGATTTGGATATTTTGTGTTCATCAGTTAGTTAATTCTAAAAGCAGTGCTTTGTGAGTGTAAAATATACACATGTACATACAATCTGTGTAATATGTTACATGCATTATAATTATCAACAAATCAGCCTTTTTATCTTTCTGGGAAATAGTGTCTATTATACTTTTGATAATGCTTTTTCCAATTAAAACACTATGATTTGAATATTGCTGTTGGAGTGACTGTGCAAGCAAGTGGAATATTAATGGGGAAGATATTCTTTGTTTTTGTTGCAGGCATTACCACCAGCTCCAGTTCAGAATCATACAAACAAGCATCAAGTATTCAATGCATCTCTCCAAGATCATATTTATCCAAGCTGTTTTGGGAGCACTCCAGATTGGAATAGCTCTAAATTTATAAGTCTTTGGGGTTCAGAGGTGATGAATGACAAGAACTGGAATCCTGCTACGTTTTTGCCTGACACAATTCCTGGTGAGGGTTTGTTGCTACTTCACACTGACTAGTTAAAAGCCTTATGTTTTATGTTTCTTTTCAGGAATGGTGGGTTTTATCACCATGGTTTTATAACATGGGATTCTGGCAGATTTGCTGCCACTTCTACTCCAGTTGGGCAGAAAATTGGAAAATAAATTCTTATGTACTGGGGAGAAGATGCTAAAGGCAAACAAATAGCATGCTCGTTTTCACCTGTGGTTATTGTAGAGTTGTTTGTCTTCAGAAGTTTAGTATTGTAAAGGAAACCTTAAATAACTTCTAGACTTCTCCACAAAAGCCTGCCTTATTCCTACAGGGTAGTAAGAGCACTGGTAACAAGGCACTGTGTCCTACTTCTTATAATGCACACAGATGACCACATTGTCATTGAGAAAAAGGCTCAAATCAAGAAAAAAATTAATTTAAGCCAAGAAGCATTTGGAAATCATAATGGTTAAAGTGAAAGAGAACAGAAGGAAAATTAGAGAGAGAAATCTTTCCATTCACATCCTAGCAAATACTAAAAAGCCTTTTTTATTTTATTTGTCTTGTATACAAAAGGAGGCTTGGGGGTTTGGCATGTTGGCTTTCTTTTTCAGACTTATGTGCTGCTAAGTTGTTGAAGCTACTACAGTGATACTTAAAAAGAAAGGCATTAAAAACATCCAGAAAATTTCCCCAGTGGGACAGCTCATCCATTTACAAATGTAGTTGTGGGTAGCTATTCCAACAGATGGTTGGTGGCAGACTCATCTGGAAGGTCTATCACAAAGCTGTTTCTGTTAACTGCAATTCAAATAAATAAATAAATGGTTTATAATTTTGTATTGATAAATGGATATGTTGTTTCATCTTACAATTTTGTCATGGCCTACTTGGATTTCACATAGTGGATATTGTATCTTTAGCATGTTGAAATGTTGTCAAATTGAAATTTTTCAATTATAAATGGATGAAGATACCTGTAGCACATTTGCTGCTTGTTAACACATTTAGTGACATTCTTAGAATTCTGTCTTCAGGGTTTGTGATTCTGCTCTGATACTTCCCAGCACATTTTGTTACACCTACATTATCTGGGAGGATGGAGAGGGAAAGGAGGATTCCCTTCACTAATCCTACTAATCCAACATTAACAATATATCATGTGTCTGCATCTGAATTATTGAATGTGTAATTTAAATCCTGTAAAGACACTTCAGTAATTATGTGATTCTTAATTACTCTGTGTTTCAATTGAAGGGAGTGATATATTAGCACCAGCCCTCTCAGAAATAAGACCCGAAGCACTTCCTACTACATCTAGCAATGAAACAACAGCAGTTACTGACAGCAAAGAGAAAAAAAATGCTGCAAAGAAGAAATGTCTGTACAATTTCCAGGATGCCTTTATGGAAGCTAATAAAGTTGTCATGGCAACCTCTTCTGCCACTTCTTCTGTCTCCTGCACAGCAACTACAGTGCAGTCAAGCAGCAACCAGTTCAAAGTATCATCCAAGAGACCTTCATCAATAGGTAAGGATTTGTAACTCACATGCAGCTTCAGTAACTGGCTCAAGTACATGTAGCTAACTATAAGGATTTATATAAGTGTTTAATTTAGTAAAATCATACATCTTGATGATTTTTGTTAATTGCTGTTATTATTCTTGAGGTAGTCTCTGTCTGGATTGAAGAACTTTGTGAGACCTTGATGTTAGGGTTGGAAATTGGTAGTAGAAATTAGTTGAAATACTGCTGGTTTGTATAGAAGCTGAGAATATACAGTACTTTATATGATTTTATGGATAGTTTATGGGGACTTAGTAATTATTTTTAACTGTAGGTGTTTGTTTTTTTCCCTCCAATTTAGGTGAAGTGTTCCACAATATTAATAAAGAGGATCATAGACATTCTGCACCAGTTGCACCACGAAATAGTCCTACCAGTTTAGCATCCCTTCCTTCACTGTCTCCTGCTGCACTGTCTCCAGCCTCCACTCCACATCTTCCAAACCTTGCTGCTCCTTCTTTCCCCAAAACTGCTGCAACAGCCCCTGGATTTGTGGATCCTCATTCAGGTCTTTGTCCTACTACAGTTGCACCTCCTACTTCAACCACAGACAGCTCTGTAAGTGCCCCACCAAGTGTCTGCAGGTAAGTTTGTTGTTATTCTTGCCATTCTTTTTTATTCAGTAGATAGGAAATGAAAATACTGATACCTCTTCTCCTTTGCCACTGGTTGTAGTGTGAAAGCTGTGTTTGTGTTCAGCAAATGAAACCAAGTGCAGACACATAGTATGTAGCTTGGTGTGAGACTTCACAAATATGATTTCCATTGTGCAGTCCAGTTACTGAATTTAGAGGCTTGAAAAGAAATGTTTGCACACTTCTAGAAATATTGTCTGGGATATACAAATCAAACTGTTCCTTACTCGAATTACTGGTTAATGATGCTGCTGAGACGCAGACCTCTTGTTTTCTGTCATTTTGGCATTCCATGGCAAGCAGGAGTGGAAAGCTGTGAAGACCTTACTCTGTAATTTAGCTCAGAAGATAAAGAGGTCATACATGGTCTTGAAACCTGCCATGTAGTGACACATTTTCCTGACTGCACTTTAGGCTTCTTAGATATGACTCCTACCATTTATACAGTGGTTTTAACGTGGAAGGGATGTTGTGATTTCTGAAGATTTTCAAAGGTCTTGGAGGTAGGAAGCACTTTGGTGGAGCTGTCTTCTGGTAATGTTATGTACTGTGGCAGGCTGACAATGGTGGCAGCCCTTTGATCTGTCTGAAGGGTGGAGGCATAACAGAAAAGCAGTTGAGTCATTGCTCTGAGCTCTATGACCTGTAGGGCTGTGATCATGGATGCTATGAATGTAATCTCCTGGCTGCTGTAAGTTTTTGGAAGATGGTGTGAGATTTAGGTAGGGTTTGGTAAATACTTCTAAAAATGTCCTTGTTTCTGTTACCAACTGGTTTTATTGATGATGTCTCAAGATAAGTTACTGTTCTTTCATACTTGAGAAATTTTCACAATTTTGTCAAGAATTTTTCTTATGTAGTGCAGGGACATAATTGAATATGGACACAGTAGAAATCCAACTTTTTATCATTGTTTCCAGATGCTAATGTGATATTTTTTGTTTGGGAAAAAAAAATGAACTGAGAGAGACCCGGAAGCAGTGATTGCAATCTGGGAAGGGGGAGTGAGGTTAGAAAGCAGATTTGTACATATTCTGTAGATAAGGCAGAATATGGCCTGTTTTCACCTTTCTAACATAAGAACAAAGAAATAGTAATGATAGACAAGAGAGGGGATTTTTTTAATGCTACTTTCTTTTGGAGCAAAATCACCTCTGTTTTAGGAGACCTGGGCAGTAGAAATGTTGTGTGCAGTTACACAGAGCTCTGGGGGAATCAAATGCTGTGTACCTGCTTATTGAAGAGATGTGCCAGTATTCCCCCTTCAGAATCAAGTTGCAGACAGGGTAATGGAAACTTCTAGGTTTTAGCTGACACTGGATTTTTTATTTAAGTCAAGAGCTTGAAAATATATCTAAAACCAGGAGATTTGCAACTGCATTTGAAACCTTCTTGATGTCACAAATGGTGAGAAGGGCAGCAGTTTCAAAACTATTCCATTTAAAAAAGCTAGTCAGTACTTCTGAAATACTTTACCTGTTTAAAGCCAGGAAGAGCTGTTCCAAAACTCACTCTCTAGGCATGATTGTTCAGGGCATCACTAAATTTGGTTCTTATAGATGGCTTTCCTGTGTATCATTTTATCCTGCTGCTTGGTTTCAAATGTCTCCATTTGTACGTTAGTGGATGAAAGCTTTAGGATGACTGATCCCAGTTCGAGAACCATTGTTCCTGTTAGAGACAGGAACATGTATACATTTCTTTTTTTTAAATAATGATAATAATATTGTTGTTGTTATTGGTTATTATTATGCCTTATTTATTATCATTAGAGTTTTATAAGCATTTTTTTTACTTGGACACAGTGACCCTGATTGTGAGGGCCATCGCTGTGAGAACAGTAACACGTACGATCATCAGCAGTATGATGGGGAGGAGAGCCAGGATGAAGATAGCTGCTCAGAGCATAGCTCCAGTACCTCAACTTCCACAAATCAGAAGGAAGGAAAATACTGTGACTGCTGTTACTGTGAGTTCTTCGGCCATGGAGGAGTAAGTTTTTGTATTTTAAATCGCTTTTGTTTGCTTTTTTGTCACTTAATCGTCATAAGGTTGCATGTGATTTATCAGACTGCAGCTTAGGGGATGGCATTGGAACTCACTCAAGAGGTTGTAAAAGGAGTTGAAAAGTAATTTTCCTCTTTGAAATGAAGGATTGAAATAAACCTTTCCAGTTCAAAGCATTTAAGAGCAATAAAAATGACTAAAAGATTTAGGAAGCAACTGACTTGGATAATAGATGCCATGTTTGACTGAAACTGCAAACAGGGGCATTGAGCCGTTTAAATAACTTTACAAAATTAATTTGCTCCACTGTAGTTACAATGAATGTGATGAGGTTGGGTAAAAGTACCCTTTATATAGGGTATTAGTTTAAATCTTTACAGCAATTTATGAGCTAGTCTGCTAGCTGTAAAAATAACAATCCTCAAAGTATTCACTTTATTCCAATTCTTTAGAAAGGAGAAAAAAAAAAGAGAAACTTTAGATTCTTAGCTGAAATATAACACATTATTTTTTTCTTAACTTGTAAATCTGTGTGTGGCCTGTTTTAATAATCAGTTTACTGGTAAAATTTGAGTAATTTTTCCTATTTGAAGTAAAAGCTCAGCTTATTTGCCATGTATTTGATCAGATCAGTTTCATCTTAGTTGTTCAAGTGAATTAAATCCCCTGCCCTGTGGCTTAAAGGGGCCAGGGAAGGCATCCCATTTCTCCTTGAATGCTCCCACCATGTACATGCTTGCTTTGTGTTTGATGGTTACCTGACTGCACAGTAAGTTATTCATTTTGCTGAAGTGGCAGAATGTGACAGGATTTTTAAGTTAATAGGCTTTGTTTTGCTGGTTTAGTGAGTTGAACTGGTGTGGCTGTGAGCAGATGGGCACCAGGGCTGGTACAGGAGCAGAGAGGATAAGGCATCAGGAGGGGAGAGATTGGAAATACAGATATGGAACATGATGCAAGGATTCCACTTGCAGCAGTGTTGAGTTATTCACGGGACTCTGCTGGAGGGTGGGCTGGCAGGCTTCAGTGCAGGATATCCAGCCCTTCACTGGTACAGCCCAGAGGCCTGTGTAGCTCAACCTCTGAAACAGATTTCATGGGAAATAAAAACAGAGCCAGCGTCTGCTCCTTTGAAATTTTCAAATACAGCTTACCAATCACAAGAGAATATGGAAATAAAAGTCACTGTATTTTTTCTTGCTTTTAAAGGTTATTTCTTTGTCTTCTTACTCATGCCATCCTCCTCAAGATCTGCTGTTCTTTCAGTTGGAAAATGTAGTTCAGAAGCCAGCACCAAGTGTGGCAGATCTGTTGCCTGTTAAATAGACTTTAGGTTCACATAGAAGCAATGAGCTTGATAGAGGTTTGGACCTCCTGTGTTATTTGGAGGCAGAGTATTTTGGTATTTCAAAATCTCAGAAGCATTAAGTCAGTGAAATTTTTCCATTTAGTCACTAAATTTTTGTCGTGTGTCCTTCAGCCTCCAGCTGCACCAACCAGTAGAAATTATGCAGAGATGCGAGAAAAGCTTCGTTTACGTTTAACAAAAAGGAAAGAGGAGCAGCCGAAGAAACCAGATCAGATCTCTGAAAGGGAAAGTGTTGTTGACCATCGAAAGGTGGAGGACTTGCTACAGTTCATAAACAGCTCTGAAACCAAACCTGTGAGCAGTTCTCGTGCAGCCAAGCGAGCCAGGCATAAGCAGAGAAAGGTAAGACATGAAAGTATGCTCGTCCTGGACCTCACACTTTTGAATCTGTGCACTCCCCTCAAGAAGCCACTGTGTACTGATTGATCCTAATGCTGTAATTGTGGTTTGTGGTACACTGCCAGTTTGTTTTTACACAACTGGCTTACCTGTTCAGGAGTTATATACTCAACTGGGAGGATTCCTGGAAATGCCATTGTCATGTGTTTTGGTGCAAATCAGCTTTATATTGGAATTCCCCACACTTCCAAAGGTTATTTCTGAGTATCAGAAGTGTTACCCATTTTATTGTTTTGTGGCATTGACATTTAAAAGTGGGGGAAATTAGAAAGTCAGTGTTCTGTACTGCGATAATGTTTTGATAAAGTGTCTCTGTAGAAAGCCAGGAAACATAGGTCAGTGCTTTTGTGAGAGAGGAAGAGTTGCATTTGGTATTTTTAGAATAATTGCACTGAGCACCTTGCTGTCCTGAGTGACAGAGGTTAAGTGCTGTGCCACGTGATGACACAAAGGGTTATCCTGAGCTGGAGTGGCAAACAGCAGAGAGGGGGCAGGGAAGAAAAAATTACAGGTTGCTTTCAAGTGAAAATTGGCACAAAAGATTTCTGAAAAGCTCCAAAGTGTAATAGTGAAATTAATTTTTTTGAAACAGTATTTGCTGGGGATAATATAGAGGAAATATGAAAGAGGAATAACAGAAGAAATACCTTTTTTTAAAGTTGAAACAGTCAGGAAATCTTTTCTTAGAGCAGTTCAAGTATCAGCCATAAGGATAAAGTTCAAGGCTCAGTGTAATTGGTTGCTGAAGGTTTTTGATTTCTCGTAAGCGTGTTATGTGATCACACTGTAAATATTTTCTTGTTTGTGGATTTTCTTCTGGCACTACTTCTGCATTCTTTAAAGACTTCCATGGGTTTGGAAGATTAATATTCACAAGTTAAATTCTCTGTGTTCATCTTGTAGCGCTATTCAGCATCTTGAGGGTTTAGTGGATTACTTATAAATAAAATAAACTTAGTAAAATTTGCAATGCAAAATTCACTTTGCTCATACAGTGCAGTTGGAGTGTAAGTGGAAAATTGCCATAGGGTCATTCTCATGAGTAATTCCCATTTTTGAATGACTTCTGTAACTGAAAAAGTAATGCCATACAGGCACCTCTAAATGTGCAAGAAAATAAATGTTCATGGCTGTTCTCATTGTATGACTTTGTTTCATTTTGTTAATGATGCAAGATCAATGATGCCCAGCAAAGTTTTAGGCATTGGCAGTAATGGCTGGCAAAATCCCTCATGTCTTTGTTTTTATTAATGAACTAATGGCTGACAATGGAAATCTGCCATCCTTAGGATTTTTGACAACTTCTAATGTAACTATTATTTGCTTAGTGTTTTGGTGCAGAATGTTTTTAATGATTTTTCTTTCTAATGTTCCTGATCTCTGAAAGAGGGCAATTCTGCTACCATAGCAGGAGAACAGGTAAATTATACAACCTGATGCAAGCTTGAGTTACCTGAGAAACACACACGGTCTTTGAGAAGGAAGCTGAATATTTGGTGGCTATAGGAAACTTTGATGTGAAGTTAGGCGTAGCAGCAGGGAAGAAAGGATCAACAGTTGGTATTAACATTAGTCAGATGAGTTAGAGAAACATAGAAAATGTGAACAGAGAAAGGATTGTAATATATTTAAAAGGACAGCTTTTGTATACTTATTTGCTTGCTCTGCAGTTACAGATTTAAGTACCTTCATATGTTCACACCCAAGGATTTATAAAATTCATAAAGCAAAGTAGTAATAATCCCTTAAACTCTTCATTTCCAAAATATGTGTCGCTTTCAATAAACCTATTGTTACTTTGCAGCTTGAAGAAAAAGCTCGACTTGAAGCTGAAGCCAGGGAGAGGGAGCATCACCAGCTGCTCGAGGAGCAGAGGCGGCGTGAGGAAGAGGAGGAGGAGAGACTGAAACAGGAGTTACAGCGGCTCCAGGAGCTTCAGCAGTTGCGGGCTGTGAAGAAAAAGAAGAAAGAGAGAACAAGTAAGGACTGTGCAAAGGCAGAGCTGCTCACTAGGAACTGCCAGGCAGTGAAGGAAGCTGTGCCAAACAGCCCAGAAGACATTCAGAATGGTACCCTTGAGCAATCAGAAAAGATAGAAACCTCAGCTGATTCACTGTCCCGACATGTGAATCACACAGAACAGAGGCCAGTTCTAGAGACAGGCTGTGAACTGTCCAACCCTGTCAACACTAGAGACTCAAAGCTGCTTTATCAGAAGGAGGGCACTGTAAAGCAGCATGAGCCCCTCTCTTTTCTGCTTGATATTATGCATCAACATAAAGAAGGAAACAGCAAACAGAAACTAAAACAGATGAGCAAACAGTGTGTTGAACAAGTGAAAAAGCCTGTTGAATCCTCCAAAGCAGCTGAGATCCAGACTAAAGCCAGAAACCAAATGGAATCCAAAGCAAAAGCAGCAGAGCTCCCAACACTTGCAGAACCTAAAAAGGATGAGAAGAAATTAAACAATAACAACAGAAAGCAGTTGAACCATGTAAAGGAAGAGAAAGCACCCGTAACAAGTGAATCCCCATCACCAAGTGAGCAGCAGCAAAATAATAAGCTAATACTTGCAGATTCTCCTCAACCAAAAGGCAAGAACAAGAAAAACAAGAAGAAGAAAGGGGACAAAGTCAACAATTCCATTGGTAAGTGTGTAAGAAAGTTGAAAAACTTTGCTTATGTTCTGTTCTTACCATTTAATTCCAGACATATTTATCTTCAGGCATTCCTGCCAATGTCAATCAGAGAAACTGGAAAACTGGTATCAGGAAAAGTCAAGTCATCAGAATTGCAACAATGAAGAGATGGATAGTGTTTTAGTAAAGAATTGTAGGATGCTTTTACAAACAAATGAATAAGCATATGCTCTAGGTTTTCTAGGGGGTTTTGTCAGTTAGGCTTTCCAGGAGACTGGCTTTCTTTTCTTGCTTAAATATATTGTTTAAATTCAATAGTATGTTGAAATCCATTTTGAATTTTCTTTAAAAGCAAGATTGTTTCTCATACAGCATGAAGAGTATAGTGTGAAGTTGGTCTTACTCTTTAGGCAAGGGAAATAAGGGGATTCTTCAGTCAAAGAATGGTCTTTCACGTGAGGTCATTCAAGTATGCATTTTTTTCAGTGACAATAATTCCTTTCTTATATTAATTACATCAACAGGTAAATTAATGTGGAAACTAATTGACTTTTTTTTATTTGCCATAGTTGAAAAGTTGTAGTGGGATGTTAATTAGTTGATAAAATTGAGTGTGTTCTCCACATTAACTCATTCTAGTCAACAGAGTTATTTTTATTTCTCAGAAATAATAAAACTGTAGAAGATTGAGTTACATCAAGCAAGTTGCACTTGAATAATTTTATTTACAACTTATTTTTTGTTTGCCTGAACTCATCCAACAGCTAATACCAGGGCTGAGAAACACACACAGTTCTGCCCCATTGGCTTTGTCAGCCCTATAGTCAAACTGCTTTCTCAGGCACCTCTTTATTCCTGCACATCCTGGGTCCCTACTGGGACTACCAGCTGGGATGGCAGCTTTGTGGTGTGGACATCTGTCTGCTTGGAGCACCCAGTCATTCCCCTGGAATCACCTGGTAGCTGAGTGCTAACATTGCATAAATTCAATGTCCACCAGTTCTTGCTGCTGTTCTGATAAGCACAGCAAGACAGGAGACCTTCATGCCTTGGCAGTTTCTGCCAGTGTTTCAGAATACTTACTTTTGTTAAGCGTTGTTACAAAAATGTAAAGCTAATTCCTGGTTGCAGGAAGTGCTAGGGATTTTTTTAGTGATTTCATGTTTGGATTGGGTCAGCCCACTATCTTTGTTTTTAAATCTGGTGCCTAATATTTCCATTTTATGTCAGCCAAGCAGCAATACGCTATGGAACCATTTTCTCTGACACCTCAGTTCTTGTGCATACTCTGTTGTGGGGTGATTGGGTTTTGGCTCTTTTAATTTAACGAGAATGTACTCCAGTGATTGGAGCAAGACAGAGCTCCAGAACTGGGATCAGAAAGAAAAGACTGGAGATATTTGAGAGAGAAAATATGGGAGGGGGTGTTTACTGTAGGAGAATGCAGGTACCTTCTGCATCTTATCCTCCTCCCTGCCCCCACCATTTTTTTTTCTCCTGCTTAAGTCAAAGTATACTTAAAATTTCCAAAAGTTAATGTTTACATCTGAAAAAATACAGGGATGTGTTTCTGAATTTGTCAAGAAAAAATTGTGCTGTTCTCTGTAGACTTGGGACTGAGTTTTTACTTTTAAGTCATTCTGACCTGAGAGCTACAAGAAAGATACTGTAATACATGATTTTTCATGTAGTTATAATTTTTTCAAGATATAAAGTTGATGTAGCAAATTAGCAAAGACACAAAAAACTAGGGTAATTGAGAGAACATAAAAAGAGGGAAACAAAGCTAGGGGGTTTTAACTGAGTTTTCAAATGAAGTATTAAAGCAGTAAATATGCTTTTGGTGAGATCTCTGTTTCTTAAAGAAATTTCTTCTGGCAGAGTATTTTTACTCCTTTTTACAAAAGGGCTGAAGAAAGCTAGGAGTGTTAGGGAAGCCCTGTGTTTGTAGGGCTTTCTGCTTCCTCAGAAGTAAGTTGAATAGCAAACACATGAAATTTTTAAAAACTGCCACGAGTATCTTTAGCATGGGTTGTCTATTCTCATCATCTCTAGGATTCTCTAGTCAGGTGTGTACTTGGTGGGTTTGGTTACTTGCTTTGTCACACCTGGTTTTTGAAATGTGTTGTAAAGCTGCTTCAGAAATGAGACTGGAGTGTATATGCAGTGAGAAAAAAAACTTCAAATGTTCCAATTGGTTTCTACAAAAATATGTGGTTTCCAATGCATTTCTTTTTAAAGTCTAAAGGAGAACCATATGCTGGGATAGCACAATATACCAACTGGCTCTGTGGTGACTTCTCTGCTAGAGTTGAGGCCATACAATTCAAGTCATACATTAATGTGTTAAATATTTGGGTGTGGTTTTTTTTTTAAAGTCTATTCGTTGCTAGCACGAGTTCAACTCTTGCAGACACAGCCTGATCCTCATGTCCCAGAGGGAGTACAGCAGCTCTACAACCCAGAAGTTTCCAAGTATTTTTCTTTAGAAATACTGCTTTAAAAATATTTCTAGAACTACATTTTTAGTAGTAAGACCAAAAATTTCAGGCATTAAACAGCTATCTGATTCATCAAGCCCTCTGTATGATTTGGTTACTCTAATGTGCATTCCAGGTTTATGGTACCTTTTGCAGCCCATGCAATTAGTGAATTTACTGTTAAATCATCTTTTTTACCAGTGTAACTCCTTCAAGTCTGGGCAGAGATGCTAGTATAGGGGTTTTAAGAAGTGTCTGTTTAATTATGTGTGTATTAATTTAGTGTAAATATGAATAATGAATAGTCTGTGAGGTTCAGTCAGTTCTCCAAAGACCTCTTTAATGCAGCTTCTTCCTCTTTCCTTCCCCCTTCCCCACGGAATCTAACATTGTGCCATCATTTCTTCTTTGTAGATGATGTGTTTCTTCCCAAAGACATTGATCTAGACAGTGTGGAAATGGATGAAACAGAACGAGAAGTGGAGTATTTTAAAAGGTAAAGTGCTGTAATCCCTGTGCATAATGCTGATGTTGCTTCTTTCCATGTGTCATGGTTGTAAAGCAAGCAAAAACAACACCACAGCAGCCCCAAGTTAATAACTTACTCCTGGCAGAAAAGCCTGTGTTGTAACACATCAAATCCTGTTACAGCTGACATTCCGAAAACTGTAACAATCACCAAAGCTGTGATCTGTGGGCACAGTTTATGGCTGAATAGCACAAATTCAGAAGCCTGTGCCAGAATGATCTGTGTGACCCCTAGGTACTCATCAAGGCCTTCAGAATATTCTCAATTACATAATTTATAAGCAAAGTTTGTGTGGATATTTCTTAGCCACACAGGTCAGATAGATACCGATTAATATTTTTATTTTTTTAAAAAAGTTATTAGGTTTAAGTTTCCAAACAGATACTTCAGAAAGGCTTGATTGTTTTGTTTTCTTCCTTGTTTACAGAAGCTGTTAGTTGGGAATTGTTTACTGTACATTAAGCAGAGATGTAGAACTGTGGGGTAGTGTCTTACACCAGACTTCAAGGGGAGATGCTTATCCTGGAATCATAGAATGGTTTGCATTTGAAGGAACATTAAAGACCATCTTGTCCCACCCCCCCTGGCATGGGCAGGGACCCCTTCCAGTAGAACAAGTTGCCCAAAGCCTCATTCATCTCGCCTAGTACAGTGACAGTAAAAGAGTAATACAAATCTGTGCTTGTGAAAGTTTTTTCTTCTGGACTTCTTGGTTGATTTTGGGATTTGTGCATCATAATGAGAGTTGGACTCAACGATCCTAGCCCTTCCTACTCAGACTATTCTGTCATATTAGTTACCTCTGAATTCCTCAAATATGAGGAGACATCTCATGTTTAAACAGTGTAGCACGTGTTCTTCCATAATACTGAAATCTATTTGAATTTGTTCTCCAGTAGTTTGGTTGTGCTGGTTCCCCATGAATGCATCTAGTGAGCCTTTCACTATGGTAGCCAAATCTGTAATGGGCACAAATAACTTGGTTTCCTGCAATTGAATAATTTAGGACTCACCAGCAGTATTTCCCAAAGCAACACAAGCCATTTGTTACAAGAAGGGGCTTTCAGTATGGATTTCTTTTCTAAATTCATGTAGTTTTCATAGCCTACATGCCTGGGATGTAATGTGTGTCTGGGTCTTGGAAGGAACTGAGTACAACTCCTGCTTATTTTTGCTACAAAACGCCTATATCTAATTACTTATGTGCAAGACAATGAAATTGTTGTAGGTACGTGGTCTATAGTCTTAAAAATTATTTTTCTGAATGGTGCCAATTAAAGGATTGTTTTAAAAATCAAAATGCAGGTTTTACAGGTGAAATATGGCATGTGTTAGATCCTGCTAGTGTTGATACAGTATAAGCCTTTGTTATGGAATATTCTTACCTTCCTTCAAGTCTGCATAATCTTCAGTAAATGGAGAAGTTCTGTTCATCAGTTATTTGCTCTCAATTGAATGAATGAAACAGTGTCTTACATTTGCAGAGGTGCAGTTGAATTTTGGGAACAAATTTGTCAAATGTTATCCAACTGAAGCGTTAGCACTTTAAAGCCTGCTGTTTGTAATCTCTTCACTAATTGGTGGAGTCTACTCCTTTACTGTCATCTGTAAGGAAGTGTGTGTAACTGTAAGGTTTTCACGGATACCTGTTTAGGAAAGGTGTCTGAAAAGCCCTGATAGGTGCTCTTTTAGGGGACAAAACCAACTACTTAATGCCATTAAGGCGCCTTTAATACCTAGGTAGGTTCTCTACCATTTGGTAATGCCCAGCATAATACTTGGAAGGCAAGTAACATGGCTTGTTCTAGTAACCCTACATGGCAATGAGCTACAGGCTGACTGAATTAATATTTTTCACTTGGAGTTCATTCATCATCTTCTCTTCATGTTTTGTAATGGTATAATAGATGAATACCTTAATTACACCCTGACATCATGATTAATATTGCACGCTGCTTCTAACCAGCACAGAAAGAAAAAAATAAGTCTGACTATAGTCTTCCACTGTACCTGTGAAATTGTGCTCCTTCTGACTGCCCCCCTTTTTGGCTTTCAGTTGTTACAGAGGCAGTGTAACCTTCTGTACAGAGAGAGGTTTGCACTGTTTTGATGCAGCCTTTAGCCTCACCAAGCTGCACCTTGCCTCAATAAAGGTCTTCAGATCAGATTAACAGTCCCTGAAAGGCCTGCATGTGGCAACTTTTTCCAGAGTTATTCCATGAACTGTGGTCAGTGCAAGCAAATAAGAGGATTTTTGTTCTAGGAGTGTTTTTTCCAGGCATGTGGGCTGCTTATCTGCTGTACTATACAGACCTCCTTTCCTAGGTCTTTTGTCTCCAGTGTCCTTTTTTTAAGAAGAGAAGCAGCAGTGTCCCAAGCCATTGGTGATGCTGCTTTACACACCATCTGCCACTCATTCTTACCCTTTAAAAATTTTTGATGGGTACAGCAATACCATTACTGTTTCTAATTGATGTTTAACTTGCTTCTGTGCTGCTGAATGTGCAGTATTCTTTGCTACCTCCTTTGCTTTATTCTTATAATGCAGTGGTGTTGAAAGTAACTGTTTTATTATGTATTTGAGTGATAGACAAGTGATTTTTTTGAATGTATGGTTTTGTCTTTCTGAATGAGAGCTTATCTCCAAAAGAGGGATATGTGTGGATTGATTTTAATCATACTGGTTTCACTTTATCACTTTTCTTTCTTTTCAGATTCTGCTTGGATTCTGCCAGACAGACAAGGCAGAGACTTTCCATCAACTGGTCCAATTTTAGCTTAAAAAAAACCACCTTTGCTGCACATTGAAATGACACAATACAGGGAGGGAACCCTGCAGGAATCAATGAACGACAACTCCACTTACCTGTCCTGCTGTGCTGAGAGCTTATCTGGTCTTGAGCCAGTGCTGCCTTGCCTTGTCCCCAGTGCTGTGTGGATCTGCACTGAACCCTTTGGCCTGATAATTCTTGCGGACTGAAAAATTGCCACTTTCTACCTGAATTTGTTAGCTTGTGTGCTTGTAGTCTGTGAGTGAGACTTACTTGATTGTAGCTGTATGCTGTTGGAGTTGGAACAATAGCTCTTTTCCAGCTCCTTCTGAATGCCTTGGCCTCAGAGACTTTAAATTGCTTAGGCTTGGGTGGAGGCCAAAATACTAGATTGCATCATCTGCAGTGGCTCCTGTCACTTCTGCATCTAGCTATGTTTTGTCATTCTGACTCCTGACAAAGGAATGGACCTAGTCAGTTGTGCTTTCATCTGCTCCAGAATTCTCCTGACATGACTTCATGAAAAAGAGGCTCTTATGGGACAAGTATTCCCTCAGTTCTTTCACAATCTACTGTTTAAGAGTGTACAAGTTACGCTATTTGTGTTTTGATTTTTTTTCTTCCTGACTTGTAGCCAGCTTGTGTAAGAATACTTGCAGAATGAGAAAATTTAAAAAAGAACAGTACTCACACTATCAAATCTGTTATAGAGTGTATAATTGTATTAACACTGAAGCCTAACTGGCTACTTTTTTAACATATTGTTAAGTAATATTAAAATCATGTCTTTCTTTTTGAAAGATGGAATACATTAGTATGGCAGATGACTTGTGTCTTGCTTTTTTCTGCGTGGGTGGGGAAAGGGAAGAAAGAAACATACCAAAAAGTTTTGTCAAATGAATTTCAGCTTGTGTCAAAATTGGTCAGTGAAGGCTTATCAACTTTAATATGTTCTCTGTTTGCCAACTCACATGATGGGAAAAACTACCTGCTAGAGCAAGAAAGATGCCTCCTGATTCTTGGAACTAAGTTTTTGTGAATTACCATTATGTTCCTATTTCAGTGGATGATTTGTGAGCAACAAGGTAATACAGAAATTTCCAGTTTAATAGCAGTGCAATAGTGAAGTTGGTAGGTTCATTGCTGCTGTCAGGTAAATGGTTAACAATATAGTAGTGGTTTGCAGTTCCATAGTATGCCCAGTGAGAAAGAAGATGGGTGATTTAGGAGTTTGAACTGTGTAAAGATAGCACACTTGTAGAAGTTCTCTGATACTCTGTTCAGAATAGAGACAGCAGAAGCTTTTTTACTTCTAGATGACCGTACCAAATTGTAAGGCAGTCTTCTTCTTTTTTTCTTTTTTTGTTTTTGGTTAAGAAAATGAATCTTCCACTCAGCATATATTTAATGTCCTTTCCCAGAACTGTTGCACAGTTGTCTGTCTTCTACTTGTTAACACATATTTTTCTGTGATCCACCCCCTGGGCTTGGGACTGAATTGCAAGACGCAATGTCATTACACTCAGCTTGGGACTTGGGAAGGTTTGACAGATGATTGCTTTCATGTCCCCTGTGAGGCATGGATGTAGCAGGATTGGGTTGGCTGCACGCCACTGAAATACCCACAGCTTCACATCCCTCTTTTTTGTTCTGGAGCTCCTATCCCAGTGTGTGCTCCTGGTACAGAATATAGTTGCTCAGCTTATACCCAGCCATTGTAGGTAAAGGAACCCTTAGTCTCCTCTTGCAGAAGAGATTTTGAGAACAATACCTGTCTTCAAAATATAGTTCAGGGACATAAAAGGGACATCTTCTATTATTCTTCTTCAGAAAAAAAGTTGAGGAAGGGATTAATATCTTAGACTCACATTTTTTGTCACTGCAGTGTTTGTCAATGGATTTGTTTGCTTGTGCTAGAGGAATGGCAGCTCAAACCTAAAAGGTAATATCCATGCCACTCAGCACCAGTTTTCCCAGCAAAACTAAAAAACTTGAAAACACCTGCATCAGTGGAAAAGGATGAGCTTTGTTTCTTGGGAATGTGGAGGCTTGCATCTGTTGCAGCCTGAGTTAGATCTTAGTTTTATATCTGTAAATAAAATGTTACTGGGGAGTCTCCTCATGTGGAGCAGTGGCTGGGGAAGAAATTGCTGTTAAAACAGCAGAAGCTGGAAGCGTATGTGACACCCAGCTTCTGAGACTTTTTCAGTTCTAAACCATAACACAAGATGGCAGTGCATGTCATCACTTTGGCAAGGATCTCAACAAATTGAGACCTGGGCTGGGAAATCTGTTTGATGTCACATGGGTGAATATTGTTGGAGATCACACCTTCTCTAGAGTTGGAATACTTTGAAAGTACTGAGATTTTTAATGGTGCTAGAAAACTCATAGCATTTGTTTTCACTAGGAATTAGATAAGAAAGTTGGTTTTATTCTCTACTAACAAAGCAGTTTAAATAGTGACATGATTATGACTGCTTTCCTTTTTTTTTTTGAGACCTTGGGTGCAGACAGCAGAAGTTGTACTTTTTGCATTTGAGGAATGTATGTATGTATTTGTAATATCCTTCAAAGATATTTGCCATGTGCTCCATCATGGTGTATTGGTACGTGAGATGTGCTCCCACACTCTAAACAGAAAGCACCAAGAGTGAGTCTCCTTGGATTTGAATGAGTCTCCTTGGATCTGATGTTGTGCCCCTTGAGGAGAAGTTAAAGGCAAATCGTACTTTTTTATAATAATTGCATAATTAGGTGAAGATAAGCATGGTTTAGTCTGGGAGAGATTTGAGGGGAAGTTGTGGCCAGGTGGGGTTGGTCTCTTCTCCCAGGTAACCAGTGACATGGTAAGAGGTGATGGCCTCAAGTTGCACCAGGGAAGGTTTAGGTTTAATGCTAGGAAATATGTATTCACCGAAAGGGTGGTCAGGCATTGGAACAGGCTGTGAAGGAGATGGAATGACCACCCTGGAAATATTAAAAAAATGTGTGGATGTGGCACTTGGGAGCATGGTTTAGTGGTAACGTGCCAGTGATTGGATCAAGGTTGGACTTGATGATCTCTGAGGTCTTTTCCAACCAAAATGATTCCATGAGTCTATGAAAAGTACTGGCTTCTGTTCTACCACTTTGTGGCCTTGGGCAAATGCATTCGTTACTGTTACTCCATTCATAAAATGGTTTTATTGAGGATTTGCTGAATTATAAGTTTGTTTCTTAATGCCTAAATTAAGTAAGTAGCTATGTGAAGTCTGTTGAGGTACAACTTATTGGAAGCATCCATCATCCTCATTGGTATTTGTGTAGTTCAGATAAAATACATTTCAAGCTAACTTTGAGTAGAGGAGACCTCTGTAAATGATACATCGTGACTGAGTAAGTTAAGGGTTCTCATGAGAGTTGAAGGGGGAAATAATTCCAAGTTTGAGAGTGGCCTGCTTTGATAGGTGTAGTGTAGCTTATGCCCCTATTCCTTACTGGCTTCAACCTGTATGAAAGATGGAATCTAAGTTCTGGAGGAGGCTGGTGACACATCTATTTTGTTCCTGTCTGCTGATACCAGTGCTGCTGCTGAATCTGAGGGTGTGGTGCTGTCAGGCATTTCCTTAATGGAAGAGGGCATAACTGCACAAAATGTGTTTATCTTGAACTGTGTTGATTTTGGAGGCTCTAAGACAACTCTTAAACAGGGATGTCTTATTTCTGTTTGGCATTCACTACTGCTGCTTCCTGAGGTAATGTAACTTAGAGTTCAAAAATCTTCAGCATGTCTTTTTGGTGTGGTATCAGTGTTACCTAAAACTGTGCAGCTGAGGTTCTGCTTGCTGGCAGCACAGATCTCACCATAGACTGAAAAGAAGATTCATGTGTTTAAAAATTAATTCATGTAAGTGGCTGTTGAGTGTGTAGGCGTTTGTTGTGCTCAGTGCTGTTCAAAAAGGCTTTGCAAGTTGCCTTCAGTTTCAGAGAAAGATTAGCTTACCTTCACTTTAGCATGCTGTATCATAATGGAGAAATATAATGGTTACTGGAGTAAATGTTTACATTAATATTTACATTGACACACATCTCCAGTACAAATGAAGGTGCGTGATATGCAATTGCAGAAGCTATTCTAAAAAAAAATCTCTGCTTGCTCTGTTGTAACATACATCAGAGCAAGATGAGGTGTGTGGTATCTTTGTTGTCTTTGGCTCTTTCTGTTTAAATCTCCAGGAAATCTGAAGACTCAAACCTTTAATAGGGGAATTTTCTGAAGTGAAGTCACAGAAGTGTTGATTTGAGATTCTCCTTTCTTCTTCCTGCCACCAGAAAAGACCTCTAAGAAGAATTCCAATTTTCCAGATTTTCAGTGCCTTCCTCATGGATAACAATGTCTGTCAGCTGTTAACCCTGTTTGTCACTTTGTTAATCATAAAAATATTGTATTTTGTACTGTTGCTACAAGTACCTGATGTAAGGGAACTGACATTGGAAAGATGATGTTTTTCTCTTCTGTTCTCTCCACTGAACAAAAAAGTAGCAATGCCAACCCTTTTTTTGGGGGGCGTGGGGGTGGGTAGGGGGCTCATTTCTCTTCTTCACAGGTCTGTGCTTTTAGTTTCAGTTTTGCTGCTGCCTTTAGGAGAGTTGGGCCCCTCCTAGCTCACTGGTTGGAGATTTGAAAGAAATTCATTGATGTACTCTGGATCTACATTTCAACATTCCCATGTTGAAAAACATGCCAGGTAAACCTGTGTTGTCCTGTAACTACTTTTGAGTTTTTACTGTTTTGCTTATAGAGATCATAAGTATAAATGGGATTTTAAAATGGATAGTGTCAATTTCTATCTCTCTAAAAAACCAAAAGTTATATTGATTGTGTCCTCTCTGATGGGTTCTTCTCAATTTAGAATGGCTTGATTCAAGGGTTTTCACACTTGATTCAAGGTCCATAGCCTTTAACATTGCTCTTTTATGAGAAATATGCAGTCTTTTTTTGTGTTGTTAATGGCTCCTTGGGCAGAGTTTCCAGGAGAGCAGAGGGTGTGTGTTCTGGGTGTTTAACCTACCTTTTCCTTCCAGTATGTCAGTGTTGCAGAAGTTCAGCAGTCCACAAATCTGCATCGAGGGAGCTACTGGACACTTGTAGAAATTGCCCAAAGACAAACCCTCTGCCAGTGAGGAGTGTTTGGGAATCTCATATGAGCTCTTAACCTCCCTTTCCTTGACCGTTTTCTTCTGGAAGCTGAACAGAAAATTAAAATGAAGATCTCAGATACCCATTGGCTGACAATTCCAGACTCATTAACTGGCAAGGAGATTGTGACAGTGTAATGTAAGTAAATAATTCTTACATCCATTTTGCTGTCCATGAAGAGAGGAGGCAGTGGGCAGGTGCAACATCTGTGAAAAAAAGAGACATATAGTATTAAATGGAAAAATAAATAAAAAATCTATACTGATAATTATAATTATATATAATTATAATCACAAATAATTATCACTGATAGTGCATAAACTAGCATGCATTCCACACAAAGTATGTCACTCAACCAGCTTACACAAGTTTGATTTTTCTGAGGCAAAGATGTCTGGGCTTATTTTCCCATTCTGATTTCCCTTAAACAGCTTATTCACTCAAATCAAGTTGCTACAATGGCTTGTGCTGGTTTAGGAGGAGCCAGAGGAGTTGTATGCAGGCAACATGATGTTGGCCAAGATTGTTTTGCTTGAGGCTGAAATACAAGATTTGAATCCAGGGGTTTGGAGTAGAAAAGCTGCAATGCCAAACTCATTAGATCAGATGAGTGTGTTGCTGCCTGCTGTTGCTTCAACAGACTTCATGCTTCAATCCACTCATCTGTGTCAGCTCTTGGGAGACTGGTTCAGCTGGAAACCTATAAACAGCAAAGCCCTCTTCTTCCAAGAGGAAAAAAACATAGGAATCAAGTCACTTGAAGTCAAATATTTGATCATACATACCTTGTCTCATACAGTCTGTCTTCAAGATCTGATACAAGTTTTTGTCCAGCTATTGCTTGATCACTAAATAAATTCCACAGTATTGCTAAAGGCAGTTAAATTGAGGTTTTCATGGTTTTTTGGATGGTTTGTTTTGTATTAAGTTGAGGGCAAATTAGATATTACCAACTTGCAAGAGAGGTCCTCTCAGGACAGTCTTAACAGAATAAAAGGGAGAGTGAAGTTTTAACATTACATCAGCCTCTTCACTTACATATATTGTTTGTATCAGGCTGTGAGCTCTTTGGTCTTGTAAGTGAAATTTCAAGGCTGGAAGCAGAGCCAGAGTTTTGTAGAATTGCTGACTGAAAGGTGTGATGGGTAGAAGTACTGAAAACAGGAGGGGCAGTGTGCCCTGGTAGCCCAATACCTAACATAGCAACAGTACTGTCACCTGTATCCTTTAATGCAAGTCACCTCTGAGATTTCTTAATTTTGTGTACTCTTACTTTTTGTAACAGTTGCAGATAAAGTCCTTGAGTTCTAGTTAGTAAGTAAAAAAACTTTTGAATAGAGCAAGAAAATCTGCTGGCATTTATCTTATATGTGCGTCTACCTTTTCCTTTTTCTGCCATCAGTCTCTCTTAAAAGCCTTAAAGGGTGATGTCTCTTTCCTTCTTAGACTGAATTCTTGTTTGAAAAGTCCATTTGAAGAATTAATGAACCTTTTCAGTAATATAATTGTGGTGCATGTCACTTGCCCAAGCCATTTTGTGGTCTAAAGTGACATTTTTCTTTTATTCATTCTCCCCAGCTGCCCGTGACCCTTTTTGTCATTTATATTGATCATACTTGCATACTTCCCCAGGTGGGGAAGCTTTCTGAAGGCAGTCTTGCAGAAAAATCTTACCCTTTCTGAATCATGAGTTATGCTCCTGAGTCAAAAGTCATGAAATTGTGTATTGACTGGCGGAGGGGATGGGTTATTAAAATAATAATAGTAATAAAAAATTTGGGACTGCCTGCAGTATTGAAGTGTAATTCTGGGAGGAGATAGCTTAATAAACTGAACAGGTAAGAGTAAAATTGTGAGGTAAAGGGCTTAAATCTGTTACCTGATGCTCCTTATTCTAACTGAGAGCTTCTGTTTAACGTGAAGCAAAGTAATTCATTGAACAGCCTGTCAGAGAAAGCTCTGAGTACATCACTCAGCTTCTCCATACTGTCTTTTAGTGTTTTTGAAGTGGTACAAAAGCATAACAGGTAGTTGAGAACTGGTGGAAGAGTTATGTAAATGCATGTATAAAGTCATAAGAGGTTTGAGATGTCCATTAAATTTGCTGCAGAGCCACAGCTGGGAATGTAATGCTAGGTAAGGAGGTAAGTGGAAATGCAAGAGTTAAGCAGGTCAGTGTACTCACTGTGCAGTGTAAGAGTCAGTCATCTTGCCACATCAGGACTGTTAATCTCTTCCAAGATATTTCTTCATTTCAGTTCACATAGAGACCACCAACTGTGATCATTACTGTAATCACTCTTCTGAAATCCATTTTTAGCCCATCTTACCAATTGGCCAATCCAGACTGGTCACAGCTGAGTTACTGGTGAGAGGTGCTGTGTTCTCATGTGGTCTGAACTTTGTGTCTTTTTTTGGTCACTGTTAACCAGTATAGCCTGATTTATTTTTTTTTCTTTCTTCATGCAGATGCCTTTTTGAGCACTAATCTACACTTGTGCAACAGGAGTGTCATCACTGCGTGCCTTGGAACGTTTCAGGCATAAGAGTGAAGGGCTTGAAAGGAATAGACACTGGCAATCAATTTTGGCAGTGCCTTGGACTAGGACATGCTAATCTGTATGATGCCTGCAGATAGAATAAACATGGAAATGAAGGTTTAAAAAGTTGAAGTCATTTCCATGCAAAGGTATGTTTGTCCTTGAGTTGGAATCCTTTAAATGATGTGGTATGGGGAGAGAGAAGGTCTGGCATGACCTGCTGCCAGTTCCCTTTTCTCAGCAACATATGAGCATGACATGGTCTGATGATGTGGGTGAAGCATTTACTAAAACCAGTTGGATCTCAAATACAGTTGCAAATTGCAGTCTCCAGGCTGGCTGGCTGACTTTGTTTATTGCACAGTTTCTTTTAAAAAAAGAACCCAGCACCCTGCATGTATTTAGATGGGGAGATTATCATCTCTACTTTGGATTTGGTTTTGATGTCAATTGGCACTTCATAATGTTTGGCTGTTGGTGACTTAAGCAATCTTGAATGTTGCTGTAATACAGAATCACCCAAACAAAAGTCGCCCAGTAAGGAAACAGTGCAGCTGGTTGAGAAATTGTGGAAGTGATAGTGTTTTGAAATGACTGTGAGGGGAAAAAAACACCGCCACAAAACCTAATTTTCTGGGGGTATAGCCTGGAATGCCTTCTGTGTGTTAGATTGCAGGAGATAGTGCATCATAAGTATGAAAACCAAGCATGTTACTTGAGTTACATGTGTAAATATTGATGCTCTGTTTTAATGTGATGATCTAAAATGGTTTTGGTCTTGAAGGTACCCTTGTTCTAACTGCGTAAGGCTTACACATTGCACAGAGATGACCCACTTCCTCTTCAATATTTTTTTCTGTTGTGGTAGTGTTTCATAAGCTAAACTTCAGAAGATGTGCCATTTCTTGGCTGTGCTGAGAAAGTATTGTGCTCTGCACAACTTCAGATGCTGTATCTTGTGTGATAACTCAACTTAGGTAGCTGAGAATAAATGAAAAGGGAAAAAAATGCTATTTTGAAGTAGCTTTAAAAACAAGATTTTGTTTTCTTCATTATAAGGTTTTTAGCAATTCTTTTCTTCACTTTAACTTGATTTGTAAAGCATATAGAAAAGATTGCTGTAAATTTTTATACCAGGTTTTGTGTCTTTGACTCTTTGGGAATGTGTTACTTACTTTTGGTGAAGGACTTTGATGACTTTCTTAAATGTTTTTTCCCCTAACCAGCTGCCAGTATTTTTGGTTTATTGTGGTCTGTGGCATTCACATTCTCTGAAAAAAGTCTTTTGCCCAGGCTTTTTCTCCTGAGAAGCCTCAGAGTTAAGGAAAACAATTCTTATTTTATTTGCTTCTCCTGTGTTTTGCTCCTTTGGAATGTGTTTGGAGATTGTTTACCCACAGGTGATTGTTTCATTGGATTCTGCTGTGAGTTTTTTTGACTCATTGGCCAATTGGGCCCAAGCTGTCTTGGGACTCTGGAAAGAGTCACAAGTTTTCATTATTATCTTTTTAGCATTCAGTAAGTATCCTTTCTGTATTCTATAGTACAGTGTTCTTTAATATAATGTAGTATCATAAAGTAATAAATTGACCTTCTAAGAACATGGAGTCATTCATCATTCCTGCCTTCGTTGGGGCATTCCCTGCAAATACAGTAGTGGCCTATGCAATCCAGTAGCTCCATCACTGCACTGACAGTTGGTCTTTCCTAGGAAGATTAGTGATGAGGATCTGAACTGTGGTAAAGATGTCTCCAGGCTGACACTGGTGTCCCACATTGATGTACAACTGGAACAGGTGAGGCAGGAGAGACATGGTGCAACTACAGCTTGACTCCATTTTACAGAAGAAGCATCAGCACAGAGATGAAACAGCTTTGCCTCAGAGCTACCTCAGCTCAATCCATCTCTGAAATTGTGTTGGAAACTGAGCACTGACATTCAGAGACCAAAGTCAGCTGAATTACTGGCCTGTCTTATGAGGGTTTAGACAAGAGTTGTCACTGGGTAAAGGAGAGGAGGAGCACTGTGAAGCATTGTATTCTTGCTCTGTGGTGATTTTTGCACTATGTGTTCTCTTCTCATCCATTGACTCTCACCACCTCCCAGATCATCACATCGATCCTTCTTGCTCTTACAGACCTTGTGGCTGAGGTTCCCTGGAAATATCTGAAGAGCAATTGATTTCTGTAAACAGTAATGTTCTCCTCAGGCTTTTTGACAGCAGAACTTCAGAGTTAATCCTATGGGGCTTAATTTATTCAGTTGAAGCATGTGTGAAATAACATTTCAAATGCCAGCATCATGCTGTAGTGTTTCTTCCCATGTGTGAGCAGTGACATCACTGAAAAGGGATGAGTGCCCTGTGCTGCAGTCAGACCATGTTGTCAGTAACCTTGGTGGGGTCAGAGTAAAAGTAAAACAAAGTAAAACTCCTCATTGTTCTCTAAGCAGCATTTGGTGAGAGGAAAGAGGAGAGGTCTGGTGTTTCTCTCTTACCTCATTCATTCCTGCCACAGTTAACAGTATGTCCTCTGCTGGAGGAGGCAGTCACTGGGATGGATGGGTGGATGGGAGCTGTGCATTTCCTGGTCTGTACTACTCACTTGGTAGAGTCACATAAATCAAGAAGCTTGTGTCTCACAGCTGTGGCCAGATTGCAATCCAAACCCTCAGTGCTCAGTTTTCTATGGATTGGTCTCACCTCTTGCTCCTGGCTTAAGTAAATCAGTTTTTTTGTTTCACCATATCAGCGTATGGGGTTGATCTGGTTGCTGTTCTCCATCATACATGACTACATTTCTTTCTGGGAATAGGAACTGTGACCCTAAAACTGAGTATCACTTTTGTACTTTTGAAATAAGGGCAGTTGTTATTAAATACTTCTTTTGTACCCCTGAAAGGTGTTTGGTCTTTAGATCATGGAACAGGCCAGTGGGGGGAATTTTTGTCTGAAAGGTGTCATGAAGAAGTTTAGCAGAAACATTTAGTAAGTGAAGTGATGGGAACATTAAATGCTAGTTAAGGATGTAGGTTGCATTTTGTAGGTTGCATGGGCTGGCCACCTGGTGCAGTATCCCCATCTGATGGATGAGGAAGTGAATCATCTGACTTACACGTTTTATGCTTAAAAAACTATAGATGTGGAAGACCTCAGGTGTTCATCTGTGGTATAAATGATCTGCAGCAGTGATTGTGGACTGTGTAGAATTGGAAGAATTCTACCTGCTAGAAACGAATTTCCAGGAAAGCACATGACTTATTTGGTTCACTTTACTTTTGCTAATAGAAAGAAACTGAGAGTTTTCATCAGCAACAGCAAGTTTTGCATTGAATGAGGATCCTTGTCTCATAGCAGATGTGCTTATTTGCATGGGAGTGAGCTAACTTCCCATTATCAGCTCAGAATGGGCTCAGCTAATTTGGCCACTGCCTGCCCCTGCCATTTCCTGCTGAGAAGTGTTGAGGGAGCTGAAATAATCTATGCAAACACAGAGAAAAGATAATAGGTATATGTGAAGAGCTTGGCCAAGTGTGTTTAAGCATCTTGGTCTGGTGGGATAACTTCTGATAGAATGAGAAGTTGCCTCTTAAAGATGTTTAATGAGAATTCACTACGAAATTTGACATTGTCTAAAAAAAGAAATTACCAATTTTCTCATGTCTTGGTCTTCAGGTGAGAAAATAATTCTCCTTATGACCAACAAGAAAGAATATTGGATGCTGGATTTTTGTAAGGAGTGTGTGGTACTTTGGATCACTCAAGAGTTGCCATTATCTGTGCAGAAGATTATCAGTCTTATCATTTGCTGTGTTTTCAGCTAAAAGTGGACTTTGCCAGGATTGTAAAAGATGTAACTATTCTTAGTAGTGATGAGACCCAAACTTCAACTTGAAAGGTTAAATTGCCTTTTCAGGGTAATGTTCACCTAGGTGCAATTTGGTTTGCCCTTTTCTGTGTAACCAGTGCAGAAGCTTGGTTGCATTGGATACTGAGCTTTCAAACCATACTACATCTGAATTTCACTGCTTGGAAACAAAAAGCATTTGTGTGGTTCTTGTTCTTTTGGAATGTGGAAGTTATGGCCTGCTTTTCCTCTAGGATGAGTCACTGAAACAGCCCTGCTCCCTTTTATGGTGACATTCTGGTGGTCCCCTGTTGGAAAAGCCACCCAAGAAAGGAAATACTCTGCCTGTAAGTGAGAGTGATGTGGCCAGTACAGAAGTTTGTGCTTTGTGGCCAAGTGGGCTTCCTGTTTTATGTTCACTGTAGTCTTCCACTGCTGTTTTCCATTGCCAGCACTAGATCTTTTGGGATCAGCATCAGGAATATCTTAAATATTGTCCAAAATTTAAATAATTTCCAGGTTTTTTTTCCGTGGCATGTCATGAGTGGTTTCAGTGGACATACCTCAAAGCACAGATGAGGTTTTTGAGCAGAACTTTGCTGTGCTCTACAAGGAGGGGAAAAAAAAAAGGTGAATTTTCATGTACCAATAAAAGTGCAAATGTATTTTAACACTATTCTTGTCAAAGTAAATGTGACAATCAATGGATTGTCAAAGAGAGTTCTGACTCATTAAGGCAGTTAGCCTGGGGTGCTGCTAGCCAGGAACTGATTAAACAAAAAACCATATGACAGATTGGTGTTACAAGTCTGCCTTAACTTTTGATTGCACTGCTCCCTGTGTTGGTTAAGAAAATGAATATTTAGCAGGGTAAAGGCTGATAGCTCGAGGGAAAGGCCCTGGTGCACATCTTGCTCTTGCTGGCAGTGCTTTAAACAAGACACGAGGTGGCAGTCAGGGAAGGTGGCACCCAGTGGAGGGCTGGCCACCAGCAATCAGGAAACAGGCATTTTGCAGAGGGTTTTGGCTTCCCTTTCAGATTTTGATTCTGTATGACTCTGTCTAGTTTGACACTCCAGGAGACAGACTGAGGCCACACCAGTTGCAAGATGCCACCCACTGCCACCCTGCTTGCTGTGCTGGTGCATCAGCCTGACAGATGTGAAGTGTGGGCTGCCAGCTTCACAGGGATTGCGGTTTCTAGTGAGCCCTGAAAATCTGGCAGGGTAGTGAAGTCTAGCACTCATGTTACAGCCTGGCCATCCTTCTAGATACTCTCTAGCACCTTTGCAATGCTGTTTCAAGGGCCCAGCTTGCTGGGGCTTTTTCAAAGCTGCTGCACCATCTGGCAATAGGTGATCATGGAGTTGATGGTTCAGTTTTACTGGGCTAGAGGGTTGATGACTTTCTCACTTGAATGCTTAAAGGCTGGAGAACCTGCAAGGGGAGTTTTGGTTCTGAAGGCTGCATGTGAGCATGTCTGTGTTGCCAGACTTGAGGAGATTCAATCTCTTTAGTCAGAGGCTGAACTGAGGAAAGCTGTGTAGCAGGAGTAAAAACCACTAATAATTTAGGGCAAAAGGTACTTGGGAAGTTCACCAGTCCAGCCTCCTGCTCTAAGCAGGATCAGATTTGAGATGGGATCAGGTTACTCTGGTCTTTACCTGGTTTGACTTTGGAAACCTTTTAGAACAGAGAATGAAACATGCCTGGACAGTCTGTTCTTTGATTTATTGGTTTTAGTAAGTTGGCATTCTATTTGTTATTATTGTTCATTTACTTTCTAGACTTTAAACTCATCTTTCATGTCTCTGTTTTACCAATGGAGACACAAAGCTTATTTATGGCTCCTAAGCAAGTTCTGGAGAGAGAATGGGAATTAACCCATGCATTTCAAAAGTTTCAAAGTGAAACAAAACAGCATTGCCATTGTGAAGCACCTGGTTTACATCAGCCTAGAGATCATGTTCCTGTGGCAGATTTTTCCACTATGTGACAATAATGGTGTAGGTATTGTAGCTATTGCGTTTGTATGTGGTGGAATGTTGTATTTACCTGGCATGTGAGGTGATGTTTGTTAATACTATTTCAGGCTGGTTTGTTGATGGGGAGCCTTGTTTCATTTTGGCTGCACCACAGTTGTGTCAGGTCTTTCCCTTTATAATCTACTCACTCTGTAGTTACATTAAGGAAATAATAAATAAATGGCAGTGGGCTTTCCCTAGCTGAAATTAGCTGTTGACCTTAGAGTACCATAAACTACATCTGCAAAAAGCCCCTGCCGGTTTTCCAGGTGGGCTTGAGGAAGCCTCTGAGTGGCTTTTTGTGAGTTAATATCCGGAGGAGGAGTGGTGGAGATGGTGTGAATGTTGTGTGTTTTGCTGCAGGAGCCGGGTGATTGCTTGAATGAGTGGACTTCCTGATTCAGAGGTAAAGAATGAATAGTCTCTTCTCACAGTTTCAAATTTATTATAAAAGGTACTTTAGCGGCTCGTTGGTGTCTGCAGCCCTACACAAGGGCTGCCTAGACAATTGTTTCCACTGCTTGAGAAAAAGTCCATCTGACGCACCAGTGGGAAGTTGACACTTTCAGTTCATTAACGTGAACATCTCTGAGTGCTTGCACTCAGCTGAGAATGGTTCAGCTTCTAAGAAGGGTCTGAAAAAGGCTTGAGCTTCAAAAGCCTTATTGTCCAAAGGCACAGACTGTTACTGCTCAGCTTCCTCCTGCTGGAGCACTGGGACTAATTGTGTGGCTGGTATTTGATTGTTGCAGGAGTCTTGCCTTAGTGCTTGGTCCAGCTTTATTTTAAAATCATAATTTAAACGGTGGCTTTCTGTGTTTGCAAAGGTAACAATGAATTTGGAACATGTAAAAGAACAGGTCTAGCTGATAGCTGAGTGAAGGGACCTTTACAAAGACCTGATACTATACTGATGTTTTACTTAAATTCATAATAGTTTCCTGGTTTGTTCTCTTCACAGAGCTAATATACCTGTCTGTATTTTTCCTTCAAATTGGTTATTACTGTGCTCCACTGGAAGGTGCCCCTGTAGGGGCTTTTCCCTCTATTTTGTTCTGATGGTTGTTCTGACGTACCCTAAGCACTTGGGGACCTTTTAATAGTAGAGTATAATAGGATTAAATTTCAGCCACCAAATCTCTGATGTCAACCCTTTGGTAATGAGGGAAGCAATGATGTTATCAGCTTTTCTGATACGGTTTAGAGGGCAGCACTGTGTTTGGCCCCATCTTGTTCTCACCCAAGATATTGCTGTCTGAAAACATCACTCTAGAGCTGTCAGCATCTGACAGAGTAGTGTATAAGAACTGGTAGTGAAATAAAATCAACATTTTGGGTATGCATTGTTATGTCTCCTGTCTTGAAATAGAGCAGCTTTTTAGCTTTGGCATAGTTGTGGTTAAGATGATAGACTGAAATGATGCTTCTACCTTGTTTCTTCTTTGGATAGCAAAAGGGTTAATGGTGATCCCTGGGAATTTGAATCACAGCTGATTCAGGTTAGAAGGGACATCCCCAGGTCATCTAGTCCAGTCTCCTGCTACCTTTTATGATGCCTCATTTGCTGAAGTGGCCCTTAATGCACTTGCATAGACTCTGCCCCTACCTTCAGGGAGGTCTGAGAGCAGACTTTGCCAGCCAAGTAGATGTTTTATACCATGGTGGGGGATTTTGTGTTCTTTTCCCTTGGATCAGTGTTTTCCTTACTGCTGAAATACTTCTTGTTGCATTCTGCACACCTTCCATGTTTCAACTCCAGATAAACTTTTATTTTCCTGCCTTCCTATGTGCTCAGTATTGGCTCAATACTGCAAGTAGCCTGTCCCCAGTTCCATCTCCTGTTCACTTCCTAGTCGAGTTTGAGCTCAGGCAGGAATTCCCCCTTGGGCGGAGCTGGCTGCCTGCCACGTTTGCTTGACTTCCTGCCCATCAGAACACTCTGTTCTGCTTCAAGTGCTGCTTCTTGGAGATCAGCTGGCCTCCCAGTCCCTTTGCCTTAGCTCCACTGGGATCCTGCCTGCCAGTTCCCTGCACAAACACAGATCTACTGTTCTGAAGTGCAAGACTTCTATTCTGCTACCCACCTACCTGGCTGCTTTCAGGATCTTTAAATCACCCTCAGGACTGCTGCAGCCAAGGCTGTAATCAACTTTCACAGCTTCAGCTAGTTTGTCTACATTAATGAGTAGCAGATTGAGCAGGGGGTGCCTCTCCTAATTGACTTGTCTGACTTGTCTTCTTTTGTGAAGAAGGTGCCCTTCTGGATAGCTCTCTGGGATTGCTTTCACCCTTCCTTGTTGTCCTGCCAGGCAGATACTGGCTTGGTAAAACCCCCCAGAGAGAATCACAGAATCATTTAAAGGAGGAAAAGACTGCCAAGGTCAGAGTCCAACCTCTGACTGAGCACCACCATCAACTAAGCCCCAGCACTGAGTGCCACATCCAGTCATTTCTTGAACCCTTTCACAAATTGTGATGCCACCACCTCCCTGGGCAGCCTGTTCCAATGCTGAACCACCCTTCCAGTGAAGAAATTCTTCCTGATCCCCAGCCTGAGCCTCCCTGGCACCCCTTGAGGTTCTGTCCACTTATCCTGTCTCTGAGAGAAACAGGGCCTGCAGACAAAAAGGCTTTTCCTCCCAGCTGATGACAGCTGATTTCATCAACTTTCTCCTGGTTTTGGTGGCCTGTAGCAGACTGACTGTGCTATTCTGCTTGTTGGTTCCTCTCTCGTCCTGACCCTTAAGCTTTTGATCAAACTGTGACCTATTGCTTGGCAGAGCTCTGAACATTAACATCACTTCTTTGCAAAAAACATGGCCCTGAGGTCTCTCTTCTCTTTTTACCTCCCTAGAGATCCATCCATCCATCCATGCAATGAAATCCAAGCAAACTGTCCCACCATATCTCAGCTCCTAAAAATATCACTGCTTTGTGCCCTGCACACAGACTTTCCCTTTCTTCTGTTTCACAGAATTTTTTATGTACAGGCCCTTCAGAGGTAGCCCACACCTGGAGGATGGGGAGTCTTGGGAAGAGAGTAGGCTGCTGGCTACTATTTGTTCTTTAATGTTCACTTTCTGTGGAACACGTTCTGACGCCACAATGTTAATCTTTTTGTGAAGCAAAGAAGCTGCTCCACTTGTGTAGGAAATGTCAGGAATGTAATTCCTGGTACTGTGAATCCTGAGAAAAAACCTTTCATGACCTCCTTCTGGGGCGAGTGAGTGAGGCACTCAGTAGGAGATACAGGCATTCCTAATCTGGCTCTTTCATACTGGTCTACCTCTTAGAGGTTGGTCACTCTTTATGATTGTTTTCAAATATTCTGAATTACAGATTATTTACTTTAATACATTCTTTCACCTACTTCATGCACTTGCACAAACACATATTCTGTCTCTGTAATAACTTCTGTTCAACCTTCTTCAAGCAGAGTTTGCTTTTCTTCATCATTTTTCCACACAGTGGAGTAGCAATGTCCCACAGTGGATTTGAGATTTAGTCCCCAATGAAGAAGAATGGAAGGAAGCTCTTTCTTCCTCTCTCCAATGTAAGGGAGCAGAATCAGCTGGCATTGGCCCTGTACTTCCTCCTTCTCTTCTCAGAAGCTGGAAGATTGCAGTTCCCTCCTCCCACATCCTCATCTCTACTGAGATGTGTGCAGCTATTGATGATTAGAAGTAATTTTTTTTCATGTCCAGGGTTCTTCAGGTGAATTCCACCCAGGCTGTGATAGCTCCAAAAGTGACTATCTGAAGAGGAACTATCCTAGAACAATTGCTTGGATCTCAGTGCACACTTCCCCTGAGCACTTCTCCATAGCTGTGGAAGTCATGATGTGCTCATTGGCTGAGGTGTCTCAGTGACTTCTCTTTGAGGGGATTTTACTGTACACAGTTTGAGAGACTCTTTCTTAGGGCTGTGCTGTGTCCCTGGGCTATGCAGCCTGCTCAGCTTTATTCTCTCCTTTACTGTACCTGCCTATATCCAACAGACTGTCTTGCAAGGCTTGATGGTGGTGAAAACATTGCAGTAAAAGGGATTAGGGTCTGGTGGCAGCTATAAAAGCTTGGGAAGGAGTGCCTTGCTGTGTCATGTTATTGCATGCAGCCTGTCACTAGGCACACACGAAGATGGAAACGGCCTCTTAGTGGAATCCTTTTCAAAAAGGACTAGAGCTTTTCACATGCTTGACATCTTACTGTAATATCCTCCGTTTACCACTTATCTAAGAGCCTGTATGTTGTGATGAAATCATAATTATGGGGGTTTTTTTTCTTGTTTCTGTTGTTAAAGATTTCCAGAGAAGTGTTTTTGGGTCATTTTCTCATCTCTGGTGTAAAGAATGCTCTGTCCTTATCTATTTGTCCCATGTTCTATACAGGCACTGAGGCTTTACATGCAAACCATTGTTTCCTTTCCTCTTCTTTGAGTAATGCTTTTCATCCATTTTATTAAACTTCTGACTCCTTAAAACATGACCTGAGAAGTCCCAGTGTACATTAATGGTGACAGTATTGTGGTAACAGGGTATTCAGTCCAAAGTAACTTTAAAATACCCAGGTTTAATAAAGCAAGCTGTGGCTCCATTCATTCTTGTGCACACTTGCCTTTCCACACCCACTGCTAAGTTAAGTTTTATCCCCTCCACTGCCAAGCCAGCTTCACCCTCTGAGCTACACTGCCAGTGTATGGCAAGGGGACCTGAGCCACAGTGAGAGGCCACAGGAGTAAAGAAGCAGCCCAAACCCCGATGGCTTCTCTGCTGCTGGCACAGTATATCTGTGCTTCAGCCTTGGTTCAGCTCTTCCTCAGCTGAGGCAAAAACAGAGCTTCTGTATTTCAGGAGATGAAAGATAGGATGTACCAGCAAAGAGGAAGGATTTCTCCTAGGATTTTGATGCCTCCATGTGGAGAGTGTCTGGTGTACAATGTCTCCTTCACTGCAGCAGTCTTGCTCCCAGCGAAGTCCACTCACACTTCCAGAGTAGCAAGAATCTCCTGCTTTGGGCATGCTTATAAAAATGCCCCCATAGCCAGGGTGCGAAAGAGATGAACTGATGCTTTGCTGAAGAGTCATTTCTTAACTTGGAAAGTGCTTGTACTTGGAACCCTAATAACCTTTCGGTGTAATTCATGCTAGTAAACAAGCACCAAAAAAGAAGTGGTCTGATAAGATTGTTTTGTTCTTAGATTGCACTTTTCATATACACATTGATGCTAAGGGCATGCATGACACTTGTAAGGTCAACAGCAGAGTAAATGACTGGCTGAAAGGAGTAGTCAGTCAGTATCAGAGCATGGAGCATCTGTCTTATCAATGGATTCCTCTTTGTGTTCCAAGCAGAGACCCATCTGAACACAGACTAAATAATTTTGTAGCAATAGTGAAACACAGAGGCTGCTCATGTATCATGCTAGTGGTGTCTGTGTTAATATAGGCTAATCATTATTCCTAAAGAGGATTTTCCTGTTATGAGAAGAAAAGGTCCTTTTCCTTCCCTCCCCCCTATAGCTTTATTGTTTCACTTGGAACAAAAGATTTTTTTAAAAGCAGAGGTTACCTTGCTACCATTAATACAGTTGTGAATATAAGTTTAAAACAAAACTTCGTGTGATTCAAATGCAAAATATGAATTTATTTGGAACTGCAGTCACTCAACTGAAAGACTATAATGTTCAAAATAGATGTTTTAGAAATGTATTAGTTATGCTGAAAAATGCTCTGTGCTTAATTTCTTACAGCATACATCTGTCACCTGCTGCAGAGGACTTTCTGACTTAATATTTTGAATTCATTATTTAGGTGAGCTTTTCTTGTTTAATATTTTCAAAATTATGGGGGAAAAGCTTTTTCATCATTTCCAGCAAGGCACTTGGAAATTATGAGAAAGCTTTTTGCCTTGGTCAGATGGTCTTTAAACCAATATCTCTCAATTTTTAAGGTTGGATTCTGCTCTGATGGTTAGTAAAACAAATGTAATTTGAAGATTGTTAGGTGCCTATGATTTCCAGAAACTCAGGTATCATTTAAAGCTGGAGTTGAGCCTAATGAATGCAGTATTCTGTGTTTTTTTCACTGCTGGATAATGAATTTGAGCTATGAGGCACGGCAGAGGCAAAAGTCCGGTCATTGTCATTTAAGAGCCATTAGTCTCATATAAATGGTTTCCCTCTTCTAGCTGATTTTTTTTGAAATGTTGCCCAGTTTTGATTGTTAAGTCCAAATGAAGCAGATGAGCCATACTCCCATGTTACATTTTCAAGGTATGTGTCTCTCAGTGGCAGCTTTTGAGCTGGAGCAGAGACAGAACATCTCTGCTGCATCCAGCGCTGAGGCCAATCTCTGCTCTTGACCGTTTGGTTTCCAAACCCTCGTGGGGATGGCTCATATACCTAATGCACAGATGGTATCCCACTGATAATTTCCACACTCAATTTGTCTTGCCTGCTGTGCAGAAGACCTGCTTAAAATAACAGCACCCCTCAACCGCAGTCTGGTTGTGGTGGCCTAACCCTGCAGTCACTCAAACCACCTTGGTAATTCCAGCACCCCATTCATGCACTGCTTGCTCATCTCAACAGGGGCATTCCCATGCATGGCTCTGAAGCTGACAACCAGTGTCTGTCTTTGTTCCTGTCTAGAAGGATTTTCATCCTTGTTTGTGGCCCCAGCTCCATGAAGCTGCTGCTGAAGTTCCCATTGGCTTCAGTAGGGTTTGGCATTCCCTGGTCGTTCTTTTCTTTGTGCCTGTGTTCACACAGCATGTGTTCAGCTCTGGTTTCATGCTCAGCTCTCTAGCTGTTCCTCCTCCATTCTTGTCTCCTTAAAAGATGATAAAGGCACAGAAATAGCACTTCATGCAGTCTTCAGAGGGGTTATTTTGTGGTTTCCTGGAGAGTCCAAACTTGCGTCTTGCTTGCTCGTCAGTTTTTAGGGTTTTTTTTGTTTTCTTTTTCTTCTCCTCTCTTTTGAAACTTATATGCTGAAGGCTCAGCCTCACAGGAAACCATCTTTAACCAAACCACAGCAGCAGAATTATCACACACCCCCTCCCCAAAACCATCTCATAGATCACATAGGTGGCACAGTTTGACAGCCCTAAGAATTTCAGTGCTTTGCAGTGGGAATGCACACACTGGGTAGGAAATCCCAAAATGTTCCACTGTCTCTGCCTCAAAAAGGGCCAGTGCTCTTTAGGCTCATATCAATTCCTCTTAGAGTGTTGAGGTAGGTGTTTTTTCTAGGGTGAGGAGAGAAGAGGTATTGCTTCTACCTTCATCAGAGTGAACTCCAGAAGGGCAGGAGTTCTTGTTCAGGGTGTGTGTATGCTGAAGAGGTCATGGGCCGATCATGCTGGGATTTGATTAGAGTGAAAAAAATTCCTCTGCCATCTGGAACCTTTTTGAACTTGCCGTTTGTTGTACACTGTCATCATCTTTTTGTTTTCCATGCCTGGTGGCTCTTTATTTTTGTTAGGATGTCAGCTCATCTAACATCCGTGCAGAACTGGGGATTCCTTCCACTTACACTAGTGGTGCCCAGCTTTGGGAGTGTGCCAGGTATCCATAGTTATGTTCTTTATCCATCTTTGTCCTCCACAAGCCTTTATGGTTGAATGGGGTTTTTTTCCTGCTGAAAGGTAGTGCTACCTGTCAGACCTCCTTTTATCATCCTGCTTCTGATTTTAGCTAATGCTGGTATTGCCTTGTAATGTACAAACAAAAGATCGCTGAAAATATCCTTCTCAGTAATTGTGGTTTTCATATTGGATCAAACTATTTCATTTGAAATACTATTTTTTAACAAAAAGACATGCATCATCTATGTTAATTGTAACTCTCCATAGGACCAGGATTAACAAAATTTTATCTTTTCCCTGTCCCACAAGACAAGTTGTGTTTGTATTCACTCTTCAGGCTGCTAAAGGATGATAATCACTTATGAATTCCCTTTCATGGTATAAGGAACCATTTGAGCAAAACCCAAAAGTTAGCACCAAGTCAGAACTGGATCTAAGAGTTATGTAAAACATGTGTTCCCTGACTTGTCCAGAAGTGAACAAGCATCTTTGGCTTTTTTACCCCCCTCTCTTGCATTCAGGAATATTTGCACAGAAATGACAACATCCTCATGGAACAGAAAGATAATTTTTTATGATATAAAACAATGAGGTTTTAAGAAGCTGGCTTTGCATGACACTCCAGCTTATCCGTTGAAAGTCTTTCTTCCTGTGCTGTCACATTTGATTAATTTGGTTTTCTCAGAATTTTCAACTTTATCTGAATTTTCTAGCTTTCCTCTGATTTATGCAACATTCACAGTTCATTTTCTGAACTGATGACACTCTCTCCTTTATTCTCAAGATCTGTAGAGAGTTAGTGGAAGGCCACATTCTGCTCCTTATGTTGCCCACATAACAAATCACTTTTTCTGCCTGATTTTCATTAGTATTTATTTCCTATCATAAATTATACCTTTTCTGTAATCTCTTAAGGCCTGATCACTAACACTGCGATTTTTCTTGTATGCTGAATAAATTATGTTTCCATGAAGGGATTTATTTCCTCTTCTCTAGTGTCTATTCTGTTGTTTCTCTGTACCTTCTTGGAAGCATAACTTTTCACCTCTTATTCCAGGAGATGAGAAAGAAGCTGTGTGGGTGTTGCAGAGCTGCCTTTCCTGCTGGTGCTTGTTACAGGCAGAATCTCAGCTGGAGAGGTGGTTTGGTTTGCCTTCCCAGGGCAGTAATGAGCAGGGATAAGCTGTGAGCACATGGACAAACCTCACTGACCTGGAGGACACCTTTCAGCCCTCCCTGTTTCAGGCTGGGAGTTTGGGGATCAGTGTTCTCTACACACAGTGACTGCAACCTCCCCTCTCTCTTGTGCCACCATGGCAGCAGGTGGGAGCTCATGTCTGTGTCATGTTTGCTCTGGGGTCTACACCAGAATTATCAGTGTCTTCCATAAGCTCCAAAATCTCATTTTTTTCTTCTGCTGGTAAGGAAAAGGACCAAAACAAATGGATTTAACTCATGGAGCAAAGAAGCTTAAGAACTGATGCATGTAAGGAGAGAAAACACATTCTTTCCGTTTTTCTCACTCATTCATTCATTCATTCTATTTTTTCCTCATTCACTCATTCATTCTATTTTTTTCTCCCTAATCCTTCCCTTTGACTTCTTGCAGAGTTAAGGGTTGTTACCATGTACATTTCTGTCTTGGACTAGTGGCTCATGCCAGAGTGAAAAAGGAAACCATGTGAAAGTGTGAGAATCCCAAGGCAGGAGAAAGAAGAGATTTGTGTGGGAGAAGTGTGATTTGATGTAGTTAACGTAGCAGCCATGGTCTGTCATTTGTTCATGCTTCAGGACTGTCCTGCAACTCTAAATCCTCTGTCTCTGGGGGTCAGAAAGAAGGTCTGATCTCAGAGAGATGATCTGAAGCCCATTCATGGTTTGTACTTGTGCTGTATGTTGTCCTGCACTTCACCAAGCAGTCCCTGGTCACAGAGAGTGGACAAGCAGCACCAGAAATCTGTTCAGGAGAGGTGACAAAACCCACATGGCCATGTGATGGGACAGACTGGCCACATGACTGCAAGACAATGTCTGGCACATGGCAGCTCTGACTGCAGGTACATAATTCAGTTTCTGGATGGGGAGACTGGGGGAAAAACCCAAAAGAATTTTACGACCTGCTTAAAGGGAAAAAGAACCTCTTGGCCCTCTAGCTGCACACTGAACCAGAAAAAGAACTGTACGTGTAAGAATTCAAGTAACAAGCCATAAAAGAGGCTCTGAGATGAAAGATTTTTGGTTTTCTGACGTGAGGTTCCAGTGATGAAAACTGCCAGAGGATGTCGCAGTGAATGACCTAAGGATGGAATTTCCACATTGCTTGTGAGTCTCCTTGGTTATACGGAGTGACGCCAGCCCTGTGGGCTTACACCAGTGTTGATGGTTTTGTAACAGCCTTTAGCACGCAGGGATTTTATTTTGGACACCAGGACTCCTACCGTGGGAACAGATTTGAGTGACGTTCCTTTGCAGGAAATGTGGGAAATCCTCTCCTGTTCCTGTATAACCAGAGGAGGCTGGTGAGAGCAGGAGGCTTGGTTAATTCTCTGGATGAATGAAGCTGCCCCTGAAATGTTATTGTTGCCTTGGTGTGTGTAGAGATTCTCCTTGGAACACTTCCAGAGGTGCACTTTCTCTCCCAGGAATGAAGAGCTGTATATGGCCCTGTGTGTTCCCAGTAATGCTGCTGAGATTTTGTTCTTGGTTTCTCTAGCAGACAATGAGCAGAGCTGCTCAGCAGTAGATAGCAGAGTAATAACACAAGCAGATGATATTTCTGCATGAGGTTCCTGTGCTGGTAGTTTGCTTTTTAAAGGTGAACACCTCAATACCCCCTCCTGCTCTTCTGATTCACTGTGCAGATGTGTTAAAGTTGTTTAAATGGGACCCCCTCTCCAAACAACAAAATAACAAAAAAACCCACCCCAACCCTTAGGTTTCCTTGGCCCCAATTTCAGTATTTCAGTTCCTGGTGTTATTGGTGGTTTCTCCAGGTCAGTACTGAAATACATCACTTGAGGTGATTGTTCTAATCTCTAGAAGGATTTTTGAACCTATTTATTAGAGATATAATATATGTCAATTTAAGTAACATGGAGCCATTACAGTATTGAACAGACTACTGGGATTCTAGTGCTGAACTTTCATTCCTGGGATGGTTTGGAAACCCATGGTCAAATAAAACTTCATCCGGATGGGGTGAAAGCTCCCCATTTCAGCAAGATTTTGTGACATGGAAAGTTTAAAAACACAATGTTCTAGGACAAGCTTGTAACTGTGGCTACAAGTAAACACTTCTCCTATCAGTGCCCCCAGGTTTCATGATAAATCCGTGTGTTCTATGCGCATGCACGTGCACAGCTGTTGCAAATCTTGTTTGAATAAATTAGAGTGTTTGTTGTGATTTCCCAGGCAGCTGGTTGTCCTCAGGCTGTCGTTAGCAAGGGAGCTTCTTGGCTTCCTGTGCAGTGTCCTGGCTGTCACAGCAGGCTGTGATGAAATCAGGGAATTTCAGCGAGCCAGAGAAGGAAGTGAACGTTCTGTGCGCCTGCGTGTCATGGTCAAAAGCACCCGGGTAAAACTGCTGGGGTGAAATGAGGGCATGTTTAAAGAACTGCAGGAGGCAGTTCCTTTTCTCAAGCAAATAGATGCAAAATCCCTGGATTTTCAACAGTAAAAATCTCCATTGGTGGAGTTTTGTGAACCCAGCACAACTGTGGTGTCTGTGTGCCTTTTGGTTAAGATTCACTGTGAAGCAAATGCCGTGTTATACAGCCTAGCAGGTGGTTAACCAAAGGGAATTTCACTTTGCTGCAGAGATGGGAAACCACAATACGTGTGTCTTCCTCCAGGTTATTCAGTGGGCATTCACAGAAAAAATCCTGGGCCTGGAGGATGTGAGGAGCATACTAAAAATTTCAGGTTTAGGTTCCTCTAGTCCATTCAGACACTCTGTACAGCTCTGTAAAATGGGTGGAGAGGGATGTGTTGTGCCACAGATGTCTTTGAACTCTTGTGTCTTTTTAGAGATACCAAGATAGGTAATTGGCCAGAGAAGTTATGAGTGGCTCCTCCCTGAGTGTGTTCAAGGCTGGATGGGGCTCTGAGCAGCCTGATCCATCCCCTGTGGCAGGGGATTGGAACTTTATGGTCTTTAATTGCTCTTGCCATGCAAACCACTCCATGATAACAGACTGTAGTCAAAATATACTTGTTGAAAGGGCACTACTTCCAGGCACCTTCACCAAAGCATGTGTTTATAATAAAGCTCTTGCAATTACAATTAATTCCTCACAAAAGTCCCTTTTAAAAGCAGTGGTACAAAACTGGAGGTTTTTGGACTCCTTGCTTTGTGCTAATATTGCCCAGAACCACTCTGTTGAATAGCAGACACTAACCAAAATGTTTCTTCTGCTGGACAAAGTATCTAAAGGTGGCTTGCAATAAAGAAAATCTAACTGGTAATTTTTCAGGTCTTGGGTTGTTTCTAATAAATGTTAGAATTTTTTGAGGGATTTTAAAGGAAGGAGGAAAGGTAGATGAAAGGCCTGAAACCAACTATTTCTGCTTGCTTTATGCCGTAAGGATGGCACCCAATCCTTTCAGTTGGATTGGACCTTTTGGTGTGTTTTACAGAAATAACTTGAGTAAAGCAACCTCTGGATCCAGAAGAGCATTACACAATGTTGGACACCTTGTAATTTCAGTGTCCTTCAGGTAGTTGGGCTGTAGTGGTGTCACATGAGTACCAGCAGATGATTTACAGTCATCAAAATGAATTGAATTATCTACAAATCTGGTTTCTTATCTCTCATGTCTCAGTTTCCCAGATAAAACTGGAGTGAACAGGACTAAAATAAATTATACAAACCCCCAGGCCAAGATGGAATTTCTGTAGGAATCTCCCAGAACAAGAAGAGGTACAGAGCTTTGTTCCCTTTCTCTGTGCGCCAGAATAGGAAAACTGATAAAGAATTTAGGAGCATCCTCTGACAGAGGGCAGTAATGAATACTATAGTGATGAGCATGTATTTGTTCTTTTTCTCATTTTATTTCCCTGAAGATTCCCTGTTGGCTTTTGTCAGTCAGTGATTTAAGGACTTCCTGAGCCAGATCCTGTCATCCACACTTGTGTTTAAAAGCAAATAGACCTTTCTTCCTTCAATTAATCATTTTTTAATCCATTTATCCTTTTGTCATCCAAAACATCCCATGGCAGTGAGTTCCCAAGTCTGATTATACCTTTTGTTATGAAATGACCTTTTAGGTTGTGTTTGTTTAGGGATTTATTTTCACTTGATACTGAATCCCTGCATTATGAAAAGCAGTATGTACTAATCTCCCATTCACCACATCGCTCACTCCTGATTTGAAAAACTTCACCCATCGGTCATTTTTCTTCCTACTTAAGAAATTTGAGCTTATTTACTCTTTCCTTAGGTTAAAGCCTTTCTGTGTCTATTTGGTTCCCTTCTGATGTATTTTGTATGTTGTCTTTATGTAATTTATTAGAAGGCAACCCAAGCTGTTCAGTGGTGATGAGATGTGGATTTATAAGTTAGCACAATGTCTTTGGTTTCTCTCTCCAATTCCCAGCTGCTTTTTGTCTTTGTCGGCGCCTGATCCCTGCCCTGATTTGTTCAGGGAGCTTAAAACTAATCTGGATACAGCCAAGGACCTCATGTTTTCTGAATGACTCACAGGAGATACTCTGCCTATAAGCACCAGCTCAGTCTGTGTTTGGGTGGTGTGCCAATCCTTATCAGTTCAGGTAGGACCTGTGATTTTCACAGAAGCTGACTTGCCAGAGAGGGAGAGGATGGGTTTATTGTTATTATGCTGATCCTCTCCAAGTTCCATGCCTGTTTTCCCTCTCTCCCCTCCCAAATGACACAACTCTTAAGAAATGGAAAGGAACATCTTCCCTAAAATTGTTCTTGTTTCTTTTCTGATTCCAAAGGAAAACACCCAAGCTCTGCTTCAGAATATCAATAATTCTCAGTACTACAAAAACAAATCACTTTCTCCTTCTGATTATAAGAAGAGGAGCTGAAACAAAACAGGAAACTGATCCTGACAGTCCAATCTGTTTTGCATGCATGGAATTTGATTTCAAAAGCCTTCCCAAAATTACACTTAAGGGATGGAAAGTGCTGTGACTTTTGCAGTAACTGAGGAATTTTATCATTGGCTTTACTAGTTTGAACTACTTTTGGGTTTGGGGGAATGTAGAAAGAAAAAGAAGCTTTAAAGGTCAATGATATGTGCTGGTATCATTGATCCTCTGAAACTTTTGGGCACCAGGTCACTTTTCAAGTGTACTGGAAATTCCACATATATGCTTAGAATTGTAGCTGTTTGGGAAAACTCTGGAAGGTGATATGAGAAAATTACTGCAGTGCTATGAAGCTTTTAATGAACTTTTTAAAATAAACTTAAGATCTTCTGAAGCACTAATCTTATTCTGAAATAGTTGTTCTGTTTCTTTTTGGAAAAATTTAAAGGAAAATTTAAGTAATTTTTCAGCCTTACCACAAGTAAAGCAAATTCTGCTGTCTCAGAGGGATGGCACAGGCTGCAGTTATTATGTGGAAAAGAATAAAATACTATTTCAGATCAAACTGAAGTGGAGGGATAGCTGCTTTCACAGAATCACAGAGTCAAATAGGTAGGAAAGGACCTCTAAGATCGAGTCCAACCTGTGACCTAACACCACCTGGTCACCCAGACCATGGCACTGAGTGCTGTGTCCATTCTTTTCTTGAACACCTCCAGGGATGTGACTCCATCACCTCCTTGGGCAGCCCATTCCAATGTCTAATCACCCTTTCTGTGAAGAAATTCCTCCTAATGTCCAACCTAAAGGTCCCCTGGTGCAGCTTTAAGGCTGTGTCCTCATGTCGTGTTGTTGTTTACCTGGGAGAAGAGGCCATCACCCTGTCACCCCCACCTGGCTGCAGCTCCTTTCAGGCAGTTGTAAGAGAGTGATAAGGCCCCCCTGAGCCTCCTTTTCTCCAGGCTGAAAGTGCCCAGCTCCCTCAGCTGCTCCTCATCAGACTTGTGCTCCAGACCCTCCACCAGCTCCATTGCCCATTTCTGGACTCAAGTCTGGACTTCTAGCCAAGGTTGGTCTAGTGAAAGATATCATCTTTTTGTAAACCTGAAATAATATCAAAGATGACATCAGAATTTAGTTGGGTGTTTAACTTCATTTCTGCTGGACTTTCTTACCTTCCAGCCCTCCTGTGTCTCTGTGCGAAGTCACATTGTATTTAGGCTGCAATACAAAGCCAGCATTACATATTCATTATCTTTTCTCTGTTTCACTTGATTTTTATTCTTTTCCTGAAGATTTTGCCTGGCATTGATCTCATTGCTATCAGACAAAATCCCCTTGGTTTTCTGCCTTTTGTTTTGACTCCCAGCCCTTTTTATTCACTTTTCTCAGTCCTTACAATTGTTCTCTTTTCTATCAAAAGACACAGCTCTGTGGCAGATGTCTCCTGGTTTGGGGTATGTGATGCCCCTGCTTTTGAAGCTGGAGCACCTGGCTGCAGGCAGAGGCACCTCCCCTGAGCTGGGATGTGGCTGGAGCAGTGTCTGCAGCAGCCTGGCTGTTCCTGCTCCCACTGCCACCTGCACTTGCAGGGATCCATTGCAGGGAAGCAGGAGGGAAAGCCAGACCTGCTGTTCTCACCAGCCCTGCCAAAGACAGGATTGCTTTCTCAGCCTTTCTTCCATATCAGCCCTTCCACTCATCTTTCTGCCCATAAATTCACTGCCTTTCTCTGCTGTCTTTTGTTTGTAGCAATGCTGGGCACTCTTTTAGCAGCACCAAACTGGGCAGGCTGGGGTTACTCCAGAGCTGCCCCATATTCTGCTGCTGCTGCAGACCTGCCTGCATCCTGCTGTGTGCTGACCCATTTCACCCACACTGGGGGTGGTGAAACCCCATTACTGTTCTGCTGGAGCTGTTGAGCTCTCCCTGGCAGTGGAGGCTTCTTGGATGTCACTCCAGTCTCAGCTGTGTTTTAAGGCAGCAGTAGGAGCTTTAGGCACTATGAGTTTCTTTTTAAAGCCTGCTGCTGTGAGGTGACATTTAGAAAGTGGAGCCTGAGAAATTGGATCCAGTCATTAAAAATCCAGGAACTTTGTTCACTGGGATCAGGGAAATTTTTTGGTTACAAATAGAGGGGTGGCACAGGGAGTACTTTTATTTTCTTTTCTCTTTCTAGTTTCCAATTGTTGTGCATTAGTCACTGGTGCTGATTAAAGCCCAGCCCAGATTAAATATATTGAGGTGACTTCATTACCACTGTGTCAAGGAGCAAGAAGGTATAAACTGATCAAATGACACAATTACTGAGTCCAACAATGGGGGCCCATATTTTAGTCATCTCTAAGGTGGTGGTGCTTAGTGGAAAGGCTTGTGCAGGAGCCAAGAAAAAAAGGAACAAAAGGTTAAGCCTGGAAGGGTGGAGAAGGGAGGAGGTGGGCACAAAGAGGAACTGAGGAGCTGGCAAAGGCATTGCAGCTTCTTCTAAACCTGCAGTTTCATGAGACCACAACTTGGATATGTGTTGCTGAAGGCTTTAGGAAGCTGGAAGAATCATGGCTTTTGTAGTATCTTTGGTCCTGACTAGTGCAATGGGGATGCAAAATTTTTTGTCTCTCTTTTGTGTCCTTGGATTAGAGGATGCGTTGCATGCAAGTGATGCAGCTCCCAGACATGCACTTCACAGAACATGGAACCAAGTGATTTCCAAATAAAAATATTTGAGGAATCAATGAAATCAGGATGAGATGTTTGAAAGAAGTGAAAGTACCTGGCCTGGAGATAGCTGGGAGTTTTGAAAAGCTGGTGGTTTTGGAGCAAACTAACTTAGCAGCACCAAAAAGCTTTTATTGAAACTCAACCTCAGTTGAACTGTTGATTCTACCAGGGGAGATAAGAGAGAGAAAGAAAGGCTGTGTGAACCAGAAGGTCAAAGTTAAGAGTGGGCCCGTCTGTGGTCAGGTGAGTCAGTTTCAGGGCTCCTTCCAGACAGTCTGTCTGAGCCCCTGCCAGGATTTCTGCATGTAGTGGAAAATCTCCATCAGGACAGAATGGAAGAGGCATCCCTGAACAGCCTGTCTTAGAGCATTGCCCTGCAGTGGGAAGGGTTCCTGCCCTACCACCAGATTTAGGTGCACACATGTTTATGATTTAATCAAATATGCACTCTCCTGCTGCATATCTGCACATGGATTTTGGAGATTCCTTGCAGACAGTGTAGTGAGCAGCCATGGCAGGGGGTGAACAGCGCAATTTCTCTTTGGTTTATTGCAAAAGTTATGATGCACATTGTGTCTGAGGAGGGGAGGATGGCAGGAGGCAGCCGTCTGTCTGTGTGTGTGTGTTCCTCATGTTGTGCTCCCAAAGGAGGGAGGGATTGCTCCATGCCTGGGAATGCCTGTGCTTGGCCTGGAGATGCTCCCACAGAGCAGGGCAGGGCTGCCAAGGCTCTGTGTGGGAGGGAGCTAACACAGCACAGTACAACAAAATGGGCTAGAGTGTTTTTCAGGGACCAACTGGACACTGCATGGGGTTTTCTAATCTGGGTAGTCAGGGAAACAAATGACATTTACTGTACTGAAAAGACTAGAGGTGGTGAATTCCTTGCCTCCTACAATGATGTAGCCAGACTCCCCTCACTCTTCTGCTCTGCTGTCATATTTTATACTATTTTGTTGAAGTCTTGTGGCTCTTAGTCCAATATTATCATTACTATTATTATATTTTTTACTTTTGTCCCCAGATTTTTCTTGATGTACAATTTTCAAAGCACAGAGTGGTACTTCAGCTGTGCTTTGTTAACCCCAAGCAGAGCAGAGGGATTTCTTCACATCCAGCTGACAGCTTTTCTCTTTATTCTTTGCATTTTCATGTCGAGTTTATTCACAGCAGCCCTAGGCTCAATCCAGCTTCTGCTCCTTTTTGAGGAATTAGCCCATTAGTGATTCCTTGTTACATATTTGTGCAGTTTGTTGTCCTCAAACAATGTAAATTTGTGTCCTCAAACAATGTAAATTTGTGTCCTCATGTCCTGTTGTTGTTTACCTGGGAGAAGAGGCCATCACCCTGTCACCCCCACCTGGCTGCAGCTCCTTTCAGGCAGTTGTAAGAGAGTGATATTACTGAATTGCCAGCTTTTTCCAAACCATCTATTTGCCAAAGTCATTCTGATTCCTTTCCCCTATGCACTGGCACCTTATTTGCATTTGGGATCTGCGTGTGTGTTTAATACATCTTCTCTGTCCCATCCCCAAGCAGTAATGGAAATATCTCATTGTTATGTTCAGGACCAGTGTTTCAGGAACATTGCTGGTATATTCTCCCACATCAGTTTTTGCACCCCTGAAGACAATGTTTTTCTGAGTTTATTTACTGAAATGTCATGTGAAAAAGGCATTGAAACTCTCATTATATTTCGTGATATCTACTGTTTCTCTTCTGCTCACTGGGCTGTTGTTACACTGAAAAAGGAGGAAACAAACAGTCAGCAGTTCAACCATGAGTAGCAGCCAACATGAATTTGTCAAGAATAAATCACCTCCTTATTGTCAGGCACCTAAAAATCATCTGCTTGTTCCTTTAAGGGGAGATTGAAGTTAGTTTGTTGTCATTTTTAAGATGTTTGTCTTTTCTGGGCTTGTGGAGTTTCATCTGTTACTTCTCAAACAAGATTGAGTCTCTCTGGGAATTTAAAAAATTCAACCAGTTTTTTTAATATAAACTTTTTGATGATTAGCAGCAGCCTAGTTACTTTGAAAAACCTGATGTATCCCATGATTCCCTAGTTTAAATTCATGGTCCCTTGTTATCACTTGTGCTTGTTGTGTTTTCTGCTCTGTTGCAGCTGACTTTGGTAAGAACAGCAGGAACTCTGCACTTCTGTCAGGTTTCAGTCCTTTTCCCTCAGTCGGAGTCCACATCCTCACTTTTGCTTTCATCTTTCAGTTTAAAATCAGGGTCCTGAATGTGGTGTGGACGCATGTGAGTTTCAGACACACAGTCTAATGTAGTGAAGTTATTCTATCAGGATTTTAACTTGCTATGATGTAGGAGACCTTGGCTACAAAATGGGGCCCTGCATTAGACCTCCCAGGTTTTCAAGGTTCTCTCATTTTCTATCAGTCTGTTAGCTGAGTTTTCACAATAAGCCTGTGCATTTGAACTGAGGAATTTCTGTAGTCTGCCAAAATTAAGTGGAAGATTTGTTTCCTTCCTCTTCACCATCCATCCTGCCAGCAATGGACTGTGTCATCTTTCTTATAAACACTTCCAGAAGTGCTTGTTTTAAAAGCCATGCTGTGTGCTTTTTTTCTGATTATTCAGCACTGATTCCTGAGATAAGGGTCTTTGTCTAGTGTTTTAGCTGAGGTTTTAGTGTCTCCTCTGTACCTCCAAGGGTTATTTATTTATGTAGATCTTGAATACTTTGAATGTGAAAGTTAATAAATAAATACATTAAATCTGTCTCAAGATTTGGGTCAGAGAGGAGGGGCAGAAAAAAAAAGACTCATTTCTCCCTTTCTTGAGCAGTGCCAAACAGCTGAAGCTCAGGTTAACCCAGGAGTCTTGGCAGGCAAGTTGAACCTGAGCCAGTGGTGTGTCCCTTGTGCTGAAGGTGGCAGGTGCTGGGCAGGGCACTGCCACCATGTTGAGGGAGGTGATCCTTCCCCTCTGCTCAGGCCCATCTGGTTCTGGACTCCCCAGTGTGAGACAGAGTCCAGGCAAGGACCACCAGGGTACTTCAGGCCTTGGAGCATCCGTCAAACAAGGAGAGGTGAGAGCTGGGACTGCCCAACCTGTAGAAGAGAAGACTCAGGGGGATCTTCCAAATGCATATAAATACCTGGTGTGAGGACAGGATGGCAAATGGATCCAGACTTTTCTCAGTGGTATCCAGTGACAAAACAAGAGAGCAAGGGAGCACAAGTTGAAATGCCAAATTCCATTTAAACATAAGGGAAACCTTTTTTACTGTGAGGGTGATTGAACTAGGAGTAGATTGCATAGAGACATTGTGGATTCTTCATCCTTGAGATGGTCAAAACCTGAACTGGCCACAGCCCCAGGCAACCTGCTCTAGCTGACCCTGCTTTGAGTAGGGGATGTAGAACTACGTGATCTTCAAACCTTCCTCTTCCCAAGCTCAGCTATTCTGTGGATTTTGAAAACTTTCCATTGACTCTGACAGTCATAAATTTGGCTTAGGCAAGTAATTCATGCCTAGACCTGTTGTCTTTGTTCAGAAGTTCCAGTAAGTTTCTTTCTGTGTTTCCTTTAGGTGCTGGCTCCATGCCCTTGTCTTTTTCTCTGAAGTTCTCTTGCATACAGGCAGAATTTTCCATTATTGATTTAATGGATGCTTAAAAGATATTCTGTGGTTTATTTCCTAAAAGTCCCTTCCTTTATGGTCAGTATTGGCTTCCAAATCCATAAGCTTTTATAGCCTTTTATTGTGTTTATATTATCCTTTTCCATCTTTGACCTCTCACTTGCAGAGCTGGAGTGGAAATCCCAAAGTCCAGGACACACAAAGTGGTATTTTCCAAACCTGTGGTCCACACATGTTACTTGGAAGAGATTCTTGCTTTTGAATGTGAAGGATCTGCTTACCCTGGAGTCTGAATTTGTTGCTTGCTTTGACTGCCAGCCTCTTGTGTAGATGAGACTCATCTTGACTCATGAGCCATTGCATCAGGAACTGGAGGGATTGCACCAGGGTGAACAGCTGTGTAGCTACAGGTTGTACTGGTTGGGTGCATTGGAGCCCTCAACAGCTTGTGGGTGGTGTTGCCACCACAGGTGCTCCCTAAACTCCTTTGCACCTGAACTTTCACTGTTCAAACCATGCCTGCTTGGAAATAGGTGTTAATGATGTGTTGAAATACATTGAGTAAGACATGTTTTGAACGACATCATGTTAGTGGACAGCAAGTGATAGGATGGGGCTGGGTGTGCTGGAGGCTTGCTCTGTTCTATAGCTGGGATTTTTAGGCAAAATAGCTTTCAAAAGTGGTAGGGCGTTGTGTTTTGTTATTTATATAGTGCACTTAAAAAGTTGCATGATCACTGTAATTATTTAAGTATGCTATCTCTGAATGTGGGCACAGCCTTAAACTGCAGCAGTGCATCAAGCCCCAGAGAAGCCTCTTCAGCCTGGGTACTTCAAATCTGTGGCTTCCAAAAAAATGCAAGTGGAGGGAACTTGCTGGTCCTGGCAAAAGCTGGCTTAGAGAACTTGGGTATAGAAGCAGGGGAAGATAAACAGTTCAGTAATGTAGTAAACTATGGAAAAAGAGTCTCAGTGGAGTTTGTAGCTTGTGACAATATAAAGTGTTTGTGCTGGTGACCTGAGGCTGAGATTTTTAGTGTATCCAGCTCAGGGCTTCTTCCAATAAATTACAGGGTTGTCTCATTGGAATGATGTCAAAACAGTTGCAGTCTTTGGACAAAGCTTGTTCTGGTTTGTGTTAGCACCATCTCTATAAACACTTCAAGGTTGTCCCTGTGTTGTCACTTAAGAAGCAACAAAGAGAACTTAAACAAGTGACAGCTCTCTGCCTTCCTTAAGTAGAGAGTTGCATAGAGGAGACTGGAACTTTGAAAGTCAGTCAAACATGAGCCATTTTAATATTAACACTTTTCAGAACATGAACCCCAGCTTGTAGAGGGCGGCTGAAGAACTGCTGAAGAGTTACACAAGCCCAACTTCTCATTATAGACATTGGGGTCCTTTTCTGTGGATGCTGGGAACATTTATGTGTCCCTGTGGTTACAGAAGCAACCTAAGAGATCAGTTTTGTGAACGCCTGTTACAAGTTATTGTCTGTTCTTCCTACTTGTTTTTGCATTATTGCAGCAAAACAGAAATATTTGAAGGTACCTATAGTGCAGGCATTTTTTTGGGACTTGGCTCAAAATTGTTCAGTTGCCCAGGCTGTGGAAGAGGTTCAGGTATAGATTATGGTGACTGCTGGGTGAAGGTTGTTGGCAGCTGCTGGGGGTGCAAAGGCACAAGCTGACTGCAGGGAAGAGTAAGAGGTAGCACTGGCCTGCCTTTCCAGGCTGTCAGAGTGGCTTTCACTGCTCAAGTGTTTCCCAACCTTGTCATTGCCCAGTGTGTGTAACAAGTGACACTGGTGCACGCAGGAGAGTACAGCAAAGGCAGAGGGGACAGTGTCCTCACACCCTTTTGCAACAACTGCACGTTTCAAGTTCCCCAGCTGTGCTGAGAGGAAGTGGTTATTCAGTCTTGCTGCCATTTCAGGAAGATTAAAGCTCCAGTAAACTTTCCCTGAGAGAGTCACCTGGAAACCACAGAGGTAAAATTTAGTATTTGCCCACTGTCTACCAAAGGATATACCACCAGGAGGAAACTGAGAACAAGGTGGGTGCAAGCTGAGTTGAGGAGAAAGGCCAGAGCAGTGCAGTCCCCAGTGCACAGGAGTTACCCTGGCCAGCACACACTATTTCCCCCCTCAGTGGTTATTGTTGGGAGTTGAAGACTGACATTTTGAAGGAGGGGGCGTGGTGCCATGCAACTGGTGTGTGTAGGTGCAACAAAACAAAGCCTAAAAACAGTTCACAAAATAAGCTGTCACTCATTCTTTGGGTGGTGAGGTAGTTGTGCTCATCAATTTTTTCCACTGTCCTCAGGAGCTGTCACCGTGCCGAGGGTTTAGGGGATTCCATACCTGGTTATCAAAGGATAGATCTTGTGTGGGAGGGGAAAGCCTGCCTGCACCCCACATTGGTTCCTGGTCTCAGCCACAGACTTTATTCTCTAGAACACCCTGGTCTAGTCCATATCTTTGCCTTGGTGTTTCTTTAAAACAAATTATACCTTATTCCCCTTTCCAGATCCTCTCTGCTCAGTGGCAAGTGCTCCAGAGCCCTCCTCTCCATTCCTGGCTTGCACATGGCAGAAACCTCCTGGGCCATCAGAGACCTCTCCCCCTTGGGCCAAGAGAGCACCAGGCTACACCTGTGCCCTGGTATTTTGGAAGATATTTTCTTTTCTGTTTATTTTCTCTTTTGCAAGAGGACTGGCCCTGAGAAAGTGCCACAGGGGAAAGTGATGATGTTACTGCTGGAGCTGAAATGCCTTTCAGTGACCACTCATCACTTTAATAGAAGAGCTACTTGAAGAAGCCTGAAGGGCAATTGCTTGGTGCTTTTGGGACCAAGCTTGGTGCTTAGAGGCACTCAGCTGGGCTGGCCAATGTCACAGGCTCTGGGTGACATTGAACTCATGGTGACTCCCCAAGAGCCATTTTTGTGTTTGACTGGGATTGGAATAGGGCAAAAGGAGGTTCTGATAATGGGTAAGTGGACTGCTCAATAAGGAGAGACTGGAGGATAGAAACACCCCTTGTGACAGCAGCCAGGATCAAAAGAAGGGCCTTTTTCCTCCAGAGGTGTCTGCTTCCCATCTGCCTGCTGTCCCTGGGAGTGACACAAACTCTGTCCTTCCACCTGGGGAGGTAAGAACAGGCCTTGCAGAAGGTGGAGCTCAGTGCTGAGGTCAGAAGAGGAGCTGAGAATCACTAAATTAGATCTGCATCACTGAGGGCAAGCCCAGGTGGTGGGAAAGAGGAGTAGCATGCTCTGTTGGACTGTGCTCAGCTCTGTGTGTGAGCTGCTTCACATCCCACCAGGCCCCACTTTCTCTTGGTAGGTGATGTTTTTTCCTGCAGTGTCTGTGGACCTTTACAGTCCTCCCTGTAGGTCTGAATTTCCCTGAGATGTGGTACTGATAGAATGAGGGCTGACTCTTCTGTGGGTGTCTGAGCTCCTTTCTTTGCTCATTTTCTGTTTTATGAGCTGGGCTCAATTGGTCCAAGATCTGAGCATCTCTCATCTCCCCACCTGTGAGTCCTACAAGAGATGGAGCCCCTGCCCTTGTAGCAAGGTCTGAGATCTCCTTCCTGCACTGGGCAGGAAACAAACAGGGTTTTGTGAGCAGGACCAGCCGCAGTGGGGCTGTTCCCAGAGCTGGTCTGTGTGCCTGTGGCTCTCCTCCCAGCCCAGGCCCAGCTGGTGGCTGCAGGTGGCTGGCTGGTTGAAATTGCAGCTGGCACAGACCAGGGAGGGCTGTGGGGGCACAGCTGGAGGAGATGACAGCTCACCTTGCCCTTGGTGCCATCAAAGCCCTGTTCCCTTAGTGTAGGATCTTGTCTCAGCAGAGGAGGTAACTGGGTATCACCCAAGTCCAGGCTGCTGTGGAACTGAGGCACTTGCTGTTCCCTTCAGATGTGCCCTTCTGGGCTGTGCAGGGGAATTTTGGGACGTGGCTGAAGGAAGCCTGGCCTGCAGCAGGAACCAAGAAGCTGAGCAAGGCATGGGGTGTTCCAGTGCTGGCCAAAGAGCTGGTGGGGAACGCTCCAGGCTGCCTTTGCCCCTCCTGTATAAAGGGCCTGTGATACTTGTGTGTAGCCAAGGTATCTGCCTATGAATTAAAAAAAAAAAAAAAAAATTAAAATCCTTTTTATATGAAGACAGATTTGATGAGTGCAGGATGGGGGAGGAGGGTCCCACTGCTCTTTCTTCCCTCCCACTCCTTCAGAAGTGAGAGAGTGAAAGCCTCAGGCAAGGAGAGTTCCTGTGACCCTGAGGAGGTGGGGGTCAGCACGAGCAGCCAGGTGCCCTGCTCAGCCCAGCCATCAGCCAGGTCTCCAGAAGATGTGCTGGAGGGTTGGTCTGGGGAAGGCTGGTGAGGAAATCAGTGTGGTGAAGTACGCACTTCTAGAAGGCACCAAAAACACCCATTCAAAATCAGCTGTCTCTTAACGCCCCATCTGATTCAGTGTTCTCCATACCAGAGCCCCATGTGCCATGGGAAGATCTCAGGTTCCTGAGGGAGGCTGTTGGCCCCTGTTGACACCATACACCCTTCACATGTTGTGGATTGTTCCTGCACCAGCAGCCTCTTACCAGCAAGTGTAAAAGGAGGGGTGAAAAGTGGACTAATGAAAAAGGGGAATAACAAACACACTGAGCAGCAGTGCAGTGGAGACACAAGTGCTGTGCCACTTGGGGTGGTTGGTGCCTCCAGGAGCTCGTGTGTAAGCAGTTCCTGCAGCACACTGTAAATCCCCAGCTGACCTTGCTGGAGCCCTGACCCCCAGGACAGGCTGCTTCAGGGAGGTGCTGGGCTGTGTTCTGCCCTCAGAGAAGAATTTAAGGCATCAGGTAAGAAGGCAGGAGTGCTTAGCCTTATATCCCATTGCTCTGCTGAGGTCCTGCTGGGCTGACCTAGTGCCTCATAAGCCTTTCTTACACTAGGTTTCTAGCTGACACCATCTGTGTCCCAGCTGATAGCTAGTGGGGCATGGTACTGTGAAATATTACTACAGCATACTTTGAATTCACATAGATTTTGTAGAAAAAGCATTTGAGACTTCCCTTTTTTAGAATGAGAAGCACTGCTGTTCTGAGTATAATGGTGTGGCATCTTGTTTGGAATTTCCCTTGCTTTCTATATATACACATGCAGCAAAGCCACAGGAAATGGAAGTTTTAAAAAAAAGAGCATAGAGCATAGGTATCTGCTTCTTGAACAAATTTTATTCTTGTAGTTGGTTTTACTATTAGTGAGCACTTACCTTGAGGCATCATTTAAGGTTTATTTTAAAAGATGTGACATCCTAAATCACTGGAGCCTGAAGCAGACATGGACTTAGAAGTTGCACGTCATTTGAGAAACCTTTTAGCTCTGTCCTGCCCATGCTACAAGAAAGAGCATTATTGTTATCTTTTCTCCCTTGGGGCTTTTGGGGTAGGGACCAGCTTCTGAGGCTTCTTGCATTTGTATTTTCTAAGATGCAGTGAGTCAGTGTTGCCTACAGCTGCTGTCGTGATTGTGTGCTAAGGGCCCACTTCTGCATGGCAACCAGCAGGGTTATTAGAAAACAGCTTTCCTCCAAAATCCTGAGCAAAGTGCATTGTAATCAGGTCCAGGAGAAATGAGAACAGGCTTGCCAGCAGCTGGAGATTGTACAGTCTGGGAATCTCATTGCTGGTGAGGTGAGAGAGATCCTCAGGAGCTGAGTAGCCCTGGCTCTGGACTCAGGTTGGTTTGGAGAGCAAAACTGAGGAACGGTCATTTGGTGGAGGAGAAATTTTAAGAGAAGAGACTAATCATGAAGGTAATTGGACAAATCCCCCTTGGCAGCTTTTAGTATGTTAAGACACATTCCTCCAAGTCCCAGAATAGGCAGTTATCCTGCCTGCTCTCAGCCTCTGTGGAACTGCAGTGTCTCTGTCTGCCTTTTGTCTGGTATTGGCATGCCGCTGCACTACAGGCAGGGCTCTGAATGAGAGATCTACAGAAGCCTAAACAGGCATTAACTTTGCCTGAAAACAGGGTTCACTTCTCTTGGGTGCCTTTATTACCAACACAGCTAATGAGGAACTGAGCCCCATCCATACAGTCAGACAGTTTTTCTGTATGATTTCAAGAGTCTCTTGTGTGAGGATGTCTTTCTGCAGTTGAACAGATGATGTGTTTCATTGAACAAGTGTAGTACAAATGGATAATGAAAGTTCACAAAGTTTATGCTACTGAAGCTCCTTTCACTGCATGCAGTTACTTTCTTACTCATTATGCCTTTATTGCTTTCTTTTAGGAAAGGGACTGGGTTCTTGTTGCTATTCAACCAAGCAAGACACTCTGTTTGGACAACCATCCAACAAGAAAAGAACACCAGTGTGATGTGAGGCCAGAAGGAGCTTTTCTTAATTTAAAGAGTTCAAAAGTGCTGGAAATTCACAGCCACTTTCACTTGAGTGTTGGGAGAGTGGAGCTGACAGGTTTTATGCATTCTTGTCTGCAAGCTGAGAAATGTGGCTAGTGAAGGTAGGGGCTGGTGGCAGTTGCTGGGGATGCCTTGGTGTGTATGCTTTGCTTGGCGAGGAGGGGGCAGGTAAAGACTTTGTAGTGTTTTATCAAGAGACCTACCAGCGAATTTGGTGTAAAAGTCCAAGCACTGCATAACAGACAACTTTTCTTAGGAGCAATAGTTTATGGCCCACAATCTGAAGCAAATATTTGCATGTAAGACAGTGGCAGTTCTTTATAGTGTAACATTTCTTGGTTAAGCCAGAACAAGAAACAGTCATGCTTTTTACCAGCTTGGTGGAGGGGGGGGGAACCAAAAACCTCAGTAGAGGTAAAGTCAAACAGCTCTGAGGAGAAACATTTTTATACAGAAAACCAGCAGATCTGTCCTAGATTTATGTCACAGGTAGTCAAATGCCAGTCCTCATTTATTGCTCTTATTATTGTATGTGGTAGCTGTAATCTGTGCCTGATCTGTAACTTTACCTGGTTTGGTTTGTTGTTGGTCCAGTGTTGTCTTTGCTGGAGGTATATCCAAGTTTTCCAGCTCTGCAGTACTCTCCTTTCCCAGGATTAGTGTGAAACTAACCTCTGCTTTGACTAGGGACTAATTCACAGAATTTAAATCCACAAGAGTAGGCACTATTAATTTTTTGTGTAGTGCACATTTCTCCTATCTAATTCCTGCATCTATTTCTTATTAGAAATTATCATTTCTTATTGTAGGTCAGTCTATCCAAGTATACCCACAGGGATTAACATAAATGGAAACCTATAGCAGATTTCTCCCTCGGATACTTATTAAAGCAGTCATCATCTCAAGGCAATTAAAAAAAGGTTCTGCCAAGACCTAACTTACTTTTCTGTTCTGTTTGTTTTCTTAAGTGTGTTCTAGTGTGAATCAGTACAAAACTCAAGTCCCTCTTTTGCTGTATCAATCACTGGCATTATCATACTGATAAACACTGAAGCTGTAAACCAGGCTTGTTTAATGAGAACTGTCAAAAAAGTAAGATTAGCTTATGCCACAGGAAGTTTAATCATGTTTCTCAGCTTATATTCTCTGGGCTGCATCTGATCTCTAAGACCTTAAAAGGCAATGTAAAAAATGGTCACTAAAAAATCCAAAACTTTCTGCTTGTTTGTGCATGTTGTGTTGGGAAGAACAAGCTGGAAGTGAATGACAGGATTGCAGTCAGCTGTAGATTTGATTAAAAGTAACCATTGCTGCATGCAAGGGCCCAGGCATTGCTTTTGGTAATATCCCACATAAGATAAGAGTGGCATAAACCATCATCTTCCTTTGGGGCTGCAACAGGATCCCAAAAAGGAAATAGCCAGAAAAAAATCCACATTCCTTTTCAAGTGTGGAATGTGGACCGAAGCAAAGCAGAAGACAAAAGTTGTTACACAAAGTGAGTTTTCTTTAATTATGCAGTGCCATGGTTGCACTAGGCCTTTACTTTCTGTCCCATCCTTAACTCTTGCTCTGACACAGTGAGAAAACAATTTCAGCTTCACCTGGAGCTAAGCTGCAAAAACCTGTCGCACTCTTATATTTGTACACTTTAATTAATTGCTGATACTCCTTCACAAAACAGTCCCCTGCTATTTGTTGAAGCTCTCTCAAGTGCAGACAGGATAAGAAGAAATCTTAAGTTAGCATTGGCATAGTCACATGTGTGTGGCAGGGAAGGGGGTTAAATGTGTTCCTGTACCTCTGAAATGTCAATCTTTCGCTCAGAGATGAGGAGTGATTTTTTTTTTCAACATATTTGAAAATAGTCTGAGAAGCTGGTTATCACTAAAGTAATGAAATAACTCATACCTGAAACCATGACATTTAATTAGCCCTTAGTATAGTTCACTATTTCACATTTAAATACTTACGCCAAAAGAGATTTTTGGACCCCTTTTGTAGTAAAGCAAATGCAGAATCACTTTTATTATAAAAATAATCCTTAGGTCAAATAGGAATACAGACAATAATTACACAAATATCCATTCACAAATCTGTAAGACAGATATTTATGGCACAGACAATATAAATATCCCTGTACCTTGTTTCTGTGCAAAAAAGACAGGCTAGTTTTAGTCAATAACCAGCCCTTTTATGTTTTCTTCACTTCTTCTGATTTCAGTTAAACAGAAGGATTTTCAGATGAGATGTTTGAAAGTTCAGCCTCAAGAGTCAAGAACATACTTTCGCTTTTAATCCAGATAAAGCACAGTAAGATTTTTCCTATCCTCTGCCAAAATATTCCTTCCTGTTCTTCAGCCTACATTTTTTGGAAGAGGAGGAAAATTTCAAGTTCAGTAATTTTTCTCACAAGCCATCAGATGTGGTAGAGAATTAGACCCAAATAAAGTCAAGCTGCACTCTGAAGCTAAACTACCACTGTAGGTTTCAGTTTAGTCTGTAGTAGAATCTCCATTATACTTGCTTTCCTTGTAGCTGTCAAAAATAGTTCTTCAGAAAAACACTTTGCTTTCTCTTGAAGCCTTTCACACAGTCCAAGAGAAGGCAAAATCAAGAGGTAGATATTGTTCATCCTCCTAATTCCCCAGAGCTCTCCATTTGAATTACTCTGTTTTAGGACTGTAGGAGATACATGTATAGAGCAACTTTTACATCTATAAAAGTAGTGATTGATTGACTTACACCCCTCACATCCTGTGGTCACTGACAACATTCAGCAACGTGCTTGAGGAATTCATCACCAAGTTCATCACTGAAAAACCTCATGCAGTGAGGGCATCTGAGTTCACCCTGTGCCCTGCCTTCAGATCCCAAGTTTCCATTGTCCCCAGGAGGAGAAGCTTGTTCAGACTGTGAGTTTGTTCTTCTCTTCCCTGTCTGGCCTGGGCTGTTGCCTCGTAGGTGTTCCACATTTGTCTGAACAAACAAATGATTTTGGTTACCAGCGTGAACTCTGAAATGACTGCTTGTGTCTCTGGAGTCCTAGAAAGACAAAAAAAGAGCTCTTGAAAAAGATGCAAGAAAAATACTTTTTTTAACGGGTGATATTTTATCACCTTGATCTGAAACACCACTCAAATATTTATCTGAGGACTTGTAAATAAATTATTAATCAGTTTTTGCAGTGGTATTAATATTGTTGTAAAGAAGGTTTGTAGAAAACACAGAATACAACCAGTGTGCTAATTTAAAGATGCCAAGAGTCATGGCTGTCCTGTACCTTCTAAGAATTCCCCTTTCCAATGCTAATCCAAAAGCAGAAGAAAAAAGGGACTGGAAAAGGGGTATTACATCTGAACTGGGAAGCATCTCCACCAGAACTGACTATGAAACAATCAAAGTTTTTGATAGCTGCTGAAACTGTTTTAGAAATACTAAGATATTTTTAAAATATATTTAGAAGTATATTTTAGTCCCAAATTCTGTTGGCATGCTTCAACTAAAGAAGCAGCATGCTGCTTTACTTACCTGTCTTCTTGCTAGCTGGTGTTGCAGACATGCAACTTCTGCCTGAAGTTCTTGTATTTTACTCTGCGCTCGTTCTCTGTCTGATCTCTCAGATGTGAAATCGTCTTTATAAACCAGGACCTGGAATAGAATTTTTATTTTAATATTTTATACATTAGAGCATTGGCAGGTTAGATTGGAAAGCTGAGACTGATTCCTTTATTACTTATTCCCAGAATATCAGTATTCTCTATTGTATGTGCATTTCAAAGGTATTTGTATTTCTTTTACAGATCTTTCATATTCTGTGTTGAGGCCAGCAGAACTGCATGGAGTTCTTTAAGTAGTGAGTTTCCTTTAAATCTGTGGTGTTAAGTATCTGTATAGCCAAATGTGCACAGACACGCAAATGTCCAAAAAAAAATATCCCTTTTACCCCTTGGACTTTAGTGGTCTGGGAAGAAACTAAGAATTCCCATGTGTAGGAAAAAGAAACACAATGACCTGTTGCTCCAGCATTTGTATTCGCTCATGATCTCCTTCACAAGCCTTCTTCATGTCTTCCAGCTCTCTCTTGGTTTTTATGCACTCATTCATTTTCTCTTCCAGTAGTTTGTTTAACCGGAAGATCTCCTTGTGCATCAGGTCAGAATTCCTCTGTGCTGGAGCTCCTCCGTGGTGCTGCTCCAGCTGGGACTTCATCTCCTTCAGCTGCAGGTGCAGTCGCTTCACGTACTCGTCCCTGCTCGCGTCGTACTTCTGCCATTTTGCATTTAAATCTTCCACCTGAAAGTTCATCCAGGACATGAAGAATAGGGAGACACAAACTTCCAGGCTTTCATAGGCTGTCTAGAATTGCAGGACCAAAATCTTCTAGGGGATAATGCAACATGCTGACTCCACCCCTGAGGGTAAGTCACTGTACAGGAGAGCAGGAGATGATTGTGCAGACTCTTCACAATCTCCCAGCCTTCCCATCTCCCACTCCAAAGGGACAATATTAAATAATGTGGAAAGGGAAGGGTCTAGTGCTGTTCTTCTGGGATGGAATACTGATCCACAGAAGGAACATGAAAATTTTCTTCTGCTCTGCACTGTATTTTTTAACAATAAAAATCCAGTGTGTTAGAAATTATGTAATAAGTTATTCTTAACTAAGGGAACCAAAACTATGTGCCATGTTGAAAGGACTAAGAAAAGCTGTCTTGCTTTGTTATTGCCATGTAATTAGATTAACCAGATTTATCTATTCCAAATTTACTCTAATACAAAATACTTAGCAAATATTAATCTATAACAAAATGAAAGTACTCACGTGAGCTACTTTTTGTTTTAACATCCTGTTTTCCTCTTGTAAGTTGCAGATTAGAGACTGAAGTGAAGTTTCATTGTCTAAAAGCTGTAATTTTCAGATAAAGTTAGGTGTTACTTTAACATAAAAATCTCAGATGCTGTTTGGCTGTGCTGTTAACTGGAAGTAATCTTTTTTTTTTTATGGGATATGTAATGACATACATCTAGGTTTTTATGACCTTGGTACTGCTATTAAATAGACCTCATGACAACAGTGTTTAAGAGTTTACACAAAACTACTTATCTGGAGTAGGAGAACACATGACAAAGGCACAGATATGCCTTCATCTTGCTTTGTTATTACTGTCAATTTTGGGCAGTACTAGGAAGAAATTACTGAGGGGAAAAAACCCTGCTTGCTAAATAATTGACTAAAATGATACCTCTTTTTTACAGTTGTGACATCTGCTTAAAAAAACCCCGGTGTACGTGAGTAATATAGAACACTTTTGTGTAAAATTCCCTAGAATCAGCTAGTAATGGCATCTGAAATTTCTCCTCTTCAACAGGGAAGTCCCCACTGTACAAGGTTAGCTTTTATTGCATATATCAAAGTCAATCAAGCTTCCTGTCTATCAATTACATGTTAAATATGATAAAGCCAAATGCTTCAAGTCCCTTAAAAAGTCATTTTTTCTTCTACCTACTCAACCCCTATTTCTTACAGGTAACTTTAATGTAAGTTTTCTTTGGAAGCACTTCTGGGATGTTTGACAAAGCAGACATGAGTATGTATAGATATCATCACAACAGCACAGATGAGTGCTCATGTGGAAAACAGCATTACCACAGTGTAGCACTAACAGCCTAAGTCAGAATTATTCATTTTTGTGAGAACTGTCTGTAGCACCCTACTCACTGCTCTGATCTGTTACTAGAGGCAGCACTGCTGTTATTTCCTTATGGTTTTTTAATGAATTACCTCATTTTAATGAATGTTTAATAAATGACTCTCAGCCGTCAGGACTTCTGCAACAACAGAACAATGATCTACCCTTACCCCACACTGAGAACTTTTACTGAAGCCTCAACAGCCATTAGCATAGTATACCAAAATCCAGGTGTTTCTTTGTGCCCTGCAGTAGCACTTCTGACACTGTCCTGTTATGAAGCTTTTTTTTAAAACATTCCATTTTTTTTTAAACATGAAGAGAAGCATTGCCCTGCACTCAGAGGCCAGGGGGAATCCCAGAGCAAAAAAAAAAGGTAGGACACCTTGACTCATATTCCACTAACCAACTTTCTTTAGGGCTATACTGCATGTGCAAAGCCAAATCCTGATCCGAGAAGACCACATGTTACAGAGTTCTTAATATAAAAACTACTTTGAAATATCTCTACTTTTTTCTGTGATTTTGATACTTAAACAAGCAATCAGGAGAGATAAGCTTCAAAATCACAGCACCATCTAGCGCTGCACAGAAGCAGGAGTGGTATAAGGTAGGTACTGTCTCCTGTGTATTGAGGGAAGAACTGTGATCATGGAATTGCTGAGGTTGGACAAAACCTCTCAAATTCTTCTCCTCTCCAAAAAAAGCCTCTGATGATGAGATGGACAATAGTGAAATGGTAGACAACTGCTTCTATCCTGAATTTCAGATACACGGAATTATTTACCATTGCCATGGCAGTCTTAACACCCTACATGAAATTATTTAAAGGGCCGTTCTCACCATTCCCCTGTTACAGCTATCATACTGTAATTAACATCTCGGAAGCTAATAAGACTTCAAAGACCCACACAGTAGCTGTTAAGAATACCTGATTAGATCTTTCTGTAGGTATCTGGTCATCTGAATTCCCCTTCTCTTTTCTTTGCTTCTCTTCTAGACATTTTGCCAGATGTTGGCACATTTCTGCTGTGGACGCTAATTTGCGTTGAAGCTGGTGAGTTTCATCAGTGAGTGAACGGCACAAAACATCACTGGTGGCCTGAGCCTTCTCCCTCTCTGCCAGAGTCTTCTGCAGTCGTAAGATTTCTCTCTCCTTTTCATATGGAGGCTGATTTATCATCTGCTGTATCTCTCCATTTTTCTCCTCTAGCTGCTGATTCAACTTCTGCACTTCCTAAACAGAGGGGGGAGGGGAAGTTACTTAAAAGCAAAATAAAGTCAAAAGCCAAAATACATCTTAGACTTCAATATTGCAGTAATTCCTTATTGCTCCTGCACTCATTGCAAAGTACTTAAAAAGTAGATCAAATCCATTTCATTTCTGTATGTTCACAAGACCTTGGAACTCTTGGATCAATCAATCAAGAACTGCTCAGGCAGCCATGCAAACACTTTCTAATCAGTAGAATGGAGGAACAAGCAGCAAAAACTCAGGAAGATTTTATGACTATACAGCAGCAACAAAAACAAGAAACAAACTAATTTAAGATTAATAACTGTGGAGACTGAAAAATACTTACAGGTCTCATACACTAAACTACCATATAATAGAGATTTTCCTCAAAAGAAAGAAGGAACTGTTAAGTCATCAAATCCAGTGAGGTGTATTCACTGCCTGGCACTGTCACAAGGACAAAACAGAGCAACTTTCCCACCTAGGAAAGGATGGGAATGGTAAGGTAAGGATAAACAAGCAGAAAATAAAATCCATGTGGCAGCAGTGGCTCTAGTTTGGGCACAGCTGACTCCCAGATACACAAGGGGGGTCTGACACACCCCTAGAAAACAACTGTGTACTTGTTTCTGCATCTCCTTGTCCTGTTGGGAGCTCTGTGGGATCATCCACACTGCAGTCACGTCTCTGCAGGTGTTTTGGGAAGGAAGAGGTTTGCAAACCACCTGTAGTTCCATGCACTGAAAGGCACTGGTTCTGGCTTTGTAAACAAACAGGGTGGTTTTTACACACCCTCAAGATGCAGGCACTAGAAACGTCTGCAGCACTGCTCCTCCAGAATCAAGGATCTCTGGATGCCAGTGCAGACCAATAGACAGCTCCTATCCCAGCTCTACCACTCCAGTTCTCAGGAGTGCTAATAGAGCTGTAAATCACTGGGAACACTCTTTGCCAGAACACTGGCCTCTGGCTTCACAAAAGTGTCCTTTTTATTTGGTTATTATTTAGTGCCAATTATTTCAGTGATCTGACTGGGCCTAGCATTGTATTCTTTCAAGAAATAAACATTAACATCTGACATAGATAAACAGCACTTGTTCTTATTACTGACATTTACATTCTTTAGCTTCATGATGAATGCTAAACTTCCCCTTTAAAGATATTCAGCACCAGCCTTTCAAATATGTTCAGATACCATAGGTTTGTCATCTGTCTGCAAAGTGTCAGTGAGATCATCTCTTATAACAAATTTCCAAACATTAACTTTTTAATATGTATTTTAGGTGAGTGTCATATATGGAAAATGTTTTGTATAAGCATTAGGTCAAGAGATTACTTATGACAAAAACAGTTGTTTCAGTTTTAACTACTGCTGCTCAGTTTGGAAATTACTTCATGCAGCTTCATCTAGAAATAAATGCTGTAAAAATCTTTGAGAATTTCAGACTGAACCTGGGAAACTCTTAATGACAATAACCAAAACAGCCCTTGTGCTGGATGGGGAGGGATGCAGTTTTCAGGTTTTTTTCTTTCAAGAAAGATACTGATTTCCCTAATCTATCTCTCCCGACTTCTCAGTTACTTCTTCAAATATGAACGTCCTACCTCACTGTCAATACAAAAATCCATTTTTAAGAGCACTTCAAACAAAACAGTGTAATAGAAAAATTCGTGGCATCAGCTGATTATCTAATAAATTCAGGGAGGTTTTTACTAATTTTCTTTCTCCTTATGAAAACAGTTGCATGAAGATCTATAGTGCCCTGCTAAGTTTTTGGTTTAGGATTTTATCGTTTTGCCTTTTTGAAGTGAACGCAGGGGGCGCCACCTTTGGACACAAACGGGCGAGTTGCTTCGGGCACCCGGCGATGGAGCGGGCATCGCTCGAAGGGGCTCCAGCCCTCGCTGCCAGCGCCGCACCAGGAGCGCTGCGGGGGCAGAACGCCCGCACTCTCCGCCCGCACCGCGCTCCCGAGGGAGGGAAAGGCGCTGCTGATGCTGCACCGCTCCCGAGGGAAGGCAAGGCGCTGCTGATGCTGCACCGCTCCCGAGGGAAGGCAAGGCGCTGCTGAGGCTGCACCGCTCCCGAGGGAAGGCAAGGCGCTGCTGATGCTGCACCGCTCCCGAGGGAAGGCAAGGCGCTGCTGAGGCTGCACCGCTCCCGAGGGAAGGCAAGGCGCTGCTGAGGCTGCGCTCCCTCTGCGCGCCCGCGGCTGTACCTGGCTCAGCGTCTCCGCTCTCCGCGCCGAGAGCCGCTCGCTGTCGCGGGCCTGCTCCAGCTGCTCCAGCAGGCTCTCCACCAGCGAGCGGGCCGGCTCCGCGCCCGCCGCCGCATCCCCGCCCGCCGCCGGGCCAGGCTGCCGCTGCCGGGCCAGGCTGCCCCGCAGCTCCCGGATCGTCGCCTCCTTGGCCGCCAGCTGCAGCTGGAGGTGCTTCAGCTGCTGCGCGGACTCGTGGTACAAGGTGCAGAGCGCGTTGTACCGAGGCACTTTATTCTTCAAGCTCCTGTTCTCCCGGTGCAGCTTCTCCAGCGTCTCCTCCACCTGCCTGAAACGGGTCACCAGGGGGTCTGTGCTGCCGGCCTCGCTTACCGAGCACATGGCCGGGGTAGCTCCCTTCTGTTCCTTCTCCAGGGCGAGCAGGAGCCCAGACAGGTGCATAAAACTCGGCAGCGCAGCAGACCCAAGACAGCGGCTTCGCTCTTCCGCCTTCCCCGCCGGGGGAGGAGGCAGCAGCTCCCTTTAAGGGCTCGCAGGACCCGCCTGTGCCGCCGCTTTTTTCTGTGGGTGGGGCCGGGCCGGGCCGAGCTCCGCCCTCGGGGGAGAACCCCGGCCGTGCCGGGCGCTCTTTCCCCCGGGGCCCGCGCGGGATGCGGCCCCCGGGGCAGCGCTGCCCGGGGAACCCCGGCAGGGCCGAGAGGGAGAACCGGGCACCGGGGGCGGGGGGAGAAACCCGGGGGCGAGGCAGGGGGCGAGCGGGAGGCTCGGTGGAACGGGGGAAGTCCCGGCGGGGCGGGGGAACGCGGGCAGGAGGCTGCGGGAAGGGCGCCGGGGGGAGCGGGGCTCCCGGCGCACCGAGGGTCTCTCGGGGCTGGCGGGCGGCGCTGGCTCCGCGTTGCGAAAGGCCCGGAGCGCCGCGTCCTCCCGGCGCCGCTGCGGGAATTCCCGGCTCCGAGCGGGACTTTCCCCGCTGGCGGCGACCCCCGGGCTCTCGGCTCTCCCCGCTCCGCCGGCCCCGGGGCAGCAGGAGAAGAAAGGCCCAGGAATCCTCTCTGTGGTCGTTGTGTCTGCAGCGGTGTGTGAGGGGATGGCTCCGCACCGGGGCAGAGCAGCCCGTCCCGCTCGCAAGCCCCAGACCTGGGCAGGTGTGGAAGAGGAACTTCCTAAGCGAAGACCTCGAACACGCCAAAATCTTCGGTCATCTAAATCTATATCACCAGCCAGTGTTTATACTCTCAGGATGAGTTAGTGAGAGCAAAAGCAGCTGCTTGACACTGAATAAACTGCTGCCCACTGGCTGCCGTATGGCGGAGAACTTTTTTATTGGCAGCATAGAGACAGAACTTGTTAATCAATATCACTGTCAGGGAGTAACACTGGTGTAGTATTTCTCATAGGGTATGGTACAGCTGGACTGAAAGAAGGCATATTTTGGATTGGTTTAGTTATGTCCATGTTACTATTCTGATGGAACTAAGTGGGAGGAAAGAGCCTTAAACCAGTACAAAAATGAGTCCCAGGTTACATTTGGTTATTACTGGCAATAGTATTTATTGTGTGTATGAGTATGCATGTGCATCATAACGTGTACAACACAAAGCTCCATGTGTGCACAAGCCACGGGAGATGTGTCTGACCTAAGTGCCTAAAATACAGCAAGTGAAAATCACCACATGCTGCTGGTGGAGGCAGCAAAAAGAGGAGACTTTAGACAAAGTGATAGAGAGCGGCCTCCTGTGTTAGCAGGTCTCAGGATAAAAAGACACCAGTGAATAATTTACAGGAATGGGAACATGATGAAAGGAAAAGATGGTGAACTTCGAAGTTGAGACTGTCAGTCACCCTGGTGATGGCTAAAGACCTCCTGAGGTTCCTCTTAACATGAATTACCCTGTGATTCAGTCTAGCTCTTTGAGGTGGAAAGTCATTACTTTGCCACCTTAATTATTCTAGTAAGAATTAGGAGTAATAAATTCAAAACAGTCTGTTAGCTAAGCTGCTTCTAAAAATATAACTGAATTTTATAGAAGTTTATTTCACAGAAGACCTTGTGTGACAGAAAAGGGTAAAGCACTTGTATGTGTGACAGGTCCCTGGCATATTTGCTCTTTCATCTAATGCTGTAAATATCGAATGATTTAGGACAATGAAAAATGTGTGGAAGTTGAGGGAATATAATTTTTTATATTTTACTTGTATAAAGTTATATTCTACACCCTTAAGACATTGATTTTGGTGTGAAGAAAGTAAAGTTCCTGCTTTAAAATACCTATGCTTTGTCATTTTCATATACATGATAAAGAAAAGTGAAAAAAACACATAAAACTTCATGTTACATTTTCATTATTGTGTTACAGTCAGAGCTAACTGAAGAATTTGGAGCAAAATTGCTTTTGCTGACTGTCAAAATATTTTTGTCTAAGATTTGTAGAAACGTTTGATGAAGCCCTGGTACTGGAGAAATGTTTGGTTTCCTGCCAATTAATTAGCAAACTACAAGGAAACTCAGCCATGCCATGTTTGCAGCTGAGGCAAAGCATCAGAGAATTCAGTTAGCTGCAAAATAGAATCCTTTATAATACAGTTACATTTGTAGTATTGTGTTAGTATGTTAAAGTAGATCATTACTAAAAATTTGGAATTACTGGTGCCTTGGATGAAGGCAGCATTCCCCCAGGAAAACACCAGTGACTCCAGGGAAATTTGACCTGCGTAAGTGCTGAGTAAGAAACGATCCCTCGTGTCCTTGGGAATGCCCTGAGATGACTGTTTCCTTTTGTCACTTCTGAAATACAGAGGAATTCCTGGGAATTCAGTCAAAGGAGCTGCTGCCAAAGAATGAGTCACATCTTGCTGTGCTTCTAGCACCTGGCTTTTCCTGGATTGCCTCTCCTGCACTCTTACCCAGTTTGTTGATAAGCTTTGTGCTGTGGCACACTTGTTCTTTTTGGGGTTGCACAATCCTGAGGGCTTATTAAGTACTGTGTGAACAGCAGGTATGCTCTGCACGACTTAATATAAAGAAAAGAAAGTTTATTTTCCATACTGTACTGGTTTCAACATGATATATAAGGTGAAGTTCACTTTAACTCTTTCTCAGTAGGGTGTAACAGGATAGATGTGATTAAACCCATGTGGGAAAAATTTAACCTCAGATTTTGTTAAAGAACTCTTAACAAAGCTGTTTTGAATAAGTAATTCTGTGCACATCACAACTTACCATCATGTATGAGATTCATCATAGAGTGCATGGAAAAAAGGGATTAGATACTGCCTAGAAACAAAAAGAAAGTGAAGCTGCTTCTAGGAAAGCAGAAAGAAAGGAAGGTGAACAGTATGGTTAGATTAATGAAGGGTTCATAAATGTACATATATTTAAATTTTCATTTTTAAGCATGAATTATTTGTCGAGGGGGTAAGAATAATTCCTCTAAATGTTCTGTTTCTGTAACATTAGAGAAAATCTTGTAAATCTTTGTATTTAAAAGAGTAATTCTCTGTTGACAAGACTCTACAACATATTGGGAGGTTCTGTCATTTTCTAAAGTGACCTCTATTCAATTTGTAAGAAATTGTATTTTTCACTTGTGAGCTCCGGGTGTCATTCAGCCAATCAAGCTGTGGTTTACCCCATGGTCTTAAGTCACCACTAATTGTACTGAAGGGTAAGTTGTGACATAATGATACTTAAAAACTGTTGGAATTGCCTTGAGGTGATTTACTTAAACAGAACTAATTAGAAATTAGTAGGTGATCCTCTGGCTGCTGTAGGCTGAAAAAAAACCAATGAGTTCACATTTCCTTTTGCTCATGCAGTGCAAAAGGGGGGGAAATAACCTGTAAAATTATCTGACATACTCCCTGCTACATAAGGTGCTGCCAGAAATCTCTGTGTGTGTCCAAAAATCTGATTTTCATGCTGAACAACTGAAGCATTGGGGCTTTTGTGACTCATAGATCAACAGTAATTGTGAGCTGCAGGCATGTTTACACTCCTTCCATGGGCAGGACTAAACATCCTTTCTATAGATCACTGTATTGGATGTTCTGATGAGATAATGTTCAACATGTTTTACTGCTGCAATGACACAGTCCCTGAGAGGTTGGCCTGAGGGCTGCCAGGATTCCCAAAACTGGATGAACTCATGTCTGTGACGTACATATGTGGCCATCTGTCTGCACTGGGGCTCTGACTTGGAGCACAGCATTCTTTTTTCAGTCTTGTTTTCTGTTTACACACATGAAAATATTTAGTTTATCTTGGGGAAATAGAATGGGATCTCTTTATTTCTAATGTAAGGTTTTCCCCTGCTTTAGTGGTGGCTTTGGGTTGGGTTTGTTGGGTTTTTTTTGGGGCGGGGGGCGGGGGGGTTGTTTGTTTGTTTTGTTGGGGTTTTCTTATTGTTGTTCTTGTTGTTTTGGGTTTGTTTTTACATGGTTTGCCCTTTGGAGGATGTAAAAACTAAAAGTGTTTTGATGCAGGGGGGCAGAGTCCCAGGGCCCCATGTTCTTAGTCACAGTAGGGCTGAAATAACCAGGATGAGCTGTACAAAGCCATGACGTTGGTCAGATCCAGCAGTCCCAGCACTTTTCCCTGAGAGGTATTTCTTTCACATATGGACAGAAATGGTTCAGGCTCATCCTGATGGGTGTTGATAGATCAGCAGGGTACACTCTGGTATGGGTCTCTCACCAGGCCCTTGATCTCTTTGTGTCCATGCCAAGGCAAGAGCTTTCTGTTGTGCTTTGCTATTCCTCAGTGCTTTGGGCTTTGCTCAGTTCACCCTCCTGTGCTCACTGTCTGTGTGTTCAGCTGTTTCAGGCCCTGCTTTAGTTTCCCCTGCACAGTCTCACTTTTGCATTTCTCTTCTGTCTGCCCACGGCACAATAGCACCAGTGGCCTCAGTCTGACCTTGCAGACTGGAAGTTATTGCAGTGCTGCTGCTGCCCCTGGATCTGAGAAGTTCAAGCAGTTTTCTTGGTTCTCTGGAAACCCTTATCATGATGTCACTGATTTTTGAGCTGTGATTCTATTTACAAGAATGTAAAAAGCTCTCTGGTACATTAAGTGTGCAACAAGTGGAGGCTCTTTCCTTACCCATGGCTTAGGTCACTCCTACTTAAAAAGCAAATTACTTCTTTGAGCTTGTTCTGGATAAAACCTTGGGGTTTGCCCACATCTATTTATTCCTGTTGAGCAGTGCAGGATATGCTGGCTTGTAGTTGTCATAGGAAACCTTTCCCTAAATCTGAAATTTGAAATTTGAAGTACTGCAGACAAATTTTTTTTTGTGTGCCACAGGAAACACTTTCCTAACTCTTAGTATATGATCCAAAATCAGACTTTTTGTGGATTTTATATATATATATAATTATATATACATAAAATATATATATATATATATATAATGGATTTTCTGCTTTGGTTAATATAGAGTGATATGAGTTTTCTGGTTTCTGTTATTCATCTTTCCTCAAAGGCCAGCCAATTTTAAGGGGAAAAAAATAAAATTATTAATTCTGAATAACTTGGCATTCACTTGCAAGACTGGAAAAAAAAGGTTTGCAGGTAAAAACTTAGTTGTTTGCAGATTTGTTTGATATGTTAATGTTTTGTAATGAAACTTTCTAAAGTAGTGTCCATGATGTTTCTGATCAAAGCCACTCATCCTAACTAGAACAAAACCAGTTTCAGCATTTTTGATCTTTAACTCTTTCTTTTTAGCAAACAGACCTCTAGAGTTTGGTTAGATAAATTTGTGATTTAACTGTCTTTTTTTTATACATTTGTTTCAAAGGATGATGGGGAAAAAGGATTTCCTAAGGCTGTCAGGAACCACAAAATAAATCATGGTTACGTAGGAATTCAATTCTACTAGAATTCTAATTCAGGAAAAAGAAACATTGGATGCTTCTTAGAACATCCTTGGCACTAGTTGGTGAAATAGTTTCAGAACTATAATATAGAAGAAGTGTTGGGAAGAATTAAGCAACTAGCACTTGAAAGTGGAAGTGTCCTTACCACACCACTCATTCTTCTTCCACAGAAATGGCAACATTTCCTAAAATTCTGATTAGTGTCCAGTTCAGAGGCAAGAAACAGCACAGTTGTGTAAAGCAGAAAATCCTTCAATCATCCTGGCAGGAAAGGGGAAAGCAGTTTTCAGCAGAGTTTTAAATTCAAGCCATCAATGTAGTGTTTTTCAGACTGAAGTGAAGAATTAATGCCATGTAAATACCAGCTACTGAAAACTTCAGCTCTTGTCCAAGCCTGTTTTTGTTATGAGCCAGAGTAAGCATATTCTCAGTCATTGGTCATGCTTGAAGCAGACAAGCATTTTGACAATTTCTGCTCTCAAACAGAATTAATGGAATGTGGAAAAATAGTATTTTTGAGGAGCCTGCATGCCAGTACCTTCTCAGCCGTAGCACAATAATTAGTTTAATGTGCACACACAAGTAGGTATGGATTGTAGAAGATAAAATCAGGAAACCATAAGAAAAAATAATTTCTTCCAAGTGATAACTCCTGGAAAAAAAGCCACTGTAGCTGTTTCCATGGCTGAATGTGTCTGAGCTCCACAGTGCCACAGGAATTTACACTCATGGTACAGTGAAATATGCCTGTGTCTACAGGAATAAATCTTTTTAACTCTAAATTAAATGGGTTTCTTTCCAATTAATTATATTAAATTTATGCAATATATTATGATTATTATTGAGTTAATGTACATTTTAGGGTAGGTGGCTGTTTGGCAAAGTCTTTACTCTCTTCTTGCCCTAAGCTATGGAGGAAATACTGCAGGGGATTTAGATGTATGGTTTTCATTTAAGTTTCTGATGAGAGCTACTGATATATTTAACTGAACAAATAGAGATGCCACCATCTAAAGGGGTGAGGTTAAGAATTGATTGACACTGATTGCTGCTGTCTCTTCCCTTGAGTTTGCTGAGTAAGTTTTGTGAGAGCTTAATTTGCTTTGCCATGTGAATCTTCCAGTACTGACAATAATGACATTGATGTAGATGGCTTAAAGGCAAAAAGGCTGCAGAATATTAAGCATTTGGTTTATGGAATGAAGATCACATCAGTCTGTGCTTATCCTTACTTAATTTTTAGAGAAAACCTGAAAGTTTTGACTTCAAACTGGTTCAACAGAATGAGCCATTATGGCCATTTAATTGACCCACTTATCTGTTTATGACTGAAATGCTTGGAAGTCAGCTGTGAGAAAGGTAATTCTGTTAGGCCTTGCATAAACAAAATAAGAAATGTTCTCTGCACTGGAATACTCTACATAGTGGCTCATTTGGGGGTTAGTAAGTCAGACTTAGTGTAATTGTGATGCTCCAGTTTCAGGGTGTGCAGACACATAGACACCTTTAAAAGGACTGGTTTCAGAAACAGTGGGTTTGAACTTCAAGGATTTCCACCAAAGTCACAATATTCATGTAACCAACTTTGGAAATACTCCCTTTTCTCTGAGAGCAGAATATAATATTGTCATTACCTTGTATTTACTGAAATTACACCTTAAAAAAAAAATCAGAGGTGTTGTTCAAAGAGAAGATTTGGAGGATGGGTGTTTTTGTTGGGTCCTTTGCTGTATCTGGAAAAAGAACAAAGACCTCTTGAGATCATCTCTACTTCCTCAGATTAGTTGTCTGTCTCTCCCTACAAACTTTGCTTCTGCTATATCTGTATATGACATTTGCTCCATCACTACTGGGACTTAGAGATAAAACCAATCCTTGTAGTAGTTTTTTTTTTTTTTTTAAATCAGATTTCTGACATGATGGTGTGGCCATTAGCTGACCCAATGGCTGTAAAAAATAATGAAACACAATCACCCCCATCTCTTATTTCCTGTGAGCTATGCAGGAAGTGTCTCAGAATGAAAGAAAAGCTATGAATTTGCCAGATAATGAGTCCGAATCTTGGTTCATGGTTCTTTCCTGTAGGCAAAATTAAGGGTTTCTTGTAAACTTAAAGGAAGTGGAGTAAAGGAGTTCACTTGTGTGATAGTGAGAGTAGCCAAATGATTGATTAGCTGTTGAGAGGAAAGCTGTGCTTAGGGCATTATTTCTTTCCAGAGGTACTGGAGGAGTGTGATGGGTGAGCTGGCAGGTGAGACCCCTCAGCACAGGGGGGAGAGAATCAGAGGGGCAAATGCAAGCAAAACGTGTGTGCTGAGGTTTTCTCTGTTACTAAACAGAGAAAAGAAAAAGAAACCAAAGAACTGATGTGAAGGCATCACTCACCACCTCCCACCCCCAGCCAATGGCCAGACAGCCTCTGAGTAATGGCTTGTTCTGACACCACCACCACCCCCAGTTTTACTGCTCAATAACATGGAAAATCTCTTGGGTCACTGGGGGCAGCTGTCCTGGCTGTGGCCTGTCCCTCCTGCCCTCCCCAGCCTTCTCCTGGGGCACAGAGGGAAGCAGGGAAGGCCTTGAGGCTGTGCAAGCCCTGTCCAGCAATAGCCAAAGCACTGCCCTGTTATCAGCACTGCTTTGGCCTCAGATCTAAAACACAGCTTTGGTCAGGCTGCTGTTATAAAATTATCTCCATATATATATATATATATCCACACCTGGTACAGCAAATGTTACCCCAAACAGGTGGGGAAGATACCAATATTTTGTAGAATTTACATGGCTCTTGTAGTTTTCATTTAATAGAATGAAATCAGGCAAGACATTTTTTTCTCTATTTTGAAAGGAGGAGACCTGAAGTGATGCCTTAAATTTTAGCTTTCATATTTTCTAGATACTGTACTGCATTAGTGTGTGACTCTGAACTTCATATAAAGTGTAAGCAAGTTCTCCTCACAGTCAGTCAGACAAAACAATCCTTTTCCAGCCTGAGAACCAAGGACACCATTGCAGCTTCAGGCCAAAAAGTACAAACAGCAAATTGAGGAGAGCAGTCTGGGAGGGTGGGACTTCATAATCTGAAATTGGAAAATTAACCCCAGTATGTAAAAGGCCCAACATTTATAAAAGTGTGAAAACTCGTGACTCAGAGTCCATATTGGGTGTAGCCTCAGCCAGGCTCTTGTACTGCCCAAGGTGTATCCTGTGAAGGCCTTTTAATAAATACCTATTTTATCCTTTAACACCATCTAGCCTCTGTTCTTGTTAGCCTCTGAAGGCATCACAAGCAATGAGATACCAAGAGGTTTGCTCAAAGCTGCATATAATATCAAAAGATTGTGAGCTGAAGAGGCACAGAATCCTTGAGCTAAAAACACTGAAAACACTTTGGGAAAGAATAAACAGTTTTCAAGATGTAATGTCTGATAATAACAGTATCAGAATTTGTTCATGACTCCTGCTAATAGACAAAATGATGTTTAGAATACTCAGAAAACAAAATTTGTCTCTTTCCCAGGTTTACCCATGGATTAATGTCAATCTATACTAGAAGGCGAAAGGTATTTTCAGCCTCTCCTTTTCTCATCTTTATTAATAACATCTCCAACCTCAGCAGTACTCTCAGACATACATCTCCTGCAGAGCAATCCAAGCCAAATGGAACAAGTCTCTGCCAGAGCAGCACCTTGAGAATTTCCCAGCACATCTGCATAACAGCTCCAGGATGGCTTTGCCACAAGGGAGCTGTGCCACCTGTCATGTCAGGTTTTCTGTACCTCTGACAGAGCACATGGCATTCAAAGTGCTGCTATCCCCAGGGTGATCCCTGTGTATTTATTCCTGCAGCAGCCCACACAGGGGATTGCTGCCCAAGAGGGCTCTAATTCCCTGGGGCAGAGGCAAATGGAATTGGGAATCTGAACTTCCTGTGAGAGAACTATGGTGATGAAAGAGCTTTCCTGGCTGCTCTGTGTGGGAAGCATTTGAGTCTTGTGCCCTGTTGGAAAGAGGAGATGCTTTTGCATGGAGCAGAGGAGTGCTGTTGCTGCTTGTGCTGCTGTTTCAGTCTGGAGCTGCTCAGTGCTCCCAGGAATTTCATGAGCTGTTCCTCACTAACCCACAGATGCTCCAAATCAGCCTGGTGCTGATTTGGTTCATACCTGTTATGCTGTGGCTTTAGTCTTACCAAGAAACTTGGAGTCTTTGGGATCCATGAGGGCTGATAATGGAGAAGGGCCCTCCTCTCTGCTCCTACCTTGTGTACACAGGTTTTTCCATGTAGAGAAATGGATGATGTCCTTAATTCTGCTCAGCCTCTGACAGTGCCAACTCTGCCCCTATAGCTTGACCAGAGATTGGATAGGTTTAGCTAAAAGCAACATGAGATGTGATAGAATGGGGAAGTGATACCTTTGTTCAAAGTGTAGCATGCTCAATGTGATGGTGAGTGCCAAAGTGAATTATTACTGTTACTTCTGCAGGGTGATGCTGAGTAATTTGAGAGTCTGCCATTTGCGGTTCTTGATTTCAAATTTGTGTGAGACATATCCTTCATTTCCCTGGCATGTGCCTCACTGCTTTTAAGGCAGTGTGATGTTATTTGATTTTGGCAGAAGATGGGAAGATATGTGTGTGTGTAACAACTAGTATGGAGGCAAACAGGGAAATACCTGCAGCATGTGTATTTGGTGTAAGATGTGCCAGGGAAAGCTTAGGCTGGATACTAGGAAATAATTCTTCACTAGAAGGTTTATCAAGCACTGCAACAGGCTGCCCAGGGCTGTGGTGAAATCAGCATCTCTGGAGCTGTTTAAAAGAGGTGTGGCTGGGGCACTTGGGGATGGGATTTAGTGATGGACTTGGCAATGTTGGGTTAACAGTTGGACTCAATGATCTTAAAGGTCTTTTCCAACCTAAAGAATTCCACGGTTCTATGAAATATGTGCTCTTGGCTGGTGGTGATCCAAAGTGGGATGTAGTTGGTTAACATAGAGAAATCATCCTGCCACTTACATGACACAAACAGTTCAAAACCACTCTTTTTCTGTTTTTCATGGGTAAGGATGCTGCCCCTGCTGCCTTGCTGTCCCCCTTGTTTTGTTATGGTATTCAAAAGAACAGAACTACTACTGTATCCTCCAGATTTTTGTGTTAATAGCCTGAAGCACAGAACACATGCCTTGGCACATGGGTTTGGGCATAATCTCCTCTTTTCATCACTTTCGTCCTTCATAGGAGGCTGCTAGTGAGTCTGGCTAGAAGAGCAAAAGCCTTAGCTGAGTCTTGTGTGTATTTTCTGACCCCTGAGCAAGGGATCCCCTACTGTGCTCTTGGAGATGCAGCTGTTTGACCCTGAAAAGACACCCAGGAGCTCATTTCCACACTGGATAGCAGAGATCAGAGTGCTCAAATCTCCATGAGCAGCCTGCTTATCACAGTGTCTGAGCTGCTGCTAAATGTACAGAATAACAAGAAGGACATTAGCTCTATTAGGGCATTAGCTCTATTTTATTTCCCCCAAGAAAAGCTAGGGTTATTTTACTTGCCATGTGCCTGCTCTTTTTCCTTTTTTTTTTTTTTGTTTTTGTTTTTTGTTCTTTGGTTTTTTGTTTATAGTCTGCCTGCTGCACTGTACTTAGAAGAAGTGAAAATTTAAATTTTGCCATAGGCTTGAAAATGGTTATCCTGTACATACTGAAAGATTCAGCAACATTTATCATTGTGACTCTTCAGATGTTTCCATTTAAAATTCTAAAAGGTGGTGTCAAACATCAACAAGCTTTTGTCAGGAGCTCAGAGTATTTGCAGTGACGTCCTGTTGTGCGCAGATCCTGGCATAAATGATGCCAGGCCCCCTTAGCAGACCTCTGTGAAGAGCATCACTGTACACACTTGACTTAAATATTCATCTCTGGGCCATGTTAATGTTTAGTTGAGTAACTCTTCTTGTTTGATGTTGATTTACATACAGCAGTCTGACCATTTAATGGCACAGCACTTCCTAGACACCTCCAGGGAAGATTAGGCATTTTAGAGCTGTAGAATGTGGCATTGACTTCTTTCAGTTTGCATAATTCTGAACTTTGTTTTTGGTTGTATGTATTCTGAACTTTGTTTTTGGTTGTATTATTTAACAAGGCACAGCAAGTACTCGAGTCTGTGTGCCAAACAAGAAAAAGCAGAAGTTGTAGCACTGCAGTTTGCACCATCAGGTTTCAGGGCTCAGGACTGTCGCGTTTCTTGCTGTGGAGGTCCCCAGTGCATTCCTCCATGTGTCAGCCAGGAAAGTGGTTGTCATGGCTGAATTTGGGACTTTCTGAAATTTTCTTGCCACCAAAATAAATCTGACTGAATCTGGACTTAACCACGTTAAATTTCTGAGAAAATTTTGTTATGGGTAAGGGCAGAGTCTGAAACTGAGACTTCGTCACGAGCTCCTGAAAATCTCTAGGATGCAGTTTGTGTGTCCTTCCCCTGTGTGTGACTCTGCAAACCAAGAGGAGTGGCTCCCCTGGGTGCTGTGCATGACTCTGCACTTATGTGATTGCTGTACTGGGTGAGGTGGCTGGGCATGTAAAAATAGCTCTGCTTACTCAGATGCACCTGATGCCGGCAGAAAAATACCACTGGATGGTAAAGCTGGAACACCTTGTGCTTCTTTCCCATAACCAGCAGCAAACAGAAAGCAAGATTTAAAAGAAAGGGGAGATAATTTACAGCTCATTTTCAGCATTCTGGAGGGTTTTTTCAGCATTTTCTTTTTTCTTGTTTCTTTTCATGGGTTCAGTTATATTTTAGGGCATGGAGAAACCATCCATTTCCTATTCCTTTGCCAGGGTGATGCCAGCCCTATGTTTCTGTAACTTGGGATCTTTGTGAAAGCAAGGTCTAAATTTGTATTCCCTTTTATCTGCCCATCTGAGACATCTTTTATTGGCACTAACATGCCCACTGGGGTCTTTGCAAGGCCAGAAGATCCTGCTGCTCCAATGTGTTATTTCCATGTAAATACAGATTTTCCCTGAAGGCTAATAACAAGGCTTTTAAAAGACAAAAAACTTTTCATATAAGAATTCTGGAGTAAGAACCTTTCTTGCCTGGTATCATAAAATGCTATATAGAAATAGAAATGACATTGCATATCATAGGAGCTGTTTATTCGTTGTTAATTTACATTTGTGTGCATGTGTAACCACACACAGAGCCAATGCTGTACAGTCTTGGCAAATAGAGTGCATATCTGATAAAACATACTGGAGAAACCTAGATTGTAAAGTGACAAGTTATATTCAATTGAGTCCCTCACTCTGTTTAGAGCAGTAATGAGGTTTTTTGGTTACTCTGGGTCCTTGATTATTGTGCTGGGGCTGTGGGGTTTATTTTGTGTGTCTCACAATTCGACCTAAGGCAGTGTGTTTCAGTGTATTGATAATTATCTAATCTTTTTTCAAAGAGTCTTCTTACCAGAAGATTATGGATTGCACCCATTTACTTCAGAAATCCTGTGAGTCACAGCATCAGAGAGAAACTGAAACTGAAATCACTCCTCTAGCTGATGTGTTTTTTATCAGTTTTAATGCTAGCAGGACCCAGATAGTTGGCTCACAGGTCAGAGCTCCAGATGCTCTTGGAATATTACCCAGGCACCATAGCTCAAAGTTCTAACACCACATGGACAAGATAAAAAGGTAACACTATGATTAGTTCCATTTTCTGGTTGTGTTTCTTCATTGAAAAACCCAAACAAAAACTCCACCCATTAAAACCAAACAGAGAAGCACAAGAAGGTTACTACAGGGGTCAGCAGGAAAATGACTAGAGAAAAATCTTCAAAGTAAATTAGTCACAAGTAAGCAACCCTGTGGGGTCTATTTAGTTTCAGTCAACAGGATTTTAATATTTACAAGAGCATTTCTGCAGTGGTTCTTAGTGGAGAAAAGTTCTCAGTCTGCTTCAAGAATTGAAACCATCAGATTCTGGTAATGTAAAGATTTGTGTTGAACCAATATCTTTCTCAAAACATAATAAAGTTATTTCCATCTTTATTGCATCATAATACAGCTGTATGACTGCTGTAATACAAAGAGGTCCAAATCACACTTTACAGTAAGATTTGTTAACATTTTCCCATTACCAATTGTTCCTTTTCTCTGTTCTACCGTGATCTAAATGGGGGACTGTGACATGTTTGGTTTTCAGTAAAGTAAAAGGAAGTGCACACAGTGAGTTTACCAAATTCATCAGCCCAGGCTAATAAATTGATTTGCTTCTTCTTCACAGAAGCCACAATCTCACAGGAGTTTACTAATTCGATACAAAAAGAGAAGAAAAATCCCTGTAGCCCAATTAACAAATGCATTCAGTAGAGCTCTTTCTAAAATGTTGAATTAAGTGAAATATTTATCAGAATGGGCCCAATTACCAGGAAACTGTTGCAGATTTCATTTAACTTTTATTAAAGATTAATAATTTTTCAAATTATTGATTTACATCTAATAAAAAATATAGAATGTTTATCTGGCTCAGATGAAGTACATTGTAATTTGCTATTCCTTAGCAGCAATGTTACCCAGAGTCTTCATCTGCTTTTTTAACAGTTTACAGAGATAAGTCAGTGTTCTTATTCCTCTTTTAGTGATAGAAAACTTTGGATGAAGAGGAACTAAGGGACAATTAAAAATATAAGCAGAGAAAAACAAGTGTATTTATTATTAAATAATGGAGCGCAAATAGAGAAATCTAATGGGGAGGGGGAGGTATCTGGAAGAACATGAGACAAAATTAAATCTGTTCTAATACCTGTACACTGCAAAGACACACGGCTCTGTTTCATAGGCCAGTTCTGACATCATCACTCATTTTTCCACACTACTGCCATGTGTTTTTCTCTAGAAAGAAGATAAAAGTGAATCAAAAATGCAAACCAAAAAGCTCTTTCAGACCAACAAGCGAATGTGCTCTTTCACAAGTTTCATCTGTGTCATCGTTTTCCCATAATGTGCGGTGCAGTTTGCACGCTGCCTCTCAGTTTCCTTCTGTGCTACCAGTAAAGCTGCTGTGGTTTTACTAATGCTGTTTGCTGTGGCCAGTGGAGGGAAAAAACTGCAGCTTTTGTTCTAGAGAAGGAGGCAAATTCAATACCAGAGATTCAGTTCTTCCTCTCACAGATTTTTTCTCATGTCACTTCAAATAAGTCTGACCCCTGCTTCAGAGTCAGCTAACTTAAACATGGCAAGGCCACTGGAACCAAGTTTATCATTCTTCTGAATTTACTGCCAGCAGGGATGTGATGTCCTTTCCCACAAATGTTCATATTTTCTGCTTCTGTCCCAAAGTCTTCCATTTTTATCTCTCAGCCACTTCCCTTGTATTGTTATGGTAGTACCAAATGTGTTGGTGTGTGTTCAGATTTGGGATTGATTTATTTTTAAAAAGAATGGAAAAAAAATGTCCATCTGACTGCTGTGGTCAAACAGACTATGAAGGTCAAACAGATTATGAAAGAAGCTGAGAATTGATGCTGTTAAAAAAGAACTCAGCTGCTGTTCCTCACTTCCAGTACAATACTGGACACTTCAGTGAAGCAGTGCCTTGAAATTGGCAGACACTGGAAATCTTAATTTCTAAGCAGCATCTATGATGTCTTTGATACAATGTCCTGTATAATAGATTGACACTGAAGAGATATATCAGATATTTTCCTTATTTTTAGGAGGTTTGTTGCTTTTCTTGTTTGGTGTCATGGAAATGGATGGTAGCATAGGAAAACAGTGGAAAATTTGACTGTTTTTCTCCCTTTTCACAGCATTTCCCTATTCTTTGGTGTTGGAAACCTGGATATATTACATCACTCATTTCCTTCCTGATCTTAGAGACATTTTAGGCTTTGTCCAGGTTGTCAGGTATCTGTATTCAGTGGACTCAGTTTTTTGACTCCTGTTTTTGGGGAGAACTGCCATTTCCAACAAGAGCACACGTATTTTGGATGTTCTGCTCAACAATACCTTGATCTCATCACCTTTACATGTGCAGTGGTTCCTCTGTGGTTCAGAGTGATCCTGGGCACCATCCTCGTATACCAACATCACTTCATCAATATGACTCAGGAAGTGAAAGGCAGAAATTCCTTCCAAAATAAGTTGACAAAACGTGGAGAATGAAAGCATAAAATCAATATCACTCCTTCTTTAGATGAATCTTTTCCTTGTGCATGGCTGAATGCTGCTTAGGCTTTTCATGTATTACACTCTCACAATTTAATTCCACCAGGAGAACCACATCACCGATATGGTTCTCCTGGTGGAATTAAATTGTCAGATCATCAATACCAGCCCACCAACACTCTGGACAGGTATTGATGATCTAGCCAGTCCAGAGCTGCAAAGGGCTGTGCTTTGCTCTGCTGAAGGACCTGTGGATCCCTCACCCCTGCAAACAGACCCTGCTCCTGTATAATTCTGCTTCTTCCCCCATGCTGGCAGTGCTGCTGGTGGCTCCTGGTGGCACCTCTGTAACCCATGTGCCACCCTCAGCCATTCCCCAGGACAGCTGCTGGCACAGGCAGGGCTCCTGCATGGATCCAAATCACTCTGTGCTGTTCACAACATAAAATAGTATTTCCTGTAGCTAAAGTTACAGGATTATCAGGCCATGGTATTTGTGCTGGAACTGTTTGGACAGATGAAATTATAGTTCTGTTACCTTGAATAGAGAAAAGGGGAAGTAAAAGCAGAGGAGGATTAGGTGTATATTTGCAATTGTTTCTTCTACACTTTCTTTTCTACTTAAATTGCCCATATATTAAATTTATCTCTGGAGACTGCTCTAGAATAACCCTATTTTGGACAGCAAGTCCTCTGTTCTTTTCCCACATTTGTGCAGAAGAATACTGGGGAAAAATGCCAAGTTTGTGAACGGGAAGCTCGTGTAAACACACGTTTACATGTGAACACAAGTTCATCATGTATGCATACATATGTATGTATAGACAATGGGTATGTGTATATATTTTTATACATATATTTGTGTATACACATCTGTGTACACAATGTGTATATATGTTTATATATATACAAAACACAGTAGTGATTGGACCACATATTTTCCCATTTTTACTTTCCAGTATGAGACTTTGGGAAAAGTAACAAATATAGCATTTGGAAAAATAGAAAGCATGTGACGATCAACACTGAAAAACTGACAAGACCAGTATTTCCCTATGCTTCTAATCCAATCTGCTCTAGTTGTTATTGAAGGCCTTATTTCACAGCCAACCAATGATATTTTCTTTCCATTTTACCCGTCCCACACACTCCTGTAGCCTGACTGCAGTATAAAAAAATTATAATGACTCAGTAATAAATAAATACCACTTGCTTATCTGTCTTGGAAAGAGCAGTGACTGCAGCTGGAGGGAAAGGGAGGGAGGTCACACAGCAGGTTCTGTGCTGAGAGGTGAGGTTGGCAGCAGCTCCACCAAACCTCCCCCTTATTATGAGCCTGCCTAAGTCCATAATTGACCTTTCAGTCTTCTGGCTTGGGATCCTTTGCTGGGGCTCATAATTGCTAGAGTTTTGCTGTTTCCATGGTTCTTTTGGCTGGCAAAATGCAAAGGTGAGACCTACAGGCCAAGAAATGAGGGAAGGGAAGGGAAGGGAAGGGAAGGGAAGGGAAGGGAAGGGAAGGGAAGGGAAGGGAAGGGAAGGGAAGGGAAGGGAAGGGAAGGGAAGGGAAGAAGGGAAGGGAAGGGAAGGGAAGGGAAGGGAAGGGAAGGGGAAGGGAAGGGAAGGGAAGGGAAGGGAAGGGAAAGGGGAGGGAAGGGAAGGGAAGGGAAGGGTGCACCTGCAGCCTTGTGTTTGATGCATTGCAGGCTGAGCTGCCATGCTGAGCTGCACCTGATCTGCCAGGGTGTTTTGATTCAGGGTGAGAACCCATCTCCACGTCCCCCTGCCACTCCATGTCCTCCACAACAGCCCCAGGCTGGCAGCTGCAGTGTCTGTGCACAGCGGGTGTGTAAAGGAAGGATCACACCTGATTTGTGCCATTTTCCCGGCTGTCCCAGAGCACAGCTGCCCCTTCCCAGCTGTGTGTGTCACATCCAGCAGCAGAGCCTTCACCACGGGGATGTCCCTTCCCTGCTCCCTTCCAGCAGAGAGCAGCTGTGTCCCAGCCAGCACTGTCACACTGCTCTGCACAAGCATTCTGGAGCTGCTGGGGAGGGCTAAGGCCGAGCACCTGAGAGTTGAAGCCAAAACGAGCAGGGTTCGGGCACTGTCTGTGCCCAGGGTTCGGGCACTGTCTGTACCCAGGGTTTGGGCACTGTCTGTGCCCAGGGTTCGGGCACTGTCTGTGCCCAGGGTTCGGGCACTGTCTGTGCCCAGGGTCCGGGCACTGTCTGTACCCAGGCTTTGGGCACTGTCTGTACCCAGGGTTCGGGCACTGTCTGTACCCAGGGTTTGGGCACTGTCTGTACCCAGGGTCCGGGCACTGTCTGTGCCCAGGGTCCGGGCACTGTCTGTGCCCAGGCTTTGGGCACTGTCTGTACCCAGGGTTCGGGCACTGTCTGTGCCCAGGGTTCGGGCACTGTCTGTGCCCAGGGTTCGGGCACTGTCTGTGCCCAGGGTTCGGGCACTGTCTGTGCCCAGGGTCCGGGCACTGTCTGTGCCCAGGGTTCGGGCACTGTCTGTGCCCAGGGTTCGGGCACTGTCTGTACCCAGGCTTTGGGCACTGTCTGTGCCCAGGGTTCGGGCACTGTCTGTACCCAGGCTTTGGGCACTGTCTGTGCCCAGGGTTCGGGCACTGTCTGTGCCCAGGGTTCGGGCACTGTCTGTGCCCAGGCTTTGGGCACTGTCTGTGCCCAGGGTCCGGGCACTGTCTGTGCCCAGGGTCCGGGCACTGTCTGTACCCAGGCTTTGGGCACTGTCTGTACCCAGGGTCCGGGCACTGTCTGTGCCCAGGGTCCGGGCACTGTCTGTACCCAGGGTTCGGGCACTGTCTGTACCCAGAGGCTGCAGGTGCTGCAGTGCAGGGGATGCTGCGCTCCCGCCGCGGGCTCTGCCTGACCCCTTTGGCAGCCCCGGGGTTTGAGGGCGAAACCCTTCCCTGCCGACCGGGCTGACTGAGCTACAGAGAGCAGAAATCCTCCTGGGAAGCCGAGGCTGTGCAGGAACCTCTGCTCCGGGAGCCTTCGTTGCCCTCTAGTGACAGCGGGAGCAGTGACAGCGATGCTCCTCTGGCGGCAGCGCAGCGAGGAACGGAAAAATTGCAATCTATCGGATTTTCTAAGGTTGAAATGGCTCCCGAGGTATTAAAAAGTCTTTTTTTCCTGGCCCCGCCACCGAGGAAGAAGTCGCGATTCCTCGGACCTGGTTTTCAAGGTTGTTTATTTTTTCTTATCGATTACATTCCTTCTCTGACCTGCTGAGATCTGTCTGGCAGGTCAGTTGGTGGCACGCTGCCCGCCCCTGGGGTGGTGGCAGCTATTAATGCAAAAAACGACGTGTACTTTTTTTGCAATAATTTTCCAATACCTGTGGATGCCATGGGACAGAGAGAAATGGCAAGCGTTTCTCACAGCGGCTTGTGAGAAGCTTTAGGGAGCTGGAAAGATGTGATAACTTGTTGACTACAAACAATTTGCAAGTAGTATTTTTCTACTTTATTTTTCTGTTCCTCTCAAGGACAGTGTGTGAGAAAGATGTTTCTGTTAGTTGGCCAATAGAACAGAATCTATGGTACCACTCTATAAAAACCACACAGTTCCTTTGAATAAAACCTTCTTTGTCTTTGCTACAACCCTGCCTCTCACCTGCTCCTGCCCCGACCCCAGCGCAAGAGTGACAAATGCCCATCACCTATGTTAGACAGTCTGTCTCTAAGCCAATCCAGAAGTGTCACCATCACAGCAGAAGTTGGGGACAAGAGGAAGAAGAAGGACAGGACATGCCCAGATTCCTCCATTTTGCCTCTTGAACCAGCATTCTAAATCCCCAAAAATCTGCTTTTTCACCCTGTGATAAATTAACTATCGTTCTACTCAAACTCCTGTGGCTTGTAAATCCTCACACAAAGTTGGTAATTTTTATCATGGGCTAAAATGGAAGGCACAGGTGTTTTTGACTCCGTGCCAAGGTCTCTGAGCCCCTTGCCAGGGACTTGAGCCATCCAGGGCAGCCTGGGGAATGTCCTGGGTTCTGACAGAAATCCTTATACAAACATGTGCTGTTAACCCTCTGGGCTTCTCTAGTGCTCATCAATGATATTTTGTAATAAGCTTTTTTGTTAGTGTCATTAATTTATTAGCTCTCTAGGAGGGATACTTTTTTGCTTGGATGATTGTTGTGTCTAAATATTTACAATATTCTTGCTGAAATAATAAATAGTGGAACAGTAATGACTTAACTTTAAGAATTCCGTTGTGCTGGCTGATACAGGTGAGTTGCTGAGATCAGCAGTGACTGAAATTCCTATATCCTCTTACCTCCCTTAGAAATGCTTCACAAATACAGTTTTCCCAGCACACTGATAAGAGCCTGGGTGTAAGCAAATTATAATCACAGAAGGAGTAAAAAATGTGGTTGATGATGCAATGTTATCTGAATTTCTGAAATATTGCCACCTTTACCCCTGGTTTAGGTGATAGTTTTACACCACTATACCTACACCAGCCCTAGGGCTGATTTCTATGTCTTACAAATCACAGCCCCCATTTAAGACAAACCTTTTTTATTGCTTATTTGCAGGTTTTATTTTGTATGATGAAGCAATAGGCTCATATTCACTGGATTTTCTGTGTCATCCATATCTTCTACTTTTAAGTGACATTTAGCCCTGGTACTCAGCTGTGCCATGTTCTGCCAGAGACAGGAGCTCAGTCCCTGGTTGTGCTTCTTGGCTCTGAATATCTCAGGAAAAGACACTCATAACTCTGTGTTGGTGCTGAGGAGTGATGACCTGCTGTACTCTGCTGGTGTCCTTGGTCCTTACATTTTAATTGCAGATTATGTACAGGGCAGGAAAATCACTTAGAAGAAGATATTTCATGCTTTATTCTGCTAAGAATAATTCTTTGTCTGAAACACCTTGAATTCCTTCTTAAACTGCTGATCTCAGTCAGAGTTTCACACCTTGCATCAAAAATCTTTTTGTTGCCTTTCTCAGTCTTCAGAATATTTACTTTTACATTATCATCAAGCCAATTCACACGAAAAAATTTTCAGTTCCTGATGAGTCACAATCATCAGTACAGTGCTTCCCACCCTGCCTGTGGCCACAGGAGTCATTACCACAAACCCTGCAGTTATTTGTGGTGTCCACTTCTTAGAACAGTGTCCCTTCACCCTTGAGGTGGTGTTTGACTGGTGAGAAGCAATCACCAGAGTACAGAGCTCCTTACAGGTCATTCTGTGCGTCTGAGGAGACGCTGAAATGCCACTTCAAAGGGTTATGGGCACACAGCCCTGTGTTGGCCAATATTTACTTGTACAGGAATACCTCTACATGCCAATGCTGTAAAGTCCTGGGGCTCAGCATCTGCTAATGGGATCCTGCCTGTGGGATTTGCAGCAAGATTTTGTGCTTGTCCCAGTCACAGTGGCAGCAAGCTCCACCTTGTCCCCGGTGAAGCACAGCCCTTCCTAGGGCTGCCTGGGGGATGCTCTTCCTCCCACCCACCTCCCCCAGGCTGACAGGGACGTGAGTGCACACCCCTGGAGCTCCTGCAGAACTCTCAGGATGCAGGAACCTGCTTGAGCTCTAGACCATGAAAATTATGGACTGTACATTATTCACTGCATCAATAGACAGCATGTGCAGGTGCTGATAGATTCATCAACTTGATTAATTGCATGGCGGATTTAAAAAATGGGCTGCTACAGAATTCCTGTCTGTGAAGGGGCTGTTGATCTCTGGATCGTGCATTCAGAATTAAAACCATATGACAGCAATTTATCTCACAGCTGTCCTGAATATCTTGGCTCCAAATTAGTTTTGTTCTTCTAAAAAAGATGGAAAAAAGCAAATTACAAAAGGGCAGATATTTTTCATGGTCTTAGAGGAGACAGCAATACTAAACTTTACACAGAACAAAGGAGAACAGAAATTCCACATTATCATGTGAGGGTAATGGGGTTCAGAGCAGCACAAATCTTTTCCCCTGCATGTAGCAAGTAAAACTCTTGCTGTTCATAGAACAGAATGTTCAGCAATGTTGCTTCAAAGCCAGTAGTGCAAGAGGTGCAAGGAGTAGGATGTGCTTTGTTTCCAGGCAAAATCAAAATGCATCTCCCACATTCACCATATCTCAATAGAGTGAGAAATTCTGTAAAGTCCCTTGTCCATTTCCTTCTGCTTTGTCACTCCTGAGTAAACTTCCCAATTCTTGATGTATTTATACTTCTGTACAAATACAAGAGTATATACAATGGCAGTGATATTTGCTGTCAAACATTTTCATTGTAGGCATCAGAACGCTTCCCAGTCATCAACAGATTAAAGGCTGCAAGTGTGAAACAGGTGTGGCTTGGTTTACATATGCCTTTTGCATTTTCTTAAATAGACAAGTGACAGAACCAGAAGGGAAATTTAGGAGTCAAGACTCATAAACCTTCTTTTAGAGTAATCCAATTTACATAATATATAAACATAAAGTAACTCAGCAGCTTGACCCCAAAGGTAAGAGCTCTGATCTCTTAATTATACCCTGGAGCACTTTGCAAATGTCAGGTAAAGTTTCCAGGTCTCATTTTCCTGGTTTGTCAAGTAGGGAAAATAGTAATTACCCTCCTCATAGGGTTCTTAATCCCTTTTAAGGATTTTTAAGCACTATAAAAAAGAAAAAATCCCCTGTAATGGCATTCCTAGTAGCTGTGTGGTTGGGCTGTCTGCAGCCTGGAGGACTTGACTGGTTACCAGGGGCTGTAATAATGAGGGTTTCAGCCACATCTTGATGAGCTGTTATTACTCAGGACACATATTTAGCCTGCTGCTGTGTTATGAGAACTGCTGCCTTCACCACTGAGAGTTGTGCAACTTCCTTCTGGCTTATAAAGTTGTTGTTTCCAAGGAATTCCTTTCTTCTGGTAACTGGTAATGGTTTCTCAGGCAACAGGTCCAAATGCTGGTGACTATTTCACCCCATCCTGTTTTATTTTAATGTTAATGACACAATAGAAACACACCACATCTTCTTCTTTCCTTCCAGGACTTTTGTATATAAAGCTCTTCTCTCAGTTTAAAGCGTGGGTGCTTGCTGGAATCAAATGAAAACCAAGAGGTGTCATCCATGGCTCAGCTCTTCCTAAAGGAAAGATGGAAGAAATATCTGTGGGCTGGAGGAAGAAGAGGGGAGCTAAGGCCAGCCCTGCTCTGGCCAGGATAAGAGAGCAAATAGGACAGCAATTGGACTGTATAGGAAAGGTACCACACCAATTTTTTGGTAACAGTTTTACTCCTTACATCAAAAAACCTCAAAGACTGATGTTCTCAAAAAAAGGGAGAAAAATTTCACTCATGTTCATGTGTTCCTCTTAGCTCACCCCCCTCAGATACTCAAATAGAATGTATAATGCTGCTCACAGCAAACCTCGTAGTAGACACCTTTTCAAAAGGAAAGAAAGAGTAGCATTTGCATTCCTTAAAAGAAGTAATGGCAAATAAATACTGTAGGCAAAGGTGTCTTGAGAACATGGGAGCCAGCTGGGTAAAGCAAGGCTTGATCTTCTCCTCTTGCTGTGTCCTAGAGTGGAAAATTGATTTTTCATGCTATACACAGAAAGGTTTATCCTGAGTGAGGGCATGCCCAGCTGATGGCTTGATTCAATGTAATTGTTTAATCTAAAAATCTAATTACCAGTCACCAGTTTACAGCTGTCAATCAATCATCAATTTGCTATGAATTGGTTCAGCAAACAATACTAATTTTTTAATTAACTAAACTGCTGAGTGGTGTTTCTCTGAAAGGGATGTTTCAACCCTTTGTACTCGAGAAGCACGAAGCGCAGGAAAGCTCAGGGGGAACGCTGTGCTCGTAGCCTGTGGTTTCCCCCGCCTGGGGGCGGTGCAGGGGCGGCCGGACAGGAGGGAGGAAATGCAGGAATCCCAGAGTGGATGAACGGGATGGAGAGGGGCGGGCACCAGCTGGGAAGCGTTGAGTGAGAAGAGCAAGAGCATGGGGGAAGATTATCCAGGAAGGAGTAGAAAAGGGGGGTTTGTGTCGGGCATGGCTAAAGGGACGCAGGAGGGCAGGCACAGCCCGAGGGTCGGGGCTGGTCCGGGCTGCGCGCCCCGAGCGCGGTCTGCAGGGGGTGCGATTGCCCCGGGAAACGCCTTTCCTCTCTGCCGAGCCTTTTCCCGGCCTGGCTTGGTCACCGGCACGGAAACCTGCCCCCGAGCGCCGGTGTGATGGCAGAACAGGTACGAAGGTCACCCTAATCTTGGTTTCATCCTGCGTGCTTCCCAACCCTTTGGTAAATCCCCAGGTCGCAGCGCTGCGAGCTGAGCCATCGTTCCCAGAGACAGTGATGTCATTGCCGGTGTTTTCCTTTATCTCATCTATATTTTAATTAACAATTTCAGACCCTGCAGTCAGGCTTAATAATCTGCACAGACGTCTCCTCTTGCAGATAATGATCAAGTCAATTCAGCCTGAGGGTGCAAGCAGAATCTGCACACAGATTCATGCAATATGTTACACAAGCAGCAGAAAGAGACAAAAATAGCTGAAGACATTAAAAATTCATGCTACACAGTGTTCTTTCTAAATCCTTTAGTCCTATATTTTGGGAGTTTTTTGGTTGTTTTTTTTTCCTTTTTTTTTTTAATGTGCTACTATGAAATAAAGCGAGTAGATACAATTATTTCATTGCTTTGGCATTTTGTTGTTCCTTCTGCAGAATTCCAGGGCCTTTTGGATCTCCTGTTATGTTCCACACATACAGCTCCATGGCCAAAATATCAACAGCTATAGCTTGCAGTAAAATTACATTATAAACAGTTTATATTATTAACAATATGGCAGAGCTGTCTTTCAGTGGCTGAGCTGTTGTCTGGATATCTCATGAGACATTGCTAAACATCCTGGAGTAAGAGACTCCTCCCTGGCACTTTGAAGTTCATGGGGCTTTTGATGTTGACTTCATTAAGAGTAGGATGAAGCCTTTATGTTGCCTATGTATGGTGTAAAGCTGACCTTTTACTGAATCACTGCTGCTGTGTGAGCCAATCATCTATTTGATGCATCATCTCTTTAAGACAATTCAAGTAAATGTCACCCGAGGTGCAAGCTGAGGAAATTCCTGAGACAGAAAAGCAACAAGTTTGTGGAGCACAGTTCACTCTCTTTTTGATTCTTCTTTCCCCTTTGTACAAATTTTTTCCTGAAAACATTGCTCATTGTGAAAACGCATTCACCAATGCATTTGGTGAATTTGGTAAAAAGGTTAGAATCTGTGCCAGCAAAGAAGTGCAAGTGTTTGCTGAAATGAAAGTGCATGTTTTAGAAATCTTGTCAAATTTTATAGGAAAATGCCATGTGAAGCTCAACAAGGGGGAACAATTCTTCCAGTCCCAAAAGTTGCTTGATCTTGTATAGCAAGGTGCTCAGTTATGTCAAAGTTTACACATGGGGGGTAGCAATAACCTCTTTTATGTAAGGAGATCATAGAATATTACAATGGTTTGAGTTGGAAGGGATTTTAAGGGTCATTTAGCTCCAAACCCCTGACATGGGCAGAGACAATTTCCCCTAGACCAGGTTCCTCAAAGTCCCATCCAACCTGGCCTTGAACGCTTCCACAGAAGGATCAGCCACAACTTCTCTGAGCAACCTGTTCCAGTGCTTCACCATCCTCACAGTGAAGAATTTCTTCCCTAAATTTATATTTAATCTAAACTGACCCCCTTGTCCTATTACTGTGCCCTTTTGATGTCCTTGTCAGAAATCCCTCTCCAGCTCTCCTCTAGGTCCCCTTCAGGTACTGGAAGGTGATGCAAGGATTCCCCAGAGCCTTCTCCAGGCTGAACAACCCCAACCCTCTCAGCCTCTCTCCACAGGAGATGGAGCTCCACAGAGCTCCAGCCCTCAGAGCATCTTCATGGCCTCCTCTGGATGTGCTCCACCACACAGAGCTCCATGATCCCACCAGCTGTAGGCTCCGTGTCCTTATTTTGGAGGCCCCAGAGCTGGACACATTCCTCCAGGTGGGGTGGCATGAGATCAGAGTATAGAATTTGTTGGACTTGGTAAGCAGAAGAGATTGTTGAATTGTTCTGAGTCATAGTAGTTAATAAAATAGACCTTCCCTATAATTTAGCTTCAATTGCTTTGGTAATGTTGTAAATGTGTGTGATTAGTTCTTTATTACTCATATGGGAAACATAAATAATGTGCAGAAATCTTGTCTAGTGCTTAGTTTAAAATCAGGATGGAGAAATAGCACAGAAGGAAGTTTCTTTGATATTCACATGGCACTGACTCCCTAGAATGGAGCAATCTATAACACACAAATCTTCTCTCACCTGTAATGGTATCCTAATGTGACTGCAAAATTGCTGTTCTATTCTTCTCAATTCCCTGAGAGGTAATATGTTTTACTTTATGGAATAAACAGATTCAAAATCTCAGATATAGCTGGGAAGTTTCATACATTTAATCTTTGGGCTCACTTTCATTTGTCCTTAATATTGTGGCTGGAATTGGCCTTCTTTGCCTCCATGTCTCTATGTGTTGTGTAGCCACCTTTTCCAGTGCAACTCTTCAGAGGTGTACTCCAGCCTTTTGCAGTCAGTGGTTAATACAAGTCTGTAATTGTTCGTTTTTTGGTTTCCTTTCCTCCATCACTCATGCATTCAGTAGCCACTGAGACAATCAGCTCAGGTAAGCATTTTTGTTTCCTTTGAGGGGATAAGAATATTGGAGGTGTTATATAAGCCAAGACTATCAGAAGTGACTTGAGATTTGGGGTTGAATAGCTGGGTCTGCTGGTGTCCAACAAAAGCCACAGAGCTGACTTTCCAAAGCAGGTGAGATACCTGCTCCTTGAAAATCAGGTGCTTCTGAAGAATCTCAGACTAGACATCCAAAGAATGAGTGGCTGAAGCTGCTTCTGGAATTCCTGACCACTGTGCTTGGTCTGAAGTACCACAAGTTCAAGGCAGGGAAAAATTAGTAACTGACTCTTGCTTTCAAGTGACCTGTGATGCTTCCTTTGCCTACTCATTAGATTTCTGAGTGGCTTTTGTCTAGTCTACCCTTCTTCCATCTTGTAATTACTTACCAATATTCATCATCATCTTGCTGCTGCTTTGTCATTAACATTCCATTCCTGTGCTGGCTCCCCCCAGAAGCAGACCAGTCCCTGTGCTGGCCTGCTGATGCTGTCACACCAATTACCTACTTATTTTCTCATATTTTCTTTCTTTATCCTTCTGTGTTCCATGCTGCACTTGCATATGAAGCTCTTGGATGCTGGAACCAATATTTTTCAATGTACAGTATCTGGAATAATTATGTCTGAGTTTAAAAATTAAATTCTTCAGGGTGCACTACACTACTACTATTACTAAAGAATTACAGGTTTTGCTGGTCATCCATGTTGGGTTTTCAGTTAAAAGTCAACCAAGTGCATTGAGTTCAAGAACCTGATGCTTGAACATATTACTGTGGGATGGCTGCTGAAAGTTATTTCCAGTTTTTGGCATCAGAGCTACCAAAACTGTGTATTAGGGTGACAGCCCACCCTAAAGAAGAAGGAAGCACCCAAGATTCTGAGCATTTCTCAGAGCATAGAGCAGCCTGGAGGCAGGAGGGAGACACCACCACCATCCATGTCATGGCTAAAATCAGCTTCTCTGGGCCTTTATGCTTAGGTAGGACTCAAGAAACTCCAGTTACTCTAGAGGACAAAATTAACCAAATTTTTCCCTATGATAAACTTCTACTGCTTTGTGTGAGAGAACACTCTCACACATCAGAATTGCCAGAGTATTTTGTGTGGGAGGTCCTGGAGCTACCTCTGTGAAGTTTATAGTAAAGAATTTCCCATGGACTGTGCACAACCCTCATCCTTACAGTCAGCTGGAGGATGAAGAAGCTGCCTAGGTCTTGAACATTTTTTATCACAGTAAGAAAACATATAATTTTTTTTCTCATTGATCCATTTAATATTTATGGACGTATCAGTTGTTTTTCTTTGTAATAGAAAGTAAAAATTCCTGATACACTCTCAACTGCTCCAGTTTCTATGTCCAGCTGGAAAGCTGTGCCTCTGTACATTTTTCACAAATGCTGTCCATGCTCAATGCTGTACGTTGTAGACCCTGTCTTAGCTTAAAACCTGGTTTAATATCCAACAAATTCTGTAGTTTTTGTTATTATTTAATGGAAGTCTTGAGTAAATCATAGTCGTAAGCCACTCAGGAATTCAGTTTCATTATGCAATTTTCTCAGTCTCAGCAGAATGATATAGCACACATTAATTAGTTCTTACAACAACCACTTTCAGGAGCAGGGGCCATGAATGCCTCATGGTCCTCACAATGAGGCAGAGAAGTTAAATCTTATTTAGATCAGACATAGCTGCTTCTCATGGGTATTCCTGATGCAGCATGGCCATAGGAATGACTGCAGTGCCTGTTTGATCTTTTGGCAAAGCAAATGACTTTGGAAAGGACTGTGAGGAAGAGTTCTCATGGTTTCATGAGTGTGTTGGCCTGGGCCCACGGGTTAAGTGAAGCACATCAAGCTACAAGTGCTGGGCACTGAAGCGTCTCATCCACGAAGGTGCTGATGTCACTGTGGTGTAAAAATGTGCCACAGATTCTGTTATTTCCTCTGAGCCCTTATTCAGCTCCAAATTCAGCACAGAAAATGAGCCTGTCTTTTTTTTAAGCATGCAGATAGTCTCAATGCTTTATTTTTAGTTTTGATTTGTTTTTTTCCTGGTTGAGCTTGAGTGACTTGTTGCTAACTTTGACATCTGAATTTCTTTTAATATTCTTTACATGTTTCCTGGAATGGTCTTATGTCTTCTTTTTTTAAAAAATAAGGTATCAGAATACCTGCACAAGGCCACGTAGGTGGGGGTTTTAAATTCTTTTCTTATGTGCTATTTCCCCCCATCAGATGAGAGAGTGTACTTTGTCACTATTTCTTTAATATTCCTCTTGCAAACATATTTTTATATATCCAGCTCAGTATTGATGCGTTTCTTTGCAAGCATTCTTGTGCCTGTGTATTTATGATATCTGAAGTAATATGCATTCACAATTCACATTGAAATTAATTATCTTCACAGATAATCTCGTGATTTCAGGTGGTGCTGCTATCTCTGACTTACAGCTAGTGTCTCTGATCTGGACATGTTAAGTGTCAGATGACAATAATTTTAACAATATGAAGCCTTTAGTTTAGAAGCCTTTAGAACACAGTTTTTGCATGCTCAGGTTGTCTATTTTCTTTAATTGTGATGGGTTTTTTTCTCCTTTCTGGAATAATTTTCCCCATTTACTAGATATTTCATAATTTTTTTAGCTTGGAAGATAAGAACTCGAGTAAGCATAGCATTATTAGCTACCCATCCCTGATACACTTCTCCTAATGCTAGGAAGGAATATTCACCAAATGCATTTAATAACACAAGCAAAACCATTATGCTGTCAGGCAATTAAAGGCTGAATTATAATGCACTTGCATGTGTGCACTTAATGAATTTAATTAATTACATTTATTTATGTTCCCCAAATTTTGAGGCCTAGACTTCACCACTTTTGTAATTTTCTAAATGATTTTTAAAATAATATTGTAATTATTAAAAAGAACAGATGTATTTTATCACTTAGATTTTATTCCTAGGTTGTCCCATGGTGAAGTTTATTTACAGAGTTGTGCATACCAGACACCACAAAAGAGGTCTTTAGTGATCATGGCCAGAAACACTTAGACTCATGATTTCTGGGCTTGTTGCCTGATTTTGGGAGAGGAGATGCTCCAGCAGTTGCAGGCTCTCCAACTTATTGGAATCTCTTGACCTTTTCTAGCACTGGATCTGAAATTATTGATGTGGCTGGGTTGAAGCCAGGCAGATTTCTGCTGGAGACAGCCACAGACTGCAGTCCCTGGTCCTTGCTGCCTAAAACTGTGATCAGAGCACCAGCCCTAAACTTCCCTATCAGCTACTTTCAGCCACCATGCAAAGTCTGCCCCATCAACCCCACCCGTGTCTGGGGTGGGCAGGAACCAGTATGATTAAATTCAGTATTCACTTAAATTGGTTTTGGGTCACAAGAGTGACTGTGGTTCAGGATGGGATAAAAACATGTCCTGGAGTTAAATTTGCCACCCAGAATGAATTAGGTTTGGATTTGGGAATAACTGAATGTGTCTGGGTCTGCTGGGAGACAGTTGACCTCAAGGTTTAGGTGATGGAAGAGGGCACAGGCAAGCAAAGTCAGAGTTTGAGTTCTTTTTGGATCTGGCAAGGGTTGCAAGGTTTGATCAGAGGTGTTGCCTCTTTGCTTTTCATAAGGCTGGAAGGCCTCACTGTGTTAAACTAAGCAAGGATTTGCACTGGTGTTGGATTCCTGCTTCTCTTGGCACCAGCCCTAAATTTAGCAAGGGCTTCTTCTCAATCCTGTACTGCTCTTTTTCAGCCTGTTGGCCTAAGGTTTTTCCCAACAAAAATCCTGATTAATCTTGATATCAAAGCTTCTGTAAGGTGAAGTCCTAAAATTAGACAGGGATTTCATACTGGCACAAGCCCCACCTTAGCAAAGCCTTTCACATCCACCCTTAACCCTCTACCACAGCCCTTGTCACCCTGGGCCTTAAACCCCTGTAATTCCCTAGCTGTGACTCTTGCCAACCCAACTCTTGAAACTCCAGCTGAGAGCCTTCACATCTCAAAAATTCAAAACAAACCACTTTAGACATAAAGTGGGTCTTATTTCCAGTGCCAGAAAAAGTGCTGTTTAATGTGCAAGTGCAGTGTTTGTGTATGACAACCGTGGGCGTTTCCATGCACAGCTCCCATGCTCTTTTACAAAACAGAACTTATTTTGAGCTGACAATGGAAGCTTTCATTAGAAAATTAGTAAAGTTGCATCATTTTTCTCAAGAGTGAAGTGTGTCAGTTCTGTTCCTTCTGATAATTCATATCCTTCATCAACAAGAGATGTGGCTAAAAATTTAAAACGTATTAGAAAAATGAAATACCTCCTTACCTCCTCTCTGCTGGACCAGAAGGGCTGTCCTGGGATTCCCCTTTTGTGGAGAAACTTTCTGAGGTGCTTAGCTAATATCTCTTGTCACTGAGGAGATGTTTCCCCTATGGATACCACAGGACACTCCTACATTTCAGGTGTGCTGGGAGATCATTAAGGACAGTAGGCAAGGTCCTCTTGGTGCATTCTGGTGCAACATTGCACTAAACAAAGCTCTGATGGGGATCTTTAGACTTCTTTTTTTCTGAAGCTTAAGAAAAGAAACATTAAATAAAATGGCAAAAATACATAGTTCACATTTAACAGGGTTTTGAGTGTTGGGAAGAACTGTGGAGGAATCCAACTCTTTGGGGTGAATGAGCTGTGCAATAGGCAAAGAAATACTCAGGTTATAAAAGGGAAAGAAATAATTTAAACTATTAATTTATCTCATTAGTTCCTGTACTCCTTGTCATCACTTACTACTTAACTCTGAATGTTTCCCTATGTTGACTATGGAAAATGCTGTCCCAGTGTGGAGCACCAGCCAGAAACACTCCCTAAATCCTTGGCTGGATAAAGGACTGGAAGATGCAGTGCCACAGACAAAGGAATGGCACGTTCTCTGCAGCTCTACTCATGTCTAAAGAATGCAAGCTGTGAAGAGAGCTCTAAAGCAGGCAGTGGAAGGGATTGCTCATGGGTGGTGTGCACGGTGACACGGTGTGGAGCAGGTGTGTGCTCAGATCCTGTGCTCACTGTGCCTTGGGACTCCACTGGGGCCAGAAGTGCAGCAGGAGGCAGTGCTCAGAGTCCACAATACTGAAAACAAATCCACGGCTATTAGATAAGGGGTTTTTTTTCAAAGATACACAAATATATCAGGGTGTGAAAGAAGTATGTAGCAAAGGAAGCCTCACGTATGGTAAAGTTATTTTCTAATTTTCCATCTGATGTTTTGTTGTGCCTTCCTCACTATTCTTTTAACATTGAACACTGCCAGGGAGCTCAGTGGAAAATCCATATGCTCTAGTCAGGATGTTCCCATATAACCATGATTTAGATAATTTGATTAAAATTAACAAACTGTTCCCTTGCACAACAATTTCTAGGACAGGAGCTGGATGCTGTGAAGCCCCATCCTGTTGTTTGCAGTGAATGAGGAGTCACAAGCTGACATGCCTGACTGAACTTCCTCCTGTGAGCCCTGCTCACCCAGAGCTGGGCTTTGCTCTGTGCGTGCCTCACTGAGCTTCACAGAAAACTGCCTGGGAGGGTGAGAGGTGTAGGCGGGGTGAGTGATAGGAGGAAGGGTCATAGACAGCTTTGTGTACTAAACATTCCCCCCACGCAAACGCTACTCTGGGGGTGGCTGCCTTTCTTAGTTTCAAATTTAAAAGCCACAGTCCAAAAATAAAAAGACTGTCACTACAAATAGTAGAAGTGAGGCCAACAAGTCAGACTTGGGCTGGTGCTTTGTTATTTTTTGAAGGGTGGATGTGTGTGGGCTGTGAAGATTATTTGAGCAAGTCACTTTTGAGAAGGAAGAGCAATATGGGAAACAAGAGAAAAGTGTGTTAGCTGTTGATAATTTCCTTTTTCATAATAACAATTGAATGGAACATATTAGTAAAACTCACTTACTGTACACCTACACTGTATAACTTTTAGAGAGTATGTTGGGTGCTTAATCCAAGATGCCAGACAAGAATCTGGTCCTTTTGACTTAATCACTTGTATAGCATGGCATGTATTTTAGAAAGCAAGGACTATTTATGGTGGTCAGTTAGTACATGGTAAATAAAGGGGTGAAAATACAGTCTGCTCTTTACCTGCATTCATTCCCCATGAGGGCACTTCCACCCTTACATGGAGAGTGCCAGTGCTGCCTCCCAGGTCCAGCAGAGCTGCTGTGTCCCTGCATCTTCCTCCCTTCTGTCCCATCCTTCTCTCCCTGTATGATTTGTCCCGTTTGCAGCAGTTCCTGTCCCTGCACCCTGGTGTCACGCTGCTCCACAGTCCCTTGGCAGAGATCTTTCTGGCACAGTTTTGTTTTGCACTTGCATGAGGTGAGCTCTGGCTGTTTCTGGCGGGAGGAGGCTCAGGCTCCTGTTGTGGGCCTGAGTGCTGACAGCCACTACCAGCCCTGCCCCTAAAGCCTGTCAGACCCCTCAGCCTCAGTTTCCCAACGGCCCATCCCATTGCATATCCATGAGAAGGGCTGTGGGAATATTTTGGTGGTCTTTCACCGACGCCCATGTGTGCTCTCTTCTGTTGGTGTTTGTCTGTCTGCAGACACACAGAAATGCTGCAGCCTCACCTGGAATACTGGGGGCAATTTTGGGCACCACAATGTAAGGAAGACATGGAACTCTTAGAGAGTGTCCAAAGGAGGACAACAAAGATGGTGAAGGGCCTTGAGGGGAAGCTGTGAGGAGAGGCTGAGGGCACTTGGTCTGCTCAGCCTGGAGGAGACTGAGGGGAGACCTCAGTGCAGTAACAAATTCCTTGTGAGGGGAAGAGGAGGGACAGACGCTGATCTCTCCTCTCTGGTGACAGTGACAGGACCTGAAAGGCCATTCCTGAAGCTGTGTCAGGGGAGGTTTAGGTTGGATATTAAAGAAAGGTTTTTCAGCCAGGACTTTCCATTTTTATGGCTTGTGTGTTTTATCTGGGAAGAAGTTCAAGACCACCAAATTGTTATGGATTATTACTGGCCTTAATTGGAACTGAAACAGAAATAAGAATAAAAGCTGGTCTGAGTCTCTGGTTATAAGCCTTTTTGTCTAGGAAAAAGTCAGGAGGAAAGACAGTTAAAATAAACATGAATTAATAAGGGAAGGATATAATGCAGTTTCTGCTGACTCTCAGGATCTTTTCTGATGTTTGTTTTGCTTGGCCTTTCTATCTGCACCAAGATATGAAACCCTACATCTTGAGTTTCGGTGATTTCCCTTTGAAACAAGATGGTGTTCAACTCTCCAAAGACTGAAGGCTGAACTATCACAGCTGTGATGGTAGAAGTGTGGAATAACTCCCCTGGCCTCAGTCTCAGTTACTGTAAATAATTTTATGAGGTGTGGTTTTAGCCAGGCTTTCCTGTTGTTCTTATGTGTGAGGGGGTTTCCTGAAGGTGGTTTTTTTTTCCCTTAACATATTTTTTGTAATGATAGCAGTGCCTTCTGAAAAGCCCTGGATTGACACTCTGGACATCAAAGTCTCTGCTCACAGAGCACATACTGAAATACTGCCTAGATGATGTTGTTGAAGCATAACTTGAAGGGATCATTTGTTAAGAGCTGAGGAGAATTCAGTCTCTAAGCAACTCAGGCTCTGGCCCTAAGCAGCTACAACAAAGATCAGTTTGTCCCCAGGCTTCTTCACCTTATTTTTTCTCCCCTCTAAATCTGTTTAAAGCCTTTCCCAATGTCTTATTCTTTCAGATAATTTAACAGTAGACTGAGTAATTTTCCCTTATCTCATGGTCGTAATGCTGGTCATTTCAGGCAAAGTTGATTTTCATGCAGTCTGGTTAATTTGGACACCCAACTTTTGTGGTCAATATATGGCTCTTAACATCCTGTAAGTATATCCCATACTTGATCACCAGGTGGGTTAGTCCTGCCTGGTCACCAACATTTAGTTCTGAATTCTCTCCTACAGCTTTTCTTCATGGTTTAACCCGGATTTTCCATGTTTTGATTTCCAAGGGGGTGCAGCTCTGCAGGGTGTGGGCTGGCAGTGTCACAGCTCAGCACAGCCCTGGTGTCCCCGGATAGCACACGTGGGTCAGGGGGATGGCTGCAGCTGACAGGAAAGGCAGTGCTGGGAGAAAGATTTAATGGCTTCTGCCAAGGAAGGATCTTCCATGCAGGGGACATGCATTTTTCTTGGTATAGCAGCTATGTTATCTCCTGTCCCAGAAAAACCACAGATTTACAATTGCTTATCTCAGATGTGAGGGTAGGTCCTGACCTCGATGTTCTGCATCTTGTTTTGTGGCATTTTCAACAGACAGAAAACAATCAAAATCTTCAAAGGCTGATTTCTTCCTGATAGAAATACCTCTTTGTGCTTTATTTGTGATGTTCTCTTCTGGATGAAATCAAAGATGCCTGCATATGGTGAGTTCTTCCAAAGCCCCTCAAAGGCAAATCTGGGGAATTGGTTTCCTCTACTCATTATTATTGCAGAACATCAGACTATATTTGGATTAGTCTCAAGGAAGAAAAAAGCCAATAATTAGCAGGTACTTCAATCCCATTTATATGTTTGTATTGTTTCTTAAGTTATACACAGATACAAAATCTAATTTTCAGTGGATGAAGATAATTCATAAACCTGAGGCAATTTTTATGATTTTATTATTTGTCAGCATTTTTGAAATTTTGTTGCCTGTCTTGAATGTTCTAAGTATATTTTTCACCTGGGCTCTCTGGAGACAGGGATGGTTTCAAAGTAGCTTCCTAATCTTAATTTTAAAGAAGTGGTTATCCTTAACACCAGAACACCCCAAGCAAGGTTTCAAATGCCCAGAGGGTAAGAGAATGTTGTCCACAGGAACTGCACAGGCCAGTTTGAAACTGGTGCTGTGGCGGAAGCAGCAGCGTGTCCCAGTGGCTAATGGCAATGAGGAGCCTGTCTGGCATGTGACAAGGTGAGCACAAACCTCACCTGAACCTCAGGTGTCCCTGTGAAGCAGTTCTCAGCTTTCAAGGACAGTCTAGGTGATATTGCAAGATTGGAAATGTCAGCCTGAGGCAAAGCATTGCCCAACACCATATTGTAGGGAAATACTTTCACTGGCAGACTCAGCACTGCCGATTCCAAGGAATAAGTTCACAGCTCTGGGAGTGCATGGATTGCTCATGGTAGCCAATAGGCACATGTCCTGAAACACACCTGTCCTGGGGCACCAGGCACTATTAGTGGGACACAGCTCCTTCCTGTTGGATGTGAATCTGACAGCTTTTTTTCCCCCAGTATTTTCTGTTCCATTAGTGGAGGTGGCAGTGTGTGCAGCGACACTGTAGGAAATCCAGGTTCAAGTCTTTCTTTGTGTGTCTGGGGTGGTACAAACCCCTGCAGTCCAGATGTTCATGAGAGGAGATGCTGGGAAGAAGAACTGGACACACAGGTTGCAGGTTCTGTCCGTGGGATTCTGCACACCCTTCACTGCATGACACTGCATATAGAACACCCCATGCTCCTGCAGCCTCCAGGCTGCAATGAAAGGGTTTACAGCCACTCTCTAAACCTCACAGAGACCTGCTGTGCAGCAAGTGCAGGCTTTTGTGGTACAATGATTTTCAAGCAGCACAGTCAGAGCTGGCTCCCAGGGATCAGCTGAGGAAGAACGCTGTGTGAGGAGTCACAGAGCTGTGCCAGCTGATTTGGCCTCAGTGTTATCAGCTCTGATTAGCCCAAGTGGAAAGCAATACTGCTGCAGTCACTCTGCATCTGCTTTCTGAGCCAGCTTGTCCAGAGCCAGCTCTGGTATTTCCACACAGTGGCACATTGTCTGTGTGAATACATTCTCCGTGCTGCCCATAAAATCACTGTAGCACTCTCACTGCTTGCATGTGCCATTGCTAACCCATATGATTATGTGTCCTGGAGGCCCCTGGTATAGGATATGCAAGTGAAAAGGGCCAAATTTTCCCCATATTATTTGCTGGCAGAGTACATTCTTTCTATCCTAGATAATCCAGATCACATGTATTTAATGACTTCCAATACTAAAGATACTTAATGCTGCTCAGAGATGGCTTTTACTTCGCAATACCAGCATTAAAAAGTATTTTGTGTATTGCTTCTAATGTAGCTGCCAGTGTTGGCAAATATATATTCCAGTGGAAAAATTAAGCAGTGTAGACAGCAATGTAAAAAGCAGACTATAAAGCAGGCTTAAGAAAGACATCTCTAAGTGGGTTATCATCACATGGATATAAAACTTAGAGAAGAGAAAATGCAATGCTGTTCATCAAAGCTATGATCACTTATGTAAGGGTTGAGCAAGGATAAGTACTTATGAATAATTCTTCTTTTGACTTCTAGTTGTCCTTTAAAAACATAAAATATATTTTAGAAACAGATTGTGGATCACTGGAATGAAGATGCACAGACCTGGGGAAAAGAATAAAGTATATCAAATTGAGCTGAAATCTTTATGAAAAAGCATAATGAATGTTGGTAAACTTGATGCCTAAAGGAGCAGTGGTGGAGAAACTCTGTACAACAATCTTCAAAGAACAGTGTGTCCATGTGGGAGAGGGGAAGCCTTTCCAGGAAACAGGGGATGTGTCCTTTTGGGTGTTTATTTGCCCCTGGTGCTGTACCCTCAGCAGAGCCAGGATGCGGCATGGCTGTGCTGAGAGCAGGCTGCTCAGCAGATGGAAGCATCACACTCAGATCAGGAGGGGAACAGGATCTGCTGGTGCCAAAGCCTTGTTACCATGACACCTAATCTGGTTTAGAGAAATCTCAAGCAATTTGTAGCAAACTGTCTGAGAGGTGATAACAGGTTTAGATTTATGCAAGGAAATTCTCAGAGAAATTCTGGAGTCCTCAAGTGCCCCACAAAGGATAACAAATATTGGAGGGCAGAAAAGAAAACACGTTCTAGGGGAGTTGCTTGGGCTTTTCAGTCATAGCTGCAATGCTGTGCAAATGTTCATGCAGATGTCAGCACTCAGTCAGAAAGGTGTGTAAGCAAAACTTGTGTTTGTTTAAAAGATAATTGGTGCTAGTGAAGTGTAGCATATTTTGTGCTTACCTGAGACATGATTACCAGAATGGCAACTGGTCCTAATCTCCCAATATCAACAGAAGGAGCATTTGTTTCCTTAGCTAGCCTGTTCCACTTTGTATATGTTAGTGTATAGTATATAGTATATATATATAGTATACAGTATATAGTATAATAAAAAAATGTTGGGCTCATCTTTATTTAGGACTCCATCTTTGTGACATCTGCAAATTTTTCCACAGTTATTTTCTTTTTATTTCCATACCATTCCATGACGAGCCTCACTGAGGACTTGTTGAAATCTTTCAGCTAGCTCTGAATCTGTGCACTGTTTGGGTTATTTGTATTTTGTATCACCCCATCTCTATCAGGATGTCAAGGCTGGAACACTGAATACACACTTGTTCTTTCATCAGATTCTTTATCTATTTTGCCACTCTTTTACCTGAAGAGGACAAACATTTTGTTTGTTTGCACAGATCTCCACCAATATATTTGGATATTTTTAATGTCAGCACAACAGTTGCACTCCTCCAGTCTTTTGGAACTTCACACTACCTGCATTTGACGTTGTTAATGCCAAAATCTATCAAGAAGTAACAGTAGGCCAGAGCTACTCCACAGTCTGCTTTTTCACAATTCTTGGGTGCAAATAAAACAGGTTGGCTTAGTAACAGTGTCCCAAGAGATGCCTTTTATCATCATCTGACTTATTTGCTAACTTGACCACAGTTCATCATCTTCATGTGATGTGGGGATATCATATTCCTTCCTCCAAATATAAACTGAAACCCTTTAGTACTTCTGCATTTTCTGCATTGTTGTTGACAGGTTTATAATTTCCTTTGGCTAATGGGCCTTCTATGATAGCTAGGGTTTATTTTGCTCTTAATGCATGTCTAAAATTTCTGCTTGCTATCTTAACTTCACTCCCAGCTTCCTCTTTTAACAGATTTCTGCCATACGCTGACAGTCGCCCGGCCTGTGGCAGCTTGCCATGAAAACCTGCCTTTCAAGAGGTTTTCTCAAAAATAATCCTCTCAGGAAGGGGCTTCCTGGAAAAAAGGCCACTCACACTCAGCAGGACCGGGGCTGCCTGCAACCCAGGAGGCAGCAGGGCTCAGTAATTGTTTACTGAGGCCATCTGTACCTGTTTGGAGGGTTTTAGCTATGGTGGAAACATTCCTGTCACAATATTCATGTGGATATTCAGGATATTCATGTGAGGGAGCTGCCTGTGGGTGCTGCTGATGCACTGACTGATCCCCTGATGGGCTGAGCATGTCTTCAGTGAGGAGGTACCAAGGCTGTGATGTCCAGAGAGCCTTGAGGTCAGGCTGTGGGTTTGTCTGAGCCTGCCAGCTCTGAGAACGTGACATTCACCAGTCCCTGTGTCAGACCACTGTGCAGAGCAGAGGCTTTGTGCAAGGCCACAGAGGTACACAGAAGGGAGGAAATGGCCTGCCAGGAAATACACCCTGCCTCCAGCACAGTGGCAGAACCTGAGCTTGGTGTGGTTTGTATAAATCAATAATACTGATTTGCAGTAGAGGACAAAGCTGGAGAGCACATGGACACATGGAATTTCTGGCTGCCTGAGTATGAGTGCCGAGTGCCATTGGAGGTGCTCTGAGCAGTGGGGCTGTGTCTGCACCTGCAGCTCCAAGGACAGGAGTGCTCATGCAGCTCCTATTTCATAGCTGTCAGCCCCTTGGGAAAGCTCAGGATACCTTAAGGCATCTCAAATGACAAAAAAATGCAAATTGTTGGGCATTTGAATTAAGTCTATTGAGCAAGAGTTAGATTAATACACCATAATTGAGGAAGCTAAGTGGAGATACTTTATTTGCAAATGAAGCTTCCTTCATAACCAATGGAAATCTAGGGAATGCACCCTAGTAATTTGATAAAGAATAGGGAGGTGCATTTGGGGAAGCTGAATAGCTCATTTGAAATAGTGTCCATTGGAATATGGGGCACTTTTGCCTCAACAGAGGCCCATTGTGTCTGCTCAGGTACCTCACCTGGCCCCTGGCTGCTGCTCCTGGGGGGCAGGATGTGTGTTACAGCTGCCCTCCCTGTGTAGATGCCACTGATGCAGCATCTTAAATAATATTAGCCATTTATGTGTGCAACAGGAAAGCCAAAACCAAGCCCTAGAACTCCACTCCAAAGGAACATTACCCAGCCAGCTCACACAGAGATATTTCCGTTTTGGTGTATTAATCTGGAGCTGAATCTCACTTGCTGTGTTTCATGCAGGACTCTCAGATAGGTTGAAATAATCGTTATTTCCCAGCCTAAGGTTGTGCTTAGTTTGTTTGGGAAGGTAACATTTCTACTCTGCGTGTCAAAGTGTAGCTGCTGTGGCCACAACTGTACGTGGTTTATTTTTAACCCGTGCCGGATATGTCCTGGGCTCAGATGCCCCATTTGAAAAAGCAGAATGTACCAGCAGCTTTCTGTCCTTTGCACCACTGAGCACTACAGAGCCTTCACATGATTTATGCCCATTAGTGACCGCAGGGAGAGGAGAGCATTGGCACACCCAGCCGTGTGCACCATGGCCTGAAGTGAGGGAGCCACACTGATATCATGTGGGCCAGGAGCTGCAGCACTGTGGGATTGTCCATTGTAAATTACAGCTTCTGGCACCTCGGGTTTGCTGTGCTTTATTCCTGATGTGAAGAGATGTTTTGCAAGAGGAGAAAGAGGAAATTGCAAAGACTTTCTCAGGCACCAGTCTGTTCCCATCAGAAACAGAATTGTTCTACTTCTGCAAACACATCAGCTCTCATCAAGGCAAAATTCTCTCCACTTTCCTGGAGGAGAAAATCACTGGAAATGCTTTGTGGCATCAGTGAGTTTTGTGTGAGCAGAAACAGAGGAGAAATCCCTTCTTTTTCTCAGCCATTCAACATGTCACGAGATGATTCTGCCCTGATGCACTGGAGAAGATTCACCTGTGAATGGGGCTGAATAATCATTTGGACATATTATATCTATCAGGAGAAGATTTCAAATTGCTTTACGAACAGCAAGAAAGTAAGTTTCATAACACTTGGTGATGTAAAGCAAGGTGAAGGAAAATTCATATAATGCTGAAAATATGTGGTTGGCTCAAAATATAGGGTTGGAAAAATAAATGAGCTGCCTTATCATTGTACTAAGAGCAGAAATAACTATAGTATTAAAAAACAGAGAAAGGAACAAAATAAACACTGACTGTTTACAAATTAGAGGTTAGAACAGCTTGAGCTCTTCAGATTTTTGGCAGCAGGAATGAGAGCTTGCAGGCAAAGACAATTTTGTGCTGCACTGAAACTTTTGGTACCTTGTTTCACTGGTGGTTGGGTAGCCCACATGTTTTCTAAAAGTCTTCCTATAGACTTCCAGTTTTTCAATTAACTGTATGCTTAGTGACTACCATTTTTTCTTACCATTATTATCTCTTCTTGATATGCAGATAAATATTATAATAAAGCTGATTGATAGGCTGCAAAATCAGATTGCCATAATCCCTCCTGTATTCCTACTGCACCCTGCAATGTTTCACAGTGTCCTGGCCTCAGCTCTGGTCTGTAACTCCATGGCATCTCTTGTTCTTGCTCATACTGATCCCTCCTATACCATATCTATTTCTGCCTTAAGATTATGTGGGTATAACTCATTGTTTAAATAACTTTGTTTCTTGCAAACCATCATGTTCATTTATGGATAGTAAAATTTTCAAGGGGTGAATCACAGACAGTGCCACCCATGTCTCTTCTGTTTCCTCATTCTCAGTTCAAGATTCAGATATTTTCATTAGGAATGATACAGTTTGATGTTGAAACTTCTCTTGAAAATGCTGCTTCTGGGATACGTTCTTCAATCTAAAGTGGGGAGTTGGGCTCTGGAGTCATCTGTGCTGTGTCTGTGACAGAGTGTGTGCTCTCCAGAGCTGGACTGCAGGGTACCAGACAGCTTCCCCAAGGAGACAGCACTCCTTTGTTCAGTTCTGGCTGTGTCCTTGGCTTATTAATTGAGTTCTTGGCACAGTTGTTGGACAGATGTCCACAGCGGTCACAATCACAAGACTGTTGTGGGTCTTCTGGTTGTTAGGTTTGGTTTCTAAGGAGCTTTCAGCTCCCTTTTCATTGTCTGTGCCCTTTTGAGAAATAGCTGTCCTCTCCACCACCTTTCTGAAGGGTGAGGCAATTTTCTGCATAGCTCTCTCTCAGACTGATAGCATTGCTCTGTCATCATAATTCAGCTATATCAAATCCACAAATATTTTTTATTTAACCATTGGAGACATGGTAAAAAAAAAATTGGAGGCGTTGCCTCTGCTGGGTTTTTACTGTTTATACTAGCTTCACCTGAGTCTTGCAGGTAGTCCCAGCAAAATTCATGCTGAATGTACCAGGCAATGGACTGACCCTGATGAAATATGACACAATATGACTCAGGTGCTAAGAACCAAACTACAATTCATCAAATGACTGCAGAGAAATCAGCTGAGGCATTCCCACAATGACAAGGAAACAATCTGTATAATGTATTTTAAGAGCAGTGATGATAATGTAAGAATGTTTTTATTGTTCCTATGGAAGGTCCATCTAGCCCAGCACTTGTTTTCTTCAAAACTTTCTAAGTGGTGAATACTCTGGAGGGAGAAGTGTTATATTTTTTCAATTGATGATGGGTTTTTCTTTTTCAGGTTTTCCTAGGCTCACTTGAAACCTGACTGAACTCCTAACATCCACAGCATCCTGAAGCAAGGAGATCTACAGCTTAATCACACAATCTCCACATTTTGTGGTATTTTCCTATGCCTCCTTTTGCAGTGGAGTATCTTTCAGTAAAAGGTCTCCAGGCTGTGAAGTCTGATGGATTTTTACTATGGCATGAGGCTGTTCTCAGATTTGTTCTTGTTTCTCTTGCTGAAAATCACTAAATGTTCTGTTTGCAGTTTTACTATTGCTGAGTATTGAACTGCCAGCTTTTTGGAACTCTTACAGCCCAAGCTCTCATTCCTCAGTGGTAACAACCAGTTCAAGGCCCCTTTTATTTGCTGTTAGGAAGATTTTTGCAATTATGTGCTCTGCATTTCAGCTTGCTCTGTTGCTCAGCATGATTAAGTCTCTCCCCACACCCAGCATTTATCTTTACTACCCCAAGTAACTCAGTATCAGCACATTATTTTCATCTCCCTTCTCACAGCAAATCTTGCATTATAGTACAGTTTTTTATGACTATGTTGAACAGCTTTAATGCCATGCCAGTCCCCAAGGAAGGAAAATGCCTTTCTTCACAGTGAAAACTCTGTTTAAATCCTGCCTTCTTTTTTCCCAGCTTTTTGCCATTTTTTTGAATATTGGTGGTCAGTTTCTTGAAAAGTCTTGAAAAATAACAGCACTGAAGGTGTTTTAGAAATCTGAATAGGCTGGGTGTGCTGGATGTCCCTTTTCACATGCCCAGTGACTCCTTCAGGGAACTCCAGCAGATTTGCTTGTGAGGCATAAGTCTTCTTTGTAAGAACTATGCTGACTCCTTCTTAACACATTATTGCCTCTCCTAATTGTTTTACTATGCTCTTTATTAATTCACTCTGATCCAGATGCCACGCCTGTAGAACCCTAACTTTTGGAACAATTAAAGAAAAATCACAGTCACCTTTATTGTCTTTCTCTTCTCAGAAAAAAACGCTGCTTTTAGGCCAAAGGTTGCACACCACAGTTTGGCTGTGTTACCTTAGAACTCCTGGGAAAGGAGGTGAAAGGGTCTTGCATGGGAACTTCCCTAGCTCTCTTAGAGAAGTAAGATATTTATTCAGCTTTTCTGTAATGCTGTGGGGTGATCTTATCTTCTCTGAGGTTAACTTTGAACTTCAATCATATATTGACTCTACTGATTCCCTGGTTTGTTTCCTGCACCTGATACATTTGGAAAAGGATTTACTATCAATTTCTATACTTCCTGCAAGTTGCTTTTAAACAACAGTTCTGGCCTATCTTACTTTGCTTTTAAGCTTTTAAAATTCATTATTACGTATGTATTTGCGTATGCATTGAGTTTTAAAGGACACAGTGATAGATTCCACATCCTTTCAGGATGTAAAGTATCTGCTCAGGTTTGCTCAGTTCAAAAGGAGGATTGCAGTGAGGATGCCTGCCAGGAAGATGCTAAAAGCAATGTTAAAGAGAGTTGAAGTTGTCATGTCAACAGCTGTTTAAAGGTAATTGTGGGAGCAACAGGGCAAACACAGCCCACGTACAAGAAGGATTTGAGAAATGGCATGAGGATATCATTAAGCTCAGAGGGCAGGATGAGGTGTCCTGTTGTTAGGGAGCAAAGCTGAATTCCCTGGCAGTATTTGCCAGCCACACCAGCAACTTCAGCTCCCTCCACCAGGCAGAAGTCTGCAGGAGCTCCACACTTCCTCACACAAGAGAGGTTTTGGTGCTGCTGCAGCCTTCAGCCCTGGGATGCTGCTCCTTTTGTTGTGCCCAAAATAAAGCCTGCTCCTCAAACATGTCTGCTTTCACATTCTCCTAATGACGATTTCACACCTCAGTCCTCCTAGGTGGTACTGAAACCTGTGGCCACCAAGCCTGCTGGCGTTCCTGCCTCCATAGACACGTCTGCAGCTGGAGAGCTCTGCAAGGCTCCATTGCTGTGCTGGGTTTGATGTCTTGCCCTTCACCATTCTTGGTGTGAGCCATCTTAAAAAGGCTGCAGTTCTGTGAGTCGTAATTTCCTTCTGGAAATTTCTCAGCCATGTAAGTTATATCTCTTTGACTAACAGCATCTCTAAACGCTGTTAGTCACTAGAGCAGACTGGAATTGTTGCGATGATTTCCGTTACCGAGCACTTTGCTGCAGCAGCCTGGAAGGAGTAGGAGGAGATCACAGCACAGAGCACTCAAATCATGAATTGCACGTTGCAGGTTTAGCTGTGGGTTGTTTGGGATTCTCTGCCCCTGCAGCTGAGCCTATCTTCCATTTGCTCAGTTTCAAAAGTGAAAAAAACAGCACGTTACCTTGAGACTTGTTTCACTGCCCCTAAAAATTTGGTGTTTACTGTCATTCCAATTATATGCTTAGTGTGAAACTGGTTACATTTTGGATTTTAAGGAAATACTCCTTTGGAACTCGTGATGGAAACTGATGTTTCTCACTGGGCTTGCCAGAATACAGGTTTAGCAGATGAGGTCATGTGGGAAAAGTTGATACTTTGTGCTAACAAGGGCAGGCAAGTTAAGGAAAATACATTTTTCCAGTCTCAATAATGGCCTTCTCCTCACTTAATAAGTATAATCACAAGGACTGAAAATCCCAGCTATCCACAGTGTGGATATTTCCTCTGAAAACAAGGTGGGTGACAGATTACTTCCTTGGAATTTTTACAAAACCCTGTTTTTCAAACACTGTTCATGCTCTTTCTAGATATTTCATGGAACTGCAAAACACATTAGTCAGATGGGCATCCCTGGGTTTCCCATTACAGATCTCAGTCGTGTAGATGCCAAACCCAAATTGTAGCTGCTTCCACACAAGCACACTGAGAGGCAGGCAGGACAGAGTGTTGTTTGCTGCAGAGAGGAGTGACACAATCTGCTTGCAAATGCAGTACAGCAAAAAAGAAATGGGATAATCTGTGATGCCAGGGACAGCCATGACCGCAGACAGATCACTTTACCCTTGTCCTGCACATCAGCAGCTCTGCAATACTGAAGACAAGGAGGGATGTACAAGCTGTCTGCCAAATATGTTGGAGAAGTATTAGTGAGTTTATTTCCTTAAAGCTTCAGCCAGAAAGCGTGACAGAAGTAGGCAAAATGCCTTCATGAAGCCTTGCTTTTTCTGGCATGCTTCCTCCATCCATAATGGATTGTTCTGTCTCTACAGGGATACAGTTGGGTCCTGGAATTGGTTATGTAACAAATGAATTGCAGTATTTGTCAGCATAGAAAACAACAACAAAAAAAGCCAAGAAGGAAGTTGTATTTCGACCAAAGTTTTGGTAAAAGTCCTATAAACACAACAGCACATTGCTAATGAAAACATTTGCTCTTTTTCACATCTCTTTGTCTTTGGAATTTAAATGTTTTTCAAGTTTCTCTGGCAATTCTAGTGAACAAACAAAGAAAAGTACCCTTTGTACCTAAATACGTTGTCATTTTAATGCATGCCTGTTGAGGAGAGGATCAGAATCCTTTTACCTCTTGGAGCAAGGGAGAAGCATGCCATTATTGATGTGTACTGCTCTGTTACTGAGAGGCCCCATTAGGGCCCCTTGATCGTGTCTCTGGAGCCAGACTTGTCTGCATTCCCATGGGGGAACAGCTAAAAGAAAGAGCAGCAAGCAAATCCAAAATGAGCACAATTCTGGGGTACACAACAGAATGACAAATGCCTGAGCATATTTAAAGGCTTAGGTGTGTTGAATATTTAAGCAGGTAACCCAGTCCTGAATCCCACAGTCAGGACTCCAGCTTTTAATCTGTAATTCTGTATTTCTGTCATTCTCTGATGCTTTTCAAGCACAGCGCAGGTATCTGAAATTTGACACAAGCACCTTCATTCCTTGACACTGAGCATGTTTTTGTGCTTTTTTGGTAGGGTAATTGGCAGAATACAAATAACCAAAACAAAAATCCCCAAGCACCGTGTTCTTATTCCCACCCCAGGAATTTGTGCAAAGTTTGCACTTTGGATGGTGCCTGATTTGGTGCAGACAGCTTACACTGGGCTCCTCATGACTCCTTGTGCCACATGACTGAACAAAAAGCAAGGAAAGAAACTCTCCTGGTGCAGCTGGAGCTCAAAGTGTGTAGTGAACCGTCACAAGGGGGAAATCAGGTATAAGCAGAGATTGTGCAAGAAACAAAAAGACTGATGGCCACAGGCAAAATGTGTCTCAAGGCCAGGAAGTGAGACTTGCCAAGTGTCAGCTAAATTAGACATGGGAAGGCAATTATAACAAATAAACCAAGGCTTTGCAAGCTTGTTAAAAAAAAAAAAAAAAAAAAAAAAAGAGAACCAGGAAGGAGGAAGCAAAGCCACAAAGCATTGAGGGACAGTGTCTTTCTCAGAATTCTAGGTGAGCTCGTTAATGAACTCACGAATAAGTATTTTCATAAGTCTGTTAGATTTGGAGTCTAGTTCAGCTAAAAATTACAGTTTATTTTTCATAATGAGGGTTATGCAAATTCTGTATTCTGGAAGAATGGAGGGGAAAGCAGTATCAGAACTGCAGACTCTTCAATCTGATTTGCCATATGCAAATGGAAGAAAAAAAAGACTATGAAGATGTAGAGATAAATGAGATAAACCAGATTTTTTCCTCAGTAGTAGACCATGTCAGGCTAACCTGACCATTCTCTTTTATAAGAACATTATGGGTTATATTTACTTGAAAAATTGTGTTGGAATGTTTCCCCACAACAGCAGATTATTGTAATTCAAAATAATTGGACAGCTTCAATGACCACCAAACCTGCCAGAATTCAAGAAGCACTCAAACAATGCTTTCAAGCACATGGTGTGATTTTGGGGGTATTCCTGTGCAGAGCCAGGAGTTGGACTCCATCATTCTTGTCTGGGTCCATTCCAACTCAGGATATTCTATGATTCCACAATTTCAAGAGTACGTATTATGTGGACTGCTAAAAGCTTCATATTCAAGTAATGAGTTTATTAGTTTGAGACAATTGAGAAAGAGCAAACTCATAAAATAACTATGATTTCCTGATGTTACACAAGTGTGATCCTAAAAAGTAGTGGGCGCAGCATTTCCAGGAGGAAGGAGCAAGCCTCCAAGTCCTCCCAGCTGGATCCCTGCATGCAGATTAGGTCACACAGAAAGCTTGGCTTTTTCAGGAGCAAAATTCAGCTCAGAAGAGAGATGGAGAAGGGCCTGTTACCCTGTAACAGTTTGTGTCAGGGTTAGGCTTTGGTTTGTGGGTGGGGAATGTTTTCCTTGCGGAGGGCCGAGTGTGCCTTTCCAACGAGTTTGGCAGCCCCCTCGTTAGCATGCTCTGCTATCCAGCAATAACACACACAGTCATCTCAATCATGGGCTGTACCCTGTAAAATGAAATCACAGGGCCAATTCAGCCAGCAAAGTGAAGGTTCCCCACACCTGCTTCAGCTTAATGCGCTAATCTGCCTTCTCTGGAGACTGAAAGTTCTGGGTTTAGTCAGGCAGGAAAATAAATGCTGTAGTTTCCACCAGCAGTCAGGACGTTCTGACACAGAACTCACACCAAAATCGGTGGAAGAGCTACATTCAGACAGCTTTCCTGGTTGTGGTCTTCCTATGGGACTTGTGCTACCCAGCCTGCCCACGGCTGTGCACAGCTCTCAGTCTCTGTGCAACAGAAACCTGAGGCTGCTGTTGGCTGCCACTGAGAGAAAGCTTAAGAAACTTCATTTTCCTTAGGCCCTGCCAGTGCAACGCCTTCTTCATACTCAGAAATGATCTTTCTGTTTATACTGAGGCTCCTTCACATCCAATAGCAGATGTTAACAGCACCGTGTTTATGTTACAAATCAATCAAAGGTCATCACCAAACCCCATTTCCAGTTTTGGTCAGCCCCTGTTGTACTTTGAACATGGGGATTTCATTTCACAGACCAAGACCCCTCTCTATTGTATTCAGAAGAGGGATTCTCTTTGCTGCTTCGTACTACAGTTCTGTGAATGACAAAGAGAAATACTAATAAATAGCATTGACAGGAAGTATTGCACCACCACTTTATTTTCTGACCACAGAAACTACTCTGGTACCACCATAAAGGTCAAAAGCTTTAAAACCAGGTTGAAGTATAAGCTGTGTAATCACTAAAGAAATCTGCTACTTTTTACTCAAACAAGCCTCAGAATGATACATAGATCAATACTGCCTTATTTTATATTTTTGTTACAAAAGTAAATGGAGTTAAAACTGATCACTTTGTACTTCTCAGAATAGTAATTATTTAATATTAATAATTTAAATTTAATAGTAATCATTTTTACAGGACAAAAACACATTTTAAATTACTGAACTTTTTAAAATGGGTTTTTCATATTTTTTTCTTATTTTGCTTCTGCATACTTTTAAATGTAATTTTGATTTTTCACACCTCTGCTCATATCACAGAATAAGCTGAGTTGGAAGAATCATCAAGTCCAGCTCCTGGCCCTGCACAGGACCATCTCTACAGATCACACCATGGGTCCAAGAGCCTTGTCCAAATGCTTCCTGAACTCTGTCAGGCTTGGGGCTGTGACCACTTCCCTGGGGAGCCTGTTCCATTGCCCAACCACCCCCAGGGTGAGGAACCTTTTTCTAATATTAATCATAAACTTCGTCTGACACTAAATGGTTTTCAATTTTGTTACTGAAAACCACATAAAATTTAAAAAACCAACCCCCAAACCCTTCTTTTTTTACCTACAACTCCTTCCGTCCCCCTCCTCAAACATCTGGGAAGTAATAAACAGCAAATGGAAAAACAAACAAAAGCCCATTAAAATTTAAAATTTTGAATGATATACTATACTATAATTTAATATATACTTCTATATCTTAAATTAACATTTAACATGTTAATTTAACGGGAGCCAGTGCCTGCATGGGCGTCCCCATGGACACAGGACACCTGGAGCAGTGCTTTCACGGGCTTCCCAATGGACACAGGGCACACGGGGCAGTCAGTGCCTGTATGGGGTTCCTGATGGACACAGGGCACACGGGGCAGTCAGTGCCTGTATGGGGTTCCCAATGGACACAGGGCACACGGGGCAGTGCCTGTATGGGGTTCCTGATGGACACAGGGCACACGGGGCAGTCAGTGCCTACATGGGGTTCCTGATGGACACAGGGCACACGGGGCAGTCAGTGCCTGTATGGGGTTCCTGATGGACACAGGACACACCGGGCAGTGCCTGTATGGGGTTCCTGATGGACACAGGAACACGGCAGTCTGAGGTCAAGGACAGTCACCGATGCCTGTATGGGGTTCCTGATGGACACAGGGCACACGGGGCAGTCAGTGCCTGTATGGGGTTCCCAATGGACACAGGGCACACGGGGCAGTCAGTGCCTGTATGGGGTTCCTGATGGACACAGGGCACACCGGGCAGTGCCTGTATGGGGTTCCTGATGGACACAGGGCACACGGGGCAGTGCCTGTATGGGGTTCCTGATGGACACAGGGCACACGGGGCAGTCAGTGCCTGTATGGGGTTCCTGATGGACACAGGACACACGGGGCAGTGCCTTTATGGGGTTCCTGATGGACACAGGACACTCGCCAAGGAATGTCACCGTTTGTAGCTATGCTATGCCCTCCTTTCTCCCTGCCCCTGGTGACTCCCAGGCAGGCACCCGCTGCCAGTCAGATAAAAGCCGCTGCCCAGCTCACGTCCTGTGGGGCTGCAGCTTCTGGAGGTGGCGGAGTCACGGTCCCGGAGGTGTTTAGGGGAAGACTACGCGGCCCTCAGAGCCCTGGTCTGGTTGACACGGTGGTGTTCGGTCACAGGTGTGACTGGACGGTCTGGATTCGGTGATGCTGTGCCAGCTGCAGAGACCCGAGCAGTGACCGCCGGCAGCGGGCAGCGTTCGGCAGAGCCCCGCAGAGCCCCGCAGAGCCCCGGGAGGGGCGGTGCTCCCACGGGCGGTGCCGGCGGGGCGGGAGCGGGGGCGGGAGCGGAGGCCGGGCCGGCCCCGGCAGGTGAAGGAAGGGGCGGGCGCGGGGCGCGCTGCCCGCAGCGGGAATGAGCGGCCGGCGCGGCTGCCCGCGGAGCTGAGCGCCCTGTGCCCGCGGGAGCGGGGGCGGGAGGGATCCCCGGTGCCCGCGGCTCCCCCGTGCCCGCCGCTCCCGGCCCTCTTCCCGCCGCGGCACTGCTGGAGGGCGCCGGGAAACTCCTGGGGTGAGTCACGGGAGCCTCGGGAAGCACCGGGCCGGCCCCCGCCGAGCCCCGGAGCCGGGCGGGGAAAGGCGGCCCCCGGAGCCGCCGCCCGGGCTCCCCGGGGAGGTTCCCGCGGCTCTGGGGAACAGCGGGAAGACACGAGGTGTGTTCAGCTCCATGGGTTGATGCCTTCGGTTCGGTGCCGCTTTGCTGACTGCAGGTGGGAGGTGGGATGGAGGAAAGTCGTCGGTGTGAGTCCGCCCGTGGGGAGAGGAAAGGCTCTTCTGGGCGCAGGAAAAAGGTGTAGTCGCTTTCCTTTGGGAAGGGATGAGTGAAAGAGCTGTATTGCCCACTTGTGTTGAGCTGTGGCTTTGGTGTTGAGTTGGGAGCACCAGGATTCATTTCCTAGCATGTTTCCAATGATAATATATATATGTTAAAGGATGAGGCAAAACTTCTTAGCGTTGAAACATAGCAGTGAAACATAGGGTACGAATGCGTTGTGCAGCATTTTCTTTAGTGTTGCTATCTACTTTAATCTTGCATGCCCCCTCTTTACTTGGGTTGTGCCTGTCACTTCAGCCTAGGTATGAAGTTCGTGTCCCTCTGCAGGTGTAGGTGCTGTGCCGCTGGGAGCAGTAGAGAGTGAGGAGCTGGCATGTGCTTATTTAATTTGTCAGCTTTTATCCCCGAGTGACCAGTGCAAATTGGATCTGCTAGCCCAAATGAGTTGAGATGGTGGATAAATGTTTCTCCTCCTACAGGGAAAGCCTGTCTGCTAAGACCATTTTCTGGTCCTGATGCTGACAAAGTACAGGTCAGTAGTGGGACTGAACCAGCCTTGTGCTGTGTCTAAATTCATCATTGCAGGTGCAGTAATTCCTGAGTGCATGTCACAGTCTCCTGCTGATGTGTGCTTGGTCTGCCTGTGCATTGAAGTTTCCTCTTGGAAATTAGTTGCATTAAGCTGCTATGTTTCTTACTACAAGAAGCAATTGTCCACTTCTTCTCTGCTCTAAGGGTTAGTATGTCACAGTTTATTATTAAATTTAGATCTGAATAATTATACACCTCCTCTGTTTATTTTTGGTTGTATTTGTACAGGAAATATAGAGCCGAATCCTCTGTTGTTTATTTCCTTTATGCGCCTCTTTCACGCTTTAGACAAAAGCAGAATTAACTTGCTATTTTTCTTCTAGGCATAACACATTTCTTTCCCTTCCTGTTGCAGTATTTTATAGCCATCTTGGTGTTGCAGGAGAGCTGATTAATGGATACCACTTGCCAATATTCCATTATTGAGGAGTCAGTACTGGGTCAGCTTAGTGGTGGGTTAAATACTGCTTCCTATTTGTCATTTTCTTGTTTTAAAATCTCTCGGCTTCCATGAACTTTTCCACAAAGCATGACAACTTCATGCTAAAAGGTTCAGAAAATAAAGAGCTTTTTAGAAAAAAAATGATAAAGGAGGGAGATGCAGAGATGACAGTTCTGGAAAGGGTTAAATGGTTTGAAGTTGTCAAAGCAGTAAGAATGAACACACCAAGATAAGTTCTTGCAGAAACCTGGGCAGGGCTGTCTGAGCCAGAATTCCTGTGTTTGAGGCCAGTCTGATTCAGCTGACTGAATCTGTAAGCTCCTACAGACAGATGAACCCCTTGTACTTTGAAGGCCAGCTTGCCAATCTAAAATTGTTGCTAAAAAATTTAGCTTGCCTACAAAAAATGCAAAATAGAGGCCGTGGAAAGTCTCCTTGTGTAATTTCTTAAATGGATGTGAAGCAGACTCCTTTGACAGAGAACCAAACATGGCAGCCACTCTGGTAGTGATGCTTAGTGGAAATGGAGATGCCTTAAGAAGTGTTAACTTCTTTACAGCGCCAAACACACGCATGGGTGACCGAAAGGCACATACATATTTGTCATTTTACCTGCAGGAAAAGTGCCCCTGACACTCAAAGCTGGTGGTTGCAGTGTTGCTCTTTGCCCCACAGCCCTTAGGTTGCTGGTGCATTTATTGCTCTGCATTACAAGGTTGCAGGAGTAGAGAGGTGTGTGTGTTTTAACCTGACAACTCCGACTTTGTGTGGGTGCATCTCCCAGCCTGTTTGGCATGGGATGTTAGACCATGGGTAGATTTTACTTTTATCAGACTATTCAACAGCTTCATAAGTTTGGAATGTGCAGCATTGTGCAAGCATTGTGTCCATTAATTGTTTCTGGCTTAAGCCCTGATCTTAAAAGTACTTGCAGATGTAAGTAACTCTGCGATTTGTAAACTTTTAGTTTGTGTTACTGAAGGATCAGGATCTTGGCTTGTTTGCTGCTTCTACTGGACCTTGCAGGAATGTTCATAGAAGCTCAGACTCTCAGTAGCTTTGATGAATAGTTCTGTCAGGAATGGTGAGGACTCCTGACAGCTACCAGGCAGCAGCCAGGATAAATTGGTTTTGTTTAGATTTAAAAATATTAGTTGATACAATGATTCAATGATTCTTCCATTATGTGTTTTGTCTTCTAATAGGGTGGTTGTTTTTTTTTTAATGGAAGGGAGAAAAGAACCTCTTTGATGTTTATTCCTCTCTCGTGTAGCTAAGCATTCTTCTGGCCTTTTTTTTAAGGTAATCTTACTCCATGAAGGCATTTCCTCATAACATTTTTTCACTATTGCCTTGGAACCTGTACTGTAGTGGAGCAGTGCTGGGAAGGGAGTTTGGGAGTGTAGAAATCAGGGGGATTTAAGGCAGCCTCAAAGGTAATCTGAGGCTGACTCATTTCTGTAAATATAGTACTAAAGGAAATTTGTATTTCTTACACTTATCACATGTACATATGTCACTGTCTGTTCCTCCAAAATTTATGAACCATTGCTAACTCTTGTTAATCAACACCCCTCTCCTCCTATCAACACTGCTTGCTTCATGCTGGAATGACTAAGTGAGTTATGCCTTTTGTGATATGTGGAAGGGAGAATTGAAGGCCCTGAAGTTTTGATCAGCGTAACTACCCTGGGTATGGTTGTTAACTCTAGGAATTATTTATCATGGTTTATATTACATATTTTGTATGTATCTCTGGTTTGCTTGTTTCTGATGACTAGACTAGAGCACATGGCAGAGTTTCTCAGCACTGTGCTTTTTAAGAGCAATATAGTGGCTACAGTATTTCTCCAAGATCTGTTTGAAGTTTTTTTTTCGATCTTGTCTCTTCTCCATATGCTTCTATGTTGAATTTCTTATTTTTTCCTTACAAAGAGAGGGAATCCAAGAGTCTACATTTCATCTCACAGATGCAGGAATTTGAAAACAATTTTTCTCGAGATAAGGGATTAATTTTAAGCAAGGCAATAGTTACAGGAGAATGCAGGGACATGAATTCCTATGGAAACAAACCTAAATGTTGTTCTCCCTCTCTTGCAGCATACCAGCATAACTGAAATAATCTATTTATTTTGTTTGTGTGCCAGCTCATTTCCTATAATGACTGAGTTCCTATCTCTTCCAAGGTGGTTTTGTTGCAGTAGTTATGCATATCTGAATATCTTTGGCAGAAAGATACTTCAGGGTGATTTACAGTGCAGAGAAAGAATTACAATCACTCAGAAATCAATGCTTGGCAATACTTGGCAATACTTATGGCTTCAGCTCCTGCAGACTGGGATTTTAGGAGCAGAGAAGGGAACAGCTTGAGTGCCTATTGGGAGGATTCCTCTTGTGGCTTTTTGCTGTAGTCGTGGGCTGGTTTAACCAGGCTAATTCAGGGACACCTAATGTGTAGCTAGGACTCTTTCTAAAGTGCTTCTGACAAATCTTAATTTCATGGAAAGAGGACATTCTGGATCTGTCTCCTAAAACAGCTGTAAAGAACTGAGCTAGATAGATGGTGTGAAATAAATAAGTGTAAAATTAGGCAAAATTTAGGAATAGCTGCTTGCTGAATTTTGTTGCTGGATTAACTTTCATGTCTGTAGTTGCCCTGAGGTAGGGGAACTACACTTTTGCTTCCTTACTACCTTTTCTTTCTAGAAAAGCCACAGGTAAAACTTCCAGTAGTCCAGGGAACACTTGTTTTCATCCTCTTGATGTTTGAAAATTCTCACTGTTCAGCTGGTTATGGTTAAAGCTTTCTGGATTTTTATTTTCTTTATGCAAAGTAATAACAGCAACTGACAACCTGTACATCATTAATCATGTATGGTCAGAATCACTTCCATCCTAATGGAACAGTAGGTACATTTGAATCCTTAGATCTCTTCTGTCTTCTAGAAAATGTATATGTCTCTAATTCCAGTGTTGCTCTTCAAGTGTTAATTTGGCAAAGAAGGAACTTCCCAATTCAAACTGGCTTTATATCCTTATGCTTTTAAAAGGTAAACACTTTGCTCTTAGTTAAACTTTGCTCTATGACTCTGCTGTAACTTAGAAAAACACAAAATTTGGTTTGGTTCACCATTTCCTTTTATCTCTTAGGGCAGGAATACAGGAGTTTTGGGGTTCTTTTCTTTATATTTTGACTGAACTGATTTATATAGGGGATGCTCCTATATATGGTAGTGTGTGAGCACTTAAGGATGCCTTTGTTAATTCCTGATTATTCCTCATTACTCAAAGTGGATTTAGTTGCCTACAGAGACTTTCACTCTCTTATTAAGCATTTAGAAAAATTAGTAACTACACATACATTCAAGGTCACTTCATGAAAACTCTAGAGTGCTCCATGTAAACAGATTAGATTCTGTTGCTTGATGTAGTAGACATTGCAACTAAACTTCGTTAATTTGTACAATATCTTGACATGTGCATGCGCAAAGGACTTGTGTAAAACTCTTCTTTGAAATTCTTGATTCTTTCAGTGCAGGGACTGTATTGCAATCCCCAAACAGGAAAATTCTTGAGCCTGTTTAACCAAGACTCTTATTTTGTTATCCCTTCAGCTTCGCTAAATAAATGAGTGCTAGGAGAAAGTCAGATTTCTGCCTTTAATCATGAACTCTCTTGTAAGGACTCTTCAAACAGGAAATCTTTCATGCCAGATGTTTTCCTCTAAATATGAAAATGGAATTTCTATTGGAGCTCATATGGGAGCAACAATTGAGTGAAGTATCAATCTTCATTTAAAAAAAAATCTGGTAGCTATGCTGAGTACTATTTAACCTCTTTTGGGGAGTACAAAATCCCTGAAATTTTAGAATTTCTGTTGTTGCTGGCAGAAGCACTGCACAAATATGCAGAGGTCATGAATGAGGTACCTAGGGAGAAGACAATATCTGTATTTTAAGCAAGTATTTATTATTCTTTTTCCTCTTATGTGCCTGTACTGTATGTTTAAGCCTTTCCTCTAATGGGATGGATAGCATGCAACTGAAAAAAACCAGAAACTAAAATCCCTCATCATTGTAGCTAGGGCCTGAAAAGAAGCAGAGGAGAAGCAGTAATATGTACACCAAAAATTTACTTAAATATGCAGTTCTGAGAGGTGGCTGTTAGTGTTTTGTGTTCTGATTAATCTCCTGTTTTAACTGATTTGTCATTTTTCAGCACCTGGCTTAAGCCTGGTTACCAAGTTCCGGTTAAGTGGTTAGTCCCAACTTGCTGTAGGAAAACAACCTGCATTTGGAGTTGGAATGATTCCTCATTCTTGCTTCTGGCAGGACTTGGAAAGAAAGGGCTGGGAGGCAGTGGCACCAGAGTGCATGTCTGGAGCTGCTGCTGCCTCCGAGATCTTTCTTTGTCCAAGTGTTGACAAAAGAGAGGGGATGGGAAGTGTGCTGCAAGACTCATCATGAAAGGTGGTTTGTGCATAATAGACATGACTAAAGGCAAAAGATTTCTCATTTTGAAGTGTAGCCAAGTAAATGAGAGAAGAGCAAATTGTAGAAGGAATTAGGAGAATTTAGTACCCCTAAGCTTTGTACTTGTATGGTCAAGGAAATGAAACAAAACCATGCTGGGTGGTGGAAATAGAGCTGCATGAATGGGTTCTCTCTCTTAAGGGACAAGGAAATTAATTTAGATTGGACTTCAGTACACTCAACTCCATTGTTATTCAGTGTAAATATACTTTCTCATTGTTGAGGTTAACTGCATCTTTTGGTGTAATTCTGCTGTAATAGATGGAAATAAGGTCAGGTCCAGTTTAGCTGGCAGTATTCCTATTTAGGTGAACCATGAACCTGTGCTGTGCAACTTAATAATTAATTATCAAAAAAAGCAAAGCTTTTCAATGCTCTTCATATGAAATGACTGCTTCATCTTTTATTATCATTGAGTTTTTTATTTAAAGATATGTAAAGTGAAAAACAGGAACCTTTGGAGAAGGGAAATCTGAGTTAACATGTCAGTTCCCACTTCCATCTTCAGTTCTTCCCCAGATAAATAAGCTTCCTACTCTCCGACAGAGCTTTACTCTGCTGAAATCAGTCACTGAGATGACTTTGTCTTTACTAATGCAGCACTTCAGGGCAACATCTCAAATCCTGAAATATATTTTAATAAGTGTAAAAGCATGTTTTACTAATTTTCATTTTTAATGTAATAACAGCTTAGTAATGAAAAAGGAAGAAGAGAAGTGGAAGTAGAGTGTCGTGAATACCTGGGTCTTGTCTGGTGAAACATATTTTGTAAGACAAAAAACTAGTGGTTTTGTAGGAAGCTTTGTTTCCTTGTTCTAATTTTAGCTTAAGCTACTGTAGTGGTAGACATTAATCATCATTCTGGAAACAGTAGTTTTTGCAAATGAAGATTTTTTAAAATATTAATAGAATTAGCAGTTAGATTTTTTTTTTATGGGTGGTTTCTTTCAATATCTTCATGTTAATCTTATTGCAAGTCAAAATATCTTCGAAATGGTCCTTCATCTCATGTTTTATTAGCTCTTACATGATTCTACAAGACTTGAAATACTTCTAAACCTCAGTTTGGGTGACTGACAATTTCTCTATCGGTGTATTTGTTAAACTTGTTAAAATTCTACTATGAAGTAAAAAGTTTTGGTTTAAATTCCACCTCAAACTCTACCCAGTTCCCCTTAACTTGATCAGAAGTTGCGTGTGTCCAAGTGCTGAGATCGGTGTTGAAACCAGACCATGGTTACCCTTCAGAGCTCGTTCCTGCACCAAGCAGCAGAGGCTTAGATTATTAGTCTCTATTCTTGTGACAGCCCTAAACTAAACTACTGAAAACTAAAAAGAGTACTACTACTACTAAACTAAAAAGAGTAAATCATTACCTTGATGTTGCTTAAGAGTAATTCTATTACGACACATCACATAATTGTTTGTTTCTCCTAGACCAAGCTGGAGCTCAGGGAAGACTTTGGTTCAATGCGTGAGGACTGCAGGGCTGTTATTTCCTCAAGTGGAGCATCTCTTATCTCAGAGTGCTGTGGTATGGCTGAGCACTGGCTCTGCATTTCATGAAGTGTAATGTCTCCTAAACCTTTTACACAGACCTGTGGTCACACTGTTTTCACCAAGCATGTGGCTGAAGCCAGCTCCTGGTATTTCTTTATGCTAATAAAACTGTACACCTTAGACCCCTAAGCTCATGTAAGAGTTCCTTATCTTTTCTTCTGTTCTGATTTGTACCTATTCCTGGAAGGATTAGCTTTTTTTTTCCCTATTTTTTTTTTCCTGACAATGATGTAAAGAGAAATTTAGCACAAAGCCTGGACTATGAGCCTACAAGTCCTGCTGGCAGATGAAAAGCTTATAATTAGCTAATTCAAAATTGATCTGTAAGCTTAACTAATCAAAATAAGGTACTTTGAACTGTGTTTGGGTGAAAAAGTGACCTGACTGGAACAGCTGCTGAGCATCTGCAGCTGTTAATTTCCGTTAATCAGCCAGGCTTAAACATTCAAGCTTTCCACTGTAATTTTTCAGTCAGTTAATCAGACTCCACTGTGGTGCCAGGTAGGCATGTTTCCAAAGCACTGTGCATTTTAAGTGAGTAAAGTGGGATTTGTTTATACAGGCTTTGTACGTGTTGTGTGGGGAAAACCAATTTCTGCCGTCCAAGTGGGTGTACCACATACAGGAGCATGGGACAATTATTCCTCTGCAATCTCTGCTTGGTGTCTAGGAAAGAATCCTTACCTTCAGTATGTAACTGGAGACTTGGACTAGGTGAATATAGGTGAATATACTTATCAGAATGCTGACCAGAAAGGCTTTTCTGAGAAGAAAAAACATCCATTGCAGGAGGGGCACACAAGTCTTGCTACAGGATTTGTAGTTTTCTTCCTCCTAAAGACCTGGAAATAGAAAACCACCTTGAAAAAATAAAATGAGGTTATATACAACAGAGTTGTCATCCTGGGTTTAGGAGAGCCCAAACAAATAATAAGATGATGCATAGTCTGGCACAAATGTATTCCACTCCCACCATCCATAAGTTTGTGTGGTATTCTTACTCAGGAGTAAATTAAGCATGGCAGACTGCTGGGATTATGCTGGATAAATACTTGTGACTGCACTGGGGGAGCATGGGAAATCTGGAAGGGAAAGAGGAATATTTTAAATGTACTCTTCATGTTTAAACTAGGAGAACAGAGTTGGATAGCCAAGCTATTCTCTAGCCACATAGAGGAAATTGCTGTATTTGTGGGAAGCTGTTATGGGAAGAACTCACAGTGAAATTCTTTTTTCCTTCGATACTCAAAGCCTTAGTGAGTCATCTGTCTCCTGTCTTCTTCCCCTCCCCCCCACCTCCAAAAAAGAAAAAAAGAAAGGAAAAAGCCCTTCTTTCTGTCCCTTGGCAAGTGGCACAGCTGTTGTGAAGAAGGTTTTAGTTCAGAATGCCACTGACTCAAGTGCCTGAAGAGGCCAAATGAAGCATTGTCAAAGGGATGTGTTGAATCTCACATCTTTTGCTTTGAGGCGCAGATAAGCTTTCTCACAATGATGGAAACAACGCTGATAAGGTGGAACACCATGTTTGCAAATGTACACATTGCCAGATGATCCCAAAGTGATTAAATCTGGAAGCTGTCTGTCATGTTGGCGTGGTGCCTGCTGTGCCTGTGCTGCCAGGCTGTTTCTCCATGGCTGCATGATATCCCCATTCCTTCAATGGTCCTAGTTGTGTTTGGTGGCTCCTCTGCTTCCTTCACTGGTTCCTAGAGGAATGAGAGGACTGCCAGGAGCAGAAGGATGTGGCAGTGGGAGAGAAAGGTGTCGGTGCTGCTGCACTTGCACTCGCGGATTTGGCTCCCCAGCAGAATTGGGTTGGCAGGTGGCGAGGGCTTAGTGACAAATCTGTTAATTACTAAAGATGTACTAATTGCTGTTCTAATGGGCTACAAGAGTGTCATGGTATTTAATAATTACTGGGTAGTAGGAAGCTCTCTGCTGGGCAATTGAGCTGAGAGATGAGTCTCCTCCTCTTCTGGGTTGGAGGTGTTGTTCCAAGGAATGTGTCAATCTGTTGATTGACAGGTTTTGCTTATTGGGAGAAAGACAAGCAGAAGGGATTTGCAGCAGTGTCTTTGCTGTGAATCTAGCAAACACAAGTCCTTTTGGTTGAAACTCTTAGTTTGGCAATTTTACACATCTCCCTTCCTTCCTGGAGCGTTCTCTTCCATTTTAGATAGCAGGAAACGTATTAATTAGATGCTTCTAATTAATCCTTGTTTCTGTGCCTGCACCATTTTTATCTTTCTAGTGAACATACTGAGTAATTTGCCTGCCACGTGTTATTCATGCTCTGTAATTTTTACAGCCCTTAGGAGATGAAGCCTTAGCAGAATTTTGCTCTAAATGTGCTTGCTGGTCTGTGCTAATTGAGAAGGTGTGTGGAAGAAACACCCCTAACAGATGAATCAGGAGTTTGAAGTGTCATTCTTAGAGAAACAGAAGTTGTGAGGAAGCTGTCTCCCACAGTCCTTAGTAGCATTGGTCAGACTTCCTTTTCCTTCGTTGCTTATTGCTGGAATTTTAGGGTTTTGAGCAACTCAGAGGCAAAGACCAAATATGAACTTGGCCTGATAGTCAGGCTTTAGTCTACATAAAAAGCTACTGTAAACCTGATGTGATCCTAATATTCCTGTGTTAGGAGGATGAACTGCATCACTATTTGCTATTTAACCCTAGTGACCTACGGTCTGATGGGTTTATGTTGCACATTTCAGCAAAATGGTCTAGAAAAAGAGGGAGGTTTTATTAGAATGAAAGGGTTGATGACCCTGTTCTGTAGAACAGTCAAAATGTCAAATGAATGGGGAGTCTTGGGGAATAGATTCCTTGTGATCTCTAACTGAACAATTTAATCTCCAGCAAAGTGGAATGAAAAATAATGAAGAAAAACAATACAACATTCCAAAGAGGCAAAAAAGGTGAGGTTTAAAATTCCAAGGTATACAATAGGTAGGAAGAATCTTCAACAATTCTCTTGTCCTTGCTGACTAAAGGATTAATTTTCCACATTCAGTTAAACTATAACTAGTGCAGGCTTTGCACTTGATTGTACCCTGCCAGCTGGGTAGACTGCTCAGGAGAGGAAGTGGCATTGGAGCAATGGCTCCGACCCACAATGATTTTGTCATTATATCAATCTTTGTTAATCTGTGATGATGCCAAATTTAGAAAATTTTCATAAAATTCTGTAGACAAATTTTTTTTCAAGTATGAAATGGGATAATTGTAGTTTGAAGTGTTGGGGTTGTTAGATTTTGATCTGTTGGAGATGTCAGAAATTCGAAATTAGCTCTGTTGTGTCTTGGAAATGTATTTCATTGATATAGTGTCTTCCTAATTAAAAATAAGTGACTGGAATGCATGAAAGATTGTCACGTGAGTTCTGGAAGAAGAGGAGGCTTTTTGAACAGAGAGTCCAAAAACACTCTGTCCAGAAAGTTTGGACACTTTTAATGCTTTTTGGTACACCTCCAAAGCTGAGAGCTCTTTTTATGGCTGTAGAGATAAACAATTAACAAAGTGCAGCTGCACTTTGATAGAGTTATTATGTGCAGTTTTTTAGAGGATGTTAAGTGGATCAATCTGTATGATTTTATACACTAAATAAAATACCATAAATAGCATTAAATATTTTTAAATGTGCAGAAAGGGTGTTTTCTCCTGTAAAGTTCAGCTTTTGTAGATCTTTTATTTTGCAGTAACAGTAATGCCCACAGCTGAATCAATCATCTGTGATGTTGTTTGGCTTGGGTCTAGATGAACTCTTCTGTTTACTATACAAGGATGTCAGGTTTGATTACTTAGGTTGGCACAGGACCAATCCCACTGACCTAAATTTCTGAATTTCCTTTGTGCAAGTGAAATCCAGCCTCAACTCTTCATTGTGTACAAGAAGTGATTTGTATTTAGAATGCCTTAAGAATATCTGGGATGTGTATAGCAGGAAGAGATTCTGTAAATATGCAAAAGCTTTTGCTGGAAATGTTATATGCTCCATATAAATTCTGTGTAGGACCAAAGCCTGGAAATGAAAGAATTCTATACAGACCCCCTGGACATAATGACTGAGAGCTCCAGGCTGTGCATAAATGTAAGATTTTGGGGGTTGTGAAGGAGCCCTTCTGTCATAACCAGGTCATCTCTGTAAAGAGTCTGGCTGCACTGTTTTGAGAGAGCTTTTCAAGGAAACTATAAAAGAGAATGGTGCACAAAAGCAATGTATTCTTTGTAGCTCATCCTGCCAAGAATAGGACTGCTGACATTCATAACATACAGCATTTCTTTAAGAACTGTAGATATATTTATTTCTATATGTGTGTGTGTGTCTTTTCAGTCTGTAATAAAGAAAAGTTAGTTTCAGTGGTGAAAAGTCAGTGAGGCCAGGGATCAGACAAATGACCTTTGGACCATCTTTGTGACCATGAGAATGGAAAGAATGGGCAGTGCTATAAGATGCTTGAGAAAGAGAAATTGCTTATTTCCAAATTCTATTATAGGATAGGTTAATGTGATGCCCAGAAGCATCTTCAAATTAAAAAAGTAGAGGCAATATTCTAATTAGACTGTAGAGTGGATGTAAAAGATTCCAGGCTCCTGCTAGATTCAGACTTTGTCTGTAATAATTTTTAAAAGTATTGATGGGAAGGAAATCTTTTAAAATGTGTTCCCATTTAAAAACTCTTTTTTTAGCTCCCTTAATGGGTCAATAGGAATGGCTGTATGGAGTCAGATCCAAGGAGAGTGTAAGAACTTGGCACAGATACAGAATATTCTTCTAGCCTAAGAATTTGCACCTCAGGGGCTTATTGGAGTAATTTTGAAGTGCCAGAGACTGAGGTCTTGGAATCTGAGATGGATTTCTGTATTTCCAGTTTTTCAATCACTGTGCAAGATTGTGAGATGTGTTACAGTGCTTTATTTTTCTTTTCCTTTGTTTTCCTTCTTTGAAATATTAACAATTTCCAATCTAGGAAAGGTTGTGATTCACATGCACAGTACCATTGCATCCATTCCCATTATATGCAGTGTTCTCAAGTCCTCTCTCCAGAATGAAGAAATTATACTCTTATTAACACCTTTATAAGGTTTGTGTCTTGACATACAGAACAGGTTTGAAAAGGAGCTGATTTGAGAAGAGCTACATGACATCAAGATCAGATGCAAGTAAGAATCTAGAATTTGGGTTTTAGATCCTTGCCTTTGGCCTATCTTACTGTCAAGGGTTCATTATTTTCATAATATTATGCTGGGGGTTTGTACCTATTTAGAAGCCTTGCTGCAAACTTGTGGCACCATGGCAGTAATATGTCTGATTAGGCAAACTAGTTTGTGGTGTAAAATATCAGTGTTGTTCTTCATGTCTTATGAAATACTGCATATCAATGTCTTCTGTGCTTGAAAATAGCCCTGAGTGAGCTCACATTTGAATGCAGTTCTACAACTGTGGAGATTTGAGTCAATCTCAGGCTAATCCTTGCTGTTGGAGTTCATTTAAACAAGCTTTAGGAGGAATGAATTTCTTTCTTTTTAGTCATCCTTCTGAAGGAAGTAGTGATTTCCATAAAGAAATGATAATAGAAAAGGTCGTTGTCCAAATTGTCTTGTAAAAGTAGCCCATTGGATGAGGTTATACATTTTTATGGTTATTTTATGTGATATGAATTGACTGTTCCCTCTCATGTCCTCCAGGTTAAAATTGTTTTTGTACTGTTGTCCTTCTGGAGTAGCTTTGCAGTGTACATTTGTTTCAATTTTAAAATCTTCACTTAAAATCCCAACTAGACATGATGTTTATGATTTAATTAATCTGTTGTAGAAAATAAGCATGAGCTTACAGAGTTTCTTCTTTCTGGTGCTTGTAAAAAAAAAACAAAACAAAGGTAATAAGTGATGAAATACACGGTAGCCTTAAACTAGGTTATTGTAAACCGTGTCCTTACCGGTTTCAGTCCTTTGATCCAGTGTTTTGTGTCAGTGGTAAGATACTTATGCTTTACCACATCCTCTGGAGAAGTTCATATTGGCATTTAAAACAAAGAATCCATGTTTCTGGTGCACCTACTTACCTGCATGAGGCTCGGAGCACAAGGAGCTTCAAAGCTGCTGGAGGTGGGGACAGCCCATTAGTAACACAACCCAGCTGGACCTGCTCATTCTATAAATCACACTTGCATGGTTATTAGCTTATTTGGATATTCTGGTTCATAGTCAGAGTTTCCAACTCTGAGAACAGCAAACTGTGAGATGCTTCACTGCATAATTATTTAAAACCTGGCACCACCTATGTGTTGTACAGCAGTATGGTACAGAGAGTCTTTGCAGTTACTGTGTCTTTAAATTGGATCCAAAGTCTCTATACAAGCAAAACAAAAATAGAAAAATCTTTGTTTTGGTTTGTTTTGTTTGTTCAGGGTCTAGCAGAAGTTGAGCTTCCTCTTTGGTGCTGGCTGCAGCCATTTGCTTGAAGAGGTATATTTGCTTAACTATAAGGTTCCTGCAGCCACCAGGAGAGGGAAACACAGGCTTGAAGGACTCACAGATGACATGAACAAATACTTCCTCTAGACCAGGCCTTGCTGCATTTGTTTAGGATTCAATTAGTAGCTTGTTATTGGGGTCAGTGTTTTTATGAATTTACTCACTGCATTTTTTGTTGATAGACACTCAAAAGGACATTATAAGCTCTATGTAGTTTTGGTGGTTTTAATATCCAAGTGCAGGAATGTTTTAAAATTGCTTATGTTCAGTAATTTTATTGTTGATTTGCATCAACAATACTCTCATTAGCTATAATAGTCTTGGATCTCAGTTACATTAGTCTTGTACAAGCACAGTATACAATGAATCATGGGTGTTGTATATCTTGCCAAAATGCCTTGGTATCAGAAAAAATTAAATCTCTTTTCTTCCTTTTTTCCCCCTTTGGACACTTGATGTACTTTAAATCAATGTAAGTAAGATTCTAGGAAAGCAGAAAAAAATATTTCCTAACAACAGACTTAACTTAATATGGCAAGATATCTGCTGGTTAATTGTACCTGTCAGAGGTGCTTTAAAATCACTAATAAATATTTGACCCCTTCCTATGCATTTCTAAAGCCTTTAGTTAGATGTTGCTTTTACTAAATTTCAGTAGTCCACCAGCTAAAATGCTTAAAACTCTTTTGACATCTAGGCAGAAATTATTTTAGCATCCAACAGTGCTTTCTAATTTATCAGTTTTGAGTATCTTAGTGATAGAATTGTGTGCAGTTAATCACAAACCAGCCCAGCAGGAAAATTGTTGGAACTGAAGATTTCTGCCAAGGAAATAAATGTCTTGTGGAAATTCCCACTTTCAGTACCTGTGTCTTTGGGGAAACTCCCTTTGCAGCTGTCTTCAGGAATAGGATCTTGACAATCACCTTTGTTCTTCTGCTAGTTAGATAATTTTTTTAACCTATGTTCTATTTTAAATTGTTCTACAAGCACTGCTGAAAGAGCAGTTAATCACAGCCACAGTGGCATTTACAGTGTTTTGTCTGAGGACCTTGTATATAAATAGCAGTTAAAAGGAACAAAGAATGTGTTCATCTATTTTCAATAGTAAGTGGAAATGGAGTGTTGGTAATGTATCGAAATTTATATAAAAAATAAGCAAAAGGCAGCAAATTATCTTTGGGAGTTGCCTTCCACTGTAAGTGTTGTTTATACCAAATGTTATCAGTGTGATCTGACTGGCACAGACTTGACCCAGTTAACTCCCTGGGGTTTTGAGGGGCCTTTGGATTCAGCAGAAATCTGTGAAACTTGAAAAGCTACGCATAACAAAATTGCCAACATCTAAAATTATGCTGGAACAGCTGTACTGATCTTAATTCAATCCTTATTTCATAAAACCATTTAGGGTGGAGAAGACCTCTAAGATCATTGAGTCTTAACTTTCAGCCTAGCACCGAACATCTGTTCACCACTAAACCATGTCCCAGGTGCCACATCCACATTCTTTAAACACCTCCAGGGATGGTGACTCCACCACTTCCCTGGGTAGCCCATTCCAATGCTTGATGACCCTTTCTGTGAGGAATATTTTCCAGATATCCAACCTAACTCTCCCCTGGCACAACTTGGGGCTGTTTCCTCCCATCCTGTTCCTTGGTACCTGGGAGAGGAGACCAACGCTCACCTGGCTGTGACCTCCTGGAAGGGAATGGAGCCAGTGAGGTCTCCTGAGCCTCCTTTTCTCCAGGCTGAGCATCCCCAGCTCCCTCAGCTGCTCCCCACAGGACTGGTGCTCCAGACCCTTCCCCAGCTCCACTGCCCTTCTCTGGACGCACTCCAGCCCCCCACTGTCTTTCTGGAAGTGAGGAGCCCATTAATATAAAGTCTTGCATTATTTTTCAAGGCTGGCTGCTGTAAGCGAATCTGTTAAATAATGATGTTCTTATATTGAGAGATTGCAGATGGTTCTTGTCTTCCAGCTGCTCAATCTAACTTGCTTTTTTGGAAGCTATGCATAAACAGCAAGTACTTTGTGGCTGTACTTTGATTTGTGGACATTTGAGCAATATATTATTAATATATTATAATATATTAATATAATATAAGATTAACTGTATCCCAAAATCAAAATGATGCTATCATCTTCTAGGATGTGTGCCAAACTGTTTGATGAAACAATCATGAAAAGTTACAACTTTGTTTTAAAATTGATATGCTCATTCTCTGAGATATGGCTTTTTATTGCAGACTGGTGCTGGCTGGCATTTTTTTTAAGTTCCAAGCCAACAATATGTGTGTAGATGTTCAGAACCTAAGAGCTGCTGGAGTGGGTATAAGCAGAAACTTGGAAGCTTTTAAATGTTCACTGGATATATATTTGATTGAATACATATTATCAAGACTTCAGTTACCTATTTTAACAAATAAGTAAAAATATTATTAGGACTTCATGTCCTCTGAAGTAAGCTGAAGGAAGGGATGATGGTGGAAATTTAAAGTGTAGGAGTTCTTTTGACATTGAAAGAGGATTTTTGGAAGTTGTGGCCTCATTCTTTCTCCTTGTTGCTGACTTATCTTTATAAAAAAAAGATAATAATGCAGTTTACCCAGCAGAAGCAATTCTGATGGATGGTTATTTGTATTTTCACAAGATTGCCTTACTTAATCGATGAAGGATTCACTAATTTACACTTGCTCTTCTATAATCTGCAGTTGTGTGAAGCATGCAGCTGACAAATACGTTATCTCTCAATATAGTGGCTGTTTCCACTGCCATCTAGAAACTTGAGACTAAACTAGTTCGGTAGAATTAATAAAATAATAAAACTTCTAATAATCTACTCCTGACTCAAACTTAGGACACATTCTGTTCATCCCTTACTTTCTTAATGCCTTATTATACTGTGGACCTCTGTAGAAATCGATAATGTATGAAACCTTGCATTATTCTGAGTGGAACTTAACCACTGAGCTGACTTGCTGCAGCTGACAGAAAGTGTTTTTCATGCTATTTTAATATTTTTAGTGCTTTGTTGATTTTTTTGCCTGTTGCTGTGCTTTTCTTGTGCTGCTTTTATTTGCAGTCCATTCTTGCAGTTTCCTGTAAATTTGTCAGCAAGAGGAAGTGCTCCTGCTGCAGACAGAGCTCAGCCCTGTGGTGAGTTTACCACAGTGAGGACAGCGTTCTGCCAGCTGTGTGTGCCCCCACATCCCATTAGCTAATGACTGGTAGGGTTGCTTTGGGCTGCCAGCAAGAGCTACTCCTGACAATGCCAGGGAAGACTGGCTGATTTCCTCAGCAGCCCTGCTGGACTGAAATCCAAGTGTTGGTTTCAGATGCTTTGGTTCTTCCTTTAAGGCTGAGTGATAACTTATAACATAAAAAAAATGGAGTATTTCTTTTGGAGTGAAATTCTCCCTAGGATAGCTTGGTGCAAGGCTGCTTCTCGCCACTGATTTCATGGGGACAAATGAAGATTAATCTGAAAACCTTATACCAAAGGTCCATGCATAATAGAATTTTGCTTTGTGAAGGAGGATGTATTTAATACTCTTTCACTTCCCTGGCAGACATGGCAATCAAATCCATAAAGTTTTCATGTCTTTTCAGATTCCTTATTTGCAATTTTGAAGTACAGTCCTTCTGGTGAATGTTTGGTCCAGAAAGCTAAACTGAATCTAAACCTTGTTGTTGTTCCTTGGTGGAACACCTGCTCTTGTGGGTGGGTGTGTGTGTGAAGTGTCTTCTGTTCTGATTCTGGGAACATCTTGATAGTGTTGGAAATCACCAGAGAAGTCGAAATGGGATCTTGGAACTTGAAATGAAGAATTCTGCCGCATTTCTGAGTACTGAAATGAAGACAGAGAGAGCACAGCATGAGAAAGGTTAGAGGGGAGAAGCAGTACCTCAGGAACAAGTGTTGGATGGTTTAATGAGACTGTTGGAGCCAAAGAACATGGTACTAGTAGTTGTGGAGCTTGGAGGGGAAAACCAGGAGTGAGGTGTGTCACATCAGAAAAGGGAAAGAGGAACTGAAGGGTTTTTTCCAGTGTTGCATATGCTCAGCTGCTGTCATTCTAAATCTATTTTTTTTCTAAGTTAGAGAAACAGCTTGCAAAGATGCTAATGCAGATTTAGCAGAGTATGCTTAGATAACAGAACTGAGGGAGGAAAGACAGATTTAGGGCAGGGTGCCTTAAATGGGCAACTGATACTGTAACAAATAAAGTAAGTGAATTTAATTCACAAACCACTGAGCTTAGTCCTCTATAATTACTTTGTGTGACAAATCTGTCAAGCCACTGAGACAACTGGGTATTGATCCTTATTGAAGAGGGATCTTGTATTCTGATATGTGAATCCTTTTGGCTCGCAACAGGTGTGTGGATTTAAGGTTCAGTTTTCCTTCCCATAGAGCCTGGCAATGGAAGGGGTGCAAATGGATGCCCTGTGGTGAGAGCTGTTTTTCTAACCCATACAGCTGTGAGCAGTATCTGAAATATTACTTTCTTTTCTGCTTTGACTGTTGAGTCATTTACAAAAAGAGATGTTTTATGGAGCTTCTTCCTTCTCTTTTGGGATACCGATTCATGTCCGCTTCCCCAAAAATATGTGAAGTAATCCTTGCCTGACATAATTATGTATGTTTCATCCATCACTCTGAAATTTGCTAGTTGATTTTGTCTTGTTCAAATTTTTGAACCTAGAATGTTTTTAAATTTGGACAAGAAGACAAGGGTTCTTCTTGAGCCCTTTTAAGAACTCCAGATGAAAATAAGTGTAAAACAATGACATTTTTTCATTATCAGTTGGTAATACTTGTAAGCAATTGTTCACTCTTGAATTTGAATTTTGTCTCTTGTGGTTTGTGTAGCATTAACTGTACAGGCAAGACTTGCTCTAAAGCATGTCTATGCTGCAGAATTTTTCAGGATGGCTATTTTATTGTCTAGGGTTGAAGAAGGAAAGCCAAGCTCCAGCTGTGGGGGAGAAAACAGATTAAATACTTACAGTTCTGTGGGGCAGTGCAAGCACCTGAGGCGCAGGCTCTTCAGGAGCACAGGCAGCGTTTCTGAGCAGTCTCTGCCAGTGTGGGAGCTGGAGCACACCGAGAGAAAAAAGGACAACTTTCTTTTTCTCCCATAGGAAAGTGGTTGATTGAAAGGTGAGTGGGAAGAAAGCGAGCGCTGGAAAATCCCCTCTGCTCTGTAGCTCGATGCCTGCCAGGCGTTTGAGCTGTGTGGGAATTGATTTATAACCTCTCTGGGAAGCTGGGAAATCTGACAAAGAGAGCGCTGCCACTGACAGCGGGGGAACAGGAAGTGACAAAGGAAACAAGTCATTGCCTCGGCGTCACTTTTGGCCACAGAGCGCTGCAGATGCACCCGCGCTTGGGCCAGGGCTGCTTTCCCTTCTGTGCCTTGGGCAGACGGCAGCTACAGCTGTGGCTTCCAAGCTGGGAGCCCCCAGAGGTGGGAGAAGCGCAGGGATGTTCCTGCCATGCCTGAGAGGGGTCAGAAGTTGTTGATGGCTTTGTCATCCCAAAGGAAACAATCGCTCGGTGGAACCGGCTGCCGAAAAACCATGTGTCGGTCGGACAAGGGCTCCAGGTTAGTGCTTTTGTGGCTTGTGTTCCTGTCATCTTGTCTCCTTCAGGCCGACAGCAGACTGAAACTAAGAGTAGAATATGGTATCTGAGCTAAAATACTTGAAGCTGAACTAAAACACTTTAACTCATGCAGAAGATTAAATGATAAAGAATTGGAGTGGGAAGAGATTAGTTGGGTGTTGGTTGAAAACTTGTCAGAAAAGAAAAGCAAGTTGAAGCAAGTTAAAGAGAGTAAATTTAGCTACACAGTGTATCTCAGGCTTATTTCACCGTTCCCTTTGTCTTAAAATATTTTTTTTACTTCAGTGTTTGTACTGTGCTATTAATCTTGCTGAGAGAGTATTGTGAAAGGGGCTGTTAGAAGTATTAAGAAATGGAATGTGTAACCAAAAAAAGTAGGAGAGATATGGAAAAGTATTTCAGAAGTATTGGAGAATGGTTAATAAATAGACAAGAGACCTGATAATTCTGCAGAAAGCAGTTTTAAGAACAGATGATAAATGTTTAAATGCTTGAATCAGAGAAATCATTCCAACTCAGAATTGCTGAGAGCATATGGGGGAAACTTTTCATGTTCTGCAGTGTGTAATGCTGCCTCATTTTTGGTAAAGCCTGGATACTTCAGTCACCCTCTGCATGATTTAAAGAATATATTAATTTCTGTAAGTTATGTATTATGTATGTCATGTTATTGGGAAGTTATTTATTCTGAAGTAAACTAGCATCTGGCTTAGCTGGGCTTTACTTCCACATAAAACTTAAGGACTAGAGGTTATGAGATTACAGCTGAAAAAGTTTTCAGATGTAGTTGGCATAGAGAGCGTTGTTACAAATTCAGATCAGGTTTGCTTTCTGTACTGCAACTTTGGAGGCTGTTTTTTTGGTTTTTTCCAGCATGACCACCAGGGCCAGATCACAAATATTATTATAACAAGTGGGAACTTTTAAAACAACTGTTGGCAGCTGTAGTCTCAGAGAAGAGGGTAATATTTTTTTGCCTATATACTGCAAGATGTGGAGATGGTCACATCTGCCATATATTCTGCTGAAGTTAAGCAAGAGCTGAGGGCTCTTCCAGGATGCAATCCTTAATTGAATCAACTTGTATTTGCTCTAATTGGGATGAATGCCAATAGCTCTTAGGGCCAAGAGGGGTAAGTGTTCTTCTACAATGTAATCCAGATTTTTAACCTGGCAGAATTTTACTTTTACTCATGGAGGGACTTTCAGCCTATGAAGTTATGCCCTAGCCTTCACTCTGGCTGTTCTCTACCCACTGAGCGAGGGATAGATTAAAATTGCTTCACAGATGTATACATTTATCTAAAACACAATAACAGAAGTCTGCTATCCATTCAGAGTTTCAGCTTGGTAGCAGTACTATGATTCAGAAAACACTTCTGCATCTGAGTGGCCCTGTCTTGGTTATGAGATGAAGTGTGTGAATTCACTTTTATTCATGCTGTTTAACTTTCAGGGTACTTTGAAATAAAAACTGGCTCATTGTGATAGTGTTTGAGAAAAGTATACTGATGTGATAGACTTGGGCTGACTTTACTGACACATGAGCAATACACTGCAATTTGGTTTGGTTTTCAGTCTGGTGGACCAGTTTGTATATAAGAAGCAGTTACAATAGTGATTATATAAGCTCTGTATCATGCTCCAGAGTGTTGATTGCACCATTCTGTCTTACCAAAAGCACCCTTGAACGATGAAGCACATCCTAGAAACTGCTGTTCTGCGCTCTCCTGCTTCACTGCAGAGCCTTTCATCTCCCTCCCAGGCATGGAATTGTCACAGGGATCACCTGAGAAACAAAGTGATGCAAGACCTTTCCCTGACTGCTGCCATCCTCTTCTTGTTCAGAGGGGGAGAAGATTAATTCAATAGCCACATGCAGTGGGTTTGGGACTTGGTGGAAAAACTGATTAAAAAATTTAAAAGTATGCCTCTAGTTCCTTGGTGAGTGAGAAGAGAAATAAAGTGTGTAGCTATTACTAGAATCTTTTACCAGACAATGCATGGGGGATGTTGCCTTCTGTTTGTGACAGAGGATCAGTGTCAGAAGGAGCTTTGGCTGCACTGAGTGAGCCCTTTCTGTTAATTTGGTTGTCAGCCCTGTGGAAGAGGCTCTCCAATGCACCAGAGGTGAAAATCTGTAACTGGGGCTTTGGCTTGTAATGTAAGAATGTGACTGCATAAGAAACAAGTGGGAAATGTCCCTCTGTTCTCAGTAATGCCAAAGTTAACAGTGACTTCAGTGACTGCTGTGGCACCTACCTGGTAATGCAGCATCCATCTGTTCTTGATGTAATCTGTTAAATAAGTTACAACAGGAATACCAAGAGTTGAAGGAACCATTCAGCGAGCTAAAGGCCACCATACTATAGATCTAAGACCACAAAAATCTTTGAGCTTCCATTTTTTCCTTCTCTTCCACCCCTACAATAAAGATTCTGAAGTTAGATTTGTGTTGACAGCTTTCTCCCAGCTGTGTGATGCAAAATAGCAACATCTGTCCTTACAGAACTGTTTTCTGCAGTCAAGAAAAGAAGAAAAATCAAATTAGGTCTAGAGTCAAAGTACTTAAATGCATTTTAGCAGCATAAGTGAAAGATTTCATCTCAGAATATTGAAGTCTTCCCTAAGTGTCCACCATGTTCCTGCAAATGAAAGTGCTTGAGGAGTGTACAGATATGATGAGGAGTGTTATAAGCCACACTGAAATCCAGATAATAGGCTTAGCTGCCTCTAAATCTGTTGAAAAGCCTGGTGCATTTGGTGGGCTCTTTAGTTCATGTAATCTGTACTTGATGTCATGGATTTCAGCTGTGTCTCCTTTTACTCACTTCTTTTATTCACTTAGCTGGGCTGAGGAAGTTCCACGCTTTGGTCTCTGTTTTCAGGACTGTTTTATAGTAAGTAGCCAAAAATAAGAATTTTTTGTGAAAAGGGGAAGCAGAACCTGATACTCAGCTGTCCTTTCCTGTCAGGTAAATCCCATAGTCTGAACACTGTAGAAACGGATTAATTTTTTTTTTCTCCGTTTCCATAGTTTTCTTTCCTGTCTGCCTTAAGATCTGTTTTTTAAGGTAGAGGAGATAATGCCCATCCAGACATGCTTTAGTGAGTAGTCTGACTGGTGCACTCCCCTATAGAAGGCAAACATGACCAGGACAAATATTTCTGCTTTCTGTATTTACCTAAGGTGCCATATACTTATTGCCAATAGTGTTTGACTTTGGCTTCCTAGAAATTTCAACTCACTGGTTGTTTTGGATAACTTCTCTGAGACATGGAACTCTGCCGCTTCTGATAGGGTTTCAGCCTACATACAGAACACTGAAAGAGTTTCATACCATGCACTGGGTGCTTCAGTCCTTTCTTTTGTTCTTTGTAGTAAAGATACAGAGGATTGGAGGACCTAAGATGAACATGAAACTCTTGGGTGGCATTGAGACTAATGTTGGAAAAGTAGCATCAGAATATAATCATCTAAATGAAAAGGTTTCATTTTTACTTAGTCTATTTTCTGAATGTAACTAGAAACAGACTGAAGTAACTTAAATTAAGTTCTAATGGTTAAACGCTGTTGTGTGTATTCTTAAAAGAATAAGCCCAGTTGCCTTTGCAATCCTCATTTCAAGGAAATCACTCTTAGCAGTGCTCATGTGGTTTGGCGTCAGCAGCCAGCTGGGTAACACTCTCCTTTTCCCTCACTTCAACTTTTCTGCAAGATGTGGAGAAATAATTTGAAGGATTTAGGGGGGCAGGGGGAATGTTAGCTTCTGCTACTATTTTTTGATTTTTATTCTTAAAAGCTTAAAATACATGAGTAGCTCCTTTTTGGACACATTGCTGTTGCTAGAAATTTTGTTGAGGAGGAGGAGGAAATAACTCAGCTTGGAAAGATCTCAGTCATTTAATAAGAACAGGGAGGAAACAGCAGAAGGAAGGATATAGCTGAGTAGAACAAAAGCAACTTACTTTTTGGTGAGCAGGGAGGCTCAGGGGGAAGATTGGGATACCACAGTGTCTTGACATGTCTGCTATGGGAGCCTTTTAGGGCCTTGGATCCCTTCTTCTCTGGCTGTATCTGCTTCATAACACTGGAGACCAAAACCTAATTTATGTGATTAAATCTTCTCGACTGCCTAGAGAATTTAATTTAGTTTAAACTTTCCTAGTAGAAATTGCTAGGAATTACTCCCCTTTTCCACACATACATCATCACCAAACAGCAAACAGATCTAAATCCTAAACTGATCCTAAATGCAAGATCCATTCGCTTGCATTTCTGTTTTCCCTAACCCATACAATGGATACACACTTTGCTGTTGCACCTCAACAAATCTGAAACACTTCCTTATTCTTTTGAGAATGGAAAAAGCAGTTTTAGGTTGGAGGGGCAAGTGCTTGGCTAGGGTGTTGTGCTGAGGCTCTTGGGTTCTATGCTGAACCTCACAATTTACATCCCTTACTATCCCTTTTGGGAAAAGGAGAAACGAAGAAGATCCATTTAATTTCAGTCATGCTCTGAAAGTTTTTCAGTTCTAAACCATCATTCATAATTAACTGGAACTTCATTAGTTTGCCTTTCACCTTTACCTACACCTGATGGTAACAGATCCTTTTATGTCTAGGTCAAAATTCCCATTCTATCCACATGTGATTTCTTTTCCCCATGACACAGTAGGATTTTTAGCCTGGTTCTGTTAGTAGTTGAAGAAAGAAAGGGCTCATCGTGATATATCAGAATAAGTTTCTACCTCAGAAACGAATCTATTTGGTTTAAGATGACAGCAGAAAGAGTGCTAACTGCAGAGATGCTTGGTGGAGCATTACATAAATAACTGATATATAAATCAAATGGAAGCCTGCAGGAATCTGAGAGTACCTTCATTTGCACAGTATGCTGTCACATGTAACATGCAGTATGAGATTATATACCAATCCTTTTAGTTAAAGAATTAAGAGTTAAAGAATAAAACATGTAAATATCTGGAGTAAGTAGTATTGGATGCTGCACTTACTAAACCTTGACTTGATTCCCTTGTTGCACAGAAAATGACATTTTCTGTATATACGTGTGTCATGTGGCACTTGGGAGAAGAAACCAATTTTATTTCCAGTCACCTGCCTGATTAAGCCTTGCAGTGTTATCTGGAGTATTTTTAAAACATAACCACTTAAGCAACGTTTACTAAGCACTTTTTCTTTGTTTCAACAACTGTCAATCACTTTTGAGAGCTGTATAAAAATAAATCGGGGCTTTTTGCACCACGTTTTTTTATACATTACAAAGTTCCTGGAATCTTTGAACACCCTGTGAATCTGTCTGTGTTACATTCTTGAGTGCTGAACCACATTAGTTGTTTGGAAAGCTTGTTTAAGGAAACAAGCTTTGCTTCTCAGTACTCATTCCTTAAAGTAAATCCGAGTTTTAAACTGTTTTTAATTATTCTAAATTGCAGAACGATGGCCTCGCAGGAGCAGGTCTGGCCAGTTCCAATGAAGGCAATTGGAGCACAAAACCTTCTGACAATGCCTGGAGGAGTCACCAAGTCAGGGTATCTTCATAAAAAAGGAGGCACCCAGCTGCAGATCCTCAAGTGTAAGTTGAATGAGGTATTAACTAAATTAAATGTTCTAAATGCTTGCCTCTGGGCCCAGTAACAGATTTTGTGTTAGCAGACTGTTGAAGCTGTTTTTCCACTTTGTATTGGAATACAATTTTACTGGAATATATATATGAAAGACTCCTATTGAAAGATTTTCCTTTAATTGCTTTGCAACTTTAAATTATAGATAATATATGTTGTGGTTGATTTTATTTTGCTTGTTTAGTTCTCTTGTCGAGTCCTTCACAAGTAAGACTTTCAAGACAAACAGATTCCCAGGATATGTATCTTTTCTGAAAGAAACTCGTACTCAGCTTTTTTTTTTTTCCAGTTGGTTATTCTGTACTGGAAAAAATATTCCCATCTCCCACTGCTGTTGTGAAATGGAAATTTTCTCACTGCCAACATTGGGCTGTACTTAATAACAGTAATTTCTTCTGAAATCAGTGTTTATTTACATGGGGAAAAGTTCATATTTTGGGTTTATATATATGCTATTAATTTGGTATCCCTGTTTATACTGAAATGATGCTTATACAGTTAAGGACAAAGATTACTGCCTTTGTTAAAGGAAGCAGTATTGGCCTCTTTCAAAAGAAGAAAACAGGATACCATTTTATTGGCAAGATTATGCACTTGAGGTGAAAGAAGAGAGGGAGATAATGGTTTGGGGATGGATGTAAATACGTGTTTGTACCCTGTGGCTGCCTTGCTGCTATTGCTTATTCCACTAATAAAGGAGCAGAGGTGCAGGTCAGGCCTGCAGTCTCTGAGGCTTCTTTTGAGGCTTTCAGATCAGCTGTCTCTCGTGTGAGGGAATCAAATATTACCCTTAGTGCTGAAACTCTGCAAATGGACAGCTTCACTGTGTGGCTGATCATCAGTGAGCTGTCACTTAACTTGTTTGTGCACATTTACAGTGATTCATATGATTTCTCAGGTCTTAAACAATAGTTCTACACATGCTAAGAGGTTCTAGTTGTTCTGCTGCCCTTGCATTTATATTTTCATCACTTTTTATCCTTTCAGGGCCACTGAGATTTGTGATTATCCACGAGGGATGTATTTACTATTTTAAGAGCAGCACATCTGCATCTCCCCAGGGTGCATTTTCTTTGAAAGGTTACAACAGGTAAGTGCCAAGGAAGTTGTTAAACACCCAAGCTCCTTTTACTTAATGCTAGGGGCTATGGGTTTCATTTCTTATGAAGTTAAACACAGCTACATCTGTTGTTTGGGTTAAGCATTGATCTCAGATTTCAAGAAATTTATTCCTTGCAGATTGTATATATGACATTTCCTCTGCTTGGTGAGTGGATAGCCTTCTTTTTCTGTCATTTAACCAGTAAAGTTGTTTGAATTGCAATGGCCTTGCTCCTGTTACTGATTAATGCAGACTGCACATGCAGATAGATTCTTTCAGACAGACCTTCTTTGTTCTGTAGAGACCAGAAAGGAATCAGAAGAGAAAATTTATGGAGTTACTAATTCAGCAACTGTACTTAGTGTTGAAACTGTATCAGCTACAGAGTGCTAAATAAGAGAATGCATGTGCAAAGTATCTGACTCATTTCACTACACATTTTTAATCTTTATATTTACTTTGCAAGTTGAAGACAGGACTATGTGGCTTTCAAGTTAGCCAATACTGTCAGAATCTGAATGCAGCAAAAGTACAAGGCCTACTAGTAAAAGTCCAGCCTAACTTTAGGGAATTGCTGTTGAAATTGGTGCTAAGAAAGGTTTAGTGAGAAAGAGGGAGTGTAGAGAAATATCATTGTGTTGATCCTAACCACTGCAATTTTATGGTAATTGTATATGTGTACCTTTTGATGTATAATATTCTCAGAGTTCTGAAACAAGGAATTGCCTTTTCTTAGATTGAGAGCTTTTCTAACAGAGCATGACAATGGCACATTTTTAAGGGAATGCACTTGTTAACATTGTAGCTAGTTAAAAATTCAAGGGTAATTTGTAGGAGAAATCCACACTGTAATTTTGTCATGATACCAATTTCTGCTATTCACATGAATGTGAACAATACCATGGAATCTGTAAATGCTAGAGATTGTTCATTCCTTTTTATGTATCTTCATTCTAGCAGCCTTGGTTGGAATAGGGACCAGGTCTTGATTAATATAAGGCACAGAGAAATATTATTGAAAAAGAAATTGAACAGAAAGCATTGTTAGATTGAGTAGTTGCATAAGGGGTTTTTAGATTTTTCTTCCCCCTAGGAACCCCAAATGAAGAAATTCGTTACACACGAAAAAGAAAGTGGTTAAGTTATGCTTACTTTAAACTAATAAAAAATGTGCAAGAAAGTGTTTATAAGGGAAACATGTAAAAATGAAGTTTGCTTCTATTATTAGTTTTTCCTTATTTTCATGGGAAATGTTTTGATTTCCCTTCTGAAATAGTGACTTCTTGAAATAAGGGCCACAAGCACCCTGAGTACCTCTTGCAGTGTGTGGTGCTTGTGAATGAGTGTGATTCATTAACTCTTGAACAGGCCAAAGCAGCTCTTTATAAAGGTCTGGCTGGGGGATTAACAAGTGCTCTTCCTTTTGCATTGTCCCTTCTACCACTATAATGGAGAAGTACTGCAAATGCACAAATGGGGATTTCTGTGGTGATTTTCTGGGCTTGGGGATATTTGCCACAAGGCAAAACTGGTCAATGAAACTGCTTTTCTGTCAGTGTTTATGCCCTGCATAGCAGCATTAACTCTAGATGAAGGTGTTTCTGTATTGGTTGCTCTGTTTCTCAGGGTGATGCGGGCAGCTGAGGAGACAACATCAAGCAACGTGTTTCCTTTCAAGTTGGTTCACATAAGCAAGAAGCACAGGACGTGGTTTTTTTCAGCTTCTTCTGAAGATGAAAGAAAGGTAACTTTCTTCTTTTGCAACAGCATTTTCTTTGAAGCAAAAAGAGAATCCTGGACTGCCCTAAAATCTAAATGAACTGGAAATGCAGCTGAAATTTGTATACCTGGTTCTTGAGCTCCTCTGAAAATTGTGTCTGAAGTTTTAATCATTAACTTAATGTTAATTTAACTTGTAATTTAGGGAATGGCTGTGACATACTAGATAGTATGGGTTTCTCCATATTTCATAAATATTCCATATTTATTTTTCATCAAGGAAAAAGTAATAATGCGTAAGACTTTGAGAGATTTCACTGAACAGTTTTCAGAATTTATCACTCATAAACATACTCTGAATATATATCTGGCTTTAGGAATAACAGCCTGAAATTTGCAAACTGAAAATTTAGTACTTTAGTAGGTTTCTACAGCATTTTAGATAGTCAAAACATTTGACTGCTGAGGCTTTTCAATAAAAAAGCAATGGATAAATATTATTTCAATGTATGTTCCCTGCACAGTTACTCTGATCTTACAGAGGACAAGATAAGATAGATCTGCATTTAATGATTTAAAAATTGATGTGTTGAATGTTGTATTTCCATTTTTGTTTAGAATTGGATGCTATCCTTGAGAAGGGAAATTGGTCACTACCATGAGAAGAAAGAAATAATAACGGAATTTAGGTATAAACCTTTATTCTTTATTGGCTTTTTTATCCCTTTTGCATTAGCTCTTTACAGTGGTGTTTTAGGCTTTTTGCACCTACAAGTAACTAACTTTCTGTTAAATAAGAACAGGCACAGTAAGACCCAAGAGGAAAATCCCTTCCCAATTTATACTTTAAAGAACATGAAGAAAAACTCAAATCTTTAAACAAAGAGCACTTTCAATGTCAGCTTTGTGTAATAGAAATGAAATCTTTCAAAAGACAGCAACAACATATCTGACTGTTAATTGGGAAATAGAAACAGATTGCTTCTGCTTTTCCAGCATTCCTTTCCAGTGCTGCAGTCCTGCTAAACAGAAGTAACTCTGTCTTTTCTCTTGCAGTGACTCCGGTTCTGATGCTGACAGTTTCTATGGCTCAGTAGAACGTCCCATTGACATCAAGTATTCCCATCATTCAGCAGATAATGAAGGTGACAAATTCAGACACTGATAAATAAGGCTTCTTTGTTGCTGATTTATTTCTTCTGAATTCTGCAGGAATTATTCCCATAGCTTAAGTAAGCTGATCCAATTTGTAACTAGTGTTTTTTTACAAGGAGTGTCTCTGTAGTTTTAAATCAGCAACAGATATTCTGTGCCATTAACTGTTGATACAAATAAAGAATTGCAGATCCTTTAAGGAGGTTGATTAAAAGTGAGACAGAAAGCTTGTCAGGCAGGCATTCACAGCATATTTCAGCAGCTCAGTTCCTAGTCAAGAAAAATGTTTGTGAAAACCAACATTAGATACCTTGCCTTGAGGTTCAGCAGGGATCCTTTCCTTTGCCTTTCCCCCTCTGTCCTTTCAGATTTCCAAGGGCAATGTTGATGGGAGCAAGTCCTCTCATTTCCTGAAAGGAAATTCCTGATTATTCTGCAGGAATGGGTCTTGTAGGAAATCCTGTTCCATTGCTGCAAGCAGAGCAGAGCAGACTTATCAGCATTTCATGTGGGGTTGCAGTTTAGTCCTTCTGATGTTATGGGAGAGGAGGCTTGTATACAAGATAAATGATGATAAGAGGCCTGGTAGGAGTTTAAATTAGGAAAATTAGAATAACTGATTTTTATCAGATAGTATTGCCTATTTTTAGGGCATTCCTCTGCATGTTGTCCTTCAGGCTCCCCTTATAGTCAATGATCAGAGATAACTGCCTAGAAGTAACATGTTTTTTGTGGCTTGGTTATTCTGATTTACAGTTAAAGGCAACATGGAAACCACTTAAGCAGTTTGTTGTGGTGCCTATTGTTTGTTGTTGTTGTTGCCAGAGCAAGGCAAAATAATTAAATTTGTTTTGTGGATCACTAAGCTTGTTTAATCTTCCATATTGCAAAATCCTATGTTTTTCTGTGGTAGGGTTAAATTCTGTGAGTTTTGGGGTTTTTTTCCAAGTACTTTTGTCCATGCATCCATGTGGTTGTGTCTCTGCAACTTATTTGAACTTCTCTCAGGAAGGCTGGAACACTGGAAAGGGTCACCAAAAAATAATTTTTTCACCCTGTAAGTTGAAAAAAAAATTTAATGTGCAGTGTACTTGATTTGCCTCTGTTATAAGAGATGGCTTTTTTAATTGACATGAAAAATTAAGGAAACGCCTAGAGAGCAGAGAGATGGATCCAAACTATTAATTTTTTTCACCTCTTCAGAAAAAAATACCCGAAAAATATCTGTTTTGAGGAGCCCTAAGTACTTGATATACTCTTTCTTAGGTTTCCTAGCTTCCAAGAGTATTTTTCAGAGTCTGACACACTGATTTTTATCTGCAGATTATGACCAGGAGGAAGAGGATGAGTCTTATTTGCAGCCAGATACTTCTGACATAGTGAAAGATGGTAAGTGATTTCTTTGATTCCCCATGAAAGGCCCCCAGTGAAGGCAATATTCATGTGGAATGCCAGGTTATTATCTTGTATTAGTCATTACTATTCCAGCTGGTAGAATAACTGAAGTAATGCAGAGGTATCTAATCTTGAGAGGTATTTAGGGTCAGGAGTTTGTAATAACAGCAGTAACCATTTACAGAAAGCATGTAATTTCTTTAGGGGTGTTTTCTTGGAGCCTCCTGCCTGGAATGACCTGTATGTGGTCATCAGTCTGGAGCAGCAATAATGTTTTTAAGGAAAAAACAATACAAAGTGAAGTCTTTGCTAAGCCATCGTAGGCCATCATGCCTGAAGAAAAATAGCAGGAGTTTATTACCTAGAACTTTCAGAATTCTGCTGAAAGTTAAATGCTTATCCAGCCTGTTGAGTACTGTCAGACCCTATGCCAGTGAAATACCTTAGATGACATAGAAAATTGATTTGAGCAGTCTCCTTTGATGACATACTGTATTCCCCCTCAGTGTGTCACATTTTTTATTTTTCTTTCTGCAGACATGGTGCTGCCCCCTGCGTACCCGCCTCCGCCCATTCCTCACGTCAGGAAATCTCCCTACTCCGAAGCAAGGGCACATTCCTACTCTGGCAAACCAAGTGCACCAGTACCACCACCCCCTCCTAAGAGGAGCTTACCTGAAATCAAACTAGAGCCACCCCCTGTGCCCCCTTTACCTGTGTTCAAAAAGCCTGCAAGCGGCAAAGAGTGTCACCCGCTGCCCCCAGAGCCTGCGCCTCCAGCCCCAGCCCTTGCTCCTCCAGAAGCGTGTGAGAAGCTGAAAACCTTAAACCTTTCCCCACGGACTCCTCCTCCTCTGCCAGCCAACAAACCCAAGTTGTCACAGCTTGCTGAAAAGCTAGCAGAGCCCAAAGTGCCAAGGGAACATGGTAAACCTGGACTGTTTGTGCCACCTGTGCTCCCAAAGCCACCTGTGCCAAGCCACCAGCCCCCTGCAGTCAAGCCCAGAACAGAGAAATCTTTAGGTCCCCAGTTACAGTAAGTATGAAAACACAATGCACTATTGTTTTTCAGTCACTTATTAGTTAACAAGTTTAGACATATTCAGATTCATACCAACATCTGTGTCTCTTCCCTGCACCATCCCTCTCCGTGTTGTGCTTTTTTTGCCTGTAATTTGAAAATCTGCAGTGAATCAGCTGATCTGGTTGGACCAGGCTCTGTGCAGGAGCTTGGACTAAATGATCTCTAGAGGTCTCTCCTTACCCAAATTAATTTGTGATTATCTAAATTAATCTGCAAGTACTGCCTTCAGCTCTGGGGCCCCCAAAACAAGAAAGAAACTGTTGAAACTGGTCCAGAGGAGGCCACTGAGCTGATCTGAGGGCTGGAGCACCTCTCTTAAGAGGACACGCTGGCAGAGTTGGGATAGTTCAGCCTGGAGAAGAGAAGGCTCTGGGGAGACTCTTAGAACATCTTCCAGTACCTAGAAGAGTTACAAAAGAGCTGGAGAAGGACTTTTGACATGGGCATGGAGTGCTAGGACAAGGGGGAATGTCTTTAAACTGAAAGAGGGGAGGTGTAGGTTCAGATTAGATATTGGGAATAAATTATTTACTGGGAGGGTGGTGAGGCATTGGCAGATTGACACAAACTGTGGATGCCCCATCCCTGAAAGGGCCACGTGGGATGGAGCTCCAATCAGCCTAGTCTAGTGAAAGGTGTCCCTGTCCATGGCATGAGGGGTGAAATAAGATGGTCTTTAAGGTCCTTTCCATCCTAAACCATTCTAGGATTATATTATTTGGAGGTTAAACTGAAGCTTCAGTTCTAGTTTTGCTATTCCTTCAGTGTTTAGTGTAAATTTGTTCTGCTTTCCTGATGAGATATCCTTCAGTTTTCATTCTGTTTCTGCCAGGAGATCACCACCAGATGGACAGAGTTTTAGAAGTTTTTCATTTGAAAAACCAGCACTACCCTCCAAGCCAAGCCAACCTGATGATGACTCTGATGATGATTATGAAAAAGTAAGATGAAGCAGATGATCCATTCTAAAAGAATATTTTTTTCCTTGGTTATGTATATCTTAGGGAACATTTAAAGTGCATTATTTCAGGACAAGAGTTGTTTGCTGAAAACATAGAGTTGTGTATTTTTTTCATTTCTTTTTGAGCTTTAGTGAATGCCTTGATAAGTTACAGAGTTTAAGATTGGATAAGGGAGAAAGAAGTGAAAAGTAAAGATTAAATCACTGTTAAAAATTTTAGATTATGGCTGTAGCTTATTTGCATAACAAGTTGCTAGGGATTTGAGTTGTCATTGACTTAATGGTGATTTATTTTCTTTATATTTTTTACAGGTTGGGCTGCCTGTTTCAATATTTCTTAATACCTCTGAATCCTTTGAAGTTGAAAGGTAAAATGTGATTTTAAAATAGTTCCTTAGAAGTCCTACAAAAACCTGTACTGAACTGTAATCCAAAGATAATTCTGATAACTTGGTGTTTAAAGCATGCACTGAAGTGTTTAATATGCAAATCACTTTCTAGATAAATTAGTTCAGTGCTGATATATCAATTGACAGATGAGAATGCAATGTGATTTGGCTCCATCTGGAGGAGGCTGTTTTGCCAGGATGCTGGATGGACCAGAGAGCCAGATGATCTGTGCTGCACTGCTGGTTCAGGTGCTAGAACAGTGACTTTGTTTCACCTATGATCTATTATGAATTATTACACCCAGACCAGATATTTGTATTGAGAATTTTAAGACTGTAGGTATTTGATTTCCTGAGTGTTAATAATGTCACATACATGAATAATTGTAATATATGTCATTGTTTATTCTTTTTAGGATATTTAAAGCTAGTAGCCCACAAGGACAACCACAAAATGGATTGTACTGTATTAGGAACTCATCTACTAAGCCTGGAAAGGTAAATTGCAATTTCTGAGTCTAACCCCCAAAAAACTTCTTGATTGAGATATACTGCATTTTATATATGTTAAAAGTACTCAACAATTTACATGTAGTCTTTTCTTAAAGCAAGCAAATATGAGAGAATCCCTATCATAGTGTCAGTGATTGTAAAAAAACTTTTTGAGCTTAATTTTAATTAATTCCTTAATAATACCTTGACTTAGAAGAGCTTGGTGGCATAGACTGAATACATTGCATTTTTCTTCTTCAAGGTATTGGTTGTATGGGATGAACCTGCAGGAAAAGTGAGAAACTACAGAATCTTTGAAAAGGTCAGTAGCTGCACTACACTTGCATCTTTAGATTATATATGTCAGCGTGTATTAAAAGGGGGGGATGCATATAGGTAAATATCAGAATAACAAGTCAAGTCTAAATTTGTTCCCACCTCTGACAGTAAAAATCAGCTGATTTACAAATATCTGATCTAGGATAGAAGTTCAAGTACTCAGATCTGGGCTTTTTAATTGCTGTATCATATATCATCATAAATTTCAGCCCCAGTCAAATCCTAGTAAATTCCTGAGTTTAATTTGGACTTATTTGTGTGACTGACTAGTTTGCAAAGGAATAGTGTATTTGAAGGAACTTAGTTCTGATGATGATGTTATGGCCCTTTTTCCTTTAGACAATGAGCTAGAAACACTACTGTCAATGGTTACATTTGTTTTTTCTACAAACAGGATGGCAAGTTTTACCTGGATTCAGACATCCTGTTTTTGAACATGGGAAGTTTGGTGGAATACTACAGCACTCATGTCTTACCCAGTCATGACAGCCTGATTCTCAGGTGTCCTTATGGTTACTCCAAGCCAAGGTGACAGGACAGCCATGGCTCAGTGACACCCTGCTGCCCCTGAGGGCAGGACTCTGCCTGTTGGACATCCCGCTGTTTGCACACACAAACTGGGTCTGTGTCCACCTTTTATTATTCTCTCATAAACTGGTATATAAATTCCATTTAATGAACTTCTGGTAAAACCTTAGAATCCAGATCAGTGGATTTTATGGTCTTTTTCTTTACAAAGATCTGAACTGATTGTGCTGTGAAAGCTGTCCAGGATACCCACACCTTTTATAAAACTGCTGCTATTACTAATCTCCTTGGAATGTTGAAGATGAACATGAACAGAGAAGTGATCTGAACACAGCTGATCTAGAAAATGGACACTTCTGAAATTATGTCAGAATTTATTTGTGACAGGGAATACTAATACTCTGACTTGGAGGTACCACTCCTAAAGTCAGCATTGGTGCTCAACTGAGATATTTTGTATTACTTGTATAGCTGATGTGTACATAATGAAGATTTCTGTGCAAATTATTTTATTTACTATAGGTAAAGATGATGAGGAAATTAGGCTTTTTTTTAAGCCACCTCTTATACCCTTGTACCTTCTGAGTACAGTAATCACTATCAGGTACTGTCTGGCTGATATGGGTGTGGCATACACATACTGCTTCATGCCATGCACTTCAGAGAAGTGTGGGACAATATTGATTTGGCTTTCATGGGAGCTCCATTGTCTGGTTCTGAACTGGAAGGGTTCCTGCCACTGGTATTTTTAAAGGGAAAAGAGAAAGGGCTACTTCAGATTTTGGGGGAAGGCTAGGGAGCCATTTGAATGCTCCAAATTCCAATTAACAGTTTGATCTCATGTTGCCATAGTCAAAGTTTCTTTAAAAGAAAGCACAAAAAAACACCTGAAACCATGATTGTGATGCTACTATCAATCCAAAAATCTTTGTGGTCACACTTTGCTGTCAGCCAGCTGCATTCTTTTCTATTCTAGGGCAAAACACACTACCCTAGTCTGCTACCAAGACTTCTTTTTTTATTAAAATTTCTACTCAGTTTGTAGTTGCATGCAAAACAAAATCTGTCTTTAATCTATTGTCAGTGATAGACATTACCAGGGTGCTTTTAACATTTATTCCCTAATATTTTTGGGACATGTATCCTTTAATCTATTGTCAGTGATAGACATTACCAGGGTGCTTTTAACATTTATTCCCTAATATTTTTGGAACAGGTATCCTAAATCCAAGGGTCTGATATTTATGCCAAAATTACTCAATTTCTCCTCCATATTAAAATTCAGGAATAAATTTAGTAACCTCTTAAGTAATTCCATTCATTCAAAAATAATGTCATAATGGTCTCATACTCTAGTACTTGTAATAATAGTAAAACAAATCTGCCACTCCTGAAACAAGAGAAGGCATCTAGTTTTTATCAGTCTGAATTTGTATTCATAAACTTCTTTTTCTGTTACCCTTTAAAAGTTTATTCATGCTCATTTTAATCTTGTTACCATTAGATGGTCACAACTTTAAAATCATAAAAAAAAAAAAAAACAAGAATTTGCTTTTTATGAAAACAATAAACCAGGATTTAGTCCCTAGGGAATTTTTCTTACTAATCAGATGGAATATAAGAATCATATACAGGCAGGAAATTCTGCCTCCATCTTTTTCAAGAAACACAGACATACACAGTATCAGTCTTTTGATCCCTGTTCCCACCGTAATAGGGCTTATGTGTGTAAAGAATGTGAAGTACTTAAAATTTAGGTTCTCTTGAATGCTGGATATTTTTAAGTTTTATTCCTTTTATTTTAAATTAGTATCCCTGTGATGCACTATCCTGACATTGATGTCTCTAAAGAAGGCTCAGCCAAGACAGAATTTAAAAACACTTCTTTGGCAAATATTTTTATGTATATCAGAGTAAGTTCAAGTTTCTTGCAATATTCACACCTGTCTACAGAGTAAGATTTTCTCTGTTGAGAACAATTGACTGCATTGTGTCATTACAATGTTATTTATAGTATGCTCTCTTTGGGGCCCTCTTCAGATATTTGATTGTTTGCTCAACTTATACTCAGAAGATTTTTAAATTGTAAACATCCATTTAAACCCTAACACACTCTTTACCTGTGTAATGCAAGAGTTGCAGATGTGTAAATTTTTGTGTAATTTCCTTTTTGTATCTAAATGTATAGATTTCTGAAATGGATAAACTTTCTATGCCAGTCCACCTCATTTTGTGCAGTTGTCTTTAATTTCATGGGGGTGGGTTCTGATGCTTTTGTTCATACCCATGTTCTTCTAATAGTGGAGTTAGAGGAATTAATTTTCAGTACTCCTAAGAAGCAAATCTTCATGTTCTAAACAAATCTGCAATCATTTATAGTCTTTCTTGCTCTTGCCCCTGCATACTAGTCTAGTCTGTTTTATAACAAATCAGGTGAGTTTCTGGTGTTTGTAGAGAGGAAAGACACAGCCACAATGCATGGCTCAGTATGTCTCCTGTATTTCTTACTAATCTGCCTCTCCTCGTTCCTTCACCACAAAGCAGCCTTTGTGTCTACAACCTCCTACAAACTCCTTAGCTTTCAAATAGTTTGTGGGGAATTGTAAAAACAGCATTTGATGTGCAAAAAGAATGTAGTTCATGAATTTTGGAATATCCAAGTAAAAGTCATTGATACTAATGTGGAAAAAGTCTTGCCTCCTGTGACTCCAGATAAAAGTGTTACAGGTCATATTTGGATGGGGATTGCTGTTTTAGGAAAAAAAAATAGAGTGCTTTTGAAAATAAAACAAGGGACAATCAATGGCAGCATGTCATAAAAAGTGAACCAATATCCAAACAATTTTTCTATGACAATAGAGGTGCTTTGTGTCAGCAGTCAAGCTTTCCCCACCTCAGAACTTCAGTTTTCACAAGAAGGTGAGTAAGTAGCAAGAGTATTTGTGGCCTCAAGTGGCTTCATCCTTTGGAACATGTAAAAGGGCACTGAAGATTTCAGGAGCTGAAAGTGTGATTATGTAGAATTTGGGGACATCTGCTGGTCAGCCTGTTCCACGCAGGGATCCACACAACAGGAAACCAGCAGCTGAGCATGTGTGTGCAAGTCATTTGGGACAAATCAATCTTAAGTGGCTTCAGATAGAAGCTAGAGATCAAAGCTAACTTCAAGTGGAAACTTAACAGGCTGGGTCTTTGAAACTTAAGACTCTTTTGGCTTGTTTGCCTCAAATAAGTAACAATATTGTTTAGCAGAATTACTAATCTGAACGTCTTCTAACCTAAAGAACAAAGACATAAATTAATCTTTGTGTTTAAATTATTCTTAAAATATACTTTGAGGTAGAATTTACATAGTGGACATCTGAGCACCACCTAAATTCATGCACATTGTGGAACATTAGGCAGCTGTTCTGAACATGAAATACTTCACCTAGCAGCAAGAAAATGTTGCAATAGTTTCCATCTTATGAAATACCTCCTTGAAGTCAAGGAGGGTTTTTTTCCCTAACAGTGGGAGTGCTTGAGATGGCCACAATTACAGACCCCAAAGTGGGAGAGCTTATAGTCCTTTTACTCTACTTTAAGTACTAAAATATCAAGTACCAAACACTACTAGAACATCTAGATGGAGAGCATTTGAGCTCACTTTAAAATTGCATGGGCTGAAGTGATTATGTTGAGCAGGCTTCAGATATGGAGTAAGCCTTGGAGCACAGCCACCTCCAAATCTATTCCTCAGGGTTCCCATTCCTGTGTTGTAATTCCAGGATGGTCATTACTATCCCTCACCTGTACCTTCCTCCTACAGGATCCAGTTCCCAGGAAGGGGGTAATTCAACCTCTCAGGTTGATGACATGGGCATGTAATCTTGGAGATATCAAAGAATCACTTCTAATGTGGTTTTACTCACACATATCTCTCCTGGAGAGATATGCACAGAAATGACAGTGATAAAAACCATTTGAAGGATTAGATCACTGGATATCTAAAACAAGGGAAAAAAGCATTTAACCCTTGAGTTACCACCTTCCCTGCCTTTGAACAACCACTTCATACAAGCTCCTGCTGGGCACTATCCCAGCACAGCTGGTTCTTGGACTGGCTGATGTGCACTGAAATTCAGGCCTGGACAGCCTTTTGCGTGGAGTTTTGCACCTCTGCTGAAGGCCAGTGATGTGAAAGGGCCACCAGAGCAGCACAGAAAACAGGAAAGTCTGTCCCATGGAAAGTTATTAAAGAGTTTTATTACAGGGCTAATATGGAAAGGTGCTCCAGCTGTGGCTTCACAAGCTGTCTGTTTTAGGCTTCACTGGTTATGTTGTGCTTTAATTTACATTAATTTGCACTGTGCTAACATTCGTGCTGATTTATTTTTCCAAGAAAATGACAGCCACACCCTAACCATGGGAGTACTGCTGAAAATGTGCCATTCAAAAATTAAATGTGAGTTTAGGGAATTAAAAATTTGATATTCTAATATTACAAAGCTTCTCTCAAGATTAATTAACTTTCTCCTGTATATAATAATTAAAATAGTAACTACCTTAAAATATTTTTCTTATGCTTCTCAGCCCTCCTCATTAGATTGAACTTACCCTGATATGTTTTTCCTTTCTCTGTTTTACCCTCTTGAGTCTGCTTGTAGTTCTAAAGTTAGTTCAAAATTTCTAACTTCTTTTAATGACGTTTTTCCTTCTCCTCCTATCAAGGATGAAGATGTCATTACAGAGCAGCTAAAAACAATTTCAGCAGCTCTAGTCACACTGGAATTCATGTAGAAGCAGCTAGAAGAGAACATACAACTAGAAGGCAGATGATATTCAGGAAGTCATAGATGTTGCAATTAAATTAATTGGCTTTACTTGGAAAAGCATTTTGGAAAAACAAGCCCTAACCTTCACAAAGGCTATTGCAACATTAAAAGAGAATGCTGGTTGCTGGAGTTCCTTTGTGTAAAGCAATCATTGCACTTTTGCTTCTGTGAAACTGCAACTGCTGTTAACCAGCCTGAACCATGCAGCTCTATTTGCATTTTATCTCAATCATGTATAAAAATTTCCCATGTCCCCTGAGCATCAAGTCAATATTTTTCAAATTTAAAGCCCAAAGTGGCCTCTCAGATTAAGATTGTATAAAATTTGGCAACACTTAGTATCAGCCAATTTCAGCTGCTCTGCCCTTTTGCCCACCTGCTGTTTCAGTTCTCCTAATTTTTATTTTTTTCCAGCTCAAACAAACCTCAGATGTGTCTTTGTTTGGCTGTGAAGAGAGATGAAAGTAGACCAGTCCACATAATCTTTCTATTGAACCTACATTAAAATTGTTTCTACATGCTATTTTCAGTCCATTAGAAAGTTTTCCTTCCTTGCACAAATGAGTAAAATTCAAAAACGAGCTCCCTCTGAAGAATAAGAATTCATGTGCTTCAGACATAACCTTACATACAATGATCAACTTTAGTAATACTACAAATAAGCCATGAGATATTACTGGTGTTGTGCACAGCTGAAATGAAGAGAACCCCTTACATAACTTTGAAAAAGGCATTTAAATGCAGTCATTTCAAAGACAAATCCCTCATGAGCTTTTCACTAGTAATGCTGCATGTGTGTAAGCTCCCTTGTCCCATTTCCAGCAGTCCAGTGCCAGTGAGAGAGGCAGCACTCATGGGCCTGTTCTTGGGGTATTTTGTACAGGTGATTTGTGTTTGTCCTCACACACCCTCACAACACTCCAACTCTGGTAGGACTGGCCAGGGCCTGGCTTTTACTTTGCTGGCACAAGGAAATTTTGCTGTTAAGACTCTCCTTTTGAAGACCCATGGAAAAAGCAACAGAGAATTCACATACAGGCATTGCTTTATTTGGAGAATCCAGAACTTTCTCTGGGAAATGGAGTCTGTGTGAGATGAAGGACAGATGATGACAGTAGGCAAACAAGTCCTGCCCAGTCAAAAGATTGTCAGGACAGAACAGTTCTGGCAGGTCAGGAGAGAAAGATCTACCTTAGTGCTACCTTACTGTCCAGTTTATAGGTGAGAAAACTGACCTGGAACTGCTTATGTGGAGTAAGTGCACGCCATATAAAGGAAAAGATAAATGTCCTAATGCCATCAGCCTAGTGCTGTGCTTCTCTCAGGTAGCTAGGAGCTACCTGAGCATCAAGAAGTGTTAATGCCAGGTAAAGAGGGCAGGTGCATAAAAATAACTGTACAGTACTGTTTTTCTGATATCTAATAAAGCCTCATGAAAATAATTTGTAAATGAATACATTCACATTGACTCTTTCATTGAGACTCTGGGATGTTGGTTGAGTCCAGTGCTGCTGCTGGAGCCTGCTGAGGAGAACAGCTATTATTTGAAAGCCAATAATTATTCTCCAGAACATGTGCAGGTGTGCAAATGGCAAGTGGAAGCCTGGCAACAAGCTTGCCTTGGTCTTTTTCTCAGAACCCTCACCAGCAACCCAAAATCCTGAAGGAATCAAATGCTGCAGGCTGAAAACCACAGCGTAGTTCATGTTGTACCTTTTGTTGTAGCCGTAATGCTGCAAACCCAGCTGGTAAGAGTTAACAAAGACAAGTTCTTCATGTCTTAAATAATGCAGAAGTGCTTTCTGAGATTGTCTTGTCTTTTTTCTGCAGCAGAGCACACAGCTTTAGTCTGTGCCAGTATTTGTGAGCCCTCCCTTGACTTTCTGCCCACGTAACCTTGCCTTTGCCATTGCACCAGCCCTGCTCTTCGTGCAGCTGGGCAGAGGCAGGTCAGGAACCGGGGCAGGCCAGAAACTGAACAGGGAAGATAAACACAGTCATGCATCAGCTGTCACAGTCTCAGCCTGTGGAGGGAGTTGCTTGATTCAGTAGAAAGCTGCACACACACCCCCCTCCCCAATTCTTCTTTCAGTTTAGCCAGGTGAAACAATGGCCTCATGATTATGAGGGATAATGCAAGGGGCAGGGGGAGAGCTGGAAGGGGACAGCAGGAAGCTGTGCCCTTGGGCAGGTCACAAAGTAGGACAGCAGAAGAGAAAGGTAAAGGAACAGCAGCAGAAGAGGCAACAGGAGCTGACAAAAGGCATCCTTTGATCAGCTCAAGCTGCTCTTGTCACTGCACCCTGCAGTTACACAAGCACTTTGAGCCAGCTCTGCCAGAGAAAGAAATTACCCTGCCCTCCCCCAGCCCTGGGCACTGCTGCTGCCCTCAACATCCCCATCCTTCCTGCCACCGCTGCTCTTAGAGCCACACACTGAGCTGGAGAGGAAACCCATTAAGTAGGAAACAAAGCAGTATTTTTTTGCTGAGTTAGTTCTAACATGGATTCATTCTCCTATTTACTTTCCGAGACAAGAGAGAGCTCTGTGAGTTAAATGCTGTGGTGAGAAAGGGAAAGAAAGGAAGAGAGATGCCAAGATGGAGTATTTTGACAAGCAATCAAAGAGAAGACACTGCATGGGGCAGGTGGCTGGAGCCTGCAGGTGCAGAGCAGGGGCAAGGGCACACTGCCATGTGTGTACACACACCCAAGGGTTCACAGGGATCAGCACCAGGCAGGTGAAATGATGTTAAACCGTCAAACAGTTCTTAGAAAAAAATATTCAGATACAATTTGCTAATCATTAGTAATTACACTAACACATGTCCAGCTCTGGGATGGTTTTGATTAGGCAGATCCAAGTCCAGGAGGGCCTTCTTGTCAGATGTGCTGTAATCATCCTGTGTCATCACTTGACACGTGAACCACCACTTTTGGTGGCTGAATTCACAGACATGTTTATGCATATCTCTATGGCCTGTTTTTAGGTAAGTGGTGTGTGCTTCCTTGGTGGAGGTGATTGGAGCAAGCTAAATTCCTCCCACATTCCACAGGAGGCGTTTATGGATCCTGAAATCCATCAGATTCTACTTGCTGGAGCCTTCCCTACATATGGGTAACTTGGGGATGAGGGTTATAGACAGCAGAGAAGGGTTTACTGTTTTGAGAGCTTGTTCCCAGACCACCAAGTCTTCATTTGCCCCGTGGCAGGCAGCATTCTGTACAACACGCAGACGTGTAGACCAGCAGAATTAAAATTATACAGAAACGATAGTACAAATGGACAGAAAATAGAGAACAGAAGAAGTTAACTTTACAGTTGGTGCCGTGACTGTGACAAAGCAGGGTTACACCAGCACACAGCTCTCCAAGGATGCAGAAGCCCTAAGGAGGCGATTTAGAAAGCTCTGCTCAGGCTGCTCCGTGCCAGCCGTGCGATAGATCCGCACACTCCCTGCACCGCGCGGCTTCTCGCCGGCCTGGCACTTCACGTCCCCAGGATATTCCACTGCTTAAACCCCTTCGGCAGTGACAGGTGTCTCCAGCCCGCGCCACGGCAGGTCTCAAGCTGAGTCCTGCCCTCCTGGCCCTGCTCTGAGCTGACAGCGATCGGACACCGCCGCCGCAGAGCGATAACGAGCCCTTATCGCGGCGCGTCCTCGGCGATTGCCGATGTCCGCCTGCGCCTATCTCCGGGCCCGCTCTAAGATAAGCTCCCCCGGCACCGCGCCGCTGCGTTCCGCTGGGACCCAGCGCCACAAGAAGCCTTTCCCTGTGTCCGAAGGCTCTCCCCAGCCCGTTCCCGGCCGCCCGGGCCCCCCCGGCGCTCCCGGAGCCGCGGGACCCGCCAGGGGAGGCCCGGCCGCACCGCCCCTCGCGCCCCGCTCCCCTCCGCCAATGGGAGAGCCGCTTACTCGTCGGGCGCGCGCCCTCCCGCCAATGGGCGGCGCCGTTGTTGGGTTTGCGGGCCGTGGAAGCCGCACCCTGTCGGGCGGGGGCCGCTCGGTGCCTGAGGGGGCGGCGGGAGCGGCGGGAGGCGGGGACCGAGACAGCGACAGCCTCGTCAGGGGACCGGCCGCCGCGGCCCCTTCGCTCCTGCCCGTTCTCCTCTGTCCTCGGGTGAGCGACGCGGCGGTGACGGTGCGGAGGCGGCTGAGGGGCGCAGGCAGCGGCGGGCGGGCTGTGAGGGGGAGACGGGAGGAGGGGGCGGCAGGAGAGGCTGGGGCGCAGACACTGGAACCGACTCGGTAAGCCCGGAGCGTAGCGCAGGGGGCCGCGTCTACCTGGAAAACGTGGCGGGCTGTGCGGAAAAACCACTGCGCGCAGCGTGCCTGCGGTGAGGGGCTGCGGCGGGCTCGGGGTCACCGCGGAGGCGGGGGCGGGACGGCGCTGCGGTGCCGGCCGGGATGGCTGAGCCGCGGGGGCAGGTGCTGCCAGCCCTGCCGCCTCGGGAGGCGCCGTGCCCATGCCGTGCCCGCCGGGATGCTCCAGCCACCGCCGCAGGAAGCTCCGCTCGGCGCTGGAATCTCCATTGCACCCGAGCGCTGCGTCTGCCCGCGCTGCCCCCGCCGCCCTTCGGCTGCAGCTGCCCCTGCTGCCAGCCCCAGAGGAGACCTGCGGAGCGTGCGGGGCCGAACGCGGGCTCTGGAGAGCCCAAGTCATCGTCCGCAGAGCACGTAGGAGTGAGGGAGGGTTTGGGATGTGTGCGAGCGGTGCTGGGGATTGGCGGGGCACCAGCAGCAGACGGGCAGTTGTTGTTTTGTTTCCTCTGCTTGAAGGGGTATCTAGATTTTAGCGTTTCTAGGGTCTGCTTTTGATACAAAATGTCACATGCCTTTCTGCACGTAATTGCTGCACACTCGCTGTGCTGCTTTTAGGGTTGATTCTTAATCTGTGTTGGCTTTAGTTAAAACTAGCAATTAGGGAGGGGGAAAATCCAGTCAAGCTGGAAAAATACCCATGGCTGTGTTGAGGTGGGGGCTAGGAATAGCCCTGAATTTACATCTTCCGTGAGATGCTGCTGTAGCTCTGTGCTGTAAGCTCATTGCTGCTTTGGTTTTATTCTTTGCTTTTTAGAAAGTTGCTGTAGATCACAACATTATCATAAACCAGAGGTATTCAGTTTTCTTGCTCTGTGACTTACATTTTTATACGGAGCTTTGCAAAACCTTACCTTGAGTTTATGAATTCTCAAACTGCAACTGCTGCTGGATAATTCCTCTGTGCTCTGCTGGAAGCTACAGGTCTCTCCCTGCAGACAGGCTGTTTACAGCTCTGCTTCTTGTTACGTGACTATATGTGCCAGTAGAATTCTTGACAGTCCTTAATTGTCACAAATTCGGGGTTTTTGGTGTTTGTTTTTTTTTTTTTTAATAGAGCAAAAGAATTTATTTTCAAGGCATACAAACTATTTCTAAGATTGGCTTCCATTTTTTGTTAAATTAAATATAATGGTATAAAAATTCTGTTTCTCAGTAAGGAAATATTCTTTTAAGAGCACTTGTGTAATAAGTGAGGAAAAAAATGCAGCTATGGGCTAGACTTCTGAAACAGGTGGCTTTGGTATTTCTTTCTAGTCAGTAAACAGATTTGATGCCAGCAAATTTGATACAATCTTGAGTGAATGTAATGATCTGTGTGATTTGCCTCACAGAATTCAAACTTGGTGGTTTTCTGAGGAGAGTTTTGAGGAAGAGGCGTTTGCAAGTTTTTACATCTTTACTGTAGCAAGATAATAATATGTGCATTATTGTGTTTGCATGTCTAAGTGTCCTGTAGTTTTACTGCTATGAAGTTCTGTGCTGAGAACAGTGCTTTTTAACCAAAAACTGTTGGGTTAACTGAATGTTCTCTTTCTGTGGTTGATGATTATAAGTGTGAAAAATGTGAATGTGCTTCAGCTGAAGCAAGTATTTTGGCTGGCATGTTGTGCCAATACGTTCATTGGAGCACGGTTCACTAATGCTGCAGAGGGAAGGAGGTCATTTACTGAAGCAGTATTTTTCTGTGACAGTTTTTATAGAAGTATCCAACAGAAAATGACTCACCTCTTCTCTTTCTTTGAGATTCACCATCAATATTAAATGTTAATTTGCACATATAGGATAGGCCTCTGAGCAGCCTGGGCTGGTGGAAGATGCCCCTGGCAGGGGGCTCAGAGCTACGTGATCTTTAAGGCCCCTTCCAACCCAAACCAGTTTGTGATTCTGTGTATGGACTTGCATCATCTGCTGAAATTAGGTAGAGAAAACCCCTTTGAGCACTGAGAGACTTTGACAGAAGTAGGGCTAAAACTGCTTCTGCCCCAATCTTGCTTTTTGAAGTGTAATTTCACAGCATGAGCTGCCTTTGGCAAATCTCATCCAACATTCCATGACTTGGCATAGGAGGAAAGAAAAAGAATTTTGGAGTAGCTGATTTTGTTAATAAATAGAATTAAATAATAGAACAGAAAGTTTCAAACTAGGAGAGGCTGCTTAGCATGTTGGTTGCTACTAGGCACGTTTCTATGTGACAAGTGCTTCCTGAGGAGCCCAGGCAGTAAATCTTGCACCCACTGCTTTTCTGACTGGTAGAAATAGCTGTCATCATTATTAAAGAGTTGTAGCAGTGGTGAATAGTGAGTAATTTGTAAACCCCAAACTTTTGCTGTGCAAATGAGCCAGGCCTGCTTTGAGGGGAAAATGCATATAAATAAAACTTGCCCACTACTTCAGTGAATCAATGTGGCTTTTGCTGTGCAGCAGAGACACCTGAGGCAGGAGGGCATGAAGAAAACACCAGGCTGATTTTCTGACTTTGGTGGCTCCTGAATTAGAACTTACTCTTGGACCATGCTGCACCACAAAGAGATTTGTGAAATAGTACTGTAGCAGTAATTCAGGCTGCAACTAAATATTTCTTTGTCAGTTTTAGGGTGGTATGTGCTTTATATTTGAAAAGTGATTGTGAGCAGATGTGAATGTAAGTTTCCTCTGCTGACTCCATTGTGCAGGACATTTGACATCTCCTGAGGAATCTGTCCAAGGCTCCTCTGTGAAGTTATGCATCTTCTATAACAACAGATTCAAAAGAAGATAAATTTTTAAAATCGTAGAAGTCCCTAGATCACCTAAGTTAGGCAGTTTTCATTCATGTAATTTAATCAGCCTCCTCAGGGAACAGGAGAATATTACCTAGTCTTGCTACTTATTCAGCATTTCTCTTCAAAAGTACTCTGGTTTTGCTAGGGCTGAGAGCAGGAGCTGTACAAACCTGTCAGTGGAGAGAGGTGTAAAATGTAAAGCATGTGAACCAGTTCCTTTCCTGAGGAAAGCTTTTCATCAGAGGTAGTAATGCTTTAAAAGTACTGCTTATACAGATTTTGATCTCTAGTAATTTTTGCTTCAAATTTACCTTTTTCTCTGGCTACTTTTTCTCTCACTTTAAGGTATCATGTGTACAGTAACAGGGTTCTGTAGGAATGTATGGTAACATCGTTACCATCTCAGTAAGCATCTGTTGTTTATTGAGAATTACCTTGCTAGCCTTTAGTCAAATTGAAGCGAGTCATTGGTTTCTTTGCTCAGCACCCCGTGGATGGTGTTTGCTGTGGTCTCCTCAGTTGAGAACGTTTGGTGCTTGGGAGCTGCAGATGTTGCAGGGGAAGAGGCTCCAGGAACGCCCTTTGCAGAAGTGCTGCTGTTCCAATCAGGGTGAGCTGAGATGGGCTCATTTGCCATCAGGACTCGGGTACAGCAGCTCAGTAAACGCTCCTGGTCTTGAATGAGTTTAAGCATTGCTGCTGCTCTGGGGAATCTCAGTCTGGCTGTTCCTCACTGGAGGGCAAGGAGAGGCTCAGGGCAGAGGTGGCTGTGAGTGACTGCTGCCCAGTGGGTGCCTGCTGCTGTGCCTGGGTCCTTTCAGGGAGGCTGCAAACCTTGTCCTTGGACGTGCGGCCAAACAGGAGCAGCAACTTCTTCAGTCCCTTCCTCGCTTCCTCCCTTTGACCTTGCTGATTGGATTGCGTGCTGAGGAGTGAGCTCTGCCTGCTCTGCTGGATTCACTTGGGATCCAGTGTGAGATCAGCCTTTCACACTCACATCAGTTGCACTAACGAGTGGAGCAACAAACAAATTTTTCACTATCACTTATTTGTATGGTTTTCCCTGCAGATTAATTAAAAATGAGCATAAATAAAAGCAAATCTCAATTCAGTTTTAGACCTGTGATATTATGGACTACTCTTTTAAACTGGGATTTGGCATATGTGTGCTCTTCAGACTAATCAAACATTCCTTTGCATTTCCAATTGACAAATGTCTTTCAAATCACTGATTTTTGTACCATATGTTACGTATGATTTTCAGATCTAGACTCAGGAAGTCTCAAAAAAAAGAAGTAAAATATTTCAGAATTTTGAGGTTTTGTTTTTCTTTCATACACCTAACTGAAGTGCTGTAAAGAAGTCATGGAAACAGTAGTAAATGCAGTTAATCAGTAACAGTTTATGGGATTTTTGATACTTTCAAATCAAATGACTGGATGATTGTTGTGATACAGTTATGCTCCAAAAACTAGGGGGTAAAAAAAACAAATCTAGGTTTTTGGTTGGAATCAGTAAACATCTAAAAGCAAATTTGGATTAAAAACTGTAATTTGACTTGGAGCCATAAAAACTTAGGTTTTTTTGATGTTGTTTTTGATTAGTTTGTACAAATTTCAAATGTGTTGTATTTCTCCTTATGCTTTTTATTTCTATCTTGTTTTACATCTTGAGAGGTCTGGTGTACTATTTCAGTTCTATTATAGCTTGTGCCAGATTAAACCAGAAAGTGTTGAGGTAAACCTTGACCCATGAAAACTGTCTTCTCTGTTTTTTCTATTGGCTGTTTTGTGTTGTTGTTGTTGTTTGGGTTTTTTCTTTTGCTGCTATTCTGTGTCTGTGTTACAAATGACTGAACATAAAGTCACTGTTGGTGCATTGTGACTGTGGAGATGAAGAATAAAGCATACCCTGAGTTTGGTGTTTTAACAGATGAAGCCATTTCTTTAGGTATTGTCACTCCAAAATAGTGATAAAAATCTGTCAAGTGTGTACACTCGTGAAGCATCCATTCCACATAAAATCCATTGAAAGAACACATTGCTGCTGTTGTGCATTAACTGAGATCTACCATGTGTACTTGGCTTTTTTTTAATCCAAAAGATCTTGTCTAGCAAAGCCTTGTGTGGTGACCTTGAATCAGCACAGCTTAAAGTGTTCCAGAGTTAGAGGGAATTTAGTTTTCTCTTCAATTTCTAAACCTGTTAGCTACACCCAGCTGAATTGAACAGGAAAGTGGTGACTTCAAACATAAAAGGTTTCTGCCAGCAGTGAGGTGCGATGGATGGCCAGAGTTGTGTCCCTGCTGAGAGAGGGCCATGGCTCGGGGCTGGCTCTGGGCAGCAGGGCTGTGGCTGTGCAAGTGTCACACACACACACGCACACACACTGTGCAGGTGTCACACACACACACACAGTGCAGGTGTCACACACACACACACACACACACACACACACTGTGCAGGTGTCACACACACACACACTGTGCAGGTGTCACACACACACACACACACACACACAGAGGCAGGCCATGGGCAGGGCTGTGGCTGTGCAGGTGTCACACACACACACACACACACAGAGTGCAGGTGTCACACACACACAGTGCAGGTGTCACACACACAGTGCAGGTGTCACACACACACACACACACACACAGTGCAGGTGTCACACACACACACAGTGCAGGTGTCACACACACTGTGCAGGTGTCACACACACACACACACACACACAGGCAGGCCATGGGCAGGGCTGTGGCTGTGCAGGTGTCACACACACACACACACACACACTGTGCAGGTGTCACACACACAGTGCAGGTGTCACACACACACACACACACTCACAGGCAGGCCATGGGCAGGGCTGTGGCTGTGCAGGTGTCACACACACACACACACTGTGCAGGTGTCACACACACACACACACACACACTGTGCAGGTGTCACACACACACTCACACTGTGCAGGTGTCACACACACACTGTGCAGGTGTCACACACACACACTCACAGGCAGGCCATGGGCAGGGCTGTGGCTGTGCAGGTGTCACACACACACACACACACACACACACTCACACTGTGCAGGTGTCACACACACACACACACACTGTGCAGGTGTCACACACACACTCACACACACACACACTGTGCAGGTGTCACACACACACACACACACACACACACAGTGCAGGTGTCACACACACACACACACTGTGCAGGTGTCACACACACACACACACACACACACACACATACACTCACAGGCCATGGGCAGGGCTGTGGCTGTGCAGGTGTCACACACACACACACTGTGCAGGTGTCACACACACACTGTGCAGGTGTCACACACTCACACACACACACGGGCAGGCAGGCCATGGGCAGGGCTGTTTCTGTGCAGGTGTCACACACACACACACACACACACACACACTCTGTGCAGGTGTCACACACACACACACACACACACACACACACACACACACAGAGCCAGGCAGGCCATGGGCAGCGCTGATCCAGCCCCAGCTGTTGTCACTGCCTTGGCCAGCCTTAGAGAGCCAGCAGGGGAGGAGGGAGCGTGGGGCTCACACAACATGTAGGGGGGACATGAGAACTTAAAAAGGATAAATAGGGAAGCATATGAGACTTCAGTTGGTAGCAAATAATATTTCATTAGTTTCATAATTTTTCTCTAGTTGTTTTCAGTTACTGGAAAGGTTTCCATGATTTTCAGGTGAAATTCTACACAGCTAATGTGTCACTCTATTTTTAAATGTCACTTCAAATTTCCATATGATTTGAATAAGAGATTCAGTGTAAAGCACAAGATTCTATTTTGATTCCAAAGTAAATTTTCTTTCCTTACTGTGGATATTATTTTTAAGTCTACTAGTGCATAGCAAAGTGTGGGGTTTTTGGTTTTTTGTTTGGGTTTTTTTTTCCCACACCCTCTTGGGCTTAGAGTAAAATTTATTAGATGGTGAGTCTTCAAAGATAGTCTGGTGATTTCAGTTATAACTGGTGACTTAGAAATATTTTGGAATAAATTTATGTCTTTTATAGGTGAATTAAGGATAAAATGGTTTTGTTTTTGTAAATTATTTTTTGTGACGTGTTCGTGGCCAGAAGTATACAGTTAAATTTATTTGGATATGTACAATGTTTATGGTACAGTATTGCAATGGTTTTTACTCTATTAATAGGCAGAAAAAAATTAATAATTATCTTAGATGTTTGCTTAGATCTCAGCTGTACTTATAAATCTATGGCTTTTCTCCTGTTTAGTTATATAGGGATTTGGGTAAAAAGTTAGTAAATTCTGTAGAGCTTTCCCAAAGCAAGTGAATCATACATGATGGAGAGGGACATAAGATATCAATCCTTCATCCAAAGGAAAGCTGTTTCATCTCTGTGTATCAAGGAAGGTTGGTGGGTGGGTTTCTGCACCTTGGACTCAGAGAGGACCATCCTGTTCTTTGATTCTGCTGCTGCTTTTAACTCAATGTCTGTCTGTCTTTCTGTCTGTGTGGTTTTCCACTTTGCTTTCAGTCTGTTTAGAACTTGCACTGATCTTGATGCTGCAGAGTTATGTGGGCCATCTTCTACTGAGTTTCTTGCCTCTCCCCTGGGAGGAGAATTAGTGCTTGCAGCATAAGGTAACCCTTGGACAGGTGGGATGTCCACTTCTGACCTGCCCAGCCTTTGTTGTTGACCTGGGACGCTTCCCTTGCCTCAGCTCCGGGCTGTGAATGGAGATGTTGCTCTGGGGACAAGGAGAGGCCACAGAACCTGCCCCTGCCCTTGCCTCACACAAGTGGAATGACAATTCTTCCAGTATCCTCCTATTTTCCCTCGCTGCAGAATCCTGGGGAGGAGCCAGGAGCAGGGAACACAGAGAACATTTTGCTGCACAGCTTGGAAGAAGGTGTCTCAGACACTGTCCCCTGGCCTGCCCAGCCACCAGGAAATAAAGAGAGTTCTGGCAGCAGCTCAGTGGGAGCCAGCAGTGGGGAACAGAAGGCTGGGAAACATGCTTCAAACCTGAATGCCAGCCAGCAAAGCTGCACTTGGGCAGCCTTGCAAATTATGAGGGCAGCCTTATTAATTGAACATTCTGGCTGGTGGAAAAGATGCCTGAGGCTTGGAGTCTTTATGGGTCAATATTTACCACTAAAGTGGGGAGATGACTCTCCACACCTCAAGCAAAGCCCACAATGTCAAAATTAAACCTTTGTAGCTGCATGTGCTACTTCAGCTGCAGGTTCTGTGGGTTTGGGATCCTTTCTAATGCAAGTTGGTTAAAGCATTGACATAGCTGCTCTCCCAAAAAGACAGGCACTTCTATTGTTCTTGCTTTTTTAATCAGTCATTAGCATATGGTAATGTATGAAAGTGTCCCAGGTCTACAACAAAGGCTGGGCAGGTCAGAAGTGGACATCCCACCTGTCCAATCGTTACCTTATGCTGCAAGCACTAATTCTCCTCCCAGGGGAGAGGCAAGAAACTCAGTAGAAGATGGCTCACATAACTCTGCAGCATCAAGATCAGTGCAAGTTCTAAACAGACTGAAAGCAAAGTGGAAAACCACACAGACAGACAGACATATTGCTACTGTATAATTATAATTGTTAATAAAACATTGTTAAGGTTTATGTAATGTTTATATAATTTTGTATTTAGGCATTTATTAAAACAACTCTGAAATACTAAGAATGTTAAAAATTGCACAATTTAAAAGCGTTTAATAATTAGTTACTTAGGTTATCCTGGGTTTGTTTTTCAGAATGTCACCTTTTTGAGGAGCTTAAGCTTATTTCTACACTGCCTGGTTTCTGGGATCATTACTGTGCCCACATATGTTGTTGAAATATGTTAGTTCTGTATGTATGTATGTTCTGTTCTGAAACTATATTTTCACTATATTTACACCCCCAAGGCAAATGGGGGAATATTATTATAATTATATATATTTTCAGTAGTGTAGCTACTCAAGCCACTTAACAAGAATGAGGCAGATTTCAAGTGGCTTTTTCTCTTTGCAGACCTTTAATCAGAACTAGACACCTTCTAAATAATTCTGGTGTTGGTTGCTGCTATGAAGACTTATTGTGATACCAAATATATGTTTTATGATAGAAGGAAAAGTGAGATCTGAAACGTTGTATTTGCTACATTGTTTCTTGTACTACAGTTTTTGCTTGTTTAATTTAGTCCTTAATTAGATATGTTTATCATTAATGAATAGGATGAATTCAGTTAATTTGACGGAAACTCAAATCTAAATTTATTCTTTCAAGGATTTGATGATCTGAGAGAGTAATCTGGTAATTTTCCCCTCCCTTCTCTCTGTTGCTATGGTAATCCTAAATTGGAACCTTGTCTCTGCAGACTTTTTTTTCCCCTTTTACCCTTAAGTAAGTTTTATAATAGCTGTGCAGTCTATTCTCAAGCCAAAATATAGATAATACAGGTTTTCTTGTTGTTTTTTCTTTATTTGGCTGATTATAGGTGAGGCTGAAATTAAGCAGCTTTAACTTGCCTTTCCTTTTTCTAGCTCTCAAGAGACTTTGTGGCATGATTTTTTAATTCATGTTTTACACAAACATCATTTAGGGAAAAAGCAAGGGAAAAAAGGCTCACTAAAGCAAAAGACCCAAATGTGTCTGAGTGTCATGAAAAGCTGTTTGTAATTGTAACTGCAGAAGTGAACATTCAAATTGCAAAGTCCATAAGTTGTTAAGCATCCAAATGTTCTTGCAATTCCAGTTTACAGCAGTGTTCAGGGCTTACTTGATGAGGAGCTTTCAGTTACTCCTGGCATGGCTGAACTTCTGATGCAGCAGTAAATGCAGGTAATTCTGGCAACTGTAAAAAATATTTGTGCTCTTACTAAATGTTGGGTTTTTTCCATGTAGAAAAAAGTAGAGATACAAGATCTAGCAGGGTTGATGGCAAATTGAAAAGGGTGATCAGGAGAAAGCAGAAAACCTGAATAAGAGTCTTCATATGTCCTGTCAGGAAGCATGGGGGTAATGAAATAAGCCTAAAAATAATTTAGATACTTGAGAAAGACTACATGGGAAGTTTGCCTTAATTTTCAGTGAAGACATTTTGAACACATGCACATAAGTCATGCTGAAGTGAAGTTACAAAGATGATTTCCATGAAGATGGAGCCCAACTTGCAGGGTGCAGGTTAGTGGAACTGTGTTACATTTACTCTGCAGTTTTGAAGTAGGTGATTTGTGTAATTAGAGACTCAGTTGCAAGAATTGTTATTAAATGGCAGGGCAGAAGGATATTGGATGGCTGGAGAACAGTGAAAGTACTCACAACATTAGGAGGAAAAGGTGATTTGGGATAGCAATTGCATCATTAGTGTGACCTTAGTATACAGAGATTTGTTTAAATTTAGAATGAAAAGCTGTTCTGTGTGGAGCTAAGATGAAAAGGGTATGAAGTGATACAGCTCCCACCAGAGGAAGGTTTGTCAGAGAAATCTAACAGCTCTTTTTTGTGAGATCCCTGACTTCTTGGAGAGGATACATGGCTAGAGCTCACCCCTTGTAGCTTAGAAGCCATATAATGTGCAGTATGATTCCATGGAAAAATGAGAGGGATGTTTTTGTGGCAGTTGATGTTGATTGGTGGCAAGGTGTGTCAGGTATGGCTAGAACTTGATGACCAGTGGATGATGTGTTGGAACTATGTAAGCAGTGGAATTTGTCAGGACCAGTTTTGAGATTTAGAATTTTTATTTAAATCATTTATCCATTCCTACTTCTCGTGCCAATCTCATGATCTTTGTCAGATGTCAGGCATCACCAGTACAGAAGAAGATTTTGCACAGAACAAAAACAAAGGTGAGACCTTAAGCTGTGACCAGTAGGAAAAGGAGTTGTATCAAAGAGCATGAAAAGAATTGTAACACTTCAGGATGACAGACCTCTCAGAGTTAGCAATGGAGATCAGTATTAGGATAACAAGTACACTGTTGTTGCCCTGCTAATATTTTTCTTTAAAGTAAAGGGATATTAACTTTTTCTGGTACTGGTGAAAGCTTACTTCAAAAGCTGCACATAATTCCTATAAGCCACCATCAAGTAAAAAGGACTGAAAGAGATCCAGGGACTAATTCCTGGAACTCAGACAGAGTTGTGTTTGATCTGGGGAAACAAATCATGGAAGAGGTTGCTCTTCATAAAAACAAGTGAAACAACACAGGTGGATAAAAAGAGCTTTTTATGCTTGAGGTGTAAGAACAAATGGGTATAAACTGTCCAAGAACAAACCTAATCTGGAAATTAGAAAAGATGGTTCCTAAGCAACGGAGGCATAGGAGTCTGCAACAGCCTTCCCTTAGGAGTGGTGGAATAAGGCTGTCTTTAAGGTGGAGCTGCTTAGCTTATGTAAGGGGGGGTGGGGATGTCATGTCATTTTCCACCCTACCTTGGGATTTGAACTGCTTGACCCAGAATATCCTGTTGTTCCCACATTCCTGTCTTTAACTAAAGATGGTACAAGAACTTGAGCAGATACTGCCCTGACACCTGTGGGTACATGGGGGCTCTCTTTCCTGGACAAGTGCACCAGTTGCACTCTGAGGTATAGAAATATCTCATCAAATTTCTCATCCCCTGATATCAGGGGATGAGAAATGTTAGACAAGTAGGATGTGTCAAATATTGTTTCATAGAATATGCTACATTGTGTTTTTTCTAGTGCCTATGTATTGTGTTTTGCCTTAAGAAACCCCAAGTCAATGCAGCATAGTTCAATAGATTTTGTAATGAATCCTGTATTGTTTTCTGCTGCTTCTGTCCTGTGTGATTGAAGGGAGCTGCCCACAGCATGTGCCCAGCTATGTCATTGTCTTCATATTTCTCTGAAAATCCTCCTTTGAGCTGCTTAAAAATAACTCCCATTGGTGCAAGCTGAAGGGTTGATGTAGTGGAAACACCCTAGACCATGTTGCTGTGTGTTGCCCTGTTGTTCCTGTGTATTGTCCTAAGACTGGCCATCTAATAAATTTGAAATATTATTTTTTGAGAAAGCATTGTGCTGTTGCACTAATGAGAGACAGTCCTATATCTCTGCCTTTTAGAAAATGATGGTTGTAAAGGACACTTGACAAAGAAAAGGGTTCTGCTGTGTTCTCCCTGACAGAAGAACACTAATTGGAAAATTGAGAAATTTATGTTGCCTGAGGTTGCAATATTTTTCTAATTTATTCAATTGTTAAGACATGTTCAATCATGATTTAATTCCTGCTGAGGTATTTCAGACCCAGGAGGGAACTTGTGAACACTCATTTGGGCAATTGTTTTATCTATATCAGTAGCTTGTATTACTGGATGTGGTTTTTATATGTGCAGAAATACAGTAGCTGGTTTGGATTTTTCTCTACTCCATCTCTGTTACTTATATGTTCTAAATGTTCATCTAGAAAGCTTCATTTTAGGAAGGAAGTTCAAGCATGGAAAGTAGTTTGGATAGGACAGGTTAGAAATTTAATGATGTTTGAAAGGTTCCTTCCTGACTGTGCTTAACGTTTTTATTGACTTCCCTTCAGCTGTTGGTTGAATTTCCTGTTGATTTTTTGGTCTAAATAATTGCCAAAGCAGTGCCTAGCCCTCTCTGTGTGCTATGATTTTTCTTGATTCATAAATTTAACAGTATTCTGATGTTTTCAAAACTGATGTAGAAGACTAAGAAGCAGATCTTATCCCTTTGAACTGCTGTATTTACACACAGTAATTAGTGTGAATGGTAAATAATTACATGGGTATAATGTCAATGACATAAATGGTACTTTGCACATGTTCAAGTGTTAGTGTTAGCTAAGTTACATCCCTAAATACAATTTTGGGAGAACAGTGATTGACAGTTAAATAATAGTTAATACTTTAAAGCTTCAGTAAGTGTTCATTGTTATGTGAATATTGAGTAAATTGTATTTAACCTGTTTGATTATTTAGACATTCTGTCTTGTCATTTATTGTGGAACAGGTGTGGACTAGAGAGTCTCATGTATTAAAAGAAAAGTCCCAAAGTCTGCAACTGTTAGTCAGGAGTCTCCAGAGCATGGATGACTTAGCAGATGTCATCTCAAGGCTCTTCTAAGGAGGAGAATTTGTTTATAAATTTTGAAAGAATGTATTAATGTGTGCGCTGTAAGAAAACTGTACAAGTTGGTTTTCTTGGCCTTTTATTCTTGAAGTATGTTTTAAAATTAGACTATATTGGATTTGTCATGGTAACTAAAAAGGTGCCAGATTAAAATAAATAGGTTATTGCCTTGAAGTAATAGAAATAATTACTGAAAAGTCAAACAGTTCTTTTCTTCTAATTTGTTTAAGGCATATGACATTGGAAACTTAACAGTTTCCTGCTTCTAGTGAAGCAGGTAATATGTTTGTTAACTAATAATATACTATTAAACATCAGAGAGAAGAAAAAGGACTAAAAAGAAAAAAAAGTAAAAATTCATATACAGAAAGCTGGCTGTATATTAATTTCTAGACATTTTTTCTTTTTAGTCCTTTTATCTGTCAAAATTGAAGTGGAGGTTGCTCAGTTGTCTTAAACTGAAATAATCTTTTATTTATTGTGTGCTCTAGAATAGCATTCCCTGCAGATGTGGCCTATGCTATAGCTAGTTCTGGAAAGGATGCAGTCAGTGTTGGAATGATGTCTAATTTGTGTTTTCAGCAGTGTGTTTAGATCTGGCATTTTGGTCTCTTATTTCATGACAGTCGTATCAACTTTTTTTAATATAATGTCTTGTTAGCTGGTGTCACTTTATTAAAAAGTGACTGTCCTTAGAGGTAATTTTTCATGTTGACACTGTACCTCCCAGAAAAAGAAAAGCTAACTGTTTTATAAAGGGCAGGTTCATGTTGCTGTGCAGTTTGATCTTTGGAGGATGAATCAGACCAATCTGATTTCCCTCTCTTCTCCCAAGGAGCAGTGTGTGTTTCTCCTTGCCAGGGCTCGCTGGCTTCGCTCAGAGTCCCTGGGAGCAGCTGGGCTGGGGCTTGTGGGGAGGGCGGCTCTGCAGCACCCGCACAGCAGCGATTTACAGCAGGGAGACACAGAGCACTTACTGCACAATGGCTGCTTTGGCTTTTGTTGCCATCAGTTTCTCTTTTGGTTATGAAAGTTTTAGAAAGTTAATTTGAGATAAGCCTTGTATAGCTTGCTTGAGACGTGGAGTGTCCGGTTTTCGGCTGTTTGAGGGGCCTGGAAAGGCCCGGAGTGGCCTTGGGGCAGCCGCGTATCGAAGGACGAGAAGAGGCTTCAGTTCTTCTTTCGGTCTTTATGTTTATTAATTGTTTATCTAAAAGATTTTCTTTCGGCCCGACAGAGCTCTGCTCAGCAGCCAGCCATGAGCACACTGTGCTGCCCTCCGGACAGCCACCTATCTTTATACCCATTGTTACGTGTACAATATTTATCATTTTTCCCCAATACCATTTATTCTTATTGCCCAGTGCACTTTCAGTAATGACCAATCCGAAAGTGCCACCATCATCACAGAAGATGGAGGAGAAGAAGAAGAAGAAGAAGGACAGGACACACCCCAATTCCTCCATCTTACTTCTCTAAACCCCCCTGTACAGAAATCCTAAACCCTGTGTCTCACCCTCTAATTAACTGATCCCTTCACCATTCACCCCGGTGAAACCCTCCTGTCCTCATACAGGTGTCGTCTCCTGTGTGGGATCAAAGTCCAGCCACCAGACACTTCTGGAACATTCCAGGACTCCCGAGCCCCCCAAGGGTGGTCTCGGTGACACCTCAGTCCTGAGGGGCTGAGATCCCACAGTGGAGGAGAGCAGGGAACGTAAGGATGACATCAGGAAAGTTCAGGGGTAAGGTTGATAAGAGACCTATAAGTAAGAATAATTTAAGCTGGTGAGATATATTGCTATTGTGTGTCATTGCATATCTTCATAAAGCCATCTGAATTTTATCAAGGTTGATAGAGGTTCAGGAGACTAAAAGGGGGAAGATAAAGTATAATCTGTCTGTTGTTAGCTGATAGATTTATGGAATTCTGTAGTGTCTGGTACTAATAGGAAGTAAAATAGTGAGCAAATATGATGAAGGGGAGAAAATGAAGGTTGGTTTAGTTTTGGGAAGACAGATGAGAAAAACTGAAGTAAATAGAAAAATATGTTGATCCAGTTAGGTCAGAAACAGGTTTAGAAATCTGGATTGCCTTACACTAGGGATTTCTGTAAGATTTTTTTACACGTATTATGTTTGCACATTTTTAAAAAGTCACATTCTATCTTAGCCCATGGGACTTTCTGCTATGAAGTATTGTTACAGTCAAGAGCTTAGCACAGTGCAAAATAAGAGTATACATTTTATATCAGCTATGCTTGGAATGTTAGAACATATGTAACTTTTCATGGTGTAAAGAATAAATTGTTACATTGCTGCAAGTGTGTGTGTGTTATTCTGTTCTTAAAACTGCACACAGCCCATAGGTAATCAGGATATTTTGAGAGTTAAACCATTAGTATGAGTTTGACAGTTTTTGCCCCTTTAGACAAAGTTTTGACATTTGCTTATAAAACTCCAAATGGTTTTGACTCTGACAGCTACAGAAAGTCCTTGTATACAAAAAAGAACACTACAGAATTTCTTCCTAATGAAATCAGGGCAGTTGACTGAATAAACATCAGGCTTTATATTTGAACAATAGAATTGCTGGGCTTGTTTTGCTTAAAAAATAAAGAGAAAAGCTGTAAGATCTGGATCTTCTAATTTCTACCTTCAAAGAAGGTGAAGTTGAATGGCCAATGTACATTATATATATCCTGTGTGGGGACTTCTGGGACAGACTTCATAGAGTGTGCTGGTTTCTGGATATGCATAGAAAGGTAACTGTTACAATGGGATAGTAAATGCCATTAATCATGGGGCCCTACAGAATGCATTTTGGAAATATTTCTGTTGTGTTTCATAAGCTTTGTTAGATGCTTTGTTACTGAACAACTCTGCCAAAGCGGGAGTTGCTTGGGGCCTAATATGCACTTAAGTTTGTGGACGTGTTAGATCCTATAGAAATCCCTTGAGGGCAAGAACTTGTGCTGAGCAGATGTGATTGCAGGTTTGGATGGGCAGGGCTCGTTTTCATGTTCCCTCCCCTGCTCTGTGGGGCAGCTCCAGCATGGCCACACACACAGATGTGCACACAGCCTTGTGGCCAGCCCAGTGTGGAGATGGCTTCCCACAAGGAAGAGTGCAAGTCATACTGTGCTCTGGAGAGAGCATGGTGCCCTCAGACTGCATGGAAAGAAAGACTTACGGAGTGGGTTTTTCTACATATAAAATACAGCTGTTGTAAAAACAAATACCACAGTTCAGCTTTAATGCATGTGATTATTGTTTCCATTTGACACAATTGTTTGGCTCCTCTCCTTGAAGAGCTGCTTACCAATTTCTAAGGTTTTGTTGAGATCACTTGGGCTTCCCATGGGTAGAAGCTGCTGGCCTGAATCCAGCTGCACGCTGTTTGGGAAATCGCTTTAAAAGCTGGGTTTAGAGTTCTGCCTTTGAATGCTGCATACATGTCATGGTGCTTTGCAATTTTTGATGCCAGTAGCCTCTCAGTGAACTTGAAAGAACTGCACATATGTATTTTGGCAATAAAACAGCAGCAGTTGGGTTTCTAGAAAGAGTTCATTTTACAGCTTGGGTCGGGAATGAAAGTACTTAGTGCTGTGTGAATTATTCAGGATCTGACTCCCAGCTGATTTGACACATCTTTGTATCCTTGATGTTCATTATTTTTAACTTAAATTTCTGTTTCTGGAATTATAAGCCCTATGCTGGCAGGGTGTGGTTTTTAGAACACAGTGGGGAAAAGTCTCTGGTCACTACTAGTCAAACATGAACAGGAGTACTGGTACTGTGTTTTTAGAAGTTTTCTAGGTATTGGTGGTGGTAAGGTTGAAGGATGAGAGTACATCCTGTCTGTGGATAGAGTTGCTGTTGCTTGGATAGGGATCTGAATAAAGAACAAGAAAGGTGATATTATAGCCAGTGGAGTTTGTTTTAGACAACCAATAACAAGATTGATATGTAAAAACACTGGTTTTTACATATTTTATTATTTTACATATTTTTATTTTTTACATATTTTTTTATTTTTTACATATTTTTTTTTTTTAGAGGTAGATCTAATAGAAAGTGTGAGAATGGCTGAGATTCCTGAAATGTTCAGGTCTGGGCTGGTTCTGATTCTGAAAGTGGCTTCACTAAAATGGCCAATAAATACCGTGTTACGTGGTTTGCAGTGACTGGAGAAACTGGACTGCTGCTTTTCTCTCCAGATATAATTCTGAAACCCTGCACAGGAGAGTAAATAACATCTTTTTGCCACTGCCAGGTGGAAACAATGAGAATCTGAGCTGGAAGAGAAATTCTGGGTTTACATGATGTTAATTTATACAGCCATGTTCAGTTGAGTAATACTTGCCTGACAAGGGAGAGCACAGTCAGGAAGATGGGTTTCTCATGGGGTTTCATCTGTTACCATGTGGGTGTACATGACCCTTGAGGTTTACCCAGAAGTAGGAAACTGCATAATTTTTGGGTGGGGAGCACATTCACACTTGCCTGTGAAAAAGAAAAACACAGATAAACTGCTCCTAAAATAGAGTTTGTAGGGGTTTATTGACATGCTATTTCCTAAGATGGAAAGAAGAACAATCTAATGCAGGAAAATGGGTTCTAGTAACACTTTAATTCATAGTTGATATGTTTTAATCTGTAGGTTAAAGTCATCAGGAACATTCTGAGATGGAAAAGAGAGTGCTCTTGGCTTTGGGAGCTGTGCAATAACATGAACTTTGTCTTACTGTCACTTCTGGGACTTCTATGAAGACAGTGTTAATATCCGTTGTATAGGGCATGTATTTTAAATACTCTCCAGAAATGTTTGCTCTGAGGTGGATAAAAGATGGTGTAACCACTGTTTTCCTAAAATTTTCCAGCTACCTGAAGGATTTACAAATATCCAGTTAAGCACTATGCAAAATAATTTTTTTGAGTTTGAATAGCCCTGACTGTTAGCTGACTGTTTGGAAGTAGAACGACAATGCATATGTGAGGTTCTCATTTCAAAATTGCCTTTATGTGCAAGTGCAGCATAAAATCTCACATGGAAGGTTTATGTCAAGATTAATACTTAGCTTTGCATGCTTCAAAGATATCTGTTGCCTCTTATGTATAGGCTTTTTAAAACTGTCCAATTCTACTGTGTTAAGAGAATAAATTTTGTCCTAATTTGTGTAATTTTCTATCTTTCTCTCCCTCCCCCATCACAACTGGGAAGTGCTAGAAAAGAACTGGGGAGTGTCACTCAGAAAAACCCAAGTTGAACATGAAGGAGAAAGTAATGAAAAATTCAACATCTCTGCTGCCTTTATCTGCCTCATTCAAGCCTGCTTGAAATCTCTAGTTTTCTAATATTAAGCTTCTACTTTATTTATGTGCTTGGATTCACTGTCTTCTTGCTTGATCTGGTACCACACCCATCCACACCATTTGTGCTGCTTATATATGAAACTTGCTGGTTCCAGCACAATGCCTGCACTCTCTAATCGTGCAGCAATTTCTGAGTTGCTTGGATGCCCTACCAGAAGAACATGGCAGAATTCATGCATCTAGTAATGAATATTCAGGTTAGTTCCATCTCAAAAATCTCAACTAACCAGTCTCATAATAATGCAGGGTTTTTACTTGTGAGGCATGTGCTGTAGGATCTCTGAAGTTGTGGGTATATCAGTCATGAATTCATCAAGAACCTTGAATTTCTCCTTTTGGCAGTTTCCAGGTGCTGGCACATTCTGTTACTTAGCCTCTTCATCCTTCCTTGTGTGCTTTCCTAACCTTTTGGAGCAGCCACACTAAGTCTTTATAACCGCATTAACATTTCCTGAAAAATGTAAAGAAATTAATGGGATTCTTAAATTTGATGCTAAGGGGTTATTACATAATAATATTTTGAGTAGCAACAAGTGCTGCTAGAGTATACTTTAGATTTGTGATGTCCTCACTTCACAAATCAATCAACAACATGGACTATTGTTTAAAAAGGGCAGGTTTAGTCTACTTCTGATTCAAGTAAAAATGGCAAAAGGGTGGGGGTGTAAGTCAAAATCTCTGAAAACTAATCATCACTGTTGATGGATAGGCAGGTAACTTTTATTTTGTTCCAAAACTGTTTCTCAGAGCAGGAGCAGAGAAAAACCCAAGCAGGGTTAATGATTGTCTTGCCATCACAGAATTAGCAGTCATTTTGTACAACCTAACTTCAGTGACACTGTTGCTGTATGTAAGGAACACACTAATACTTTTTCAGCCTGGAAAGCAAAACTGATTTGCTTATGCACTTTTTGTTTGCCCTTGCTTGAATAGGAGTGTCTTGTCTCCAAATCAGGATGTATGAGAGCTTAAGAAAGAGCTGTTCTTAAGGTCTAATAATTTCTGGTGAATGAAGAAATTGAAGTAGAATATTTAAGTTTTGCAATTTTTTTTTCAAAACTCTTCCGTAAAACCCACAATCAGAGCAAACTGAAAAGCAAAATCTGACAATTCATGTGCTTGAATTTTAACATTTCAGTTTTAGTAGACTTTCTTGATTGCAAACACCCCAAAATTTCAGTCTGTATTTATTAACTCCAGTAGGTCTAGACTCAGATGTCTTGTGGATCAAACCCCACACAGAATCTTTTCATACTCACTTTTTTTAAACATTCCAGCTTCAACTTCTTACCAGTAATAATAAATGGAAAAATTTTAATTTAGGTGTGGTCTTTTCCATATTAGAGGTGAGATAAACAAGCTGAGTCTTGGTGCCTGTGTTCCTGTGTGGCCATAGACAGTTCAGAGGGATTTTGGGCAAGCCACCCTCACTGTTACTGTCTGTGGGGTTTGTACCCTCACACTGTAGGGAGGGATTCCCCTTAGCACTCTGATAAATTCTATGGCTGACTTGAACCCTTGGAATACAGAACTTTTAAATTTGCTCTAACATTGTCACTACAATTGTATTTACATCTCAAATGATCTGGTTTGAGGTTTTTGTATCTGATCAGTTTAAGAGTTTATCCCAGGACATCTTCTGTTCCAGAGGATAGTGTCCAAATGACTAAGGAAACAGATTTTTCATTAGAGATTCAGAAAGATTTTCAGTTTTTAACCTAAATGAACATTTTAAAAACCCAACCAAACCCATAAAATAGCTCTCATGCTTGCACAGAGTGAATCTGTAGTTTTACCAAGTCGAAGACAATATTTTTACTGTTTGTATGTAACTGAGGGAAAAAGAGTCTGACTACTTTTCCCTGTCAATAAATAAAGTCACCAAATGTCATCCAGCTGTTCTGGAAGAAGTTACTGTTGCAGAGTAATTCAAAGGGTTAAATGACATTGTTCTGTTCATTGCCAACAGGCTTCAGAAATCTCATCTCTTGCTATTCAGTCTCCATGAAAATAACTGGATCCTGGCCAGAATGGGGCCGCTGTGCCTGAGCACTGCTGCATTCAGCTGATCCTTTATGCATTGTGATACTGATATTTTAGGTGTGAATACTTAAAGTTACTGAAATGTCTTACATTTTTAAGGTCTCAGAGAAGTATCTATTCCTGCTGAAAAATGAGTTTTAAGTTCTGTCATTTGTAGGAGCTTTTGTTATTCACAGTGCTTTTTGAAATTTTGACAATGGTGAGCATTATAGTTACTTTACATTTTAAACACAAGTTTTTCAGGTTTTTTTGTATTTGTGATAGCATTGGGTATAATTTTGAGATCTGTTTTTTCCCTAGACACTGATCTAGTATGACCTTGTTGAAAAGCCTAACAAACATGTAAATAAAATTATATTTTCACATCTTATTTTAGAATGTCCTGTCCCCTTTATTTAAAAGGACTTCTGTATAGATAATACTATGAGAAAAATTATAAAACCTTATGGGTAAAGTGTAACAGTGCTACTGTGGTCACATTGCATAGTGGAGGGGCTCATTCATTTTGCTTATCTACTTTGTTACTGAACCTACAGCAGCTTGTTTTAGCCAGCTTGAAACTGATGTGTGCAGTGTTCAAAGGGGCTCTGGAGTCTTCTGCCTTCTGCTGAAACTGCTTCTCATGCAGGGCTGCAGCCTCGCCATTGCTGTGGGCAGAGCCTGTGCTGTGTCCTCTTCCTCCTGAGCTGCTGTGTCAGAGGCACCCCCGGCTTACAGGGGACCAGGTAAAGCCTTGCCCTCCCTCACAGGTGCTGGCTCCTTCTCACTGCTGTCCACTGCCCATCCCTCTGAAGCAGCACTGGATTGTCCTCTGCTAAGTGCAGATGGCTTTGGGGCTATGTGCAGTACTCTTAGGGAACATGGGGACTTCCATGGCTTTAAGGGTGTTGTTTCCTCAGAAAATCTGAGTTCAGATTATTGTACATGGAAATTACAGACATTTTCTTACCTGATTATTACATTGGCAAATTGAACATCCAATTTTGCTTCAGTGTATTGGTGACTTTCTTTAAGCAACTTATTTCTTCATTTGTGTCTTTTTACAAATCCAGTCTTGGAATTAGAAGTCTAGCAGCTTTTATAACTTGAGTTTAAGGCCAGTGTTCATTTTTGGGTCAGACATGCTGACCAAGCTTTACTTCTTGGATAAAGCTGGGGCCTGCCCTTGGAAAGCTGGTGATCTGATTTGACCTGGGTTCAAAAATCTCAGGGCAGTGGCTTATTGGTGTGTTTGGTGTGAGGCTTGGGAAGTGCATGTGGGTTCACAGAAACCTAAAAATAAGCAGTATTTGGGTTAAACCTCTTTATTTGTATGGACTAGTGACCTTGATAGCAAAAATAAATACCCATTTAGTTTCTCGTACTGCTGCCACCATCCATGAATTTTAATGGTGTGAAAAATATTTTAATTTTATGTTGTCTTGGTGCTTTCTACACAAGTAGAGGATGAAAGTATAAATTAGTGATTTGACTCACTCTCGTGCAGTTCTGTTCAGTGTGTGTAGCTGAGTCTCTGTGACATCAATGGTGAATTTTATTGTCCCAATAAAGCAGGCTGGAAAAATACTTGGCACCAGTGTTTTTAGTTCAAAAAATTGTCAATAAGGCATAGAGTGATGGTGTTTCCAGTGCAACCTTTTTTATTATACAGGCTGTTAAACTTAACATTTAAAAAGCATTAACCTGAACAAGTCAGTTTCCATGGAGTGAACTGCTGAATGCATCAAAGAAGCCAAGAGAGACCTGCTAAGGTATTTTGAAACTTTTGTAGCTGAAATTTCTTGGGTAAGGTATTCCTGAATGATTCAGGAATTTGCATTTTGTGCTACTGAAGATAGTTAAAAAATAAGAAGAGTTATTCTACCTGTTCTGACAGAAAACCTGTCCTGACAGCAAGTCTGATCAGTTTGACCTGAGCGTAGGAGAAGAATTAAGGAGGATTTTTGGTTCTGTCTCTGAGTCTGACATTCAGTCTCCAGCTGTCAGCAGCCTACCAGCACAGGAAGGTGCTATAAAAAAAAAAAAGGTGTTGGAAAACTGGAAATGCATTGGAAGCTGCAAATAACATGAACATATTGTGCCTGTGGAACTTATTTTTCCTAAAGCTGAAGAAGGAAGGGCAGGGTCATAGATTTCAGAGCAGATTCCGATCTCAGTGCAGACAGGTAGTAGAAGGAGTTCTGGAAGTTGTATTAAAACATGGGTTATACAAGTATTAAAATCCATTCAAACATGGGTTATACAAAGTTTTTTAAAATTAAAAAATAGTTTTTATACAATACTGAGTATTGTATAAAATACAATACTCAGTATTGTATAAAAGTGGTATTGTATTGTATATATGTGGTTGGGAAATTTCCATTTCTGGAAATTTCAGTATGGTACATATGTGAAATAGTTTGTTAGTAGACTATTTCAGTAGTATTGTATATATGTGGTTAGGAAATTTCCATCTCTGTTCAAGGGCAAATGTGTGTTATTCACTCCCAAGTGTTACATGTCTCCATAATTCTGTTAGCAGGCCTGAAAGGCCCTGTCACCTCTGTGACCAGTTCATCTTTCTGGTTCACTGAATATGCCAAGCTACCGGTCCTGCACGTTACACTTCTACTCTCCAGATTGTTTTTGTAGCCTTCTGTGAACTCTGATACTTCATGTCTATTATTGAAAAGGGTGAAATAATATTTTAGTAATGGGGGGTTTTTGAAGTTAGGGAGGGTAATTTTTCTACTTCTGTTTTTCTTTGATTTTGCTATTACAGTGGAACACCTGGCCACAGGAGAATGTTGGCGATTTCTGTGTAGTGATCTGTGACAGATCCTGAATTCCCTTCAAATTTTGCCTTTTCAGCATTGAGTATTTCTGGTGTAATTTTTGTCTCCATTTGTACTCCTTTGCATTAGCTGTGTTAAAATGAGTTTGTGATATTACACTATCATTAAGTAAAAACCACAGAATCAAGAAACTTACTTGAACTGGGAATCAGATTTCTGCAGTAAAATTGCAGGCAAATCAGCTTCAGTAGTATTTGGCAGTGTAATTATAAGGACTCATTTTGGGAGGGCTCTTTAAGTGCAGGTTTTAATCTCAGTGTTGCAGTAATTTAAGGAAATAAATTTATCTGAAAGCCATGGGACTGCTCTGAGCAATAACACTGAAGCCCATGTTTTTCCCTGAACTGTAAGGCATTATTTCTGGGCCTAATAGACACCAAGGCAGTGGGAAGAAGTGTCTCCACTGCCATAACCACCATTGGTGCTCCTCTGACAAGAAACAGTAGAAAAATGTGTTATGAGCTTGCAGAATCCATACTTGCTCTCTGTGCCTGAAGAAATGCAAAAGACACTGGTGAAATTCCTGTTTTGGCATATGTATGCAAATTTTGTGATACATTTGTGAAACTCTTAGAGTTTCAGCAGAAAAGCTTAGGTGTCTGTGGCTTAAGATACTTATTTAGAGAGTTGCTTTGTGTTTTATGAACAGTGTGACATTTTGTTTTCTGTTATCACTTTCCCTAATCTTTCATGAATTTATGCAATGATCCCTTCCAGAACTGCTGTATGAGAAACGTATGGAGCTAGTAGATAAGTCTCTGAGTCAAGGAAGTGAAAGAAAGGTAATTTTGATGTTGAGTTAATAAGTAGCTTTGAAACTGTTAGTTTTTCACAAAATCTTTTGATGCTAGAAATGGCAGTTCTGTTGTTTTTTTCATAAATTGCTTAGCAGAAAAATTGGAGAAAGAAAAGAGTGGAAAAGGTGAAGTTAAAAGGCTGGTAAGCAACCAGGTACCTTGTCAACAGGAGATATAAGTTAACAGCTTGAAGAGGATTTTTTTAATCTTTATTTTTTAAATAATAATTTTAATTTTTAGATTTGGACTCCTTACCATTTTAATTAACTTGAAATGAGCTCTTGGAAATTTGATCTTTCCATCATAAATGAATAAATCATGTTAGGGTTTAACATGAAAGTTGTATCAATGGTGAGCACAGGCTGCAGTGAGGGGAAGGCAGCAGAGTGTGCTGCCCTGCTCCTCCCTGTGCGTCATTCTCAGCTTCCTGCAGTGCCCACTCTCAGGGATTACTGTTTCTAAAAGTTTGATACTGTTGGACTTTTAAATCCTTTATTAAAAGCAAGGAAATAACCTCTCTGTATTTTAGCTTCTAAATTGGTTTTAATGATTTTATTCTCTCTTGTTTGCAAGGACTGAATTATGAGTTCTGACCCATATATACTGAAACTTCTGCAGAATTTAGACAGCTGTCTTTAACAAATATCCCTGCTGAATCTGTCCACCTAAATTCTGGCATTAATCTTAGGTGGGCTTTTACAAAGAATCATAGAACATAAAACATAAGCCCAGGTAAAAAGGGATCTCAAAAGGGTCATCTGAGCCAACCTGTTGTGGGGAAGGTAGCCTAAGTGGGATTATCCAACAATTATCCCTGTTGTGTCTTGACTATCTCCAGTTGATGGAGATTCCATTTTCCTGGTGAGAACATTCTAGTGACTGTTCTCAGTGTAAAAATTGTCTTTCCTATATCAAAGTGAAACCTTTTCTGGTGCAAACTACACCTGTTACCCTGTGTCCTCTCCATATGGCTCCTTGTGAAGAGGGAGCCTCCATCCATTTTGTAGCCAGCCTTAAAATTCTGGCAAAGTGTGATGATGCAAGCATTTTCTTCTTCAGGGAGAAGGGAGAGGGCCTAACTCCTCATTTAGGCTTTCCTCATAGACTAGGATCTACAGTCCTTGCTCATCTTCATGGCTTTCATTTACACCCTCTCCAGTCCATCTGTTCCTTTTTTTGGGCTGTGGAGACCACAGCTGCACACAGGAGTGCTCCAGGTGGGCCTGACAAGCTCTGGGTAGTTGGGGATGGTGACATCTCCCATCTCTGCTGGTGGTGTCCCTGTGGGTGCATGGCAGCATCTGATGTGCTGTCACTGCTGCAGAGCTTCACTGCTGAGCCCTGTTCAGCTCTTGCTGTGCACCCCCAGGGCCCCTCAGCCAAGGATCCCAGCCTGTGCCAGGCTCTTTGGTGCCATCCCTGCTGCAGGACCTTGCACTTGTCCCTGTGAAACTCCACATTGCTCTTGGCAGCTCCCTGTTCCAGCCTGTCCTGCTCTGTGAGATGCCTTTCCCTGCTGGCACGTGCACCTCACTGCCCAGTGAGGTGTCACCGGCAAACCTGGGGACAGTGCTCTCACTCTTGTCATCCAGGGTATTTGTGGGGATGTTGAAAAGTGTGGGTCCCAGCATCATTTTCTGGGGATTCCCACTCGTGCCAGGCTGCCAGCCTGGGTTAAACCACTGACTGGTGCTGTGGTGTGTTCTTAAGTTTGTTAGTTTGCTCCCCCCATTTTCTGTATTAAATGGTTTCTTCCTTTCCCAGGACCCTGTCAGTTAGGTTGCTATAGAAATGAAACTGCTCCTCCCCTGGTTTCTCTTATAAAGTGAAAGTGCCTCCTCCTTGGGCTCAGTCAATCACCCCTTTTCTCCTCCCAGGTTTCGAGAATTTTCTTTTCTCTGGGAGGTATGGTTGGCTGTAGCCCCGGAGCCCCTCCTATGATTTATAACAGTTGGTTACTTTGGTATATCAGTTATGTTTCGTACCTCCAAATATGTATTTCTATTGGATAGCCGGGTTTCCCTGCCTTCTTCCCCCCTTTTCCCTTAAAACCCTCTCCTGCCCCCTGTTCGGGGCCATTTGCTGGGTGTTTCCCCTCCTTGTTGGTTCTTCTGTAATAAACCGACAGTTTACCCCCAGCAAGTGGTCGCCTCCTAATTCGTCTCTCACCGCGCCGCTCCGAGCTATCCCCCAGCTCAGCCCGAGGCCAAGACGCCGAGGGGGGCTGGCTTCAGATGCGCAGGGGCCCTGGCCTTCGCCCCTCACCAGCTAGCCGGATCCAGGGCCGTGGTTGCCCCCGCGCAGACTGGCACCTTGTGAGAGCCCCCTGTGGGCCGGTTCCTGCCTGTTTCTGCCGGCCACCGGCCGCCGTCGTGCGGGTTTGTGTGCGAGAGCTCTGTGGGAAACAGCGGCGAAGGCTTCCCTGAAGTTTGTTAGACAGCATCTGCTGCTCTGCCGCTGTTGACAGCAACTGTTATTTTGTTGCAGGTGATCGGGTTGGTCTGGCATGATTTGCCTGTCCTGAAGCTGCTCTGGCTTTTCCCAGCCACCTGCTTCCTTAGGCTTTGGGAAAGCCACACAGCAATTACCGTGTTTTGCAGCCTGGTGCGGTCATCATGGAGGGCCTTAAATGTTCTCTTAACACAGCAGCTTAGCCTGGCTTCTTTTGGCACCTTGAGATCACTCCCTTCCCATTGTGCCTTGCCTCTGATTTCAGTGTTTTAGAGAAGGTGAAAATAGGATTGGTTACAGTCTATGGATTTCAATAGAATCAGTCTGGATTTGTTTCCTTGTTCTCTAACACAGTTTGCTTTTTTAACTATTGTTGCAGTTACTAAAGTGTGATATTACAAATATAAAATGCAATACTTTCGGTTATATAAACTTGTTGCTGGATTTCTCTAAATTTTAGAGTCCCATATTTAACTTGTATTATCTCTGTTAAAAAGCAAAATGTTGGTGCCTGCATTCAGAGTAAGAGAAATAACTGTTCTTATTCATGAAATAGTCTCTTCCTGTTTGCAAACAAAGAACAGAGGAAATTCTGAAGATGCATAAGATTGGGAACATTTGCTAAAAAATAATATAATTGTTCATGATACTGAGTACGTTGTCTAGTGAATAGTACAGTTGTTATTTACTTTCTTTGTTCTTTGACTTCCTAAGATAATGCCAACTTTTCCTTTTAAAAGTTCAGTCGGAAACATTTGAAATGGCAAGAACAAATCCAGTGTCCTTGGTGCCAAAATGCTGTCACTGAATGTTATGGAAATTGTAGTGCAAATCATAAATAATTTCTCTATTATAAAATTATATTAATTTTTTAAGGAGAAAGTTTGGCAAATATTATTCTAAAGTAAAGGAAATTTAAAAAAATACAAAATGTATCAGAATATTGAATAAAGCGCTAGCAGGGCAATCTTATACTTTTTTTTTGCATTCACCAAGTAATAATGAAACCGTTTTTTCTGTAGATAGGTATTCTGCTTCCATGCTTCCTTGGTCATATTCCCACCCACTTAAATTTCACTGTAACTCTATTTGCAGTGGCTCATTTATCTGTAGGGCTTCTTCTGCCCTACCCCAGTGCCGCCTGACCCATTCCCTTCCTCTTCCTCTTCCTCCCTTCTGTCACCTCACGGCTTCCCCATGAAGTAATTTCAGCTCTGTAGCTTTCTGCACTCCCCCAACCCTTTCCTGGGCTATAAAATTACTCTTATGCTTCTTTTTCCCTGTCCTATTGTGTTTGCATCCAAAACAGAGCTTGCTTCCCTCCCCCTACCTGCACACTGCCTGACCTGTCACTTGCATGAGATTTTTAGGGAACTGTTACTCCTCAAAGACTCCTGATTGCACAACAGGAAAGAAAATGTGACTTGTTTTGCTACCCCCTTGTCCCTTCCCCAGCAACTTCTTGTCTAATGTGTTTTCACCTCTGTTAGACATAGTGGCATAGTTCTGGTGTGAGTGGAGATCATTTTTGGAAAGAACTGTTAGAAAAAAATGTATACAAACCAAATTACAATATCATTGTGAGAACAGGTCTCAAAAGCAACATATTCTGGAACTGAGTGCCCCTGATTTTTGTTGCTGCTACCTGGAATGAATGAGCAGTTGAGAAGTTGCTGCTCATTTAATTTGCAGATTTGGCACAAGGTCTCATACAGGTGTTCTGTTTGTGTGTTGTTTTGTACAAACAAACTGTAAGCTACCAGCAAGAGAGCAGGTTTGGGATTTTTGGTTTTGTTTGTTTTGGGGGTTTTTTTCTCTCAGAAATAACTTGCTTTTGTAAGATTTTGGTCAGATAACTCTTCTGAACTTAAACCCCTTTGCACATGCTGTCTTGTGAAGTGGCAGTGTATTTTGAATTTTTTAGAAGTCTTATGTTTCCATGTCGCCTTGTCACAACCTTCTTCCTGCTTCTCAGAGTGTATTTTTATTTTGATTTGGCCTCAGCAGGCTTCAAGCTGTGTTGGTGTGGAGAGCTGTGCTCTGTCCTTTGGTGGCAGGGAGCCCTTAGCTCAAATTCCATTGACTGCAGCTCTAGTCAAAAGCAATTTCCTCAGGGTGTGGAGCAGCAAAAAAATCCATTACAACTTATTACAAAACAAAACCAACCTTTAAATGATTGCAAAACCTTTTTTTCCACCAAGTGTAGTTAGCTGGTCCTTGCTAGAGTACATATTGTGAGGCATTTCAAATCCTCCCAAGTGTTCACACAATGTCATTATGATGGTTTGGTTGGAGACACTGGGCCTATAAGCTGTCAAATATGTAAATACTTACATCTGTCCCAAAATCCATGTATCAAAATGAGTTTAATATTAAAGTTTTAAATAAGTTTTTTTATCTGAAATAAGGTCACAATCCAAATCAATTTTAGGGGTTTTAAGTATGTAATTTTTCAGATTTGAGTGTGAGATTTTTATGAACCCTTTACTTGTTGTCAATTTTTATTGAATATTATTCAGTCTTACCTGTTTAAATTTTTTTGACTATATTTACATTGGCTGAGTACTGAGGAATGCAAGTTGCTTTAAAAATTATGGGTTTTTTTCTTTGTGGATGCTAATGTGAAAAAATTTATCGTCTTTCTATTCTAAAACTTCTGTTTAAACTAAATTCTGTAGCAAAACCATGTAACATTCCTCTTAGTTGAATCCTTCAGTGAAACTGTTGGGTTAGAAAAGAAGAAGGGGAGGAAGAGGATTTTGAGTAATAAAAATAAACTGAAATACTAATACCAATTTCAGAATGTTTGGTAAACATTCTGAAATTCAGACATTGTGCAACCAGGTTTATAAAATGTATAGCTCATTTACAGGTACTGAGTGCTGTACCTAGAAATGAAATTTACAGTTATGTGCTCAGTACCTGTAGATGAGCCATGAATTTTATAAACCTGGTTTCCTCCGAGAGATTCAGCAGCAGCAGCCTGTTTGTAGCAGCTGCTCACACATCCTCATCCCCATGTTGTGCTGAGAGTTTGCTGTGCCACTGAGCAGCACGGTGTGTGTGTGTACATGGGTATTAATGGATGGCATTGGTTGTTACTCTGAGGTGCAGTTTGGGTTTTATCACAGCTGTAATTTTCCTCTGCTCCCACAGTAATAGGTGCTGTTCCTGCTGTCTGTCTGTGTGTGACAGTAACTGCTTCTGGCACAAGGTTTTCTGTGCACTTATGTTTTCCCGCTGTGGCTTTTTCAGTTAAGGGTGTGGCTTTTTCTGACACACTTGTGTTAGAACAGGCTCTCTCATAGAACAGTTATCATGGCAGAAAGTCCTCTGGCATTACAGCTTATCTTACTGGGGGGCTGTAGTGCACTACATCAGAAAGAAACTGTCTGTGCTGAAGTGTTGTGGCTGTGAAGACAGTCTGAATTTTCTTTCTAATATGTGTTTTTACTGCCTGGGCAGACTTGTGATTTGCAGTGTGACCTTCCAGTTTATAGAATCACTGGCCATTCCCCATGGTGTGTTCAGATTCCTTTTATTTATTTATTGGTATTCATATTACTGAAACTCTTACTGGAGAGTTCATCATGCCTTACTCCCAAAGGGTTTTTCAAGGAAACTCATAAATACATTTCAGTGGCTTTGCAAAGTGTTGTCAAGCATGTCTGCTTTCAGTTTGAAAGTTGATCCCTTTAACATCAGTAGCTGGCAGCTATTAAAACACTTACTATTACAGTTATGTTAAAACAATTAATAATTAGACCTTGCAGGGAGGATTACATTAATTTTGGGTGTCTGCAGAACTGAGCTGTGAAACATATTTAACCTTAGATATTAAATCATCATTGAATGTTAATCATTGATTTTCATGTGAAATGATTGCCACTACATAGTGATGAAGTAATAGCTTCCCAAGGCCTTCTTGAGTGCCATTGTGTGCTTGGATGGAGGAGTAATGCAACTTTGGCAAGACACTGTGATCCCAATTTCATGTTGCTCTTGTGGGCTGTTGGGGACCAGCCTCTCACCAATGTGAGTAGGAAACTGAAGTAATTATGTGTGTCATTCATTCAGAAATAGGTTTAGGTACTCTGAAAGTAAGATGGAATTAGTCTAAATAATTAAATGCAAAATTACATTTGCAGATGTGTGTACAGTTTAATTTAAATGAGATTGTGCGTGCACAAACAACATGACACTTAAACCTAGCCTGAACATCAAATGCCTCAGCCAGCAGGAGCGAGCTGTTCTCTGCTGGTGGTAAGCTCAAACTGCCTTGTTTTCCTATGCTTTGCTTTTCAGTAGAGACACATTTGTGGCTGTGCTCAGCAGAGTGCAGTACAAAGTGAACTATTGAGTGGTTCTGGTTGTCTTCACTTGCCATTGTGCTGTTTCTAAACTCCCTGAATTTTTGATAAGCAGGGTCTGGTGAAGCTCAGACTTTGCTTGGGCTAAGTGAGCTGTTACTGCACAGAGTAACGGCTCTTGCAGGAACTGCTGAAAAAATGAAATTTGAGTCGGCAAATTGCTGGTTTTCTGTCCGGTTTATCTCGGCTGTTTGAGGGGCCTGGAAAGGCCCGGGGTGGCCTTGGGGCAGCCCGCGTATCGAAGGACGAGAAGAGGCTTCAGTTCTTCTTTCTGGTTTTATGTTTATTAATTGTTTATCTAAAAGATTTTCTTTCAGCCACCAGAGATCTGCTCAGCAGCCAGCCATGAGCACACTGTGCTGCCCTCCGGGCAGTCACCTATCTTTATACCCATTGTGACGTGTACAATATTTATCATTTTTCCCCAATACCATCTATTGTTATAACTCGATGCACTCTCAGTAATAACCAATAGAAAGGTGCCACCGTGGCCAAAGAAGATGGAGGAGAAGAGGAAGAAGAAGAAGGACAGGACACACCCCAATTCCTCCATCTTACTCCTCTAAACCCCCCTGTACATAAATCCTAAACCCTGTGTCTCACCCTCTAATTAACTCATCCCTTCACCATTCACCCGGTGAAGCCCTCATCCTTGTCGTCTCCTGTGTAGGACCAAAGTCCAGCCACCAGACACTTCTGGAACATTCCAGGACTCCCGAGCCCCCCAAGGTGGTCTCGGAGGCTCAGCATCTCAGGACTGAGATCTTGAGATCCGACAGTTTTCAACAAAGCCCTGGCTGCAGAGGCAGTAGCATGGCTGATAGAGCTCAGGAGGTCGGAAAAAGTTTTAGCAGGCCTTCAAAAGCACTTTCAAGGAAGGAAGAGGCCAATGGTGCAGGCTGGAGGTTGTGAAGAGAAGGAGAACTTAGAAGGAGTGTATTAGGTATCTGAAGCTGCCAAAGGAGAGGTGTCTGCTGTAACTTCACTTGCTTAAAATTTCCTAGGTCTAATACCTTAAAAGGCTTCCCTTGTGAATAAAAACATTATTTCTCCTTGCTGTACCCTGTATTTCTCTGTGGGTGAAGGAAAGTGAGCAATTTAAATAATAAAGATGTGCCTATGAGCTTTAGAGAAGAAAACAATAAACCATGATGTTTGAAGTCTAAACGTGAAAATGAAATATTTTAAGCGTTGCAGAGGTGTCTTTGTGTGTTCATTTAGTAACTCAGTGGGTGGAAATCATTCAGTGTTTAAGTGCTAACATAGATTTTCATAGTAATATCCTGTTCTGCAGAGTCAAGAAAAATACTTTATTTTGGTCATTGTGTTCAGCTTTCTCAGTTCACTGGTTTTTTTTGTTTTTCATTCTGATATAAGAAATAAGTTGAATTTTGAAACTTCTTTCCTAATGTAAGAATTAAAGAGGATGAAATCTGCTAATTCTGGAATCTTGAAGTAGATAATTTTCTTCATCTCAATGAGTTTGTTTACCATAATCTGCATTTCAAAATTTATGTAAACATGTCTTTGCTGTGTGCATCCACATCTGAAGTGGTTTTAGCTAATAAGCATGCAAAAGAATTACTAAGCAAATTAGAAGCAGTGTAAGTTAAGTCCCTAACAAAAATCTAAAAATGGCAAAAGAATATAGACATATGTAAAACCCTACTAATTTTAGTTGTAGATGATGAATAATTCCTTACATGAAGATATACACAGTCTTTTCTACTTAGTTGTAATTTAATGTATCAGATGACCAGGAATTGGAGGCTTCAATCTCAAAGTGTTGTGAGGGTGGCTTTATTAAACTGTCTTTTTGTCAGTGGAAGGCTTCAGACTTCTTCAGAGAAGCGTTTTGGAATGAGGATTGTGATGGTGTGCCCAGAACAGGAATTGCTGGGAGCGGAGGAGGGAGCTGTGTGTGAGCAATGGCGGCTGAGCTTTCAGCCTTCCTGCTGAGTGCAGGCCCTGCTGAGCAGGACATGCACAACTGAAAGGGACCCTGGCCAGGGCTGGGGGCTCTGTGCTTCTCTGCTTTCCAGACTCCAAAACCACATACTGATGTGCATGTTACTGCATGGACCAAAAATAAATGTGAAAAGAATACTTTGGGTTGCAAAGTCAAGATTTCTGACTTGGTATCCAGAAATGTGTTGGCAGTCCAAGCATGTTTTGGTGGAGCTGAATCTTCTTATTAATGTTAAATCATCGCTGCAGTCAGTATATTAAATTTCTGATGTATGCAATATTCTTTTTCTTATATCTGCTTTAACTTTTAAAGAAAAAAATAAAAGGCAAAAGCCCCAAATTAATGAGTTTAGATCTCGTGTCTAGAACTTCTGTCCTTGTCTCTGAGAATGTTTGAAGGATTTCCATGCTTCTGAAAAGCAATCTGGCCAAACACTTCTCCTCACTTTAAATGGGAGCTCTCATTAATTTTGAGATGAATAAATTTATAAGCATATTGGACTTTTCATATATGTTAGCCTACTTTTCTGATCTTGTGTATTAAAACCCTTCAATCGCTTTTCTACTCTAGAACATTAGGATCCAGTTGCACAAACATGATTTCTCATTTGAGAAAACATGCTAATTTTAGATGGATTTGAACCATTACTTTGAAAGTAGGAACATATATGAATTTGGTAATTATTTCCTTGCTTGATTTATTTATTCCTCTTCTCTGCCCTTCTTCATAGGTTCCTTAAAACTGTGCTATGAATGGTGATTCTGGAGTGGGGGTGGTGACTTCACCACCTCCAACAACAGCCCCTCATAAAGAGAGGTATTTTGATCGAGTTGATGAAAATAATCCAGAATATTTGAGAGAGAGAAATATGGCACCTGACCTTCGCCAGGATTTTAACATGATGGAACAGAAGAAGAGAGTCTCCATGATTCTTCAGAGCCCAGTAAGAAAAGAAATGGTTCATCTTTGAAGTGACAAGTTTAATATCTCTTTTGTTCACTATCAGTATGGGATTGGAGAATTGTGTGTTATCTTAGATCCATTTGTTGTTTTTTCCTATTGGCCTTTCCTGATTTTTTTCCTCATTCTATCTGTTTGAATTTTTATTCTCTACTCACAAAGCATCTCTTCAGTCTGGCTTTTAGAATCCTCTGTATAATCATCAACATTTTTTCATATTTTCCATTCAATCCTTGTAGAACATTTTTCACTGGTTTCATTTATTTGTTTCAATGTAACTCTCTTAAGAGTAGCTTATACAAGGCAGGTCTGTCCTGTACTCAGTTTTCCTTTGGAATTTGGACATATGAAATATTTTCATAATCTTTCTGAAAAGGTGCACAGTAGTGAAGTATGAATGAGTGACATTTAATATTGAAGATATTCCCTTGGGCAGATAGTACACCAACAAACTTTCCCTCATGGCATTTGTTCCTTTTGTAATAAATAGTGAGTGACTTTAGATACAAAACATTACATGACATAACTTCACTTGGAATAGGGATGTGGTGGTACATTCACAATTTTCCTATTAAGCCAACCCATTTGATTTATGAAAATATTAATAAATCACTTAATAAAAAAGTAATGACCTAATGACTGCAGTACTTTTTCAGTGCCAATTCCAGCATTCTTGTCAAAAGCAGGAGCTATCAGCAATAATAAAAACTCTGGTTTTCTTCCTTCCAAGTTAAAATGTATTTTAAAAAGCAAACAAAAAACCCCAGGAAAATGTAAACATCTCCTCATCTAAACAGGTTTTAAAAATCTAATGTTCATTGTTTTCTGTGTTCCTGGATGCCTTCTTGGCTCTCAGTTCCCTGTGAGCCGCAGTGACAAATTCTCTTTTCTGGTTCTGCTACTTTTCCTTTCACATTTTTGTGTTGAAGTCAATTGTAAATTCTCCTCCTTCCAGAAATTCATACTAGAAGGCTCAAAGACAGAAAAGAGAATGCTGGAATTTCCATAAAAAGCCCCCAGGTGACTCAGCTCACTGGAGCTCCAGAGAGAATGCTTTGGAGCTGCAGTATGCCCCCAGTAGTTCTGCCTTGAGGAGTAGGATGGTTCCATCCAAGTGCTGAACAGAAGCTGTGTATGAAAGGTTGAAGTTCATTTAAACATGCATTACAACATGCAGTGTCTTCCTACCAGGCCTTCTGTGAGGAATTGGAATCCATGATCCAGGAGCAGTTCAAGAAGGGGAAGAACCCCACAGGTTTATTGGCTCTGCAGCAGATTGCAGATTTCATGACAACGCACGTTCCAAATGTCTACCCTGCAGCACCTCAAGGTGGAATGGCTGCATTAAACATGAGTGAGTGCACCTTCAGTGATCAGAGCTGAATTCCTTTTCTCTTTTCTTCAAAGGCTTCACATGAAGACAATGTGAATATAATAATACTGGGAAGTTTAAATGCTATCCTGTTCTGCTCACACAAACACTTGAATTTAATTGATTCGTTTCTAAATGCCACAGTTGTATGCAATGTGATTATGTATAGAGTTTATATCAAAAGTTATTTCAAGGATGGTATCTAAATTGAAAAATAAGCCTGATAAGTCAGTGCTATTAAAAATTTAAATTTTTAAGTAGTGCTAATTACTACATGGTTTGTCTTCTGGAAAATCAAACACTTATTAGTAGTCTGGTAACAGTAAAGGGCTTTAGAAACTAATTATTTTTTGCCATTGAAATAGTGTTTGCAGCTTCCTCCTGTGAAGTGAAGCTTTAGACAAGAAACATCAACAGGCAAAACAAAGCAAGAAAAAAAACCAGAATGTGTGAATGCACATAGACACAGGTTTTGTGTTAAAATAAAATAAATCCTTGCTGTGCTCCAAAAGAAATCTTTAGTTCTGACTGTAGCATGTCCTGGTTTTGCTTTTTCACAGTTACTTTTAACCACATTTCTAATTGCACTGTAACTAGAATTACAGTATTTGTATTTTTTTACTATAACCTTCCTCTCTAGCTTGTACTTAATTTTTAATAAATGAACCTGTGTTCATCTTTTTAGGTATGTAATTCCTCTTTTTGAGAATACATGTATCACAAAAAGTGGAATATTTGGGATTGCATTTTTCTTTTAACAATTAAGATGTATTTTACAAACAATCATTAGTTTGAGAGAGAAAAAAAATTTTTTGCTAAGAAATGCACTGTCACGGTACCACTAACTTATTGTAGGGAAGGAAATAAATGCTGAGTCTACCAAAGCTGAATATTTTTGTAATATTTTGTCTACTAAAGCTGAAAATTTGTGTAACATAATTAATTGCATTATAGGAATGAAAATTTGCTGTCCATTTATTAGGTTAATGTGCTCATATAAAACAGTAACTGATAAAATAGTGGTGTTTGTTGCTAGGTTTGAACTGGTACTGCACTCACCTTGCCTTGTGCTTTTTGTACCCCTTCTCTTCAGGTCTTGGCATGGTAACACCAGTAAATGATCTGAGAGGGTCTGATTCCATTGCTTATGAAAAAGGGGAGAAGTTGTTACGATGCAAATTGGCAGCTTTCTACAGATTAGCAGATCTCTTTGGCTGGTCTCAGCTTATTTACAATCATATAACAGTGAGTATTGAATCAACAGATAACTGAACCAATTGTTTTAACATACAAGAGAATTGCTTCCCTCCCCTATCTGTCATTTTCTCTTTGTGTGTGAGAAGAGCAAAGTGGTATTGAAAGCAGTATAATAGTGAAGAGATTTGTCATTGCATTTCAGCTTGGATGTCAGCTACCACAGTCTGAATAGAGTCTTGAGAGAGTGTACGTGAGAATTCTTAAGATGAAATAAAGATTGCTGAAAGACTCAGTCTTTTAGTGTCTCAAATGCTTTGACTAATTGTATTTATTATTCTACAAGGTCAGTTCTTGGTTTTCTTGCTTTTTTTTGCTAAGTACTAAAATACCTTCTTAGTAATTCAGCTGAATTTTATAATTCAGGTACCAGTCTTTCTGAAAAAGAAGCCATAGTATTTCTGAACATGAGTGAGCTTCTCTGCTTAATGCAGCGTGCCAACAATTTTCCTTGTGACTGAGTAATCATTGGCATCCATAAAAATAATGACAAGGAGGTCAGATCAAGGAGGTTTTATATGCCAGAAGAATGGTCAGCATGGGTCTCATGAGTAAAGTCACAGCTGTGGTGTGCAGCCCCGTCAATTGTTGTCCTAACAGAGCTGAATTGTTTTTTATTCTACATAGTAGAGGTTGTCCTTTATGTATTTTCAGTTCTTCTAGCTGCAGTTGGAATGAAATATGGAAATATTATTTTTACTGCTTTTTTGAGAATTCAAGGCATATTATTTGTGAACAGATGAAGATGATAAATGATATGTGTAGGCATAGTATCAAGCCAGTATTGGTTAGATCGTTCAGTTCCTGTTGTAAGGGAACATATCCAACATAATGGTTCTTGTAAACAGCTCTGTGCCACCCCCAGATTTTTCATATGTGACAGGAGAAGTGGTTTTGTAAAAGGGACGTTAATGCACTGAAAAGCAAACAGGTTTGGAGATGGCTTTCTAGTGTAAAGTTCAGCCCTGGGAATGTTTGTACATTTAGATAAAAGATAAATGTATTGAAAAGCAGCATGTCAAGGGAAGGGGTTGAGGCAAGGGTAGGTAATTGGGCTGGAATGCCTCAAGTTTGCTTTCTTTGGGGAGGAGTACAAGGAAGATATCAGTAGAGGAGGTACCAGTTGAGGTGGAAGACAATGAAAGCACTTGGAAAATGAGATTCTGAAAGTGTTTTAGTCATTTCTGAATGAGAGGTACTGGAAAGCTCCTGGCTTGTCAGCAGCAGTCCCAAGTCATAGTTGCTTTTACAAGCTCCTCCAGTGAGAACAGCCATCTGAAGGATGACTGAAAGACATAAATTATCCTCAGAAGCTGGTGCAGAACAAGGTTGTTATGTTTATTAAGTAGTCCTAAGACACCCCTTTGGAATGTGATGAATGCCGCCACTTCCTGCAGTGCTGGTGTTTGACTCCAGGCTTTCACTTTTTTGTGAGTGGATGCTGTAATTACTGGGTGTTTGCATTCAAGTTAAAAGCTTGTGCCAGTGCACTTGTGAAGTAAGAGAAAAGGTACACAGCCTTCTGTGGGGGTCATAAGCCTGTGTGTTAGGGGAGAATGGGATATCCTCTCATACCCTCACAATTTCCATCTGGGTGGAGTTATCGTTGCTTTTTTTGGATCCTTATCAATCACTGACAGCTACTGTATGTGGAATTGCTCAGACTGGTGCAGTCCTGATGCAGAAGCAGAATTACAGAGCATCAAGAGCTTTCATGCCAAGTATAATAACGTTGAGTATGCTTGGATACCTCCAGGGTTTTCATGTCATGTGCAATAATGTAGAGTAAACTTGGTTGTCTCCAGGGTCAGGCAGAATTTGAGATTACAGGTTTACAGAAGGTAGACATCATTCACCAGGTCTTGTTTGCTTTGGGGGCATGAGCTGTTAATTGGATCTAATCCCAAAGCAAAGTAGTTTGTGAGTCTTGCTGCTTGTTTGTCTTTAATTTGAGCTTTCTTATTAGCTTTTGGGATATTTTGAATAATACTTGTTCTTTGTCTTGCATAAATGAGTAAGAGATTTTTCTTGATCATTTGCACTTCTGTAGTGGGGGACTACTTTGGTGATTCATAAAAGTACTGATTAACTTCAACTGACTGCTTCAGTTTAAGATTCTTATGCTGTAGCAAGTTCCCAGCTGGTTGTAAAGGAAACCAGATCTGTGCTAGAAGTTTTTGCATGACTGCACAACTACTTATTAGAATTTTCTCCCTGCAGTAGAACTACAGCAAAGTATATGTGTATTTAATGTTGCAAGTAGTAGAAGACATGAGGCAGAAACAGCATAAAGTAGCTACATCTCAGGAAATTCCAAAACTTATAAATATCTTTGAATTAAAAAAACCCAAACAACAACCAAACAAAAAATCCAACCCCAAAACACAAACTACCCAAATGCTGGGTAGACTCATAGCAAAGTAGGGAGTTGTCTCATGTGTCCAGTAAAACTTAAGAAGCCTATTCGTTCACCATCAAAAGACACTTTAATTACCTAGATGTCCTGTACTTTTCATTGCACAGACTTTAAAGAGATACATCCCAAGATGTGAATGCTTTGAAGCTAAAATTATTTTTGTATTATAAACCCCTGATTGTGTGAATGAGACGAGAGAGAAAAAACATAAGTGAAGGATACTTGGTAGAAAATTTGCAAGTGTGCAAGCAAGCAGCTGTACTGCTCACAGATGCCTCACAGGAACCAGCATCAGTGACAAAACCCTTCTCAGCATCAAGACATTTTAGATGTGTTAGTGGGCCACTTCTTGTGTTTTCTCACAGCCTTTTACTTTATACCTTATGTCCTGAGGTAGAAATAGTTGGAGTGTAAACTCATTGAACTGAAAGAATGAACTTTTTTCCCATTTCTCTCAGTATTGTTCATTTTATCCATAGTGGGCAAGCTGTCATTATAACAGAATGTAAGGGTTTACTAAATTCCACCAATCTGAAGGATGCTGGCATGTTGCTGCCAGCTGGTTTTGTTCAACATTAGTTAATTAACAGTGCAGTGCATTGATTATCTGTTGTAGCATACATGAAAGTCGTAATGTGTGTTACAGGCATTCTTGCCCATTCCATAATCAGAATGTAAAAGTACCTTTAATGGTTTGGGGTCTTCTTGTATGCCTTAATAAAATCTTAGTAACTCTTACTCTTGTTTTATCCTTAGGCCAGAGTAAACTCTGAGCAAGAGCATTTCCTTATTGTACCTTTTGGACTCCTCTATAGTGAAGTCACTGCATCTAGTCTGGTAAGCAATTGTTAATTTTCATAGATGTAAAATACATATATATATGTCACTTCAAATTCTGTCCTAGAGAATATTTGACTCTTGTGTAATATATTTAGAACAGTGTTATTGAACATGGCTGGTTTTGGTACTGCTGAGCTATCTGAGAGATTTGTTTGCCCATGTTGACCACCAGGTGTCCTCCAGTTGATCTACCTGTAAAGAGTGAATCACCTCATGCCCTTTAAAGCTGCTGGCTGTTGAGTCCAGTTTGTTGAGGGAAACTTTAGGCATTTCAGATAGAAATGATAACTGGTTTTGGAGTCTCAGTGGTAGATGCTGAATTAAATCAGGTTTTTTTGAGTCTTGATTATGAAAGTAATTCTTTTCATTGCCAGGTTAAAATCAATATTCAGGGAGATGTGGTTGATCGTGGAAGCACTAACCTGGGAGTAAACCAAGCTGGCTTTACGTTGCACTCAGCAATTTACGCAGCTCGACCTGATGTGAAATGCATTGTCCACATCCACACACCCGCAGGAGCCGCGGTAAGCTCGCTTCCAGCTTTGTCCTTGTCCTGTTCCCCCTCCCCTTCAAAGGGAGAATACATGGGTCCCTCAGTCATAGATCTGCTTCCTGTCTGGAGGGCAGAGAGCCTTTTAGTCTGTCTTCAAGTATGGTTCTCTTTAATCAGAGCCCATCCTTACTGGGGTGTTACGTGAATGGTCAGACAGTAAATTGACTTCTGTCACTGAAAATATTTATGTCACATATGTGTGTCCTTTCCCACAAAAGACCAGATCTTTTGACAGGGAGTCATAAAATCTTTGGTATATTTTGTTGGTTTTGTAAAGCACAGTTTGTCAAGGTTTTCTGAAATATTTGAAACTTTCCCAGTATTTCTGTTTGGAGCAAGTGATTACAAGTCAGTTCTGCCTCTTTGGAATGTTTTGAGAGAGTGACTTCCAGTGTTCACATTCTGATGATTTTTTTAATTATTGATTAACCAGATTAATACAAGCATTTTAAGGATAAACGATCAAATTCCTAATATTGTGAATTACAGAGTAACCTTTTAAAAAATATTTTTAAAGTTTATCTGCAGTGCTGCAGAATTATCTGTATCACCAAAGTTGTCCTTTTGGCATGCGAGCAGGAGGGGAAATAATTGAGTGGAGTGGAAGGAATGAGGGATGCAGTTCATTCTGGGGTTTGGTGGTTTCTTAGGGTTTTTTCCTGAGTCTTTTTATATTGGTGTTGCTGTTGCATAAAACCAGCCATATTGAGACAAACCCAAAATCAATATGACTTTTGTATCTAGTCCAAAAGTTATCAAAAATAGAGGCTTTAAGGATGGAGTATAAGACCACTGTATCTACCTGTAGAGATAAATGCAATTAATACATAAAAATATATTCCTATTTTAATTCTCCTCACTATATTTTTTCGCTTTTTCTGTTGCTAGAAATTAAATCAGTTGTTTTAATATTTCTCAGGTTTCTGCAATGAAATGTGGTCTCTTGCCAATTTCACCTGAAGCACTTTCTCTAGGGGAAGTAGCTTATCATGACTACCATGGTATTTTAGTGGATGATGAAGAAAAGGTGGTTATTCAGAAAAATTTGGGGCCTAAAAGCAAGGTCAGTATTTACATATAGAATTAAAGAAAAAAGGGGGGGGCTGTATATTTGTGTGACAGGTATGTTCTTCAATCAATAGCAAATATTCTTTAATCAAGAGCAAGAAAATACTTGCCATACTGCTGTTAACTTTCTTTCAATGTTTCTCTAGGTCCTTATTCTCAGAAACCATGGCTTGGTATCAGTTGGAGAGACTGTTGAGGAGGCTTTCTACTATATTCATAACCTAGTGCTTGCCTGTGAGATACAAGTAAGAACTTTGATATGTTATGTAGTAATAGAGCCTGCTGTATTGACCTCAGCTCTTGGATCTAAACTAACACAGCAATGTGTGATGTCACTGTATTGTGGGGGGACAGCCAAAACTTTGGTTTCACTGACAATATTCCAGTACTCGATTGAAGCCATCAATTTGCTGCCCATTAAAACAGATACTTTCAAAGACTTAAGATAACTTTTATACAAGCATATTCATTTATTTAGTTGTAAAATGAAGCAGATTTCTTCTGGGTTTATGCCAAGTTTTTAGAGGGTTTTTTGGTCGTTTTCACCCCATTCCCCACAAGAAACTTGAAGGGGACTCTGTTGTATTTCAGGTCCGTACCCTGGCCAGTGCAGGTGGCCCTGACAACTTAGTGCTTCTTGATCCTGGCAAGTACAAAGCCAAGTCTCGTTCCCCTGAGTCTCCAGCAGGTGAGGGTACTGTGTCCCATCCCAAATGGCAGATTGGTGAACAGGAGTTCGAAGCTCTAATGCGAATGCTGGATAATCTGGTAAGGCAGGCCTTTTGGGCTCATTTTTGTGTGATAATGTGTAAAAGGCATTTTTTAAAGCTGCATGTAGTTGGGAGAGTTTATACAGCCTGCAGCCTGTTCTTTCCCAAGGACTTGGAGACAACATGAAAAGCATCAAGTGTTCTTTGTACAGATTGTACAGATAGCAGATTTACCTCTTATTCATAATTTGTTATTGGTGAGATCAGAGGTGATCTTGTGGGATTTGACACTTCCAAATCAGAGTACTGTCATGCTTGCACTCAATCTGTATTTTCCCCTCTTTCCATCCTCTCCCAAAATGTGTAAAACTATTAATGTCTTATTAGGTGTGAGGTCTAGCATAATTTGACTAATATTCTACTAGAAGTAGAAGAGTTTAAAAGTACTTAGAAGAGTTTAAAAGACAGGCTTTAAATAAGTAAAAGCCCTCAGATAAAATAGTTTCAGTAAGAATCCATCTGTAATGAATGACCAGACACCAGCATTTACTATCCAGCTTCAATAGGAAAGATGTGTCTGGGCACAGCAGACTTGTTGTATCTGACTGGTACCTTTGGTAGATCCAGTTGGATTTCAGTTTCTCTAGGAAATACCAGTTTTACGTTTCTTACTGCACATAGAAAGCAGCATCGTAAAAGAGATGGCATTGTACTCAGTAGGAATGCAGGAATAGAAAGGAACTTTCAGTCATACAATACAGACCCTTAATATTATGATTAGCCACATATTGTATTGGGTAGTTAATGGTATTAGGTGGCATATAATTACTCAAGATTTGTTTTGATCATTAAAAGTTGGAGCAGAACCCAAGTAAGACCTAAGGAGTGCTTAATGCATGAAAACTATAGAAAGCTAAGTCTGCATAGATAGGGCTGATGTTTCTTTACAGCTGGCTTGATTTGGGAACTAAGCTATTCACAGTTTTCCTTTGAGCCATTTTGAAAATATTTTGCTAGTGGAAACTTCTTAAAGAAACTGTTAAATGTCCTTCTTGTATGTTAAATGCTGAGCATAACATGAAAGAAAGCACAGGCAGACATGACTAGTGTGAATAGGGGAGGTTAAAGGTGGAACAAAATACAGTTCAGAGGAAGTGGGAGAGTGAAACAACATAAGATTAGGGAGAGGAATGAATAATGACATTAAAGTAGCATTCTTGAAGTGTTCACTTGTATACTGTATGTTGATTTCTAGATGTAAAAACATGGTGGAGATCTTTTTATCTACCCTATCATAGGGTACTATAAAAAGATCATGTTTATGTCCTTTATTTAGAATTGTGAGAACCAGTCAATACCTTTGATTACAATTTTTAAAAAAGTGTAGATGAGTAGCTGGAATGTAGTACAAAGAAAAGTCATGATTCTGCATTTGGACTTAAATCCAACTCCAGAGACTTGAACAATTACTTGAAAATTCTATGCAAAGCAGCAGGAAGCACTAATATACTTTTTTTTCCCTTCCTAAGAAAAGCTATAAAAAGGATTTTTTAAAATGTGTTATCATATTAAAATACAGATGGTAAATTTTTTGCTCGACTATGAGAAGAGGCTGACCCATAGCACTGCTCTTGATGACCTGCTCAGTCACCTCAATGGCTTTTTGCAGGACTGCTGGAAATTCATCATAAACACTTAATACAATATTTTTGATGTTTGATCTACCAGAAATGTAGATCTTAAATTAGTGGTTCAGAAGTTACTTAGATTGGAAAGGATGCTAATGTAGCCTCACTTCTGTGCATCATCCCCTTCGACATGGCTGTGCCCACCATAACAGGTGAGCAGCCATGTGAAGAAGAGGTTGTGTTGTAGATTGGTTTTCACAGTTAAGGGTATCAGTGAAATTTCAGTTGTCTATTGAAAAACTTGGAGCTATAGAAGACTAATTCTGCTGCTCTCCTTCTCCAGGGTTACAGAACCGGCTACCCGTATCGATGCCCTGCTCTGAGAGAGAAATCTAAAAAGTACAGCGATGTTGAGATCCCAGCTAGTGTCACAGGGTACTCCTTTACTAGTGATGGCGAATCAGGCATTTCCTCCCCCCTCAGACACAGTTTTCAGAAACAGCAGCGAGAGAAGACAAGGTGGCTGAACTCTGGCCGAGGGGATGATGCTTCTGAAGAAGGGCAGAATGGCAGCAGTCCCAAGTCGAAGACTAAGGTGTGGACGAACATTACACACGATCACGTGAAACCCTTGCTGCAGTCTCTCTCGTCCGGTGTCTGCGTGCCAAGCTGTATTACCAACTGCTTGGTCTGTGCCTACCTTACTGTTCATAGTTAGATGATGTAGAGCAACTTGGGGTGGCTGGCACTTAGAGGCTTTGGGAAGAAAAAGATAACTTTCCTAATTATTTTCTTCTTTCTCATGTTAAAAACCATTAAATGTGTTTTACTAACCACTCTAATTTGTATTTGATTAGATGTGACTTGTAAAAATGATCTTGCTTATTAATACTTAAAACTGCTTAAGACTTTGGAGCTTTTAATTTTTTTCTGTCTTTTCAAGCTATTGACCAAACAGATTGAATTATAGTTTTGATTAAATGGGTTCTGCATTCCAATGGTTTAATTAAGGACAGCTATGTTAGGGAGCTACTAATTCTCTCTGCATGAAAGCTTTTCAGTTCAAAATCAAACTAACAATTCAATCTACTTTTGTACAAACATATAAGAAAAAAATCAAGTTTCTACCTTCTGTACCATATACCAACTTAATCTGCAAGGTATTTGCAATCTTCTCTGTGAGAGGGTAGAATTGATTTCAAACTATTTCAATTCAAACTATTTCAATCTTTTTTCCCACTTAAGCAGTTTTTCTTGTCTAGTTTCTCAGCTCCTTTTCCTGTCCTGTTTACTACACTTTTGTCTACCCCAAAGCCTCTGAGTGTGTTCCCAACCAGCTGCCTTCTGCATGTAGTGTTGCATGTAAGTAGATGGCCATAAATGGAAAGTCTTTCCTAAAGTATCAGCTGGGTGCGGCATGACTAAAGTGCAGCTCAGGCCATCAGCAGGCACTAATCGATAGATTCTGCAACCGGTGCTTTTCTTTTGTTTATCAATGCTGCTTACAGTTAAATTTTGCACTGAAAGATATGTGAATTGAAAAGCAAAGGTATCAACTGCTTTCAGATGGACATCGTTAGCTGTTGGTGTGTAACTGTGGGTTTGATATTTTCTTGGGCATATACAGTGACTGGTCTGAAGGCAGGGATTTGCACGAATACAACCTTTTGTAATGGTTGACCTCAAGCTCAGCCACAGGAGCTCAGTAGTACTTTGGTAGTGGTACTGTGTATAGTAGTAGTATGGTTACAGGTGAGTCTTAAAAATATAAAACTAGTAGTCTTGAAAAAAGCCACCACATTATTTTTTCCAGAACACCTTAATTTTTATTTATCCCTACAAAAGTCTGCTACACTCAGGGTTCTCTATATTTTGGATACTTTTATAAAATGATTCCTCAGGCAGTATGTATGCTGAAATACATATTGTTAACATGTAGAAAGTCATGAAAAAACAGAGGAGCTCTCTCTGTGGTATTTTTGTGGTGTTCTTTTTGGTTTAAGAAATTAATAAATACATTTGTTGTTTGTACTATCAACTAAGCTAAATTATCATTTAACCCTGATTATAGATTTACCTTGAGATACAGTTTTGTTATATTGGTCTGTAGTGATGCAGATTTATCTTGATCAAATAGTTTTACCATAGCTTAAAGCTATGTATATGTTTGGACCAGTTTGTGCTTTTCACCCTCAGCTCACAAAGTAGATAGTATTTCATATTTGAAATTATCAATGAAAGACTGAAGCAAAATTCTTCATCACAAAGTAGACTGGTTTAATTATATACTGAAGCAATAGATAATTTCATACAGTATAAAAGGTTCGTGTATTTAAATTTTTTAATGCTTGCTATTAACCTAAAGAAAAAGTGGCTTGTTATATTGAGGTTGTTTATATATATATATATATGTTTTGACTAAAAACTATCTTTAATAAAAAGCTGGAGTAGTTTTTATCTGAGAAGATAATCATCAGTGAGTATTTCACAGCTCCATGTTCATTCCATTTTTTACTTTACAGTTGCAAAGCATTTTAAAATTCTGTTGCTTTCTGAAGTCTGACAGTTTCTGGCTATATTATTGTTTCTTGAAGTTACTCAGGAAAAAACGCATAGCATTTGCTCAATAAACAGGTTTGCTTTACTGTTCGGTGCATTTTCTATGCAATAATGATTGGAAATTAGGACATTGTACAAAGTAAATATATCAAGATAAGCAGTTAGTTGTGCATCAAATTAAACAGGACTCCGTACTAAATGCACAGATCAAATAAAGCAACCATCTATGAAGAACCCATGAAGCGCTTAAAGCTTGTGTTTGGGATATTTTTGTAACCTTCTGAGCTATGAGTTATAAAATATTTGACATCACCAAACTGTTCCTTTAGGTTGCTGTGCTGAACAGCTCTTTGTTTGTGCAGAAACTAATTCTGGTAACATCATTTTGCTGAAGTAGCTTATTTTAATGCAAAACTTTGGTGATGCCCACTCCTGCTTCACAGTACAGAATCATTCACTAAACCTGGATAGTGACATCACATTGCTTTTCATACTTCTGTCATCTTATGCTTTAAGTTTGCTTTGATGTTTGTTGGGTACCAGAGGATTGAATCAATGATCTCTCTGTCTCTCTTGTGTTATTTTGTAAAAACAACGAGTGCAGAAAGTGAAAATGGCAGTAACAGGGTCTTAAAGCTCATGCCTTAGATCTTGCTGTACTTCTGTTTGGGTAAGGAATAGTGTCCTTTTTAAACAAGTATCAACTCATTGAGAAATTGCTTATTAAAAATGGCCTTAAAAATAAGTAACTATATTGGCATTTTCCTACTCCTGTCTTAATGTGTCTATTCATAAATTGAGTATAAATTGTGGTTTTTAGAAACACAGAACACTGCAGCTGTCAGTGTGGTCAAGTGCACAGAAAACCAGCTTAAAAACCCCTCAGTCTTCATAATCCCTGAACTGCACATAGGAATGGCATTGTTTTGGTGAAAGTTATTTGCAAGTTAACTGGTTCTCTAGTTGTTGTTGTTACTAACCTGACTTGATAGAATGGTTCTGATCTCTGGAAATGTATCTGAAGGTACAGTTTATATTACTGAAGAAGAAAGCAACTTAGTCCTAGGAATGAATAGAAGAATGCAATCATTGGTTCAGTTCTCTGCTCTGTATGATGCATGATCAACTGTGATGTGACTTTGCTGCTCTGAGTGTCCGTAGCCATTACAACAGTTCTGACTCTGCAACTGTTCTTGATGTTACAGTGGACTAAAGAGGATGGACATAGAACTGCCACCTCTGCTGTCCCTAATCTGTTTGTTCCATTGAACACCAATCCAAAGGAGGTCCAAGAAATGAGGAACAAGGTTTGTAATAGCAGTAAAATAACTTTTTTTGGTCATTACTACAATTAAGTTGTGTACTTGTAACGAACTAACTTACTTTGCTATAAAGGCATTTTGTGGGCTCAATAACACAGCTCTGGTGATGTCCTTTTCCTTTATAACTAAATAATGAAACAATTCCTAAGTGTCCTGAACTCCTCTTGGAAAAAGTTGGTATTTCTGTTCACCATACGAAGACTTTTTTCTAAGATTAATTTTTCTTAGACTAGTTGCTGGGTACTTCTGAAACAGCCAGTCCTGAGCTGGTAGTAGTAATTCTGTACCCTGAGATCATAGTTTTGCATTAGTGACCTGTTTTCCTGTTTTGGAAATACCAGTTGAACTTTTGTGGCCTAGACAAAGTAAACTATAGATCTCTTTCCATATTTCAATGTACTGTTTTATAATACACTGTGATTGTTACAGACTATTTTTTTGTCCTTGGAACTGCAAGTTAATATTTTTGAAATGAGCTTGCAGTTAATTTTCCTGGTTTTGAATTTCAGATCTTCTTGTCCAGTCTACCAAGAGGAAAGCACTGAATTGATTGGGGTTTTTTCACTTTATTTCTTTTACAGTATAAAATATGCCCTGATGTCTTGTTAATATTTAACTTGTTCTGGATTGTTTTGATACCTCTAACTGGTGGCCAAATGGTTCATGAGAGTTAGCATTCTGTCAAAGAAGGGCTGTGTGCAGGGATGCTAGCAGGAATCTAAAATAATTTGTAAATGGCTGACAGAACTTATGCTTGGCACTGTAAAATAATAATCACATGAAATGAGAATTACCGTGAAATTTCCAAGCAGTTTCTTTGTGTTTCAAACACAAATATTGCTTTATTAAAAACTTGAATGAAGTGACTAAGTCTTCAAATTTTATATTTTCTCAGTGATGAGAAGGATAGTAAATTAAAAACAAGTGAAAAAGATGGGGGAGCCTTGTGCTTTCTGAGATACCAAGTATTAATAATGCTTCTTGTTTGTGTATTTGAATGCATATATTTTTTATAAAGTCAATGTCATTCTTAGTTGTAAAATAGAGGTCTTTTAAGATGCATGCTTTTCTTAATTTACCTTGGAACAAGAACCAGAATATTTCAGAAATAAGTTATGAGACAGTTGTTATGAATTCTTTACCACTGAAGGATATCTAATTTAAACAGATAATCCCTAGGTTTAGAGATCTGATTTCTGTCCCCATCTTCTGTATTGAAATAACTGGGAGGTATTTAGGATGCAGCAAAGGGGTGTTCTTGAGAACTCCAGAGTGTCATTTTATCCACAGAGAAATTATTTATATGTCCTTTTGAGGATATTATCCTGACTAGATGCAAAAATGGAAAGTTGTGCAGTGTTTTACAGGAAGTTCCATAAGATGATATTGTGGTGCCATATCAGTAACTAATGGCAACTGACTGGTCAGGTAGAATAGACAGACAAGTACAGAGGTAATATTTCTATTTCTCCTCACTTTTCCAAACTGGAGTTGTCTGTTAACCTGTTTTGCTATCACCTAGTACTAAAAAGCAAAGGACAACACCTTCTGTGGTACTTAAAGACTAAATTCTGAGAAATGTGAGGAAACAGCCAGGAACCTGAACATTTATGTTCAAGTGGTGTTTATAAGCTCAGCTTCATTTGACAGCCCTGTGGCCACAGCAGTTAGCACTGGTGGTTGCCTGTTGGCAGCTTCACTCACCCTTTTTTCAAACACAAAAATGTGATCAACTTTTCTCTATTGATGCGATTGTTGTTCATTCTGCTGTTTTCCTTTACAGATCCGAGAGCAAAATTTGCAGGATATTAAAACAGCAGGCCCTCAGTCACAGGTTCTTTCTGGGGTAGTTGTGGACAGAAGCCTTGTACAGGTGAGAGTGTTCAATTCCTAAAACTATTAGCTTAATCTGTAATATCCCCTGCTTCCACCTAATATATTACTATGAAATTGTTCTTTAATTGGCAGAAAGTAACTGTTTATAAGGTAAGTCTTAGAGGTAACACCATTGTCTTTGCAAGAGTGCTCAGGGTCAGAAATCTAGAGGCTTCAGCCATGTAGCCCAAGCATGTCTGTGGAGGATGCTTCTTGGTTTTTTTGCTGAATGTAATGCATGAAATTCAGAAGCCTTATTTATATGGGTTACATTCTTGTTCAAAACTAGTTGGGCTTTGTGACAGCTTTTTGTTTGTTTGGTTTCTGAGTTGATGTATCTTGAAGGATTAATACTGGGCACACCAGGCTCACTGTGGGGCAGTAGTGCTTTGTGTTAAATGTGGGATTTCATGCTTCATAATATTTTATTTGAAGAGCAGTTTGGGAAAAAAGCTATTACATCAATGACACTTAAAAGCAGTTTATCTGGATATATAAAAAACTATAAATCATAGCTCCAAGTAAAGTAAGAATTAGAGCTGTACAGTTATACTGTATAGCTGAATAAGGCTTTTTATATCCAACTTTCAACTGCCCCAGATAAGTATTTTCTGATAATACTTTTTAAAGATTGGCAAGTCTTATCATGACCACAGCATTATTCATGTTGGGTGTCATACTGTGTGCATGTCAATTCATTGTCATATGCAATTTCATCTACAGTTACTGTTTCTCTGCATGTTTTTAGCAAGCACCACAATGCTTTGGTTGATGTTGTACAGCCTGGGCTCGGTTTGCTCTGTTTACTCAATTTACTGTTGCAGGATGCTCCCCTCTCAGACTGTACGGAATCTATTGAAGGGCTCGATCTCACAGAGCAGGCCTTTAGTCCCGCTAAATCTCTGTCTGTTAGAAAGGTACTGCCCTGTCCTACTGCTCTAAATCCTGTTGTTCACCCTTCATTTAACCTCTCCTTACCCTGACCTTTTTCCTCTGTAAGAAATGATTTGGCTAGAAAACTTTAAAAAATGAAAATAGATGGATCTTCAAATTATGTATATGCGATGATGCAAACAGTTACTGTACTCTGTTAAAACTGTCTTAAGGGTCTTGATCTTTGTCTATAGCTGGTGAGGAAACACTTTTGATGTTAAGGTGCTGATCAGGTCCTGCATATAGAGGTTTTCTTTATGCATGCTGTTAGTGATGAATTATTCTAATTTGAGATCAATTTAGAGTTAGCTTAATCTCGGCCTGATTACATCAGTGTAATTCTGAGGAGACTCTGTGTGTTATGTGGCAAACACTGTCAACTCTTGATCCCAGAGCAATGGATGCCTGGCTTCCTGCATATTTCCTGCAGTTAGCTACAAGAGTTGCTAAGTAATGCCCCACATGTGCAAAATCAATTGGCTTTCACACTTGTTGTCATGTTTGTGTTTGCATAATATCCATTAAATACAGAATAAATTCAAGAGGTGTGGCCATGTTGGGGTGGGCAGTCCTTGGCTGACTGAATGGAGCAGCTGCACAGTGCAAATAATGTTTCTTACAGCACATCCAGTGCAGAAGCACAGTGTGTAAATAAGCATCAGTGCCTCCTCTGCTCCAGTGTTTCACCTAAAAGATTCTTAAATCTTGGGTTTAGGTTGTGCCTAAACACCCAATTTCAGAATAGCTTCTGCATGAAAAAAAAATAGATTACTTTGAATTACATCATTTTTGGAAATCTTGTGGTTTTATAACTCTTTCTAAAGTGTAATGAGCCAGTTTGTGTTATAGATATTTGGATCTTACTGAGAATATGATGGGCATGTTTTTCACATTGTAGTTTTTGTCCATATTCTGAAAGAAAAAATAATAAAACACCTTTTCTGGGTTTAAGACAAAAAGTAAAATAAAGCCAAATTCTTTCAGGCAGTGCATGGCTTTTATTTTCTACTTAATAATACCTTCAAAGTGAAAAATTACTTTTATGATAGTTGTCACAACACAGGCCTTTTTTTAATGCTGATATATTTCAAGTATTGTATTCAAACAATGACACAACTTTTCTCTAAAAGTAGTCAGATAGTTTACATGCATTTTCACAGATGGCAGGGAACCAGCAAGTAGTCTATTATGTGATTTTGTCTAGTAGTATCCTGTTAGGGTTTAGATGTCCAAATTGTTTCATTTTTTTGTGGTGTCATGAAAGTGCTTTCTGCCTGAAATAGTGTGTAAAATTAGATCGCAATGTAAATTATAGGAGTAATTATGGAATAGAAGTGGCCTATTTCATAATCTTTATTTTAACATGATGGATTGTGATCCGAATGCTTAATAATTTCCTGTTTGGGGGGGAAAAAAAGAACAACCCAAGAAACAGAACCAAAACAAACAAGCAAAAAAAACCCAGACTAAACAACCTCCTTCTAAAAAATGTCACCCAAGCCAGAAAATCCAATGAACCCAAAAATAACAGCAAAAAAAGACAACCACCAGAGAAATTTCCTTGAAAGATTCTTCCATAAAACAGTTGGGCTTTGTAGAACAGAGGAAGTGTAAGCAATCTTATGATGCCCACACAAACCTCACCTGAAAATTTCAATGAAACTGAAGAATCCTGTGCATCAAGGACTTTGGGATTTTTAGGTACCAAACAATTAGAAGTTCTCAGTCGACACATTCTTTGCCACTCAGTGACAGTTCATGTAAAAAGTTTCATGTAATTGCAGTGACACAATGTATTATATTTTCAGTTAACGTTGAGATTTATACCAAATACTAATGCACACTATTTGGGATGCAGAAAGGCCTCCTTTTGTACAGTATGCATGTAGTGCTTTGAGCTCCTGTGCCTATGGCTGCAGCAGTGAATATTCCATCTTGCCTTGTTGCTTGCTTTATCCATGTTCTGAGAAGTCCTGGCCATGTTGCAACACAACCTCTTTGTGCATCCTGTAATTTTATTCCTGGTCAGACTTGGTTAACCAAGCTTCTGCTGCAGTCTTGGCTGATTGACAGGGAATGTTGGTTATTCTTACCACCAACCATTCTGCAATCTCATAAGAAAATAAATTCACATGAATTTTCAGTAAGTGGGGAGTCGCCCATTTTGGGTCTCTTCCTTTAGAATGGAAATTCTGTGGCTTTGCTCTTAATGCAGACCCTGTCAGTGCTGCCCCAGAGGTGGCACTGGGTTTCAGTGGTGACCTCTACATGAACTGTACCTCAGCAATCTTGGTGTTTTGGATAATGGCACTGCATTAATGTCACATTGTGTTAGGAGCAATTGTTAACTTAGACCATTATGATGAACTTCCTGTCTGATTGAAAGAACTGGCATATATAAAGTGCCAGTTTTGGTCATATTTATCCCTGAGAACAAGGTGAAGTGCTTGCCTGTTAAATAATGGTCAGTTTTGAATTTTTTTCTAAAAGCCAGGTTTGGTCTAGAAGTTGCAAAATTACTTGATTATCTAAATTTTCATGTAGGAAGTATGAGATCCATGTTTAATATGAAGGTATATTGCCTATCATTAGCTATAAATTATCTTTGTGTCTGTGGGAGTGTATGCCCTTACAGAGGGAAATGCATTCTCTTCATTAATAGAATCCATCCTGTCTTTCTGACAGTGGAGAAAATGCTGCTGATATCTGAGTGCATACATGTGATCAAGTTTCAAATAGTCATCTAAATACTTCTGGAATCATCATCAATGTAGTACTAGGATCAACCTAGTCTATGGGAATTTATTCCCTCTCTACAGGCTCTTTAATACTGGAAGCAATTCCACACTAATTTTCTTGTTCACTTTTTCTGAACATTCTTAGGAATCTCTGAATGGCATGGTCAGGTTGATAGCTCTGCAAAGTCTTGTCTATTTTAGTGTCACATTTAAAAATTGGAAATATGTTCTGTACTGTCTTTTTAGTCCTTTATACTTGTTTTCTTTCTGTCCCACATTTCATTTTGTGTTGTATATTTTTATTTCAATTCTTAGAAGGCTGTTCTGTGAAATAAAACATATCTGCTTGTTGGTTTAGAAGTAATGATGGTTTACAGTAATCATATTTGTATAGAGTAACCATATTTCAGAACTTATTAACATGCTACCATAATTTATTTCCCACATAAACTCAATACCTCTACCAGTATCATTTTCATTGGTGGCCTTTGAACAGCTTCCATATTATTGATACTGAATAAAACTGGATAAAAAAAGGTTTTTTAAAATAAAAGTTAAAATAAAAGTCTTCCTTTCTGATCTCTTGTATAGTTTTTCTGCTTTTATGATCCAGCGTTGTTGCCTCTGATCTTTTCAGTGCTGCTTCTCTTGGGTCAAAGCTACTCAGCAAGTGCAAATACTGTTTGCATTGATTGTGGGTGTTTTTTGTGAGGGTTTAATTTTGGTTTCTTTTTTTTTCAGGCTAATAAATGTGATAAGCTTGATTTGCTGCTTTCATTCCCAGTATTTAACAAAGATAAAGTGTAGGAGACACTAAGTAGGAGAACATGTCATGCCAGTGCACCAGGCATCTGCAAACTGCCTGTCTTGCTGTTTGTCACCATTACATCAACAGGAATTCAGTAACGTTCTGTTTCATTAGAAATTGTTCTACCCAGTGATTCTGGATTTAATTTGCAACTTTCAAAGAGATTCTTAGAAATTCCAGGGATACTAATGGGTACTGTGTATCTTGTTTCTCTCTTGTTCCCAGAAAACTCTAGAAGCTCTGCCTGAGATCACTGCTTTACAAGGTCCTGCTCCTTATGCTGAGTTTCAGTAAAAACTGTGGACTTAGTTTGAAATGTGGGCAAAGACACAAAGGAAAATACAAAATTTCCATGGGCATCAGTTTTCTGCCTTCATTAAAAGCTGAGACCTGTAGTTTTAGTTTTGAATTTTCTATAAAACAATTAGGATTTGTACAAAGGCTGATGTTTCTCTGACCCTTTTATGCATTATCTTCTGAGACAAGCTGTTGCTGTCACATCAATGCTTCATGGTTGAGAAAACTATACTGGCATTCTGCATATAGAATGAATTTTCCTCTTATTTTATGAAGAAATGGAAGTGATCTGTAATGTTTTAGAGATGTTTCTCTCCTGCAGTTCCTTTCAGGAACTTTCCTTTCTTGCAGTGGAAATTTATTGTTAGGCTGTTTGTTCTCTGGTGTTTGCTTCCTGAAGAGCAGCGTAGATTCTAACATCCATCTTACCTCCCTGGGTTGCTCTAGACCAGATTTCTGGAGATCTCTCATCAGGCTTTCAGAAGTGCTCTTGTCCTCCTTCCATCCAGGCATCCTTGTCTGTCTCCTCTTTGGTGCTGACAACTTGTCCAAAGCAGCTCTTGCCATCCAGACCACATTCTGTCTGTTTGCATCCTCAGTTTTACAGTGGCCACGCTGTGCTCGTCCATGAAGTGTGGACATGGGGTGAAATGTTTGTCTCTCTTTAGGCACTGCATATTTTTGAGCTGTGCTTTCTAATGTTTTCTTCTAAATATTGGTACAGGCAACACTGAATATGGAGATGACTTGGGTCAATCAGTGGCCCATACCTCTTGGGTAATGGAGTTCAAATTTCTCTTTTTTTTTCGTAGTGACGACAGTTTGGGTGTCACCATGACATGGGGCACAGGTCACACATCAGTTGTTAACAAATTAGCGTCAGAGTTCTGTATGTGCAGTGAAAAAAAACCAAATGCTTAGACAAGTTGTTTGAGAGATAGAGCAGCTATCTCCAGGCAAGCATTTTCTGTACCTGAGAAAATGAAAACCCAGTGGCTGTAGCCTTTACCAAAGGATTAGAGAAGAAAAATGAAAAACTTTACCATTAGAGAATCTCTGATGCAGCTGCTTTTGTCCACCAGAACTTACTGTACTTAGACTTGCTTGTTATATTTTTATTTGTATAACTTTTTGTCTGGCTTATATGACAAATGTTATAGATGTAAATATGCTAACTTGTATCTGATTACAGTTAACCTTAATTACTTTAAAATGGCTTATAATAAGCTGTTAATCTGGTGTATACAGAACATATACAAGATGGCTTTTTACTATAACATCTGTTAGGTGTAACGTAGTAGCTGCAAGAAATAGCTTTTCTGTTGTTAAAAAAATACAAAGCAAAACAAAAACCCAAAGCAAAATAATTAAAAACCAAAACAAAACAGAAACAAAAATACCCATGAGCTGAGTTCTTGACCCTTTACAAGTATTCTGTGCCCAGACTGCCATGCAGGTGGGACTGGTATCATGTTTCTTTTGTGGTGAGAAAAAGAAACTTGATCAACTTTTGTGACTTCAAATATAATTCAGCTAGACTGTTTGGCTGCTGTTTGATTTTACTGCTTAATGGTGGATATTCCCTGGTGGAGACCTGTTTTCTCCTTTATATTAACCTCCTGTGAATCACATTAAAAAAAATCTGCAATAGATTTTTTTTAAATCTAAAAGAGGAAAAAGTAGCATTTTCCAGGTTATGTTTTTGTTTTGTTTTTGGTTGCTTTGTAGCCTCTATACCTCTAAAGGTTCTGCAAGTTACTGCTTGATTGCAGATGTATCTTAATTTTCTTTTGCCAGGGCGAACTGGTGACTGCATCAAAGGCAATAATTGAGAAAGAATATCAACCCAAAGTGATAGTGAGCACAACAGGACCAAATCCCTTCAATAAACTCACTGATCGAGAACTGGAAGAATATCGCAAAGAAGTAGAAAGAAAGCAGAAGGGACCAGAAGGTTGGTTCTCTGTGTGTGTTTTTTCTGCAATAGACTGGAATTCCAGCAAGTTTCTTAGTAATTGGAAGGTGGGTTACCTGCAAAGGCCATGGGTAAATTACCCAGCTTTTGCATGTTTCAGTTTCCCCAGTGTGAATTAGAAATTTGAAAAGTATTTTAGAGATAAAATGTGTGATCTAAGTGTTTTAAGTGTGTTCTGTAAAATGCATAGATCTCACTCAAAAATTGTCTTTGTAGACAAACTGGGCAGTAGGGCCAGTTACTCCTGCTGGTAGGAAGTTGAAAGCTTCCATCAAAAAGGTGTTTTGGCACTGGTTTTGTTCTGCTTTGTTTCCCTTGCCCTAGAGCCTAGGCTAAGGTCAGGGAATGATGGCACGTTGTAGCAGCATCACTGCAGGTTTTTAAATCCTTGAAATCTGTGGATTTGAGAAATACATTGAATGGAAAAGATACAGAATAACATTGATTGTTGCTTGGAAATGTGACATCTTGTGGGAACTTCTACCAAAATGGACTTTTTCAATTATTCTAGAATTATGACAGATTTGTGCTATAAAAAGAGGCCGTTGCTGCATCTGAAGTGGTTCTCCTGCTTTACTTTTGAATAATTTTAAGGGGTGATACTTAGAATACTTACCTGTTTTGAGGTTTTGAATTTGAGTGATGCAAGAGTCCAAAGTGCTGTTTCTTTTGCAGCGTGTGTTCCCTGCAGTTGCTTTTTGGGACCACAATGTAGGAACCCTTGTGTTTGGTTTATGAAGTGCTGAGTGGGATGGGGTGGGGGGTGCTGTGCTGTCATGCCTGTTTAACTGCATACCTTTGTTCTCTCAGTAACAATGCCACATCCTTCTTAGATAAGGTATCAAAATATGGAGAGACTGTGTTACTGAGACAGACACCAGCTGGGGAACAGAGTGCAGTGCTTAGAAATCAGACCATCAGTGAGCCAAACACGTCAGATAAAAAGTCTCTGGATTTGAAAGGCAGATCAAACACCTTTCAAGGAGCAGATACGAAGACTTTACAGGATCGTGACGTATCATCACTGTCTAAGTCTTTAGATAATGTTCAGTTTGCTGCTGCATGGGTTTCTTGTCAGACCATGCAGCAAAGCATCCCACATCTAAATGGAGAAGAGCCAGATGGGCAGAAGTCCTCCCATAAGGAATTTCATACTGCAGTGATCAAAGCATTAAGGTCCGATCCTGACCTTTTGGCTGAGGCCTCAGGTATTGCTAACATGGTACAGCTGTGCTTGCAATCCAAGGAACCACCTCTTTATCTACAACATGTGGAGATTCTGTCAGTTGACTCTCATCTGTGGGACTGATTGCACTTTAATTGTGTAGGTGAACTGGATGGACCAACGCTTTAGTGTTGTTCCTAATATAGTGTACTCCATTAATGTTTTCCTTTGGATCTAGGGCTATTTAAAGCTGGAAGCAAGGGGAACCCTTCTTACTAATAACAAATAACTCAAACCACTGTGAAATCTGTTTGGAATCATATAATTACTGCATGTTTTTCTGATTACTGTGCAGTCTTCTTTTCTTTTGGGATGCAATTTTGTTTACTCCAAATTTCAGCAATACAAAACAAGCAAAAGAGCGTTATCTTGTGTAGGCCTGGTAGCATATCCCCTCCTCCATATTTTTTTATATATTCCTTGTGGTTTTTCTTCACAAGTTTTCTTTGTAACAGCAGCATAAACCAATTCCTAAATGATTTCATTAATCATGCCTGCTTAAAGAAAAACAAAAACCCTCCCAAAAGAGCTACAGAGCACAACAGCAACTTAAACAGTTTTGTTAGTATCAAACTGTCACTTAATTTTCTTTTGCTTGTTTTGGTATTATTTAATATCCTGGCAGAATTTTGATTCGGAAAAACGTATTGATATCTTTTGTGCATGGAGCAAAAGGACATTTGTTTTCTTACATGCAGAGAGGTTTTCTTTGCCTTTTGAATTTCCCTTTGCCTACCCCTGCAGAGCCTTCAGAAGATGGCAGGCCACAGAAAGAGAAGAGCCCCCCTGACCCCAGTTCAGCTCGCACTCCTCCCAGCACGCCAATTAAAATAGAGGAAGGTACGTTCTGCTCCCTGGGGGTGGGGGAGCCAGGAACTGCATCCATGACTGATGCATGGAGTACATGAACTAGAGCTAATACCAGTCAGTGACTTCTTGTACTTCATTGTTGTACTACCTACAAGGTACTCCACTGAACTGTGAGTCTAACAGGTTTGTTTACAATAATAAAGAAGTGTGCATTAATATAAAGACAAATTTCCATCTCTTCAGAATTGTCATCTCTTGGTGTTTCTCAACTGATTTACCTTTTTGTACATTTTCTGCGAGGTAATTGCTCTTATTAAATGAAATAGTGTCTGATGGTGAACCAGACACATATCTAGATACTTTGGTAAATCTTCTTCACTGATTGCACATTTCTTAAACATTATTGTACTTGGATTACACCTCAGTAAATATTTTTCCTACTCAATTTGAATGTCAATTTGCTTATTTGCTCACCTTATGTCATAGTTTTAACTAAAGTGAGAGCAGCGCTGCTGAAGTTGCTAATTCCCTAAAAAAGGGATAAAATTATAATCTTGATCGGGTGTAATCCAATTATTGTCTTGTTTCCCTTACCTTGTACATTGGATATATCACGTGTCTGTTAGTCTGCCATTCACTACTTCACCTCATTCTGTTTTCTACAAGAATGGTTGCAACCATTCTTCTAACGTAACACAATGGCTGTGATGAATGCATAGATTCTCTACTTGTGCTTTTTTCTTCTTGTGGCTGCGTTACAAACAGGAGATGGATATGCTAAAGAATACCTGTTACCATAGTAAGTATCATTCCATACTCTGACCTGCTTTTGTGCTTTGCTTCACTCTTGCATCTTTGTTTACTAAGATTTTATTTTTTTTGGTTTTGCTTTTTTTTAAAAAGCAGGCTTTTTCAGTTGAGATGTTGACTTCTTTAGTTCTCAATTCCATGTAATTCCAGGCAGCTGCAGTTCTCATGTTAAAGCACACTCCCCCTTTGAGACAGACTGTGAAAGTCACCTCCTGTGTTTCCATATCTGTGTGTCCAATTCCTCAGTTTAAAAAGGAATAGTCTGAAGCTGCCTGGCAGATATAGCTGAAACAGCCCTGGGAGTTTCTGCCCCAATAGTTTGCTGCTGCCCACACAGCTTGGGCCTGGTAACAAAATGGAAGAGTTCCTAATCTATTCCAGAGCAAAATCCACTCACATGCATTTAAATTTACCCAGCAGACTTCTGCATGGAAATGGATATGGGACTACTCCTATGTTTTATGTTAACTGTTAACTGTTAACTTCAAATTCCAGCCAAGGAATAACAGCAAGTACTTGGTGGCAGCAACTTCTACAGCTGTTTTGGCTAGCTCTGCAGGGCTCCTTCAGATTATACTTTAAAGGAATAAGGATGTTTGTATGTCCTGTTACATCCAAAAGTCAGTGTGTTTGTCATAGGTGTGAAAGTCAAACTATATTGTAGACACCTGTGATGTTACTGATCAAGTTCTAAAACCTGGACGTTCTTTTAAACAGGGAATTGTGTTTGACAAACTCTTCTAGTTGTAAAAGTTTTCCAGGACAAACATACAAAGCTTATTTTAGAGAATAACTGGAAGTTTGTATCTTGGTGACTTTGGTTGGGAGAGGTTCTATTGAATGGCAATGTTGTCAGTATACAACCTCTTCTCAACTTTCATTCATCATATTCTTTCTATTTAAGTATAGCTGAAATCAGTTAAGTGTTTTTTAACTCAGTGGTAGCCTAGTTTGTATGTTTGTCCACATTGTTGTGTTGAAAAAAAACCAACAAGCCAAAACCCCATAAACATTTATTTTCATAAATAATGTGAATTGTAAACACACACCAGTATTGATGTTATGCTTTAAACTCTTAAGCCATAGTATGTGTATATATATAGAAAAATAAAGTGAGAGCATACATGTAAATGTGATTATCTTAAAAAAAAGTTCAAAATGTTGAGGTGCTGCCGAGTTCTTAAACTGTAAATAGGTTTTCCAGCAAGAAATATATTTTTAAACATTTCTAGTTATGTTACTAAAATCCATCCAGTAGAGTAGCAGGGCTTTTACATGTTGTGTGCTGGATTAATTGAATGTGGAATTTGTAAATCTTCTGAATTCTGGTAAAATATTGCCCTTAGCAAACTAGATAAACAGATGTTTGCTTGATTCCAGCATCACATTAATCTGTTTATTAAGGATGACGGGATCTTGACTAACTGGGAAGGATGGCAGTCCTGACTTAATGAGTTACAAACCCATTTATATTTATTCAGTGCTCAGGCCAGCTGGCAAATACTGTTTGAATGCCTGTAGCTTCCTATTCTTTAATTTGAAGAATCTCTAAACCCTTTTATAAGACTTCAAAACTGCCTTTTAAACTTAATTTAAAAATATAGAATAAACCTGACAGTCCAATATGGTGTCCGTTCTAAGAATTGGGCCAACTAATGAATAGAATATAATATTTTTACTTGGAAGGGACTTACAGTGACCATCTAGTCCAATTGCCTGACCCAATTCATGACCAAAAGTTCAAGCTAATTGTCCCAATGCCTCTTGAACACTGACAGGCCTGGGGCCTTGGGCAGCTCTCAGTAAGAAGGAAGCCATTTCAATGTCTGACCACCCTCTCGGTGAAGAAATGCTTCCCAAAGTGCAGTCTGAACTCCTCTGGTGCAGCTTTGAGCCATTCCCACACACCCTGCCACTGCATCCCAGGGAGGAGAACTCAGCAATGTGCTCAGTGAATTCCTGAAAAGTCAAATCCAAAAGCAGGGTAGTGGTAGTGAAGAACTGTAACTGGTGTTTCTTATTAATGTGTGTCTGCCATACACAGACAGGCCAAGCTACAGCTTCAGGAGGCAACTTGTACTGTACATAACTGCTTTCTCTTTTTGCTCTGATTTAAATCCTGCCTGCATTATAACTTTTAAATGCTAACTTGTGCATTCTGAGTGGATACTAGTGTGTGGTGCTTATTTAACCTATTAGAAGTTCATGGTGCTCTAGGCAAAACATGTTTATTTCCTAGCAGGTATTCACAGAACAGAGCCCTCTAAAATATATCAGAGAATTATTAATCCCATCTGGCAGAAGTAAAAAGAGCACTGTCATTTTTATAGGAAAAATGTGAAAGTGTCAAGTATTTTCTGTAATTTCTTGTGAAAGCCTTCAGTCTTTTCAAATTAAAACAAACAAGACCTCAAAAAGAGGAAAAAATAGTTGCCTTTAATTTGTGCCTCACAATGAGCACAGCCTGGATTTTGCTCTGAATTGCTCCTTATGTAACCTCAGTGGGGATGGATGTGGCCCAGCTGCCAGGAGCCAGCAGTGCAGGGAACCCCCCAGAGTGCTCCTTGTTCAGCCCATGCCCTGGGAGCAGCCCCAAACTGAGCATCCTAAAGCAGCACAGCCAGGAGTGGGCACTGTTCCAGTGGTTCAGATCCCCTTTGGACACACAGCCACCACTGCACTCTTGATGTTCCCTTTTGCAGGGTGAGTTTGGCTCTTGACATCACATACAATAAACAGAACAAGCTGTATTGCATAACCTGCTGAGCTCATTTACTTTGATAAACTACATGGATTTTACTTATAGGAATCCATAATATGTACTCATATCTTGCCAAAAAAAAGTGAAGCCTTTGTGATAGGAAGTTACATTTTGAAGCAATATCTGTTAGATCTCATGGAAGAATGTTATGAAAATCTCTTCATTGGGATTGTAGATTGGCAAACCAACAATTTAGAAATTAATGGATTTGCATATATAGGATCACTGCAAATCAGCAATTAGTTTTATCTCTCCAAAAGAAATAAGAATTAAAGTATTGAATTGCAAAATACTCTACTGCATGCCAATGAAAACTGTAGGTTTAATTCCTGTTTTATTGTACAAAAGCATTGTGTTGCCTGCGAATATCACGAGTAAAACAGGAGCGAGGTCTGAACAGTTACTTTCTTGCTGATGCAATTCAGCTTTATCTGTTCTGCGTGAAGAAGCTTAAAAACAAACAGACCTTGGGAATATCTTATTTCTTCTGTGCCCAAAGCTGGGAAACAGCCCTATTACAAAGGCTCTCATGCAAAGTAAATATATTAGTTTCTTGTAGAGCGCGCTCACCATCCACTTGCCTCGCCTGCCCTGCTCCAGGGACACTTTTGTAAACTGACTGTTGCTGTCTGTCCGTCCACCAGAGACACGGCAGGACCAGACCTACAGAGATGACAGTGATGCTGCAACCTTCAAGCAAACCCTCCCAGATCTCACCCCCGATGAGCCTTCGGAAGCACTCGGCTTCCCTCCCTTAGGGAAGGAGGAAGGGAGATGTGATCATGACGTGCCCAAAAGCCAAACGGAACCACCTGCAGTGGAAAATAAAGAACCCCAGTCCCAACCCACTGAAGAGCCAGCAACACCAACAGCTGAGGAGGGGACAGCAGCTGATGCAGGTAGTGATGAATCTCCAGGGAAGTCCCCATCGAAAAAGAAAAAGAAGTTCCGCACTCCTTCCTTCCTGAAGAAGAGCAAAAAGAAGAGTGACTCCTAAAGGCCAACCCACTGCAGAAACACTGTCATATTTTAAAATCCATTAACCACTAGAATGTACCAGATCGTACTGAGTGTTTTGTCTTACTATGTAAATGAATGCCACAATTAATCCAACCAGCCCCTCAAGTTATGGCTTGATTGTTTAGGGTTATAACCAGAAACTCGTGTCCAAAAAGGTGCTAATCCTGTGTGTTCAGCAGCTGCCACAGATCTGAGCCCTAGTTTGTAATCAAATGTAAATGACTTCCATGTGGAAGGCATTGATTCACTATTTTTAATTTAAAGCCTGCACTGCTTTGCAAAAGAATATAAAAAACTCACAATTAAAAATAAAACACCCATTGCTTACCACAAGAAGTGTTCTTTCCAATATTCTGTTCCAAGTCACAGGTAAATTTCTTAAATTTTGACTTTTAGAGAGGATACTTTTGCAGTGGTGTTCTCAAGGGGGGTGAATTCTTGAACTGACATGTAAACTTCTGCAAGCTTGTGAATACAGGTTGTGGTTTGGCCAAGCTTTGAGGCTCTCCATTGCTTCCTCTCTTTCTCCCTTCTCACTGTTGTTACAAAATGAAGGTGTTTTTCACTTTATTTTATTTTATAACTGGCTGGTGAAATCAGTCTTTGTCTAGGACTGAAATGTCCGTGGTGTGTTCCGCTCATGTTGTGTGTTCAAAGAGCCTGATCTTGGCCTGGGTTTTTTTCTTTCTAGTGAATTACAGTTTAAGGGAAATCTGTCTTTGCTCTTTCCTCGGTGAGTCATGTGGTGATTTGGCTGTTAGAAAAGGTTAAAAAGTAACTGAAGTGAAAGCTGGTGGTGTGGAGCATGGGCAGGTGTGTTTTGGGCCTTAGCACAGTTTTTTCATTCTTCTAAAAATCCCTTTGTTGCACATGCAGTCTTGCTGTGCGTGAACCCCATGTGCAGCCTTTTGTGTTTGTTCCTTCCCACTGACAAAAATGTAAATGCATTACACTGAGTATTTCACCTTGTTTTATAGTAATTATATTTTCACTTACAAAAGCTGGCATTTCTTTAAATCTTTTTGTTGTTGTTGTTGCCAGCGGTCAAGCGCAGAAATCCTGTGTACCCTTAAGGTGTATTTTCACCGTTTGCTATAAATGTTTGTTTAATGTGCAGCATGGCAAATCACTCGCCACTGAGTTCACTATTTCCCACTTCTTGCCATGCTTGTGTCTCTCACTAATTACAAAAGTAGTTTAAGATCAGGCAGGTCAAGCTTGTGGAATTCTCTGGAAAGCGGGCGCCGTTCCCCGGCCCAGGGCCGGCGGGGCAGTGACCATTCTGGTTTCTAGAATTTGCATTTTGGGTTGAACAGCAGCAAACCCCAACACCCCGCGGGGGTGAGGGCAACACACTGACTCACAGTAAGTGTCTGTAACACAACAGAACATGGATGTAACCTTTTAGGACAATATTAAATGTTGCAATTGGTAACCTAGCAGAGAACTAATGCCTTACATTGATGCAGCAGAAAGCGCGGAGGGCCGGCTGCGTGGAGCGGCTCTGGGCGGGCAGAGCAGGGCCCGTGCCGGGCCGGAGGTGCCGATCCTCGGGCTGGGTTTGAGCGGCCAAGGGGAACAGCTGGAAGTGGAATTGAGCTGTCAGTGTTCAGGTGAGAACAGAGGGGGCGAGGTGGCCGCTGGGGCCGTGGGAAGGTGACAGGGCCGGTGTGGGCCAGAGCAGGCGGGCACTGGGCCGGAGCCCCTGGACAGCAGCACTCAGGCAGGACTGCATGGCACGAATGGCTTTCAGCTTCTGCTCTAACATTGTATGTCCTTGTACACTAGGAAGCAAACAACACTTATTTTGCTAAATTGTGTTTTATTGCAGGGTCGTAACTAAATGACTAATTGCTGTATGTTTCAGTTCTTTACTGAAGTCCCCCCATTTATCTTGACCACATATGCAATGACTCTTAATTTCTAATTTTGTAGTCTGTTCTTTTAGTTCTTTGTATTACAATATGAAATGTAGTCATGTATGGTATGGTTACACACTTTGGGGCAGAATAAAGTCCTGTATTTTTCTTTCTTTCTTGTATCATTAAGTTCTACTCACAAATAAAACTCTTAAAAAAAAAATCATGCTCTGCTTTCATAACTTGTATACTTTTATTCTGTAGCCTCATTTGCTTAGATTTCTTTTAATGATTAAGATGTTGATTAGTGATGGCGTTCCTTCCCAGAAAATACTGCAATTGGCTGTGGCAGGGCTCCCTTCCCAGAGATTCCCAGCTCAGCAGTGGGCAGAGCCTGGTGCTGGCTCCTTCCCCCACCCATGGGCTGGGTCAGCACGGCACTGCCGTCCATGGCTGGCTCCCTCAAGGAGGCCTTTGGCACCTTGGGGAAAATCCTGGCCCCTCTGTGCCTCAGCCAGACAGGGACGTTCAGTTCAGAGGGGGTAACAACTGTAATGAACTGACCACAGGAGTGTTCAATGTAACACTTTATTGTAATGCAAAAAGAACAGGGCTTGGTCATCAAAAACATCCCACAGTATTAGAAATATAAAACATGTCTCCAAATTCAATTGTATATTAAAAACAGTCCACGTACCAAAGTCCCAGTGGGGTACCAGGCAGCCTGTAGTGTGCTTCTGCTTTTGTTTGACCATCACGTTTGCAGGTGTGGATGCAGCATTTGCAGACTCTGGTACCACTGGTACAAAACCCCAGCAGAATGGTCCTGAGGGGTTGTTCTGTGCCAGCCCAGCCCCTGCAGAGCCCTGTGTGCAACAGCACCTGGGGAGTGGGGAGGGCTCCAGGCCTGCTGTTGTGCTGGCTCTGCTGCTCTTAATGCCGTTCTCAGCTCTTGGTCAGGGTGTGTGTGTCTGGTTTTGTTTGTTTGGTGTTTCTCTGTTTGCAAAGCTAACCCAGCTGCCTGGGAGGCCACCTTAAACATAACTGCTGTGTGTTGTTGCTGCAAATGGTCATCGTGTATCTCCTTCCATGAGATCAAAATCTTCCTGTTTGCTCAGCAGAGCCAGGTGCCAAGAGTCAGGTCTTGCAGAGGTCCTTGGAAGCTGGTGATGGTTTTGTGGTTCCTTCCTACTCCTCCTTTGCCTGCTGTTTTATAGACCTGAGCAGAGCCAAGGGGACAAGGAAAAAAGCTCCACAGACAGTGAAGCAAATCTCTGCCCCAGCCAGCCAGTAAACTGCAAAAGAAAGGGAATCCATCTTGTTAGTGTGCTTGTCCTTGCAGATGTGTGAAAGCCCTCAAAGCTTTGTGCTCACACAGTACCTGGCCAGCTGAACAGAACTGCTGACCCTTGGGTGAGCCAGAGGGTGCCAGGAGCTCAGCACGAGGCTGCACTCAGCAAACAGGTTCTGGCTTGCTTGCTGTTAACATCAGCCCAAGTTCAAGCTCTGAGGCTGCTTCCCTTCCTCTGTCCCCTTACCCTGAAATGCCCAGGGGCTCTGACCCCATGCAGGGGGCCCCTGTGCCCCTTCTGCCCCAGCTGGGCTGGCAGGTGCCAAGAAGAGGAAGGAGCCCACACTCACCTGCAGCTGCCAGGACGGGTCCCAGGGCTCTGGCCAGGGCGCCCAGGCTCCTCAGGATGCCCATGACTCGTCCCTTCTGGCCGGCAGTGCCTGTGCAAGCAGAGAGCGACACTGTGGGTCAGGGCACAGCTGCAGCTCTGGGAGCTTTGGGGCATTTCCCACCTGCATTTTCCCCTCCCATCACTTCTCACCCAGTCCCCAGCCTGCCCTTGCCCTCCACCAAGGCCTCACAACTGCAGAAACACCAGGGCCTGGCTTGACTGGGACAATTTGCAGTGCACGTTCCCAAAATCCCCCAAGCCTGTCCAAAACAAAAACTTCACATTGTACACGAGATTTTCTGAGAAGGCCCAGGTGTACAATAAACACAGAACTGTGGCTGCAAGTTAAATAAGAGCAACATAAACATGACCTTAATGAGCAAACCCTTCTTTTCCACCTCAGCAAGCGCTGCAGTCCTGGCACCCAGCTGACCCAAAGCCGTGTTATCCACAGATGGCACCACAGCTACATCTGCTTTAGCAGGTAACAGAGCAACCCTGCCAGAAGGCTTCAGAAGGTTCCTCAGAAGGTCTTTTCTAAGGAATCAGCAAGAAATTATTTCACTGCTGGCAGGGATGGCTGGTGTCCTTTTCAGAGAGCCCAGACTGTTCCCTCCTCAGTGCTGTTTGTGGCCTCTGCCCACTTCATCACCCCCAGCAATGAGGTTGCTGCAGTTTCCCCATCACACTGGCCTGAGCTGTGTTACACAGCACAAAATTCCAGTGTGATATTGATGGTCACTGAGCAGATCAGTGCTGTTAGTGCTGGAATTATCAGTTGTGAGCCATGGGCTGGTTCCCTATGCTCCTCTGCAGAGGGATCCACAAGTGTTCCTGTTGATGCTTAACTCAAGGTCAGTTCTGTGCAATTTGAGCCAAGTCAATACAAAGGTCAGAGCAGGAAGGACACTCACCATAGCCTGACACCACTGCTGACAAACACGGGATAACAATGGCTGCAGCTGGAAAAATCCACAGAAGAGACTGTCAGCGAACAGCAGAGCTCAGAACAGACAAGAACAGTGACAAACATGTGGCCCAAACTCGTTACTGCTGCAGAGAAATACGCTGAGCTCTGGGCACTCAACCCTCACTGAGTCACCAGGTTTAATCCAGGTCAGTGATGGGAACACCCCCTCCGAGGCAACCTGCAGGAAGAGCCCAGAGCTGGGAGTGCTCCAAGCAGATGTTTCACATTAGCATCCCTCATTCTGTGAGCCCTGGGACAGGGATGGAGCCCAGGGCAGGTCAGCCAGCTGGCAGCTTCCCAAATCACTGTGCTCTTATCAGGTGGAGCAGGGAACTGCTCTGTTCCAAACAATGAGGTGGCTGCACCGAGTGACACTGTCCCTGTGCAGGCAGAGCACTGGACTCGGGGAGGAGAGGCAGCTACAGCTTCTCTTGGGAAAGTCACATCCAAGAGGAAAAGATTACAACACTTTTTGGACACAAAAGCCAAGAGTTGTTCAGCAATCACTGCCCTCTTACTGAAACAGGGGCCTTTTCTGCCAAGAAAGAAGTGCCTCAAGCATATAGAGCAGGGGAAGGGAAGGGGAAGAGCAGGAATGGTCAAGGTTGATTTCACTGCAGGTGTCTCAATGTAAATACCCCTGGGGGGTTTCTCTTCTCCTTTTCCTGCCTCTTCCTGCCTCTCCTGGCCAGAAGGAGCAAAAGGAGGAGAAGAGAAACCCCCCCCACCCTAAGGGGCATTTCTAGCTGGCTTAACTGGGAAGAGATGGAGTCTGCACAGGGAAGACTCAAACATGCTTAAACATAATGAACTCTCACTCCTCACCTATCAGACACAGCTGGCCCCAGACAAATTATAGGCTCAAGGGCACATTTTGTGGTTTAGAGTTTACTCCTAAATCAAGCTGTACCATGCAAAAGAGAAGTCCACTTTGGCAGCAGTGTTTAACAATAGTTAGCAGCATTGGTAATACCTGAAATCTCTTTTTAGACATCCAATAGATGGATCTACTTCATTCATGACTGTTTCCCTGAACGACAGCTTGGCAGAACAGAATTTACACAAACACTAAAAACACCTCTCTGAACACCCTCAGAGTGTGCAGGCCTCCAGCCTCAGCAATAATGCAGCACCACTCAGGTACAAAGGTTCCCTGCCTTGCTTTTTTTCCTGGGCTGAGCTATTTAGTGCAACTTTGCTTCTAGGTCTGCTAAGAGGGGGTAAAAAGGCTGCACAGTGGGACAGGGCAACGGGAGCACTGGGGATGCTTCCAAATACCACCATGCCAACTTCCTGTGATACAAACAGCATCAGAAAATACCCCAGACACCATTTTGTCCATATTTCACAAACCCAAGAATCAACTTTCTTTTGTAGTTTGAAATTAGAAGTGCATCTTTAACAGTGTGAATAAATACATGAAGGAAAATCCTTCGTGCTTAGCTTGCAGTGCCGTTTGAACAGCTCACCGAAGGAGTACAGCAGCAGCCCGGCGCTCAGCACGGTCACATTTGCAGCCCATCCAATTAACAGGAACGCGGGAATCAGCAGCACAATGGCCTGCAAGAGGAACGAGTCACGCGGTTCCACTGAGCCCGCTCTTGGTGCCCTCCCAGCTCCCTTCGGGGATGGCACAGCACACCAGGCACACGCAGAGGGCTCTTTCTTCCCAAGCACACACTTCAAAGGCACCTGGATGGCCCCACACCAGCACAACGAACTTTTCTGCTCCCTCTCACTGTCACATGATTGCACACCGCATGCAAGTTCTCTCTCTACACATCTGCCCTTTTGGGGGGATTTTTCCTCTTGTTTTGTGTTAACCTGGCTTTAACTCTGCATCTCCTGAGCTGGCATAAGAGAAGAAAAAGCTTGTGTGCAGCTCCTCTGCTTTTTCACAGCGTTATTGGCTGATTTTACCTTTAGCTTTCAGGTTTCTGTAGCCAAGAGGAAAAAAGGGGGAAGAAGGTGCATCTAAAATTCAAACCCCCAAAATAAAAAGCATTCTTCATCTCCTCCAAGAGCTGGACTTCCATTTCCCTGTGATGTCTCCCTTGCCTACAGAGCTCCTGCAGAAAAGACAGATCAGATGTGCTTTGTGTGTGATAAAGGAGGGTATTCACTGCCACCAGGGCCTCATTTTGAAGATTCAGTGATAAATGAGCTGCTGTAAGCACTGTGCTAAGAGAGGCCACTTCTGCCATACGGTGCAGATTCACTAAGTGCCAGAATGGCTTCAGCAAAAGGGGGAATTGCCACAGAAGCCACGGGCATCCCTGGAGAAGAGTGCCCCAGGGCTGGGGGTGTTCCTGAGGAGCCACCAGCCCAGCAAATGAGTGTCTGAGGTGACTGCAGTGCTGGGGCAGGCCTGAGGAAGGAGGGTAAAAATGAGAGGTGCAAAGGGCAGTGCAGTGCCAGCAAACCCAGCAGGCTGACAGGGGGAGGCTGATGTGCAGGATGAAGCAGCACAGCTGATGTTCATCCACAGGGAAACGTGACACCAGCAGCCTGACATCAGTGTTTGCCTGCCAGGGACCAGGGTGGAGATTGTTCCACCAGCAGAAATCACTTTCAGAGAAGCTGAGTCAATTCACTGGAATGCAGCGGTTTGGAAATCTACCCTGCCACCACTGATATCACACAGGCCTCAAAATAATGTAAAATACATTAATCAAGGCTCTAGCAGTCCAAGCAAACCTACTGCCAAGGAGCCAAGGCAGTGCTTTGTTTGGTTCCACACACAAATGTAAAGGACACATCTGCTGTCCCAGAGCTGTCTGAGCTGCAGGGAGCTGCTCCCTGCCATCCCAGCACAGCAGCTGCAGGGGCTCTGTGAGGAAAGAGCCAAGCAAAACAAAGGAATGTACACTTCTGTCAGTGAAACCTCAGCCTGAACACTGATACATGCTTTTGTTACGTGTAATACTGATGAACACAAACCAAAGATTGGAAAAAGAATCTATTTCTCCTTGCCCAGCAGTGAAATATACTCTAGGGAAAGCCTGTCAAGCACAAAGATAGCCAGATTGAAAATAATTTCCCAGAAAGAAATCAGAGATCAGCCCTGAAGCAGCTTTAGTAGTTTCTGCACTGCAAGAGAAATCACTGAAATAGAGCATACTCTTCACAGTATTCTACCTAACCTGCACAGATGGACAATCTGTTCTCATTCCTTACTGCAATTAAATATGAAGAATACAAAGTTCCAATAGTACTGTTGCTCATATCATAAGAAAGAGCTCTAATGTTCCAAAGTTTATTTAGACAGATAAGTGCCCAACAACCAGCTCTGAGAAGTCATTTAGCTGGACAGATGAGACAGAAATTTCTTTTGATTGGACAAATGCAGTTGTAACCTCCAACTACCCTTCACTGCACTTCAGACTGAAAATTAACATATCAGATTTGTGGGGAGGAAAGAAAAAGAAATATTGATTTTTTTTTTTACCCTTTTTACAGCTCTGATTTCATTTCCTGGCTTGATTCGGCGAGCATAGCCTCCCTGGATCACAGCCATTGTTATTCCAATAAAGAAAAACATCTTGCCCTGCTGCATGCTGGAAGGGAGGCAAAAGCACAGAGTCAGGCACGGAGCATTCCACCCTGGATTCACCAGTCCCGGGAAACCCCTGAGCAAGGGACACAAAAGCCACAAAACGCCCTCGGGGCTCTCTCAGCGCTGCCAGCGGCTGCCTCGGCAAGCAGAGGGCAGAGGGGAAGCTCCGAGCTTTATCTGCAAGGTGGGACGATGCTGGCAGGAGCTGCAGCCACCTCTGGGCTGCTGTGGGGTAGCTCAGGGTTCCTGGGCTGCCCACAGAGACTCAGCACACCAGTGGGTGTGAATTGTGCTGTGAACAGCTGGGCCATGTGCATGGAGATGTTGGTTTCCAAGGTGCAGCTCATGGAGGGTTTGATGGAGGCCAGCGTGGTGGTGATCTGCTGTCACACTGGGAAGTCTGAGACATCACTCCCTCCTTCAATTTTCTCCAACTTTCCCTTTGCCCTCCCTCACTGACTGAATTATGTGGAATTCTGGCGCTCACTGAGGGCTGCCCTGAACGCACAGGACACAGCAGAGCTCAGAGCACTACAAAAACCTCTCCTTGGCACACATGGATTGGTTAAACCACAAACTGTAATGAAAGACAGACAGGGAAAGATGAGACAACCCTCTGAGAATTACTCAAAGGGAAGGACATGCACAGGAATCAAATTGCAAGCTCACATTCCTGGCTGGAATTTTTCCTCTGAGCTGGCAGAAAAAGTATTTCAAGCTGAGCTGTTGGAGGATTCTGTTCTTTCTTCTCTGGAGGTTGACTACAGGAGATCAGGCTCTGTGACATGACTGCACACCATATGCCATGCAGAATTTGCTGATGAGCAAATATCAGCTCACAGATATCTCCCCATTCTTTGCCTCTTTGAGCTTCAGGTTTTGTCCTGATACCCAAAAACTCTTAGAGCAAGAAAAGGTTTTACTATAGTCAATACAACTAGCACAGCTATACCTATTTCAGGAGCTTAAATTTAATCTTGGGTATTTATATTCCCTAATTTTTAGAAGCTGTAGATGGAGTACCTCATTCATGATAAAAATTGTGCCCATATTTCATCAATTCTTCTTACAAAGCCCAAATACCACCAAACAATACCACCCCAAATTGGGGTGGCTTTACTAATGTCAGAAAGCCTCTCTTGAAAATACATGAAGAGACCTTAAATGAAAAGATTTTGGAAAATATCCTAGTCAAATATACACCATTTATTGCAATACCTGCTGAAGTGGAATCTCTGGTGAGTGAGAAAACTCAGTGTGTACTCCAATCCAGAAAACAGAAAGAGGTACAGGAAGTAGGCCAGGCCCAAAATTTTGAGATTCTGAAGATCTGAAAAAACAAAAAAAACCAAACAAACACCAAGGGCGTGGGAGGTGGGGAGAAAAACATGGTGGTGTTTTCCAAGCAAGGCTTGACAATAAAACCACAATAGAAAAGTAGCATTTATTAACAGTACAGGGAAATGTTCTCACCTCAGATGCTCATTTTAAACATCCATACAACACATGCCACTAAAGGAGTCCTACAGAGATGTAGAGAATCCTAAATCTCCAAGTTGTGAATAGTCTGAAGTTCCTGGTTTGCAGCCTGAATAAGCAAACTCACATCTCCCTTGCTAATGCTAATGCTAATGCCTTGATCTATCTTTAAATCACTTCACTTACTGCAGCCAGTGGCCGAGGAAAACAAATATCAAGTCAGAAATCTTCAAAACCTTCTTTTGGGAACAAAAGAACCAAGGTCCAGTGGAACTTCTGATTGCCTGTTCATAAGTTATTGAAGTGGGTTTAAATGAGTAAACAGAGTCCTGCTTCTGGAATGGTGTGAGTACAGTTTTCACTTAGAGGCCAGTGCCACACACAAGGGACAGTGTTACTGTAAAAGCCACCTGACACTTACTCTGCTCTGGGGGGCAATCCTTGCCTCGGGTGACTGCAGAGAACTGAAACAGAGCCAAAGGACTGAGCAAGTCAACTGCTGCCTGAAATCCAGATGTCACAGAAGGGACCTGATCAAAGACACAGAGAGGTTTATTTAAAACCCTAATGCAATAACCACTGCTAGGAGCTGACAGGAACCACCAAATGTGCCTCTACACCTACACAAATCATCTGAGATGAAACAAAGCACCTGGCACTGGGATTTGAGTGGGCCCCAGTAACAACCCAGACATTCTGAACTCACAACTGGGCCAGTGACTGAATTGAAAGGGGCAGCACTGACAGCACCGCAAACTGGAGACACAAATCCTTCTTTGGGTTCTTACAAAGCAGAAGTGCCTTGTTCTCCACAGCCTTGAAGGTGGCTTCATTTGGTTCACCTTTTGCATCATCACTCATGTCCAAAGCACATTTACTAGGAAAATAATGGCACATCTGCCTGCAAGCTCACAGGCAGCTGAGGATTTGCTCTTGTGCTACAAATCTGAGAGCAGTGTGTGCAGCACATCAAACACTGCTCTGTTTTGGTACTGGCTGCTATTTTAGCCAGCCAGTGACACCTCCTGGGGAAGAGAAAGAAAATATAATTTTTACAAAGATTCTTTGAAAATATTTAGAGGAATTTCCAAGGAGATTCTGCCCAGCCACAATGGGTGGCTTTTTAAAGAGGAAGATTTATTTTGTAACACTTCTGGGCCTTGTACTGTGTACATCTCAACCTAATTATGTACCTAGTGTACCTATTGTACCCTGCTCCTTACCCACAGGCACTTATTCTTCCATCTAATGCTTATTCTTTCATCTATAGATAATTTACATTTTTATTCTTTTTTTTTAATTCTAAAATACAGAAAATTGAAGAAAACACGGAAGGAAATAATGTCTGAAAGATTAGAAATCAGATTAGAATGATCAATGATTAGAAATCAAATGAATAGAAATCCTACATTATTAGGAAAACAATTTTTTTGAGTAGAACTTAGCCTGTCACTTTACACAACAGTCACAGCCACTCAAGAATCCTGAATAATCACATGGAGTATTTCATGCCTTCAAAGCCTTGCACAGGCTTTATTTGATGAGTTTTCTTCTCTTCCCAGATAGGGAGGGAGGGAGCTACTCTCTCTCTGAGGGCAGAGATTAAAGGTCAGATTATCAGAGGAATTTAATCTCAGTGCATGACCTGAGGACTCATTACGGGCTGGATTTAATGAAGCTGTAAACAAATCAACCTTCACTATGGTATTAAGGACCTCTCTTGTTTTGATAGTCAGAGCTTCTGAGTACCCAACACAGAGTCTGGAGCCCATGAGTCTCACAACAGCAACCAGTCCAGTAGGCTGGGCTGGCCTGGGGCCATGAGGCTGCTGATTCACACAGAAAATATTGGGATATTTATTCTCCCTCCCACTGCATGTACTGCACACAGTACAGACACACCCAAGAAGTTTGCTCACCCTGTTGAGGAGTCTGAGAGGATTTCCTGAAGCTGGCCTGTGGCAATCCCCAGTTCCTGCATGTGTTGGTAGGATGGGGTTTGCACTCCAGCACAGAGAATCTGGGCACAAGAACTCCCTGCAAGCATCTTTGCCAGTAACCAAAATACCCTGTAGCTTGTACCAGTTCTGAATGATCATCCATGTCAGACAGGATGCCAAGCAGCCTTGCACAAGGCTGATTTTAGTTTTGTCTAATTACAATACATTGTAATTGCACATTTAAAACCTTACATGTTTTATGAAATATATACACCTATTTGATTTTTTAATGTAGGTGTGTTTGTATGTGCACACATGATTTTTTTTTTTAATTTCTCCTATCTTTGCCATAGAAACAGTGGTCTAGAAATTATTTCATCTACTGATCCATAATGAAAGCATTGTCCTAAAACTGGCTAAAGAGTTTCACCATCCCCCAAAAAGTACACACTGCCAATTTCAGTCAGTGTCAGCAGCTGCATGAAGTTGAGTTTCTTCACAGGTTCAAACTCTGCAACATCTAACTTGGATTTCATTTCTGTGCTTATGATTCATTATCCCATAATTGCTCAACTCTACTTCATGATCATCCCCAAAGTCACCATGAATGGCAGGCATTTTCAGAGTGTCTCTGCTCATTCTGTTTTCCTCTGGTGCAGTAACAGGAGTGGAAGGCAGAGTCAGTCACATCAGGATTGCAGCCTGGGCCTGCCAAGCTGCAGCCTCCCCTCCCAAAGCAGAGGTGTTCAGTGTGCACAGAGCACAGCTTTGTCTTTCCACAGGTCTGCTACTGATCCTGCACAGCCCCACACACAGTCCAGCAAAAAAGAGTTGTAAGAGTCTCCCTCTACCTCCCTGCTCATGGCTAGCTTAGCTAAAAACTAACTCTTAAAGGGGACAGATTCCACTAGAGACCTTCCTATTCTTCCCTTCTCCCAGTCTGGTCACAGCAGGAGCTGTTTTGGCTACCATAAGGCCAGTATGACTCTCTTGACCTGATCAACTCATGGAACAGTTGACAAAAAGAGGAAGGAAGAGAGTAAAAATGCTGTTCTCTTTGTATGAAAACATATCCTTTCCCATCCCCCTCCATTTTCCCTTCCTCCAAGTTAATTTCAATATGAATCAATATGAAACACTCTGTCCTGTGAAAAGCAGACTGATAGAGAAACAAGGGTATGATGAGAACACAGCCAACTTCAAGGAAACAGATGTCTGATCCCACTGGCACATCCTCCTACCATTTCTCATGATGATTTCCCCTCTTTTTACAGCTTTGTCCTTCCAACACATTCCACTCCTATACCTGTGAGAGCACCTGCTGCAGCTCAGCCCAGCCAAGTTCCAGAAGGGCAGCCAACATACCTGCCTTTCCTCTGCCATCCACAGGCCAAGAAAACTACTCAGAAAGTGGGAGGAGTTACCAAAGAAGAGAGCAGAGCAGCCTAAGAACAGAAATTACAAATATGCTGGATCCCATGGACAGCAGACGAGCACAAGAAGCCCCAAACCTGTCCCCCCACCCTGTCATGGGCAGCCTGTGCACTTTGTGTGACTGGGACCTGGCCCTGAGCAGCTCCCACTGCAGCACCCACTGCTGCACAAGGCCAGAGCCCCAAACAGCAGTGACAGAAAGCTCCTTTCCCTTCCTAAATTCAGTGCTGCTGGCTAATGCAGAGCAGCTGGTCAGAGCTTCCAAGAGGACAACAAAAGGAGGAGGGATCTATTCAGTCATCACATGATCCCAAAGGCACTGCAGCCATTTAATCACTCTACAGCAAAGGAGAAATTGTTTATAGAATACAGATTTGCTCTGCAGCACTTCCCTACATCACCACATTGCCACCTTCCTGGAGTGTGCAGCTCTAAGAGCAGGATTTTATTTGGAAGGTTTAGGAACAGCCAAATAGGAAAGAGGAACAGATGACACATGGAAGAGTTGTTAAAAGAAAATAACATAACTGTAGTGCTTGGGAACACAGTGTGAGCAGCAGATTTCCCATGGGACACAACCTGCTGGGAAACACTCAGGGAAGGTGCAAAGTTTTGCCCTGGTAGGATCATTGCAGATAAAAGTTTCCTGAACAATTCTCTGTGTCAAATGGGTTTGGCTATCCAGAGACCAAGCACCCTCCAAAAACTGAGTGCTGCCTAGAAACCAGGGATCACAGCAAAGACCCAATCAGTGAAAGCCTCAAATCAAGTGCAGATACCCAGGGCTGAATTCCACCTCTCTCACTGTGCAAAGGAGACTGTTCTAAGAGACTAATCACACAATATTAAATCCTAATATTAATAAATGTTTGGCTCCACAAATCAAATCAGCCACTGAATTTTAGGACATGTAGGTATTTTCTATCTGTAGAAACAGAACAGCTCAGGAAAAAAGTAATTTGCTATTTAACTGTTCAAAATATTCAAGCAAATACAATATAATAGGTAAGAAAACTTCTAACATATACTGGATGAATGAAAGAAAATCCAGTCTCTGATGCATTTATTTTTATGATTTGCTGAAATTCTTCCCCAAGGAATCCTTGTGGTCATAGTTTAAATTTCACAGTCTCCCTCCTATGTTCACATTAGGTTTTGAGAAATTTAAACATTACACACCAAAACCAGCAATGAAGCAGTCCTGTTAATTATAAAGATCTTGTATTAAACTGGGCTAGGAGATGGGACCATCCCTGGAGGTGTTCAAGCTGGATGAGGTTTTGATCAATCTGGTCTAATGGAAGGTGTCCCTGCCAGTAGCAGGGGGGTTGGAAATAGGTGATCTTTAACCACCTTCCAACCCAAAATATTCCATGATTCTATGATCAAACAACTGCTTTGACACCAACATTAATAATAATCCCAATCCCAGGAATGAGCTAAATTTCTGAGACACTGGCTAAGCCTGTTCTTTGCTGTTTCCAATATTTCAACCATTTTCAAATCTTATATTTACAGAAAAACCAGATCTTGAGACCAATGGTCCACTTACCCGTTTTTCCTTGGGAAGAGTCTCTGGAAGAAGGAGGAAGATGAAAATGAAATCAGCCACAGCAAAGGCGAGCGCGGACAGCGCTGAGCGAAGGTAGAAGACTTCTCCTTTCTCTGTCTGCAGGGCAAGGTAAGCACCCATCATGGGGCCCAGGGTGAAGCCCAGGGAGAAAGCAACACCAATCATGGCCTGCAGGGATAAAGTCAACACACAGAGGGAATTTTAGACACCAGTTTTTTCAGGTTGTGAAAGTATTTGGATTAACCAGGTACAGAACTCAGTCATCCTGAGGATGCAGGGAGCATGAAGCTTTAAAAGCCTGCTGTTTCCAAATAAGCAATTTTGTTTTCTGTCCAGTCAGGGAAGTGGCAGGAACAGGCAGTGGCCCATCACTGCTTGGGAATAGCTCCAGTCATTTGCTGTTTGCCTCCCAGAAAGCAGAATGAACATGCCTACTTTGCTTTGGAATAGAAAACAATACAAGCCATGTGGATGTGAGCCATGCTGCACTGACTTACTCTCAGGCCCTAAAAATAGGCCCTGACCCATTTTATTTACTAGTGCTGTAAGGCTACCTCTCTCCACAAATAAAAATGCATTTTGGCTCCCCAGGATTATGGTAATTTGCTTGGAAGATTCATTAGCTATCACTGTGAAATCTAAAGCCTTCCCCTCCCAAGAAGCAGCTGTCCTCTGTGGTGGCTTACAACAATCTGTTAAGATAAGTCTGGGCCTGTAAGGTTTTTATAGGATAAAAGATATAACTGGTAATTCACAGGCCAAGTTCAGCCTGCAGGATGTTTCCATCTGTGTCACTGCCTTCTGGAAATGGATAGGGCAGCTGCTCATCCTTCTCAGTCAGCCAAATGTCACATCCTCCACCCACTGAGCTCAGATCCTGAAGCCAGTGCAGTGTGCAAGAAGTCAGGAGCGCTCTGTGCTGTGCTGCTGTGCTTCCACAGCTTGGGAAGGTCAGGAAAAGGGGCTGCCCTGCAATTGGCTTCCAGCTGCCAAAATTGGGCCATAAGACCTTTTGATTTCTAAGCTATTATAATCAGAATTAAAGTTACCAGGCAAGAGAAACAGTTTTAACACTGAAACAAGATAATTTTCCCATCTCTAAAGCATCTGTGTTTCACTTGGTCATAGGCAAAAGTCCAAGAGGTCCCAGGAATATGATCTGGCACCTTTCCAGAAGCGAGGTGGAATGTAAAGTCATGTTTGCACTTGATCAGTGAATACACACCTGATGAACACATACTGAGCACCCAAAATCAATTAAAAGCTGCCTATTAACACTAAACATGTGGCCCACAAGTGTAACTCACCATGCCCTTGCTCCGTGCTTTTGGAGAGTGCAGGTCAGCAATGATGGCTGTGCAGAGGCTGACATTCCCTTTGCTGATCCCCCCGATGATCCTGGAGAGAAGAAAAACGCCAAAAGTCCGAGAGGCAGCCCAGAGTGAGTATGAGGCTATCAAACCCATCTGCAGAAGCAAGAAAGGGTTCTTTATAAAGCAATGCAAAGTTGATGTCATTTCTGCCCACTTCCCAGCCAAACATTTGCATTTTTTGTTTGTTTTCAATGGCTGCTCCAAACCCCATGTAACAGAACTGGCTGAATAAACTGACACTGCACCATGTCTTGAACAGCAATATAAATGAAGTGGAAACAAGTCCATACAAACTACATATAACTGGGATATTTCTAACAAAATTAGAAGAGCAAAATTCTGTGGAAGTTAAACCAGTCCTGGGCACAAAACATTTTTGTACATCCCACTCCATTTGTTTCCAAATTCAAGAGAAATCTGACTTCAAAAGAAGAAGAATGTCCACATTCATAAGAAATGCATCTTGCAGTGCAACACAGAACTTTCTAACCAACAATTCCCAGGCTCTGTGGAACAGGTCATGAAGTGATCAGCCCTCATTAATCACTTGATGAAGTAAAATACATAGGAATTAGGCCTAACATTTGTCAACAGAGCATCTGAAGTCATTCTCCCATACACAGGAAATAGGGGTTTAGGAATATGACAGAAACAGATAAATATTTTGGTGTGTTCTTTGAACAGTTCTGGGTCTGGGAAGCTCAGCTGAAGCACTCACACTTGGAAGTGTGGCCAAGTGACTTGGCAAGAAAGAGTCAACAACCAGCAGATCTCAAAAATTCAATTTAGAGCTGAACTGAGACTGTCACAATTCAGTTCCTGTGCTAAGCACAAGATCATGGTGCCTTCAGCATGTGACACTCACCACTGTCAGCAGGATGACAGGCCTTCTGCCCCAGTGGTCTGACACTGCACCAGTGAGGGGAGAGGAGAAAAACTGCAGGAGGGAAAAGATTGAGCCAATCAGACCTAAAAGAAAGATAAAAAGATATGAATCATTAGGTTTGCTGCCTTTATCTTAAATACAAAGACAGCCAAGCTGTTTGGGATCTAGCACACTATGTGTGATAAAAACTTGAAATGAAATGTTAAACAACAGCTATGAAGAATAAAAAAGCTATGAAGAATAGCTTTGTTTCTCAGAACACCAACATTGCATTTACTTAACTGAGACAGCAAATACAGACAGACCAGATGTAACAGGCATAAACTGGATTAATACCTGGTTACTTCACTGGTGAGAAAGGGTTTGAAACTCACTGGTTATTATGGAATGATGATTCTCCAATGTTTCCCTGCTGACTACATACATTTTTTGTTCTTAAAGCAGAGATAACACAGTCTTTAACAGTCACAGTTCTTTTAAGACTTTTTGATTGTTTGAACCTGATTCTGTCACACTTAATTAGTTTTTCTTTCCTTTTTATCATGGAAAGAAGGACTTAAGCACTGCTGTTAGTGAGGCACCCTAAGAGGTAGGAGTGATTCCAACAGACTCCAAGAGTCCTTTGAAATCTGCCTCCAGCTTCTGTGATCTTTAATTCCTCTTTTCTCTTGCCATTTCTAGCTTCATAGACTTATTAATTTGCACTACACTCTCAACATGCAGGCAAAAGTAGCTTTGCTGTCACAGCTTTTCTCTAAAGGAAAAACTGGGTTATATGTTTCAGATCATTCAGCTATCAAAGCTTTAAAAGGCAGGGGAGAGACAGACCAGAAGTTCTGCTCCCATCAGCTTTGAGGGAGGCAGAATATTGATACTGAACACCTTGTTGGGAAGAGCTGCTTGTGATAATTCACAGCTCAAAAAAAAAAAAAAGGGTAAAAAATCTTACAGAATTTTACATGGCCAGTTTATGACACACAGTTCCCTTCATTGTGTTTCTAGCATTGTAAAAACACCCTTCCATGCCAAATATTTCCAAGCCAGCATGCAGCAAAACCAGGGCTGTTCCACAGGGGGGAAGGAGCTGAGGGTGACACAGCACGGGCAGTGCCCTCACCAGCCTGGTGCCCCACAGTCTGATGGGCTGGGCAGAGCAGGTGCTGCCAACAGCACCCACTGACAGTCCCACACAGGGCAAGGGCTCCACACATCCTTCCAGGGATGGACCAGCAGGAGTCAGGGCCAGAGAAAGGAGTGGAAACAACACCATGATGTTGGTTAGGAGACAAGATATCTCCAGTGTAAGTCTGAGGTCCATCCAAGAGATAAGGACAGAGGCAGCCCTGGAGACAAAGTCTGAAATACAGCTCCTGAATCACTGGGCAGAAAGTGTGTGGGTGATGACTGGGCACAGCAACTAAATATTGGTGCCCTCAGGGCCCTGATGTGGGCAGAGAAGTTTCTGCCTTGAAGAGCCTGCAATCTAATGAAAAATGAAAAATATGGCTGGCACTAGGAGAAACAAGAAGATGATGTGGCAAGCACCTTCCCAATCCTCTGCTCCTTGTGGCAGACGAGGGCAGTGAAGGAACACAGGCTGCAGGAAGGCTCCAGCAGCCTCTGCTTAACATCACAACTGGAATGAAACTTTCCACACAGCACTCCCAGGAGTGCAGGACACGGCAGGTAAAAGGAAAAGCAACAAGTTGGACTTGACTGGGAGTTCCCACCCCTTGTCTAAACAACCTGAGATGGTGAGAAGTTGAAACTAGGAAGCTTCTGGTCAGGCCTTAGAGGAGACAGAAGGCAGCTTCTGAGGGAATAAAGAAACTGTTTCCTAGCATTCAAAACCAGTAATTTGACTAAAAAATGAGCAGAGAAAGAAAAACATGCCTGCAAGGATATGGTAAGAAAGAGGAAAATGGCTCATAAACTCCCTAATGCCTGTTATACCAAATTAAACTACTTTAAATACTAACAATACATTCACACATATTCTAATTAAGTTTTGTGTTTCATTTAGTTTATTTTAAAAGCCTTTTGCTTATCTTGGGGGAGGCCTCAGCCCGCCAAAAAGAGAGAGTAGACAGGTTCTAACTAAAATTAACCCAGACACCTTCATATCTTCATACTCTGAAATCACAGATTTCTCACAACTGTCTAGATGGCAGGAAGCCAGAAGAGTCTCTGATGTGTACCATGACATATTTCCCTCTCTGTTCCTGCTGGAGCTCATCCACAGCAGTGTCCTAGAGAGAGAAATGCTTCTGGGTCCTGCAATCCAGAGGCCCTGCTGCTTTTAATGAGACTAATGGGATTTAGCAGCAGCTCTGCACTACACCTGCCCAAGGGCCAGGCGAGGCTGGAACACACAAAGTTTCTGTTTGCTTCCTACTGATGGATCTCTGATCATGTGCACATCAACTGGAAAGGGAGAGGCATTTCTGGGACTGCCAGGGCCCAGCACAGCAGCTCCTGACCCTCAGCTGGCAGTGTGACAACAAGGAACAGCAGGCCTGTATTTCTGTAACAATCTGTAGAACAATTTGAGTAAGATCATAGCATAATTCAGGTTAAAAAGGAGCTCTGGAGGTCACCTACTCCAACCACAGTGGTGAGGAGGTGACCCTCCTCACCACTCCAGCTGTGAGGTCAGAGCAGATTGTTCAGGGCCTTACCCAACCAGGGTTTGACAATCTCTGAGGATGGACACTGCTCTGGGCAGCCTGCTCTACTGACCATCCTCACTGGAAAAATGTTCCCCCATATTTCCCATCTGAACCTCCCCTGCTCCTACTTACACCTGTAGCCTCTCCTCCTCCCACACACCTCAGTGAAGATCCTAGCTCTCCATAACTCCCCACAGGTGCTGCAAAGCTGCCATTCACTGCAGACCAGCCAAGGGCCCCAGACTCTCCACTGGACTCACCACAGTGTATGGACACTCCTCCCTGTACTGGGGACCAAAACTGAATGTAACAATTCAGATATGGTCTATCCAGTGTTGACTAGAGCAAGATGATCACTTCCCTTAACCCACTGATTCTGTTCACACATCCCAGCAGCTCTGGGCACCTTTGCTGCCAGGGCTAGCTCATGCTCAGCTTGCTGCTCACCAGGACCCCCAGGGCCACCAGTGAGTGTCCAGTCTGCTGGAGTACTCTTTCCCACAGGCAGGACCTAAAACCTGTCCCTACTGAATTTCACAAGGTTCCTGTTATCCCGTTCCTCCTGCCTGTTTAGTGTCTCCAAACAACAGAGATGGGGCTGTCCAACTCTTCATTGCTATCAGAGTGTTGTAAACAAAATCATTTATAGTCTAAGAGACACTTTCTGAGTTACTTAAACCTAGAACTAATAACAGCCAAGCATGTTTGTTGTATTTGTTGTCATTCTTCACATCAACATTGCAAATAACTTGGGAAGAACAGTGTTTTTGGGCTGTCAGCTTGTCTGTTCAGTTTCCCTACCTCCAAACAAGACACTGTTGTATTTCCTCTCTGGAGGTATCCCAGCCATCACTGCAAACCAGTCTACCCCACGTTGCAATGACAAATAGAATCCATCCTGAAAAACAGAAAACAGGGAAACAAACAGAAGAAGGAAGAAGTTTATTTTCAAAGACTGCATCAAAAACTAGACACAATGTGGACTAGAGACAATGTTACACGATTCCTTCCCTCCTCCTCCTCACGAGGGAAAATTTGCTCACTGATCAAAAATAGCTAAAATGGTGAATGTTAACAGACAGCAGATAGGATATGTTTGGGTGGGGGAATGTCTGAATTTGAACTTTTTCAAGCCTTCAGGCCCATTACCTGCTAAATCCTGAATTAAACAGGCATGCCCTGAAACTTTCAATTAAAATGGCAACATGAGACACATTCTGTCCTGCTGCACATGTTTAGCCTGGGAGAACCAGAAGCTTGCAGATGCAGAAGGAAAAGGTGATGCAAAAAAGGAATGATTCCCAAAAAGAGGAGGAGGACTTGAAAAGAAGAGGGTCTGAAAAAGAAGGTGGAGACCTTGGCTATTGGAAATACACTGGAAGACCCTGGGGAAGACCCTGGAGACCAGAGCCCATGGTTTGGGTTAGAGATGTGGTTGTAAGAAGGACAAAGGCTACAGCTGCAGCTGGAGGGGGGTTAGAAAGGGGCTGACAGACAGAGGTGTGGGCTGCAAAAACAATTCTCCCACAACAACATGTTCATCTTGACCAGTAATGCCATTAACACCTGAGCAGGGTAACAATGAGCACCTGCACAGCCAGGATCCAACAGGAGCTTCTGCTCTGTTCCTGGAGCAGCAGCCAGCTCCCTGCTAGGAATGGAAGCTGAGTTGGAACTCCACACTGGGGGAGGCCAAGTGACCTTGTGAAATACTCAGGTGGGGTAAAAGCTCTCATCTCCTTGGTTCTTCAATAAACCCCAGCCTGCAGCTCCATTATGAGCTGCCTCACCAGTGACATCAGTGTAAGACTCAAATGCATTGGTAACCACAAGGACTAGACACTAAGAAATACCTGAATTTTTATCAAAACAAATCTCCTAATTTAATGAAAAAATACAGGTGAAGAGTCTTATGCAGGTTGACTAATAAATTCAGTTAATGAAATTCAGTTAATTCACATTTATATGTGCCAGGTAATTATTAATCTTCCTACAGCTGCTTGGTTTGCCCCAAGGCAGGTGATTTTTCTTCCATTCCTCCCTCAAGAGCCTAACACTTTTTGTGGGCTGACTTTCTTTACTTACCTCAGTCTGGCTGTAATAATCAAGGATGGAAGGAAAGAGTGGCAAGATGAGGGCAAATCCCAACAGGTCGATGAAGAGGGCCAGGAAGACAATTGTAATAACACGATTATGGTTCTGTTCCTGCCTGTCATTGCTGGAGCTGCTGCTTCCTCTCTCTCCCAGGGCCATGTTCCCAGTGCTCTGCTCCTAAAAAAATTGCATTATATCCAGTCAACAGGAAGCTTTTTGCAGGTCTTTCATAAGAGTATCTTCTTGATTCATTCCTACCTCTACAGACTTCACAAAAATAAGTTCTGGCTATATTAAGCTACCTGGGAACAAGGGAACAAGAGCCACAACCTTCCAGTCTTGGTTCTTAGCTCAGCACCAAGTTTTCTCCCATCAAGAACAGGCTACAAAAGCAATAAAACAACAAACTCTATTATAGGAGCAGAACAGAACAGAACTAAGGAGCATTTGAAGTTTGTCAACATGTGAGCAACACTAACATGACTTCCCTACATGTTTTCAACTCAGCATTACAGTAAAATAGGTATGAAAGGGCACTCTATTCCAAATATTTACATCCAAGTAAGAGTTTATTTATGCCTTCAGTGTATATTAGAAATGACCAAAACAACAATTAAAAAAAAAAAGGCAAACTTCCTAAGTATTGCAGGAATGCAGTTTTCAAGATAAACCCCACAGAGCAACAGATAAACCCCACAAGAAACAACAAAAGAAAATTTTTAAACTCCATCTTTTATTTCTTTCTCCAGATGACAGCTACTGACCTGGGGCATCAAATGATTAAGGCAACATTTTTATTTTGTCAGAAATACCAGAACTATCAACTCTCTTTGATAATACTCCAAAACTATCTTAAAGCCCTAAACAAGGATGCAGATCATATATAGTTCAGTCTTTAACAAATAAAGAAGTTGGTCTCAATCGCAAAAATTAACTCATTTGCAACATAAATCAAAATCAAGGAGTAATATATAAACCATGGAACTGCAAACTTCAGAATTATAAAACATACATGATATCTCAGTCATAAAAGAATCAAATTTACAGTCCCCTCCTCTGCAAAAGTCCCTGAAAGTTTGTTGGACTAAGAATAAAAAAGGAGACAGAATTTTCATCCAAAGCCAATTAATACAAAAACATTCATTGACTTTGATGACTCACCACTGAAAACAGTGTGCAATTCTTAATAGGTATTCCAGACCAGATATACCATATTATATACACAAGGCACTTGCACATAGAAAACGATACTGCACTAATTGAAGGCTATAAAACTTTGTCATGCTCAGCAATAAATATTGTGACATTTCTTGACCTATGAAGTCAATTTAGTGGCACTGAAGCATTATTAAAGCTCAATTGCCAGGAGGTAAATAAACATGGAATGGGGGCCACCTGCAATCCATTTACTAAACTCTTGGCATAGTGCTCTTAACCAAACTGGTCTGATTTAGCAGATTTATGTTCAAGATCCTTTTATTAAAATGGCAAATCATCACCGCTACAAATACTCAGCATTATTTGCTTACCCAAATGATAAAAGAGCACGTGGAGCCAAAATAACCATTCCTTTAAGAAATACTCTCTGGGCCTAGGTCCATCCAGCCAACAGCTGAGGGATGGGGTCACTGAGGCAGACCGTATTGTTTTTCCTTACAATTTGTTTAGTCATCCACTGAATTGTATGACCAAGCTAAACTTTATTCCAGGGTTATTTACAAAGGTAACATCCCTCACACCTTTCCCTCAGGAACATTTCTGCCACCGTGCAGCTCCAACCCATCGATGCTTGCAGTGACCTTTCACTCTGCTCCAGTTTTGGCTGCGTGGTTGCAATTTCCCTTACGCAATATCCCAAGGTACTGCACGTTTTTGCCTTTGTGCTCCGCTGGTTTGGTTGTTCAAACCTCTCCATAATTTTTTGCTAGGCAGGAAACCACACAACATTTTACAGGCCCTTGGCATCCTGACAGCAAAAACAGAGCACTTCACCTCCACGGCGACATCTGCCTTGTGTGAGGCGGGCTGGGAGAGAGGGGGCTCTGCCTTTGGGGAGGTTGTTCCTGAGCACACGTGAATCCCTCACAGCCGCTGGCTCTGCCCGGCTCTCCCCAGCCCTTCCTTCCCTCGGCATTGCCCGTGTCCCATCGCTTCTGTCCCCGTCCTCCGTCCGCAGGGCCGGGGCTTGGTGCCGTGGCTCCCAGGAAGGGCTCAGCACCAAAGCCGGCCCTGTCCGAACTGAGATTTGTTATCTGCCAGCAGGCAGAATTTCATCCTTTGGGGGTTTTCTTACCTCACCTTATCGCCTTGTGAAATTTCCGGGGCCCGGCTTTACCTGCTGAGCCCCGGGAGGGCTCCTCAGCCTCCCTCACGCAGCCCCGGCTCAGGTCAGGGCAGGCGCTCGGCCGGGCACGGAGACAAGCCGCAGTTCCCCAGGGCAGGGCAGGGCAGGGCAGGGAAGGGGCGGCCCGGCAGAGATGAGGCGGAGGACGCGGGGTTCCTCCCGCCGGGGAGCCGCGCCCGGCCCGGCCCTGCCCCGCCGCCCGTCCGCCCCGGGCACCTACCGCTGCTCCGGGCTGTGCGGGCGGCCCCCGCCCGCCAAAACCGTCCCCGGAGATGCTGCGGACGGCGGCTCCTCCCCGGCCCTCCGCGGCGCCCCGGCCGCCTTCCTGTTCCGGCGGGGATGGAGCCGCTCCCGGCGCCGCCGAGGACGGACCCGGCCCGCCCGAGCGGCTCCGCGGAGCGCGGCGGGGCTTGAGCGCCCAGCGCAGCGCCGCGGTACGAAATGAACGGCCAACCTCGCACCGCAGCCCTGCCTTCGCCCTTAAACACAGGTCCTGAAACACTCGTTCCAAGGGGAGCGGCGTTCCGTTTATTGCTACAGCAGCAATAAATACAGTTAGCTGCGGTGTTGATAAGGGCTATCTGACAAAGAGAAGAAGGTAGTTGCAAAAGATGTAACTCTCTGCTCCCAAACCAAACTTCTCCCTCAACACTAAGTTTTTTAGCCCGGAGAACATGAATAGCTGTGGTATTGTAAGCGCCGCCGAGCACTCTTCCCTTATCCAGGCGTGTCGGGTGTCCAACTTGCTAATTAAAATGGGAGGATGGACTTACGCAGATCCATCACCACAGTCTTAAACAGGTAAGAATCTGCCAGCAAAATGTAGAAAGCAAATTTAATACAGGTATTAAAAAGACTTCTGATTCCCTCGAAGGCAATGTAGTTATCAGCATTGGGACACAGACCTTCTGCTCAGTGACATCTCTCTCATGGATTGCCAGCTGATTTGACCTGGAGGAGCTTATGTAAGCATAACATCAGGATTAACATGCCAGTTAAATCAAATAGTTATCTAACTGGCTAACTCAAATAGTGAACTGCTAATCTCATGTATACCTGAGAATTTTATGTACCTGGTCCATTCCAAGGCAAAATTCTTTTTTGAGGTGCTCTGGACTAAGTATGAATAATCCTTTAATATCTGAAATAAATAAATAAATCAATATGTATTCTTCAGGTTGCTTATCACTGTGTATAACTGATGGGGTACCATCTGAATTGAGACATATTTAAAAAACCCTATTGAGACACCAGATAAAAGAGCTCTTTCTGCTATTGAATCCATCGGCCTAAAGCTTTTGCAGATCACTGAGCCCAGTTGTGTTACTGCAGTCAACCATGTCATACAATCCTGCATGTAAATACATCACACTGTTTCTATTACTAGATAGGTCATTACTCACTCCTTTCCAGTCTAAAGTTTTGCACATCTGACAGATAACAACTTAAATTTGGTTCCTAGAATACATTTATTAACATTGGCCTTTTTCTTATATCAGTCTTGTTTTTTTATTGAAATAACGCCTCATTTACTCTTTTACTTCCCTGCTCTATTGCCAAAAAGCAGTGTTAGCCCTAATGTCAATATTTTGAAGTATTTAATGCCATACAGCATCTTCATCATGTTTTAGACTCGGTGTTCAGACTGCATGAAAGATTTCAGTTTTCTACTCCAGACCTAATTTACTGAAGAAGAAAAAACCCAACCCCAACCTTCCCCCAAACCAAACCCTTACAAAACCCAGTCTTTTAACTTAGACTGCACAGCCTATATATTTAGGACTGAAATATATACCTGTTTAGCTTAGGAGACACACCTGGAAGACCACAAGGAGCACATTCACAGAATGCTTTTGACCCCCTGAATACGTAACACCTCACAGTCTCAGTGTGATGACAAGCTGCCAAATGTTTTGTCAGAGCTTCTGTTTGACTATTCCAAATGCCCAGAAGGCCCATGAAGAGGGAAGAAGTCCCACAATTCCTGTAGCTGACACCAACTGTGCCCCTGTCAAGCTCCAGAGCAGCCTCAGTGCCCTGCTCAGCAGAAATCTGGTGGTCAGAGGGGAAGCCTCACACAGAGCAGGGACACACCATGGTAGATTGTGACTTCTGCAAGGCACAACTGAGAATATCAAACTGCTTACCAGCTTCCAGTTGACAACCAAAAGATCAAACTCCTGAGGAAGCTTTTCATGCTGTCATAAAAAAGGTAATTTATGCAGTTTCTAGCTGAACAGTTTTGTTCTCGCTCTATTCTTTACAACATTCATATTCAAGGTAGCTATTGTCTGGGACAGCTGATGTTGATAGATAAGCTACCTAAAACTAAAGGCAAAATGGTAATTTTCCTTTTTTATGTGTGATGACTTGATTCTAGTTACAGAACAGTTTCTTTTTTTGGCTAATTAAATACAGATTTACAATTGATAATCGATGTGTCAAAAGGCCTGTTATGACAATCCTGGGTTAAAAGAAACAGAGACAAGACAGTGCCTGCTAAGTGTGATGGTGTTCAAGAAGCTCTATGAGAAAGGATCTGCCAGCACTCAAACATGTTCAAGCCCTTGGTAGTCCAAATGACCAGAACCTTCTATCACATCAGAGCAGCAACACTGCTGTGGCACTGAGCAACGGCAAAACTGTCAGACCAGACTGACTGTTAAGCTGAGGCAGGATTACATAGTCTTGCTTTCCCACTGACGGAAAATACTGTGTGTTAAGCATCACAGTTAGTCCCAGGTTTGCAATATTAAATCTGGCTTTAAAAATTGACAGTATAATTTGTAAAAGTGCATACAGTGATTCTCATTCAACAAGATTTCAAACAGAATTACTTTCAGTCTGACATTCCAAACCAGTTGAGGAAATCTATCAGCTGAGGTTTCCTCATCCTTCATTTTTGTTTATTAGCATCACAAGACAATCCTGATCATTCTCTTGTTCCAGAACATGTGCTGTCCCAGGAACATTATCATTGTGTCTCTACCCTCTTTCTTCCCTTACTGAGGAATAAAAAGCAGCTGCAAGTGGTATCAAAAATCAGGATCACAGTGGCTCTGTCAGCTCCTCTGTGATTCTAATACCCTGCTGGACAAGTCCTCTGAAGCTACTGCTAAAGCCAGATAAATAAATAGTAGTACTTTTTAACAGTTTATTTGTGCTGTATACACTGTGACTAAAACTCCAAGCTGAAGGAACCAATTAATAGCATAAAATAGGAAATTAGCTCCTTCAGTACTTCACTCTCAAGTCCTTGACATAAAAATATTTTGTTTAAAAAAAAAAAATCCTACTGTGCCAAATAGAAATAAAACAGAAGGTATACTAATCTTCTGAGATTCCTTTGAAGTTTCAGAAGATAATTTTTCTAAAATCAGCAAAGCTAACTGAAAATGAATTTTTTAAGTGTGAGTGCATTTCAAGCATAGGAATCTTACAAATTTTTTGCATGAGACAAGTATCTTCCCCACAAGTACTTAGCATCTTGCCTATTTTAACACTTAATAGAAGTGCTTTTGCAAACCAAAAAAAGCTGATTATAATCACATATTACTTGCATTACTAGTTACACTGACAGTTTAAAAAAGCCTTCTCCTTCAATTAAGTGCTTTTCTCTTTTAAGGAACAAGACTTGCCTAACAAAAACAGTTTTGTCATTAGACACTAAATGTAAAGGCTGTGTTTCAACTCAGCCCTTCCTAGTTTTAGTCCTGCTTCCATTACAAGTTTAATTTGAAAACAACCCTCAAACCAACCGACCAACCACAAGAAAAAAACCCCAGCCCAAAAACCCACATCCCAAAAAAATGCCCCAAAAACATCAAACCAAAAGCCCCAGAGAACAGAACAAAGAAAACATTCAAAGCCAGTCCAAAACAACCAAGCCTAACTACTAAATCAAATTAACTGACAGCATGTAAGTTTTTCTTCATGAACAGTAGGTAGAGCATTACAATGTCTCAGGTACCCACTGGCCAAAACACAGATCAGATCTAGGAACAGCATTTGAAAATGGAGGGAACTTTGGGGGTTTGTTTTTGTAAAGAACCACAGCCCTTAGTTCATTCTTAATACAGGTCTTATTTTATTTGTCTTTCAGATTGAAATTGAAATGTTAATGTAAAAGGGAATTTTATTTTTCTAACAGTTTCCCATGGAAACATTACAAATTTGTTCGATGCATAACAACTATTACTGAATTTACCAAATATTAAGTGAATCCCTGACCAGTGAACCTAGTTCAGATTAGCACCCATTTGTCCCATTGCAATGGTTCTTTGCAAATACAGTATAAAAAGAAAGTGTTAGAAGTATTTACTGGCTCTCTTTCAAGAGCAGATGTTTTTCAAAGTCATGCTGGGCAGTTATCAGTGATTAGACATACATGATAAATTAAGTGGAAGAAAGTTAAGGATATCACTGTTCTCTTACGTCAGACAGTTCTGAATACAATGAGGAATTCTAATTAATCACCCTAGATTATTAAGAACTTCAGAGCTGTGCTCAATTCAAAACTTACCAAGAAGATGAATGTATGTACAGCTTTAACAAAGGACTTTTACTTAAGAATTGATGCCATTACTCAATACACAATTTAGTATGTCCTGGTACAGACTAATTAAAATGTTGCTGTTTAAATTATATTATCATTATGAGAGCTGCCTGCAACAATTCAACATTAAAAAAACATCATACAATGTCCTACCAGGACCAGCCCCAAGAGTCATACCATGTGCCCAAGAATTTCTTGAACTCTGTCAGGCTTGGTACTGCAGCCACTTCCTAGGGGAGATGTTTCAGATGAACCTTTTCCTATTATTCAAACTACCCCCGACAAAACTTCAGGCCATTCCCTGAGTCCTGTCACTGTCAACACAGAGAAAAGTGTCAGAAGTGCCTGCCCCTCCCTTCCCCTCACAAGGAAGGTGTAACTGCAGTGGGGTCTCTCCTTGTTCTCTTTTCCAGGCTAAACAGACCAAGTGCCCTCAGCCACTCCTCACATGGACTTCCCCTCAAGGCCCTCCATCTACCTTTGTTCACTCTCTTGTAGCTTTTATATCCAGCACTCGAGGTGAGGCTGCCCCAGCCCTGAGCAGAGCAGGACAATCCCTGCCTTGCCCAGCTGGCCGTGCTGTCCCTGATGTCCCCAGCACAGGGCTGTCCCTCCTGGCTGGTGGGCACTGCTGGCTCACGTTCCACTCTGCACTGCCCAGGAGCCCAGGTCCCTTTCCCTGGCACTGCTCTCCAGCCCCTCACTGCCCAGGCTGTCTGTACATCCAGGGCTGCTCCATCCCAGGTGCAGAATCCAGCACTTGCCCTTGTGAACTTCACATGGTTGGTGAATGTCAAATTCTCCCTGCAGGGTCTCTCTGCCTCTGAGGGGGTCAGCAGCTCCTCCCAGTTCAGCATTGTCGGGTTTTCGGCTGTTTGAAGGGCCTGGAAAGGCCCGGAGTGGCCTTGGGGCAGCCCGCGTATTGAAGGACGAGAAGAGGCTTCAGTTCTTCTTTCGGTCTTTATGTTTATTAATTGTTTATCTAAAAGATTTTCTTTCAGCCTGACAGAGATCTGCTCAGCAGCCAGCCATGAGCACACAGTCTGCCCTCCGGGCAGCCACCTATCTTTATACCCATTGTTACGTGTACAATATTTATCATTTTTCCCCAATACCATTTATTCTTATTGCCCGGTGCACTTTCAGTAAGACCAATCCAAAGTGCCACCATCATCACAGAAGATGGAGGAGAAGAAGGACAGGACAACACCCCCAATTCCTCCATCTTACTCCTCTAAATCCCCCTGTACAGAAATCCTAAACCCTGTGTCTCACTTCTAATTAACTCAAACCCTTCACCATTCACCCCGGTGAATCCTCCTTCCTCATACAGGTGTCGTCTCCTGTGTAGGATCAAAGTCCAGCCACCAGACACTTCTGGAACATTCCAGGACTCCCGAGCCCCCCAAGGTGGTCTCGGTGGCTCAGCACCTCAGGACTGAGATCCTGAGATCCAACACAGCATCTTCTGCAGAACTACTCAGTGTAGCTTCAAGTCCTGTGTCCAAGTCCTTGGTGAAGCTGTTGAAGAGAACTGACCCTGAAATGGAACCTCACTACTGACCTGTCACCAGCTTGAAGTAACAGAAGGTTTCTGACCTAGAATTTGTGTGTGTGTGTATAGTTCAAGTTGGGTGTGTGTGATCAGGTTTTAGGTTCAGAATTCTGATTATTTGTCCAAATGTTCTTGTTAAAATAAAACAGAAGCATGCCACATACAAAAGTGTTATTTTTATTTTCCTTATGAAAAGTTGTGGATTTTCCTAATAAGCAGGTTCATTTTTTCAAACAGATCCAATGATGTTTTCTCCTCAAAAGGAATGCATCCAAAAAATGCACTTAAAATCTGTTGAAAAGTCATGATTGGGGTGTTTTATATAGCAGTAAGCTTCCTGCTGTAGATAGTCCCAATTAATTATTCCATTTTTTCCTTTTCATTGCTTTCCATTCACCTTCCTGTGTAGCAAGGCTACCAAGAAGCTCTTTCACTTTTCTTTTCCTGGCTGCATCTCTGTAAAACAAACAACCAACATATAAAATATTTCAGAAATATTAGGGAAAATCAGTATACTTAGAGAATAATTATTAATTCATAAAAAGTCCCACAATTCTTTAATTTCACCAAAACACCATTTAAATAAAAACATTTTTCATCCTCTTAAACTAGAGAAATGAAACCACAAAGTTGAAAACACTTTAAATTATCTCAATTGAAAATGTTTGCTTTTCCTCAAATTGTCCCCTTTTATTTAAGTTTAGTATGGTTGATCATTTATGTCACACAGCAAAGAGATGAACACACAGCAGGACAAGCCCCAGAGTGGTGCTGAACCAAAGGCTACATTACCTCTCCATGATTTCTGACAGCTGCATCCTAGCCAGGTACTGGTTATCCTTCCGAATCTCACGGATGGCTCCTTTCAGTTCACGTTTGTGCCTCTGGATCAGCTGCTTCCTTTCTTGCTCCTTCTTGCTGCCTGCCTGCTTTCTTCCAAACTCTAAGCTGAAATAAGAATGTATGTATAAGCACAGGACACCTTAAACCCACAACATTTTCATATTTATAAGGAGAGGTTTGTACGAAAATTAACTCAGTATTTTAATTCCTGCATACTATATGGCTAAGTTGCAAAATAAGAAGCTGCCCAATGAACATACTGGAAAAACACTCACCAGACCTTCTAACTGCACTTCATCATCATGCCAGTGGCCACACTGCAATTCCCCATAGACTAAAAAATCTAGACTAGAAGAATGGAAGACATCTGGGAAAAGATGGGACCTCCCCATACATCTCACATTTTTGCAGACCTTCTCAGCAGATGCATTTTACAGAAGTCTGCATCAATTGCTTGGGGATAAGCGTGTATGGCAGAGCAAAGCTGTCCTCTTCAATTATTACAATGAATAAAAGTAGACACGTTGTGTCCATGTAGATAACCAATATGGGTAAATAAATCAGCAGTCAATATAAAGCAGATTTCCTAAATCAGAACACTGTTCTATTATCTACAAAACTAAATGAGTGTTTTTGACCATCCATCTTTGACCATCATATATTACATATACATTAGGAACTACTCACTCTTATTCTTCTGACTTGAGGGCCTGACAGAGCATTCAGTAAAGCACCTGACCAGATAATAACAATCTAATCATCTTGAAATTTGTTAATTTACAATTCATTAAATGGGCAAGAGTTGACTTAGTGCTATTTTTCCTACAAGATAATATTTGTTCTTAAAATTCCTTTTCTTTTTTTCTTTTCCTCCCTACCACACAAGTAGATGTCCCCTTGTGAATTATACACAAAATCTAGCAGAAAAACAGTTGTTTACTGTCCTGCTTTCCAAATCCATTCTAGCTTGCTAGAAATCTTAAGGTTTAAATGCACCTTTCCTTTGCATCCAGTCTTCTTTACTTACACTTTCACAATTTTAGGAGTATACTGTTTCAATGGCACTGGCTTCTTTTTCTCACATACCAGTGGGGTATAGTGTTTTACTTTGTTCTCCAGCTCTTTCAGAGCACTGTGATACCATTCCTGAAAATGCAGAACAAATTACAATTGTAAAAGCATATCAAAGCCACCATAAATCAAAAGCTATTGTAAACTGAATCAACAGTAATGCTCTCCCCATGTATTTTTTTCCTGGGTTAAGTCACAGCTACTCATTAGGACACTGCTAACACTGACATGCTGTAATCCAAGTTGGATGATTCTTAAAAGCCTTTGGAAATCTATTAAAGTGGTATAATGAACAATAAGAAAGGTCTGCCTGCTGGTAGTTTCACCTAACAGAGGAAGAAGCAAGACTAAAGGCAGTTTAACTCAGACTCTTCCTTTCATGGTAATTTTAACAATGACAGGTTTTTTTATTTTGATGGCAGAAAACATAGGCCATTTGGCTTCATCTAAGTAATAAAACTTTGTTCTCCAAAGTTTTATTTATCTCCATTTTACGATGCTTCTTTGAGGAAAAGATGATTTTGCTACATTCAGAAGAGACAGATTAAAATCTGAATCTCATTTCTAGAAAATCAGCAACTGTCCAAGGTTAAGGTACTGACCAGGCATATTTATGTTCATTTTACCTATATAGTTATAAGTTTTACCTCCCCAGTTTGGTACATGTATTTATTTTACCAAGGTCTTACAGATTCACTACAAAAGTACAAGAGCAACCAGATGTCCATATTACTCTTATAAATTATGTCACTCATGGAATGCTACATTATTACAAGCCAAGTGCTGTTCTCTTCATTTAGATAGGCAATACAATGGAAAAATACCTTTTCTAAATATTCTCTGTTCTTTTGTTTTTTCCACAGAATGCCTGAACTTCGAAAAAATTAATGCTTATACTTGTTTTTTGGGGTTTTTTGTTTATGCAGAGATGAAGATCACAGAATTTATTAATAAAAAAACCATATTGATTATTTAAATCCTGAGGAATACATACCTGCATTTTTTCAGGATATTCATTAACTGGCATATGTTTTGTAAGGAGTATTCTGACAGGATGCATTATTTCATGGAATGATGGTAAAGATTCATAGAGAGCTGCACATTTTTTAATAAGGTCAAAACATAGGGCTAGACATGATAACCTGTTAATGCACAAAAAATTAACAATTTCAGATGCAAAAACTGCAATGGATTTTCAAATAAAATCAACCGAATGAATTAAATTTGTACTGTTAGAAGAATCCATTAAGATTGCTTGGCAGAACCAGTTACAACTGGAAATAGTTGTTAATTAAGACTAAAAATTTCTCTCTCCTAAGCAAATACCAAAAGAATTCCATCAGCAACAAATCTTTATGTCAGTGCACTGAAGACAGAACTATCCTCTACTCTTGTTTTTACTTCTAAAGAGCACTGTCACTGACATGACACAACAGATGATTTGCTATTTTTTCTGTTCTGCACTTCTTACATACCTGGTATGATTTATCTCTGTTCTGCTGGCTTCCTTTAATCTAGTCACAATACTCAATGGCACACTTTGCTTCTCCCAGCTTTTCAGATCCTCCTTATCACACACCAACAGCAATTCTAGATTTTTCCCCACTGGTGTAAATGGATGCACTACAGTATAGCCTAAAAAACCAAGAACAGTCATTAAACAAGGTCACTTCCATGCATTCCTTCTGAAGAAAAACAGCCAACTCATTTTACATTTTACAACTCATTTTACATTTTTAATTGTACTACCTTTAAAAATATTTCTAAATTTTTCTAAAACAATGGAAAACACTGGAGCATGGGGACACAGGTCAGTGTGCAGTCACACTGCCAAGTCACAGAACCCAAAGGCAGGGACTGGGAGAACCAAGTACTGTCCACTGCAGAAGGCCAGGCTTGAGACTAAGGAACCTGAATGTGCTCAGCTCCCTGGGACCTTAGACATCTGAGGGTCCTGAGGGAACTGCAAGACAAAGCTCTTAAGCCACTTTGATATTTGAAAAGCTGTAGTTCCCAGTGGCTGGAAAAAGGGAGAAAAAAAATCCTCATTTTTAAAACAGGAAAGAGAAGAGATCCAGTGAACTACAAGTTGATCAGCCTCATCTCTGTGCCTAGCAAGGCTGTGGAGCAGATCCTCCAGGAAAGCACAGAGGTCCTCAGTGACAGTCACCATGCTTCAATGAGGGCAAGGTGTGCCTGACAGGTTTGGTGGCCTTCTATGACAGGATTACAGTGTTGATGGGTAAGGAAAGAGCAACTGACATCATACACCTGGATTTGTACAAAACATTTGAGACTGTCCTGAACAACATCCTTGTCTCTAAACTGGAGAGGCATGAATTTGACAGGTGTATGACTCAGTAATAAGCAATTATCTGGATGGTCTCAGCTACAATTGTGGCCAATGGCTCCATGTCTGGATGGAGATCAGTTATGAGGAGGGTCCATCAGGGGTCTGTCCTAGGACCAGTGTTACTGAACATCTTGGCTGGGGACACAGACAATGGGACTGAGTGCACCCTCAGCAAGCCTGCAGGGGACACCAGGGTGAGTGGTGAGCTTGATGTCCTTCCTGTCCCCCTCTACAGGAAGGGGATGCCACCCAGAGAGACCCTGGCTTCAGAGGTGGGGCCACGGGAGCCTCAGGCAGTTCAATAAGACAAACTGCGAGGTCCTGCATGTGAGCAGGGGCAATCCTACACATGGATACAGACTGGAGTGGACCAAGAGCAGCTTTGCAGAGGACTTGGGGTATTGGTGGATGGGAACCTGAATTCTGAGCTGACAATGTGCCCCTGCAGCCCAGAAAGCCAATGCATCCTCAGCAGGTCGAGGGAGGGGATTCTTCTCCTCTACTTCACTGCCATGAGATTCCACTTGAAGGAATGTGTTCAGCTCTGAGGTCCCCAGAGAAGGACACAGACCTGGCTCAAGAGCATCCAGAGGAAGGTCATGAAGATGACCAGAGCACTTGCCATTCGAGCTGGGGCTGTTCAGCCTAGAGAAGAGAAGGCCCTGATGAGACCTTACAGGAACCTTCCAGTATTTAAATGAGGCTTACAGGAAAGATATATCTTCTTTATCAGGAAGTGTAGTCATAAGATGAAGGGTAACAGTTTAAAACTGACAAAGGACAGATTTACACTAGATAAAAAGAAGAAACTCTTCACTATGAGAATGGTGAGACACTGGACTACAGGCCACCCAGAGAAGTTGTGGATGCCCCAGCCCTGGAATTGTTCAAGACCAGGTTGGATAAGGCTTTGAGCAACTTGGTCTAGTGAAAGGTATCCCTGCTCATGGCAGGAGGGGTAAGAATTAGATGATCTTTGAAGTCTCTTTCAACTCAAGTCATTCTGTGATTCTTTGACTCATTCAGTGGCTGGGGAAAGTTAGGACATGTAAGTTCACATCTGCCCTGTGGGAAAGAGGATGCACAGTTAAACTTCAGGTGTGATCCAGTGTGGGATCTCAGCACCTCAGGACTGAGGTGCCGAGCCACCGAGAGCACCCTTGGGGGGCTCGGGAGTCCTGGAATGTTCCAGAAGTGTCTGGTGGCTGGACTTTGACCCTACACAGGAGACGACACCTGTATGAGGACAGGAGGGTTTCACCGGGGTGAATGGTGAAGGGATCAGTTAATTAGAGGGTGAGACACAGGGTTTAGGATTTCTGTACAGGGGGGTTTAGAGAAGTAAGATGGAGGAATTGGGGCATGTCCTGTCCTTCTTCTTCTTCTTCTTCTCCTCCATCTTCTGTGGTGATGGTGGCACTTTCGGATGGGTCATTACTGAAAGTGCACCGGGCAATAAGAATAAATGGTATTGGGGAAAAATGATAAATATTGTACACGTAACAATGGGTATAAAGATAGGTGACTGTCCGGAGGGCAGCACAGTGTGCTCATGGCTGGCTGCTGAGCAGAGCTCTGTCGGGCCGAAAGAAAATCTTTTAGATAAACAATTAATAAACATAAAAACCGAAAGAAGAACTGAAGCCTCTTCTCGTCCTTCGATACGCGGGCTGTCCCAAGGCCACTCCGGGCCTTTCCAGGCCCTTCAAACAGCCGAAAACCGGACACTCCAGGATGGAGCACTGGATGTTTGTAAGAGGACTGGGCAGGTACAGGCTTTCCCATGGGGTCACAAGCAGAAGGCTTTGGCCAGAAGGTGGTCATGGGGCACAGAGAGCTGGAGCAGGGAGAGCTGCTCCACATCTGCCGCCACAGAGCCCCCCTCCCCTGAGAGCCCACAGCAGGGCCCTCAGACACACTGTGAGGGCCTCTCCACTCCAGCTGAGGGGTTTGAAACAGGAGCATGGAACACAGAATATACTGGAGCAGGGCACAGGGAAAACACTAAAGGTTCCCTATGCACACATCACAAGCTGATCTGTGAAACTACTTATACAGCAACATGAAAGAAGCATTTGAGGAATTTCTTGGCTAAGGGACAAAATAATTTGCATTCTCTGGGCTGGACCTTGGGGGTCTTTTTCCCCTGTTTGTTTTCCTTATGTCCTGCAAGCTTGCAGTGGAATTGACTTCAAAACTTTTTCAAACTTTAGGTTCAGATTATTTAAATGCTCTACAACCTGTACATGGCTCTTCATAGACAGGTCAGAAGACAGTATATTTAAAGAAAGATTTTTAAGGTTTGAGACCCAAAGTTGTAAGAGATCATGACACACACAGGCTTATGCAAGATCAGGAACTAAGAGATGTGAGCTTTATTATCTGCTTTACTTGTGAGAGGATAGCAGATCTCATTAACAATTCAATTAGCTAAAGCTATCAACCATGACAACTCCTTCCCACTCCCTCCACCTACAGCTTTTCTTTTTTAAGGTAATAGTTTTTACTCTAAATCAGACTGTATTTCAGTCTCTTATGAAGCTGCATTCCATATATCTTTCTCATGTGAGAAACTTATGGATGAAGAGAATAAAACTAAAACATTAAGAGTTTATTTGCTGACTCTACTCAATGTTAAAATTGAACCCTGAGAATTTTTTTGGTGTGACAGTGCATCAACATTCCAGAGCTCCATGTCTACTTATTTTAAAATATTCTCTGTTGATAGCTTAACCATCACAACTACCAGAAAAACTTCCACCATGAATATTTAAAACACAATTGGATACCTTGGGAACTTCAAAACATCAACACTGACTGGAAAGTTCTCAAAGAGAACACTGGACCTCTTATGTATCTTTTACTGAGGTTTTCCTCACTCCTAACAGAAATCAACACCATGCAAATTTAACCAGTGCAAAATCATGAACAGAAATACAAAGAAATATTTTAAACTAGGTAACAATTGATCAATGATTACCACTAAAAATTTTTTAAGTATCTTATCTAATTTTGCAGAGTCCTGTAATTTAACTTTACCAAAACTCTCTGCAGATCAAATATTCCTAATAGACACAAAGGAGAGAATACTTTCAGTACTATGTAACCCACCCACTCCATAACCTCTTCCCACCTCCTTCTAAGGGCTCAGCTGTTGGTGCTCTGAGAATCCAGGGCTCAGCTCTGATGCAGCCCAGCTGTGTAACCTTGGCTCACACTTCAGAGGAAACTGCTAAGCTGTGAGAAGCAGCTAGGGAAAGGTCTGTGGAGTACAGCCATGCCTGATAATAAAACTGCAGTGATAGGTTTGTTGAGAAAAGGCATCAGTAGTAGCTCAAAAATTCAAAATGGGGAAAAAAAAAAAAAAAGGCAGCATGAAAAGGCAAAAAAGTCCTGAAGGGAAAGGAAGGGAGCTGCCTACTAAAGCACTGGAATACTGAGAGAAGCTAAACCTTCCTCAGCAGACTGATGACTATTTAGAGAACAGACTCTTAAGGATCTTATCAAGAGGTATAAGCATACTAATAAATAGTGTGTAGTTCATTAATTCCCAGATATCTTGTGAGTTTATCAAATAATTCCAATTTTCACTTGCTAATATCCTGCCTGTGGAGTCTCCTCCTGCATGCTGTGCCCAGACAGAAATATTAACACATGAATTCGTTACTATGCTCTGACAAAACCCCTCAAAGTAAATTATTGTCACTGAACTGGTCAACAAAAAGAGCTCCAGAACCAGAACTTTAAAGATAGAAACTAATAAAAGAAAAAAAACTGAAGAGAGATTGGCAAAATAAAAGAAAAAAATTGCTGACATAGGGATCACACTGAAAACATAATTTTGTTATCCCTGTTGTCTGTGCAAATTGCCAAGTTTACACACTTATTTTACTAATCTTGCTTGTGGGGGCAGCTGCCCTCTATTACAGTACTGCAAATCCATGTTAAATAAGCAAAACCATGTTAGTTTTGTGATATACATCTCTCATTTAGGTGATATGGCTAGCAGCTGAAGATTCAGGGTATCTGCAGCATGAGGGGCTGCCTCACTGTGAGCTTACAGGGCACTCATCAGGAATCCATGAGGAACTCTGAATTTCAGAACACAGTCCAATCACAGAGTCTGTTTAGAATGACAACACTGCACAAATACTGCACGGTGGCCAACAGGAGTTCATCTCCTTTAATAACTTCAGTCCTTTCCTTCCTGCCAACAACACGAGAGGATCTAGTTCATAACAAGATGCCCAAGAATCAAGGTTGTGTTTGGCTGAATTTGCAGATTATTTTGGCCTTTTGTTCAAAACCAATGTAATCAGTGTGAAATATTTGTATTTAAAAAATTTAAAAGATGAACCCCAATACTAAAATGGACTCTAAATGAAATACTCATTTACTCTAAACAAACTCACCCTGGGCCTGGCTTTTGGGTAGAGAGATGTGAAGTACTCCAAGAAGGAAATTGATGAGTTCTGGTACAAATCTTCTGGAGAGAGATACATATTCCAGGAACAAGCAGCATATAAACAACCCTTTAATAACATCTTGCAATGTTGTAATGCGACACTAAAAGAAATAAAAAGAACAAAATATTCCTAATTAAAAGTTTACATATTGCAAATACAGAATCTCCCAAAAAGAGGAATTATTAACTACATTATAAGCATTTGAAATCTATAAAATTACAGCCTTTGATCTTTGATGGGAACCACACGGGCTTTCCCTGGTCCTTAACTGAAGAGTATCTGCAGAACTGAGTAACAGGTTTACCAGAACTCATTTAGCCACTAGAAGGTGCTAAACCACAACCAATAAATCCTTCAGAAATGAATCAGTGAAATAGAAGGCTCTGGGCAACTTGGCAGCTATTGAGCAATTAGCTCAAGACTTTTGAAACATAAACAGGATATGAGGATAGAAGAATAAGGATATATTTTAACTCAATGCACTGCATTAGGTACATTTTCAAGGAAAACAAATACTGCAAATTTTTAAGTAAAAAACCTCTCAAGTATGAAATGCAATATATGGAAAAGAAACCACTAATGAATGATTTCAGATTGTATTCAGTCTGTTCCATTAGCCCCATGTAATTTACCATAGAAGGAATTACTTTGTCACAGCTTGAAAAATTGAAGAGATATTGTTTTGTGAGTTGGACTATAGCCTGCAAGGGTGTTTTCCTCTTCAGCCCTTGTTCCAATTACTATCTGTGGCTATACCAAACACAAAGCTGCCTTTGCAATACACTTCCACTATATACATTAATACTAACACACATATTGGGAGTCTGAGGAAGAAATAATAGATGTATAATAGAATCCTGAGGTACAACATCACAGACATACCTTAGTAAGCAGCTGACTCATGTATATAAAAGCAGGTGTTACAACTGGGTGCCAGAAGTCAGAAGTTGGAAACAGCAGAGATACAATTTTCAAATAAATAAGCTGATTGCACATAAAACAGAATAAGGCAAAATATAGTTAAGACATGATTCCCAGGATCTTGACTTTATACATATGTAACTTTTGAATGAAGAACTACTACACTGTAGTAAAAAAAACTACTATAAACATAATTTTCAGAAATCTGGTATGATGTACATGACTCATTTATTGAGACAACTGTTGAAGCTAGATGAGAAAAATGAATATCCATTATGAGACATTCATTATAGGTCTAATATTGGATTGAGGCAGCTGAAAGAACAACTAAGAAGGAACTCTGCCTCCCAACCCCCTTTACTCCACGAGAACCCCATCTGATCCCCTACAGCTCACCACAGTCACCAACTCTCACACACAAACACTGCACCTGTGACACCTTTCAACCAGTCCTCAGGCACTGGCACATGCCAACCAACAGTTGCAGCCAAAAGAGCTAAGCAGTGATTAGGTGCACTTTTATTGAAGGGGATTTGAGTGACCTGTCAAGATCATATGGAAATTAAATATCAGCTGCAAGGTAATTATGAAAATTATTTAAGTGGATATTTACACAGTAAACCAGATGGAAGTAAAGTTTCATTGCTTCCTCTCTGTTGCTCCTCAGTTGTGAACAAATACTCTCCTGAAGTGTTTTGGTTACTAAATATTCTGAATTGCAGGCTAAAATAACAGCAGGCATATGAAAAGCCTACTAAGACAGCTGATCTATGGAATACTCATTCAAACAAGTGCTTTGGGAGTACAAAGTGATATAATTCCACTTTAAAAGATAATGATGGCCTGCAACCTGGCAAAGTCCAGTGAAGGGAATGAAAGCCAGAACTGTGACTGGTGCTCTAAGTGTGACAGTGACAAATTAAAAATAAAGTTAAAAGCTCTTGACAATACATTTCCTGCAAACCCCAAATATCCTGAACAAAGACTCTTCAAAACAACTCAATATATCTTCCAAGCTGTAAGAACCAAGGCTTCAGTCCATTTTCCTTCAATAGTCTAATTATTCCATTAGGCAGCAGCAATTCATCAACCTGATAGAAAACAAGTAGCTCCCTCTGAATTCGATTTATGGTTTGTCTTTGAAACTTTACTACAACTTAAAAATACTAATTTTCCTATGCTTGAATTCTCCAAGAGCCATTTACTTAGACACTGTAAAAGGAATCTGTTCACATTTAACATGGCAAGTGAAAATGGGCTACTACCAATACAATAAGGAAAGAAATTCTTTCCAAGTCACTAATTTGGCCATTATCATATATAAAGTACTAAAAAATGTTGCAACTTTATATCCATAATATTTTCTTAGATAGTTTATGTTTGGGGTTTGTTTGTTTTAGTTGGGTGTTTTTTTTTTAACCCAAGAGACATTGTACTTCTATGGAGCACATTTTTTAAACATTTGTACTCAACACAATTAAAGAAGTCACAATGTAACTGATATCATCACTTCTTTCTAAAACTACCAATTTAAGGTTCATCAGGAAAAGAAACAGTGTTCTGCTATGAAGGCTGGAGAGACAATTTTAATCCCCTTATTAATTCCACAGTCACACTTTTATTCTGATCAATACGTGTGTATTGTTTGTTTCTTGGGGGGGGGGGGGTTTTGGTGTTGTGGGGGCTTTTGTTACAACTTACCTCCAGAAAGGCAATTTAAAATAAAAGCCTAGAAAATCCCAGATGCTGATATTTCACTACATAATGTCATTCTGCACTTATTACCACTCTTACTAATGCAAAGAGATAATCCCAGCAATGTGGATTTGTTACCGTGTCTAAGGCTGGAAGTGTTGCACGGCCTTTGACTTCAATTATTTCTTCCAGATCGTGGGCAGCGTCTCGAAGGATAAACCTGACACTGTCACTGGCTGCCTCAGGAAACATCTGGCAAAGATTGTACAGTGGCCTATTAACAAGAAATTTAAGTCATAATCAAGTTATGCCACTGATGTTAATAAAAAATTGATTTTTAAGCACCCATAGGAAGATTTCTTGTGTTCCATCTGTATTGTAACAATGACAAATTGCCTGCAACAAATGTTCCTTTTTTAGAATATAAATTATTATTGTAATACTTTAGCTTACAGAGGCATGTATTTTTCATTTGGCCTTCTGAGAATCTCTGAGTTGTAGGTTTCTAAATCTTAGATGAAAAATAATTTTAAACTTTAAAAATACACTCTTAAATCATTTGCTATGGTTATGATGTATCCTTCTGAATCTCCTGACTTCAGATATTACTTCAGTGAAGTATGCTGGCTTACACTAGACAGCCCACTATTCTAAACACTCTTAGGCAATATTAAACAACATGTAAGGCAGCAATGTGGTTAGCAAAATTATTACTGCAAACAAGAAAAAAAAAAAAAACCCAAACACAAAGTTAGATCAGCTGCTGGCCTATGCTTAGTGCCTACAGGCATATGCAGTCTGGAGCCTGAATCTGTTTGGCCTCCCAGCATTTCTCAGAGAAATTGGTCTGCAGAGATATTAATGTATCCCAGCTCTAAAAAACAATCAAAACATATTTACTCTTTGGTACAAACCATGTGGGACAGTATCAATGGGTCAGAGCTCTTCCTGATGAATGCAACAGAGCAATGAATGCTAATATGGCATGGAACAGATTTTGAAAAACTTACTGACTTTAGCAGGAAATAAAAAAAATATGCCTAAAACTACATAAAAATAACTTGAAAGAAACCTGCCTATCCTGGAAAGTCAAGATAAGAACCACAGACCAATTTTGTTTGGAAGGGACCTTTGGAGATCATTTCTGATGCAGCCCCCTGGTCAAAGCATGGTTAACTTCAAAGCTGGATCAGGTTGCTCACAGCTTTGTTTTCTCCATCTTCACAGCTTCTCTGGGAAGCTTATTTTAATGTTCAGTACCTTTTCTGAGAAGATTTTTTTTCTTTCAATCTAATTGCCATTTCCCTTGCTGCAGCCCTTGCCCACTGACTCTGGTCCTTCGCTGTACACCTCAGACACACTTGGCTCTCTCCTCACAGCCTAACTGCCCGTCAGATACTTGAAGACAGCAATGCCAAACTGACAACTTCCTGCAAAGTGTTTAGCTGGAACTTCCATATGAGCTCACTGCAGCACTTTAATTCCATTTTCATCTAGCTCTCTCAGGGAATTCACAGAGCTAAAGCCCATGGAAAAGACACAGATTGCAACAGAAACTGCACAGCGTCTGCAAGGCTTAAAATCCTGTACCAGCTGTCTAAAGAGCCTCCTAGACAGGAGTTTCATGCATATGTGGTATCACTTATCCACTACCCACAAAAAGCACCTTGCAGATCAAAAAATACATTCTGAGGTTTTGAAAATCTCTTGGTACAATTAACAGATCAAGTAAGATGTGAAACAAAGTTAAAACATAAAGTCTAAGAGTTACCAGCTGCCAACAAGTTCTACAGGATATTTGAAACAAGCAACAAGCTAAATGCTTTACTCTAGGCAGCTTTTCTCTTTAAAACCTGAAGGAGCAAAAGTCCATAGGATTTAATACTCACAGGACCAGTTTGTCAATTGTTCTGAGCTCTGGTAAATCCAGAGTTGCCAACTCTCCAATATATTCCAAAAGGAAGCCAAACAATTTCTGCAAGAAATATGTTAAAATTATTAAGTTTCTCTTCATTGTACATATTCTTGAACAGTGATACAGACTTAGAAAATTAAGATTATCATGTTAATTCTACTGTTACTCACAACATAGAAGCATGTATATTTTATACTGCTCCCTAAATACTTACTAAAACTTACTCTGGAATTAGAAGTTATTTAAACATAAAACAAAACATACTTCCAACTTTGCTTTGTTTCCCACTGCAAGGCTTGGATGATTGCATTTCTGAATCCTCTCCAGTATAATAAGCTGTTGTTCTATTGTTCTTCCAGCCAATAAAGACTTAAATGTCTCGTAGGACTCAGGAACTAGAAAACAAAACCAGAAATTGACCACACAAAAATCTCAAACTTTACATCTTTAATTCAAGTGAATATGCAACAAATTTCCAATCTGAAAATTATATTGTTCAGAAAGAAAGACACCAGAAATGTTTTAAATAATTAACTTTTAAACACTAATACTCTATTAGCATATATGTAGAATTATTCCTATGAACACAAATCAGAAAATAACATGTTTTTCAATGCTTAAAACTCAAGTCATCTTCTACCATGTATGCTGAGCAACACAACTATGTTGACACAGAGCAGAATTAAACCTAAACACACATTCAACCAAAAATTTCCAATAATAGTTACCTTTATGATTAATTCACACCCAATTAGCTTTTGTGTGAAGAATATTAAGAAAAGTAAAAATATGGCCACAAATAGAAAATTATTTTAAAAAACCAAATACCCCAACAACCCTGGCATATAATTAGTTTTTTACAGAATTCAACATACTAGAAGACATCCTAACTAGCTGTGGTTTTTTGAGTTATTTTACTGTGACTTCTTTCTGGTTAAAGCAAATCCTGAATGCAATTCAAAGGCTTTGTGCAGCAAGTCATCTTCTTTGGATGGAAAAACACAAGCACTTAAGGAAGTTGTTTGAAAGGTTGTTTAATCTTGCAACAGATACTTTTGTTCAAGAAATCTACATAGGACAATAGTTAGATGAATTATGCACTTAATATGAATTAATGAATGTTTTGTGTACTACTTGAAACATGTCTCCTCCTTCCTGCTAGGCATGGACCCAAAGCCAGTCAAACTCTGAGTGTCTCCACAATAACTCAATGTCACATCACAGGGATTAAACTTCAGAATCTTGTCTCTCCAAGCATCTTCTGAGAAAAATGTCTGTCCTAACACCAGAGAAACTAAGTATAGATCACAGAATACTGTTCTGGCTTCTCTTAGGTAAAACAGTAGCACTGTGGATTGGATAAGCTGGCTGCCTTAAGAAAGGAACAGGTATTTTTATTTTACTGCCCTGTTTTTATCTTCTAATTCTGATGCTGCTCAGAGGCACAGAAAGTGCTCTGGGATGAAACAGATCTGGTTCCTACTTCTCCAAGCACAATTAGGTTTGCTCACTAAGAAGAGCAGTTACTGGCTGCTCTTTGAATAGTAGAAGACAACTAAGAAGCAAAATTTCATGAATGAAAGTAAGACCTACAGGGCTGACAAACTGACTGGTTGTTACAAACCCCTGACAACAAAGGATCCCTGCATCAGTCCTTTGCTTACCAGCAAATGTATAGGGAAGCTCTGATTTGGCAGCTTCTCTCTTTGGATCTAATTTCTCCACATTCTGTGATTCATTTCCATTTGCCTCATGTTTCTTCTCTTCTTTGCTCTCTGCAGCTTCTCCTTCACTCTCAAGATCAGATTCAAGATCAGAGTGGCCATCTGCAGCATCATCCTCCTCATCTTCACTTGCAGATTCTTCTTGACTTTCCTCTTCATCCTCATTATCTCCTTCCTCTCCTTCCTCCTCTTCTTCTTCCTCTCCCTCCTCCCCTTTCTCCTCCTCATTTTCAATATTAATTTTTCCATCCTGTCCATAGAGAAAACAAGCTAGTTAAAATAATGATAAAGGGGCAGCACCTCAACACAATCACCATGCAAAGTTATCTTAAATTTGCATCAAGAGAATTTGAGCCTTTCTACCCTGACCAGGCAGTGAATGCCAGCAGTGCCAGCCAATAAAGGACATTAGGGAGAGAACATACATACAGATATAAAAAAATGTAGGGTATTTCAAGGGGCTGGAAGAAATTGGAAGAAGAATAGAGAGTATATGAGGAATAAAAGAAACCACACAGAAGGAAAACTAGTAGATTATACAAACAAAGACTTCAACATCAATTACAGAAACATTCTTAGTATAAAAATATGTTCCTTCTATGTGTTAAAATAGCATATCAGATACATATTTGGTCTCATCCTGATTTTATTAATCATCAGTTTAAATTCACATTCCCAATGGGTATTGTCCCCTTCAGGGAGAACAGCAGTTCCCTTTTACTTGGGTATGAGAAGCCAGAATCAGCACACACGTGCACCACAGTCAGGGTGACTGGTGATATCAGCTTTAAGGTTATGTTGCTCTGCCATCTTAATCAAAGACATGTCAGAAATCTACTCATCTTCAGACTGAAATTCAATGGAAGCTCAATCCATACAGTGAAAATTAAAAAAAAAAAAACCAAAAACAAAACCAGAAATGCCATAGAGCCTCATCTTCAACCCAGCAGGACAGTGGCAGGGAGGCTACTCTAAACAGCAAGAATACAGTCAGGAGACTTGACACAGAGACTTGACACTTGCAATACCACACAGAACACAGCACTCAGTTTTGAGCCTTCAAATACAATAAAGGTTTTGATAAACTGCAGCAAATTCAGTAGAGTGCCACCAAGACTACAGGGAGGTGGGGTACCTGCTCTGTGAGGAGAGGCATACCTGGGGATATTTAGCCTGGATATTAAAAAATCCTCCTCACAGTAAGGGCAGTCAGTGCACATCTCTCTGAGCAGCCTCCATTCTTGGAGATTTTTCAAGAACAGACTGGATCTGAGCAAACTGGTGATTTCATAGTTGACCCTGCTCTGAGCAGGAGGTTAAATGAAATGTCTCCACAGAGTTCACTTGCCAACTGTTCTTCCTAATCTTCTTTACAGACCTCTGAAAATTCATACATTTTAAACCTTACCTTGTAAGACAATAAACGTCTGTCATCCTTGTCCAGGATGAAGCCATCAGCTAGATCATCAGCTGACATGTGGCTGGGTCTCTTCTGATTTGCCTCTTCATCGATGCCACGCATGCGACGTAATCGATCTGCCTGTGTTTCACAAGGAATACCACACCCAGATGTGAGACATTGACATCAATCAGGTAACCACATCAAAACAGAGCTCTCAAATACTACAGCTAGGAAAACACAAGGAAAAACCAGTTAATTTGGATTACTCAAAGAGTTGGTGTAAAGAAAAAACCCGGCACTTGAGAAATTATGGGCAAAAGCTGAGAATACCTTTTTTTTGCAGGGAGTAGAGTTTGAGAAGAGCACACAGTCAATTGCATTAGCTTATTTAAAAGGCTTTAAAACTGGATTAAGCAGAACCATTGTGTCCTCTTATTCTAAAATTTGTCTCTTTTGCTTATGAGAATCATTACTAGAAAATAAAAGCTTCTAAAGCATTTCAGGATTCTGCAGCGTTTACCTGTTTCATGTGTGTGTAACTAGCTTGTAGTGAACACAACCACATCCTAAGATTTTTGGGAAATGGACCAAACATCAGACTCTAAGATGTAAGAGTAGAAAATGAAGTATCTCTCTGTTCTACTATTAGATACTGAGCTGCTCTGATGTAATCTGCAGGTACTGAATGCCCTACAGTCATAAATGTGCTCCTAGTATACCAAAACAAAATGAAAGAGAAGAAGAGTGAAACATTTACCAAATTATTCCATCTTCCCGTAAGACTCAGCACTCCAGGTAACAGAAATAGCATGCAACATTTCCAAGACATTCACATCCCTCTGCAAAGCAAAGCTATGCTCATGCTACCACTGAAAGGCTCTGAGAGCAATAAATGACTTGCCCAGTGTACTAATTTAACTGCTGTGCAACATGATACTCCACTAACTTAGGAGCACCTCCCAACTCTGAATAATTTAAAACATTTAAAGGCAAATCAAAGGAACATTACATTTTTATTGAAGGAAGATTGACTCATTTCATAAACCTCTACAGTCACATACTGGGCCTATGGGGTTTTTTTGGTTGTTTTAATATCAGATTACAAACACAAACAGAAGATTTCCTGAATTCACCCTGTGACGAATTGCAGTTTAGTACAGCCACTTACAATCTAAGGTCAAGGAATGAATTTAAGCAGTCATTCCCAAAAGACAGGCCCCAAACAATCTCAGCCATAAATGGTATACCTCGAGCTTCTGGAGTCTGGCCTGCTCCTCTTTGGCCAATTCTTCTTCTGTCTTCAGCCTTTCTGAAGGTTTTGCTTTCATCTCAAATCCAAGTTCTCGAACAATCATATCGTATTCATCAGGCTAAAGAAATATTTATGCAATTGTTTATTATCTTAAGTTTCATTATTCTGCTTTGCAGCCATCCCTCTGCCAGACTAACAGCTAAGAAATCAGACTTTTAAGATAAAAGGAAAAGACTGCTTCCAAAGCAAGCTGCAAAAACACTCAGCTCAGAATTAAGATAAGGAATGGAAAGAATAGTTGAAGAGAAATTCTCCTGGAATTTCCCTTTTCCTTACTGAAGTTACTCACAACTGAAAAACCTAAAAAGAGTATCTTAAAAAATAAATAACTGGATTACTTTAAGAACCCTCAAAACACAGTCAGAATTAATAAATTAATAATTTACATTTCACTTTACACTGTCACATGAGATAAGCCTTTCCTAGTTCCACTACATAGAAGTCTAGCTTAAAGAAGATAAAAGGGATGCTGCTATTCAATGATCTTCAACATGTCATGGAGCAACTTAAACCCAAAAATCAATACACCAAAAAAGGAACTTTTGGCCCAGTATCTTCTGTTGTACTTTGAGATCAGTTTTAATGCAAGACTGTACTAGTTAACTGATGTTATAAAATCTGGATTCTACTGCAAAACAATAAATGGAAATTCATGATGTTCTGCAAGAAAATACACATCTCTAGAAGAAAAATAAAAAAGCCCAACAGAATGCCTATTCTTACACTTAAAAGTTTATTTCTCTTAGTACAGAATACAAATTATAGAAAAAGCATGACACCATATGATATCTATTCAAAGTAAATTATTTTCATTCCCTTTTTGAAAGAGACAGAGCCCAGTTTCAACAAGCAAATGTCTATTGTGAAGTACTAGTTGTTTCATCAAAGGAACACTCCAAAGGCACTCAAAATAAGTCAGGGTCCCCAACAATTTTAATTCTTCAAGAAAATTTATTTGTCCTACAAAGAAGCTGCAGTCAAGAGTATTGTCACAGCCTGCAATCTGTCTCTCACTTGATAATTAAAGAAAACCAAACTAATTAAAATCAGAGAAATCACACAAATCCCTATATTCCTCCAACTAATCAGATTGTTCTAGAACTGCTTCACTCCTTCAATGTGAATAGCAGCAAACATTTTGTTTTAAGTGATAACTTGGCCTTATAGTTCAGCCACTATAAGTCAAAACTCCAAGTTACTAGAGCCAAGGAAATCAGTGTAATTAAAACCTCACCTTGGGTTTTTCTACTTCCTTGTCCTTCCTCTCTGACTTTGGGGCTTTGCGGGCAATAAGGGTTTGGATTTCCTTCCAGTCTTTGTCAAGTTTTTCTGTCAGTTCTAAGGCACTTTCTCTCCGGGTTTGCCTCTCTTGCTAGAAAAATAAAACAAAAACAAATGCAGCAGTTATGTTCAGATGGACATGACATAGCATTTACGACTTAAAATCAAAACACATTTAACATTCATTTAACAAATGAATTATTTCAAATATTTAACATTTTGAAGCTGCAAACATTCTTTGTGGAGGAAGTATAGAGCCATGCTGGATGGTACAAGGGCTGCATTCAGAAAGCAGGTGTGAACACAAGGGGAGATTTGGGGAGATACCAAACACTGGCAGATACATAAGTTATATCTAAAATGCCTACAAAGTCAGACTTTATTCAAGGAGCTTGGACTGCTCTCAGACAGCTTCCTCATTTGTTTGCTATGCCACTATTCTTCTATTCTACAAATACAGGGATGGTGACAGCTTCTCAATCATGCTCATTTATACTTCAGGGCTAAAAACTCACCTTTTCTTGTTTAGATCTGGCTATCATCTCTTCAATGAGCTCTTTCCTAGACTTAGGCTTTTCCTCTTCTTCATCTTGCTGCTCACTTGATACTTTTTTACGAAGGAGGCCTCCACCCCCTCCAAAGTGAGCAGCAGTTAATTCAGCTAGGGGAAAAAAAAGCAGGATATGAATCATTTAAATCCACACATGACTGCAAAACTGCTGCTGGGACAGTATCTCCCTATTCTCTGAGAATGGGAGCAATTTTGACTATTGAACCAATCAATCATGCATTAGTCTCATCCCTATGAGAACGGCCATACCAAAAGAGATGATGTCAGACACATAATTTACACTGACAGACACTTGGGATGAGGTAGGATCATGGTTTTGCCCTGTATTTATCCAAAAGGGAGGTCTAAAGATGCAAGAAAGCACCCAGAAAACTCACACTTTAGATTCTGGCCAAAGGGCTCAAAATCCAGGTACCTGTTTATGCTGAAAAGCTCACAGAGTAAAGAAGCCTGCCAGTCCCACTTAACCCCTGCTAAAACCCAGAGAACTGGTCTGTGTGTGACTAAGAAGTAAACAAATCTGGTTTACACATTCCAACCAAGAACATTCTCTCTCACTGAGAGGCAGTACTGAACAAATGATGTACACATTTAGCAGTAATGAAATTACCAGTGGAACACCAGCTGGCACTTCTCACCTGAAAGTGTTCCTCTTTCTTCTGTGTCACTGTCACTATCAACAATATCATTCAGTTTTTCAATTTCTGCCAAAGATTGGCCATAGTGAGTCAATTCCTCATCTTCATTCAGATTATAGATATTCTTCTTTCCATAATTTTGCTAAGAACAGAAAAACAAACCAATGAAATATCAAAAGATCTTTAGTTCCCAAGCAACAAAATAACACAGCCTTTAGTTTCAGTGCTAGTTGAGGAGATTCTTATTCCAGTGTTTTGCTGGAATTTAACTGGAATAAGAGCACTGCCAGTATTTCCATTCAAATACATTTTAAGTGAGAGAGTGTCATGTCTCTCTCACACTAATGCACAAATGGACTAACCCAAAAAACCTAGAGAAGCTGAAGTTTTATCTGTGTATCAGTAACATCAATTTTTAGCTACTGCACTTCAGGCCTAATGAAGCAGATTTCAACCTATAAAAATGACACTGCTTAATTCTGGAGACTGAGTATGATGGGCCAGAGAGGACAGGACTGCACATTCAATTCACAGTACAGAATGACAGCAAGTCACAGAGTTCTGCCCAGCTACTGAATATACTTGATGGTGACCACCTTTTCCTAATCTAACTCCAAAAACAAAGCAGTCAAAAAAACCAACTAATCAATGAATCTGCTTATAACTAGCTTTTGTGCATGTCAGTGCTCAAAGAAACCTCTGCTTCAAACAGCTGTCTGGCAAAACCAAAAAGATTTAATTAAAAAATTTCTATTTCCACAAAAAATTCCTTTTTTGTAGGTTCTAAACCCATAAAATAAAAAATAAAGCATTACCCTGCAAAACCCTCTATTAAGGGGGCACTCCAAACCTAAAAATTCAAGTGTGCCTTGTGGCTTTGTGTTTGGCTTTCTTTTGTTTGTGTTTTCCTTCTTTAAAATCATTTACCTGTCTTTCCAGAGTGAATCGCCTGATCATCTTTTCCTCAGGAGTGATTTTGGTGTTATACTCACCAAAACGTTTATCTTTGAACACATTTGTCTTTTCTCTTTCTTTATATTCTTTCAGTAAGGTTTGATTGCGCTGGAAGGAAAAAGACAAAAGGAGATAAAATTCAAGGAACAGAGAGTAATTACTTCCAAAAGTAAAAGACTCCACAGTGAACATAATACTCTTTATATTGCCATCATATCATAAATAATCATTTACCAGAATGCAATGAAAGAGAAGGAAAAATTAACATGAAGATGGGAACCTCATGCAATACATTCAGATTAAGTTCTCTTATAAGCACCCAAGGGAAGATAAAATGTTACACCATATCTCACCTTTATTTTATCACATTCAAAACCTGTGCATTTACACTGCAGAATTCTGACATGTCTCAAGCTTAATAAACAAAGAATAACATATTAAAGAAAGCAAAAAAAGGCAGCAAAACTCAGCTGAACTTTTTTTGGTCATTTCATCTAAGACATAAAAGCCTCGAGTGGATCCACACATCTATCCCTGTGTCTCTGTTCAGTGTGGGGAAGTCAAGCATCAAGTCAGTAAAAATAAGCTTGTCACACACCTATACAAGGTACTTACTGTGTGCTCTAGTTTTGGGACAGGTAAGGAGACAGGTTTACTTTCCAATGCATAATTAATGAGAAATATCTGATTTATCTTATTATTAAATAAAACCCCAAATCCTAAAATGTTCATGCATTCATGAAGTTTTCTAAAATCTTGACTAATAGTAACAAAATCTGGAAGCTAATTTATAATTTCATGCTGAAGATATTAGACAGTTTCTAAAGAAAAAAAATGTTGGCTGTGTTTAGGCCAAGAAATATCCATTTTAATTTAAAACACATTAACTGATTCTTACAGAAAGATACCGTGCCATTCATATTACCAGAAGCTCACAAAGTGCTGCACTAAAGGAAAAGGCTGGGTTTCCTACTCCTGCTCCTTCCTACTCTGCAGCCTCATGAGCATTCACAATTTTCATATGCTGCTGTAAATGACACTAAAACTCAGATTCCATCTAATATTGTGCCAATTCTACCTTCTATTTACTTCTTACAGGGACCACTGTACATATTGTAATGTGTAATATGTACATATTTATAATGTATAATGTGTACATTATACATTAGTGTATAATGTTCATTTATCCTCTCTCTATAGCTGAGACACTGTATATGAGCATTAATATCTCTCAATAAGTTGGATATCAAAAAGCATTTCTGTGCTTTTTTTTTTTGTACTCAATTATTTGGTCTACATATCATATTTTGTACTCAATTATTTGGTCTATTTTGTACTCAATTATCCTGGTCTACATATCCAAAGGAGCTATGTGAGCTATTTGTAGGGTAGACAGTTTTTCTAATTATGTATTTCATTTGATTGAAGTCAAAGTCTCAGTGATTTGGTTTTTTTATGAAACTTTGTTCTTCAACAGCTTCATAGCATATTCCATTAACTTGTTAAATGGTTTTGGTTTCTGTGATTTTCAAGATCTGCTTATTTAATATTTTAGCAATGGGGAAGAAAACCATCAAAGCCAAAGTATTAAATGTAAATAAACTTAAGAAAAGAAGCCCTGAACTTCTTGTATTGGAAGAAATTCTATTTAAAATTTTAAGATTTCATAAGAATGAAGTAGTCTTCCTAACACTGATAAAATATGAAATCCTGAATTTGGCATTTCAGGACTTTGTGTTCTCTCATCTTTTTGTGATACTAAAAAATTTAAAAATTTAGTGACACTGTTTCAACTATTCATAGTTGAATAATCAATTATTTGATTACTTCTCCTATTGATAAAAAAGAAAACACTTAATGCATTACCTTTCACAGTACACATAACATGATAAAATATCTCTTTGTTTTCACTGCATTTGCCCTTCCAGTAAGTGCTTTAAATTCTGTTCAACAACAGCATGCATGTAACACGTCACAGAATCTCTGGGACATACTCTCAAACTGCCTCTTTTTCAGCTTTAACTTAACCTTCTCTGCCGGTTTGTGTGAGGTGACAGACCACTAAGAAGTCCTGTGTTTCACCCAAGAATAAGGCAGGCTGCTGGAATCCCAGATGCATTTTATGACACACTCTCCCTTATGCATCACAGATTTTGGTCAGGTAGCTACTGATGGCAATAGAGAAAGAAAAAGAGGCATTCTGAAAATGGTACAAGGGTTGAAGATAAAAAATTTACTCTTCTTATGTGGTATGGTCATTCTTATGACAGCAGGGAACAGATCATTACATCCCAACATAGTTCTACAACACGACTATTCAAGCTGTGCACAAAAAATGACATGCATTTATTTCCCCTATCAACAGTAGTTTCTTTGTAGCTACACATTTCTCACTGTATCCCGGCCTCAGTGCTCTTTCAATATTTCACTATGATACCACCATTACAACATTATCAAGAAGCTGAACATCCTAGAACGACCAGAACCGAGCAACGCCATGAACACTGACTCCGGTCCAGTACTTGCCGACAACACGTGCCACTGTACTGTGGACGTGGGTAACTTGAGAAGAGAACCATTCCCACCAAGCAATAAGGCAGAGCTGTACTCCTGAGCCCTGGGGTTTGCACTGGCCGGAGTCATCCCCGAGCTCGGCATCACCCCTGAGCACCGAGAAGGGACCGGCCACTCCTGCTGCGACAACAGCGCTGGGCGCTCATCCCACCTGGGAGGGCTGCAGCCTTATCATCTCCCACATCAATATACCATTCTTCCTCCGTGCTTTGCGTGTCCTCTTACCTTCTTGATGGCCTTGGACCGTGAGACACCCGGCAGCCCCACATCATTTTTGGTCTTCCTCCCCAGGATGTCAAACTTCTGCCTGTTGACTTTCACCTCAAAGGGGTTGCTCTTGACCACGGCCATGGCCGTCTTCACGGGGCCCTTTGCAGTGGAAGGCACTGACGCCTTTTTCTTCCGCTTCGTCGCCTTCCCCATCTCTGCTCCGGCTGCCCGTGGGGACGCGGGGGGAGGCAGCGGCTCTGCCCTCAGTATGCGGGGCCAAGACTGGAACTGCAGACAGGGAGAGCAAAATGGCGCCGAGGGGTCGCCGAACTCCCCGAATTTCCCCTTGGCCTGACCCCGGCCCTCAGCCACAGCTCCGTGAGAGCCGGAGGGGAGAGGAGCGGCGGAGAGGAAGGAGAAGGGAGAAGAGAGAGCAGCACGGCCCCAGCGCGGCCCTCACCCCGCCATACCCAGCACTACCACATGCGCACCGGCAGCTGCCCAACTCTCGCGAGAGCGCTGCCCTAGTACCGCGATATTTATCACCCTGCTCCCCGCCCGCTTTGGGCTGAGGCCGGGGAAGGTCTGACGCACTACATATCCCAGCAGGCCTATGAGGCATCGCGCGCGTGTGTCCCCAGCGCACACCGCGCTCTGCCCGCTGGGACTTGCAGTCCCGGTGGCTGTGAGGGGGTGGCAGGGCAGGGGCGGTGCTGCCTGCGGCGGGCGGAGGAGCCATGGCCGGGGCGGGAGGGCGCTGCCTGCTCTCCGTCTCCGCCCTCGGGGAGGGGGAGCGCGGTGCCGGGGCGAGCAGCGGGTGATGGGGAAGAGGCGAGCGCAGTGCTGAGGTCCTCTTGGGCCGGATGAGCCGAGGCTTGGCGCCGCGGCGGTGGCGGGGCTGGAGGAGGGGGCGAAGGAGGCTGTAGGGGCGGCCCCCGCTCCGGCTGCCCTGAGGGGAAGGAGCCCCCGACCATGGAAATCGAGAACATCGTGGCCAACACGGTGCTGCTGAAAGCCCGGGAGGGTGAGAGCCGCGGGGCGAGGCGAAGGAGGAGAAGCGGGAGTTCGAGGCGGGGCGGGCTGAGGACGTCTGGTGGGGGAGGAAAAGGGTCTGAGGTGAGGGGTAAAGGGGCCCGCGAGGAGGGGGAGAGGAAGTGATGGAGGAGAAGAGGCTGGGGGGGAGCAGAGGCTGCCGGGCAGGGGTCGGGGCGGGGCGGGGACCCCTCGGGGTGGCGGTGGGAGCCCTCCCGGGGCGGGCAGAGAGTCCCGGGCAGTGCCCCGAGGCACCTGCCCTGCTCCTCCCGCGGGATCTGCTCGGAGTTACCGGCTTGCGGCTTTGCTTCTGAAAAAACACCCCTTCCTCCTTCCCCCTTGGTTCTAATAGTGTTTTTACCGGATGTTTTAAAAAGGTCGTTAATCTGCATGTTCTCGGTTTGTTTATAAATATAAATGCTTATAGATATAAACGATAAAGTGACATAAATCTTCTCTGGAAAAACCTTGCGCTCCATCTTGCTGAAATTCCTGCCTGTGAAAAACGTAGCTCTTGAATGTGACCTGTACTCTGCAGTCGAATATTTTGTATTATCCTAATCCAAAAGTGTGCTGTTTCCCATTAGATTGACACTTACAGTTTGATTCCCCAGAACACCTTGAGCTGCAGATTCCTCCCCCCAGCTAACAAACGTTTTGGGTAGATAATTAGTTTTAGTATAGCACGTGGCTGCTGTTTGAAAAAACATCCTGACCTAAGATTGTCCTACTGCTTTTTCGTGTATATAACTGTCCATTAAATGGCCACTTGAATGTCTCCCTGGATTACCAATGTACTTTGTGCAGAGTATATTTTTTCAGCTTTGAAATGTGCATATTCTTTTTGGATTGGATCCTCCTTGTCTTAATTGTGTTGAGAAGTCCCATTAGTTAAGCTGGAGCTGTTTAAAGTGAGTAAGAGCAGCAGAATCTGCCTCTGTATGTTTTGCAAGTTCCTCCAACTCTAAATGGGTTTGGCACTTACGCCATATGTGTATCCAGTTAAATTTGCCTTAAGCAGCAAGAGAGGAAAATCAGCTTTTTGACTTTGAAGTGGGGTTTAAAAAGCAGAACAGTGATCACAATTTTGGGCCATTTTCCAGCCTTAGCTGAAGAGACCACCTCAAACTAGAGGACATGTTTTGGCTGGTTTCAGTGACGGTAACATGTCTGTGGTGGTGCTGCCTGAATTTGGAATTTGCATTGAAGTCATCTGAGAAATGAAGGGAAAGTGGAATCTGGCTCAAAAACTTCACTGTGCCCAAACCCTCACCACAAAGAGCGGAGTGGTAATCTGCAGAGGCTTTCAAGTGGATGCTTAATGTCAGGCTGCCTCTTTAGTTAAGGTTTCACTATGTTTAAAATAAATTATAGTGGTAGAACTGACCAAACAAGATATTTTAATGAACTAAATGAAAGTCTGAGAGCAGCTGATGTGAAGATCAGTTTTACCTGTCGTGAAACTTTAAAAAGTAATGGCAATAATCTGTTACTCTCTTTGTACCTTCAGTTGGCCTGGGCTCTGTTGTGTAAGCATGCACACAAAAAGTGAATTCTGGCTTTGAAACTCTAGAACTCCATTGATCAATTGGTAGAAAGTCTTTTACCTTTTCAGGTCTCAACCCCTGTGCATGGGGTACTTTTTATGTCACATTTTTCAAAACCCTCTTTGAAAAGGAAGTATTTTCTGTCTGTTGCATGCTCTGGCTGCTCTGGGAATGTCTGGTTTACTCCATTTCATAAAATCCCTGCCCCAGCTCTGTTCTTATGTGCCTTCCATTGCCAGGCAATGGGATTTGTGAAGTTAGTGTGTGAGATAGGTATTTTAATATATTCTTTGCTAAAAGGGCCTCACAACTGGGACAGAAGAGGAGACTTTCAGATTACTTTCCTTCCCACATTGCTATTATCACACTCTGTAGTGTATGGAGAGGTGGGATAGCATGGAAAAGGGCACAATTATTTCTTGTGGAAGAAAGTAAATTCTAAAGCTAATGTACAATAGCAGCTTCACTTATTTTCATGTGTAGGCTTTAGCCATGTCAGTAATCCTTCTCTGTGTAGGTGAGAGAAGGTGTTCACCTGGATAACAAATTAGTTGTACAAGCAAATAACATGTCAATGACTCTGCTCTTATTCTTTGTTTGTGGTGCATGTCTAAAGAAATCAGTGAGGCTTAGTTGTGGCATGGGTCAGTCCAACTTGAGACTCTTTGCTGATGAAGATGAGAGTACTAAAAGGTTGTACCCTTGAATACATCTTTCAAAGTCTTTTAACCCCAGAGAAATGTCATTTGCCTTTTGTAAATATAGAAACAATAAAAGATGTGTACCTGTCCACTTGTGGGTAAAGAGTATGACAGGTGCCTAATGGGAATGTAGAAATTCCCAATAAATAACCAAATCTTACCTGAGCACATAAACTGGATTTGTACACATCATTTTCCTCTAATTTTAGGTACTCTAATACTTCTGGATGTGACTGTCATTTGGGTTTTACATTTGTAGGTGTGCAGAATCAGCACACCTTGAACAGCGAGGTTCATGTCTACCATTGAAATCTGATTTGATACCCAGAAAGTAAATTTGTTGTCTCTATGTTATTAGAGAGCAAGGAACTCAGGTAAAATGAGTCTGTTCTTGTTCCTTTCTTCTCTTATACAATAAAAAAGAAAGTGCTCTTGCTTTGTGTTTCTAGACTATCTACCTGCTCACTCAGTCTTACTCTTGGCTTATTTCATTAGAGGTGTGAATCTTCTAATTCAATTTGTGTGAGGATAACATCTGTTTATAGGAGTTTACTAATTCCATTTCACAGGTCATACAAAAGCCCCAGCTTCCCCCCAGCTTCAAAAGTTTAAATTTTGTCTCTAAGAGGATGTTCAGAGCTTTTAATAACACCGTTTAATAGAAGAAGCCTATCTCTTTTCGTTAAAGATTTGTAATGTCTCTGTAGCAACTGCAGCATCTCTTTATGATAATAAGAGAAGCCATCAGGATTCCTTATCCTCTTTTCAAGCCACTTGGTAAATAATCAAATGCCAGTTCTTTGTACCTGTGGGTGTTAGTGATAACATAATGTATGATTCTTGAATGTGCCTACAACTAGAAGCTGCTATGATGGCACAAAGTACCCTTTGGCACTCCATGGATGAAAGATTTAGGAGTTGGGAGCTGTCCTGGGAGTTTTTCTTTCCTTGTTTGGTTTTTCAGTTGACCTGCTTCTGCCAAAACTGGCCTGTCCCTGGAGGGATTTGCCTTCAGACCAAAGCTGCAGTGCAAGGTGTTTTGGGATTCCCTGTCCCACTTGCCTGGGGGGTTGCCTGAGGGTTGTGGCCCTCTGTGTCAATCCTGCTCTTTCCTCTTGGGATACATTACTTTTTGAGGGAAACCTGGATGTGGGAAGGGAAAAGGGGAAAGCTTCCTCTGAAGGTGACCCCACTGGTGGAACAAGCACCTACTGCTGAGGTGACTCAGTAGGAAACCAAGAGATTCTAAAGCAAACTCAAACTCGATCTTATGAGTGCTGAAGTGCAGGGACTGAGGTACAAAACCACATAAGTATTTAGTGATAATGATGTATGAACTGAGATTGCAAGCTTTCACACCAGGCACTCCATGTTCTCCTTACTCAGGTTTGTGTGAGAGTAGTGTACAACAATATGTTTTCTAGTTGTGTATCAGAACAGAGAAATTAACACATTCGTTTTTTTCCCAGCAGAAAAATATTTGAAATTAGTTTCACTTGAAGGACATTGAAGAATTTGTCCCATAAATGGAGAGAAATAATAAATATAAACAAGGTTATTCTGAAAAACAACAGTTCCACCCCCAATTTTTATTTTATGTTCACTTTTCTCTTTATATTTATATCTTCTGTTTTTATTTCAATCACTCTCAGTGAATCCTTTGAGTAAGCCCTGAATTCATTTCAACATCCCACACATAGTCTGTGATGTTGGGAAGGAAAGAAATTAATCCCTGTATGTTTTAAACTCCTTAGGAGCCTTTCTTTTTTCATTGCCTAAAGTAATAGTCTCAAAAAAATACACCCAGAGGGTCGATGCATCGTTCCTTTGAAGTCAGTGGCAGCGTACTCCAGGTGAGGATCTCTGCCAAGAGTACATTTCAAACATACCTGCTCCATTTGCATCCCCTTTAAAATTCATGTGTATTACTGTGGCAGGAGCAGTTTGGGAGTGAGAATTGGGTCTGCTGTTAGGCACAGAAAACCTCTGATATTATCATTGATTTTGGCTAAATTAAGGTCATGCCTCAAATAAATTTCCCCCCAGCTCTTGGTTTGTATGGTTGTAGGCTGTGGTTGCAGAATGGCTGAGGCAGTTGCCAGCTGGATCCATGAACCAATCTAGGGTATGTGGGTTTTTCAGGTGGTTTTTTCCTTATGTCGCTGGGTTTTGGGTTTGGGGTTTTCTTCCCAAAGTTGGTTTTCAGATGAATCAGTAAGCTCCTGCAGATTTGATAATTGCTAGGTGCAGTCCAAGGATGGATTTAGAAGGAAGGAACTTTTCAGTAGCAGAATGTGGTCACAGTTTGTCTTATATGATTCCTGTAAGATGCTTGTTTCAGAATAATTATCTTAATGATGTAGTCTTCACAGAAAATGAGCAGTCCACTCAAATAGTGAGCTTTATCTGTCTGGGCTTGAAAGCAATTGAAATCATTCTGGAAGCAAAATAAATCCTAATTTTGCCTGCATTATAAGGCAATATTTCAGTACAGTGTTGATGATACAAGGAAGGTATCCTATTTTGTGTTTGTTTGTAACTAGGAAGGTAATTCTATGGAGATTGCTCAGATCAGTTTGGGTATTGAACTGAACTGAATTCTTTAATTATTTCAGGGGTAGGAGAAGTGGGAAAGCAAGGCACACTCATGCCCAGAAAGTCCACCAGCAGCAAATACAAATTTTAACATGAGAGTGCTGAGAGTTTTTGTAGTTGCCTTCAATTGTTGTCAGTTCTTCCCTCATTTGCCTCCTATGTTCTATTGCACTCTTATTGCATTGTGCTTTAAATTGCTGTAAACTCATTGTGGCAGGAAACATGTCTTCCTGTGTTTGTACAGAATTATGCACAATGCCTGCCTTTTTGTCCTTTATTTAATGAACTGTAAGGAGAATGCATGTGGGCAAGTTGGAATCTAAAATAATTACATTTGCTAAATAAACACAACACGAGATGTCTAGTAATTGATACACGCTGCTGCTTTGCTTATTTCAATTCACATTATTCAAACGTGGCAATTTGAAATAAGCAATAGAGGTTTCACAATCAGCTTAAAGGAATTTTATTTCTGCAATATCTGTTGCACTCTGAGTGTACTATCATGCTAAAAAATTCCTTGTTTGTTGACTGTAAAATTGCAGTGTTCTGGGTGGTTTTTCCCTGTGTAAGCCCTGTTCATTGGCTGGTTAGAGACATCTGGAGATGTATGCAGAGATGTTACAATGTCTCGCTGCAAGAACCTGTGGGGGCCTGAATACATGTTGTATTGTAAGATCTGTGTGTGTCTAGGTTACTCCAAACGAGCTGCAGCTGCAGGGTCCTTAGTTGGGCAACAGCTGTAGCTCGTGAGGGTAACTGAGATAAATAGGGGTGGGTCAAGAGCCCAAGAGGAACCCCTGAGAAGAGTGCTGCAGAGAAAGGAGAGGAGCTCCTGAGAGAGCTGGGACTGCAGCAAAAGATTACAACAATTGGTGACCCCGTGTGAAGACGAACATGCAGCCAAACATCGAGAGAGAGAAGGTATGGAATTCCCCCGGACAGCCGAGAGCTGTGGCAGCCTGAGAGCTGGGACTTTACGTGTATGGCAGCCAGAGAACTGGGACTATAAAAGATAGGACAGCCGAGAGCTGTGGCAGCCTGAGAGCTGGGACTGTAGAACATAATATGGCCTTTGAATTAAGGAGCTGTAGCAGCAGAAAGCTGCAAGAATATGGCCTTTAAGGAAAAGAGCCTTGGACCATCTAAGACAGCCGAGAGCTGTGGCAGCCTGAGAGCTGGAACTGTATGTGTAAAAGAGCCTTGGACCATCTAAGACAGCCGAGAGCTGTGGCAGCCTGAGAGCTGGAACTGTATGTGTATTGTAATTGCATAATTGTTAAAAGAAAAGGGGGAAATGTGGGGGCCTGAATACATGTTGTATTGTAAGATCTGTGTGTGTCTAGGTTACTCCAAACGAGCTGCAGCTGCAGGGTCCTTAGTTGGGCAACAGCTGTAGCTCGTGAGGGTAACTGAGATAAATAGGGGTGGGTCAAGAGCCCAAGAGGAACCCCTGAGAAGAGTGCTGCAGAGAAAGGAGAGGAGCTCCTGAGAGAGCTGGGACTGCAGCAAAAGATTACAGCAAGAACCGATTAATAAATGTTAAGCTCAGTTCCATTTACTCGGGCTGATCCAAGCTTTCCATTCCACCCCGAGCTGGTGAAGTGCAGAGGGTGTGCTCTGGCATTCCTACGTGTGCACATGATGGCTGGAGCTGCACGGAGAGCCCGTGTGAAGAACCAGTTGTTCGAGTGGTGTTAGCTTGGGAACAATAAATGATTGTGCGCGTAAACAAACGGCACAAATGTTCACGGGAGAGCTGGGTTTGACTGCCTGCTGGGTTACTGCCTTGGCAGTCAGATGGGCCACAGCACCCCAGTATTACCTTGCTGGAGCCCAGCTCCATGCACTTGAATCCAGGAATGTGAGGACTATCATCTTGTAAATGCCATAGAGATCTGTAATCTATAGATATCTTTTGTTTATTTATTGTACTACTTGCCTTTTTGCTTCTGTTTGCATGCAGAAGTACCTTGGCCTTTGTAATGCTGGTGAGTTAGGTGCTCAGGTTTCTGCCAAAACCTGAATTTTCAGCCAGGTGATTCTGAGAAGTTTACTGAGAACTGGCCAGATTGCATTTATCATATGTGGGGGGGAAAACAAAACCTGTGGGGGCCTGAATATATGCTGTATTGTAAGATCTGTGTGGGTCTGAGTTGCTCCAAACGAGCTGCAGCTGCAGGGTCCTTAGCTGGGCAGCAGCTGTAGCTCGTGAAGGTAACTGAGATAAATAGGGGTGGGTCAAGAGCCCAGGAGGAGCCCCTGAGAAGACAGGAAGGACTGTGCTGCAGAGAATGGAGAAGAGCCCCAGCAGAGAGGCGAGAACAACGCTGCAGCGAAGATTACAACAAAAACCAACAACAACAACAAAACAACAACAAAAAAACCCTTTCTCCATAAAAAAGCGTTGCCACTCTCCTTAACTTAGTTGTTAAGCTGTGACCAGGCTTGAGTTGATACAAGCTTGTATTTTGTCAAAATACAACTTGATACAAGTTGTATTTTGTAGAAAAGATACATCTGGCCTGCAGAATGGAGAAGGTTGTTGTGAACCCCCACAGCAGGGCCTGATGAGCTGTCTCCAGAAGCGTGACAGCCTTCCTCAAGTGATGGGATGTGTGAGCTGCTCTTCTAGTTTGAACTTGATGCTGTTCCAGTGTTATGGTTTGATCTGAGGAGCTGAGGTATTAATTCCACACTGGTTTGTGCCTTGAAGGTGGATCTTGCCCAATAAAGGCATAAAAGCAAAATTTGTTACTCAATGAGTAGTGTTTATAAATGCCTGTATAGCATAAGGTCATAGTTAAACAGGAATGGTTTGATTTTTTTTTTTTTTTTTTTTTGGTGAAAGGTTTTAATCCTTATTGTGAGTGGTTTGAAGAAAAATGTGTCTGGAACTAGGAGAAGATTTGAATTCATGTGAGTTTTAAATCTATTAGGAAACTTGCCTGGAACTGCCTTTGCTGTGGGAAAGACATATTTTAAGGCAGTGTCTGTACCCAGCTTATTTTCATGTGTCTCCGTGTAGATGATGTAGAGCTCCTGCATCAATTGTTTTGCATTTTCCCTTGAACCAATTGATTTGATTTATACACTAAAGGCCTGCTGTAGGTTGTCATCTTGTTGCAGTCTCAGGCTTTCTGAGTTTATCTGGGTGTGGTCTAGTATGAATTTCTCAGCTGGTATCTGCCAATCTGGTTTGTGGAATCAGTTTTGCAAGAATGCAGTTGTAGCAATGGTGCACCCCAGCGCTCCAGAGCTGTGTGCTGGCTCAGCCTCAGATTCAGGCACAAAAACTCCCTGCCACAATCTCAGTGCCAGTACAGAAGGATTCTGCATGACACAATCCAAAGTCATTGTCTCAAGGAAAACTGATTTAATGGTGTGCAGTGAACATGGTGCTCACTGAAATGGGAGTCAGTCTGCAAGGAGGATCTCTGTTCTGTGGCTCTCAGAAGTGCATCTGAGCACTTGAAACATATTCTTATTTCTTGACATAGGTTGTGGCCACAGCAGTTTCATTTTTTGAAACTAGTTGTGGTTTTACTGATGAGTAACCCAACTGCATTGCCTTACATACATTTTTCAAATATTTCTCTAGAGGTTAAAAAAAAAAAAAAAACAGAAATAAAATGTTTTGCCCATACCATATTCTAGTGCAGTGATCTAACTGAATTTAGTATGTATCTTTTAAAAAAGCAAAAATGGGAAAGAGTTAAATGTTGAAATTGTAACTCTAAGAAGTAATCTGGGGAGAAGCAAAAGGTTCTTGTGTACCTGAAAATGTAATTGAAGTTTCTCCTCACTCTAATGGTGTATTGCTGCACCCACCCTTCTCTTTCTGCAAGATGAGTTCACTTCAAGCAGGACATTGCTTTTAGCTATGATTCCTTCTGAAAGAGGCAAAAATCAGTAATTCATCTGAGCCACAGAGGTCACCCAGAAAGCACCTTAACCTAAGGGCTTTCTGGCTCTTCTGTTGGAAAGTGAGCTCCTGGTCTTTCTGGAAGAATTTTATCTGAAGTGTTTTAGAATGAGATTCAGAATAGAAGCTCTGAAATCAATATTAAGACACTTTCAAACCACAAGTGTTATAATTTGATTTGATACTTCTTTTAAACTGCCTCAGAAATGGAAAAGGATTTTGCAGTTAGGGAATAACGTGACAAACAAATTGGCCTCCTGCCATAACTTTTACCAGAAATGGCTCTTTACATTACTGGGACCTACAGACTTGTACAGTTGCATTTGCTGTAAATACAAGAACATTCAGTTCAGAGAGAAGTGAGAGCACATTGATTTAGTTGATACTGCTAAGCACTTGATTCTTGTGTATCATTAATAAATTATATGTAGCCTTTATAGACTTCTGTAGGATGGTGAATTCAGTTGCATTCTAGCATGTGTTCTCTTTTTGTAAAATGAAATTCATCATGGTCACATCGTAAGTAAGTGACCAAATATTTGGGCAAAATGCAGCCCTTTTTGTGTTGGACTGGAAGTAAAATACAATAGTCATCCTCTCCTTTTGGATGAGTTGGGTTTTTAATTTGACAGTGTCGGATCTCAAGATCTCAGTCCTGAGGTGCTGAGCCACCGAGACCACCTTGGGGGGCTCGGGAGTCCTGGAATGTTCCAGAAGTGTCTGGTGGCTGCACTTTGATCCTACACGGGAGACGACACCTGTATGAGGACAGGAGGGTTTCACCGGGGTGAATGGTGAAGGGATTGGTTAATTAGAGGGTGAGACACAGGGTTTAGGATTTCTGTACAGGGGGGTTTAGAGCAGTAAGATGGAGGAATTGGGGCGTGTCCTGTCCTTCTTCTTCTTCTTCTTCTCCTCCATCTTCTGTGGTGATGGTGGCACTCTTGGATTGGTTATTACTGAAAGTGCACCCAGCAATGAGAATAAATGGTATTGGGGAAAAATGATAAATATTGTACACGTAACCATGGGTATAAAGATAGGTGACCGCCCGGAGGGCAGCACAGTGTGCTCATGGCTGGCTGCTGAGCAGAGCTCTGTCGGGCCGAAAGGACATCTTTTAGATAAACAATTAATAAACATAAAGACCGAAAGAAGAACTGAAGCCTCTTCTCGTCCTTCGATACGCGGCTGCCCCAAGGCCACTCCGGGCCTTTTCAGGCCCCTCAAACAGCCGAGATAAACCGGACATGACAGTGCTTCAGAAAGTAGTACTCTTGATGTCCGGTTTTCGGCTGTTTGAAGGGCCTGGAAAGGCCCGGGGTGGCCTTGGGGCAGCCCGCGTATCGAAGGACGAGAAGAGGCTTCAGTTCTTCTTTCGGTTTTTATGTTTATTAATTGTTTATCTAAAAGATTTTCTTTCGGCCCGACAGAGCTCTGCTCAGCAGCCAGCCATGAGCACACTGTGCTGCCCTCCAGACACCTATCTTTATACCATGGTTATGTGTACAATATTTATCATTTTTCCCCAATACCATTTATTCTTATAACTCGGTGCACTCTCAGTAATGACCAATCCAAAGTGCCACCATCACCAAGAAGATGGAGGAGAAGAAGGAGGAGGCAGGACAGGACACGCCCCAATTCCTCCATCTTACTTCTCTAAACCCCCTGTACAGAAATCCTAAACCCTGTGTCTCACCCTCTAATTAACCAATCCCTTCACCATTCACCCCGGTGAAACCCTCCTGTCCTCATACAGGTGTCGTCTCCGTGTAGGATCAAAGTCCAGCCACCAGACACTTCTGGAACATTCCAGGACTCCCGAGCCCCCCAAGGGTGCTCTCGGTGACACCTCAGTCCTGAGGTGCTGAGATCCCACATCTTGATATAGATCCCATTTGACATTTTCCAAACAGCAGCGTGATATGAATTTGGGTTAGGTTTATCATCCTTGATCAGTGCTGATTGTTGGTGTCATGCACAATTGAGTTTTTCTGGGCTGTTTCTAACAGAAGCAGTTTAACCTCTGTGCCCCTTGCAGGTTAGTGGGACATGGCTGAACCTCTTCTAGCCATTGTTTTCATGATCACATCATCTATACCCAGGCCTTGTTATTCAATGTATGTGTATAGGCTACCTGGTAATATTCCTTGATTTTCTTTGTGTTCACTTCTGTTAGAAGGGGGTTATGTTTTGTTTTGATTTGATTTTCTTCAAGCATATATTCAACTTCTTTTTAAGTTCAAAAATATATTGTTGGAATAGTCACAGTTTGTTTTAATGATGCTGGTAAATACAGCCTCATTATTAGTTCTGGTACTGCTTGAAATATAGGATGAGAATAAATTCCATATTCTGTGTTTTAAGACTTTATGGAAGGCAAATGACCTGCAAAGTGATTATTAGAAAATGAAGTGCAGAAGAAGTTTGCATTTTTTTAGAGACTAGGTGTCAGTTCAAAGAATGTCCATAAGCCAACATTTATAGATGATTTATTCTTTATTTTTTTACCTTTCTAGGGATACTAGAGTTGAGAATGTTTTGTTGCAGCAGCACAGTAAGATGTCAATATTTCTGTTAGCAAGGATAAATTTGGTATGAACCAAAAAAATTTGGTGTGAATTTGGAATGAACCAAGGTCCACCAAGCTGGGACTGCTCTAACTGCATTGGTGGAATGGTTCAAGAAGCTGTATGTTTGAGTAAAGAGGGGCTTTAAAAAAATACATGTTTTGTTGTTCTGAAGATTTTAGTTCCTTTCACCCTAACAATTTACTTCTGAAAGAGTTGGGTACCCTTTGCTGCTTAGTTTCTATTCAGGTTACATTGGGTAACTCCCTTCCTTTTTCTCCTATTGTGGTTAGCAGTGTGTATTGCTTTGGTACAGTGAGAAAGCCTCTGTGCAGATTTGCTGCTGCTCTGTCATGTGGAAATGCATCTGATCATACAGCTTACTAAAATCTTCTAAGGTCTTTTGCAGCACTAAATTCCTCTTCCACAGAAATGTTTTGGGTCTGAAAGTGCTTTTTTGATAAGTATGCATATCTTCTGTAAAGGAAATTGGCCAGGGTAATGTGCTGAAACACAAATGTGTTTTTAATGTAACATGGCAAATGTAGCACAGATCTGTTTTTTTAGAAACTGAGAAAAACATTGTGGTAGTTTTAAAAAATCAATACTAATTCAACACCAGTGCTGTGAAATCTGAAGCATTGAAAATATCTAAATGTTACAACAGCTAAGTTCTTCCTGGTATCCTTGTATGGTCTAGAGTAAATAGTGTGTATTTGAGCTATGCCCTCACATTTATTACTGGGATCTACTCTTACTGCTATCACTGCCCTTAAACAGACAATATTTATGTACAACTTCATTATTGAAAAATGTGTTTAAGAACTTTGTTCTTGGTATTTTGTTACTCAACTTTATTTTCTTCTATTCTTTACCATGGTTGAGAGATAATTCTCAATGTTTTTTTTTGTTTCATCTTCGATGTTTCAGTTTTGTTTGTGATTTTCAAAATACCTAGCTATTTGTCTTTTCTCTGCAGAGATGTTCTACATAAACAGACAAAATGTGAAGGATTTGTCTTGGAAAAGACTTTGCATGAAACATGAAAAAAAGCATTAAAGTTCTTCTGTATCACATTTGTTATTGGTTTGGATATCCTTCTAGATGGATTTCTTTCTAGGCATGAAAAGTAGTCTGACACATCTGTGTAGAACTGACCTAATTTTATGCTGTTAATGGTATGTTCAATTTTACCCTGATTCTGTACTGTGTTTTATATTATTCATCTTTTCCTCTAGGCAAACGGAGTGGGCGTAGTAAAAAATGGAAAGAGATGCTGAAGTTGCCCCCTGTCAGTCACTGTGAGGGTATTCGGTGCTCCATTGGTGAGTGTCCTGCAAAATAAACCCTCTTCTGTGGGACAGAAGGATAAGAGTTTGCTGCTGGTAATGGAAAGGATTCTGGCTTGCTTCTAAATGCTAAATAGCAAAAAAAAAAAAAAAAAAAAAAAGCTATTAAACTTGTAATATGATGGAGAACTGAGGAAAAAATAAAATTTATGAGATGATAAAAAGTATATCACAGCTCCTTGTTTGTTAAAGGAAAATGTTCCTAAAGAATAGATTTTCAAAACCTTGAATTAGAAAAAGGAATCACATTATAAATTGATGGTAATATATTTTACCCTTTTCCTTAATGCCTTGTAATAGTTTTTTTAACCCTTGTGTTATAATCTTGTATTCCCTCTTTCCAAACAATCTTGTTTGCTTTGGTGTTGCTGTTTCACATTATGGTTGCTTTTTGCACCCTAATCTAAATGCACCTCAAGCATATAATTCAGTGTGCTTTTAGTAAATGGGGTATTCAGTAGAATGCAGATGTGACTGAAGAGTGTTTCACTATTCTTTGGAATAATTGCATATTTATGGTACCTTTGATCAACATGTTAATGTAAAATCTTCATGTTTGAGTGATGTTTTTCTGACCTCAAATGGGAGTAATGACTATTCTACTACAAAAATAAAAATAAATAAAGAGATTTATATTTTTTTTCCTAGAAAGAGACTATAACCAGCTTTGTGACAAGCAGCCAATAGGAAGACTTCTCTTCAGACAGTTCTGTGATTCTAGACCAGATTTGAAAAGATGCATTGAATTTCTGGATGCAGTGGTAAGTAGTGAGAAATGTATGATGGCTATCAGTAGGCAGAGTCTTATATATTCTTGTATGTAAATATTGGATTTTTGTGCTGGTTTTGCTGAGATAGAGTTAATTTTCTTCACTGTATCTCATTTAGTGCTCTATTTTGGATTTTAGACCAAGATAATAGCCCTGCCTTCCTGGGAATAGCCAATGGGAAGAAATAAATGAATTTCTTACTTTGCTTTGCTTGTACCTGCAGCTTTGCTTTATCAAACTGTCTTTATTTCAAGCTGCAAGATTTCTCACTTCTGCCCTTCTGGTTATGAGTGGGGGGAAGAGAGTGGGCACCTGTGGGGGGTTTAGCTGCCTGCCTCTTTAAGACACAACCATTTTGTTCATTTTCTCTATACACCTCTGTTTCCTTATGCTGTATACTTGAAAACATAGTCTTTGCTGACTGTAAAGCTGTAACTTCTGATGGATGTCAAAAAACCATCTCTGTTACTAAAGGAAAATGTTTGGTGTTTACTGTGGAGTCTCTGCCATCTTGATATGGCTCCAGCTACAGAAAAGGGCATGATGGGAAAGAGAGAAGCAATTTTAGGAAGATGTGCTGAAAGGGTGTCTGCATTATGAATATTGCTTGCTATACTCAGCCTTCAAAATGTTATTAACATAGACTTAAAAATGTTGCAACTTGCATGGAAGCCCTAGGCTACATAGCATGTGCTAATTAAAAACCATATAATGGAGATGAAAATTTAGAGAACCATCTAAGGAAGGAGAAAAAACAATTCTTTTGAGACTAAGGGAAAAGATTTTGATATATTTACATCTTGATACCTAATGCTGAAGAACAAGGGAGGAAGGAAGTGTGCCCACAGCTATATTTTGCAAAAAATCCTCAGCCCAAAACCCTCCTGGGGAGGGGGAAAGTAGTGAGGAGATTAGGCAGGCACAAAACAGCCCTTAAGAGAAGAACAGCTCAGAGCTTTTGATTCTTTGTCCCTCACAGTTAATCCCAGAGCAATAAGATACAGTCTCAAACTGAGATTGCTGACAAAAGAACAGGTTTTTTCAGTCCAGCCATTTTTGTTCTTACATGCAGAGAATAAATGACCAAAGAAGACAGAAGTAGGGTAATGCTGCTGCTTGCATGCATCCCAAACTACAGTACTGGAATGTGAGATGGCTCTGGAAGAGGCAGGGTGTAAGGAATGTCCATGGGATTGTTGCTGTGCCTCCTATTTCACTGTGTCTTCCTTCCCCTTTGGTAGTAAAAACTGAGGCACTAGATCAGCTAAAAAAGAGTTGAAGTGTCAAATAGGTGGAATTGTTTATATTTGTCAAAGAACCTGTGTGCAATTGGGCTTATTCCCCAGGTGTGTTTCACTTTTGTGACTCTCAGGAGCTGTTTGAGCACCAGATTGCAGAGACTGCATTGACAGTTGGAGACTGAATGGATTGAATGGAAATGCAGAACAGTGGAGCTTTCATTCCTGAAGTGAATATAAATATAAACCAGAGCCCTTAATGAGTGCCATGCACTGACAACTGTGGATTTACCCCTAATGGTTACAACTTCTGCACACATTTAAATCCTTGTATCTTAGATAAGGAGTAGCAAAATCTTTGGCAGCACAAAAGAGAATGAATCTTAGGCATGACTGTAAGGCAGGTGTGTCCTTGCTCTAGAGATGTAATTTTCAGGTAAAACTGTCTCTAAGAAGTAACTAACTGAAAAATCTGTACTGTTTTGAAATATGCAACCTATAATGTTTTGTGGATTGCAACATTTCTGTGAATGAACGAAGACTGGCATAGCTCAGATAATCTGATGTAAGGGATGGTTTCACAATTTACTTTTTTGTATTTGTTGTTTAACTTGCATTTGAAAAAAAAAATGTTTAACTTGCATTTGAAAAGGGGGAAGAATTATTCTTGGGAATCATTGAAACAAGATAGCCTTTGGTGACTCTCGTGATCTGAAACTAGCATCCCATCTGGATCAAGGATGTGAGATAAAATACCTGCTATCTCTTATAGATGGTTCCTGAGTCAGCCTGATTCCCTTTTGTGGACTTCAGCACCAGATTTCAGCAAGATTTGATCTTTTAGGGGTTGAGGGGTTTCTTTCATTGGTATTCTTTGTAAGGCAATACAGGAAGCAAAAGCTGAGGCTCTGTGCTTTTTACCTTGGCTTTTGCCAAGCTTAGCTTTTTGAGATGTTAAAAAAATTCTAGGCTTACTTTTTTGGGGAAAAAGAAATTCCCAAAAGGAAATATCATAGCCTTAAAAACCTTGCATCATAGTTAATGGAGTTTTCTGACTCTTTTACATGAAGCAATGTGATTTCAGCAATGTGATAATTTCTGGAGTCCAAAATCAACAATGCTGTGTTGTCTGCCTGTACTGAGTCTGGTAAGGTCCAGTTCTTGGGAAGGTGTGACCTAAAACTCTGGAGTCAGCTTGGCTTTACAGAAAGAAGAGTTGTGAAATCATTGAATGTAAGGGACAGAACTTCAAGTGAGGAGTGAGTTATCCAATCTAGTGACTCATTTCACCAGCTAGGGACAGGGTTACTCACATATGAAAAGGAATCAGTGACAGTTCAAACTTCCCTGTAAGTAACAGAAATATTTGGAAAGGCCACCTCTTAAACTTCCTTTTAAATTACACTCTCCACTTAAAACAGTATGCCTAATTAATTGTATTAAATTAGTGTTAAAGATGCTAAGCACACTGCTGAACTTTAGGTTGATAAACTTTTCTGATAAACTTGCTCAGGTTGCAGATGAATTCCTTACCATTTCCTTTCCACTTTTTGTTGTGGAATTGAACAGCAGAAATTATGGCTTGCATTTGGATTGGTGGATTTGGGTAGTGTGCTGAAGTGGGTGAAGTAGAAAAAGATGTTGAAGACTTGAGTCAGTGTTGATTAGTTGTCATTAATGGCAGAACTGGAAATCAGGAGTTCCATTATTTCCAGTGTTGTGTGTGTTTTGTTCTTGGACTGTCATTTTTTAGTGTTCTAGTTTTCTTTATAAAGGTAAATAACTTCTGATTACATCAATTACTTGTAATTTCCAATGAGGTTTCTAATGATTGTTGTCTCAATCAGCCCCACTGTTGTTTTGGTTGATACAGTTCTCCATCCTGGAAGTCTGCCTTGTATTCTTTGTTCCTAGGTGCATTTACATTCAGCATTTACATCCTGAAATATGAAATAAGCTTTGATTGAGTTGGCCCAGCTAACAAACCTAATACATCTTGCTGTTTGAGATTGCTCTTTTCTAATTTATCTTTCCCCAGATTTGGGGTTCTCTTGAAATCTTGTAACTTCTGATGTCTGCTTTTATTCTATAAAATTATTAATAGTAAGTAGTCCTTGGAGTTTTTCAGTAGTAGTATCTGTGTGGTGATTTGTTGGTTGTGGATTTTTTCCATAAGTAGCCACTCCTGGAGCTCTGTTCAGCTGCCAATTGTTTATCTGCAAAAAGCACTGTGTTACACAATTCTCTTTTTCTTCATCTCAGTACCAGATGTTACTAAGCTAAAAAACTTTCAAGATTTGTATCTAATCAATTTAATTTTTCAAAGAATGATGGAGGGTTTGGTTTAGATCTCATTTATAAGCTTGTAGAAAGTAGTTTTATCCTGGTTTTACCCAAAACTGAAGCAAAGAATAACACATGAAGGGAAAAAAGTACAGTGAAGAAAAAGCTGATTATTGTACTCCTGATTATTTTCCATCTGAGTCATTCTGTCCTACAACACTACATAAATACTATTTAATTGTAGTTGATCTAGTTTAACCTCTAGGATGCAGTTTCTGTAATTGCATTTAGATTAATTGTTAGATTTTGTATGTTTTCCAAAGATTAAATTCCATATGCTTTGTTTTTTTCCTTAGGACTGTTCTTCATACGTGTTTCACCTTATAGCCTTCTGTTTCTTTTATATGAGGAGTATTGTGTTATTCATGATAAAATTTACCTATCATCATGTAAAAGATGCCAAGTGACTGTAAACATAACAAAATTTTCAATTCCATTTCCCTAGGCAGAATATGAGGTATCTTCAGATGAAAAGCGCATAGACTGTGGCCTCAAAGTTTTGGAGACATACTTCACTAACGGGGTAAATATATTGCAAAAATGTCCTCAAGTGCTTTGCAAGTGTCAGATAAATAGAGAGATATAAGTGGTTGCATTGTGTTCAGTAAATTGACTTTCAAATTTCATTGATCCCATTTTTGTCTTTGTGAGAGGTGTGCTGCCTTCTAAAATTCTGCTCAATCAGCTTGAGTAGAAACCTTGACTGATCTCTGCTTTTAAATAACTACTACAATTACAATTTATTCTCCATTTAACACCTACAGAAAATTTAAAAACAACTTAACTCGGTGTATTGTCATCTGAAGTCTTTTAGACTCCTGTGTGGCCTTGGTTGTTTGCTGTAAATTTTCAGAATTGCTGCAGGTTTTCACAAAGTGAAATGCTGTTTTCTTCTGAAGCATTCTGTTACTTTGTTTTCCATGGTAATCATTAGTAGCTGATTTTTTAATTTATCAAATGTCTTTTCTTTGGTATCCAGTGGAAGCTTTTCTGTGGGTATATAATTCGGTATTTGCTTTTTATGAAGAGATGTTCCTTCTGCTTCTCTTGCTTTGGTCATCTTATACAAAAGGCCTTGAAGATGCCTCATAAGCAGATGGAATCTTAATTGGTACATATTTTTGAGAATTTCTTTGGGACTAACGTAATTCACATACATTTTTCAAAAAACTCCGGATTTCTTTGATCTGGTTTGAAATAGTTTCCCAGTCTGTGTTTGTGTTTCTTTCTCCTTTCCATCCTGCCAAGCCAAAGAGATGACTTGCTTTTTTGGTGGTAGACTTATGGAAAGAAAAAGAAATTTGACTTATTGCCAAGTTTATTCCCCCAGATACTGAAATAGTAAATAACTGAAATAACTTTCAGTGCATTGTTCTGTAACAGGAAAGAAATAAAAATTTTGCTCAAATACGACTTTCTTGATTTTCTCTTTAGTCAAACTGTTCCATTCCTTTAACTGTATTAAAAAATTTAATTTATCTTTGAATACAAAACTTTTAGTTTTTGTATTGATTTACGTGCTTTCATTGTTGCTTTCCTTTCTTTTTTATTAAGTCTGCAGCACACTTGCCAGAAATACCTCAGGAAACAGTAAATGAATGTAAAGCAAGACTGGAAAAGAACCCTTCTAAGGATCTTTTCATGGACTGTACTAGGTAAGTTCAAAATGCCTAGTGCTAAGTTTGGGAATTACAAGAGAAATTTCTGTGTTTCTAAGGAAAGTGAAATATGAAGTTGTTACACCCAGAAGTACTGAGTCCCTAAAATGAGTAAGTAAAGGAAGAAACTTGGAACAGATTTATTAGAGGATTGGGTTTCCTTCAGATGTGATTTCGATGTTTGACTTTTGCAGAGCTTTTTCTTTAATGCTGCTTTTGCATAAAATCACGCTGTTGTCTGACACCAAGAATTCTGTAAGACAAATGATATTCCTCTTTACTGTATTCTTACTTTTTGAGAGACTCTCTTCCATTATGGAGGTACTCAGAAAAATATGAAATGATAAGTTGAAGCTTGAAAGGTTTCTGAACAACTTTAGACATTTAAGGTTCTTGAAAACAGGTTTAACTGAGGCCAACACTTATGTGCCATTAAGATGGCTGATCAGAGGATCACTTGTAATAGTTAACCCAAAACAATAGAGCTTGGTTTTGTTCTGCAGTCATGCAGTGACATTTCACACAGTAGTAGCAGGGGAGGCTTGTCTTGGAGGGATGGTCCATGTTTATGAGTGTTACATGTCTTTCTAAAGCCTTTATGTTTCTGATATTTCTGGTTCTTCAAGGCATGCTTGATCATGTCTGAAGGATGACTGCAGGTTTTGTCACTGCTTGGGTCATCTCCCTGGCAACAGAAATAAGCATGCTTTGTAACAAGCTGAGATTATAAGATTGAAAGGGCTGTGTGAGAACAGCTCATAAAACATGTCTCAAATGGAGTGTCTCATGTGGATCATCCCCTTTCCCCTGGCCAATAAACACCTGACTACAGTTTGAATGACTTCTTTCCCTCCCCACCTCCATCTTGGTGTGGTTCTTTTAAGGTACTTGGTGTTCAAGGTTTGGAGATGGCTTTTAGAACTTCAATTTCAAATCCTAGAAAAAAAAAATGTGTTTACCAGTCTCCAAAGAATGCATGAAACCTTGCAGATACTTTCAGAGTTCATATTTGCAGGGTCATACATGCATAAAAAGCTGCTGAGAAGCTGATGTTTAAGAGGGTTTGAAGACAATGAAAATGCAGAGGTCAAAGTGTCTCGTTCTATAAGCAGCAGCAGTTTGGCCTTCACAAGTGTTTTGACAGGAACAATTCTCTGTTACAGTTTTCTGTCTCACTTTGTGAGACATTTAGGTCAAAACCATTGTAGAGCACAGTGGTGATGTTTTTCTGCCTACAGCTTCATTGATATGTTTAAATATATGTCTATAGATGGATAGCACCTCTTGCTTCAGCAGCCTTTTTCAGAATAAGATGGATTTTATTTTTCTGTTTATTTTCCTGCTAGAATTGTCCATGAATACCTAAGCAAAAGACCTTTTGAAGCTTACCAGGAGAGTGTGTATTTTTCCCGTTTCTTACAGTGGAAATGGCTGGAAAAGTAAGTTTATTTATAATGTTTGCATTATAATTTACCTTTGCTTTGTGGCAAATTTTGATTTTTATGCTGGAAATGCTATAGAGCTGAATGCTAAATGAGACTGCCTGTCTAAGAAATTATGATCTGAAAGACAAGATGTAAAGGATGGTGTTGATGGATAGCAGGAGAACCAATACTCCAATGGAACTGTGTCTGTAACCTTTAAGTGATAAATCTTAAGTCTTTAAGTTGTATTGGATGCAAATTCAGAAATATTTTGCTGTCAAGTGTGCAGTGGAATACCAATCATTCTTGGGAATACTCTCATCCTTTAGTTTCAAAATTGGTCTAATGAGTGGTTAATAAACAGATTAATCTAGTATTATAACCCACTGGGTAATTGGATTGGTACTAGGTTTTTTAGGGTGGTACAGATACAGATCTAGTAATTACAAGATAGCAAGATTTACATATTATATATGTATCAGAATGCAGTACATTCAAATCAATACTAGGTGAGTGTCCAGACTCTTTCAGAAGGCTGAAATTGTTACAAATTGACTCAAATTCAGCCCCCTGTGATCACACATTCAAACATTAAGGTGCTTGAGCACTGATTTTGTTGGAAATTCCAATTATCCAATGTCTTTATTTTACTGAATTGTTTGCAAAACCCAGTAAGAGAACTGGGGAAGTCACTCAAATTTTCTACTAAATGAACCTCCACTGTTGTCCTCAGAGCAAAGCTGCAGTAACAGTGAGTGCTCATTTAAAGCAAGCACAGGAAAAGCCAGTCCCTTGTGACAGCCCTGCTCTGACACATTCAGGAGTTTTAGCACAGAGGGATCAACAGCTCTCCTGCCTCCAGTTATCTGTTCCTCCTCCTCTGCATCAATACCCTAACAAATTGGCTCTTGAGCTGCTCTTGCATACCACAACTCTTTCTTTAGTAAAAAGCAAAGGGAAATCAGCGATGGTTTACCTTTGAGATGCCACATTGTCAGCATGACCACACTGAAATACAGTCTGCGTGTCTGTCGGATCTCAGGATCTCAGTCCTGAGGTGCTGAGCCACCGAGACCACCTTGGGGGGCTCGGGAGTCCTGGAATGTTCCAGAAGTGTCTGGTGGCTGGACTTTGGTCCTACACAGGAGACGACAAGGATGAGGGCTTCACCAGGGTGAATGGTGAAGGGATTGGTTAATTAGAGGGTGAGACACAGGGTTTAGGATTTCTGTACAGGGGGGTTTGGAGGAGTAAGATGGAGGAATTGGGGCGTGTCCTGTCCTTCTTCTTCTTCTTCTTCTCCTCCATCTTCTTTGGCCACGGTGGCACCTTTGGATTGGTTATTACTGAGAGTGCACCGAGTTATAAGAATAAATGGTATTGGGGAAAAATGATAAATATTGTACACGTAACAATGGGTATAAAGATAGGTGACTGTCCGGAGGGCAGCACAGTGTGCTCATGGCTGGCTGCTGAGCAGAGCTCTGTCGGGCCGAAAGAAAATCTTTTAGATAAACAATTAATAAACATAAAAACCGAAAGAAGAACTGAAGCCTCTTCTCGTCCTTCGATACGCGGGCTGCCCCAAGGCCACCCCGGGCCTTTCCAGGCCCCTCAAACAGCCGAGATAACCGGACACGTGTCAGCCGATAAGGAGGCGCAGGAGGTGCCAATGGCCTGTGCTCTGACTGAGGCAGCAAAGGGCCGACCTGGGCAGCTTCCCTTCCTGCTCTTGGCAGTGCCTGGTGACCTATTGGAATAAGAATCCCAATATAACCAGTTAGATTGTGCCTGGGTCAGTGTGACCCTCGCTGCTGAGCCAAAGGCAGCACTGTGGTGCTTTACCCCAGAGATACCTTGGCTGCTGGAGATTGCAGCAGGGCACTGGTGCAAGTCCAGGCTTGTCAGGACTCCGTTTACCTCAGGAGAGAGAGCTTCTGGTGATGGTGAAGAGAAAAAGGAGAGGATTCTGCTGGAGGGTTATATCCAGATGTTTATTCCATGGGTACAGAGGTCTGAACCGGGGCAACTGCTCCAACAGAATCCGGCCGCGTGGTCTGATTAACCTTTTAAGCTCCGGGCAGGGGAAGGGGAGGGGACAGGTGAGCCACCAACCAGGGTCTCAAGGGAGGATGACACTTAGACAGGCCAATGACCTCTGGGCATAGGGGCATCTTTTGAATTTGACCAACCACACGACGCCTTGCTGGAATCTTAAGCCTGATTGACAGGGCTCACTCAGCAAGGGGGCAGGGAGAGGGTATAGGCACACCTGGGAAGGGAGCCGGAAGTTTAAAACAGGACATTGCAACAGTGACCAGATGAGGGAGCCCACGTTTCTTAGCAGAGCACCCCTTCCGTTTGAAATTCAGCTCATTATAGTATTTCTACATGAGGTTAAGGCAGCATCTGTTCAGAAATATGTCAGAACACAAAGGAGAAAATGAAGACAGACCTCGGGGTGGGGAGGGATTGCTAACGTTTGTAATTCCTGTTGCAGTAATTGATTGTTTCTGTTAATCAGGCAGCCAGTAACCAAACACACGTTTAGGCATTACCGAGTACTGGGCAAAGGTGGATTTGGAGAGGTGAGTACAGAAGTATCTTTCTGCAAGGCACTTCTTAAGGAATCCGAGAAAAAGGGGAGTCTGTTTAACTCTTGTCTCTATCAATCTACATTTGACACATCACCTGGCAAGCTGTTGTCAATGCAAACTGTTTTAATGTGTTAAAGCATTGTAGGTCGTGCACAAAGCTGCAGAAAACTTGTAGTGACTGACAACAGTCGCTTCTATTTAGAAATTTCATTTGGAAATGAGAATTTAGTTGCAATTTGCTAATTATGTAGAATATTCATGAACCTAATTTAAAATCTATAGATTTTAATAATTCTGTTTATAATTTATTGAACTGCCTCTGTACATGGTTTATTGTGATGTGAATATTTGTCCTTGACACATCCTAGGACACTTTGCACTGTTACTGTAGTCACTTGTTTCACTAGCACAGGATCCACAGTTTTGCTAAACTATTCAACCCCCAAAGAAATGTACTTGCCTCTGTATAATCACTTTTTCTACTTCTGTTACAGTTTTTGTGAACCTTTAAAGTTTCATGAGTAAAGGCTCTGATACTTACAGACCATAATTTTCTGACAGCATTAAAGAGTTTAAAAAGAAAGTTAAATTTAATTTTCTTTAAAATAAAAATTCTAAAAAGCCTCAAGCATCTCTGACACACTATCCTTCTTTTTGTAGGTGTGTGCCTGTCAAGTACGGGCAACAGGAAAAATGTATGCTTGCAAAAAGCTAGAAAAAAAGAGAATAAAGAAGAGGAAAGGAGAATCAATGGCTCTAAATGAAAAAAGAATTCTAGAAAAAGTGAATAGTAGGTTTGTAGTAAGTATCTACTTTCTATTTTCAGAAATTTATCTTGTTTGCTTCATTTATCTCTTCCAGGAGCTTGTGGGCACAAAACTCTTTTTAAAATTGATTGAAGGAGTGCATGAGAGGAATGATTGATACAATGATAAATACATTTTGTATGTGATTGGGAATAGTTCAGTGCACAAGGATTATTTTTGGTCCACCTGCTTTATTTCTGACAGCCAGAACATTAAGGCAGTGTTTCAGCATGCTGATGCCACTGAATCTTTGTCCTTTTCTTAATTTTATATCCTGAGGTATTTTCATAGCATTTGTTACCCCGTTGCTGATATATTTTAAGACAAACATGACATTTTAATACTGTATTGATTCAGGTTATATTGCTTTGCTGTGTACCAAGGCTTAAAGCAGTATCTTGGATGTGAAACAATTAACTTTTTAATGGAATTTCCATGTAATGGAAATCTTAGTTTTAATACCTAAGCATTTGTAACTTGTGTAAATTATGCTCTGTTAGTAGCTCTAATTACTAAGCAGTATAAGAAGTTAAAATGTTCAAAGATACACCAAGTAAAACTTTCCCCAGGTAATGTTTACTTTTTAATTGTAATGTCATTTAAATGTTAATTTCAAATACACTTTGCTTTGGTTTGAAATCCATTTACTTATAAATTTTGTATTGCTGTTCAGAGGATTTTAAAGTACCTGTTTTAGAGGATAGTGAAAGTTATTTATAAATATATATGTATAAAATATGTATGTATGTATTTTCTGATAAGTTTTATGTATTAGAAAAACCACTGTAGAATACTGCCAGCTACAAGAAAAATTAAGAATTTGCTGGCCAGACACATTAATATTTTAAACTATTGTAAATTACAGTTTTGTATAAATATGCTAATGTTATTTTTGCACAAGGCTTCTGGGCTTAAATTGACTGAAACTGAATCCAGGGAGTACCTGGCTTGATCCATAAATTACTAAAACAGTGAAACTTCTATTTTTGAGTCACATTTTTTTCAGCATATGTAAACACTGTAAATCAATAATTGATCCAAGTTGAATTCGATTTTTGAATTTGATTTTTGAATTTGATTTTTTTGAAGTTGAATTGCTTTATAAAATTGAGGATGTTATTTTCTTCTTGCTATCCAATGGTGGTTTTTATGCAACAGTGAAGATGTAGGTTTAGCATTTGCAGTAATGCTGGTTTTGAAGTGGGCAGATAACTTGTCATGCCTCTCTCACAAGTACAGTCAGAAATAGCTGGACACAGCAGTTTAAACCACCAAATGGGAAGCTATGCCTTGAGTAGCTGATTTGAGTAGCTGATTTCTGTATTTATTTAGTTTTATCATTTAGTATTGTATTTATACTTCTGAAGGAAGAGTTTGGTTCTGTTACTGAATTAAAACAATTATTTACTTGTACACATTTAAAATAAATTCTTTGAGTTAAAAAAAAACCACACCTTACTTTTTTTTTTTTACCTAATGTAAGCTATGTTTGAATTCCATTGCTCTTAGTACAAGGTAGGTAATTTTGAAGATCCTACCAGATGATCATCTGCATAGCATAATTTAACTTTGTAACTTAAGCAGTTCAATTTTGTGGTATATGACGTTGTGTTAAGTGGGGAGGGTTTTGTTTTATTTCACAAGTTTCCTTTAAAACTTTAAATGCACTTTAAAATCTTTCATATAAAACCTGAAAAAAAAAAAGTGGTGCTTTGTCCTTGCCTATCAGCACCACATTTCAAGTACAGTGAGAAGAAAGATGGTAAGGAATTGTACTGAGTCTCTACTGTTGGCAATAGAGGGAAATATGCAGTTACCTGGGGGGAGGCAGGGGTAGGAATAGAAACTACACATTTGATTAAAAATAATTTGAGTTCCTCTAGGGCAGTTTTGAGTCTCGTAGTTCAGGAAGATGGTTTGGCAGTGCATAATTCATGAGATATGAATAAAATCAGGAATATGCTCATGCTGTCTGGACAAAGAGTGATACAGGTACCGTGCAGCTGAGGGGCATCATCAATAAATGTATTTTCTGGGTACCTGAACAGATCTGCCACTCAGCTTTTGTGTTGTGTGTCTGGTTTGTGTACACAGGCAAATTAGTCTGAATTCCTCTGTGTCTACCAGTACTCTGCAGGAATGATTTTCCACTTGTATGTTTTGTTCTTTTTGCCTTAAAAAAGGATTCATAAGTTGATTGTATTGGAAAAAAGATCTGTGAATTGTTTCAGGGTTTATGAATGATTAATGGTTGTGCTCTCACTCTGCCCATTTTTAGGTTAGTTTATCCTATACATATGAGACAAAAGATGCCCTGTGTTTAGTGTTAACCATAATGAATGGAGGGGATCTGAAGTTTCACATATATAACATGGGAAATCCTGGCTTTGATGAAGAAAGGGCTATTTTCTATGCTGCAGAACTGTGCTGTGGGCTGGAGGATTTGCAAAGGGAGAGAATTGTTTACAGGTGAGTGTCATCTACACTTACTTGTACTTTTTCACATCTCTTCAGTGTTGAACATATTCATTGTTTCCTACTAAAACAAGTTTGTGTTTTAATTTTGTAGGAAAAGAATAAAAAAAAACTTAGTTGTCCTTTTCATGGCATATCCCTAGGAATATATGTCTTATGTCTTCTTGCTGTTGATTTAGGTCTTGATGCTTGAAATATTTTAAAACAGTTAAACTGAAATTAAACTATGATTTACTAAGCAAATTAATTTATAATTTTAATGCATAAGTCCCTGGCTGCATTGCATCTTACACTCCCAAAGGTAACAGGATAGTCATAGCCCATGTGAAAAGCTCCTTCTTCTGTTTTAGTTTCAGATTCCTCCAATAAAATTATTATTGCCTTTGAATTAATGGAACTATCAGAAGCTTTATGCACTGCAGTTGAGATTGTATGATTTTAATGCTCTGTTTTGTCTCTGTACATACGTCATTTAACCCCTGGTATGCATTAATGTTACAGAACAAGCAAACAAACTTACATATTAACATATTAATTGTTTCCTACTAAAACAAGTTTGTGTTTTAATTTTGTAGGAAAAGAATAAAAAAAAACTTAGTTGTCCTTTTCATGGCATATCCCTAGGAATATATGTCTTATGTCTTGTTGCTGTTGATTTAGGTCTTGATGCTTGAAATATTTTAAAACAGTATAAACTGAAATTAAACTATGATTTACAAAGCAAATTAATTTATAATTTTAATGCATAAGTCCCTGGCTGCATTGCATCTTACACTCCCAAAGGTAACAGGATAGTCATAGCCCATGGGAAAAGCTCCTTCTTCTGTTTTAGTTTCAGATTCCTCCAATAAAATTATTATAGCCTTTGAATTAATGGAACTATCAGAAGCTTTATGCACTGCAATTGAGTGTAACAATCAATGCAATTGAGATTGTATGATTTTAATGCTCTGTTTTGTCTCTGTACATACGTCATTTAACCCCTGGTATGCATTAATGTTACAGAACAAGCAAACAAACTTACATATTAACATATTAATTGTTTCCTACTAAAACAAGTTTGTGTTTTAATTTTGTAGGAAAAGAATAAAAAAAAAAACTTAGTTGTCCTTTTCATGGCATATCCCTAGGAATATATGTCTTATGTCTTCTTGTTGTTGATTTAGGTCTTGATGCTTGAAATATTTTAAAACAGTATAAACTGAAATTAAACTATTATTTACAAAGCAAATTAATTTATAATTTTAATGCATAAGTCCCTGGCTGCATTGCATCTTACACTCCCAAAGGTAACAGGATAGTGAAAAGCTCCTTCTTCTGTTTTAGTTTCAGATTCCTCCAATAAAATTATTATAGCCTTTGAATTAATGGAACTATCAGAAGCTTTATGCACTGCAATTGAGTGTAACAATCAATGCAATTGAGATTGTATGATTTTAATGCTCTGTTTTGTCTCTGTACATACATCATTTAACCCTGGTATGCATTAATGTTACAGAACAAGCAAACAAACTTACATATTAACATATTAATTGTTTCCTACTAAAACAAGTTTGTGTTTTAATTTTGTAGGAAAAGAATAAAAAAAAAAAACTTAGTTGTCCTTTTCATGGCATATCCCTAGGAATATATGTCTTATGTCTTCTTGCTGTTGATTTAGGTCTTGATGCTTGAAATATTTTAAAACAGTATAAACTGAAATTGAACTATGATTTACAAAGCAAATTAATTTATAATTTTAATGCATAAGTCCCTGGCTGCATTGCATCTTACACTCCCAAAGGTAACAGGATAGTCATAGCCCATGTGAAAAGCTCCTTCTTCTGTTTTAGTTTCAGATTCCTCCAATAAAATTATTATTGCCTTTGAATTAATGGAACTATCAGAAGCTTTATGCACTGCAGTTGAGATTGTATGATTTTAATGCTCTGTTTTGTCTCTGTACATACATCATTTAACCCCTGGTATGCATTAATGTTACAGAACAAGCAAACAAACTTAGTGGTGGACCAAGAATGGTTTCTTTGTACTTGTGCTGTGTAACACCAAGTGTCACACACACAGACACACAGAGTGGCAAGTGGCAGAAGCAGAGGGAATCAGGTTTATGCTGGTGCTTGGATGTGGTTCCCTAGAGAATTTGGCCACTCTTGCAATATTACACACTGTGTTTTGGCATACACATAGGAGGGAAGCAGGGGTGAGACATTTCATCAGCTACAAGTAGGTCATTTTACATTCTTCAGATGAAAACAAAACTGATTGTTTAAAATACAAAATAACAAAAAAGCCTAAACAAAACAAAAGGGCCCAAACCACAGCCCCACCAACTTGTTAGCTGTTTCCCCACAAGGCAACCTTCAAACACTTCTGTCAAATCCCAGTGTTCTTCAGTGTTTTTACCTCTGATCTCTCCTGGTTTCTCTGCTATTGTAATCTTATATTTAATACCATTTATTAACATTATAAGGATTGTTGAGGCTTAAAACCATGAGAAGCAGAGCATCTTTATGACTTTTGTATATAGTTAATCTCATAAGATAATGAAACTTTACCATGAATACACTTAATACAGAACATGAATTAACCAATATGTGGGGGGAAAAGCCCTACTTAGATTTCTTGGTGAACAATTTTCTCTCATTTAGAATGGCAACTCTAGAGTTATTCTTCCTAAATTTTTTTCTTTTATGTTATTCAGATTCTTCTTCTTGTCACAACTGTATGTATATATGTATAGATACATATTGTTTTTAAGAATCTATTTCAATAGCTGATTCTTTAGCCAACTACTGGGTTTTATGTGTCTATTTCTGGCTTATATTTATGGTGGAAGAAATCTAAGAGACCATCTCAGTCCACATGCTTACTGATGCATACCACAAATACACACATATAAAAAATAACCATTAAAAATTAACAATATAGATTATAACAATCTATAGTGCACTATTATAAATAATAATGTACATTATACATTTTATACAAATTTTCATGCATATATATGTGTATGTGTATCCTCAGGAGAATCTGCTAGGGATAAATCCTAGCAAAACTTCTGATTCAGCTTGAATGACTCCCCAAATTTTCCTTGAGCAGGGAAAAATTCAAACATTCCATTCAATATTTTCCTTTGTTCTCAAAGTAAAAATGCACAAGATGCAAAATTGCAATGCTGAATTTATTGCCCTTTTAGTATTTCCTGAGTCTTGCTATCATTTAATAGTTAAAAAATGTTGTTTGGGAAACTTTGATGTTTACAGAAAAGTAATAGGAAACTTCTAGAAAGTTATTGCAAAGAATAACTTAACTAGGTGAATGTCTAGGAAGCTTGGAAGTTGCATGGCCAAATTAAAGAAATTGAGTTTGAATGAATGATATAAGCCTGTGCTTAGTCTTGGGATTATTACTCTTTGTTGATATTCTGATGCCCTGAGGTGAAATATAGCAAGGGGCCAGCATCAAACTGCAGCAAACACTTGTATTTTACCACTGTCAAGCTGATATTCCTCAGGAGAAATGCTTTTCACTAATGAACACAAATTTGGGTGTAAATACTGGTTCTTTATATCAGGACTTTGTTAATATAAATTAAATAGTTATGGTAATATCAATTAAAGAGGACTAAAGAGTTCAGGGACAGTGGATCTCGTTCTCTGGTTAAACTATTTGTATTATAGGTCATCAGCTTCACAGATTTTTTTTTTTAATAGGTGGAACTGGATAAATTGCTTCAGTCAGAACCAAGTTGTTTTCTGTTGAATCTGTTGCATTTCAGGGCTTATAGTTTTGTCTTTGCTTAATTCACATTTCTGTTGTTTAATTTGTAGAGACTTGAAGCCTGAGAATATACTTCTTGATGACTGTGGTAAGTAAAAATTAAAATTAATTTGAAATCAGGAATTATACCTCTAATACCAAGCCAGAAATGTAAGGGATTTCTTCATAATAAAAGAGACCTCATTGGTGAATCTTAATTTAGCAAAGGCAATACTGCCTTGCTTTTTAGAAAGGGGGGGAAAACTTTGGGAGTCAACCATTAATATTTATGAAGGGTCAATTTTCTACCTTCAAATGGCTAGTTTTTCCCTTTTGCTCCTCATTTTCCCCCTCATCTTGATTTAATATCACTAAAATTTTTACATGGATTTGTTTTGTTTGTCTTTTCTTCAATTATGGAAACATGATTTGTTAGATGAGGGGGGCAGACTTTTACTTAGTAAACCAGATTGTTTAGACAGCGGGAAGAAATCTGAAGTATTTCTGTTTTAAAATTTTGACTAAAAGAGGTCTGATGGTCTCTGATGCATATGAAGGAATCAAGGAAGTACAAACAACATGAACTGTTTGTAGTCCTTTGTCAAAAGCCAAATTAATTCTCTTTAATGTCTTTGTATGCAAGTCATTACCAGAATCTTTTGAATTGACTGTGGAACATGTGCAGGAATTCTCTTCTAAGCTGTGGATTAATATTACAAGTTTGTTCTTGTAACTGCTGAGCATTTTAGTTGAGGAAAAACTGTTTTTGAAGTCATTAGCACACTATTTTTTTAAAAGTCAGCATGTTCTGACTGATAATTTTCAAAAAAAGATGATGCTTGAGAGAAGTCACTTTCCAAGAGCTAAAGCTTTGCCAGACATCAAATGCATTCTTTAATTTTTCTCTCCAGCAATGTCTTAGAAAAGCTGAAGGGTTCTTTGAGGAAAAATGTGGCCTTGCAGGACTGCACTAGAATGCTTCCTCTCTGCCAGGGATATTTTGATCTAGTTCCAGAGAGCACAGGAGACTAATTAGAAAATCTCTTCAGGAGCTCAGATCTTGCACTTGAAAAGGAGTTCATCAGATGTCAGGAGCATCTGAATGTATTTAAAATAGCATTTGCTGCTCCAGAGCATTACCTTATTTCCAGCCAGTATATAAAATGGAACTTGACTTTCTCCTCCCTCTCTCTCCATCCCCTGATTATCTAACACATGTACATAAGAAGTTAATGTGCTGTTAACTAATATTGATGCTGTAGAGCTTTTTGAATGCCATAGCATATTACAGCGACTTTAGACGGTCACTGTGGTGAGAGAAGGACGAGAATCTTGTTTCTTGATCAGAAGGCTGATTTATTGACATAAGATATATAATACATTATAACTATACTAAAAGGAAGAAAAAGAGAGGTTGCAGAGAGCAGCTATGCTAAGAATAGAATAGAAAGAATGAATAACAAAGTTCTGTGTGCAGGGAATCCGTCCCTGAGCTGCTCCTGTGATTGGCCTTTAATGGTACACAAGGAAGATGAGCCAATCACAGGGACACCTGCTACATTTCACAGCAGCTGAGAACAATTGTTTACATTCTTCTTCTGGGGCCCTTTGCTTCTTAGAAGAAGGACAAATCTCAAAGAAAAGATTTCTATGAAGAAATGTCTGCGACAATAGCATATATGCACAAAGGTTAATGGGCATTGGAATGGGCTACCCAGAGAGGTGATGCAGTGTCCACTCTTGGAGGCTTTCTCATAAGTATTTTAAAAGCCTGGAACACTTTGGGCTGCCTGCTTACTCAGAAGGTTTTAGAGACCTTCTGAAATCCCTTCCAACCTGAATCATTCTGTGAGTCTGTGGTGTTTCTGTAAACAACACTATCCCTGTCCTTATAACCAGTATTAGAAATAAGTGTGAGTTTTGCTCTTTTTTTTTCGTTTTTGCCACAAATCTTTCTACAAAATTCTTTTAGAATTGAATTGGAAATGTAATTGTCCTTTCTTCTGTCTAGACTTTTACATTTTTATTGAGAAAGTACCTTATGTGTTTTTACATTAAAATGTCAGTACAGTTCATGCCTTGAAATGGCTTGAATGTGCTTGAAACAGTTCAGGAGTCTATCCAACAAAGAATGGGAATATCCATGGGAATGTGAGGGAGAGTGGGGTGGATTTATTCCCATTGCCCTGCTTGGACTGGTTCCCCACTGAGCAGTGCATGACAAACCAGTCCATTGCCAGATGATTTCTGTCAGAGGTACAGCTCTACAGGCCCTGTGTGATAGGGGAAGGTCAACTTGAGACATTTGGCTGATAAAGTGCAATAAAAGCTGTTTTCCACTTAGGAGTGATTCATGAGAAGAGGAAATCCCAGAATTGAACTGACATGTTACTATATAAATAATTCTGAGTGGATTATGGACTGGGCTGCTCTTGGTTTGGGGTGGGAGTGGGGATAGCAATTCCAAGTACTCATGTTTGGCATTATTGGGGTACTTCATTACATGAAAAAGAGCTCTCTCAGTACAGGCTACAGTTTTCTCACATTTGGAATAAATTAATTTTGAAGTTTTATTAAGAAGTCAGAAAGCTAAGGGCTTGTGGTGGGTATGCAGAAAACCACAAGTGTCTGATGCATAGATGCAGAATCTGAAATGAGCATTTCTCTTTGTCCAAGAACAGCAGCCTATGCCAAAGAGCTTTGCTTAAGAGCAAATTATTTTTGTCTGACCTTCAGAAAATCAGTTATATCTGTGCCTCTCTTTCTGCACATTTTTAAGGAGGGGCTGAATAAAACACTCTTTTCAAGTTAAGTTAAATAAACTTAGGGCTATATGAATCTTTTGATACTTTGCAGTGGGGTTTTTTATGAGATGTGCAATAGAAATTTTTTGTTTTAAAAGTGATAGTACTTCATTATTTTACTTCCTTAATTGGCTGACGATGTATAATTTATTTTAACATGAATAGGACATATCAGGATTTCAGATCTTGGATTAGCTGTGCAGATTCCAGAAGGTGAAACTGTCCGAGGACGTGTTGGGACTGTTGGTTACATGGGTATGTAAAGCATCCTTTGCTAGTTACATTTTACCAGAAAATTTGCTTCTGTGAATTTAAGAACTGTATTGGACCTGGATTAGTTACTAGACATGTTATGGGAAGAAGAAAGGTTATAATATGCATTTGTAGATGTTACTTAATTGTAAGCCTACTGATAAACTTGAAAACTTAACTGAAAATTCCAGCTTTAGGCAGAACTTGAACAAAGCACCTAATTTTTTTCTGGGATTCAAAGAGATTTATGGTCACAGGTAAAGAGAGAAATTACTGTGATACTACATTTCTTTCCATGCTTTGGAAAACTTCATTCTCAGGGTTTTTTTTTTTCATTCTCTAAAGAATACTGGTTTTAAGCATTCAAGAAATCAAGTTTTTCTCTTGAATATAAACAGAGTTCTCACTGTAGAAATTAAAGTTTTTTCAAAGTACAGAAGAGTCACACAAATATGTCTGCACAGGGCCCAGAGAGAGTACCTGAGAGTTTTTCCAATACACACAATTAGTCAATTTAAAGTGAAATGATGTGGGTGTGTGTTTGTTTTTGTTTTGCAGCTCCAGAAGTGCTCAAAAACGAGAAGTATACATTCAGTCCGGATTGGTGGGGCCTTGGCTGTTTGATTTATGAGATGATTGAAGGGCAGTCTCCGTTCAGGAAGCACAAGGAAAGAGTTAAACGCGATGAGATTGACCGCAGAGTAAAGGAAGACCAGGAAACATACTCAGACAAGTTTTCAGAGGAGGCAAAATCCATCTGCAGGATGGTGGGTGAAGAGACATAGAGGTTTGGAAATGAAATTTCTAATCCTTTTAAAGAGACCAACTACTTTATTTTAAAATCTTGAAAAAATTTCAGAATGGGATTTCCTAAACCTTCCTTTAGTTCATATGAAAATTTGTGATTGTTCATGAGCTGTTCAGTTATCAAACTTCAAGAATTCAGAACTTTTCTCAAGATGAAGGAAAGCTGCATAAATTGATTATTCATCACATGAATGAAATGGTCTAGTACTGCTTGGACCAGTTGTTATTGTAGATGGAGTGCAACAGCATGCTCACATAGGATACTGCATAGGAACAAGTGGCTGAGTAGTACACCAGTTTCTTCACATAAAGCATTATCTACAATTTTTTTTTCTATCTTGCCTCTTCTTAAATTTATACAGAAAGCTTCACAAGTTTTCTGTACTATTTAATGCAAGATATATGCATTACTTAAGCCCATAGGAAAAAATAGAAGTCTCTTTCCTGAAAGGAAAGCCTACTGCAAAGTCTGTACTGTCAAGTCTTCTTAATATGACATCAATTAAAATATTTTCATATAACTTTGGGCATAATCTTCAAATAATGTGCTTTCAGGGGTTCTTTTGTCTGTTGAAAATATATTTGTTCCCAGAATGTTGTTGTTTGGGTTTCCAGGTATAGTTCCAATTGATACATGATAAATTTACTTAATAGGAGCCCAAGTAGCAAAATAAACTGATTGAAAGACATTGTATGTAGATGATTTTTTTTTCAGTTGTGGGATTGTATCATGGATCAGCTTTTTTCCATGTATCTGCAGTTACTTGCTAAAAATCCAGGGGAACGACTGGGCTGCACTGAGGGAGGAGCTGCTGTTGTAAAGCAACATCCTATTTTCAAGAACATCAACTTCAAGAGGCTGGAAGCTAACATGTTAGAACCTCCATTCTTGCCAGATGTAAGTAGGTGAGACAGATTTGATTAGTATCTAAAAAGGGAAGAACTGTCATAATTCTGTTAGCAGTCATATGAACACCAGAGAAACCTTTAAAGTTAGTTACACTTCTAGGAGAATGCCACTGTGGCTATTGATGATAACTAATTGTTTTGTGGTGTTTCATCTGAGATCACAAAACAATTTACAATAGTGCTATTTCCCTAGGGAGCTTTGTAGCTGATTTCTTACCCCATAAAAGTCCCCTTCCATTGCTCAGATGCAGAAGAAATGAGGAATAGCTTTGAAGAAAATATTCCAGAGTTGAAAGAAAGGTGACAGAAGATGAGTGAATTATGATAATCACTGAGATCCAAACAAACTGTTTCTGGCTTTGATATTTCTTTTCTCTTACTTGCAGGATGGATAGAATTGCTCAGGTTACTTATGAAGAGCATCTTTGTATTTCTGTTCCATAGACTAATATAATTTGCTGATCAGCAGTGTGAAATGTAAAATTGCAGACATTTTGCTCTCTTTTGCTCATCTAGAGAAAATAAAACCAAACTAAAAGTCCCCAGATCCAAAACTTTAATGAAGTAATCTTGTCTTGTACTGCAGCCACGTGCAGTTTATTGTAAAGATGTCCTGGACATTGAGCAGTTCTCAACAGTGAAAGGAGTGAACCTGGATACCACAGATGATGACTTCTATTCCAAATTTGTGACGGGTTGTGTCTCAATCCCTTGGCAAAATGAGGTAATGCACATTTCATAAAAGATTATTTCTTTAGTACAGCAGTATAGAATATTTAATAAAATAAATAATTATAATTATTTTCTCTAGCAGATGTAAAGACATTTCTGCTTTAGACTTCTTTGCTGAGAGGCTTAAGAATTTTTTTTCCAAAAACATAAGAAACTTGCTAAAAACTGAGATTTATAGTAAATTTGCATAAACAAAGTCTGGCATCTTGTCATCATAGGCACAGCTTACAGAACAGTATTGGTATCTGTAAGACCACCCTTTCCTTGTTCTTCAGTCCCATGTTATTCAGTATTGCTGTTCACAGGAGAGGCATGGAATGCTATTCCAAGTGTTCAAAAGCAAAAAGTGCAGTGCAAGCTGTTTGTGTGATCAATAGAGTATCCAAGTGACAGCAATACAGAATTGCAGGCTCACCTTTTTCAAGGTTTCAAAACAAACAGTTCAATATCAGTTGAGTCAGACTTTCCCTTAAGAGTTTGTTTTGTGTGCCTAGTGAATGAATATTCTAGTAGCCTGCATAGAGTACTAGAATTCTGCTGCCTCTGCATGCAATTCAAATCTATTTACTGTTTCAGCAAGAGCACTCAGTAACAATTACTTCAAATTGTAGTTCTTGCTATCAATGCCTTGTCCCCATTCTAATTTATTCGTGACTTTCTGAAATTGCTATTGTCTTGAGTTCTCCCAATGTCATTTCTCTCCCCGTATATTGCATTTTATTTAAAGCTTGAACACAAAAGATGAGAAATTTCTGAATAATTTGGAGGAAAAAGTACATTCCCCTCTGTTTTCCTTTTGTTTTTTTGCATTACATTAAGGATGTTTGAAAAGGTGTAATTTGACATAGAGAGCTTTCACTGAGAAACAGTGAGTCTTGGAGAGAGAAATATTTCCTATACTATGTTGTAATTCTAAACTTCAGAATATGATCTAGACATTAAAAAATGCACTGCAGCTTAATAACTAACCCTGCAGAGAGGGTTAAAGTTGGAAGTAGTTGTAGAATTCTTGTGATGGCAATTCCTGTTCTTCAAGGCAGAACTGCAGATTTCATTGTACATTTGTGCTTATTTTTTCTTTTAATTCATGTTACTGAGCTTTCTCTCCAATTTTTGCCTCTCAAGACTTTCTCTCACCATTCCATAATTTACCCAATGTCCTGGTTTACAACAAAAGCAGGCTGCATTTCTTCTTATTCCTCTTTATGCCCTCTCTCCCTCTACAAGGTATATTCACAGTTTTAAGCTGCACCAAGGGAAATATAGGTTGGCTAATGTTGGATCTCAAGATCTCAGTCCTGAGATGCTGAGCCTCCGAGACCACCTTGGGGGGCTCGGGAGTCCTGGAATGTTCCAGAAGTGTCTGGTGGCTGCACTTTGGTCCTACACAGGAGACGACACTGTATGAGGACAGGAGGGCTTCACCAGGGTGAATGGTGAAGGGATTGGTTAATTAGAGGGTGAGACACAGGGTTTAGGATTTATGTACAGGGGGGTTTAGAGGAGTAAGATGGAGGAATTGGGGCGTGTCCTGTCCTTCTTCTTCTTCCTCTTCTCCTCCATCTTCTTTGGCCACGGTGGCACCTTTGGATTGGTTATTACTGAGAGTGCACCGAGTTATAAGAATAGATGGTATTGGGGAAAAATGATAAATATTGTACACGTAACCATGGGTATAAAGATAGGTGGCTGTCCGGAGGGCAGCACAGTGTGCTCATGGCTGGCTGCTGAGCAGAGCTCTGTTCGGCTGAAAGAAAATCTTTTAGATAAACAATTAATAAACATAAAAACCGAAAGAAGAACTGAAGCCTCTTCTCGTCCTTCGATACGCGGGCTGCCCCAAGGCCACCCCGGGCCTTTCCAGGCCCCTCAAACAGCCGAGATAAACCGGACAGGATAATAGGAAAAAGTTTTTTACAGAAAGAATGATAAATTACTGGAATGGTCTGCCCCAGGAGGTGGTGGAGTCACCATCCCTAAATGTGCTTAAAAAAGCCTGGATGTGACACTTGGTGCCAGGGTTAATTGAGGTGTTAGGGCTGGGTTGGACTCCATGATCTTGAAGGTCTCTTCCAACCCAGTGGCTCTGTGCCTGCTTTGGCTGCCAGCTGCTGTGACAGATGTGTACTGGTGCCACTTACTGGTAAATGCCAGCTGGGTTTGGCCATTAGCCACTCCCCCCCTTTCTGAGCCTGCCTGTTGGTTGTATTTTGGCATTCACTCTTCCTGCTGTCCTTTCTGTACCCACTAATTGTGGTTTTATTTCTTTTGTTTCTGTGCACACAGACAAAGATTATTTCAAAATCCCCATCTCTGTTATATCTTTTGTTTTCCTCCCATGTCATGTTTATTAATTAAGTTCAGTCCAGGGCATAGAGATATTTCTTTTTTTTTGGCTGGCCTGCTCTAAAATGAACAGAATACCTGAAAGGAAAATCTGTTTCTGGTTCTAAAAGCTTCTCTTTATTGCATCATGAGTATAAGAAAGGCAAGAATGCAAAAAAAGCAAGAGAGTACCTGACACCTGTGTGAGAGTGCTCTCATTGCTATTCTTTAGTTGGTTGAGTGCACAAGGTGAGTCAATGCCAGCTTTGTGCTTCCTTTTGGAGACAGTGGGATAGTTTGGCTGATGAATTTTTAAGTGTTAGGAGTACCCAACAACAACCTGGAACTTGTTTGAGAGGCTTTTATGGATATTTCATTTATATTTCATGTGTTTTCAAGATGATTGAAACGGGATGCTTTGAAGATATCAATGCATATGAAAGTGATGGTACTGTGTCACCAGACAGAGAGAAGTCTCCTAAGCCAAAGAGAGGCTTCTTTCACAGACTTTTTAGTGGAGAGGTAAGGGCATTTATTTTCTTCCATTAAATGAACTTCCATTCTTTTTTTATTTTTATTAATTTGTGATAGGAAAACCAAGTTGCTCACTGCATTGTGAAACTAATGAAATCTGGTTTGTTGTGGCTTTGCCTCTCCACCACATTTCAGAAATTATGGCAATCCCTATAACTACAGGAGGCTTTGCTGCCTCAGCATTCTGTCCTCCTCTGCTTACCTGGGTTCTGTTAAAAACTGTGCTTTAGACCTTTGCTAAAGAGGTTAATTTGCATCTTGCTTCTTATATATTTTGCCATTTTTAATGAAACCTGTGTACATGTCTTCAGAGATAATTGAGGCCCTGTGTAAAAACTAGTAATAAGTAAATTTATAAGCAAAAATAAATAAGTTTATAAGCAAAAATAAGTATCTATCCAATAAATAAGTAAATAAGTCAAAATATCCCCAAAATAAAATGAGAAGCACCATGAAACAAATGTTAAACTATCTTGGGCAGTTTAATGCTTTCACCAAAACAATGACATAATAGATCTTTACTTAGCTGATAATGCACAGCCTTTTCTTACACACAGACTTCTACTCTTTAGTAGAAGAATTTCCTGTTCAGAGAATTGAGTATTTACCACCTAGAAAACACATCATGTATTGTAATTATCTACAGGATATAAGAAATAGACTATTTGTAAAGGTTTGCAGTTGAAAATGTTATATAGAATTCTGCTTGCTCAGTGTGCCTGCACATAGAGAGGAAATATCTTGAGAAGCTTGAGTATATTCCAGTAGTGAAGAGGGTAGAAATTACTTTTGCTTTCAAGCAGAAATGGAATTTTTAAATTGCTAGGTGCATATTGTTAAGTAGCCGCAGCAAGGCCGTGTATTAAAATTGCATGAAGAAATTTTTTGTCTTCAGCTGGCAATTCACCTTTCTAAAATGGTACAATGCTAATGGAATGTATAATAGTACTGTCATTTTTAGTTCATCTTTTCAAAGACACTTTCCCCCCACTTTGACTAATGGAATAGAAGGGATGGTTGAGTGTACTAATATTCTCACATAGCTAAAGTTAAAGCTTGTGTCTTACTGTAGTCTTTTCCAACCAAAAATCAGCAGGATTTGTACTGTTCCAAGATAATGGTTCTATGTATTGAGAAGAAGTCCTAAAAAATGAATATGGTTTGACAGTTTTCAGTTGGTTTTGAACTAATAGGATTGCAGTTAATTGTCTTGTGAAGTTAGAAGAAGGAAAGAACTTTAATTCAGTTTTAACAATTTGAGATTTGGGCTTGAGATTATGGATTCCTTTGAGTTTCCCAAAGCATTTACTTCGCATGGAATAAAATGTGCTGGAAAAATACCCACCCCCCCAGCCTTTCTGTGTCCCATAAAACACACAAATGAGCAATAGTGTTAGTGCTGCAGCTGAGTTGTCTGTTTGTCTTCTCTTGCAGGTCTGCTTCAAGTCTGATTGCAGTGATGATGAGCAGGAGTCCTCCAGACTTTAAATCATTTTATGCTCATCAGAAAGGATGAGCAAGCATTAAATGTTTTATATCTCTGTAGCAAATTGTATTATATATATTTTTTATCTGAGTTTAAGGATTTTTGTACATTTGTACTTCATTTGTTTTAAGATGTATATTTTCACTAAAGCTTAATTGTACAAAAAGCAATGAGTGCCATTTGAGTGAGTGTGTTTCTGTATGTATTTGATTTATCTTGATTATTTTTTGCCCAGTGGAATGAATCTAGGAATACTAAAAGGATTTTAAAGCACAGAGATAGTATCTATGGCATCACTGTAACTTGACTCTGTATGCTCCTGGTAAAACTCTTCTTGATCATTAGGATCTTTATTAGCAATTTTCTTAACAGTAAAATTGATGTACTGATAAATTTAATAATTCTGGTATTATCCAGCAGCATGGCAGTGCTATTACCTAATGTATCTCTCAAGCAACTGCTAAGAGAAAAAAAGGAATTCAGTGCACTGTGGCCAGCTATTAGGAATTGCTCTTTATTATCAGGCTCTGTAGAATCTCTTTCTGTATTTCTGTATAAAGAGAACTTTGAACATTTAGCTTAGTCCTCAAACTGAAGTATCCCATCTTCTCTTTCCTACCCATCTTACACATCCTCTCCATAGAGTTTCTTGGCATGAACCATGCAAGTCAACCTATGCCAACATTTTATAACTATATTTTAAAAACTTTGTTGTCTTTACTGAAATTATTTCTTTTTACCTGTGGGGACACAGTTTTATTTTATTTTCTGTAAATGAAATTGTTTTTAACTCCATGTAGAATGTTATGTTTTTATAATGGGTTAAAAAACAAAGCCTGGCTCTTCTTACTAACATCCTCTCTGCTTATGTTGTGATATGCAATGTTCTAGGGTTGACAGTGATCACTGCCACTGGGGGAAGGGCAAGGTAGCATTGAGTATTGAATTTAATTATGTAAGTATTTTTTATAGCCTTTTAAAACAGAACCATTAAAATACGTTTTTAATGATTGCTTAATACAGATATGGAACTGGTATTGAAGTTTGTTATGTTTACCTGATGTCCATTAGTAAAACTGACAAAAGCTGCTTGAAAGCTAGGCAAACTTCCATTCTTCTGGACTCACTGTAGGTCAGACCCTTTGTTATGGAAACTTCTAGTAAAACTTCATCTGGGTATGAGAGTCAATTTAAAGAGCACATTTCATTAAGAGCCTCTTCTGTTTTCAAAATTGAGTTGGATACTTGAAATATAATGGAGTTGGAGACATGAGTTTAGTTTCGTATTTTGTTCTGTATTCTCAACTGTGCATGCATTCATTGGGGCACCAAGTGGGCCACACATGTATTGTACACACAGAGCAACTGAATAGCACCCCCACCTCACAAAGGTCCCTCTTGTGATCTGCAGACCCACTGGAAGAAACTTCAGCTGCTTCTGAGAAACTCACAAGATATATTTGATATTCAAGCCCATCATCAGATTTTAATTCATGGTATTTGGTCTATAAAGACAAAGTTTTAATGGATTAGAATTTGAAAAAATTGGAAAACCAGTGTGTTGCAGAACCCTACTGGGGCTCATCTGGTGTCTCTCTGAAATTGTTCCTCTTGGCTACTGTGCCACAGGAATGAGGAATGAGCCTATTTTCCTGTGTGTTCAGTGCATTTTTCCTCCAGTCTAAAACAGCACACAAGACAGCAAAATGACTCTTTTAGAGAGTACAAAGGGAGAAATTGGCAGAGGGAGAGAGAGTTTGAATGAATTACTGGAAGATGGTCTGATGTAATACTGAAGGGATGGGAGACTTGACAGAAATATCTGAAGTAAGGGTGTTGGCTAGAACCATTATGTGTGAGACAATGAGCTGGCAGTCTGACCTGACCCTCTTTATTTTGTACCACAGCAATAGAAGAACTCTAAAAAGAGGGGAATGGAAAAATGGAGAAGGAACAGAAGGCTTTTATAAATACCTACATGGTTGGAGAAGTCATTGTTTCCCTGATGAAGGGGTTTGAATTTTTAAGATCTTAGGTTTGCTGTTCTGAGGCAAAGGTGACTGTATAAACAGCAGACATGCAGGGTGACAGTCTGGATTTAATGTCTGTGTAGGGCAACTTGAAATTTGGGCAAGAATACCACGGACACAAGCTGAATATTTTTTATGAAGAAAAATTTTTGTGAAGTAAATTGGTTTTAACAGATTAAAAAATACATCTGAAAGTCTATTTATCATGTATTTCAAGTTTTCTTTCTGTATGGGATGGAGAGGAATCTTAAAAAAAACTAAAAATCACTTCTCTGTTTTGGAGTGTTGAGGGTTAACATATATTTTCCAGGAATCTGTGAAGAAAGAGGGTTAAAAGAAAAGGGAAATTGTTCCTAAGAAGTGGTTATTTACATGTCTGCTTCTTTGGAAAAAGGAATTCCTTGTAAAAAAGTGAGAATTTGTTTGTTTTTATAAAGTTTTACTTAAGAAAAAACTTTTGGAATTAAACTAAGTTCAGAATACTACTATTGAATTGTTTTGAGTGAGTACATGTTTGCAGGATTATGACCTAATTCCATTGGGTTTGGGGTTTGGTTTTTTTTTGGTTAGTTGATTGGTTCTTCCCCAATAGGCTCAAGATGGCATTATTGTGCTGTAAATTTGTCCCTTTTGGCTAGAAATACAAGCATGTAATAATGACTGCATCTTGTCTGATGTGAATCCCCTGGAAAATTAGCAAAAACAAGGAACTGGAAGGATCAGCAATCAGCATAAGTCTCCTTACACAGTACATGGAGGGGAAGATGTTATGCTGTTTAATCTAAGGTGACTCCATTGGTTAAAGGCCTTTTCTGTAGTATAAGGAGCTTGGAGGTGCATCTTGAAAGCAGGGAAAGGCTAAGGAGAGGGGAGAACACCTGAAAACAAAATATCACGGTGCAAGATATTTAATATGAACTTAGCTCTTGATTTTTTTAGTACAAAACTGGGACAACGAAGGGGGAAAATAGCAGGTTGTGCTGACAGATTATGTAGCCTTTTACTACATGAAACTGTTGGGGTGGGATGGGGGAAGCCAACATAACTTCTTGTAATTCAGCATTCTCTAGGCCCATATGTTAGAAGGCTCTAACAATCCAATGTTCTACTGGTGCAAGACTTGGAAAGACCTATGGAATTCCATGGAGTTATTTGCATGAGATCAACCCTCCTTTCCTGTGGTGTGTGTTTCCAAGCATTTGTGTATGTAAATCTTCATGTTTGCTTGTGAGTACCTCAAACCTCTCTATTTAGCTCAAAATTCAGAAACTGTGAAACAATGTACCAGTGTCTTATTGGTTTACTTAATGCTTTTCAATGTTGTGACCAGAAGAATAGAATCTTCATGCCTCAGGGTTGTTTTTTCTAGTAAGAAAGGTGTCAGCTTTTCCCTGCCCCCCGAGGTGTGTTCAAAATATAGAGATGGTGTTGTTTCTGGACTATAAAAACAACAAGACAGTCTCAGCTGAAAAAAGGAGCACTTAAAACTAATAGTAAATAGGGAAAAAACCCTGTGGTATGTCTGTAACAAGAGTGTTATTGACAAACCTTAGCCTTTAATATCTCATGTGTCTCTTTTTTTTTTCCCCAAATCATTCTTAAAACAGTAGTCCTGAATGGTTTTGAGTATGAAGGAGAATTCTCTCCAAATCAGAATAAAATCATCTGGTTTATAAATCAAATATATAAGCAAATATAATATAAATGCAATTAAAACCAACTAACAATCCATTCTTAGAATGCACTTCAATTATTTTTCAGACTACACTGATGTAAGAATTTCCTCATTGCCATTTGTATGAATGGAGAATACTTGTTTACAAGTTACTAAAATATGACAACAAAAGTTATATTTTCCTATGGTTTACACTTTATCATTATATGAATTTAACATTGGGATTATCATCTTCATTTTAGTGTAGGTTTTCAGAAAACACTTCTCTTTAGGAAGTGAAATTTGAATTATTGGAAAGCATCTTTAGGCTTTCCAAGTCGTATTTACTTTGATTTTAATTACTCACTTGGCTTATTCGGTGATGATGATGTATTTTCTGTTGAATGAAACATTCTTTTTTATTTCATAATTGTTCTTGTGGTGTAACTTAAATTTTGCACATGAGATGTAGGTAACTTTTTTCCATGATTCAGATATGTCCAAACCACCAGAATTCTTTCCAGGCATAGGAAGCTGACTGTTAAATGTGATGTGTTACTTCCAGCATCTCCAACCACTGACTGTTCTTGTGTGAGCTGTTTTCCTGGACGTTTTAGCATTGTAATTCCTGAAATAAAAGCAAAACACTGCCACATGTCTCAACCACATGTATTACTGTCTAATGTGATTTATTTACCATGTCTATTGTGGTAGCTGGGATAGAAAAAGAAAAAAAAATTGTAATGAAAATAAATTTCGAATTTATTGAAGCAGAAAATGTCTCCTGCATTGTAAGCTTTTTACCAATGTAAGATAGTTGAATCCAGGAAAAGATGCCCTAGTTCTGCTGCACTGGCTCAATTGATACCTTATCTCATGGTCTGGATCTAGATTTCTGCATAAATTTCCATGTGAAAAGACAGAATTATCGGCATGGGCTGTTTTTCATTTGCACATTTATTGTAATTTTATGACATGAGTTGAAGGACAAAGCCCCCAAATGCTCTCCAAAAGGGCTTGAAATTAAATGACCTTAAAAAGGCACAGCCAGGCTGTGGCATATTGCAGATTATCCGTGCATATGCCAAACCAGTGGGCCACTGAGACTCCTCCTGAAGTCTCATGGAGTAGGACCAAGTACCTGCTGAATTGTTCATGGAAATGCAGAAATGCTGGCCAAAGTGAGACCTCAGGATAAGGTGAAAAATACTCTTGACATGCTCATCTTAAAACATTAAATAAGGAGGTAATTTAAGAGACAAGGTAAGAGCATGTTTCTTTTTCTCCTGGAGGATGAGATTAATTAGTTATCATCCCTTAAATTTCCGATGATAATCTTTTAGCTATGCACTGTTAATTGGATCTTCATTTTTCTTGTGGCAACACCGACTTTACAAAAAATGCTTGTTCTCTAATCCTGCCTTGCTTTTTCTTGCCCCTTGCCTGGTTTACACCACTTTATTTTTGCCAGTGTGGGTGTTGTGGGGCAGATCAGTGACATGATCCAGGCAAAAACACCACGGATCAGTTTGGGCCAGGAGAACTTACCGATAAGGTATTGACCAAAGAAAAACCTGATACCCTGAGATAGCTCTCACTAATGAGCCACTCAGGCACGGAGAACAAAGAGCAGCGAGCTTGTGGGCAGGCACTGCCTGGGCTCCTGCCGTGAGTCAGCAGCCCACGGGGACTCGCACACTGACCAAAACTTCACAACAGCCTTGGCTGGTGCCTTGTTTAATCTTTGATAAGAGCTTGTGTGTCCGGTTATCTCGGCTGTTTGAGGGGCCTGGAAAGGCCCGGAGTGCCCTTGGGGCAGCCCGCGTATCGAAGGACGAGAAGAGGCTTCAGTTCTTCTTTCGGTTTTTATGTTTATTAATTGTTTATCTAAAAGATGTTCTTTCAGCCGAACAGAGCTCTGCTCAGCAGCCAGCCATGAGCACACTGTGCTGCCCTCCGGGCGGTCACCTATCTTTATACCCATTGTTACGTGTACAATATTTATCATTTTTCCCCAATACCATTTATTCTTATAACTCGGTGCACTCTCAGTAATAACCAATCCAAAGGTGCCACCATGGCCAAAGAAGATGGAGGAGAAGAGGAAGAAGAAGAAGGACAGGACACACCCCAATTCCTCCATCTTACTCCTCTAAACCCCCCTGTACAGAAATCCTAAACCCTGTGTCTCACCCTCTAATTAACTGATCCCTTCACCATTCACCCTGTGAAGCCCTCATCCTTGTCGTCTCCTGTGCAGGGTTAAAGTCCAGCCACCAGACACTTCTGGCAACATTCCAGGACTCCCGAGACCCCCAAGGTGGTCTCGGTGCCTCAGCACCTCAGGACTGAGATTTTGAGATCCGACACTTGTGCTCTTCTTACTGTGCTTCAATGTATTTCGAAGTGTGGAGTGGCACATGCACAGAGCGTTCCAACTCTGCTGTCATCTTTTATCATGTCTCGTTTGCTACATAAAAAATTCATGATTATCCACATGTTCCAGAGAAATGTTTCTGCAAGCTTTATCATAAAATAATCGGGAGAAATACAGGTTTTACCTTAAAAGTTCACATTTTGTAGCATTTCTATATTGAAATAAGGCTTTGCTTTAAGTTGAATTGCTTTCAGGACTAAGGATAGGTTTCTGTTCAAAGGACTTTTTCAAATGGTTTGTCTTTTATTAACACGCTAATAAAGTTAACTGGCAGAGAGAGCACTGGCCTAGTGAATATTTGGCAAGAAGGTTAGCTATGACTTCTGTGGCCTGAATATTCAGAGACATGAGCTTCATTCCTTCATGTTAATTCAACCAAGTTGAATTACTGGAAATTTATTTTCTTAGAATTTCTGAGAGCTGTTCTCCATTTTTATTGCTGGAACCAGTTTCATGTGTGTGAGATAAGTTGAATTGCCTGTTCTTATCAGCTGTCATTTAATGTCTGTATGAACAAGTAGATATATTAAAATCAGTGGTCGCAATTGAAAGCTTCACAGTACTGTTGATTTTTTCTAAGTGTTTACTAATGGAATCAATGATTTAAATATTCTATACTGTCTCTCTTGTATCCTGTATGTTTAATATGTGTGTGCAGAAATATTCTCTGATGAAGCAGGTCCCCGCTCAGGACAGGAGCGCTGAAAAGGCAGCACGTACGCTGCCAAGTTTCAAGTCCTGTTCCGGCAAGAGTCTCCGCAGCCTAAAATAAAACCGGAGCGCCGGCAGCGCCTTTGGCCGCCGCTTGTGCTGCGGGGGCTGCGGCGTTACCCGCTGTGCCCCGTGACGCGCGGCCCCGGAGCGGCTGCTCCCGCCTTGCCGGGAGGGGTCCGTGCGGTGCCTCTGAGAACGCGGCTCGCCGCGGGGCAGTGCCAGGGGCTCCCATGGGATCCCATGCGCTCCCAGGGCCGGCTTCCCACCCGCGGTTCTGCCCTGCCCTGCCCGGAGCCGCGCGCGGCCGCTGCCGACAGGGAGCGCCGCAGAGCAGCGCACGGCGGCTCGGGCACGCGGCGATGGGCGGAACCTCCTTCTGATTGGCCAAAATGCCTGTCGCTCTCGCCGCTGTCCCGCCCCCTTGGCTGCCCGCGTTCCCCTGTGTGTTCCTACGTAAAGGCGCACGTGACGCCAGGCCGGGGGTGCCGCGTGCGCATGCGCGCTCGAGCCCCGGGCCGCGGGGCAGCTCCAGGAGGGGCGGGGCAGCCCCGGGGGCGGGGCCCGCGCGCGGGGGCCGACGGGACGGATCAAGATGGCGGCGGGGCGGACGGGAAGCGCCCGCGGCCCCGAGCGGCGCCCGCCCCATTCATCGCGGCTGTGACGGGCCGGGGCTCACCAGAGCGCCGGCAGAGCGCCGGGAGCGAGCCCAGGGGCAGCGCCAGCGGTAGCGGGACAGCACTCGGACCCGCCAGGCGCCCGTGACAGGGCGGGTCGGAGCGCGGGCCGGTGCCGCCGGCGCGGGCGGAGCGGACATGGCCACCATGGAAAAGCTGACGAAGGCCTTCGAGTCGCTGCGCTCCTTCCAGCAGCAGCAGGGCCCCGCTGCCCTCCCCGAGGAGCCGCTCCAGAGACCGTGAGTGACCCGCGCCCGGAACTCGGGGGCTTCTCACACGCGCGTCCGGCACCCGCCCGGGCCGGTTCTGCTCCGGTTCTGCTCCCGCGCACCGCCCCGAGCCGGGCCCGGCGCTGCCCGGTCCCTGGCAGCTGGCGGCTCCCGCACACACACACCGCAGTGTCGCGGTGCTCTGCCTGCTCTCTGCCCAAGTTCACATCTGGAGTAACTTTTGGGGCGAGTGCGTTTGAAAAGTCCCCAGTGCGGGAGATGAGCGGGAGGCACAGCGATGCTGTGTGCGTTCACAGGCTGGTTCTAGGAAAGAAAACCTTTTTTTTCCCTAGTGCACTGCTGCAAAAAAGACAAAAACTTAGCATAATTTGAATGAAGCAGTACTTTCAGCATTTTCTCTTCTAATAACTGCTGAAGCGCTTTTTGTGAGACCTTGCTTTTCTGTGCTTGATGCTTTCTGCATGAGTGTCTTTTCTCTGAACTCTCCAGCTGACTGCAGCTTCCTTGAAATGAGAATTCAAGGCTGAGCAAGAGAAATTTCTTCCACTCTGTTATTCACTTTTCATATCTTTAAGTATTGGTTGTTTTTCAGTCGGATTTCTTCTTTCCTGTAAGAGCAGTGCTCTGAAAGTTCACGTTGAAGTTAAAAGCAAGTTTTGATATTTGTGAATCGAAAGTTTAGAGTAGAAGTCCGAGCTCTGATGCTTTCAGAAGGATGTCTGTTTGTGACAAAGTTCATTTCAAGTCTCGTGCTGAGATGTACTGCACAGACACCTAAGAGAAGTTCGTTTAAATATTCCTAATATCTTTTTTCTTTCTTAAATGTGAGGGATAAATGTGTTAGGTCCATGAGATAGCTTTCCCGTTGGGGGGCATGACTGGGTGGAGCAGGGCAAGGAGCTGTTCAGTGCCGCGGTGCTGCCCCTTGCGTTTGCACAAGCGCCTTTTACCGAGCCCGTGCGAGGGCAGGGAGCTTTTCAGGGATAAACACGCGAGTCGCACTAATACTTTTTCTCCTGCTGTTGGGAGAAGGGAGAAGCAGCAGGTAACTTCTCCCTTGGCACTTTGCTGTGGTGCTGGCAGAGGAGCAGAGCCGTGGCTCTGGGCTCTTGGCCACCTGCTCCCTCTGCACTTTCTGACACGGTTGCCAACTAAATTATCACGGTTGGTGCTGTTTGTCTCTGGAGAGTGTTGTCTCAAACAATCACGGTGCATTTCCACCTTTCTGATGCTTAATAGGTGAGAAAACGCATCTTCTTCATGAGCTAGTTGTTCTTAGGTGCCTTACTGGTCTACAGGGACTAATCGTTCTGTTTTGTGCTTTTTTTGCCTTTTTTTTTTTTTTTTTTTTTTGGATGAACATCTATTTCCAGTCTTTCCTAGGTGCTGTTCAAATTTCTGTCTTGAAAGTTACTGGTGAGAGAGGTCATGGTATTGCAAGAGAAAATCTTTAGAATAATTTGTGATGCTCATGATATTATGCTTGGTTTGGTGGTCTAAATTTAGGCATATTCTACTGTAAACATTAAAAAAAATATTGTTGGAGTTGTCCTCATTGACTTTGCTTTGGGTTTAAAAATAGGCTGTTTTCAGAAAGCTGATGGGACTGTATGCCCCCAGGAACTGGACAAACTCAGTGACAGCACTGAGCCTCAGAAAAGCCAGTGAAAAGCTGTTGTGGCAGCCTCTGCTGAGGCCTCCCAGACTTGTAGTGAAATAGCAGGTGACATATTGGATGTAATTCACAACATTATCTGCATTTATTTTTTCTTGTTTGTAGTAGAGTGGAAAGGAAAATTGTCTCTGTGTTTGGGGTGTTCATCTTTGTTGTGGTTCTCTGTAAATAAAGGGTAAATCTCTTGTAGTTCTGTGTAGTAAGTTCCTACCATCCTACTGAGGACTGTTCCTCCTATGAAATGTTTTAAGATCAGAGAGATTGGAGTTGAGAAGAATTAATTGTTTACCCAGCAGGTGTCTACGTCTTTCTTCACTTTATTGTAAGACAATGACTCCAGAACTTTTGATAATACTGATATCCTCTCCTTTTTAAATAAAATCGTAATTAAATCCAAGCTTTTACCAAGAAGATAGGACCTCTTTCTGTTTCAAGAGATTTTAATCAGCAATAATCATGTGGTTTGCTTACATTATGCCTTACAGTCAGATGTCAGTCTCTGGTCCCCTCTTTCTTATCTCTTGTTGGGATTTTTCCCTTCTATGTAAACTTAACTTGAGTTCTCTGTCATATTGCTTCTCTACACTTCTGCTGAGGCAACTAATTTTCTTCCTTAGATTTTTTCAGCTTTTTCAGACTCTGACATTTTGTTAGAAATTGGATGTTTTGTTTTGAATCACAAAGCTCCCATTAACTTAAAAGTTTACTAATATGGTGTAATTGATTTGTGAATCCAACAGTGGATTCTTTACATTTTCTCTTGTCAATTTATTCTGATAGTCACTTACTGTAATTGTTTTCAAATTTTTTTTTACATTTGATTCTAACCATTACCTTTACAGCAAAAGGTGCTGTAAAAGCCCAAGGAATATGCTTTTTTCTATACTTTTCAATTTTTCTGTGTCTTTTTTGTTTGACTGGAGCTGTGGTCGTGGATTGGTTTGGTCATTGCCATATGGAGGCTTAGCATGAATTTGTTGTTTTACTGAAGATCACATGAACTGCATGGGTATTACTTATTGCCCTGCTTGTCAGAAGTGGCTCCTTGATGGTTTTTTGGCATTACCATGTCTAGAGCAGTTCTGGTTAATTTGACAATCCATCACTATAATCCTGTATTACTGCACCTTGTTTCCAGTGTCTCCTATATTTGGACTGAGTTATTTCTTGAGCCACTCATATTTCTGTTTGTTATTGAAAAGCAGGTTTTAGTTTTTTTACTTTTGTCAAGATTAATGTCAAGCTATTTGGTTTGGCCCTTTTTTCTTATCACTGGCTATCACATACTCTTAATTTCAAGGTGTCATAAAAATGAGCATTGGAGCTGCAACTCCTTGTAGTCAGCTCATCTGAACTCAGGACAGAATTATCTGGGCTTGCTGGTTTTCTTACATTGTTTGCTGCTCTTTCTGGTGTGTAGAAGTGCACAGGAGATGAAACTCCTGTGTGAGATGGAGCTTTCCTGTAGATAACTGCTGCTTCCATATCTCCTGCCTTCTGTTACTCATCAGATGTGTGTGATTGATTCATCAAATGCGTGATGCTGTTGTTGGCCCCCTGGGTATGCTCATCAGCAGTTTGTCTGTGGACTTCATGATACTTCTGAATAGAACTTTATTTGTTTTTTTGAACTAAAAAATATCATGTGTTTTCTCTCTGGATACTGTTCTGTGCCTACAGAGGGAGAGGAGGTAATAGAAAATATGTGCACGTACATAATATGCATTAAGCATTTTCCTTCTGCCCTTCATTTCTTTAAATTGTCTTTTTGGAAGTTATATTTTCTCCAGCTGGGCCTTTTTAAGTTTTGAAGTTACTAATTTCAGCAAGATATCGATTTTGTGTTAGTGGTGCTCTCTGTTTACAGAAATTGGCCCAAGAGATTGATCTCTGCTGGTCTGAGCAGTACTGAACAGCACTGAGCTCAGACACTGCCTGCCTTGCTCAGGGCTGTGTTATGTGTAGATAATAGAGAACTTGATTTTGTCAGCAGGATTCTCAATGTGTCTTGTATCTGAAATACTGAGCTTATGGGCAAGTTCAGATGTGCCTGTTCTGGTTTTGGGTTGAATATGTACTGAAAATGGTGCTCATAAGAGATTGGGACTGCTGGGTAAAATTAGCATGAAAGTTGAAATTATTTAATCATTTTCTGAGGTGCCTGCTCACATCAGTGGTGCTGATGTTGCAAAATCAGTTGGACATCTTGGACAGTATTTGTTTTTTGTTAGAGATGATCTGAAATGCTCCTAAGGACTCTGACACTTTTTCAAGTTGGAGAGAAAGAAAGACATTGTGTATCTTGAGCAAATTCAGGTTCTGTGCTCATATTCTGCCAGTGTCTTAAGTCCAAGAAGAGATCCTCTTGGCTGTTTGGCTTGCCTAAATAAAATGCTGCCAAACTAAAACAGAACAAATGGCTTTGTTCAGAGCTATTCCTTAAACTTAAAAAAGTAGAAAGTATTTCTGGGATGAGATGAGATTTTCTTTGTGAGAAAAATTGAAATCTTGGGAACACAGACTTTTGAACCCCTCACTTCCAGCTTGGTGGAAGAAAAGGGACAGGGATACTGGTGTACTAATGAATTTTTTTGAAAACCTCTTCTATTATTTGAGCTGAAGTTCCTAAATAATGCAGTGTAGTTCTTTAAAAACACTTGTCTAACTCTGTATTTTGAGTTAGCTGAATTTAATGTGCTTATTGGCTACTTGCTGTTGGCCCTTGATGCTGTGTTACTGCTATTAATGTAACTCAAGGCTGTTCACATTGTTTTCCAACTTCTAGTTCAGCAACACTGTTTTGCTATTTCATGATTTTTGCTATTTTTACTGAGAGAATGAAATACTAAAAATTACCAGTTTTCATTTGGAAAGCAAAAGGGAGGATTCTCTGTGAATGTGAGTGAAAATCTGGTAATTCTTTATTGTGAAACACTCAGCAGAGGTATCTTTGGGTGGGTGGTTTTCTCCAGTATTGCTACTGGTTAATTATTTAAAAGTAACATCTGCTTTCCTAGAAGTGATTCTGTGTCAGTAAAGTCAGGAGTAGGAGAGACTGCAGACTTGAATAACATTTCCCAGTCAGAATTGGGAGTCTGTCTCACTCTCTTTTCAGTTCCTTCACTGGGGGTGGAGCAGGGAAGAGCTGCTATTCCAAGAGCTTGTATCATGTGGAAATGAATGTTAAACACATTTTGCAATGGAGAAATGTTTCATATTGTGCTCTCTATTGTTTGTAAATACACATTCTTTGTTTCTGTGCATTTTGTTCTCTTTATTGTGCACTCAGCTTGGCCTTTCCTGGGCTATACCAAGTGTTACTGGAGGGATTTTATTCTCAATGGGCAGATTGTGCCTTGAGCTTTGCTGGTTTTGTGGTTACCTTTGGAGGAATGCAGTGTGTGATGGCCTTCCTTTGTCATCCTTTGCACTTCAGATTCAAAGTGGTCCATTTAATACAACTTGAAGTTTCAAGACAGTGGCAGACAAAAAAGGCTAAGGTGATGCTATGTAGGAGGAGGGTCTTTTTAAAAGAGCTATTTTTTGTTATCATGGCTTATTTTCTCCAACCTTCTTCTATCAATTTCTTTTATTTTTGCTTTCTTCTAGGACTGCATCATTTTTTCTATCCTTTCCCTTTACTCTTCATTCTTCAATTTTCATTCCCAAGCATTTTCTCAGTGAAAGTTATGGAATTAGCGCGATATTCCCTGTTAAATGATTCATTCTTCATTTTTTTTCTAAGTTTATATTTCTCCTTTGCTTGTGTGCCCATGTGCTCTCAGCAGCAGCTGCAGATGAAGTCCTGGCTCTGCAGGTAATTGGTGCAGAGCAGTTTATGGAGTGACCAGAGAGTGCAAATGCAGCTTTTTCTTGAGCAATGATTAGACACTACTTTAGCAAGTGTTTGAATGGTCACTGTTGAACTCTTGTCTCACACACATTCATTGTGTTCTTCCTTTAGAAAGAAAGAGCTTGCAGCTACCAAGAAAGATCGGGTGAATCACTGTCTAACAATATGTGAAAACATAGTTGCTCAGTCATTAAGGTAAGGCAGTGTCTTTCATTTATTGATTATTTATTAATGTCTTTAATTCATTAGGATGAATAACAACTTTAGAGTGTTAGTTGTTGGGAGGATTCCTTGTAATTGCTTGGTTGAAATGGTGTGGGTTTTTTTTTAAACTAACTCAAAATCTAAGAAGGACTTTTGTTTACCTCTTGGTGGAGTGGGCACTTTCCTTCTACTGCAGACAGAAAAATTTAGGCACAGAGATCAAATACCTTACCAGGTTATGTAGGAAAGAGTTGGGAAATGATCTCCCAACTCATGATGAAGTGCTCTAGTACACTAAATGTCTTCTCCTCTTGCATATGTGTGTATAGTATATATGTAGTTGGATTATGAAACCCTTTCAAAAACATCATTGCTGTTCATTTTCATGGTGCACATTGTAATTTTCTAATGTTTGTTTATTTAGGAATTCCCCAGAATTTCAGAAGCTGCTGGGCATTGCTATGGAGCTCTTTCTGCTCTGCAGTGAGGATGCAGAATCTGATGTCCGGATGGTTGCAGATGAATGCCTTAATAAAGTTATTAAAGTAAGAGCTTTTACTGTCACATTTTGTCTCTTCTTGATGCAGTGTCCTGTATGAATTCCCACTGATGTTCCTTTAGTTGCCTTTCTTACTGTTGATAGCATCTCAATGTAAGAGGCTAAGTAAGTTTCTGTAGTAAATTTTGTGTGTGCTCTTTCTCTCTTAGCAGAGGTTTCTATGCCCGGATCAACATCTTGAACTTGTCTTATGTAATTCATTGTTCTGATCTATTCTTGTCTTCAGTTGTTCATTAACTTTGTTCTCTTCAAGTTAACCAAAACAGGAATGTGGGCTTTTCTAAAATCGTCCTGTCTGGGAGGAATACTCCTATTATTGTTCTGTAAACATAAAGACACTTAGCATGAGGAAAAGTAAAAATATTGTTTAAAAGCTGATTGAAAGGTAGTGTGGTTTGCTGAGACTTGGAGGAGATTTCAGGCAGAAATTAGAATAAATATAGTATTCTGGAGATTGTTTGTTCCCCTGCTGAGATCAAGAATGAAGAGCTTGTTGGAGAACAGCAGATGGGCGTTCGCAGGAGGTCATGCAAGGTCTAAATATTGATCCAAAGTATCTTAAAATGAACCTTATGAGTAATTTGTAGCTGCTGCTTCAAGGAGGGGCTCGTGTTCACTTCCCTTTTCTTGGGTTTGTTTTTTTTTCTGAAATACTTGAACTTTAAGACACTGTTATGTACCTACATAAATAATCTAGTTGATGCAAAGTGCTTTAGAAATATGCAAATAATAATTTTCTTTTATATGGAGAGGAGTGTAGAAGCAAGAAAACTGAACATTCATATCTGAATGAATGAAGTTTTGGGGATTGGAAGTTGTATGGAGAAGCTTACAGATTGTGTAGTGTGTTCCATAATGATGGGGAATGAGGAAGTGTGAGTTCCTTGCTTTTTTGTTCGGCCCACTTTGCTCTTTTCACTCTGATTTGACTGGTTTTCTGTTGGAGGGAGTGCACTCTATGAAATGCACGCATTATTATTTAACTCAATTTGCTTTAAAAGCTACTTTGAAACAGTCCCAAATAATATAAGCTTATTTCTTACTTTCCATGAAACACTTATGTAGACTTGTATAAAATTTACCTCATAAATTCTTTAATCTATTTAATATTTTTGCTTTCTGGCATGTTTCAGAGTAACTTGAAAAACCTACTTTTTTCCCAAATGTTTGTATGGTAGTTTGTTTTGTTTTCAAGATTAAAATGGTTTTAAATGCTGGCATTTTCTCGCAGCCATTAAGCTTGGCAGTTGGTCTCAGCTCTTAAGTGGTAACATTTGTGATATTCTAAACACATGGATGTATCAGGCTGTTATGGAGGCTGGGTATACTTTGTATTCTATTTCTGTGCTTTATCTTGTGTGGAAGCAATTTAAAAACTTGGGCAGACACTTGTGTATAAATGCAGAAACAAAAAGCTGTCCAGTTTTACTTTTTGGTTGTGCAAGTGCCAGTGATGCTTGTGGTAAGTAGAACAGAGCTGTTGGACTCCTAAGCTTGCATTTGAGTCAAAGTTCAGCCATTTTTTAGTATCTCAGGCATTTTTAGAGGCTAATTCTTTTGCTGGTTAGCAAAAGATACTTTGTAGCTTCTGTTAAAATGAAAGACTATAGATGCAAGCATTACTCGTGTAACCATGTGTCTGTCTGGAGTTTATGCTCATTACTGTAACTAGAAAATGAACTCTTCTGTGCAGACAAGGCTGAGCACATAACTTGAGATAAACACTGTAAGTCATCTTCAAGTATAACTACACCTACCTGTCAGTACCTCAAAGACAGAGTAAATGGCTCAAAATTTAAATAACTGTGGTGATACATTTAAAAGAAAAAACACCAAGTTGGGACTTTGTTGGTTTCTGTGGATAAGGTCAAGCTGCCTTGTTTCTAAAGCTGATGCATGATGTTGTAGTATTCTCTGTGCTAATGATACTGGTGGGACTGTTCACACAGATTGCAGTACAATTGGCCTCAGTAATTGGAGTTTATTCTTGTAGCAGTTTAGAGCTTACTATGCTTTTTTTTCTCCAGTGATGACATTATAGATTCTAGTCTGCTAAAAATACAGCTGTGCACTAACAAAAAGAGTTCCTGTAGTTGGGTGTGTTGTAAGGACAACTTAGCCTCAAGGCCAAATAATAGCTGGGGCCTTTTTGTGTTGCTTGATATCCTCATATATATGTATATATATATAGGCAGTGAACTTCTCATAAAAACAAAGTTTTGTGAAGTAAATCCTACCTGCTGTCATCCTGGCACCTTCCATCTATAGTTGGGGTGCTTATGTTAATGTAAAGATCCAACCCAGCCAAGATTTTTCTGGGGAAGGCAATGCCATTGTATTGTAACAGGTGTAATTGGGGTGAATGGAGTTTTGTAGCATACAAATTTAACTGGGGAGATCAGGCTCTGGAGGAGCCACAGGCACTGCACTCACTGTGGTGAAGCAGTTGTGGCTTCTAGCTCAGTGGGTACCATAAGATTTTGTAGTCATCATGAGTAATCCTGTGAAGATGGGAGTTTAATGGTGGTGGCCAGGCAGGCAGTTAGAAAATTAGAAATGGAGAAATTATTGGGCAAGGAATAAAAAATTAAATACTGCACAATATAGCATTGTATGAATTCACAGTGTAGGTACTTTCAGATTGTATGAGGGTCTCATCTCCTCAGAGGAAGAGCTGATGGAAATGTTCATAAATTGTAGTATGCACTAGGGAAAAAAGTGGAGGAAGGGTAACCATATATATACAAATTGTTCTCTATAAAAAGATTATATTTTCATATCTTCTTATTCTCTGATACTTTGAAGGTAGAGAATTGTTGGGGTGAACAGAAAATTTCTACTTCTATGTGCTTGCTTTCATGTCGTGTGCACTGGGTTTTAGCCAGGCTGCAGGTTTGAGCCCTGTTGCTGTATGCTTGATTGGATCCTGAGATGTGACACTCCTGGTGTGCAGAGCTCCTTGTGGTGTGTGTACTAACTGGATGCAGAAAATTGGCTGATTCATGAAACAAAGGGTTTTCAGGGGCTGTTAAAGGTAATGGTACAAATACAGCTTCAGTTTGAGAAATAGTAGAAGCCAGCTTGACAGTGGGGGCGTGTAGCAGGGAGTGCCTTTTTCCTGCTTGTGAATGCTGTTCTTGTGGTTTGATGTTCTGTTCATGAGTAGCTGTTTCTGGTGATTGCCAGAAAGCACAAGAGCTCAGCTCTGCTTGTAGGCTGATCCCATATGGCCTTTTGCAGGTAGAGTCAGTAAAACAGTCAATATTTACTGCAAATAACTGTTAGAGTTTGTGGAGTTTGTCCACATTTGTGTGAAGGATAAAGGTGTCTCCTCTCAATATTTATCGCTTCCTCAGTTATACATCGAATATAGGGACCATTAGATAGTTCTGTGCCTTGTTTGAAGCTGTTTCACTGCAAGTGTAACAGTTTTCCTCTAAAGCACCTCCCCTTTGATACAGTATGTTCTCAATGCATTTTATTGCAGGCTTTGATGGATTCCAATCTTCCCAGGTTACAGTTAGAACTCTATAAAGAGATTAAAAAGGTGAGTGATTTTTCCTTTGTGTTCTTTCTTCTAAAAATGTATTCAGTCTGTGTTCTAGTATATTGGAATGTAGTATTAGTGTAAATTAGTAGTTTGTCTTTTAAGATCAAGGTCAAATCTTCATTTTTAGAAGGATTTGTGACTGTTTTAAAGTATTATTCTACTGAATACCTCACTGCTGTCCCCATTGTTTGGATTTAACCACTCCTGAAAGTTTATCTGGCAGAAAATGTGAGCATTTGGTTTGAATGGCAGTTTGAGTTAGCCTTAGTGACTCCCCACCCAAAGGAATAATTCATGATGTTTGCTCCACTGACTAAGCTGGAAAGAATAACTCAAACCAAGAGGGTGATGGAAAGTAGACAGAGGACAGTGACATTCTTAATTGACACAACCTCATGGAGAACTAAGGCTTGAAGTAACCTGCTGCAAGTACTTTATGAATGTATAATTTGTACTTACAGTTTCTTACAGAGGCATAGGGAAAAATACTGAGGCATCTCTGTAGGTATCAAAAGCTACAATTCAGTTATGTCCACAGGAATGAATTTAGTAACAGCCTTTTTGAAGTTTGTGACTGCAGAAGAGAAATACCATGTTTAGAACAGTATCACTGAAATTGTGTCTCTTGCATCTGTAAACATGTGGTCAGGCTTGTACAGACTGAAAATAAAGGTGTTACTTGTCAGACTGTCATGATACTGGGTTTTTTTTTGTTTGTGGAGGGAATAGTAGAGCTCTAGAAGATAAGTCACAAAACCAATGTGCATGGCTTTTCTTGTGTTAGATGTAGGGCCATGTGTGGATATTTTACTGTATTGCTGTACCTTTGTGTCATGCAATATTTTTGAGAGTTTGGAAATGGACATTACTTAATTAACAGAAAGCAGCCAACATACAAATTGCTCCAAAGTTTCTGCATATTTTTAACTGGGTGTAGGAGGAAATATTTTGTTGTTCAGTTGGTGTGTACTTCTTGAAAGGTGCTCTTGGATTCATGACAGGTGAGAGAGAGGTAGCATATGCAACAGGAGCACCCAGCAGACTGAATTTTGTTTGTGCATCAGGATCACTTCAGAAACCATGCCAGAATCTGTTGTTTGGCTGTGAACCTGGGAAATGCTTGTCTTGTAATTCAGATGCAAGTATTTTTTACTTGTCATGCTAACAAGGCTGCAAGCCTTTGATATACCAGCTGAAGAAAGTAATAAAGAAATGACAGTTTTCAAACATCTCAGCTTTATCTTCAGGGGACTCAATTTGAGAAGCTTTTTGGTTGGGTTTGAAGTACATTAGGTAGACACCCTCCTAGGCATCCTGACTTCCACATTTCTCTGTATTTCCAACAACACTAAGGAATTGTGCTACATCCCTGGACACTAATGCAAGGGCATTCTGGTTCAAGTCAGGTGCACAATGGAAGATGTCAGTCCAGGTAAATAGATACTAAACTTCAGCAGTCAATCCATTATGAAGTGCTACAGATCAATATATTGATTTTTCCTTTGGTGCACTCAGAAAAGCTGAATGTTGTTTATTCGCATATCTTCTCTGCTGTCAATTTTGCGCTGTATTTATATCTCTGCAAGTGTTACAGTGATTTTCAGACTCTCATCAGTGTTTCTTTGTTGGCTGATGCCTTTCTCTGTGGTATTTTAAGTAGATTTCAGCAGAGCAGAGAACTCAGACACTTCCTTTTCTGTTGTGATGTTCCTTATTATTCCTTTTAGATTACTCAGAAAACTCCTAATGCGAGCTAGAAAAATGAAGGTAGTCATGGAACTGACTTGACTTCCTTTTGGCTAAAGGAAATTTATGATTTCCAGACACCTTATATTTTTATCTGTTTAAGTAAAATATACAGTATTGTATGTTGTAGGCAATTGTTTGTAGGAAATGGTTTTGCATGATGAAATGTGATAGTTTATATACTCTGTCTAGAATGGTGCTTCAAGAAGTCTGCGTGCTGCACTCTGGAGATTTGCTGAGCTTGCCCATCTAGTGCGGCCTCAGAAGTGCAGGTAAACACATTCTAATAATGAACTTTCCAAAGAACCTTTAAAGAAATGCAGATGTTAACAGAATGTTACTGTTTGGAAGTTTTAAGTATGTAATTAGGAGGTTGGAGGAATTGCTATTACCGTATTCTCTCTGAGTTTATTTCATCAGTGTGTTTATTTAATGGAGTTTTAGTTCTATGCTATACATTACTGTAGGGGGGGAAAACTTGTGAAGATAATGACTTGTATATTTTTTAAGTGTATTCTTCTCTTGCATTCAGAAGATTCTTCTTTTTTTCCTATGTTCTGTGTAGCTAACAGGTACATTTTTGTATGATTCAGTAGTACCACAGAACTGGAGTATGAATTAAAAATCCTTAGAAGGGTTCAGTAGTTCTGCTCTCAAATCAGTTTTTCTCCTGTGCCGTACTCAGGCCATACCTGGTGAACCTTTTGCCCTGTCTGACACGGATCAGTAAGAGACCCGAGGAATCGGTGCAGGAGACGCTGGCTGCAGCAATACCCAAAATCATGGCAGCCTTTGGCAATTTTGCAAATGACAATGAGATTAAGGTACCTTTCTTTACCCTATTAGTGCTCCCTGTTAAATCCCAAAGCATGGTGAGTTAGCAGCATTACCATCCCATGGTACAGAAAGCAGTGTTACAGCTGCACATCTGAATTAAGGCAGTAGTTGCCTTTGCTTGATGTGCATGAAGTAATGCTTTGAATAAATGAAAAATATATTTGCTGGCTTCTTAGTTCACTTCTGATTAAAAGTTAAGTAAGGTGTCTTTGTTTTTAGGTTTTGTTGAAGGCTTTCATAGCTAATCTTAAGTCCAGTTCCCCCACTATCCGTCGAACAGCAGCAGGATCAGCAGTGAGCATCTGCCAGCATTCACGAAGAACACAGTATTTTTATGCCTGGCTATTGAATGTGCTTTTAGGTAAGATTCAGGGCAAAAAAATTAATTGGCTTTTTGTGTAAGTAACATTACATGTAAGAATATGTAGCACTTTGAATATGTGAAAGGTTTTCAGGTAAAGGAAGGATACTTTGACTGAAAACTGCTGATACTTTATCTGGTGTTAAGTTAGAGGAAGATACTTCTAAAGCTATTTGTCTCTCTCTCTGTGCTGCAGTGCTAGTAAGTAATATTAAAAAGAAGTAGCTGAGGCTTGGGAAACAAGTAGCTTGCTGGAAAATGAGGTCTAAGGATTCTGGGTGAACTTTGGGAGTCTGAAGACTTGTGTGGTCCGTCAGCTTGTTGCTAGTGCAGCAGGTCTGAGGTGCAGAGTACCCTGCTGTGCTCTGGGCCACGATCACATACCCTGTGACATTTCTTAGAGGATCACTGCATAGATTCTGTTATAACTTAGAGCAGAAATTGAAGATTTTTTTATTTTAATTTAAAGTGCACAACTTTGTATCAGATATTGCTTCCTTATTTCTTCAGCTGGGAAGTTTGCATGATCTTCTGGTTGTTTTGCAAGTCATGGCAAGAGGCATCTCTGGCTTTCAGTGGAAACTTGCCTCAGTTTTGTCTTTGACAAGGGGTTCTTTACTATGTAGACTGTCTTGCAGAAGGAGAGATGAGGAAGACCAGCAGATACATAAAGTGTTATCATGTTAGCCTTGCTGCTTTCAAGAAGTGTGAAAAATTCAACAGTTACATTGTGACTTTCCTCCCTCTAAAGTGATATGTGATAATGTCCTTGGCAATGATGCAGAATTCAAACAGAAACATGAATGGGAACTCCAGGAATTGATTCTGAATTTTTTTCTCCTCCCTGGATAGAAGATTGTGTTTTCTTCCGTAACTTACATTAGTTTGTAATATGCTGTGGGATTGGTTGTGATTAGCAGGTAGGTATATGGAAGAAAGTTCCCAAAGCAGGGCAAAGTGCAAATATCTTCCATTAGGATAGCAGTGCATCTGTGAGCAAGGGAATTACACTTGGGTGCAAGCTGTCAGGTGGAGAGAGGAGCAAGAATCTCTAGATCATCTCACGACAGCATCAGCTATTACAAAAAAACCCCAAAACAACTTGTGCTGTTATGGAGTAAAAAGAGGTGGAAAACAGGGAAGGTGAGACAGGGCCCTCTGATCATTCTCCCATGCTGCTTAATTGATTGTTAGTGGTATAAAATACATATTTTCAAATGTTTCTACATTTGGAAAACACTCTTAAGTGGCTGCTAGGTTTCTGTTGTTGTTTTTTTTTTATTTTATTTTAAGAAACTATTATATGGACTACATGAAATAACATTTGTGTTGAAACTAGCCACTGTCATTAAGCTATTTGGCCACTTTGTTTCTCCCCTCAGGCTTGTTGGTTCCTGTAGAAGATGATCGTCCTACTCTTTTAATTCTGGGTGTTTTACTTACACTAAGGTATCTCATACCTTTGTTGCAACAACAAGTAAAAGATACCAGCCTGAAAGGCAGTTTTGGTGTAACAAGGAAAGAAACAGAGATTTCACCTTCACCAGAACAACTTGTACAGGTAAAATATGAATAATAACCCTTACCTGTAGAGTATTAATTGGGAGGGAGATAAATAAATACTGATCTAAATAAATATATTAGTTTGATACTGAACACTCTGACTTCTCAAATTCCTGTTTATCTTGAAGAATGATAGTTGGTCCAGTGAGTGGAATTATTGATAAGTAATGACCAGACTTCTACCAAAAAGGCATTTAAGTGGCTACAATTGATTGACATTTCCCCCTTGGAAGATTGTGGTGAAGATCATATATACCAAACATGTGTTATTCTTACTTCATTGCTGAAATTTGATGCTGTATAGGATAACACACGTAGTATGTTCTGTCTTCATAGAGACTTACTCCAGTACTCTGCTGGCTTTCAGGTTTATGAACTGACTCTGCACTATACCCAGCATCAGGACCACAATGTTGTGACTGGAGCTTTAGAATTGCTGCAGCAGCTGTTTAGAACTCCCCCCCCTGAACTGCTCCATGCCCTGACTGCCTGTGGGGGCATTGCTCAGGTCAGTGTATCCAAAGATGAACCTGCCAGCAGGAGCCGCAGCGGGAGCATTGTGGAACTTATAGGTGAGCTCTGCTCTTGGCAGTTGGAGTCCAGGGAAATGAGCATACATCATCAGCTCTAGTTCTCAATGTTAGTAAAGCAGGAGGGTTAAATGAAATTCCTTCCTTCCTTTTAAGTGGGTATACATTCATTGATTAATTACAAACTTCCGAGAGTTTTTTTACAGTTTGTGTTGATGATTTTTTTTTTGTTAGACAAAGCAAGTTTAATATGCTGACTTTTTTTAACCTCACAAAATGAATGTTCTTACCAATCATCTGACAACTGTGATTCATAAAAGCAGATCTAATCAGAGTTTGTATTAACTGAGAGCTCCTTGCTGAATACCAAAACCAGCATGAAATTAAAGCATGACTTAAGCTTATCCTTAACTATTAAAATCAGCTTTCTTGTCTGTGGAGTGCATGTTCTTGAAATTCTCTTTATCTGCTACATACCTGTTTCAAAAGAATCAGTCTCTGATTGGGTTTTTGTAAGGAGTCTGTATTGAACTAATGGGCCAGCCAATATTGCTGCTTCTGGAAGGTAAATTATTAGCTGGAAGCAATCATAGCATGGAAATTTAGAACACATTTTGAAAACAAACTACACACAAGTGGCACAGAATATTAAAAGTAATTTGGTGTCAAATGATCAAAAAACCTCAGACTTCAAAAGCAACAAGTTTGTTATTTCTTCCTGGCTTTGGTTTTTGTTTTTGTTTTGTGGGTTTTTTGTTTTGCTTTGTTGGGTTTTTTTTTGTTTTGTTTTCTACTTGTGGCTATTAGAATTCCTTCATGATTTCATTAGCTCTGTCTTTGCCCTGATGTGTTACTTTCTGTGATTTGCAGCTGGAGGGGGGTCTTCATGCAGCCCTGTTCTTGCAAGAAAGCATAAAGGTGATTATTTTTGAAAACCAATCTTTAATTGCATTCCTTCCTGATTTTTTTGGGGTTGTTTTTTTTCCCCCTCCCCACTTCATTGTCTTGCTGAACTTGGGTCTTCATTCACAATTGCCTGTGTTATCAGCTGAGCTTAATCATTATAAATAGTGAAAAGATTCCAGTGCAATATCTGATATTGCAATCAAGGTATTCTACAATAATTTAAAGCAGTATAATTTTATTTTTACTGTAGTTCACTGTCAAAGTTATGTTGATGATTATGATGCAGTTTTAACTTCTTAAGAGCACATGGAAAAATAATCTCTCTGAACAGGGCATTCTTCTTTTTCATGGTAATACTTAACCATTAATGTAACTTGCTAAACAGTTAACTTCCCTGGTTTTGTTAGGCCTGTTTTTTTCTCTGCAATTCACTAATGCATGTGTATGTTTGCATGCTTCAATATGATGGTTTTTTATTTCTTTTTCTGTTCTTGATTATACATTTTTGTCTTGCCTGTGTAGATTTTCTTTCTTCAATAGGTTGTTCATGTAGCAGGATTTTAAAGAATACACTTTGCTCTGAACTATTCTTTTCCCAGTTTGTGCATGACAGTACTTAATATTTAGTTGTGTGTTTTGATTTAAACCAGTCATATCACTATGACAGACTCAGTCTAGGTACAGCTGTGTAACACTGTCATCACCTGAGTTAGATGAGCAAAATGCTGCAGTGAAACTGCGTGAGTGTAGTGTAGTCACTGCAGGAATTCGTCAGCAAGAGATGTGCAATGCTGAAGAGAAAAACTGCAAGGAAAAGTAGATTAAAACTAAGTGAGATTATATAAACTGGAAGCACCACTACAGCTTATACTTTTTCCAAATATGTCCTGCAATGTTCGTGTGCAAGGAATCTCATTAACCACTCTTTAATCACTACTTTACATTTTGGTATACTCTTAAAGCATACAGATAAGATTATTTGAGCATTCCTAAATAACCTCATCTGTATGCTTTAAGAGTGTACAAAAATATAAATTAGTGGTTAAAGCTGAATGAAATAACTACATCTGTAAGCACCATCATTTCTAGTTTAGAAAGGTCATATTGAAAGAATGGGTATCTGAAGGTAGATATTGCTGCAGCATTCAAAGGTGAGACAGAATGCAACAAATCAGAATAACTACATATATCACATGTAAATAAAAAATAGTAAATTGTCCTTTAGGATCTTTGTCTTGTTGGTAGTCTTCAGTGTAATTTTGAAGTATTAATACTAGAGTAAATTCAATTAAAGTACTTATTAAAACACTAATCTTTCACTTGGTGAGAAAACATGTATGAGTCATCAGCTTTCATCCTTTTTCAAGATTATGGCATGAAGATTTTGAGGTCTAAACAATGGCATAAACAATTTGAAGAAATCCCTTCACAGTTTTGTGCTTTGTACAGGTTTATTTTCAAATTGTGAATTGTTCATTTCCTGTTGCTCTCCATTGTAGAAAAGAGGGAAAATCCAAGCCTATTCCCACTTCCTCCTTGAAGTCATTCTGCAGTCATACAGAGTAGTGGGCAATGGATGGGACTTCTCAAGCTGTAATGCTCCTTTGTGTGTAGAGGTGTGAAGTGAGGCTGATCTACAGAATTCTCTGTTTCACATCTTTGCAATCTTGCTGCATCAGAGCAGCTTCAGTTCTGAGCGGCTGGCCTGCATTGGTTCATTTTTGCTTCAACTTCAGAAGTTTATTTGCAAAAAAGGCTGAAAATTCCTTTTGAAATCAAAGCCTATGTTTTGAAAGCAACTTAACTGGATTTTTTTCTTGTCAAATAGAGGAAAAGTATCCTGCTGTGTGTGTTATATACTCATTAATACATTTAAGCATACAAAACCTAATGTGCCTAATGACTGTTTTTCAGTATTCTTATTCTTTCACTTACTTTTAGAGGTGGACAGCCATGGAAAGCAGAAGAACATCCTGGTTTGTTTCAGTGAAATGGATGTAAATGTGCAAAATAATAGAGAAGAATATATTATACTTTGTGCTTTTTGTTGGGAACTCCTAGCAGGATTTTACTCATTCATTCATAGGAGTGTGTAGTTCTCAATTACTGTCATTTTACATGGAAGGTATATGGAAATGCCATGTTTACTTTTCTGCCTTACTACAGTTTTGAGTGTCATAAATCATGCTTTTAGGAGAAAGGGAATTCTACAGTGGTACTGCTATGTGTGAAAGCAGTGGAGAAAAAGAAATTAATACAAAAAACCACAAAATACAAAAGTGTATTAATGCTTTTTTACCCCCAGGTGACTTGAATAAGGTACAAAGATATTCACCCAGAGTTTTCCAAACATTAGTATCTTGCATTATGAAACTTAGACTACCAGTGCAGCTTGGTAGTCTAAGCAAAATCCTTCTCAGAGCACTTGGTGTGAGTCCCTCCGTCTCAGCAAGGGACTTGCAACCTGGAGAAGGATGAGCTTAGCAGCTCCCTCTGCACTCCCTGTGTGTCCCAGGGACAGATTTGCAGTGCAGTTGTGTCCTTGGTTGCCTTCCAGGCACTGTGCATCTGCAGGTATCTTTCTCTTTCCACTGCCTGCAATATAAGTAGATAATGCTCTGTGAGTAAGAGAGCTCAGTGGTGGTTGGGGTTATGTTAGAAGTGGTTCTCAAGTTTCTTATGGCAAAAGCATCTCTGAAGATTTTTTGCCTTAGTAATCCTTAGCTCTCCATGGTTGTCCATGGTTCATCACCCTCTCCCACCTGTGTTGCCTTGTGCTTCTACTCTGCACTGCTCTTCCCCCTGGGCTTTTTCTGTACTGTCATCTTTGGGGTTCTGAGCAGCCTTTGATAATTTTTGTAGCCTTAGGGAGAAAGAGGTCATTTATTCTATTACTTGTGGTGCATTAATGCTCTTCAGAGTTGAGGGCAGACATCCAGATGCTAGATATCCAGTTCTTAGGAATAGCACATACTTGATGAAATTAGTGGGATCCTAAATGTTATCGACAAAAATAAGCTAGAAGTAATAAGATTGTAGGTTGTATCCTGAATGGTTGCACTGGTAAATAAAATTGCTTAACTCTGTTTTCTTGTCACTGCTGCCTCTTTCTTTCCTGATGAATTAGTGAGGGACTGGGTGTGCACTTTATTCATTCCTTTCATCAGTTACCCGTCATAGCTGTGAAAAATTATTTGGATAAACTTACTAAGAATAGGTTTCACAACTGACTGTAATTTTTGACAACTAAAGGTTTTTCTTGTATCACTTCTCAGGTAAAGTACTTCTTGGTGAAGAAGAGGGCTTGGATGATGATTCTGAAACCCGATCTGATGTCAGCTCTGCATCATTTGCAGGTACCTGCCTTTCTCTTTAGCAGTGCAGTCAGCAAATACATTCTGTTATTGCTCTGTGCAAAATGTCCAAGTGATGTGTTATGGTGGTAAGGAAGTTTTTGGGCATTCAAAAGACATGGTAAACAAAAACCATAAATACTGTGGAGTGTAAAACATAAGGAAATTGAGTGCAGTCTTTTTTTAAAGAGATGGGGTGGAATCTTTATAAGATGCCTGTTTTCCTACCTGTAGTTTAACTGTTCCATTACACACTTTCCTTAGCCTAGTTTAAGGTGTGCTTTAGCCTGCGTTTTCATGTCAAGAGTGAAACACAAATTCAAGCACTGGGCTGACTGATAAATGCCTGTGTTTTGCAGCTTCTGTGAAGGGTGAGATAACCAGTGAGCTGGCTTCTTCATCAGGAGTGTCGACAGCTGGCTCGGTGGGGAGCTCAGCTGCGGATGCCACGGGCCACGACATCATCACGGAGCAGCCGCGCTCGCAGCACACGCTGCAGTCGGAGCCCGTGGAGCTGCCCAGCTGTGAGCTGAGCAGTGCAGCTGCTGAAGGGGAGGAGGAGGAAATGCTCAGTCGAAGCTCCAGCCAGATCAGTGCTGTCCAGTCAGATGCCACTATGGATTTGAATGATGGCACGCAGGCTTCCTCACCTATTAGTGATAGCTCTCAGACCACTACAGAAGGTCCAGACTCTGCTGTAACCCCTTCAGACAGCTCTGAAATTGTAAGTGTGCAGCGGGCAGAGGGGGGATCTCCTTCTACTGAGGGGCCCGACATATCTCAGAGCTCTTCCATGGAGGGCCCAGACTTGGATTCGTCTCCTTACTCGTCTTCTACTTTTCAATCCTCAGCTAGTAACAGTGGAAAGGTCAGCAGCTCACACCTCTATTGGAGAGCTTGACCTCCTTTTAACACTTTCACTTCAGCAATAATGAAAAGCTACAGAGCTGGAATCAGTGTGTTCTCTGGGTAGGTCATGTGAAGGCATTACAGATGTCGCTCACTGGAAGAATGGCAATTGTCAAAGTCTTGCCATAAATATCTTCTCTTAGTAGTATATCCTTAATTTTGTATATATATATATTAATAATTGTTTTGGTGCAGGAGGGTTAATGGAAGTGTTAAAGGGTGAGCAGTTTTTTTGGAATGATAAAGAAATATTTTTGGAGCACAATGCTTCACACTGCCTTCTGCCTGTGCTTTTACACTTGGCGGCACAACTCGTTTGTTTTTTTGCCTTTTTATTCCATCTTAAGGATTTCTCCTATAATGGGCAAACGCTGCATGATTTACAAATGTAGCAGTTACATATCTAATAAACACCTGAAATGTGCATACACTATATCTATTTTAAGACATTTGTCTCTCTTGGGCAAGTGTATTGTGAGGTGATAATAAAAACACAAAAATACAATTACTGGGAACCAGAGCAGAAAATTCAAAAGGGCAAAAATTTAGAACAAGTTAAGAGCTTTTCAAACATATCAAACTTTTGGCTCTCATTTTCTGATAGTAATTTGGAAGACTAATAGTCTCTTAGCACTATAAAAAATAGTAAATTTATAATTATGCTAAGAAAATACTTCTGCAAGTGTGAGAATTCAAGAACCAAGGGAGTGATGATAATTGCTCTCTAAATTAAATGAAGGCAGTGCAGAGGCCAAAGTGAGCAGGCATTTATTGACAAGATGTGTTTATTGGCATGATGTGTTTATGCAAATTCTTGTCAGTTGGCATACTGTTTACAAGCAGTAATTATGTGTAAAATTATCCATTCATAATTGAGACTAAGTGATTGTCCAAATTACTGGCACACAAGCTTTTTAATGAACAATTTCCAGGTGCTTTTGAAGACAGGAAGTAACTGAAGAAGTGTACTGTTTTCTGATAAAATTAGTGAAATTGTTTATTTTACTTTACTGTAATTGATCATTATGATTAACTTTCATGGTTATTTTTTCATATACCTACTGCCTATATATTGCCTTGGTTCCAAGGGTCAAACTCTTTTCCAGATGAGTCCATTTTAGTAGTCTCTGGTTTTGAGTGAAGAAATTGAAATACTTTAAACTTCTTTGTCCTTTCTTGTCCTACACAGTGTGTTCTTAGTTTGATTTCACATATCCAGGACAAGTGAGGTTATGGGGGATTTTAACTGCAAGGGCTAACTTCAGTTTGTGGCAGTAAAGGTGTTGGTTGTGATTTGTAACTGCTGAGAGAGAAACATTTGTGATGAGGGAGCAAGGGGAGCAGTGGACTGAGTTTTACTTGGTTCCTGTTGGTAGCCAAGTTCATAGCTCAGCTGAGGGACTCTCAGAGGGAACTATGGCTCCAATAGCCCCAGAGCTGCAGGAGGAGGGGAAGTGCTGTGGGGCTTACATGCAGCTGGACACTAATATTTATCAGGCTCATGTTTGCTTTCAGGCTATTTGTAGATTACTAACACTGCATGTTTCAAATTTAATACTCTGTGTAAAGAGAAATTATTTTAAGCCCTGTCCTTGCGCTGTATAGGTTTTGGAGGGTGCTGAAGGACAGTATTCTGGAATGCATATTGGGCAGCTGCAGGATGAGGAAGATGAAGCTGCAAATATTCTCCAAGATGATTCGTCAGAGTCCTTCAGAAATTCTTCTCTTGGTATGTGGATAAATACAGGGGTGGGCCAGACTGGGGACACCATTGCCTCCAGGTGTTCAGGTGCATCTGCACTTCAGGGGAGTGAAGACTCATTTAATGGACATGAAAAACAAATAACTAGATGGATATGTGCAATAAGGAATATATTTCAACACTTGTGATCAATTACTTGTTTTGATCACTGCTAATTTGTTTTTCATGTTTGTATAATTAGTGTAATTAAAGTGCTTTTAGTTTGCATCTGAAATAGTATTTCATGAATTGCCTTTTTCTAAAGCTCTTCAACAGTCTCACCTGCTGAAAACCATGAGCCATAGCAGGCAGCCCTCTGATAGCAGCGTGGATCGATTTACATCCAAAGAGGATGCAGCAGATGCTGGTGAACACGAGAACAAGGTGAGAAGTCATCACAGTGGTCAGATTTAAAGTTCAAAACAATGAAATCCTAAAAAAACTAAATTACAGTTATGATGAAGTGGTAAATGTAGGAAACATGTATATATGATGTACCTTGTTATAGGTCAAAGTAACTCAGGTTGCATAGGGAATCTTGAGTTACAGCCTGAATTTCATTTAACATAAGGTGAATACATAAGAATTGATATCTTAAATGCAATCACCAGCAAAGCCATACTAGAACACCCTGCTGAGAACTCAAACCCTTTTTTTCTGTGCATTAGTAGGCTAGACTGATACTTTTACTTGAAATATCTTTGTGCTGATTGCTACCTGTGTAGGTAACTTCATGATCTCCTCAGAAGTTAGTCTTTGAGCCTGGTGCCATTCTAACTACAAGTTACTCATTTCCTCTTTACATTTTTTTGACTTTATCTTTGGACCTTGTTCTGAGCTGGGGTGAAAGTTTCATTTGTGGCAGGCAGAATTAGATCAGCTTGGACTGTTGGGGAATTCTAAATGTAAAACTGCAGAAAACAACTTAGAAATAATAAAGTTTCCAAAGTTTGATGGCAACAAATGCTTTAGCATGCTCTTCACATGCAAACAGTAAGTCTAGATAGTTTAGAAAAATCTACAATAAAATATTTCTGTAATAAAATTGAACCAGTTCTGATACAAGATGTAAGCTTCTCCAAAACATTGCACTTTGAGGCCTTTTTTTGAATATATATTAAACTACATATGAATGTTATATATTCATTTTATATTAAACCTTTAGTACAGTATTTCTAAATCTTGTGCTGATATTTTTTTCAAGTGAAGATAAATTTTTCTCTGTATAAACGCTGTGATTTGCCTTCAATAGCCCTCCAGGGTAAAGGGGGACATCGGGCACTACACTGACAGAGACTGTGCTCCTTTGGTGCACTGCGTCAGGCTGCTGTCGGCCTCCTTCCTGCTCACTGGGGACAAAGGAGGTATGCTTGTCTTTGAGCTCCATTGCTTCTCTGCACAGAGTTGGAAATGTGATCACTTTGCTCTGTCTTGGTTTTGATGTCGCTTTATTAGAAATATTGGATGTTTTTCTGTGGCGGTCCCTAAGCACCGCATTTCCGTTTTTTGAAAATACATCCAATACATACATTCCTGTCGTGGTATATGACTGATTTAAGGTGTTTGTTCATTTTTCCCTTTTGTAAACTCTTACTTGCCCACATGCCCATGTAATGTATTGTTTTTTGAAGGAGGTGAGCTGGAAGTATGTTATGGCTGGCTGTATTTGAGTATTTCAAGTATATTTCAAACACAGCTCATTTGAGAAAAGCAAACAGCTCATATATCACTGCTGCCGCTGACAAACTGCAACTGCTTGCTCTGCCTTCATATTTTTGTACAAGCTAAGCTATTTTATTTTATATAATGTTACTAATTAAATTTAAAATTAAATTCAGCAACCTTTAAATACCTTCCTTTTAATAATTTTTGTTTCTTCCCTGCAGCTTTAGTTCCTGATAGAGATGTGAGAGTCAGTGTCAAAGCCTTGGCAGTAAGTTGTGTTGGAGCAGCTGTTGCACTTCACCCTGAGTCTTTCTTTAGCAAACTGTATAAAACACCTCTGGAGGCAATGGGAGAAGAGTATGGTATGTTGCAGTTCACATATCCCATTTTAATAGTGTTGTTTGGGTTTTCAAATAAGTGAGGCAGCATCTACCCTGAAAACTCCAAACCCAACTTGGTATTTGTGGACAAATATTGCACAAATTGGATTGAATGTGCTGTGCATGTGATGAGGTGTATTTTTTGTAGCAAGATTTAAGTTTCAGTGGATGACCTTGTAGAGCTTCTGACAAGTTGAAGCTGTTTTGAAACAATGAGTATGTGGAAGGGGTTGTTTATTTTACAGATGTTTTCTTCTGATTTAATTTAGTCCATCTTACAGATTGTTTCTAAGTCATTAGGTTCACTTTTACAAATGAATCACAGGGACCTGGAGTGTGCTGCTGGTTTGATACATTGACCAAAATGCTTCTTCTTTTTCCCTGGAGCATTTTGTGTACAGTTGAAATAAATCACTAGTGTTTTTATATAGGTGATGATTGGTCTGAATGGTGTGATTGATCTGTAGATTGCATGCACAGAAAGGGATCTCAAGAGGGGAGAGCTATGGTGGGCATGTTTTGGATGTGCTGATGTTGATTGTCTAATAGTTGAGACCTCCACTGTAACATTTGTATGAATCAGTAAAGTCTAATACTAGTGTTTTTAAAATAAAGTAGTTGTAACTTATTTTCTTAGAGGAGCAATATGTGTCGGACGTTCTGAACTATATTGACCATGGGGATCCCCAGATCAGAGGAGCTACTGCCATTCTCTGTGGAACAATTGTCAACTCCATTCTAATTAAATCCCGCTTTGATGTGGAAAAATGGCTAATAAATGTCAGAAGCTCAACAGGTAACAATTTATTTTATGGGTATCTTTTTGTCTTTTAATCTAAGATTGCAATGTTTCATTGCTCAAAATTGGTTTTTTTCTTTTTTTTTAGGAAATCTCTTTTCCTTAATAGATTGCATACCTCTGTTACAGAAAACATTGAAAGATGAGTCCTCTGTTACATGCAAACTGGCTTGTACAGCTGTGAGGGTAAGCAGTAGGAATTTATTTGCACCACACAGATCACAAGGTTGTGACTCATTTCTGGGATGCTGCTATGTGCAGATGTCTAAACATCCAGCATAAACTGATTTCTTCCTGAAGAACTTTATTGGCACTGAAAATAATTATGTGGTTAGATCTTTGTAATCTAATAATTTTGTTTCTCATGAGAAATGTACTGATATGAGCTTTAATGTTGCATTAACCAAGAGTAGGATGAGTGCATTAAATAGAAAGGCTATCTAGGCTAAACAGGGGAGTGTGAACATATAACACCTGGCTGTAGCCTGTGTTTGGAGGATAAAAATTAAATGTGAGAAATGACAACTAAAATAGTGATTACTTTCTGAAACAGTAATTTTTAAAAGTGGAAAAGTGTCACGAAACAAGCAGTTAAAATTGGGTGAAAGATCCCTCAGGCAATTGTTAAAACAGAGATGACAGCTGAATTGGCGAGTGGAATTTAGAGGATATGAATTTTATTTCTTGAATAAAATCTGTGGAAAGTGTTTGATGAAAAAGCAGAGGGGTGAAGGAGTGAGCTTTCTTTGAGAGTTTTTCCAATAAAGTAGAACGCAGACAAGTCAGAGACTTAAGAACCTGTGAGGCAAAGCATAAATTTGAGTAAAACATGCATAGTTTGTGTATGGGAATTATGGTTTTATATGCAAAGAGGAGGGGCTTGTGATACAGCTGGGGGAAGGAAATCCAGGTAAATGCTGGCTTTTTTTTTTACCTTCTGTTCAGCAATCTTCATGTTTGTGTGTAGTGGTTTAATGTGTGACTACACTTGTCATAATGGCTTTTCAAAAGACCACTGGAATTGTTCAGTTCAGGCAACTTAGTACTACTTGTCAACTTTGTCTCTTGCTTTTTCTCAGTATACAGTATGGTCTGACATTTTGGCAGAAATGTTCTAAGCCTGTTTAGTTGTTAATCCTCAAACAAGAAGGTACATTTTGTGTAGTTAAATAAGACATGGAAATGTGGAGTTCTATAACTTTTTCTAAAGGTCACACATTATGCCTATAATTGAACATCCAGATATGGAGATATGACTTTATCCAAGACTTTGGAAACCAGAACCAGGTGTCTAAAAGTACCCTGTGGAAATTGGGAGACTGTTTTTGAACAGATGACAATATAGTGTTTGTGGTGTTTAAGCCTTGTGAGTCCTCCTTTAGAGGATTGCCCTCTGATCTGTGTGGCCTGGACTCCTCTCCAGAGGTTCATTTCATCAGCAGGTTTTAGCAGTTCACATGGAGATGGTTTTCTGGCCTTGTAGGGTACCTAGCTCTGGTGCTTGTCCTAGCTCTTATGAAATAATTTTTTCAAGTATTCTAAAGAAAACAGGGTTTTTTTTGATGACTTTCATTCTGCTTTTCAGAGAACCTCTTCTGTAATATAACTGAAAGTTGTTTTTTCTTCTCAGCATTGCATCATGAGCTTATGCAGTAGCAGTTACAGTGAGCTAGGTTTGCAATTGATTGTTGACCTCCTTGCTCTGAAGAACAGCTCATATTGGCTTGTAAGGACAGAACTTCTGGAAACACTTGCAGAGGTAGATTTTCGGTGAGTGTTCCTATTTTTCCTTGGGTGTGGTAGCTGAAGTGCAGGGAAGTACAGGAAACTGAAACTGTAATGGCACAATTTCTTCTGAAGCATTAATGAGTTTCATAAAACTAATTCAGGTCAGTCAATCCTGTATGAATTCCTTTGTAAAGTTACCACTGACTGCACAACCAAGCCCAATCCAAGTAACACTGTATTGGAGTTTATTGTTCATTAGTCTGTTGTATCAAGTCTTCTCTAAATGTGTGATCAGAGAGGGACCACATCATTTGGAATCCAACTTTAGTTTTTCTATCCAGTTTTGTGTGTTTTTTAAAGAGAAAATCCTGACATGTACTCTGTTATCAGCTCTCTGTAGTCACTCAGTTTCTTTTAATACTGAAATAAATGTGACTTGTTCTTTTTCTTGCATTCTCTCATCCTGTATTGATTCTTCCAAGCTGAAAGAAGATGTTTATATGAAAATTCTTAGTCGTACAAAAGTGGACTCCTTGCGAATAGTGATGTTTGGAATGTGTTACTGTCTGTTCAAACTAGTCTGATGATTCTGTGCATGGGAAAAAATACAATTAAAATAATGGTCTTTAAATAATGGGGTTTTTTAAATGGAAGGACTATTTTTCTTCAGTTACACTAGCCAGATAGTAGGCTAGCAAATAACTTACCTTTTCTAAAGCTTGCAAAAAGTGTTTACTATTTACATTTTCCCTATAGTGATTTAAAAAAAAAAAAAAAGAACCCTCAGAGCAGTGAAGGGAGGAATAACACACAATGTTCACTAATGTACTATAAATTCTATTTTGTCATAGGCTAGTCAACTTCTTGGAAGGAAAAACTGAGAGCTTGCACAGAGGTATTCATCATTATACTGGTGTAAGTAAATTATTTAATCAGTATATTGTGTTTCTGGATTAAGGTACCAGTGCAATGTCATCACTTTGTTTTTAAATTCTGTCAACACTGATGGCTGCTGTGTTTTTTGTGTAAATAATTCACATTCTAAAACTTAGCACAATTGGGAATACATTTACTATGGTGATTCAGATATCTTTGTTTTCTCTGCTATGTTTGTGTGCTTTGTAGCTTGTTCTCTTTTAACTTAAAAAAAATTGACATTTGTGTAGTCAGAGAATGTGGTTGACAATGTTAAGGTGAAGATGGTCTTGCAGGCTTGTATGACAGATGAAATCTCACTTGTGAACTCTCCTTTCACAATATGGTCAAATGATGAAAATGGTCAGTGAACTTTATTTACTGTGCTCATTTATTTTCTAGCTATTAAAGCTTCAGGAGAGAGTACTTGAAAATGTTGTAATAAGTCTGCTTGGAGATGAAGATCCAAGAGTGAGACATGTGGCTGCAGCTTCATTAACGAGGTACATGTAACATTTTCATTTATAGGAAAAGAAAAAGTAGTTTAGGAAGATACTTGCATGTTGATGTGTACCTATAACTAAAATAATCACTTGGGTATTTTTAAAATGCATGTATATATATCTATATGCATGTATATATATTTGTTCAAAAGAGAGATGGGAAACAAATGCATCTTTGTGGTACCTGGGACATGCATCATTCTGACTGATCAGGTATTGTACTTTGCTTTCTATTAGCAATCCATTTACATTAAATTACATTCTGAAGGTATTACATTGTATTGCATTCTGAGGGTCACTTTCAGTTTCAACTTCTTCAGAATATTTTTTTTTTCATGCTGAAGTGGTTTGTTCAGTATCCTGGCAGTGGCTGACTGACTTAAAGTGTTACAGTTCTACAGATTTGTCCCAGCTCCCAAGCACTGTAGTTTTCACATGGTCATACACAGTGTATCTTAAAACTTTTGTGCTCACTGATCACAGTGCAGCAGCTAATTTTGTTTGCAAAGCAGATGTTTGCTGTAACCTACTACAGTTATAGTTGCTGTACAGATAAATGCACCAAAGGGTAAGGAATAGTTGGTAGTTTATTTGCTGGAATTCTAAGACCTAAATTTTATATTTAAAGAAGTTGATAGCATGTAATACTGAATTCCTGGTATATTTTATTATCAGAGGAGTTTTCTTTCCTATTTTTTCATAGTGTTAATTGCCATCCATTCCTAATAACAAATAAAGGACAACTAAACTTTTAAAGTTCTGACATTTAAAAGTGTTTATATTGCCAAAGCAGCTCAGCAGAGGAGTCATGAACTGTTGCATCATAGAACTTATGGCTTTTATTAAGGGACTTGATTCTGAAATTGAGTTATTTTATTAACTGGGTGGTAACAAGTTGAAGTTTTTTCTGTCTTCATGCTGACATAGTGACAGGAGGTGTGTTAAGATTGGAAAAGACTTGACCTGCCCAAGAAAGCTACTACAGGCTGGTAGAAACCCCTTGAAACATCCAGGAAGGACATTCATTGGGAGTACCCTCACTGAGATTACAAAACATGTGTAAAATAGCTTTTCATTTTACATAGTTGAAAATATTGTTGTTCAAGAAGACTGGATTTGATTTTATATTTTGGTTTTGCTGCACAGAAATCAGATGGAAATTTTAATTTTTTTTTCAGTAAAAATGAGTTTTCAGTTGATACAGATGCTCATGGGGAAAATATCTGGGGAGATCAGGAAACGGCAAGAGAGAAGTAATCTTTGTGTTTGTTGTGGTATATATGGGGAGGTATCTCCAGAAAAGACTTTTTTTTTAAAATGACTGTATGTCTGGAGCAGTTGCTTTGTCCTGACTTGAGCTCCTTGATTGTAATGAAGAGAGTTTTTTTAATATAAAAATAAATTCAGCTTAATGAATTTAGGTAATAGCTGTTTACAATTTGATATGTGTAATTAACATATATAGCTTGCTGAACTGTATATTAAATGTATTTAAACTGGGTGTTAAATAATATCTGAATAATAACTTTTCTTTTTGACACTTTATTTTCTTTCAGGCTTGTTCCAAAGCTGTTTTATAACTGTGATCAAGGACAGGCTGACCCAGTGGTGGCAGTGGCACGAGACCAAAGCAGTGTCTACCTGAAACTCCTCATGCACGAAACACAGCCCCCATCTCACTTTGCAGTGAGCACTATCACCAGGTGTGTTTCCTGCCTGGCCTTGCTTCCAAAGGAATGGAGACCCAAATTTCACTTGGCAAGGTCTAGGACTGTAGTTAAATCCAAAGGAATGGAGACCCAAATTTCACTTGGCAAGGTCTAGGACTGTAGTTAAATCCAAAGGAATGGAGACCCAAATTTCACTTTGCAAGGTCTAGGACTGTAGTTAAATCCAAAGGAATGGAGACCCAAATTTCACTTTGCAAGGTCTAGGACTGTAGTTAAATCCAAAGGAATGGAGACCCAAATTTCACTTTGCAAGGTCTAGGACTGTAGTTAAATCCAAAGGAATGGAGACCCAAATTTCACTTTGCAAGGTCTAGGACTGTAGTTAAATCCTGCAAATCCATGTGCTTATGAATTCCTTGTCTAGTCTGTAGGAGCACCTGTAGTAGGTTTAAGCTCTACAGGAACTGACTCATGTTCAAAGAATATGTTGTGAGTGCTCACACACTGAGAGTCCTTGTTTTGAGGTAGTTTCTTCCCTCCATCCTGAAGTCACCCTACTTGCCCATTAAATTATAAAACCAGATCCAGCTTTTCAAGCTAATTGTATGTATGTTACTGTTCTTCGGGTGTGTTCATCCAGGTTTATAACTCTCCACATTCTGTTTAATGATTGTAGTTGCAGAAGGCTGTACTCCCTTTATAACTGAAAAATAAATTCTAGTTTTGATAGTGTGATGTTGTTGTATTTTTGCTGCCAGTTGTACTTTTTCAGTCTTAAGACAGTATGAGTTGTATATATTTGTAGGGGTTGTTGGATTCTATCAGTTTGTCATAAAAGTTTTTAATTATATATCTTTGGTATATGGTCTTGATCCTCTCACTTAAGATATATGCTATAGTATGGAAGCAATAGTACTTTGTGGATCTAGTGTTATTCTGCATAGAAAATGGAGTTTCTACAGCAATAATCCAAATTTTGTGAACGTGCAAAAATGTTGAATCCATTTGAGCTACAGCAAAGACCACAGCAAAGTTAATTGGGTGGTCATTTCTCAAGTATCTAGTTAGAAACTGACAGTTGATCTACTACTTCTGTTCGCTAACAAAGAGGATTTATTTATAAACCAAATAGCATTTAATACAACCCCAAAAATACAACAATATAAGGTGGTATTTAGACTGTTCTCTGATTTTGTGTGTTACAAGCAGTCTGTGAAATACATGCTAGTAATTTAAGCTAAAATATTAAGTTATAAAATTAATAATTTTTGATTGGGATGGGTTTTTTTAAGGACGTGTTTTAGTGGGTATAAATGTTTTTGTTTCAGAGCATACAGAGGTTACAATATGCTGCAAAGTCCAACAGATGTCACTATGGAAAACAACCTGTCAAGGGTTATTGCAGCAATTTCCCATGCACTGACAATATCCACTACAAGAGCACTTACAGTGAGTTTTTGTACATATGAGTTTCTTTGAGTTTTCTTGCTATGGTGGCTGACTTTTTCCTATTTCACATGCTTGTTTTTCTTTTGTGATCTCCTGACTGTATTTGTATTTGAGGCTTTTGTACTGTGACAATGGCAGTAGTGATAGATTTAATTCTCACTCTTAAGATACTGTGTTGCTAACTCTTCCTGTGGTGAAACCAATTTGATTCTTGGTGTCTGCTTTTCAGTTTGGCTGCTGTGAAGCTTTGTGTCTTCTCTCCACAACATTTCCAGTGTGCACTTGGAGTGTGGGATGGCACTGTGGGTATGTTCCCTCTTTTGTTAATCAAACTTCTGGAAGTCACATTTATGAAACAGAAGTGGACTTGCTTAGGTGTTGAAGTCCTGATTTATCTTAGCAGTTCTTTAAGAACTTTGTACAGAATACAGAAGATGGTAACTTCATGTTGTCAGGGTATTAAGTGCCAGCATTTGTCACCTCTGGAGCCAGGGATTCACAGGGATTAGCTGTAGCTGCTCTTACAGAAAGATAGATATGGTCAGCATCTATGAAATATTCCGTGCTTAAGAACTTTTGAAAGGATGTTTATCTTTGAGTTATTATATTTCGTAGTATCTCTCTAAAATTTGAACATTGAAATTTTCATCTTGATGTCATGTCTGTGTTGAAAAATGGTGGGTCAAGGAAGTTGGTTTATCTTAGCTGCTATAAAAGTGTCAGATGCATTTAAATTGTTCTGATTTGGCACACTGAGTGGGAACAGCAAATTTGGTATCTATAATACATCATTGTTAATATAGGTAATACATGACAGGCCCAAATTACTTACATTCTGAAGAGTTTCTTCAGATGAAAATGTACAGCTGGTGGCCTAAAAGTTCTGATTTTGCCTCTGATTATTAGTGCTGTGCCATGTGAGCAGCAAAAGTAGCTACTGGAGATATGCACCTGGAGACCTGTTGGGTTTTTAAATAGATTTAATATAATTTGTGTTGATTTTCTTTGTTGCTGACATTGTGTCTCTTACTCTGTTCAGTTGGAAAATTTTGTCTTATTTTAAAACCAAATCCCAAACACAAAAAATGAGCATCCCTCAGATGCTTTTTTTGTCAGCAGGCCCTTGCTTCCCTTGCTGGCCCTAACTGTGGTGTGCTCTGTATATGTAGAATAAAAAATGTGGTCCAGAGGTAACAAATGAAGTAATTTAGGATGTGAGCAGTACTTAGCTGAAAAATAAAATCAATATATCTTCTCTTCTACCTAGCTTAAAAGTGTTGTTTTAAAGATGCGTGTAATATTTATAAATGATCCAATGGCATAGACTTTGCCCTTTCCTCTCATTCCTTCTGCACAAATTTTTGGCCAGTGTTTATATGAATTTAGACTGTAATTTTATTTTTGTGGAATGATATGGACATTTCTTGTTCTGGATAATAAGAATATAATATCATGGATAGTAACATGAGAATTTTGCCAAAAATTCTTTCCTGTCTTAAGTGTTGTTGTTCTTATGATTAACAAGTTACTGGAACTGGTGCATTCCAACTCTGTACAGCTCAACATGGATTAAGTATTGGACTTCTGACTGGATGTGAAATAAATAACAGTTGCCTGTGAAAATACTTTACAGAAACCAAAGAAAGGCACTGTAATTACCTCTGAAGCTTTATCAAAATTATAGCTATACTTAGTGTCAGGTTAATTTTCTGAAATTCCTGTTGTGTGAGACTAGAGTAGCTGTATTAGAAGATTTGAATTATTTCAAATTTAAAAATATTTTGAACGATTTCCAGATTCCCTTTATTTGGAGATTATGTAAGATCTTCTCCTGAAAGAATCTGAAGTATTTAGGCCTTACAGCTTTGAAGTGATGTGTGTAATTCACAGAGTATCATCAAACATCTTACTGTGATCTCTGCCTGCCCTTTCTTAAACTTGACTTCCATGGGAAAATCTGATTTTATAATTATTGTCAAGGAAAATACAGAATGCAGCAGAAAACTACCATCTTGGATTGTGTTCACTCAAAAAATATAGAAGATTTGATGGAATGTAATTGTTTAATTAATTTCTTGTCACTTTAAAGCACTGTCTTGTTACATTAAAATACTACAGCTAATGTCTCCTGTCCTTACCTTGCATATGCACAAGACTTAACTGAAGATAGTTCAGGACTGTAGTGGGTAGCAAATAAATACAGAATTCTTCAGTTTATCAGTAGATGTCACTATAGCCTTGATATTTGCTACTAAAAGGAAGTTAATGGCTCTTCAAGAAACCAGAGTATTGTCAGGTCTCTGCTGCAAATTGCTTTTTCAAGTTGTATTTGAGTGTTAAATGTGTATTTCTGTAGCACAGATTTAATTTCATTAGATTAGCCATCTGCTTGACTTGGTTTTCTCAAGACTTCTAATTTGCCAAAAGGGAGATAAAAAGTCATGACATTCCAAAATTAAACTTGCAGTGTTTCCCAGCCAAGTTCTTCAGACGAAGCTCAGAAGGGCTGCACCATTGGTATGGCTGGCTTGGTCCTGTCTCTGCTTTCATCAGCTTGGTTCCCACTGGACCTCTCAGCACATCAGGATGCTTTGATTTTGACTGGAAACTTGCTTGCAGGTAAGGCAGGATAAGAAAAAGTAGGATTGTCCTAATATTTTTACCATTAGCATTAGAAGGTCCATATCTCACTCCATTCTGATTGTATGCCATGAAAAACTTCCAAGATTAAGCAGAAGAAATAAAGAAGGAACTTGCACCCAGGAGATTTGACAAGAAACTGCCTCTTTGTAGCTAAGTTGCAAATTTCCTCCAGTTGCCAAAGGGCATGCTTAGTACAAGCTGGGTACAAAGAGCTCAGATTTTGTTGGTTTTGTTTTAAACTGTGCAGCTACTCCTAGCTTTGAAATTCTGATTGAACTTCTGTTCATACAGAGATGATAACCATATCTGCCTTCAAAATTTTCTGGTGCTTAATTCCAACTTTTGTCTTTTCTTTCCTGAAATTGCAGCAAGTGCTCCCAAGTGCTTAAAGAATCCCTGGAGTGCTGAAGAAGATGCAAACCAAGGTGCTGCAAAGCAGGAGGAGCCCTGGCCAGCTCTGTCAGATCGAGCTCTGGTCACTTTAGTAGAACAGCTCTTTTCTCATCTGCTCAAGGTCATCAATATTTGTGCCCATGTGATGGATGATGTTGCTCCTGGCCCAGCAGTAAAGGTATATATTAAAAATAAAAAATAAAACGATGTGACTTAAATACTGTTGTGCTATAGACCTCTTCACATTTTAGACCTGATATAGGTAAGTATCTAATTCCTTGATGACTCCACTCTGTATAGTAAAACAAGTACCATGAAAAAAATGCATTTTTTTCTTCACATAAGAGGTTTTTCTTTAGTTCTGCAGTGTTTAAAATATTACCCTAAATTCTGAGTCTTTCATTCCTGCTGACTTCACTTTAAACATTAATTCACTGAGGAGTGTATAGAGTACATGATGTATTGGATGGCATACTCTGGGAAGTGTGTTGACTTTTGGGTTGGTTGGCTGGTTGTAATGCACTCAGCTCCTTTTGGGGCCAAAAATAACTTTTATCTTCTGAATATCCTGTACAATATTTTGACTTTTAAAGAGCTTATATCAGATACTTCCAGGCTCGGGGATTTTTGAGATTTTTTTGAGGCATATGCATTTAGAGACTGATTTAGAAACTGTAAGACAGTATTGTTAAGATCAGTAATTTCTTCATATTTTAAAAATGTTTGAATATAATTTTGACATTCCTTTATTTGGAATCAAAAGGAAGTGTAGTCATTGAGCTCTAATTTCATCTCATTGGCTTATGCTGAAGCTGAAAATTTAATCTCATTGGCCTATGCTGAAGTTGAAAATAAAGTGGAGAATATATTAAACTATTTCCTTTTCACACAGGAAATTCATGTCCTGAACCTGAAACATTTCAATTTAACTGACAGTCAAATGAAGGGGAGTTTAAACAAAAGAGGAAAATGCTTGCATTTTTATAGAAGAAAAAAAACTACTTGCTTACAAAACTAATCAAGGTTCTTTTAATTCTAGGCAGCATTACCGTCTCTCACAAACCCACCTTCTCTTAGTCCGATTCGGAGAAAGGGGAAGGAGAGGGAGTCTGTGGAGCAGGCATCTGTGCCCATGAGCCCTAAGAAGAGTGGTGAAGCAAGTCCAGGTAGGCACATCACTTCTGTTAACCCTTCCATCTGCCTGCCCCACACAATGTGGTTATGTGCGCGGGGGCAACCACGGCCCTGGAATCCGGCTATCTGGTGAGGGGCGAAGGCCAGGGCCCCTGCACATCCAAAGCCAGCCCCCCTCGGCGTCTTGGCCTTGGGCTGAGCTGGGGGATAGCTCGGAGCAGCGCGGTGAGAGACGAATTAGGAGGCGACCACTTGCTGGGGGTAAAACTGTCGGTTTATTACAGAAGGACCAACAAGGAGGGGAAACACCCAGCAAATGGCCCCGAACAGGGGGCAGGAGAGGGTTTTAAGGGAAAAGGGGGGAAGAAGGCAGGGAAACCCGGCTATCCAATAGAAATACATATTTGGAGGTACGAAACATAACTGATATACCAAAGTAACCAACTGTTATAAATCATAGGAGGGGCTCCGGGGCTACAGCCAACCATAACTCCCAGAGAAAAGAAAATTCTCGAAACCTGGGAGGAGAAAAGGGGTGATTGACTGACCCCAAGGAGGAAACAACTTTCACTTTATAAGAGAAACCAGGAGGAGCAGTTTCATTTCTATAGCAACCTGACTGACAGGGTCCTGGGAAAGGAAGAAACCATTTAATACAGAAAATGGGGGGAGCAAACTAACGAACTTAAGAACACACCACAGCAGTTATGGCAGAGAGAGAAGAGAGAAAACTGAGTAACTTTTCTGGAGTTTCAGTTCAAGAGGCTGGCAGGGTACTGCATTGATGGGAAGGCAGCTGTGGGTGGGGGCTTCTTTACTGTTTTGGTTTTTATTGACTGTAAGCTGAAAATTAATTGTACTTTTCAGAACCAAAGCAATGCTGAATGCTTTTTCTCACTTTTTATGAATCTCCTCAGCTATTGACTAAAATAATTTTTGCACATATGTGACTTAAAAGAAATTTGAAAGTTGCTTTCCAGCTTTTGGCAGGAGTGACTTATATTGCTTTTGGAAATGAGATTCTGAATCTTGAAACCTTTTCTTTCATTAGTAATGAATGAAGGAAACACATGTTAATTCTGTTTTGTTAATTGTACATGCACTTCAGTATTAAGCCCTCTGGGTTAATTTCTCTCTCCACAGCAGGCTGGATGGTTGGAGTGCTCATTTTCCAGTTGTGCACAGTTTGTGTCTGCAGTTTGGAATATACATATGGATTGAAAAACGCATGCTCTTTAATGATGCAGATGTAGGAAATTATATTGTGTACTTGTCATGAGCAGCCTAGAAAAGGCATATTGTGCTAATCTATGATATTCTTTTAAGCTTCTAGGCAAACTGATGCTACAGGACCTGTTCCAATAAGTAAATCATCTTCAGTAGGAAGCTTTTATCATCTTCCATCATACCTGAAGTTGTATGATGTCTTGAAAGCAACCCATGCTAATTATAAGGTACTGCATGATATTGTTTTATTGGACTGCAGTGGGGTTGGATAATCACTTTATTTCTTTCAAACAGGCTCTGTCTCTGTCAGCTCACTGGTTTACCTGTATAAACAGTTGGTATATACACACACACAAAAAAGTTATAGATCACAACTACCTCCAATAAAAACAAAGTGGCCAAATAACAACCCATGATAGGCACTGTCACCCTGTTGTTTCTCTGCTGTCATTATTGCTGGTACCAAATTATTCTTTGCTGGTTTGGCAGTCCCAAATAAATCCCCATGTCTGTTCTCTCTGCATTTTATTCCAAGATGGGGAAGCTTTTTTCTCATTAGTTCAGGTGACAGAAGATGCATTCCCTAGAGAGTTGGTCATCTGATATGTACACTTCAAGGACTGTGTTCTTATTACACCTGCTGTGTTTATCAGAAATGCATCATCCAGCTCCATGGCTTGTCAATGCCCTAGGCCATCCTCAAGCAAGAAGATCCCTTTTTTTTCCCTTAGTCAAAATGGAATCCTGCCTTTCCAGCAATGCATCAGCAAGTCTAAACTGTCAGTGAAATTTTATACAAAAGATCATTTTGTGTCAATACCCACTTCTTCCAGTAATTTGTCGCTTTCTCAAGTAATGTGGTTTTATTTTCTGGGAACAGGTTACTTTGGATCTCCAGAACACAAATGAGAAGTTTGGATGTTTCTTGCGGTCTGCCTTAGATGTTCTCTCTCAAATCTTGGAACTTGCTACTCTTCAGGACATTGGAAAGGTATAAGATTGGTTTGTTTTGTATTTTATAGTTAACTTGTCCAGTATCTATGGTCCTTACTGGGAGAAAACACGTATCACTGATTTCAAATTGCTGCTCTTCCAAGGGGCAGTAGTTTTGCAAATGTTGTGCTTCCACAAAGTTGAATAAAGGGCTGAAGCAGATTCTCCAGGTTAAATTGCTGCTGTTGAAAACTGGAATAATTTTTTGCTTTTTAAATTTTGCTTGGGGATTTTTCTTTCCAACCAAATCATTTGCCTTCAGTCATTCCCTGTATTCATATGTCTAAATATACAAAATGTCAGAAGACCTATTGCCCTCCTTCCTCTCCTGTGTTTTGCTATTTTTTTCTCCTTAACTGTGGTGTTAGACATTGTAGTATTTTAAGATTAGGAGGAAAATGTTGAATTCTTATTTCTTTCTGTAATTCCTTGATTTCCTTTAAATTAATGTAGTTTTACTTAGTACAAAAACCTATGCTACTGACAGTTTTTCACTGTAATGTTTTGTATAATGAAAAGAACATCAATTTAATGCACTTGTTTTTCTGATATTCTAGTGTGTAGAAGAAATTTTGGGATATCTAAAATCATGTTTCAACAGAGAGCCAACAATGGCAACAGTGTGTGTACAGCAGGTAAGGAGTTTTTTTATGTGTTGTGTGTGTTAATCATGATGTCCTTTTGTCAATTGGATGCTAAGGATGGCCGTGCTTGTAAGGGAAGTGGTATATAGAAACATTTGCCCAGGTGGAGCAAAGAGAGCATATTTTATTTCATTTTCACTGTTTGTTTGGTGACTTGATATTAGTTCCCTCTTGAACTGCTTCCAGTTCACAGAACTATTTTAGCTGATGTTCAGAAAACAAGCTTGTTTCCTACCTTACCAAAAGTGTTCTTCAGCCAGTTAACTGTATCAAAAAACCCTAGAAAGCAAAGCACTGACTGCCTTAGTGGTGGATTTTTTGCAGGCTTCCAATTAAATATTTAGGTTTAAGTCCTCCAAGGTTAATTACAGTGAGAGACAAGTCAAGGTTTTTTGTTCCTGGAATGTTACCTGTCGGAATTCAGGACATCCCTCTGGCTGTCCTGGATTGCAAGGACCCCTGCCAGCGGGCTCTGAGACCCTGGCACAGAGCCCAAGATGCCTGTGGTCTCGATTATGACCCATGGAGCAAGTTACCAACCTTATATGAAGATGTGCAAGCCACAAAAGTATAAGTAGAATAATAATCAGTTTGTCACGGGGTGAAAAATAGATATTTTTGGGGTTTTTAGAGTGGGGGTTCAGGGGGGCGAGATGGAGGGATCTGGGCGTGTCCAGCCTTTCTCCTTCTTCTTGGCCTCCATCTTCTGCTGTGATGGTGGCACTTTTAGATTGGTTTAGAGTAGAAGCTCACTGTCTAACATAGGTGATAGGTATTGAAATGTAATTGTAAATATTGTACATGTGGTTTTTAGTTTAAAAAGATAACACTGCCCCAGGGGCAGGCAGAGTGCCTGGAACTGTCCTGCTGAGCAGACCTCAGCTGGACAGGAGAAAGAATTTTATAGATAAGAAACAATAAACAACCTTGAGATTGAGAACTGAAGAGTTCTGACTCCTTCTTTGATTGTTGGGCTGGGAAAAGAGACTTTGTAATGCATCTCAGGGTCACTCTGAGCAGCTAAAGCCCCGAGAGTTAACCTTTCTTCTTTTCCTTCCAATTTTCTTCTCTAGTTATTGAAAACATTGTTTGGGACAAATCTGGCTTCTCAGTATGATGGCTCATCTTCAAACCCCAGCAAAGCTCAAGGCAAAGCTCAGCGCTTGGGTTCCTCCAACCTCAGGCCTGGCCTCTACCACTATTGCTTCATGGCACCCTACACACACTTCACACAGGCCCTTGCTGATGCCAGTCTGAGGAACATGGTGCAGGCTGAGCAGGAGCACGATGCTTCAGGGTAATTCCTTCCCTTACATCATAATGTTCACTTGAACTAGAGTCTGTTCTTAGTGCTTTTCATAAATGTATCATTGGGGTGCTGTGTAACTTGAAAATACAGAGTTAAGCAGAGGAATTTGTCTTGGTGAGCACATCCTGGATGCAGTTATCACTAAAGTGTTTTCCAAAGCAAAATTAAGTCATTAAAATGAATATCATTGAAGTTTTTAAAAGCATAATAATTTTAAATGCTTGTATTCAAAAGTATATTATTAATTTATAAACACAGCAAATAGTCAATGTGTTAAAGGAAAGGCAGAAGGATAACTAAGCAAAGACTAGAAAAATCTTTCTCTGATCAAAGTGTATTGTAGGTTGTCTCTGCCCTTTGTTTTTACTAAAATTCTTGAAGCAGTCAAGTAGATTAAGGGAAGTTGGCATTGGCGCAGTAAAATGCATCTAAGGACTGTGTATTTGTTGTATTTTTTTTAATGTGTGTGGGGTTTTTGTATTTTTTTTGTAACAGATGGTTTGATGTGCTGCAGAAAGTTTCTACACAGCTGAAAACTAGCATTTCCAGTGCAGCAAAACATCGTGCTGATAAGGTACTTGTATCTGTGTTCTCCTGAAAGAGCTGTACCTTAGATTTAAAACATTTTTCCTCCTTTCAAAACTAATTTGGCTTTGAATCAGAGACGTGTTCAGATGTTAGATTACTTTAAAATCTCTCTATTACAGAATGCTATTCACAATCACATTCGTTTATTTGAACCCCTTGTCATAAAAGCATTGAAACAATACACAACAACAACGTCGGTACAGCTGCAGAGACAAGTTCTAGACTTGCTTGCTCAACTGGTTCAGCTGCGAGTTAACTACTGTCTTCTGGATTCAGATCAGGTTGGTACCTCACCACGTTGGCAAATTGTCATACTCATCTCACCAGCAGGCTCAATTAACATCTGCAGCAAAAATATTTCCAGTGGTCCATTCATTGTACTAAAAGTGAAGACTTGCAGGAGGGTGAGACTCAATTTCCCAGCCCTCAGCCACAAATAGCTTCAGACCTCTGGGGTTTTTTTGCATGTAAATGACTTTTTGAGTTCTGCAACAACTGTTTAAGAACTGCTTGTGAGATGGACTTCAGGAATAAAATGATGTGGACAATACAGTCACTTTTATTAAATAAAACTTCATTTACAAATGGAAATACCTTCTTCCATACTAAGAGTATGGACTTCCTTATCACTGTAATGAGCATCGTGGCTGACAACTGTTGTTTGATGTTAATGGCAGTGAGGGGAGCTAGTGGCAAATACAGTAGTCTGTGTAGTTGTCCATAGAAGCAGGGAATTTCTAATATAAAATTTAAATGGTTTACTTAGAAGTGTTTTATTTAGTACAGTTGTTCATTTATAAACCTGAAAATGTGACTTGCAATACTTAAGTTTTCTGTAAATTCATGAAGAGATAATTCTTGTAAATGCATAAGTGGATTTTGGATTTTATCTCAGTTTAGATTTTTGGCTGATTCTTAATTTCTTGACTGTAATACCTCAAATATTGTATTTCATGAGTGAAAGATGAAGTTATACTTAAAAATATACAGACTACAGGTTAAATGTGGCTTAAGTTCGTGCAAGCTGTAATTAAGCTTCAACAGGTTTCTCCATCTTCTGTAACTGCAGAGGGAACATTTCATAACGTGGTGCAAATGATTTTCAGTGCCTGTCTATAACTGTCAAAATGGTTTCAAATGAAAATTAATGTCTCTGTTCTGATGCACACTTTTTTCTCTCTTTAGGTGTTTATTGGATTTGTGCTAAAGCAGTTTGAATACATTGAAGTAGGACAGTTCAGGTATGGAATTGGCAAAGAGTCTGTGAACAATGAGGGTTTGCAACTGTCTTGTTCTGAAAGACAGATCAGTGATGTGTTGCAAGTAGGGATTAGATCTGCTGGTTATTTCTGCCTTATGAGAAATGGGGGTTTTCTTCTGGGCGATGTGCTGGTTTATTCTCTGGCTCTAATGGTAACTCTTCCAGATATTTTAGGTTCCACGTGACTGAACAAGTCAGGAAGCAAAATGGAAAATAATAATAATAATAATAATAGTAGTAATAATCTACAACTGTGTTGTTTTGTTTCTCTGTTTTGGTATTGTAAACCCGTTCCTTTGGGCCCCCTTGCCAAAGCTATGCTTCCGAAATCAGCATTTCATTGCTAGCTGCAATTGCTTAAGGGAGAGCTGCTTTTTCCTATTGAGGATTCAGAGTGAATCCCTATGTTCTCTGGTCACCTGATACACATTGTATAGGATCTAATAGATCATAAAGAAATCAGTGAAATTTTTACGGTCAGTTATTTCTGTTTTTTCTCACACTTGAGTTTTAATGAAGAGAGAAGTTGTTCTTTTGCTCTGTGGATCTTCTACAGAAATAATCTAATGTGCATTAGACAGTATGTTATAATATTAGTAACTGTAATGGTCAAAGATTGAAAGAAATCCCTGGGGAAAAATCCTATTGTACAGAACAGGGCACAAAAATTACAGAAGTACTGTATGAAACCAGAGCAACATATTCTGCAAAGAAACCTGGACTGTAAAAAGATAGGTTTTCTTGAACAAAGCTGTGCAATTCAAACTTGACACTTGAATTTTTTGTTTTGTTTTGTTTTCAGGGAGTCTGAAGCAATTATTCCTAATATCTTCTTTTTCCTGGTGTTGCTGTCTTATGAGCGATATCATTCCAAACAAATAATTGGAATTCCCAAGATCATTCAGCTGTGTGATGGTATCATGGCCAGTGGGAGGAAAGCTGTTACACATGGTAATTCAAAAACAGAACAACAACAAAAAAAAGCTATCAGAAAAAAGGCATCAACACTTATTAGTTATAGTTCAGCAATAAATCCAATGCTGACTACTAGCTATAGAAAACTGTTATCATACTCAGTGTTCCAGAAGACACTAACTTTTAAGACATGCAATACTTTTCATTTAATTCCTTCAGGAAATTTATTATATCACATTAACACTGCTGCTGTATATTCTGCATTGTTCAAAATTGCAACAAAGCTTTTATTTGAAACTTTATTCAGTAATAAGTTCACAACTTAGCAGTATGTGCAAAGCTTTGATTTTAATTTTTTGTCCACTTCCCTTTCCTTCTACTTTCAGCCTTTAAGAAGAAGCCTCTCTCTCATACTTTCCAGTGATTCTGTAGAGGAATACTTTATAAAAATAACTTTTTTTTAGTTCTGTGAGAATGGACAAATGTGTCCATAATTTTTTAACAACAAGTAAAAAAACATCCATCATTATGCATGATAATTATAGGGTTTGTGGAGTTTTAGGTATGGGTAAAACCTTTAATGAACTAGAACCCAGCTTACTATTAGTAACTGACCTGTTAGTTCAAGAAATCACTGTTCAGGAGTGATTTGTCTCATACTAAACCAAATCCATCTCATTTCAGCAATACCAGCTCTGCAACCCATTGTTCATGATCTCTTTGTGTTAAGAGGAACAAATAAAGCTGATGCTGGAAAAGAGCTGGAAACTCAGAAGGAGGTTGTAGTGTCAATGCTGCTGAGACTTATCCAGTACCACCAGGTAGGGGAGGAGGATGAAGGGTCTCCCTTTGTGGTCTGTGAAAGGGTAACATTGCTGTGACTGCTAAAAGTGCTTCAGGCAGTATTAATCATTTTCTCTACAAAGCTGGAATAGCTGGACTCTGTGTGGTATCTTTCCTTATAGAGAGAATATGCAAAGATTTTTTAAGGGTATGGGAAAGGTTCTGCGCTACAAATTAGTATTTGAGGTCAAGTAACATACCTGTAGAATTTCCTAGTCAAGCCTAGAAAACAAAAAACTAAAAAGCTCCAGTTAGGATCATGATCTTGGCTGTCTTGCAGACAGAATAAACAGAAGGTTGGTGAAGAGAAGAAACTTAAAAGAATGGGAGTAAAATGGAGAAGGAGACAAGTTTAAAATTAGGAAAGATGCTGCATGGAGATGATTTAGGTATTGCTGTGCTATAACAGTATCTTGAATAACACTTACTTGAACAAGGTGATGACACTGGTAATTAGGTATTTATTATGACTTACTACTTTGACCCAGACTTGGAAAACATGTTTCTGCTTTGTAGGAGTGTAACAATGACTTTTGTCAATACACTTTGTTTTAAAGAAAAACATAAAAGTAATTTTGAGAGAAGTGTCATGATCAACATGGGATCTTACTGCTTATTCAGGTGCTTAACAAACCTAATGTGCCTTTCTTTCATAATGTGAAAATGCAGTTCTGGTGTATGCTAATGGAAGCACTGTATTTTCTGAAAAAAGTCAGTACATCTTGTCAAAATAATTTGTTAGAACTGCGTGTTCAGATTGGGGTAATTTTGTGTATCCACATTTTCTTTTGAATTTGTAGTTTTATAATCATAAAATGACTAATATAACTGGATGAAATGACACTCTGTAGACACATGATGTGAAATAGTGAATAACTTTGTTATATAAGGTACTGCAATTGCTGGCAGATCTCCTTCTGACACGCTTAACCTATTAAAGACCACCCATGCACTGCTCTTCCCACACCATCCCATTTGTAGTTCTTATTCTGCCCTGTTCTGCTGCTGCAATATGTCTAAACCAACCCTGGGCTATTTTGTTCCCTGCCTGTGGCTGGGATGGTCTGCACTGGTTTCCCTGGACATTTGAGAGGGTCCCAGAGCTGCAGCCTTCAGCTTTTTTCTGTTGCAACTGGAGCTGCCACCCATGGAGCTCCAGAGTTAAGTTTTGTAGCCTGGAATTGCTCCTGTCTCCTCTCCTGAGAAAATCTTTTGGGAAGAAAGTCACCTGGGAATCTCCCTCTCTCTAATCTGAACTACCTGAATTTGCTTTTACAAATGCTCTAACTTGTTTCCTGAAACAGATTCTTTTGTCCCCCTTGCCAGTGCATACATTGACATTCTTGCTTGCTGTGTCTGTTGTCTGTCTGTCCTTCAACGTGTGGTCTCTATTACCCCCAAACCTGTAACACATCCAGCTACCAGAAGTGCTCCTTGCTTGGTGTGCTCCATTTTGTTGTCTCTTAAAACTTTTTTATGAAACTGACCCGTCTCAGGTGAATGAGCCTCATAAAAATGTCTGTTTTGTTTCCTTGACCAAATTTAAATTTTATTGAAGCTGGAGTCAAGACAGAATATACACGTGTAAAATTGCTCTCTTTCTTCCTGCCCTTTTTGTTGAATAAGGGGTGTGGTATTTAGATTTATGATTTTTTTTTTTCCAGTTGTTTGAGTAGTCTTTGACAAATACCATTTTTAAAAGTACAAAGCAAACATTTTTCTAGTTTAAAAAAATAACTGGAAAATTCTTTAAAAACCACTACCAAGTCTGTTCTTGTTACTAAGAACTGACTTTTAATCTGAAAATGGGGTTTTAAAAATGTACAATTCTCTCATGTGGGGTTTTTTTTCCTCTTTTGTCTTTTTGGTAGGTGGTTGAAATGAATATTCTTTCCTACTATGATATTACTGGAATGTTTTCTGTTAGTATTGGTGTTTACTTACTTTTTTCTTTACTTTTCCTTAGGTGCTAGAAATGTTCATCTTGGTATTGCAGCAGTGTCATAAAGAAAATGAAGACAAATGGAAGAGATTGTCTCGGCAAATAGCTGACATCATTCTCCCAATGCTTGCAAAACAACAGGTGGTTCTATCATTGTTTTAATTCTACAAACACCTTAAATAATTGCTGTAATATATGTATCAATAGTGGCTTTGAGTATTTGATTTTTCCTTTTATTTTTGTATGAAGACAAATTTTATTGAAATTGTGGTTGCCATATATGGAAAAAACAACTGCTGCAAGGTAAACTTAAGTCTTTGGAGTGATGAAGTTCATATTGAAATGCATTAAGTATATGCAGTATGACTGTCTCTAGAGGAAGGTCATTCTGTTTCTCTTAGGTACACGATTATATCAGAACACTTACTAAGGGGTGGGAAGATGGTCCCATGTTCATACAATGTCAGAATGACTTTTTTTTATGGTTACAGTGGGTTCAACTGCAGACCAGATTACTCTAAGCCCCATCCAACCTGGCCTTGAGCACTTCCATGAACGGGAGAGCCATCCCTTCTCTGGGCAGCCTATTCCAGTCCCCCACCACCTTCACAGTAAAGAATTTCTTCCTGATATAAATCCACACGCTTTCAGTGTAAAGCCATTCCCCCTTGTCCTCTGTGCACCTTTGTCCACCTGCCTGTGCACAAAGTCCCTTTCCAGTTCTCTTGTAGCCCCTGTAGGTACTGGAAGAGCCTTCTCCAGACTGAACAACCCCAGCTCTCTCAGCTGCCTCCATAGCAGAGGTGCTCTAGCCCCAGATATTCTTTGCTCCATGATGGCAGTTCCCCAATCCTGGGAGATCTCATGTCTGGGGAGAGTGGGCAGGATGATCACACAACATTTTTAGAGCGAGCTGAAATGCTGACAAAGTGAAATTGCTGTTGTTTTGTGTGACTGCACATGATCATCTTCCAAATTATTTAAGCAAGGATAGGGTCATACAGATTCGTAGGCCAGTCCTTTGCTTTTTGCAGTTGATTACTTTATAATTTATCTAGAAAACTGTTCAAGTAAGCTGTCCTGCCACTGTAGCTGTTCACTTTTCTGATAATTAGGTTTCTTTTCTCCTAGTTGCCTGCCTAAGTTTAATCATGACCAGCATTGCAGTCTATAAATAAACCTGGTAGGATGTGCAGTGAGAGAAAAGTCTCTAAATTTTGTGACAAATCAGTCTTTTGGTCTCATTCTCTGAATAAGGCCTATTTCTCCAAATTAAATACATGTGGTATGCACACTGGATTTCATATGACAGATTTTTGTCCATGTTCTTAAAACTCATGTATAGGAAGGCCTGCAATGGAACTTAAATTTTATCTTTTATAGCTTTTGGTTGCTCTGAATTTTGTACTGTAAAGAACCGCTTTCTTACAGGTTGTTACAGAAATGTTTAAAACACAGAGTGTAAATTTTGTGTTGAAGTTACCTTTAGTGGATAGTTAGAAATGAGTTTTGTGTTTTTTTCTTTCACAGATGCATATAGACTCTCATGATGCTTTGGGAGTACTGAACACTTTGTTTGAAATTTTGGCCCCTTCATCCCTTCGCCCTGTGGACATGCTTTTAAGGAGCATGTTTGTTACTCCTAAAACAATGGTAAGCTACTGTTTTCAGAAAAGAGAAATCTTTTCTGATATCTTTCATGCAAAACTAAAGAGAATGTGTTTCTCTTTAATAATTTGCTAAGTGATGTTAAAGTACCAGCAGCAGAATTTGGGAACAAATTGGCCAGAACTAATGTGATATGCCAGCTGAGAGCACTTGATACTGAGGTGTTCTGCTTATGAATTACTTTCCTTCATTTTGTATGCTGAGGATCAGGAATGTAAAGGAAGGTACTGTTATAATAAAATAAAATGCAATTTTATAGGTAAATTACATTTTTCTTACACGAGTGTTAGTATTGCTTTTATAGCTGAGAGATTGTTTACCAGTGAATATGAGCTTGACCGTTACCACAGGAGTAGCATTTTGTAAGATCTGAACTTAAAATTTACTTCTGGTTTGCTCCATTCTTGAAAGGGTCTGATTTTTTACAAGTGAATGAAAATGCTAATTTTTTAATGCCTTTCTATGTTGTGTCATTTAACTTCAAAAGTATTCAGTCTTTTGTATTTCTGTGTTTGTGTTAGGCATCAGTGAGCACTGTCCAGCTGTGGATTTCTGGAATTTTAGCTATCCTTAGAGTTCTGATTTCACAGTCAACAGAAGACATTGTTCTGTCCCGCATACAAGAGCTTTCCTTCTCACCATACTTGATTTCATGTCAAGTAATCAACAGGCTGAGATGTGGAGAAAATAACATGTCCACACCAGAGGATCGCACTGAGGTCAAACAGGTGAAATACCCACCTGAAGAGACATTTTCCAGGTACGTTGTCTTCTGAGTAACTTGGGGAAATGTAAAGAGTTCTGAGAAATCACAACTACATTGGGCAATATTTAACATGTATAAAACTTCTGTGTAAATGGAATCAAGTTGACATGGGACAAGTGTGTGTGTAGGAAGGAATATTGAGATGGACAGAGATGGAGAAGTTGAGCAGATTTTAGTAGAACTTTGAATTGTTTTGGTACATCTTCTCAAGCCAAGTGAAAGACCTAATGGAGCTGATAAAATGAGTGAATCCTGGATTTAGGAAAACCAGGTCCAGAAACTTCGCTGCTTTCCTTCCTTTCTGTGTGGGGACTGAATGATGAAACATCCCTTTAAGTGGAAGCCCAGGTTCTGTATTAGAAACTTGGCCGCAGTGGGATTCAAATCTATTGAGTTAGTTCTGCTCTTTCTTTTTTAAGACCCAGCTTTGTCTAGTTGAGTCTTCCCATGTTGATGTCCTTGGACAGTGACAAACTTCAGGCAAAAGAAGTGTGGAGAGATGGCAGCAGTATTATGTTGACATAATATTTGTCATTAAGGCATTATGTTTTAATGCGGTGGGAAGCATTTGAAATAGCTGTTTGTTTAAGAAAACAATAACATTTTACTCAAGTAGGGAACTTCAGATAGGAATAGAATGCTGTTTTCATGTCATTCAGCTCACTCTGAGGGTTGTAGGTAGAGGGAAGAGGGTCTTCTGGACACCCATACTGTGACCTAATGTCCAACAGCAGTGATGTGAGTAATGGAGTCATGGTCATGGCCAGGAGCAAGGATGGCTTTCCTCAAATGTCCTCTTTTGGTGCTTCTTTTGACACCACATATTGTTCCAGCTGGAGGTTTGATAAAGAACCTGTGTAGTAGAATGTGGATGGGTGAGGTGAGGTAAACAGGAGAATTACTGTGCCTTGCTGAATTACCCCTGCTCAGCTGAGCTGTGGTCACTGTCACAGATTGGTTTCAGTTTGATTTAACTCAATCACTTTAAGCAAATCACTATAAAGACACCACAGCATTCTGAATATTTGCTTTGTAAGTGAATTGGGCCAATGCTACTGTGACTGTAGCTGATGAGAGATAATCTGGATTTAATATGTAATTATTGACATGTTTGTGATCATATAGCATGCTATTTGTTTTAGGTTAACCTGTTCTGTAGCATTTCATTTAGTATGTTATTCAGGATGGGTGGACAAGAGCTTTGTATTTTATTTTTCAATCCCAAGTTTCATTGGCTAACTTCATCTTTTTCTGAAAGATTGATAATTTTCCTATTGATTGTATGTGTTTCTTTCAAGATTCTTACTACAACTGGTTGGCATTCTACTGGAAGATATTGTCACCAAGCAATTAAAAGTGGACATGAATGAGCAGCAGCACACTTTCTACTGCCAGGAGCTGGGAACACTGCTTATGTGCTTAATACACATCTTCAAATCAGGTAATGTTGGAAATGTTGCCCAGGTCATAGCATGCAGTGGTTTTTAAGTTCCAAGACAACTCATAAATGCATTGAACTACTGAGAAGGAATATGTAAGTGCTGAAGAGGTTACATTTTACTCCATGTAGAGAACTGCACACAGGGCACATTTTGCACATTTCTTCTGTCTTTGTGGAACAAAATGTAAGTAGTGATTCTTCGTCTCTCCTTGTAACTGTCTAAAATTTTTCAGTCCAGAAAACACAAAGCAGTCCAAATTTGTAGCTGTAATTCTCATGTTTTATCTTAGTTTAGAGGTTGGTTGGTATATCTGGCTTAAAATACTGAGTCACTGACCATTAACTCAGGCTCATGACAAGGAAGGTTCCTGGCTTTTGCCATAATTAGTAAAAATATATAAAACAAACAAGCAAAAAAACCAACAAACCAAACAAAAAACTAACCAACCAAAACCAAAAAACCACCCCAGAAAACCAGGAAAGGTGGCACTTTTCTAGCTAGCCAGTCTTGAGTTCCTTGCTTCAGGTTTGGAAATTTTCCCTTAGGTTTCTTCTGCTGGATACCCAATGCCTTCCCCTTTGGTAATTCCTTAGTCCCTAGCTCGATTCCTTAGTCTTATTTTCTGAATAGTGAACTAGTGTGACTTTCTTTTTTCTTTATTCTTTCTTTGCTATGACTGCCCCTTTTGCTTCTGATTTTCAGCTTGCAGCTGAAATGCAGCCTTGGTTTACTCTTAGTTGTCTGCAATTTAAAAGGTCTTGGTACAAGTCCCTGCTTCTTCATAGGCTTCCTTGGCGACATGGGACAAGGAACTCTGTGTTCTGTTGCCTTGCATTGTGAAATGGGAGTCTTCCAAACTGAGGTTCTTGGTGCAAAGGCTCCAAGAGTGTGTGTGAAGAAACACAAAATTAATCTTCGTTTTAGGTGTGCTTTAGGGCCCAGAACTCTGGACGGAGTGACAGTTCTCTTCCCGTGTGTCTGTTACAGTAATAATTTTATTATGTTTTTATACTATTTTATTATATAAAATTATGTAATTATAATAGTGTATATTTTCATTATATATTAATTTATGTTTAGGAAAAATGTTTGAATCAAATATTTTACAAATAACTTACACCAGGGTGTTTTGGCATCGAGTGATTAAATGGTGTCAAGCCAGGAGCAATCAAGTCAGAAAGTGAAGCTGGTGATTGAAATTGGGGCAGTGGGTTCTTCCACAGTGGGAGCTGGGGATAATTGAAAGGAAGGTTCAGCTAGTTCTGCTGCTGTGACTGGCTGCCAGGCTGCTCTGGGAGTCTTGCCAGGAATTATGTAGAAATTTTCATGCAAAATTAAAATTAAATATTAAAATACTCATGCAGAACACTGGGATATGTGGATTAGATGATCTCTAGAAATTAATTTAATGTAAAACTACAAATAACTTCAGGTATATTACTACCACTAGTACCAGTATGGTGTAATAGGGTAAAAGAAAAGTTGTTCAGACATCTGGGCTGTATTTTCATGTCATAACATATTTATTTAGGTTGAGGATTAACTAACTGCCTGAATTTGTAATGCTTTTCTTTTGTTCAGTTAGAACCTCCACAATTATTTTCTCTTTAAGTTACATTCTCCCAACTATGGGTGTAGCTTACAGCAATTTGTGTGTGAAACACTGGCTGTATTCTGTAATTTCTAACCACTGTTCTACTTGGATGTTTTTTCTTCTCACCCATTGCAATTTTTTTTCAAAATGTGAGCATTGCTGACTCCTGTTTCCAGCTGTAGGAAGCTACTAGATAATAAATGAACGTTCTCAATCTGTTCCTCTGAAGTTAGAAATAAAAGGCATGAACAAAGTAAAAGGATGAGCATGCAATGTTTTTATGACTGTAGGAAGTCACTAGATGGTGTAGTTTCTGCAAATGCAGGGAGCTGGAATGGGGTTAGCACTGCTTTGCTAATAAGTGGAACCAGAGATTTGAGACTCAGCTATTTTTCCCATTCTTTGCTATTTACATTGTGTGTTTGTCACTCCTGGGGGCAGCTTAAATTGGTCCACATGGCTGTGGAATTTACAGCTTCATTCTTCTGTGTGTCTGGCAAAGAGAGCAACTAACACTGCAGATTTCCTTCATTATTCTCATTAGCTCTTGGTTCCTAACTGACTCTGAAGATTTTTTTTTCCCCCTGATCTTATCTTCTCATAGAAACTCAAAGTCCTATACCTTAGGACTACCTTGTAGCTTTTTAGACAACTTTCCTTGTTTTCCCACCATTTTCTAATTTCTTTTTTCCCAACTTTTGTTTTGGCATACAAATACAGAATCAGCCATTCAAAAAGCAAAATTCTGCTTTTTTGCAGAGTGTTCCGTTTTCAGGGTAATGGCAGAAATACCTAATTTTTGCACTTTAGAAATTGGATAATTGGATGAAAGAGAATAAATTTAGTTTCAGCTAAATATGTTTGGAAAACCATTCTCTGAAGGAGGATACTCATAGGTGTTCTTCCTTAACATGCAGAGTAGTAGTTACCTCATGGTTCTTAAGTAGAACATCTGTGTTTTAATTTACAAACAAACTAACCCTGGTCCACAGGTGACAGTTTTAAGTTTAATGAAGGTTTTCATGAATCAGATAAATGAGAATTGCCATGAAAGCTATGTAAACATGATTTATTGAGTCTGACAGCTGGTAATTACTGGTTTACACACTGCCCTTTGGCAAACTTCATCACTTACCTTAAATTTGTAAAACTGCTTAGAATTTGCCTTTCTTGCAGAAATTCTACCCTGAATAATTTTAAAACTTCAGAATTCAGACTACAGCTTTATTACTTTAACATGGTTTTATTGTTTTCAGGGATGTTTAGAAGAATCACAGCTGCAGCCACCAGACTTTTTACAGGAGATGGATCTGATGGTAGTTTCTACACACTCGAAAGTCTGAGTGACCTTGTTCAGTCCATGATTCCCACTCATCCTTCTTTAGTTCTCCTCTGGTGTCACATTTTGCTTCTTGTCAATTATACCAACTACAACTGGTGGTCAGAAGTGCATCAAACCCCAAAGTAAGTTTTGGTTTTGTTTTCTAGTAGTGTGTTTCATATAATTATATTTTCTAAAATGATATTAAAACAATCAAGCTGCTTTCTGCCGAGCCTGTCACCCCACTGAATGGTGCTGCTTGGATTATGAAATGTAGTTCTGCACTTACTTCATGTGTGTACATGTTGTCTGTTCTGATATTGGTGTGACTTCCAAACTCAGGAAATGTGTCCTGCACTCAGTTGCTCCTCAGAAGAACTGCCAGGTAATCTCTCCACTTCTACGGCAAGAAAACTTCATCTTTGTGCTACTTTTTATTGAAACTATGGAAATAACTATAGCAGAATACTCAGTGTTTCATGGGGAGCTGATATTTCACTTTCTAGGCAATAACCAGCCAGTGGAGATGATGGACACTGTTGTGTTTGTGATAATACACTCTGATCATATAACTGTAGCTACAGGATTATCTGTTCTCAGTGGGTCTCTTGCTAAATGCTGTCAAAACATGGTATTAGCACCCTGCTGGTTCATTAGCATTGAGACCTGTAACAACCTCACTTAACACTGGTTGTGTGAATTTTGGAGATTGGATCTAAAATGGGTATTCTCTTTGCCTGAAGTTAGTTTATTCCACCAGTCAGGCATTGGAATGATTTGTCCTCGGTGGATAAGGAAGGGACCTTCTGTGAGGGTGGGTGTTCCTCTGTGCTGATTGTAGAGGGAGGTGAACAAGTGACTTGAGGGACATTTCTGGTGCTTGTGCAGTGAGTGTTGGGCAGTCTCATCTTGCTCTACAACTGAAATGCATAAATACTTTCACAAATCTGAGATTCTTGCTTCAGTTCAACCTTATGTATTGAAAATATATTATTCTAATTTGTGGAAACATAGAATTACCAGGATTATGAGCAAAACAGGGCAGCTTCTCAGGCATTGGAAAAAGCTGTCTAGGGAAGGGTGGAATTACCATCCCTGGAAGTGTTGAAAAGGTGTGTGCATGTGGCACTTCAGTATATGGCTTGGTGGTGAGCCATGATGTGGTGCTAGGTTAAAGGTAGGATTTGATGATCTTACAGGCAACTTTGATGATTCTATGAGCTAAAAGAGTAGTACATTTTTTTTTTATTTACCAGTATCATCTCTTTTCTGGGTTGGGCATCAATTTTAATCTGACACTAGAATAAGTGCTTAAGAACACTAGTTTGGCTTGAGAAGAAAATACAGTGTTAGGTTCTGTTATCCTACCAGAGTTGCAAGAGCCTGTGTTTTTCTTTTAAATAGTTCATTTGGTTCTTTAGATTGTCTGAAAAAGTAATAAGCAATGCTGCAATTGTTGAAAAAATAAAAATATGATGGAAAGCAAAGTGTCTGCTTCAAGGACGTGTAATGTTTGAATGAAGTTTACAGGGAAAGACATGTCATGTAAGGGCATAGGTAGGATACTCCAAGCACTTTTTTCATGTTTCACTAGCCATACCAAGAAAATAATAACACCATATAATGTACTTTTTGCAGGAGACACAGCCTTTCTACTACAAAATTGCTGAGCCCTCATATATCTGGAGACAGTGATGAATCTGACCTGGAATCCAAGCGTGGCATGTGCAATCGTGAGATAGTGAGAAGAGGAGCACTCATTCTCTTCTGTGACTATGTTGTAAGTTTTGAATTATGACTTTTATAACTACAGTTTTGAGTTATTTCAGGATGCTGACAGTCCTTTATTACTGATATGTGTTAACTGAAGAGTGAAGTGTGTTAAGTGAAAAATGAAGATCTGTGAAACTAGTAATTTCATTTTCAGATGGTGCTTCTGTAAGCTTGGATATGACCTCATTTGGCATTGTCTTCTGTTCTGAGCTGAGAGTTCTCTTGCCTTGTAAAGTTTACCTGGTGGGCAATAGAATTACCTTCTGGGTATCACATCCCTTACCTGGGAGCTGCTTGGGGCACACTAAGTAGTTCAGACTTCCCAACATCAGTAGCAGTGCAGTGTCAGAGAGACAACAAATTTCCATCTCTACACCGTAAGAAAAGAGGTTTTACATTAACATTTTAACTTCCATTTTGGTTCTTCAGTAAAGCAAAAATTTCTGTGGCTTTGGCCTTTTGCTGCCTCAGTATTAGAGTTTTAGTTCACTGGGAACTTCTGAAGTGAATTTTCAGTAATAGGAGATATTGCACTCGGCTTTGCACCTCAGATCAGTTTTGAGGTAAGGAAACTGCATTCCTTCCAGGTTCAACTGAATAGAAAGCTTTGTTTAGGAAGCACTTCAAGTACTAATGGACAGTCCCTAGGGTCAGATTAGAGGTCATCCAATGTAAAATCCTCCAAAACCTCTTTACTGAGGTACTGTACAAGCTCTCAGCATTGCCTGGATAACTCTACAGATATTTTTGTGTTGCATTCCACTGCTTGTTGATATACACAAGCCTTTAGAGTTTTGACATTAATTATTGATAGATGTCTTTGGATTTACTTCCCAGAAATTCTTCATTTTGTGTTAAAGGCCAGTAGTGATAAGAAACTTTTAAGAAGCCTAAATGAAAATCACATTTTGCAAGACAGTTCTGTGTGTATGTTTATTTCAAACCCATTTCATCGAAAGCAGCATCTTTGAATCAGCCTTCTCAATTTACTTATTTCTAACCTGTTTTTTAGTGTTTTTAGAAAAATAAGCTGCATATTCATGGTAAATACCTTAATTTGCAACAAGAGCAAAACATATGGAAAATTTATCATGTAAAAATAATACCATCTTAATACCACTCTATTTCAAAGTAGCTACCAGAATCATATATGAGAAACTATGTTGTGTCATGTTTAGTAATTAAAATCTTAATTTTAATTTCTGCAATCAAATTTTAATTTTTTCCCCTTCAGTGTCAAAACCTACATGATTCAGAACACCTGACCTGGCTTATTGTGAATCATGTTCAAGACTTGATTCATCTGTCCCATGAGCCTCCAGTGCAAGATTTTATCAGTGCTGTTCACAGGAATTCAGCAGCCAGTGGTCTCTTCATCCAGGCCATTCAGTCACGCTGTGAGAATCTTGCAGCTGTAAGTTTCACTTTTTGACTTCTTGTAAAGAATAAAGTCACTTCATGTCAGCATAAGTTTAACTGATAAGTATGCAAAGTTTGACATTTCTGGGTCATTTATCAACTTGTAATTTTATTTTTAAAGTCACTTACTTAAAAATGCAAGCAGCAAACCTTATATTAGCAACTTCAGCATTAGATGTGTTCCAGTCCATCAAATCTATGAATTCAGGTGGAGATGGTTAAGCTGCTTTTCTTCCTTAATGGTTATTTTCCCACATAATCAATATTTGATGGGTAAATTAAAGCTGTAACTTTCAACTTTGACTTCAGTACCTTAGTAGTGTAAATAGCAAACTAACTATAGAGGCAGGAGTAGGAACCAGTTCATCTTCATAGGCCCTGGCAATATGAAAATGGTTTGTGAGCTCATGCCTTCCCCATTGATCTGTTCTGAAAGTTGTAGCCACTTGGTGAGGGAAAATCACCAAGAAATTCAGGCTATTATTTGTCTTGATTATTTTAGTTTACAAATTAAAAGGAGGAGATGATATTTTGTAGGGATATAAGGTTGTATGCATCTCTCTTAATCATGGGAAATTTCATTTGCTGGACTTTCTCTAGAGATAATTGTGATTAATGTGATAATAATCTAGAGATAATTGTGCCACCTGCACCCTGAGTAGCTTCAGTGCTGTTTCCTATCTCTTTCCATTGTCTCTGTGCAAATCTAGGGCAGCTTTAAAGTTATGTGATATTAGCCTGGGCTTCACTAGCTGGGAATCAGCAGAATGAATTAAACTGAATGTGTTTTAGTGGAAGAGGTAGTCACTATGTGAAATGTTTAGTGATTATCAGGAAAGACAGTAAAATTCAAATAGCTGGTATTAACACTGCTCTAAACCAAGATTGGTTTCATGAGTCAAACTGGTTTGTCTCTGTGTTTCTCCCTTTAGAATATTAATGCTGAATTGGTGTTTATATTTAACAAAAAAAGAAATTAAAAAAGTTATTTGCACGTCCTTTTGATCCTCAGTTGCTGCTGCAGGATCAAAACATATTCTTAACATAGGCTCAGAAAACCCCCCAAGGATTGTCTGGATTTCTGTGCTGTCACATGTCTTGACTATGCACATGTTCCTGCCTTCTTCCAGAAAGAGATGAATCTTTTCACTCTTATTTGAAGCTTTTTGCAGTTTCTTACTTAAATCTGTAACTTCTTTCCCCTAAAAGTTTTGCTCCCTATGTTTTGTTTACTTGTATAAGAGTGAGCTTTTACAGTTACACATCAAACAACTTACGGTTCATATTAATTAAATGGCCCAGTAACTCATTCACACAAAGACGATTATATTGATCAGGTAGTTTTTTCTGAGTGTCTTTCCCTCTAAGATCTTTGTATTCCGAACTGATTGTAATTTTTGGTGTGTTTCTCTGTTCCATGCTGAACATGAAGCCCACAACCCTGAAGAAGACCTTGCAGTGCTTGGAGGGAATCCACCTGAGCCAGTCGGGGGCGGTGCTGACGCTGTACGTGGACAAGCTGCTGTGCACGCCCTTCCGCGTGCTGGCGCGCATGGTGGACACCCTGGCCTGCCGCCGCGTGGAGATGCTGCTGGCAGCAACTCTGCAGGTACACTGCAATCCCTGCCTGACCAGGCTTGTCAGGAGCAATGGTTTAAAGGACATCAAAATATGGTTAAGTGATTTCATTTGAGCAAGTTCTTTATTTTCTATAGAGATGCATGAATTGTCGGAACCCAGGACATTCCTCTGACTGCCCTGGATGGCTTGAGACCCTGGCAAGGGGCTCAGAGACCTTGGCACAGAGTCAAAAACACCTGTGCCTTCGATTTTAGCCCATGGAAACAATTACCAACTTTGTGTGAAGAGTTACAAGGCACAAACAAGAGTTTGAGTAGAATAGTAGTTAATTTATCACAGACCGAAAAAGTAGAATTTTGGGGATTTAGAATGGGGCTTCAAGGGGCAAGGTGGAGGAATCTGGGCGTGTCCTGTCCTCCTTCTTCCTGTCCTCCATCTTTTGCTGTGATGGTGACACTTCTAGATTGGTTTAGAGTAGAGACAGACTGTTAGATGATAGGTATTGGAAAATTATTGTAAATGAAGTACATGTAATTCTTAGTATAAAAAGCTGCCACCACCCCAAGGGCGGTCAGTGTGCCACCAACTGACCTGCCAGACAGATCTCAGCAGGTCAGAGAAGGAATGTAGTAGATAAGAAAAAATAAACAACCTTGAAAAGCAGAACCGATGAATTTCGACTTCTTCAGTCATGGGGCTGGGAAAGAAGAGACTTTCTAATACCCTGGGAGCCATTTCAAGCACAGAAACCCGAGAATGAATATTTACTTTATTTCTCTTTATTGTTGATCTGGTAAAAGTATTTTTGGGGTTTTACCTCTATCTGTCCTGTGAAATTCTTGTGATTTTTTTCATATAGAATAGCATTGCTCAGTTACCAGTTGAAGAACTGGATAGGATTCAGGAGTACCTTCAAAACAGTGGATTAGCAGCAAGGTAAAAAATACCAACAATACCATTAAAATGTCAAACTAAGTAATGTTCTAATAGAAATTGTGTTAATTCTGTTTTCCCACATTTTGGCTTTTTTCCTAGAGGTCAGATAGTGGGTTGGTTTGGGGACTAAACTGGGATTAAAGCCTCTCATAAGATGCTGGCGTGTTCTGGCCCAAGGGGCAGTTGTGTGGCTGAGTTGAATTTGCAATAAGAACTACTTAAGAACTGAAGCAAGCTCTACAGGTTTGCTTCAAATTCTCTTTCCTGCATCCCACTCACTATTTAACTTTTGAGAGACAGCAGCTGCAAATTAATTTCTTGACAAAATGTGTTTTGCTAAAGCGAACTTTATTTTCCTCAAACTTGCAAAATATTGTCAGTTCAAGCTAAATGGGCTTGGGGTTTGTTTAGTTGTTTTTTTTTTCCTCCCAGAATACTGTGTTAAAAGTTTTAACTGTTTAGTCTTCTGGCTGTTTAAACTGCTTGTATAAAAAGGAGCAAATTACTAATTTTTTAAAAAACTTCTATTTGATGTTGGAAAGATTCTTATTTACTCTTCTTGTCATTGCTGTTTGAGGTTAATATCTGTTGACTGAAATAAGTAGGGGAAAGAAACTAAAATGCGAGACTGCAGTAGATCAATAGTAATGTGCCTACATAGGTAATATTCAATTTAATAAGAAAAAAAAATTTAAAAATTACTTTGTGCGAGTTCTTGATAGCAGTAGTGGAATTTGAAAAAAAACCCACAAAAAAAACCTGAACAAAAAAAAATTCTGACACTGATATAAATCCAGAAACTGGAGTTTTTAGTACAGTGAGGGATCATTTTTTAAAATAGAAGTATGGTTTTAGTGGGTTATTGGTTAGCATCTGTTAAAATGTATTTTCTTGTAGTCAAATAATCGGTACACTAACTTTGACTCTTCTTACTCATTAAAAGATGTGCTGGATAAAGAAAGCTGTATTTTAAGCTTAGGTATATCACTAATTTTTACACTAAATTAAATTTAAATCTTTATTTGTTGATAATGCTGAGTTAATTAATTTTGGCCTCTGATACCTGAAGAAAGTTTTCATCATGTGACTGCATGTATCTAAGAAAAAACTGAAGACCCTACTGCTTTTCTGTCCTAGGATTGGAATTGAGTCACTGAATGTCTTTCTATTTTTAAATTATTTACAAAGCTGAGGTAGCCCTGTGCTGATGTGTTCTTCTGTTTTCAGACACCAGAGACTCTACTCACTCCTGGATAGGTTTCGTCTCATGGTAGCTCCAGACACAACCAGTCCCTCACCTCTGGTCACCTCACACCCACTGGATGGAGAAGATCAACCACCTTTAGAGAATGTAGTTCTAGACAAAGTAAGATTATGTTTAGAAAGAGTCACTAGAACTGCCTTGGCTATAAAGAAGCTTTATTCTTTACAAAATATTTAAATGCAGCTTATTTTTACTGTGCAGTTAATGCTCTCAGGATTGTCCTATTGTATCTCAAATATAGATCAGTGATTAATTTCATGTGTATTGGCTGACTGTTGAACTTAGGATGGATGATTAGCACAAACATAGATGTTTGTTATATTGACAGTGCTGTGAAAAATTTACCAAGTTTAGTTTCTTTGTTCAACTTAAATAGAAAGATTTATATGCAGTTCAATAGAGACAGCTAAATCTTGTTTTCTTGATGTGTTTTACTACAGTTATTAGTTTTATTCATTTGCTGAAAGTTGTTGGCTGTCTCTTGGAAGTTAAACATTGCTTGTTCAGTTTGTCCTTCTCAGCTTTAAATTACTTTCAGAGAACAATCAAGAATACTGAAATGTTTCTGTCTTTCATGAACTTAGACATGTTTATTTCCAAGAGAATTGGAAGGCTAAGAGCAAGTCTTGGGGCCTTCTGTCTTCCTTTTCTCTAGTTTGTCCCATGGTACAAATAATTTCTCCTTTTCATCTCTCCATGTTCTATAGTGATACACAGTGATAGGAAACACGTGTAACTGAGATGGCAAAAATTATTTGATTAGCTGGAAGTTGGGATGAGTCTGAGCAGTCACTGGCTTAGGGGGGATGTTGAGACCTGCTTGGACAGCAGGAGAAAATGCTGTGCCCAGAAATCATTTACCCATAGCTTTGTCTTCAAATTACCCCAAAAATCTCCTTTGTCTGTCCCTGTAAATTCTAAACAAAAGTAGTTTTTGTGCTTCCCCTACAACTTGTGCATGTTTCACAGAATCATAGAATATCTTACATTGGAAGGGACTCATAAGGATCAATGAGTCCAACTCCCTACTTCTCACAGGGCTACATAAAAATAAATCCTATCACTAATAGCATTGTCCTGGTGCTCCTTGAACTCTGACAGGTTTAGTTGTGTTCTAATTAATTAGTGTCAGCAAATTGATTTGAATCTCTGAAAAAAAAATTACATTTATTATTTTTATTTATTATATGTATATATATATTTAATTTGAAGAGTTTTCTTCCTTCATTATAATATTGTTTTTTCTCTAATTAGTGTTATATTTGTGTGACTATTGAGTGTCCCATGCCTTTTTTCTAGATTGTGTGGTCAGGTTTAGGATCCTAATACAAGTACCTGCACTCTATATTAAGATCAGTTTTTCCTCATTTCCTGTCCAGACCTTATGGAAATAGACAGCTTGTCACTGAACATTCATTGGTCCAGTTTAAGATGTTCCATTTCCATTCACCACTTGTTTGTTTTGCCTTGCTTTTTAATTTAAGGGTTTTGGGTTTTTTTAAATAATGTAGCCTATGAATGTCTTAGACATGCGATGCTAATGAGCAGTTCTCCCTCTGCCCCCATGTCCTGTGTTATTTTCTGGAAACAAGTATGTAATAAATTTCCATTTTTGATCGTTGAAGGACTGGTATGTGTCCCTGGTGCGGTCACAGTGTTACATCAGGTCTGACTCAGCACTTCTGGAAGGAGCAGAGCTGGTAAATAGGATTCCTCAGCCTGACCTCAACTCCTTCATGACCAGCAAGGTAACTTGGTCAGAGGAAGATGATGAAATTAGTTCAAGTGTTCCTATTGGTAGTATTAATAGATTACATTCTGAAGTGTTTGGATTCTTAAATGTAAACATTTCAAATTTGTATAATGCTGATAATATATACTGATAATACTAATTCACTTAATTTTGGAAACTAAAATAGTATATATTTGTGTAAAACAGTGGATATCTGTCTAGCAATGTTGCTAATAGTAACTTACTAGTAGTACAGGTTGAGTAGATAGAGTGGAAGCAAAGGTTTATTTATGTATTGCAATCAGAAAAATCCGATTTTACAGTTTTACATAATCTTGATTTACCATACAGTCTCTTCCAAGGCCAGCTGTTTCTGTCACCTCTTCAATATCTGTGCTGGATGACTTGCAGTAAGCTAGTAACAGGCCACAGACAGTAAATCTGGCATAAAGGACAACTTGTATCTAAGGATGTCTTTTGTTCAAATTATCACCATGATATTTGCTGCTGGTATGCAGAAATAATAGTAAAAAGGCTGTTTCTAAAAAGATACTTGATTTGTTTGAAAAATTATTACTTGAAGATTCCTTCACATATGTCATCCTTAAGCTTCATTCACACATTGTTCTGAAAATTTGGAATAAGCATATTGATTATTCTTTCCAAAATGGTACTGGTTGGAATTGAAATTTGGAGCTAGTGTGGGCTAAACCATATTGTTACACCACAGCAGAGCAGAGGTGCTAATAATAAGTTAGTTAATCAATAAACTCTAAATTTACCTTCACATTAGTGTGTTAGAATAATACCACCAGTTACTTAGTTTCACTTTATAAGCAATTTTTAAAAATTTCCTCTTTGATTTCAGGAATTCAACCTAAGCTTGTTAGCACCTTGTTTAAGCCTTGGCATGAATGAGATCTCAAGGGAGCAGAAGAGCAGCCTCTTTGAAACAGCTCGGAGGGTAACTCTGGACCATGTGTCTTCTGCTGTACAAAACCTTCCAGCCAACCACCAGGTTTTTCAGCCACTATTGCCAACTGAGCCATCAGCCTACTGGAAAAAACTAAGCGACATCTTTGGTAATAGAAATAATGATCTTTTAAAGTTTGTTCTCTCCTCTGCAAAGATACTTTACAGATGTCTTGTGAATACATGAACTTACTATTAAAAAAAAAAAAATCAAGATACCTGGCATAAAAGTGCTTATGAAATAGTTCTGAAAAAGGTTTATTGAATGGAAAAAAATTCAAACTGCTAGATTTCATCCAGTCTTATTTTATAGGAGATGAGGTGATGTATCAGTCTATGATGACACTTTGTCGTGCACTGGCTCAGTATTTGTTGTTACTCTCAAAACTACCAGCTGGTCTCCGTGTTCCTCCTGACAAAGAGGGTGACATCCTGAAATTCGTAGTGATGTCAGTAGAGGTAAGAAACTACACCATAATTAAAGATGTGATGAAATGTTGGGAGAGGGAACAACTCTGATGTGACTGATGAGAAGGAAGGATGTGTTGCTGTTGCAGTCAGTGCTTTGTGTGCATTGTTTATGTCACATATATTTCAGGATGGGAAAAAGTCTTAAACTGATTGCCACTGAGTAATTTTGATTGGGGCAATTCTTTTGTCTTAACTGTAGAAATTTCTTCTTAGCATTTATGTCTGACTTTTGCTAGTAAATCAGGTTTGGGTTGTGGGACAAGGACAGCTTTATACAAGGAGAGGTTGATTGACTGATGGACTGCTGCTGGCATTTGGGAGAATGGGTCTTGCACTGATTTTTGGGACACTTAATGAACAGTGTATAGATAATTTTCTTGTACTTAAAATAAATAGTGTTTTCTCAGGGGAAAAAACCCAACATTATTTGCTACTAATACTTTACATTTTGCTGAGTTAAAAAAATTCACTCTTGGTTAGAAGTTCTGTTTTGAGAGTTTGCTGTTAAGGGGGAACTTCTCTTTTTGTACAGGCACTATCATGGCATTTAGCACATGACCAGATTCCATTAAGTGTAGATCTTCAAGCTGGTCTGGATTGTTGCTGTCTGACACTACAGCAGCCTAGTCTCTGGAATTTGCTGTCTTCTGCAGCTCATGTGACATATGCTTGCTCCTTAATTAACTGCATTAGATTCATCATAGAAGCAGGTGAGTGCCGTTTGATCAGCTAGGAGAAAAGTTTTGTTAATAGATTGCCAGTCATCATTGATCAAATGCTGTGTGTCTGGAATATTTCCTTGGAGTTCTTATTAATAATTAGTTTGACACATTTCGTTTTTACTACTTTAATTTTCTGTTTAAAATTTAGTGTTTACTTTTGAACTTGGCAAATGCCTTGGATGTGTCAAACGTTTGACTACTACGTGGTGTTGATTAAAAAATGGAATAAGAACTAGGTAATAGCTGTATCATTCAAATATGTTCTCCAATTCAGTTGCTGTGGAACCTGGTAATCAACTTCTGAGTCCTGAAAGAAAGAATACTTCAAAACCTTTAAGTGAGGGGGAAAGTGATTCAAATGTACAGAGTAAGTAAACACTGAATTTTGCTTCTACCCTGAACTTTCACTGAAGAAATATTTTTTGGTACCCTTTCCATTACTACTATTTTTAACAATGCAAGTTCATCTGAGACCTTATTTGTACTTGGTTAATGCCTATTAAATATAGGTTGCCATATTTTTACAGGTATAGTTGCTTTTTCTTGAAAGTGATACGTTAATGCAGATTTTTCTTTTGGGGGTTTCTGTTAACTGTGCAGTATGCTACAGACTGAGCTTTTTAAAGTGTGGGATTTTAAATTTTAAAAAATTGTTTGTGTCCTTATTGTGATTTTGTCCTTTTTAATTAACATACTCTTTTGTTAAGAATTTTTTGTGTTTCTGTCTTTTTAAATTATTTGTCTTTTGAGTGGTTTTGTAAAGCTGAATTTCTTTCTCTCCAACAAAGAAACAAAACACATAATTGCAGCATGTGAAATGATAGCTGAGATGGTGGAATGCTTGCAGACTGTCTTGTCACTGGGGCACAAAAGAAACAGCAGCATCCCTGCATTTCTCACTCCTGTCCTCAAGAACATCATCATCAGTTTAGCAAGGCTGCCTCTAGTGAACAGCTACACCAGAGTACCTCCCTTGGTATGTTTATTATGCTTTGCTTTCAGGATTTTAAAAGTTATGAAAAACTTTGAAAACCAAACATGGTGCTGCATCTGAAGTTCTACTACAGTAGGACTTCAACCTTCAGCTGGTTTGATCAATCTGTTTTCTTTTTGAACACTGAGTAACAAACATGTGCAAGGCCACTTCTCTGTTTCTCAGCACTCTGTTTCTGAAGGAATGTAAAAACATAAGTTTTTTGGTCGAAACTTTTTTGCCCCCTCTCTGATGTATCAGTGTGCTTTTTCAGGCATCAATGGTATGTGAACTGTCTTCCTTAAATTCCATTTCAGCATCATTTCTGCACAATTTCTAAACTGAAATACGTGACAGGAACTTACTTGCTTCTATATCTAAACTTGGACCATAAAACTGGATAATTAATTTACAGTGGGAAGTATGATGGAAAAAGCCCTAAAATAACAATTGTGGTGTCCACTGTATATAAGTTTTGTTAGATGTTCCATCTTCCTTTGAGTATTTTTCTGTTTGGAGAACTGCTTTTGTTTGCTGATGTCTTGTTGCCTTTGAAGGGTGCCTGTATATTTAGAGCTGTGCTATAAATACTAGATCTGGTTTGGGTAATTAAACTTTCATTATACTTCTTTAGGTCTGGAAATTAGGCTGGTCACCAAAGCCTTCAGGTGACTTTGGCACAGTTTTTCCTGAAATCCCAGTAGAATTTCTTCAAGAAAAGGAAATCTTTAAGGAGTTCATCTACCGCATTAATACACTTGGTATGTACAAAATTAAATGAATACACTTGGCTCTTATTGGGCATTTACCTGTGTTTTGAAATTACTGGATAACTGTATCTGAAACTGCTTGCTAACTTTTGTTGCTTATGTGGAAGACAGGTAATATTTCAGAGCAGGTTAGTAATTGTGTACATTTTGTTCAATGAAGAGAATAAAGTATAGAAATAAAGCCAAAAATTATTCCAGCTCATGGAGATTTCAGTGTGTTCTTGCAGAATGACCATTTGTTTTCTGGAGCATATGCTTGACAGTATGTTTGAGAATATTTTTCTCCCCCCCTGCTTTTTTCTATTAATGCACAGTATAAAGTCCTGGGATAAGATACCTCTGTAACCTACCTTCAGCTCAGACATCAAATATTTGGGTTGGACAAGAAGGTCCTGAAAAATACTTCCCACCCAAACCATTCTATGAGTGTCTTAGCACAGTGTTTCCAGTCCTCTCCATCATCTTGAGCTGAAGGAGAGAAACTGCAATGTTGTTCTCTGCCATTCCCATCCACACCTAGCAGATCACAGAATCACAGAATAAGCTGAATTTTAAGGGACCCACAAGGATCATTGAGTCCCAGCTCCTGGCCCTGCACAGCACCATCCCCAAGAGTCACACCATGGGCCTGAGAGTATTGTCCAAACATTTATTAAAATCCGTCAGGCTTGGTGCTGTGACCACTTCCCTGGGAAGCCTGTTCCATTACAAAAACCACCAAAATGAATAGGAAGTGGTATGAAACTAAACCTGTGGAAACAATGTACCTTTTTTTAGTGCTGTTCCCTGTTTAGCTTTGTATTGAGACATCAATGGCTATCTCTGAGATCTCTGAGTGTTTCCATAGGGTGGATCAGCCGTACTCAGTTTGAAGAGACTTGGGCTACTTTGCTTGGTGTGCTTGTAACTCAGCCCATTGTAATGGACCAGGAGGAAAACCAGCAAGAGGTAATGTATTCATTGTATTTTTAAAGGAAATTTTACTTAAACCAAGAAAAGTGTTTCTATTAATAAAACTGTAAAGCAGAAAAAAAAGTGATTAAGGAAATTTTTTTCTATTTTGTATTACCTTTTTCTCATATCCTGGTGAGATCAGACACATCCATCTTCTGGCTTAGAGCCTCTGCAAGCATGCAAATAGTGAGGAAAAAAATTGATGAAGCTGTTCCAACTCTTTATTAGTACATTACTCAACACAGTTTTTGGGGCTTTTTTGTAAGGTTCTTGACTAGAAATTAATTGACCTGAAGATGCATGTTCATGTGCCTTGCTCCCACTTTTAAATTGTGTTTTGGATATCTGGGCTTCTAGCTTAGGTAAATGTTCAAAATTCAGTGGAGAGCATTTGGGGATCACAGCTGAAGAAATTTAGAGCAGAATTTGTGTCTAATTTATATAACAAACTATATGCATTTATGTACCAATTCCTATACCAAATATTTCTGTCCAAAGAGCAGCAACAAAACTGAGGCTGGGGCTAAGGGAGCTGAAGGTGTTTAGTCTCAGGAAGGAGGCTCAGGGGGATCCTCATCACTCTCCACAACTACCTGAAAGGAGGGTGTAGCCAGGTGGGGATTGGGCTTGTCTGCCATCTCTCAAATGAACTCCTTAAGTTGCACCAGGGGAGGTTCAGATTGGATATTAGGAAAGGAATTTGCACTGAAAGAGGGGTTAGGCACTGGAATAAGTTTCCCAGGGAGGTGATGGAGTTACTGTCTTTGTAAGTGTTCAGTAGGGATGTGGCACTTAGAGACGTGGTCTAGGGGTGATTATGGTGGGAGTGGATTAATGATTGTACTGGATGGTCTCTGAAGGTCTCTTCCAACCTTGATGATTCTGTGAAAAGTCAAGATGAGAGTGAACTTGGCTATCATGAAAGAGAGTTTCCCTCTTCAGTTGTCTTAACCTACTAGCAAACTGATTTTAGTGGGTTCTAGTTCTTTGACCTGAAAGGTTCTTTCCATAGGCTTGTTCATGATCCTGATGGTAGGTGCAGAGCCTAAAGCAGTTTGAAGAATTTAGAGGACAAACTGTGGATCCTGAGTAGCAGACAGAGAGTTTTGCTTCTCTTGCTTCCTAGGTGTCAGACTGCCAAAAGGAATAGGAAATCATCATCCCTCTTCCCTGGGTTAGCATTTTCTGTTGGTTATACAGGCTTGGACACCTTGACTTAACTGCTTTCTGCTTAATGACCGTGTTGGGTTAGACTTAGGGTAATCTAGTCCTTGGTTTTTCTTTATTTGTCATGTAGAGAGTATTTGTTGAACAAGAATAATATTGCTCCCTTGCTTTCCAAGGCAGATCCATATGTTAAAAATTGCAGATATTTTAAGTGCTGTTGTAAATTTCAGTATGTTAATATTTTCTGAAATAAAAATAAAATTTTTTGGAAGTTGAACACTGGTTACCATCTTCTAAAGAACATCAGATGCATTTGTGATCTGATGCTTTGTTTCAACAAGTAACTAATGGGTAGCTGCAAAGAAAGAGGCTAAACACTTTAAAAAAAGTTCTGAAATGGACATCTTGAGGTTTTAATGCTGTTTGGACAAGAGAAGGGTGCATGCAGAGTGACTGATGAGAAGGAAGGATGTGCTGCTGCTGCAGTCAGTGCTTTGTGTGCATTTTTTATGTCACATATATTTCTGCATGGGAAAAAGAGCAGGTGTCAGGCTTATTAACGATAAGTTAGTGAAACCTGACAAACTGATATTCAGAGCTTTTGGGATTTTTTTTTTAACAATTCAAATTCCAGTGAGTTCATTTTACAGGAGGATACAGAGAGGACCCAGATCAATGTTCTGGCAGTGCAAGCCATAACCTCCCTGGTGCTGAGTGCCATGACCATCCCTGTTGCAGGCAATCCAGCTGTCAGCTGCTTGGAGCAGCAGCCCCGCAACAAAGCTTTAAAAGCTCTGGACACAAGGTATTTGTTTTCACTTGTTTTCAAATGCATTAAACTTGTGGTTAATACATAACAACAGCTGCTTAGTCTAGTTGTAGAAAAAAATATGTGTAGATTGTATTTTCTAAGTTAGAGTATGGATGGATGGATCTATTTACATACAAGTTGCATGGATTTAGCATTGTGAACCTGCTGACTTAAAAGATTATCTGAAAAAGATAACATCTTAATAAAATCTAGTAAACAGTGTGCAGAACATATTTTTCAACATTTTCATTTCCCTGATACTGAAAATAAGCATAGACACACAACATTACAGTGTGAGCCAGACTTGCAAAAAACTGTTAAAGGAAAAATCTGCTAAAATTGATTTCTCCTGGGCTTTTAGGTTTGGGAGGAAGCTAAGTGTTATCAGGGGAATTGTTGAACAGGAAATCCAGGCAATGGTGTCTAAGAGAGATAATATTGCTACTCATCACTTATACCAAGCTTGGGACCCTGTTCCATCACTTTCTCCTGCTACTACAGGTAAGTGCTTGTTTGTGGGGGGGAAGGGGAGACTGAATTTCTTTCACATTTAAAATGTGGGAAAGGTACTCTCAAAAGAATTTGAATTCCAGTTTGTGGAAAATTAAGCCATTTTCACATGTGCTTTATTATTCACTTTTAAAAAAAAATCATCCTGTGTTTCATTGCAGGTGCTCTTATCAGCCATGAAAAACTCTTACTGCAGATCAATACTGAACGAGAAATAGGAGATATGGATTATAAATTGGGACAGGTTTGTTAAAAGCTCAACTTTAAACTTGATTTTCATTACATTTCCTCCAGTTCTGAAAAATTAGTTAAGAAGCATTGCTTGACATCATATAGAAACTAAAAGCTCTGAATGATGCAGAGTAGGTCATAACTGGGTGTCTCCTCAGCTAGAGGCTGTGTTTTGCCTGTCATTTAAATGAAAATATGTTTGGCTTCTAAGATTCTTCTAGGCTGACTACTGGGGAGTTGAATGCACTTCTTTGCTATTTGTTTTTCTCTTTTGTGTATGTTGCAAGGTCTCTATACACTCTATATGGTTAGGAAATAATATCACTCCACTGAGAGAAGAAGAGTGGGGTGAGGATGAAGAAGATGAGAATGATGTACCTGCTCCTTCCTCACCACCTACCTCTCCTATCAACACTAGGTATCTTTTTTTTTTTTCCCTCACTTTTGAGTCAGGGATAAGGTTTTATTTCTTCATTGAGTTCAATAAGCTGGGTTTATAAATTGAGTGCTGTTAAATAACTGTATTATTTCAAATCAAGCATTTCAGCAGGGTTTAAGAATAGCTACTTGTTTATTGTTCCTTGCAGGAAACACCGAGCTGGTGTGGATATCCATTCTTGTTCTCAGTTCCTGCTTGAGCTGTACAGTCAGTGGATATTGCCATCCAACCCCAGCAAGAGAACACCAGTGATTCTCATCAGTGAAGTGGTGCGATCAGTAAGTCTCGGTTGTTATTCAGAGTCATAACTGAGCATCTGTTACAAGTGTTCAGAACTAAGTAGCATTTATAAAGCATCTTTTAATGTATGGAACACACAGAATTTTCTTGGCACTGCTATTCTGTGGGCAATACAGAAATACAGCTTGGGCAACTACAGCATTAGATTGATTGAAGCTCTATAAGCATCTGATTTTCATATTCTGCTGCTACATTGCAAATACTTTATTGCTACTTAATGGCAGTTTATATTTTACTTGACTACTTTCTAAAGCAAGACTTTCTTATCCTATCCTTTTGTAAGAAAATGAGGATGGAACAACAATATATTTGAGAATTAAGTTGATTATTAAGTGTAGAAGCAAAACTAAAGAACACAGGTGTGGCATGTGTCTTGACAGCCATTATTCACTATCATTCTTATGACTTAAAATGAAACTATCCCTGCAAGAGAAGTATGTGTTGTATATTTTGGGATGGTTTAGTACATTGTAAATAGCAATGTTCATGTCCCAGAGTTACTTCCTATAGTGGCTTTGATTTTGTAAACTTTTTGGTAAAAAGGACTTCTTGGAGGTCATTATTATCAGAGGTGAATGGTGGAATTAATTCTGGACAACAATAGTAATAGTTATTTCAGACCCTTGAGTAAATGTTTACACATTTAATAGATCAATTGAGGAATATTTTGCTCACAATTTTAACAGAAGGGAGAGTCAATTTTTGGCTGTCTCCTAATGGGAATTTTTTATATTCAATTTTAATTTCCTTACAGCTTCTGGCAGTGTCAGACTTATTTACAGAAAGGAATCAGTTTGAGATGATGTACACAACACTGACAGAGTTGAGAAAGGTGCATCCATCAGAAGATGAGATTCTTGTACAGTATTTGATACCAGCTACTTGTAAAGCTGCTGCTGTTCTTGGAATGGTAAGAAATTCTCAGAAAGTTTATTGCAAATTCATGAGTGTTGAGGTTAACCCAGCTTCTGCTGCAGAACTTGGTATACTTGTTAAGGGGGGTTTGTCTCTAAGAATATCCTTTAGCTGATCTGCATGGCTGTAAGAAGTAATAGGATATGTATTCTGGGCTTTCAGAGTTTGCAAACATTATCTCCAATTGCCCTGTATTCAAGCAGAAAGGTTGTTTGATTTGATTTTTTTTTTGAGGTTTGAGCATAATTTAATGTGCTTTTTGGTTTGTTGCATTGAGTTCAGAGTTGCCTTTGCCCTGGACTCCTCATTTGTTACACTTCAGGCCAGAAACAGCTTTTGCTAGATTTGTATTGCTGGGGAATGGCTGTACTCTCATGGGAGGCTGGGACAGTGCATGTGATGAAAATATAGTCCCAGATAGTCAGGTATCCCTTTTCTCTCCCTCACTCTTCCCTCCACTGCATCATTCTGTCTTGAGATGTGTAGACCAGAAGTACTTTCCAGTGAACATTTCAGAGTGTAGTTGTTTAGGAAAAAAATGACAAATAATTTTGGAAGGAGTTAGCACTTCTAGAAACTCTGAGACTAATATAAAGCTGTATGGGTAATAGTGGTAACAGAAATTCTGAAAGGCTTTTAGGGTGGGGCTTTCAGTAGCTATTGCAGCAGCAACTCTGCAAGGGAAGGCTGGGAATGTGATGGCAAACATACAGAAACAGTTTTAGAGATCAGCTTATTTTGACTAGGCTGTCATTTCCCACTCAGTGAGCTAATAACACCTTCTCACAAGCAAACAGCTGAATATAACAGCTTGGTGGGACTTAAAAAACAAGAAGCTGGTTCCATCAGGAGTTGCTTGTTGTTCTGTGCTCAGCTACATAGAAAATCTGCTTAAAAAGAGCAGCTAGAGAGCAGACACTGTCTCAAACTGGCCTGTATCTTAGATACTTCATGAGTAAGGGGACAAGATAAAGCAAGTAATTTCCACTAATTACTTAGATAGTAAGGAGAAGACTTTCCAAAACTAAAATTCAAAATAGATTTTGTACATTCCAGTAAGTTGTGGTATTTGGTAACTTTGGTAACAGGAAGTGAAGTATTTGATACCAGCTTGACCTTGAATACTGTACATAAAGTTGTGGAATGATTTAGGTTGGAAAAGACCCTTGATCATTGAGTTGAACCATTTCCCTAAGGATGGAGCCTAAGGAGGCTCAAGGGGGGATCTTATGACTCTTCAAGTTCCTGAAAGATTATAGCAAAGTAAGGGTCAGTCTCTTGTCTCAGGTGACAGGACAAGAGGAAATGGCTTCAGGTTGTGCCAGAGGAGGTTTGGGTTGGCTGTTAGGAAGAATTTCTTCACTAGAAGGGTGGTTAAGCACTGGAATGGACTGCCCAGGGAAGGGGTAGAGTCACCATCCCTGCAGGTGTTCCAGAAATGACTGGACGTGGCACTCAGTGCTGTGGTTGAGTTGATGGTGGTCAGCTTGGTCAAAGGCTGGACTCCATGATCTTGGAGGGCTTTTCCAACCTTAATGATTCTGTGAAGTACAGGGTGGCAGTCACTGCCCTCCCTGCTCCTGCTTGGCCACACCATTGCTGATCCAGCCCAGGTGCCATTGGCCTTCTTGGCCACCTGGGCACACCTGGTCATGTGCAGCCACTCTCTCCCAGCACCCCCAGGTCCCTTTCCAGGGCCCTTTCCAGCCACTCTGGCCCAGCTGTGGCCCTGGGGCAGGACCCAGCACTCGGCCTTGTTGAACCTCAGAGCCCTGGGCCCACTGATCCAGCCTGTCCAGATCCTTTTGCAGTCTCCCTCACTTCCAGCAGATCAACATTCCTGCCCAGCTGAAAGTACACTTAATTCCCTCATCCAGATCACAGAATTCGTGGAGGGAAAGATGTGCAGGTCTGAGTACCAGTGGTCTCAGAGAATAATAAATGAGTGATCTTCCCAGGGAGGTGGTAGAATCACCATCTCTGGATGTTTATAAAAGACTGGACATGGCACTTGGTGCTGTAGTCTAGTTGAGGTGTTAGGGCACAGGTTGGACTCGATCTTAGAGATCTCTTCCAGCCTCATTGTTCTGTGACTGTGAATGGAATGATGTGCTATGAGTTGAGTAGACATATAGTAGATGGCAGAGTATAGTTGTCTGGTGCCAGTCTGTTTCAGATGGAAGCATCCTTTGTGCAATTGAAGGCCACAAAATGTCAATCATTCAAGTCCTATATTCTTAACAGCACGTACTATTTACTGAGCTAATCCTTATCTTATTTGGGTTTTTTTAGATTTAAATCATGACATAACTTTGTACAAATAAAACAAAGTAGCATCAATTTCCTAGTTAATCTGCAACTCATCTCTTGTCTTATTGTGTTAGTCTTGTGACATCTATTCAAAGTAGTTTAAGCCAGGCTCTGGTTTGTTCCCTATTTTCTGCTCTTTAATTTGTTCCAGGTATTTCTGAATGACAGGACTTGCCAGTATTTAAACAGTGTTGATTTCTAATGAGTGCTCTTGTTGGGTGTATTAGGATAAAGCTGTGGCTGAACCAGTAAGTCGACTGCTGGAATCAACCCTGAGGAGCACCCACATGCCAAGTCGGATTGGAGCCCTGCATGGAATTCTTTATATCCTTGAGTGTGACTTGCTGGATGAGACAGCAAAGCAGCTCATTCCAATTATCAGCGAGTATCTGCTCTCCAATTTGAGAGGAGTAGCACAGTAAGACTCTTCTCCCTTTCCCCCTGGCTCCAAACTGTTGCATGTTTATGTCTGAACAAAAGGGCTCTCTGTTGTTGGCAGTTGCCAGTACATTTTAGAGCAGGCTGTTGTATCAAGCAGGTTTTGGCATTTTCATTGAAAATATCATCCAAACCAATTTTAGGTTTAATTTACAGAGTGAAATGGTATTTGAGAATGAGAAAACTGTTTGATAGTACAGGCTTTCGTGTCTTTGGTAAACTGTGTTACTTAAACCTCACTTTTCTGTCATTTTCATGATAATCAATGTTCTCTTATTGCACCTCAGCAATACTTTCAGTGATTTTAAAAAGGGCTTAGGTTTCATCTCAAAAATACTTAGAATTTCTAGAAATTGTTTATAGTGTCTCTGTGACCTAAACAACTTTGGTGTGACCACTAGTGTTTTTGCTCATTTGCAGTTGTGTGAATATCCATAACCAAGAGCACATTTTGGTCATGTGTGCAGCTGCTTTCTATTTGATTGAGAATTACCCACTTGATGTAGGGCCTGAATTCTCTGCAGGAATTATACAGGTATGTTGTGAGGGGTGGTTGTGTAACCTGAGACCACCACATGAGCTGTCTTTTTGTTAATATCTGATGCTGTTCACGCTGTTCTGGTGTGCTGCTAGAAGATGACCTAAATACACCTCAAAACCAAGTAGTTTTTGGTTTTTTTTTTTTTTTTGCTTTATTTCAGATGTGTGGAGTCATGGTGTCTGGAAGTGATGAATCAACACCATCCATTATTTATCACTGTGTCCTGAGAGGATTGGAACGACTCCTTCTTTCAGAGCAGCTTTCCAGGCTGGACAGTGAGTCCCTGGTTAAGCTGAGTGTTGACAGGGTGAATGTGCAGAGCCCCCACAGAGCAATGGCAGCCCTGGGATTGATGCTGACTTGCATGTACACAGGTATTCACTTTTTTATACTTCTGATGTGCTGGGAGACTGGCTTGCTAACAGTGCTAATTTTCTTAATTTATTTTTGTTACCAAGAGTAAAAGAAGTGTGTTTTAACATCCACGGTGAACTTGTAACAAATTATTTTGGTTTAGGAAAGGAAAAAATCAGCCCCAGCCGTATCCCAGATGCAAATCCTGGTGCTCCTGACAGTGAATCTGTGATTGTTGCTATGGAACGAGTATCTGTCCTTTTTGATAGGTAAGAGGACAAAGTGTGTAAATGGGGCTCTGAGAGGGAAAGGATTGTGTTTGCCACTGCTTGATCACTTCTCTATTTAACAGTTCTTACAGTTAATTAATGATGTTTCTCTGCTTATTGTTGCTTGAAAGTTACACTCCTGGTATACACAGTAACGCTGATGGAATTGCTGAAGGCAGCGCCAATGTGCAGGAATGTAAATGAAAACCAGACATGTCCAAACTGATACTGTGTGTTGCACAAACCATAATACTTCATAAATGTATTTCCAGCTCCCTTCAGGTCAAACTCTTAAGTGCTTTTCAGGATGTCTTCTACATAATCAAGGATATAAATCCAGTTTACAGGAAATAATCTTTCTAACCACCCTAAGAGTTGAAAACTTTTTCCCCCCTTCCCTCCTCACAAGAGTTGCTCTTTCTGAGGCTGTTAAGTAATTGCAGGCGAAGGATACAGTAAAACTTCTGTATTCACATGGAACTCATTAATGGGAACATTTCAAAACCCCTGTTTTGATCTGACAATCTCAAGCTGTCTTAAGTGAGTATAGCATGTTAGATTTTGTGTAGTAGTTTGTGGGTAATGGTTTACATTTTTTAAAGTGTTCAGTGGTTTTTCCATAAAACTGGAGGAGGGTTTCACTTCTGTACTTGGTGAGAACAGAACTAGAGCAGTGCTTGAGTGTTTTTGAATATATCACTCTGAAGAGCTAGCAAAACAAATGTGACTACTACAAGCAAAAAATAACTTTTGCAGGGAAGAATCACATGATGGTAACTTGATACATCAACAGATGCTGCCTTTATTAGCAAGACTTTCCAATTAGTGTTAAACAAGTTGTCTTTAGGTTGGAGTATCTTTTCCCCACTTTACACAGCAATACTGCTTGCTTTTCTCATTTGATATGTTGGTCATTCTGAACTTGAATAAAAAATGCCAAGATGTTATGAATGAAAACTAGTGTTCTGTTTATAAATGGTCTTTCCTCTGATAACTAGGAGTAGTGATCTCCCTGTCCTTTTTTGTTCTTGTTTAGTTTTTTCAGCATTCCTGTTGGTAAGTCTCATCTCTGATACAATTCCAGACCTTCAAAAAATATGATTATTCAAAACAGAAAAGGGGAGAGTGTGGGGTAAGGACACACCTGTAACAGCTTCTGACAGCTGTGATAGACCTCTCTGGGAAGTCTGTTATTAAGATTACATGAAGATTTGGATTCATCAGTGCTGAGAGCTTGCCTACCCAGAGATGAAAGGAAAATGTTCTTTCCATTGCCAATTAAATTGGAAAAGAACTAGATATGTGTTGACATTCAATCATAATGTATTTAATTTTTTATTATTTTCAGGATCAGGAAGGGATTTCCCTTTGAAGCTCGAGTAGTGGCTCGGATTCTTCCACAGTTCCTTGATGATTTTTTCCCCCCACAAGATGTAATGAACAAAGTCATTGGGGAATTTCTGTCCAATCAGCAGCCATACCCACAATTCATGGCAACAGTAGTTTATAAGGTAGTATTGATACATTTATTTTTCTTAAATGTTTCAGAAAATTTCTAAATAATTGACAGCTCAGCTGAAGGGCCATATACCACTTTTGTTAATTAGATCTAAAAACCTGCCATGATTGAGCTGTCCTGCTGTGAGCTTTGCCTTCCAGGCAGCATCAAGGGCTAGAATTGCCATGTCACCTAGAGGCCAAAGCTCACAGCAGGACAGTCCAGTCACTGATAATGAGAAATAAAGAGAAAGTTAGTGGTTGTGATCCTGGTGCTCAGATTCTAGATCTGAGAGAGCCATCACCTTGTGAGCCTAACAGGCAAGCCCCTGTGGCTTCAGCTGGGCCTCTGGGCTTTTGGCTCTTCAGCACCTGCTGGACTTATGCATCACTGGAGAGTGCATGTGCACAGCACATGTGATCTATAAAAAGCAAATACCCCACACAAGTTGTATATTTCTGTGTGATTACTTCAGCTTGGTACATTTGTCACAAGTCCAGTTCACTAATTCATTTGACTCAGAGTTGTCCCCAGGAATCCAGTTTGTGACCCTCAGAGCTTTGTAGCCAGAGAGAACCTTTACAAGAGAAACTGAACTTTTTCCCATATCCATGCCCCCTGTCTTTATTCCTGTGTACAATATTTTGCAGGTGTTCCAGACACTGCATAGCACTGGACAATCCTCCATGGTCCGTGACTGGGTGATGCTCTCTCTCTCCAATTTCACACAAAGAACACCTGTGGCAATGGCAATGTGGAGTCTTTCCTGTTTTTTTGTCAGTGCTTCCACCAGTCAATGGATTTCGGCAATGTATCCTAAAAAGATGGAATGTGTGGCATTTCTGGGTAATTATAGTGTAAAGCCTTGAAGGATAAGAGTACAAGTGTAAGACACAAAAAAAGCAGTTTTACTGCAGATAGTAATGGGTGTATATTGCTTTGTGCTGTTGGTACCTCAGGTTTGTAGGGAAAAAAGAGAACATCTAAACAGATTGTGAGAACAAAGTTATCTAAAACTACTGCTTTAAGATCAGTTCCTTTTGGCTATGCAAGATGATTGGGAAAGTCCTTACTTTGAAGGGCTTTTTAAAAGCTTCATCAAGATAGTATTGTTGTGACCTTTAAAAGCTTTGCTCTGTATTCCTTCTGCAAGATAAAATATATTGAAGAAAAATGTAAGAAGCCAACAAACTCAAAATCAAGAGAATTATCCTCTACATCCAAACTGTATTTTGCAGTTATCACCCTGGCTGTGCACTGCAGTAGCAGTGGGCTTTGGCAATGGAATTGTATTGGTCCAATAAATTGGAACAGACTTACTCCAATTTATCTATATATCTATCTTTATATATATATGTGTGTGAGGTATTGGTGCTGGGTTTATTTAAAAACAAATAAACAAACCCCTGAAACAAACAGAAAAATAACTAGTGCATCTTGTGTGCAGACACAAAAACGACCATTTGTCATGTTTGAGACATCCTAATGAGTCCCAACCTCAGCAGTGCTCTTTGGCCCTCAGCAGTTGCTGATTGCATCGTTCGCTCCAATGGATAAAGAAAACTACTGCTAGCTTGAAATTAATTTCTGAGGATAAGAAATTGTGGGATGTTAAGGAAGAAATAGGATTTATGTAGTAGCAGTTAATGGCCAGATGACAGCATTTGCACTTGAGCATTGTTGGTGAACTTAAGAATAAAGTGTTTTAATGGAGAACAGAGTTTAAACCAAACTCTTTGCTAAACCAAAAGAGAAACAATGTCTGTCGTTTTATAACCTTAACTTGTATTTCAGTCTTCCACATATTATCAGCAGAATGGGGAAATCAGAGCAGGTGGATGTTAACATCTTCTGTTTGGTGGCCATAGACTTCTACCGGCACCAGATCGATGAGGAGCTGGACCGGAGAGCCTTCCAGTCGGTGTTTGAGGTGGTGGCATCTCCTGGAACCCCATACCACCGCCTCCTGACCTGTTTGCAAAATGTCCACAAGGTCACAGCATGCTGAACATCCTGATGTGTAGTGGAACTGCATGACTAGTGTTGGAATATGAGTTATGAGGAATGCAAGATGAAGAAAATACCTGGGGTTGCATTTGTGATAAATACGGACCTGTCAGTTTTCCTTCCAGCATGCATGGACAAGTGCTCTGCAGCACTGGAAATCACCTGAGAAGTCAAGTGTAGTTGTTGTTGACACCAAACACCTCTTAAGTGGAATGAAGTAGGTCAGTGTTTTTCAAGTGATGGTGGGGACTAAAGAAGCCACACATCCAAGCTGTAAAATATGAGCTAGTACCACATGCAAGGTATTTGGTATTCCTCTTCTTCCCAATATGCAGCTGAAGCCACTGTGGTGCAGCAGTAAAGCACTGACAGACTGTTATTGCAACATGCAGTCATTAGCCAACTTCATAGTTTTATGTACCTGTATATACTGTTGTGTAGTACAGAATAGAATTTGTTTCCTAATGTCTCCCCAAACAAGGAAAAGAGAAAATGGCTTTTATGATTTACACTTCCAGCATGTAATTTCTCTCTCTGGATTTTCTGATATCCAGTGGTGTATGTGTTGGTGATACCAGAGATATAGTGCACATACGTAACCACACGTTTTTCTTTTTTCTTCTCAGGTTTTCAAATTTGAGTACAGTATATCAGTGAAAGAAATTTTAACTTAAATATTTCTATATTATGTACAGTATGTAAAATTGTAAGATGTGTGGTGCATGAGCTGTGCTGTAATTGGAGATGAACAAAAGCCATGCTACTGAATGTCTTGACATCTGTATTGTCCTCATTTTTTTTCCTCATTCTTGAATTCATGTTCCTTTTGGAAATCCATCTTAATGTACAGATTACATCTTGTTTTGCATCTCACTTTTTCTTAAAGTGCTTTAAAACTGGAATATGTTGATTAATTTGTCTTGAGAAACTGTACTAAGGAGGCATTCTTGTGATCCACTTTACTGTAGCTTCTTTGTAATTCCTTAATTTTGAGACATAATGGTAAGAAAGAGGACTAGTCACTCTGGATCAAACTTTAGATCCTTAAGAAACTGTTCTTATTTGCTGCACAGCATTTTAAGAGACAAAATGGTGCAAGCTCCCCAGTAGTCAACAACCATTTGACCTTTCCTAACTGAGACCATGGAGTCATCTGGACCACTCTCATGTGAACAAATGTGTGGTAGCAGTAAAGAATCGGAAGGCTGCTGTGGTCTACTTTGGGACTGGCTAAAGTGTTAGATTACACAACCTCTTTTATTACCTGTTGTATCCATAATGCTTTAGACACAAACACAAATATCCATGAATTTCAGGACACTACACAGGGCCAGATTTAGCTTTTACTCACCACCCAGGGAATGCCATTGATTCCTAAGCTTTACATGAGGAAATCTAGCACAGCATTTGTCTTTAGTTGTACTTAAGTCTTTCATTATAGAGAAATGATACCTTGGTTCTCAGTCAGATCCTACATTCAACCTCTCTTCATTTTCTTATCACACCTTTTGGTGACACTTGGAAAAATGAGATAGTGTTGTCAGGAGGAGCATGTACTGTATGTATTTCTGTATATAATGTATATGTTGAAATTATACACATGTGACAACATTTAATGTATACAGATGTGTATATTTGTATTTATTAAACCCATGTATTTAAACTAATTCCAATCTAGACCAAAAATTGTTACTTCTGCCCTTAAATTGATTACAAAGGATTTGTCCACTGCTGTCGCTTCCTTTTAGAAACTGGTAGGGGAAATTGATAGTATGGGCAGTAGAAACAACTGTAGATGTTGCTGTATTTAGCTCTCTACAGATCTTATTATCTAGAGCAATTATTTCAGTCCTAAGTTGGGTTACTCTTCTTCCTTGGGCCACAGCACTGTGGTGATTTTTAAAAGAAACTGAACAGGGTTTCAGAAAAAGGTTTAATAAAATAGATACTGTTTGAAAGTTTTTGTGTTATATTGGAAATTATCTTAATTCTGATAAAAGTCTAATTCCAGGCAGTGAAATATAATGCCCTGTGTTTGCATTAAGGGGTAGTATAGATCACTCTTCCCTTTTGTAATCACCAATAATCGTTTTGTACTGTAAACCCACACACCAGTCAGTTTTTGTATGATATATAGTTTAAGTGAAGATATTTTTGTAAGCTATTTTCCAGAATTTAAAAATAGATTTTAATATATTTTTTAAGCATCAGGTTAGTCAAATTCTCACCATATAACAGTATATGTTGTGTTATGAAACTGTTAAATTCTTCATAATTTTAAGCTCCTCATGATTAACACAGACCAGCTGATTACTTTACCTTGGGATCACGGGAGCTAGACCCTTTCTGAAACTTTCCAAACGAGCTTGGGACTTGCTATAGAATCTTTCAAGCCAGTGAAGAAATACATTGAATTAAGCAGTCAGCACGGCTGGGTTAAAACATTATAGATGTGACAGACTCCCATTTCTCAAATGCCTCTTGCCAGCCTTAGAGCAAGAATTTGCATTACCTCTTTCAAGACAAGCTCTAGAGCTGATGCACTCGGTTCTAACCTCACACAGATTCACTGGTAATGACTTCATCTGTTTTAACCTCTCCTGGAGGTTGTTGTAGTGTCTGTACCTCCTGTAATGTGTCCCAAGTGTCTAAAGAAGGGCACCTCCTCTTAGGAAATCCTCTGTGACCTGAAGGAGTTGGAGCTTAAGGCTCTTCCTAGTGTGGGAGCACACTGCAGTAGTGCTTCAGTTCAGACATTTCCCTGCAGCACACTTTCCTCTCTTCTTCCTGGACATTCTTTCCACACCCTCATTTCTTTGGGAATGAAATCATACTCAGAATCACTCCTGTCTGCTTTTAGTGACACAAGCCATGAGGTGTGCCATAGGGGTAGTAACAGCAGAACAGTGGCCATTAAGGGATTCTGATGTTCCATTTAAAGGAAATAAAAATACTGCTTGTCCTTTGAGACTGACTCTATGCAAGATTTTATTTCACAGAGTGTTTTTAACTTGCTGTAAACAGAAAGCTAATTCTGAAAACCAGGCTGTTCATATTTTCATTGAGATCAGGGTAGAAATATGTTTGGTCTTTAGACATACATTTGTTGTCCTGGCTAAACAAAGCAGAAGCATCTTTAATGTGCTTTGCAGTAAAAGTGGCTTCTTTGCAGCCTTACAAGATGAGAGGTGTGGCATGACAGGGAGCATACTTGAGACAGATTAATATTTAAAACTTCAGTTACAATTCAGTTGTCAAAGAAACTGCATTACCAAATCTATAATGTGGCCCTCCCCTGAGAACTCTGTATGCCAGCCAAGTTGTTATAAATGGATTTTGGACCAGCTACCCACTGACCTATTGAATAAAGTTTGCTTTGTGTTTCATTTCAGCCTGCCCCCTGCTTGTGCTGAGTGCAAGAATGAGGAGTTGCAAACAACAACTTATTGTAAACCTGTTCTTATTTGTGGGGTTCAAAGTATTTTCTTTACTCTTTATGTTGTTTTCCGGTTGCAATTGAATGTGAGCTTATTTAAATCTTCTCTGAAGTGTATACCCAGATGTCATTTCTTGCCTAAAGCACCTAGCAAATGACTGTGTGTTACTTTTGCTTTGGTAGGAATGCCTTCTTAGCACCAAGACATTGCTTGTTTTTTAACACCAGCAGCATTCCAAAAGCACTGAGTAATGACTGGACAAATTTTGGTCAAATGAAGGGAGGAACAAGTGGAACCTTTTGGGATAAAAGTCATTTGTTGATATCTAGTAGCTCGCCTTAAGAGCATTCTGTCTTGCCATTCTCCTTTTTTCAGTGGCTGTTAACTATATAGCAAATAAGGAGGTTGTGTCAAAAGCACTGCAAAGACAGTTCTCCAAGAGCAGCAGACCTGGTTTGTCTTAGCATTTTGTGGAGCTGTCAGGGCTGGGCATTTATGCTTCCATAATAAAAGAAATTTTAGGGTATAATGAGCAATAAATAATAGCAATAAGCAGTTTAATTAAATTCAGTCCTTCAGGATCTTACCCGGTCATTGAAAGGGATGGGAGAAGACGGGGAACTAAATGAGTACATTCATGGTGTAAATCAGATTTTTTCCAAGTACAATCTCAACTAAACTTTCTGCTAAAGGTAAAAATCAGCTGAGGGACAATGGTAGGTGCTTTGCTCTTAAAACAGTTTTGGTTATAAGGACACAATTGCTGAAAGTTACAAGAGGACAAAATACTTTGCTAGTTTTTAAGTAGTTCAAGTGTTTTAAAGTGAAAACAAGCTGCTGTAAAAACTAGAGTAAGCAATGTAGCAAAATTTGGGGGAAATTAATGATGTTAATTCAACCTAATACAGAGATTTTGGGTGAACTCATTGTGCGTGCTACCTAAGTATCCATTTAAAAATCTTGAGAATCCCACAGTCGTACCCAGGAGAGCTTCTACGGTATATCTTGATAAAGTTTTTAGCTGCATTCAGGTAACTGGGTATAAATGCTGCAGAGCATTTGTGAAGCATGTGCTGCTTTAGTCATGTGCATTTTGTGTGATTTTATCATTCCCATCAGTCCGTGTGTACACGCCATCCAGTTGGATAAACTTGACAAGGATAAGGTAACGCACCCTGTGGTGGGATAGAGTTTGAGGGCAATGATGAGCAAAAGCTTGGAGCCCCAACCTGAAAAGCAATTGTACTCAAGGGAAAAGAAAAGCATATAATTTTTAGATGTATGTTTAAGTTAAAAAAAAAATGCTGAAAATACTGCACATTGAAACAAAAAGAGAAAATAAAATGCAACTATTACTGTAAGTGATTTTTCTCTGGTTATTTAAAAAGAAGGGCTTGATGCGTTTTACTAGTTTTTCCCTAGTATCTCTTCTTTCCAGCAACTATCAAATACTGAGTATTATTAAGATATGCAAGAATACTTGAACTTTCTGCAAATGTAGCTATGCTGCACAATCACAGTGCTGTTTGCAATTAACCAAGAGCTATCACGGCTGAGCTTTTAATTGTATCTAACAGTCATGCTTGCCAAAACTTCTCTGGGATTCTAGATGAGATCAGAAAAGGCAAAATTCAAGTGTACAGCTGTATTTGTGAATGAGAGTGTATTTATCCACAGCAGTGCTGGGGAGGGATAATGTTACACAGGAGAAGAAATGGTTTAACTTGCTGAAGCTTGGTTTCCCAGCTGTTGGGCTTGCATCTTAAAAGAAATTTCTGGGTGGTCCTGCTGCTGAACACTGGAGGATCTCTCGCAGTACTCAACGGCTCAGAGACATCTTGTTTTGATTAACTTTGCAGCACTTGGCTGTTCCCTGGAAACTCTGGCATAAAGTTTGAAGTAGTAGCTTAATGTAGAAAGCACGTGCAGGTTTTGTCCTGAGTCAAAGTAACTTCTTGTACATTTGTTGTTCCCTGTCGGCGTTGGTGGCGGCTGATCGGCCGCTGTGCCACCTCTGAGTGCAGCCGTGGAGCTGGGGGACAGAGCTGGGCTCTGGTAAGTGCCTTTGTCTGCAGAGCTGGACACTCGCTGCAGTCATAAAGCCTTCATCGTTTTGTCACTCAGAGAAGAAAAAACATTTAATTTCTGGAGGTATTACCCCTAAAGATGAATTGCCAGGCACAGGCAGATGAAGCATTGCACTTAGCAGACTAGCGCTTTTTAATTTGCTAGAACTTTTTTGCTTTCCCCACTGCCTTTCCTGCCCTGTATAGGTATTGTGCTTTTTTTCCTGCTTTTTCACAGTGCAGCTGTAAAGAATATTGCAGCCATCATTTGGGAATTGGCAGGGCTCCACCCCAGTTACAAGACAAAAGGCTTTGATTGCCTGTAGAATTAAGCATAATTATACCATAAGTTTTGCATAACTGTTTGAAGAGATGAAAAGATTTGTAACTTGTAGGTTTGTTAAAAACTTGGAGTACGAACATGAAAAAGTTCATACAGTTTATATAGAATGTTATCTTCGGGGTGAGCCAAGCCTTCTGCTCTTCTATTGCAGCCATAATTCCACCTTAATTTTGTTTCTGATCTTTCCCATGCTGTACACATCCAAATATGGCAGAACAGTCCCTTACCCCAGGTGCTATTTTCTTACCCTTCAAGCTGCAAACGTCATGGGTAGATTTTGATCAAGTGCAACCTTATTGTTTTATCTCATTATTTACATTTTGGAGTTCTTACAGCCAGGCTGCAGTGTTTGGGCTCCAAGCTAAATGCATCCCTGAGGGCTGGCTTTGACCATGCACCAGATGCCCACAGAGCTGTGAGCCAGATTAAGTCAGACCATTTAAATACAAAAGTTTTGCTAATCTAGCTCGTCTTGAATTCTATGCACTGTAAAACTTCAAGTCAGTGTTGAAATAACATCTCCAAATTAGAATCTTAGTCTTTTCCACCCCCTTCTTCCCCTGAGGAAGAGGCACTGAATGTGTTTCCATCCCTGTCTTGCTGTTAAATGGCTCTAGGATTGAAGCATCTGTCTTGTCCAATGGAAAGGCAAGTGTAAAGCTTGCTCACTTAACTTTTCTTGGTGTGTCTTGTTAATGTTGACATTTCAAATATCATCTTTGGCATTTGATTTAACATCTATGAAAATAACACGATTCATTGTTTAACTTTTATTTCAGGCAAGTTTGGGCAGATACTCTTAATTACACTTTGTTCATAGTAATTTTTCTTTGCCTTCTTAACTGCCTCTGACTACCACTGTTTTAAATGAACACTGGATGCTGCAGATCTGGGAGGTATTTTTAAGTGCTTTCCAGGCTTCTGATCCTTCCATCTCTTGGTAATGTGGCTTAAGCTCATTCCTTCTCCTCCTGTCTTCTTTCCTCTGCCTTAGCTGCCAGAGTAAATATTTCACCTGTTGAATGCTTTAAAATAAAAGTTTGTATGTGATCAATAGATTGGTATGTGACTAACAGGATAAGGCTGAGTGATCCAAAGTACCTGGAGTTTATTAATTAATTGGAAGTCCCGAATAAGTGAACCTTTAGAAGGGGACCAAATAAACCTGCAAATTTTTACTACCTAATGTAGCAATCTAAGAATATTGTTCAGATGTTTACATTCATCAGTACCAAAATCAAATGCTTCCACAAATGTTTCAATCTATTCTTTTGCTGCTTTGCTGTTTTTGTGGTTGTCTTGGGGATGGCTCTATCTTGTGCTTACTGAAGCAACATATTTATATACTGCAGTTATTTAAATGTGAGCTTGTGGATAATACCTGTTCCCATTGCTGTGTGATCTGATAATATTAACAAAAAAAGTGAGAAACATGATCTGGCAGCTGGGACACTTGCAGGCAGCACTAACAGTAATGGTGAAAGGACCTGCTGCTTCAGAAAACATTATCTGGGACCAAGTCACATTCTCAGTGGTAAACAGAGGCTTGTGTTATGCTGACAGGTTAATTTTCCAGCTCTCCCACTGTGGGCTTGGAGAGTATCCCTGCATGGGAAACATACAGCAGACCTGGTCTGATTCCAGTTGAGTTGTCTCAGATGACAGGATGAAGCAAATCTATTTCTCTTAGATCCATAAAAATCCAAAGTGCACATTATACCTGTGAAAATAATGATGAGTCCGGGGTGATGCTGGAGCATTGCAAGAAGTCACGTTGAGTTATCGTGTTACACTTGAAAAGATTGCTGCCCCATGGGCACTGGGGAAAGCATGAGGTGCTCAGTTTGTTACAGTGAGACTTGGAGTGCCCAAAGTTCTTTTGTGTTTTTGCTGATGGGTTAAATATCATCAAAAGTGGTTATTAATTATTAACTTGGTGAGGTCTGCCTCTCCTTTGTCTGTGCTGCTTTTGTTCTCAGTTTGACTGCATTAACTCTGGATGAAATATAAATGCCAGTCCCAAACTAACAATGATTAAACTGTATTATTCTCTGTAGCTTAATTGCATGAAAAAAAATCAGGACAGGAGATCAAATTTATTATTTCATGTGTACTCAGTCATGTTTTATTGGCTATAAAATCTCATGTAGACAGGATAACTTTAGAAGTTGAGTAGCATAAACAAGAATTTAGCTCTAAATTACATATTTTGAAGAGATTTTCAAAGCCTGTCATGAGATGGGCATCCATTCAAAAGAAAATAATTAAAAGTTAACTTTTTAGCAGAGCCCAAAAAGGGGTAGTGATGAGGGTTGTCTGACATATGTTTATTCCCTTGTGCTTTTCTGCTCTAAAGCTCCAGGATGTGATGCAGGAAGAAAGGATAGGATTAGTGCAGCAGCCTGGTGTGTGCTTTTTGTGAGTAAAGGACCTTTTGTCCACTGAGGGCCAGTTATGGACAGGGAAAAGTATCCATGTTTGTTTAAAAAAATTCCCAACCACCCACAGTTGCATGGTTCATTGCTGCCTGTTGCAGGTCATTACTTTTTCTCTGTGCAAATATATGATACATCATCACTGGCTATATCATATAGAATATATCACAATCCAGGCAGTCTGGGGACCTCGAAGAGGTCTCCTTGGAGACCAAACAGCTGTGGTGCACCCAAGGACAGAGAAGCATTTGCAATACTTTTAAGGACATTGCAGGACAGAGCCAGCATGGTTCCTCCTGGGAAAGGGAGGCTTCATGTAATGTGATTGCAAAATTCAGCCCAGGGACCAAGGGATGGTAGGAAACAGCATCTTCTCATTCCTCACCTTCAATGGCTTTGTCCCCCTCACCATGTTATGCCTGAAGATGCCTGTTATTAAAGGTGTGAGGGCATTTTTGATTGTTGTGTTTAGCTTTCTCTTGCACTCTAGCTGTTTATAGAGCAGCAAGGGAAAGAAACCCATTTTCAGTAAGCTGTGGTAGTAAGTTTATTGAATTTTGAGTGGGTCTTGGGTCTGCAAAGAGACAGGAGCATTTGTTGTGAAGTTGTTTGTTGCATGAATACATCAGTCTTGAAGGCAAAGAGTTCAGAGTATTAAAGTGTGTGCTAAAAGCTTTTGGCATAGAGTCCTGATGTTCCCAGCAGCAGCAGAAGTTATTGCCACCTTTTTTGCACCCCAATATTGAGAGATTTTATTCATAAATCATCCAATCAGCTAAAACCACGATTCTAAAACATTCTTCCTACAGCCCTCTGAGCTTAATTCTAATGTGTGAAAGTAGTGTCAGTTCTTACACAAAATTTACCCATGTAGTTCTGTCTGTTCACACAAATAGTTCTCTCTGATCTATCTAGAAATGCAAGCAATGTTCTGCTGTGTTTTCATTATGTCTGGAGCTAAGTTAATTTTGTGAAAGATATCACTACTGAACTTTAAACTAGGCTCTAGGGCTTTTCACTGGCTAACACAGTGTCTTAAGGCACTTAAGATATATTTCTACTTAAAACTAAAACTTACAATCTTACTTTAATATATTATATTATATTATTATTTTATATAGCTATATTATATTAATATGTGCTTTAATATATTTCAGTTTCTCTAAAGGTTCTAAATCAATCCCTGCATTCCTTTCTCTCTCTGAGGGACTCAGAGAGGTTTTTATTTCATGCATTCCAACATAAGTTGAAAGAAGGTTGCAGAACTTGAAACTGCTTCTTAGTAGTGTTCTTTTTCCTCCGACTTAGACCTTGAGTGTTCCTTTGTATTTGATTATGAAAAGAATAAATACTTAATTTTTTCTTTGAACTACAATTTTCCCTGCAAATTACTATTCCAGAGTCAGCCAGAACTGTCTTTATTCTTTTTATACAGGTGCCTTTCATCCACCTGAGGAAAGCAAATATGCTTTTTTTTCTTCTCCTGAAAATCAAAAATACTAAAAGTTTTTCTCCTTTTTCTAGTTACAGTTGCATCTCCTCATATTGCTGCATTTTTCTCTAGTGAGAATCTGATGATTTGAATTTTCACAGGTATTATTCTTGCCTTATTTGGTTTCTTGATCACATTCCAGAGAGTTTCTTCTTTGAAAAGGTGTTACTTTTAAGTTACACAATTTTGATGTACCAGTGCTCATTGGAACATTCAGGCTTATCAGGCACATGTGATGGTGTTCATGGGGTCCCAGCATGAGGGGAGAGATGAGAATCTTGAAGGCTGATTGATTATTTTATTATATATATTGTATTAAAAGAAAATGATATATTAAAACTATACTAAAAGAATAGAAGAAAGGATTTCATCAGAAGGCTTGCAAGGAATAGAAAGGAATGATGATAAAATCTTGTGACTGACCAGAGAGTCCGAGCCAGCTGACCGTTATTGGCCATGAATTAAAAACAACCACATGAGACCAATCACAGATGCACCTGTTGCATTCCACAGCCGCAGATAATTATTGTTTACATTTCATTTCTGAGGCCTCTCAGCTTCTCAGGAGAAAAATCCTGGCAAAGGGATTTTTCAGAAAATATCATGGTGACAGGCACTGGTTTCCCAGATCCTCCTGCTGGGGGACAGAAATGATGCTTGTTTCCAGTCCTCAGGAACCTCCTCTGATGGCCACAGCCTGTGTGACATCAGCCAGCTTCCTCAGCCCCACGGATGCAGCCCACACCGTCCTGTGTTTGCCTCTCTTGTCTAAATGTTCCCTAGTTTCATTCTCCCCCACGGAGGGTCAGCCTTCCTGGCTCCAGACCTTCCCATGGGTGGAACGGGGATTCCTGGATCCTCCACCAAATTTGGTGCTCTTGGACATGAGCTTTGGTTTTCATTTTCCTTTCAAAAACATGCTTTAATTCTGCTTTTAGTACTGAAGAAGAATGCAGAGGCCAGGCTTTTCTCCGCCAGCCCAGCAGAGTGCAGGCACAGCCCCAGCCCCACGAGCCCCCATCCCTGCTCCACGCTGGGGCTCCTGCCAGCTGCCTTTGAGGGACAGCCTGCCAGGGACTGTTGGTGACAGATTAAAACCTGAATTCACAGCCAGGTGCTGAAGTGGCCTCTTCCTGAGCTAAAGGCTTTTGCAGCTTTTCCAGTTCACTTTGAGCACTCCTGCCTTTCCCGCTCGCACGGTTTAGCTTTGACTTTCTTCTCCTTATCTGTCACTAGAGAGTAATTGCCCCTTTCATAGGGACCTTGCTTTAACCTTGAGCAGCAGTTCCCGTGGCACCTGATGTGCATTAGGAACTATATATACTGATGAAAGAGTGAGGTACAGTCCTAATGTCTTCCTTGATGTTTGCTTTTTAAATCTGTTTCAAGGAGCCCTTTCAGATGGGACATGAAAGCTCCCCCATTATTATAAAATTCCTTATGAAATATTTTTGTTTTGAAAAAAGACATTTAGAATAGTAGGGTAAAAGCATAGTCTTATCAGGCTGAAGCTGGAATATCCAAGCTGTTTCCAGTTGCTCTTATCTGTGCTTTCATCTGGTTCTACACATCAAATGGGCATTTCATTATTAAATGCACACAGAGCCTTTCATTCTGGGGGATACTCCTGCACACACTTCAATGGGGATTTTTGCAGTATGTGGTAACTTACAAGCAAAAGGTAGATGTTTTTATGACAGGGAGTGCTGCAACAGGAGGCTGTGCTAAAGAGGGAGAACTTTCTTTTCAGGACATGGTTGAGGAGACCCCCTGAATCGCACTATGAGTGAGGTTGGAAGGGGCCACAGTGAGGGAGACTCCACACCCTCTCTGTGCAATCTGTTCCAGTGCTCAGACCAGTAAAGTTCTTCCTCATATCCAGGTGGAACTTCCTGTGCATCAGTTTCTGCTCATTGCCTCCTGTCCTGCTGCTGGCACCCCTGAGCAGAGCCCGATCCACCCTCTTGACACCCTCCCTGCAGGTACTGGCAGGCATTGATGGGGTCCCCTCTCAGTTTGAGGCTGATCAGGCTCAGCTCCCTCAGCCTTTCCTTACAAGAGAGACTCCCCAGTCCCTTCATCATCTTTGTCACTGGGCCCACTCCAGGATCTCCATGTCTCTCTTGTCCTGAGGAGCCCAGAACTGGACACAGCACTCCAGATGTGTCCCACCAGGGCTGAGCAGAGGGGCAGGATCCCCTCCCCTGACCTGCTGGCACCATTGCTCCTCCTAACCCACCCCAGGGCTCCATTGGCCCTGTCAGGCACAAGGACACGCTGCTGGCCCATGGACACCTTGTGTCCACCAGGCCCCCAGGCCCTTCTCTGCAGAGCTGCCCCCCAGCAGGTCAGCCCCAGCCTGGGCTGCTCCGTGGGCTTGTTCCTGCCCAGGAGCAGCACCCTGCATTTGCCCTGGCTGAACTTCAGAAGGTTCCTCTCTGCCCACCTCTCCAGCCTATTGAGATCCTTCTGAAGGGCTGCACAGCTCCCTGGGGCACTGGCCACTCCTCCCAGCTTTGTGTTGGCAGGGAACTTGCATGGGAGGCATCTGTTCCTTCATCCAGGCCATTGATAAACAAGTTAAACAACACAGGGCCCAGTGTAGCACCCTGGGGGACACCACTGGTGACAGGTCTCCAGCTGGACCCTGTGCCACTGATCATGATCCTCTGGGATCTGCCATTCAGGCAGTTCTCAATGCACCTCACTCCCCACTCACACTGCCCACAACTCCTGAATTTGCTTACAAGGATGTCATGAAGCCCTGCTGAAGTCAAGGTAGACAAAATCCATTTTTTGTCAAGGTAGACAAAAATCTCCCCTCAGCCACACAGGCAGTTGTTCCTTTGTAGGAGGCAGTCAGGTGGTCAAGGCTGATTTTCCTTTAGTGAATCCATGCTGGCCGCTGATCACCTTGTCTCCCATGTGGATACACTCACAGGAATAGAACTGAGTTGTTGTTCTGGAGCAGGTACCTTTTTGTGCTTGCACCCAGTGGCAAATGTGAGCTGTGGTATCTATCTGTGCATACAACCAGAAATTCAGAATTGCTTTGTGAGTGGAGGGCACAGTGAAGGCTCCTGGGCTTTCTGCCTCAGCTGGACTCGTAGGAAAAGAAATGGGTGCAGAAACTGAGCTTTATTCAACTTACAAGAGTAAAGCTGCAGAACTGCCTGACATGCAGAAAAAGGAAAAGCAAGAAAAAGAGTAGATGTGTTGTTGAGGGTAATGAGCAATGCACATTCTCTAGCAGGATTAGGATGGGAACAGGAATAGACTTGCCAAGCTAAGGGAAAATCCTATTTTTGAAAAATGTAGGGAAAAAAAATCCTTTAAAGAGTTTTGATAGGAAAATTGACAAGTATTAACAAGAATCAGGAAAAGTGGCAGTTAAATGGCCAAGCTATGCAGGATGTTCACAAATCTTCAAGATGAACTCAGCAGTGATTAAGGAGAATAAAAACTTGAGCAAAAATGTTGGAGAGTACTTGAACTTGGTGTTAGCTCACTAATGTCTGTGATTCTTGCTGCTGGTGTTTGCACCAGTATAAACGGGGCAGATGTGAGCCCAGTGATCCCGGCAGTGCTGCCCCTCTTGCACAACCAAGGCCAGGGTGAGCAGCCCCAGTGAGGAGCAGGGTGTGCTGGTTCTGCCCCAGCACTGCACTGATGCAGTTGTTTGGTAGGGCATGGGTACAATAAACTTCCTTCTGCCCAGAAAATCACACATGGATTCTCCTGCCCATCTCCCACAGCCTGCAGGGCCTATGGGGAACCTCTGGGAAGGAAGGGATGCAAGCAAAGGAAATTTGTGAGCTGAGAGACATAATGGAAAGTGCTTTGAGTAGTGCTCCTGTGCTTGTGCAAAGGAAAGACACAAAGACATCGAGGAGGTAAAATGCAATAAAATTAATAAAGTTAGAGAAGGGACACAAGTGGTGGCTTGGAGAATCAGACTGTGCAGGTAGCAGTGCAAAGCAGAAGAAGTGATCAGTGGAGAGCACAGCAGTGCCAGGGAAAAGGAAAAGGGAAAAGGAAATACTCAGGGAAAGCTGCACTGCTGCCATCAGCACGTGAGAGAAGAGAAACTTGCAGGAAGCTGAATGAAAATCAAGTGACAGTGTGACTGTTGTGTGGTAAGGACAGAATAAGTGGCATACAGGGAGTTTTGGAATTTCAGCATGCTGGGATTACAGTCATGCCAGAAATACAGAACTGCTTAACACATGTGAAAGTAGGAACCGGCCTATGTTAAACTGTGGCCAAATTGTTTTAGCAACACATAGCCAGACAAAACAGATACTAGTAATCCCTAGAATAGTGAAAGCAGCATCATGAATTCACTACTTTCTCTAGGCTGAAAGTTCCTTTAGTCACCTCCTGCGTGATGCAATAGCTGCACCTGATTAGCAAAAAATAAATGTGGAGGGAAGGAAGCAGCACAGGAAAACAGACACAGCCCTGCCTTTGGAGGGCACAGGGGTGAAGGCAGCAGCAGAGAATGGGGTTTTATGCAAGTTCTCCAGGGAAGGCAGGGCTTTCCCATGAAAAGCCTTCTTGACCTGAGGCCAAAGACTTCAACAAAGAAGAGACTTCTCCTGATACTGCCTTTTTTTCTCTCTCTTTTCTTCCCTGAAGAAAAAGAGGACTGGTGAGTGATCTAAGATTAAAGGTGCAGTGTTGCAATTTTGGGGCATTATGTCAGTTGTGAGAGATCAGACTGCGAATTAGGGGGAAAAAAGTCAATTCAGAGGCATTACTAGAAACCCCTTTATTAGAAAACCCAGACATAATCTTTGATAAACCCATGAATATTTGCCAAGCAAAAGAAATTCCCCAGTGCATATGAAAGCTTAAGAGACAGCAGGCAGTGCTCTGAGCATGATGAAAAATTAAAACCATTACAAGAGAGAGACCTGGGGTAGTATGTCCTGCAGAGCTAAAACACTGATCCCCAGGGAGCTGCAATGCAAGCCAAGCAGCAGCCCCGTTCTGGGGGAGAAAAAGAGGCAAAATCTGCCACAGATTGTGCAGTTTTGCTGCAGGTGTACAGCGTGGGCCAGGAGAGGAGGGCTGGCAGGGAGGGCTCCTTGGCAGGGGGAGCTGATGCTGCTGCAGCAGGAGATCATCAGCCTGAAAGGAAAATTGGGCTCTTGTGGAGCTGGATGCTGTGTGCAAGCCAGTGTGAAGTTAGCAATACTGAAAGGGATTCACAGTCAGGAGAAAGGAAATAGATGAAATTCAGGGTTAAAGCTGTACATTTATCTCTGCAGAGGGAAGATTGCAACAAGCACACATAACAAATGGGGAGAGTTACAGTTTGCTTGCTAGGATGTTAAGAGATGGTGCCATCCTCCTCAATCCATGGGGGAAAATTATTGCTGTGTTTGGGGAGTCTGTGGAACAAGGAGATTGCTTAGCAAGATAGCATAAGGTAACCAGAGAACTCAGTTTTCAGCTCTGATTCTGAGAAAAAGATTAGTCTTAGCTAAACTCACCTTTTAGTGGTCAGTTTATGGGTAAGTACTGCATACTGTCAGCTCAGGCACTGGAATTGCTGTCCAGCACTCTTGGAGACACACACCCTGTGGATGAAGCTGTGTCTGAGAGCAGTGTCCCAGCCTCCCCCTCCAGGCCCTGGGATGGCCACAAAGGGCAGACAGATGCCAACAAGGCTTTGGCCAAGCTCTGCCCACCTGTCCCTGCAGCTGTACCTTCTTGCTGTCAGCAGTACAAACCCTGGGAACACCCAGAGCCTCGCCCTGGTTTGCTTCCAAGCTGGGCTGCAGCTCTGGGAAGGCTCCTTTCACAGTCTTTCACACAGGGAAAATCCACCAGAAGCCCTGGGTGATGGGGGGTGGAGAGGACAGCAGCGGCCTTTCATCGTGTGCTGTGCTGGACTGTGTCCAGGCAGTTTGTCAGCACTGCCTACAGGTACCTCTATCCCTACCCTTAGTTACCCACCAGTAAATCTTCTCTGAAGCATTATTATGAGTTACTTAAATCTCTTCTGCTGCTTTTATTTAGCCTGGTTTGAGTTGCCAAGCAGCTTATTACACTTTGCACTAAACCCAGAGCAGCTGTGCAAGGCGACCCCCAGGCCATGCATCCAGCCCTGGGATGGCAGGCACAGCCTCTGGTGGGTTTGGAAAGGGTTTAGAAATGTTTTGTGAAACCCCCCATCATGTCCTGGTCACTGTGGGCTGCTCCTGCCTCTGGCTGGGGCTGGGATGATCTCCAGCCAGCTGCAGCGTGGTCAGACCCAGAGCTGCATCCCTCTGGTGTGGGGGAATTCTGCCTCTAGCTTCAGCCAGCATTTCCAAGTCCTGTTAAACCTGAATAACCACAATCCAGGACTCTTGCTTCAAATACATTGAGTGAAAATGAGGGCTCCCAAAGCTCTAGTGAAGTAAATTTGTCTCTTCAGGATACTGCTTATGCACCAGGATTTTTTTTTCCTTTATGAAAGAAATGGATGTATGGATTATAGTTGACAGTGTTAGTGTCTACTCTTCATTTTTATACTTTCACACTGACTACTGCAGACACTTAAAGGTTTGTGTGAAGGGTGTATTTACAGCTATTCACTCCCAGCACTCTCACAGGGAGGTTTCAGTATGCAAAGTTCCCTACTCTCCCATATTCCAACAGCCAGTGACTGCCAGCTCCCATCTGCATTAAAAGTCACATTTGTTTTAAGTTAAGCTTTTTAAAGTTTTTTTTAAGTTAAATTAGTTAAACTGAAGTTAAACTTTGAAATCTACTTAATTACACTGGTGTAAAACCGTTTGTGGATGCTCCTCTGTGCTTTAATTGAAATCTGATTTGCAGTGTTTTTTCTTTTGGAAAAGCTGAATCTGTTTAAGAGTACCCACATGGGTTTGCAATTGGTTTCAATAAATAGAATTAAAACCAGGTTTTGCTTAAATTGCTGCAAGTTTTAGTGCAAACAGGGCCTCTGCAAAACTGAAAATCCCCCAATTATTCTGGAGCACTTCTCTCCTCTGTGAGACTGAACGTTTTCATGTGTTTTCATGAGCGCAGTGTGGAGGTTCTCCAGTATCCAACCTTTTCCTGAAACAAGCAACCTACTTTGAGTTTAGTAGCCTCTCCCCTGCCCCTGACTGGCTCTTGTGCTTCCAATCAGGCTCAGAGGAAACATTTAAACACGCAGCCCCTTTGCTCAGCCTCCCTGGCTGTGCCCAGAGCAGGAATCAGCCATGCAACTCAGCCCAGGTAAGGCCACACTTCACCATCCCCATTGCAGCCACGTTACATTTAACAGGTTTTCCCCCTCTAAGTGCCCTGATTTACTCTTTGCCCCCTCTCTGCACAAAGAGAGGAGGAGAGTAAACCCCTCCTGTGCCCCAGGAAGGCAAAGGCATAGTGAGAGCACCTTGCACCCAGCTGCAGCTTCACCTGGTGCAGCTCTCAGCAGCAGCTGTCCTGGAGGAGAGCTGAGGGCTGGGGTGGGAGAGGCTGGGGATGGGATAGGAAAGCTGCCAGGTGCTCTTGAGCCAGCCCAGGTCCTTATCCCGCTCTGCACAAGGCTGGTGAGGATTCCCTGGGCATGTGGCAGCTGCCCTGCCCACCCTCTGTGCAGCTGGGTGCTGTTCCATCAGCTCTGTGTGGTACAGGGGCACGGCTGCCACCCACGGATGAGGATGAGCAGATCCTTTGAAAATCCAGGGGAGCACCTCCTAAAAACCTCCTCTCCTCCATCTCCACATGCTGTTAAATTGCCCTGATGCCTCAGTGTAATCTTCTGGCTGCCCATGAATTACTCAACGTGGCATGCTGGATCCTTAGCTGCAGGACAGTTTTTCCAGTTGTTTGTTTTGAAAGCTCTTAAGAGCAATATACCATCAGCTGAGGCTTCTAATTAACTCTGAATAGCTAGTCTGCTGCCACTCAAGTATAATTCTCATTAGCATCTCAGCTAACAAGCTTCAGTGTTTGCCCTCCTAATTAGCTTCTAGTTAGAAGTCTTTCCCTGTGCTAAGATGTGCTGTTGTTAATTGCAGTTCCAATTGCTTTTACAGCAAACTCCTGAGAGGCTGCTCAGGCTCTGGTTTGGGCAGCCTGATAGGGATCAGTGTCTGGGATGCAGCCACAGGTTCTGTGCTCTCCTCTAGGTGTGTGCAGGGAGAAGGGGGGACTGAGCCACAGCTTTTAAAAGGAATGAGGAAGTATTTTGCCTTTTAAACAGGTGGTAGAACTCGAAATGAGTCTGCTTAAAGCAGAGTGCATCTTTCACAGCTAATACTGCATAAATGGCTTTCCAGGGCTTTCTCCCCCCCCTGCAGCTGTCCATACAATGGCTAATTTTCTGTGCCCTGGGTTTCTAAGGTTCCTGAGCACCCGACAAAATGCCCTATTGCTGCTGCCCTCAAAAGCCAGTGGATTTGTGTGTTGCCCAGACACAGAGTCTGTCAGGTTGGCTATTCCTTCTGGGATGGTATTTCTGTGGAATGCTCTCAGCACGGTTTAATGCATGCCTGCGAGCCGGGTTAACCCCTTAGTCCCCACTCACAGCACTCACAGTTGTGTCAGCGGGCTGGAGCTGTGCACCACTGACAGCTGTGCCCTGCAGAGCAGGGAACTGTGCTCAGGGGAGCAGGGCAGGGCAGGGGGACCCCACTGGAGCAGGCACAGGAGAAAGGGGAGCCTTGAGTTGCACAGAGCACCTGAAGCTCCTAGGTGCTTGTTCTGTGGAAGTACTTTTCTAATCACACATGTGCTTCTCAAAGTGGGGAAAATATTGCTCAGCTTGGGGAGATTTACTGGTGGGCTGGTCACTGCAGACATGCCCAGAGCCCACCTGTTACCACCCCCTGCACTGAAACTCACTTTTTGCTGAGCCTTCTGAAATGGGTTTAACACATCCCATGCATCCTGCTGCACTGAAACCAAATACTGAATTTTATCATGGGGTGCCTGGATCCTTCTACCTGGGTAACTTTTTCCTTATCTTTTTCAAAACTGAGGGGTAAGGTTCAGGTGTTACCAAGACAAAGTTAGAAGGGTAAGCTGAGTCCTTGTCTTGGCAGAATGACTGTAATCCTGTGATAGTCCATCATGCTGTGCTGGAGGGTCTGGAGAACCCTTGCCTGCAAGCAGAGTCCCCTTGAAGCAACATGCAGGTGTAAGGATGTGTCCCATCAGTCCAATTATGGCATCCAATTATCTTCTAGAAAGAAACTCTGGTAATGAATGTGCTGCTGGTTCATAACTTCTTAAAAAATTTAATTTAAGTGTGGACTACTCACACTAATAGCAATAGATTTAATTAGTCATAGGTCTTTCAAATCTGCTTTAGAAAAAACATGTAAGAGCTTTAGATGGACCTGAGGTAAGTGGGCCAGTTGAAAGGGTGAGAGTGTGTTTACACAATGTCATGTCTGGTGCTGTTCATATCAGGTGTAATATTCTGGTGCCAAATGACTCATTATAATTTTTTCAGCTGTAAAAAAAAAAATCAGAATCTAAAACACAGTCCTTGATGAGAAGCTGAATTTCTTGATTTGACTTCCTATATCCAATTAATGTGTTGGAAAGTGGGAGTAATGATGGTGAGCAAATCTCAGTGTTTGAATCTATTTCAGTTATGTATCAAAAAGGCATATTTAAATGAGCTGCTTAACCTCTGTTATCTGTAAAACTGGATTCCAAATCACAAATATGTCATTTACTGTGCTGTACTTTAGTTACAGATGGCACCATAAAGTGAAGCACACGATATGATAAAACTGTTTTTAGAAGCTTTAAAGTAAAACCTGAGTTTGGATTTAGGGAAAGAAAAGAAATGTTTCCAATGAGGGATCTGTAGAGTAAGTAATAAATACAGATAAAGACAAGGGATTGATCAAAAGTAGCAGAAAGAAGAATTCAGAACAAAGGGTTATTTTGGTAAAGCAGAGAGAGGCATAAAGCATTAAAGTGAAAGTTTCTAGATGCACCATCTGTATCCAGCTACTGAAGGGCTTTACTTTTATAGGGAAAAAACCCCAAACCAATCAAAAGTGCTCTTTCAGATCAAAATTGAGCAGATTGCTACCACCATGTTAGGGTGAGCTGTCAGACATGGATTTGTATGTCCAGCATATTTTATCCATTTGTGATAATAAAGTAATTCCTTCTTGTAGTAATGTCCACTCTGTGAGGACTTTGATGCTCTTAATTTCTGTGAGAAAAACCACCAGAGACCACGAGAGCCTGGGCTGTAACAGATACTGCTCTCACAAACTGCTGAACAGATAAAGCCAAATGTGGAGGGCATCTCGTGATCTCTATCCTCTTTTACATGGTCTGCCCTAAGTATTTTTGTCAGCAAACCAGTTTGTAGTGCTGGATTATTGCCAGATTTGTCACATAAAATGTTTTTCTTGATGTGATTATAAGCTAAATTGGTGTCATGCTCTTTTTTCTTAAGGCAAGCAATAAATTAAATTGTGGGATAGAAAAATGGTGACAACGTACCATTTATGCTGACAGCATAGAAAGAATAATGTTGAAAAAATTCATAAAAACACTGATTGAGTAGGTCCCTCTACCTTGACTCCATTTGGTTCAGAAAACGTTCATGAGGTTGTTTGAGTCTGGAAATGGGAAGGATCTCATAATCCTAATAGTTCTTTCTTCTAACAAGGCTGATCCAGGCAGTTCCTTACATCAGAACAGCCTTTCTGCATAGATTGTTAGAGAGGGCATCCCCTTCATTATTTATGCTACACATACCAGGTGTGCTGATTATGAAACTTCCCTTGAGGCTCCATAAGGAAATGAAATCCTAAGAAATGCATGAGACAGTGGAACAATGCTGGAATCTCCCGGATGAAAATCAGTCATCCGTGTCAGTGATCCTCCTTACAGTGGTTTTTAGGAAGAATTACAAAAGCTAATCTTCTTAGGCTTGTCATCCAAACTATCCTGGAGGTGTGAAGAAACTGCCCTTCCAGGGAACTTCAGTTCTCTGGTGGGAAACAAAGGAAAAAATGGCTGGAGGAATAGCCATTTTCCCCTCTTGTCCTGGGGAGGTGTGGAGGTGGCAGTGTTGATGTTGACTGTGTTTGTAATTGGTGTCATTGCAGTGGTGACTGAAACATGGTCATGAAACTCTCTGGGAAATTCTCTATTAAAATGCTGCTGAGGAAATGTGAGGACTCCCTTTTGGAAATAGGGGCTGCCCTTGCCTTGGCAAGAGGGGCGATTTAATTTGGAGGAGAGTGGTGTTTGTTTGAGACACTTCTTATCCAGAGAAATCAGTGAAGTCCAAGGGAAGAAAGGGCCTTTCTCTGCAGAGGCGAATGGAGAAATACCAAAGTGAACTGAGGATCAGAAAAGGAGAGAGACCTTGATGTGAGAGACAGCAGGGAAAGCAATGCTGGAGTGTGAAACAACATAAAATTGTTCTATGATTCTGTGATTTACTGTAAGGGGGAAAGGACAATGTTGATTTTAACCCAGAGCAAACAAACTCAGTTCTCTTGTCCCTGTGCCAACAATACAATTTTTAAGAGGTGGAATAGGTAAATGTATGAATGATTATATGAATTTTGCTGTTCAAAGGAGCAGCTAAAAGGGTAAGATACTTGCAGAGAGTGGGCAGCTGGTGAGAAAACTTTATAATATGAGCTTGAAAAAACATGTATCCTCTTCCATCAAAAGGATTGAGGAGGACTCTGAAAAGCTGGTGGTGTTCAGTAGAAGAGCAGAATGATGTTAGGAGTGCAAAGACATCTTTCAGAAAGTGGAGGTTATGTTTGAGCAGAGAAAATAGAAAAGAGCATACAGGCAAGTTAAATAAGGCAAGTTAAACAAGGCAGGTAAAATCAATTTTGAGGAGCAACTTGCAAAACTCATAGAAGCAATGAGGAAACCCCTTCAAACACATGAAGGGTAGGGAGCCTGTCCATCAGCAGGCTTGATAGGCAATTGCAGGGTAATAAGAACACTCAAAGTACACAGGGCTGTTACAGCAAGGCTAAATAAATCTTTGCTTTGCTGTTCATTACAAAACATCTCAGGGAACTCTCCTTTCTGGAAAATTTTGGTATCTGGAAGCATTTAAAAGTGTGTTTTAAACTGAAGTGTCAGCAGAACGGGTTTAGAACAATTGAATAAATGCGTAATACTTTTGATAAAAATAGGTGGTAGCCATGGTAGCCACCCAAGAGTCCCAAATGTGGAGTTTTTAAATTAATGGTTTCCTTTGATATGAACTAAATAACTGATGTGGCAAGTGAAGGTGGCAAATGCAACTGATGTTTAAAGGGCTGGCTACACTGGTAAATCGAGCCTGCCCTGGTTGATTTTTATTTTATTTATGGAAAATAAAATGAAGACCTGTAAATATGACATATTGAGTCAATGTAAAAATGAATTTTGTAGAAGGAAGCTGTCACATATCTGTGTGTTTTGAAGCCCAGCAGGCCCTGTGCAGAGATGATTCAGCTCATAAGGCGTAGCTAGACTTCCAAGGTCCCTTAGCAATAGTCATCAACTCCCCTAAACAGTCAAGATATAAAAAGGAATGTGTTCCTGTAGTTTTGAACTGGTCATGGTTCTAATTAGGTAAAGGCAAAACAGAGGGTGAGGACTGAGTCATCCTTTTTCAAATTGCAGGACATCACCAGGTGGTGATGAATCTCTGTTGGTTTCTCTATTGCTAAATTACCCACTAAAGCTCTAGGGAAAAAGGAGTATTGACAAACTCACCAGTAAGAAATTTACAAGGTAGGATAAAATTAAAACTGGCTGTGAATATTCTCCATTTTCTCACCTAATCCAGACATCTGCAAAGTAATGCAGAAAGGGAACTGAAGCATACACATGCATCCACAGAGATGTCACCACTCAGGAAAATATCTTGTTGTCATTGTGAGTAGCCCTTGGAAGGTATCAGCTCAATCCTTAGAAGTGATCAGGATGGTAAATGGGATGGTAAAGACTTTAAATAGACCTAAAATAAAACCAAAAAAGGTTTGTGTGTAAATCCACAATGTACCCAAGTGTTGCACAAGTGTACCCAAGTGTGATAACTGTGTCTGGAATAAAGGAGAAGTAGAAATAAGACATATGAAAGCTGCAAGAATGGCCATAGGCACAGAAGGGTTCTCTGCCAAGAGATTTAAACACAGGTTGGAAAGGACCCCTGTGATCACTGTGTCCAGACTCTCCTCCTGCTGGCACCATGGCACTCAGCTTTTTCATGTGTTTCTCAAATGCTGCCAGAGAACTGTCTGGTCCCCGAATGCACAAAGCTTGTTCAGCTCTGCCTACATGTCAGGAGACAGCTGTCCTAGTCTTGTTACACCACCTATTGTGCCTTCCCCCCTTGTTCAGCAGTGTCACTCATCCTGAAAACTGAGCTAGATTCTAAAACAATTTTTTTTTTGGTTGCATCTGAATTATCTATCATATCCACTGAAAAGCTGCCCAATTTTCCCTTCCTTGTCTCTTTCATGTTTGTGAAAATCCTTTTTCATATTTATTTTGACATCAAGGAAAGGAAATTTTTGAGTTTTGGCATCTGTGGGACATATGGGGAGAGGTAAGCATGTAAAATGTCTGATTGTCTCTGCTGTTTCCCATAGCCCTCATTAAAGGAAGGAAGATACAGAGGAATTTTTTGCTCATATAGAGAGATGGTTGAGATAATCATTGGGAGAGAAGAGCTCATGGTTGTTTCTGTTGCAGAATAGTTAGGCTGACAAAATCCCCCATATAGCCATAGTTAAAGGAATTCTTCCCTTTTGTTATATCAGTTTTCCTTACTTTATCTGAGAAACAATTCCATACCAGTGAACCCCCTTTCCCCCCATACTAAAAATCAAGTCTGTGCAATAATGAATCAGTCACAAGAAGAGCACTACCTCATTGTAGTCAGATACAATTTTAATTGAGGATTTCTGTTTTAAGTGGGCCAAAATTATTTATATAATCCACATAGGAAAAAAAATTCCTTCATTTTCATTACTTGATGCATGTTGCTTTCTTGCTTGCAAAGTTCTTGAAATGCATCACAAATCAGTGGAAGATGCCTTTAGTGATCCACATAACCATTTTAGATCTATACTATTACAATACATCCTAGAGACTGTTCTGAGGGTCAGGGGAACTACTGGGAGGGCTCTGGCACTCTCTGGCTGTGTCAGAAGAGAAAAGGTGAGCTGCTGCCCTAGTCTATGGAAAATGTATTTGCAATCCTGGTGCTGCTTCTTGTTTGAAGCATGCAGGTGTATATTGGTTAGTGCCAGGCCCAATTAAAGGCATCAATCTGGATCAAATCAAGTAATATTTAGAATTTGATGCATTTGTTTCAGGGGCCAGACCAGTCTCCTGATGAACCACCCTTTCTGTCTAGGGGCATAGCTTGAATCTAAAAAGAAGCTGTCTTTTTAGCATTCTTTGGGAGTTTCTGCTTCTTAGGGCTACCGAGTGCTGCGCCAACACCCAATCTCTAGCTTATGTGGAGCATCCTTGGTGACTGACCTAGACAGAAGTGTGAACTAGAGGGGGTATTTTTTCAGATTTAGGCTGTGTTTTGCAACCACAGAAGCAACTGTGTCATTGACAAAGTTCTGCAGTGAATGTCCTTCTCACTGGAACATCTGCCCAGGAGCTGGGCTGAAGTTCTGGGAGGTGTTGCAGGCTGGCAGCAAGGACAGGCTGCTGAGGAAGGACAGGCTGCTGAGGGCTGTAGGACACCTCCACAGTGCTGTGTGGGAGCTTTGGATATTCACATGATCTTTGCTGCCTTCCATGTTTTGGGAGAATGATGGTGGTCAGTCTGAGAAAACAAACGCTGCCGAATCATGGGGAGTTAAATCAGTGCGGAGCTCCAGTGCCAAGCAGGAAAATTCTCAGCTGAGATGTGAAAGAGGAGGGATGCAGGGCAATCTTACCTCTGTAAGTAAGATTGCTTACCTCTGAATAAGGGGTGGTGGTGGTGCCAGCCTTGGGTTTGGGTGGCAGCCCATGCTGGGAGAGTGGCTCAGTGGGCACAGAGGCTTTCCTCACAGTGGGATTCAGAGGAAGGTGATGGTGTGTGCAGCACGGTTTTCTGCAGCCTGGATTCCTTTTCTACACTGACAGATAATACAGCAACTGCTGTGGATATCAGGCAAGCTCTGATCTGCACCTTGGTGTTCTGTGGGGGAAAATAAAAGCCTGAGCTCAGATATCCCCTGTGGGCTGGTGATCCATCCTGTGGGAAGTGCATGTGGGAAATCCTTCCCAACAGGCAGAGGGTACAGCTCATTCAAGCTGAGCATATTTAGAGAGAGTACTAGTTACAAAAGCACAACCCAGCCTTAATTTAGGGCCAGTAAAACTGCACTCTGTATTGGCATGTGGTGTAATTAATTTTTGGATGTTTGATTAAATAATGTGATAGTGCAAGGAGGATTGGCTGGCATTCCTCTCCAAAAGACAAAAGCAATATTAAACTTTGTAAGGCTCCCACACCACTGCAAAAGCTGAAAAAATAACTGTATCAAGCCACTGGAGACACAGCAGTGTGGAATTTCTTCTGTAGCCATCACGTGCTTGGCTGGATGGATCATAAGCTGTGTCTGTGTCCTTTTGTTCAGACTTAGCAAAATGCAGGATTCCCTCTTCTTTTTCCTTAGAATGAAAATTCAAAAAAAAAAGGACTTCCAAAGAACTTAATCTCTGTGTAACCATGTACTTTTTGCTAACACAAGTGTCCCCAGCACTTTGTGATGCTCTAGGTACAGGATATGAAATTCCAGCAGCAGGAGTGCTCAGAGCTGCGGGGGGCCAGTGAGGAGGTTGTGTTCCTTGGCACAGATTTTTTAATTATCACCTTGCTAAGGTGAGTGGGAAATTCTGTCTAAAAATCATCAGCGTGGAATGACAGAGAGCTTTACCTCTCACTTTCTTAGTGTGTGGGAGGAAGTTTAGGGCACTTGCTGTTCACTTTTAATGCTGCTGGATAAACTAATGACTGTGTCACCGAGATGAGTCTGAAATCTAAATCAAAGTCTTGTGTCAGATTTTATTTCTGAGTGGGCCTGAAACAAATTCTGGAGATCTTGTACACATCTACCTACAAAACTATCTTGCTAAATATCTAAAATTAATTGTAAATAATTCCATTTACTCAGCCTATTCATCTATCCTTATTTTGAGGGACACCTCCTCTGTTTTGTCAAAAAGTACCACTTTTCTACTTCATACCTCCTATTTTTAGGGTTAGTCTGTTTCTGTGAGATTAAAATATATTTATTTTCTAAAAATACTTATTTGCAACTTTCAAATAGTGCTGCCTGCCCTTCTCTTCTTTCAAATGTGTATCTAAAGAATTGGAAGAAACAACAAATTTGAAGAAAATCAGGCTCACACTATTTAAAACCACACGTGTAGACTTGCTCTTTAATTAAAGTCTTTTTCCTAACAATAAAATGTAGAGCTAGCTGATACTTTATTGTGTTGGGTTGTGATAAAAACACATTGGCTAACAATGTGTTTTTAACATCTACTCTCAAAGTTCCTTTAAGAAATGCCTTTAGTTAAACTTTTGCAGCTAAGCTCTTTTAGTTTGAGGATGAAGAAGGTGCAAGAAGCTAACCAGGCACTCAGTCACTGGGAAAACTTAGAAAACTTTCTATAGCCTATTGTACTCCAGAGGGCTTGATGATCTGCTTAGCAGTCAAGGAGCCCAGACTCTTTTTAACCTCAGCTTAAACAAATGCTTAAAATTTCAAGGTAAAAGCACTTTGGTGGAGATAAGAGAGAATTTAGTTTGACATTTTAACCCTAAAGTGAGGTGAGGACCTCAAATGGTGGGAGCAGATGATGTTTGTAGGATCTGGTTCCCTCCAGATCCTTGGTGTCTGCTGAGGCTCCTGGAGACCCTTTTCCCACCTGTATCCCCATGTATCCCCTTTTCCCACCTGTATCCCCACGCCAGCTCTCACGCTGTGTCCCATGAGCAGCTCCCACACTCTGTGAGCTCCAAACCCGGCCAGGTGAGTCAAACCTGCCCCTGCTGCTCAGGTCTGAGCTCACAGCCCTGCACTTGCTGCTTAAGATACAAATGATTGGTGTGGTGGTTTTCATATAATAACTTAATGGTTTTAATATTCATCTCAGAAGTGGTCGAACTTGGGTTTGGGTCCTCCTTCTCCCAAGGGATATTCAAATCCACCTGTCCCTTCCCAGGCTGTAGGCAACCTCTCAGCCCTTCCTATTGAAGTTGTGCCATGGTGCAGAGAAGGATTTGCAGACCCAGAGAGGAGAAGCAAGTGGGGGCCTGACTGTTGCCTACCTGAGGGAGGTGGGGAGCAGGTATCTGGCAGCATTCCCAAGGCTGCTTACTATATAATTTGCATTAAAACATCTCTGGATAAAAATCAAAACCAGCCCTAGAGGCAGAGTCCAAGCCCAGAGCCTCTATCCACAGGGAGAGGTTGCAACCACCTTGCCCTGGCTGCGGGTGCTGTTTGGTGCCACCCCAGCCACACCTTCTTGCCCCAGCCACATCTTTAAATGGAACTCGAGTGGCTGCTCCCTCACACGGACCCCAGAGCCAGCTGAGGAGAGCTGGCTGTGCCCAGGACTTCCCAGACCCGAGGGGGCTTCACAGGCATCAGTGCTGAGAGGTTCAGCTTAGCCGCAATGTCTGGATCTCAGCATGGAGGAAAGGAAACTTGAGGTACCCAAAAACCTTCTTTTGGTGAAAAAGTTGATTTTGTTGGGTTGGAGGAAGGGAGAAGTCATGGCTCATTTAGCTCTGCATTTTAGATTTGGAATTTCCTGTTGTGATACCCTTCAGGTCCCTGTGTGGCTTTGAGGACCTTGCCTGAAGTGAACTAAGGGTGTTTCATTGTGGGATGTGACTCAAGGACGTGCAAGGTTAACTTCAGCTCTGGAGAGTCCAATTCTCTTTTGAAAATTACTTCAGTTTCATAGTCATTTAGAAGCTTTAGAAATTTTTTCCCCTTTGCTTGTCTCTGCCTTCTCCTTGTGTAAAATAGCAACTACAGAACCTTGAGGACCCACCATATGTTAAAGAAAGATTTGTGATCCTCTAAAGATCAGCAAGCTGAGCATTGAGTGTTAACTTGCTAATGGAGGAGTTGGGCAGATGAGAAAAGTTGGGAAGAATTAAACCTGCTGGTGCCCTGGGTGAGACTGCAATGACTTTTAAGGAGACATCTTTGGTTGGCAGTGGTGAGATGTGCAGGTGAGAGTGTCTGTCATATTCTTTAGGCTTCAAGTAAGCAGCTTCCAGGACACAGGTATGAGTTTGTTGAAGGCTTATGGGCTGATTCAGGTCACTTATGATGGGAATGGGGAAGGCCTTTGTTGGTGCAGTTTGAAAGTCTAGAGTTTGAAAACTAAACCAAACCTACCTCTCTACACCTTTTCAAGATAGCCCTGGCAGAGTGTGGGTGACTCTCTGGGCTGGTAGGAAGGGTCCCCTCAGTCCCTTCCCCACACAGAGCCTTGTCCTGCCAAACTCTCTCCCCCCAGATGTGAAGCTCTGCTCTGGGTCTGTGATCTGCTGTGAGGAGTCCTGTGGTGGCTTTAAGGCTCATGGAGGATCTTCTGTTCCTAGGACAGCAGGTACTGAAGCTTTTCTTCCACACCATAAAATTCTTACAGTTATAAAAGGGCAGGTTTGGGGCTTGAGCCTGCGCTGCTCTGAAAAGCTGGGGAAGGGAATGGAGCCAAGTGGTTCAGGGCTGCAACTTGTGAGTGTGTAGAAGGTGCTGTGTTGTCTTCTCTTCATCCAGAGGAGGTCAAGATGGTCACTGTTTCAGTCCCTTGTGGGGAGTCACTTCACACGGGAGGTTGGTACCTCCTGGGCAGGGCAGCCCCTGATGTGACACCTGCTCTCTGTGATCACTGACCTGAGTTTTCCCAGGGTTTAACTGGCAAGGCTTTGTCCTTGAACCATTTGATTCCTTCTGATGCTCTGGGGGTGCTCTGTGGATGGACCATTTCAGAGATTTTAGCCAGTAGGATGAAGGGGTGTATTTTGAAATGTGTTGACCTTTTTCTTCATGGTTTATGAGTCCAGCATTTTTTTGTGCCTCATGAAGGACAGGCCTTCTTGCAGGTCCATATTGGACTTATTATTTCCCCAAGCTTTTACCTGCAGAATTCCCTGATGAAAATATTGCTTTAAAGACAGGCAAAGTAATTACTTTTTTAGGTGATGCTTATGTAATGCTACAGGACACAGAAAAACAACTTGTGGCATCCAAGCATGGTTTTGATTTTTAGTAGTCTTGGTTTTGTCCTGAGATGGTGCAGTCTGTAAGGACATACAATGCTTTTCTGAGTTTTTGGAGGGAAAATACAATGCTTTTCCACTTTGTGAGGTTTAACGTGCCTGTAGAGACCTTCCCCTGGGCTCTGTGGTGAGGCCATGGCCTGGTCTTGCTTCAGCTGTTCTTTCTTCTCCTGTTCCAAGACTTGCATAGGAATAGCTACTGTTAGAAAGCAACCAGGTTAAATAATGTGCATGTGTGTATATATATATATATATATATATATATATATAAGTATGAAAACTGCATGTATTTATATATGTGTGTGTAAATAAATAGCAACACAGATGTTGGCTCTCTGTCAAGTTCAAATGAAAACCTTATTCACAAGATTTGCTTACAGTTTTTCTGTGGTTGCATATTGAATTGAGCAATTGGGAATGAAAGAGAGTTGATTTTTTTACCATTTCTGACTGCACTGCAATCATATTATGTTAATAATCTAAACCAAAGCTGATCTTGCTTTCTCGCATTTTAGCAGTTTGAAAGTATTGAGAGGCATCTAAATTATCTTTAAAATGAGAATGATTCCAGAAACTTTGGCTGATTCCAGGAACTTTGGCTGATTCCAGAAACTCACACCGCCTGTAGTATTTTAAAGGCTTAGATGGAACGTGTATGTGATGCCTGCCTTAAGGAGTTCTTGCTTGTATGATAAAAACAACATAGGGAAGCAGAGTAGAATATAGCACAGAAATGTTTCTAAAACATTTACAGTAATGAGATGTATACAATACTCTCAAAATAATCCTGATAGTTCTGGTGACCAATATTCAGGGTTTTCTTCTGCTTTTAATGTAGAAGAGGCTTCAAAATGTGTATTTTTTTTCAAGCCAAACACTAGTAAGTCTAAGTCTGATCCTGCTTTTGGGACTATGAATCTTATTACTGAGTGAAGTGTCTGGTTCTGCCATTTCAAGGGGTGTTTTCTTTTGCTTCAAAACAAAAAAAAAAGCTTTTTGGACCTTTCTTTCAGCTTTCATGTCTGGATAAATGACTCCTTTAACCCTGCAAGGCACTGCAGAAAAAGTACATTAATTTTTTCATCTGGGGGTCTGCCATGCCCCAGTGGTTATGGCTTTTACCCTGAGGCTGGAGGAGGGCTGGATGTCAATTGTTGTTATCTGATAGCTGTGTACAATACCCAGAGAGGCGCTGGCTGGATCAGAGGTCAGGGATGAAGCTACAGATCTGTTGATGGAAGAATTTGGCTATTGTGGAAGCAGGTTAAAGTAGGGATCAACACAAGCTACAGTGGCTGGTAATTGGTGGCTGCTTGTGGTATTCTCCAGATTTCAGGCAGAGAAGATCAGAGAATTCTGCAGGAATATTTCGTGTAACATCAAGCAGCTCTTGTCAGCCTTGCTCCTTTGTTTTCAGGAAGGCAGGATGTTATTTTAGAAAACACTTATTGCTGTTTTGCTAGGCTGGTTTTTACAGCCAAAGAAATGGATAAAGGTTGGTCTTGCCTCATTTATAGAGAATGTCTGAAGCCTTCGTTTCTCACATGTTTGTTGGGTTGTCCAGTCACTCCAGCTTGTGTGCTCAGTGGTCCTGCCAGATCAGCACTTCACTTAAGTTCTCCTTAATGGATTTGCAAAAAGTGATAAAACACTCCAGAAGAGGCCTCAAGGAATGATTAGGTTAATCTTCAATTAGTTCCTGCTGAGACTTGATGAGAAATCATTTGACAGAGTAGGCATGAGCTTTAATATAATCTGCCTGTCCAGTTATCATGAAGTGCAGTGTGCAGAGAGGAAAGAAGCAGCAAATGGAGAAAACCATGACACGAGCCCTGAATGTTTTAGACTGCTGCCTGTGATGCATTTTTGGTCTGCTTGAGTGGCTTCAGCCCCTGGGATGTTGCTACTGGGCATTAAAGTCAGCATGGGGAATATTTTCATCTGTACAGCTGGTGAGATGCTGACAAGAGGCAGTTGTACTTTTTCAGCCCTCGCTTGGCAAGGTTTGTGGATCAGCCTGTTGAGCTCTTTTAAAACCACAGCAAAAGAGGAGCTAAAGCCAGTCCAAGTAGTTTTTACAAATGGGGGGAGGAGAAGAGGGGATGACTTTTTAAGTCTTTTGGAGTTGGCAATTGCCTCTAATAGCAGTTGCACGAGAGTGGCTCCCCTGGGAAACACACTGTGTCCTCCTGTTTGCACAGAGAATGGAAAACACTGGCCACTAAAAGAGAATGAGACACTGTGCTGTGAACTGGTTTGATTTTCTGTAAATTGTTTAGTCTTGTTTCTTCGCAATCAGATGGTGGTTCCTTGTTTCTTTGTTTAGGCCCCTTGTCCTACAGTCATTAAAGCTGCATTTTATAACAGAAGAATCCCAACCTTCTGAGCAATTGAAGACTTGCTAAGAAGATGGGGATCCTTCTGGCTGTGCAGAAATCTGTCAATTGAATATTCAGGGATGAAACAAAAATAGAATTCCCTGGTGCCATTCACATCTGCCACAGACTCCCTTCAGACAGCTTGTCTGTACTTGCATCTTCACGCTGCGTGTCTCCTGCATCTGGGTGGTTTTAGGCTCCATACACTTCAGGTCTGCACTTCCCCCCTCAAATATCCCACCTAGGTTTCTTATTTAAGCTGGTCCCCTATGAAGCTCAGCTGGAAACAGGTTCAGCTCTCGAGTACTGAAAATCTGGTCCGAAGCTCTTCAGTTTTGTTACTCTTCAGAAAAATCTTCGCTGACTTACTGAAGGCAGTTTTTCTGCCAAAAAGAAGTCATTTGAGTGCTTGCTAATTTGCCACAGGCGAACTGAGGCCAGTTAATCCATAATTTAAATTAATCCTTTTGATTGCATAATTGACTCAGCTGAGAAATGGATGATGGCAGGTACACTGTCACTCCTTTTGGTGTAGTCTTAGCTTTGCTTGCACCCACATCTGCATCAGGGGAAGTTCAGACTGGACATTAGAAAGGGATTCTTCACTGGGAGGGTAGTCAGTCACTGAATAGGCTCTAAGAAGGTGGCCATGGCACTAAGCCTGGCTGAGTTCAAGGAGTGTCTAAATGATGCTCTTGGTAGTATGGTTCAGTTTTTGGTAGTCCTGTGAGTAGCAGGGAGTTGAAGATCCTGATGGGTCCTTTCCCAATTGAGATAGTCTATGATTCTGTGAATAACCCCATTGCACTGGGTATTTATAGCCTAGCAAATTATGCTGTTTTCCCTGCACAGACCTGCACTTGGGGCATATCCTCCAGGCTACAACACTGAATGCCACCTTGAATGAAAAGCACCAAGCAGGATTTTAAAACCACTGGCGGTACTGGACAGCTGGTCTTGAATCTGGAGAAGTTTGCATCCAAATGTGGTTTGTGGGTGTGCATTAGTTCAGGAGAACTTATGAAAGGAGGCAGATGGGCTTCCTCAGGCAGGCCAGAATGCTCCTGTGCCAGCTGGGAATGGGCTGTGGGCTGATGGGTTTGCCGGCAGCATTGCAGCCATGAGAGGAAGCAAGGACACAATCCTTGATTTAGTTTTAGCCAGAACAATGGAAGATAATGCCTGGATCAGAGTGGCATGCTCAGGCTGGAATATAAACTGAACCCTGGTGGTGGAGGGTGACTGGAGCAGAGTAGTGTGTGATAAACAGCAGAGAGCCAATGTGAGGGGAAAGCAGCTGGGAGAAGCCAGGAGTCAATGAGGAACATAACAGCAATTGCAGTGCAGGCTTATTGTGAAGGCAGCAAGGGGACGTGTTGGGTCCTGGCTGGAGGGGCACACTTGGAGGTGAGAGGGGTGGATGATCCCTCCTGGCTGTCCATGGGATGACCAGGGAACAAGACTTGATCCTTTAATCAAGAGGGATTGATGCCTTAAGCTTTAGCTTTCATATTTTCCAGATTCTGTACTGCATTAATATATAACTCTGAACTTCATATAAAGTGTAAGCAAGTTCTCCTCACAGTTTAGTTAGACAAAACAATCCTTTTCCAAGGAGGACACCTTGAGAACCAAGGACACCATTGCAGCTTCAGGCCCAAAGAGTATAAACAACAGTGAATTGAGGAGAGCAATCTGGGAGAATGGCACTTCATAACCTGAAGCTGAAATTGGACAACGAATCCAATTTGGTAAATGGACCAAAACTTATAAAAGTGTGAAAACTCATGACCCAGGGCCCATATTGGATGGAGCCATGGCCCAGCTCTTGTACTGCCCAAGGTGTATCCTTTGAAGGCCTTTTAATAAATACCTATTTTATTCCTTTAACACCATCTAGCCTGTGTTCTAGGTAGCCTCTGAAGGCATCAGGATCACAGGACCCCAAATACTGCAAACCTCTGTGTTAAAAGGGACAATGTTAGACATGCATATTGCAATAAACCTTTCTACATTGAGATGGGTCATCTTCCCGACTCTTACAAGAGCTGAGGGTTGATGCTTAGGTTCCCAATCCTGTCTTTGTCTTGGAGATGCTGCCCAGTGTTGTGGTAGCTGAAGAATTTGTGTGGACCATGTGCACAAAGGCAGAAGTCATCCTTTTGGGGCAAAGATTTGCAAACACAGACCACAGAGGACTTCACGGGCGCCATCAGTAACTCTCAGGGAAACTTAATTCCCCTGAAAGAGTTTGAGCATGGCATTGGGAATAAAGTGTAGTTTGCTCAGAAGATGTATATGCTTCCAGTGTCAGGACATGGATGGTGTGGGATGGGTGATGTTGCTGTCAGCCCATCCCAGAACTGGCATCTCCCTCTTTTATGGTCTCAGCCTCCATCAGCAGCCACTGAAGTAGATATGCTCTATGCTTGTTTTCTATTACAGCATTAGGGTGCTGGTGAATTTGATTTTATTTATGTTTTCGGCAGCTCTCAGGTGGGACAGGCTTGTAAGAATACTTTTAAGAGTACTGTCTGAACTTTATAGGTTGCAACACTTTTCTTGAATTTCCATTCCTGAGGCTGCTTTGCAGCAATACCCAAAACACCATTTACATTTTAGTATTTAAATCTTTTATGAACTGATATGAAAATCTCCAGTGCCCTAAATATTTTATCTGAAATATTTTTTTAAAAATCTTTAAATTTTCCTCTGAGGGGCTCAAGAGCTGAATGAACCTTTTCAGGCAAAAGGGCTGCAGCTGGGGGTAGTCTTGGGTCCCCAAGCAGAAATGCAAGATAGGCAGGAGCTTTCTCCATTTGGCAGATGTCTTTAGATTTTAATGCTTTTTATTTTGAAAACTTGTGGGTGTTTAAAGTGCAGAGCAGCAGGAGCTGATCCCATGGTGCGAGGTGTTCCCGGGAGCTCACCTGGAGCGCGGCTGTGGCCTGAGGGCAGCGGTGACAAGGGACTGCTGCGGCCTTCCCGCGTCCATTGCCAGCCCTGGCAGGGAGTCAGGGGCACACACTGAGGGGATGCGCACAGCTGGAGGTGGATGCAGCCGGCTGCCAAGCCAGTAGCAGGCTGTGAGCAGCGAGGCCGGGCTTCTGGCAGCGAATTGCCAGCAACTTGCACTGCAGTCCTCTGAGGTGGCTGGAAAAGGGCCCACACGCTCTTCTTCGGGAAGAGCAACGAGCTGGAAGCCGCTTGGGGAAGGCAGCGCTGCCGCTCGCTCCAAACCCGCCGGGCCGGGGCCCCGGGTTGGAGCCCCTGGGCCGGAGCCCCGCGCTCCCGAACCCGCCGGGCTGGAGCTCCCGAACCCCCTGGGCCGGAGCCGGGCGCTCCCGAACCCGCCGGGCGGAACCCCGTGTTGGAGCCCCTGGGCCGGAGCCGGGCGCTCCCGAACCCGCTCGGCCGGAGCCCCGCGCTCCCGAATCCTCTGGGCCAGAGCTCCGCTCACTCCCGAACCCTCTGAGCCGGAGCCCCGCTCACTCCCGAACCCTCTGGGCCGGAGCCCCGCGCTCCCGAGCCCGCCGGGCCGGAGCGTTGCGCTCCTGGCGCTCGGCTCCCTCTGCCCGGTCCGGGGCTGACCCCTCGCTGGAGGATCGATCATCGATCACCTCCTCCCAGCGTTTATGTGATTACCACTGCCCCTCACAGTGCAGCGAGCACGGGGTGACACCGGCAGCGCTCGTTCGTTCCTGCCGGGGCACGGCGGCGCCAGCGGCAGCAGCCGATGGAACAGCAGCCGATGGAACAGCTGCCTCATCGCCGTGTTCTGACACGGCTTTTTCCCCCTGCCCTGCTGAGTCATGGGAACCGCACTCGGCACAAGGCACACTTGTGCACAACAGGGATTATTTTTTTTTTTCTTTTGTGATATATCTCAAATTCGAACTGGATTAACTCACGGATTATGTCTAAAGCGAAGTGTTTAGGGCAGGTTCTCAGAGGAATTTGCTACTGGAAGAGCAATATTTGCATAGCACTGTAGCAGCAGTTTTTAATGAATTAGACACTTTTCAGCATGTAATTTGCTCAAATGTGCTAAAAACCAAACCAGGTAGGAGGACTTATTGACTAACCCCTCTAAGTAAGCAGGGCCAAAATAATTTTTTTCAAGTGGGATTTGGGAAGCCATTCATTGGGAACTGAGCAATTTTCATTGTAATATGATTTGTTGCTTGCTTGCCAGAAAAGGAGTATGTCAGTACTACATTCTGCAGAGTTGTTCCATATGCTAACAACCTGCAAATTATTTCAAAAGAGTAAGGAAATCTAGGAATTCTCTGTTTGTTATAAATTGGGAGTATGACACATGTAGAACTGATGTACTTTGTTTTCAATATTATATAGCTAAATTTTTAATAATTTGGCTTGTCTATTCCTGTATGCTTGAAAATTTAGGAACATGTGTGACTCAAAGTCCATCTAGTTTGGCATCCTGCCTGCGTAATATTATAAGTGCCAGACGTTTGGGCAGTGATTACTTGGAGCTTCTGGACTTAAGGGAATTTTTTCCCCCTCTCCAGTATGCTAAACTAGGGTGTGTAACACGAGTGTCTGTGTTTCTGCTAAACTTGAAAAAAAAAAGTAATTAAGAAAATCTCAGTATTGTAATTTTTAATCTAATTACTATGAACATAGCAGTCTGTACCTGGTTTCTCCAAACAGTGGATTCTCTAGATTCCCTGCAGTCCATGAGCTCCTTCTTCTAAAGCCCCATGTAATTCCAGTTCTCCCCTTTGCCTGCTAATGCTTCCTGATCTGACCACAAAAACTGCTGAAGCCTCATTTCCCAGCTTGTCTGCATTCACCTCGCTGTCTCTCGCCATCCTCTCTCCAACTGAATGTCGGTGCAAAGCTGGCTTCCATGGTTACTACTAAAATAGGCAAAGCAGATATTTTTGGTCAGAATCTGCCAGTTCAGCAAGATCAAAATGCTTTTGGGAAATGCTCTGAATGCAGTGAAATTTAAGCAGGACGTTTCTTGCAAAATGAAATAGAAAACCCACTCCAGCTTCCTGCAGCTCACCTGCACCTTCCCAGAACACAGTCCTTGTGGGCTGCCCAGTGCCCTGCTCCACCATCAGGGAGACCTGTCACTCAGACAGCCCTGTGGCAGGGCTTTTGGGTGGAAACCTTTATTTTTCTTGCTTTTGTTCTAAGTGTTGTCAAAATCTTCTCTGCCCCACGTCAGCCTTCCCTTCAGCCAGCCTCCTGCACAGCACCCATTTCTGTTGTCAGAATTCTGTGCAGGTGTTATTTGTTTTAGATGTACATAAAAGCTATCTAGCCATGCAATGGCCTTTGCTCAGTGATGTGTTGCTGTCACTTGTCTCTTGTGGTCTCTCCTGTTTGTTTCCCTTGTGGCATGTCCCAATTAAGTTGCAGGCCCTCTGAGGAAAGGGACTGCCCTTTTTTATGTATCTCGAGACAGCTACTGTTTTTCCTCAGCCTGAATAATTTTTTTTTGTTCTGTATTTGTAATGCACTCTTCTGCAGTTTGGATACCTCTGGGCTTCCTTTGCTGCTGTATTGTTAAAATTCCCTCACAGGCAGTAGGATGCACGAGCTGTGTCTGTGCTCCACAGCATTGATCTGATGGTTCTGTGTTCACGGCCCTGTGGTTTTCTGTCACTTCTGAGCCTTTACAAACCCCCATGACCCCATCACCCAAGGACACTGGCAGTCTGAACAGTGCAGGGACCTTGCTGGAGTTCCTAAGCCAGGCACCACTGCCTGTAGGGTGCTTCCCTACCTCTGGGTGAGCTCCTCGTTCCCAGCTCCTCCTGAGCACAGCAGCTTCATTGTTGGTTTCATGGAGGAAAAAAAAGGCAACTTCTCCTCCTGATCATATGTCCTAGCCTAGCTTCTCTGGCCAAGCTTTTCAGAGGTATTGGAAGAATGTTTCCTCTCCCATAGTGTATTTCTTCTCTCATAGAGGATCAAAGTATCACAAAGGATCCTGAGTTGGAAGGGATCCACAAGGATGCACCCCAGGACATGGATGTCTCTCCTGTCCGCCAGGGCACTGCTGACTCATACTCAGCTTTTGCTATTGACTAAGACTCCCAGGTCCTTTTTCACAGTTGCTGCTCTCCACTGCCTCATTCCCCTGTTTGTCTGCACTGGCATTGCATTTAATCATCTTTGCAAATTGCAGTAGGCAGCAGTCAGAGATACTAAACCCATAATTCTCTGTAAGACTCTAGAAAGTGGGCCTTAGCCCAGTGGATAGCAAAATGTGGGGCAGGAGGAAGCCTCCCAACACATGCAACCTTTTTGCACTTACAAAATAGTATGCCCCCTGCAATGCAAACTCCAAATGCTTTTAGACAAACACGTACACAGTACTGCACCCTTTTAAGCAGTGATCAAGGTGTGTCTGCACTGAAATTTCCAGAGAATGCTCTGCAGTTACTATCCAGTTCCAAGATGTGTTATTATCCACACGTGTTAAGCTCCTGTTGGGCCAGACCACAGGATTGCAAAGGGCAGTGACCAGCCTGTGCTTTGGATAGCCTTGCTTTTAACAGCTGGCCCCAAACACAAAAGGTGAAAGCAGCTTTGGTTGATTGGTGAGTGGGATTGGTTTGTTGTTTTTTTTTTAAATTTTTAAAATGTAATCAAGACATTACAAAATAGTCTACTAAGGTACTCATGTGTTGTAGAGTTGGACCTGTGGCTTTGAGGGGTGATGCTCCTTCAGCAGGAAACTCCTCCTCCTGGTGTCACTGGTGTTTGCTGCCAGTTGGCATCAAGACTCTCCTGGACCAAAGCTGTTCTTCCATTTCTAAAAATCCCTATAGGCAGTGACCTGTGTGTCAGCATCCCTGTAGACAGCTCCCGTGGGGATTTCAGACACAGAAGCACATTTAGGAGAAGTTGGAGAAATCTCTTGTGTCCTTAGTGGAATAAATTCTGATTTGCACAGAAGTTTCTGCCTGACTTCTACCACAGTCCCCATCAGCAGGACGGGACATGCTCTGCTGTAATCACGGTGTAATGGCTCAGTTTGTGGGCTGGGCTCTGGTGCTTGAGTGACTGGAGCCGTTATTCCCCTGCAGGCACAGGGGAAAACACCATTCCCTAAAACTTGGCTGAAGGAAGTTTTATTTGGCATGCATTAGCCCACCCTTGCAAAGCTGAAGGCTGTATACACAGTCAGTTAGCAGAGATCACCTGAGGTTTAGTCAACAGATACGTAAGGATTAATGGAGTTGTCTAAACTCTGTGAGAGCAGCATTTATAGGGGAACTTCATTAGATCCACAGCTGCAAATTATAAACCCTTCTACCCTGTTTGAGGTTTGTTATCTTTAGAGATCACCATGAAAGGTGGAACAGCTGTGAGAGCTATTATTCAAGCTGATATATAATGATTGCAAAAAAGGTAGGGTGTTTAGACAGATGATATGAAGAACAGATTTGCAAGAAGATCTTTAAATTCATGTTCCTCTGAGCTGGTGTGCATTGGAAGGAAAAAGCACAAGTGAGATACTCGAGCAGAGTGCGGTGTTCACAAGAATATCTTCTGAACTTGTCACTGCCCATCAGAGGAGGGGCTGGGGTGAGCAGGAGAGTGGAGGAGAACAATTTTCCCCTACAGAGGGAAATCACGTACAAAGGTGAACTCAGTACCTCAGTTTTGTATTTCAGTAGTTTCCAAGACTTTAATAATAATTAAATAATAATTAAATATTATTATTTAATAATAATAAAGACTTTAAGACTTTAACAGTCGCAGCTTCAGTTGCTTGTGTGGTGCTTGGTGCCAGCTTGGTCCTTGATTTGGAGGAAGCTGGTGCTGGAGGACTCTGCCATCGGGTGGTAGAGGGGACAGCAGGAGGGGTGTCAGTGCCTTCAGTCTGGCAGAGCTGCAGCTTGCCATGTCAGCAGTTATTCTGGGTTTGGTGACCAGCCAGTCTTTGAGGTAAATGACAAATCTTGACTGGCCTGTAGCTGGAGAGGGACAAGAAGCAGCCAAATGCTAATAGAGCTTCTCCTGCCTGTGCCCTCCTCCTGGGCAGGGACTGCTCTTGCTGACACAGAGCTGCTCTTCCCCTGAAAGGTTTGCTGCTCCTGTCTTAGCTGTTTGTCCAGGACAAACAGATCCAGGGCTCAGGGACCAGGACAGTGGCTTAATGATGCCTAGGGACTGCACAGATCTGCAGAACATCTGCAGAGGCACAGCCTGGAGAGGTGTATCTTCCCTCCTCTGGCTCTGACAAAGACTGCAGGAATTACTTGGGGATTAAAAAAGTCCTCTTGCTTTCAGACCCACATAGGAAAACAGTCACTTTGTCAACCACTTGGCACATGGGCTTTGGCAAGGCAGAGGAGGCAATGTAGGCAATGTGGGGTGTCCATAATTATTATCAACAATTTTTTAAAGGAGGAGGGGGTAGAACCTGAGTCCTTGAAACTTAGATCCCCTTCAAGTGCTGAGAGGAGGGGAATAAGGGAGGTATTATTAGAAAGCATTTCTTTTATTTAACAGACGTTAAATAGCACTATACCACTATATCAATCTGTCAAGTACACTAATAGGAAACAGCATCTAGAAAAGTTGAGATGTGAATTTCACAGGGGAACAATCACCCCCCTTCTGCAGGATCCTGGGGTCTGGGGGCCAGCACAGAGCCCAAGGAGCAGCCACACATATGCCAGGCACATGTGGATGGAGAGGGGAAGGGAAACTTGTGGACTATGACAGGAAAAACTTGGTGCAGCTGGAAAGGTTTTCACCGACCCTGTCCTTGTTGTTGTACTTGTAACTGGATTAAAAATATCCTTAAAGCAGAGACCACACATACCTTTGGGTTTTGACAAGTTGTGTGTGCCATGCTATGGGTTTCCCTGGTGTTAATCGGCATTTTCACAACATAGGTGGTTTCAAGTCTGAGGGAGAAAAGCAAACCTCTAATGGATGATTAAAGGTTGAACAGCAAGCCTGGCTTTACATTAATGTGTGTTAGCCCCAAATCAGACCCAAAGCCATGGTGTTTTCCTCTTGCACTCTGCCCTGCTTCCTTAAACTTGTCCTGGTGATGTCCAGCAGTGGCTGTGACCACAGGCAGCCGAGGTTGGTTCGGTTTTATTAAAAGAGCTGCCTGAAGCCCAAGGTTAAGTGACAGGAATTTCAAAACAAAACAATAAATTAATAAAATGAATGTGTCATCAGCTGATCCTCTTCTGACCACCATCTGTCCCCTGATCATGTGACGTCTCCCAGCTGGCCACCCAAGAGACAAACCATGCAAGATCATCATCACAACATATGCTGCTATTTACACATTTTTAAAGGTAGTAGTTGCTAGGCTGTCATATTAGTAGTTAAAAGCAGTTATTTGGAAGCTAGAGGATTTTTTCTTTATTTCTCTCCTTTTCATTTTTTCCCTTAGGAAGGCAGTGACTCAGCAGGTATATTTCTGACAGAGACATGTTCAGGGTTGGATCAGTGGAAGTTCCTGTGTAAAGTACATGTAATTCTACCCCCTCATACCCCCACCTTGTTCTGTGGTATGCTGTTGTGCCTTTTGTAATATGCAGTAGAATAAATAAAACAGAAAGAAGGCAATGGTCCCACAAATGTCACTAGTGTACCTTTTAGGAACAGTATGCACTCTCTTTGCCATCTCCAGGATGCAAACCAAGCTCTGCATTTTTTAACTATTGTTAAGATCAAGGATGTGGTTATGAGAAGACTTACAATTTATAGGATACTTAAGCATTAAGGATTGAGGCACGGAACATTTCCTGGGGATTAACGACTGACTGGGTGAGCCTCGGGCCATTAACCCCTGCCTGCCATTAATCTTCAGGAAATGCCCTGCAGTGAGGTCGTTATTGCTGTTATATGCTGAAACACAAAAATAATAAGAAGAAATGTCCGTGGATTATTTATTTATATTTTACATAACACAATTCTATTGGGACTGTAGGAAATGAACATCTTTCTATTTAGCTGGTGGTAAGCTGGAATTAATGCAGTTCCTGCATCTCACTCTTTTGTGGAAGATTATTGTCAGACTGCAGGAGTGTAAGTGGGGCAGGATTTGGCCCACTGCTTGTATTGCAGTGTTTAATACAATGAATGTGCCCTGCTTCTCTGATATTACTGCTGGCACAATTTAGCCCTATATAAAAACCAGCTCAAAATGCTTGTTTTACAGCAAAGCAATTTATTCACAGTTCTAAGCATCTCGCAGCCTTTTTTTAACTCGTTGAATAATCCTTTTAGGTTGCCCATAAAGCAGGTGAAATGCTTCTGCTGCAGTCCTAAGGCAGAACACAGGCTGCATAAATAGCATCTAAATTACTAGGAATACAAAATACACATACAGTAATACATACCTACAAAGGCAAATTCATACTGACAGGACTGCAGTGTGTGCTTATCAGCAGCAAAACATCTCGGGGAAAAAAAAAAGTGGCTTTATATTGAAATTTTGTATATATTTCTCTCTATATAAACACTTAAATACTATTTTTTGCATGTTCTAAAGCCCAGATGCAGGCTCCTTTTTAATGAGCCTGCCTGCTTAAACATTTATTAGCTTAGAGATGTATAGTTTTCATAAAGCTGGCTGATTCTTTTTGCAGAATATCTTTGCAAAAAAAAAAGCTTTTTTTTTTGTGTACATGGCCTCAGTCCTTGCAACCTCCTAGAGAGTCTGTCAAGGCACAACTTAAAAGCTCGTTCAGGCGACCATGACCCCCTGCTAGCAGATTGTCTGCCTAAAAGGTAAGGGAAAGCTAAAAAAGAAGTAGAAACTTAAAAGTAGCTTCTCAAAGGCTGCATAGATCTTTTTTTTTTTTGTTAAACCTAAAGTGTTTAAAAGCTTTAATATTGATGGCCTGTCAACTTTGTCCTGATTCTTTGGCTTTCAGTTAAAAGGTTTTTGTTGTTGTAGCTTATGCAGTTGCTCTGTTGCTATGGAAACGTGACATCAAAATGACGTTTCTCTGTTTAAAAGCTTTTAACTAAATTCCTGCCTGTCAGATGTAGGCCCCATTTTGTGCACTCAAGCTTCAAGCTGTTGCAAAAAGGTTTCATATGTTCTGTTGTCATTCAAATTCTTTATCCACATATGCATGTCTTGCACTACAAAAAAACCTAAACTAAAAACTCAATCTATATTAAGTGTCCTCTTTTAAAACCCTTTTAGGTCAGTCAGCAATGGCTGCAGCAGAAATTCCCAGTTACATTGTCTCCTCTCAGACTGAGAAACACAGGAGGGCCAGGAACTGGACTGATGCAGAAATGAGAGGTTTAATGCTGGTTTGGGAAGAATTTTTTGATGAGCTGAAACAAACTAAAAGGAATGCCAAAGTTTATGAGAAAATGGCTAACAAACTCTTTGAAATGACTGGAGAAATTCGCCACGGAGAGGAAATAAAGATAAAAATTACAAATATGACATTCCAGTACAGGTAAGCTTCAGTTCATTCTTTTTATTTTAAGAGATTTTAGCAGGGATGGCGCAGTGATTTTTGCCTTTCAGAAAGAAGTCTCCTGGAGGAAATCTGTCGATAAAAGATTAAAGATTGTTCATATCGCTTTTAAAATTCTCTCTTGCCAATGCTGTTACGTCATTGTTAATTTGTTCCCCCCATTTCATGTCAAACTCTGGGACAACTTTGTTGCTTTAAAATTAGCTGGCACTGTTATGATGCAGAGGGATGGAAATGTATTTAATGGGGAAAAGAGATTTTGTTTTTTTTTTTGGTCTTTGCTGAGGGGACTGATTGTGTTAGCTTGGCAGCCAATTCCTTGCAGTGAAACTCCTGCAGTTTCAAGTGGCCACTGAGGATCGGAATTGCAAGGCAAAGTTAAAAAAAAAAAAGAAAACTAGAACAGAATAATGTTTCGGGGGGGCTGATGCTCCTCGATTTTGGTCTCGTGAGTTGAAGGGTTACACTTCACGGGGCCAAGAATAATTGAATGTCTTATTACTGAGTGACACACATTGCTATAATTATAAGCAGCAGCAGTGAAAGAACTATTATATCTGCAGAGAGAATCAATGTGCACCGTCAATACTGCTCCAAAGGAGTCGGGGGGAGGGCGGAGGTGTCTATGAGGGGATGATAAAGAACAGGCAAGCAGTCAGGAGGGGAAGTTGGCTTCAGAAAACGTGAGGCATTTGTGGATTTGTTGTTTGCAGGGAGAAAAATAATTAGAACTTAACAGAAATATTTCCTTTTTTTTTTTTCTTCTTTTTTTTTTTTTTTTTTAAATTCTTATCTCTGTGAAGCACAAACTGCCTCATACTGGAAATCCTGAGTGGTGATTTGAGCTAGGTGCTTGTAATGCAAGAAAATCAAATATGTGACTCTTTTATTTAATCTCTCCTCAAAGCTGATATTAATAATAAAAAAGGTTATTACAGCAGGCAACCATGTTAAAACTGCTCGCTTTTCTGTAAGGCACCCTCACTGTATTTAATGCAGAGACTGCTCATCAAATAGAAAACTAGGGAAAATCCTGTAAACCCCTTAACTTTGAATGTCCTTCCACATTTCTATGATCCACAAGCATAATGTTTAACATCATTTGCCATAATATTAAACCTGATGTTTTGTGGCAAATCCTAACGTCTCCAAAATGTTTTACCAACCCTGCTGTAATCCATCCAGTTTCCTTCACCCAGACTGTAGACGAGAAAGCTGGAAGTCAGATAAATTTTTGTCCAGCATCACCCAGCAATTCCCACTCAGCTGCAGATTTGGGAGTTGCAGGCTAGCAGGCTTTTGCTTAGTCTGCTGAATCTGCAGTCCTCCCTGCTGGGAATTGCATCTCGGCACTGAGATTTCACAGGTGTCTGTAGCAGCAACACTGCACGATAGTTAAGTGCCGTAATTGCCAAGTGGAATAGGTTATTTCTGTCAGCCTTTGTTCTAAATTTACAGTGTTGTCATCCATCAGAGAGTCTCATTTTTTTCCTAATTAATGTTTTTACTTTAAAGTTGCACTGGGGGAAGGGAAGAAATAAAATCACTCGCATGCATGCACAGTGTGTGTGAGAGAAACCACACTTTTAAGACATATCCTTCTATTTCTGTGAACTTCTAAGATTGCTTCTGTTGCATGTTGTCAATCTGCTTTTCTATTTTGCAGTGCATGGCAGCTCCCTGCTTATTGATTGAGATGCTAATTTAGGAGAGTTAAAAACTGCCTTGTGCTGTCACAGTGCTGTTTCATTTTGTGCTCTGGAATATAAAATGCATCTTCTTATTTTTTGTTCAGGTGCCTGTGTGCTTTGCTGTCAGGGTGAGGTGGCATGGAGAACAGGGGCAAGCAGAAGCTGTTACTCACAATTTCTAGTTTTCTGGGTACTTTTTGGTGGTGTGTGAGGATGGGGAAGGTTGTGGTGAAACTGTAAATGATGTGAGTGGCCACCGACTGCTGGCTTTGCTATGAGGTAGCCGAGTGTGAATTTATGTTTGGGTGCCTGCAGGACACTTGAGGAAGATGCTTTACATCACTGCATTTCTGAGCATCATTGCTGCCCTGTGGCACAAACTGGAGAGGAAGATCCTGAGAGTGGGATAATGCTCTATTTTGGGATAATACTTTGTTAAGATTACACTGGGTTAGTGAATGTGACATGGGAGAACGTAGCACCAGTAGCAGGAGTGAAGAGGGGTGTTCTGCACCTAGGAGCTTATTTCTGCACCCACTGCAGGATCCTGTACATCTTTAGGCAACTCTGAACAGTCCTGCAGAGGTGGAGTGGCCTCTACTCCTCCTTTAACAGAAATAAACTGCATTAAAATATTTAATCAGATCATATTATTTACCTAAGTGCCACAATTTCATAAAGGTACATGAAACCTCTGTCCTACAAATTACTACACACACACACACATATATATATATATATGAATGAATATATATATGTGTATTTTTTTCCATAAAAGGAAAAAGCAGTACTTGAATATTGAATATTTCTACTAGTCTTTTTAACCAAGTTCAGTTTTAAAAGTGCTATTACTGGTGTGGCTTATTCTGGGGCATCTGTTGAAATAGATATTGATGATCTGAATCATACAGGGTTCTGAAACAGAAAGCAGTGAACATGTTTATAATGGTGCTCTCCAGTTTGAGGATCCCATGGCATTCTAAGAGGCAGTTTAGTAAATGTTTTCTTTATTCTGCTTAGTGCAAGCCATTCATTGAGTAGAAGGTGTCCAAGTCAGGCAAACATATGCCTAAGTAGGGCAGGAGGGTTTCTTGGCCAGTAATTATTGCAGTTTCTGCAGCAAGTGCAGCCTGCATGGGTGTGCACAGTGCAGGGGGCTCAGAAGGGGCTCCCACCCCAGGGATTCACCCTGGATCTGGGTGTGTTTGGATCCCATGTGGGATTTGTGCTGCCAGGTAAAGTTACCTCAGGTGTAGCTCAGTGTGCATCTCTCACATAAGCAATTTTAGGGTGTTCATATCCCATTCCTCCACATCTGAGGTGAAAACATTATTCAGGGGTTAAAATGACAAACAGAAATTTATTTTATCTCATTATTACCTCCTTTCATTCTGCCCTATATTTCAGCAAGGTGACAAGAGAATGAAAAGATGTTTAGAGAGCAGTTTGTCTGAGCTGTGGAAAGCTTTCTTTATTAAGAGAAGTGTAAAAAAAAAGTTTGTGAATGCTAAAGGAATTTCAGAGGTGCATACAAATATGCACTATTTTTCAGAATGTAAAGCAGATTTTTTTGCCATAATACAAGAAGTTATTTATAAGAAGTGCAAGGCAAGAAATGCAAAACTAGCTGAAGTCATGTAAATCTGTACTGCACTGCATAATTAGCATGTGGAATTATAGCCACTGGAAATCATTGACACCAAGAGATCAGCAGGTTGTTTTATTATTACTATTTTTTTACTAAAGATTAGATTTATTAAATAAAAAACCAGATGTTGTTTATCTTCCAATTAGGTAGAGTTGTGAAAGGCAGCAGATTTCAGGATATTACTGGCTGTTGATGGAAAAATAATCATGTGTTTTTATGGGTGAATGTGCCCTCAAAAGCTGTCTGTCAAAATCATTCTTGAAGTATTCAGCACTGACCTTTGTCAGAAGAGTGAGAAAATGGACTGAGCTGGCAGTGATTCCTGTATTCTTCTGCATTACTGTAGTCCAAGTGCATTTGGAGGAAACTAATCAGGGAAAAATATACCGTGACCTGAAGTAATTCCTACTGGAGTCTCAGTGTATTAAGGGACCATTTCATCCACTGTGGAAATTGACTGGGTGGAAAATTCTCCTCAACACCATAGGTGGAAGGAAAATTCTTTCTGCAGGTGTATTTGAGTAAAGTTCTGCTTTTAGGGATTACTGTAAAATCTGAAATATCTGCTGTGGATAGACAGCCACCAGGTTTTTAATGTTCTGCTTCAAAGATACCTGTGTGGTGAGCTGCATGAAGGTCCCCATTTATCCATCCTGGAAGGAAGGGCTGAGTCAAGCTTCCTGGAATTCAAAGTTAATCTTTCACATGTGCTGGTCATCAAAAGTTTTCCTGAGATTAGTGTGCCAGCTCTTGAGGTTTAGCATCCCTTAGAGTCTGTGCCCAGTTCTTTGTGTTGTGCAGCTTACTTGGGGCTATCAGCTCATGTGAACCTGCAATTATTCCTTCTCAAAGAAAGCACTGTCCTGTCACTGCTAATGTGCTGATCTCACTGTGCCAGCGCTCTGTGACTGCTGTTCTCATGTTGCCACTGACACAATACTTATAAAAAGGAAGCACAGCTTGCACAGTGGTCCACAGTTTTGACTGATTCCTTCTGATGTTTAAAAATAAGAACTGTGTGAATGCAAATTTATTATTTTCAAAAACATCACCCTCCCCAAAGCCTAGAAAACAGGATGCAGCTGTTGCTCTTTGATTTGAATCGCAGTCAATTAATGTTAATGATTGGTAAATTTGAATCAGTCTCATGATTTGAATGAAAGAGTAGTCTAATTTTTTTATTTTCATGTGTACATGATAGCAATTAAACATTTTTGCTTGTGTAATCCATTGCTATACTCTATGACATTATGCAACTGGAAAATCTGACCTCTGTTACAGCAAATGATAAAATATGAGTGCAGCCAAATTACTGCAAAAAGTTGAACACTTTACTATCTTTGTCTTTAATTTCAATAATTTATAGCAGATGCACAACTTAGCATTGTACTTTCATCATCCTTCTTTTCCTCACCATTGATTGGTTCACAAACAGTTGCTATTTATTATTTATTTTGAAAGCTTTTCCTAGAAACCCCAGGAGATGGATCTTGTATCCATTCCTTAAGGCAAGTAGTAATATCAAATGCTGCAATAATAATAAAAAAGCAACCCTGCTTTGAGCAAAGTCTTAAAAAATGAAGCAAGTTATAGATTGCTTGCTTTTTGCAGACTAAATAATGATGATTTTCAAAAAAACCAAAACCTCTTTAGAACATAATATTGTGACAGTTTTTTTAAGAAGGTGGATTAATAGGTGCAGAGAATAAAGTCTGAAAAAAGGTCAATGGCAGCACAAATGACTCAACAGTTGTCTCAGTCTATTCAGTGGAGCATTTTGGCTGCGGGATCTCAAAAGTCCATTAATTTATTCACTTCTCTCGAATAAGACAGGCAATCACCTTTCAAATTAACTCAGTTGGCATGCTTTGGGTATTTGTCCACTGGAAATCTGACTTTGATCCCTGAGTTTTTTGGATAGAGTTCTCAGTTGCCTCTGCTCTCAGCTGGATTTTAATAGAGCCTCATGAAACAGCAACAGGTCCAGATAAACTCAGTGTGAATTTATTTTGCAAGCTCTGCTGACTTTCTCACTTACCTCTGTTTCTTACCTCATTTTTCCTGCATGGCTGCTCCCTCAGGCAGTGATGTGCCCAATTGCAAAATGTTAATATTTGGCTCATCTTGCTCTCTCGTTTCTGGACTATTGCGTTCCAGCCTTCCTATTGTCCTGTTTCTTTTAACATCCCCATGTTTCATTAAAACAAACAAAACCCCAGTTCTATCTCTTGGAAGCAGCTAAGGTTGCTGTGATGAGTTATGCTAATGACCGAGGGCAGTAAATTAATCTCTGCTTTAGACTCCAGTTTTTCCAGGGTTACATTTACCTCAATGCAGGCAAAAGCTCTCAGCTGTCTAACTAGGTTTTTTGGACTTCTGGCAGTTGTAGAAAAAATATTTCAAAGTCAGTAAATCCTGGAATTCAATATTAGTATTAGGAAGGTAGCTATTTGTTTTTACCAGAAAGCTAAACCATCAACACTATTGGAGTCAATGTTCTCCCTATTTACCTCCACCTGCAGCATTTCTATTTCTCTTCCAAAGGACTGACAGACACTCCCTTTTCCCTTATCTTCTCATCTCTTTCCCTGTTTCATCCTTTTTTTCTGTGTGTTTGAACCAGACTCCATACAGGTAGATGATTGCTGCTGGTGCTGCTTTTAAGCTAACACAGTTCTCTTGTCTACCTCCTGGTAGTGATCCCTTTTATTTAGCTCAGAGCTATGGTAAGCAGTCAGAAGTAGAATTAGTATCCATTCAATGCATTTAGAGCCAGAGAAATACCTGCATTTATATAAGTGCAACTCTACAGCTCTGTGAGCAGACAATAAACAACAGCCCTCCTTCCAAATTGTCATAGTTCTGTAAGAAAAGGGGGTCTGGGTACACAGCTGAGCTCGAACAGCAATAAAATCACAAACCTAGTCAGGCAAAATATCTACTCCTGGAAACCTTCTATTGAATTATAGAATGGCTCAGCTCGTAAGGGATCTTTAAAGACCATCTCTTTCCAACCCCTCCCATGGGCAGGGACAGCTTCCCTAAACCAGATTGCTCAAAGCCCCATCCAAACTGGCCTTGAACACTGCCAGGATGCAGCATCTGCAGCTTCCTGGGTGACCTGTTTCAGTGGTTCACCACTCTGATTAAAATTTCTTCCCTTATATCTAGTCTGAATCTACAATAAGTTCTTCCCAGAGCCTTCTCTTTCCCAGGCTGAGCAATCCTCTCTCTCTCAGCCTTTACCCGTGGCAGAGCAGCTCTGAGTATTTTTGTAGCCCTCCAGGTGGGGTCTCAGGAGAGCAGAGAGGCAGAATTCCCTCCCTCATCCTGCTGGCCTTGCTGCTTTTGCTGCAGTCCAGGATCATGCTTGGCTTTGTGGGCTACCAGCACATTGCCAGCTCATGTGCAGCCTCTCAGTGACCTGCACCCCCAACTCCTTCCCTATGGGACTGCCCTCAATCTCATCTTTCCCCAGGCTGTAGTTATACCTGGGTTGCCCCCAAAATCCCCACAGGGTGATTTAATGGAAGCAGATGCAGTAATGAGGCTGAGGGGAGTTGGTGTCTGTATTTCAGCCATCACTGCCCACATGTCCCAGTCGGGTGTGCCTGCAGCAGTTATCAGAAATACCAGCAGTAGGAAAGGACTGAGTCAGGAATCATCTCTGAAACTTTGTGAAGATTGAGGGAAGTCTCTAGGGACCAGAAAAAGGCTGTTGAATCTTCAGAAAGGCAGGAGGAACAAGAATTAAGAGTTCTTCCCTTCAACTCCTTAGGAGATCAAAGAACAAGAAGTTTTGGAAGCAATTTCCAGTCATGGAAAGGAGAAGGTGATGACTGCTGGTGACTGGGAATTACCAGCACTGAATCACACCTGACTGACCTGCTTGCTTTCTTTTTTAAAGGACTAGATCTGTGGATGAGGGTAGAGCAAAGTATTGTCTAGCTCACAGTACAAACCCTTTTGACTCAGTCTCCGAGAACATCCTTGCATCCGAGCTGGGATGTTACACTGCAAGGGAAGGACTACCAGCTGGCTGGAAAACTTTGGATCTCTGGGCACAGAGTAGCTGTTAATGGTTTGTATTCTGCCTAGAGACTCATTCCCAGTGGAGGACTGCAGGTGTTTTGTACTGGGATGTGCCCTGTTTAAAATCAGCAATCCAAAGGTGAAGGTGGAGGTCACAGGTTTGCAGATGATGCCAAACTGGGGCTGCAGTCTGCACCTGTGAGGGCAGGACTGGCACTCAGAGGGACCTGGGCAGGTCGAGGAATGGGCTGACAGGGACCCCATCAAACTCAACAAGGACAAATGCCAAGTCCTCCTGTGGGATGGCCAAATGCTGGAACAGGAGGGGATGACCTGGCAGAGCAGCAGCTCTGCTGGTGGGCACTTTGGTGACATTGGGCTCAGTACAAGCCTGTTCCCAGAGTATCAGCTCTAAGCTTGTCCTGCTCTTTTTGACACAATGCTTTGCAGTCCTAAGGGCTCGAACCATGTCCCACAAAGTCTTAATGCAGCTGCTGGACTTGGCAGTGGCCTGGCTGAGATGTGGTCACCCCTGGCTTTTGCCACCTCTCCCCTGGGAAGACTGACCACAGTGAATGCACCCCATAATTGCAATTCAGTTTTAAACCTCATAGCTTGAACACATTGAGAGTTTCAACACAGGCAAACGAATATGGCATGTAGGCTTGGCTACTAGCTTGTAGTGGCATAATTGATCTGTTTTTCATGCAAACAGCCTCAACAATTGAACTAAAAATAATCAATATTAATTGATGGTTGTTGTCAGGCCTGTGTTTAGCTGTTTTCTCTCTGTGCTGGATGGGTGTGCATGTATTTGTAGGCTGTGCTCGATATTCTCTGACTATGAAATTGCAGCAGTAGGTTGTGAAATATGTATGAAATTAAAATTTTGAATGCATAGAGGGCATAAAAGTATGGATGGCTGTGAGGCTCTGCTTTGCAGGACTATGATGTGCATTTCTAAATAGCTGGAAAAGCTCATCAGACATTGCAAGGACAAGGAGAAAAGAATCCTTAAATGGCTTTAAAATCTAACCAAATCTTACTGCCTTCTTTTCTCACTAGTGGATTTCCCCTTACTCTAGGCTGACAGTTTTTAAAAGGAAGAACTTCAAGTTCTCACTTTTAAGTTTGGCACCATTGTTTTCATGTTTACATGTTATTTAATTCTACCCCTTGCAAGACTGGTGTGGACAGGATGGATTCTGAGGAAAAACCTGAAAGGCTTTAAGAAAAAAAGGGTGAGCCAGGTGTCCAGGAATAGTGGTTTTTGGTTTTTTGTTGTTGTTTTTTTTTTTTTTTTTTTACCTGCAAATGCAAACCTCTAGCTGTGAGAATCAGATTTGGTTCAGCTTTTTGTTAATTTGAATGAAATCTGGTTTATGAAAATGGGGCATTTGTCATTGGTCTTGCCTTTCCTGTTGTGTTCCCTTCCTGCATTTTGATTTACAGTAACAAGATCCGAACTGGGAGAGGCAAATGAAAAGAAAGTTTGGGACTCTAGTTGGGCTGTGGAATTTCTTTGAGAACTATACTACATCTATATACCTCAGTTTCATATTTCTCAGTAAAAGAAAATAAAATAACACTGGGTAACTACTGGGATAGCAGTGAACTTGTCTGAGGACTGAATAATAAATCTCATAAGATACACGTGAAAGGGATATGGTTGATAGTCCACTGTAATGTAATGTTTTTGTGCATGCTGTTTCTAATGCATTATTAACTGTTCTCGGGGTGTTTTTCTGTTTGTGGTTTTTTTTTTGGTTTTTTTTTTTTTGGTAAATTAATGAAACTCTGTACTTTTCCCTACCCTGATCTTTATTCTGTAACAAATGAACAGATGTCTGTATCTCATGGTTGTTACAAGGATATTTACCAAGGCCTTTCAGGGCTTTTAAGCCATATTAGAAAAAGGATATGCATTATATTTATAGCCACTTGTATTCATTATAGAAAATAAATATTAATTCTTCAAAGCATGAAAGCACAGGGCTGCCCTCAGTTCTGTGAAGGCTGTGGTGTGTTGCTTAGTCCAGTTGTCAGGGACTGCTGTCAAATTGGTTAGTTGGGTATACTTTAAGGGGAAGAAAATTATCCAACCACCAACACAATCCTGTTTCCATTAGAAGTTGTAATGTTCTTTATCTGTATTGAATTTCATTTGGGTGTTACATGCAACTTTTTATAACAGGTCAAACCTAGGAAAAGAACCTGAAAGGCTTCACTGGAAGTTAAAGAAGAAAAGTGTCTAATTTTATTCTCATTAAAAGCATTCAGTTTGACTCCTAAATGTGACCAGAACGAATGGTTTGAGATAGATCTGTATGAAAAGTACTTTTTGTAGGAAAACAAGCTTTAATGTTGTGTGCCTTTTCTTACAGGAAATTAAAATGCATGACTGACAGTGAAACTGTGGCACCTGACTGGCCTTACTACAAAACCATTGATAGGATCTTATCCAAAGTGACAGACCACAGCGATGTGAAAATGCATGAAAATCAGCAGCCAGGTCCTTCTACATCTCAGACTGAGGCCTCGCAGTCTCCATCAGCCAAGTCTACACCCCTGTACTTGCCATATAACCAGTTTACATATGAAGGAAGGGAAGAATGCTTTGAAGATGAACATTCAGAGAGCTCATCAAGCTTGCTTTCTTACAAGCTGAGGTAGCATCTATTTTCCCCTCTTTTTAGGATTTTGCAGAATGAACCGAATTTGCTGTGTAAGGGGAACACCCTCACACATTTTTCTCTAACAGCTCTTGTATTTTTCCTGTAAATCACAAATGAGATCTGTTCCCCAGTCTCAGTCACTTTGCTGAATTAGGGCATTTTCTTTATTCCTTCATGAAAGACTGGGAGGGAGTAGGAGAACTGGGCAAAAAGTTGTATATTATTGCCAAAACTCAGCATGCATGTCACGGCTCACATCAGGGAGAGTGTTCATAAAAGGAGTACAGGCATGTTCAAGAGAGTCCTGCGGTGCAATCAGAGATATAACATACTGCTTAGATGATTTTTGGCTTGCTCTAGTTCTGCTTTTGATATGACTATGAAATTTCCCTGGCTTCAGTTATTATTAAAATGGTGAAAAGATGCAAAATAAATACTTCTGTGGACACTGAAAAGCTGCTCATGCAGTTTGAAAGCACATTGCATCATTTTAAATACAATTGAGAATGTAATTTTTTTCAAAGTAAATGCTAGTTTGAGATGCAAACATGTGATTCCTTTATTTTTTTTTTTTTTTTGGATATGATTGGAGTTCCCTGGAAGGCAACATTTTAACAAAAGGCAGGGCTGTACTCTCGATATAAATTTCAGACTTTACTGGTCTCATTTTTCACCCAGAGTGGTGTGAAATAAGAGCTGATTACAGTTTTCTGGCAGGAAAAAAGTTGATCCTAGAGATCCTTATCATGAGTGTGTGAGGCTTTAACTGTAACAGTAAAATTACCTGTCAGTCATGCAACTGTAAAGATGTTGAGCTGGAAGAAGAACCAACTGAGCAAGTTCGAATTATTGTTTCCAGACCCACTCTTGGATGAATAAACTAAGTTAAATTCATTCAATCATTCAAGCATATAGTTATTGAATAACTGATTAATTTTAATTTTTTTTTTTTTGGCAATGAATATTTACCAGGGTGTATAACTTTTGAACTATAGCAACCTTTTTGTTCACAGGCAACAATTTTTTTATCCTAGTCCATTTTAAGTAGTGGATATTACTGATACACAAACTTGCTTGACTTTAGGATTTGCAAACTCCACAGTCACATTTCAGATGCAATAACTTTATTCCCAATTGGATTTACAATAACATTATTTAATATTTCATTAGAAGGTCACATTTCCACAAACATTGTGGAGTTTATTCACTTGATGACTTGATAACACCAGGCTTTTTAAAAATATTGGATGTTAAATTTTTCAGCTTAGGGACAACTCCAGGCAAACACAGATTTTGTACCATAAGAGAGGACCGAGGTTGCTACACCAGGCTTCACTACAGAACATAGACATTCCTCACAGAGATCAAGTTAATCAACCCCAAACCAAATTCTGTTGTGCCAACAGTTTGCAGGTGGACTCTGTCATGTAGATGCTTTCATTTACAGCTAAAATGGAAGTCACTAAAATCAGTCACTAAATTATAAGCTCTGGAAAATTTAGGCTATGATGCATTTTAGTCAGCTTCAGGTTCACTGGTTTGTTAATTTATTTGTAACTTTATCCAAGGAAATACCCTAACCTGTTCTAGTAAAAAATATTTCAACTTGGCTGAATTTAGAAACTGCATCTCATTTAAATCTAGCCCCTAGTGGCACAGGCTGGCTTTCAGCTGGCTGCAAGTCTGGGGCAGGCAATGCCACTCAGTGCACTCAATGCCCTGCAATGCTGCTGCTGCCTGCTAGGAGTGGCTGTACTGGATGGCTCAGGAGGACCTGGAAGCTGCAGGGAAGGACAGGACAGCTCTCAGGATGGCAGGACCTCCATAACTTTTAGAAATTCAGCTATGGTCTCACAGTCTCCACTATGAAAGAATTTTGGGCAATAGAATATTGTGCATATCACTGAACAGCAAGAGTTACACAGTCACAAGTTAAAATAGTTCTCCTGTTTTAAAAGAAAAGGAGAAGTTGAGCAGTAGGTGCCACATGAGAGATCAGTGTAATATTCCAGGTGAGCATCGTGATTGGATTAAACATTAGAAACCACTTGTGATAATGGGGCTCATGTCTGGAAGGAGAAAAAGTGTTATTCCAATAGTCCTAGGGGGTTTGAAAAGCTTGTCCAGCTTTGACCTGTTTAATTTAGGCAGATGAATGAGAGCAGAGTAGGGAACCCTTTCTTGGCCAGAAGATAATACATTCCTTGCTAGTGATACCACATGGGTTAAAACCACTTAGAGCTGCCATGTTAGACAAGGAAGTTAATTATTTTACTAATGGAAAATTATGAACTGAGGAAGCAATTTATAGCTTAAGCAATTAGTGGCTCATCCTGTATTTGAAAAACACTTTGAAATAGCCAATGACAGAGAAAAGAATAGCATAAAAAATTTGGGTCTATCTTGGCCATTTTACCAATGCCTTTGCCTCTGAACAGCAGGCAATTGATCCAACAGATTCAAAAAAAGAACAAAAGACAATTCTGGGAATTGAAATCAAAAGAATGTTTTAGGTCCTGAATTTCCCTATTTTGAGAAACACACACTCATGTCTATATGAAAATACAGATGTGTTTTGCAGCTGTATATTTTACAATTGACATTACAGGGTTTTTTCTTCAGTAATAAAAATCCTAATGTTATGGCAACAATTGATAGGGAAAAAAACTTTCAAACAGTAGTTCTCTCTAAATAACGTTTTAACTTCTGAAAACTTTTCTGTTAGTCCTTTAAACTCTCCAACACAGCTTTAGAGTGTCAGCTTGTGTTTTTCACAGTATCTTTGAACATAGCAGGAGTCTACTTGGCTATATAAATTATAGCTTAAAAAAAAATTCAATTGAATGTTTAGCTTTCATGATAGCAAAAAATGTCAACTTTTGTACTTCAATCAGTACATATATATTGTCAAGATAAAAATAGTTGAAACTCGTTTTCTTTGCATTCTGTTTGAAAAACTTTGAGTTCAAGACCTTCTCACAAAACCCGAATTTTGCTGGTTAGTGATAATACAATTAATGTGAGATGAAATTAACTTGAATTTTTGTTTCAAGAGTGTAGATGAGGGAAACATTTGGAATCCCTTTAAAGGGGTGCCTGTAATTGCTTAGTATTGTTCTAACACTTCTCTGACACTGTTATACAGTACCAAACATCTGACAATAATAGAATTATTCTATTGTGGTCATAAAATATAATGCAATGTGGTGGAGTCTCGTACTGCAGCTTAAGCTTTTAAAATCCAAATTCCTACATTTAATTTTTAAATGTAGATGAATTAATTTGCTCCAGAAAGTTTACACAGGAAGAAAAAGTAAGAATTGGTAACATTAACTAGCCAAGACATGGATTAAAAGAAGTGCATTAAAACTTGGTGATGATGCTAATTTGGGAAACGACATATTTGGCAAAGACTTTACTATTTCTAAAATTATGCTATGGCTATTTAAATCTGAATGGGCATAATCTACAAAGAAGTTTGAGCTTTAGGCTATGTGCATTATGCAGTGCATCTTAACTCATTATGCAGACTTGTTATCCTAGCAAGGTGCTTTGCCCAGGCTCCAAGCCATTTGTGGTTCTTTTCTGTGCTTTACTTCAAGGATGAGTCTCATTAATCCCTGAATGCATTTGAATGATTGAATGAGCCTAGTTTACCAGAAGATCCAGGTTGCCTCATCCTCAGTCCTTATGTTCTGAATATCTTTATATAATCTCTAATATTAATATTGATTATATCCAGACCATTGTTAATTCTTTTACTAAAGACATGGATTATGGAGGTCTGCTCAGATTTATATGAAGCTAAAAAACCCCAAACCAGTGAGAAACAGCTTTTAGGCGCTAAAAGCCATAAATTCCAAGAACTGATGATACTGCAGACCTGTGTGCCATGAAGTAGTCAGAAATGAGGAATTGTTGCTAGGGTTTTGTGAAGATAATACATTTTGATAAACAGAGAACTCTTTGTATTCAACTCCTGCTTCATTAATTATTCACACAAGTCCCTGAAACAAGCTGTATTGGATAAGTGTAAGCAATCAATCAAGGAAATTTTAATTGAACAATGAATTAAATTGGTATTAGGTAGGCAGACAGCAAATGCATTTGAGACTTGCCTAATACATTGCCTGATTGTATCTGGAGGTTTTGCTTTGTTCCCCCTCATGTCCATTACACACAATCATTTCTGCTCAGTCTCCTAGGTGAGATGGAACAATTTCTTTCCCTTGGTTTGCTTCCTTGGAACCCTGCCTGCCTGTTTTAGAGCATAGCAGGGAAATAGCTTTGTGAAGTTCTGTTGGAATATGGTCCCAGTGCAGGAGCCCTTCCACACTTGGTTCATGTGGTCAGAGGAATACCAATGCCAATCTCTTGTATACTCTGCCATAGGCACTGGAAGCCCAGCAGAAGAGTACCAGCAGATTGTATTCGAGGTCCTTACTTGCCTAGACCCTTCTTTCCTGAGATTTCCCTCAAAATCTACCTTCAGAGACTAGGCTTGGCAAAGAGAGAGGTGCTCCTTCAGCAGCTGGTGGGTGCTGTCAGGATCTCCTGCACCCCTGTTGTCACAGAGGTGTTGGCTGCACAGGAACACACCATGGAGCACGGGCATCAGGAACTGATTGATGCCATCATCAGTAGATCCTTATTCTTGTGCCCATGCACTGGCAAAGGAGACATGCTCCTAGCTGGAACTCCTTGAGGATACTGGTGCTGCTTGGGTTACTTGGTGCAGAACCCATATTCCTGCTGCTCTCTTGAATTTGTTATAAAACATTACTGACAGAGAGGGATCTCTGACATGCTGCCCAGGACATCTAGAACTTCTCAAAAAAGATGGCTGAGAATCTGAGGAAATACTTCAATGTTCAAATAACTCATCACTGGATGGGCATCACTGGACATTTTACACTGTTTCATGTTGCAAGTGCTCTTTGCTTGTAAATTAGATTCTTTAGAGCCTTCTTTTGTAGGGCCCTTCTCAAGAGCTCCCTTTCAGCAGCAGTTCTGTAGAGGAGATGATTTTATGTGCCCATTCCTTACTGTGAACATGTGAGTGACCATAGAACCCTTTCAGTATCAGTCAGTGGAGAGAAAAGGAGATTGGGACCATCACCAAAGCTTGGGCTTTCTGAAATAAGTATTTCTTTTCAATGAAGGCTAATTATAAAGTTGTGTTTGTTACTGTAAACAAATGTAGGGAGTACTTGGGAGACCTTGAAGAATCCTTGGGCCATTGCTTTTGGGAGCACTTCTCTGTGCTGAAACGCAGTTCTGAGCCAGCACTCTTCAGTGAGTATTTTTTAGTTATTAGTAGATTGCAGATACTGCTGACACAGTAAAAATTTGCTGCTCCTTTCTCTCTGGAGCTGTGCAAGGCTGTCTTAGATGTATGGTTTCATGTCTTACAGTTCTTTGATGGATTTAACTGAAAACCAGGTAAAATCCTTCACAGACTCTAGGAAAACACGTCAAAGATTCTTTTCTCTTAAAAATAAGGCTTATTTTAGATCTTTCAATCTAAATCATTCCATCTTGGTTTATAATGGTTTTGTTGTTGTTGTCTCAGTGTAAATTGAAATCCAAATGGTGGCTGCTGTTACCAAGAAAGACACACAATGCTCAGTGCATCTCAGTACCATTGACAAGCCTCAGATTTTCTCGTTCCTTGTTAAGGACCAGTCTCACCAGAGCTTATGTTGGCCACACACAAGCCCTCTTGTGGAGTGAGCTCGTACTGGCTTCAAGACAAGAGGTTTTACCACAGCTATTTTCTAGCACTGTATGGTGAAGAGAACAGAGATTCATCAAGCTTCCAACATTTGAATCCTATGTGAAGACAAGTTTAAATTCAAAAGATGACTTTGGCTAAAATAATATCATCATTTCAGAAAGTTTCTTGCTCTGCCTATCAGAAAGCAAGCATTCTTTGTGAATGTTACTGCAGTGATGGGAAACTTGGAATAACAGATTCAGTGCTGTCCTTAGACAACAGATCTGCTGTGGATCTTTTCCACTTGCTTGACCTCTGTGAGAACCACATTTGAAGTAATTCTGGCCCTTAGAGTTAAAGGAGATAAACAGAATTTAGTGTTATCCAAGACCCATTCTCAGAGGATTGTGAGACTGATAATTTCAGTGACCTGCAGCAAGCTTGACTCACAGTTTGAGCAGACCCACAGTTTGAGCAGAGCAGCATGTATTTATTTTATTCACATTTATTTGATGCCCCAAATCAAATATGCTATATAGAACCTGCAAAGCTGAGATTATTGTATACCTTCCAAAGTAGATAGTATCTCACCCTTTTTGGGTCACTGCACTCTTAAATGTCAAGGGGCTTGTGTCTTTTTCTTATATTTGCATTAAGCCTTTCAGGTGCTAAGGATTGTTTATCTCTCCTGCTGACAGATCTGAATGTCACAGTGGCTGCTGCACAAAGCCTGTCAAGTAGGATAAGAACATGAATCAAATTATGATACAAATCTGTCACAGCTGAGTGACCTCACCCCCACTACCCTTCTTCACATTAATAAAAACACATTTCTCAAGAGTTCAAGTTATCCTTATTCAGGGATGTCTTAAAATCTGCAGCATGTTGACATGGCATTCTAGTCACAACTGTACTATCTCATTATTGCTTTTCACCTGGAAAGGATACTGCATTTGGCAGAACATGACTGAGATTGCTGTTTGTGTCAAGGGACTTCAAGACACATCATCAGATATCTTTGATGTTGGGGACTCCAGTCTGGAGTTACAAAAAGTGTAAATGAACACATGGTCTCTCACTTAAAGTTAGGAAAGGAGTTATCCAGCTCTAACTGGAGGTTTCTCAGATGTGTAGTGCACTTACACATATGCCTTTCTTCCTTTCTCACAGATTAGCATGGTTCCTTCTCAGGCTGCAGGTTAAGAGACCCAGATCTGTGTGTGTGCTCTCACTTGTATGCCACATGGGCTGGTTTTGACTGTGTGGCTCTGTCACCCCAAGTTAGAGCAGCCATGTGACCTTTACACCTTGAGAGCACTGTCTTTATTGCCCTGTTTATCTCTCTTCCAAAACAGAAACCCAGCATGGTAAAGCATAGAGCAAATTCTTAAAATGTTCCCCAAATTCCACATGGCAGCTCTGCATACTTCATATGAGGATGTCCATTGCCCTTCTCTGGACACACTCCAGCCCCTCAATGTTTTTCTTGTCATGAAGGGCCTAAAAATGAGCACAGGACTGGAGGTGTGGCCTCACCAGTGCTGAGTACAGGGTGACAGTCCCTGCCCAGGACCGGCTGGTCACAGCACTGCTGATCAAGGCCAGGTGCCATTGGCCTTCTTGGCCACCTGGGCACACCTGGCTCATGGTCAGCCACTCTCAACCAGAACCCCCAGGTATTCTTCTGTCTTTTCATGTTTATAATGTTTTGTGATGGAATATAAAAAAAAGAGGGTCAGTGCCACTGCTGTGTCTTGGCGCAAGGGCAAATTCTGAGGCACATATTCTGGAGTGGGACCAGCTTTACTGATGCAATGCTGTAAAAAACAAGCTGTAAGATACCACCACATGTAACCATGCAGCACTTTCTCTGGATTTGGATGATATTGCAGCTTTAAAATTGGAAGTTTCAATGGCCACATAAGCCAAATATCTCTCCCAGTACAGTGTATAAATCCAACGTGCAAGTCATGTCAAGATTAAAAAAAAAAAAAGAAAAAGCCTGGTATTCTCCAGGGAAATTTCTTATTAAAAACAAAGATATGTAAAACCTTTTCTTTATTCTTTTTTTTTTTTTTTTTAACAATCTGCAACACTTTCAATAATGCATTAAATACTTATGTTTTGGCACAAACTCGAGAGGGAATTTATTGGAGAACACAGGGGTTTAAAAATATGACTAGGTTGTAGCTTGGCCAAGAATATGCTATCAAATTTTGGGTTCTTTCTTTTTATAAATATGACTCTAATTTCTAACAAATATTCACATTTCAGAGCTGAAGAAAGACCAGTTAAGAAAAGAAAAATGCAAAACTGCAGTTTCCAAAAGAAGAAGCTAAAATTAATGGAAGCCATGTTGGAAGAACAAAAGAAGTTGAGTAGAGCTATGGAAGAAACCTGTAGGGAAGTGCGCAGGATCCTGGATCAGCAGAACATCATTCAAGTTCAAAGCTTACAGTTACAGGAGAGAATGATGAATCTACTGGAGAAAATGATCTCCAAGTCTAATGTGTAGTTTCCTTTGTGAATGCCTCTGAGATAACTATTGCTATTATAGATTACCATTTATTGCACACCATATGTGTGTCTGTTGCCCTATTCCCAGGTTTTCCATGGAAATTAAAACCCTAGTGTAATCCTAGTTCAGCAAAGAAAACATAATGCAGGGTGAGAGCTATCCAGTATGATAAAATTAGTGCAATATATGCCTAAGCTGAATTATTTTTATACAGAAAGGTTAAGGGATAAATAGCTCGGGGAACTGAAGTACTATTTATGCCTAAGTCAGGTATTGTTTTGCAAACAGTGGTGTTGTATATTGCTTCACATCAAGGACTGCAGCTTAATCTGTTTTAGGAGAATGAAATAGTGCATTTCTAAACATGGTTATTGCACCTTGACTTTGCTGATGATTAAACCCTGTTTTGAAACGTATGCCTGATTGTATAAGTGACCTATGGTTCTTGTGAAGAGCTAGTTAGGACCATGACATACATAATTTTAAACTCCATGCCTGATATGAATAGTACTCTAAAGTATGAGGGTAAAAATAGTCTATTCAAATACAATTTTTGATATAAAAACACCCCCAACCACCTTCCTATATACTGAATACTAAAATGTATAGAAGATACTTGAAGTTGCTTTTGATATTAAACATTTGAATTTTTTTCATTATTAACTGGAATCTGTTGACTTAACGAACAACCAGCAATGAAAACTTTCATTTATTCTCTATCACAAAAGAAAAGTATTGTACTGTGTGTATATACATATATTTAATGTCTATCAAATGAAATAAAGAAAAAGAAGCAACTTCCTGCTTATTGCTGGGCAGATAGGGTGCTTTGGGACAGCAAAGAGACTGGGAATGATGAGCACAGTGAGAGGTTCACAGTCACTGCTGGCCGGGCGAAGATCCGCGGTGCTGGTGCCCAGATGGACAGGGATGCACCACACGAGGGAGCCGCAGGCACGGAGGATGGTACCCAGCGAGCTGAGATGCAGCACCAGCTCGGGATGGCTCCTCCATAAAACGTGACATTTAAATAATCTTTCACTTGAATTCGAAAATTGGCCGGCAGAATTTCCTATATGCCTTTCCTTTTATGTTCTTAAAAAAACCCCATCTTTCTGCCTGTTTTACTGTGTTGGCCAAGGTTGGATTCCAATATAGAAACTAAAGAATTAGTACAAGGAACTCAGGCCATTTTCCATTTTCACTATTGAATAATGTCCCCTCTTAAAACTTTGTCTTTGAAAGTGTTTGCATTCTCCTATACAATTTAATGTGTTGTTGCCTAAAGGTGAGCTAAAAAGTTTTAAATCCCTGACACAACAAATTAATCGCTAATTATGCTTGCTGAACAGGATGAAGGTTATATTCACCAAGCAAATTAATAATATGTGGAAATATTTCTTAGAAAGACCTCCAGGTATGAAGATTAAAAGTTATTAAATATCTAAATGTGGCCCATTCCTACTGATTTTAATTAATGATAACACGATAAGGCAAATGTAGTAGAAGACTGAATTTGGAGAAAATGGTGGCTGCTGAAATATAAACAAAGTAACTGTCCCTCACCCCACCTTTACTACAGGGATTGCATGATTGGAAAAGTGCCAAGTTTCTTTTCTGATTCTGCCAAGATCGTTTTACACATTTCAAATGTAGATCTGTCATGCGTTCAGGTAAGCTACATGTTCAGTGCCTCCTGACACTTTAACTTGTTTACAGCAAGAGATAAAGAAATTCTCCCCTGACTCCACAGGAATTAATAGTATTTACTCTAACTATCTACTTAAATCATATAGCAATTAAATCCAATTAATGAGCAGTAACAATGGCAGCACAGCTGAACCTTGTACTGCAGAGTAGGTAGCCCCCTCCTTCCTGTTATTACAGCTCCAGATCTGTAGGAACACAAGCATGGAGAAAATCTGATTCCTTGCTTGCTACCACGAGGAACCATGCCATATAATCCCTTTTGTAAATGTGCGAACCTGTTTCTTAAAATGAATTAGGTGTTTTGTCTCCAAAATTATATGAAGACCTGCAATACAAACAGGTAAATGAAGATTGCTATTATTGTAAGATTCTAGGATGCTTCTAGGATTATTCCTGATTAATTTATACCAATTTTTCTTGTATCAATGCTAGTTTTGTTGCTTTATATACCATTTACTCTTGAGAGCTTCTATGCAGACTACCTGTGTTCTAGCCCTGTTTTTGCCTAGAGAGTGAACACAACAAAGCTTTAGACAAATATTACAAGTTTTATGCATGGCAGAACTTTTCTAATACTTTTTGACAAATTGAAAATTCCCCACCTACCCATAGTTTCCTTTTGCTGCTATTCCTTTTGTTTCTGTAGAGACTGGAGATTTACTTGAAAAAACAGGTTGAGTGTTTTTTGTGGGGATTTCTTTTTTTTTTTTTGTTTAAGGTAGTCACAGCTTTCTCATCTGTACAGGACAGTTAGCTGCAGGTACAGATATTTGAATGTTTGTGATATTCAGACAAATGATAACTTGAAAGACCTGCCTAGGATTAAAATTCTTGGTAGAATTCCTGGTTTTGCAAAACAGAGACAGACACTGCTTCTGTGTCTGTAAGAGTAGGGAGCTGAGTATAATAAGTATTCAAGGGGAGCACATGAGGAGTTACCCAAGTTTATCATTTTAACTATGACATTAAAGGAACTCCCTCATGGCTTCTAGAGGTGTGCTCAACAAAGAAACTGTAGCACAGGAAAACAAATTTCTTATTTTCAGGGCAGTAACGGGGCCAACTCAGTTTGATATCACTTTCACCAAATGAAGTGCTTGTATTACATGTACACACACAGATGGTGCAAATGGAAAAAATTAAATAGGGGAGGAAATACACTGCCTGGAGGCAGGTGACTTTGTAAGTGATGTGACAATAAAGGAAAAGGAACCTGAGGAGGCAGATGAGAAAATGAGACGTTGAGAAACATGCAAGCAACTGAGAAGCAGATTTTGATGAAAGATGGGGAAAAGTATGTTGGACAAAAGGGCAATGTAAATGCCTCCAAAAAAACCCCATAATGACAGAGATGAGGGAACACAACATTTTAGAAAGTGAAAATGAAAGAAAAAACATAAAGCTAAAGGAGAAAACTTTGAGTATGAAAAGCTAATGCTAGAGAAATTCTGTATGTTTTGAATAGAGAGCCCCTAGAGGTAACTTTAAGTCACAAACAGTGTAGAGCAAGGAGTGACAGTTTTTCCCACCAGAGAAAAATAAGGCACTGAGCAAACACTTGGAATCAAGAATATTTTTCACAGAGGAGAGAGATTAAGTAATTTGTAGGAGGATCTTGTAATAATTAAGCAAAATTTTCTCACACTGGTATTAAAAATTTGCAGGGTAAAAATGTTTGTAAATTTTTAAAAACGTATTTTTACTCCTTGACTTCAAACTGGAGAAGCATTTTAAGACTTCAGTTTATTGCAGGCCCTGCCAAGTTTAACAGTTATCCACCAGACCAGGAGTTTATGGATGGGGAATATCTTTTATCATATTCTCCATAAACTGCTCTCTCTTGCAAAGAAAAAAAAACAGAACAAAAAGATGTAAACAAGATTTTATTTTATTGTTTTCACAGACAGCCTGCCCAAATCGGTGTAGGCAAATAGTTTACAACTCTGTAGACTTACCCCAAGTTGACAGCCTGGTTCTGTGAACAGTGTCCTGTTCTAAAGTCAATGGGACTTCCCAAATGAATAAATATATTGAAATCTTTATGTATATGTTTGCAAGATCAGTTCCTATGCTGATAATGTAATGTGAAAGACAAATTTAAAAAAGAAATTTAGGAACATTTGGTGGTGTTATGTCAGCAAGTAAATACTAACCATCTGGTCTCTAGATTGCTAATCTATTTCCCCTGATTTTATGGTAGCATGCTTCCTGTGTCTGCAAGCTTGAGACTACATCATTAAACTTTTGTGTTGATCTTTTTTAATGTTTTAACAGAAACATTTGAAATACTTTGCCATTTTGGGTGCGAAATTTTCTTCCTATGCATATTTCTTCTGGCTGAAAATTTTTCATTCTGTTGCAGCTTATTTTAAAGTATTTATTGAACAACATTTCTAATAAGGATGAATAATTTCAGCTATGTTCTTTAAAAAGCAGACCGGTCATCCACAGTGAATAGCATCCAGTTATGTAGGGCTGACAAATTACAACCGGTAATTAGGCTGTAAGGTCTCAGTTTGATCCTAGCATCACATAGTACCAGGTTGAAGGGACCCTGTTCAGCCTTTCTTGGCTTTCTTTGCTGCAGCAGCAGCACCCTGGTCACTCATACTGAGCTTGCTGCCTACCAGGACCCTCAGGTCCCTCACCACAGGGCTGCTACCCAGCCAGCCAGGTCCCCACCTGTGCTGCACTCCTGGACTGTATTTTCCCAGGTGCAAAATCTTGTCCTTGTGCAACCTGTGTGCCAAGGAAAATATAGCTTGGATATTAGGAAAATCTTTTTCATTGAAAGAGTCATAAAGTTCTGGGATGATCTGCCTGGGGAGGTGGTGGAGTCACCAAACCTGGATGTGTTTAAAAAAAGACTGGATGTGGCACTTGGTGCCATGGTTTAGTTGAGGTGTTAGGGCTGGGTTGGACTCGATGATCTTTATGGTTTCTTCCTACCTCATGATTCAGTGTATTCTGTGAACTTCATATGGTTCTTGGCAGCCCTCTATTCCAGTCTCTCCAGGTCCTCCTGCAGGGTGGCTCTCCCTCCCAAAGTGTCCACTTTCCCCCTCAGCTTGGTATTATCAGCAAACTTCATCAGGATACACTTGATCCCATACAGATCAATTATGAAGATATTAAACAGATGTGAGCCCAATATCCATCCCTGGGTGACCCCACTTGTCACAGGCTGCCAGTTTGAAAAGGAGTTAGTTATTTACCACCACCCTCTAGCTGTGTCTGGCTAGCCAGTTCCCCATCCACTGCATGGACCAGTCCAGATCCTAATGCATCCAGCACTTTAGGAGAAGTCTCTGGGAGGACTCATTGAAAGCCTTGGAGACAATGGCCATTGCTCACCCCACATCAGCTGGGCAGGGCCTTGTGTTGTCAGAAGGTGATCAGGTTTGTCAAGCATGACTTGCCTTTGGTGAATCCCTGTTGGCTTTTCCCAATCATGTGCTTCATTTGACGTGTGAGAGCCCCCAGGAAAATTTGTTCTCCAGCTTTCCCAGGGAATGGAATAAAACTCACAGGCCTGTAATTTCCTGGATCCTCCTTTAGGCCCTTCTTGTAGATGGGCTGACATTAGCCTTCTTTCAGTTTTCTAGGACGTTCCCTGATATCCACAACTTCTCCAAGATTATGGAGAGCATCCTTGGAATGACATCAAACAGCTCTGTTAAAACCCTTGGATGCGTAACATCAGGACCCATCAATTTGTAGAGGTCAGGCTCCTGTGATAGTTCACAGACAAGCTCTTCTTTCACTGACAGTCTGTTGGTGTTTCATAATCCTGGATTTTTGATCCCAGGACCTGTTCCCAAGGTGAAAACAGAGGTGAAGAATGTGTTGGGAATCCCTGCCTTTTCAGCACTATGGGTGACCAGTTCACCTCTGCTGCTGAACAGTGGGCCAGTATTTCCTTCTCTTTGTTGTTCATGTACCTGAAGAACCCTTTTTTGTGTTTTTGACCTCTGCCCAATTTCAATTTGAGCTGAGCTTTTGCTTTTCTAACTGCATCTGCCCACCCTGGCAATGCCCTTGTAGTTCTCCATGGGTTTTCCATCTCTGGTATGCTTCTCTTCTGGTTTTGAGCAGACCCAAATACTCACATTTAAGCCAAGGGAGTCTCTTATTCCACCTACTTTCCTTACCCTTAGAGAGCATGAACTGGTTTTGTGCTTCCAGGAGTGTCCTTGAAAAACTGACAGCACTCACAAGCTCCTTCATCTTCCATGGAAACCTCCCAGGGAATCTGTCCCAACTGAGCTCAGAGCTAAATTTCTTGACTGCAAGCTGTTACCTTAGGGGTAAGCTCTGGATTGCTATGCACTGCAAGAAAAAAAAGAATTGGTGCATACCATTTAAAGGTATAAAATTTCCAACAGACTGAAATGTTGAGAAGCACTTATCACAGCTTGAGGAAGGCTTCTTTCACTGAGGGAAGCTATAGGAATATCAATTTTCTACAAACTGAAAAGTAAACATATTTTAAAAATTAATTAAAATTACTTTAAAAACTCTCCAGGATCCTCATTCTTCTCCCTAGATGTTTAACTGTAATTTATCTTTAATTCAATATAATCAGATCAAATGCAATCTCTTTTACGAATGCATAAAACCTTGTCCACATGAACTTATGTTAACTATAATGCCTATGCTTTCTTTAAACTTACATGAATAAGATTTTCTGTCTTTCCTTTTCATTTAACTTAACTTACAACTTCACTAAATGAAATATACCAGTGTTAAATCTTAAACAAAACTAACTGTCCACCCAGGGCTTAAATCTACAGCTCATCTATTCAATGATTTAAGCATATTTAGAGCTTGTTCACATTGGTTAACACTCAGTAAAAAATGAAACTGAATTTCACCACAGTTGAAATGGCCTAATACAGATTATACCAGAAATGATGCACTTGTTTTGTGTCTCCTTGCTGCCAAGTTCTTGTGATTTGGTATGTGCATTCTCATGAGAACAATCCATGGCCTTATTTTAGGAAGCTGGTTAAAAAAGGCATACTGTATGTTGGAGAACTTTATTCTTAAGCAGACTTTCCTTCTGTAAGATTGCCTGGATGTGTTCATTCATGCAATGACCTCCATGCAACATCCCACAGGCACTGTGGTTTGCTTGCAGAAGGCACCAGCACCTTCAGCTGACAGCCCTGTGCTGACACCAGGAACCAGCTACAGCTGTGCCTCTGAATCTCTTAGCTGGAGACACAGCAAATTCTTCTGATCTTGTCTTGCCCACTCCAAACAAAAAGGAATTACTTTTGACGTGTAAGGTATGTGGTTTAAGTCCACTACTAAGAAAGATGTATCTTATGAAAAAAAGCATAGGCTAATTTTCTCTTTCAGATGAAATTAGGATGTTGTGCTAGGCAATAACTTGGGGGGTGCCAGTTATAAGGGAAAGAATGTGAAAATGCTTATAGAATACCAGCCATGATCACCAGGACTTCAGCAGGAACTGCCTGGGTCACCTGGTTCATGTAAGTCACAGTTGTTATATACTTAAGAAGCTGAAAGAGGAAGTAGGCTGGCACAGGTTGAAATAAATAATCCATCAGCATTCAACTCTTACCATGGAACTGAAATTTTAATAGGAGGCGAGACCTTAACCTAGTTCTCAGAGGAACTTAAGAAGCGATGTTGAAGGTAGTCAGAAGAATTCCACACATGCTGTCAAGGCCAAAATGACTCTTAACAAATGAACTTTCATTTCAGAAGGTCATTTAGAATAACTGCAAGTCTATTCTTAGATGAAACTAAAGTTTTGGTGGAGCACAAAAAAAAAAATCCTCTTTTAGGTAAGTATATCTCAGCGCATTTTATATAAGTTTTAATTGCTGAAGTTAATCATGATGGGTTTTACCTGGAATGAGCAAGTATCTTCTAAATTCATTTAAAAACCATTCAGAATCTAGTTATGAGGTGGGGGAAGATGTGGTGGGTGTCCGGTTTTTGGCTGTTTGAAGGGCCTGGAAAGGCCCGGAGTGGCCTTGGGGCAGCCCGCGTATCGAAGGACGAGAAGAGGCTTCAGTTCTTCTTTCTGTCTTTATGTTTATTAATTGTTTATCTAAAAGATTTTCTTTCGGCCCGACAGAGCTCTGCTCAGCAGCCAGCCATGAGCACACTGTGCCGTCCTCCGGACAGCCACCTATCTTTATACCCATGGTTACGTGTACAATATTTATCATTTTTCCCCAATACCATTTATTCTTATTGCCCGGTGCACTTTCAGTAATGACCAATCCCAAAGTGCCACCATCATCAAAGAAGATGGAGGAGAAGAAGAAGAAGAAGAAGGACAGGACACGCCCCAATTCCTCCATCTTACTTCTCTAAACCCCCCTGTACAGAAATCCTAAACCCTGTGTTTCACCCTCTAATTAACCAATCCCTTCACCATTCACCCCGGTGAAACCCTCCTGTCCTCATACAGGTGTCGTCTCCTGTGTGGGATCAAAGCCCAGCCACCAGACACTTCTGGAACATTCCAGGACTCCCGAGCCCCCCAAGGGTGGTCTCGGTGGCCCGGCACCTCAGGACTGAGGTGCTGAGATCCCACAGTGGTGGTGGAAGTCAGTCTGAGCTAAAGCAGATTTGAGTGCCAGAGCAGAATCCTGTCATTCTGTGTTGTTAGGAACGGCCGCTGTTTGTGCCAAAAGCACCTTGGTGGCACTGCAGCCATGCCATGCCCTGTCAGCTGAACTTCAGGAGAAGAGATAACCACAAGCACAGCTGCATCTCTGGCAGGTATCATACAGACAGACTGAACTTGGTCCAACAAGACTTTCTGTCCTCTCCAAAGTTTGGAGGTAAAGAGCTTAGATGAGGAAATGGAAAAATGTTTGGACTTAACTTTGCCACATACTGACTAGAGCAAGGTAAAATGATTCTTGGGTTAGCTGCTGAGAGTAGAGGATTCCTTCTCCTCACTTTAATGCTACATAGTCTGTTCTACAGCTAGGGTCCTTTATGTTAAATGTGGAGGAATTATGTTAAATAGGAACATGCAAAGTTGATTTCTCTATCACTCGTGTCTCCTCTGCAGTGCCTCAGGCTCTTGTTTTCCCTCAGTTTATTTTCCTGTAGTCATATATCACTATGGAGAACTCTCAGCATGTTTTTCCCGAGGTTTAGGGATACGAGGGGCATTTTTGTACTGGCATTTGTCCCTCATCATTAGGACATGAGCTTAGTGATACCTCAGCCAGCAGAGTCCTGATGTATCACCCTTGCATGGTGCATGAACCTGTGAGTCACACTGGAAATGGCTCCAAAGAGAAAAAAAGAGGGAGACAGGAGCAGAACACTGCAGGATATCATGCATGATCCCAATTTAACTTGCTGTTTAGGTGCCAGGATAGAGCTTGCTTCCTCTGTGAGTATTGCAGAATAAGACAACAATGACTTTTTTTGCATGGTACTTAGAACCACGAGGAATAACTCCCTGAGATATCCCTTTCCCTCACAGAACCAAAAATACACAGTAGTTCTTCAGAACATGTGAATTCAGCTGCTGGATGATATACATTTTTAAGCCCAATGGAACTGAAGACACTCAGTTTACATGAGCTCAAAGGGACAAGAGACACAGCTTTAATGGAGCCACAAAGCCAGGTTAATTAGGCAATTTTGAATTAAACCATTAAAGCTTCAAGGCTTAAAGATCAAATAAACAAACAAAACAAACAATCCCTTTAAAGAAAAAAACACCACCAGAATTTTTTTTACATTTTGGTGTATGTGTTTTAACAATATTAGAAGGTGTCCATGACACATTATGAAATGAAAAATGTACACTCATTTAGACTCAGCAAGGCATTTATCAGGAACTGAGGAATTTTGGGCATAAACTCATTGCCCACAAGAAATAGTGGTGTAGAAGTTTCTGTGCTTTCACTGATACCAAGTAAGGTCAAACTCAATTCTTGGGTTTCCAGTTCTTGACAGAAGTGCATTAAGTGTTCTTGTGTCCTTGAAGTTGATATTTTAGCAGATGTTTTGGTTCTATATATTAGGGTTGCTCATCTCAGCACTGCAGGTTTAACATGACATCACCTTTAACAACATGTAGCTATACTTAAGGAAAGAAAAATTGACATCAGTGAGCACTACTCTGTGCTTTCAGTTTTTGACTACAGCAAAATGTTTCATTTGAACTCTGTTAGTGACTTTGGGAAAATAAATACAGCACATTCTATTGTAGGGGAATTAATTTACTTAGGCTATTAAAAATTATATTTATATTGTGGTGCTTTCCAAAGGCACAGTCAGGACCAGGGCCTGGCTGTGCCTATTTTCAGACACAAAAAATTGTTCCAGACAGTTTACCATTTGAACCTTCAATTTTGCCAGTGGCACCATTCATATATTTAAATGCACAAAAGAACCTTTCCACACAAAATCTATTTAACGATATTTTAATGTTTAATTAAGTATCATAGTAGGTAAGGACACAAGTACAAAGCCAAGTAGATGCACAAGGACCAATCCTTTTAACATTAAATAGAATTTGGGAGGACATGTCCTCTATTGGCCAGTCAAGATTCAACAGGAGCAGTATCCATCCCCCTTTATTCCTACTATTTCACAGCTCCCTGTAGTAAGTGTTTTTGTACATCAGCATGCATGGATGGGAAACACTATCATCCAAACCAAAATACATTTATACAAAAATATTTTCTTCCATTTCCCACTGCCAGGAGCGTCTCATACCAGGTAGAAAACTATGTTCAAAATAAAAGGAAAAGTTAGATGAACTAGTAGACCAAGGTAGATCCTGATGGCTGTGTGTTCATACAGTCCTCAATGTACAAAACATGATCTTTGCTTTGGAATTTAAAAAATAAGTTCTTTAACAATGACTTTGCTCCCAGCTGTGTATTAACTGGCCAAGCTAACTACACTGTATATGACACATAGTCTTCCCTGCTGTTCAGAACAAAATCAAGCTAGGAAAGTTGGAATCACATTTGTAAACTGAACAAGCATTTGACACTGATCATGTACATTTTTATTATTTTAAAAAGGTTGAAAACATTAAATGATAAAAGTGATATTTATGTGAGGATTTTTCTGTATATCCAAAAACCTTTTTGGAACAACCAACACTTCCATTCCTTTAACTAAGGTAATTAAACAATGGTAATTCAAACCACAGACTTTGTGTCAGATGCTGGACTATGTTTATTTTCTGCCTTCTCATCTGGTGCTTGTGACAGCAATGATCACAGTCCATTACAGGATGCATTGTAAACCTCTCCAGATGAAGCCTGACAGGCTGTTTGGTGACAGCCACCCCTGGTGTGATTGAGATGTCTCTATGCCCAACATTAAGCTACTTAGCCTCACAAGCCAAAGCTTTTCCAGCCCCAAAGCCACAAATCCTTATCACTTTGTTTCACACTTGCTTCCTTTATTGTCTCCAACAGTGGAGAAAACAGTAAGTTACAGCTGAGACCTTGTGTGGATTTCTGAGGGGCCATTAATCACCTTGTTCCAGATTATAACATGAAGTCTTAATCACCATTTCCAAAAGTACTGAAGCAAAGCACCAAATTCGTTCTGGATGAGTTGGATTTTTCTGACTGCAAGCAGGGTGTGTGAGCACACCTGTGGGCACGTCAGCCCTCAGCTCTCACTGCTTCCTTCCTGAGTATGACTTAAATAGGAAATTCTGCTGTGGTACAAAACGACCTTGTGTGAGGCCAGACTAATTACATGCTCCTGTGCTATTACAAAGTGCAAACAATTCTGTTAATTATCACAAATACAACAGGTTCAGGTATTTGGAAGGAGTAATCTGACACGGACATGGAGTAATTAGTTTAGAGTTAGCAGATTCTGATGACACATTTTAGCATCCCTCCTCTTCGAAAGGATACCTGTGTATCAACTCCATAAAGATTCAGTGGGAGACCTGCAGTTACCTCTGTGGGATACTTACCATTCCACTTGTCACTTTCCAAAAGATTTCCTTCAGTTTCTTCAGCTGTTTACAAGGTCAGACTGAAATACATTGATCAATTTCCCATTCTATAGGCAAGGAGGTTGTGCAAGCCAGTCCTAGATCGGTTGGGGTAACACAGCAACAGAGACAGTGGCAAAAGATATAAAGTCTTGACAACCTCCTGTGGCAGCTGGAAATAATTGGGCTCTTAAGGGATGGCAACCCAAACCAACACCTTGGATTTGTGGAACACAATTCTCTACCTGTGACATCTTCCCAGCCAAAAGGATAAAGGATTATAGCTTCTTTGGGCCAACTTAAATCACTGGAGTATTTTTAAAAATTACTGTACCTCACCTGAAAGAATCAACTGTGAGGTTTAAAGTCAACACTCAACTTTCTTCCTTGAGTTTTGAATTTTTAGCCTCCCTAAGGACTTAATAATTACTTATATGAGACAGAGTACATCTGAAGAAGTTTGGAAATCTGTTACACTGATCTGCCAGGATATCTTCTGTGAGGATGAGAAAAAGACGTAACGCTTATTTGATTATTTTTTCTTTTCAGAAGCTTTTCGCATAAAACTGGATAAGAGAGATAACAAAACTGGTATCTAGGTCGATCTGAAATGTCTCAGATTGGTAGAAACCTCCTTGGGATGGACTGACAAAGAAAAAAACCAGCAGAATGAGAAGGTGAAGGCCAGAGTAGAGGAGCAGGATCCTCTGTTTTTCCAAAGAGCCTTTTCCTTTGCCCTGTGTTTTTGTTTTTCCTGAAGACTCTGGTATCCTGTAAGCACTTCAGCTCAGGATGGAATTATTAAGAAACAATTTCCTAGACTGGGTAAGAATTAGACAAATGACTGAAGTTAAACCATTAAGCCACAGTATTCCAATTTAGATGCTATCTTACAGACATAATGGCTGTGGGATAGATATACAGCTCTGGAGACTGGGGAAAAAAACCAAAAATCCCCAGAAAAAGGTAAGAATTCTCCTTGAACTTGTGCCTGGTAAGTTCAGTGTCAGGTTTCCTGTGCATAGAGAAAAAAAATTAAATACCCCACATACAAAGGATTGCTACAAGTACATGTTAACAATGAAAGATTACATTCTTCTGCTAAGATCACAAAATGCTTTCAGGTTCTGCGGGAAAGTCAAAGAGATTTGGTTAATTCTACCCTTTCTCTGACTCTTACATTCTTTACGAGTTTCTTAACTGACGTTAACTTTTTTCCCCCCCTCTTCCTATTTCTCCTATTTAAAATAAGAGCTGTCCCCGGTGTATTTTGAGCACCTGCTGCCTGTGCCCAGCTCCACCGGGCGGTGAAGCTCCCCCCTGGCACACACCTTTGTCCTTTAGGCGTTAGTGACCCCTCAGTGCCCGCTCCGCCTCAGGCTGCCGGTGCAGGCAGCGCCCGCCGCTCCCTCACCCCGCGCTCCGTCTCGCTTTATTCCCGCCCTTCAAAGGCGCGGCACACCTGGCTGAGGCGGCTCCCAGCCCCACCTGCGCTCCGAGCCGCGGGCTGTCGGTCCCTCCCCTCACACGGTCCGGAGCACGGGCTGCGCTCTGTGTCTCGGGTCCGCCGCGCCCGAGGTGCGAGTGCGAGCCTGAGCCCGGCTCCCGCTCCCGGCCCCGTTCGAACGGCCGCCGCCAGCCCGCGCCTGCGCACTGCCTGCCCCGCCGGAGCCCAGGGCGAGGCGAGGCGGCTCGGGGAGACCAGAGAACTACGCGCCCCGTCATGCCCCGCGCGGCCAGCTCCCCACAGCCGGAGCGAGCGGGCCGCTCGCAAGGCACGCCGGGAGCTGTAGTCCTCCGGCGCGGGGTATTGTCTCTCCCCTTTCTCTGTCCGGGAACCCGACCGCCACCCCGCCGGGCGAGCGCGGTGACTGACAGCGCCGGACAGCCAGTCGCCGCAGCGCCGTGCGGCCGAGCCCGGCGCCGTCTCCCCGGTGACCGGGACAGCCGCTGCCTCGACGGAGTAGCCGGAGTCCCGGGGGACAGAGGTGAGTGGGTCCGAGCGGGGCAGCGCCCACCGCAGCCCGCCCGGCTCTCCCATCCCCCTCGCCGCCGAGCGCCCGGCCCGGGACCCCGCTGGGATGCGGCGGGAGGAGCGGGGACGGCAGATGGACGGCGGGAGGGGGGACGGGGGGAGGGGAGCGCGGCGGCGGGGGCCGAGGGGAGGCAGGGGGCAGCCGGGAGCCTTGGCCGCCCCTGTGCGCGCCCCTCGGGCAGCGGCGCTGCCCGCGACCCCCGGAGCGCAGCGCGGAGGGGGCGCCGGTTCCCCCGCCGTGGGGGGGGGGGGGGGGCGCGGGTGCTCCGTGCCCTCCTGTCTTTTACCGCTTGATTTTTCAAATCGTCCCTGCGGGCTCAGGTGCCGCTTCTCCCCTCCCCGCAGCTCCACCCCCCGGGAAGCGGCTGCCCCGGGAGCCGGGCAGTTAATGGGTAACCCGCGGGGCGCTGCTCCGGACCCGGACCCGCCGCCCGCTCCGCCGTCCCCCGGGTCGCCACCGGTGCCCGCGGGACGGCCCCGCACCCGCCGAGGGCAGCGCCGGGAGCGTCGCCGGGAGCGGGGCAGCGGCGGCGGGGCCGTGCGAGCGGCTGTGCAGAGCCCGCCGGGCCCGTCCCGGTGTCCCCGTCCCGCCCAGGTGTCGCTGCTGCCGCCCCCAGTGCCGCCCCTCTGAGCGGCGTCCCAACAGTTCTGGAACGAATTTGCAAGAAAAGCAGCGGGGAAAATGCCTAACTGCGAACAAAACCTTTCCACCTTCTTGAATACGGCAGATAAATTAGTCTGAGTTGTCGGCGCATGACTGTCTCTGCTTTAGGAAACTGGGTCCTTGCTCACATGAGTCTTGTCAGACAAAACAGCGAATGTCCTGTTTGTGTTCCTTACACTTCGTACACTGTCTGCAGTGGGAGAAGAGTTTTTATTATCAACAACTTTTTAGCCTGCTGTTACTAACTGCAGTCAGTGTTTTTTGAATTATCACACTTAGATACACCTAAAGGAAACATAATGGTCTGTCTTGCCAATTGTGGAATGCTGATGAGATTTTTTTATTAAAACATTGTCCTGCCCAAGTTTTCAAACAACTGGTAGCTGTCTTCTACAGGTTGTGCTGTTACATTTCTTGTGTAACTTGTCTATAAACATGTACCACATTTGAATAGTTAGTGGAATTCAAATGTGACAGCTTCATTTGAAGTTTGTAGGGACTTGGCATCAGCTCTGCCTCAACAACTGGCACCCATGCTGAAGAGTCTTTTGCATTACTTCAAGACCTGTGTGAGAGATGAGGGAACAGTCCCTCTCCTCTGTGCACTTCCACTTTGCATACTTTATTCTCTTGCAGTCCTACTATGAAAAACAAAATAAAGCCAGACAGAATGAAGCCAGACAGTGTCTCTGCACATTAACATGGATCCTGCAGTGCTGAGCAGCAGCTCATTTCCAGAGGCTTTTTGGGAGGTGGTGGTGGTCAGTCATGTACTCCTGATCTCCAGGGGCTGCCCCGTGCCCTCTGCGCTGCTCAGTTACAGTTTAACATGGGCTGCAGCAGGAGCGTGCCTCCTGTTTCTGTTCTCTTTGTTGCTATGAGATAACAAGAGCAGGAGCAGGAAACAAACCACCTCTCTCCCTTGGAAGTAAGCAAATACATGTTATTTTCTTTGGAGCAGAGGGTTTGAAAATGACATGAAAAGCTAACATGGATATGTAGCAGCGTTCCATACAGAAATGCAGTGTTTGTGGGATGCAGTACTTTTCAACTAACTGGTATTTTTGCTGTATTATACCCCACAAAGAATTGATCCAAATGGTAGACCAGAATGCTGAAATCTTGAATGCTTTGTTTTGTTTTGCAGTTTTGTGTCAAAGCTGACGTGTATGGACAAATTATGTTATTTCAGATACTTGAACAACTCTTAATGTGCACATATTAGTGTTTTTGCCAGAAATGTTCTGTGTAATATTTTGTAGTTATAAAGCTACAAAGCTTTATATCAGTGCAAGTGAATTGGTGTTTTTGTTTCACTGGATATGCTATATGTTTTATAATTTATTACAGGAAAAAAATATTCAGACAAGTTTACTTTAGAATTGTGGAAGTTTGTGCCACTTCTGTGACATATCTCTTCAGCTCCAGGTTTCAAGTCTGCAGAGAAATTAGGAGAAAAGTTAGCAATTAGATAACTTGATAATTTAGTTTTGAACTAGTCTGTTAACAATTTGACAATCAACTAATCTCTGCTTAGGGAAAACATTATTTTCATAATTGTTCTATTTGCCTGTCATGCCATTATTGCAGTAAAACATACTTGAAATGCTGAGGGTTCTTGCAGAAGAGATATATTTGTCCTTCGTCTTGAAGTTTCCTAGATTAAATTTAATGAGATGTTGTTTGTCCTGGGTGTAATTAGCATAAAAATTGCACAGTAATATTCAGGTACTGAGGGAGGGAAGAGGTGATCTAGTGAAGTAATACATTTTGTCTTTGGTTGGTATATTTTTGTTTTGGGTTTTTTAGATTCTAGACACATTAATAGCAAAAACCCTGTAATGCTGAATTAGTTCCTAATTTTGCACCTACAAAATTTCACAAATATATTAATAGCTGAAAGTCTTCATATCTCTGGAACATCAGTATTAGAGGAAAGTAACATGTTAGCAGCCTGCTGTTTTGTTTTTATAATTGTCAGGTTTTTGAATGACATTTCATTGTCAGTAGTTATCATCTACAATAAATGCTGGATGTGTAAGGGTCATAGGTTAGGAAGGAAAATGGGTAAATTGACTTGTGAACAGAGTTGAAAGGAAAACCTCTCTTAGCAAATGCAGAATTGTGATGTAAGACAATGTTGGGGTTTGCCTCTTCCCAAGAGCAGCCTAACTCTATTTTCATTGTGTGTTTTTATAGTGGCATTTAAGATATTTTTTATAGATTGGAGAGCTGTATAGATTAGCTGTAAAAAAACCTGTTTTTCTTATCAACCACTTCAACATTATATATTGAATCTCAAGTTTTTTAGTAACAACTGTTTTTTATTATATTTTTAAAAGGAGATTATTTATAATCTCATGCTCTCTTAATGGTTTCCTTTGCTCTTGGAAGCTAGTAGCACAGTTTTAGGTGCCAGATACTACTGGGCTTTGTGGTGACCAGGTTAACAGCACAGATTCAGAGGGTACCCAGGGGTCACATTAGGCTATTCTCCACACAGCTGAAAACAGAAATATTCACTGTAAGGCAAATTGGAACATTGAACATCGGAACATATGTATTCATGCTCCTAGATAGAAGGTTTCTATTTACCGTTGGGCATTTGTTAGTTCTGTGTTTATTTTTTTTGAAAACTATATTTTGAAATATTTAATGGCCATTCTCAAAAAGTAATAGACCTAATTAGAGATAGCTGAATGAACAGTGACCTCTTGATTCCCAAGTTTAGCTCCATCAGGAAAGGGTCAAACAACATTTAAGAAATGAGACAGGATGCCAATTGATGGGGCTTTCTTACAGCAATGTAAGAGTTAAGTTTGGTAAAATGTTTGCAAAGCACTTCTTATGTTATAGTTTCCATTTAAAGGTTAGGTGTGAAGTTTCATTACTTCTTAAAGCCAGAGTGGGTTTTTTTTGTCTCAAATTATAGGAAAAGTATTGTTAATGAAGCTGGATAATTACTATATTAAAACAATTTGCAAAAATCATTCTACAGTGAATAGTCACAGCTGCACCATGGAGACATAAAACCCTGATGTCTCTTTGTTAAAAAGAACCCCAAAAAAGTAAACCTCAAAAAGTGTATCTTGAAATCTATCCTATTTTAGGTTTGGAAGGATCCTGTAGAATTACATCCTTCAGTTGAGTATCTAGCACAATATTTGAGAAACAGCAGTGGTTTCTTAAATTTGGTAATCAAGGAGTTCAAATGTAGATAAGTAATTAAGACTATAATTCTACATTGTATTTAAGGTTTGGTTTGGTTTTTAATTGGTAAAACTTGTGAAGTAATTGCCTTGTTTGTTCTAAGCCAGGCAGAAATACAGTGAAAGTAGTGTGCTGTGGATCTAATCACATTCTGAGTGTGGGTTTTTTATTTTTTCTGTAGCTGAGAGCAATGTCAGTAGGATTTCTTGGTCATTTTGACCATGCAAGTAGTGAGTGGGACACCACTAATTTACCACTTTAGATATCATAAAGAAATGTGTTGTCTCTGAGTGTATGTGTATTTATATCTTTCTGTGAATGTATTTATCTAAAATGTTGCCTGCATTTTGCCCAAATATGCAAGATTCTTGCTTTCAAGTATGTTATACACTTTAAGTATGTTACGATGTGACTGAGTAAAGGATAAGCCTGTGGACCAACTCAGAGTAATTACTGTCAGATTAGTTCTCACTTGCTCAGATGGAGTTTATTGCAATTTCATGTAGCTGTAGTCCCATGGGTTTTTCTGTCAGTCATCCTCCAGACCCTGGAAATGAGGATTCATATAGTGCAACAAGGAGATAGTTTCAAAAGTTGAACAAGTTGTCATTTCTTTTATTTGTATTAGTCATTTTAACCTGCTTAGTGGAGGAAACCTCTCCAAAACAATGGAATTTGCTCAAGTATATTTAGAACAAGACATCCAGACTTCAGTGCTGACACTCAAATGTAGTGAAATATTCTACTTCTTGCTGTTCATACAAAGCTGTTATATGTTAATTGCAAAGTCATGTCTAGATTAATGCTGGCAGCATGTGTCTTTTTCACTCTTTTTTTTTTTCTTTTATTTTTGAATGTTTAAGCTAAACTAAAACACATGGGTGTTGGAATGATGGCCTGAAGTGCATTTTTACAGTGTTTGCTATCTGACAAATTGTTTTGAGTAGATTAATTGATGGGTGTAACAGTAAATCTGATCTTGGATCCCTTTGGTCTGATACATGAGTGAATGCCCACTTGTCATTGCATATGTAAGTGAAATGTATGTAAGGAAGTTGGTCAGATACTTATTTTGAGCTGCCTTTACAGTCAGTGGAGAGATACAGGCAACTCTAGGGGTAATTAATCCCTTTTACATGATACATGTGGTACCTGTTTCTGTATGCTGCGTAAAGGGGGTGAGGTACAGCTGAGTAGATGAGCATGAGCTCTCATTTTTGTTTTGCTGGGAAAGGATGTATGAGCTTAAATAAGGATTTTCTCTATGCTGTAAAATGCAGTGGTAGTATAATGGTGCAGTAAGCCAGAAGGAAATTGAATAATAAGCAATGGGGGGGAGTTGGGGAAGACATAACATGCTTAGTATAAAAAACACTGACTGTACATCAAAAGACTTGGATCCTGTTCTTTGCCATTCTGTCATGTTGTCATCTTGGACAGCCACTTTATTTACATTTGCAACTCCTTTCTTATCACTAAAATGAGCACCGTGGTACCTGTTCTTTTCAAACTGTTCTGAGTGTTTTGTTAATTCTCTGGCAATAGTTTTTGGTTAGTTCACTAGCAATCTTTTCTCAACAGTAAAAGAAATACTTGGTGCTAAAAAACCTGAAATATGATGAGAATTAAAATGTCTTCTCTTTCTTTCTTTCTTTAGATCTTCATCAGATGGAGTGGTACTCTTGAAACATGACAAAAAACTGGACTAAATAAAAGTTTTCCTATTTTAGGAAAAAAAAAAAGTCCAAAATGTACAGACCAGGAGAGACGGTCAAACGTCGGCTCAACATGCATGCTCCTCCACGGATAAGAAGCGTGGAAGTTGCTCGAGGAAGAGCAGGTTATGGCTTTACCCTTTCTGGACAAGCCCCTTGTGTTCTTAGTTGTGTGATGAAAGGAAGCCCTGCAGATTATGTTGGACTTAAAGCAGGAGACCAGATATTTGCAGTTAATGAAATCAATGTGAAAAAAGCCTCTCATGAAGATGTAGTGAAACTTATAGGGAAATGTTCTGGAGTCCTACACATGGTCATTGCTGAAGGGATGAGTCATTTGGATTCATGTTCAAGCGATGAAGAAGTTGGTTTTTATGATGGGAAGGGGTGGCTGAAACCCAAACCTGACTCCAAAGCTCTGGGTATAAACAGAGCTGAGAAAGTTGTCGAAGAAATGCAGTCTGGTGGCATTTTCAACATGATTTTTGAGAATCCTGCTCTTTGTGCTGGAAACTCAGATAATTCTGCACCAAAACAAAGATCATTTCCAGTTTCTGCTGCTATGAAATTTGAAACTGGCAATGAGAATGTAAGCAATCCAAATATACTGTCAAAGGAAGAAATAGCCAAAGTTCTGAATGATGATTCAGTTTTTAGAATCGGACTGGAGAGTGCAGAAGACTTTGGGTTAGATGCAAGCATTTTGAATGTTGCCATGATTGTAGGTTACTTAGGCTCCATCGAACTTCCTTCGACAACTGCAAATTTGGAAACAGAGAGTTTGCAGGCCATTCGTGGGTGCATGAGACGCCTGCGGGCAGAGCAGAAAATCCATTCCCTGGTGATGATGAAGATAATGCATGACTGTATTCAGCTCTGCAGTGACAAATCAGGTGTTGTGGCAGAATATCCTGCAGAGAAACTGGCATTCAGTGCTGTTTGCCCGGATGATAGAAGATTCTTTGGCCTAGTTACAATGCAGACAAATGATGATGCAAGCTTGGCTCAGGAGGATGAAGGGGTCCTGAGGACATCTTGCCATGTTTTTATGGTGGATCCTGAATTATTTCATCACAAAATTCACCAGGGTATAGCGAGACGTTTTGGACTGGAATGTACAGCAGATCCAGATACCAATGGCTGTCTGGAGTTTCCAACATCCTCTCTCCCTGTCCTGCAGTTTATTTCTGTCCTGTACAGGGATATGGGGGAGCTGATAGAGGGAATGCGTGCAAGGGCTTTCCTCGATGGTGATGCAGATGCTCATCAGAATAATAGTACCAGCAGTAACAGTGACAGTGGGATTGGAAATTTCAACCAAGAAGAAAAGAATAATAGAGTTCTGGTGGTTGATTTAGGAACCAATCCAAGTAAACACATTCCTAGCAGCATATGGGAGAATCCAGTAGGAAGGGGACAAAATCAGCCTGCTTCCCATTGGAATGGCTTCTACCACGAGCAGGAGGGAAACATCCCTTTGGAAGTAATTCAGAACGATAAGTCCCAAAATGTAAGCAAGCACTTGAGCCCTTCTGCTCGTATTGAAGTTCCATTGGTTTCCTCCCGAAATTCAGTGCCCCCGTCCAAGAAAAACGCTGCAGGCCTGGGCAATCAGAGGTGGCTGCCTGTGCACGTTTTGCAGGAGTGGCAGCATGGCAATGCCAGCGACCAGGAGTCCTACACCGACTCCACAGATGGCTGGTCCAGTGTGAACTGTGGCACCCTTCCTCCCCCAATGAGTAAGATTCCAGCTGACAGATACAGGGTCGATGGCAGCTTTGGTCAGCCACAGCTAAAATCTCACAAAAGTGAATGGTCCAAGAAGATGTTCTGCATTCAGAACAAATTTGGCCCTCCACACAGTATCAGGAAATCTAAAGAAGATAAAAAGGTAAGAACATGCTGGTGTTGGTTCTTAACAGTATCAAAAAACCCCACACCCAAACCCATCTGCCTATGGTACTTTTGCACAGTAATATTTGCATATTAAAATTGAAAGGTGTATTATATAATTTACAAAATTTCAGATGAAGAAAATAGTACATTCTGCTCTCGTCTGCAGAGGCGTTTCATATTCCTCTTAAATTGAGTGCAGCTCTGGAATTGTACTTCTGCTGGAAGTGTTGTCTGTTAGGGCTTTCTCACTTTTCTTCTTGCCTCTTCATTGTTTCCAAATGTCTCAGTGGCACTGAAATGAAAAGGAGACATGACATTTTAGCAACTTCAGTTTCTTCTGACCTTCAAGCTGCAAAAGAATGGAAAGAGTCTGCATCTTTAGTCTGGTTCCTTTTTGTAGAAGGCTGGCTTGCAACTGTTGTTATTTTACTGCCATCTATTTTTATAGAAATGTAGTCTAATCATTAGTCAGAAACCTGGATTATATACTTTTAAGTGAATAAGACTGTTTTATTACAAACTTCAGTCCAGCAAACCTCTCAATACAAGTAGCATTAAAAACCGACATAAAAAATGGGTAGTGGTAGGTGACAAATCTAACATTCTGCCAGCAAGCCTCTAATTCAAATTTTATTCCAAAATACTGTTTCTTCTTGTTTTGTCTACTATTAGACAAAATGAGGAGACTTAAAAAACAAAACAAGGTGTGGGAAGAGTATTCAGGATGATTACATACCCTTTGTGACACACACATTTTGCTGCTGAGGGAGCTAATCTCAGGGGAGTCTGTTGTTGATAACTGGAATTCTGGTAAAGTGGAGGCCATTGTTCTGATACTGAAAGGATCAGCAGCAGTTTTGTATCTGAAATGTTTGCTGACTCCAGGGAAATACAGAATCTTATACTCCAAATTAGCCTTCAGGAAGCTTTGTCATTCCAGGCTTAGTGTTCACCTTAACAACACACCAGTGTATAACTATTATATCTACTAGTTTGTTTGTTTTTATTTTCAGCACAAAAAGCATAAAAAAGAGTGTATGTGAAAGTTTTGTGTATTGCTGGTATTATTGTTTCAGATGTCCATTATGCTATCCAAATCTGTTTTGAAAAAAAATGTGGTTTTTCCTCACTTCATTAAAAATATACAACCACTGATCAAGTGGATGACAGTGGAGGTTCATTAGTTGTTTCATACTGTAAGAAACAAAACCTTTCTGGGGATTAGGTTGCAGAATTTAGAAGCATTTTGAGTTTGGTGTGGAAAGAGAGAATATTTTTTATTGCTTTTCCTGCACTGTAAAGCAGGCAGCTTTTGTGTATGTTCTATTGTATGCTTTTTGTGCTGAAAAGAAAAAGAAATAAATTAGTATGTATAATAGTTATACACTAGTGTATTGTTAAGGTAAATGCTGCTACAGGCAGCAATGTTTTCCAGAGCCACAATAAAATTAAATTTCAAGTGTTCTTAAATTCAAGGTGATTCACACTTTCAAAAAGTGTGAATCAAAAGCTAAACAGAAACACTAAATTTGTAAACACTGCCCACCCAAACCACTTAAGACTTAATTCTATCTGCTGCCCTGAAGTCTTTGCTGATGGACCAAGGAAAAGTCCTCTTTATGTGCAGCCCCTGGTGCAGGTGCATGGTGGATGTTGGTCCCAAGTGCTGCATTGGATGCTGCTGAAATTCCTTCAAGGTCTCTGTAAAAAGTTTGTGTCTGCAGTGTTGTCCACTACAGTAATATGGATTAGATGTTTTTCAGAAACACTTATTTCATGGAAGTCAAGATTATACTAATTAAAATCTCATAGCAAATTTTACGCTTTGAGATGAAAGATGCTCTACATGTGGCTAAAGAGTAATAATATTTCACCTACTGTATCATTCAGATCATCATAAACCAATACTAAGTATGTCAGTCTTCCCTTTTGAGTCTATCTGATAATAAAATAGGCATTCTGTTCTTTGATTAATGACAAATTTTTTTGCAAGACACATTTAAAATGTTCCTACATGGCTTTAGCATTTAATCTCTTCATTAAAGTTACAGACCCTCTTTTGCATTTTAATTTTATTTTTCAGTATTATTGAAGGCTGTTGAAACTGATGAGAAAAGCTCATAAAGAATATTTGGAGTAATTCACAGAGATGAAGTTGTACAATGTTCTCATCTTAAATCTTTCATGTAAATAATCAGAGGATGTTATTACTGATTATCATACCTCTGTTCTTCAGGTGCTGCAGAAATAGGGAAAATCTGTATTTGCATCTTAGAGCCCTAGTTCATTTTCATAAGAGAGAAATTCAGACTTTTTTATTATTCTGTGTCAAGGGATGAGGTGAAACTGCCCATTCCAAACCTTTATTCAGGTGGGTTAGCTCCTGTGTTCCAGAAAATTACATGTTCTCAACTTCCTGTGACCTTTTTAAGTGGTAAGGATTTATTTTACACAGCTTGCTCAGACTCATTCCAGTCACAGAATAAAGTGTATAAAGTGGCCACATAGGATTACATTAATGTTTTTACAACCTGGTGGCTGAGTCTAAGTCTTCATTTGGCAGAACAGCACTTTAATTGCTTTTGTCTTTTACATCAATACTGAAGGTAAAACATCCTATGACTGGGAATGTAGGAGCCACTAGAGGGAGAAAAGGTTAGCAGAGGTAGAGATTCTTGTGATGGACTCTGATTCCATATGAAACACTGTCTTCTTCGGAATTTTCATCACACATGAGTTGCTGGATGCAATTCTGCTCTAGCAGAGCTGCTGTGCAGGTAAACAGTGATGATCACAGCATGTAATTCTGAAAAATATGCTGCACTGTACAATGCTAGTGGGGGGTAAGATGGGCATAAACTGCTTCCAGATTTTATGGCTGCACTTACAAAACATTTGTGAATTGTACAGCACGCAAGAGCAGATGTGAGAAAGTGTAAGTGAACATATCTATTTAAAATTGCACTTTCAGAACTGAGCCTGGGAAGTGCTTCTTGTGAGTAGGAATAGAAATGGCATTTCAGACCTCTGTTGCAAGCAAGTAAGCACATTCTTTGAGCTGTGTTTCCCCTCTAGTGATGATGTTTTCAGCTCACAGACTAGAATTGTGATTAATTTTATGATAATTGGCAAACCCACTTTTAAAATACTAATTTTCTCTATATGGCATTTTAAAATTCAATATAAGTGTGAATCGTAGAAAATAGTTAAAAAGTCCTAATTTTGTTGTTAGTGGACAGCATGAGGTTTCTTGTTTTCTTTAAAATGTTGTAATTATGAATTATCGCCAAGTTACTGAACACATGCTTTCACAATTGCTGTATTTAGTTTTTTTTTCTAAAACCTTTTAAAAAGGTTTCTGTGCATGGCAAGAGAAGAACTAAACCAGGGATATTTGGTTCTAGTCCACCTCTTTTGACTGAGACCTACCAGAAGATATCTCTGGCCCTGTGCACCTCTCATATTGTTCCCTGTACTGAACTTCACGTTTCTTGAAAGTGTCATGTGAACAGATTTCTGTTGAAGAAATTAGACAAGGAGAATTTCTGTTGAAGAAATGAGACCATCAGTATTCTAATGAGAATTTTTTGGTGGCGTCCATGTCTTCTGTAGGTCTTAGATGAAACAAGCAAGGAGAGGCCTGATGATGTTGCTGAAAAGGCAAATCATGGAAGGCAAGGTGTCTTTTAATCTGAGAACAATTGAGGAAGATTTCTGGTGACAATGAGCTTCTAAATTGCTCTAAGATTGATGCTGGGTAGGGGCTGGGTATGCTCTGCTGAGGTCTGTGAGACAATATGAGCAGCCTGGTTATGGTTTAAATTGAAATGGAATAATTCCTGCTTTTTTGTTTGCAATTCCAGCTGCACTGTCCTGCCTTTGCTGTTGCATTGCTCTTTGCACCTTCTTTAGCATCCCACTAAGTTCCAGTCACTCACCTACTCGCTCCTGTGCATGATTTTTGGGTGACACAAGTGAAAAGCACCATAAGCAATCTGAAAACATCAGGGGATGTTGGAATTGGCAGGGGACTTGAGAAATTGCTGAGCAGGGAAGCATTCCTTTCCCTCTAGACTAAATTAATATAAATATGTTTGATTTTGTTCAACCCTCACTCTCTGTTTTCAGGCTAGTGCCTGGCCAAAAATATGTCTACCCATTACTGTTTTAAATTAAGTTCTACTGGGAAAATACTCCCTTTTCCACTGGAAAGCTTTATAACAGTCAGTTTAGTCCTTGAGTTCTCTCTCCATAAGGGCAGAATCCTAGGCATTGACCTCTCACCATTCTCTTTTTAAAAAAACAAAGTCTGTTTTAATAGTGTGGAGTGAGTATAACATTGAGATCAAAAGAGGTTTTACAACTTGAGCCTGATAACTGGCATTTGGGTCCTAGGTTTATTCCAAGTGAATTTAACAAATGTATTGAAATGTAATTAAAAAGCTTTTTAAAATTTTGGTTATTAGGTATTTGGGTATTGGGTATTGGCTTTTAGAAATCCTTTACTGTTTCACACTTACTATACTTCTGTCTCAATCACATTATTGTTTGTGCTGATGAAAAGTGTGAATTTGTAGTTGGAGCCTATTTGTAGGTCTTAGAAGAAGACAATATAGAAAATCTTATTTCATGAGACTCACTGGACAATAGTATTGCAGATGTGTGGGGTTTTTTAAAGTTGATACATATATATATATAAAATATTTCAAGTGCTTGGTAACCTTCATAATTTCAGCTCCTGAAAATATTGTTAAAATGTAGAAGAGAGAAGATAGGCAAGCTGTACTATGGAGTTCACTAAGGCATCTTTCCCTGCTAATCTAGTTCATGGGCAACTATTTTTATTCCTCTGTTCTGTTCAGAAGTTTAACTGTAACTACTTTAGAGTTGTCTTTGTTTCCAAAGCAAGTGTTACTGAAAAAGATATGCTGTTCAAGTTAAAAATGATTTTTCTTTTTGGTGATGAAAATCTGTAATTTGCTTCAGGTCCAAGAGTTGCAGTTTTTTACTGTTGGTAACTGGTTGGTGAACTGACTGCAAAGCAGATATTTTAGATGCAGAGACAATGTTGGCAAAGCTTTGTGGTTCCCATATTTGTTTTTTTGTTGTATAATTACATGTTTTTTTCTCTTTCCTTTAGAATTCTGTTTGCTCACTAGCTTAAATTGTTCCACCACAGCTGTTTTTGAAGCAGAATTAATGGCAGCTGGATTGCTATTCTTATGCAGTACAATTTAATGTTAACTTTTGGATTTATAGGCTTTGATCTGATTTGAGATCTACCTCTATACCTTAAAGAGAACTCAAGAAAAATCCCAAACAGCAAGCTAGATCTGAGAATGTGCTCATGTGAATTAATCTGCAAAGAGGCATCTGTAGGAAATAGGTCCTCTGCATTTTGCTTAGAGAAAATGAAAAACAATTAAATATTTAGTAATTCCATGCTGCCTTTTCATATGAATTGTAATATTCTAAAATGATTTTAAAAATGGTTCTAGGATTTTCAAAGTGTATTAAAAACCCAAATAATGCTGGCTGTGTTTCTTTGAAAAAGAAATTAGATAAAATCTGGACAGTAAATATCAGAGCGATGCTGACTTTTGTGAAATGTCCTCATTTCAAATTTATGCACTAGAAATAAAATGGCATGTAAAATAACATTTAGCACAGAATAAATTCAAATAATGAAAAATGGCTTAATATCTGTGTTTTAAACATAAAAGCTTTGAGATGGGAAATTATTAAGTTATTGTCTGTACTAAGAAGGATCTGAATTCCTTGCAGTTGAGAAGATTTAGAGGAGACAAGGAGTTGCAAAATACCTGTTTTTCACTAGACAAGAAATGGGGCCATATAGAATAAAGATCTTTAATTAATAAATATAAATATGGAATTGCTAAAACTTATGTGAACTTGTACTTTTGGCATTCTTGGTATCACTTGACTTATATATTCTGCAGTTTAATTAGTGTGGAAAGAAAACACCACATAATTGTACTTTCTGTGTAGTTTCATTTCATACCTGCTAATATTTATCCTGAGAAATACTAGCAGTCTTTCTCTCTACTTTCTCTTAGTGATATCATTTTTGTTTTAAGACTTAATCATCAGTTCCTTACTTTCCAATCAGAAGTCAGCTCAGTCTTATCCTTTCCAAAAGTTTTTTCATAATTTTAATATAATTGGTTGCTGTAATTTTATTTTTGAGATGGGTTACCAGAGTTATAAGCAGTTTAAAAAATGTGTGGACAGACTATGTATTCATAAGGCTTATTTCTTGTTTGTTTGATCTTTAATTTTTTTTTCTTTTATGGTGATTCCTGGTCAGAATTTTGATTGTTAATGATTATTTGGCTATACTGAATTAATGTTCCCAGCTAATGGCTACCTAATGTTCAAGATTATTTGAAACTAGTTGTTATGTCCTTTTTGTGTATTTTTCTTCTCATTTTCCCCTAGTATAGTAAGGTCTTTCTGTGCTTCCGCAATTTCCAACTACCAACTTCCAACTTCTTGAAGATACTTTTATCTAGTTTTACTGAGAAAATGATCTTACTTTTTCATATGCCTAAATAACATCAACATTTGTGGGTTTTTTTTTTTGTTTTTTTTTGTTTTTTTTTTATTGAAAAGGGATGAGGATGGTACTGAAGTGTAGATGGGTCAATGTTTTATGCCTAATATCCTTAGTACAGGAGACAAGCATTCAATTTCATTTACTTGGATGTTCATGTCAGGACAGTCTCTTTTCCGTGTCTTCCTGGAGTCCCTATAGATCTTATTTGAAATCTTGCAACATTCTTCATTGTATCATGGGCCTAACTGGCATTTAAAATGCCACTGTAATGATTAGAAGGGAGTGAAATGTGTTATTATCATCTGATCAGCAAAGAAGTATTCTTAAAAGTAATCAAATCTGTTGATCAGCACTGGAGAATGTGGCATTGGAATTCTTTGTCGTCCTGGTGTACCGCAATCGAAAAAAAAAAAAAGGTAATTAGAGTGTAATTAAAGCCTGCAGAAAAGCTGACACTAAAGTTTGAATGATGATAGATCCATTTAATTAACCCTCTGTCATCTAACTGGGTTTTGTGAGGTGCTGTCCCTCCGTGATGGTGACACAAGTGCAGGGCAGCCTGAAGGGTGTCCCTTCATTCTGGCTTTGTCCACAGCACCTGGAGCCCTCTCTGTGAGCACAGACACACCTGGAGCTCTGTGTGTGAGCACAGACACACCTGGAGCTCTGTGTGTGTGAGCACAGACACACCTGGGGCCCTCTGTGTGAGCACAGACACACCTGGAGCTCTGTGTGTGTGAGCACAGACACACCTGGAGCCCTCTGTGTGAGCACAGACACACCTGGAGCCCTCTGTGTGAGCACAGACACACCTAGAGCCCTGTGTGTGAGCACAGACACACCTGGGGCCCTGTGTGTGAGCACAGACACACCTGGAGCTCTGTGTGTGAGCACAGACACACCTGGAGCTCTCTCTGTGAGCACAGACACACCTGGGGCCCTGTGTGTGAGCACAGACACACCTGGAGCCCTCTCTGTGAGCACAGACACACCTGGGGCCCTGTGTGTGAGCACAGACACACCTGGAGCTCTCTGTGTGAGCACAGACACACCTGGAGCTCTCTCTGTGAGCACAGACACACCTGGAGCCCTCTGTGTGAGCACAGACACACCTGGAGCTCTGTGTGTGACCACTGACACACCTGGGGCCCTGTGTGTGAGCACAGACACACCTGGAGCTCTGTGTGTGAGCACAGACACACCTGGAGCTCTGTGTGTGAGCACAGACACACCTGGGGCCCTGTGTGTGAGAGCACAGACACACCTGGAGCCCTCTGTGTGAGCACAGACACACCTGGAGCTCTCTCTGTGAGCACAGACACACCTGGAGCTCTCTGTGTGTGAGCACAGACACACCTGGAGCTCTGTGTGAGAGCACAGACACACCTGGGGCCCTGTGTGTGAGCACAGACACACCTGGAGCTCTCTGTGTGAGCACAGACACACCTGGAGCCCTGTGTGTGAGCACAGACACACCTGGAGCCCTGTGCTCACCGCTTGTTGCTTCCTGGAGAGCCCAGGGGATGGGGTCACAGCCAGCTCTGTTCCCAGCTCCCCCCAGATTCCTTTATCTCTTTCAGAACCCAAGAAATCCTTACCCAGCATCTCCCATATTTCAGTCTCTCCTGTTCTCAGACCCTCCTTTTACAGAACTCTGAGTTTCAGTGTCAGTTTGGGTGGGGGGCACGTGGTGCTGCCAGATTAGGGGCAAGGGGGGGTCAGGGCCTGCTCTGCTCCAGAGGGACACTCAGTCAGGGGAGTGGATGCTGAGGATGGGAATGGACAGGAGAGGAGCACAATGCCACACAGTCCAGATCAGCATTGGAGACTACTACAGATGGCAGAATAATATTTATATCAGCTGCTTTTTTTTTTTTTCCCTGTGATCCTGTCATTAATTTTTGCAATTTTGTGTGCATCCCTGTTTCCCATCCCTTTTCAGAAAGGTCTAAATCAGGAACTTTCTTTCTGAACTCTTAAACCTGCATTCTTTATAAAGATGAACTGCCAGTCCAGACTGACCTTCTGCTGAGGGGCTCAACAGCCAGGATTAAATTCAGTAAATTTTGAATATCCATAGAAGTTTCAAATTATATGGTCAGTGTATCTGGGCTCCAAACTGTTATGCACTTCACCACACAAAGTCACAGAATCAAACCTAAAAACAGTGGCAGTTTTTAAAAGCTTCAAGAGCTGGAAATAGGACACATTAAAATTTGGTGATTTTATGGTTAGTATGATTAAGTTCTGTGACACATAGAACATACCAAATTCTGTTGAGCTCCTTAAATTGAGGCAAGCAGTTCTGTGTGACCATTCTAGCATGTGCATGGTCCTTTGTATTCTCTTAAATGGCCAGGACATAGGGTAGTGTACTTATTCTACCTGAACTGGAGGAAAAACATTTTCCATGAAAAGTAGTGCACACTGGTAATGATGCTTTTGTCTTAGAGCTCCCAGAACTTTCTTCATCACATTAAATTACTTTCTTATGTTTTTTTAAATAATTTAAACTTTTATAACTATTTTGCTCAATCTTGTGAGATTAACTTTTTGTTGTGAAACAGTTTTGAAAGCATAGTTCTATAAATGTAGATGATCAGGCTTTTTACACTTTTTTGATTAGCTTCCCTTCTTATATTTTACCTTTCCTTCTTGCTGCTCTTCCATTGAGCAGGCAAAACCTCTGTCCCATCAGATTTAGTCCCTTTTAGTTTCCTAAACTTAAATTTAGTTTCCTCTCACGATCACAGAGCATAATGTGTTTTCCATGAAAAGCTGTAAATTTGCTGGAAGCTGGCCTAAAGCCTCACAGTTTTTCTTTCTCCTTTTCTCCCCTTTCTGGATTCCTGCTGCCAGCTCACTGTATTTTTTTGTTGTCAGGGATGCCAGAACTCCTAACAAAAATTCCCCCCTTCCTGAGTCTCTTGTACTCCAATAGCTGCCTGTATCCTCCCTTGCTAACCCTTCCTGCACCTCCAGCTTTAGAACTGGTACCAGAGGAGAGGAAATCTATTAGTGATACCCTGGCAATAACTGCAGAGAGGCACAAAGATTATTTAGCACAAAATGGAAATTTCAGATTCTTGCATTTGTTGCAAAGTTATAATACTGGATAAATGCATTTGCTGGGAGATGAAGGAGCACAGCACAGCTTGTGCTATAGCTGGTAATTCCTTTAAGCTAATTGAAGATGTTTTCTGAAGGGGTTTTTGGTTTCTTTGTGTTCTGAATAATTGATCAAGTTTCATCAACTTTCTTCTGTGCACTCAGGCTCCAGGTTACGGCCACATACTGGCTGTCATAGTTTCACGTTGCATTTCTTTGGTAGTTCCAGCTTGAAAGAGTTCCTGTGGTGCTCAGGCCAGAGTTGGCAGTGAATATCATGAGTTATGCTGGCATGACTGTCTGTGGATCTGCCTTAGGAACAGGATTATTTAATCTTGTAAACTCTAGTTTACTGTTAGTGGAGATGAGGGCACAGCCTGCTGAATTTGTGAGCTTGCAGGAGAGGTCAGGGGTGCATGCAAAACCCTTAAGCTGCCAAAAATCTTATATGGAACTGCTGCCTAACTTGTTTATCTGTTAAAAATACTTTTAAGAGCCTATCCTTTTTTTTGTTCTATCTTTAAATAATTAGAGTTGTGCAAATCATCTTATATTGGAACCTTTTTATTCTTTCTGTCCGTCTGTTTGCAGTCACACGAGTCACATCCTTCTTCACTCCCTCTGCCTTGCTAATAATGAAGTACAATGTTTTCTCTTTTTTCATTTGTACTTTTCTTGTACACCATTCTTGTTCTCAGAAAGAAACCATTCTCACTTGGACACTTCACAAAATGCTGCTATATCAGTCCTCCCCTGGTGACCTGTTTTCAGTGCTCTCCTTGTCCTATTTGCACTTGCCATTTCCTGTTTTCCTAAAAAAAGAGTAATCTAGTAATTTATTAGAAAAAAATAAAGGACTCAGACACCATTTAATTGTCCTTATTTTCTTATGATTGTACATTTCACTGGTATTTCAATCCATTCTAGTTTTTACTTTTTTATAAGAGTAGAAAAAGGAATGTATTTTTTTAGAGCATCAGTACCTTAATTCCTTTAATCCTTTGTTGTTTTTCCTCTCCATCTGCCAAATGATAACAGGATAAAGGCTTTTAGAGATATGTTCTTTTATACTTTCACCATGATGGATAGTAGTGGCAGGGTGGCAAGTATCTGCATTGCAAATAGGAGAGGATGTATTGCTGTAGCACATGCTTTTCACTGATCAACTTGTTTTCACAAATTTCTGTGCTTTTTGGTTGGCTTCTGGATTTCTGAAAGTTCTAAGGTGAAGGCACTTAGTAAAATGTCAGGTGAACTTCAGTTTCTAATTCTGTTCTCTGATAGAATTTCTTAGGTTTTCTTGACTATTTAGATATGTTTAGAGTTTCACAGATTTAGCAACACTGTTTTTGGAAGAGAATATTTAAGGTAGCATAATAAACAGTTCTAGGGCTTATAGTCAGTCTCTGTTAAAAAAAAAAAAAACCCAAACAACCCTGCAGCCTAATGTTCATGCAGCAAATGTCAGTGTTTTATCTTGGCAGCTAACAGAGAATGTAGGAGCATATTTTTCATAGAGTGGTTTGGGTTGGGAGGGACCTTAAGATCATCATGTTCCAAGCCCCATGCCACAGCCAGGGACACCTTTCACTGGACCAGGTTGCTCCAAACTGGCCGTGTTTTTGGTCATACATGTATTGTTCTGAAATGATTGTGAATAATTTAGTGGGTTTTAATATCTGTTTAATAGTGTAATAAAGGCTTTTAGAAGTACAAAGATTTCTTTATGTCTAACAGACTGCAGAAATGACATTAATATCAGTCATTGCACTAACAATCTCTCTGTGCTCAAATACAGTGGATTTCTTTAGCTGTGCTGGTTAGTACATTCTAGAAGTTTCAATGGCTGTTTTCTGTTCAAGTCATGGATGCTTTTATTTCCAGCTCTTCACAGTCCCATGATGGTGCCAAAATGGTGCTGTTTGCTTAAGATACGTGATTCTTTCCTTCTTTGTGTACATGTGTGTATGCACAGTCATTCTTTTAATTGATCTGGAGAAGGAGGTCAGCCTTCATAGTCTGAGTGTCTGGAATAGAGTCAAGAAAAGATGAAAAGAGAGACTTCCCAGGAAATTAAATACTTGTGAATTGCAGTCTTTTTTGGTTTTTTAGTAATGCCCTCCTTAATTTCTTAGATGATTAATTTGATTTTTCAGAGCAAGGAAGAGTTTTTTGTCAGTTGAAAATATTTTCTTAATTGCAATTCTTATCCAGATGGGTTGGGGAAATAGTTAGCTCAGTGCATTTTTCTATTTTGTAATCATTGCTTAAGCATTGTTTTATTCCCAGGGTCTCTTTTTTTCTTAACCTGTTGTTATCTTTACTGTTCCACCCAGGGCTCGATAGTCAGTTTTGCATAACAATATAAAAAAACCATTAATAAAAAATTTGATTGGATACTAATTTACTCTCTCTTTTCTAATATCACACAATTTACAAGTTGGTTTTTTTTGCTCTCTCTCTTTCTCTTTGTTATGCTTCTGACCACAAATAGGTAAGCAGCATTTATTTCCAAAATGGGACATCTGGTGATAATTAATCTTATCTAGAATCTGCTTCTAAAGTGGAATCTTTAGGCAGTTGGTTCCTGTTCCTTCAGTTTGTAGTGTTAATGTTTCAAAAAATTTTTGAGTGCATGTTCTTAATCTCCCAGCATCACATATGGCAGTGTCTATATTTAAATAAATACTGGACAATTTATATTCTTTTTTGGGGATGAAACAGAATGAATAGTGAAAGTGTATTTGTTATTCTGAATAGATATGTCTGCTACTGATAGTTTTTCCATATTTTTCCTTTCACCCTTTCATTTTCAATGAAAGCTGAAGTTCTCTCAGGGCATCCATCTACTTTTTAAGAAACACATCAAAGACCATTAAGCATCCTTACCATGTAACTGTTTCATTAGTTTCCAAGTACCAATTAATGATACCATTAATTTGCTGAGTTGTTGGTAGTCTGATAGTTTTATCACTAATTCTCAGATTAAAAATGAAAAAAAATTAAAAAATCACAGAACTAGTGTCGTCACACTTGACTAGCGGTGAAATTGAGTAGATGTAGATGTACACTCATGTTGTTCTAACAGAAAAATTTATGCAGGAGGAGCCTTGTTGATGTTTTGATCAGCAGTGCAGCAGCAGTAATGGATACAGCAGAATTTAGTCAGGGGTTGGGGTGAAGTTCAGTGTGTGGCACAGATTAGGTGTAAGCTTTCCGTCCACACAGGAAGGGCTGGTGTGGCTGTAGGGGATGAGGCAGGTGTGAACCACCTCAGCAGCACCTGCCTGGATGAGCAGATGATTTTAAAAGTTGCTCAAAAAGATGCTCAAAAAGACAGGAACTGTCTTCATTCCACTGGGTGTTGCTTGTTAACATTTACAGAGAGCAATTTTCTTCTCTTCACATTTATTTGATCATTTAGCAAAAGCCACCTAAGCTTGTTTATACTGCACATGTAAATGCTCTCTTAAAACCTTGGAAGCTAATATCCAGCTGCTAGATTTCCAGGCTGCTGTGGCAGAACCTACCCAATTTACTTCTCAGCCAATAAAAAAAACCAACCAAACCAAACCCTTAGTAAATAGAAAATTGGGAGGGAAAGAGAGTTCATAGAAAAAGGGATCACTTTTAATACTGAATGAAGTTGATCTCTCAAGCTTGTTGAGGGGATGAACCCTGCTGCATACTTTGGATCCAGCAAAGTTTTGTCTTGACAATTCTTTGAGCTCATAAACAGAGTCTGTTGAGAGCACTGGTGATGGCCAGAGCCCATTGCTGTAAAACAGTGATGTCTCCATGGGAATTAGCAAACAGGCAGACACCTCTGAGGCTGTACAATGCTCTGGATGCTCTTCTCTGCTTTGTATGAGTGGTTGTTGGCATGAGGCTGTGAGGATGTGAAATGTGTGCTTGTTCTTTTGATTAATGTGATGTGTATAGACTTCCCAATGAGTGATCAAAGGGGGACCAAAATATTTCAGGACTCGGAGCACAGAAACTTGCCCAAAGGAAGAAATGAACACAAATAGAAAATTTATTAAATATTACAAATCTGCCAAATGCAGAGCAATTATAAAAGTACTAGTAAATATATTTTTAAGCTTACTATAATGAAGAAAGATGCTGACATGAAACAGAAGGGAATTTGCTCTGATTTAAAGTCTTTTATTTTCTAAAGCAAAAAAGCGCCAGTAGACAGGGAGGAATTTTCCCCACATTGAATGTAACAGTGAAAGGAATCCAAAATTTCAGGCACATAATCACAAGGTTTTGTAATGTAGTGAGTTTATGTACATCTGCTTAGCACCACTCACCAACTGTGCCTAATTTTAGGTTCAAGCTTACACTTTGCCATTTGGAATAAACTTGATATGTATATGCTGAGTAGCTTAACAGACATCTGGTAACTTTTTAGGGAGAAAGAGTATGATTATAGACATGAGAGAAAGCAGATTTAATTATTGCAGCACCAGTTCTAGTAATGGAACATCCAAGTGAGGGAGTTGCTTTCCTCAGAACAAAAGTTCCTGCAATTTTGTACTGTTGTGATTTCAAAAGTTGGACTTTGCAGTAGCAAGGCTTTTAAAAAAAGAGTAGTGAAAATAAGATTTTTAAAAATGTGGGGAAACATTTCAAGAGAAGCTGGGTGAGATGATTTCTGGGATAGTAATTTCCTATAGAAAACACAAATATTTTGTAATTAAATGTTTTTCAGTTAAGACAGGAAAGAGCCAGGATCATCTTGCATTTATTATTGACATGTCTCGTGTGCATTTTAGCAACCTAACCGATGACTCATGTTAATACAGTAAATTAATGTGGAATGTTTAAGATATTTGACTTGAGATGGGAAAGTCAACTTTAATAAATTTAAGTATTTGATTTTACAGGGGCATGGCAAATGACCAGCTTGTTTTGAAATTGTGGTCCTGTCACATTTCCTTACAATTCAGATCTCACTATGATCAGCAATGTACTAAAAAGAAATAAATTAATATATATTTTCTGAAAGGAAAATACATATTAAAGAAATAAATTAATATATATTTTCTGGTTTTTTTTAGGGTGCAAAATTTGGACATTCAGTGGGATTAAATCAGGCTCCTCCTCCACGTTCCTCTGCTCGAAGATCATTTGGAAGATCGAAGCGATTTAGCATTACTCGCTCTCTGGATGACCTCGAGGTAATTAACTTTCACTTAAAATTTAGAAGTGAGTCTTAGAGAACTTATAGTATAGATAATGCTGATAATTGCTGAAAGAAAGTTAGTAATGTATTAGTTTAATAAAGTTATTTGCTATCATATGACATTTTTGTGAGGGGAATACAGATTTCAGGTATCAACCTTTTTCAATATTTCTTTAATAGGCTACATCATGGCCATTCTTTCTGTGGAAAATTCTGACTTTATTTTTCATATCATATTTGGTCCTGTGTAAATCCAAACAACACACTTTTGTTGATCAAAATGTTCATAATGTCTCAGAAATGAATGTATCATGATATATAGAAAAATCAAATGTTCATCATATTCTGGTTTTTGTTCAGCTGATGAATTTTGACAGCAGTTGACAAAAGGGAATTCCTAATCAACTTGGTGATTTTGACTCCTTTTAAGAGTAATATTATGCTCTTTTACATCTGGTTTAGCATCAGCTGTTGTCTGGCTCTCAAAACCATACTGGCATTGGAGAAAACAAGGAATGAAAAGCCATCCCTGTTCTCCTGTAGGAATATGGCTTCATTATATCTTCACTCCTAGTGTGCCTCCTCAGGAAAACCTGAGCCACAGTGATGTGAAGGTGAATGCAGAGATTCTTCCCTTGCCCTTTACCACGCTTACTTGGGGGAAGGCTGGTGACTGGGGAGAAACAAAAATGTGTGCAGAGCTCTTGGCACAGGAGCCATGCAATGCATTCTGCACCACCTCAGCAAGGGAGGGAGTGTGGCACACTGAGCCCTCCAAATGGGAAGGAGGTGTTTAAACAGCATTTGAGATGGGAGGAGGGAAGAAGGAGACACTCTGAGTTTTCTGCTGTGGGAAAATGTAGGAAGAACAGCATTTCACTCTGAACTGAAGGAGAGGGGAGCTCAGTGCAGGGGATGTTTAGGGAGCAGAATATATGGAGGAGCTTCTGGCATGCTTAGGGAATGCAGGTAGGAACTGTAATTACTTATTTCTCAGATGTTTTTCTATTTTTCTGTTTTTCATGGTGGTCTATATTCACTGAACCTTTTAGAACCTTTTAAGTGTCTTGCTTTTTTTCTAGTTATAGAAAATATGTGATTTCTTTGCACTCATAACTTTAATACAGTAACTGCATAACTTCAACACAACAAGAACTTCTGGATAAAAGTGTTTGGGAACCATCCAGCTACATCTTTCTTAATCAGAAAATGGTGATACTTCTAATTTGAAAAAGTTTGCTGTTACATATATCCAGTTTTGACAGAATTTCTGATTGCAGTAAGAGTGAATTCTCTCAGAATACCAAAGAATCTAGTGCTAGCAATTCACATGCAACAGGAAAAACATGGTTCTTTCCTCTTTCCACAGTCTTACAGATCAAAATTTCATGCAGGTTTTTTGCACATCTCATGTTTTGAGTGTTTTAAACATCAAAAATAAAATTTAATTTCTGTTGTTGGAGCTGTTACACATTGTGTAAATATTCATTAAAACAAGCAGTTGGGACTTTCCATTAATTTCAGAAAGATATGATAGTTACTGGCCTAAAAAGTCACTTTTTTCCCCTCATATTCTAGCTGGTATTCATTAGTGAATGTAAACAGAGTAGCACCAACGGGAGGGATTGGGTCAATCTGTGTCCCAATGTTCGCATCATTACTGAGTTACTTTGGAAGGGGAAAATTTCATTCTAGGTCACACGATGAGCTGGACAAAGGAATGGTCTGAATTCAAATCTGTATTTGGATGAATGCCCTTACTACATGTAGCTGTGTGGGTGTGGACTGTTCTCTGTCCAGCTACTTCTTTGCACTTTGAAATCTTTCTTTTGCTGTGCATGCTGTAGAAGAATGATATCTCAGATATCCCAGCCACCAGGAGAGACAGCAATCCAGAGAAGAGTTTAAAGAGCTTTGTATGTCAAAATAAAATAATGTTGGGGTGTTTTAATTTTGGTTCAAACTTCAACACTGCTGCTTCAGCACTTGTCCCAAGTACTCTTACACTATGTGGGGTAGAACATAATGTTGTTAATACATGTTTAGTTTATTTCAGGCCATCTATTTAGGGGTGGTGGAAGAGGAAATAACAATAGCAGGAAATTCTTAGAGACTCCACCTTTGGAATAATGACCATGAGTGTATTGTATAGGCTGTTTGCTTGCTTTTGTGTTCTTTTCAGTTGTCTTGGCAGACTGGATAAGGTAGTAATCCAAACATGAAATTTGGAAGTTAGTATGCTTCTCTGAGCTTATGGGTTTGATTCCTGCTGGCATCCAAATTAATTCTAAATTGAGCAGTGTAAGTAGGTTCCATGGAGTTTCTTTTATGGGCATTTGATGAACACTGTTCATTGCTTACAGGTCTAAAAAGGCTGTGTTTGGATTTTTTGTTGAAGTATGAGCAGTGTGTGAAACAGCAGCTGTCAGTGTTGCTGACTGCTGCCATAAGGTGGCGTGATTTCTTTGAAATTTGTTATTTATTTATTTTTAAAAGTATCTGTCAAAGAATACAGCGTATTCATAGATATTTTAATAAATAAAAACATGATTTCATGAGAAAATGTCACTTTTTCTTTTAACTTGTTAGATTACTTCTGGCTATATGTGCACAGACAGAATTCTTGTAAGATTAGAATTAATGGTATAGTTGCCCCTCCTGAAATATTTTCCTCTTAACTGCAGAAGCTGTATTTTACATAGAAAAAAACAGACAAGTTTGTAGGATTAACATCTTGGTTCTGTTTTTACTGATAGAAACTGTATACAAGATTTTTTTAAAAATGCAAGGATCAAGATGGGATGAGAGGGGAAAATTAATGGTGCATTTGTGCTATAATTGCGGTAAGGATAATGTCTCACAAAACAGAAAATGCACAATTTTATTTCTGAACTGTGGAAATTGTGCTTGTTCACAGCAGGTCTGATTATGATTAATTAGTCTTTAAATTGGAACTGAATTCAGAAAATGAGCATGTCTAGTATGTGCCCTAGTTATGTTGTTTTCACAAGAAATGTATTTAGAAAATTTTCTTTATTAAATTACAAGAAACCTGGTTTTGTTAAGAACAGATTTATCTTTTATCTAGCAATCAATTTTTCTATGTGAACAATTTGTTGTTATGAAGAAGTGTCTATTAAAAACCATGTTAACATTCTGTGATTTGTACCAATTTTACTCTTTAGCATATTTGCTGATTCATATTTTCAAGGTGTAACTTAAGCTAAAAGTACCTTATGATTATTTAATATTTGGCTTAATGAGAGGGTGTGATCCTGTCTTTCTTCCCACTTTTCTTTCCTGTAGATAAATGCCACTACTCTCATCCTCTTGCACAATTCTGTTCTGGAAAAGATGTTTATAAATTTATAAACAAATTAAAGGTGTCTCTGTGAGACTGCAGACAGTAGAACACTACCTATGTAAAAATTTACCTTAAGCACAGTAATTGTAATTCTTCTATTCATCGCCAGTTTTGGTAACACTTTCAGCTGTAGCCATTCCACTCATCTTTTATTTTTTGTTGAAGTCTGTAAAAATGGGGGAACCTTGCAGTATTTTCTTGAAGTCAAAAAATTTAGGTTCCTCCTCACCAAGAAGAACATTCAAAGCTGTTTTTTCCTGAAAATAATTTTGGTACTTGTACTTTTTGCATTTCTCTGTGGTTAAAAATAGGGCAGAGTAGTATAATGAGAGACATAATCTCTTAGGGAAACAAGTGTCAAATTCTGTAAGTATTGTTAATTAATCATTTAATGCAGAGATATTTTTAAAATTAAAGATGATTTAATTCTTTGAACTAAGTATCACTACAAGAAAAGATGGCTGTTGCAGCTTTTCTTCTTGTTCTCATCCTGTTTAGGAAAGCTTAAAGCTATGTTTTATATTATAAACAACATTTGTTGTATCAAATTTCTAGAGTTTAGTAATGTTTTCAAAGTTGAAATGTATCATGTATTCCTTTTAAAAATCAGTGGGAGGGCTTTTGTTAGAATGTTCCATCTTAATTATAGCCATTAATAATGTAGTATTATTAGGTGTTATTATAGGTAATAATGCTTGAATTTTTTTTCTGTTTTGTTAATTCTACTGGATCAACTACTTTTTGCATTTCATCTGCTATTTGAAAGCATACAGCACATCTCTTTGGTATGAGATTTTATACTAATGGATGACATGTCTCTGCTGGATATTAGCTTTGGCATCTGTGGGTGGCAAAACTCCCCCTAAATGCTCATTTGACTTAATAAGGAGTTTTTAAGTGGGTACCTGTTTTTGTTTGACTGATTTAAATAATCAGACAAAGCTTACACAGGGAGATAATAGCTTATATTAGACCTACTAGGTATACTATGAAAATCAGACAAGAAGATCTAAACATGCCCCAAACTTTTCCCACCCTCTCATATGATCTAATAGAAAGTATTAACTCTCCCTGCAGAGGTTGATTTATTGATGTTCTTAGATCATCACCTTGGCCACAATGCCACCACTATGGCAAGTGTAAGTATATGTTTTAAATAAAGAAACCTCTTCATTCACAGCTTTTCACAGTGAATTCAAAATTTGAAAATAATTCAAAATTTGAAAAGAATGTATAGTTTAATTTTACCTCTTGGTTAAAAATATGTTCTACTGCGTACCCCCTTTAAGAACGGCATCTTTGGCAATATTTTGTCCAAATTTTTGCATAAGATACAACCAATCGGCAGTTTTGCTGTCAGCTTTCATGGAAGGGGGAGGAAAGGCCAATTGTGAAATAGCAGTGCACACATGAGAAAATCTCCATTCTTGTATGTAAAAGGCAGTATTGTATTTTCAGCATGCTGATAATGAGCTCCTAAAGGTTTAATCCAGTCTCACGTGTGGGTACTCTGCAGTCTGAGTGCTAACACTGAGCAGCCCCTGAGGCTGCTGTGTTGGAAGCTTCATGGATCTGTGCCCACAGATGAGGTTCTTGTTTCTCTTCCCCCTTTGCACTGCTTCTGGAGCAGGGAGAGGTGTGCTTAGTGATTTCAGACTCCCTCACTAAACTGGCCCAAACCCTCCTGCCGGCCATGATGTCTGGCTGTAAATAGTGCAACTCAGTCATGGCATTTAAACATTGATGGTTTTACCTTGAATTACTGCTGTGCTCATGGAGCTGATCAGTGAGACTTTGAAAACATCCAGTGGTTTGTGCCAGGCATTCCTCTGCTTTGTTCAGGCCCTGTGCTGAGCAGTCCTGGCTGGAGCTGTTCACCTGCTGGGCTGCACAGTGGCCACCCAGCTGTGCTGCTCAGTGAAACACTGCCAGGACCTGGGGATTGCACTGTCGGGGCTGCCATGCTGTCCAGCGCCATTTGGTTTCACATTTGCTTCTCTAGACTGCTCTATTTAGAATTTCAGACTCCCTAGAGGACCATACTCAGGCTTTTACTTTGGTATGTGGGATCTTATCAGGTAGTTTATTTATATCTCTTTAAGGAAGGAAACATCATGCTAGTAGTATACATTTTATTTTTCTTCACAGATTGTGGTCTAGCATTACTGTTAGGTTTTTGCTGGTATTTTATACTATACCATAATTTTAAAAAGATTTTCACCATCTGCTCTTAAGTTTACATTTATAGACTTTTTCATGGAAAGTTGTTGTGCTCCTGACACTGTTTTGTAGTATCTGACAAAGATGGGTTGGTCAACAGATCAACACAGTTGTGTGCAACCTCTTAATTGTGAATTTGAGGTACTTATTTCTCTATATAGTCCAGAATGTTAAACTGTGGGGTTTTTTTTTCCCAGACACTGAGAATAATGGGATTTATTTTCTGTTACTTCAATTCGTGAAATTATCATCCTTCAATAATGTTACTGTTTACTGTTTTCTCTTGCTTTTGTGTTATTTTCTTTACTTCAGATTCTGGAGAAATTTGCCATTTAAATTTGCATGTAGGAAGCAGAATAGCCAGAGAATGTGCTGAGAGCTGGATCTCATCTCTGTGATTTTTGTGAGGTGCATGAGAGCAGTGCTCATCACAGCAGTGCTCACCCCATGCTGTGGTGCTTGAGAAGAAACCAACAGTATTGCCTAGGATGGATTCCTTAGGGAATGAGGTCCCCATCTGTGCAAAGGCAGTTGGGACAGTACAAAGAGATTTTTTCTTGAGGAGGCAATCAGTAGATTGTCTGACCCTGCGATTCAAGTGCTTGTCACTGTCATATTTGCTGAAAAATCCCTTTGCCCAGAATTTTTCTCCTGGGAAGCTAAGAAGCCTCAGAGAAAAAGGAAAACAATATTATCTCCTTTGCTTCTCCTGTGTTTTGCTGCTTTGGAATGTGGTTGGAGATTGTTTATGCAACATGTGAATTGTTTTTGGCTTAATGACCAATCACGGTCAGGCTGTGTCGGGACTCTGGAGAGAGTCACGAGTTTTTCTTTAGTATCTTCTAGCCTTCTGTAGGTATCCTTTCTCTATTCTTTAGTATAGTTTTGTATAGTATTCTTTTATATAATATAGATCATAAAAGAATAAATTAGCCTTTTAAGAACATGGAGTCAGATTCATCTTTCCTCCCTTCCACAGGGGTCACAGAAAATAGCACAAGTGCTGTCCCAGCCTTATTGCCTCCAGGCTTGGCTCTCCAGCACAAGCCCATTTCTGCCACAGAGCCAGAGACACAATATGTGCTTTCAGGCACTAGAGATAGACTTGTATTCTGTATAAATTAATTTCCTTGTAGTATCCAGTACTGCCATTCTCAAGATGTGTGTTTAAAGGGACACAGGTGAATTCACAGGCTGTAAATACCTCTGCAGTTTGTGGAACTACAAGAATCAGACAGGATGAGCAAGTTCAAGTAACCACCTGCAGCTACAGAGGGGTTGCATTCCTTAGCTCAGCAGTGTAAGATACTGGGATTTGGCTTTGGCTCTGTTATTTTGGTTCTGGTTTCCTTGAGTAGTGACAGAACTGTCAATGCGCACACAAATGGAGCTCTTGTTAGGTTGGCAATCTCTCAGGCGTGTCTTTCTCCCCAACCTAGCGTTCTTCAAAAATGTGGCTTACTCTCTTTGAACTGAAACTGTTCCCTCTTCTGGGTCTGAGGCATGTGACATTAAGGCAGAACAGTACTACTGTTTACTGCACTGATTCTGAAATGCAGAACTATTTGCTGCTTAAGGTTGATCCTTACTGCAGCTTCTTATATTACATTTGTTGATTCAAGGGCATCTTTTAAGGCTCCTCCCAAGAAGGTGAGCAGTGAGGTGATGTTACTCCAGGTAATGAGGATGAGAGCAGTCTCTGAAGATGAGACCAGGCTGCTTTTAGAAGTCTGAATGACTGGGCAACAAAATGGCAGATGAAAATGTATGCAGATAAATGTAAAGTAAAACAAATGAGGCAAAATAGCTCTAGCTTCATATAACAAATGATATATATGTTTCTCAGCAGACTGTTTCTTCTCAGAAGGGAGGTCTTTGAGTTATAAGGGAGAGTTGCATGTAAACAACAGCTCAGTACAGTAGCAATGAAGCAAAATCCTGTATTACACATTATTACAGAAGGAATAGATGATTCCATTGCATACAACTGTGGTTTGTTTTTCCATACCTGGTCTCTTTATTTTAAAATGTTCTGATATATTGAGAGAAGAAAAGATTTAGAAAAGTGTAAGGAAGAGTGGAAAATCATGGGTGGCATAGGAAAAGTAGTTGGGATTGATTGCTCATCTCTCCTTTGGGACAAGAAGTCGACACCATTAATTAAAGATAGCTGGAGCCAGGAGCAAAACAAACAGGAGAACACGACTGTTCATGTGGGAGGTGAGCTGGTCTGTGGGATGCCTCACCACTGAGTGCTGTGGATGCAAGAAATTTGCATGTCCTGGAGGGAAAGTGGACAAGTATTTGGAAAAGAGAGCCACTGGGGGTTATTAAGGAGACAAGCCACACCAGGCTGAGGAAATCTCTTGAACTAAAAATACCTGGAGTCTGCGAGAATGTCATCAGGGAAGTGTCTGATATGTTGCCCTGTGCTGCTCGTTGGTAGACTTCCATGTGTGGCCACTACTGGAAACATAATCCTGGCTTTGATAAACCCATGTTCTGACCTGATTGTGTGCAGAGATGTGAGGGTGGGCAGTGCCTTTCCCTGCCTGTGGGACTCTCGGCACAGGAGCTGTGCTGCCTTTCCCTTGCTGGGAGGTTGTTGTGCCGGGCTGCAGGACCTGCAGGTGCTGGTGCTGGTGCTGGTGCCTGCCCTGGGCACTGGGAGCATTCCCATTTGTGCTGCAGTGCTGTGGGGATGGCTCTGGCCCCTGCCCTGCCCAGAGCTGCTGCTGCTGCTGGGATTGTCCAGGCAGCTCCTGGGACGAGGGGGAATGAGGAACTGCCTGACTGGTTTGGCGCCGTCCCTGCCCTCCCTCGCTGCTCTTCCTGTTACCTGCTGTGTCTTTTGACATGACAAAATAATAACTAAGGAGGGGTTTTTGCTCTATGATGAGACCTGGTTGATGTTTTTAAGGCTTTACTGAGTGAACTGGATTGGTTTTTCTAGAGCATAATCACAGAATAGATACAGCGCATATTGATAGCATCTGCAAATTGTTTCTGATTCTCTCTCATGCTTAAACTGCTGGGATTTTGGGTAGGAGTTTGTACCACCTAATTTTCACTGTCCTCATGCATTTATCTGTACAGTGAAACTACAGAAACAAAAAGGAGTCAGCTAGAACTTTTACTAGAAGCTTTTTATTTACTTACTAGTATTTCTTATTCATTATTAAATCATTAAAACATTTCACTAGTACTTCTAAAACTTAAAATATACAGCAAAAAACCCCTCCGCAACTTCCCTCTGGACAAAGGAATTGCTGAAGGATAATGTTTAAGGATTATTTTTGGGCAGAAGGTGCATGAATTTTTTTTCAGAAAATGCACAGATATTGCAGGTCTGTCTGGAGAGTAGGTGTGGTATTGAAAATTATGAGAGTAATGTTTCACTTGGAACATGATCCTCGTAAATGCCAATGCTCTGCTTACTCACAAGAACACGGAGAGTTGTGGTAGGATGAGATAGATTGCACAATCTGCATACATGTGATTGTAATCACTCCAAGACACGTACCTACATGCCAGAAACTGCAAGAAGTTTGCTGTGAGTCTTACGTGTTTTAACAGTGTATTTTTAAAAGTATTTTTAGATTACATTTTAATTATTTTTAGTAGAGATTGGTGACTCTGTTCATCCAGGTAATATGCTCATCAAAGGGGAATGTATTAAAAAAGGGACTACTTTGGATGAGAAAGCGATGTTGACTCAATGCTGAAACAAGTTTGGACAAACCTTTAGGACAGAGTCCTGTTGGCCCTCATTGAATGCATTTTACATTAGCAGATTCCTCAGCAGGGCTGTTGTCTTTACAGAAGCTTTATTGTTACGCAGGACCTGCCTAAACACCATTTTGAAAGCTGCCTGTTCCTTTTGATGAGAAGATACAGAACCAGTGCTGAGGGCGGGGAATGTGCTGGGGAGGGAGGAGAATGGGAGAGGTGTTGATAGGGCAGCAGGCAGAGAAGCCTCATTTTTTTACTGGACTCTGGAAGAAGTAAATATGTGTTCAGAAAGAGCGTAATAATAAAGTTGAAGGGGCTGTTTCTTAACAATGAGATATTAAACCATTTATACATGGAGAAAACTTTTACTGATAGTCAAGTGTCTGTAAGTATAAAGTTTTGTTTGTCTAAAGCGAGCAGAAAACAGGAATATGGTTTAATGAGTAGCCTTCCGAGCTAAGAAATCTTGCAGTGAAATATGATAAATTATGCTTCTCAGGATTCAATGAGGTTTTAAAGAGACAAAGTTCGTAAGTATAAGTATTTAAGTTGACTTTCTATATAAGCTGTTATAAAATTAAGAATACACCATTTTTCTAGCCATGTTTAAAATTCTTTTGCATTGTATTGTTTTTAAAGTGAGTGTAGTAGATAAACTGATATTTCTCTTAAGTTTTTTTAGAAATCTTTCACTTAATTTTTATTATTCTTGCACGTGTTTCCGTAAAACAAAAATGTCTTTACAGATATGTTACCTTGTAATTGTTACACTGCTTTTTTATAAGTTCTGCAGCTAAAGGGATTTTTCTTCTTCCATCTGGAATTTTATCCAATAAAACAGAATCCAGATGGTGTGAGTTATTAGAATAACTGAAAATAAATGAAAGTTATTTATAGAATACAAAATTTCTGAGGTGTAGAGACTTAGATCAGTTTTGGCTTGTTGTTGCTCAGAAAACATTTATTTTGCAAGTAAACATACTAACTGTGTTATCAAATTTTGACATTATAGTCTTATTCTTTCTGTCTATATATCTCAGTATAAAATTGTCTTAAATGCTAAAAGTATGGCAGCAAAATTTTCATATTTTAAAATCAGGAGGGAAATAAATAATTGCAAAGCATGGGCAAAATATTATATGCATTATTTACTTATAATATAGTAATTTTCATTCTAACTTTTACATTGATTTCCTCAAAATCTATTATTTTTTTGGGCTACATCAGTAGTAGGAAATTCAGAACTGACTAAATGTGTTTCAGTGATCTGTCACTTAATCATATCCTCTTTAATATGCAGTTTAAATTTAGTTTACTGTTGGACTGCAAGTTACCTTCCATTTGGATGTGCAAGTGACGCTGTTTCTGCATGTTTTTATTATTGGAGAGAATTCAGTTGTCTTAAAATGTTGATTAACAGAAGGGGAAAATAAACCCAGGAATTGTTCACAAACATTTTTGCAAAAGTATATTTTTAAAATTTTCATTTAGCAGTCCTGGAGAATTATTTTTCCAACTTTGAAATATGGATCATAGAACCAGATTTTTTTTTTTTTAGAGTGGATTTCTGGATGGCAAACCTTGAACTTAGTACATGAGAACGTGCACAGGAGTGTGAGCAGTGTGGCAGACAGCAGAGGGCACTGGAGCAGTGGTTTGCATCATTGCTTTGCAGGATTTACTGTGGGGGAAGTCTCAGTGTCTGACAAGGCAGCTTGTACTTCACTTATTTATACACCAGCAAGTTCCAGCTAGTTCAGCTTCAAAATATTTTTGTTAATATTGCATTGGAATAGGAAGGGCTCTTATTTCAAAATTCATAGAGGGAATCCACAATGCTGTAAATGAGAGAATCTTTCCTCTTCTCATCAGTAGCACATATGGGGTCTGTTTATTGTTGAGTAGCTGGCAAATCGTTGACAAAAATATATTTGGACATATTACAGAAAATTTGGAGAATTAGGGGAAAAAACATTTTATTTTATGGCAGAGTTTTCTTAATTTAAGTGTAGGCTTTTTGATGCTTCTGCTTTTTATTTCAGTAACTGGGATCAGTGAGCTAAATCATATTCTTAAAATGTGGCTGTCGCGCAAGTAGTTGTTACTTTAATATGACATTAAAAAATCAATACTTGATGAGATTTAAGATTTTTGGTGGTTCATTCTGCCAGTGTCTCATTTAATTTAGTACTCTGTGTGATAAGGAGCTGGTCCAGGGGATCGCCTCTTTCTGGTTGCCTGGTGGTTTTTGTGCCTATTTTCTTCTTTTAGGAGTCAGGGATATAATAAATCCCATTAATCTTCTGACAAGTTAAAACTTATCCAGGCTCCCTGTCATTCGGTCTTTCTCTTCAGCTTTTTCTGCTCTGAAAACAAATGTACAAAAGCAAATATGAACAGGAAGTGGAGGGAGGGTAGGAGAGAAAAACAGATCAACCTTATCTGGGGTCGCTCCCCCTTCCCACAGTTTAGCTCCTAAGCAGATGGATGTGGGTTTACAAATGTCGTCTTTGGTGGAGCTGAATAAGGCTTTTAAAGCTGTTGTACCATATTTTAACACTTCCCATTAATAGCTTTGCAAATTAGCACTCCTTCTGCTTTTGACCTTTGACCTCTGAGTTGCCTGCCCAATTTACAAATATGCTACTCAAAATCACAAGATTTTATATCTGTAGCTGCTGAAATAAGCTGTGAAAATGTAGAGGGATATGAATTTTTTAAAGGGCTTTCAGTGCCACATGACACTTCATAGCCATGATCATTAAGTGCTGCTGCCTAATTGCTAGAGCTTATTTTTCAGTGTTGGTAGAGCTGCTGTATGGAAAAAATGGGGATGTGTAATGCTTAGTTTCAGTGAAACAAAATCAACAATTCTTCGTGTCTGTTTAAAGGAAGGGATTATGAGGTTTACGGTGCCTAGAACGTGTAAAACATTGCCCACCCACAGTGTTCCCAACAGTGTTCACTGCAGTGGCTCCAGTGAGCTGCTGGTCTTGCAGCTGCATCCCACTGTTGCATGAGGGGTCAGTTTCCTCTTATTCCTTTTTGTGGGTAACATTCTCTCCTGTTAAAATTGTACAAGTACTTTTGGTCTTTCCAGATGATTCCTAGAGGATTTAGCTTGGGTATTAAGTGTAAGTGCTATTGATAAAGTCCTATTTTGTGTTACCCCAAAGGGATGTTCACAGGAAAGTTCTTCAAGCGCTTCTGATTGTGATTATTATGCACCTGATTATTTGTAATATTGTTGCTATTTGATTAAAGTATTGACAATGAAAATATATTCTGCATCCCACTTGGTTTAGTGTCAAACAAAATGCAGTATTTAAGCAGCTCTGGCATTTTTTCTTTATGAAGTTGCACATTTTTAATACTTTTCCACACACAGTAAAACTGTTCTGTGCAACAACCATAGGGCACTTGCTTCTGAAATCCTAGAATAATGGAGGGTGTAATTTGTAGTTTTTAAAAGACATTTCTTCCTGTCTACTCACCCATTTGTTTCCATTGCATTTGTCATGGTATTAAATGCTTGGAGGAGCATTCCAAACTGCAGTGGTGTGCCTATTCAAACAAGTAATCAATCAAAAAATTAACTTTCCGTCACAGCAATTGGCTTATGTCTCTAAAATTCTAGTTAGAATAGGCTTCATCTGCAAGGAAATTAAATTTCTTCCCTGATCACTCTAAATTAAATGGAGAAGATTAAGTTTTTCTGTTAATCAAGTCTCTTCATCCTAAGTGCAAAATGAAAAGATGTGCAGGCTTTTACATATTGGATGTAGCAAGTCAGTCTCACCATGAAATATTGAGTAAAGGCTCTTCTCTTTCTTGTTTTCTCTCTTTGTAAGTTCCAAGTAGCATTTGCCTTTTTCACAGGGTGGTTTCTGTATTAGGGGCTCAACCTGGGAGCTGCATGGCTGTGGGGGGTTCCACATGCTGTACTGAACAAGGGAGAAAGTTCCTCTTTCCTAAATGCACGTCCACCTCGGGCTTAAGGACATCCCACTGGCGTAAAAATGCCCAATAATCTCTCCCGGATTGCCATTCTGGTGTTTATTTTTAGCAGAAAATTGTGTTCTGATTGCTTTAAAAATAACAGCAGTGAATGATTTAGGTACTGTCAGTGTTGTGGACAGCAGCAAACTTCCTGAAATGCTGTACTTTCCATATAGAGTCTCTTGAAGACACCGCTGTCACAGGCAAGTGAATTGCACTTCCCTCTTTCATTACAAGGAGCCTCTTTTGCTCTCTGTTCCTCAGGCTCTGTGCACAGAACTCTCTTGACATCAGCTGAGCACAGGTTCAGGTCCTGAGGGAGGAAGGGCAGAATAGAAGTTGGTTTCTGCAAGAAGAATTTTGTCTTTAGTGACAAGAGGCTACTCCTAGGTTTAATGAAATGTGCCAAGTCTCCTTGTATAGCAGATTTTTATGTGCAGCGTTAAGCACTGAAAAGTTAAGCAGAATGGACTATTTGAGGTCCTATTTTGTTCTGGCTTGCATTATGTAAACCTCTGAAAATAGTGATTTACTATGTAAATGTTTCTCTAACTAATGTTAGGGTGATTAACTAGTGTTTTTTTGGAAACTGTCTTGGAAATCTGTTTTATTGAATACAGGACTACCATAGGGTTCAGCGTCGTTTTATTTTCCTGATTTGTTATAGGAAACGTTCTCAAATACAATCAGCATGATTTATATAAAATGATCGAGCTTTTCTGGTGAGAGATAATTGAGATCTAATCTGAATCCCTGACGAACCACAGCTTCCTGCATTGGCCTGTTGCTATTGGTAACATAAAGGGAGTAAAATAGAACTTCATACGAAATGCCTTTAAACTTTACTGGCATGTACAGGCATGGAACAGCGTTGAATTTTTGAGTTTAATCTTTGAGAAGCCGACGTGTTAAGGAAATGCTTTTTCCATATTAAGTGAAGATGAATTTAGGAAGAGTGCTGCTAGGAAAAATAACTGCTGTTTCTTATGAGGAGCGGGTAAGTGATATGAATTATATTTAGCTAAAGCAAGGCATTGTTGTAGTGAGAAATTAGAATAGGCTATTGTTATTGGCAAGAAATTAGAGAAGAATGGGATCAGCTTCAGAATGCTTTTTGCTTATCCTTTCAGGTTTTTTACTTTAAAGTATTTGAGTTAAAATTCCTTTGTAAATGCAAACACTGGGTTTTATTCTCAGAGAAAAGTAATATTGTTATACCAACTAACACTGAGATTTTAATTTGTGTTTATGAACTACGCACAGTATGTATAAAGCTAAAATCCCAGTATGTTTATAATGTGTGCCTATTATTTAATTATGTACAATATATTTTGTATATACTTTCTGTACCATTATATCAATATTATATCTTTAGGTAAGGCTGTATATATTTTGTATATATCTTTATAAAAATAATTTTAGGGATGGATTTGGCACTTAAGGTGCTGTGTTTATATGTGATAAGATTGGTTTTGTTTGGGGTAAAAAGTTGAACATGTATTTCTTAAAGGAATTCCAAATGTCACATCATTTATTCTTCATATGTTGTTTTTATAGATTCAAATATTTGACAAAATTATATGGAATGTATTCAGTAAAGTTATTCTACAGTAGTTGTACAGTATGTTTTTCTTCAGAACTCTTACATATAGAATGCTTTTGTGTTAACTGTTCTAAATGCAATTTGGTGGTAGAGAATTGTAAAGTGAAATTGTGTAATAGTCCTCCTTTAAGTGGCATTCTGAAGGGGCACTCTTCTCAAAGAATTCTAAATCATTACATTAATTGCAATAACATTATGAAATGGGGATAAAAAGCCTGTAATGTTATGCTACTTTTTAGGTGAGAAGTGCATTTGAGATTTTTTATTAGAAGGAAAAACTAGCAATAGTTGATGAGTAATGTGGCTTTATTTTTTTATTTAAAATGTTAGAATTGTATATACCATATTTTGAGGCACGATCTCCCTCCCCATCGAGAGTCCACTGGAGTTCATGGCATGAACTATATTGATGCTGTAATATATCTGAAAATACATATATCTCATGTAAATCCTGGAGTGATGTGACTGAACACCTGGGGATCTGCTTATAATTCATACCTTGGCAAAAGGAGAAGTTGATTCAGGTGATTTAAGAAGTACTTTGAACAAAGCTAGATGCAAGCAAATGGTGAGCTGAGTGATAGGCTTTCCCTGAGATAAGTGACAGAATGGTTGAAAGTTGGCTCTTTGTATTCAGCCTGTAAATCTTCAGATCCCACCAGATTTCCTAGCATTATCCTCTATGCTGAAATCATATGAGAAAATTAGTATAGAAGATTGGTGGAGCTGGGTGTGCTGTTCTAACCTGAAAGGCTTATTTACAGTAGAGACTTTATAAAATAGTGTGTGAAGTGATGTTGTGCTGGGTAAGTAACAGATCCTGGCAGCACTCAGAGAATTCTTTGGATGCAGCAAGAAGTCGATGCCTGCATTGCAAGAAAGTGTGCTTTGGAAAGGCAACAGAGAGCTCATTTTTAGTCCCTTTTATTCCAAATCTTTCTGGATGCCCAGGAAAAGAATAGATATTTCTGTTTAGTCTGTGATTCTGTCATTGTTAGAATAGGAGAGAGAAATAACATCTTCACTCTCCTTACAGATTTCACCCTGTGTGTCTCAGGAGGAGTGGGAAACAGAGATGTTTCTTGGCTCAGGAAGGCACTCACCCCCACTGTAATGGCACAGATCATTTCATGTTGCTCCATTTTATTGCTAAGGCCTGGCATTTCCCAGTATGTGTCACCCCTCAGTATCCCCCTCTTTCCCTTTGTTCTACTCCAGTATTTGAGCATGACTTCGACTTGAGTAACAAATCTTGAGGTGGAGAAGAAGGAAATTTTTGTATTCTGTTACCTGAGTAGTTGTGCACATGGATTTATGTGCTCAATATAATCTCTGGGCTATAGGTGGGGTATTTTTTGGTTTCTGCAGGATGTTGTTATGGCAGAATTGGACAGCACCAAGTCACTTCTCTGGGACCTGATCCATGTAAAATGGAACATTTAAGATGGAACTAAGTGGATGGGAGTTTCTGTCACCTAAAGATGTCAGCAGACAAGCTTCATGCAGGGGTGCACACATCTAGCAGGTTATAGGCCATGAAAGCTAAAAGATACAGCCTGTTCCAACCTTATGAACTTTCAGCCTTATGAATTATTCTCTTCTATGCCCTCTCTCCCTTTGTACCTTGTTGTTGGTGCAGGGTACTATGTTGTCTACTTCTGTTCCGGGAGAAAAATTAGGCACTCACAAAGTAGTTTTCTCCCTGATAATTACTGTAAGCTTAAACTATTTTAGATTTGTTGCTAGCAGATCCTGAACACAACATCAAAAGCTCTCAGGCCCTTCTGGTTTTTCCACCTAGCCAAGAGAGATGATGCCAAGGGAAATGTAACATGTTTTCTCTTATTCAGAACTTTGTGCTATCAAATATATGCTGCAGCATTTGCCAGTTTAGAGAGACCAAGAGCATCTTTTATGCTGAATGGTAACTGGGAAGCCACTTTTCAGCTTGCTGGCCCTGCCACTGAGCTTCCCTCTCAAATCCTGCCCTGAAGTCCCTGGAGCAGAGTTGCATCCCCCAACTTTGTGGGGTGTGTGTCTGTAAAACTCAGCTGCTAATCCAGCTAGATGAGTGAGCAGAGTTCCCATTAAGGGATATACTGGAAGGCATTTTAGCTTTCCTAAATTAGATTTTGTTAAATTTTGGTAATTTTTTGCCATCAGATTGCTGGCATATACCATGGGCTTCTTCCTAAACCAATTTGGTAACTGGGGTAATTGGAAGAACCAATTTCAGTTCTTATCTGGTTGTGAAAGATTTGATGGTTTCATACAATTAGATTTTATCTCTGGATGATAGCTCATAGGTACATTCACAACATATATGTCCTGGCATTTGGAATTAAATGCTTAAATACTTTTTAAAAAAATCCTCACATTAGCCCTCGCTGGCACAGAGTCATGCCCTGCCCTTCCCCCTCTTTCAGAAATGGCTGCCTACAGGAGTAATTAAATTTTATAGCTTTCTCATACATATGTTTTTCAACAGGTAGTTCTTAATATGTGTGCAGTGTTACATTTCATCAAATAATCAAACTTTTTTGTGTAGCACATCAAATTTTGTCCTGAAGAGCCTCCAGTGGTGGGAAACGTGAGTGCTGAAGAATGAATAAAAGACCCCAACATAAACTGTATTTTTAAAATGAGATCATCATAGTATTTAAAAAAATCTGGTCTTGCAACTTATACCTTTCAAAGACAAATCTAGACAAGTTTCAGCTGAACAGTTTAGAAGAGAAACTTCTTTGTCTGAATGTGGACTGCATGCAATTTCTGACAGGTTTAAACTGAGATTTCTGAGTACTCACAAACGTAGTTTGAACATATTACTGTGAATTCTTGCACAGTAATTACAAGCTTTAGTTTCTAGGCTTTATTGAATTAGGTGGATTTAGTTACACAGATGAATTGAAGGAAATGTTCTTAAGATATATTTTATTCTGTGATCTATAGAAATAAACGGATAATGCCTGGAACACGATAGGTATATTTACTGACTCCGTAATGCAAAATATATTCATCCTATAGGTGCTTTTCTAAAATGGTCTGACATAAAAATTACTAAGGCCCTGCTTGGAGAGATTTTAAGATGCTGATATATGTAATGTAACAAGGCATTTAAAATAAAGAAGCAAAACCAACCTGTGGTGTGTCGAAAGTTCACTGCATTAACTTATGCTAAATGGATTGAGATAAAACTCTCAGTGTCCATTCGTGATTGAGCTTTTCTATGTAATTGCACCATTTTCTCTTGAACATTATTTTTTATAATTCTTAACTTCCCAGTTTTGACAGAAGTATTATGAATATTCTTTCTGCTGTCATGAAAATCCTAATAATTTTGCTTCATACCTTTCAAAACCATGAAGAATTTTACTTAGTGTTTGAATCTAGGTTAATGAAAGCTAACAAAGTATATGAACATTCCTAAAATATAGATATTTTGAAAGGACTTTGGGTTTTTTTTCTGTCTAATGTGTAAACTGATACTGTTACTTTACTTTGAGTCATCATTTTCTTTGTGCTTTTAGAAATGACATTGAAGTTGTTTATTCATTAACTGTACTGTACAGTGCTGTACTGAGAAATTAAAAGCAATCACATTTATAAACCAGATTTCAGTAATGCAAATTAAATTTTCTAAATTACCAACATTAATTAAATTATGGCTTCTGAATTTATAACATGATCACTAGGCTTATGTGCAAAATAGAAGTAGAAAAGATGTCCTAAGCCCCACTGAAGGATTGTAACCAGAACCATATTTTTGATACCTGAAACAAAGCTACTAAAGGGAGATGCTTGGAGATACTTTTTTGTTGTATTATTATTCTTCACAGATCCAGAAGCATTTATGTAGTTATTTTTTAATTTATTTCCATTTTTTCAATTTTTTCTTTTTAAATTTTTTTTTCCTTTTTTTCATTTAAAAAATCATTTTCATGAGAGGCGTATTTGTGTTTATCTGAGCTAGCACCAGGGGAATGATGCCAACAGAGGTTAGTTTAGACTTTGAAAGTCCCAGAATAGCTCAGATCCTCTCCTGGTGATGGGAATGGTGAGGCCACTGCACTTGGTAACAAATTCTTCAGAGAGTGTTAACAGCAGGGTGAGAGCCTGCAGTGAAAGAGAGAAAGGAGAAGATATTACTAAAGGTTTTGTGGATTTTGAGGAAGAGTGGGAGTGTTTATTGCCAAGGCTGAAAAATGCAAACTATGGAGAGGTAGCTGTTAGCTTGAATTGTGTTTATATTTGTGCTTTTCTTCTTGTGTGTGTTTCTGACCTTGAAGAAGTTTTAGATACTGTAAGGCTTTTTAATGAGCAGTACAAGTGAAGAGAATATTTTTTAAATATTTAGAAGGTTTTCTAAAGGTTCAAGGATGCTTTCAATGACCAAGAAAAGATTGGCCAAACTAAAATAAAAATACTTTCTATTAGTCATTAAAAAATCAATGCAAACTTAAATCTTAAAAATCATTTGTCCTCCAGACTTCACTCAGCTGAAGCTGAATCCAAGCATTGGAGTACCTAATTGGGAAACGGTCAGTACTTGGATTTAATGAGGTATCAGATGCCTTGAGGCCATTTATGATGAAAGTTGGGAAGTTTAGGGTAGATAAGCATATAAACTTCAACATTTCACTAGAATACTAATTGTCCTTGAAAATCTGATGTACAATAGGTAGAGGTGGTGAGGAGTTCTTACTTATTCCAAGTTTAGTTGAGTTCTTACTTATTCCAAGTTAAGTTCTAGCTTGGTTCTGTGACAGTCAGAAGTGACTGACAGGGAAAGTTTTCAGTCACCTGACTGACAAAACACTGAATTTTCATTTTAATGCCACATATTTCCAAATACTACAGCAAATTAAAAATTTAATTCATATTGTTTTCCAGTCTTTGCAGGTCAGTTTTAGGTATCTTCCTTGTCACAAGTACCAACTGATTGTCTCTGCCCCTCTAAGAGGGACTTTTGGGAGCAGTGTAATTACCACAGTAGGAAATGCTTCTTCCAGTGAATATTGGTGGGATCAAGTCCTTGGACAATAGTGGTTTAAAGGGATGAATTTCATGCTGGGGTAAAAAAGCTGTCAGAAATAACAGCTGGCTTCTGTAGATTTACCTCTCTAATATTATCACTTATTAGTAAGATTACAAAAGTAGCTAACACTGCAAATGCTAAATGCATCTCAGAGATTTCTGGTACTTGCTATGAAACTTCAGTAACACTTTTCTTTTTTTCTTTTTTATTGCAGTCAGCAACTGTTTCTGATGGAGGTAAGCTGAAGCCTGTTTTTACTTTTATAATGAAAAATAATCAATTTTCCACATTGAGCAACATAATATGTGGTAAATTATGTGATATATTACAAGATGTAAGTCCAAGGTGATGCAGAACTCTGTGGCTGCTTTGGGAACTGTGCCAGAGAAAATACTGCAGGCTTGTGTTCACATACTTTCACTGGTTTATTTGCATAATATTTTTTTTGGTACATTTATATGTGCACATTTTTATTATAACTAGGCTTCTTCATTCACAATAATAGAGGCAGAGCTGATAGACTTCTGTGTAATTGGATGGTAGATAAAATCTCATTTTCTGTTTTATTGTCCTTTACATACCTTGTTTGCTTTTAAAGAGGTGCTGTAGCTTCTAAGTTGTAAGCTGTGTTGGTGCATTTGCTGAGGTTGAACTTTGTTAAGTGTGATCCTTTTTGAGAAGGGGGTAAGTAATTTGATATTTGTAAAATCCCAGCATGGAGCTTTTGCACTTCTGGAATATTCTAAGTAAACTCATCTTTATTGTACATAAGCTGGTTTGTTTTGATTTTAACATGCCTTTAATGTTTTGAAGGATGTCCACTCTTTGTTAAACATTAGAAAATGATTTCTCTGAAGCTTTGAAGTTAATTGAAACAGTTTAAAAAGGGTTCCTTAATGGAATAAAGGAATTTGTATAGTGGAGGGTATAAAGGAGATGGCTTTTCTCCTTGTCTTCTCTGGCAGGAGTTGGTTCACTTGATCCTGCAGAAAAACTCATGTATTATTGTGTTTGCTGTACTTTGACAACATTACAAGACAAATTTATTAAATAAAAAGGGCAAAAGGGAACAAGATGTGTTGCTATAATCAGTGCAGTGAAATGGAAAAAAATATTTGGAATGCTACAGATAATTTTTTTATATTACATGCAAATGTAAATGAAAATTAGCAATACTATTTACAAAACTTCTTCATATCCTAATTTCTGATTCCTTGCAAGACTAAAACTGCATTTCAGAAAAACATTGCTGTTTTGGTCCTTTTGCTGGACCCATTTTCCAGTGGCTGACTTGGTCAGGTATTCTCCTTCTCTGTTGCTGACACAGTCTGATGCTTTACTGTACTTCTGTCTGGATGAGAAGTAGACTCTGTGTTGTATCTGTCTTGTCCACAAAGTGATAAAACAGCAAACCAGAAAATAATAGTGCTTATTCTACTTTCTATTTCTAAAACGTAGCCTGTGTTTTTCTGGGAAAAATATGGGGGTTTTTTTCTCCCCACGTGTTACCTTCTTGACATAAAAATCAAAGCAGACCACAGACTTTCTTATTTTGTATGTAGCTGTTGAGGACCAAAAATTTGACGGATCTTTTTTTAGGTAAAATGCAGTGTACTTGTGTCTTGTTTCCACAAGGGGTCTTGTTCTGTGTTGTTGAAAGTTATTTTGTTGCCTATCCAGACTTGGGAATCTCTGTGATAGTACTCATACAATAATTATCCTGCCAGTTGAAAATTTATTTTAAAAATTCCACTTATTTTCAGTTCTTCCAATATGATTTGTGTCTAATTCCAAATCTTTAGGTAGCTGTTATCACAATTAATTCTATACAGTTTTTTTAACTCATGAAATCTAAGGGCAATGTAAAGTCACAGAGGTGAAAAACCAGCCAAGAAATTATGTGCTATTTTCTGCTGAGTTGTATTCCCTGTTTTTTTAGCTAGTTCAGAATTTAACATGAACTCTCTCTTCATTGTTAAATACTATTTAAGAAGGAGTATAATTTGTGCAAAAAGTGGTAGTTGAACTGTAGTGAATAATATCAAATCCATTGAATAATATTGAATCCATGCTTAAATACCCAGATAGCGGGTTGGAAAAATAGGAACCAGAGAGACTGTAACCAGAAAAAGTGAAATTAAATGAATTCCTAATTCATCTTTAGCTGCATTGAGTAAAAAGTTGTGATTCATATGTGAATTATATTTTCTAGCATTTACTTTCATTGAGTATGGAACAGCACAGACATTTTTTCAGTTTTCCTTAATCTCACTAGTACAGAAATAGATCCACAGACTTAGACATTTTAGGGTATGTTTAGTTTAGAGAAATTTTCACCATAACCATTGGTACAGCGCTGCATACTTCCCTTCCTAGACTAAATCTTTGTCATCACAGAATCACAGAATGATTTGGGTTGGAAGGAACTTTAAAGGTCAACTTGTTCCAGCCCTGCTGCCATCCAACCTGCCCTTGACACTTCCAGGGGTGGGACATGTACAGTTTCCCTGGGCAGCCTGTTCCAGTGTTATCATCACTGTCAGAGTGAAAAATTTCTAATATCTAATCTAAATCTACCTTCTTTCAGTTTAAAGCTCTTTGTCTGCTCTTGTCAGAAGTCTCTCTCCAGCTCTCTTGTACCCCCTTTAGGTAATGAAAGGTGCTCTAAGGTCTCTCCTCTTCTGCTTGGTATTATTAATTAATATTATTATTATTTGTACATGTACCTAGATACTAACAATACTATTGTTAAGCTTTAGTTTGGGAAGAAAACTAATGTATAAAAAGCAATTATGTGTTTTTATAAATCTCTTCAGTATGGTGGGAGGCACAACAGTTCTTTGTACATTTTCCTTCCAAAGTCAATGAAGATTTATGTCGTATGGCTTTTATTGTGTTAGAGCCTGGCCCTGGAAACCATCTAGCCCTTTGTGTTTATTTTATATTTTACATCCCAGCTTGTGCAAGGCTGGGATGTTCTTATCAGCCAAAACTCTGCACTTGGGCATTGCAAGATAGCTGATGTGTAAATTAATGTTGTTTCCAGATGTGCTGACCAGTGGCAGCTCTTAGCTGTAATTGATTTGTGTAATGAATTGCAGACAATCAGAATGCAAACTGTAATAATGCTTAAATTCAAGATTACTGCTGTAGATCAACTAATCTGCTGTAGGAGTAGCAGGAGCCATTTGATGTTACTACAGTGACCTGTAATTAGCAGGTTTCTCTTATTTCCCACCTCAGAAGCTGTCCCTGGCTGCTGACTGTGGGAGTGTGTACACAGCACGCAGGCTGTGCCTGATGTTCTGAGCACTGTGCCATCTGAATTGTCACAGGGATGATCAATAGGCCCCTGCTAATGACTGACTTTGCTATTTATACCTGGAAGGCACTTTAGAAAGGAAAAACCTTAAGGTCAAAGGATGGTACAGAAGTACCATCATCATTCATCTCCCAGACAGAGGTGGTGAGGTATCTGAGCTAGGGAGAATGTCTGAGTCAGTTCTCACCTGCTGTTCCCTGCAGAGATCAGTTCCACAAAGCTGAAATACTTCAGCCTAACAGATACTATATGCACACAATTCTTCCTAAGATAGTACTTTGCTGTAGTTTCTGCTGCTTTTTGCTTTTAGTGTTCATCACTTAGAAAGAATTTTCATAAGGAAAAGTCTTCCTAAAGACCTTTCTGAAAGGAATCTGATGTTTGCAGTAATAAATAATGTAAAACTGTGTTTTAAAAAGTAGCTGAAGAAGGTAAGGCAAAAAATTAGCAATGAAGCGCAGAATAAAGCAAAACACTGTTTATGCTTTTTGCACTATAACTACAGATGGATTATTTCCTCTAACAGGTATATGACTTATTTGTCAGTTCTGCTGGTGGTGCATGCTCACTGTAGCTGTGTTCCACTGTAGCATCAATAATTCAAGTTCCTTTAGCAGCAGTGGCAAAAGGTCTTTCCTTTAAATTATTTATGTAGCATTTTATAATGCTTTGTGTTAAGTATACTATTGCTTCCCTCTGCTTGAAGCAGCGAGGGTAAGGAATCAACTTGTTCAGAACAGAAGCTCCCAGGAGTTGCTGTGAGGAACTTTGCTAGCTTCCCTCATCCCAGAATTGCAGAGGAACAAACAATGTGCTGTGCAGTCAGACTAAGCTGCACCCAATGGGTTCCGGGACGTTGCGGCTGAACTTGGTATGGATTCAGAAGGATGGCTTTCAGTGAAGGGCTTGAAGTGTTTCATTAAGTGGCACCACAGTGGTTCTTACCAGCTTTATCCAGGTAAAGTATTTAGTGATTATATGATTCGTGTGCGTTCCTATGATTGTGAGGAATGTGCTTAGCGTCTCACAATAAAAAAAAAAGTATTTGTAGGCTGAAAAATACATACAAATGCATACAGAATAACCTTCATTTATTGTATTCATGCTTATGGCTTTATATTATCTAAACCAAAACTTCTGAAGCCATCCTATCCTGAATGCTTTCAAGACTTAGTTGATTAAATGCCTGTATTTTCTTACATAATGCTGTTTTTGTAAAATAAATAAAACCAAGACCCTCCATGGAATGTGTAACCACAAAACTTGCAAAACATTGTATTTTGAGATTTTTTAGATAGCATTCTGTGTCAGTTCTGTATTTCCAAAAGAGAATAAATTAAACTGAATGAGTTTGAATTCAAAGTAGTTTTTCCTCAGTAGGTATGGTTGCTGTCAAGCAGAACAAAAATGAAGTTAGGTCCCTAGGATTTGAAATGTTTGATCAAGGAGCCTCCTTTTACAGGTAATACAGGATAAGTCGGTGCTTCCAGCAGTGATGACAAAGGAAGGCAGGCATTTAGAAACTTCCCAGCACTGCTGTAGTTCATGTTGTCCATGCAGAGCTGGGATTTTTCACATTAAACTCCTCTGGCATCCTGAGATTCCCAACTGCTCCTTTTATTTTTTAAAATATTTTCAAGGGAGAGGAGGAGGAGTCCACTTTGCACAACAGCTCTGTGGTGACAGCATGTGAGGGTGGGAGTCAGGGCTCTGTGTTTCCTCTGATGACCATCACAGAGGGCTCATTAGATGAAATATGTGACTGGGTTGGAAAGTTTCTCCATTCCTGCTTTCCAAGGTGGGCTGCATGTACCTAGGAATGCATGAGCTGTGAGAGTCAGGAAACCTGATGCTGGAGTCTTTCATTGGAAACATTCCTCTGCAAGGGGAGTGGAGCAGGAATTATGCCTTATACAGTCTTCATTTAAGTGTGATTCGGATAAATTGGGTACTAATGGTAGAATCAGGGAGGTGTTTTTCCTTCTATCTGACTTTCTTTTTCTCCAGTTCTCAATGGTGTATCTGCACTAGGCTGTGACTCTTTTAATTGCAACTGATGATCTGGGTGTTGACTAGAATAACCAAGCCTGTTTTGGCAAACAACCTTTTCTGTATTGTTTTCAGCTTGATGGGTACCACAGCAGAAAACTCTACAGATTTTAAAAGCAAACTGACTGCATTTTTTCATTAAGGGAAACCAAAGCTGTGCCAGGGTTAAGTATAAATTAAATAGTTATTTTTGAAAAAAGTCTGAATTACCTAAATTAAATCTACCAGAACACAGACAGTTTACTGGGAATGAGTAATCCCTTAATGCTATGTTAACATATTGGAGGACCTGTGCTAGTACCTCTTTGGTTGTTGGAAATAGAGTCTTATTTTGGATCGTTTGTTTTCATGGGATCTCCAGAGCTGGGAGTGTATCAGAGGAGGGAGAACCCGGTGCAGTTTAGAGGAGTGTAACTCTGAGGAGCTGGAGAGAGCAGGCAGCTGGTAGCAATTAAAGGTAGTTAGCAGTTCCCCATGGTGTAAACACTGGAGGCTGTAATTGCAGTTGGGTTTCCCGGCTGCCATGGGGAAATTGAACGCCTGCCATGGGAGGGAGGTGATGCTGACTGCCTGATGATGGCTGTGCCTGCCACTTCCCGATCCCTCCCCACTCCTGAGGCACTGTGACTCCAGCATCCAGAGCCGAGCTCTTGGTGTGGCTGCTCCCTAATTCCTCTCTGTCAGCCAAGGAGGTTTCAGGGGCTTGGTATGTGGGATGAGTTTGCCTTTCTGACTTTGCCTGAAAGGAACAGGCAAAGTCAGAAATTTTCATCACTGGGGATTGAACCCTCCAGGAGTGAGGCAGTATCTGAAACTGTTCCAGATCTATCAAGAAGTGGGTGTCTATTTATATCCTGGACTGTAAAATAGAGCACATGCACCTGTGGAGTTAAAGCAAAATACTACAGATAATAAAGTTAGATATCATCCTCTTCAGATTCACATTAACTTCTTTCACAATAGTTTCACTCTGGTGACACATAATCTCTAATGAAGTTAACAGTTGACTTGGTTATGCTCTTTCATATGTCTTAAAGGAAAAAGTGAATAAATATTTGTATAAGAAAATTTGTCATTATTTGCTGACTGTTTGTAATTAGCCTTGATTAATATGGTTGGGCAATCATAATTATTTATATACCTGATTTGTTACTAGTGTCCTTAAAGATTATCATTATTGAAAATACAAAGTTACGTTTTGTTTTTCTCTCATCTAATTTTTTATCTTTGTCTTGTTTTATTTTTGTCGTAAAAAATAGTTTTGCTTACAGAAACTCAGAGTAGTTAACTGTTACATCTCAGTGAATATTTCTGAGCTAAGAATATGTTTTAAAATGAAGTTTTTTACTCTTAATTTTTTTTTTTCTTATCTTTACGACTATCTTTATCACTTTTCCCAATGCTTGTATCTGTTTTTGAATGGTGCATTTTTTCAGAGCTCTTACTTCCAGGGAGGAACAGTAATGTTTTGTAACATGAAGTTTGGAAATGCAGAATGCTTTCAAATACTTCTAACATAAAAGGAGACCTTGGGAGAGCATATAAAGTACCCAGTGTCTTTTTGGTGGAATTACTCATTGCTTTAGTTAGTCTAAGTGATTAACTGAGGAAAATCATAAAAATATCCCCATGAAGCACAGTCCATTTCTGACTGGTTGTGAATTCAGTTTTTTCCAACAGATTGCATTTCTAGTGAGCTGCATACTTGCTTTTCCATTGGAATAAAACTGCTGAATATACCATCTATTTAATTTGAGGGTATTATTTTCTCACATCTGTTACTACAAGTTTTCCAAATAATTGAATGTCTGTGATTTTTTCATCCCTTCATCAAAGAATCTCATTCAGTTTGACATCTCTCTGTGTGCAACCTGTCCTGCTTTGAAGCAGGGAGATCAGACCAGGTAGCTCAGGCTTTAGTTGTGTCTCCACAATGAATTAAACCTCACATCTCCTCTATGAAGTGTACAGCTGTGAGTTCAGCATTACCAGTTTTACATTTGTGTACACTGGGGGGTGGAGGGAACATCCTGTAAAAGGGTATGCAAGAAGTAAATGATGAATCTGTGAATAGAGCCCTGCTGTAAGCAGTTCCCTCTCTTAGAGCAGCCATTTCTTTCCCCTTTCTACTTCTGTGAGCAAATGTCACTTTTACATTTTTTTGTGTGCCTATTTTGATTACTGACATGACAAAGATGATCTGGGGTTAATGCTTGAGATATTTAGCCTGCTACACAAGGGTTTTTTTTTTGTGTTTCTCTGAATTCTCCACGGAGTCTTGTTAATTTGTTTCTCAGAATGAAAAATCACTTCTGTTTTTTCAAAATCTAAAGGATCTGTTAAATTCTCATCTTGGGGTCTCTAGATTATTGCAGTATGTTGCCTGAAGTCTGGAAGGGATCCCTGTTTTTATCAGAAACCGTAATAAATGGAGGATCTATTGTTAGATGTCTAACTTCCTGTGGATGAGGAAACTATCCCTTACTATCTAATTTTCCTAATGTTCTTTTCCACAATTGACTTCTCTCCTAAATTTTCAGTGTGAATGGGAATCTTGTATTTCCATGCAAAATTTCACAGATTGCTTGTCTGCCAATTGTAGTGTATATGAAATTTTGCTGCCCCCTTTCACCTAATAGGTTTTTGCCCACATTCTGATGAATAGTGGGTGCTTGAAGGTCAACTTTCCTTGGATAACCTTCTGAAGGAGTGCAGTCTATAGTGCAAGAAATATAAAGAGGAAAATGTATTTTTTTTCTGGAACAAGAAAAAAGATTTTGTTTTAGACCTGTCCCTTCTGCTTCTGTCAAGGGACTGCTGTTAAGACACTCATTCAGTTTTCTTTGCAGTAGAACAGAAGAAATTTGAGAGGTGTTTGGGGTGGGTTTTTTTCCTATGCAGGTGCTCCTGATAAAAATGGAGAGGGATGTTTAGAAGTCTGCACCACTGCGAGCTTGAGCAGGAGGCGTGATAAACCAAATAAACAATCCTGAAGAGTACAAGTATAATATATATAATATATATATAATAGTACTTAATAATAGTACATATATAATAGTACCTTATTGACAGCTGTGATTTCCTTTACTGCAGAGCTGAACAGCACTGAGTTGAAGGACTGCATCAGTGAGAACAGCCTCAGCAGCAATGCCAGCCTCCCCAGCGTGCAGAGCTGCCGGCGCCTGCGCGAGCGGAGGGTTGCCAGCTGGGCCGTGTCCTTTGAGAGGCTTCTGCAGGACTCTGTTGGTGTTAAATATTTTTCGGTGAGTTTTGAGGGACAGTGAGAGGCTTTCCAAAAGCCTGATACGGCTGCTGTAATTTTCCTGTAATTTTTTTTATTGACACTCTCCTTGCACAGGGCACGAGACGGGAGTTCATTTGTGCTCTGTTGTTACCTGAGCATCTTTCTGAGTTTACACAGGTTCACAGTTGAGTAATAGTAATATTCAGATTGTCATGCATCTCTGCATAGCTTCCATTTTCACCTTAAACTTCTGCTATATTTGGCATTGTCTGGGAACTTCTAGAATGCTTCCCCATTTGTAAAATACTTTTTTTTTTCCTATCTGTAGCCTTTGTACAAGAAGAAGGAAGTACTTTTGGGTTTTTTTTATATCTATCTCCTGAAACATTGGAAGCCACATAGAAGGTGTTTTCAATGATAGAGTGGCTTATTTTCCTGTGAAAAGTTTTTAGAAATACTTTTTGGAAGTAGTTATGGTAGTTAAGAGCACTGGTTAAAATGGCAACTTGAAGGAGTAATGCTGAGTATTTCCAAAGCATAAATACTTCACAATACATAAAAAATGTTCTGCACAGCACATTTATGAGGTAGTAAATACCATCATCTCTATTTTGCAAGGAAACTGAGGGTACACACTTTTGCTTTGTTGCACTGTAGTGTGTTGCTTATTCTGAGTGTGTTACACAGGGACAGTTTGTGCTGCCCAAGTAATTTTCACATTGGGAATATAAAGAAACGTCTGGTACAGGAAAGGTAGATTATTGAAATCTGCAGTAACTCAGAAGACTCTTTTGCTTGATATAAAAGTATTAAGAGATCACAATGGTCAATAAGAGAACTTCCATGTTAACTGGTGGGGGAACCCAAAACCCACATTAACAGTGAACATCTATTTGTGGAAACAGAGAAGAGGAAAGCAAAATAATACATCCTGGATATTGTGTTCCTTATTTTAGCAGAGTAGTCTGAGAGTTAATAGCATTTCTGCTTTCATACTGAGATTGCTTGTCAGACTGGAAAAAAAATTACAGTTCTGATCTAATGTTGGAGTCTATCTAAAAAATGATGCAGTTCATGGGGCTTCTACTGAAAGTTCAGTTGACTTGGTTCTAATTACTTGTAAAACCTCTGGTAAACTTGTGTACACTTAGGAAATTGCTGCATTAAATTCTTTGGCTGCTATGATACTTCAAAACTTACATTATAAATGTAAAAAGTAGCTCGTATAATTTTAATAAATGTTCAGATTAAAAGGTTAAAGGTACACATCATTTCACCAAAAGCCAACCTCAGATATTCTGGAAGTTTTACTTTTTGCTCATATTTTTTTTCTAATTAGAACTTTTTAAAATGAATATTGCAACATTTCAAGTCTTAAAGAAATGCCAACTTTAAAAAACAATTAGGGAATGTTAAAGTTTATTGTGTGCACCACCATTTTCTTGAGGCCCAGGAGATGTCCATAGCCATTGCTTAGATCTGTTAACCTGGTTGCCATAACCCTGTGCAGTTACAGATTGCTGCCAGTATCCATGAACACTGAGGCACCAGCATTTAATTTGGGGTTCCACAGCAAGTGTCTTGGTGCATGTGGGATCCAGCATCTGCCTTTCCTGAGGACAGCTTTGTCACAGAGCAGGAATTGCTCTCTCAGATGGATAGATTTTGCATGTTTTGCAAATAGTCACACTTTGCATAATAGCTGCTGCTTGAAGCAGTCAGCCAGGAGGTGAGAGCTGTTTGCAGGTGCCCCCACAAGGGGTTCAGAGCAGCCTCTGCAGCTTCCCAGCCATGGGTGGCACCTGCCTGGCTGCCTGGTGTTCCAGCTGGGGCACCCTCAGCCTGCTGGAGAAGCTGAGATGTTGGACAGCTGTGCCCAAGCCCTGTGGCCACGAGGAAGCCAGGGGAGATGGACTCTGGGGTCACAGGGAGTGTGCCAAGGGGGAAGTAGGCACTTGTGTTCCGGTTCTTGCTCACTCATTTGGTTCTCTTTAGATATGTAATTGCATGTAAAGTGCAGAAATGTTCCCCTGGCTGCTCTCAGGATTGTCTTTTATGCATTTGGTGTCTCAGCTTATGTATCCGAAGAACTTTAAATTCAGAGCTTGCTTGGGCATTTAGATTCCCTGTATTGTAGTTTATCTCAATTGCTTTCTTACAGCTGGACTCCCTAAACTGTTATGTAAATCTGAAAAGCACAAATAAACTTAAGTTTATTTCTGTGTAGATTCTTCTTACACAGCTTTCTGAGGCTGCTTTGTATGATAAGGAAGCTTCACTGATGATTGAGTGAAGGTTATGGTGGATCAAGTTGTTTTTTTAAATCTTTTTTTTTCCCCTGATGGTTAAAATTCTTTAAAGATGCTGAGAGAATATTGAATTATATAGATTTTAATATGGGACAGTTTGTAATTATAGGGTTTTCCAGCTGAATCAGTACCAGTGTTCATTTGGACTTTCGGATTCTCTAATATCAAGGTCCTGAGTATTCTGTGTTGTACTGGGAGATATTTTATTTTCCTCTCAGTGAGTATTTTCCAAAGAGAAACAATGTGGCCATGTCAAACACAGTGAACAGTGATATATTTTTTTTTTTTATAGTTGCCATGTGATACAAAAATACACTGTAATGAATCCAGGATTGGTTATGGGCACTTCTTGATAAACATCTACTCTGTTATATCGGTAGAACTGCAATTAAAGACATTTACAGTGTCACTTTTAAATCTAGTATATAAACTATTTAAATTTTTATTTAAAGTGTATTCACCAGTTTATGCACTACTTAGCATGACATTTCAAATTTTGTACTTGCAAATGATTTGATTGTAACTTGATGTATTCTTCTAAATGTATATATTAAAAAAAGACAGGAGAAAGAGGGGAGCACCAGGTATGTATTGGACATATATTGATTTTTACTTTAGGAAAAAACTTGATTGTGAGACTGATTGAAAACTTACATTTATGCAAACTTTCCAAGCATTATATATATGTTTTTTAAGCTGACAAGTAACTTTTCTTTGAGATATTTATTTATTTGCTTATTTTTTCCCCTAGGAATTTCTACGGAAAGAATTTAGCGAAGAAAATATTTTATTTTGGCAGGCCTGTGAATATTTTAACCATGTACCTGCACATGATAAAAAAGAGGTAAGTTAGTGTTGTATTTCAATACTTTGTGTTGCTTCTTCAAAAATTATTACTCCTTCAAGATTATTGAAATGAATGGAGCTGTGCTTGGTCTGTGTACTGTGACATCACTAAAATAGGGTGGGATGACCTAAGCTTAAGATGTTGGATATGTTCAAACTGCAGCAAAGTGCAGAGGTAGCTCTGTGAGAATGAGTTAAAGTGTCCTGGATATTGCAGATGGCCAGCAGTGGTAGCCCAGTGCATGGAAGTGCAGAGCGAGTGAATTGTCCATGTCAGGGAGAGGCCTCTTGTACTCTTTGAGCTAAACTGCCTCCACCAACCAAGGCTGTGTTTCTAAATAACTTAATTATCTGCTGCTCCGAGGGCAGGGCTCTCATGTTTGCTCACAAATTATGAGAGTCTCCATCTCATCCTTTTGAGGGAATCCTACATTGGTCAGGCAGTTTGGGTGAATTTTGAACTTTATGTAGGTTGGCAACACTTCTGTCTACACCACAGCCAAACCTGGTCAGGTTTATGTGGTGGAAACAGTTTCACCTTCCAAGTCCCTCTTAGTTCTTTTGTCTACTAATGAGGATTTTTTCTTCTACTTTCTTCTGTCTTCAAACAAAGTATTTTCTGAACACCACCCTTAAGGGCTGTGGGCTCAGCTTGGTGGGTTTTTCATTATTTTCATGATGTGGGTGTTTCAAATAAACAAGTTAAAAATAAGTGGGTTTGACTGTAAATATACTTACCTTTTTCTTACTTCTAGAAATTTAGTCTTAGAGGATGTATTTAAATAGTAACTGTTATGTAAAAGGTCTAAAAATCTAAAAAAAATCTACTCTTCTTTTACAAAAATACTTGCTGTGCTTCACTGCTTGATTATTTTTATTTTTGTTTGGAGGACAACTACTGTTCAAGAAATATTTGATGAATATTTGTACTCATAAAGAAAAAAACCCTATTTATGTGCTTAAAACTCACAAAAACTGATATATGAAAAATACATATATAAAAGATTCAGGAGTGGCTATCTATTTTTGGGTGTAATGTATCAGTGTAAGAAATGCCTAGCTAAAATTATGGTTTTAAAACCAACATACATTTAGCATTTCTTTTCTGTAGCTTTCTTACAGGGCTCGGGAGATCTTCAGTAAGTTCTTGTGTAGCAAAGCTACAACCCCAGTTAATATTGACAGCCAGGCACAGCTGGCAGATGATATTCTCAATTCTCCCCATCCAGATATGTTCAAGGAACAGCAACTTCAGGTAACCATAGTAACCATGAATGCTCTATGTTTATGTCTGTTATCTTTTCCTTTATAATCTATAAAAATAGTTTTACATGCTGTATATTTTAGACTCTGTTAGAAGAATAGAAAAAAGGCTGCTTGGCTGTTTTTCTGTTATGTGGAGAGAAGATTTTCACTTAACTAAAAAATAATCTGAAAAGTACTATTATTGAAATGAGGATTAAGTGCAAGTAAATAATTCCATGTGTTGCAGCACCATTGCATAGAGTGTTTGCATATGGCTGCTTTTCTTTTCTTTAGTGGAGAGCTGAGTACAAAAATAGTGTCTAGTTTTGGTTTTTAAAATGTTACTGTATTAAGGGAGTTCTTCTCTTAGGCTTTAATACTACTGTCAGGCAAAGAGATTTTAGAACTGTTGGAGTCTGAAGACTTCTGAAGTGGATGTATTTTAAATTATTGATAATCACAGCAGCAACAGGATACACTTCACATTTCCTGTAGAATTTAAGTTTCTAGCCTTTTTTCCCTAAGTCATTTCTTTGGTAACTCTTCCACCCTACCAGTTTATTAGTAGAAGTAGTTTTGATATCATAATTTTGGAATCAAGGCCATGGCATTAATGATCCAGGTCACAGTCTTGGGATACAATCTCAGACCATGTGCTTTTGGGCAATCTGAGCAGCAGGGCATAGTGTCACCCTCCTGCAGAGTGCAGATAGAAAGGTAGGTCTGGCTGCTGCTCTGGTAGCTCCCAGCTTTACAGATACTCCTTCTGCACCTCCCAAGCCTGAGCCTTCTGTGGGAATTACCAGTCACCACATTCCCAGACGTTTTTTCATGCATTTGTCATCCTGGTGTTGTGGAGACTGTGCCTGAATTCCTCCTTATCCTCTCCCATTTTTTTTGGTGGAGTACAGAGTGTCCTGATGAGTCAGGTGACAGGGTTGATGCAGGTTTTGTCCCTTTGAAAATGCTGTATCCTTGGTAGGAGGGCTCATAACGGGGGAGAAAATGCTCATGGGAAGTGCTGCTGTGGCTCCAGTCCCAGCCACAAGGCCTCTCTGTACCTGACCTCTTATCTCAAGTTGTCAGTGCCTCAGTGAGACCCCTCAGTCAGACCCAGTCCTTTCACTGAAAAATGGAGTGAGGCAGGATGAGAGCTCCTTCTGCTGCAGGACATGGCCTTGGAGCCTGGCTGAGGTGCTGTGGTGTGCTGCAGGGCTGGGGGCAGGCTGGGCAATCAGCTGCCTGGTGGCCCTTCATTCCTTGGTTTCAGGGAGTGCTTCTGCAGGCCAGCTTGTGGTCTTGGTGGATGGCACCGTGTGATAACACACAGCTGTGGGTTGTGTAGTTACTGCAACACACCCACAAAGTTCAGCTCATGGTGGTGATGCAACCTTAATAAAGTGAAAGCTCTGCATTTGTGGTCTTTCACAAGATTTTTTAGATTTGAGCACTGACCACAGAGTGGGTGCTGCTCTGTGGTGGTTGTTGAATGAGTGTGGTGCTGGGGAATGGGGAGTGTTGCTGTAAGGCTGCAGAGGAGTGGCAGAAGTGTGTGGGAAAGTGCCTTGGAAACACTTTCAAACCATCCTCTTTCAAGCACTGTCTCTTGGGAATACCCCTGGAAGTTGCTTTCTGTCCATGTCCTGACAAATTTGTCCATGATCTTGTTGTTAGAGGTTGTAATGGCAGTGTGGATGCAGCCAAAGTACCTAGTTAGGACGTTGTTCCTTTTTGTAAATTGAATAAGGACAAGCATTTTCAGTGTTTCTGGATGGAGGACAGTGCAGGTCACTTGAACATATTAAAATAAGAATAACATAGCATGTACTTCATGAAGATTTGATAATGGATGTAAGTTTTTCTGCTCTTGTTTATCTGAAAATTTCAAATGATGCTTTTAAAATAGATGTTTCTCATTTGTAAGTACAAGAACTAGCATCTTGCTAGCCTTTTCCCAATAAGCGGAAATCATTAAGATATGTAAATATGATAATAATTATAAATATAGGAAATCATAGATGTAGTGTGGGCTAGAAACATGGGGCAGATGATAATCAGCTCAAGGTAAGTTAGTTACCCTCACATGGCTCTGTCCTGCAAAGTTAGAAGGTAGTAATTTTTTTGCTATATTAAGTATGTTTAATTTGCAGACTGTCAAAGCTGGCATATACAGAAGTATTTTTCCATAGCTTACCATGTGGAAAACAGTGCATTAAAAGGCAGCACCTAAGCAGGAAGGGGAATATACAGAGGAGAAAGTCAAAAACATGGAAGTTTGCATTCAGTTTGAGTTGGGTTTCTGTGACTCTGCAGGATCAAGTTCTCTCTGCTCTGTCTTGCTGTTTACAGGATAGGTTTTGGGCTAAAGCCTGTTGGGAAGGGTGTGTCTGCACAGTCTGAAGCATGGTTTCCATCTGCAAATGGGCCACTCAGTCTCAGTGATGGACTTTCCTTTACACCCTTGGGAGTGCCATAACCTGCTCATGGTTCCTACCTTCCTTTGCTTGTGGGGAATTTGTCATGTCCAAAGAAGTAGCCATTCATACTGTTTTTTCAGATGAACTGAATCATGGGAGAAGATATAGAGCTAAAAGTATGGATTCACTTAAAACAGCAAATTTGCAAAAATGGAACAAAACCTTTAAACCTTATTTAGCAGTTAAGAAAAACTTGTTTTCACTTTCATAAAATTAGCTTTGTTTAAATTTGCAAAAATGGAACAAAAACTTTAAACATTATTTAGCATTTAAGAAAAAGCTCTTTTTTACTTTCTTAAATTTACCTTTGGTTAAATCAGCCTCAGATGTTTGCTCCAGGCCTGGTATAGAGCTGCTTTCTTCCTCTGTGGTTAAAGATAAATGTTGATCGTTTAATGTAAACTGTTCTCTTTTGAGATCTATAGCACCTTGATTATTGAATTGCCCAGAGATACTGATGGGTTTTTTCCTTATCAGTGGATACATGACTGTAGTTTACTGTTAACACTTGTCAGTTTTGGGTTAATGATGTGATGATCTTAGAGGTCTTTTCCAGCCTAAATGATTCTGTGACTCTGTGAACATTTTATATGATGCAAAGAACTCTCAGCTTCTCCTCACATCAGCAATTAACATTGTGTGTCTTGTATCATTGTGTTATTGCATATTGTGTTATTGCATATTGTGATTATATCATATTTCTGTGTTTTAGAACATAAACTTTTCTTGTTCACAGCTACCTTAAAACATACCCGCATAACTTAATGCTGTCACATACAGTGCCAGTGTAATAACCTTTAAAATGTTTTAAATGGCCAGATTGCTGCATGCTCCACACAGAAAGGCATCAACACATTAAAAAAGGATAGTGTTGTCAAGACTCTACATCATCTCAGCTTGCAGTTTGCACAAATCATAACTTTTTTTCTGAACCTGTAATAAGGGAATAGATCAAATTATATTTCACTTTAAAATGGGTGCAGTGGATTTAGCCAGGTCTAAACAGTGTCATACCTATGCTGCTTACAGCCTGATATCCTAAATTTTGTGGGAGTTTCCTGTTGCAAAGCAGCTTCATTTTCTTGATGTGCTGCTGGAATGTATGTACCCATTATCCGTTGTGGTTTAATTTCAGATATTTAACCTGATGAAGTTTGATAGCTATACTCGCTTCCTCAAGTCCCCCCTCTACCAAGAGTGCATCTTAGCTGAAGTGGAAGGACGCCCTCTTCCTGATCCTCAGCGTGTTCCCAGCAGCCCCACCTCCAAACACAGCGTCAGTTCAGACAAGTCCAACATGTCCACACCAAAAAAGGTGACTTTTGCATTGTTGTTATCACAAAACTGTGGTTTTAAATAATGTTTTTCAAGTTCTTTGGAAAATCAAAGATAACCTATAAAATAAAATGTGTGGTTAGAGGTGTTGGCAAATACAATTGCAAAATTTTATGTACTCAGGAATATACTTTGAATCAGTTTTCTAGATATTGAATTGCTGAATATAATTTAAAATCTTCATTATTATTTAACTGTATGTGTACAAATAAAAAGTAAGTTTTATTTTGTTAATACACCAGTTCAGAAGCTTATTTTGGTTGAATATGGGAATTAAGATGTGATAATTTAACCTTTGCTGAAAGGAGACATTTTATCAGAAGTTTTGGAGAAGGCTTAACCTAAACTAGCTCATTTTGGCAAAGGGTAGTTTTTAATTTCTTAGCTCCTACTAAACTAAGATAATTCTGTGTTAAATAAGTACAGTTGCTTAAAAATTAGACCAGTAGTCTTACTGACTGATCCCTTGACATTATTTAGGATTTATTTTTTCTTCTTGTAGATAATACCATCATGGCATTACATAACTGTATGGGTAAATTATAACTTCTCATTTTTCATGTCAATCACTACAGATTACCCCATCTGCCATTATGTATTCTTATGACTAGGAACCTTTAAAAAGTAGCATTTCAAGGAATATTCTAATAATCTAACAAGAATACTAGCTTGTTAAAAGCAAGTTTAGTTTAATATCAAACATCCCTGACATTTGTATTCTTCAACTCTAATAAATACTTGATTATACTTGTAAATGTTAAACAGTACTTTGTCATTGTCTTTGAAAGCTGTTCATGTTCAAGCCTAGCCTAGGAAAAATACCAAAGTGAAATTCAGTGTTTTGAAAGCAAGGCAAATGGCCTTTCCACAGTAACTTAGGCATTACTGGTGAGCTGGGGACAGTTCTTTCATATTTGATGGAGCTCTCCATGGCTCATTTCCAGCTACTGTTTCGTACTCCCTACCAAGCAGCACATTTCCATCTCTGTATTTCTTTCTGTTGCCACTGGTGAGGTTTTTTTGGGTTTTTTTTTTTTTGATTGCTGCTGAGAGGAATGCTGGCACAGACACTTGTGCGTGGGGTAAGGAAGGCAGCTAACCTGGCCATCACACTCTTGTTTTGGGAAGAAGTGTGGGGAGGTTTATTTTAGACAATATACTCACACCTGTGATCAAACCAGTGATTTAATTGTGTTTTGGTGATAGCTAAGTGGTAAGTCAAAGTCTGGAAGATCTTTAAATGAAGAGTCAGGAGAGGAGGACACTGAGAAGAAAAAGAGGGGAACATTCTTCTCATGGTCAAGAAGCAAGAGTTTGGGAAAATCACAGAAGAGAAGAGAAAATGGTGATTATCCAAACGGTGAGTATCACATTCTGCTTTGTTTCGAGGTTGTTTCAGCAATAGATATGACTAATCTCACCATGATTAGTTGCTGTCTAAGTGCATTCTTGGGAGTGACAGAGGAAAGGAGCTGTCAAGTCAGAAGGCCAGAGTGTGGCTAGTGTTGCTGCAGTTTTGTGGAAGATGTACAAGTAAATAGATAAAAACATGACAATATTTAAATTTGTTTTTACTAACTTCCACAAGACTTTTTTTTTTTAACGTTTTGGAACATTCTGCCTTCCTGTGTGCTGGTAATTGCCTTTTCAAGCGGAGAGCTGCTATTTTTATAGAAAGATAATTTCAAATCTTTACAGAAAAGTCCAGGATCAGTACAGCAAATAGTGCTGTAGTTATAGCTATTTAAAAATTCCTCCATCTGTGTTATCCTACTTTTCTTTCTTTTATCAGTAACACACAGGTATGTTCACTTTTGAACAGTCACCATCTGTTTTCACCTTCCCTGACTAAAATGAAAAAGGAGAGTCAGAGGTGTGAAAGCCCTTGTAACCTGCTGTTTTGTTACTTAATTGTGTTTGAGAGTTTAAGGAAGAGTTCCCTTATGAAAGCACCTGTTCATGGCCTCTGGAGAAGATGAAAGTTTTGCAGTAAATTATGCTGTTGAATTAAAAATGATGAAAAAATTCCAGCAAAGCACCAAGTTTGGTCCATATTTGGTCCATATTTGGTCCATATTTGATAATGCAGTTTTTGCTTCTGATAAATTCCCAGACCTACAAGATACCTTTGCTCATATGGATAATTTGGGTGTTCTTAGTATATTCATATGTGAAAAGACATCAGTGGCATTTGCTGTGATCATGGACATTTCCTTCTGAAAGTGACTAGTAATTGTCTTAGATTTTAGTGTTCTAACACCATACTTGCACTTTTAAAAGTATTTATCTGCCTTGAGAGTATCTGAAGAGGTAGAATAATTTTTTAAGATGAAATATTGAAATCATGTTGCATCTAGTTAACAAAACTAATATTTTTTTTAAATATTTTTCCCCTTTTTTGATGTAAAACAAATGGCTTTATTCTGGGGTTACATAACCAAGAAGCACTTGACCAAAAGTTACTTTGGTTTCCATGCTTCTGTGCACAGTATGAAGATTTGGTGGTTTCTTTCCTTTTAATGAAAAAAGAAAAATTTGTGACCCAACAAGCTGATATTTGAAATAGTTGTCTGTATTAGCATAAATAATGAAATCAGCCTCTTTACTGATTGCTGGTTGTTTGCACAAACAGATTCTTTTCAGTCCAATGGATTGTCCTACAGACGGGAATCTCAAGGCTCCATGTCATCCACTGCAAGTCTCGACCTGGTAATGGCTGCCTCTTGCCCATGGGCCACTGGGGGAGCAGATGAAACAGTGAAATACTGATTTTCTAAGTGGTGTGATGTAGCTTGTTTGATGTAATGCCTTGGGAAAGGGGTTTCAAGTGATGCAGCTGCGGCACAAGATGTAATATTAGGCAATTTCAGAGTGTTAGAAATGCAAGAGAGGTTGTGTTCATATATTATTTCTTGTGCTGTCCTTGGATGTGCTGCTTTGCATCTTGTCTGTCTTAACATCAGGCACCAGTGAACTACAGAATAAAGTTTCCCTTTTAAAGACTGTAGCTATTTAAAACTAGTTTGTTCTACCTGCAAGGATGAGAATCTGTTTTAAACAACCACAAGTTAAAGCTTTTCCTCTTCTTGGCCTCTGCAGTAAGGGGGATGCAATTTGCATTAGGTTGATTTTTGTTGTGCCAGTGTCTGTCTTGCTTCTTCTCTGTTTTCTTTAAAGCTGTGTGTTTTTGTCATTATGACTTAATTTGGTCCTAAAATCCTGAGAGGTTTGCTGTGGACACTTTGTCATGCTAAGAAATTAACAAGTGAAGACACTGTGATTTCTAACCACCAAGTTTTGCCTTCACAGTGTAAAACTAATGAGGGGCAAATTTAAAACAGTATTAATAAAACATAGATGTAATACTTTATTTATCTATGTTGATATGGAGGAAGACTCTAAAAAAAGGAAATTTTAGTTTTTTTGTGCTGTTGGTGTCCCTCTGATAGAATAGATTCTGTGTAATTAACCATCAACTAATAACTGTGTAAATTTATCTATGCTAAAAATATTGATCAGGGAAACAAGCAGGGTGAAGTCATGTTTATTTCTGTTGCAAAAAAGTCTTGTCTTAAAAAATAGAAAATGCAAAGGCTTCCTAAAGCAACAACCCCTCATTTCTTTCCCACTCCCACATGATTTCTATCAGAAAGTTACTGTGATTTGAATGAGAAGCACCATGTTAAAGAAGAGAGAAAAAGCATGATGAGTACACTAAAAGGCTGTCAAAACCAGTATTTTTTAGTGTCCTTTTAAATTATAAGTGAGCTTTTTGTTAAATTTTCAAAGATACTTTTGATATTTAGTGGTAGTGTTACTATTCTGCTGTTACTCTAGAATAAAGGTTAGTGCCTAGTCCATAGCATTGTAGTTCTAATTCTCTTTAATAAAAACAATTAATGGTCATGAAGCAAATAATTTAAAAATTTTAATTTCTCTGTGGTGTATTTGTGCATAGAATTTGTATTATGTTGAAAGAAGAGGAAATTTTGTGAGGAAAGATTGAGCAACCTGATATTTAAAGGCATTCCTCTTCACTTAAATGTTGATTCATAGGGTGCCAATGGTAATTTTTACATCAGCAGGACATTATTGAGCACAGACATTTAACTATTTGGATGCTTAATGAGATTTAATTTACTTTTATAGTTTTTACTTAGGAGTCCTTTAGTAAATCTTATAACTGTTTTACACACTTAGTGTGTAAAACTTCATCTGTTCTTGAAATAAACTTAGATTTGTGATTTAGATTTATGATCTTTATCTAAATTTTTTCCCCCGAGATTTGAATGTATCTAATATTTGTGGTATTTGGAAGGATTTCTAAAGCATGGTAGAAACTATGGTTGTTGGCTTGGTTTGATCTGGGTGGGCTCTAATAATTTATACCCAGTCCTCATTTTCCCATTGGTCACTGACCTTTCTTTTTTACCTTTCAAGTCTGAAACCTCAAGATTGCCTGCATTTGTGCCAGATAAAGACAAATCCCCCAAGTACTGCTGTGTAAACCTTCCGGATGGCTCATCCAGCAAAATGGCTGTGAAGTCAGGGTTCTCCATCAAGGAGGTGCTCGCTGGGGTCTGTGAGAAACATGGCATCAACATAGCTGCAGTGGACCTGTTCCTCGTTGGAGGTGATAAGGTACTGCATATTCCTGGGCTTTTTTGGAGGTGTTTTCCTCCCCATTTCACAGATAAGGAATTCTGTTCTCTCCATGCTGACACACATCTCCTGGTTCTGCCCATAGCTTTACATTGGCAGTGCTGGTTAATTGAAGGAGAATTGAATTATCCATGAAGAAAGCAAATGTCTGGTAGTAGATGCTACTGCATTAAAGCCCTAAAACATAGTAACATTCAGTTGCTCAAAGATGAATGAGATGCATTAATGGTAGAAATGAGGTACAGGTTTTAATATTGAGGAAAATTTCCAAGACAGCAATCTGTGGGGATGATGTAGTGTGTGTGAGATGGCTCTTAGTCAACAGAAATGTTCTCCAATTCAAAGGGAAGTTGTGGACATGAAGTATTTATTCTCTTAAATTCATGCTTTTGATCCATCTAGATGATTGCAATGACAAAACTCAATGAATGTTCATAGTTATGGGCTTTTTCTTTTAAATCTTTTAAGGACTGTTAGCTGGCTGTATTTTCTAATGCATTATTCTGTGTTATTTATATAAGTTGAAGAATCTAGGTTTATTTTAACAACCAAGTTCCTGAACACCTGCTGACTCCAGTGGAAATTGAATTTTGATCATTGTTTCACACCTAGCCAAAAGAAAACATGCTTTAATCATGTTCCATACTGTAAAGGAGCAGTCACTGGAATGAGTGCAGCCTATATTAATAATATTCTGAGTTACTTTAAGAAAAATTTAACAACACAGCTGCTCTTTTTTACATAGTTTAGAATTAATTTGCTCTCTCTTCTTTTATCCCTGACGTGTTCTGCAGCCCCTGGTGTTGCACCAGGACAGCAGCATCCTGGAGTCTCGGGACCTGCGCTTGGAAAAACGCACTTTATTTAGGTAAGAGTCAAAAATAAAGCCTTCCTCTGGCCTTTCCCTCCCTGCTTCCCAGTTTGCTTTTTGTAAGTGCAATAAAGGAGATGTTGCCAGTTCCCTGTGCAGTGAAAGGGGAGGCTGTGCAGCTGCAGGAGGGGGCTTCCTGGATTGCTCTTAGGATACAAGTGACATTTTGATGCCAGTGTTCCAGTTTAGGGACATGTAAATATTATTGTGATGTCAAAATGCTCAAGCTGAGGCAGCTCTGAAAGCATTGGACAGATCTGTGGGTCCAGAGGGACCTTCCACATCAGAAAGACGTGTTTAGTAGGTTGGAGTAGCACAAGAAAGATATAGAAATTGAACTGTAAGTCTCCTAGCCTTAAACTAAATGGATGTATTTATTGATGACCTGTTCCCATTCAGTTTTATCTGTATATATTTGCCCACCTGGAAAATTACAGTAAGACTAATTGTATAAATAAAAATCCTCTGATGAACCCTGAATCTTAAAGTCAATGTTAAATTATGAGTATGGATATAATATAATGCAGTACATTATACATTTAGTTTTATGTAATATATTTGGTAGCATGTGTTTTTTTCAAAATAACATTTGTAATTTTTTCCAAAATGAATCCAAACTAATGCTATGAAAACTGAAATAATTATTTCAGGAAAAAGTATTGAAGCAAAATGTATTACATTACTGACCTGGACTTTTGAAGTGAATGAAGTTTATTTTGTGAGGCATTCCTTATTTTGGCTCTATATTACTTTTCCTTAGGAAGCTAGGCTAGTTTCTATTTAAAGGTACTTCAGGTTAATAAATACTGCATGGTATATTCAATTTTTAGATTGAGATTGAGCAGTCTTTTATTAGGTGTGAGCTTGTTGAGTCTCCAAGTTAAAAAGGAACTTGAAGTAGGCAGTACCATATGTTATTTGTGTGTTAATTAAAATGTAGAAATGTTCTGCATTATTCCATTCTCTGGGTAGATACTATGTAAGCAAATATAGTCAAATATTTGGAACATTTTCAGACAAAGGAGAAATACTATGTGGGTATACTTAGTTACTTCAGTGTTTGCCACTTTTGTATCAATTACCAGCTAATTATTAAAATTGAAAATTTCAATTTAGTAACTGTTGAATTCAAAGAAAATATAAAAGACAATGTTTCAGTTATTCTGGCTTCTTGAGAAAGAGAAAAGTCAACATGACTTACCATCTTGTGTTTAATTTTTGTGAGATAATAATATCTGATGATGATGTACATTTCTTCTGATTGTTTTGTTAGTAATAAGCTTGTCCTTGATTTCATACTATAGTACCATTGCAATTAAATGAGGTTTATGGAGGATTCAGGGCATAGATGGAGAGCATTTAAAAAAAAAAATAAGCCAAAACCAAATCAAAGCTGGGCACAGTTCTGTGCAGGGACATAGATGCTAATGAAAGTTGTTTGGGTTTAATTTTGTAAAAAAAAAATTGTATTTAATTATTCTTTTACTGTTTTAATAATGCAAAATTGTAAAATATGCTCTGAAAAGAACTGTCTTTAGCCTGTAAATTCTAAGTTAATTACTTTTACACCTTTGGTATATAGGTTTCTCTTATACCAATATTTCATTGTATGGTGGCACCAACCCAAAGAAGTAGCACTGGAATTCCACAGTGTTAGTCTGCTTAAAAATTAAAATATTTGTCCAAATCCATCTCATGTAATTGCATAACAAGTTGTGAGTCTGTCTTGTGGAACTGAGAAGAAATATTTTTCTTGCATCCAAGTCTATAGTTGAGGCATGGAGTCACTTGGGAAGGACTCCTGGACCAAACTGGTCAGAGAAATCTCCCTGTAAATATGGAAGTGCTGTGGAATGCTTTTCCTTGGTCTGAAATAGACTGCCTCAGGCCTTCACTCAGTTCTGGCAAGCGAAACAGTAGAATTTTTATTTGTGTTAAATAGACGTAATAATAAATAAAATATAATAATAAAGAAATAAAAATAAAATAATAGATTCGTTGTTGCTTCAGTTAACGTACATTCATGCTACTGCAGTTCCAGCTAGCTACTAGCTGTAAATTGTTACAACTATGTTGTAGATTTGATTTGACATATTTCTGTTCACTTTATTTACTATTTATTTCACACTTGATGTTGCAATTGCTGTGTTGCAGGCTGGATCTTGTTCCTATCAACCGGTCAGTTGGTCTGAAGGCAAAACCCACCAAACCAGTAACAGAGGTCTTAAGGCCTGTTGTTGCAAAATATGGTTTAAATCTTAATGAACTTGTGGCAAGACTAGTAAGTATTCTTTGATGTAATTCAAGCAGCAATATTTTCTGTCTGCAGAAGATCATATGATAGTCCCTGGAATGATTCCTCTCCTGAGAATTAGGCATTTAAATATCTTCAGCTACATTTTGAGATAAAATGCATTGTAATTATAACCATTATGCTTAGTAGTAGTTACCTCAAATATTTAGTCTACATCTGTTTTATATTCTCTTCATAATAAACCCAACATCCAAAATAAGCAAGCCTGAACTTTGCTTCTTCCAGAGCTCAACTCCCATTATTAGCCAGGGAAAGTTGGTTGGATTAAAGCTTTTGTTCCATTGTCCTGGGAATCATGAAAGTTGCCACAAATCCCCTTGCAGAAATATTTTGTTAAAGCAGACTGATTCAACTTCTCTACTACTGAACTCTTGGCTGGCATGTTCTCCTTTCTTTTGTGCTGGAATACCTAGGAATGTAAAGTTAATTTTGTGGTATTTCTAGTATGTAAGCTGTCTTGGCTGAACCAGTCCAAGTTTTTAAGATAACTGAAAAGCATGTTGGTATAAAGATAACTTCATTTAATGAAATTACAAAACTAATGAAATAATACAATCAGTTTAGAATAAAAAAATAATCTAAAGAGTTCTCTGAAAAACATGACTTGCTGAGCATACACACACTAATGGTGCTAGAGTATTTGAGCACACTCACAAATTGGATGATTTTTTTTTCTCCATGTATCATTTTCCCAAATTCCATTCTTCTCACAGAATAGGGTTACACTGATTGAAATCAAGGTAGTTTTACACCACTTGAATAAACATTTTTATAACGGTAGAAGGATAGACTGAAGCTACTCTGAAGCATAAAAATGCCTTGCTTGTTTTCTTTCAAAAATGTCAGACTGCATAAATTTGTTCTGAAAACAGCTTTTTCTCTATTACATACAAACTGTGATCCGACTTTAGAGTGGTGAGCAGGAGCCCCTTGATCTTGGTGTCCCTATATCTAATCTGGATGGCCAGCGGGTTGTTCTAGATGAAAAAGAACCATCAAAGGGTAGAGGTAAGTTTGTAGAAAAGCTTTTGTTTGTAGTTCCAAATCAGTTTTACAAACCCTGACTATGGTTAGTTTTTCCTGTAGCTGTGAAGGTGAGGTAAATATGAATAAATTTGTATCTATCACATATAGCATATATTCTTTTTAACTAAAAAGCAGTGCAGTTTCTGAAGATTGAAGACTAATGTAATCTGTGATAGCAGGTACTTTTACTGTTGCTGTAAGAAATTTTGCAGTAGTAATGTTTGAATTTTTTGCTTGCACTGAGCCACAGATGCACCCACAAACGTAGGAACATAGCACCCAGTAATAATAATGAGAATCAAGTGCCAAATATCTTCGGTGCACTTGGCAATTATTCAGCAAGGAACATTCTGTGTAAGGAAAAAAGATGCAGTTTGTACAGCAGCTGCATATGCTGCTATCATAATATCCTTCTCAAAATAAGAAAGTTCCAGAGCCTACTTCTCCAGTTTTAAGTGATGATTTTTGAAAATAACACCAAAAAGGATAAAAACTCATGACCCTAGGCAACATAATCGGAAAAATAAAAATTTATCAGCTAAACAGTTGACAATCTCTTGGCACAATTAACACTCTAGATTAATGTAAGCAGCCTTATGAGTAAAGGTTTGGTTTCATTAGGAGACCTTTTTAGAGATATCAAACACTTATTTTCAAAAACTAAATTAGATATGGTTAAATTAAATAGACTTAGAGCAGAGATCCTCTTCAAGGAAGAGCTGGGATTATAAAGATGGAGGTATATATTGAGGAGAATCAGATTTGTCATTTTCCTAACCAACAGAACCAATTGTTATTTTGAAAAACAGTTTCAATCTAAATACTTTCACACATAATTAGGTTAAGGATTACAAGTAAAGCCTAAATCCAGTGTGCTGCCAGCATCTGTAAAAGCCTAAATCATAGAGGATCATTCTGGCAGTGGTTCTGTGGCAATGTACCAGTGAAAGGGGGCAATGATTCTGTGTTACTAAATTTGCTGTAGGCAGATTTAATTTGATGGAAGCTTTTGATTACTTAGACAATGGCAAGGAGCATACAGCAGAAATACAAAATAATTGATGTGTGAAACAGGATGGAAAAGATTTAACATGTCCTTTCAATGGTCTTTTCTGCTGATTTTCTTTTTCATTTTTAAATTATATTGTTGAGAATTGCAAACTGAATGATCAGATTTTACGATTATTTGTTCTAAATCAACTGAAAATTTAGTGTGTAAATGAAACTTCAGCATCCTTTAAAAATAATGGCAATGTGAGGAAAATCTGAAAATGAGAGGCATATTCTGGTGGGTTTTTACTGAAAGATATCAGGGTTATCAACTGTGCTCACTATTTTCTGAGTACTCATTAGAGTGATTTTAAAGCAAAAATCTGTTGTGTCCATCCTTGTCCCTTAAGTCTTGCTTCTTTAGGGCATTATAAATCGGTAGTTACAGAAGATATATTTATGTTCAATGTTTACAGAGAAACAAAGAGGCGTGTTAGTAAAACAGACTGCAACTGTATCTTCAAGAAGTCAAGGATCTACTGTAAGTCTTCTGCAACGATTTTTCTCCATTAGATCATCTTCTGTTTCCTTCTAGAATTCTGTATCAAAGGCTGCATTCACACATGATTTTGAATCGGCCAAATTCTGTAACTAGATTGAATATAGCTGTTATCTGTCTCATAGTTTTCCACTGTCAACAGCATTTATTTGTGAAGAACTTTGTCTTCATAATGAATCAGTTAACTCTTTCATTGTGTTGTGTTTGTTGTTTTGTGTCTCATTGGCTTATCCGTGTTTGAAAATAACTGAGCTACTCTGTAGTTCAAAGGCCATTTCTGTCACGTGAATTCTTCAGAGTAAACAATATTATATTTATTTCTACATTTTTTTTGGGAACTGCTATGGCAAATGTTCTTTGCCATAATCAAGACTAAACTAAAGCATTTATTGTGATGTTAGAGAAATGTGTTTCCAAAATAACTTTCCTCATTCCTTTAGGCCATATTATGTATACAATGATAGAGCCTGAATGTAAGTAGTACCTTAACTTTCCTTCTAATGCAGGGAGAGGGAAGAACTCTAGGAAAGTCTAATTCTATCAAAATGAAAGGCGAAAATGGAAAAAATGCTAGGGAAGTCCGGCTGTCAAAGAGAGAAGACTCTATTGCAAAGATTGGGAAAAAAAAAAGTCACAAAATAAATTTGGATGAAGCAGAGGGTATGTGAACTTTATAGCTTACATATTAACATAAGTAGTCTTAGAAAAAATTTGTGTCTGTGTAGATACCACGTGTTTAATACTGTGTTGTGAAAATCATAGTCATGACCATTATATTTTTGTTTGGTGTGTTTGAATTGTCAAGTTTTTATAAGTTGAAAATTTTAAAATACCTGAACACTGATGTAGGTGTCCAGTGGGATTTTCAAAAGTGAGGGGTACCTAATTCCTGTAAAAACCAAGGGGATTAGTTACTCCACTGCAGTTGAACATCCCATTTGATACTCTCTGTAAGCTGTGTAGAAGCTTGGCTTTCTGTTCACCTCTATATAAGTGTTTGACAGGCACTGCACAGTAGTGTAGACCCAAATGTACTCAGGTAAGAATTTTTGTAAGTTTTCTGCTGAACTCTGTAACAGCCAGGGCAGGGCAGTCAGATTGTGGGGGAGATGTGATGGGCAACAGAAAAATTTGCATTCAGCAAAAGTTGTTTAGAAGTAGAAATAAGCAAAGAGGTTATTGGTAATCTTGCATTTCCTGAGTCCCATTTTTACCTTTTTTACATCCTAATAGTTCTGGTGATATCATTGGAAAAAAAAACTCATGAGAGAATTTGCTTTCTTATAGAAAGACGTCCATGGGCAAAAGAGAAATAAAAGTTATGTAGCACTAGAAATTTTGGCATAACATCCTGTGCCCTAGGACGTGAACTGAAGTGGTGACCTGTCTGTCAGCCCTACACGCTCCTCCCTATTTTCCCATGTAGAAAAACAAACCTCAAAGGACCATATTTGACCCACAGATTAAAATTTACTGCTGAAGTTACCCCGTATGCATATCCAAAACCTGGTTATGCACATTTATACAGCAAATGAATGTTTACGTTTGAATGTTCATCTGTGAATAAATATCCACTGACTAGAACTGAAAAAAAAATGCTATGGCTAAAACTTCTACTGCAAAATATATGGTTTTTTTCATATAAGTGTTATTACAATATATTAGTGCATTTTAAATTATTTTCTGTTTCTTACTCTTTTGTTAACTTGTTTTCCACATTTTAATACTTTCATTTTTTTTCCTAGGACTGAGTAAAACATTAACATAATTTGAAAACTTCAGAATTCGAGGCTTTCACATTTTATTTTGAGTTTTGTGATATTTGTCAAAGTTTGAAAAATGCATACCAAATGTTGTAGACTGTTTTTTAATGCAAAAACAAACAACTGTTCTATGAACTTTGAAATTTCAGAAACATTTTTGTATGACACATCTTAGAAATGTTGCATGTTTTAATATGCCTACCGCCATTTTGCAAAACTTTGGCAATAAGAAGCATTTTGAAGCTTCCATCTTGGCTACATTCAGATTTTACAGCATTTGAAAAAGCATGTTAAAAAGTCATTTTTATGAATACATTGCAAAGCCTGCCAAGTATGAGTAGAGGATTTAGGAATAAGGTCATACAAGTGCAAGTGTACGACTTCATATTATGCTAAGTTAAAATGATACTAATGTTCTGTTGCTTTATTCCTTAATGGCTTTTGCTTCAAACAGTATTTATAAGCTGGGTTGGAACTGTTGATTTTATTTAATTTGTTGGAGATGGCCTTTTAAAGCATCTTTTAATATTCTGTAGTTAAAGTGCTTTCTTCTTGAAAAATTAGGACATGCAGAGACCCTATATTAAGAATTACATATTTTTTTATGTCTATGTTTTGTACCAAAGAGTTTGTTTATTGTTGCAATGCTTCTTTTTTGAGGAGTGGTATAATTCTTGGCTTACAGTTGATAAGTTTCTTGTTGCCAAGTTTTGAAACTTTTTAGAACAGTGTTGATCTATTATGAGTATTATTTATAGAAACATATTAAACCATTGGATATCATTAGGGACATGATCAGAAAATCACTTCTAATTGTGTTAAAGCCTCTTTAAAAAGCTGCCCCATCGCTTTTGGTAATGGCTCCTTGGATGGTTACTGACTATCTGTAAGCTACTGATTCATTGCAGCTCCAAATAAAATGGGGTTACTTAAATCATCATCTGATCATACCCTGTGATGATAACATCCTGGTTTAAAACTATGCCATGAATTGAATTGAAACTGTGATAAAATATAATTATTCTGAGAGAAAGTCAATATAACGAGGAAGTTTGCAACATTCTGAATCTTTGAATGTTCAAATGGCATGCTATTTTTGAGTTAAGATGGGTAAAACCCATCCAGAATATAAAAATGTGCACCCATTGTCTGTAAGACTAGAGCCTTGTTTTGTATAAAGAATTAAAAAATCCTGCATGTGTGTACAGATTTATTAACTGCGTAAAATTGAAGACGTGTTCAAGGCTCAGTGAATTGCAGCTGTTCTAAACTGCAAAACTCTTACAATAGCAATGCTGATGGTCTTAATTATAGTGATGCTAGTGAACATTGCTGCAATTGAAAAAGTTCCTAATTAACATGGGATCTTATTTCAAGGCAGCATTGAAAGAATTGAAGATCTTCATGGAAAATAAATGTGCTGAAAATGTACGTTTTAATAGCATTGCACTTTCTGACAAAAACTTGTCAATTTTGGGTTTTTCCCCAATAGAATTTTTTGAACTCATATCCAAAGCACAAAGTAACAGAGCAGATGACCAACGTGGACTGCTAAGGAAAGAAGACCTTATTCTTCCTGACTTTCTTCGTTTACCACCCACTGGACCAGAACCATCCTCATCTACACCCGCATGTTCTAAAGGCAAGCGAGTTTCAAAAAGCGATGGCAGTGATGGATGTACATCACCCAGTGGAAAACAGGAGTCCCTGCAAAACTCTAATGAAAATTCAGTAAAGAAAGTGGGTTACTCAGAAAACAAACATAAGTCTGCTTTGGCAGCGCTCCACAGCCAGAAGACTTTCAGTGTCCCTTTCAGCCCTCCGTTGTCTCCGATTCCGCACGCCCCGGAGAGCAACGCCGCGGTGTGGAAAAGGCAGTCCAGAGAGCTGCAGGCTGAAGGCATTCAGATGGTAGATGATGAGAATGTGGCAGACTTGACTCTTGTGGCTGAAGGAGATATTAGCAGCCCTAACAGCACTTTGCTACCACCGCCACCACCAACGCCACTGTCAGACATCAGTAAACTCACGGAAGCCAACTATCCGCCCCCAACTCCTTTTGCAGGTAATCAGGAAAAATCTGGATTTCAAAGATCCAATTCAGGTATTTCTAGATTTTAATAGTCTTTCCTTTTGTGTAAAACTACTTTTCCTTGGCACTGTTAATCAGTATTTGGCACCCGTTAAAACAGCAAAGAAAATTCTCTCTGCACCTTAATTTTTATTTTTTTTCAACCAAAAAAAGTAGGAAAAAGATTTTAATTGCCTTAGTCTGTTCTAACTGTTATACTTCTGGTTGCCTTTAACAATGTACTTTTGTTTGGATTTGGCATGTAACCATAAGTGGCCACATGCAGACAAACCTTTGAAATACATCCACATGCTGTAATTATCTCATTCACCCTCAGAGTACAAAACAGGATATCAGCATTTTGAGCTCCATAGCACTGTTGTGTTCCAGATTTTCTGATCCATTTCTCATAATGAGATACATGATTAGGATTTGGAAGTTTAAGTACTTTAACAAAACCCCTAATTATTGAAAATTGCAGTATTGTTTATGATTAAAATTTTAAATGGATAAGCCTCAACTTAGGATATATTTCACTAATAAATTTGATATTTGTGACAAAAATAAAAATGTTATTTTTTTTAACCCATACTTTGCTACACAGAGAAATAGATTGCATCTATCACACTTTCTCCCAGAATATTCACATATCAAGTAGCTTTCTAATAGACAATTTTAAAGAAAATATGTAACTTTTTTAGGAAGTAAGTTTCATGGTCTAGCAATATCACAGAGCAATATTAGCCCAAGGCTGAAGTATGGAATTTCTTTATAAACATGGACTCTACTAATAATTGCTGTTACCAGAAACAGGATTTTGAAGACAATGGGTGTCGTGACATTGACATTTACAGTCATTGTACTGTGCATTTTAATGTAAAATATAAGAAGAGGTATCTATGTGCTACATTTATTTTTGATGTTTCACAAACATATGGTGCCATATTTGTATGATCACATTTCTTTGTGATGTGGGAATATACATTTTAATTATTTATCTTTTTACACAGAGTATTTGATACTGTTCTTTATCTGTATGGTTGATGATTTGTAAATACTTCTTTGGTTGTTGGATGCTTATACATGGCAATGCAAATTATTTCATCCTCTTGGCATTTTAAAAGCCAATTCCTTTATTAGTAGTATCTGAGAAATGTTCTATTAGCGCTATCACTTAATTTCTGAAACTGAGTATTAGACGGACTTGTAACCAGTGCCTATGAATAACAGAACCACAAAATGTACTTCAGACATATTGATGTATATATGCATAGATTTGTGTTGGTGTCTTTCTGATAATATGTCAAGTGTACAACATAGGTATCAATTTGCATATTTTTCAGTGAGAACTGTTTAAAAAAAACCATTTGCACTTAAAAAAAACTTCATGAATTTACAATATTTTAATGCATGCCATAAGTTTCTGTGTAACCACTGAGCTGTAGCTTTCCCTTTTCCCACTTTCTACTTTTTACTTTGTAGAAATCTTTGTGTAGTTTTCACATGTATTTTGTATCCTTGTTCTCTCAGGAGTAATAAATTCTAGCTCTAGTTACGCAAACTGGTTTTAAGCTTTCATTTTATTCATGATTTTAAAAATTCTTTCAGTCCCGGATTAAGAATTCTTATTGAAATTACCTTCTTATGACAAACAGATAAATAGACATGAACAAGCAATTACCATGAGACAAAGCTGATAAACATTAGATTTATTAATAATTTAGACATCCAAGGGCAAATGCTGTCTTGAGATGCTGATGGGTCACATGTGAAAACCATAGCATTGGCATGTGCTCCAGAAGGCAGATAAGACAGGAGATTTCTTTGGAATTAGTCATAACAGGAACTCCTGAAAGGAGAATTTCTTCTGTCTTTGGGTTCTTGGGCTAAACTTTTTATTCATTACTTTCCTTCTTATTTTAAACTAAAGCAACTCTTCCCTGGTCTTTAAGAAGTGGTGAGCTGGAGATCTCAGCTCGTTTGATGTGGAATAACCAAAGTAACCACCTCTTTATTTGGTAGACTTGGGTAAGAAATGAGGGGTTGGTTGGGTGCTGGAGACCACACTACTCTTTTCACTCTTTGAGATGGGTCCTACATAACAGCACTGTGAAGCCTAATTAAAAAAGAACAATTCTGCAGAGAGGCGTGTCGTGCTGTTAACTAGGTCTCATTGTGTTCTGGGGAATGAAAATCCAGTTTTTCCAAAAGTCACTGTGTTCTCACATATTTGTGGGCCTCCAAGAAAAAAAATAAAGCAGTTGAAAGTCCTGTGGCAGTTCCCCTTCTAAAATGATTCAGACTTTTTCACAACAAATAAGTAATACCATTCATATTTAATTTATTTTTTTAAATTAATTTTAATTAGCATGTAATTCAACTAGTGTTCTATACTTTCAGTGGTGATTGCGCCTTATTATTTTGTCATAGTCACCCATGAGTAAGTAATCTAACTAATTTTGCAAAACTGAAAATCTAAATTTCTTTCTCTTTCTGACAAACCAGATTTTTTTTTTAGATATAACAAAAATTTTTAAAAAATATATGAAAAAACTTCCTTTTTTGCTACAATCTTATTGCATATATTAGCTGCATTCTACACTCCTCACACACTACTATTTAATGGGAACTGTATTCTATAAAAGAACGGTGATTTTATGGAAAAAATGTGGGGTGAATCAAAACTTTTCTATTTTCATGATCGGAGTTTGCATGGAAAGGCAGTTTGATGATGTACATAATTATAATAAAGACTTCTGGAAACTCTCTCCAGTCAAGAATTGAAATCTCAAAGGACTAAATCATTAATAATGGTTGCTTTTTTAAGTGCTTTAATGGTTGTTCATTCATAACCCCCATCAATGGAAATTGCATTTCTGATTGGTTTATTCAATTAAAATGTTGGGATATAAAGACAAATAATGACTTCATAATTTGCAGAGGTCTCTGGTCTTGCTTCCAAATTGGCCTAAAGACAAATGACGTGTGTGCTTACCCTGCACATTTTGGGCTTATAAATGCTGGGAAAAGGACTGGGAGGAGTGAAGGGTCCCTCATGTTCTGCAGGGGGCAATTTGCTGGTGTAGCAAAGCCAGGCCAATGTCCATCCCTCTAATGGGTAACACTTGGGTTTTTTTTCACTTGATGATCTAGAAAGGAAAATATGAACAATGGAAGTCAGCAAAATAAGGTTTGCATCACTCAGAGCTATTGAGAACACATTTTCAAGCTCAGTTCTTAACTTTCTGAAATAATTGAAATGTTTTTATAATGTATTAATACTTAGCTATGAAGTAAATAGCAAATAAATTAGCAACACAAGAATCATTACTGATTCTAGTTGCATTACTCGTCAAGAGAAAATGTCTTCATTTTGAATAAGCCTGCTAGTTCTGGCAAATTTCCCACTTTAAAAACCAGAGGTTGCTAGAATCTGAAGACATTCTTTCATGTCTCTGCATATAATGGTGGTCCCATCTGTGGAAGAAATAATTACTGTGTGGTGTGATTGGCTTGAAGTGATGCATTCATTTTTGAAAGCGTCAAAACGCTGATTGAATCCCCTTGGCTTTTATTTTGTTTTATTTTTTTTTTTTTAATTGCCTGGTATAGTCTGGGTACTTTGAACATTGCCCAGTTTTTCCCAAAAGGCTGGACACACGTGTTACCCATGGGGAAAGGCAGCCTCCCACACCTGTAGACTCCTCAAGAGCTGTATTAAGCCACAGGCCTTGCACTGAATTGTTTATTTGCAATATTCCACTGGTCTGAGTTGTTCATGATGGTTTTTGCCTCTACTACAAAGTAGGTTGGCATTTTGTCTTGATAGCAACTGGGCTGTTTCACTAAATACCATTTCAGCCTGAGATAGGACAGTTTGCAGCAATCCAGACTGAAGTGCACAGACTGTAGGTTTGAGTCCATCAAATTGTTCTTCTTTCTCTTAAAAAAAGACACCCGTTCTTTTTGGGGCATTGTTTTTCAGCTAGAATGAGAATTATTCTCAAAACGACTGTAACTAGAGTTACAGTCAGTGGAATTGTCTGCCAAGTATGAAGGTCTTTTTTTTTTTAAGGAGATGTATAGACTGGATCCAGCACTGCAACTGAAAAGTTTATTCAAAACCATCTTTTAGCAAGCCTATGGTGCCATTGGTTGAGATAGAAAGCCAGCTAGGGGAAATAAAAGCATGGTAAACTCTCTGTAATATTGCATAGTAGAATGTCTATGGAAGTTAAAGAATTAATTTAGTCTAAAGTTATATAGCTTTTTTTAAAAGAAACTGCTGTTTTTCTGAAATAGATTTGTATCCTCGAAATAAACTTGCTTACTTTCTTATTGGAAAGAAATCTTTCAAAAATGGAATAGTTAGTACCAGTGCTAGGATGTTTTTGTTGTGAAAGATAAATTATGCAGAAATAAAAAGCAGAATAGTCTCTCAGAGTCTTGTATAGGCTATGGTTCCAAAAGCCCCCCAAAAAAATCCCCAGCTGATCTTTTTTATTATTCACAAAAAGGATGCAGTACCCCACAGCTGAAGAATAGAGATCAGATAATTAGAGCAGAGATCAGTGGTATTTCTGTGACTTTTGCTTTTCTGGCTACTAAATATTTCAATTCTAATGGTAATGAATTCCAAGTGGAAAAAAGTTTGTGGTAGTTAAGGAGATTAAGAGGTCATTAAGAGAAATCACATTTCTATCTTCAAAAGTTGAAAATAAAGGTTTTTTTTGTAATAAATGATACAATATTTATGTAACTAATATTTTATATAATCTCTTAATTCATGTGGCATATTTTACAGACAGTCCAGTGGTGTTCCCTATGTAAATCAGGATAACCACATGAATGAAAACATAAATAAAAAATCAAGAAGAGGGGGTGATTATGATGTAAAAGATGTAAGAATAATTTAAGTCATTATTTTTTACAAAGGCTGTTTTCATGTGGTAACTTATATCCTTTACTGGTTCTGTGTAAATTTATAGAAGATAATTGGATTCTGGATCAATATAAAGAAGTACCCATGAGAATCCAGAAACACTAAGGCTGGGATGTGTTAATCCTCTTTGAATCAGAGCATGATTCAATGAGAGAATTACATGTAGTACATGACTGTGATCCACAACAAACTGAGGAGAAGGGGAGTTCAGAGTAGACAAATGGGAAGCAAGGAAGACCTTGGGGGATGATTATTTGAAATGTAAACTTATTTTGATCAAGCAACAGGATAAACATTTTAGAAAGAATTGCAAATTTTATCACTGACTGGATGAAATGTTAGAGAAATGACAGCTGCCCTTTGAACCAAATGCATGTGGGCCAAACCCAGATCTGTTCAACCCATGGCAGCATTTGGATGATGAAATGAACTTTGCTGAATTATTGGTGAAATGTACCCAGTAGCCCAGTGAAACCACATTTTAGACATTTGTAATTGAAAAATAACTTAATGAGTGGCAGATTAAATTAAAATGGATTCAAGTAATTCAATCCACTATCTCCCAACATAGGACTCTGCAATAATTAAACCTGCTGTTACCGACCACTGATGGAAAACCAAAACAATAAATGCTGGAAGATCACACTGAAGGCTGAGTATGTGCAGGCTGCTGGAGTGTTGTTTTATCATATCTACTGCTTGAAAAGTAGTCAAAAATGTTTCAGGTTTAGCAGTGGAGAAATGGAAAGTTTGAACAAACTGGACAGTGTTATTGAGGGCACACATGTCTGCCTGGATCAAAATTCAGAACTTTTGAATTTATTTGTGGAGTGCTCCTGGATTTTAAATGGCATTGTGTGCAGTTCCCTTCAGCTGCTGTTGTAGCTGTGCACATGAAGGGTCCCTGCCTTCAGCAAACACAGATTCCAGTGCTCCCTCTTTTGCATATGTATGCCAGTGGTGAGCTCCCTCTTCCATGTGATATTTCAAATTTGTCCTTCTGAATAATGTTTGGTGCTTTGTTCTTCTTGTGAATGCTTTGGAGATGAGTGCAATGAAAGAATTTTCATCTGCCCATTTCTAAACTTAATGCTGCAAATGTACTCACAAAATTCCCAGGAAAAAAGTAAATAAACTGGTAATGTAGAATATTGCTGCTTTGTAGCACAACCCATTTCCTGGCTCAATGCCTTCATTTTACTGAGTCAGATTTCAAGGCACTGAGCATATGCTGCAGTTGCTGTTTCATCATGCAAGTGAAATTCAGCATACAAAGTCAAATTTCCTTTGAAAAGATTTAGCATAAACTGTAGGTAGGAATCTTTTATTAAGTCTGCTTTCTCCTTGGTGCTGTATCAATTACGAGATAAAAAGAAGGAAACTGCCAAAGAAAATTTAACCTCTGGTATTCTAAAGCTTTGATGTAAAGTATCCTTTTCCCTTCAGAAGCATAAATCACTGTACAAACTTAAAAAAAAAAAAAGATTCCTGCAGTAGTAACAGTATGTCAGCCAGTGTGGAAGTCATTCATCCACCACTTAAAAGAATCCATGTGTGGGAGGGCTAATATGTAGAAGTAGCATTTCCTAACAGTTTAGGACAGAAAGGGATAGGTGTCTGTCTGAGAGTGAAACTGACAGATAATGTCCATGTTAAGGAGAAGTTATTTATATTGATGTATTTCCAGGACCCTGAAATAGAAGTGACTATCTATTCACCCACTACAGAAGTGACCACCAAAGGGCTCCTTTTCTCAGTCTCATGTAAGAAAATGCTCTCTCAGGCAGTGTGGCACCGCCTTGGGGCAGGCTCCTGGAGTCAGAGATTGGAGCAGTGCCTGCCCAGGCTCCTGTGTCACAGCACACCCCGAGCTGCCTGGGAGACTGATTGCATCTGGGCATGGAACAAGTCTGTAAATCTCCAGTCCCAGGAACTGCCCCTGAAAACTTCAGGCTTCTTTTCACAAGTTATATTCTAAGTTTTATGAAATACTTCAAACAGATTTTTATCTGCTCTAAGTCAGTACAAAATCATTAATCTGGAGCTCCTTTCCTTTAACTGAGATCAGATCCTCTCAGGCATTAGAAGTCAAATGCCTGGGATCCATGGTATGAAAAGCAGGATATTCTTGTTATCTTTCAGTAGGACTTAGAGCCATCTAAATAGTTAATGATTTTCACAAGAACAGTAGAATTTTAGCAAAAGTAGAATGATGAGTGAAACACTCAATTTACATGAAAGAGATTTTATTGAAAATTGTAACTAAAATTTAGCACATTGAAGATAAATGCATTTATTAATTATGGTATAGAAACAATATAATTGCAAGGTAGTGTGAGCAGGCCTTTAAATCGCCAAGAATCTGCATTAGACTTAGAGTTATATGATCCTTTCATCTACATTTTGCTGTTAATGTTGCTCCTGAAATTTCCAGGTGTTTTGTGGAATTCCCTGTGTGGAATTTGGCCACATGCTCCCTTATTGCTAAACTACCTGGAAGACAGTGTCTTGTGATCTTTTGCTTAGATCTTAAAGTTGGAGGATTGTTTAATACAGAAGAAGATTTCCCTTTGTCTTTATAAATATAGTTCTCCATAATGACCATATTAAATTTAGAGTGCTTGAGAATAATACAAAAAATCCAAATATCACAAAAAGAGAAATATTGGTAACAGAAACCAGGAGATCAGCCAAAACAGTGCCTGATTGTAGTCACCTTTGGAAAAATGCAGGTGGGTGCAGTTAAGCCTTCTAAGCAGTTATTTGGCTGTGAGTCTGTAACACAGCAGATCTCTGGTTTAAAGAAAAAGGATGGCCTCCATCTTCCCATCTTTAAACCAGCTGGAACATATCAACAAGATCAGATGCACAAGAAAATTTCTCAAGAGCTGTGTGGAATGCTTAGCAAGGGAGGAGATTACCAATAGGGATGAAACAGGCTGGAAATTCACCTGTGTGGCTGCTGCCCTAAGCCGTGTCTTCCTTTCTCTACTGAAGTTAGGTAGGACGTCTGAGAGATTAGACTTGGGAATGTAATAACATTCCTGACATGCTCCATACATGGCAAAGCATCTGCAGAGTGTTCCATGGAGGTATTCATCACTTCAGTCAAGAAAATGTGAAGAGAAGTTTTCCCTGTGAAGGCCCTCTGCACCTTAGATGGTGCCCTGCACAGCTGAGTGTCTTCAGGCATTTGTTACTCAGAAAACATGAGAAGGAGACCAGTGTAAGAGTGTTACAAACTGCATTGAAACCTCATTATAAAGCTCCACTAAGTACATGCAAGTCTTGAGTCTACTTAAAAACTTGTGCTATACATTTATGCACAAGCTGGTTTGGCAGATCTCACCTACTATTTGTGTTAAATAGCCTTGCTCCATAAAAGATTTTTCTTAAAAAAGTGAGGAAAAAAATTACATTGAAATATTTTTTCTGTGTAGTGCTACTCTTGAAATCATCTTCCTATTTGGTGAAGATGAGCTAAGATATTTTCTACCCGGACAGGAAAAGTGAAATCATCTTCACAGTATCCTCCCTTAGGAATTCCACATTCTTTTGAACTGGTATTTTAGACAAGATGTTCTCTATTACTGCCCTGCCTCTAGTAGTAATTTATTTGATGCTGCAGAGAGATTGCTCCTAAAAAGGACATTAATGGAAAAATATGTCTATAATGTGGATATGTTCTTGTTCAGATGAGCTTATGTCTTGTGAAGCCTGGGAGCAAACATTGACCTTATTTCTGCTGTGTTCCCATTGGGCAGCTTGCACACCCAGTTGCTTTGTGTGCTGACTCAGTGACACCATAATTCCAAGACTTAATGGCATTTCTTATTTTTAACTGTAGAAGGGCTTAGCACCCAAATAAATTCAGCAATACTTGCACCTTCCATAGTGTTCTTCAACAAGAGTTTCCAGCTCTTTCATCTCTTGTGCCCTGTTAATGCAGGCTGTGTCTTTTGGCTGTGGAAAGTGTTTCAACCTAGTCCAAGTCAACAGATATGAGACCTTCCACCTCAATCAAAGATGTTCCTTTGCATGACATTTCATAGGAGGATGTGTTCTGAGTGCTAGGACAGCTGGGTGACTCATGCTCTGTCAATGCCATGTATTTGTGGGAATTTGTCATTAGTAGGCATTTCAGCAATTTGTAGCGCTTCTAAAGCAACTTGAAAGGAGAGTCACAGGTCTTCCTCAAAGGGTGTAGAATAGTAGATTAAAGAGATCAAGAGAACAATTCAGTACACTCATGTTAAGATAAACGTTCCAGAACAGAATAATAGCATTTTGCAGCCCAGCCAGGCAAGCAGCAGTTAAAATTAAGGCAACATTTAGTTTCAGTAGGGAGATTTAAACACAAAGTCTAATACAGTCCCATTAAATGTTAGCTGCAATTTAGTAGGCTGAAGTCATGCTGGGCTAGCAGGGCTGGGAGCTTTCTGCCTCTCTGCTCAGCTGATTTGTTTGGAGTTTGATCTAATTCCTCTGAAAACACAGCAAGCATTACTGATGCAAAATACTCACATTACTCATGTGGGCTTCACTGCAGCTAAAACACTAAGCATTGCACTACTGAGGATTTTAACTTATTTTTCTTAAATAGAAAGCTTTAAGCCTCAAGAAGACCCTGGAGTGATTTGATTGAAAGTGTGTGAAAGTGCTTTTTTGGTCTTTTTCATTTGCATTTCCTCCATTCTCCATATCAAAAAGTTCTTGATTACGCTGATTATACATGGAAATTTCTTTTCCTTGCATAAAACTGTACCAATCACTTCATGGAATAAACACAAATAAAATATTTGTGGGTTTTAAAAATATTTATGGGATTTAACCACACCAGTCTCATGGGATTTGTGTGGCTAAACATGCTGGTCAGGCACTTGCATGTACTGTGGCACAAAATTTGAGAATGCTTTGGGTAAAGAATGTCAGATAAGATGGTATATTTTAAAAGATGGATAAGAAGATATATGGAAAAAGGGAATTAGATATGAAATTGAAGTCTCTACTCAGGCCTGCTTTTGTGCCTTGAAAGTTTCTCTTTTTTTTTTTTTTTTGTTGGCTCTCAGTTGGATCTAATGAAAGCAGTTCTCTGTATCTGAAAATGTTGTCCCTCTTTATATCATTATGGGGGGAGCCTCAGTTCCAGAAACCATGTTGCTAACTGTGGTGTGAATCCTGAAATCAGCTCCTTCATCCTTCCCTTCTTGCTGCTGTTGACACAGGCAAACCAGCTTCTGTACATTTGCTTTCAGAAGCTCCTTGTACTTTGCAGGGTCACACCTAACACAAAACTGGCTTGTGGGAGCTCGAGGGTTTGAACTACAGCTGTCTTAGGATAGTGATGACTTTGTGTGAATAGGCCTGAATCTTGGCAACTGTGATTTTAGATGTAACTCAGGTGTTCCTTGAGTGTTTAAAGCCCTCAGACCTCAGAGGGTTGTGCAGCCCTTCAGAAGGATCTCAATAGGCTGGAGAGGTGGGCAGAGAGGAACTTTCTGAAGTTCAGCCAGGACAAATGCAGGGTGCTGCTCCTGGGCAGGAACAAGCCCACGGAGCAGCCCAGGCTGGGGCTGACCTGCTGGGGGGCAGCTCTGCAGAGAAGGGCCTGGGGGCCTGGTGGACACAAGGTGTCCATGGGCCAGCAGCGTGTCCTTGTGCCTGACAGGGCCAATGGAGCCCTGGGGTGGGTTAGGAGGAGCAATGGTGCCAGCAGGTCAGGGGAGGGGATCCTGCCCCTCTGCTCAGCCCTGGTGGGACACATCTGGAGTGCTGTGTCCAGTTCTGGGCTCCTCAGGACAAGGAACTCCTAGAGTAGGTCCAGCAAAGTACCACTAAGTTGGTCAAGGGTCTGGAGGATCTCTTTTAGGAGGAAAGAATTGGAGAGCTGAGCCTGGTCAGCTTTGAGAAGAAACAACTGAGAGGAACCTCAGCAATGTTTATAAATATCTGCAGGGAGGGTGACAGAGGATGGAGTCAGGCTCTGCTCAATGGTGCTGAGCCACAGAACACAAGGAAATGGGCAGAAATTGATGCACAGGAAGTTCCACCTGGATAAGGAAGCACATCTTCACTGTTCTGAGCACTGGAACAGATTGCACAGAGAGGGTGTGGGGTCTCCCTCACTGGAGATATTCCAGAACCATCTGGACAGAATCCTGGGCCATGTGCCCTGGGATGATCCTGCTTTAGCAGGCAGGTGGGACCAGATGCCCCACTGGACTCCTTCCAACTTGAAGCAACCTGTGATTCTGTGAAGTTGTTTCTTTTATTCTTGTCCTGTGGCTCATAACTGCTCTGTTGCAGTTCAGGACAGTGACCTGCAACTTCAAATAATCCCTTACTAGTCTGCTAGAGAATTAAGCCCTAGCAAAGTAAAAATACTATCTCAGCAGGGTCTTGAAGACCAGTTCAACTGAAGGAACAGCTCCTATTCTGCCCAAGTGGAAGGTCCTTCTTCTCCTCCACCCTTGGGTTTGCTGCTGTAAGAATTTTTTTGTTCTAGAGGTGTACAAAATTATACTAATTAGTTATTTTTAATGGAGCATTTTCAAGAACTCTGAAAAATGCTACATTAAGACAGATACATATTAGTATTTCACATTTATCTTTGAGATCCAGTGTTTAGCTAAATTTCCATCAGTAAGTCTCTTTGGTGGATGAATATCCCAGCTGACTACCTTTGGGGCCTCAGAGAAGGCTGCAATATTGAAAACTGCTAAAACCAGAAGATACATAATTCTCTTGTTCTGTGTTTTTTTTTTTGTTTGTTTTTAATTCTTCTGTTAGGTGCAAACAGAAAGAAAAATGATTCACAAGGGACTTCAGGAAACTCCTATGAGCAGACCTCTCACAAAGCCAAGGCCAGCAGAAACTTTAATCCTCCTGCTGTGAGAGGGAACCCTGGAATGGAGCTCCCTGTGAACAGGATAATTGATGTGGATGGGGTCAAGCTGGAGGACTCTGGGACACGTTCCTGTGATGATTCTGAAGGGAACCTCAGCTTTGAAGGTTACATCTCTGAACTGAGATCTTGCCAAGGGAGGATGAGGACTGGAGTTTACCGGACGTCAGACCTTCCCTCTCTGATAACTGTAAAGAGTGAGAAGAATAAGGCCACTGAGAATCAGTACAAAGCTACTTTTGTTTAAATCTCTGCTTTTAATTAAATTTTCTGGTATTTTGCTTGGCATCAGCAACAATGGAGATATGTATTAGAGACATGTTTCTGCAAGATGTAAGTGGTTTTTAATATCCACTTGCCTTCAAAGAGCTGGCTAGAGACCATCACTTCTGATATGAGTTGGAAGTCCTAGAATGAAAAAATAGTATTCCAATGAAAGTATTGAGCTATTTGGTTTTGCTTTTTTCCATTTCTGTATTATTTTCCCTGGGATGATTCCATTGAACGGTGCAATTAAAATAATTATTTTGACCCCTACCCTTCTTGTCTTTATTCAAGGCAAACTCACTTTAAATTCCCCCATCCAAACGTTTTATTTTAGATAATTTCAGTTTAATCTTCTAATAGTATTCCCTGTGTTTTAGTAGATTTTTGAAATGTAAGTAAAATCAGTTACTGCTGTAAAAAAGATTAGGATATTTTCTTAATGTCTTCCTGTCTGTCTCATAACACTTGGGAAGAGGTCCAAGTGGAATTCAGTGTTGTCTAATGCATTGCCTGGTTGTATGCAATAAGACATTGCTATACAAGCAGCAAGAAGCAAACAACAACAAACCAACAAAACCAACAACAGCAAAAAACCCTACCCCATCCAACAACAACAAAAAAACCCAAAATAAACCAAAATTGTGAATTTCCTGTGCTGGGAATAGTAGCTGCTTTAATAGCCAACACTGGTGATGTTTCCATACCAGAGATATTTATCTAATTACACAGTGGTGTGATGATCATTGGGTCCCTCCTCACCGCTGGTCTCAGTGCCTTTTTACTTTGGGGAAAGGCAATTTGGTTATTGCCCTTTCAATAAGGGTTCAGTGCCTCTCCTTGTCTATTTTCATCTCAGTTACTCTTCTAGCCCTAGGTGGAGTTCTGAAAAGGAAAAGATATTCAAGACTGCTGAACATGTTGGTTTTGCCACCTTCTCCTTTTCCTGTGTTACCATTTCTTCAGGAGAGGTTATAAGCCTGGACATGCAAAAGAGTGCACAAAGAATTGAGAGTGTTGGAAATCTGCTCATCGTACTGAGTGGATATAGAGAGGCTTCTGGGGGGTCACTGGTTTGAAATGATTGTGAGAATTAAAAAGTCATGCTGCATCTCTCCTGGACTGCAGAATCCACACAGGTTTAAAGCATCAAGGTAAATATTGATTAATTCCTCTTTCTCTGCTCCTAAAGCATACCAAGAATAACCAATATTCTGAATAGTTGAGTGTAGGGGGATACAGTATGGGTAAATGAAGGTGGTATAAAATGTAATCTTATCCCCTAAAGAGTTGCAGCTGAGCCAATTACTAAGGCTTAGGAGCAGCCCTGATGTTAACAGGCCACAGCTGTAGCCAGTCAGAAGAGTGTTATAAAAGAGTGGATTGGTTGGATGGGGGAGCTGGAGCTGGTTGTCTACTGCAAGGACAAGGAAGAGTCAGTGCCTGGAGAAGCTGCCTACGAGAAACATCAAGGAAGAACAAAACTCTGGCAATGTGGAACCCTTGCCATGTACCGACAATAGAACTCTTGCACCATAATGACAACAGTTGAGAGTACTGGACGCTGTCACTGAGTTTCTTATACTCAAATGTGTAAGGTGGGAAAGAAGGTATGTATGATTTTGTAATAACAAATTAAGATTCCTGAAGCTTAATGTTTAAGTGTTACATCAAATACTCCAGTGAGTGTAAGGGATACAACACCCATTAGCTTTAATACTTTATATTTTTCTACTGGTAAGTGATTTTGCCTTTGATATTGAGGAAAAAATCTTTGTTGACATTAGACTCGACTCAGTGTGGGCCCGAATGAAGGTATAAGCTGTGAAAATAGCTGTACTTTTTAAAACTTTCAAGCTTTAAACTAATTTTAGAGTCATGATAAAATCGTGGTGGCGTAATACTACTAGAGAGTTGGGAAACACAGCAGGCAGAACACAGCTCAGTGATGTGAAAATACTTCAATATTTATGTATTTTTAAAGAGTTTATTTTTTTTTTTTTTTAAATAGTATTTTGCTAATAGTTGCCCTTAAGCAGATATTTCATTGCACAGATAAATGGCCATAATTTTTTTGGAAAATCTTATCTTCTAGAAAATTCTTAGCTTTGTTCTAATCAAAACTAAAATAACAGCAGTCAAACTCAAGAGAGGACTTTTTGACCTGGGTTATGCTTTGCACTGCTTTTGTGTCTTGGAAAATAAAGTCCTAGCATCTGACAGATAAAAACTTGAAATTCAAATGCAGTCATTACAGTCTTTATTAATCTCTGATCAATGTATTAGATGAAACAAGGTTGCTTATCTTAAATTGTGCAAGGGCAGTCAAATGACTGGGAGTGAGCAATGCAGAATTCTTCATCTGGAAAAAGGGACAGCTGAGGGGAGATGCAAGAACAGCTGAAAAACCTCGAGTGCCATGGAGAGGGAGTTGACTTTCACACTCCTTTGTAATGCAAGGATTAGGGGCCATCAGATGAAACTAAGAAAAGCCAGGTGTAAATCAAAGAGCTCTTTCTCCACCCTCTCCTGTTTCCTATCCCTGAGCTGCTGTGCTCAGAGAAACAAGCAAATGGAAGTTCATAAATTCTGAGTGCAACAAAATGGGTTTTATTGTATCAAGGATTCAATTGGATTTTGACAGCATGGGAGTCAAGTTGTGTGCAGGGAAATGAAGGATGTGGAAGAATGGAGTTTTCTTTAACATAGAGAAAAGCTTTGGCATAATGCCTGGAAATCCTGTAAACAAAGGGACATGGGAAAAGCTGTTTCTCCCCATGCTATGCTGTCATGCCAATCAATAGCAGATTGTTTGCAAGAATGAGTTCTTAGCTAGAACTAATAGAAATTAATTCCTTAGACCTAGAAGTCATTAATGATGTCAGCTTTCCTTTCAATATCTGGCAGAATATAAAAGAATCAGGAGTTACTAGAAAGGAATGTGGGCAGCCTGTCTGGCTGATGGTTTCCAATATTTTACTAGGGATGTGGTCTAGTTTTTATTACTGTGTAACTTCAGCATTATGATATGATTTGAAGTTGCCTCCTCATACTGTGATTTACACTACTAATCAAATCTACTTACAGTTAGAAATCAGCCTAATTGAAGCCCTGCTTGATAACTTGATCCTTTATCTTGCCAGCTTGTTCCTGAAGATAATTGAATTCTAACTGGCTTTATTTCTCTTCTAGTTTTCCTGGTTTTTTCCATGTGGAAGCTCCACTTGTGCAGAGTTACTCTCTTCTTTTCCTAATCCCATGATGATAAATAAAAAGTGTCTTTTCATCCTTTTAGGTGGAAGAGCGAGGTCTACTGACCTGTGTCAGTACTCAAACCTGAAACTGTAACAACCAGCAATGTAAAAAACCTCCAATCCCAACACTCAGAAAATCCTGCAGCATTCTGAATCTCATTTAATGTAGCAGTTGTCTTATATTTCACTTGTTGTCATGGTATCTGATTTTCAATTGTAGTTGTTTCAGCCTCAATGGTTCCACAAGTCACAGTTTTGTTGTGGTTTAATTTTAAAGGCTTTGTGAAGAATAGAAAGTATAAATCCAGGCAAACTTGCAATGAGACTTCTCCCATAGGATTACTGCAGTTTTGTGCCTTGTCAACAAGTTTGTGATATAACACACATGCAAAATAAATCACTGCACAGTTTAGCTCTGGGGAGCTGTGTGACAAAGAATAAGGGGTTATGAAGACACAAAAACAGGCTTTGCAAAGAGACTTTGCAAGAGCTTTACTGCTCCGTGGGAAGGAGCCAGTACCTGGCTGTGTTGTCCTTTCTCATGCCCCTGGAAGTCTTCTGGGGCTATTTAATGTCCTTCAAAGATGCTGTGTCCTCCTGGCACTACTTTTCTGCCTGCAAGTTTTGGTTTTCCTTGTGCCTTTGCTGTAGCCTGAACTGCATTATTCCTGTTTCTGCTCTGATGCTGGAATTTAATGTTCTTAACAGGAAACTTCTAGAAGATGTGGCTCAGCTGGCAGCCTCCTTGTCTCATTTGTAGCAGAGATAACCAGGATTTATGAGCATATTTTTATTTTTTGGAAGTAGCTTGATTTTCACCACAAAACTGAAATCCTTGCCAGTAGTTGTCTCTCAGCAGCAGCGCTGCTGCTCACCCCAGCCCTCTCCAACACAGATTCGACAGCAAATACTGCAAATACTGTCATTTCAAATGGCCTCTCCCAAGGTAGCTGGGAGACAAGGGAGAGTGTGTGTGGTAGTGTGATGCAAACACCTGGAGGCATCTTTTCACAATTTCTCAGAGATTTTGAAAAGTTTCCAAAGGCTCAGTTGGCCAGCAGCAAGTCCTTACTGAGGGGTGTGAGAAGCCAAAACAGGTCTGAGGCACCTCCCAGCTCCCAACCACAGCTCGGTGACTTGTGTTTAGAAATGCCCCTATTTTCTGCACCAACAGGCAGATTTCCAAGCCTTGTGGGATTGTAGCAAAGCTGTGTGACAACAGAGTTGCTCTGTGGGCAGTGTGGGTGTTCACCCTGCGGCAAAACAAGGGGCACATCCAGGTGCTTCTCTCTGTGCTCTTGGAATAGCATCCCAGGTTTAGCATTGTGGAGTGATGGAGAACTGTGTGATTTGTGACCCCTAATCCAATGCCAGTTAAAATATAGAAAAGGATTTCATTGATCTTACCAAAATGCTTCCTCTCTGTAGACCAACTGTCACTTTTAGCCAGGTTACTATTGATTTTTTCAGAAGAAAAAAATTGTTGGGAAGTGCTGGGTGATCACATCTGCAAATCTTGCCTGTATTACTCAAAATATTAGCAAATCCAAGATGTTGCACATGAACCAACTTTCTGAACTGTTTGTGTGAAAGATAAAAAATTGTTTATATTTTTGTCCCAATTGATAAATCTGTTGTATAGTCTAAAATGCTGCTGTACAGAATTTTATTTTTATCCTTATTTTATTTGTGGTTTTTCTTTAAATATCTATATGATTAGTTTCTAATATGAAAATGCACATTGGTTTTCTTCCTCATCCCTTATCTCCCCAAAGTATTAAGAAATCCTGTGCTGCACAATAATGTTTATAGAATCTTAAGTGTGTCAAACTCATTAAAATGGTAATTGTGTATGTAGTAAGTAAATAATTTATACCACTAGAGCTGATAATGCTTAATGGATATTTAATTTCAATGTTGGGAAAAAATGTGAAAAATATTTTTCAGTTATTCTGGGACCTGTTGCCATTTAGATATTGCAGTTTAAATGGAAGTATGAGACAACATAAAACTCACATGCATTTTATTAGGTTCTGCAAAAATATCTTCTTAACCCTAGCCTACATAAAGAAATTCCTTTAAAAGGGGATCATTAAGAATTCTTGCCAAATATTTATATACCTTAAAAATAGCTCATCCTCAGGAATTTAATAATAGTAGGGTATGTTTTTAGCCTTTAATTATTTCCTTTTGCTCTATTCTAGCAACACAAAGGGATTGCAAGCCTGAATAGCCAAATGTTTTCCAGGTACAGTGTAATCCTCCTCTGGCTTCTTGTCTGCACAGTCTTGGTGTTGTCTGGCTTTGTGTGGTGATCTGAGGGGACCAGTGCATCAGAGCTGCTCTTGCTGCTAACACTGCTAAAATATACAGATGCTCTATCTGCCAGAGAGAGATAGCGAGATGGATGGAAGGCAGGTTGGTTACAGGGGTTCAATGCCTGTGTAAACTAAGGTGTATCAGTGACACAAGAGTGCTTCAATCCTCCAATGACTCCCCTTTCCTCCACATCCCTCTCTGTGCTTGGAACAATCTGTGCCAGAGCAAGAGGAATACAGAAGTTTAAGTACCAATAGTGGAGAATAATGTCTGATGGGAGTGGGATGAAACCTCTCTTCCAGGTCCATGCTAGCACTGTATTGCTGTCTGTGATAATCTCATCCCAGTTTCCAGGTAAATGTGAATCCCACCCCTGCACGTCCACAGAGCTGCAAAGCCACTGGAACATGTCCATGGGTGCCCAGAGCCTGTAACAAGTGTCAGGGTGGGTGCTGTAAGGACATTCACCCACCTCCCTGGAGAAGGTCCTGGAGTCCAAGTTTGGGAAGTGTATTCTTAAATGCCTTGTGTCTGCCTTGCCAGGGAGCACCAACCTGTTCCTCATTTGCATTCTTTGCTCGCAAAGATTTGCTCACAATCTCAAGATAGTCTTGAGACCAGTTATTGTGCAGATTCACACCTCAGTTCCAGAGCAGGCTGATAAACAAAAAAAGGCCGGCTAGAAGTTCATCTGAATAAAGCTAATCCTTCTTGGAGTGGCACATTCTTAGGCCAGGGCACAAAAATGAAATTAATGCTTTTCCCCATTCCTGAAAGAGGTAACTTGGGTCTTTCTTAATGCTTTGAGTATTTTCTGGAAAGATGAAACAATGTGATTAGGAGAAATTTAATTACCATTACTTTAGTTATTATTCTCCCTCATTTATAGATTTGCTCATGCATCCTTTTCAGTAGCTATTTGCCATTATTTACCAATATACCAAGAGCATGCACTCTCTCAACAGCTACATAACCTCCACCTTTTCCATGATTTAGAAATTTCCAGAGGCAGTGCTGTGTGCAGGATGAAGCAATGCCTGGCTGAGATCAGCCCTCTGTATGCGGAGCAGTTAGCTGAAACTTGTTTGCAAGTAGGAGATAATCCATGGAGATAATCCTGGTGGGAGCATATCTCTGATATTGACCTTGCTTATTGGAGTGTTGACTAAAGTTTGTGTGTTAGAAAATCCAGAGTCACACATGCTGCAATTTCATTCCCAGGTGAGTTTGTGAAGGGAGGCAGATGTTCATCTCCTGTGGGAAGGTCTGGATGGTGATGCTCTGCTGGTCTTGCACAGCCTCCATCCCCTGGAAAAAGCTGCTTTTCCCATTGCATCTTGCCTGTTTGTTTTATGCTCTTGTGAGAAAGGACTGATGCAGATGTATGAGATTCTGCTGCCATTCACTGCAATGACATCAGCTTGTGCTATTAAAACACCCACTCTGTGATGTCATAAGAGGTATTTTTTTCTTGCTTTACACTCTGTAGTCAACAGGATTCAGCCTCCTGTTTGCAAAAGAAAGTCCAGTTTAATTCAAAGTACACTTAGCAGAGCTGATATGAAAGACATGATTTCTCTTTTAGGAGAACCCAGTTGGGATCTTGCCTAACTTTAGGTGTCTGCTCCAAAGCTGCCTTTGTATTCTAAGTGCTTTATGTATTTGTTAGGGATGGAATTAATACTGTCTGGGGATATAAAGAATTGTTTGTTTAATACCTTCCATGTATATAAAGAATGATTTGTTTCATCCTTGAGCTGAAACATGCTTTTGCACAGGTGACTCATACCTTAAATTTAACAGTTCTATATTTCAAGGTCTCCACTGCCTAATCTGTGAGCCTTGATAGCTGCCTCAGATGTAAATGCATATTCAGGAGGCCCCTGAAGCTAGGTGGGGTGACTCTCATCTGCCAGTTCCTCCTGATCTCTGAACAATGTAAGTCAATGACAGCTCAGATTGTTTCAGCAGCAATTACACAGAGCAGCAATTACATTTCTGCAGCAATTACAAGGAGTGGCACTGGAAGTACAGGAAAATGAGGGGGGAAAAAGAGAGAGAAGGAAATACAGCAGGGATATTGACCATGTTGTGAAATCTTTAGCCTAAGCCTGTTCTTGAGCCTGTGAGTTGTACACAGTCACTTCTGAAGTGAGGATTTAGGCAATGGGGAGAGGGCTGCTCTCCTTCCTGGGGCATCTCTGCCTGCCTTATCTTTAGGAGTGCAGGAAAAATGGCCTGGGAATTTTGCCAGGGATAGAATCCCTATTGATTTGGTGAAAAAAGCGTGCATCAGTGCCCAGCAGGATGAGACCATGGACTGGCAAGAGCAGAGGGAGATAAGAGGCATCAGTAGTGGGGTTTTTGTATGCCCTGAGAGGGCAGCCCTGCTGGGAACACTGTGTCCCTGCTTCCAGGAGGCAGCTTTATCTCTCTGCCTCCTTGATACATCACCAGCTCTCCCAAACGTACCCCAGGGCATGGGACTGAGATCCAAGGGTCCTTTTCCTGCATAGGAACACGACCTTGGCATCAGGGAGACTGAAGGGAGAAGCTTGAAGAGTCCCTTACAGATTTTCCCCTCAATTTGGGATAGAAAAACCCCAGGGAAAGCTGAGACAAACACTGTGCTAGATCAACAAACTAGGATGAGTGTCCTTACAATTATATTGAAAAATGCAGTGTCCAAGCAGTTCTGCTGGCCCCGGGCAGCTGCCTCAGTGACCCAGAGGGATGGGAGCACTCCCTGCACAGGTTTAGCAGAGGGCACCTCTTTGTCTGGCTTCCCCTGGTCACTGTGGCCAAAAGGCTGATCAGCTGGTGACAGCTGGCTCTTCAGCCCTTGGCATAGGAGCAGCTTGCAGAGCAGAAAAAACATCTGGTTTATACACAAAAACACACACACACATATATATGTATATATACACACATACATCAAAAGCATACAGAAAATGTAGATATATCTTTATATACATCTACAGGTTTCCATACAGGATATTATTAGGCCTGCAATCAGAATATTTGGAGCATTACTTATTGAACTCTGTTCTCCATCCTACCATAGGGGATCACCCCAAAGTCAAGGCAGGCTCTGGGGCTGGCATCCTTCCCACGAGGTTGTCCCTTCCTTGTTAGTGCTCTTTCCCCTTCCAAAGGGAAGACTTCAGCTGCCTTCAGCTGCACCAGTGGAGCCACTTCCCTCACACATGCCTGACTTTAGACCATTTTAAAGTATGCCATGGGGGCGTCTAATATGCTAATGAAGAAAGTGGGTGGAATTGCAGGAATTTGAGCACAGCTAAAAATGTAAGTGCCTAACAATTGCAAATCAGCCTGTGCTCAAGTTACCTAAATGTGTTGGCATCGGTGGAAGGTGGGTGCCTCCACACCTCTTCTTGTCAGTTTGCAGTGAGTACACAGCTAAAAAAAACCCCACACGCCTCTGTATATGGGCCTACTGTTTCAGCCAGGGTTATCAGCAAAGGTTTATACCAAAGTCCTTGAGAAATACAGTTACCTGCTTTCCACCCTTATTCATGCAGTGGGAGGAAGAGTCTCTTCATGCAAACGCACCCTAGGCTGGCTGCAGGCATGGTATTTCAGATAAACCATGTCATCTGGCTGGAACAGAACTAAGTGCTATCCTGAAATGGACTTCTAAAAGTTTGTTTAGATCTGGGTTTGGGATGTATAAATTAAAGTTCTGCATATTGTGGATCGTAGCAGAGCTTTAAATGACTCACAGATTGGTGTGGTTAGGAGTGTAAAAGCACAGCTTGGTTTTGTTTCTGCAGCTGAAGCCCTGCTCTTCCATTGCTATATCAATATAATTTGTTTTTTTTATAGCAGAACTGAAGGTTTTTTGGCTGCATCAATAAAAACATTCATAAGCACAGCTGCAGGTAAAGACATTAAAAAGATGTACCTGCAATATAGAAATGCAACTGCAGGGGCTGTATCTGGCCAAAAGTGAGATTTCACAGGGAAGTACACATGAAAAGAAGTAGTACAGAGAAGTACACATTACAAAAATGGCCCAGGGTGCTGGGCTGTGGAGGGCCCTGTGCCTGCTCCTGTGTGATGCAGGCAATGAGGACATGGAGGCTGCGCAGCACTGGACTGGGGAGGAGGTGACACCTCTGGAGAGGGCTGGAGAGGGACTCATGGTCTGATCCTTTTAGCTGAGGGGTGGCACATCTCTGAGCGCAGGCCTAGAGGTGTGGGAAGAGAAGGTGCTGGTGCAGAGCAAGATCAAAGAGGCCATGGCTGAGGGGCAGCAGTGTCAGAGAAACACCAGGGTGTGGGGTTTAAACAGAAACATGCCAAGGCCAGCTGGAGGAACCACGTGGAGAACATCCAGGAGAAGATCCATCTGGAGATGTGATGGAAAGGGGAAGGCCTGCAGAACTGCCAGAGGAGGTCCCAAGAAGGCAGTGGCAGCAGGGACACCCAATAACACCCCGAGCCCATCCTGTGCACAGAGGGATGGCATTCCCTCTGCTGTCCTCCTCTCTGAGGGGTTGGAGGCTGCTGGGAGATCATGGGCCAGGATGGGACATCACAGCCAACACGTCTGAGGGGAGGAGAGTGAGGGAGATGAAAGAAATAACATGATAGATCTGAGCACTGCTTCAGTCCCTGGAGAGAAGAGAAAGGAAATCAGTGCAGAAAACCCCAGAGCTGTGAGCTGGTGGGTGAGGGAAGCCAGGAGAGCTGCTAGAGATCCTGGGGGAGTGTGGGAGGTGAGAGGAGTGAGGAGGAGAAAACATTTGGCTGAAGACATATATTTCAGTCCCAGGATTATCTGCGAAGTGCTGCAGCACCCAATCCATGCTTGCTGGATGCCAGCTGCTCAGCAGCAGCACTGGCAGCTGTGCTTTTCACAGCCTGGTGAAAGAGTTTGTTTGGCAGAGATTGTCCCCAGTTTGGGGACAGCAAATTCTGGTGCAAGAGAGGACAGACTGGGACTCCAGTTCTTCCTGAGAGCCAAAACCATGGCATTTTTTTCCCTTTGGGCTTCTGAAGCTCCCAGGGAAACAAGAGGGATGACACACAGAGATGTTCATGGTCACAATGTAGCTGGATTTTATCCTAAGGCCCACAAAAATAACAATTTAGTTTGATTTATTTTTTTCTTGCTGAAATAAGCAAACAAGCAAAATTATTTCAGCTTTCTGTCTTTGCTCTAGCAAAAGAAACACAATGGCTACAATGGCTTCTCTCAAGGCACCACTCCAGGAGACATAAGGGAAGGTGGAGGCTCACTTGTCACGCAGGGGCGAAGGTGCTGGTTTTGGGTGTGAGTGACAAGACTGAGGTTGCACCATTTGCTGAGACAGGTGTGACCTGTGCCCTGCTGTGCTGGGACAGCTGAGGAGTTTGAAGGACAAAAGAGTAAGCACTCACAGTGCTGCTGTGTTACCTTATTTATTTAAAAAAAGTCACTATGCTTTTAGCCATGAGTGTTCACCTCAGTTCTGGTGATTTGAGTATTCATTAAATTTCAGAGACTCAAAGTCTATTATTATGAGTTTTGGTAATGGTTCCCAGGATGATGGGAATGATATCAAGCAGCAGAGATGAAGGAAATCCCATCTGGCAGGGATAACAAAGTCTCTAGTGTGGTTTGAAGGACCCAGAGAAGAAAAAAAAAGGGAGTTAGTTGGGTTTGTTCATCAGTTTCATGTTAGCACTGAGTCCCTTGTTAGTACACCAGGAACAGAACTGCCACATGTGGTTGCTTGCATTCTACACATTCCTGAAAGATAAATCAAAAGTTGTATTTTTAATACCAGAAATAGTTCTAATTACTTCCTGTTCACATGTACTCACCAGGTTGTACAAAGGTCCTGGACAGAGCACACTTGCAGAGGCTTTAGATCCTGCACCAGTTCCTTGTGCTACCCATGCTCCTGCAAGTGTCTCCTTATCTGGGAAGCTGGGTCTGGCCTGTGTAGCAATAACGTCAACTAAAGTCATGAAATCAGATCATCTCAGGCGACAACACTATCCCATTAGTTTGGGTTACTTTATCAATGTGAAAAAGCTTAGAAATTTGCAAAAATAGAGGGGGAATCAGTCATGAGAAGAGTTTGTAGATTTTTTTTCAGTTCTGCAGTAGCTGAGTCTCAGAAACATTTACAATGGTCAGAAAATAATGAAAAATGGAGAACAGATGAATGTGCAGTTACCAGACAGCCCTCTCACTACCTTGGTAGCTGGTACAGAGGAATGAATACAAATGGATGTGTGTGTGTGTGTGTGTCTAGGCTTGTCTTTTCCACTTATGTCTAGTCGACTCATTGATTAAAAAACCCTCTGCAATTTCATTATTTCATATTGATGGCTGACTCAGTTAATTTATGTTTTGCAGATATTTAATGATTTAGGGTAGTTGTTAATATTGTTTCATTATTATTATTAAGTAGTTCAAAGGCTGGGCTCAGTCTGAGCTTTTATTAATTATTTTTAAATTTTAAGTAATAAAAAACATTGCAGTGTGGGAAATAAGGAAAAGGCAAATGTATGAGGCAGCATTATCAGTATCTGGTATACAGCCACAGCAAGAGTTCTGTCTCTTTCTCCTCATTTATTGTGTGTTTATTTGCCTTTGCTTTTTCTCACGATGTCAGTATAAAGAGGAAAATGACTGCTGAAATGGATGGATTTCAGCCTTTGATACAGAAGGATTAGTCTGCAAATATGAAAAAGAATTCCTACTCTTATTTTGAAACTTATTGTCTTTAGTAGTAGCAGAATATGGCTTCAAATACATTTGGGTTCTGTGTTCTGCAGGAAATGTTCAAAATTATGTACAGCAAAATTGAGAATCAGAATGTGCCTTTCTTAAAAGGAAAATGGAATTTTCTTTGAAAACAAGAACCAGACTCTAGCTGGAATTTTACTGATGGGATGAGTTGCAATGCTCCAGGCCTTATAGCTGCCAAATATTTTATCACCCCAAAGCCAGGTTTTCCTCTAGCTTATTTGTACAGATTTTCTCTCTCTCTTTTTTATATTTATGTATATGTATACACACATATATTTATTTCCCTTTAGTATTTTACAGAGCCTCATTTGAAATGGGGACTAGATGAAATCTAAAACCTAATGTCAGGGAATGTATCTTGAATTCCATATGGATTGTTTCTATAGCTTTGTTATTTTTCTCATGGTTGTTAAGTTATTAGCTCTATAGACACCTGATTCTTATTTCCCTGTATACAAAGTTTCCATCACCAGACTGGAAATAGTGAGTCACAGATGAAAAGACTTGAGAAGGTGGTGGAGAGCAGCTCTGCAGGCTCCTCAGCCTGACCCATGGGACAATGCTTTTGCACAGAAATTATTCTTTGCACCTATGAACTCCCAAAGGCCCAGAGCCCTGTGAAGTTTATAAGAATTCAGTATCAAAACTGAGTCTAGTTTTCTGACTAGTTTCCTGCCAATAAGATAAAATGTTTCTCAAAAACACCCCAAACATTTTAACAATTGTACAAAATGCTTGAAAGAGGCAGACAGAGTTTCTTCTGTTTATAAACGGCTGAAAGATTCACTGATCATTTAACATAATTGACCAAAAAACCACACCTCAAATCCTGCCTTTTTGCAATGGCTGTAAGACCTGTTCAGACACCTCTCTGCTGAACAAAGGCAGCACATGGAACACTTGGGGATTTCAGTGATTCAGATCCATCTGAACCCTAAAATCACTGTCCAGGCCTTACTCAGGGATAATTCCCATTTTATGGTGGGGCTTCTCTGGCAGCTGTTGCAACTCCTGGGTTTGATGACTTTTCCTTTTACTTTGTGCCAGCCCCATCCTATCAGCTGAAGTGGCTCCTGATGTTGGTATTTATTCCCTTTATCATGTTAAGGAATCAGTTTGAGCCAAAAGCTTGGAGTTGCGAGTCCCCAGAAGGACACACTGCAGCTCTTAGTGGAGATCTACAACATGAACTGCAGCAGCTGGGAGTAGACAACACCAACAATAGATTGCATTCTTGCTTTTCTTCTCTGTTACTTTTAGGCATGGAAAAATGCTTCTCTACAACACACACGTTGGTCACCACAGAAACACAGTGTTTCTGGTCCTGGAAGTGGATGATTTTTATTCTGGAAGTGGGTGAAAGAGGGTGTTTCCACAGCCTTAAAGAAGTATCTTCCTTCTCTCCTCACTCCCCTGCTTCTCCATTTCTACAAAACTTTTGGGAACTCTGGAGTGCAATAGCAGGTAATGGCTTTTTTTCCCACTTTCTTCGCAAAATTTCAGTAACCTTGATGGTAAACAGATGTCTGCAAGCCATTGAATAGGCATTATTGATTTGAAACCTGATGGCCAGAATGAAGAATGAGGAGAGGAAGTGGAAATCTATGTTTCAGCTTTGCTAGGTGTTCTCAGGCAGATCAGACTGTCTGTACATCCTATTTCCAGATTTGAACTGAGTGAAAATAAGATAGATCTATTCTGAAGCTTTATTTACTTCAAGTCTTTAGCAACAAGCAATGCACAGAGGCAAAAATTTTTCTTCTGCCTGTTTGCTGGATTTTGGGAAGGAAATGCCAGCTTTTCCTGCTTCCTGCTGTTCCAAGCCTTGCTCACAGTAGCAAAGTTTATTCCATAAACCTATATAGGCCTAGTTGAACTAACAGGAGTTATTGCTGTGATGAAAGGCAGAGCAGTGTGCCAATTCCCTGCACCATGATAAACCATCATGTCAAAACTGTGCAGAGATAGCTCTGCTTCACCACTGGGCCCTACTGCCATGGCTTTGTTGGGTCAAAAAAATGAAAAAGAATCATTTCCCTTCCATAGCTGTGCTGGTGAAACTTCAAAGGGCAGCACACAACTTGAGCAAGGACTATGGTATTGTTTCTGTTGTTGTGGCTCTGGGGATTTTGGGTGTGAGGAGGTGTGGTCTCTGATTGACAGAACATGGCAAAAGCCTCAAGCACAGACACTGTTGCACCAGCCAAACCTGTGGATTTTGGTTGTGGGGCAAGGTGGGGCTGCAATAGACTGCTCTGGTGAAATCTCAGTTTTAGCAATATCCTCTGCATCTGTAGGAGACATGATTCTGCAGTGCACCTATCTCAGACACTTACAAAACAGAGATGGCTTTGCTCAGGTGGTGGCAGAAGGGAGCTTTTTAGTACACAAAATGTGTTATCAGAGTAATGTGTATTTTCTTTCTTTTAACTTTCCCAGTCTGTTGCTGGATGGCTGCTGTTACAAGTCACAGCTGGGCAGGTAACCATCTGTTAATGAGTAATCCTTGGTGTTGGCATTGATCTGGTCCACATTTTGCAATGTGATGCCATCTCCTGAGTGGGCTTGCTTGGAGCTCTTTGCTGTTGCTATACCATGCTTTTAATCAGCTCATGAAGAGAAAGAAGGGAAACATCCAGCTCTAGTTATAAGCAATGTTGGATCAGCCTCTCTGGAGCTGCCCTTCAGTGCTTGCTGATGACACCAGGGACCATCTCCAAGGGTCAGGCACTTTATAAACTCTTCATTCCTGGTGTTTTAGGGAGAGTCTCTCCCTCTGGGACATTCCCTTCTACTCCCAAAGACATTAATGATTAACAATGATAACAGCTCTGCTTACTTAGAAAACTAAAATACATTAAAGTCAAGGAAATCACAGTCCCTTGTGAAAGCTTGTTCCTGATTCACCCTCCTGCTTCAGCCCAGCCCTGGAAGTTTTCCTCTGCCAGGCAAAACCTTCATGAGAGGAGAGCAAGGATGAGAGTCTGTGCTCCTCTCACTGTTGTCTTGGCTCTGAGTCTGAGCAGTGACTGTACAGGGATGGTAAGTGATTCCTCTCTTTCTGAGTGATGGATCAGCTGTGGGATACCTGGCAGGACCAGGCTGCCTTGGGGCTGGATGAGTGAAGCCACTGAACAGACCCAGAGAAAGGGAGATTCAAAGGGAACACAGCAGGGATGAGCCAGATGAAGGCTGACAGATTATAAGAAGTTTATAAGACAGTTTATGAGGTCCTCACTTGTGGGGGGACTGTGGGACAGCTGGTGCTACACTTTTCTCTGTTTGAAGCATTTGCTTACACCCATGCCTTGCTATGGAGGAGGAATGGGCAGTGAGGAAGGACTGCAAAAATGGAAATCCCTAAAAAATACATCTCAGAAAAGTGTTGACACAGGCAGGTACCTGCAGGAGCATGGAGGGAGAGTGCTCCACTGCCAGACACTGCTGCTGTGTCTGTAACTGAGCAGGCCTGCTTAGGTGGCTGTCTTCTTCTTTTCAGACTTGTTTCCATGCCAAACCCCTCAGTGGTTTGCATTATGTATCTTGTGCCTTTTTTGGGGGTATATCTGCCAAGCACATGAAGCACTGCTGAGCAGGCTGTGATGGTCTGAATTTGCTTAAACCCCACCACAGCCTGGCATCTACCATGGGCTAGCAGGGTAGTTAGCTCACTGCTGCCTTATGGTCAGCACTGGGGCCTTAAGATCAGCCTTATTTCTCTAGCTGGGTTAAAACTAGCTCAGATATACTTGGATGGTGCTATAATCCTAACTATTTTAGCAAATTACAAAAGTATGTCCTCAGATATTACATGAGGGAGCAGAGAGGAATGCTCATGCTCAAGGTAAAGGTCATCCCTGGCTGGAGCCCTCGCTTGGTGGTGGCAGTCTGTGTAGAGTGCAAAAACTGTTCTTTCCTCACAACTGTTCAAGCCTTCTCTATATATCTTAGCAACAGCTTTTTCTTAACCCTCACTTTTATGACCCCTGTCCAGTTCTGTGTTCATGATATGTGCATCTTTGGCTGCTTTTGTGATTTTTTTTTTTTGCTATAGTTCAATTGCCAGCACCTTTGGTGGCAGCAGCACTTTATGTGTATTATTCTCTTTTTATTATTTCCTGTGGCTTAAAATCAGCTCAGCCTAGTGCTCTTTGCTTGCTGTTTGGCAAACCCAAATACAGTTAGAAGTTGCTTTTGTTACTAATGCCCTGGGGAGATACAGTTAAATAGCAGGAAAAGGCAAATGTTGGGATAATTTGTAACTGTGAACTGGCCCCAGAATGCATGTATTCTTCCTGCTGAGAGAAATAGGAGATGTGTCCCTTGGCAATAGAAAGATAAAATGGAGCAGAGCTTTGCCTTTGTTGTGTTGTGCTGGGTTTTCCTGGTTTAGCTGGCACTTTCAAGAGTCAACATGTATCTCCCCTCCTTCGCCAGATTGTGCCCCACCAAAAATCAAAAGAAAATAATAAGATTTTCTCAGAAGCATGGGAGAAACACAAGTTCAGGGCACCCTGGAAAGTAGTTTTTGACCAGTAGTATGGTTCCCAGAGTGAATTTGTGTCTCCAATCCACATTCTCTTTTTCTCTTTGTAGCACTACAGATCTGGGGCAGAAAGAGGCTCAAGGCATGGGTTCCCTCGCTCACAAGGTACCAAGTCAAATCCAGTAGGTTTCATGACAGTAAGAATGGTCTGCCTGTCTGTGTCCGTGCTGTGCAAGCTGGTAGGAAGCCTGTATTTGTTTCAACATGAATAAGGATTATAGAATGGTTATGCCAATATTAATTTCTGTTTAAAGGGGAATTTTAGATTAGCTCAGGAATCTCAGGTAATTTTCCTTCAGGTGAAGATTAATGGGAAGGTGCTGATGGGATTTGAGTTGTCTGAGCTGGCATGGCTTTATATTATTGCACAAGGTGGTGTGGCTGAAGATGTGCAACAACCTTTAATCAGAGCTGCAGCTGCCCTGTAACTTTCAAGCACATTAACTCTTTGTATGTACAGGTTCAGTTTCTACCCTGGCCCTTGATCTCTCTGTGGGAGAAGGGTTTGAGTTGCATGCAGCTTTCTGGTTTGCATTTGTTCTAGTGGCACCCCAATGATCAGACATCCTGGCTGTGGAAGAGCGTTGCAGTTTCCATTTCAAAGCTTTTATTGTCCTGTACCTTTGTTGTTAAAGATTACATGCATTGGGCTTTATAGGTTATAACAGTCTTCAGTGGCCTTTGGGATGCAATATATCTTCTGGATGGGGATGTATTCTCACAACTCTCCTGCCTGTTGTACTGGAAGGCATCAGACAGAGAAAGTTGCTATTTGCAACATTTGCTGAATTAGTTCAGAGAATGAAAACTGGGGTTGACAAGGGGGTGGCAGTGGCTATTTCCTGTTGATAGAGAAGGAGGCAGTTAGGGCAGATGGAGTGACAATAATCCCAACTGATTAACAAGGGGTTGGACCACAGGGATAGGTTATTTTTTCTGTAATGCCAATAACTGACCTCAGCAGCTCTTTGGGATGTCTGGGCTGATGGGAGTTAACAGATATTGTAAGAGTGTGCAGGAGCCCCAGCCATCATGGGAGGGGTAAGCTCAGGACAAGGAGCAGTCACACATTGTCTCTGAGAAATGGAAATGTGCTGTACTGCCAGTTTGGTTGGACGACCCATTTCTCTCTTGCAGCACTGGTTGGCTTCCCATTCAGATTTGGGATTTCAAAACAGATTACTTTTAGTTTAATGGTTAAATAAGCTCTGACAGTTTTTCATTGTCTTTTTTGTCTTCAGGCTCTCTCATTATCAAGACTCCTCTTGAAAGATTTTTTCCTGATAGACTCCCACTAGCCTTCCTTAAACTCCCACCACCCTTCCTTAGATTGCCATCACTCATGTGGCAAATAGAAAACTTGCCCTTTTTAGACACTGGTCCCATCAGTTTCTCCCCTCTTGTAGGGAATCTGCTTATCCCAAAGGGAAGGTGTTGTGATCAAATTCTCTCTCTACCCTCAACCTTTAAAACTTCTTCCTCCTGACTCTTCTATTTCAGTTTGTACTGTCTGGTTCCTTAATTATTTTAAACAGATATTACAATATGATATAGAGCCTGAAAGGATACAACTTCAGAAATTACTTTAATATGCAACTACAATACTACATAATTAGAAATTATAATTGCAATTAATGACTATAATTGGCATTTGCTGTACCAGAAATGGCAGTATATTTTGAACTGAAATGATCTGAGATCTTTGTTCCACTGCAGAGTCCATTAATCTTTGTTGATTCAGTAATTATCAAAGTTTTAAGCTTCTTCTTATGCCCTAGACATTGCAGAGACACAGAGTCCAGAGTACAGCTGAAAAACTTGCAGATATCTATCTTCATAATTTCATATAATAGTATATAATATAATTTGTGGTTTGGTTTTCAGCTGCATTATGAGCTTTTTATATTTGTATTTCAGTGTTTACAGAGGATGGACATTTATGCAAATTTCCTTTCCGGTTTGGTGGAAGGCTTTATCACACGTGTTTATCAAATTTATTTTCCAGAAAGAAATGGTGAGTTGACATAAATGAAAACAGCATTCAAATGAAATGTCATCCTTTTAGTGCTTTAATCTTGCTTTTGGAGTAACTAAGATGAGCTGGAAGTCGTGCCCAAGGTGCAGTTCTGCTGCTGATGGCCGTGGCCCTCGGCTCAGGGTGTGCTCAGGGGAAGGGAGCCCTGGCACTGGGTTTGCACAGCCACAGGAGCCTCAGGAACTGCAGAAATGCTTCCTTGCTGCCCTGCCTATGGAACTGCAATTTACATGGGTGGCAAGAGCTTGTACAGAAACAGCAGGACTGATGGAATGGGCCTGGGAGAGACCCTCTGCTGAGGGAGAAAGGGGCACTGACACCTGCAAGAGAGGACACTTGGTTAAGGGATTGTTTGATTTGTGCAGGCTGTACTTTTGCTGCAGCAGAGACCATCTGATTTTTGAGGAAAGCAGTTTTCTCCCCACCCCCATCTCTCTAATTTCTATCCAGATTGGCACCAGAACCCCTTTGGACAGTGCAGTCCTAAGAAGTGAGGTATTACTCCTGTTTGTTGGTTAATGATTTATTCTACTAGTGTGTTTAAGGCCATTTTGCCTTCTTTTGGGCAAAGGTTACTCTTTTACTTTTGCAGAAGCTGTTAGGAGTATTCATGATCCATTTTTGGGGTAGGAGCAGTCAGGGGGGAACCCTACTGAATTAAAGCATTGAATAAAAAAGATGAATTTTGCAGACAAGCTCATTTGATAGGCATATATTAACTGAAATCAAAGGCAACAAAGCAGAGAATATGTGGGTACCAGTAATATGAAAATTATGCCCAGATGAGCCATGTGAAAGGCAAACATTTGCCTGTTTTCAGGGCAGAGATGATATTTTAGAGTTTATTTTACTTGCCAGGGCAGGGCAGAACTCTCATTTTTCATACTGGACTGTCTCATTTTTTCATGATCTGTTGGAGTCTTTCTGATGACACATCTGTTTCAAGTGTAAGTGCTGGTGTAATGTAAACAACACAAAACAAACCTGTTTGCACAAATAGACACTGAGCTTCAGGCTAGGAAACCACTTCAGAATTTCCCCAATATCCACTGATACAACCCAGCTAATAAAAGCCTCCAGGAAACAAGAATTTGAGACTATCTTAACTAAAGAAAGGGAACTGGAATACTTTACCAGTTTGAATCCTGTCTTTGATGAACTTTAGCCACAAAGAGTTTGACCTTAGTACACACTTAATTTCATGCAATGCTTAAGAGGGATCCTGTTAATACATGACACTGTGTATTTGTTTTTAGCCAGTTAGGGCACAGAAATGGAAAAACCTGTCAATGGATGTGGTCCAAGGTTAGAGCACACTTTAGAGCTGACCTTGAACAACTTGCTCCTATGCTTCTGACTTTTTAAAAGCCATTTACAAGCAGGGAGACAAGGAGGAGGACAGCTGGAGTTATTTGGATTTGACAGACCATTTCACCCTATGGGTGACCTTCTGACCAGTGTTTGCTCATCACTCATAAGCTAAAAGCAACTTAATGTGTGACTTCAGGCACAGAGATGCCAGGAAAAGGGCCCTGAATAGCAGTTGGGAAACCTGCACTGCGCACTTTTTGTGTGACTTGGCACAGTCCCAGGCTGGACTTACACTGAATAACTGATCCCAGGGCACCTGCAAGGCTCCAGGTGAGGGCAAGGCTCGTGCCCTTCCTGCTCCTGCCTCCTGCAAGCTGCTAGGAAGGGATGATGGGAGGCTGGGTCCAAACTAATTCTGAATTCCAGGAAACCCCACCAGGAGAGCCCTGACTTGAGTGTTTAAGTTCATGTCCTCAGTCTTCAAGTCATATTTTGGGTCAGGACTACAGGCAGGACTTTACAGTGCAGGCTAAACCCCACTCAAATTTGCTTTAGATTTATGTTTTCTCATACTACATATGACACAGATACTGTGTTTCAACATAAATCTGCTCCTGACCACAGAAAGCTCTCTCTACTTTGAGAGCAACAAACAAGCTGTATCTTTATAAATATTTATTGAAAATACAGGAAAGAAGACAGAATAATTACATTATTTAAATAACAGACTTCCTTTAACAGCATCCTGTATGGCTTTTCCCCTTAATTATAATCTGTTTTTACAGATTAATTTCCATTTAGTGGCCTATTACTAAGTCTTACATGATATCTTGCTAAGGATATAGTGTAAATTTTCCTTTTGTGCTGAGGAGAAAAAAAAAATAGCTGGAATTTCTTCTGAGTTTCATTGGTACCTCCAGAGAGACAAAGCAGTGTAGGGACAGACAGAATGGGGGTGCAGTGAACACTGGTGAGAGCAAAAGGGGAGGGTGGTCTCAGCTGGACCAAGCATCCCAGGGTGGGATGGGTTCCTCAGATTCTGCTCTAGGGGAATGGCAGGAGCAGACCTTGCCTGAGATTTTGGCTATAAATGGGAAGGTGTTGACTCATGCCCTGCAGAAGCCTCATCCTGTGCTTGAGTCCTGCAGGGGCAGGGCCACTGGGCCAGGGTGAGCTTGGGTCTGTGTAGGAAGGACATGATCTTATCATCTTCCTTGGAAACAAGAAGACAACTTTTGATATCAGACTGGCCACAGACTGCAAACAGTGCAGAGGAAGCTTTTTGGCCAGCTAGATTACAGGATGGGGAGTTTCTGACAGTCCTGGAAAGGAGAAATACCTGTGGGCTGAGCTGGGAGATGTCAGGCATCAGGTTCTGAATTTTCCTGGAGCTGCCAGTGGTTGGTCTGGTGTTGTCAGAGTCTGTCAAGCCATGTCTCATGGTCAGGACAACACCTAAAAAAGTCTCAGGCAACCTCTAATTCTCAAACATAGTGCCAACACCAGGTGTGATGGCAAAGCTCTTCAGGCCTGGGGCTTTGCTTGTTCTCCAAAACATCCTATTGTTAGGGCTCCCTCTACTCCTGATGGGAAAAACAGCCTACTTTCCATTGATCCTGCCTGCCAGTTAGGCCTCATCTTCTGTTTGCCCATTCCCATGCTCTTTACCATCTATGGGTTTAAAATGTTATTTAAATCAGTCCCTTGTAGTGGACTTTTCTGATATAATTAATTCAGTATCTCTGTCCTTATGTTTTCACTTTCATATTAGCAATTTTATATGACAAGCTGATGTAAAGATGCTTGCTATCCCGTAAATTTTGAGTGTGGGTGCATTTGCAAATAGCATAAAGTTATAATAAAGCCACTGGGTTGGTTTGGCTGCTGGAGGTAACATTCCAGAAGACTGAAAAGTCACCATTTCATTTTTGGTAAGCCTCCAATCAGACAAAACACTTTTAAAAGAAAAGGAGGGAGATCTCACAGGAAGTGAGATCTTTGGTGGAAAATATAAAAGGATTATGTCACTGTGCAAGAAGCTTGGTACCAAGGAGGCAACTTGGCATCACTAGGGGGGGATCAATCTCACTGTAGTCACTGCAAGGCAATAGGGAAGGACTGGCTGGGCAGAGCATCAAGTGAGAGGACCAGTGGTTTATGGAGAGCTGGTAGAAGAAGCCTCTGTCAGGGTCTCTGATGACAAAAAATACTTTTAAGATGGAAAAATTTGAGATTCCCCTTTGCTTAGAACTTGGCTGCTGCTGAACAGTGACATGAGCAGTGCTGAGGACACTTTTATCTTATTTCTCATCTTCATTCTTGTGCACACTAGACCACCCTTTAAAGAAAGCACAATGCACTTCCCACAGAAGGATCTTTGAGGAATTTCCATCAGCTCCCAGGACTTTCACTAGCCTTAATTCCTGTGAGAGAACAGCTCTTTAAGCATGTGCCACCTTAATCTGCACCAGACTACCAAGCACCTCTTTTAGTGCACCTTTTATAATTGAGGTCACCCAACTTAATGTACATGGCCTATCCAGGTGCTCCATAGGAATGATGCATTTTAAATACCACATAGCATCTAATTAAGAAGGAAAATAGGGCAGTTAAAATGTAGACATGTGCTGCAATAAAATTTCTGTCTTGCTTGTGACATCCTGGGACGAAAAATTTGATCACACAACTGCTGAAGGAATTATAAAACCAGGCATAATGGAAGTAGATCATCAGGCACATTAAATAAACTCCAGTGCCTTCTAATGTCATGTGGCTGATACCTATTATTCTGCATTATAACTGGCTAGGGAGAATGCTTTGGTGGACAAGACATGGATCTCCAAGGTACAACCTCAGTTCAGCCATGTGCTCCCTGTGTGTCCTCAGGGAAGCCTCCAAATCTGCTCCTGCAAAAGAGGAATAGCAGCTCTGTGCTCCTTGGGGTGCTCTGAGCCTGAGATAGCAGACTCAGATAACAGACCAGCAGTGAGGGTGGGCAGGACTCTGTCCCCTGCTCTCAGAAAAGGAGAGGTTTTGTCTGTGCCTTTGGAAATCACCCCCGTGTCAGTTATTTCCTCATTTCATCTTGCAAGTTCCAAAACAAGAATGCTTTAAAGGAACTGAGTGTGAAAAGAGTGAAACATGCTTGTCACTGAAAGTCAGGGAAAAGTCCCTTTGTGGACAGTCTCCTGCCTCTACAGATTACTACAGTAACTGTCAGGCATCAAAAATGGGCTGGGTCTGTTTTGCTTGTTTTGTAATAAGTAAAGAAAACATTATTTGTCTTTGGTTTTGTTTTTATTCCTCTCTTTCTTTTTCTAATCCCAGAAATAGGAAGAATGTTGGGTTTTTCTGAAGGATTCATTGAAAATCTCAGGTCCTGCATTTACATCTTATTTTTAATATGTTTTTAATGTGATACAAGTGGAGCAAAGCAACTTTAACAAAAGAAAGCATATTTTTTCCTCTGCTCTTACAGCAATTTGAATGAAACTGATGCTAATTAGAAAAAAAAACAAGCATGAATTTCCAGGCCACCAGAGTGTGAAGGCCCTGTAGTTTCAGTGCAGACATCCAGGTTGTTTAAATATGAACTAAGGCAATTTAAAGATGCACTAAGCTGCACCTTTGATTCTTTTCAGGTGTTCAACAACACATAACTTTGACCGGGACAGGAGATGGGGACACTGTGATTTGCTTCCTGGAGACCACCTGCCCAGGGACCACCTGCTCAGGGACCACCTGCTCAGGGACCACCTGCCCAGGGACCATCTGCCCAGGGGCCACCTGCTCAGGGACCACCTGCCCAGGGACCACCTGCTCAGGGACCATCTGCCCTGGGGCCACCTGCCCAGAGAGCATCTGCCCAGGGGCCGTCCCAGAGAGCACTCGCCCAGAGAGCACTCAGGTAAGGCCATGGCTGAGCTGCTCCAGGTGCCTGGCTCCTACTTTGCCACCAGCAGGAAGGAGGGAGAGTGCCTTCAGTGCAACTTTTATTTGTGCATTTATTTTGAAGCAAACCTTCACATCAGCTGTTTCCATAATCTCTTTGTGACGCTGCACAGCCAGAGCATTAGACTGTGAATATCACACAGTCTTTAATTCACTCTCTGTTAGAGACTAACTCTAAGTCATGGAGAGAAATTATGGTAATGCCAGCATGGAAATCTAAACTCCTGCTGGAGACAAACACGAAGGTGATCATCTTCTCCTCCCTCATGGCTTGGACGTGCCTTTTAGCTTTCCCTAAATTACACAGCTGCATTTTCTGTCTGTTTGACCAGTTAATTTCCTTAGAAGGCACAGAAACGTTTGACACCCTGTACAACATACAGCCATCACTTCCAGCTTTCCTTTCTTGAGATCTCATGGGAAAGAGCAGTTCTCAAACCCAGACTTCCTTGAGCTCTGGGCTGTGTCAGAGAAGACAAGAGGCCAGACATGTTCATTGCAGGAGTCCTGAGGGATAATGAAAGGATTACTTGGCTGAACAGCTCTGTGTCTTCCTGTGGTCACCATACTCCAGTGCTACAATTACCTCATTGCGAGAGTCTGTCTGAAAGGGGAAGTCAAGGTCTGTGGCAAAGTCACCTTTATATAATAAAGTCACTTTAATTGACACATTGGGTGAAAGTTCACCTGGGAATATGCATCCCTGTCCTCAGCAGTCCCTCAGTGACTGGCTTTGCTTGTCTCTGTATCACTGGCTCCATGAGCTGGATGTTGGGGAATCCCATTTTATAAATAATACATATATATGTGTGTGTGTATGTATGTGTATATATACATATATGTGTATATATATACATTCTCATTTCATACAGCCACCGACCAGCTTGAAAAATCAGGTATTGAACTGGTCAAACTTGATGCCCCTGAGGCTTTTTTTGGGATCTCTGTCCAATTCTGTTCATGTTCCTCTTTTTGCCGTCTCACAATTTTCAAACGAGACATGTTTAGTCTGCAGGATATGACCAATAGCCTTAGATATTCACTTCCCACTTTCAAATGAAGGGCTTTTTCTACCAACCCCTTTCAGGGAGCTCTCCACAGTGTCAGGAGTCTCATTGCCAAGCTGATTGCAATCTACCAGAGCACTTGAAAAGCCAAATTAGCTGAATCATGCTCACAGTCTAGAATTAAGCCATGCACAGCATCACCTTTTTAAATGTAGCTACTTTAAATTATTTTCCAGCCTGGCTTTAAAACAGATTAACAGTAGATCAGAGGCCAGTGACCTAGCCCCAAAACAAGCAGCAATGTATACAACTTTGTAATGCAAGTGTGCCAGACATGAACATAGACTTTATGGGCAGCTCATGCTTACAAGAGTCAGGTTGTGAGGGCTGCACTTACTCATCAGTGGCTTCCCAGAGCTTAAAATACAAAAAAAAAAAAAAAAAAAAAAAAAAAAAAAAAAAAAAGAGTTACATGTGCGAGAAAGGAAAGGAAAGAGAAAAAAAGAAGGGGTAGCTAGAAGAGATCACCACTGGCTGTTGCAAAATAAAAGATAACCCTTTATTTCTGGAAGCATTTAGAATTTGAAAAAAGTAAAGGCAAGGGTTTTTGGCTGTTATTTTATTTATAAACATAAGTCTACTTAGGTTTTTTTTTTTTTAAGCAGCAGTTTTTGGATTTGAGAAATGTTTAACAGATCATTAACCATAGCTTAAAGTGAGCAGGTCTATGATGAGGTTGAAAGGAAAAGCAATTTAATGGATGAAGGGAATTTGAAGCCAAAGAAGGAAAGTTTGCCTGGAAGAAATAAGCAGTCAAGCTGAACACTGCTTATCTCTAAAACGTGTAAAATAATATTTTTAAAAAATTCCACTAATGTATTAAATCTTTGAATGTTTTTTCTTGAAAAACAAGAAAAATGTTGAATTTCAGGGAGGGAGTATCCTTTGTCCATAAGAGCTTGGTGAGCAGTGTATCCATTGGCATGGAGAAGGAGCTTCTTTAGAGCAAAGGCTGAAGCACAGACTCTCTCCAGGCCAAGATTACCACATGCATGTGACAAGTCAGCTTCAAAATGATGAAGGTGCTTACAAACCAATGTTAAGCAAGCACTGAAAGCTTTGATCCAGAAAAATACACCTGCCAAATTCGAAGGGAAGTTTAACCAGGAGGCCTTTAGCTCTAGGATGAAGAGAAGCCTGGGTCGGAAGTTTCTGCTAGAGGGAACTGTTAGTACTGCACACACGTGGGCTGTGCAGGCATAGCTCACATATATGTACAAATGTCCATCAATGTGAAATGCCCCTATAGGTGGGAATTCCAGATTTTGGGCAGGCTGGTAGGACTACTTCTCTGAATGTCTGGAAATCTTGGACAAGTGGCCAAACCCCCAGGGAGACCCAAACATGGGGGAGAAAATTGCCAGACAGTATTTTTAAGATCCCTTTGGACTGATATGGAAAGAAATAGTAGAGTGGTTTGGGCTGGGCAGGCAAGAGGAAGAGGCATCATCCTAGGAGGAGCTCTGAGGAAAGTGGGTGGCAGAAACAGAAAGTTTTTGTTGGGAAATATGGGCAGAAAGGTGAGACAAGGCTACTGCTCAATCAGCAGAGACTCGGAGAGGTGAAGCTGCAGTCAAGATGAGAGCTAGCAAGCATGGAGTGTTTTATCCATGAGGATGCTTTAGACAGTGCTGAGAAAGTGTGGACTTGGCAATCCCCAGTTAATGGATAGTTAATTGTGGGCAGGATTCCCCACTGGGAACTGAGATGTGTCCATCTGCTTATGAGCAGAAGTTGTTCCTGGATTCCAGGAAAGATGTGGAGCAACACAGAACATGCCTGGAAGGTCAGACTGGAGTGGTGGGTGGGATGTAGTGAGGAACAGATTGAGAAAGAAATAAATGAGTGGAAGTTCTTCTTGCAGATTTAACAAGGGTACAAAAAATTTCTTGAACATTTGTTACAGCAGAAGATGGCTTGGAGATCAGATCATGGCTTGGATGTAGTGGGAATAGGAAATACAGGATTTTCCCTTGAGGAAACATTACGGCACTAGAAGTTTCATAACCTTCAACAGCAGGAAGAGTAGGAATGTCACTGACTTCACTTGCTTTCCCTTGATGTTATCCTGGATTGAAACTCCCAGTGAATACACCCAGACCTGCTATCTGATAGGAATTACATCACTCTCTTCTGAAGTAAATATTTTGATCCCTGCAGGGGAAGCTCAGATTTACCCTGCTGTAGCAAATTCAGGATGCACCCTTTGAGCTTCACCTCAGCCCTGCTCATGTGTGCCTGTGCCTCTGCATGTTGCACCTCATGCTCAGGACACACAGTCTGGCTGAAGGAGCACCTGGATTGAGTAACCCTGGAGATGGCGTAGCAGAGTTTGACTAGCATTAAAAAGGAAGATTTGAATGCAGACAAGCTGTTGGGCCAACTCTGGAGCAGGTGTAAACTTGTCGTTGGTTAACTTCAGTGGAGATCCATCCCTTGGCCCTGCCTGAAATCAGAAACACTGCCTGACCAGCAAGACTCTTACTCCTTTTACATTGCACATTGCCAAGTAAAGCTTCTATTGCACGAGCTGTCGTGGCACCTAACTCCTCTCCCACCACATTTTCCTATCATTCAGATAATTCCCCAGTAAATGGAAATATGCTGGACTGGTCCAGTTTTCATCTTTCTTGGTGTGATTTACTTGGATGTGTAAATGAGGATACAAGCATCATCATGTCACCCCAGGACAATGTGCTTTGTGGTTTTCTTTATAATTTTTCCCTTGGTTCCAGCTGTCCATTCATTTTAGACATAATCCAAAATCCCATGGCAAATCCTTCTGTCGAGGGCTGTCCTTTGAGCAGTTTGAAAGCGATGCGCGATCCCGGCGGTGGCAGAGGCCGGGCAGCGCTGCAGCCTTCCTCCTTGCAGCCTTCCTCCCTGCAGCCTTCCTCCCCGCCCAGTGTAAAGGCACAGCTCCACCTTGTGGGCACCTGGCCCGTCTTCTTCCTCGCCACAGGGCCAGCTCTGGGGACTCCAGGTGTGCCGGGACCTACCCCCTTCAGACAACTTAGTCTTGGGGCGTGAAGGTTCAGCTCAGAACCACATGGCTCAGATCTGCCACATGGTTTTTAAAAGCTGGGCAAATATGTTTCCATATTCCCCAAACCCGCTGTCAATTGGTTGGACAAACTTAGTTTTACATTAGTAGATGGTATTAAACCCACTGAGCATGGTTCATGGAGCCAAAAGGACAAAGCATGACTTATACCATACTTATTAACAACAATTTCTTAGTGGCCTCTCCAGATCACTGCGCAGACAACCCCTGCCAAAATGGAGGGACCTGTTCTCTCACTCACAGCCACAGGATGTACCACTGTACCTGTCCTGAGGAATTCACAGGCGAGGACTGTCAGCTGAGTAAGTATCTTCTGCCACCAGTGTTACAACATGAAATATGAATAGTAAGTAGAGCTCATTAATGTTTGCTTAATGAAAAGGTAGTGCTGTTGTGATGGGAGAGACCACTGCAGCATGAATGTTTGTGTAGGTGGATTTCCAAATGGTTATGACAGACAATCCATTCCTGACAGGACAACTGAAAATAACTTGACTCTGCAATTATAAATCCAAGTATGCTCTGAGCATGGGAAACACAAAAAGCCTCTTCTCCTTCCTTTGCTGTTTTTAAGATTTAAATATCCCTTACATGTTTGGAAATTACTAATGTTGCACTAGGCAGTGCACAGAGATGTGAAAAAACAGCACAATTTCAGGTGATGCCATGTTCCTTATGTACATGCACATGCTGGGGACAGTGATGCTGTCCTGCCTACAGGGTTTTACGAGAAAGCCACCTCTGCCCTGAGGTTCCTGGAGCTGCTGCTCTACTGGCTCAGTGCCTCCACACTATGGAGGCTGGCTAGCTTGAGAAGAGCTGTCAACAAACATGGATCTGCTCAACAGGAAAAAAGGGATGAGCAGGGAATGATAATAGAGATTGTGGTGCCATTTCTTGCACGAAATAACATCTGAAAGCTTGTGTTGTTTGTAAAACTTAATTTCAGAGAAATGTTTTGACAACAGCCTCTATGAATTCTTTGATGTGGAAGTGAGCTGGTCAAGAGTCCAAGGAGGAGCAGTGGAGCAGTGCACGTGTGTGCATGGCCAGATGCAGTGTGAGCGCGTGGAACACGAGAGTAAGGCTCTGTTTTGTACCACAGCTGTAGCTCTGCATGGAGGGGGGATAAAGGGCAGTGAGGGTATCAAAGCCTGAGAGGTGTTACACACCCTAATGCTGCCCTTACAGCTCTCTAAAAGACAACATTTTAGCTTTCCTTTCCAAGAGTGAGCAGTTATACTGACCCAGGAAATCCCTTCAATGTGTCCATCCTTATTTGAGGAAGCAACTATTTTAGGAGGAATTTTAGGGACACACATTGTTTTCTTACAGAGGAAAAAAATATATAAGAATATACAACAGGTTATATAGTAGAAGTGGTAAAATTCTTTCTCCAAAACTATGACCTGCCTGAGAGGTGAAATCTGCACACCAACAATCACTTCATATTGCTGTTTTGCCTCTGTTTCTTCCCAAGTCCATCTCACTCTTGAATTAGCAGCATGTAAATTTTACCTGCCTCCAAGATCCCGTAAGGCCTGCATTGGCTCCAGGGTCCCCATGATTTTTGGCCCATTCCTGGCAGGTATGATGCTTACATTATGAAGCCTCCTCCTTTTTTAAGGGGCTGCCAGGAGCCCAACACCCTGGCCAGCCAGCACTGGATATGCACTTTGGGTTGTCACCCATCTGATGAAGCCAGCACGGCTCCTTTCATTTGGAGGAGAGATGTTAGGAAGCAAATCATGTGCTTCACCTACACATGTGCTCTGGTATGGCTATTCTGTTCGTCTGGCTAACTTTTATCTTGCCCAGATTCACAAGTAAGTCACTGTACAAATTAGTTTCATAAAAGCCCTTTGGAATGTGTAGGTGCCTTTATTCCCTTATGTAATTGGAAATTAAAGTATGGAGAGTCAGTGGCTTTCTAGGACATTGAGAGTCCATGTGAGAGTTGGAAAATTTGATAGACTGAATACTTCCCAATCACAGATCTTAAATATTTAACTGAGCTCCCTACTAGATATGTTATTATAAATTCTAATAGAGCTTAGTGGCAAGTCTAGAATTGGCAGAACCCTCTATAGAGGAAGAAATGTTAATACCATCTCCACTAGTAATAATAATCACCACCCCCATTTTACCTATTGTTCACTGATAATATCTTTCAATAGCTGAAATTATCCAATAGCAGGGAAAACAATAGACAGACCTCAGTGGGCAGAAATCATTTGAGTTTCCTTTTCTTTAACTTATCACAAGTGTAGGTCTGACATAAACAAAGAAGAAAAACTTCCCCCAAATGCATATGCACAGAGGAGGTGCACTAGAGTAAGTTAAAAAGGGCTGATTCTCTTGAGTAATTTGTACCTTTGGTTTGACCATTGGTTGTGTTTCCTTGCAGGTTGTGTTCATAATCCTTGCATGAATGGTGGAGAGTGCAAGATGGTTGTCTCTACTGGGAACATAGTATGTGATTGCAAAGAAAATTATGCAGGAAAGTATTGCAATATTGGTGAGTATAACAACCTACAGGCAGACAGAATTAGGAGTTTTCATCTGGGTGTAAGGCTGGTGGGTTTGGCTCTGTTGTGTTCTGCATTTGAGGACATTTCTTGTACCAGCTGAAGAGTCACACAGAACAAGGGTTTAATGTATTTCTCCAGTGTAAAATATAACACACACTTCACCACTGAGACTCAGCTTCTAAAAATATTTTTTCACGCCCTTTACTTTATAGAAAATCAAACAGAAATTTCAATCCAATTACACATGCCTATAAAATAAGTGCATGCTTCTATTTTGCAGAATCAGTCACAGAGTTCTACTATAGAGCTACTGCCTCCCTACACATCCACACATCCCCTATAAAGCAGGGATTTACATCTGACAAAATCTAGCAGCCATTCTTTGGTAGCACTCAATGACTGTGGGACAGAGAAAATGCTCACCCTTTGGGTTACTGGCCATTTTAAGTTAATAGCACATTTAGCCCAGTACAGGTTATACGAAATCCCTTCCTTTCTCTGGTGGGTCAGAGAAATCTGTTTTTTGGTATCCATGTGTAAGTCCTGTTTTGTATTTTAGATGCTACATAGTTTTGATACAACTTTCCTCCAGAAGACTTAACATTTATCCCGGCAGGGGTTAAATCTTGCTTGCATGCTATATCTGCAAGTCGTGCCAGTGGCTACTTTTTAAATAAATGCACGTTTTAGGCATAAATTTTAATAGACCTTCAGCCACACAATCCTGTGACCCCATCAATTCACTGGCTGTGTCTTTCTGGGTGCATAAATCCCATGGCTCATCAAAACTGAGGACATGACTTCCAGTGGCTCTGGTGGGCACTTTCTTAATCCAAATGGGTGGTGGGGTAAACAACCTCTTAATGAACACTGCCATTTATATCTGGCATTCTTTTTGTTACTTGGATAGGTAACAAATGGTGTAGTCAACTATTCTAGCTGGGGAAAAAAAAAATCCATTTGGGAGACCAGCAGTACAGCTGGAAAAGCAAATAGCAGGAGTGAGTGGGTAAATTGGACAATGTATGAGCTGGTCCTGGACTCACCAGGTATCTGATGAATCATGAGAAATGGCTTTGGGACTCTATAAATCCTTCATAAGGAGCACTATTTTAGCTCAGTTGCTCTGTCCTTTAGTTACCCTGGGGAGATTGTTCCAGGCTTTGGGAATGCTGCTGCAGGGATCTGGGTGAGGGGCTGCACAGCACACACTGTGTGACCTGGAGCCTGGGGCAGGGCTGCCCTCTGCTCATTTTCACATTAAACTGCTTTTCCAGTTCCTGTTTTATTATCAGCTTCCCCTGCCCCAGGCAGCAACGGTGCAAACAGAGACATCCACCCAGCAGGGCTGGATCATCAACACCAGAAAGGCAGCTTTACATCTGTCATACAGGTTTCTGACTAGCTTAGAACAAGAAATAAGCAGGTGCTCTTTGATTGCTTGAAAATAATAAAGCAAACATTTGGTTTACTAAACAAGTGGCTTTGGATGCTTACAATCCGTGTTCAGCTTCCTAACACCCCTACACAGAATGGGAACTGAAGGATTGTGTTTGTGTGTCAGGGCCTTGCAAAAAGTCTAAAAAAAGAAAAAACTCTTTGTCAAGATGCAGTCATTCTAAATTAATGCAAATAAATTAATCTTCAGGTCTACACACCTGGTACTATCACCACAGTAGGGCAATGGCATTCTGGTGAAAGTGCCTTGTATTCTCTGAGCGCTCAGAAATTATTTTTAAATATTTGTTGGATTAACTTTTTCTTTAACACTTTAATTTGATGCAGTGAACAGAAATGGCTTTTTTCCTTTGTTTCCTTTTTACTGTCTTGTACAGTTTCCCTTGTCTAACAGGATGTACTTGTGAGGTTACCCTTTAGTTGGAATAGCTGGTGGCTACAATGCTTGATTCAGAGAAAGTGTTACAGTATTTCCTTTCCAAAGTGCACTTTATTCTGAATTATCAGTTAAAGAGGCAACCTTAAAGCTAAGGTGTGATGCAAAAATGTTTTCTTAGATTTTTTTTTTAAGCAGAAACCAATTTAATAAACAGGAAGTCTCCCAGACTGTTATTGAGATGTAATATGTTTGAGGTATCCTCTGCCCTTGACTTACACAGAGAATAACCAGCCTTCATATGAATCTAATGAAAAACCAGCAAATTTATCTTAACATTTTATGCAAAAATATTAAACATTATACTCAAAAATATTAATAAATGAAGTACCATCCTTCATCCATCAGATCACAAGCTTTAGTGCTGTTGTGCCTCAAGCACTGGTACAGTAGACTGAGGAGCAAAACCAGGAGAAAAGTACTGAAAACACCTCTTGGTTGAGGATATACTTAGCAGATGCTTGGACCATCATATCTGTCAGACCTTTACCTGTTTTCCATGAATTTGTCTAAATTCTTCAGTATTCCATTATGCTTTCCCCTTTCACAGCATTCCATGTCAAGAAGTCCCAGATTATAAATAGATGTGATGAAAAGAACTATTTTCTATTGTTAACAAAAAACCTACTGCCTGGTAATTTTATTCTTCCCCTTTGAAGAGTGAGTAACAGAATAATCATAACTTTGTGTGATTTTAAAGATACCTATTTATCTGTCCATTACTTTTTGGACTATAATGTCCCTACCAGTACTCAAAACTCATCTTTGATCTTAAAATTCTCTTGCAAACAATCATCATATATGTGTGTGTGCGTGTATATATGTGTATGTATATATATATTGCTAGACTATTATCATAAATGACCATATAGCTACTGGAAAATCATGAGCTGACTTAAAATAAAAAAGAGAGATGATAAAAGTAACAGAGGAGATATCCATCACAAAGGAGATTGATATACAAAAGACAGTTTCTAATATAGATTTCTATTCTTTGTGGCAATACATTATTTTCTTCTTAAAGAAGAAACTTGCAGTACTTAAGAAAGAACTGCCATTTAAAAAAGTGTTCTGAGACAGTTTATATGCATAGGATTTCAGTGAAGTTTAATTTTGAAGGAAATTAGAGGCATCACCAACAAATCTCTCCCCAAAGAGATGCTGTTTAAAATTGTTCAAGGAACCATGTTTAATTAAGTTCAATTCATAATAACTGTCCTTAAATATGCACCTGTTTTCAGAAATAAGGATTTTGTGCTAAAAGAGTGACTGCATTCTCTTTGAAAGCAGAAATAAGGATTTTGTGCTAAAAGAGTAGCTGCATTCTCTTTGGAAACAGCTCTTGCTGGGACAGCTCTGAATCCAGGCTCTAGGGGAAGATTCAGAATCAATTGCCCAGTCATGAGTAGCAATGGTTGTCTCACTGAACACAGAAATTTATCAAAAGGGCCCAAATCCAACCACTTTAGCAGTGGCAAATGTGGGCAAGAAGTGAAACCTGAGAAAGATGGGAGTGGAATATTTTATCTCTAGCCCAGGCTGGCATTGGAAATGGAGAGCGGATTTATTTGTAGATAATTAACTTTGTAAATATTTAGCTTTACTGGAGGTGATAATTGATGACAAACAGTTATAAATATGTAATTGTAAAATTACTTTGACATTTTATGTTTCTTTGAACAGATAGGAGCCATAGTGGAGATGTTGGATATAGAGGAGGAGTTATCTGGCCAGAGGACAGATAATTCATTATAATATGCATTTATGGAGAAGTTAAAGGGAATTTAAGGGTAAAGGAAGGAGATGTAGAAATATTTTTTTTCAGGGGGTTAGTGCCTTCAGGTTTCTGTGGTTGAAACCCCACCATTGCATTCACAGTTTTTGCTTTAGTTTATGGAATGTGAATGGAAATGAATATATATTTTGCCAGATTTCCATGTAAAAGCACTTCCTTTCTCTTACCACAGCTTTGTTACTGTTGGTTGGATGTCAGTTGTTATTACATTTGGGGTGCTTATTTGTATTTTAAATTCATTCTTGATGTATTATTATTTATGCTTTATTTATATTCTGATATGTTAGTGGGGTATATTTACTCTCTTAGTCACCAAGTCTTTTCCTGAAGCATTTGCTCACTGTGGTTGTGGGTTGCACTGGGTTTGAGTGCATTGGGAGCACTGCACAGAGGATTAAACATTTTGAGTTTATGGATTTGATAATATTTTGATAATGGTTTTGATAATATTTTGGTCATGAAAAGTGAAGTTGGTGAAGGTATTTCTCAAAACTCTGCTTTGTAGTGTTTGGGGGTATTTTCCTCATTAGGCTGTGGATAATTGAATTAGAGGGGTACCATATCTTTAAAGATAGCATGGGTTGGAATTCTAATTGTGGAAAGCTTCTGGTTATGTAAGGAGATGTGGTGTATGTCAGAAGTAGGCTGAGGATTTTCAGAAAAGGAAGATGATAGAATAGCTGAATATATAATGACCTACAGGAAAAAAACCCCAAAACTTCTTGGCCACATCTTTAGGGGTTAAACTGGAGGAGTTTGAGGTAATAGAATTAGCAAAAAATGACAGCAAACCCACCTTTTTAGTGGTTCATTTACTGAAATAGTGTGTTGGCAGTTTTCTACTAAAAAAGCTACTTTAGTAAAGGAAATTCAGCTCTGGAGGCTGGCAGGAAAGTTTTAAATATTTTTTGTTTTCTGAAGAAGACATAAGATAATGAATTTTAACTTTCTGCTTTATATTTACCCTGTAGTAGAATGCTTTTGGATTAGTGTTTGATTTTTTACTTTCTAGAAATGCAGAGGGAAACAGGGTGAAGTATAATAACAAGGTCCCTTGGCTGACAACGATAAATGAGCATTTAACTGGTCAGTCAGTCCCCCACTGAACTTGGACAAGTGGATCTGTAAGTAAGGCTTGAAAAGGGTTTCTAAGTGAGGCTGGGATGATGCTTGTTGCTTGCTTGTGTGAAGCACTGAGCTTAATAATGTGACTAGGCTGGAAAATAATAAAGTCGTTCTTTCTCCGCAGTTGTGGAAAAATAGGTGGAGCAGCAGATAAAAAAGCAACATTATGTATTAATACATATTATTTATTAATATGGCTTGTAGAGGTGATTATGTATTTGCACAGGACAAGTTTTAGAGGTCACCATGGAATTTGAATGAGGGGAAGGCATGGGTTAATAATGCAAGGATAATGAAGAGAAAGCCTAGGGTGCCACTGCAGAAATAGTAATGGTGGGTTGGATTTTTATCAGATTTTGAATTATTAAAATAAAATTCTACAATGCTGGAGTTATAAGGATAAAACTATGCCCAGTGGACTGTTGCCTGCAATGATCAGTGGAAGGAGGCCCTGGAAGATGAAGAGATGGGTGAGCATGGCATTGTCCACTAAGCCCCTACCTGTGATTCATTGCACTGAGACAGTGCCACTCCAGGGGATGGTGAACAGGAGACCAGAGACAGCTGTGGCTTTGCAAAACAACCATTCCATGTCATTTACGGAGGTGACAGATGTGAGCAATGACAGGCTCTTCTTATCTCCCAGCCTTCTTTATAATTTTAGGGCCATAATAAAGCTTTTGGCTAATATGGAGAAAAACAAAAATGAAGGAAATACTGTTTGCATTGGGGTTATGGATTAGTAATTTGTGTTTGACACCTTGGCAAATGTGGGCTAGAGATGAGAGCTAATGAGCTGTGCTGGTAGCAGCATGGCATACAGCAAGGACTGTCTCTGTAAGGATTGGAAGATAAGGCAGATAACAAAGAAGAGGAAAAGATTTCTCAGAGATAGAAGTAGGTTCAAGATCCACAAATTACTTCTTTATTTTTACATAGATGTGCACTTCCAGATGCTGGTGGGCACTAAGTTTTCTGTGTTTTGCCCTCTATTCCTACAGTGTTGCCTTTTTAGATGACAAGTCTTTGTTCTAATCCTAGTATAAACTAATATGATTAATATCAGCAGCCTCCAATATGAAGCAGCTGCTTAGTCCTTAGTCTTGTGAGAGTGCCTGACTTGGCAGCAGTGCTACTGGGTGCTGGTTAATTAAAAGCCATTAGTGTGTTTTTAGTCCTATTTGTGATGTGTTTGGGATGTGACAGTGGTTTCAGTTCATTATGCTACAGAGGGCACATCTTCTCTTGCAGTGCAAGAGGACTGACATCTCTTAACCCATGCAGACTGTTGTCCTGTGTAATTGTCAGGAAGGTGGTTGAAAGGAAGATGTGGAAGATGCAGCTCATCCTTGGATTACTGCATTGTTTGTTTCTTCAATCTTCTGCTTTCTCAGCCTACTCTGGATGCTCTGGGGGCTCAAGAGACCCCCATCTCTCATTAAAGTCTCTCCACAGAGCAGCTGCTCCTCTGCTGACCATCATTCACTGCTACACAGTCTGTTCCTTTTCCTGCACAGTGAGTTATTTTGGCTCAGTCTCTAAGCACATCAGAACCTACAGGTATATTCAAAAGAATGAAAGCTTTCACTATGAATTAGGCACTCAGATATTCTTCAAAATCCTGTATGGCAGGCTGTGTAACTGTCAGAGTAATATAGCACCAATATTGGCTTGTTGTTGCCAGAATTTCTTTCCCCTAGCTCTTGACAGCCTTTTCCTAAATATATTGCTCCTATTAGCTTTATATACCTACCTATTGGATTGCATTTATGTCTCTGTAAATCTTAACTATTGTACTAGAATTGAACATAATAAATAGAAAAATGAAATGGAAAAAAAGCCACTCCTTCCTCTTATGTAGGATATTACTTTTCTAAGCTATAAGAAAGTACTGGCAGAGTTTATAGATTTCTGGATTTAAACTTTTATATTAAAGAATTCAACTTATTGAGAAGTTAGCTTTGTACATTACCTTTTATAACAGATATAAATCTCTTCAGTTTTACCTCAGATGATCTAAGCATTGGCAAGTATGAAGGGACAAAGAGACTTTAAAGAAGAAATATATTAAAAAATGTCTAGTTTCAGTAAATGTAATGTGCCATCCTCATGTCAGCACGCAACTTTAAGAGGTTTTGTGCATATAAATCACTTTTTTTCCCCCAGTCTTAAATCCATCCTTGTTTTACATGTTAATTTTCTGCTAGATTAATTAATTACAAAAAGATGCCAATTTTCCCACCTTTCTGCCCAGCTTTTAGCTCAGACAGATTGGTTGTGCCATAATCAGGCTGCAGTTTCAGCAGGCATTCATTCCAGTGTTAGGTGCTGTCAGTCCAGAGGTTGTACTGCTATTCAACAACTAGAAAGTGACACAATTATTTGAATCAATTATTTGTTATATATATGTTCAATCTGCTGTTCATGACCCCAAAAAGAAATATTGAAATATAGCTATATATTGTAAGAGTATGATTGAATTATATTGAAATATAGATACATAGGTCCCCTTACATTTCACTTGTGGTAAGTGTTCATTAATTTCTAAACTCTGAAAGCCACAGTGGGTGCTATTACGGCTCACATTCACAGAAAGGCAGGAAAATGTGAAGCAATTTGCTTCAAGCCAGGAACAGTCCAGGTGCTGCTGCCATGCAATCCTCTGCCTCATGTCATCAGAATTCACATTCTCATCATTAATGAGTGAAAAAGGGCAACTGGTTTCTTCAGTGGAGCCTGCTCCCTAGATATTTACAGCAATTTTCAGTGGCATAGGAACACACTGGAAGATAAGTCAAATCTTCCTTTGGAAGCAGTACTGGGTGGATGTATTTTAAAGATCTCTTCATGGTGTTTGTTTCATTTAGCACAGGAATATTTGCCTTATTGCTCTCAGAACACCTGGCAGGGTGTGTGTGTCTGTGTGTGCTGTGTTTCAGTGCACAATTTGATGGGATGAGATGCCTGGAAGAGCAATCTCCGTAAGTACCAGACTCCTTTCTCTCACACATTTACTGCCAGCCCAGAGTAGTCATTGTCTGCCTGTGCAGCAGGGGAAGTGCAGCTCCCTCAAATCAAAGGCTTTCACACCTTTCATCTCTGAGGGCAGCTCACAGCTACCCGGGAAGGGAGATCAGGGAACTTCTGGCTGAATGAAGAAAGGACCAACCCTTCTGCAGGCAGCCCATGAGTCTGAACTCATGGAAAAAGGAAATTTGGCTTATACCCTTGTAAAGGATGGCTTGAAGGGCAGCACATCCTGTAATGTTGAGGTTGTGTAAGCAATAAGTTAATGCAGGGGTGTAGAACATCATTGTTCAGTGCTGATCATCTTGAGGAAACAGCATCAAGCTGAGTCAGGGGAGGTTTAGGTTGGATACGTTCTTTTCCTCTTCCCCCTTCTCTGTTCCTGCCATCAGCTTACATAGAACGATGCAAAAAATTAACATTGTACTTCATAAAAGAATTACATGTTGGTCAGGGATAAATCAAAGCATTGCTGAATGAAAGGGTTATTTAAACCATCCTGTCCCAGAATCAGAACCATTGGTGGAAAAACATATTTTTATAAATAGAATGAAACAGCTGATGTGTATCTGGAAAAAAACCAAAAAACATTCCAAGCTCAAAAACATCAGGAAAATTGATGGTGAGGTGTTTTGGGGAAAAGGAAACATGAAAGATTCATTGTTTTCTGCAGAGAGTTTCAAAAGAAACTCCCAGAAATGTTCAGGTATGTAACTACAAGACTTGAAACAAGATCTGGAGACATAAAAGTCTTGTGAAATGCTTTCAGAAAGTTAGCAATTAGAACTGCTATTTCAGGTTGCTGTTAATTTTAAGACCCAAACCTGTTTTATTGGAAAAGGCAGAGATTTGCTGTGACTTGCTTATAAAATACAAAATCTTAACATGTGTAATATTTTACATGAGCTATTGAAATACCTTAAATTGAAAAAATAAAACACAACAAAAACTTATTTATAATTTTAAATTTAATATTTTTTCTGAAAATAAGCTAACAGGGGTGATAGTGGCATAGGACTGTAGAGTAAGTTGAATCTGCATTTGCATCAAAACTTCCATAATCTGAAAATTTAGGCCATTTCTGTTCTTAGCAGTGATTTGTGGTAGTACAGTGAAGTGAATGAACAAGAAAACACATATCACATCCTCTATTAATTTCTTCCACTTAAAAAAATAAATATGTTTCAGAGTTGTGAGACATTGTGGAAGCTATGTGGATCTGGGACTGAACAGTTCCCAGTCAGAGCAATCCATTAAGAACTGCTGAAAGCAGACCACCTACGCACTATTTCTGACAAAGGGGGAAAAAGAGAGTTTTTCAGTGCTGTAACAGTTCAAAAAAAGAGAATTAGAGGCAAAGGTCTACATGACTGCAATAATTGCAGAGATATTTTTAAAAACTGTTTTTCCTGAATTATAGGTGATAAAATGTACAAAGCATTGCAGGTACTTCGCATGGCCTTACTGGGTACCATGGTGCTGCTGCCAACCAGTCAGGTAAAGGAGTCTGGAGTGGAGCACAGACCAATGGAAAGCTGCTAATGAATGTTAATTTTTCACCTCAGAAGCCTTTCCACAGGTTGCAAATTAACTCAAGTTATGCCTGTTTCCAAAATACTCCTCATAAGACAAAAAAGAAACTAAAAACTTCTTGAGAGATATCACAGTTCCCCTCAACAAGTGCAAGATGTAATCTAAACATCTTAGCTACAGGAGGAGAACGTGAGGGATGATACAGAAAGAGGCCAAATTCTTCCAGTTAAAATATGCTGGCAGCTTTAGCAATGACTGGCAGACCTGATGAAATCTGTTGGATTTTAAGCCTGACAAGGATAAGCACAAATTGTAAACACCATCTGCAAGACATCCAAACCACAGGTATTGCAGAATATGGCCCTGGGTCTGTGCTGAAATGCAACCCCTTGTTTGGTTCTCATAAAAGTAGCCACTCTAAATTGTTTCTGAATGAATAAATACAGCACAAGTAAACACAGCACCTGCATAAATGAAAAAACTTAGCATCCAGCATGATTGTGGTATTTTCATGACACTGTTTCAGACAAACAAAGCAGGGTAACTTGCAACTTCCTGGAAAATTAAATGGCAGGTTTGCCAAGACATGGTTACTCTTGCTAACAATACAAATGATAGGCAAGTTATTTTCTGTGAGTTCCTAGATTATGGTTTTTAAAACATGAGTTTGATTTAATGTTATTTTTATAGTCATTGAATAAAGGGAATTTGATTCAGGTTGTGGGTGGGAGAAATTGTGATCTCAGCATGTCAGAAGTGTCTGCCAGGCCAAGGTAGAGTGCATTTAGCTAGGTGTTTGCATACTAACTAATGTTCTTCCACCTAACTTCTTGACCTTCACCTCCCAAATTTATGCCATATGCTTGCTTGTGGTTTTGAGGTCTGTCACTCCACTGATGACTTGGCAGGGTAATTAACAGCAGCAGTTCAGCACTGTGGTTCATTATTTCAGCCCTGGTTATGTGCCCTGGTTCATGTGTCACCTTATTCTGTCAAAATAAACTGGTCTTTGGCAATAGCTGTCTGCACTGTGTGGTGTGATGGATCATCCTCAGAGGGTGTTTTTCAACAGTTGGTCAATGATGTTATATCTTTAAGTATGCCTATAAGTTTAGAAGGAGATTCCACCAGTCTTGTGACATGTCAAGGACATGTCACGTTGACATGGCTGGGACGAGAAATCCTCTGAGGCTCGGTCACAATTAATCCTTTTTGTGCATTAGATGGTTTTGTGTTTCCTTTGGGATGCTCTTAGCTGTGTTTTGAGGTGTAGGCTTTCTGCTCAGTGTAGCTATTTGTATACAAATACATCCCCATATGTTTTTCAGCCATAATGCTGGTATGTGCTGTTGATAGATCTTGGCAGCTGAGTATACAGGTCATAGAGTATGTATGTGTCAGATCTAGCTGAAGAAATAGCCCTTATGCAGGTGATAAAGATGTGGGTTTTGAATAAGAAAATTCAGCCTACTAGTTAGAATTTTGCAAAATTGATGTATCTGCAACATGTAGCTACACATTTGTAATATACATGAGTATAGTGTCTGTATATATATATATATATATATGGGTACATATGAGGCCATTAAAAGAATTATTTACAAAAATCAGGCCCTTGAAGCACTTGCAGAGCAGTGCTATGTTATTTTCAGTACTTTTTTTCTGTTTGAGCTGGTTGCCTTAAGCACCCTAAATTTTCAATGGAGATTCATTCAATGTGGACAGGAGTTTATGGTGTTTACCTCATCTTAAGAAAGTTACCTCAAACAGGCTGCATCAGTTTGGTACTAGAAATCTCTGTTTCTCTTAATTAACTAAAAGGGAGCCTCCAGAGATGAGCTCGGTTGTGTCTAAAATTAGACAGAGGAATCCCAGCCATATTGCTGACTTTGCTGCAGACTGCTGACTGAAATCTTCCATATCCAGTACAAAATTTAGGTCTAATTTTCTGTTATTCTGTCTGTTGATTAGTTACTTGCTCCTGTGTAAAATGAGGTTAACTTACTACAAATTTTAAGCAGAGGTTTTAACTTCTTGGGTTCCTTTTTTCTTTATTAAAAAATTCTTTGGTGCATTCAGGTCCTGTTTAAAGAGAAAGGCATTACAAAGTTGGGCTCTCATTTCAAACCTCAGCTGTGAAGTGAGTATTTAACAGGCATTTAGCATTGATTCCTGATTCCTGACCAGTCTCTTCCTCTGCCAGTCCCGAGCCAACGGTGCTACGTCGGCAATGGCACGGATTACAGAGGGACAGCCAACACAACCATCTCTGGACACAGCTGCTTGCCTTGGAATTCTGACCTGCTTTACCAAGAGCTTCATGTTGACAGCATTAGGAAAGCAGTGGAGCTTGGCGTGGGACCCTTCCCTTACTGCCGGTGAGGAAAGTTCTTGTTTGTCCTGCGTTTGTACATCCAGAGATGGATGTGATGTGGAAATGAGAAGGGCCAGGGATCTCAAAGCAGGGTTCCCCTGTCTGAGGGAAGCTAGACTGACTTCAGTAATCAGTCAGCCTGACAAGAGTGATTGCACAGAAGACAAGATCTGGTAGATAGGCTCAATCAATAGCTGCTGAGAGAAGCTCAGACACAAAATAATGTTGGAAATTCCAGGTCCTTTTCTTTTCCCCTGAGTAATGAAGTGTTATTCCCAAATGAAACCATAATGCAAAAATTTTGACATTGTTCATTAATGCTTATCCAAAAAGAGAAATCAATGCACTAGCTAAATTGAAATGGCTAAATTTGACTTTTTATTCTTTGCTTGTGAAAGACATACCATAAAGAAATATTTTCAAAAGAGAAAAGTTATTTGAAAATGAAAAATCAAAGCACTATATTTAAATAAGGTTGAAGTGGGATGTGAAATTTGTTTTTTGATTTCTTACAAAGGAAAACTATTGCCAAAGAAGATGTCCCAGTGTTTCAATTTTGACTGCACCACATAGTGATAAACTACATTTCTGCTGAAGTTTTCTATATGCACTTAAGCTATAATGAAAATAGCTTGTGCTATGTAGGTTTGTGCCTTCTCCTCAGTCACCTTATGTTCTTCCCCCTGTTTCTGAGGTATCCATGAGCTCAATGGATATCCACAAATAAAGGAAATGTTTTTGTTTAGAAAGAATATTTCTCATCCTGGAGATGAGTAAATGCTAAACCTGCCAAACTATAGATGATTCTCCATAAATTACTGGTTGATGCCTTTTGTTTGTTTGCTTGATTGCTTGATTGAAGATTTTGTTTGTTTGCTTGATTGCTTATTTTTATGTATGTGTGTGTGTGTGTGGTTTTTTTTTTTGTTTTAATGGAACTTAGACCAGTAGTTCAGGAAAATCAGAATCTATTGCACTTCTTAATTTGTTTGGTGATAAAAAGCATGCATGAATGCTGAAAGTAGCCCTTCTCTATGTAACACAAACCAACAGTAAACAATTCCTACCCCATCCTTTAAACCCTCCCACCTTGATTTCCAGGGCTTGCTCCTCATGCAAACATTTCAATATTTGATTTATGGTGTCCCAGCACAGTGTGGCAATTTACCTGGCACAGATTTTGTGCTTTGATGAAACTTGAGCCCTTTGATATACATCATTTATGCCCAATATTCACTTCCAGATTTGAAATGCAGAGAACAAAATGGTGTAGGAGCTGATGTGTTCATGTTCTGTAGAGCTGAGAAAAAAGCTTTTCACTTTTTTGTCAGCTTGTTACAATTTCTGGGGATATCTCTGCTGTACTATATAATCCTGCAGATATCTTCTTCTTCAAATAGTCTAATTTAGAAACATTGTTGGCGGAAGATGACTCAACCTGTGTTGCTTATTCAGTTCTGAGAATTTGAAAGTGCTCTTATCTTTTTCTGAAGAGCAGTCAGATTGAAAAAGAAAAAATAATCAAAGATAGCACTTGTGCTAAATCCAACTGAAATTAGAATTACTGCTTACCTGGAGCTCTGAACTACCTTGTCTATTCTTCTTGGTCTAATAAAGTCTCCCTATATTCTTGGAGGTGTAAACTGGACAGATTTCTGGTCACTTAAAATGCGCTGATAAAGACAGGCTGTACCACAGAGAAACCCTAATGGAGTCAAACCAAAATCTGTTTAACACCAAGGTAATAAAGAGCAAAATGGTTTCCATTACTCCGTTGTCTTTTCCCAACCTTTCTGAGGAATACAATATTTTCTTGAAATAGTCTTTCATTTCCTCAGACTCTCCAGGGAATGTGAACCTGAGATTTGCAAATTCATTTTTGCTAGCTATTCTTGTTATGGATTTTCTATGATTCTACCTGTGTTGGAATCTCCTTGCCTAAAAAATAACCTAAACCAGGAATCTCTCCTATGGGATTTAGTTCTGAAAATAGCTGAGCTGATACCTGTGAAAGCACTTCAGTGTGGGCTGTAGTTAAATGCTGTGAATGTGCTCGTGCATCCAAATACTTGTAGGCAAGTTTCACATGTGTTCAGTCATGTCAGTATTTCATGTCCTAGAGAGCCTTAGTCTTGGTTAGTTTTAAGATGAATAATTATGTTGAAAAGCTGCTCACCCTTGTGGGTGAGTACTTTGTCAGACGGCTCAAAATCTGAGAGCCCTGACAATGCTGTGCATGGTGCAAGAGAAAAAAGAAAACATTTGGGAAGCTTGGAACAACACTGTGGTTAATGCTTGTAATTCCCTCTTCCCCTGAATTAACCAGAAATCCAGATGATGATGATAAGCCCTGGTGTTACATCATGAAGGACAGCAGTTTGTCTTGGGAGTATTGTGACATTCCAAGTTGTGGTATGTAAAGGCTTTCGTAAAATCCATGTTATGAATGAATAAAGATTTATTGATACTACAACAAGGTTTCACTGTATAATTTTGTATGCTCTGCTGCTCCCAGAAGTGTTGAATATGTTACTGTTTCCAGTGAACAACAGGATTCCTTTGCATTTTTGGAGTTGTGATACAGTCTGTGATTCTTGTCCTGAAATAGCAGCAGTGTCATACTACTGTTTTGGTCACAACCATCCCAATATCACCAAACCTTCTGCTAGAGCATGCAAGGTGCCAGAAATTACTGATGTTTTGGTAAAAATTTTCATCAACCTGTGAATTACAGGCCCAGAAAAGGGAGTGGACCTGTGTGAGCAATGAGAGGTCTACATCCTGAAGATGTATGACACAGGGTGTTTAATTCCAAAACATAAAGATTCTGGTAGTCTGAAGCCATATCCCTTTTTATCTCAGCAAGCAGGGAAAGGAGGCCACTAGTTCCAGCCACAGTAGATAGTTCTGCAATCACCAAAAGACCATGTGGAAGAAGACATAAAAAAAGAAGTTTTGTGAGACCTAGGATTATTGGGGGATCTTCATCTCTGCCTGGATCTCACCCCTGGACAGCAGCTATATATATTGGAGAGAGTTTCTGTGGTGGCAGCCTGGTTCAGACCTGCTGGGTTGTGTCTGCAGCACACTGCTTTGCTCACAGGTAAGCTCACTCCTTAGTGTGACAGTAGCTCCTCACAACAAACCTGAACTGAAACAAGAAAAAAGATGAGATTATAAAAGACCAATGTGTCAAAAGGATTTTCTGCCAATTTGAATACTCTTCATGATCTGAAAAATGGCTTGGACTACTATAATCCCATAAGCTCTTATCTTGTTCCTTAAGGAGTCTCAAAGAGTCTAAATACCCTGACTAAAGGAATAAGGTAGGGTGAAACAGCACATAGAATGGGGCATTGCATGTGCAAGAACCTGCAGGGGAGCAGAAGTATTTATCTTCTTCTTGGTTACCTTTCTGAATGTTTATGCCTGTTTTGAGATATAACAGAGATGACTGTGCTCTCTGCTGTGTTTTGTTCAGAAAGGCTGGGACAGCCAAGCAATGATTTATTGGAGACGATAAATTACTGTTGGTTGACACAAATAGAGTGGGCTGAGCTTAACAAAAAGCCACATGGAAGAGCTAAACAGTCGAACTGCTGAAGCTGATTTTCTTGAGAGAGTTTTTTGTTTTCTCCTGTGGGACACTGGAGAAAATATTGATTATAGAATGCTCTTACTTTATTCTAAATACTTAATTTTCTACAAATGCTCAACACTTTCCCTGATTTCAGTTTGATCACGTTCAAGGGAAAAATATTACATCATTTGATACCCATTGTTCCTTTGCATAGTAAAGAAGCCAAGAGAAACAGAAAACCTTTTGCCAGAATATAGACACTGATAGCTTTTAGAGCTAATAATACCACTGTGAATGCTGTACTGAAGCATTTGGAGCTCAAGCCACAATGCATTTGTTTTTCAAATGTTGTGAAATAGCTACTAACTTTGGCAGCTGTTCAGGACATTTCCACCCACTTCCAGCTGGTCGTTTGGTACGTACAGATTTTCCATAATTACTGCATTGTAATCTGTGCTCTTCTGTTTGTTTAGTACCTCTGGCAGTCACAATTCCAACTGTTTTCCACTAGGCGACAATAGATACCTGTGCAGCTCAATTATTTCTTTTTTCTTTTCTGTAACCCCTCCTGTTTTATTTCTTTTCTTTTTTTCCTGAATGAACCATCTGTAAGTTCTAGTAGAATCATTCAGTGCTTCTAAAATTATTCTAAATACTGTTCCAGAAAGTGAACTTTCCACTGTTTTACAGGCCCAAAATTTGATTTTCAAGGAGGTTGATTTACTACTGCAAAAATACTGAGAAAATCATGGCCTTACATATTAATTGAAGAACATTTTATTGTCTTGTATTTTGATAATACAGAATACACTTTGCCCTTTCCTTTGTTAACCTTAAGCACAATTCTTGTAGCATCTCTCTGCATTGCAATTGCCCAGTCTCTTTTCTCTGAGTCCATGGCTGCTGGTCATTGCTGAGCACTCAGTACTGGGGGAGTACTGGTACTTTTGTACCTGTTGGGCACAGAAATGCAACCAGGGAAACTGCAATGATGCAAACCACTCTGTGTCTGTGCATGATGTGCGACACCAGATATTTCCTTCTCCTGCACTGGGTAACAAAACACAGGAATGCTCCAATGTTGAAGAAACTTGCTAACTTAATTCATTACAGACTTAAGCAGTTTGAATTGGTTTTAGAACAAGAGTGAAATGTGAATTCTGTTGCTTTCAAAGCTAGAGACTGTATTTCCTTTCCTAAATGCTTCCTGATTATTCCCCAATGTCCCTTACTTCCCAGTTGCTATACTTGTTCTTATTAGTTTTCTTTCCTAGGATGCTGGATATCAGAGAACTGTGATCTTAAAGTAAAAAACTGATAGTTGGAAAAGACGGTGTGAATTGCAATTACTGTGTTCTCTGGCTGTAAAGTTTCCCATTAAATCCACGTGCTTTTGGGACTTCACCAGGTTGCTTTTGATTCTGGACAACAGATTTAACACAGATAAGCAAATCTCTTGTGATATCTTTTCAGTGGAAGCTTCCCAGATGTTCCTGAATTGTCAGTGTTCCAGCACCTTTAAATCTTGGCCCATGCCTGTAATTTTTTTCAGGAGACTGTTTTCCTGGAGAAACGAGAGATCCACCACTGACTCATCTTTTGATCCCTCCTTTCTTTCTGAGCAGTTTTTGTATTCATTGGCAAAGCTGAGTTTAAGTTGACTCAGTTGAGTTTCTAGAAGAGGTGTTTACATCCCCCAAAGATTCTTGTTAGCCAAGCAGCAGCTGGGCACAGTGCCTGTGCTGGCCTTTTCCTTCTTTCAAGAAGGAGCAGCCTTTAATTAGGCTAATCAGGACCGACAGAGCCTGGGTTTCACTGTAATATCTTTTTTCTTGTCCTCTGCAGGCAGGAAACCTGGGGAACAGGTAAAGGCATTTGAGAGGGTAAAGAATGGACATAGTGGGAGGCTGAGGTTATAATGGTTCATAGGATACCCAGCCACGGGAAAGCCACCTGCATTTGTCCTAGTAATGCTTGTCTCTCTTTTGCATTACAGTCCACTAAAATCCACCATTCGAGTAGTTCTGGGTCAACAAATATTTAATAAAACAACTGATGTAACACAGACATTTGAGATAGAGAAATACATCTTGCATCCTCAGTATTCCGTGTTCAACCCTACTGACCATGATATTGGTGAGTATTTTTCTTCTGACAGTTTTATTTTCCATTTACTCAACCTAGTTTCAAGTTTAGATGGTCTGTTAGAAACTGCCTTTAGAGTAGAAAAATCATAGATACTAGGAGAGGCTTTTGAATGCTGAGGGTTCTTATTTCTACCAGAGTTATAACAGCATCTGAAGGCTAGACAAATTCAGATGAAAAATAAATTGCAAATTTTAAATAATTATGATAATTAGCCTTTGGAGCAATTTACCTAGCTGTGTGGCAGATTGATCATCACTTCAAGTCTTTGTGAGATTAGGCATTTTTTCAACTGAACCAGAAGCTGTAGGCTTGATGCAGGAATTACTTGGTAAAATTCTATTGTCTGTATTGTATAAAGGATCTGACTAGATGAATGTAATAACCCCATCTGCTCTGAAAACCTGTGGTACTAAGAATCATTTTTTACACTGAGATAGATTTAAAAATCAGCTGTCTTATCACTCAGAAGTTAAATGCCCTTCTGATTGACCTCATAATATTAGTCAGAATGACAATGGAGCAGCAACTTATTTCTTATTTTCTGATCTGCTCTTGTGAAAGTTGTCACGTCACCCCAGGGCATCAAGCTGTGTGAGCACTTTGTGAGATTATTTAATAGCCTGACATTGAGAATATTTTAGGTCAGGCATGTACTAGTTTTTTTTTTTTTTTGGCTCACAGATGGTGAATATTTTCTACTCTATTGCAAAAAGCATTCAAGTTCTGTGTTGGTGTGAGCTCTGTCACAGTGTACAAGGAGATAAACTGGATTTGAGACATTGCTCTGAAATCTCCTGGTGAAAACCACCCATGATGCTTTTTTAATTACTCTGAAATTAGGTAGGCATGCCTCACCAGTGTGCTATGACCAAATCTAGGGAGAGCTGCACATGGAGTACCTAAGACAAGCCCAACTGCAAAAAAAAAAAGAGAAAGCAGAAGCTGTGTTGTGGGGAGAAAGATGCAGGTGCCTGTTCTGTCCAGTCAGTGATTTCTTCTGATGCAACAGAAGAGTTTTGTCCTGCTGAAAATACTTTTCTAAAGGAAACAACTATCACATGAGTGTTTGCTAGGAAATTTGAGGGATTCAGAAGCAGAGTTAGCGGGGAGGAGGAGCAAGGTGAGGAAATGTGGGAGCAAGGTTTGTGTGGGTTTCTCAGGCTGTGAGTTACTGCTTCTATGTTCCACTAAGGCCAAAAACTGTAGCTGGTAGAGAAATAAGACCATTGAGGTCACTTGCTTTCCACACAGCTGTGCTCACAAAACTTTGAGCTTCCTAAAGGCCTAATGAGAAGGTTTAATAGGTGTGTCCACATTACGTCAGCTCTTTGAGTGGTATGGCCAAACCAACATCCTGCCCTTGTTCCACACAGTACAAAGCCCCCTCTGCTGCTTTACAGCCAAATGAAAGAGGGAACCAATTTTTGAAATCTTTCATTATCAATCCCATGATGCTGCACTCATTATCAATCCCATGATGCTGCACAGCTATGTATTTATACTGTTTTCAACCCTATGACTGGTTAGTAAAGACTAGTTAGTTGTGTAAGTTATGTAATATTTTGTAGCTTCAAGAAGCTTGGTTTTGAAATGTCCCAAGGTTTTATTCCTTAATTTTAAAGATCTTGAATTTTGCTGAACTCAGTTATAACAGGACACGAAATACACCAGCTCATGGAGTAATTAATTTTTTTAATGGAATTGGAATTAGGCCAATGGCCAGGCTTTCAGAAGCAGTGAGTATTTGCACATCCCACTTATTCCAGCTGAAAGTTGGGGATATGTCACTGTTATTTAACTATGAGATGGGAGGAGACACATGTATTTTCTATCTTCCCCCTTCTCTACAGAGGCAGTGAAGCAAAATCTGCTCAGTGAGCATAGCATAAAATAAATATTCCCACAAGGGGAGTAGCTGAATGTTTCAGCCTTCAATTTGCTGTGAAATCAGGTGCTGTTGAGATGAGTCTGTCTGTCTTTGATTGAAATATCTTAATTAAGAGAGGCTTAGGGGATAATTAAATTTGTATTTGAGACCCATTACTGCCAATCCCATTACAGAAAGGGAACAGTCACTTTCTTCCTTCTGCATTTTCTGTTCTGCAGCTTTGATTAAGCTGAAGAAGAACGGCCAACGTTGTGCTGTCAAGTCCCAGTTTGTTCAGCCCATCTGCCTGCCAGAAAGTAACACTGTTTTCCCTGACCAGTTGAAATGTCAGATTTCTGGATGGGGACACAAGCATGAGAGTGAGTAAAACGAGCTGATATTTGTATAAAAAAAATGATGATAATAAAAACATAACGCTCAGGTGTATGTTATACAGCTGAGAGTTTGCTAAAATGTTTTGCAAGGGACTTCTGGTGGGATTCTTTATACCTACCTTTGGAGTTTACAACATTTACATCTGAAATAGTCATCCTGAACTTCCTTTATAGGCCTTGGAATTTGGAGTGTGGTTCCTTTGACTAAATGTTTGCACCAATTTCAGGATGGAAGGAGCTATGAGCTAGATAGACCTCACTGGACTGGGAGGGGAGAAAGTAACTCATTGGAGTGCCAACACCTGGAATTTTAGTAAAGTGAATCCTTCCCCTGATTTCTAACTTTCTAACTAAAAATCTAGAGATTTTTAACTTCACCATCAAGAAACTTTGAAAACATTGATAGGAGAAGGCCAGGTAGACTTTGGGCTAAGAAGTGCTTACACCCAGCTTGAGAAAAGTGGAAAAAATCATCCCATCCTTTCAGAGGAGGAATTTCAGGATTATGAGGCTGGACAATGCTCCTTCAGTGTTGAGATAGCAAAGACCTATGTAGATAGATGAGAAGGATTGGGGAGCTAGCTGCCATATTTTTGTGACAGATAAAGTATGAGCAAATATCCCAGTCTAAATGTGTAGTCTAAAGATAAAAAGAAGTAATAGAGCCTTTGAAAAATGGATTATTTATTATCACATCTGGATAGAAGTGAGGACAGGAATGCTGGGGTACTGTTGCTGAGTCTCTAGAAAATGAGAGAAGCCAAAATGTATCAATGACTGGACATTGCAATACAGTTATTTTATGGAGTCTGACTGGAGGATCAGAAAGTGATCACTACACAAATTATTTTATTTTGACGGTGTCCATAACATGAATACTACTGAGAGGTGTTAAATGTGTTTATTGTGTGTTAAATGTGTTGTGCTTTGTGTTTTCCTGTTACACTCTTGACATTCTATAAAAATGACTTTCTTTTCCTTTTTGGGACATTTTTTAAAGATATATCTGGTTATTCAGATGTCCTGCAAGAAACACTGGTTCCACTTATTTCGGAGGAGAAGTGCAGAAGTCCTGAAATTTATGGAACAGAACTCACAGAAAATATGTTCTGTGCTGGCTACTTTGATAGCAAATCTGATGCTTGTCAGGTAATGCTGGATCATCTCTAGGCAGGTGATAGAAAAATGTATTTGGGTCGTAAATGTTGCAGTGTTCCAATTCTTACTTTTGATTTTATAGCTTTCCTAAAGAAAAGAAATATTCCTAAAGAAAAGAACCTTATATGACTGCTTCCACCTTCATTTTTTATCATGTTCAATGTCAATTAAGCTCTACAGAAGGGCTACAGGGTATTACATTCCTCCTACCTTGTCATAAGGCAGTGGCTGTGCACTGGAGGGTGTGTTGCTCCAGTCCTGGCTGAGCCTGCAGGTGGTGGCAATGGATTTCTGCCCAGCTGGCAGGGATGTGCCAGCAGGAAAACCAGCATGAACCTGAGTGGGGACAAATCCCAGAGCTGCTGCCTCTTGACTGAGGGAAAATAAGGACACCTGGGTAGGAGGTGAGGAGCAGTGGTGAGGCTTGGAGGAAGGAGCTGAGGTTTCTATAGTGGATGTGACTGAATGGTGTAGAATGTCAGTCAATAGGAAACTGTGTTATGCAACCTCAGTCTTTCATGGAATGACCTCGTGCTCTCACTACTTTCAGTTATGTCACACCTCGGCTCTGAATAAGGATGCAGAATTGTTGTGGTGATAGATGAGTCTTCTTAAAATGAAGGATCAGATTATTCCTTACATAAAACTTCAGATTTCATCTACAGCTCATTTTGAAGGAGGAGGGTTTTTCTCTATTAACATAAGTTCGTGAAAAGGCAGCACATAGCTAATAGCTGGCAGTGTAAGTGCAGGCAAGAATGTCATGTATACTGTGTGCTGGAAGGCCCATAGAGGTCATGAACATATCCAAAGAAAGGTGGCAAGAGTGAAATGGCAGCAGCCAGCAGTGGCTCAAGGCCAGGGCTGAGACTGAGGCTGCAAGGGGTCACAGAGCCAGAGGGATGGAAATGACCCTGCCTGCCCAGCTCCCCTTGCCTTTCTTAGGAAGTGCAAATAAGAGACAGCATTACAGCTGATTCTCTCTACCTGCCCTGGAAAAACAGAAATCAGGAATGCGAAGGAGAAAAGAAAGTGGAGGGAAGGAGAAAGGAGTTGTACAAAGACATGTGGTCTGGAGAAAATTCTGAGAAACAGCGATTTTGAGTCACAGATATTGCTGAAGAACAGTGCTCATGACATGAAGTCATTATTAGTGAATCAATAATTCATTTTTCCCTATTATCAGACTTGTAGTGGGGTCTGAGGAGAAATACTGTAGACCTCTTAATGTAACAACAGAAGTGGCCGACCTCTGCATTTTCTTAATGTACACTTAGGATATTAACCTGTAAATAATCTGTTATGTATAAAAAATATTCCAAGACCAAGAAACTTCAAACAGACTATGTGTTTCCCTTGATTATTTTAAAAATATTTTCTTGGAAACTTTTGTCATTTAATTAGTGCACTGATGCCAAAACTGCAATCAATTAGACTAATTGTGAAAAATATACAAATAAGACTTCATCTGATGTCCTTCACTTATAACAGAAATCTTCAGTATAAAGGCAATAAAATTTTCTTATGTATTTTGGTCTCAAAGAATTTTCTTTTGAGATAGGAAAAAAATACATTTCTCCTTGGTCTCAAATAATTAGAGTGATAGCTGCTTTCACCAGTACCATTTACTAAGTCACATTTTTAATTTCTAACATTTTAATTTCTCCAGAAAGCCAATCTAAGAGAAACAATAAAAATAATAAAACCCCCTGTCCTAAATGTGTTCAAGGTTTAATAGAAGTAAAAATGTTCAAAATTAACCCTTGCTGTAGTGTAGTTTGGGCTGCTTTTCAGTTTGTGGTTTAATGACATGATAAATACTTAGTAGCAAATTCAACCACACGCAGAACCCCATATGCCACATAAAATTACAGTATCCCACAGTCCCAAAGTGTGGCTGTATGCAACACCTTTCTTTGAAAACTCTCATGTTCTCTGCAAGCTGCAATAAACTGCATTGAGAAATTCTCCAGATGCCCCCATGTAACCCCTCCATGCAGTGCTGATATTACAACACAGTGCCAAGCCCCAAAGGCTTGTTCACTTCCATTGAAAATTATCTACATCAACCATGCTTTTCAGTAGGTCTCTGAATCTAAAATGTTCATGTTTTTAAACAAAATCTGATATTTTAATACTTTTGTTAATGTGTAATTTTAAAAAAACACCATTATATTTAAATGTGACTAAAAATGCTTTCTATAATGAAACTTCAGTAAACTGGGTTTTTTTGTTTGTTTGTTTGTTTTTTTTTTTTTTTTCTAGTTTAAATCTCATGTGCAATAATTCCTATTTTATGACTTTCCTTAACTGATCTACTGACTGCTTTCTATCAAATTAGATAACCTTTGCTTACTTTTGATGCAGGGAGATTCTGGTGGACCTCTGGCTTGTGAGGAAAATGACATCTCTTACCTCTATGGAATTATCAGCTGGGGAGATGGCTGCGGCAGAGTCAACAAACCTGGAGTATACACAAGAGTGACAAACTATGTCAAGTGGATTAATGAGAAAATAGGCCCCCGAAAAACTAGCTGAATGGTTAAATATACTAACTTTGAAGCAGGGTTCTGGAGTCTTCTGGTTTTATTAAAATGGCATATATAATTTATTATAAGCTGGTATGAAAACTCTCGTGGTAATTCTTAGCAGTTCCAAGCCAGGCCACCAAAAGCAGCCCTGCTCCATCTGATGTCAGCTGCCTTGATCTATCATTCAAGAACTGTGGATTGCTCAATGCACATGACTGCCTTTATTTGTCTTAAAAAAATCTCAAACATATTGACACGGCGCACAAAAATCTGCAACCCTCTGTCAGCTTGGTGGATTACCTAAAAAGGGATTTGATGTGTTCTGTAGTTTCTGGTGGAGCTGTCATCCCCCAAACCAACCTGCAACAATATTGTCCTTGTATTCTCAGTTGAAATGAAAAAATAAATACGAGAATCAAAAATGAAATTCCCTCTCCCTGAGAAATGATCGCTTGAAGCTCAGGGCAAGAGACAGCAAGAGAACAATAGGTAGGTAAAGCTGCTCCTCAGCTAACTGCAACAACAAGTCTGGGGAAAGAAACCAGAGGGTTTAGGTTTTATTTCAACCAAACACGTAAGCATATTTTTATATAAACATATTTCTGTGTTCCACTGACGTAAAATCAGGAACGTGCCTCAGAGCTCTGCTGAATCTGGTGTGCAATTTCCCAGCAAGGTTAATGCAACACCTCCTGAGAGCTCAAAGTCTTCCTGAAAAATGTTGTTATCTGGAGCAGCTGATTTAGGTTGATACAGCCAGGACCTTCTGCAGACTGTGATCTGCTCCTTGCCCTGAGGATAGCAATGGAAACACTTCACCTTGCTGATAAATCCCTCAACGTTTCTTTGATTTGACAGTGTTTTGAAGATGTCTTAGGTTTTGTACTAACAAGTTGTTCAACTATTTAGATAATTCAGAAAGGAGGTTTCTTGTAACGGATTTTTCAACTGGATGGCTGGGGTGCAGCTTGACATTTTCCTTAGGGATTTGGTGACATCATAAACCACAGGCTTTACTGTCATGGCCTATGGAATTGTGATGGGACCAACCAAAGCAATTATTGCAATAATTACAGATGTTTAGAGGCAGTGGACTCAGTTGTATGAGCAAAAACAGACAGAAAATTATTCAACTGAAAAAGTCCGACAAAGAATGGAAAATTCTTTTTTTTCTCCTTTAGCCATGTCAGATGTGTATATTTAGGTGTTGATGTGAAAAGTATTTTTCCCCTGGCAGTGAACATTTATGAACTCTCTTAAGTTTTTCAAACAAAGTTGTTTTTTAAAGTAATAGAATTTTAAAGTGGTGCCTAGATATTCAGATATGTTTTTTGTTTGTAGTTTCCTCATGGGTTTCTTAGTAGTGGTGAATGTTATTTACAGTAAAAAGAGATTTTTAAAGGAAAAATAACCAAAACCTACATCTGTAAGTAAAAATATACAACAATGCTAATCTAGATAAATGATGTAAACTGTTTAATAAAAACATTTACCCTCTGTTTCTTGAACTTAGTCTGTTATAAAGTTACAGTAAGATCTTTGAATCCCTCTGTAGGCTGTTCTAGAGGATGAGAGCTGGTAGAAAGATGCAATACCAGTTTGTGCTGCAAGGCATCAGAAAATCTCTCTGTAAGGGTTAATTTCAGCTGGTGGTGCTCTCAGTTTAATGCAAGCGTCACACATATTTCCAGGAGGCGGATGTAAGCACCTGGGTATGTTTTTTAGCTATGGATACTGTGAGTCCCAGGATTAAAGCCTTTGGTTTATTTTTCTGAGGCACTAAACACTAGCTTGAAATATTAATGTCCTCCTCTGGGACATTGATTCCAAACCAAGCTGAAGATTTTTGTGTGGCTCTGCATCCCTGGCCATTTCCAGTATGATTCTGGCTTGCTTAATTGCCCTAAAATGAATATGACCATGTGGCAGGACTAACTGTACCTGCAGCTGAAACAAGTACTGCATCAGCAGGAAGGAACTGTTTGCTCTTCTTTGGAAGGGATTCATCAGGAACAGGTTTCCACTCAAAGATGAAGCCACCCTGAATGTCTGTATCTGTTCTGTGACTTCAGTTTCACTTTGAAATTAATATGTATCCACATTGTGCACAGTTTTGATCTTGCAGTTTCATGTTGTATATATGCTCTTGGTCTTCTCTTGCAGTAAAGAAGGTGGCTGTTTGATAGGAAAGGTGTTAGACTGGTGTTTCTGACAATTTGTGTAGAGTTTTTTTAGCTGTCCCGTTTTTAAAATCCATGCTGCTTGTATCAGTACACACCAACAGCAGTACAAATAATAACACAAAAAAATATATTGAATGGTCTGGTTTCTGCCCTCAAAGGTTTAAATGACAGATCTCCAATTGATTCTAATTTGAATACTTTGAATGCATTAAAATTAATTTTTGGCTTTCAAAGCAGCCTGTTTATCCACTGTGACTGCATTGGCTTGGTGGAACTAAATGAAAATCATTTAAGCCTCAGCTGTGAGGTGACTAGCACACTATTACAAGCATAGAGTAGAGGTGGCAAGGAGATGTCCGGGCTGGGAGATGTCCTGACCTCTCACATCCTGACATCAGTCAAATTCCTATGAGGCACTCCAGCATCTGCCCCCTGCCTTTCTGTTGAGCATTACCCCATGGAAACTAATTCTCCATGTTTTTCACCCCCTTTAAGTGATTATTGCCTTGGTTAAAATGAAAAACAGACTCAAATGTACTAGTGAAATTTTATCTGATATTTTTCCTAACTCTATATTGACATTGAATTAGAATGCAAAGCCAGTTGAACAAACACTTCCCTAATTCATTATGAAACACACTTAAAAGATGGTTTTATTAAATTGTATGTTATTCCATGCAAACCAACCGATTTAAAAGGAAGAAATAAATGCAAACATCTAAAAAAATCCCTTGTATTATGCTACTGAAAGAAAAATGTGCTGTAGTGCTGTTTAAAAAAAGCTGAAGGACTAATTACCATCAAATAAGATGCAGCAGGAGTATTTTTGGAATAATGGACTCTAATTAGTCCATTGCTCGTGAAAATAAATCTGAGGACATCATTAACACATCTTATTCTATTAATTGTAGCTGTTTCTGGTTTGGTGTAAGCGGGTTGTTATCTCGTGACAGTTGTATTGCAAAGAGGAAAAAAAAAGTGAGAAGAGTATTTTTATCTGGGGTAGTTGGCAGCGTCTTCTGGGAGCCAAGGAGAGCTGTAATTATACTTTTGCAAAGTGAGAATTGGGCATTGTGAGGAAGGTGCGGGAAGGGGGCGTTCGGGCCGGCCAGAGCGGGCCCCGTTCCGGACAGCGAATCCGGTGCGGGCTTTGCGGCCGCCCGGGCGCGGGGCAGCCCCTGCGGGCAGCGGCAAAGTCCGGAGCCGGATCGGGGCGGGGGTCGCGCTGGGAGCGGATCCGCGGTGCTCCGGGGGCCGCGCCTTGCGCTCTGAAACCCTGGGGAAATAAATAATTAAAAAAAAAAAAAAATCCAAGTTTCGCCCGCAAGCCAGAAGTAAAACACATGAACAGAGACATGGGGACGGTCCGCAGCCCCCTTTGCCCAGTCGGCAGGTCGGGGGCCGGGCCGGGCCGCGCTGGCCGCCCGCCCGCGCGGGGCCCTAATAAAGCTATTTTGGAAGTGACCCCTCGGGCGGCCGGAGCGCGGGGCGGGCGCAGCGAGCCGGCGCAGCTGTCCGGAATCATGACTGAAGATGACGGATTCCGTGGTGGTGGAGGGTCACGTCAAGTTGAGAGACGGAAAAAAGGTCCCCGCTCCCGGCACCCCTTCGGCCCGCGGGGGTCCCCGACCGCCGCCCCTTGCCCTGAGGGGAGAGAGCCCGCTCTCCCCCGCGCGGCCCCGGCTAACCCTGTCCCTTTGCCTCTCGTTGCAGTGGAAGAGCAGGTGGCTGGTGCTGCGCAAGCCCTCCCCGGTGGCAGGTAAGAGGGGCCCGGCGGTGGGGACGGGCTCGGGGCCCCGCAGCTTGCCCGGCTCCCCGGGGCGAGTGCCCGCACAGCCCTGGCGGGGCCGTCCCGGAGCTGCGCTGCCCGGAGCCGCGTCCGGCCTCGGAACGAACTCAAGTGACTTTCCAAAGCACAGGCATTGGATTTGGTGCCGGTTCCAAATGCACTCTTTTTTTCCTTTCTTTCTTTTTTTTTATTTTAATTTTCTGAGGGTGAACTTAATTTTTCAGGGTGACTGCTGGCTGTAAAAAAAAAAAAAAACACCAAAAAAACCCCATGACATTGTAAGCTCGATAGTTATTTTTGATCAGTGTTTTGACAGAAAATATCACTTCAATTTAAAAATAAAATGACATTTTGAATTAAGAAGAAAAAAAAAAGATCGTTTCCATGCTTCTGAAGGGGAAATTGAAAACGTTACACAGAGCTGATGTTTTACTGCTGCAGAGGGAAAAGCAGGCTTCAGGTTTCCTCATCTGTTCCCAAGAGGGAAAACATTTGGGCCCAAAAGTACTTCTTTCTAGGGCTAAATGTTGCCCACACTTGGAAAACGTGAATCCTCACTGCTGCAGAATGGATTTTGGCAGCCTTTCTTGGATCTTGTTAGAAAGACTGAGGGCTTCTTAGTAATTCTTTGTTACCTGAGTTGTGACAGTAATATTTTAGTGTTTGAAATGCCTGCATTTCACCTAAATCTGTTCAACCTCCCTGAGTGAAAGGGCATCTGTTGATCATAGAGCTAGTACATCGATCTGTGAACATGGGCCTGAGTTTCATTGTGAGTAAGCCAGCTTCGAAGGCTGTAGATGGTGGAGCCTGACTGATAATATTCTTCAAAAATACTATTTTTATTCTAGCTAATCTAGCTAGGTTTACTAAAAAGCCCCTGGTGACCTGCTTATCTTGGTGTATGAACTATAGCCATTCTTCAGGCACACAACTGTATTGCAGAATGTTTAAATACTGTGGTTGCAGCTGTTTTTGCTAACAGGTGCACAAAGACAATTGGGAATCCATGCAAAGCTCTGCATTAGTTAGCAGACAGTTCAGTCTTTCAGTACTTTTTCATCTCTGTGGGTGGAGATTTTGCCAGTCCCTTGCCCAGCTGAGAGCTGCAGGGCACCTCAGTGGGACTGGGAGCACCAGCCCCAGTATTTATAAAATACATGGGGGTCTTTGTCTTTTGTGGTTTGTAGCTCAGCTTAAGCTGTGGATGTTGCAGCTTTGATATTGACCATTAATTTCATCTACATCTGAGTGCTGTGTGATAGGAAATGAATATGGGGGAAGGAGGGCTGCTTTTGTCATAAATGCAAAAGGTGGGAGAGGTGACTTCCCTTTCCTTTTGGGTTTGCTTGTGAACTGCTTGCTTTCCCCATGGGGCCATGGCACTTGAACTGGTTTCTGCCATTGCATGGTTACTGTGTAATAAACACCTCTGGAAAAGGGTTAGTCACAACTGGTGACACAAGCAAACACTAAAAAAAAAAAAAAGAAGGTGTGGCACATAATGATTTTTAGCAATGGCTGCTGTGGAGCATTTAACCAGGAAACCTGAGCCGACAGGAGCAATCTCACAGCACAGTCTGCTTGCCATTTAGTGGCTGGGTAATCTGTGAGCTGCTGTAAGAATTTCATTTGTGGTTCAGTATGTTCTAATGAAAATACAGACAACAATAGCCTCTCGGTCTTTAGAGTCTGTAATGTGAACAGCTATCCTAGCATAGCTCCTAATGCTCTGAATTAATGAGCCAGTCCCACCGGACTCAGGAGAGGATCTGAAATGCCACTGGACTTTGAATAAAAGAGGGAAGATTTATTGCTGACCTCCTTTTTTTCAGCCTGCAACTTAACCATTAAAACACACCTTCAGTGTTTGCTTCCTGAAAACAAGGACTATAAACTACCTGGGGGTGGGCTGGGAAAAGAAATCAGAGTTTTACATTGACTTGATCAAGCTGATCCTGCGGTTGTCTAAAGCTCCTTTGTATTGCAGCAGAGTGCTGAGAAATTTGTTATGGTCTGTGCTCTGCATCATCATCTCTGACAGTTTTGCTTCTTTTAGACTGTTTGCTCATGCTGGTGTACAAGGATAAATCTGAGCGAGCAAAAGGGCATAAGGAGAGGAGCAGCATGACCTTAGAAGACATCTGTGGCTTGGATCCTGGGCTCTCCTACGAGGGCCTCAATCACACGCTCGCCATCATCTGTCTGTCCCAGGTTGTGATGCTGGGGTTTGACAGCAAGGAAGCCATGTACGCCTGGGATGTGCGAATACGCTACAGCCTGGGGGAAGGTAACCTTTGTCTTCTCACTCTGGTTTGGGTTTTCCCCCACAGGATTAAAAACAACAAAGAAAGGTGAAACTAAAATGCAAATAAAACAGTACAGTTCAGGACAAGATTGTCACTCATTTGAGAGTGGACAAACTGTTTTCTCCCTTAGAAGTTAAAGCAGGTATCCCTTCCAATAGGTTTTGGCTACAGTACCACCCAGTACTGATGGATAATTATGGCAGCTCTTAACTTGGGGTTTTGATTTGGACACTGATGGTGTGTAGCTTTGAAACAAAGTGATCAAGCTTCTGGTCCTACAACTGACTCAGGGATTCTGGCAAAAGGACTCAGGGGGAGCCTGAATTAAGAGATGCAAAGTCCTGAGTAGAACTTTGCCAATTCATGCCCAGTTTGCTGAGCTGCCTACTGGGTGTTGCATTGATAATTTTCATTGCTGCTAGTGTGCCATTTCAGAAGGAGACTTTGCCCTAAGGAGTGTCATCAGACACATTCTTTCCAGCTAACTTCACCTTTCTCTTTCCTCCTATTTTATTTTCTTGGTTAGCAGCTCTAAAATGAACTGTGGTGAACAAAGAGGGATAATGTTGGTAATCCATAGTATCTGTCTTATGTTTGTTTAGTCATAACTAGGGAAGGAGGGTAGGTGTGTGGGAGACACACATTAGCAATCTTTATCATTTGTTACATATGCTCTGCCATCTGTTGGGTTTGTGGGCTCGTTCCTTTGCAGTACATATGTAGAAAGATGGCCTGGGAATTTTACAGTAAAAATATGTAGAACTATAAGAAGTGAGATATATGGATGTACCTCTCAGGGCTATCAAATATGATGCGTTACATAACAGGAAAGGTTAGAGGATTTGCTGAACTATACAAGCATGAGTAGTAGGAGTGGTTGGTGCACTTTGATGATACAGCTCTACAGTCTTCCAGTGTTGGTTTGGTGTTTTTGTTTTAGGTTTTTGTTTGTTTGGTTGGTTTTTTAAACTAGGTTTGGGATCTATATATGGCATAGACTTGTCCTAAAAGCTGAAGGAGTACTTGAATATAACAGGGTAGGTCTGTTTTTTGTGACCTTGCACTGATGTAGTGCTGGAGTAATCTCAGTCTGGGTGTGAGGGTTGTGGTTGGGATTGGATGACATAGAAAAGCAGCAAAGGGTTTTTTTTCAAGAAAAGCTGTGAATGAGGTAGGAATAGAGCCTACTGGATTATGACATCTGCAGCCATGGAGTAAAGGTGAAGTGGGAGAGATTGTGTGTGTGTGGAAGTGAAGAAATGCAGAAGTAAGAAAACAAGTGTAATTGGTTGAACTGGCAATAATTTGTGTTAATTGCAAAAAATCTTAGGGGTGGGAGAATAAACCAAAGCATTGAAACTTTTTTCAGAATTTTGTCTTTCAGTACATGTTCAGTTAGGAGAACAAAGTCAAAGGGAGTCTAGTTTGAGTAAAGAGGAATAGAAAAGAGAGAAGATGATGAAGAGAGGATGGTGATTGGTGTTTTTTCCTAAAGTGTAGTAAGGGTGCCTTTGTGTGCCTTGAAAATAAGGTGGCTGGATGATAAAAATAGGTTAGGGAGAGATGACCTCAGAGTCTGGGAAGCAAAAAAAAAAAGTGAAAGGAGCTGACACTGTTCTTGAATGAGGACCACAGAATGGAGGCGTTCACACTGGAGTTCCCAGTGTTTTCTCTCAGTTTTTAGCAGATGAGGTGGATGTGATTCCTGGAATGTGCTTGGGCTCACAACTCATTTTGAGAAGTTAGTGTTCCGCAGGTCAGTGCATAGCTGTGAAAAAGAAAAGATGGGCTGAAGAAAGTGATGGATTTAAGTAGTACCTTTTGTTCAGGGATATATTCAGCTCTCTGTCTTCACAAATTTATTTTATAGAGTAAGAGAAGTCTAGGAAGTATTTTATTATAGAGTAAGAGAATGCTGGGAAGAATTTTGAAAAAATATTCCAATTTACCAAGAAAGTGGTGTATGGGAAAAGCTTTATTTTCAAATGTGCTTTTCCTTTTACTTTGGCTTTGTTCAGAGTTGGGTGTGCTGTATTTTGACAGTGGTCTAGAACTTGGGCTGGAGCTCTTTGTTTTCAGCAGCTGTTGTAACTTGCAACTTGTTGAAGGAAGGGGACCAGGACACCAGTTGGTTCATCACAGGCCCTTCAGGTCCAGTCCCGGTCCCTCAGGTCTTTCTAGTCCCGTTTATTGAAGAAAGTATCAAACACTTATACAGCAAATAATAAGCTTATGAATATTCTGTAAGCCAAGCAATCTATTGGTTAAACTATAGCATTAACTCATCCTCATTCCTTAGGGGTTACACTCTCTTTTCTCATGCCTCTTTCACTGTTTGTTATTATACCACAGCCAGGCCCAAGGACACTGTTATCTGTGCAGGTGCAGGACTTGGAATTAGCCACAGTTTTGTACTTTTCCAGTCCTTAGCAGCTAAATTCCCAACAGCAACTGATCGTGTGAAGAGTGGGCTTCATTCCTCAGTTATGAAGCAGAATAAGTCCTGATGCTGCTTCTCCCATGGTTTAATTGCCAGCAAGCTTCTGGGCAGAGGAGTACAAATGGCATTAAAGATTGCTTTCTGAGCGTTATTGATCATGATGGTTTTGCTGTCCTTTTGATAGCTGATGTTCAAGCAGATTGCGTAACAACTGTGTGCCCAAAAGGGGACATGGTGTGACTATTGATTTGCTCCCTAGCAGTGCTGCTGGCAGGGCTGTAAGCAGAGCTGTGGTTAGTTAGATCTATCTCTGTCTCCTTGCACATTTCACTCGAATGACTTTGTGGCTAATTCTGCTGGAGCCTCAGGGAACTTAGCAAATGCATGTCATAGATGAGGAGTTGGCTTACAGCTCGGATCGTGACTAAGAATACAGCAAGCAGTTAGATGAGAAGCAAGACTCAGACCCAGATGAAATTTGTGATGCTTGACGAGGCATGGGCAAGAAACAGGGAAGAGTTGATGCAAGAACTGAGAGTACCTGGAAGTTATCCAGTAGATTTCATAGGCAGGGAGCTGTTTGTGTGATCTTTGATGCATAACCAAAGACTAAGTCTATGTTGCTTCTTGATAAACACCACCAAAAACCTCCTTCTGGAAATATAAGTGTCTCGATGCTTCTCTCTACCAAGACAGATGTTGTTTATTTTTTAAAAAATTTGTTGTGGGTTTATTGTTTTTATTTTGTTTGTTGGTTGGTTTTTTTGTGTCTAATCACAATATGAAAGAAACTAGAACAGTAGTGGAGGTCAAAACAATTGTTTGAGAATTGTATGCTTGCTCACTTAAATTGTTCCCTTTGAAACACTGAGATTTGAGTGATCCCAGTAACTTATTATTCAGAATGCAATAGCCTTGGAAGAGAAAATGGAAGACCAGCCTAGAACAACTGCTTTTGGTAAGGGTACTGCAATATAGATGATACTGGGATTGAGATTTGAACCTAGATTTTGTAAACTTGAATGAGATATGTATTTCTTTTTATTTCTCCACTCTTTTAAAATTCAGGATGTGAAATACGAAAAAAATAACTGACATCCAAAAGTGTTTGTTACTTATACATCACTTTGTTTCCTAGTAATATAAAATGTCTTGGCATCTACCATCACCAACTCATGAAATAATCACAAAGGTGGAAAATATAATTTTCCTCATTTTACTGCTAGGGAGGAAGTGAAGCAGTTTATTAAAGGTTGCAGATGAGTCAGTGATAGAGAGATTTGTTTAGTTCTTTGAGCCTTGGCCTTTGGTCTCCTTGAGGACCATTTTATTTTTATTGTATGCATGTGAGAAAGGAGAGCCACAGGTTAGAGGAGGAGACAGAAAGCAACCCATGTAATGATGCAAGGATGGAAGAGGTAAGTGAAGTCTGGGCTGGATGATTGACTAATCTGAGATAGGGATTAGCCTGGAGGATTTAGGATAAATTATTGTAGCATTGCAACTTTTATCATTTGTAGCATTAGAGCAAGATATGGTGGATTTTTTTCAATCCTAAACTGGCATAATAGAGGGTAATGGCCTTACAGCTACTTACATGTCGCTGTCTGAGCTCCATGTAGATCTTTATGCCAGAGTCTCATGGTGTGGGCAGGGTTTGGTCCAAATACCACAGCTGAATCACACAACACTTGTATATCCTGTAGTAATATTTTTTTCCTTATTTGGTAGTTCATAGATTTCAAGTCTTTGTAGCCCCTGGCACAAAACTAGAGAGTGGGCCTGCTACCCTGCATTTCTGCAATGACATCCTTGTCCTGGTGAAAGACCTTCCTCCCAGCGTCATGGGGCAGTGGAAGCTCTCGGATCTGCGGCGCTACGGGGCTGTCCCGAACGGATTCATCTTCGAAGGGGGCACCAGGTGCGGCTTCTGTAAGTACAAATGGAACCTCCAAATGTTGCTTGCTGCCTTTTGCAGAAATGTAAATGCACTCTCATTCCTAATGGAGACTGCAGAGCCAGCTGTGCTACTTTGTCAAACAGGCAGCCTCTTATCAGAGGGTCTGTTCTGAGTAGATTTCTGCAGGCTTCAACCCTGGTGTTCAGGAGAAATGTGACTGTGTGCAGTCCTGGCTAAAAATTGCCCTGTGGCTCTCCAGAAGATGTTTAGTCAAAAGCTGCTATTGAATACATAGCAAAAATAAGGTAATGAAATTTTATGGCTTGTGTTGTGCAAGAGATAAGGTAAAATGGCTTAATGTACAGATTATTAAATTGTGATTAATTGTTTTGTTGTTTGCTGAGGGGAAAGTGATCTGGAGCTTTGAGGTTACAGGCGGCATCAGTGTTCTCATTTTTTAAATGCTAATTTCTAAATCCCATAGAGGACTTTTTACTCCTTAAAGTTAGAACAACTCTCTGGTCCCTTCCCTATTAACAGCTTTGCAACTATGGGGTGGAGCCATGTGATATTTGGGGTCAGAATGAAAGCGAGCAGGCTGAAGCTAGTTTCCACAGCCTAGTAGCTAAGATACAGCTTTACATGGAGATAAAGCTCTTGTTCCCATGGGCAATTTAGGACTTCTCAATTTCTTACTTCAGGTAAAATGTATACAAGATCTGAAAGGGATGGTTAATAAATGCACAGGTATAATAACATATAATTAGGTTTTTATTAATAAGGTTTTAATTTCATAAGCAGAGTTTGAAGCCATGCTGAATTGATGGCCTGTGAGCACAGATGGGTATGCAGATTGCCAGTTTGGATGTGAAGTTGTTTGACTTGCATACTTTTTTCAATAAATAAACTGAAAAATTAGATTTCAGAGTTGATCCAAATCCAAATATATTCTTCCTGGGACTTGCATACTGTTGCTCTGCATGTAAATTCTGGCTGCTCTACTTCTATGGAGTGGAAACCCAAAATTCCTGACCTCTTTCTGACCTGATGGAGGGTGTGGCCTGGCGGGGATTGGTCTCTTCTCCCAGGCAACAAGGGATATGATGAGAGGAAGTGGCCTCAGGCTGTGCCAGAGGAGGTTTAGGTTGGGCTTTGAGAGGAATTTCTGCACAGCAAGGGTTGTCAAGCATTGAAATGAGATGCCTGGAGAGGTGGTGAAATCAGCATCCCTGAAGGTGTTTAAGAAATGACTGGACATGACACTTAGTTGACATGGTGGTGTCCAGTCAAAGGTTGGACTTGATTATGTCAGGATCTTTTCCAGCCTCAATGATTCTGTGAAATGAGGAACTGTAGGTGATGGAACCTGAATTATCTATGGTGGTTTTTTTCTTTTTTTTCCTCCCTTAAACTTACCCTAGTTTCTGGTGAGAAACGGGATCATCCGTAGCTCCCCTGTGTGCATACTTTAAAAAATATGAAATTATTGATTTTTTTTTAAGGTTACAAGCAAACAGAATTAGAAAAGTGCCTTGGAAAAGGTCCCACTACCTTGTGGATCATTGTTAAGAAATGTGTGTTGGTAGCTGAGCCCTTTCAGTTGCCATGAAGGGATATTTGTCTTTCCCCTGCAGGTGTGCATTCAGAGAGAAGAACAGCACAGTCAATTTGGTAGAAAATTGCCTGCCACAGTTGGAAACTCTTTACAGGTTCAAGCTGATCTTGTTAAAGGAGTTGTTGCTCTTAACTAAGCAGTCAAACATACCCACAGGCATAACAACATTTAAATATGTGTTTAGTCTAAACACTTGATTTAATATTGCCACTATAAGAAAAGGCTTTTTGAAAATAGAACCTAAATTAAAATATAACTCTGGTTATTCTTGTCAAAAGTGTGTTGATAAAGAGAAGGACCATCTTTCTTCAGATAGCTTTTACCTCAGTCCTCTGGAATTCTTGAGACAAACAAGTAGTGTTCAGGAAAAAAATTGATATGTTATTACCGAAGTTGTTTTAATTCCTAAACAAAGGCACTCTCCATTACCCTGTCATGTAAGTGTAATATAATATTATGCAGACTCTATTATTAATGTTACTTTCCTACAGGTTAAACCATATCTTTGCTCACATTCATCCTGTGGAGGTCTGAATGCAGAGGATTAGTGAGTTTAAGGTTTAAATATCACTGTAATAAATACCTCATTAAAAGGAACCAGTAATCTTGTGGTTTGATTGCCTCTCCATAACAAAAGACATGAAGCCTGAAACTGAAGCAGAGCTTTTTTGGTTATATCTGTGGTAGAACTGAGGTCTAAAAGGATATGAATTTGTTTTAGCTTTCTGTTTCGTGCTTCCTCACAGAAGTTTTTATAAAGATATAATATTTCATTATGTTCTGTTGCTTAGTACAGGTTTAATTCAACTCCAAAGGCTTTGGTACTCATTCCAGGAAGAGGGAAACCATCTGAGATAATGTTGAGATTTCAAACATTAAGTCTAGGTGCATTTTCAAGATGGTTCACACAAGTTTATTCACAAATAGGAAGAAGAACATTTACATTCTGAACTTCTCTTACTCTTAACACCATAATTGTACTGCTAGAGATTTAAAAAATATTTTTTCTGCTTCTGAAAGCTGCAGATAAGTTATTTTCTGGGCCAAAATTTTGTTCTCTCTGTAGCTGAAGCTTAGTCACACACTATTTGAAAAAAGCTGGTGTCTTGGCCTAGCAGTCAATGGAGAGGTGGAGCCTTTCACTTTCCCACGTTCCCAGCTCAATTAGTGTGCACCAGTTAAAATGACCAGTTGCCAGGAGAATCTTCACTTGGAGGTCAGTGTGAAAAAATTCAAGGAGGGTAATAAAAGGGCACATTAACACCAGGAGAATTCAGGCTCTCCATGTTCAAGTGCGCCAGGATTAGCTGCCAGAGCCTGGTTTAAAGCTGCCTCATATTTTCTGACAGCATCTCCTTGAAGAAGGGAACTTGTGGGACCCTTAGTGCCCTTTGAAAGAACAAATGCTAATTGCAGGATAAGTGGGAATATTTCTGTGATCCTTTTGGTGCTTTGATAAAATTTGGTACTTCCTTCCTTCTTTTCTTTCTTGTTTTCCCTTCTGCATTCATTTGAAATTAAGAAGGAGTAGAGATGGTTAAACTCGGGCAAGATCTGGAATTTTTTGAAAAATCCTGGGTTGCATAGATTGAAATGTCTCTATATGCAGATATTTTGTGCTGTCTCCTACTTAGGCCTACTGCAGGCAACCAACATTATTTATCTATTTTTAGTTGTCATGCCCATATCTTAGTTGGCAATAATAGGAATACTGTGTCATTTTCCCCACAGAGAAGTGCAGTGTGAGGTCCCTTCTGAAGGGGCTGCTCGAGGCTGGGTTGGGATGGATGTGCTGATTGCTATGGAATGAGCTGCTCTGGTTCCTGCCTGTCCTGCAGCTAAAAGGCTTCAGGCTCTAGTGTTCTATGTTAGGAATAGTAATTAATGGGAAAGAACTGACTCTTCCTCCCTAGTTTCACACACACTACAGAGATTGAAGTAATTTTTGGCTATTGTCCATTTTTAAAGTGTGTTTGTCCATATGATCAGTTAAAATCAACATTGGCAAGATTAAGTAGTACTTGAAGTTTTATGAAATTGGCAACTTGTCCTGAATGTTTGAGGGACTGTTCAGTGCTTCACTGCTGATTGCCACAGAGGACTGGCTGAGTGTTTCAGTCTCATGCGAGTGGCTGGAGGCTGCATTTCACCAAGTCTCATAGGCCATGGAGAGAGCTGAGTGAGCCCTTCAGTCTGGTGAACAGCTGCGTGCTATTACATTGTGCATGCCACACATTCCTTGGCTTCTAAATGTCTGTGCACCAAACCAGTTCCAACACATGACTGAGATATGTAATTTCCAGTTGTGAATTTCTCCGTTTTCTCAAGAAAGGAGAAAAGAAATGTAATCACTTGCTTTTATGTATGCTTTAGTTAAGCCCTGCCTACTCATTCATCTCACTTGATGTTTTCTGCAAGGACCCTCAGACTTCTTTCTTCCCTTGCAATCTAGTCCTACCTAACAAAACTAGAAAGAAAATGTTTCCTGTGAGAGTCAGTCAGCAATTAAGAATAGAATCTACAAAGAGATTATTGTATTTTTCTGTTGGATTTGTATCCACATGCACATGGACATACACTCTTTGCACTGGTTATATAAAGGTCATCACATTTGGTTTTGGGATTTCCAGATGACTGATAATTATTTGCAGAAAAAATCCTTTGAGTTAAGCGGCAAGCTTACACACACACACATTTACTTTCTTTGTTTCCATTAAAGTCAAAGGCTTGTAGAGCCTCTTTGGAGTTTAAGTAACTCTTAAGAAAGGTGATAAAAGAACAAAATGGTCCAGATGTACTCCTTATGTACAGAAACATTTGAGGAATCTTTTTTTTGCCCTGAGTGGCAACAGGGAGGTGTAGGATTCTGTTGAATTATCAAGCCACATAGTGTATCACTGTGCTTGAGACCTGAATGTCTTCTGCTGTGTTGTGTTTATATCCTGCTTGCTTTTGCTGCATAGAATGCAAAGGTCCTGTTCCTGTAGACTCTCTGTGCTCTGTTCAGGGAGGAGAAGTCAGCTCAAAGAAAAAGCTGAATTTCAGATAATTCCTGAATACAATGCAGTCAGGATTTTTTATCCTAATACAATGTTCTCTGACTTTGGCATCTCCTTTGGCATCCCTAAAGATGGGAAGAGATGGGGCAAGACTGCAAGTGAGTGACCAGCAGAAACCTTCATATCTGTCAGGCTGTGTGATTAGTGTTGTATTCTCCTAGATAGCCTCTGATCATGAAGCCAGGGCGGGTTCATGTTTCTTTGGCTGAAGAATTCTTGATAGGTAAGATTTGAAGAGATGCAAATGCAGTGGAGTGACAAATCAAGTTATGAAGATGTCTCTAACAATGTTGTCTTGAATAGATTTAAGCAGAACTGGGAGAGACTTAGATGTGACATAAATTGGGAATGACAAGAGTGTGGACCAGAATATGTTTTTCCTAGAGAGATTGGTTTACAGTTTGCTGGTTATACTTAATTTACTCAAGTAGGTGTTGTGGGTTGTGATCCACTTTATGTGATCCTTTTTGTTTGAATCACACAGCCCTTTGTCAAGCTGTCAAAAGTGTATAAATTTCTAAAGTGAAATGTGAGTATCCTGTTGGGAATGACAGGGCATATGTTTGGAAAGTGATGGGGATGCAGTCATTCTAGTCAAGATCAGCTGTGCTTCTTTGAGTAAAATTGAAAAAAATACATATGCAACTCAGAATTGGCTAGAGACATGCAGAAGTCAAACATGTCCAAATTAGGGCCTGAGTCACAAGAAAAGTAATGTGCAAAACCCTACTGCAGGTCTAAGATTTTATATTGGAGTTTGCTAGTATGCTTGGCTCTGGTGAAGTGGCAGCACTTCTTCTAGGTCTATATACTAATTTCATTTCCTTTTTTGTCTGGTATTGAGATTTTATTTCCCTAAAATTGCTGGTTACTGGGATGGTCTTTTGTCTGATGTTTTAAGATAATAACTTTTTTTCCCTGATGTGATTTATATTTGGACTGACAATTTATAAAATGTTCTGTGGAGCCCTTCTAGTCTTTTGTGTTGTTCATGCAGCCATGTGTCATGGAGCTCCTAACTTGTTTGTTTATTTAGTGAATCTCATTCTAATTTTGCTTGGGGCTATTCTTAATGAATGGAAAGCAAATATCAGAATAGAGCAAAGGGTAAAGATCTGATGACAACCTGTGGAGTTGTGTTACATTATGTTAATAATAGACACATAGGACTTAGTCTAGGAAAATTTATACTATAATCCAGCAATATAACCAAATTCTAATTTGTTGGCATATAAAAAGCTCCTCTTGCTTAAAAGTGGTTAAAAGTGGAATTAACTTGGTTCATTCTTTTGAAGTCACTTTAAGTATTCTTGACACTTCCTGCATAGGAAAGTTTGACCCCAAAATTTTAGGGGTAAATAAGAACAAAAGACTTGCACAGCTGTTGAGAGTAAGGTGTCTGTTTTGACATTCAGGGGGGATTGGAAGTAGATGATCCATCCTTAAGGTCCCTTCCAACCCAAGCCATTCTGTTGTTCTAGGACACTACTTTAACTGCCTGAATGTCATAAAATTAGCATGAATTATTAGATAGCTATTGAATTTATATGTATGTTTGTGGTATAGTGTGTGTGTGCTGACCTGAATTTTTTATTTCTTTTCCCAGGAGAATATCTTGTTGACTTCTTTTCATGGCTTGCACTTAAAACTCTTTTGATTGCTACATTATAAATAGCTTCAGCTAAATATATTTCTAGTGTTTTCAGGTGAAAACCATACATATTTATGTTGTGCTTTCTTGCAGGGGCTGGTGTTTTTTTCCTCTCTTGTGCTGAAGGGGAGCAGATCAGCTTTCTGTTCGACTGCATCGTCCGCGGCATCTCCCCGACCAAAGGCCCCTTTGGTCTGCGTCCAGTGCTCCCAGGTTAATACAGGAAGTCCAGAGTAACCCAGTGAAGCAGGAGCTTGTCATGTCTCACACCCACTGCTGCTGGTGTGAGAGCAGCTTGCAGACACTGAGGGTGTGCAGGGTGCAAAGTGGTTTTCATTCTGAAATGTCACTGTACAGATTTATAAGCTGGATGTACCCAGTTTCCCCCTGCTGCTCTGGTTCATTCATGCTTCTGGTTATATTGCTAACTCCAACCCTCTCTTATTTAACAGTACTAAAAGATGGCTATTTGAATTGAAGGGAATCCTAAATTTTAGTTTTAAACTTAGACATTTAACTTGGATCCATGTCTGCATTGCTATTTTGATAGTTTAATGGAAAACTAACTTCTGCAACATTTTGAGTTTCTCCAAAATGAAGTTCTAAGTCTTGTCAGCCTTAGAAAACTTTGTCAAGCCTCCACATCATATTTAAGTTTTTCAACTTGAGCTTTTTTCCTTATGTCTCAGGATTAAATTCCTTTTCCTATTTTGTGGTAAGTGCTGCATGTACTGCAGTGTTCAAAGAGGAATTTGAATGGCATCATAATAAAGCCTATTTCCTTTTGATTTCAGCAGATGAAGTAAAGTATTGAGTCAGAATGACTCTGTCAAACAGGACAAAAGTGTAGAAATGAAATTGCAGAAAATTGTCTTTGATTTGGTGCTGGCATACAGTAGGAAGAGGTTGCAAGAATGGTGAAGGATGAGATGGGATTTGTGGAATACTTAGAGTTTGTGTGTTAGGCAGTTAATAAGTGTTCAACAGGGTTTTATTGCTGTTATAAGGTTAAGATTGCAGGAAGGAAATGTGATGGGAAAGATTAGATCTTTAGCTTATTAGATAATGTGAAGCTTGTGAAAATAAAGTATGAAAAAGTTATTACTTAAAAATTAGTAAATTCAGTAAACATGAGTCTCAGTTCATGTTGTCTTTCTCATGGCTATAAGGCAGAAGCAAGTTAAATAATCAAGCAGAATAGTAGACAAAAAAGTCATTCTTGTATGATGGTATATGTTTGCATTCAATTAACTGTAGTGTTTAAAAAAAAGAAGCAAACAGAAAAAAAACCAACAGAAACACAAAAATCAATGTTTATGCTTAAAGCTTTGCTATTGCACACATTTTTCTGCATATCTAAAACTATGTGTGTATGTAAATATATATGTACAACCCCGAAGTCTTGCCAAACAAATTTTAGTCAAACAAAAATTTCTGTCTGGAAAAATTAAGCCCACAAACAACTATTCTGTTGTCTTTTTTTTTTTTCTTATTATTTTAATTTTAAATTTTAATTTTAGCACAATGAATCTTTGCAGATTCATTTTTCGCAAGCATGTAGGAGTAAATCTGCTTTCACATGTTAGTTATCACTTCTGGTGTTTGTGGGTTGTTGTGCCACATACCACAATCTCTTCCCTCCTTCAGGAGCTCTGACCTCACTGAGGTGCATGAAGTGGATGTGGAGTGTCCTGGGGAGTATTTGGTGTTTTTTGTAAGAGAAGATCTTTTTCCTGAGGTCTTTCCATTTCTCTTCTGTGCTTGATGTACTTGCCATTAAAATCTCATCCACTTGACTTAATCTCATTTCCCTGGACAGGAGAAGTGTTTTGTCAAGAGTTGTGCTCGTGTAATTGCAGACTCTGCTTTTATTTATCCAAGCTACCTTGAGCCCTCTAACTTTCATTCCTGTGTATTTTACCCTTTTCTCTTCCAGTTTGTTGTTTCTCTCTATGTACGTGTTCCTTGGAAAAAATATTTGTTTAATGTTCTTTATTTATTATCCCATGCAGAAGCTTGTACAGATCTGTTTAAGGCACACACAGATGTACAGTTCTGGTGATTCATCCATAAACTAATTTTCCTTATCAAGTATGTTGTTACACAGAATGTGCTGTATTGCTTGAAAAGGTCGAGTCTACCAGATGCATACCATGTGTCAGGTATTGAAATTCACTCAACCTTTGAAAGCATCAGCTTGTAAACAGATTAATTATCTGTACACTTCAGGCAACTAGATCAAAACTTCCAAATTGGAGGTTCTACCAAGAAACCTCCAATATTTACTGCATTGCAGAATGCTACACAGCTTCAACTGTACTTTATGTATGCAATATGCTGCTTCTGTGCAATTTAAAAGCTTTTAGAGAAACCTTCTCTTCACAGTTTGCTACTTGAATTTGGCATCTTGCCTTTGCCTTTCCAACTTAAACATGATATGTTTGAAGCACTGTGGTATTTTCAAGCAAGGAAAACACACAAAGGGCAGATGTACTGAGAAGGAATGTAATGTGGTAAAAGCAGTAACAGTGACAGTGTTGGACACCAACTCCCACAGCACAGATATAATCTGTAGATGTTATGCAATCAATGTAGTCTGTCCTTGTCTTTGTAGGAAGGATGAATGAATGAAGCCAGTTGCTTAATGTATGAACAACTCAGCAATATGGTTCAAAAAGGTGCTGAAATATTTATGTGTTAGCATGAAATTAATAGGAGATGGTACAGGTTTGAAGAAGACTGAAAAATGATCAGTTTTCTTACTTGCCATAGTGATTCTTAAACAAATGTAAAACAGCCAGTATCCCAATGGAATTTGTAAACTGGGTGTGCAGGGGGTGTTTGCTCAAGGACAATATTCACATCTTCTTTTCAAGATTGTAGTTTTAAAAACAATACCTTGTTTCCATAAAAGCATGATGTTCTTATCACTTGGATATATGACTGCTGTACATATTTTATGATGTCATGTATAAAATATGCAATGAAAATCCAGTGCAGTGGAACTCATAAACTTGACTTATCCTTGCAAAGTACCATAATCTGGTCTAATTTCTCAGCAGAGCAGATTTGAGCAGCCAGTCAGAGAGAACTCCTGAGATCCCCTCCAACCTGAATTATTCTGTGATGTTTTGGAAATGAATTAAATTACGATTCTCACAATAAAAAAAAATAATTCTATTATGTGTACACCCAAAATAAATTGGAAGAGGAAAAGAAAATTAGTTGTTTTATGGTTTAAAAGTTGCCTGATCAGGTCTCCTAAAACCCCCCCAAAGAATAGAAGATGGGAATGTGAAGGTCATGTAGGTATAGGTATCTGTAGATATTTTTAGGAAGTGTAATGTTTTAAATAAAGGACTCAAATGGGTGATGGCTATGGATGGCTTGTTTTCCACAGCTATTAGTTGGAAGAGAGCTGCTGTAACTGGCTACTAGTGTGATCTCTTTTTTGTTTTTCCTTGAGGAGATATTTAAAAAACAGTCCAGAGAATTTGCATTCTGTCTTCACAGAAGTCTAGATATGGACTTAGTAATGAATCTCTGATTGCTTGGTTTGTAATCTATACTGAATTGCATGCTTATTATTTGAGAAATGTTTGTTTATCAGGTGTGTGTTGAACTCCTTTTTTTCGCTAGCAAGATTCACATTGAATGCCAAACCTGAGCACAGCAAAGGCCCAAGAGCCCATCAGGGATATCTTTGATCAATGGGCAGATCAGTACTCTCTATATCTGATTATGTGACAGTCTAGTCCTGCAGTCTGGAAAGACCCCAGGTGTGATGTTGATAGTCTGGATGCTCTTTTTTTAATTCTGGAAGCTTTTTCAGGCTGCTTTGTGACTGATTGGAGGGTGTACAGTTGCTGCTTGCTGAGGATCCATCTGATGCTCTTTTTTTTTTGTTGAAGCTTGATACACCTTTGGCCATTGCAAGACAGCCCTGCGGCTGCCTTCTGCAGTATTTGTACCAAATGGATCCTCCTTAAACCTTTAGGGCATCTTTCCATTCCTCCAGACATCTTACAAGGTTTGGAGATGTTAGCTAGAAGGTGAGGGTCCAGGCCTGATTTACAAATGTGCCTACAGTTACACAGGAAGAAAGAAAAGAGAGATTTTCAGCCTAACTTATTTAATTTTGTTTAACAAAGTAATTAACCAGTGTTGCATTTTAAAGGTGCATATAATCAATTAGGTAGCTGCTGACTGACTGGATACAATACATTTTTTCCTGACAGGTGCTTATTGAACAGCCTTGGAGCTTTGAATTACTATGACACTTTATTCCTATGTTACCAAAATATTCTAAATCTCCCACGATGAGCAGCTGATGTGGCTTTAATGAATACCCACCAACGTAATGTAAAAATAAAATCTCCAGCAGAGGCATTTTTAGTCCAGCTAAATTTGATGTAATCCTTCCCCTTTGCCCCAAAGCAGCGTTTAAGAAGATTTCGATGACTGCCTCACATAAAAGATGATTTTCTTCATAGCAAGGGATCCATGTTTGATTGGAAAATGATAAAAAATTATTAATTGAAGGACCTGAATGAATCACAAGACAGGATCCATTTGTTAACAGGGAAAGGAAGGTACTGATTGTTCTTGGAGCTGCTCTCGGATGTAGTGTGGGCAGAAGCTGTTGGAACTTCCTTGGACAGCTGGCTCAGTACCGGTCACGCTGCTTCTGTCCCCCTGGGCTACTAGTGTGGCAATTTGCCATCCAGTAATTTAGAGGCTGTGTATTGGGCATGCTAAAGGTAGAGGATGATGCCAACAAATCCAACTTTGTGGTATTATGGCCTAAAAAATGTATTAGAAAAAGGGTTATCACAGCAGCACTCATGGGAGGTCATAGGTTATGCACTCCAATGAGGACTGGTCCCTAAAAAGTGGCTGCCAGTGACTTCAATCCATAGTCAGATCCTGTAGGAAAATGTCCTGATTAGAGCTTGGTCATCTGTAACCAAAAATACTGGTACAAGAATCTGTTACTTCTGGGAAATAATATTGTGGGTGTTTTCCATGGAAGTCTGGCTTATTAGCAGAGAAGATTCAAGGTGAAACAAAGACTTGATTAAGCCTGATAGGTAATTACCTAAAACTTAGACTGTATGTTTGTCAAGTTTTGAAGTTTTCAATAGGTATTTCCTAGAACTTGCTGAGGAAGGTTTTTCTGCTTAATCTTTCACAAACCTGGGTGATGAGAGCAGAACATAACTATGAACACAATTTTATACAAACATTTTATCCATAGGCAATCTTTAAGGGGAAGGTTAACCAAAAAATTTCCAGTTCTGTTGGACAGACAGTATTCCTAGAGGTTTCATGTTGTTGGGTGAAACCTGGTGTGTTCTGTAGCTGTGTAGCTGAGAGGGAATTTGACTTCTGGAAGCAATTGAACATGTGAAGTGCAAACTTTCTGACTTCAACTTCCCTCCTACCTCATCTTGTATTTTATTATAATTTTACGAGATCAGTTGTTTGATTTTTTTTTAAATTATGTCTTTTGCTGTCTGTAAGAGGGACATAATTTACTTCAAAAACTAGTTGTTGTGTAGGTGCCCTAGTTCTGAACATCTGTATTTGTCCAGTAGTCATTTTCTGAGGAAAGTGAAAGGACCTTTCCTACTGACAATTCTTTGGTATGAGAAGGATTAGTGTCTGTTTGCATCTTTGTTTGACCAACTTGCTGATCTGTTATGACAACTTTATACTTAAAGTGCTTGTAGACCATCTTTCTGGGACCTTTTTGGACATAAGGAATTTAACTAGATACACTAAAGTAACTGGAGTAGAGGACATTAAAAAAATAGGCAGCAGCTTGTAACACTGTATGCTACTGAGAAGATCTTTGCATGGACATGTCTGGGTTGCACCATAGGTGCTGGTGGCCAAATGTTGTGCTTTCCTTTGGAAGAGGTCCATATGGAAGCACTGGGGGTTACATTTGAGTAAGCAGTCACACAGGTTTGAGGTACTCAATGCTTAATGTAACTGTCTTGCAGTGTAAGTAGGAATGGACACCTAGCAAAATAATCCACATCAAACATTCCTATTTTCTGTCTGAGCTGGGACACACAGAGGTCACAGACCTTGTGTGTCATGGCCATTGTTGCCTTGTCCCTGTTAGAACACCCTTGGGTTCCAATGTTTGTTGTTATAGGTGGATTGTGTATATCTTGGTTTTTCTGCTCATCTTACCCAGATTGCAGACTGCCAAAGATGGAAACCTCCTTGACATAGGAAAGAAAAGTTAGAAAGTTCAGCATTGTCATTTCTGTTCCTACCTAGGACAAGTCAGAAAGGAAATATGATTAGAGAGGAGAGATGTGGCAGTTTGTTTCTTGGGGCAGTTGATAATGTAGGGAGCTCCCATGGAGCTTCAGCTGAGCTGGCAGTGCTCCTTCCCCTGGTTATGAGCTTGCTTTGACTGCTGTGTTGACAATATTAAAACCAAGTCTTTTAAAAATAAAAGACCTGGGGTGAAAATGAAACTTCCATCTTTCCAACTGGTTTTTGTTTTACTAATTCAATCACAACAATGTATAGCCTTTTTCATCCTCTTTTCCTTTCATTAAATGATTCAGTGTTTTTGTGGTTTGCTTCTGCTGCCCATTTGATCAGATATACAAGTGCAGCAGTTGTGAGGAAGCTAATCTGTTTTTGCTGTCATTAATTACTTTCCCTGTGTGTTAATAAGAATTACTGAAGTTTCTGATGATGAACAAGTCAGCAGACCTTATCCTCTGCAACTGCTGAGCATGACAGACTCATCACTGCTATTTGAAGGGATCTGTAAGGTTTCTCTTGGGATAATGGTTATTATTACTTCCAACATCTGGTTTTATTGTTATGCCTTCTGGAAATAAAATGATTTAGAGGAAACTGGCCTGTTTTACTGATGAGACTTCCACATTCTGCTTTTTTTTGGTCTTTCTGCTTTTTTTTTTTTTTTTTGGAATATAATGAGCTGCCTTCAGTGAAATAATCTCAGCTGGAATGGCAAGCTCACTAAAATATATGGGGAAAATCCATACCAGTACATTTTAGAAGTGGTTTATATCGTCCTAACTTGTCTTGTCTCAAACATGAAGACAGAGAGCCACCAGGTTGCTTATTTTATCTCTGACATCTGAACTTAATGACTGTCTGAACATCCAACTTGAAGGCAAAGTCTTTGTAAATAGATGATCTGGATTGGAAGATGTCAGTTTAATCCTTCTGATTCTGACTTTATGATGTAGATTTGTAAATTTCTAGGATGAAAAATTAGGTTTTTTTGAATGTTAAAAATCCCAGTGAATCCAGTGAATTCAGGACAGATTTTACGTGGGTCAAATTAACTTTCAAGTTCTCTAGACCTGATTGATGCTAATTATTTCTGTAGCTATTGTCTTTGGTGCTGTGCTTTTCAGTGTTCTGTCCCTGGTGGTAACTATTACAGACATTGGGTATAATCTCTGAAAATCTTTTATAAGTTACTGTGTAGCACATGCCCAGGATATGCTTGAAGTCAGATTGTGCCATACATTTTTCCAATCAGCATTTAAAGCATAAGAATGTCTTTTTCTCTTTCCTTATTTTTTATTTATTTTCCATATGACCTCATTTATTTATTTGTCTATCTATTTATTTATTTTATTTATTTTTTGTTTCTTTTTAAAGATCCAAGTACAAACCCAGCCTATTCAGAAGAAAGATTGGCTCATGAAGCTTTGCAATTAGAAAAGCGTTTGAGCTTGCTGTCCCATACAAGTCGTCAAGGTAGTGGAGGTAAGAAATATCTTTAATTAAATAAATATAATATATTATGTTCCTTCCTGCCCAGGCTTTAAAAGTTGTATTGTCTGTGTTATAATATGTGGAGCTTACAAGAAAAAATACTAGAGAAATGGTCAAGACATTTGATTTGTTATGTTTCCTGTGAGGCAGTTCTCCAACAGCATTGTCTGAAGTCCTTTGATGTACATTGGAGGTTTTCAATTCAGCAGACTGAGTTTTGAATCAAGCACTATTAAACCAGGAAGAACATTTAGGATGCTGAGTCCTACTGAATTCTTGCATGTAAAACTTAAAAAGAACTGTCTGCATCAAATCTGATATTTGCTTAAGTACCTTAGTCAATGCCGCCTGTGAGATGGACTCACTTGTAGGGTTCACACATCAGACTTATGGCAGATTTTTGCAGTAACACATAGGACTCCTGTGCTTTTCTCTGCTATCTGTACATGCCTTTTCTGGAGTTATTAGTGTATCAAAGTAGAATTGGTGTCTAGCACTGGATTTGTAAAAGGGCCCGTGCCCTGAACTGCCATTTGAACTGTTTAATAGCCAAAGTTAAATCATCCAAACATCTGCTTTGCTCTTGACTCTGAAGCCTACAAGCCTAAAAATTGTCCCTGTGAAGATCCTCAGGAGCTTAATTATGTGCTTATATACATGTCCATGGCTGCTTTGGCCCAGACACTGCTGGGTAATGGGGTTTGTGACTGAATTCCAGTGAGACTTCCTGAGGTTTTTCTTAATTTGCACATAACTACTAGACTTAACTGAATGGATAGAAAAAAATAAGACTTGATAGATAAGCATGCCTGTTTTTTTTTTTTAATTTTAAATCCAGTCCTTCTGGTCAGAAATCGCGACCCAACTTCATGTACAGTTTCGGACTTTGTGCTACAAGAACGTGGTTTTGTATTTGTTTGGTTTTTTATTTGTTTGTGATGTTTATGTTTTGTCCTTGTGCTCTTTCATGCCAATGGCATGATGGCAGTAATTACCTGCTAAAATGCCTTTCTTGCAACTGTCATTGAAGAAACTATCTTGCAATATAGACATAAATTAATCACAGAGGACATTTTCATATATAGACATGTAAACATTTTTATAGCAATATTATTCTTATTTTTATTTGTACAGTGATGTATGATTATATTTTGGTACAGCAACCCAATTAACTGTATGAAAGTAAAATATGTTTGAAAAGGGCAGAGCTTGGTGCATAAACTTTTAAGAATTTAACCTCGAATGCATGATGTTCCACAGTGTGGTAGGATTATGGCAAGGTAACATACCATTGCATTTTATTTTTCCCGTGGGGCTGTGAGTTATTGCAGGAATTTCTGGCTTTCTGACGGCAGTTCCACTTACAAAAAGCAGATGGAATCTCTGGGCCCTTCCTGTTAGTACATACTTGCCATGCTTGAGTCTGTTGATTGTGTTTTAAACGTAGGTTGATGTGTTTCCTTCTTTTCCAGGAGATGACAGGAGTATTTCGAGCTCATCTTCAGATACCAGCCACTCGGATGTCAGCATTGGGAGCAGGCTGACAGTGTGGCCTGAGCAATCTTCAGCCAGCACCTCTCAGGAGAGCCATGGGCTGGCAGCTGCCAAGGGCATTCACCTGGGAGAAGAGAAGACCCTTCCAGAAGGGGCACGTGGCACCACCAAACCCCCTCCGAAGCCCCTGCGGTCCAGACAGCTGCAGGAAATAGGACGTCAGAGCTCTTCTGACAGTGGGATAGCTACTGGGAGTCACTCTTCCTACTCTGGGAGCTTCTCTTCCTATGCTGGGAGCTTAGACATTTGCCATGGCGATGAGTTTGGATCATTGCTAAGCTTGCCATTGAACTTCCCTTCAGATCAGAGTCTATGTACTTGCCCTCACAGTGAGTCCCAGAGAGGTGTGGGATCAGAGTATCAGGTTCCCAGCTCTCTCAGACACATTTATGATATACCCAGGAGTGTGTTACAGGCAGCTTCTAAGGAAGTGCAGCTCAAGAGTGCAGATTCCACGCTACCCAAGGACCAGGCCCTGCCAGCTCAAGGTGCCAGTGACCCAAGACTGCTGCTGCCACACTTGGAAGCACGGAGGGGAGCTGAGCACAGCCAGCACAGAGGGAGGCCTTCATCCTTACTCACAGAAAGCAGCAAGGACTCAAGTGATGAGACATATGTGGATTTTGTTTCAAGGTGGTCTGACACAAAACCACAAGGACAGGTGTCAGACTCCAAAAGTAGTGAGCTGTCACCACCTGGTGGGGCCTCAGCTGACCCCTGTGACACATGTAGCCCCCACCCTGGGATGACAAGAGCTCTTTTTTCATCTTGTCCAATCTGTGGTGGACTAAAGGTAAATACCTAACACTGAGCGGATGCTAACGACCCTTAGTTAATAGAGCATGATTAATCTAAAGTTACCTAAGTTGTAGGTCATAAGTAATATTGTTTCCTTTATATTCTGAACAGGTAATAACTTTTTCTGTTGTTCATGCTGAAATGGAGAGGCTTAGCACATGGTTTCCTCAAAATCTGTTCCTAGTCAAGGAAACACTGAACAATAGAGACCACAACCACTACTTTTAAATTGGCCAGTTTTGGCTTTGGGTACGTGTAAGTGAAAGAGGAAAGTTTTTCAGGCATTGGATTTGTCATATAATGGCTGGCAAGCAAGCATGAAAGACACTGACCTGTTTTGCTGTTTTACAAAGAAAGAAGGGAGGTGAAATAGTACGTGCTGCTCTTAAGGAGATCTGAGTGCATACTTTTATTTTATTGATGTTTTCCTTTTCTTTGTCCCTGTAGTTTGAGCATGCCTTGCACAAGAAGCCAGGTTAGACCCGTTTCTCACTGAGGAAATACAAGATAGCCAAGTCAGCATGGCAGTCTGGTTCTGTGACTGGCCAATGACAGGCACTTTAGAGCAGGTACACAAAACTTCACAAACAGTCTACAAACAGGACAGTTTATTTGCAGAGAAATTTATTTTTATCACCAGTCATGTAAAGAATTAATACCTAAACTGTGAAGGTTCACTTGTCTTTCCAAACACATTTGCCAGTATCTAAGACTGATATTCTTATAAATTCTTTTTGGACCTGCTATGTTCTTGTCTTTTTATGGCAGTAAGCTTTATACATCAATTATACATTGTATGAAAATGTATCTGATTTTATCCATGCTAGAGAAGATTTTTTTTTTGTGAATGTGTTTGCTAAACTTGAAGTTAAAGCTACTTGTATTAGTGAGCTGTTGAAAGGCTGGGAAGGCTAGAGGGAGTGCTTAATTTAGGGAATGTGTGAAGCAAGGATTCAGCAAGAGAGACTTCTGCATGAAGAATTAAACACTGCCATTGAAGTGTGTGCATTTAATTTAATATGAGATTACATAAACCACTGCTATGGAAAGGGCTTGAATGCCTAGTAGGTGAAGAAAGAAAAATTAAAAGGTTATAAATTTGAGGGATTGTTTTCTTCTCATGAGGTGTTTCATGCATTTGCATTGAGTGCCTTCACATGTTTGCAAACTGGAAAGCTCTGTCTGCCTGGGCCACTTGCACAGCCCCATCACAGCACCTTGGATGTTCCTGTGCCGTGTGCCTGGAGCACCTGGCAGGTAGGGAGGCACCTGTGGGACAAGTTGTCTAAGGCTGTGGTCAGTGGAATCAGTGATTTTTCCAAGGCCATCCTTGCCAGCCACCTGCACCACAAGCCCTCAAAGGCCTCCAGCCCAGTTCTGGAAGTGTGGCTGCTGGCAATGGGGTGCACAGCCAACATCTGCTGTTGGCTTCCTGTGGCTGCTCTCTGTAGTCAGGGACAATTTGGGAAAAATAACCAAGACTGATTTCTGGAAAGGCTCTGCTTTGGGGTTGGAAAGCTTAAAAGTGGGTTTGTTATAGGCAGGGAGGAAAGGAGTAATTCAGCTACAATTAGCTCACATGGCCTAAATGTTTCTGGGTGACCAGAATTGTTGGTTTAGATGTGAATTTGTCAGATCTTACCCTGGCTATCTGTGGAAGATGGGAAGCTGAAAGTGAGTGTTCCATTGGATATCTTCAAAATCATTAAGTAAAAAAAAGTAAATTATGTCATTACAACTGCCTGTTGACCCCAATGACATAAATACCCACATCTTTTTTTACAAAGCGGTGTCAGGTTTAACAGTGTTTCTAGCTGCCCTAATAAGTTGGCAAGAATTTCAGATATTGTCTATACTTAAACAAATTTAGTGATAAACACTGGTGCAACCTTCTTCCTAACTTTTGTTTTAGCATGAGATATGTACATCTGCTTTTTTTTTTAATCAATCCATTTATAAGCAGTCACGAAAGAAGTCTCATTAAATGGAATGATTCATGGGTTTGTTTTTACTTTTGAAAGAAAAAATAACCCTTTGGTGCACTCTCTTGAACTGTCATGAATGAGTTATTTTAGCAGTATTTAATGGACGCTGTCTTTGGCATTTCTCCTGATGAGTTCAATGAAAGAACAAATCCATAGGCTGTAACTAAAAAATAATTATTACTCCTTGTACTTTGAACAGAATATATTTTAAGTTAGGGCCAGGAAGAGTTGATTTATGGGTTGATGAAAACACCAGGTTTTAATGTTTATTCAAATTCGTGCTCAAAAAGCTTTAATGTGCTGGTGTTTGGAGTTCCTTTGCAATTTTGAGTTAAGCTGTTAATTAAATTGTGTTAATGGCTTTTAAATGCCTACTATTTAAAGTGACCTGAGTGGAGGAGAGTCTGCAGCAGTAATTAAGGCTATAAGCATTAGTTTGTTTGTGCCCTTTGGAGGTTAGGTTTGTAGTTTCGGGCATGTCTGTGTGCATGTTGGAGTTCAGCATGTGGAGAGTTGGAGAGAGGTTGCAGAGTGAAGATGGGCATGGTGGGGGTCCTGATGGGATTGACTTGTTAACAACCACCTGCTCCTCTAGTGACAAAGGTGGTGATGAAAACAGGGAGAACAGGCCTGGGAAAGTGCCAAGGCTCAAACAGAAAACGGGGCAAGGAAGCCTTTCTGTCACATTGCATGAAAAATAGAACCAGCATGACAAGAGTTACTAAATATTGCTTCTATTACTTGTCTATTGTATTTCATGTTAGACATTGGGGGCTAAGAAGCAAGCATGCCGGGTGATTTGCTTTCTGTTGTATGTAATTGTGCTGTGCTCAGGATGTCCTTTACAGATTTCCAAGGTGTGCTTTTGCTATGTAATTTGACCTAGATGATTTCAGTGCTGTAGATGATTGCAGAGGTGAATTAATTGTCTATTGTAAGTATAATTTAAGCTCAGAATTGATTGTTACAATTTCTGAGTAAGCTGTAGAGATTTATTATTAGACTTTACTTATTATGTTTTTAACTACTTAACTAATACTAATTTGATGAATAGAATTTCATTGTATGCTTGTTGCTCTGTAACTTCCTTTGATGCTATAGTTTGAGAAATGTCAACTTTTTTATAGGTTTTTTTTTTTTTACACCACCATTGTTTGTAAATTTTCTTAGAAGTCTGAAAAATAAAATTATTTTCCAACTGGTTTTGTCCTTTTCCATCTGACAAGTTCTGGGTTTTGTTTTGCTTTGCTTTTTGTCCCCTGACCTCCTTCTTGCAAGTTGAATTAATATGGAGTGTTTATGGCTGTCTCTTCATGCTACTTAGTGTTATACTCAAATAACTGTTGACAGCTCCAAATGTGCCTATTAGTAAGAATTACATTTATGTATGTCTAGCTCATGCTAAACTCATGTCACTGGGAGTTCTTATTTATGTAGAAATATAGTCATGAGTACTGCTTTGGTAGTTAACTTGCCATGATAGAGGGGAAAAGAAGTTGTCAGTTTGTATGTGGCTGTTGTCATCAAAGGCTTCTGGTATTCAGCCACCAACTTGAGTTGATGATTTTAAAATACCAAGGCCTCGTTGGGGACAATATGGTCCCAAATTCTCTGTGAGGTACTTGTATAGTTCCTGCTACCACAGTGACTCTGTGCCTCAAACTTTGAATCTCCCAGCATATCTGTAGTAAGTGGAAATACAGAAGTGTGGTGGTTTTGATGGACAAAAGTGGTTTTGTCAGGCAGCAGGATCCACAGCACTGAGGGGCTGAGAACCCTTCCCTACACAATCCAGGGAGGACTGGCAGCTGCCTTGGGAGCTCATGGATCTCAGGTTAAGTGAGGAGCTGGTTTGGTTGGTAGGATATTTAACTCTTTCAGTGTGTCCTGTAGAAACTGCTTTGTTTTGCATTACAACTCCAGAGGGTGGCATGTGCATGGCTCTTTACTGCAGTGCTTGACGCTGCAGCCCCATGTCCCCCTTTCAGAGCTGGTTAATCTCCTGCAGCCTTGGGCGAGTGCAGAGTCTCTGTGTTCTAGAGAAACTGGGAATATCTCTGTGTCCCTTGTGCATTGTAGACCAGGGAGAGGGACTAAGCCTAGGGAGAAGCACAGCTGATGTGACTTCAGGCAGAGAAGGGGCTTCAGCTCTAGAGCATCCTACACTGACTTGCCTGGTACTAATTTCACCAGGGTCATGAGCAGCCCGTCACTGGCTTGGGAATATGGCCTTAATCCTCCAAATCCTGTACAAACCCCTAACCCTAGAGTTAGCTAGTGTTTCTCCTGTCATTGTAGATGCTCCTTTTGAAAGGGGTGAAAGAGAAGGCCTGTAAGGTGTTAACTTTCTTAGTGAAATCTGAGAAATGGCAGCTGCATGACTACATGGCCATATCTGTGTAACTGAGAATGTTTTAATTTTTTTTGGCTTTTAATCAAGTACTTTTCTAATGTAGTACTAAAACAGATACTAAAGAAATCACAATGTACTGTTATCTACAACCTTAACTTAGCTATTTTTTTTCTGTTGGGAGTCATTACCTCTTTCCCCAGGAGACTGAAAACCTTATGTGTTTATCTTGTACTGTGTTTATTTCCCTGCTTTCTCTGACAGTGTAGGAACATGATTATTTGTAATTGCACATCTTTTACATCTCTTTTTTTTACAGTATTGACGTGTGGTGCTGTAACATTTTATGCTTCCTCCCACCTTTAAAAAAGCTACAAGCTGTCTAAATTCTCAGCTAAGAAGAATGCATTTGTCATCTTCTACAGCATTGTTGCTGCTTGTATTTCTGCTCTAATCTCAGAGCTCTGGGCAGTTGGGCAACACTGTCAGAACTATAACAGGAGCAGTTTGCGCCTCAGAGGAACTTGGAAGTTAATGGTCATTATTGACCTGAATGATATATTTGTGAGGTTTCTGTATATGGGTCTTGCTGGCTTTTTGCATGAATTAGAAAACTTGCTTTTGTGCGCTTTTCTTTCAAGATTTAATTCCAGTTGTTTTTCTATGAGTCCTGACTGTAATACATGAACCAGCAGTGATGTGCATCTCCCAGCATGTGTCACCACTAAATGAGGTGCCTGCACTGGACAATGATTTGGCCATCTGGCATTTTACTTACGTTACTGTTACTGTAAAAAGCTCTGAAGGCTCTGAAATTTTTACAATAAAGTAGTGTTATTCTTCAGACTTGTCAGAAATTCAAAAGCATCTTAAAGCCCACCAGTTTTCCCACAGCATCTTTGTGAAATAGAAGAAATCCATGATCCTTGCTGCTCTTGACAATGAAATGCAGTAATTTCTGGAGCTGGACAAAAACATCTAGTGCTGTGCAGATCAAAGATGAGCAGAAGTGTCATCACTTCTGTCAGTTTTTCAATAATTTTTTTTTCCAGTTGAAGCTGACAGAAAAAAGGGGCATAAAACAGGTGGATTTAGTGTCAGGTTTAAGGCTACATTTGTTTTGTTTTTCTTTTTGTAGTTTTGGCCAAGAGCCCAAGTCTATTGTAGAGATGATCTCCATCCTCTTGATCTCATCTCCCATCCAGGTGTGCTTATGCACCGTGTAAAGATATTGCCTAATGTCAGCTTGCAGGAAAGGAAGAATGTTTTTTCTTACCAGTTCCCCAGTTAACTTGTCCATATTTAAGGCTTCTTGGCAGCTTTCAGGCTTCACTCCCAAGTAACCAAGGAGAGACCCAGCTTCCTTTTCCATTGTTGTTGCTGGTAAGAGCTCACATAAGTGACCCAGCTCTTCCAAAGGTGGGCATGGAGGAGATCAAGGGGTAAGAATTTGGATTTTAGATGTCACAGGAACACATGAGACATGCCAACCCTACCAGGGCCATGCAGATCTGACTTGCTTTCAGCCCTGTAGACGTTACCTTATCTCTTATCTAGAAAACTGTACTCAGGGTACTCTCCAACTAATGAAAGAATCCTCATAACTTTTGTGCAAAGAATAAGAGTTTTAATCTAAATTTGGAATAATAACAGTTGGCACATCTTGGGCTCTGGCACTAAGGGGAGAAGACAGCCTGTGGTCTGTAATGGGAAAAGGAGTGCCTGCCACAGAAGTACTGGTGAGTGAAATGATAACAATGTCAAGAGAAGAGAGCGTCCTTCCTTACATGAGGGAATGCAGACAGTGTAACTCAGCAGAATTCATTCTTCTGTAACAAGCACAAGTGTTCCTAGATTGCTTTTCTGTCACAGAGCCTTGGAGATCTTGATAAACCCTAAACCCCATTATTGACCTTCTATCCCCATCACAATGAACAAACTAGAAAATTGGCTTCCTCCCCTAAATAAAATCAAGCTGGATAATAGCTTTTATTATTACCAATACCAATGGCTACTTCTTCCTCTATTGGGAGCAGTAGCTTTTCTGAAGAGAGAAAGAAATGCTTTGAAGGGGGAGTCATATGACAATAAAAGCTGGGAAAAATTCCCTTTGGAATGTAGAATTTGTGGGGTTTCTGGTTTTGATCCAGCTGTAAAGGAGAGTCTTCAGATTGCTTGGAATGTGCCCAAAATGAGAAATGGAAGGGTTTTTAAAATCTATCTAGCCCCTACCCCCCACCTCCCCAAAATACAAATCCATTTATTTCTGGAAAAATTCAACAGAATCCTACAAGGTGTTAGCAAACACTTTCTATCTTCATTTTATAAAAGGGAGAAAGAAAAACTCACCTGCAGGGAAAGGAAAGAGAGGAAAAGCATAGATGTAAGGAAAGCTAGATTACATGGAGCTGAACTCAGGGGAAGTGAATAACTCCAGTAGCAGCCCTGGATTAAGATTCCCAAGTTTGATTCCCATATGGCTTATCTCCTTCTGGAAGATCACAAACAAAGTTACTTTCAAAAAACCTCAATTCCTTGACTTACATTTCTGAAAAATGTTTGTAATGTCTGCCAACATTCTATTTTTAAGTTTGTGCATTAAAAAGACTATGCAGGAAATATTTTGTTTTGATTAACAGTCAGTGATATCAAAGTAATTGCATGGCTCAGAAGGAACTGGTGAGTGTCAGTAGGATAGCAATCACTTAGATGGGATGTCTGGAGGGCTGACAGCAGCTCCCTGGGAGTAGATGAGAGGACTGAAAATAGATGCTCAGTAGGGGTGTGACCTTTCCAACCAACCTTTTGTGACAGAACCACTTAAACTGGAAGTATGCAAATTAGAAGGGTGAAATGTGTTCCAACAACATTAAACAAGCTGGTCCACAACTCAGGACAAGACGTAGGAGTAGAATTAGTTTTGGTAATTCAAGATTCCCAATATACTTATTACTTCAGGATATCCATGGAAGTACTTTCAGCCTAGCTGATAGTAATTTCTTGTAATCAGATTATATCTGAAGGTGTTGGTTGTGTTGTGGTGTAGGCAAATACTTACTGTTTGTCATATTCGACCCTATTCCAAGTTACATTACTTTAGTCATAGAGAACACTTATTTTTCTAATCTATTATGTTTGTGAAATGTAATAATATGGTAACAACGTCTTCCTATGGGTAATGCAATTTTGGGATTTGTTAGCATGAAAATATGTGGCAACAAATGTACTGAATAGAAAATGGTTTATTACCTACTCCATTGAACCTGCTCCATGGTTTCATTATACTGAAACCAATTTGAGAAATGAATCACTGAAATATATTTATATGTTCAGAACTGAATGAATGCTTCCCATAGGCAAAGAAGGTAGTAAATGTGCATAAGCCATTCTGATAGAAAAATGCCTACCAGTTTTTAGGATGGACTATTTTTAAAGTTCCTTGAGATTCTATTTATTGTTTTGTTATGCAAAGTTCTGAATGCTTCTGCTGAAATGCCAGGGAACTTGCCTAGAGGAGAAAGGAGAGAGAATTCTTTAGAAGCTCATAAGGAGGAAAAGAGTGTCAAATTTACCCCTCATGCAATTGTATAGTTCTGACCAAAATGTTACTCTGAGTTGAGCAGAAGTCTTGTGCAGACTTCATCTCCTTTCCTTTGACACTCCTGGAAGCAAGGTCACTGAATCAATATAGGTAAAATGTTCACTTCATTAGAGATTGGGGCTGCATGTGAGTTAAAACAAATAAGATGAACCTTTGATATTTAAAACAGGCAGATTTCATACCCTGTCCCACAGTAGAAGAGTGGAATTGACTGCTCTGGACCTGAGGGAATACAGAAAGAATCCATATTGCAATCTGGTGTTCTTGCTCTGCCTGGCTTAGTGTTGAGTGCATCTGACAAACCTGCCTACCATGCTATGAAGCTGCTTGTCTATGCAGACAGGCTGCTGGCAGGAGTTTGTGATGGCAGAGTGGTGTTTTGGGCACTGTCTCACTTTATAAAGAGAGGAAAGCAGCTTGAGGTTTGGACTGATGCAGGGATTTTGTGCCAGGGTTTTCTTGTGACCAGCTTACCTCACTCTATCTGTGATATCTGTATTTCTTTCCCTGGGCTGTTGTCTGATGAGATGATGTTTGTACAGGACTTTGGATCTTGAAAATTCTGTCCAAGTGCTAAAGATTATGTTAAATGCAATGTTGTCCACATGGCAGTGAGAGAGACAGAAAATTTGTTTGCCTTTTTAGAGAACTGTGGACAGAAAAGGAAGTCATTAATGAGAGTTGCTAAAGGAAAAATCGACCTGCCAGGATGAAGCAGCTGCTCCACAATTATTGTTTTAAATTGTGGCAAGTCTATCAATAATTTTTATAACTTCAACAAACAGTTGAAAGCTATTTTCTATTTAATGAAAGACCACAAAGCAGTGGCACTGCATAAGTTATTTCAAGAGATTTTTTTTGTATCTGAAATTGAGCTTGAAGAATGGTGTCTTTCAAGAACTAAAGTTAACAGAAAAAAGTTATGAATGTGGGAGCCTTAAACTCAGTTGATTCAGAAAATCTGGGACTGAGGACATGGCAGTTGAAGATCAGTTCTTTCTAAGAATGGGATTAGCCTGAGGGCTGAGTGATTTTTTAGCATTCAGAAAGGTGCAAGGTATCAAGAACATGCTTGAGGATATGCCTGAACTTCAAGCCAAGTTGCAACAACAGAGGGAGGAAAAGACTATACTGGTATTATGTTTTCTCAATGTATTCTTTTCTAAAGCCCTTATGGAGAAGCATCTTGCATAAAATGTAATTTTGCAAATTCTTTTGTGTGCAATGACTTTCCCCCCTCAATTTCTCTATTAGATCAAAAGCCATTTTGCCCAAACAGGGATTAGGTAAAACTCAGCTGTTCCCCAGTAGGAGGTGTGAGAGCAGATGACTGCAGGGAACTTCTGGAGCAATGTTTTTGGTAGCAAATTAACCCAAATGAGTTCCCATGGTTCTGGCTAAACTTAGCTTTGAAATGTAGGAGCTCTGGGTAAGAAGCAAGGTGAACACAGTGAAACCTCAGTTACTTCACCTGACCAACTGAGTAAATCTTTAAGTGTGAATAAAGCTCTTTTTACCAGTTGCGCACAAACTTTTCTGTTCCATTCCTAAATGACACTGCAGAGGGAAGTGCTTTCTTGCATTCTGGCCATCCCTGCTAGTGTAACAACATTCTGTGCCTTGAAAAACTACCTTACTTCAGTCAGTAATTCAACCTGTGAGTGTAGGATAGAAGTGTAGGGGAAAATGTAATATGGAGCTACTGTGTATTTTCTGTCCCCTCTGGTTCATCTCCAGGGAAATTTGATGCATCAATATAACAATGCAAAATTTGTGTATGTGGGTCAAAGTTAGACTGAACTTCCTCGGGTGGGATGAGGATGTTAAAGTCAAAATAAATGCGACTAATATGATAAATGAAAGCCAGGATGTGTGAGCGAATAGCAGTCATATATAGGACTTCTAGGCTGCAGTAAAATGCCTTTACTGCATGCAAGCTCTGCTTGTATGTCCTCCTTGGAGTTATCTTCCATGTCTTTCCATGATTTTTCTTCCAAAACCAGGGTAGATGAAAGAAAGCAGACCTTGGGTCTTTCTCTGCAGAAGTTCAATCCAACTCGAGTTCAAAGTATAGATGGAAAAGGGGCTCTGAAGTTGACTTTGTGCTCTTAAGTCTTGTCACATGAGGATAAAGGGTTATTTGCAGGATAAAATGCAGCAGCCAGCTGTCAATCAACTAAAATGACTGTTTCAACAGCTGGGAATCAGTGGGACATGAACTCTGGCTGTGTTCCCTCTCCCCTAGCCACATCCTCTGCAGTAGTCTGGATTCTGTGGAATCCTCTGCTAATTCAATGCTGATTGGAAGCAATTCTGGATGTACTAGAAATTTGAGCCTGGAAAATATTAAGGAAATATAAACCTTTTCCAGATCTGGTTTATTAGAAGGACAGAGAAGTGCTAAGTGGGCTATATCAGGGCTGGTAACTGTACACTTGAATCCCCTGTAGCACAAGGAAAACATTTCCAGATGAAGTTTGCTGATTCATCTCATTCCTGGAGACACAAAGTCAAGCAGAACACACGTGCTGTGGAGATAACTACTGTAGGAGATTTTGGAAAAAAACCTACAAATATAATTGTGCCCAATAATTTTAGTGCACTGCTCTCTGATATAGAAGAAGCTTGGGAGCAGCCCCCATGGATAGTTAAGTATCTCTATCCTTTGAAGCTGTGCAGCTTAATTATAGTTTCATGACTTTTGACAAACCATAATTTCAGTGATGGGCTGGGGATAAAGAAAAACACTTGTCTTAATTTTACTATTTTGAGCTTTTCCTCCCTTATTTGTCCTTCTTCTTTCATCCATTTCTTTGTGATGATCACTGATTATCTTGTTAATACTTTTTTCTGGAAGTTGACTAACTATAGCTCTAAATGTGAGGTTGAAAAAGGAGGAAAATGAATGTGAAGATCATATTGCAAGGCTTTCATTTTTGTTCTTCATAGGCCCATAATTAAGCCCACTCTAGTTCTCTTTGTGGAACAGGATGCACAGGTTATAACAAGGATTCTTTTCTCTGTGTCTTTCTGTGGAATGGGCTGGAAGGAAGGAATCAAGTAACTAGTCTAATGTAAATTGGCATAGCTCCATCAGCTACAAGACAGGCACAAGTGTATTTTTAGTGCCAGCAGAAGATAAGCTCACACTGTGGAGCAACAGTCTTTGGGGAAATTGAGGAAGAAAAAGACTTTTCTTAGGGCTTTCCTCAGGTGAATGTTTCAATATGATAATTAAAGCTTGACTTTCTCTATCTGTAAGACCCCACAGGGGCAGGTTTAATTTGTCTCTAAGATCTGAGATTTCACTTTGCCAACTTTTGAAATGTTTTCATTTGAGTTCTTCTCTGTTTACTGTCACTTCAGCTGTAGAGTTGAACTCTTTGTTTGCAAAAAGTGATCCCTTTTCTTCATTAATAGCTGGCCTGGATTTTAAATCTTGTTGCAAGCAGAAAACTTGGGTAAAGCTATACTTCATGCACCTCTGTGTGTAAATTTTCCATAAATTGCTGCTTTGCTAACCACAAGAGCAAGGCCACCTGAATCCCTTTGTGAGCACGTGTGTCCATAGGTCCTTATGTTAGTGATGGTCCTTCTTGTTTATTTTCAGCCTCTCCAGGCTTCCTGCTCCATAGTACTTTTGTACTGACTTTGACTACCTTGAAATGCTCTGACTCAGAGCTCTGTGGTTTCTATTGGGCTGTGCTGTTCTGAGAAAATGTACAGCAGTACTTCCCACTGGCCAGGCGTTCAGGTGTTTCTGCAGAACTGAGGTGCTCAGTGGGGGCACAGTCAGTCTTGTGAACTTGAAAATGCAGAGGGAGTGGATCATGTGAGGGGTTGCAGTCCATCTGTGAGCACCTTGCCTCTCCTGCTTGTGTTATGTGCAGAGCAAGAAGAATGAGCTGAGAGGCACACACTGATTGTTTGCACAGAGTCAAATCTGGTTTTCATACCTGCTTGGGCCCATCTGAGCCTCAGTTTCAGTGGTGGAGGAGTTTTGCTGGAGTCTCTGCCTTGTGTGGTTTCCTTGGGTGCAGAATGAGTGGAAATTAACAGATCTGTTGTACAAGGAAGCTCAGACTATCGAATGTGGGGAAACTGAGTGTATTCTCAATAACAAATGTTCTTGCAGAAGTGTAATGCTACCCCCTGTTGGAATTTGGGATATATGAAACCAGAATACATGGAATTGAAGCCTCTGACTTTGTGTACATTACTTTGTTTCCATTCCACTTGACAAGACTTTAGAAGTACCAGTCTCTCTTAAAAAAAGTATTTTTTAAACATAAATAAGAAAGTTTTTTTTTCCCTTCCAGTTACCACTGAATTAAATTTAAAATATTCTTTCATGGTGAAATACAGCTGCAGGCAAAAGTGCCTGTCATTTTACTGTCTTTCTATAAGAATACAAATGTATAACCTATTAATGTTGATTTTTATTGTTCACAAGCATCTCCTTATAAAGAACTTGCAACTTTTAAAAGAGAAATGCAGCTTCTCTCTTTGCATGGCTAAAGTTACAGTGTTTGCTGTGATTCAGGTGCAGGCTGAGGAAGGGCACTTGTGCTCACCTGTGGAAATGGGATTGGCTAAAGCAGTGCTGTGGATGCCCTGCTGGACATGGAACAGTCTGGAAAAGTGTATTTGGTCTCTTGTGCATTGGCATTGCAGCAGGAGTTTCTGCCTCTGCCTCAGGAGAGCTGAGCTGAGCAATGCTCTGGAAAAGGGAATGTAATGTTTCTATGAAAACGTCTCTAAAAAGCTGACAACACTGTTTTGAATTGGAAAATCTGCTATGTGTCTTAATGCTTAAATTAAAAATTGTTCTTTTTCATAAAACTGCAGAACATCATCTGCTACTGTAAATCAGGACAGCTCACTTGAGGAGTTGGGGAGAACAATGTAGATGATTCTAATTACCTGGAAGAATTGGTTGTCTTTATCTTGGCCCTAAGAATATCTGAAATACTGAACTTCAGATTATATTGGGCTATTTGCCTTTGTTCTTAGATCTCACAACTGGAGAGAAAGCATTTATCACTTCTGAGCTGAGTGTGGTTTATTTTAATGGCAATTGTGTAAGGAGTCATTCATGTCCTGAATGGTAGAATGATTATTATGAGATACCTGGTGAAAGATGAGGCAGTGAAGGCTGAGGTTAATGCATTGCATTATGTACCTAGCTTCAATTCACAGGTGTGTTTGTTTAGGGTTCTGTGCTCTGAAGTCAGGAGATGCTGTTAAGTTTGAGGAATATATCCTGTGAAATTTACATATGGTGTTTTTATTTTTCATGAATAATTATTTTTAGTTCCAGTCTTCTAACTCCTCCAACATTCTGCCTGTGTTTATCAAATACATTGGATTAAAACTGGTTTCAGAGGCAATTTGCTGTGTCTGGTGTAGCCATTTCCTCTGGTGGAATTCTTCAGCCTAGTCCTGGCTCCTGCTGTGAAAAGTCCTCCTGTATCATGAACCAGGGGTGAAGTGTTCTCTGACTGTACTTCAGTGTCTTTGTCCTTGAGGTCTCTTCAAAATCTTAGATGAGCTCATCCCTTCAGCAATATTCATAATCATTAGTGTCCATCTTTCCATCTGAGTTTCTTATACAGCTCTCCCTAGAGGGTTTGCTACTGCAGCCTCTCTCTCTGCAGATTGTCACTATATTTATCCCTACAAAATCTCTATGAAATAATGAAGTGCTTCTACCTGTATAGAAACCAGTGCTTCTGAATTTTACCCATGGTTAAAGAGGAGAGACCCTCAAATTCACAGAATTATTGAATAATTTTATTTGATCTGGAGCCATTATATCAAATGAAACCATGAGAAACTCAAACCTTATGAAATCAGTTAGAAATGGTAAGACGACCCCAAACTCTCAGTTTGACAGAGGCGGCAGAGTGCCTTTATTTCATTTATGTGTTATAACTTGTAATTTTGGGCATGTCTCTGTAATCACAAGATAGCTGATATTGCTGTTAGGACAGTTTAGGAGGGTTTGGTGTTTTGTGCCTTCAGACTTTGCTATTGACCCGGGCTGAGTGATGCTGCTTTGGGCCAGCTGTACATTCTCCTGACTTATATTTTTGTCTAGCAAGTATGCAAGCTTGGCTGGTAGCAATGCCTGGAGACAGACACAAACATCACTGATGTGTTTACACCAGGTATTTTATATGCTTTGGGTGGCATTGCATAGCTGCTTCCTCTAGAATACTTCTGTGCATAATGAGATATGTGTGTGATGTTAAAAGGATGTGGTTTAGGTTGGAAAGTTAAGCTCCCCAGTGTTGAGGAATTGACAGATTTACTGTTGCTCATGCCATCTTGTAGCCACACATGTGTCTCTCTCATGCAGTGAAGGAAACAGATGTCCCATGGACAAACTGGTATGTGACCATGTAATTGCATTACAGTGCAGTTGTTCAGCACACTCCTAGTGTGACTGTCCTTGTAGTAATTCTAGGTCTGGTTTTGAAAAGGCAAAGACAAGAGCAAATCATGTGCCTTGCTGCTGTGTCAGTTTCCCTGTGGGCTCATATATTACCAGTAGCAGAGCTTGAAATTTGACCCTTCAGTGTTGCAACTGAGACTCGACCTTGTGAATTTCTGCTGCCTGGCAGAGGGATCCAGCTACTGGCTTTTGTGGTAGGCAACTCAGCCCAGCCTCTCTTTCTCTCCCATGAGTGGACAGCTTCAGAGTATGCTCTAGGCAAGTTGTATCATTTTGGGAGGTAATGATCACGTTCTGATGTTAATGGTTGTGGTCTGGTTGTGTGGCAAGAGACTCCTGGCTGCAGGCAGCTGGGAAGCCCAGAGCAGGGAGCAGGAGATGCCTCTCAACAGAAGCATTAAAAAATGACAACTGCAGAGGCCTCTGTAAAAAGCATGAGAAGAAGATACAACACAAATATGGACTAGAATTAAACTGTACTTTTGGTTGTTTCTCACCTCTCGTTTTTTAAATAAGACCTGTACCTTGTAGATGAGCAGAGCTCATCTACATATATATATATATATACACATATGTATATATACATATATACATATATATAAATATATATTTATATATATTTTATATATTTTTATATATAAAATATATATTTTTTATATATAAAATATAGAGGGATATATTTTATCAGGTGTGTATTTTATAAAGGGGTATATACAGGGGTATATTTTAAGGGGTATATTTTAATGTACCCCACAGCCCACAGCTTGCCCGTGGCACTGAAATTCCCTGCTTCATGCCTCAGAAAATTGCTGATGTTTGGGCTTGGCTGAGCAAGTGGAGATGTTTCTAAACTGACTTCAGCAGTCCTTCTGTAGTTGGCAGTGGGCTTGTAACAGATGAAGCTGAGTAATCAGGAGTTTGTGGCTGAAATTGGAGCCCTGCACCAATGAAACATGCTATGGGCAGGAGTTTGTTTCATTTGGAGTTGTTAGAAAGGATCATAGAGTTAAAAATTTTGTATCTTTTGTTCGAACCTGATCAACTGCTGGGTGAAAGAGCCCAGCAAGGCAGATGACCTTTAAAGGTTGCTCCATGTGACTGTATTTATTGACCTTTCCTGGGAACTTTGTTTTTCTTGTGGCAGCCTAAGCATTCAAGCTTTATATTTTATTATGTTTTCGAATAATAGAATAAATCACAGTCTTTAATCCTTACAAGAAAAGTACTAGAACTGTCAGTTTCATTAGAGACTGGCTCCTTTTTGCTGAAATATCTGAGCTTTGCAGAACTTCACACATACTTTTTATCTTCCATTCTCTAAAAGCACTTTAAAGTTCTCTTTGTGACGCTGATTTCAAAATCTTCATTCAGGATCTCTCATTGAGCCCTTTGCTCCTTTGAGAAGTTTCTGATGGTTCAAGTTGATTGTAATAAACTATATTATGTGACTGTAATCTGCTGCCTCCCTCTGCACACAAACTATGTGAAGCAGTCAGAGGCTTGTGGTGATTTGCCACCAGCTACCCACAGCACGCAGGAGAGTGTTTGTTCATGGTTGGAGAAGTCTGCTCACAGTTCCTGGTTTTCAGGAACTCAGGGAATTTTGAATCATGATTTTCATGGTTTCCTCTTGAAAAACTGGATATATTTGTGTAGCCTTGTTACTACATAATAGCTTTAACATAAAGGGAGGGAGAGGAGAAAAAACAACCTAGATCATCTCCTCTGCAAAAATGAAGCATTTGACCAATGTTGCAATTAAGCCTTTGTTTATGAGTGCATTTTTGGAATGTGCAGAATAAAAATCTCCGAAAGTAAATACTTGCTTCTATTACTGTCAAGTACAAAGTCCTGTTTCATAACAAGACAAATCTGGGAGCCTCTCATTTATGTTGAGCTTTTCTTCTTCATGTTTGAGGACTCAGACTGGGGCAAAAATTCAGATATGTGCTTAGACTAAAGCAAGAGAGACCTAAAAAGCACAGACTATTTTGTGCTGCAAGGGACCTTTAAAGGTCACCTAGTTTAACTCCTCTGCTTTGAGTAGGAACACTTTCCATTAGGTCAGGTTCCTCAGAGCCCCATGCAGCCTAATCTTGAATGTTTCCAGTGATGGGACATCCATGACTTCTCTGGGTTACCTGTGCAAGTGTTACACCACCCAGGCTAAATCTATCTTATTTTATTTTAAAACCATCACCCTTTTTCCTATCACAACACAATCTGCTAAAAAGTCTGTCCCAGTCCCTCTTACACTAAAAGTACTGAAGGGCTGCTCCATGGTCTCCCTGGAGCCTTCCTTTTTCTAGGCTGGACAAGCCCAACACTTTCAGCCTTTCCTGAAAGGAGAGGTGCTCCAGCCCTCCCATCATTTTCTGTCCATGCTCTGGACCTGCTCCAAGAGGTTCATCTTCCCTGTGCTGAGAACTCTGACTCTCAGTAGGCGCAGAATAATGGAGCTATAAAAAGCTGCCAAACTTAGATGAGCTGAAAGAAAAGCTTTATTTCTAAAGATACACAGAGGGAATTACATAAGCTGTGGCTGATGAGGTGTGTCTGAAATGTTGGCACAGTTATCAGGTGACTGGCATTTCATTCCTCTTGCCAGTGATCATGGAGCCCTGCTCAGCATTCAAACCTACAGAGCTTTTTCTTGGAAGTGTAGGTTACTCCTTTTTAGGAGGAAAAATAGGAAACAAAAATATTTTGGCTGTGTGAAAATGCTTGGTTACTATTGATTAGCTGTCTATCATAGCTAATAATGGGAAGAATTGGTTTTAAGGCAATTTTTTTTTTGTGTTTTGTTTTGTTTGGTTTATTTTTTTTTGGTTTTTTTTTTTTGTTTTGTTTTTTTGTTTTTTATTCATCTAACTGGCAAGTTTCTGGCTCCTTTTTATGCCACAGAGGTGAGCTTGCAAAGCTGTTCTGGTGCTTTTTGTCATTATGAATCTGGAAAAACTTCTTCTATAGCCAGGAAACTGTGCAGTGCAGTGTCTTTGCTTCATGCTGTGGAGGTTATATTAGATGATCTGGAATTTTTGGGCTGGTCTTGAACCCAAAGACTAAAACTCCCATAAGCAGCACCAAAAGCAGGATTAGGTATGTAATCACTGAAAAGTTGTATAGATATGGGAAGGCCTGCTCTTCTTCCTGTGGGACAGTATTTTTAACTGCTGGGTTTTTTTTAATGAGAACTGGTGTGATCAATCACATATTTAATGAAATTTAAAATGAGTGAAAGTTTGAATACAATAAAATGAAGCTTAAAAAAAAAGGTGAGAGGAAGGCAAAGATATTCCAAATATACACAGAAAGGGGAAAAGAAAATCCCATTTTGATCATGAAAAGGATTATGTGCCATGGTGGTTATTTGTTATACAGAAAGAAATGCCAGGCTTAAGTTCTATTTAGCTCTTTAGGGAAATCAAGCTAATCTATGAATAATGACCCAGCATATCAAACCACTGTGTTCTCCTAACATCACTCATTGAACTCTACCCAAGATATTTGGAAGCAGAACATAAAAAATGAATGTCATCTGACAGCAGGCAGATCAGTACCAGAGCTAAAATAGCCCTGGCCATGCACTCCTGGTGTGTGACACACAGATTGTGCATATCTGCTTACTGAGGGCGCTGTGCTGCTGGGGTGGCTGGGGCCAGAGCCAGGCATCACCCACCCCAGCACTCCTGGGTCACAGACAAAAGATTACATGTTTATGTGAGAATATTTAACTTATGTTTATTTGAGGATATTTAACCAGAGCTAAAATAGCCCTGGCCATGCACTCCTGGTGTGTGACACACAGATTGTGCATATCTGCTCACTGAGGGTGCTGTGCTGCTGGGGTGGCTGGGGCCAGGCATCACAGACCCCAGCACTCAGCTCCTGGGTCACAGACAAAAGATTACATGTTTATATGAGGCTATTTAACTTATATTTATGAGTAATACTAGGAGGCATGCAGGCCTTAGGTAATCATGTTAGTTTTTGTCTGGGTGTCATAGCAGGTGTGACAAAAGCATATGATTTGAGTGAGGTCACTTACCCCTTTTCTCCTCTGATGTAATCACAGGGTGGGTTGAGATCTGCATTATGCTCTGTATTTGAAAACCATGCACTTACATTTGTACATGATGCCATCATAATTTTAAAAGGTTCTCCTACAGGAAAAACCATGTTTTGCTGTGTTTTGTAGAATTATAAAAGGTATCTTTTACATCTCTCTATTGTTCTTTCTGCTGAGTTGCCTTTGCTGTTGCCACTGTTATTGAAACCTCTGCCTTACAGAGGACTACAGCAGGAGGCCTCAGAGATGCAGAAATAATAGAATATGATGTACTGAAAAGGGAAATGAAGACATTCTTAGAGACTGAAAAAAATCACTTAATAACAAAACACTGCCTTTATTTTTCTTATGTCAGGCTCATTTTTGTATCTAATCAAAGGTGATTCTTTTAGTTATTTGTTGTCTTTCCTATAATTTGAATGATACTTTAACTGTGTCCCATATCTGTTGTAATTTCACACATCAAACTTCTGCTGGCATTTTTGCATCTTTGTTAAGTATAATCTAATATTTTCTGAAATGCTGTGAGATGTTTTTCTCTTTCACAAATGAAATCTTGGCCACATTTTTGATTTCCTCCCTTCTACTTTTATATACCTTCTATATTTTGTCAGGTTTCTACTTGTACAGATATTTCATTCTAAAATTTTCTGTTTTCTTTAGGGAACAGCAGTATTACAGTCTGGAGTCTTACCAGCTATATCAGGTAGGAGCCATTTACTTATTTACTTTATTTAACAATGATGTTTTAGTCTCAAATTGTGATAAGAGAAACAGAAGATTTATGGAAGCAGAACTAAATACTGTATTGAGAGGTGTGCTGTTTGTGGCTGGTTTTTCTTCTGCAATCCATGACTTGGCAGCTATGAAATACATTGTAATCTGTAATAACCTCGGTTGAAAAGATTTATATATTTGTTTTCCCCCTTTCTTTTGTTAATATGAAGAGGTTCAAAGCTGTTAGAGTCTTAAAAAAGCTGTTTAGTGCCTTTTCTACTTACATATTTAAAGAACAACAAGAATTTTTTCTTTTTAGGTTATATTAGCACCAAAGGCAAACATTATTTATATGTTCAGTGTGTATAGCCAGTTTCCTAAATAACACAAAATCACAGGAATGAATCTTTACCAGAAGCAACTGGGAGATGCTTCTCTCATGTCAGTAAAACTCTTGATTGACCAAGAAAATCACTAATGAGAGGACACTGAGTGTCTGGCCTGGAAAGATTATGCAGAGGCACTGGCCATCTTTGCAGTGTAAACCTCTCTATCAGCGGAATGTGTTGGTCACCTGAGTTCCCTCTCTAATGCAGCCAAACTGATCTGGCACTTCTGAATTATCATTTCACTTCAAAAAACACCATTTCATAAGCATTTAGTTCAGAAGCATTTAGTTTTGTGTGATTACTCTCTGTCTTAGACCTTGGAGAGATCTGTGCAAAGAATTTGGCTGCTGTCTTAAATGTCTTTCCATTCCTTAAATAGTTTACCTGATAATTCATCAGATCCATTAAATTTCATAGGATTCCCACCTCCAATAGACATGGAGCAGCTCTTTGTGCTTGGGTTTCTTTACTACTTTAAAAAACCTTGGCCAATACATAAAGCAGTGTGACTGATGGGATTTTGTGTGAACAAATCCAGTGAGATACTCAGGATCAGGAGGTGTCTCTGGAGAAGGTTAAAAGTAACTCCTTCCTTTGTCTGTCTTAGCAGGAGAAAATCCAGAAGCATTTAGCAGATGTTGTTGCTAGCTATTCCACTCAAGTCAGTGGAATTACTCTTGATTTATAGAGGTGTAAGTAGAATCCCAAATTGGATCATTAATTTTATCTTTCCCTCTGGTACTCAAGTTTCTAGTCCTCCACTCAAAGCAAGGAAACCAGAACACTTATGATTCAAGTGTGTGTAAATACAGGGAAACTTCTGCTGCATGTGGTGGGCAGAATGTTATTTCTGTATTAATTTCAGCATCAAGTTAATTTTGGATGCAAACAACATCTGACAAAAATCCTTATCTCAGACTATTCGTGCATATGAGGGAGTTAGCTGTTTTGATAAAACCTACCATGAAGCAAATTGGAACTGCAGAAATACAGGACAGATTTTTATATCAACAGAAAAAGAAGTTTGAGCAGGTGCATTTTATTGTCTGGTACACTGGAAAAATATAGTTTATGAAAATAACTCTTGCAGGAAAAATATAAATGTTTAAGACAAAGGCAACATCTAAAGCCAGTGAGTGAAATTTTGTTTATGGGGTTTTGCCTCTCAAATGTTCTAATATACCAGTAAAATTTTATTTTCAAAGCTAGAACTATTTTTCAGAATACAAAAGGAGCCGCAGTGTTCTGTGTCTCATTGCATTTCTATTATCCTTAGATATTTTATGATGATGATGATGATTATTATTATTATTTTGTATTAAAGTTTTCTCTTTTATATATGTGAAAATTTAAGTATAATTAAACTCAACATTGCAAAGCTTTCAAAATAATTCCGTAGCATTTGAATATTTAATCTAAGGCATTAATTGAAGGTCCCAGGATGCTGAGGAGTCATCCACACTGTTCTGTTGCACTAAAGGAACGGAATTAGAACTTGTCTGTGGTTCTCTATTATTATGCAGAAATAATAATAGAGAGATTATTATCCATTGTTGAGAATAAAATAGAGGCACACTAATTTGAGGTAGCTACTTTCAAAACCTCTATTGTGCATATACATTGCAAGATACCTCTGCTAGCATGGATGACAATGACCAATACCCAGATATAACATTTCCTACTGTAGTAGTTTCCTTACTCACAAGTAAATCTCTTTTCTATCATATTGTCATTTAAATGCACTGTAGAATGCAAACCCATTCCTTCCTGAGCTACAGGTACCTACATCTTCTATGCAATATTTTTGCTCTTGAATGTCTTGGTCCTGTAGCAAGACATGAAATTAAACAGTCACAAATCAATTGTTTGTGTATTTTTCGGTTTATTGTAGGGAATGTGGGTATTCTCTTTCTCCTTTTAGTTAGATATGCTGAGCAACAGACTCAGCAACTTTAGGGAATTGTGTTTCATTCTAATGGCAAAGTGTTCTAAATATGGCAACAATTCTAAGTTGCATTATTGGATAGAAAAAAACAAGTTGGGGTGAATCATTTAATTGAGGTTTAAATAATTTGGTTGCCTTTGTTATAAATAACTTTGTAAATATTGATTAGAAAGAGAGAAACTGAATTAGATTACTTGAGTTTGTAGGAGGAAAATGTTCCCATTGTTATCATAGCTTTGTACTACAGATAAAGGTAAGGGATTCTATGATGTGTGAATGTGTGCTCTTAAGTATAATAGACTGCATTTATAGTTATGATGGACCTCAAAATACCATGACAGGATGGAGGTTCAAAAGTGTGATTCAGATTTCCTGAGACACCTCAGTTTGGTACATTTGGTGTGCGCAGTTCTCATGGGACCTGGGCAGATTCTCATCACTGCTTAAGGAATCCTGCAGCTTGATCTGGTGGTTGCAATTTCAGAGATATTTATGTAGGGCTTTTTCTCAGGAACTGCTTATGTGCTTTGAGTTAAGGGATTGTGAATAAGATCCACATTCAGTGTTGGGAAATGAAACAATAGACTGCACATTCATTCCTTCACAGAATGGTGAGCTGAAGAGCTTGCCATTATCTTCATTATCTTTCTGGTACTATTAACCAAAGCACTGTAGGAAAAATAGGACTGAAGCAGTTGTCTCTGCCCTTAGGTTTGGATGTTTTTCTGTGTATGTCTGACAGATGTTTAGTTCTGCAGTGAGAATCCTTAATCCACCTTGAATCACCCAAAATCCTCCACTATTCTTACATTTACAATGTATTTCCTAGCAGTTGTGCTGTTTTTCATTGAAATTTAGGCCTTTTCTTTTAATCTTGTTCTCCTTTCTATTCCATTGCAACACCTTAGATAAGGAACCTCCAGCTCTTACTCAGGGGCGAATGATTTCCTTCAAAATATTTGTATTTTCTCAGTTGAGTAGAAGTCTTCACAGCAACCTTCTTTTATGAATGATGTTTAAACCATGAGGCTGTTCAGTGTGGAGGGGAAATGTCACTATTTTTGTCCTTGGGGAAATGCCACTATTTCTGTCCTTAGCTGCCAGCCCCTTCCAAATGAGCTGAGCAGACTGAATCCCAAGACTCCTATTTAGAGAAGTGAGGCTGGGAGCTGGAATAGCTTGCAGAAGTGCTTAGGGACACTGCAGTCCCTGGAGAAGGCATTTCATGCAAGCTCTACGCACCATATTTCAGAAACTTTCATCCATTCCCAATTCCCACAGGGGAGCTGCTTGCCTGGGCATTCCCATGAGCCTGACCCAGCCCTGAGTGTTTCAACACTCAAATTAAACTTTCCTTGAGGGAGATCTGATCTCCCTGCACCCCTGTGCCAGGGGCTCTGGCTTTGCAAAAGCCAGTAGTTGAATGGGCAAGTAATAAAAATGCTCCCAGGGAAGCAGTGCACTTTCAGTTTTGCTTTTTGACTTGTAAATTGTCTCTCTCCTTTTCCATTTTCCCCTTTATTCCAGAGGAGCAGATTCACTGTCATTGCAGCAGAAACTCTGCTCTCTGACATCCTCTTTGCTTGCAATACCAAACATACACAATGCTTGATGGGAAATGTACTGAGGAGATGGATTAAGGAGTAAACATAAAACAATGCTGTAGATTGGAATTCAGCTAAAATATCACCTGAATGCTGATTATGAACATTGCATCTCTATTAAATTTTTCTTAAGTAGACAGGGACTCAAGGCAGCCAGACAAGAAGAAAGAATAAAATTAAGTATATAACAGGTACTGAAAACAAAGTCAGCTGTCTGACAGCTTAACTTTCCTGATGGAAAATTCGATGTTATTTTTTGTGCCTTTTAAAATATTTTTATTGCACATCTATGCAGCATGATGCTTTTATTCCAAGCTTAGGAGTCAGCTTTTAAGGAATTAATTCAGAGCAATGAGAAAGAGGAATCTGGGCCATACTGTGGTGGTTATAATTGCTTAGATTGAAAACAGTTTACAATTCTCACTTTTTTTAAAGATTTGTGCTGTCAGTTCTTGAGATGTAGGATGACCAAGTACACTCTGATATTTTTATTGAGCCAGGGAAGGACTCTGTGTTGAACAGTGTCCACCATAGACATGTCATGTCATACCTTATAGGGCTAAACACTGTAATAGATAGACATCATTCTAATGAGAAACTGATCAATGAAAACCTGCCATAATGTGGCATGCTCTTTCTTGGTCCTGCTTTATTCTACAAGTCCACTCAAAATAATTCTGCGGGGGAAGAAATACAGGAGCTCAGAAAAAGTGAGCTTGTTAGAATACATATTGCATTTACAAACTAAATTAATGTCTGAATTAAGAGAATTTCCAGGGGCGAAAGAAAACTATGGGGAAACCATGTCAGAGAATGATCCAAGGCTGCTGCTTCATCCTCTGGGCTGAGCAGATCCAGCAGATCCTGTTCTCTGGACTGGGGCTGACAGAAGGTGCTGAGTCTGTGCCACAGTAACCTTCTAGTCCTGTCCTTTATTTATTTGTGATTTGCTTTCCCACACCTTCTCTGACACTGAAATCTGGGGAAATTACTTATCCCAGCCTTATAGAGCACAAAGGTGAGGACGTTATTTGCACATATAGTGATTATTTCAAATTTTTAAAAAAATTTTGGTTTTGTGTCTGACCTTCATCTCTGCCCAGTGTAGATTCTGAGCTTTACACGTATGAAGATTTTTGAATTAAATGTATGTAAAGCATCTTTGAAGGTGTATGTAAAAAAAACCCAAAAAAACCAAAACCCCAGACACTGAATTTCATGGCACAGGAAAATGGTAATAATTCTAGCTTAACACTTATGCATTTTTAAGGATAGGAGGCTGGGATGGAATGGCCCACAGCATGAGAAGATGAATAATAGCTAGACCTGGTTAGATCCTCTGTTATTTTTTGCACAGACTAAATAGACATCTTTGAGGAGCAATATTTGAACAGAGTGCTTGAATGCATTTCTAATTTTGAGAGATTTTGCCACATTTAAAGTAATCTGTTAGAGAGACAGGAGGAATTTCTGAATATGGAGAAATCTGTAGAGCAAGCAAGCATTTTTAAGTATCCCCTTCAGCTTTTATGTCTTGCAGGTAATGCCATTTGTATAGCAGAAAATATATGAAATTACTTTGAAAATCGAAGAGCACAAACAGGGAGGTTTTGTAGGGCAAATATACAGGAGCAGGAAGTCTCCTGTTACATTTACATGAAACAACCTCCTGGTGCTCCTGCAGGGTTCCTCCTGCCAATCAGCTGCTGTAGCCTTTGGATGCTCTTTTAAGCAAGGTATCTGTTTTCAGAGGAGGAGATGAGAATGTTGCTTGGGTGAGTGGGTCAAAGTTCTTCATAATAAAGCTAGTTTTAATTCAACAAGCAGCAGGGTTTTATCACAGAATGTGGTGTTTTCTTCTGTTCTGACTCCTTTTCAGGAAATTTAATAGCCCAGACCTGAAGAGTTTGTGTCCTACCCCTCGAGGAGGTTAGCAGTGAGAAGTGATCACTTGGTAAAGGCAATGCAGGGCTGTGTGTGTCTCCTCACTGGTCATGCAAGGATAGGTCAGATGACTTGAAAATGTAAACTGTCTGGGCTCAGTTTATATTTTATATTCCATCTTCCCTCATTATTTTTTTTTCATGGCTCTTTCTTGTAGCACATGTGCTGTAAACTGTCCTTATGTTTGAAGAATGGGCATGAAGTAATAACTATAAAGCCAGAAAAATATTTCAAATAGTAGTTGTCTTCACTGAGCTATGTTAAACTTTTGAGTCTAATCAAATGTCAGAATTCAAAATATCCTGCAAATCATTTTCATTTTGTCACATTTTGAGTACCTTCTTCCTCTTACAGATTGAGGAAAGTAGAACAGAAGTAACTCTCTTGATGAGGTACCGAGTTCTGAGAAAGACTTGAGCAAGTCTGCCACACAGACCTAGATGACAGGGGAAAATGAATAAAAAAATATTCTTAACAATACCTTGTAAATTGAGAAGAATAATGGAAGGGAGCATCTGTCTCCTGCTGGATACTTTTTTTGTTCAGAAATTTATCTTGCTTTTTCCATTCCTGCAAGTGTTAGCCTAGATTCACAAATAAGAATCAAACCAGTTTATTCAGTAGCTGAAAAGAAGAAGGAAGAAAATATCTAGGTTGATCTCTGTTGACATGTGTTTATAGGATGAAGTTCAAAGCTTCAAAAAAAATTCCCTGGGAGATTTGACTATGTAAATATTTGTTAGTTGCCAGATTTGAAAATGAGGAAAATGCAACAGGTCAAATCCTAAAACATTAACATGGTTCTTTTAAATAAGCCCTGAATGGGAAAATTTAAACTTGACCATAAATGGATTGGACTGTCTTATTCTTTTAAATCTTCTTTCCTGTCCTGGGTGTTCCTCATAGATCCTAAAAATGTTGCTTAAGAATCCACAATGCCTCTGGAATAATTTCTGCTGAGTTGCAATACATTTTTGAGGGAATAAAAACCCCAACCCCACACTAGTTTTGTGATGATGCTGAAATTAGCATAAGGCTCGAATCTTTCTTCAAAGTAAGGGGAGGCTTTTGGCTTCATAAAACATATTCTGATGTTTTCAATGCAGAGAGAGGATGCACTGATATGAGAAAAAGGAAGATGAGTTAAAGTGAAAATATAAGTAAATCATCTAGCCTGGGGCTGTCCTATTTTTGCATTTATTTTTATCAGCAGTCTTGGTAAAAACAAAATTCCAAATAACAGTTTTAGTTGTTAAGTCCTGACTAGAATTCTATAATATGTAAAGGTTCTACAATCTGACCTCATTTGTTAAAATACAAAATCAGATTCTCAGTATGGCATACTTTAAAATTGAATTTTGTAGCCTTGGATTACCCTTGGATGTATATAAAGAGAAAAAACTAAAGGCTTTAGTTCAGTTGTGCCTTTTTGAAATAGTTTTTTTACTATTGTTTTAATCCACTGTCCTCATTAAGTGAAATAATGAGTGGCTTTTTAGATTTATTTTATAAAACTAGGATGAATTTTACGAGCTTGGAAACCCTTAGGTTTGGAATTAAAATTGTGTGTATACTTTATACAGGAGGGAAAAAAAAAGAAATTGCCATTTTCTTTAGATTCCCAGGCCATGCAGCTTTCTTAGATATTTCAGAATATTTATCTTACAGAATTTCTTTGTGTTGCATAAGAGCTGTGGTAATTTTTGGACGCTATTTTAAAAACAATTTGCAGAGCAGTGTCTCACCTGCTCAGAGACTATTCATCAGCTTAGAAAAGTGTTAATTTTAAATGTGAGCCCCAGCAGGCTGCAGCACATGGCAGCAGGGGCAGGGTTACTCATCCCCACAGCCTCCCACCCGCTCCCCGCTCAGCTCCATCTCCTGCACACGCAGTTCCCTCACAATTACTCATGCCAGGACAGAAATGCCACTGAGCTCTGCTGAGGTGGCCGCAGTGACACAGCAGAGGTTTGGGGTGGATGGGGTGAGGTCACCCTGTAGCCAGCAGTGGGGATGATGCTGCTGAGCTTGCTGCTTAAAGAAGGAGCTTGTGTGTGCAGCCAAGCCACCCTGCAGGGGTGTCACCCTGCAGCTTTCTGAGCTGATGGCTTTTGTTTCCTCAAATTTGCCCAGTGCAGCTTCCCGCTGGCCAGACTCAGGCTGGGGAGGGGAGGCTGGCTGTGCCACCTGGGGAGTCCATGGCTGGAACACTGGGAGGGTGTTTCACAAGAACCTGGATTCAATCCCCATGGGGCAGATCCCTTGTGTTTCCTTGCCTCTGTCCTGCTGTGTCCATGTCTGAGCATGGCTGGTGGAGTGCTGGAGTGTAGAAGTTTTCTCATTCACTTATGCAGCAGGCACAGGGCCTGCAAGGCCTTCCTGGCGTTCAGCAGCCTAAGATAGGAAATGCCCAGTCATGATGGCTGGACCTAAAAAGCCCCTTTTTCTCCCTCCAGACCCTTGTTTATATCTCTGTAAGACTATAGGTCACTTCCCTTTTGACCCTTGCTGTTGGACAATTCCTAAAACTCCTGTGCCCTATACAAAGAGCTCCTTTTGCCCAGCTTGGCAGAGGAGCTGTCCCTGAGGCCTTCGCAGAAGGCCAATAAAGACAATCCTGTGGAACCTCACACAGCCTTCTCCTCTCTCTCCCTGTGTCTGCCCAAGGCACTTAGCAAGCAAAGAGCTGAAATCACAAATGAGCTGATAATCACAAAGAGCTGATCTCACTAAGAGCTGAGCTTGCTGAGGTAGCTTGTGGCTGGGAACTGCCTGGGAGCTTGGGCAGGCTGTGCTGGACAAGGCTGCGCTCTCTGGAGCAGCGAGGCCACCCGGGGATACCCCCAAAACCCAGCCAGAGGTCACATTACACTTAGACAGGTTTTGGATCCACTCTGCACAGATTTTAATGAGCACTTTAAACTTTGTTGTTGCTAAAACGACATTATGGATTGCAAAGGCATCTCCCAACTCAGTTCTTGTTGCCATTTTACTTCTTAGCTCAAGACAGCTTTCCTGTGAGGAAGGAAGTATTTACCACAAACAGGGAGGGACAGCATCCTTAGGTTTTATAGAAGGCATCCTTTCTTTCTAAAGAAAGAAAACACAAAATTAGATTTTCATGCCACAAACTCAGGATAAAGAACTAAGCAAAAAAAAATAAAAATTGCCTAAATGAAGAACAAAAACTTGTAATTCTTTGTGTTTTGTTTTATTTTTTTCCTAGATGTTTCAGAAACATCTACTAAAAATGAAACAGGTATTCAGATTTAATGTTAATCTCTGTTTTTGAAAACAGGTGGTGCTTCTGTCATGGCAGCTTCTGGGTCTTTGAAAGTGCATAGAGGGCACAGTCTCCAAGCTGGTAAGTTAAAGTAACTATGAGGTGTGTTTGCATGTAAATTGAAACTAATTAAAACTGAAATTATTTTAAACTTCAGAAAATATTAAAGGTAATGCATGATTTGATTCCCTATTGTAAGGCTTACGTATTTCTTTGGGTTTTTTGCTTTGAGGAATTTCTGTCAGAAAGGCATTGACAGATGGGATAAGTTTAGAAGAGGCAGTGACAGATGAGATAACTGACAGAGTATAAGTAGTAATCTTATTCACAGCAGTGAAATGCTGCCATCACTTTAACAAAGGGCACCCACCAAAAAAATTCACCTCAGGTCATGAGAAGTCCTGTACCCTAACAATGATATGCTGGGAAAAAACACCCACCACATTTAAAATATACTTCTTTATGATAATGTAGAATAGAAACACTGCCAGCAGATAGATATGTGTGTTTGTCATTCAAAATTAATTGCAATATGTTCATTCTATGGACACAGCATTTTTGCTTGCCTGGTTTTAACTGGGGTGGAGTCTGAAACTGTGAAGAAATGTGGGCATCTCTTTTCAGCTTCCTGCTCAGGAAAGACCAATAATGTCGTGCAGCCTGACTTCTTTGTAAAGATGGAGGTTTGCACTTGGAAAACAAAGGAAGGGCTAGCTTAAGCATTTTCGATGGTTTCTCAGAAATCAAGAAGTTATCCATCATGCTGGAGGTGGAATTTTAACAAGAGTCTTCCAGATGCTCCCAAGATCACCCACGCATTGCTCCCTGATTCATGCATGCAAGACAGCTCTGCTCCCACACTGCTGTACAGCAGAATGCACTGCTGTTGACTTCAGTGGCCCTCAGTGTGAATAGTTGTAAAGGTGTCTTAAATTTTATTTCCTTGGTGTTACACTCATAAGGAAATGCTGACATCACCATCACAGAAAAGTCAGCACTAGGCACAGTTTATGCTTTCTGAGGTTATTCTGTATGGTTTAGTTTAAAAGGTTACAAGTCAAAACCAGAAAAGCATAGGCTTTGATTATATTGCACAAATTCCTAAATCCAAAGCCATTAACAGTGTTCCTGTATTCTAGGTCCTAAAGGTGGGTATGAGATGCTAGCACTTCCTTCAGAACCTGGAACTCCAACTAGTTCTGAGGAACTTGGTGAGTACAGATTTTTGTGCAGAGGTCACTAACACCTCTTGATTTTTTTTCATGTTCCTTTTGTTTTTAAATTTTTTTTTTTATTGCTGAGATCTCTTCTAAGTGTAATTTTTGAAGTGTTGCCCTTTGAACATGTCAGCTTCACATGCATGCTCACACACACTTATCTTTGGGATATAGTTATAGTGCTGATTTTCTTTCTGTGTAATTTATTGCTCATTTCTGAGAACAGTGCCTATATTGGGGAGAAAATATGAATAACTAACACTTCCTGAAAGAAAGGCTGCAACACCAATTTTCAAATATAACTTTTTTCTTACCTCCCTAGTTATAGTATTTTCCTTCCTTTTCCCCTCAGTTGAGGGCCACTAAATTTTCACTTTTACTCTTGTTACTTGCTTGTTACTTGCTTGACTATCTTTTTTGATTCCTACAGTTTCCCCTTTTCTCTTCAAGCAATCATGACATTCTAGGAATTCTTTCAGAATGTTGTAACCATCCATTGCAGTTTGCTCTTCTCTGAAATCCTCCTTTCATAATGTTCTCAAGTATTGGGCCTTCTGACCCCTCTTGGAAACATCTTTCTCTGTCCAGCCAGAAGGGACTGCTGCAAGCACTGTCCATGGCTCACTCTGTGCACCATGCTTTCATTAGTTGGAACATTTGACTCTGCTTCTTAAATAAATTATTCTTTTCAAACAAATAAAAGCCAGTTTTCAGTTGCTAATAAGATTTTTTTTTGTTTGGTTGGGTTTTTTGAGGAAAAATGGAAACAAAGTATTCTTATTTTTGCAAAGAAAGCACAGTGTCTATTGAGACAGCACTGACTGAACTGCAGAAGGCTTTTTCTTTCCTTCCATTCCAGTTTGCCCAACTGTTTTGCTTTTTTTGTTTGTTTGTTTTTGTTTGAGTTTTTTGTGTATAATTTTTTTGTTTTGTTTTGTGTTTTTCTTCTTCCTCCTTTGAGAAGAATATTTGACTATTGCCAGGTCTTGTTTTGTTTTTGTATTTTTTTTTTCCTGTGTGTTTCTTTTGTTTTTCTTTTACAAAGCCCTACTAATTCTCCATGTGTAGTATTTTAGTTCTCAGGAAAATCCCTTGGCTTGTTTGCATCAGGTATGATGCTCAGCTTCCTTAAACCTGTTAACTGTTTAGTTCTATAGGGGATCTTGCTAGTTTTCATGCTAGCTAACTTCAAGGATGCTTCACTTAACACTTCTGTTACATCATTTTAACAGAATACAGAAATACTTCAAAAATGATCTTTTCCTTCACAACTATTTGTGACTCTGTACTCAAAATTGTCACTTGCTTGCAACTTCTAAATTTTGTGATGCAGGTTTTTAATGCTATGATTTTTCTGAGTCCCTTCTTGCTCAATCAGGCCAAAATCCTTTGCAATACTTTGGACACAATAATTGGAAATAATTTCTTAGAATTATGTTTGATGAAAATACAAAAATTCCTTCTGCATTCGGTTCTGCATTGATTTTGTCATTTTGTTCTTAACATCTTGCTTTGCAACAACAACTTGAAGTCTGACTACAGAGAAATATTTGTGCGCTTTTTGGATTTTGCTATGTTTTAAAATTAAAATCTGTGAGAAAATTGGCCAAATTTCCAGTCTTTCCAGTATTTGAACTGTAGACTCCTTTGATTTAAACAGCTTAAGCCTGGGGAGATTCCATTGTACTGGAACATACCCATACTGTTGCCTAACACTGTATAAGCTATTTCTGCTACTCATAATACTTCCAAAAGGATCAAAAAGTTTCCCTCAGTGGTTATTCACTGCTGCTGTTTTCTGGATATAAGAAGTAATTTTTCTCTATGCTCTAAAATGCCTTGATATCCTACTGCCTCTCTGTTCACATCTCAATAGCGTCTAAATGGGGAAAAAAGGAAAAGCAGCATTTTGGGCAAAAAAAGACTTGATATGAGTTCTTAGTAGGGATAAGGAACCTTAAGGAAGGACTTAAGAGGAGAATTTCATGAAAAAGAACCTCAAAGTAATACTGTTTTCCCTCTGCACTCCTCTGTCTCAAACTGACTTAATAGTAGAAGGTCTTTAGGGCTAAGGACTCCAACTGGACTGAACAGGCAGATAAGATTAAAATTATTGAAAGCAGGGCTAGATAAGGTCTTGAGAATTCAACCAGTAGACAAGAAAATGGTTTTAAGTCAAAATTGTTTCACAGGAACTCTTTCCTAGTAGGTGTTGGTCTGTGTCTTTTTTAGAAAGTTCTAGAAAACTCTGTGAGATTTCCTCTAAAGTTCTTGTGATTTTTACTGTTTAGAAGGGTTTTCCCACTATTTTTTTCTGCAGTGAAAGTCCTTTAATATCTTCTTGTCCTCTCATTATTCCTATCTTTTTCAATTCTGCACAGGGAAGCTGTCAATATTGTCTCCTCAAGATCACCCTCCCTTTGCTTGAAACACTTCTTCAGTCCCTGTTTTTGGGACAGGCTTTAAGAACTTCTACTGATTTTGCTTTCTGTCTTGCAGATGATATAGTAATTCACATCTTCCTAGAACAAATTACTTCACATAAAGCTCTACTAACCTAAGGTAGTGCTGCAGTTAGAAATATCTGCAGAGTGTTTGCCTTCTGCCACAACACAGCAAGACCCGGTGGGGTCTGTGGTCTGTCTGTGATCTGTCTGTGGTCTCTGGCCTTCTGCACAGATCCTGAGACACTTGATCAGTGTCTCAGGATATTTAAAGTAGAAGCTGTAGTTTTCTCAGGTCCCATCTACCACTGAAGAATGTCCTGTTTGGCAAGAGGAGTTATTGCTGCCCATTGTTTGCTTTCTGTGTGTCTGTACGAACATTGGTCACTGCAAACAGTGCCTGCTGTAACTTGTTATTTATTTCAGAAGGGGCTGTAGGTTATTCAGCTGATGTCCCAACACCAGATCGACCCCACAGTGAGACAGCCACCTATGTTAATATTCCTGTCAGCCCGACTTCCAAAAAACAGCTTCACTACATGGAACTGGAGCTTCAAGAATCTAGCACAAGCATAAGAGGTAAGGAAGTCTGTGGTACTTTTAAACAGCAAAGAATATGCAGAATGTATGGGTATGTGGAACCCTGATTTCATACAGGATGCAGATGAGGGAGCTGGGGGTGTTCAGCCCAGAGGAAAGGAGGCTCAAGGGGGACCTTAATCCTCCTACAACTACCTGAAAGGAGGCTGTAGTCAGGTGGGGGTTGGCCTCTTCTCCCAGGAAACAGTGACAGGACAGGACACGGCCTCAAGCTGCCCAAGGGGAGGTTCAGGTTGGACATCAGGAAGAATTTTTTCACTGACAGGATGTCATTGAAAAGCATTGGGGCAGGCTTCCCAGGGAAGCAATGGAGTCATCATTCCTGGAACTGTTCAAGAAATGACTTGATGTGGCATGCAGTGCTGTGGCTTAGTTGATGGTGCTTGGTCAAAGCTTGGACTCAATGATTTGGAGGTCATTTCCAATCTTAATGATTCCATGATCTACCCACAGGCTTCTGCTAACAGAGGAGTTGAACCGTCTTATGTTTCTGAGGCAATTTTTTTTTTAATTGGCATCTCTTCTTGAAAAAGATTTTTGAGTAATGAAGTTCTATAAGATGTTGCATCCCTTTGACAGGTGATTGTATATGCACTCCTTCTAAAGTGAACATTTCAAACTCTGGAGTTTGAAAGACAGTAATTTGCTTGTGTTCTCAAGATTTTCATTGCATATTAGGACTACACTTACCTCATTTTTCTTGGCTTCAGAAACAGGGCTGTGGGTGTACAGGGCTTGCTCCTGAAGACACTGGCTCTGGAGCCATGCAGCAAGTGATTCAGAACAGAACACAGTGTTCTTCTATCTGCTCTCCATGTGGGCATGTGAAAGTGCTACAGAGAGAATGCAAATGATTTCATTTTTAATATATTTTTTCTTTTATATATTTTTTTCTTATTTTGTTTGGATTGGATATTTTACTTCTATTGCTTAACTTGGGCATTTAGCACATAAACATGCAATACATCTGCTATGTGTAGTCATTTAGAGATGCAGTCCTTGCTACAGCAAGCCTTTCATCAGAATCTGGCATTTAATTCCTTGCATTTGATATTGATAGGTTTCCCATCTATACTTCTCAGCTATAAAGACTTTAACTTTTATACTTCTAATTTCAGCAATTTTATTAACTTGAAATGCTAGCACTTTTCCCATGCTTTTTGCCTTTTAAATGTTTTTATGTTCTTCATTATGTAATTCTAAGCTTCTCCCGGACCTCAATGTAGTTCTCTCTACAACCATTGTGTTGAAATGTAAAAGCAATATTTTCTCTTAATTTTAAACACAATGAACCAAGGCATTAAAAATGAAGAGTTAAAGATTCTAAATTTTCCTAAATGTCAACTACCCTCCCAGTCTCAAATTGTGTAACTTTAAAGGTGCCTGTAATGACCACAAATATTTAAATTTTTTCATATTAAAGTTTTCCCAGCCTCTAGCCTTATAGAAGTATTTTACTGCTCAACTCTTAATACTTAAGTATTTTACTTAACTTGTCTTCACTATTGCCAAGAAAAATGAGCTGAAGTGTCATTCTGTGTGAGGCTGAAGGTGTTGCTCTGGTAAACATTCACAGAGTGCCTAATCCTGACAAAAACCAGTGCCAGCTGCCACAAGAGTTTTCTGTTCAACAAGCAGGAGCTGATTTCCTGATTGGTAGCTTGGTGAGGAAGCCTCCCAGGAGTGGGAGAGTCAAGTTCAATTTTGTCATTGACTGGGAGTAATAGGGGTGGAGATTCACACCTGGGGCAGACATGCAAGTGGTTCATTTGCTTATTTGAGGAAAGCCAGACCACTAGAATATGTAGGTAGCAAAGCTTTCGAGGTGTTCTGTTTTAGTGGTGGTTATCACCTTACTCCCTTTACACAGCTTTCTCTGAGACTGGACAAAGACAGTGCAGGAAATCTATGGAGGAAGTGTCACAAGAGCTGTTTTGCTCAGGAATGTGTGAGGGGTGCAGCCTTTTACAGGGTTCCATGTGGTGTTTCAGGGAGTGGATCGTCCCGGTACGCCCAGATTGACATCGCAGCCACCGAGACGGCGCACAAGGTGGGCACGCAGCACGCGCAGGAGCGCCTGCAGGAGCTGGAGCACAAGAAGAAAGGAGCTCAGCAGTGACCTGGCCAGGAAAGAACTTTGTGCTCACCACAAATCCATCCTAATTCATCTTCCAAAGGATTCACGTTTGTTGCAAAAATGCACTCACACAAATCGCTGCCATTGCTCCTTGCAGTTATACCAGATTCATTCCAATGTCTTGATTCCTGGTTGGAAAGCTGGTAGCACGAGGGGTGTGTTTGTTCTTTCCTTTTGTTTTAATTTGGTTGTAAAGTCCAGATTTTTTGTCATAGGAAATTAGTTACCTTTCTCTATAATTCTAAAATCATGGAGAACCTGGAACCAATTTCAGTGTTTATTAAATGGTGGCATTTTCTTTGAAAATAAAGAACTTGAATGTGTGTAGATAAGGGAATGTGAGTGTGTGTGGTAAGTGTACACATATGTTTGCATATGTCTGTATGTAAGCACCCATTACTGATAAAATATATGTATATATCTGAGTGTATAAAATATGTAAAACCTCTATTAATACATTAATGGACTCCTACAAAAGCAAGAAAATTCAGTGCCTGCTCTTTTTGCAAATACAGTGTTGTTCAATTTATGTGCTTATTTATGGACATGCTCAACTATACCTACGGATAATTCAGTTTTATACCTCACCAAGTCCTGCGGTTTGGCTGAAGTTGCTCAGATGTAAAAGCCGGAGTGTCAGGGATGCACATGTGTCTGCAAACAGACAAGAGCACACAAACAAGTTATTTAATTATGTTTATAAACCACAGTAATGTGAAGGGGCATTTGGGTGTTTCTGTTCTTGAAAAGCCTAGTTCAAACCATGTTGCTGGGTACCTGTAATTCTTAGCAATTTTCCTGGAGCTGAACATATGTATCACTTTGAAAATCAGGTCCCAGTTTTCTCCCACAGCACATTTTAAAACCAAGGTATTCAAGAGAAACATTCACTTTTCAAAGTTGGGTCTAATGTCACAAAAGCTATTCCTAATGTAAAACCAGCATCCACCTTAAATCTAAAACTTTATTGAATTATTCCTTGCTGTCCCTAAGTAGCATAAAACCAGTTCTGTGTAAGAGGATGATATCTCCAGAGATGCTACAGCCTTGAGGCACAACAGGATGTTGTCTTGTAAAATAGGTTTACCCATGAATCTGCTATATCTTGCTTTTGTACAGTGAGACTTTATGATTCAAAACTTAATTCCCCATGTTGTCTATGTAAATATTTTCTTTGTCCTCATATAAAATGTTATTTAAATAAAATGTTATATAAAATGTATAGCAGTGATGTTAGACTAACAAAGAAATGTACTTAAGAAGGAAAGGAATTTTTTTCTCATAAAATATCAGCTTTAGCTTCCAGAAGTTGCCAGGAGTGACATCTTGGGTATTATGATTTTCTGTTTATGTCCTCTTAGGATCCAATGTTACAGCCAAATTCTGTTTTCTAGATATGATTATAATTTATATTGGTGGGTGGAAGTTTTGTGCCATTGAGGGTTTCAATAAGTGACTTAAAATGAGAGGTGGGGTTTTGTTTCTGAGGCAGGATTTAACCTACAAATTTATTTGAATGTAGCCTCAATAGTAATGTAAAATACCAGAAATCTCTCAAATAAAAAAAAAACCCTGTGTCTGAGAGTTGACAATTGCCATTCTTCTCTGTCCTGTGTTCAGATGTATTTTTTCTGTTGATCCACTTAGCATATTTCTGAAGGGAAAAGAGATCTTTTTATGAGATTCTAAGTTTAAAAGATTTTTCTTTGACAAGTGGACAGTGCTGATCTGCTTTTTAAATTTCAGTACAAGTGGAATAGCCTGGGCTTCCTGGGGCCAGGTTATCAGAGTTCTTCACTCAAGGATCCTCCACCGGAGGACTTGCAAGGTTAAATCTCTTCATATTTAGGATGAGGCCACCTGGACTGATGCATTGAAATGCAGTGTTTTCCATGACAAAATATTTTTATTGCAAAATTCTGTCTACCAGGAAAATAAATTACCCAAGGTCTCTACAAAGGCTGCCTTTCTGAATGTTACTTGCATTAAATCTGGGACTTGTAGCATGGGTAAGGATTTCACACAATAGTAAAGTTCATCAGATTGCTGCTGGTCTCATAGAGGAATCGCAATTTAAAAAAATGTATTTTTTCAGATTGAGAAGGGCTGTGAATCTGTGCATGCACATGGTTTTCTGTGCACATGTGTTTGTGTATGTCGTAGTAATTTCTGTTTCTTTTAAATTATTTTTACTTCACTAGAATAGGACAAATAGATGACTTTCACTTAGTTTTAAAATTCACGTTATATTGTCATGCACTAAATTATATCAGGAGCTGAAGCAGGAGGCCAAGCCAAATTGTTGCATCTGTTAAAAAGTGGTTGTTTTTGTTTCAGTAGTACCTGCAGGTTGTACCTCCCTGTCAAGTTGACATTTGACATTTGACACTTGACATTTCTGTTGAAGGAACTGGAATTTTCTCATTGGAACAACAGGAGCTCACAGAAATGGAAACCTTTTTTCCTAGATAAATAAAATCATGTGCCTTCAACTTCCACTAGTGAACCAGGGG